>NC_064623.1:123850531-126611806 GCF_023898315.1 Schistocerca nitens
TTAAAATTTACCTGCATCAGTATGACAGAGGGCAGCACAGTGCAGGACAAGGCAAAAGCTGTCCGCTCGAACGACAAACTTTTGATTGGGAACGATGGGTATGACTATGATCTTTCAACATTGTTAACCTGATGATGCGACTAAAAACCGGTCGTGTTTCAATAAACAACAATTGTAATAGATGTGAGCGGAATTGTTCCCAACATTATGCTCGCTTTAGACGTTCTGTTTCCTACAAAAATTGTGTAAAAATATCTGGTATTCACGTGAGGCATAGGTCTTTAAAATAAGTCTCATCTACCGGTGTAAGCCAACGGCCTTGCCGCAAGCGTAACACCGGTTCCCGTCAGATCACTGAAGTTAAGCGCTCTCGGGCTGGGCTAGCACTTGGATGGGTGACCATCCGGTCTGCCGAGCACTGTTGGCAAGCGGGGTGCACTCAACCCTTGTGAGGCCAATTGACGCACCACTTGTGTGAGAAGTAGTGGCGCCGCTCACGAAAACTGACAACAGCTGGGAGAGTGATGTGCTCATCACATGCCCCTCCATACCCACACCTAACGACGCGTAAAGGTTGAGGATGACACGGCGGCCGGGCGGTGCCGTTGGATCTATACGGTCTTTTCGGACGGTGTTTTCGTTTTTCCTGTGACGGCTAGAGAAATTCCTCGAACTTGTGTGAGACGAAAGGGGCCTCACTGTCGGTCTCCATTTGGTCAGCTACACGAATCGTGCACTATCTACACTCCTGGAAATGGAAAAAAGAACACATTGACACCGGTGTGTCAGACCCACCATACTTGCTCGGGACACTGCGAGAGGGCTCTACAAGCAATGATCACACGCACGGCACAGCGTACACACCAGGAACCGCGGTGTTGGCCGTCGAATGGCGCTAGCTGCGCAGCATTTGTGCACCGCCGCCGTCAGTGTCAGCCAGTTTGCCGTGGCATACGGAGCTCCATCGCAGTCTTTAACACTGGTAGTATGCCGCGACAGCGTGGACGTGAACCGTGTGTGCAGTTGACGGACTTTGAGCGAGGGCGTATAGTGGGCATGCGGGAGGCCGGGTGGACGTACCGCCGAATTGCTCAACACGTGGGGCGTGAGGTCTCCACAGTACATCGATGTTGTCGCCAGTGGTCGGCGGAAGGTGCACGTGCCCGTCGACCTGGGACCGGACCGCAGCGACGCACGGATGCACGCCAAGACCGTAGGATCCTACGCAGTGCCGTAGGGGACCGCACCGCCACTTCCCAGCAAATTAGGGACACTGTTGCTCCTGGGGTATCGGCGAGGACCATTCGCAACCGTCTCCATGAAGCTGGGCTACGGTCCCGCACACCGTTAGGCCGTCTTCCGCTCACGCCCCAACATCGTGCAGCCCGCCTCCAGTGGTGTCGCGACAGGCGTGAATGGAGGGACGAATGGAGACGTGTCGTCTTCAGCGATGAGAGTCGCTTCTGCCTTGGTGCCAATGATGGTCGTATGCGTGTTTGGCGCCATGCAGGTGAGCGCCACAACCAGGACTGCATACGACCGAGGCACACAGGGCCAACACCCGGCATCATGGTGTGGGGAGCGATCTCCTACACTGGCCGTACACCACTGGTGATCGTCGAGGGGACACTGAATAGTGCACGGTACATCCAAACCGTCATCGAACCCATCGTTCTACCATTCCTAGACCGGCAAGGGAACTTGCTGTTCCAACAGGACAATGCACGTCCGCATGTATCCCGTGCCACCCAACGTGCTCTAGAAGGTGTAAGTCAACTACCCTGGCCAGCAAGATCTCCGGATCCGTGCCCCATTGAGCATGTTTGGGACTGGATGAAGCGTCGTCTCACGCGGTCTGCACGTCCGGCACGAACGCTGGTCCAACTGAGGCGCCAGGTGGAAATGGCATGGCAAGCCGTTCCACAGGACTACATCCAGCATCTCTACGATCGTCTCCAAGGGAGAATAGCAGCCTGCATTGCTGCGAAAGGTGTATATACACTGTACTAGTGCCGACATTGTGCATGCTCTGTTGCCTGTGTCTATGTGCCTGTGGTTCTGTCAGTGTGATCATGTGATGTATCGGACCCCAGGAATGTGTCAATAAAGTTTCCCCTTCCTGGGACAATGAATTCACGGTGTTCTTATTTCAATTTCCAGGAGTGTAGATTTCTGGGACATTCAGAAGTGACGATGCCTCCGTGATGGACTGTGTGGAAACTTGACGCCACGGATAGTCATAGTGAAGTTTCCAGTCGACCGGATCTGAACAACATGTAAGGGGGCGCTCAAAAAGAAACGAGCCTGAGGCATTATTACAGAAACCAGTACCTTTATGTTAGAAGAATTGACCCTGACTGTTGAGACAGTTGTCCCACTGTGACTAAAGACAGTGAATGGCTGTCTCATAAAATTCCTGAGGCTGCGATGTTAAACGTTCCGCACGTACAGCTGGACGTCGTCATTCGAAGTGAATCGTTTGCCCCACAGATCATTTGACCGAGATGGCCCCCTTCTGATTCACTTCCTGCAGCACGGGACAACAGTTAAGGCCCAGCGTTACTCGGAAAAACTTTCACCACCAGTCGCCAAGCTATCAAATCAAAACGACCAGGCAATCTCACCCATGGGTCATTCAGCTCCACGACAATGCAGAGCCTCAAACACTCAACGCAGTAATGGCATTCCTACGGAAATTCAAATGGGAGGTTCTCGGCCACCCTCCATACGGTCCCGACCTCTCTCCCTGTGATTACGCCGTTTTTGGTTCCCTTAAAGAGGCTGTGAGGAGCAAACGATACACCTCGGACGACGATGTCCAGTTGTAATTGGGCAACTGGTTAACATGGCAGCCCCGGCAATTTTATGAGACAGCCGCTCACTGCCTTGTGTCACAGTGGGACAAGTGTATCAACAGCCACGCTCAATACTTCTAACATACAGGTACTGTTTCTGTAGTTGTGGCTGCCGCTCGTTTCTTTTTGAACGCCCCTTCTAAGTTGGGATCGCCGTATTGCACGCCAGGCGCATTGTAACATTTTCACGTCTGCGCCTGCTGTCCTAGAATATGTAATGGACTGAAACTTCCTGGCAGATTAAAACTGAGTTCCGGACCGAGACTCGAACTCGGGACCCGGACCGAGACTCGAACTCGGGTCCCGAGTGCGAGTCTCGGTCCGGCACCCAGTTTTAATCTGCCCGGAAGTTTCATATCAGTGCACACTCCTCTGCAGAGTGAAAATGTCATTGAAATAATGGACTGTTTGCAACACTGTGTGACAATACGGCACTTTTAGTCGGGGGCTACCAACAGCCAGACTAGGAAATTACTGTCCCACGAATAGGCTGCCGTTAATACCAGAACAGGTAATGGCTACGTTTGGAATTGTGCTGTAACCGGATAAGATGGACAGCTGACGAATGGCGTCACATTGTGATGAGTAATGAGTCGCCGTTCTGTACTGCCGGCCGTAGTGGCCGCTCGGTTCTAGGCGCTGCAGTCTGGAACCGCGAGACCGCTACGGTCGTAGGTTCGAATCCTGCCTCGGGCATGGATGTGTGTGATGTCCTTAGGTTAGTTACGTTTAAGTAGTTCTACGTTCTAGGGGACTGATGACCTTAGACGTTGTGCTCAGAGCCATTTGAACCATTTTTGAACCGTTCTGTACTACCCTGGAGCATGACGGTAAACTGAGAGAAGTTCCATTGTTCCAATATTTCGGAGATGCACTGTGCCATCGCGTGTGTCCTCTCATGTTACCTTCCGTACGGCAATACGGTGGTGGTATTTTCTAACAGGACAATGTAAAGCTCGCAGCTCGTGGTCTAGTGGCTAGCGTTGCTGCCTCTGGATCACGGAGTTCCGGGTTCGACTCCCGGCCGAGTCGGGGACTTGACCGGGGACTGAGTGTTTGTGTTGTCCTCACCATCATTCGGGAAGTGCCGAGGCTGGATGTGGAAAGATTTGGAACTTGTACAGTTGCTGATGGCCCCGCTGTTGAGGGTCCCACAAACCAACATCATCATTAACAGGACAATGTGAAGTATGCTGAACTTTGAACAATTCCACAAGCAACACACAATGATGTTGTTCACCCTCTGTATTTAAAAACACAATTAATTCATAAAATCGTTGACCGTCAAAGAAATGTGTAACCAGCTTTGTAACCCTTTTTTAACAGAAAAATAAGCTGACAGCTAAACACAAGTACTTGGAACAACAAAAGGATGGCTTTCGCAGGCAATGTTCGTTCTCCACTAGTTGACTACAAATGTTTAAGTCCTCGCTCTCCTTGAGCGGAGAACATTAGAACAGAGTAACACTTACGTTACGGCCTGTGGCAGTTCACGGTCTCTACAGGCTTGCCAAGTGAGACTGACACAATACCCCCTAGCCGGTCGCAGGTACTGGATCCATAGCAGACTTCCCCTCTTGGCTGGCTGCGCCTAACTGTCGTGATCGTTTTTTTTTTTTTTTCCTTTATTGAGTTTCGATTCCCTCCAAAAGGGGCGGGCAGGCAACAGCTTAGTACGCCGCTCTTCAGCCTACAGAATTTTTAAAACTGTGGTGTCACCGCCAGACACCACACTTGCTAGGTGGTAGCTTTAAATCGGCCGCGGTCCATTAGTACATGTCGGACCCGCGTGTCGCCACTGTGTGATCGCAGACCGAGCGCCACCACACGGCAGGTCTCGAGAGACTTACTAGCACTCGCCCCAGTTGTACGACGGCTTTGCTAGCGACTACACTGACGAAGCCTTTCTCTCATTTGCCGAGAGACAGTTAGAATAGCCTTCAGCTAAGTTAATGGCTACGACCTAGCAAGGCGCCATTTGTACCATTGCATGTATCTCAAGATAGTCTCACTTGTATCATCGAGAATGCTGTATACCAAAGGACGATATAAAAGTTAAGTGTTCTAGTAGCTACGTTCCTTTCTTTATCACATTCATTACGAATCCTGTTCCAGACTTCGCGCCAGTCAGCGTGTGTGTACGTGTGCCCTTTCGGCTACCCGTCACTGTGGACTGGCTGCCCTGTCAGTCCACTACAAAAACATAAGAAGAAAATAATAAACAATAAAAGCAGGCGATAAAAATGGTAACTTAAATTGTAGAATGGTGGAAAATTCTGGAAAACAAAAACAAAGGGCTGGCGATGCTAATAACATACAAAGGAAACAGACAAAATTCAAATGGCTCTAAACATGGGACTTAACAGCTATGGTCAGCAGTCCCCTAGACTTAGAACTACTTAAACCTAACTAAGGACATCACACACATCCATGCCTGAGGTAAGTTTCGAACCTGCGACGGTAGCAGTCGCTCGGCTCCAGACTGTAGCGCCTAGAACCGCAAAGTCACTCCGGCCGGCTAGAATAGTAGACAGACAATTAAAAAAACACGTCGACAATCTGGTTTCTGATCGCAAGAGATATAAAAAATCACACCCAGCGACAGTATCATTTCTACTCGCAACACTACGGAAAAGATGCACAACACTTAACACTCACTTGGCACAGAGATGATACACCATAGCCAAGGGCAGATGGGTCGTACCTGGACAGATGAGGGGACGAAAAGAGGGGAGGAGAGGAAAAACGAAGGGGAAGGGGGTGGAGCCGACAGAGGGAGTGGACTAGGGGGGCAGGGCAGACACGAGAGGGAGTGGGGAATGCAGAGGAGGGGCATGCAAAAGGAGTCTGGGGAGAGAAGGCAGTCAGGGTGTAGGCGGGAAAAAAAGGATGGGAGATGGCGGGGGGGGGGGGGGGGGGAGAAGAGGGAGCCCGGGAAAAGAACAGAGGAAGGGAGAGAGGTGAGGGTCAGGTCGTGATCGTCGCGGACGCCGTCCTAAATATCCCTACGGAGGAGATACACTTCCTCCTGACTGGCTTCCCGTGGCATTGGCAGATGCAGTAAAAGGTTTATGGTATCTCTTGCTAATGTATATGGCCTCAGTACTGTGTTCCGGTGTACTCGGAGGCTATCTACAGGTCGCGCTGCAAATGGCGGTGTCGGATCGTCGTGTAGTCGCAGGGGCGAACTGGCAACCAACCCGACGGCGGTGTGTGCCGTGCAGCGTCGTTGCCTCACGACTTTTTGACACGCCACAATGCTTGTTGACATGTGTCACGTGTCTCTGTAGAGTGTCTGTGTCATGTTTAGGTACTACCGCGGCCAGCAAATCCATAGATGGGAGCACAGGAACGTAACCCCAGTGCCAGTATGCAAGAGAGGAAACAACGCACTAATGTCTTTCCCAACGGAATCTGTGCATGCTTACAGCCCACAGGTGATGCAGCGCCGTACATAAAAGTGGCCTCTTTGTAAATTTGATTCGATTTTGCAATTAATAAAACAGCATCGTTTACCCTCACAACCAGTGTAGTATCATTTAATGTCGCTCTTCCATTCCGGGTGATTCACCTTCTTTAGCGGGTACGGGGTAGTGGGTTCGATTCCCTGCCACGTTGGGTATTTTCACTGCCAGGGATTGGGTATTTGTGTTTTCCTCATCATTCCATCATCTTTGGTGAATGTGGCTAGATTGAACTGTGTACGGATTGGGAATTATTGCGGGCGCTGAATACCGCGTAGTTGAGCGCATTAAAACCAAACAGCCCAGCGGTCTAAGGCGGTGCATGTCATGGACTGTGCGGCTGGTCCCGGCGGAGGTTCGAGTCCTCCCTCGGGCATGGGTGTGTGGTTCGTCCTTACGATAATTTAGGTTAAGTAGTGTGTAAGCTTAGGGACTGATGACCTTAGCAGTTAAGTCCCATAAGATTTCACACACATTTGAGCATTTTGAACAAACCAAACATCATCACATAATCATCTTTAGCGGGCAGTGTATAATTGGAAGGAAACAGCGACAGACAGAATGCAGTGCAGACTGCTTGTTGACGTAGCTCATAGTCTTCATGGCCGGTGTCCCCTAGATAAATAAGTAAAGCTACATCTACATGCTTCAGTAGATAAAAAATTGCAAAATGATGTAGAAAAGATATCTGTATGATGTGAAACTTGGCAGTTCACTATAAATAATGAGAACCGTGAGGCCATCCACGTAACTGCTAAAAGGAATCCGTTGAACTTCGGTTACGCAAGAAATCAGTCAAATGTAAAGCCTGTAAATTCAACTAAATACCTAGGAATTACAGTTACGAACACCTTAAATTGGAAAGAACATATAGAAAATGTAGTGAGCAAGACAATCCTAAGTCTGCATTTTATTGGTAAACACCTAGAAAATGTAACAGATCTACTAAAGATACTGCCTACACTACGCTTGTCAGTCCTCTTTTGGAGTACCACTGCCCAGTCTGGAATCCTTACCAACTAGGAGTAACGGAGTACTTCGAGGATGTTCAAAGAAGATCAGCGCATTTTGTATTACCACGAAATGTGGGACAGAGTGTCACTGACTTGATACAGAATTTGGGGCGGACATCGTTAAAACAAAGGTGTTTTTCGTTGCGGCAGAATCTACTCACGAAATTTCAATCACCAACTTTCTACTCTGAATGCAAAAATATTTTATTGACGCCGACTGACGTAGGGAGACATGACTAGCACAATAAAATAAGGAAAATCGGAGCTCGCACACAAACATTTAGGTGTTCGTTTTATTCCGTGCGCTATTCGAGATTGGAATAATGCAGAATTATCGTGAAGGTGGTTCGATGAACCCTCTGCCAAGCACTTAAGTGTGATTTGCAGAGTATCCACGTAGATGTAGATCTACATCAACGATTGGTCCTTTTCGGCCGAACCGTCCCCTTCAAAATTAGCCAAGGCTTCTCTTCATTCGGTTCCCGGGTTTGATTCCCGGCGGGGTCAGGGATTTTCTCTGCCTTGTGATGACTGGGTGTTGTGTGATGTCCTTAGGTTAGTTAGGTTTAAGTAGTTCTAAGTTCTAGGGGACTGATGACCATAGATGTTAAGTCCCATAGTGCTCAGAGCCATTTCTCTTCATTCGTCTTTCTAATTTCCTCTTTGTTTTATAGCTTTAGTGTTTCTAGAATCTGGCGTACTGTCTATATGTACTTTCCATCTTAACTGATCGTGTTTTATTATGTTAATTATGTTTTGCATATTCAAATTAGCTCGGATGTCATCATTTCTCTTTTTATCCATTATAATCAGCCATGTGCCTAAGGAAATTCATGTCATATGGTTATTTTCTCTTTTAATCTATCTTCTTAAGAGTCCAGTTTTCGCATCCATAGAGCAAGACTGCGGCAGCTGTAACGTTATAGAAGTTTGGTGGATTATCTCTGTGGACATTCTTTCCGTAGAACGTAACGTTCTACAGAAATAGTTAAATAGGTCTAACTTTGTGTTTCATTGTTTCTTTTGTATGTAATACTGCACGTTCAATATTTAAGTGTGTTAACTTGCTCTATGATCTCATTGTCAATTTCAATCTTAATTCGCATGCACTTGTGTCCTAAAAATACCATTGCTTTTGTCTTTGTGATGCAGGACGTTTAGATTGTATTCTCTGGCTATTTTACTTAACGACCGCTTCTTTTAAGTCATTTTCATTCTCACCAATAATTACTTGGTCGCCAGCTGTATGTAGTATTTTAATAACCGTATCGTTAACATTAAAATGTTTTACCGTCACTAACCAAGCTCTGGTTACATCTTCGATATACATATAAGAAAGAGTGGGTGAGAGGGGACACCCTATTCTAACTCTTTGGTATATTTCAGTCGTATTGTGCCTGCTAGGCAATGGCCATGCGGCAGTGGATACACCGGTTCCCGTCAGATCACAGATGTTAAGCGCTGTCGGGCCTGGCTGGTACTTGGATGGGTGACCATCCAGGCCGCCATGCGCTGTTGCCATTTTTCGGGGTGCACTCAGCCTGTGATGCCAACTGAGGAGCTACTCGAGCGAATACTAGCGGCTCCGGTCAAAGAAAACCATAGTGACGACGGGGAGAGCGATGTGCCGACCACACGCCCCTCCTATCCGCATCCTCACCTGAGGATGACACGGCGGTCGGATGGTCTCGATGGGCCACTTGTGGCCTGAAGACGGAGTGCTTTTTCTATGCCTGCTATTTTTGTATTTTTTTATTCATATACGGACCCGTTACAGTTCTTATAAGATGAGATGTCATCCCACTGTTTCTAAAACGTTCCGTAGTTTCTTTATATTTGCTTTATCAAACGCCTTTTCGTAGTCAGCGAAGGCAAGAAAAGTTGGTAAATTGAATTCATGGTGTTTTTCTATTAAGTGTGTCATGGCGAACATGATCTGCCTTTTGCGAAAACCATGTTGTGCATCAGATAGTACAAGTTCAGCGATTGGATGGTTGATTTTTTCTTCCAAATTCTAGAATGCAATTTATGGCATGAATTCAGGACAGCAATACTTCAAAAAAATGGTTCAAATGGCTATGAGCATTATGGGACTTAACTTCTGAGGTCATCAGTCCCCTAGAACTTAGAACTACTAGAACCTAACTAACCTAAGGACATCACACACATCCATGCCCGAGGCAGGATTCGAACCTGCGACCGTAGCGGTCACGCAGTTCCAGACTGTAGCGCCTAGAACCGCTCGGCCACTCCGGCCGGCGGCAATACTTCGCGTGCACATATTCACAAAATGGAGTATGCATATTTTATCAGTTCTGTAAGTAAATAAGTAAGAATGTTTTTTCGTATGCTTGCAGTTACGTGTGTGACCTGTTCCACAATGAAATCTTGTCGAAAAATATGATACACCCCCTTTCCCACTCTAGCAACTGGTTCATTCTGGAACTGGTTAGATAACCTTATTTTATGGAGTCGATAACTAAAACTTTGACTACAGCTCGTACCAACGTAAGGGATTGTTTAACTCTTAGTACGGCTAGCAAGTCGTTAAGGTTATCATAGTAGTGTCGCCACGATCGTGTATCTCTGTAGTTTCTCTGGAGGCAGAATAGCCCTCCCCCAACTTTCGCCAACGGGCTCATTCTCCTAATCACAGGCGGACAAACAGCGACCGACCACGCCTTGGGATTAGTCGCCCGCTGCCACGGCGAGGGAAGCAAAAAACGAGAAAAAGCCGAGCCGGCTGCCATGTCGATGGGTGTTGTGTCGGCGCTGCCACCACAGCGGCGCAACTTTTCCCCGCAGCCGCACTCGGCACAGATTAAAATTGCTCTCCGCTACGTGACTGCGCACGTCGCGACCTACTTCGGCCGCCGCGCGGCTCGTATTGCCGCGTGCAGATAACAGGGAATCCCCCGTAATGTGTGCCAGGACCGCCAACATACCGGCTGCTTCGTTTAAAGTTTGCGCTGCAAGTGGTCTCGGCTATACCAGACTGCTGCGTTGGCCACACCGCTGATCAGAATACGTGGCTCGCTAGGCGCAATTTACATGCGAGACGAAAGTAGGAGGAAAAGTTGAAAGGCAACCATTCAGAGAAGATTACCAGCAACATAATTAAAGTTTCTTTGCTTTTCGCTTGATGTATATCGTAATACATGATTGACTGACCAATTCATAAAGTACAACATATGTTTAAGGACAGGTGTTAAAACTACACTCATGCTCATAAATTGAGGATACTGCTGATACATGGTGAAACAACGCTGTAGTGGGCGGTTTGCGCGTTTAAATCACCTCGCGGTATGACCATGCGGTGCATTTGACTTGCGGTCGTCGCACGGTGGCGCTGGCAGCAGTCCACATACGCAGGGGTGTGTTGGTGTATGTCAGAGTACGGTGCAGCGAGTGATGACGTGTTCGGACGTGCTAATGGTGAATTTGTGTTGAAAATGGCTCAAAGAACACATATTGACGACGTTATGTAGGGTAGAATACTAGGCCGACTGGAGGCTGGTCAAACACAGCAGGTCGTAGCACGGGCCCTCCGTGTGCCACAAAGTGTGATCTCAAGATAATGGCAACGATTCCAGCAGACAGGAAACGTGCCCAGGCGCTACAGTACGGAACGTCCACAGTGTACAATGCCACAAGAAGACCGATATCTGACCCGCAGACGGCCACGGAGTACTGTAGGTAGCCTTGTTCGGGACTTTAACGCAGTCACGGGAACAGTTGTCTCCAGACAGTCTACAGACGACTGAACAAACATGGTTTATTCTCCCGGAGACCTGTAAGGTGCATTCCACTGACCCCTTGACACAGGAAAGCCCATAAAGCCTGGTGTTAAGAACACAGTACATGGTGACTGGAACAGTGGTCCCAGGTTATACTCACGGACGAGTCCAGGCATAGTCTGAACAGTGATTCTCGCCGAGTTATCATCTGGAGTGAACCAGGAACCAGATACTAACCCCTTAATGTCCTTGAAAGGGACCTTTACGGAGGTCGTGGTTAATGGTGTGGGGTGGGATTATGATTGGTGCACGTACACCCCTGCATGTCTTTGACAGAGGAACTGTAACAGGTCAGGTGTATCGGGACGTCGTTTTACACCAGTATGTCCGAGTTTTCAGGGGTGCAGTGGGTCCCACCTTTCTCCTGATGGATGATAACGCACGGCCCCACTGAGCCGCCGTCGTGGAGGAGTACCTTGAAACATAAGATATCAGGCGAATGGACTGCCTGTTCTCCAGACCTAAACACCATCGAGCACGTCTGAGATGCTCTCGGTCGACGTATCGCTTCACGTCTTCAAACCCCTACGACACTTTAGGAGCTCCGAGGCAGTGGCGCAAGAATGGGAGGCTATACCACAGCAGATGCTCCACCACCTGATCCAGAGTATGCCAACCCGTTGTGTGGCCTATGTACGTGTGCATTGTGATCATATCCCATATTGCTGTCGGTGTACAGTGGCGTTTTGTAGCACATGTGTTTCGGACGGTTTTCTCAACTTATCACTATCACCGTAGACTTATAGAACTCTGTCGTATGTGTTCCCTATGTGTCTATGCTATTAGCGCCAGTTTCGTGTAGTGCCACGTTGTGTGGCACCACATCCTGTAATTATCCTTAATTTATGAGCATGAGTGTATTAAAATCATTAATAAATAAAACTGAATGAAAAGGCCAATATCCGCTCTAGCTGCATTTGTTGTAGTCGATTATAGACACACAAAACTGATTTCCTGACTTTTTAATTGCATGTTCTAGTAGATATAAATGCTATGTCATACGGTATAAGGAGTTACAGAATTCCGCACAGTAACAGCTGGCGTGGTTACGCATAGTTCTCAGCCGTCCTCAGCTGTTGAAAACGATCATCAGTGATCAATGTCCAAATCACGAACTGTCATCATTTTACCGATTGAAATGTTCCAACGGCCCTGTGTCATCGTCTGTTATTTGATGTCTCATGCTGTTAGGAACGATACTCTCGTCGGTCGTCTGCTGCCATAGCCCTGTAACGCCAAATTTCGCCACACTGTCACAACAGACAGTACGTTGCATATTGACTTCTGCTGTTGTTTCACGCAGTGTTGCTTGTCTGTGAGCACTGACACCTCCACGCATACGTTTCTGCCCTTGGTTGTTGAGTGAAGGTCGTAGGCCATGGCGTTGTCTGTGGTGAGGAGAAATGCTGGAATTAGGTATTTTCGGCACACTATTAATACTGGAGATCTCGCAATACTGAATTGCCTAACGATTTCCGAAATAGAATGCGTCTAGCTCCAACTACCTTCCACGTCCAAGGTCTGTTAATAGCCGTCGTGCGGCCATAATCAAGTAATTTCACATAAACCAGCTCAGTACAAATGACAGCTCCACCAATGCACTGCTTTTTAATACCTTGTGTACGCGACGATAGCGACATTATATGTGCATATCACTAAGCCGTGACTTTCGTCAACTCAATGTAATACAGGACACAGAAACTTAAGATCTATGAAATCTTTGTTCGAAAGAACACAATGGTCATGACGTTAGTAGATTGAAATAGTACGTATTTTCCGCGTCTCATTGTCAGTAACTGAGCATATGAATAATCCACGGTAGCTGAAAGCATGTATAGGGTGTCCATAGACTCAATTTCAAAATTCAGCTTAAAAACTATTGTACTATCGGCGTAACTCATGCCATTTTTCATTTTTTTTTTAATTGTGGAAATTTCCTTTAAGATTCTCCTTGTAACTGTCAGCATGGCATGTACTTTTCCTATAATTTGTTTGTGGTAATTCCACTTCTAACAAGACATCCTCCTCTAAAATTACTTTTCTTCAATGGTAGTTGTCGATTCCAGTAGTATTTTTCGCATTTTGAACAGGTCACTATTATCTCAGTTCCTTTTCTGAGAGCCATCATATAATTTTACATACAGTATGATATATTTGAAGATAAAATTTATGAAAAGGAATCACTTTACAAAATATTTTAGCTTCGATGTTATAATCAATAAGTACTGGTTCTGAATGTACAGTTAACATTATTTTTTAGGAATATTTTTAATTACGAATTATTGCCACATTTAAAATTTATGTTACTAATTACTAATTTACTACGTTTATTTCTGGATTCATTCATGAAATAATAATCGAAATTTAACTAGTACAAATTGATTTGTTAAGAAAAATTTCAAACCCTTTTGAATATTGTCATTCCCTCAGACTGTAGGAGTCGTAAACGTGCCTATGATGTGGTCGGACGTATTTTTGTGCGAACAATGTAATTTCGGCTTTGTTAATGAGAAAAATGAAAATACTGTGTGATATATTGAAATGTGAGAAGATAAATTTACGTAAAAAGAAAAATGCTGCAACCTCAATCTTCAGATTTATTTATATCAAATCAACCGTCAGGACCTGATGTGGGATTTTCAGCTTCAGGAATCAGACCCCTATACAAGAAAAACTGGAGCCATCTCGACATGACAAGCTAAGTAAACTAGAAATTTTATTGTAATCTTCACTCCTGTCAAATCTTCGTAAAAGACTTTGCTTATTAATTACTTGGAATGTTGAATGTGGACAATAGATGGAAGTAGGAAGAAGGGGGTAGTTTACACACATCGGTTACTCCTTACTTTTATACGGTGATTGCTGTTTCTAACTGGTATTTCAAACGATTGGCAGTGGAGCTCTTCGCCTGCCTATACCCAGTGCGTTAGATTCGTTTTCGTTCAATGTGAACTGCACATGTTGTCTACTGCCTGTAGATCTTTCTCCATTTCGCTGCAGACATCTAGTATTACAGTCTTCGTATACGCAACAGCCTCACTTCTGTAACCGTGCTGCCGAGCCTAAGCATCTTCGCGTATACCGCCTATTACATTGTCACCTTTGGGAGACGAACTTTTTCAGTGGTGGGAGGGTGACGCCGCATACGTCATTTGCTTCTGGACTGTCCTCCGTTTTAGTAGCAATGGAGCAACGGGCGACGTAGCATCGTGTGTGTGTGACGTGCGAGTCTCCCGTTGCAACGCGGCGGATATATCGTCGCCATTACGACCGCACAGCTCCAAGTCATAAGACGATCTTACGATGGTTATAGCTTTCAGAATATCAAGAAACATTCTTAGAAACAAGAAAACTTCGCCGTTGCGAGAGAGGCTATCTTCAAGAGTGCGAGGGGATCCACACCTGAACGTGTACACTGTCTACCGGTGAGTCGTGAGTCTCTTTACATTAAACGTTCACCAGTACAAAATGCTGTTGGTTCAACGGGTGAAACATAGGGACAAATAGAGGTCTTTGCTGTGCTCAAGTGAGTGATCTACATCTATATTCCGCAACCCATCATACGGTGCGTGGCGGAGGGTACCTCGTACCACAGCTAGCATCTTCTCTCCCTGTTCCACTCCCAAACAGAACGAGGGAAAAATGACTGCCTATATGCCTCTGTACGAGCCCTAATCTCTCTTGTCTTATCTTTGTGGTCTTTCCGCGAAATGTCAGTTGGTGACAGTAAAATTGTACTGCAGTCAGCCTGAAATGCTGGTTCTCAAAATTTCTTCAGTAGCGATTCACGAAAAGAACGCCTCCTCTCCTCTAGAGTCTCCCACCCGAGTTCCTGAAGTATTTCCGTAACATTCGCGTGATGATCAAACCTACCAGTAACAAATCAAGCAGCCCGCCTCTGAATTGCTTCTATGTCCTCCCTCAATCCGACCTGATAGGGACCCCAAACACTCGAGCAGTACTCAAGAATAGGTCGTATTAGTCGTTTATAAGCTGTCTCCTTTACAGATGAACCGCATCTTCCCAAAATTCTACCAATGAACCGAAGATGACTATCCGCCTTCCCTACAACTGCCATTACATGCTTGTCCCACTTCATATCGCTCTGCAATGTTACGCCCAAATATTTAATCGACGTGACTGTGTCAAGCGCTACACTACTAATGGAGTATTCAAACATTACGGGAGTCCTTTTCCTATTCATCTGCATTAATTTACATTTATCTATATTTAGAGTTAGCTGCCATTCTTTACACCAATCACAAATCCTATCCTAGTCATCTTGTATCCTCCTACAGTCACTCAACGACGACACCTTCCCGTACACCACAGCATCATCAACAAATAGCCGCACATTTCTATCCACCCTATCCGAAAGATCATTTATGTAGATAGAAAACAACAGCGGACCTACCACACTTCCCTGGGACACTCCAGATGATTCCCTCACATCCGATGAACGTACTGGGTTCTATTACTTAAGAAGTCTTCAAGCCACTCACATACTTGGGAACCAATCCCATATGCTCGTACCTTAGGAGTCTACAGTGGGGCACCGAGTCAAACGCTTTCCGGAGGTCAAGGAATATGACTGAAACGACCCAAATTCCGTAGCTTTTTTGAGCGATGAGGCTCATTTTCACTTACGTGCGTCAGTTACATGTCATAAATATCGTTTTTGGGTCCCTGAACAGCCGTGTGAAGTTTATTAGAGACCAGTTCATACCCAACTAATTGCTGTCTAAGATACTTGGCGTTATTTTTGAGAATGTTGCGTGCGCAGGCTGAACAGGTTCTTCCTATCAGAATTGCGGGGACGACGGCAAACGTGAGGAGTGTTGTTTCTGAACATTGTGGGGCAACGTCGCACGTGGCCAGTCCCACGTGTGGCAGCTGTGAGGAGCATTTTCCCTGGACGCGTCATTTATCGCTCCGGTGGCGAGATAAGTGCATTTGTCCGCTTCCTCCTGTGAAGTTATCTGAAAAAGCCTGTCTGTGTTAGAAAGTCTCACGTGGACCGGAGCTGAAAGCTACCATTAACATGATATCTTATTTACATACCTCACTGGTTGCTGTGAAATCAGAGTTCAGAAATATCAGGTAATATTACTCTTTTATGTATGAGCTAGTCTGATTGTTGGGTATGATAGATAGCAAAACAGTCTTCTAAATGTAAAGAAACACCACACTTTTTACAGTGTCGTGCAATTTGGCTTTGTTTTTCTCTTGAGTAGCGTACAACACAGCTTCTTGGGACCATTCTTTTCTTTCTCGTTTGAGGGTATGTGGGCTGGGAAATGAGCCCATGGTTTAGCCTGAAGTGTTATAGAGGTGGTGCAGATGATGGTTGCAAACCAGCTTGACCAACACTACGAACTACTCCGTTCGCCATGTTGATTGTTTCCTAAGATCGGTTACTATATGACACACACGGCCTGTTCTTGGTTTTAGAATATATTTATGGCCTGCAGATTAGCTAGAAATCGAACCCCGTGCATCCCTATAGTGACACACTTTTGCGAGCTGAGCTCCTCTTACGGCTTTAATATCGCAGTAGCTCCATGCGACTACAGGTTCTCATATTGTTCGAGTGGGGTCGATTGACCAACCCCTATCATCCCGACTTATGAGTAACTTCTGGCGGAGAAAAATAAAATGTAACCGAGAGAATGGTAGCCACTTGGATCGCATGTAGCCGGGTAAAAAATGTACATAATTTTGTGAAAATCAAAACCTATTCCATGAAATTCCACATTCTATTGTCTATTTGAAAACCGTCCGTTTCAAGGAGGATATTCTTCGCTGATGTTTACGTAAACCTTCGATGTGGTGTAGCTGCGTTTTACTTTTTAAATCTATGCTGATACGGACACGTGTTTGTGGACTCGCATTCGGTAGGACGACGGTTCAAACCCGCGTCCGGCCATCCTCATTTACGTTTCCTATGAATTCCCTAAATCGCGTCAGGCAAATGCCGGGATGATTCCTTTGAAGGGACACGTCCGATGTCCTTACCCATCCTTCCCTAATCTGATAGGACCGTTGAATATTTGGCCCCCTCTCCAAAATCAGCCGCCGGCCGGAGTGGCTGTGCGGTTCTAGGCGCTGCAGTCTGGAACCGAGCGATCGCTACGGTCGCAGGTTCGAATCCTGCCTCGGGAATGGATGTGTGTGATTTCTTTAGGTTAGTTGGGTTTAATTAGTTCTAAGTTCTAGGCGACTGATGACCTCAGTCGCATAGTGCTCAGAGCCATTTGAACCATTTTTTGAACCAAATCAGCCAACCAGCCGATACACGTGTGTGTGTGTGTGTGTGTGTGTGTGTGTGTGTGTGTGTGTGTGTGTGTGTGTGTGTGTGTCTGAGAGCGAGAGCCAGGTGTGTGTGTTTGTGTGTAAGGGGGGTGATGCTGAGCGAATTAGATAAGGAAATGAGACAAAGGAGTAAAGGAGTTTTACTATTTAGGAAGCAAAATAACTGATGATGGTCGAAGTAGAGAGGGTATAAAATGTAGACTGGCAATGGCAAGGAAAGCGTTCCTGAAGAAGAGAAATTTGTTAACATCGAGTATAGATTTAACTGTCAGAAAGGCGTTTCTGAAAGTTTTTGTATGGATTGTAGACATGTATGGATGTGAAACATGGACGATAAATAGTTATGACAATAAGAGAATAGAAGCTTTCGAAATGTGGTACTACAGAAGAATGCCGAAGATTAGATGGGTAGATCACATAACTAATGAGGGGGTACTGAATAGAATTGGGGAGAAGAGGAGCTCGTGGCACAACTTGACTAGAAGAAGGTGTTCTGAGGCATCGATGGATCACCAATTTAGTACTGGAGGGCAGCGTGGAGGGTAAAAATCGTAGAGGACCAAGAAAAGAATACACTAAGCAGATTCAGGAGGATGTAGGTTGCAGTAGGTACTGGGAGATGAAGATGCTTGCACAGGGTAGAGTAGCATGGAGGGCTGCATCAAACCAGATTCTGGACTGAAGACCACAACAACAAGCTATTTATTATTTCAAGAGCAATCTCCATTAACGTTCAAACATTAATCCTACGGTGAGATACGACGGTCAATGCCTTCTTGGGAAAATGTCTGCGGTTGCTTATGGAACCACAATTGTGCCCTGGCATGCACCCTTTCGTCCAAAGAAAGTAGACGCCCACGAATATTTTTCTTCGAAGTTCTGTGGAACTCGAATGGAGAGGGATCGGTACCGTATGGACGATGTGTGAGGGCTTCCATGAAAAACTTCTGCAGGGTAGTCGAAATAACAGTGGCAACACTTGTGGCTGGGCCCACAGCCTCCTTAGTGTCCCGATCTCTCTCCATGCCGTTTCCGTATTTCTGAAGAAAAACATTCATGGCCGTCGCTTTGCTTCAGACGAAGAGGTGGGTACAGTCTCGGTTCCGTAAGCAGCTGCAAGCCTTTTTACATGAAGCCATTTACCATTTTATATCATACAGGAACAGACGTATAAACAGTTACGGCTGTTCTTAGTTTCTATTTTATTGCCCCGTATATATTAGTTGTCCGCCCCGATAAGTGAGCGGTCAGCGCGTCGGTCTGTCACCCCAAGGGGCCCGGGTTCGATTCCCGGCTGGGTCGGAGATTTTCTCCGCTCAGGGTGTGGGTGTTGTGTTGTCCTCATTATCATTTCATCATCGTCAGTGGAAGGTAACGGGAAACCACCGCTGGAGTCACTTCCATAGACGCTCATGCGGTGGACCTCTCCGCGAGACTTCCCCCATGACAAGATCTGCCGTAAGACAGAACACAAAGTTTATATATTAGTTGCAGTATATTGGATGTTAGGTATGTAAGTGCAGATATTGTTATAATTGGTACCTTAGTATGTACCGACATCAGTGTGTTAGTGCGTTTTTCTCCATGTAACAGTCTTCCTAAAAACAGATTACGTAATTTACCACTTGTTGTTTTGTGCACGATCGTAACTACCCTACAGGGAGCAGTATGTCGTAACTTGAACAAAGAGTAACTTCAGATGCGCCCTAGGGCACCGTAATAGGTCCTCTGCTTTTTACGATTTACATAAACGATCTGGTTGATGGTATTGACAGCGGCATTAGAATGTTTGCCGATGATGCTGTAGTCTACAGGAAAGTAGTATCACACGGAAGTTTTGAACAAATCAGTGAGGATTTGCAGAAAATAAAGCATGGTGTAATGACTGGCAGTTATCTCCCAATATTAGTAAGTGTAACCTACTGCGTACAACAAGGCGAAAATCCCCATTAATGTATGAGTACAAAATAAATGATCAGTCTTTGATAGCGATAACATCAGTCAAGTATCTGGGTGTGACTATTCGAAATGATCTCAAATGGAATGATCAGATTACACAAGTAACGGGTAAGGCGAACTCTAGATTGCGGTTTATTAGTAGAATCCTGAAGCGATGCAGTCCTTCAACAGAGGAAATAGCTTACAATACGTTAGTTCGTCCAGTCTTAGAGTATTGTTCGTCTGTATGGGACCCTTACCAGCTGGGTCTGATTCAGATTGAGAGGGTCCAAAGAAGAGCGACAAGATTCGTGACTGGAACATTCAGCCATCGCGAGAGCGTTAAGATCTCATAGAAAGTTTGAAGTGGGACACACTTGCAGATAGGCGACACGCTAAACAGAAGGGGCTGCTCACTTAATTCCGAAATCCAATCTTAACCGAGGATGTAGAGCATATATATATATATGTAGATGTACTAAATGGACTATGGCTGTCTGTATATAATACCCGTTTTGCCTTCATGTGTCCATACTTCCAGACCTGACCTGCTGTCCAAGAGGAAATAAGCATTAATGGGTTGCTCTTGGAGATACTAGCAAATCTACAAACATACCACTCATATTAGCTATAATTATTAGTCTGAAAATAAATACTGATGAAATGTAGTCCAGTACTGTGTCCTCAGTCACCAACAAAAATATTCCTGTATGTTTTGTGATGTTGTATGAGTCGCTTGTAGTACGCCAAATAATAGAAAAAGACTCTGGTTTAGGGCTATCACTATTCCCTGTTGGCTTATAGCTCCCTTTCACAGTTAGTAACACCTCCGTTCGCATTGGACAGACCAGCGCCTCCATGGGAAGCAAGGCTTCCATTTCCCTTGATGAGCAGATAAAGTTTGGAATCGGCCCGCGCTGTCGGCAGTGTTATTCAGTTTGGAAACGCTGCCTAAAGTAACTCATTCTGCGAATACAATATTGCATTTTGTCTCTGAGGCCGAGCAGTAAACAGACAACGTAGCTTTACAACCGTTTGTTCCAATTTATATGCAAATCAGACGAGGAAGCTTCTGAATGAAAGAATACGCAGAGAGATTGTTTCGAAATGGCTCTGTGCCCTAAATTTACTTTCCTTCCCTACAGCTGACTCAATGTTTACGCCGTGTAAGTTCCGCCGAGTTCGGTGCCCTACGAGCGCTGCAGGTGGTATTGGTGAAGGCGCTGTTCCATAATCGCAGAGAAATTCAGTAGGCTCGTCACGATTCAACATCTGACGACATTACAGATGGAGCACCAGTACACGTTGTGTAATGGAAGGGAAAGAAATAGCCTGTTTACTTATCAAAGAGTCGATCATGGCATTTACTTTACTTGATTCAGAGAAACCATGGACAATGTCATTCAAATTGGAGATATGTCCCTGGTTATGAAATGTGTAAATAATTACATTTGCTATAATATACTACACTCCTGGAAATTGAAATAAGAACACCGTGAATTCATTGTCCCAGGAAGGGGAAACTTTATTGACACATTCCTGGGGTCAGATACATCACATGATCACACTGACAGAACCACAGGCACATAGACACAGGCAACAGAGCATGCACAATGTCGGCACTAGTACAGTGTATATCCACCTTTCGCAGCAATGCAGGCTGCTATTCTCCCATGGAGACGATCGTAGAGATGCTGGATGTAGTCCTGTGGAACGGCTTGCCATGCCATTTCCACCTGGCGCCTCAGCTGGACCAGCGTTCGTGCTGGACGTGCAGACCGCGTGAGACGACGCTTCATCCAGTCCCAAACATGCTCAATGGGGGACAGATCCGGAGATCTTGCTGGCCAGGGTAGTTGACTTACACCTTCTAGAGCACGTTAGGTGGCACGGGATACATGCGGACGTGCATTGTCCTGTTGGAACAGCAAGTTCCCTTGCCGGTCTAGGAATGGTAGAACGATGGGTTCGATGACGGTTTGGATGTATCGTGCACTATTCAGTGTCCCCTCGACGATCACCAGTGGTGTACGGCCAGTGTAGGAGATCGCTCCCCACACCATGATGCCGGGTGTTGGCCCTGTGTGCCTCGGTCGTATGCAGTCCTGATTGTGGCGCTCACCTGCACGGCGCCAAACACGCATACGACCATCATTGGCACCAAGGCAGAAGCGACTCTCATCGCTGAAGACGACACGTCTCCATTCGTCCCTCCATTCACGCCTGTCGCGACACCACTGGAGGCGGGCTGCACGATGTTGGGGCGTGAGCGGAAGACGGCCTAACGGTGTGCGGGACCGTAGCCCAGCTTCATGGAGACGGTTGCGAATGGTCCTCGCCGATACCCCAGGAGCAACAGTGTCCCTAATTTTCTGGGAAGTGGCGGTGCGGTCCCCTACGGCACTGCGTAGGATCCTACCGTCTTGGCGTGCATCCGTGCGTCGCTGCGGTCCGGTCCCAGGTCGACGGGCACGTGCACCTTCCACCGACCACTGGCGACAACATCGATGTACTGTGGAGACCTCACGCCCCACGTGTTGAGCAATTCGGCGGTACGTCCACCCGGCCTCCCGCATGCCCACTATACGCCCTCGCTCAAAGTCCGTCAACTGCACATACGGTTCACGTCCACGCTGTCGCGGCATGCTACCAGTGTTAAAGACTGCGATGGAGCTCCGTATGCCACGGCAAACTGGCTGACACTGACGGCGGCGGTGCACAAATGCTGCGCAGCTAGCGCCATTCGACGGCCAACACCGCGGTTCCTGGTGTGTCCGCTGTGCCGTGCGTGTGATCATTGCTTGTACAGCCCTCTCGCAGTGTCCGGAGCAAGTATGGTGGGTCTGACACACCGGTGTCAATGTGTTCTTTTTTCCATTTCCAGGAGTGTATTTACGTACTAGTCGCAGCTTCTTTTTCATTACTTGTAACACATTGAAACCTACCATTAACAATACCACGTAAAGCCCTAGTACACATACCACATGTACGACTTCCCATATGCGATCCATCATTTATTTTGTTAATTTTCTCGTTGTACACACGCTCATTGAACATTTACCACAATCAGCCATCACACGATGGCAAGACTGGTGGATGAGGTGACCAGCCCTAGGGTCCACTACGACCGATACATGTATCGTCTGTCGGGATATGCACGATTAGTGCGCCCATAATGCGGTGGTGGGCCGCCTTGTTGGAAGAAACAGACACGTCGCTTTTGTTGCGAACTTTCATCAGTACTTACTCTTTCAGCATCGTTATTTACGTGTCTGCTGTCACTGTAGGGTGAGGCATAGCTCCGTGTATCTGGTCTGTGTAGTTAGGACGGCAGCGAGCAGGTAGATACAGTCAATGAGTAGCGGTTCCAGCTTCAGCTGTGCACTTTGATCCAACGGCAGTCAAAGTAGTAACGTCTGTGCCCGAAAGGTGCCAGCGTCTTACGGACTTACATCAAACATACATAGTAAAAACAGTATCTTTTGAAAACAAAACTGTATCTTCTGTGACTACGAGGGTTAGTCGGAAAATAAGGAACGGTAGGTCGCGAAATGGAAAATGGTTCAAATGGCTCTGAGCACTATGGGACTTAACTTCTGAGGTCATCAGTCCCCTAGAACTTAGAACTACTTAAACCTAACTAACCTACGTACATCACACACATCCATGTCCGAGGCAGGATTCGAACCTGCGATCGTAGCGGTCACGCGGTTCCAGACTGTAGCGCCTAGAACCGATCGGCTACACCGGCCGGCTCGAAATGGAAACTACAGAGAAAATAAAAACTGTTTTATTTACAACAGTTAGCTAAAATTTCCAGCTACTTATCTCCGTAGTCGCCAATCCGACTTAGACGTTTGTCGTACCTTTATAAAAACTTCCCAATACCCTCGTTATAGAAGGCAGCTACCAGTGCTTTCCGCCAATTCTCTACGCTGGCGAACAGCTTGTTGTCTGTGCCATATTGTTGTCTTCATAGCCAGTGGTTCATGTGAGCAGAGATGAAAATCAGAGGGAGACACTTACGGGCTGTATTGTGGGTAATCAAACATTTCCAATTGAAAACGATGCAGGAGCATCTTCATTGCCCCTG
Organism: Schistocerca nitens; assembly: GCF_023898315.1. Lineage (NCBI taxonomy): Eukaryota > Metazoa > Arthropoda > Insecta > Orthoptera > Acrididae > Schistocerca > Schistocerca nitens. The sequence continues at coordinate 123,874,004 of NC_064623.1, forward strand.
CAGAATGCTGTGTCTTGAAGAAGAAAACGCACAACAGCTATGTAGTGTTGGCTGCATAGCTTCAGGCGAAATATCTCACCGGGCCCTCGTGCTTCCTATGCGCTCAGAACTAAACAGAACGCGATCGACGGGCATACCGGAGACACTGCGCAACACGTCTGTGCAAAACTTCATCGGAGTTTCAATGTGGTTTCCATTTCGCGATCGATCGTTCCTTACTTTCCCAACAACCCTCGTAATACATCTTCTATTAGTTGTCGTTCATTTAACACGTTTAATTATTAGTGTAAATGATGGTGTGAGCGCAAGGTAATATACGAGGGGCACCCAAAAAACCGGAATTATTTTTTAAAAGCTATCTATCTTCAAAATGTTTACAAAACAACCTTATCCCCTTCAAAATACCCCCAATTACAACTAATACATTTCTCCCACTTTTTGTAGTCATCTTTAGAAATGATTGACAGCTCCTCGCTCATGGTTTTCTTGACTTCTACAATGTTGTCAAATCGGTGCCCTTCCGTGCCGCTTTTCATGTGTGAAAGTCACACAGAGCCAGATCAAGCGAGAAAGGTGCTTAGAGCAGCGGAACCACGCCGTTGGTAGCCAGAAACTGTCCAAGACAGATGGTTCTGTGTGGTGGAAGTACCAGTCTTTTGATTCCCAAATATATCGTTAAAATTCGCTGAACCGGGCCCCAATATAAGCCACTTCTCTCTGACAGTTGATCAATTGTCTGCCGTCTGTCAGCACAAGCTATCGAATTTTTTCAATATTTTCGTCTATTCGGGCAGTTGATGGACGTACAGAACGAGGTTTTTCATCAACCGACATGTCGCCAGTTTTAAATCGAGCAAACCAATCGTACACTTCAGTTTCTCCCATAGCGTAATTTTGGTAAGCTACATTGAAACAGTTTCAGCAGCATTTGTACCGAGTAGAAAACAAAATTTCACAGCTGTACGTTGTTCACTTAAAGTTGCTATCATAAAAACCGAAACAAGAACGAAGCAGCGCTAGCAAAAACAATCACTACAGAGGAACAGAACAAGGCAGATCGACGACGCAGGCGGCACTGAACTGGCAATGAGTTGCGCTACAGATCTGCTTAACGGCAGAAATGCATACTACACAAACTCCGCCGACTGCAACGTTATTCCGTCTATTTTTTCTTTTTCTTCTGTGGGTACCCCTTGTAATAAATGAAAATTTCTATGTCCATTAACCGAGTAAATGGTTCCATGGGGTTGTGTCAGTAGAAAGAAAGTCAATCATACTGTGAATGGAAATTTGTAAAATTCACGTAGCTACTTTGTGGTACTAGGAAGACAAGAAACATTTTACGATAATTCGTTTACTTCAAGAGGGATTAATTTTGATATTTGAGGATTATCTAAATGTGTTCATTTAATAACTTGCTGATAGAGATTGTTAAGTTGTGATTGGTCGAATGTGAAATACGCAGGATCGCTCAGTTTAATACTGATATCGGATTGGCTACAAGTATACCAACCAATCAGGGAACGAAAGAATTGCTTTGTGAAGTCGAACGAAGTTCGTAGCTCAGCGTTCATCATGTTTGGACGCGGGTATTAGGAGATCTGAACAGATGTAACAGTTTTGTGGAATTATAAACTGAATTTGACCATGGAGCGCTGCAAAGTGAACGTGAATGACTGAGAAAGATGAACACGCGAAATTCTGGTTTTTATGTATAAACTGCGACTTTTGAGCAAATAAAATGTGCGTGGCGTATTGTGCAAGTCGCGACCGAGAACTAAACGTTGAAAGGGATCAAGTTCTCCAGCATTTGAGAGAGTATTTTGTCACAGTTTTTGTAATGTTTCCGGTAACAGATCCGGTTAGCTATCATAAGCTGGCTAATTACGAGTATGATTGTGTGTGACTAGAGGACCTGTAACTTCTGACTTGACGCTCTTCTGTGCAGATGGAATGGTCATATATCGAAGTTTTCACTCACAAACTACCCATCCCTTAGTAGCTCAGTAACCGTGAAACTAGAAAGCATTTGTTGCACCCTCTAGACACGGACAGTGCGATTGGTCCCACTACAGCTTTCTCAGTCGACATACACTTCTCGTTTGCTAACAACGCAGGTGTGTGGACCGGATTGCAGAACAAGAAAGCACCGAAGGTGAGTGGACATTTCTGTAGAAATAACTTAAAAAAGACCGCACCTTTGCAAGAGCTATCAAAGAAGCAGGGCCACATTACACTTGTGCTGTCGCTTAGGGGAATAACATTCATTTTCCTGAATTTCTTGAGGATTTTCAGTGCCAAGATAAATTGCGCTATGTCGGTTAACAAATACATTAGTGTGAAAGGTAGCCTCGTTGTCGAATGCCAGTACCTTCCTAAATCTCGTTACGGATATTCATTAGTCTAGATAAAATCTGACAGCCTTTGGCTCTAATAAGTTTTTATTCGATTGTTAGAGACTGGACGATCTGAATGTGGTATCGTCGCATCGCAAGATAGTGTTTCCAGATACGATACACGGTTGATTGGGGAGACCCGTCTGATTGAAATGGAAATGAGCGTTTGGTGTCATTGGCCGGGAGGCCCCTTGCGGAGCAAGTCCGGCCGCCTTGGTGCAGGTCTTATTACATTCGACGCCACATTGGGCGGCCTGTGCGCCGGATGGGGATGAAATGATGGTGAAGACAACACAACACCCAGTACCTGAGCGGAGAATATTCCCGACCCACCCGGGAATCGAACTCGGGCCCGTAGGACGACAATCCGCCACGCTGGCCCATCAGCTATCGGGGCGGACACCCGTCAGATTGATTTCCAAAGACTGTGCACTACACCTTGCTGTACAACAGCAACGTTGATTTCCAATCTTCCTGATGTTGGACGTCCTGCATTTCGCTGAAAGTTCTACATCTACATCCACATCTACATAGATACTCCACAAGCCACCGTACAGTGACGGTGCGTGGCGGAGGGTACCCAGTTCCACTCGCAAATAGAGCGGGGGAAAAACGACTCTCTGTATGCCTCCGTATGAACCCTAATTACAGCCAGCCGCAGTGGCCGAGCGGTTCTAGGCGCTTCAGACGGGAACCGAGTGACTGCTACGGTCGCAGGTTCGAATCCTGCCTCGGGCATGGATGAGTGTGATGTCCTTAAGTTTTTAAGTAGTTCTGAGTTCTAGGGGACTGATGACCTCAGATGTTAAGTCCCATAGTGGTCAGAGCCATTTGAACCAAAATTAAAGCAACAAAGTCGCCCTCTGCGTTGCTGTTTGCCACGGCCATCGACGCACTCTGTCGTCTTCGATTTGAGCAAATCATGGAGATGATGGGATTCCATGCACTGTCCAGCTGGTAGCCGCTGTCACGGTTTAACAGATTTTCCGCCAGTCGTATTTCTACGGATTCTTTAATAATGGAGTCCCAGAAACACGTTGCTGTGGACAAAATCATTGTTTTCTCATACTCCATTGAATGTGCAGTAGAAATACAATGTTCAGCAATAGCGGACTTGCTTGGCTGCAAAAGGCGGGTGTAACGTTGATGTTCAGTGCAGCGTTCTTTCACGGTGCGTGTAATTTGACCTAAGTAAGCCATACCACATTGGCTCGGTATCTTGTAAATTCCGGCCTTTCGTAGTAACAGATTGTCCTTAACTGATCCCACAAGGTCCGCAATCTTCGATGGTGGGCGGAAAACCACTTTTACCTGAAATTTTCGGAGGATTCTTGCTATTTTAAACGAAGTGTCGCCAACGAAACGAAGAAAAGCTAAAGATTGTTCCGGCATGTTCTCCTCTTTATTCACTTCCTGCTTCTTAGTTTTAACTGTTAGTGCCCTGTTAATCTGCCGGATGGAATACCCATTTTCGCTGAATATTGGCTTTAGATAGGCGAGTTCTTGAGGTAAGCTATCTAGATCTGAAACAGTATGAGCTCTATGAACAAGTGTTTTAAGCAAACTCATGGTTTGCGATGGGTGATGGCAACTCGATGCTTGCAGGTACAAATCAGTATGAGTGGGTTTCCGGTAAACTGAATGCCCTAGAGAACCATCATTCTTCCTTCGAACCAGGACATCCAAGAAAGGCAAACAACCATCTTTCTCTATTTCCATGGTGAACAGGATGTTGCTGTGAATGGAGTTGAGGTGATGTAGAAACTCCATTAATTTATCTTCTCCATGAGGCCACACTATGAAAGTGTCATCCACATACCGCCAAAAAACTGTTGGCTTCACATAGTGCTCAGAGCCATTTTTTGAACCTTACGCGCAATATGTGTCGGCTGCAGTGAAATTGTTCTGCACTCGGCTTTAAATGCCGAGTCTATTACTTTTCTCAGTGGTGTTTCTCGAAAAGCACGTCGCCTTCCCTCCAGGGATCCCCATTTGAGGTTGCGAAGCATCTCCGTGTTGTTCAAACCTACCGGTAACAAATCTATCAGCCCCCCTCTGAATTGATGCAGTCCGACCAGGTACGTATCCCGAACACTCGAGTAGTACTCAAGAACAGGTCGCACCAGCACCTTCCGTACCGAAGTTCTCACATGCTCGTTCTTATCATATCGCTTTGCAGCGTTACGCCCAGATGTTTAAACGACTTGACCGTGTCAACCAGGACACTTGTAATACTGCATCCGAACATTACAGGTCTGATCCTCCTACTCATCCGCATTCATTTACAATTTTCCACATTTAGAGTTAGCTGACATTCATCACATCAACTGGAAATTTTCATTAAGTCGTCTTGTATCTTCCTACAGTCACTCAACTTGGACACGTTACCGTACACCACGGCATCACCAGCAAACAAACATTGCTGCCCACCCAGACCCCAAATCATTTATGAAAATAGGGAACAACAGCGGTCCGATCACACTTCCGTGGGGCGCTGCTGACGATACCACTGTCTCTGATGGACACTCGCCGTCTACGACAACGTACTGGGGTCTGAAAATTGGAAATTTTTGGTAAGTTCTATGGGACCAAACTGCTGAGGTCATCGGTCCCTAGGCTTTCACACTACTTAATCTAATTTAAACTTACGCTAAGGACAATACACACACCCATGTCCGAGGGAGAACTCGAACCTCCGACCGAGGGAGCTGCGCGAACCGTGGCAAGGCGCGTAGACCGCACGACTACCCCACGCGGAACTGTGTCTGTTATTTAAGACGTCTGTGAACTTACTCCACATGCTCAGCTACTGATTCTTTCCACAAACTTTTGATAAATGCGGCTTTTTAAACGGCCTGATGAATCACGTGCAAATCGATCCTAAAATATTCCTAGGATTACAGTCGATGACCCACACACTACAAATGGTTCAAATGGCTCTAAGCGCTATGGGACATCTGAGGTCATCAGTCCCGTAGACTTAGAGCTATTTAAACCTAAGTAACCTAAGGACATCACACACATCCATGCCCGAGGCAGGATTAGAACGTGGGACCGTAGCAGCTGCGCGGTACCGGACTGGAGCGCCTAGAACAGCTCGGTCACAGCGGCCGGCCACACACTACAACATCTCACCTTTGGTCAAAAGTAAATTGCTCACCCATTGTGGAACATCACCTTTAACATGCACAGAGTCTCATTTTCATTTACAAGTTCTTCATCCATACCGTGACGCCCGATGGATACTGATTGGTCGCCGTGTCATCCTTTGTTTTGCGGCGTCATGGGCATGTGGTATGGACGGTCATGTAGGCAGCACACCACTCTCTCGGCCATTTTGCCGGTTTTCTAGACCGTGGACTCGCGTAGCTCTCAGTTGCCATCACGATGCTGAGAGCACCCTTCACCAGATCCTTCTCAGTACCGCGGATCAAACCCAAGTCCTCCACATGGTACCCATGGGCTGGACAGCTATGTTTTTGCTACTACAATAGTCCATGAGGAGGTTGCCATACTTCTACGAATTCAGTGTTCCCTCTAAGAACAACGGAACGATGAGGTAAAGTGTTTTATCCATCTGACGTCATGTGCATGGGGTTCAGCGTAAAATGAACATGTTTTACTACAAAAAAAAGTTTAAGACCTGAACATGACAGCTAAGACTGTGAAACCGGTTTCCTTGAATAAAAAATATGTTGTGCGATCTTGGTGTTTGAATGGTTTTTCAAAAGTGGTTCAAATGGCTCTGAGCACTATGGGACTCAACTGCTGTGGTCATAAGTCCCCTAGAACTTAGAACTACTTAAACCTAACTAACCTAAGGACAGCACACAACACCCAGCCATCACGAGGCAGAGAAAATCCTTGACCCCGCCGGGAATCGAACCCGGGAACCCGGGCGTGGGAAGCGAGAACGCTACCGCACGACCACGAGATGCGGGCTGAATGGTTTTTAACAACTGCGTTTTCGTAAACGTCTCAGAATCTGTATGTTGGCAGCAAATACGCGTCATCGCCTACAATTCAATTCTGTGAAAACCGCATATCGATACCGCCTTCCTTGTGTTGGGTGATTCGCCCTGTATGTGCTAAGTCTTGTTTAGCTATTATGCCAAACTTGATTATCATTCATGTTTGGTTGCTGTTGTTGTGGTCTTCAGTCCTGAGACTGGTTTGATGCAGTTCTCCATGCTACTCTATCCTGTGCAAGCTTCTTCATCTCCCAGTACCTACCGCAACCGGAACCTACATCCTTCTGAATCTGCTTAGTGTATTCGTCTCTTGGTCTCCTTCTGCGATTTTTACCCTCCACGCTGCCCTCCAGTACTAAATTGGTGATACCTTGATGCCTCAGAACATGTCCTACCAACCGATCCCTTCTTCTAGTCAAGTTGTGCCACAAACTTCTCTTCTCCCCAATCCTATTCAATACCTCCTCATTAGTTACGTGATCTACCCACCTTATCTTCAGCATTCTTCTGTAGCACCACATTCCAAAGCTTCTATTCTCTTCTTGTTCAAACTAGTTATCGTCCATGTTTCACTACCATACATGGCTACACTACATACAAATACTTTCAGAAACGACTTCCTGACACTTAAATCTATACTCGATGTTAACAAATTTCTCTTCTTCAGAAACGATTGCCTTGCCATTGCCAGTCTACATTTTATATCCTCTCTACTTCGACCATCATCAGTTATTTTACTCCCCAATTAGCAAAACTCCTTTACTACTTTAAGTGTCTCATTTCCTAATCTAATTCCCTCAGCATCACCCGATTTAATTTGACTACATTCAATTATCCTCGTTTTGCTTTTGTTGATGTTCATCTTATACCCTCCTTTCAAGACACTATTTGGTTAATGGTTAATTTTAGAAACAAAATAAGTTGTGGTGACTACTTACCGGCCATTGGTGACCTACAACTGAATTAGTCGCAGCGCTTAAATAAGAGGCAACGTTAATTAGTCTAGAAATTATTCTTGCGAGTAAAGACTATAACAGATTCAAATAAGAGGGCATACCGTAGGACTGTTGAAACGCCTAATGAAATGTTCATACGCAATTTCTTCACTCATCAGTCTTCAAAAAAATGTTCAAATGTGTGTGAAGTCTTATGGGACTTAACTGCTGAGGTGATCAGTCCCTAAGCCTACACACTAACTGAAATTATCCTGAGGACAAACACACACACACCCATGCCCGAGGGAGAACTCGAACCTCCGCCGGGACCAGCCGCACAGTCCATGACTGCAGCGCCTGAGACCTTTCGGCTAATCCCGCGCGGCTCATCAATCTTCGGTCTGAGGTGATGCGACTCGTCACGAATTTCTCTTGTGTGGCATATTCTTTATCTCATGGTAGCACTTGCATCAGAAGGCCTAAATTATTTGTTTGGATGTATTCCTTTATCTGTCTTCCCCTACAGGTCGCCGCCACGCACACAGACCATACTCGCAGAGCAGAACGGCTATTCATTGGTGGACACGGTGGAACGCTATTCATCAGCAGTCCACGTTTCCCGTTCACGACATTACTGCAAACGTAGCCGTTTCTATTATAGTGTTAACGTCAGGCTACGCTTGGGATGGTTATTGCTTAAGGGGCTCCGGAACGCCCTATACTTGCAATGTTATAATAACGCTTATAAATTACATCTTTCCTCACAAAGTATTTGAGGTAGGAAGTTGAACTTTTTACAGATTATTTATTGGAATATATGCTACAACTTAACACAGGGATTTTACAAAATTTTAGTTTAGTTATTAAAGATGATTTTTTTTTTCAATTGTAATGAAAATTCACAACATTTTTTTGCAATTTTTTATTTATATATTCAAAAATATACAGTTTTTTGGAAAAAGGCTGTGTTAAATTATGCAGAAGGTACTGTGCAACATTTACTGAAAGTTTGAAACAAATATGTTTGGAAGATCCTTAGAAAACATGTAATTAGTATGAGAAAATAAAAGTTTTGGGAATCGAGCGACAACGATTGGATTAACTTTTTAGTGCATTCCAGGTCCATAGGATGGATTATCTTCATCCTCTGCAAACTCCTCCTCCAGCTTCCTCTTGTTCCTCCTCCTGTTTACTCTTGCTTGTATTTCTAGACTCCTTACAGCCCTGTCTGCAGCCCGAAGGCGTTCCTTGTCTAAAGCAAGCATCGCTCGTACCATGTTAGAACCTATCTTCATTCCCATATTTCTAAATACCTTTGGCTTTCCAACATTTCTCCTTTTCTTAAAAGCCTTCGGAGGACTTCTAATAACTTTACTTTTACTCACTATTATACTTCAACAAAACAGAGACTCAAGAAACAGAATTAATTACGAATATTTTCGAGATAACGACAGAGTAAATAAACATGAAACAATCGACAATCACACCAGCGATATATATTGAACCATCACAGGTTAGCCACAACACATACTTTATCTCACATCACTAAAATGTACCTGATGAACACGGACGTTAATAATAACACCATTTGACAGCAGTTTAACAGCGCCACAGTGAGTCACGCCCATGTAGAACACATTTCAAAAAAAATTTAAAAATAGTTGTAGTCTTCGGAATTGAATAAATTATATATCTATTAAAAGGTAATAGTCTGCAGATTCAGAAAACGCAAAAAAGTAAAAATTGAACTTTTCATGATTTTGAGCCTTTCCGGAGCCCCTTAATCGGACGAGTAGTGCTGCATGAAAAAAAAGAAAAAAAAATTAAAGGGAGTCCATTACTCGTTCACAGATGACACATGCAGTTAGCAAGGTGTTTCCGTGTGCTAGCTTGTAATGATCGTACGTAGTTCACTGGACCTGTGATGTCGGCTATGCGTGCCCTGACTTTCTCACGCTGTCCAACATGGGGCTGCTGCCCCTTCAGAATGCCCAACACATTTGGATACTGCAGTCATTAACGTAAGAAAGTGCTGTCTGCTGTTTTTCTGTTTGATGATACATGACCACAGTGGGCTAAGAATTATCATATGCACGTTTTTGCACTATTCATGTACGTATTTTGTAACAAGCTCCTATTACCGGGTAATTGATAATGTGTTTAGGATTTTTTGATTGTTTCACTTGGGGACGCGAATTAGCACAGAAGTTGATCAGAAACAGTCTGAGAAGCGCGTAACGGTTTTGCAGGGAAAGTTGCAGTGAGAAATAATCGTAAGAAAAAAATTGATACGTTGCGCTGTTTCCGAGTCATTTAGCACCGATGTCTACCAGTCGGGTTGCGCGCGCGCATATTCAAGCAGCTCGACAGACACCGTGACACCAAACGAGTTCTTTATGTGGTTTTCTCAAACGGAGCTTTTGCTCACCTAGTTTAAATATATCACTTCATAAAAAGGCTAGCTTTAAGGTGGTAACTCTCGGACCCACAGATGTCTGGCTATTATCGCATTGTAGCGCGTGCAAGTGCTCGGATTTGCGCGTGCAACGGCTGGATTTGCTGACTTAAATGCTAATTAACTCGGGAGCAGCACAACTTACTGACTTTTTTCTTAATAATTATTTCTCATTACAACGTTTCTTCCAACACCATTACAAGCTTTCCAGACAGTTTCTGACCACCCTGTTATATTTTTTGACGACGAAATTTAAGATGCTGTCCACAAATGGGGTAAGGAGGGGAAGATATTGCTAATGACGGACGGCTTATTCCCGCCACCGCCTTCCGCTGATGACAATTAAGTATCTCTCTCTCTCTCTCTCTCTCTCTCTCTCTCTCTCTCTCTCTCTCTCTCTCTCTCTCCATCTATCTATCTATCTCTCTCCCTCCCCCTCCTATTCTCTCTCTCTCTCTCTCTCTCTCTTCCTCGTGGCAAATCGTGCAATTGTCTGACTGACCCTTTGTCAAGCTAACTTTTAAGAATCCTGGACACACGAATATTGCGCAAGTATTGGTCGTACGAGGTCTTTAACAAGTACTTGTTCAGTGGATCAATTACACATCCTTAGTATGCTTCCAATGAATCTCACTGTCGCACATACCATCTAGGATTGTTATGGAAATAAACAGTTTAGGATGGATGCGCTTAGATATTTCACTGTTGTGGCCGATCGGCGATTACGTAATCCGGTAGCGTAAGGTCTGTTCGCTAGGGCACACACATCAGAAAGCCATGAGATAGCTACATAGCATCTCCAAATTACAGAGGATTGCATTTACTCTGGGACTAAAATGAGTTGCAGTTCAAGAAGTTCGTGTATTCTTCAAGTCCTCCTTTGCCAGCTTGGTGGTATGCGAAGTTCCTTATTCACTTTTCAGAGTGCGGTATTACTTGGCAAAAAGTGAACACGGAATAGACCGTAGACTGCTGGACCTGAATCTGAAAGTAGGAGGCTATTACAACAGCGATTCGGTCTTTGAACGAATTTTTTTCCAATTTATATGTAAATAAGGCGATATGAAGGAAGAACCAGATGATTGATTGGGAATCAATCTGAGTTCCGAATTCATTCTCACTTACTGTGGGTGGGACAGCATTCGGAAGAGCTGAAAATAATTAAAGGAAATGTTTCTCATGGTTGCTTAAAGATTTAATAAATATTGGTTGCGAATGTCATTTTTAGCGTTGTCTTATGAGCAAATAATGATGGGAACAGGCTACTTTCCGACGTTAAAAATATGGTTCGGATCGTTGTTATTCTGATTGATTGTAACATTCATATAATATTTACGATCAACATGCTCACAAAATATCTGTTATTTCCATGTAATTAAAGCTTAAAAAGCATCAGATATCAAGATTTGGTCACGTGATCGAAAACGCTCTGTTAGTGGCAGAAGCTCTAGTGACGTCACAGAGTAGGAGTAAGAGAAAGCTTAACGTGTGTTATAGAAGTATTAGCCGAAGTTACAAGTTTCTTACGTGTTTTTTCTGCAAAGAGTTTAGCTATAAAGTGACAGAAAACGCAATTGCAACTTTTAAGTAACAACAGCAAGGAGTTTTGTGAACGCTGACAGCAGAAACCTTGCGAAAGTTGGTGCGTTTATGCTCTACTCTTCTAGGACAGCGATAAGTGAAACGACTGTCATTCTTTTTCCTGCTCCCTGCAACTACATTAAACTCGCTTAAAACTAAGGAATTGTAGAACTTTTGCGAATGGGCAACTGTCAGTCATGGGCTACGACCCAAATCTTTGTGCTGAATTCCCGTATGGAAGACACTGCGAAGTCACTATCTACAGAACGCGTTCGGTGCCGCAACTGATAGCGCAACTGTGTGCACATAAAGAGGTCATATGTAGCGCAACTGATTGTGGACAAAAATGTCACATTTTCGACTCGTCGAAGGGTCATACATTTTTAAAAGTTTCACACAAAACACTTACATAGCGTTACCAAGAGCAGATTGTGGCAGTTGTTTTGATGGTGTATGTATTGTATATAGCATCACATTAATCTTAATTTTTGAGAAATGGACAGTGGAGGATAAATGCATTTACTTTGCGCACAAACAATTCAGGTTTTTGGAAAGCATAGCTAGTAGTGTTGATGTCACCACACGCCTACAAAACAACGAGGTGCAGGTTGATGAACTTTTCTATACGGAGAGATATAAAGCCTGTACAACATGCAGGTAATACAAACTTAAGGGCTGTGATATTTGTGATTATAAACTAAAGTCAATGTCTGAAGCAGACTTAACATGATGAAACTTGAGAAGTTAAAACAATAAAGATCCTAGCTGGACGGTAAGAAGATAAAAAAAGAAACATTGTTTGTGATAGAGTGAAAAGTGTGTGGTCACATTATTTACGAGGGCTATTCGGGAAGTAAGGAACGATAGGTCACGAAATGGAAACCACAGTGAAAACCAAAACTGTTTTATTTGCAACAGTTAGCTACAACTTCCAGCTACCCATCTCCATAGTCGCCGATCCGACTTAGACGTTTGTCGTAGGGTTATACCAACTTCCCAATACCATCCTTACAGAAGGCAGCCGCCAGTGCTTTCCGCCAATTCAGCTCGTTGTCTGTGCCAAAATGTTGTCTTCATAGCCAGCGGTTCATGTGAGCAGAGACGAAACTCAGGGGGAGTCAATTACGGGCTGTATTGTGTGTAATCAAACATTTCCAATTGAAAACAATGCAGGAGAAACTTCATTGCCCCTGCAGAATGCGGCTGAGAATTGTCTTGAAGAAGAAAACGCATGACAGTTATGTAAAGTTGGCTGCATAGCTTCAGGCGAAATTTCTCAGCAGGCCCTCGTATTCGGCGGGAGACGCTATTGTTCTAGGTATCTTTATGTGACCCTATGCGCTCAAAACTAAAAAAAAAACAACAAAAAAACAAAAAAAAAAACGACGTAACACAATCGACAGGCATACTAGAGACACTGCCCAACACACCTGTGCAAAACTTCATCGGATTTTGACTGTGGTTTCCATTTCGCGATCGATCGTTCCTCACTTTCCGAATAACCCTCGTACAAAACAAATTTTTGAATGTGACGTTTGCGAACAGCGACTGTAAATGTAAGCCCATGTAAACAGCAAGGAAAATACAATACTGTTCTCTTTCTGATCGGTGTACCGAAGTTTTGTAAGTGTCATTTGGTTTTTCACAAATACTTTTTTTTCAGGTTGGATTCGAACCAGCGATCTATGGACAGCACCCTATAATATTCGACGGTTTACGTCTCTAAGAACTGCACTACCGAATAATTTAAGTGAAGCTGGATAAAACGACAATTTTCACTAAGAGTTTAATTTCGTTAATGATGCTGTCCTTCCTTGTAACTGTGGGAAGGCATACCTAATACTAATGCTAACTTCTCAGTGCAACACATTTGTAATTAAGTTTGTGTACTTTTGCGTGGACGCGGTAGCAGTTGGGTGGTACAGTGAAACCACATTTTGCGCATCTTCTCATTCTCTGGACCACTCAATAAGAACTTTTCAGGAGTTTTTATAGATGTATTTGTACAGTATTGTATTACACACCATTTGTGTCCCGTTTCCTGAAAAGTAAATTTCAAAACAACACATCAGTGTGAATTAGCATTATGACAGTACGAGCAGCAATCTACCCAGTGACTCAACTGGCATGACATGACTCGAATTGAGCGTTATAGCGAGCTTACAGATTATTTGAATTTCATTTGCGTTTTTATAAAAGAGTACTGACATTCTTGAGGGAAACAAGCATGACGTAATAATTGAAGACAATTTCCAGAGACAGTCAAATACCCTATTGCGAGTACTTGACATGCATTAGCACCCACTAAATCCAGGTGGTCTTCTGTGGTTCTTTTGCGCGGCTGCTTGTTAGTGCTTCATGAGAAACAAATTCCTGGGAGTTGGACAATTAAATCGTTTATTCCGAAATCAGAATAAACAGCATAGAACACACGCTGATGCCATTATAAATGATCAGAGCTAGCTAAAGAGACAAATTTTTATTGTGCCCAAATAGTTTGTTGATAAAAATAACTGCTTATAAAACCTGTAGAATGACAATTCAAGCGTCTGAGTAAAAACATTGAATCTTTAGGAGAAATTCTGTTCATTGTAGGTACCGTTAGTGTTCAGCAAGTCAGCAAGAAAATTGAGAAGAGTCTCTGTAGAATGTTTTCCGTAATTGGAGCGGCAGTGGACTACAACGTGTTCGTTCCACAGAAGTGAGCATTCGATAAGCTTCAATGCTGAAGCAGTTGCAAATTTATGCGGCGATAAATATTCAAAGGAGAAAATTACGCGAATTCTTAATGCGCATTATTCATAAGAGACTACTCGTGGACCATGCATTTTGCATTATCAGTCATAAACTTGTTATCATGTCAGTGGTATTTTTTACATTAAACGACTCCCTCTTTGTTATACTGCGCAAGCAGAAAACCTTACCATGTTCAGTTGCTTTAATTAAATAATTCGCCTGTTGCTGTTTAAAAGCACTTTCTGTGTTAGTGGGCTAGTAGATCTATGGTCAAGTTCTCGGCGACCTGTTCAACCTTTTCTAAACGTAAATGTTGAACTATGGTAATAATGTGTACTTGTGAAATGTGGGGGCTTCAGCTGTGATTAAATGACAGCGTTAACTGCACTGGAAAAGGTAAGGGTGTACCACATTTACTAGGACTATTTCCATTAAAATTTTTGTATTTGAAAAGTATATTTTAATTACACGGAATATGAAAAATCATGTATTTAGTTGGGATCTGGGATTCCATACTGATCTCTCTCTCTCTCTCTCTCTCTCTCTCTCTCTCTCTCTCTCGCTCTCTCTGTCACACACACACACACACACACACAAAAATAGCTAGCACCAAACTCTCTTTGCAAATGTGCGGCAGTTTTTGTAGGTAGGAATTATTTTTGTGAATGTATTATGTAGTCTTGTAGGTAGGAATTATTTTTGTGAATGTATTATGTAGTCTCCAATTTGACAGTACATAATTGTAGAATCACGTGTAATCGCGTCAAAATACTTTTAAACAAGATGATCCTTGGGTCAATCCAAATGGGAATATCAGCATTTTTGTGATAGCTACTAACCTGTCGAGTAATAGATTTCTAAATATTTTTGTGCCTTAACAAGTTCTATTTCCCTAAGAAACATGTATGCGGTCTACGAGCTTTATACGTCCACAATAATAGCGCTCAAGGTTGGTATCGTAACAGTATGTATGAGCGTCACAATGCCTTTTTTTATTCTGTTTATGAGAGTTGAGCTTAATTTTTGTTCTCATTATCTTAATGTTTCTTTCCAGGTAGAATACGCTCTGAATTGTACATTTCTCCTCTTGGAGTTTACTTTCTCTCCTCTCTAAGAACACATAAAATTTCTAATGTTTAGTGATATCACCAGTTTTTTATCCTTTGTTGTAAACAGAGGTGCTTTGTGGATGGTTGCTGTAGTGTATCTACCTTCTTCCAGCGCTATACTCTTTGGTAAACAGCACAACATGCAGCCATGTATTGTCAACACTCGATACGCCCACCCTCCTCCACCTCTCTCTCTCTCTCTCTCTCTCTCTCTCTCTCTCTCTCTTTCCTCAACTGTAAAGGTAATGTTCATTCCTTCGTTTCTTTCTGTGCGTATCTGTCGTTAGTCGAGCAGACATGAAATCAGTGACCATAGGAAAACTCAATGCCATGCAGTATCTCAAGAACACCATGCGACTAGCACCCGAGAGGAGAGACATATTATTCGTACTTGTGCGCAGTATACTTGAGCTTGATGGAAGAAATGCAGGTATCCACACGAGTGGTTCGATGACGTCTGGAGAAGCAAGGAATGTCACCACGACAATCATTGTCGTGGCTTGCCGTGACGCGGCAGCACAGCGTGTTGCGCTGACAGTGGTGTGAACAACGACAACACAGGACACACAAGACTAGTGACACGTCGTCTTTTTAGAATAATCACTGCTTTCTGTACATCATGATGGGCGTATCCGTTTCCTGAGCCTCCGAGAAGAACAAACGTAGCCATATTGTGTGATACGGGGCGAGAGCCCGACGTGATGGTGTGCCACAAAACGATCACCTCTGGTTGGCACTGAGTGTAATTAGGACAGCAGGCGCTAAAATTCTAACGTCTTAATACCATTGGCTGTGCCCTTCCTTCGATATTTCAGTTACTTTATCTTTCAACAAGATAACGCTAGTCCACTTGCTGCCTACGCTGTCCTGGCCGACCTCGACACGAAGGTTATTAGACAGTTGCCCTGTCCAGCAGTTTCTCCAGATCCCTCTCGCCGTGGGAACAGCTGATCACGTGTCGCTGAGAGGCTGGCAGCTATGGCACAGAGTTGAATCAACATTCACTGATATACCCGTATTGTCATCCAACCTCACTTTGACTTGAAGCTCACTCGGGCTAGAGACATTCATGCCGTCAAAGGTCATGACTTTGCATGGTAAATTTGGCACCCTACACGTCCCCAATCACCTTTAACTCAGATGATATACTCTTCATACATTACGATTCACACTGAGCAAGTACAATTTCGTAATTTTCTGTTCTTCCTACTGGTGCAGCTGTAATAGGCAGAAGTATATTTTCATGTCGACACGCATCGTTATCACCTTCATTTCTGCCAACAGGCACACTGATCGGCCAGAACGTTATGACCACCGACCTACCGTCGATATAAACCCGTCCAGGCGATAGAAACGTCACCTGGCGAGGAATGACTAGACACATGCACAACACATATAGTATCAGTGAGCGTGCTGTTCTTGTGTGCGAAGAGTAAGACGCGCGAGCTATCTGAATTTGCCGAAGGCAGATTCTGATGGCCTCTACTCTCGACACTAGCATTTCGGGCACTGCAGTACTTGTCGGGTGTTCGAGGAATGCTGTGGTGAGTGTCTTCAATATATGGCGAAACCAATATTAAAATCATTGGACACAAATATGACAAGTCCACGATGTTTTATGACAAGACCTGGTTTGTTTTTTACATTAACTGTAACCGGTCTACCTTCGACAATTCGCTTCAAAATAGAAGCGTATGGTCGCCAACGCAACCAATCGAATTCTTCGAATAATATTACATTATGTATTCGAGGGTCGTAACCACCAAATCCGAATTCGGAATAGAACGGCATATAAACATGCTGTTTCGTGGTCAATACCTTTTCGATAAGGGTGGATTTGCCGATATTCGTGTCTCCATGCAGGTACAACTGTCTCTTACGTACCACTTTTGACCGAAAGGCCTCATTATACCAGCGGACCACGCGGCCCGCCCAGCCATTATATGTTAGATGACACTCGGTTAGCGAACGTGCAACACACTTCTTCCCCTAAAAGGAATCAAAATACTTCTCTATAAAACGTACACGCGACCAATTATTCACAAAAAAAGGATCGGTGTAATCAATATATTCCGTGCGTTCAGCCCAACGTCTTAGACGAACATTAAAGGACAATGCTGATTCATTACAGTTACATATAGGTTCCGGATCTGATTTAGTAATGTAATTTAGAGCATTCTTTCTGCTACGGCATTTCTCCACATCGAATACACCTGTGATACACCCTAACATAAACTCGAGACCGCTACGCACATCGTTTAACAACTTGAAACGTCCCCTTTGAACAATTATACGTAACTGTGCTTAAACTGACAGACACAATATTTTTAGCGCAACGCAATCTGACTTTCAATAATCCCTACAAAAGAATGGGCCCTGACTAACATTAAACTATACCTTTCACAAATCACTTACCTCACAAAAATCATCGCTACTCAAGCTACTGCAATACAGCGAGTGCCACTACTGCCAGCTAAATAAAAGATTCAAACTACGGAAGGCACTAACTACTGGTAGGGATAGTTAGCAAATGAAAGATATTGATAGAGAACAACCAATGTATTTACCTCAATAGTCATAATATATGTAGCAGTTCATGACAAATTTCAAAACTCCGCCATCTCTCTCCCCACATCCACCACTGCTGGCGGCTCACCTCCAACTGCGCAACGCTACGCGCTGTTCACAGCCAGCTGCCTAACACTACAATGGCGAGTATTACAACAATGCAAATCAGCCACAGACTGCACACAGCACATCCAGTGATTTTCATACAGAGGTGGCGTTCCCAATAAAAAAACCTAAACAGCCTACTTACAAACTTAGCTTCAGCAAGTTTAAGATACGCATGAATGTGCGTTGCATTACCACCCGCCGAGGTTTTAGAAGTCGCTGGCTGGATAGACCTGTAAAGCAGGACAGGCGGCGAACTGTGGCGGAACTAACATCTAATGTCTGAACACACAGTGCACCAAACACCCCTAACGATAGGAATCCGCAGCCGATGACCCATGCATGTACCAATGTTAACACCACGACATCGGCAATTAGGGCTGGAATGGGAACGTGACCATCGGTACTGGACGCCGGCTCCGTGGCAGAGCGTTGCATAGTATGACGTATCCCGACACCCATACCTTCTTCATCACGCCGATGGGAGGGCGTGAATCCGTCGTCTTCCATGGCAACAGCTCCTCGACACCTGTATTGCAGGACTGATGGCGGCAGCTCCGGTATGCTCTGGGAAACATTCATGTGGTCATCAATGGCTACAGCTCTTGCAAGGCACCATGACGATGAAGGAGTATCTTACATTGGTTGTAGACCACATACAGCTCTGCATGACGATCATGTTGAGAGGCACCCACATGCCTTGCTCATACTGTGGCATCAAGCAGTCAGGCCTGCAAGATGAGTGGTCTGCCAAGCGAGTGGATTCATTCTTATTTATCGAGTAACATGAACTCTAGTACTCACACTTAAGTTACAAGTTATCCTCCTATATGATTAATACGCAACGGAAACACGCATATGACTATCAGTAATTTACAGAACTCTGACTGTACACTACGCACTGGCAATACCACATTTTCTTTTTGTCTTTTATTTAACGGCTTTTGTCAACACGTGGCCACCGCACTGAATATGAATGGCGCACACATTATAAATTCGGGACATTATGACAACATACAATTCGAAGGAAAAGTCCACCAATCTTTTTCTTTTCACTATCTTATTTATTCCGATAAATTCTCTAACCTAAACACAGATATTCTATAACCTACAACAATAACACATGAGAAATTCCGCCCAGTGGGCATGGCTTTACATTGGTGAATCTCTATATTATGGTCTCGTAATTATTTTAACGCCACAGTGCACTTTCTGGATAGGATGGTGGATCTTTTATTATACCTCAGACTTCGACTCTCACAATCATCATCACTAAACTTTCCTCCAGACCGAGCGGTACCGAAGGAACAAGCATAACCCACTAATCTTTTGAAACTACCTCGCTACTCTCCCATGCAAACCACACATACCCAAATTACATGACATACACCACACTACAACATGAAATACTACACAGAGAATGGTCACAACATTATCACTTTCAGCTCTCAAACTTCAATTACTATTTATCCCAGTTTCACACGACACTGCACCACTTCGTAATTCTACTTTCCTACTATGAACTCTGGAGATATATGCACGTCTTCCTGTGCAATGCAAGCCAAGTGGCGTTGCTGGATAGACGGCCGACTCACCTTGCTTCTCTCTCAGAGTTCGAATCTAGCGTCACACGGAATCATATCACGCAAAGTAATATTAAGAACGTATTCATGACACACGCGTGTCCTCAACTGATACCATGGACGAGTACTTCTCTTTATCTTTTGTCTCATACACAGTTTGAGACTCACACAGTACTCACCACGTGGAAGTACTCGTCTCTAATTTCAAGTCCTGCACACGCCATTTCTTAAATATTTCAACTTATGGTACACACGCTATTTCTTAAATATTTCAACTTATTGTACACACGCTAGTAATTCAGCTTAACTTAAGCACACGGAAGTATTTCAACTTATTGCTACACATGGTTTCATTGTGACTGTTGGTCACTTCCGAAGGTTACTACAATCCCATTAATATTACCTGCCTGACATTTAATTCTCCCCACAAAAGTTCCTGAAATAGAGAAATTATTATTTCAAACTACTCTTAAATATTCCACATGCATACCATGTCTCCACTCTTTCGTCATTACGGAGCACAACTAAAACAGGTCTTAACAGCACAAGATCCAGCGGCAGATTCCTGAAACATGGCCGTTGTCCAGGTCCTCTCGTACCTCTGTCGAGGTGGGGGAAGACCATGCTACCGTATTGGTCAGCCACATTTCAGGCGCTCAAAGCTCAGGTAAATTTCATCTCTTTGGTCCCACCAAAGGTGGCCAAAGGATCGTCTCAAAAATGATCATATATTCACATTCACTATCTGCGGTTAGCAGACGACCATACATTCATTCATTTCACAGATCTCACCAAACTGGATGTAGGGATTTACTTTGTGGGAGTGCTCATGTGATCAATTAAATAAATAAATTGTCATTCTTTCCCACACTGGTATCCGGCTTCGCTGTATTAATTGAAATTGAGTTCTTTTACAAAAAAAAATGTGTTGTTCTGACAAAAATAATGAAGTATGTTGTACCTATTTTCAATGTCGGGCGGTACTGTACCCTTTCAATGTTTCCTATCGACAGTGGTATTTTCCAACAAGGTAATCCATCCTGTCACAAGGCCAGGAGTCTGATGGACTGGACCGAGGAACACAGTGGCGAGTTCCAATTGATATGCTGGCTACCCAACTGGCCAGATCTGAGCCCGGTCGAACGGTGTGTTGATATGATTGAACGTGGCGTCAGAGCTCATTGCGCCCCCTCTCCGGAATTTAAGGCAATTAGGTGACGTGTGTGCATGTGTGGTTTCCACTCCCTCCTGCAACCTATCAAGGCGTCATGGCTTCCAATTCCACGACGGATTACCTCTGTTGTCCGTGCCAGAATTTGATAAATCGGCTATTAGGTAGATGGTATAACGTTATAGCAGGTCGGTGAATAGGGAATGTACTGGCGTAGGCATAATGAGGGTGTGAGCAGTTGTCTGAAGGAATTCGGGAAGGCTGTGAGAGGCAGAGTTGTCACTGGAACTGTAGGCGTGAAAGGAAGTCGGGGAAAGTGCTCCAGAAGTGTCGACCCGGCCACTCAACTTTGTCACAACTCCGGTGACCGAAGTCGGGCTGCAGGCGAGAACCGCAGCCGCAGGCGAGGCGTCGGCAAGCCAGCTACTACCAGCCTCGACGGTCACCTGCTGCAAACGAATCAACAAGTGAAACATTGCAGACAAGGCGTTGCATGAAGCTAAACGAAGGATCTGCACCTGAACTTTTGCGATGGCGTGCGACGTCGTCACTATCAATATAGACCGAACATATGTTTGAAATTGTAGCACTTATACATCTTTGTTGGCAATATTTCCAGTTTTTTTAAAGAGGCATTTTCGTAATTTTTATATTTTTCGATAAATATCACTAATGATCAATTTTAAAAAATATTAACAGTTAGTGGCGTGCAGAGAAGTACGTAGGGTATTAAAACATGTGGGCGGACGAAGGCCATTTGGATCTGAAACGACATGCCAATAAGCAGAACTGTAGAATGTGGGCAACGGAAAAGCCGAGCACACATCATCAGCCAGTTTCTTTCTGCAAAGGGGACTGTGTGGTGCGGATTGCCGGCATATTTTATCGCAGGAGATGAATCCCATCGCAGCAGATGAATCCTGCGGGTCTCTTACCTGTACCATTGCACTGGTAAACGCTTTGAGAGTCTTTTGCTCACCAACGTCATCCCAACCCTTTGACAGCGTTGATATTTGCAAGATGGCGCTCCTCTGCACATTGCAAAGCTACTGAAGCGGTTGCTGCAGAGGCATTTCGGAAATGCTAGAATTATGATCCGTCATTTCCCTACTTGCTGTGCTCCTGAAAGACGTTGGGTTCGGTGCTCCAATTACGAATGTAGCTGACAGTTTTAAATATGGCTGTCTCTCAGCAAACTTATGTAAGTTTCAGGATAAGAATCACACAGCCAACCGATAGCAAATAACGATTTGGTAAACTGACCTAGGTTTCCACACCTCTAAGAATGTCTTCTAAGAATGAACCCCCCCCCCCCCTACGTCGCAGATTTCACTCCTCCCTCGGACATGAGTGTGTGTGTTGTCCTTAGCGTAAGCTAGTTTGATTAAATAGTGTGTCAGCTTAGGTACCGATGACCCCAGCAGTTTGCTCCCATAAGACCTTACCACGTATTTCCAAATCAGAATGAAATTTTAAGAAACCGTAAACTTACATTGCTACAAGGCAATGGTCCAAGTCTAGAGCAGATACGTTTCACTCAAAAATTAAAATTAAAAGTGCTCCAGCCTTTAGCACTTATAGGAACAACATCAGACAAAAATTTCATTCTCATAAAGACGTTCTTGGAGGCGTTTAACTTAGGTCCACGAACTAAACAGTTTTTTGCAACCGGATGGCTGTGTAATTCAAAAATGGTTCAAATGGCTCTGAGCACTATGGGACTTAACATCTATGGTCATCAGTCCCCTTGAACTTACAACTACTTAAACCTAACTAACCTAAGGACACCACACAACACCCAGTCATCACGAGGCAGAGAAAATCGCTGACCCCGCCGGGAATCGAACCCGGGAACCCGGGCGTGGGAAGCGAGAACGCTACCACACGACCACGAGCTGCGGACGCTGTGTACTTCCTATGTTCTATGTAGCCGAAGTGAAGGCGCGCATTGCGCAATGCATTTTGAAAGTGACTCCCGGAGAGCCTCCGACCTGCTGCGGAACATTTTCTTCATTTCATCTTGTGGCAGAAAGCGGTCGACAGCATACTGAAGATGCATTGAGCCACTCTCACGACAGTTTGAAACTGATGTCATTTTACTTTTTATAGGTTTCTTGACACCAGGGCAATTAGAAACCGATTTCATTTGAAACTTCCTGGCAGATTAAAACTGTGTGCCCGAGCGAGACTCGAACTCGGGACCTTTGCCTTTCGCGGGCAAGTGCTCTACCATCTGAGCTACCGAAGCACGCCTCACGCCCGGTCCTCACAGCTTTACTTCTGCCAGTATCTCGTCTCCTACCTTACAAACTTTACACTTGCCCGCGAAAGCAAAGGTCCCGAGTTCGTGTCTCGGTCGGGCACACAGTTTTAATCTGCCAGGAAGTTTCATATCAGCGCTCACTCCGCTGCAGAGTGAAAATCTCATTCTGGAAACATCCCCCAGCCATGTCTCCGCAATATCCTTTCTTTCAGGAGTGCTAGTTCTGCAAGGTTCGCAGGAGAGCTTCTGTAAAGTTTGGAAGGTAGGAGATGAGATACTGGCAGAAGTAAAGCTGTGAGGACCGGGCGTGAGTCGTGCTTCGGTAGCTCAGATGGTAGAGCACTTGCCCGGGAAAGGCAAAGGTCCCGAGTTCGAGTCTCGGTCGGGCACACAGATTTAATCTGCCAGGAAGTTTCATATCAGCGCTCACTCCGCTGCAGAGTGAAAATCTCATTCTCGATTTCATTTGGCTTTTTATGTTGGTTTTGGCCTCAGAACAATTAAAAATCGATTTTTCCACCTGATGTTATATGACCTTGTAGTGGTGATTGGGCTTAGCTAACACTGCCACAACTATCGACTGCCGAACTTGTACAGACATGCACATTGAATAGTGCGGATTACGTTATGTGCATCTCAAAACATAGTCGTAGTACTGCGATTCATCTCTCAACTGTAGACAACCCCACTTTAACTTAAAACGCTTGCACAACCACCTATTGGTAGAATTTTCGATAGTTTTTTTTTTCATTACGTTTTCCCCTGCGTCGATAACATATTGTTCAAATTTCACGTCATTCTGAGCAGTGGTTCTGTTTCTACAGCGTTTTGAAACTGGAACTTTTATCATTGACACACTGTATCGAACATAGCCTGCAATAATGTGTAAGCATCCAAAAAACGTTTTTCGTTAACCTGTTGTTATCATCAGTAGTGGTGAACGGCACATTAATAGTTATTTGGGTGAATTCGCTATCTGAATTTTACTTCATGTCTGTAAGGGTTAATAGCCAACACAAACAAATGCAATAAGCGTAATTTCGCTGCAGACAGTTGTTTCGACCTGTACGGTAGTGTCAGGCGACTGATGAAGCTTTTGTTAGTAATAAGCGGTGTCCCTACGGCTTAAATATACATCGCATGTCGATATCGAAAATGGCGACGAGTCAAATGCGGCCTGTCGCAGTCAGATCGGCAGGCTTGGCCCGTGTGGAAAATACGTTCAGTCTTTCCACCTACCGGAAGTCAGCACTGATGCCTCGGCATGTCACCTGCAAACATCACTTTGATAATGTCATGGGAAACACCCTCCGCTGACCACCTCAAGTTTAACATCTCTAATGACGACGATGAGACATGAACGCTGCGCTTACTTCCGTGGTCCAGTGAGAATTCCAAGTTTCTTAATTTTTATAAAAAATTAACAGAACTCACAAAAATCTCATTTGAAAATTAGACGATTTTCAAGTGCAGTTAAGTAAAAAACATTTAAAAACCATATTTTCATCAATAGCTCAGTGGAACGCTTTATGAAAGATCGGGCTGGGCGATGTACACGGCCCGGTCGGCGTATTAAATTGTCAGTGGCAGAACATAGAGGAAAGTGTGGCGGTTCTATGCAATTTAAAGAAGTGTCAAAGAAAAAGTCTTACAATCGACAATTCGTTGGTTCGAATCTCACTAATTACAACATATTTTTAGTTTTATTTAAATTCTAGATTTGGCATCAAATAAATATTACTTAAGAAATAATAAATCGTAATCATTCT
This sequence comes from Schistocerca nitens, assembly GCF_023898315.1. Classification (NCBI taxonomy): domain Eukaryota; kingdom Metazoa; phylum Arthropoda; class Insecta; order Orthoptera; family Acrididae; genus Schistocerca; species Schistocerca nitens. Next base: position 123,898,646 of record NC_064623.1, read on the forward strand.
AACAAAAGTAACAGTTTTCTATTATTAATTACTAATACCATGAAAATACAAGTACGGGTATTAATATTTGACGCAGGAATACAAACACAGAAAATAAAATGATTTTAATATATTGGTGTTAAGCAGTCTTAGTTCTGTATACTGTTCAAATGGCTCTGAGCACTATGGGACTTAACATCTGTGGTCATCAGTCCCCTAGAACTTTAAACTACTTAAACCTAACTAACCTAAGGACATCACACACATCCGTGCCCGAGGCAGGATTCGAACCTGCGACCGTAGCGGTCACGCGGTTCCAGACTGAAGCGCCTAGAACCGCACGGCCACACCGGCCGGCAGTTGTGTATATTATCTTTGTCTTTAACAATAAGTAATTTCACAGTTTCTCGCGTCTGTATCAGATTTTAATTTATATCCATACAGAGGAATGTTCTGGGGTAGCTCACATTTAAAAAAAAATGGTTCTGAGCACTATGGGACTTAACTGCTGTGGTCATCAGTCCCCTAGAACTTAGAACTACTTAAACCTAACTAACCTAAGGACATCACACACATCCATGCCCGAGGCAGGATTCGAACCTGCGGCCGTAGCGGTCGTGCGGTTCCAGACTGTAACGCCTTTAACCGCCCGGCCACTTCGGCCGGCAGCTCACATTTCAGATTTAAAATTTTCATTGCACAAAAATGGTCTATAAGAATGACATGTGATCTTTACCCACGATCACGTTCTAGACTTCTACTTAAGAAGGTAGTCATGTTGACGACTGCTTCGCATTGTATGTATTCGGTCCGGTTGCCTGTTGAAAATTACCCACTACAGCTCAAAAGCATCAATGGTGCACAAATTTCAATGCCAGAAGAAAAAGATACATTCATTATTTCACATTAAGGGCGTCTTTAGCACAAAATAGTCTGCACAATGACGCCGCGTACAAATGACCCACGGAACATAAAAGTAACTGAATACGGGCTTCTTTAAATTGCATAGAACCGCCACACATTCCTCCATGTTCTGCCACTGACAATTTAATACGCCGACCGGGCCGTGTACATCGCCCAGCCCGATCTTTCATAAAGCGTTCCATCTCGCCCGTACATACCGGCCCAGAAACACACGCATCAGGTCGGTGAGTCCCGGCGTGTGGAGCGTACCCACGGCATATTTAGTGCGTCTCATTTTTTGTTGTTGCTATAACAGACTGTTTTTATTACAGTACGACATTGTCTTTGAAGTAGAGACATTTTATTGAAATGGAGTTCGAGTGCGTAAGCGTACGGTCATACAGAACACGTCTAATTTCAGTAAATAGTTTTGTTTTTGAAGATCGTATCAAGCGGTTATACACCGAAGAGCCACGGGAACTGAGTCACCTACCTAATATCGTGTAGGGCACCCGCGATCACGCTGAAGTGCCGTCACACGACGTGGCATGGGCTTCACTGATGTGTGAAATAGTGCTGGAGGGAACTGACGCCATGAATCCTGCAGGGCCGTCTTTAAATCTTTGGTGGCCAGCGGAAGTGTTTACACTCAGAAGAGCGTTCTACATCTACATCTAAATCTACATTTATACTCCGCAAGCCTCCCAACGGTGTGTGGCGGAGGGCACTTTACGTGCCACTGTCATTACCTCCCTTTCCTGTTCTAGTCGCGTATGGTTCGCGGGAAGAACGACTGTCTGAAAGCCTTCGTGCGCGCTCGAATCTCTCTAATTTTACATTCGTGATCTCCTCGGGAGGTATAAGTAGGGGGAAGCAATATATTCGATACCTCATCCAGAAAAGCACCCTCTCGAAACCTGGCGAGCAAGCTACACCGCGATGCAGAGCGCCTCTCTTGCAGAGTCTGCCACTTGAGTTTGCTAAACATCTCCGTAACGCTATCACGGTTACCAAATAACCCTGTGACGAAACGAGCCGCTTTTCTTTGGATCTTCTCTATCTCCTCAGTCAACCAAATCTGGTACGGCTCCCACACTGATGAGTGTTTTGTAAGCCACCTCCTTCGTTGATGGACTACATTTTCTAAGGACTCTCCCAATGAATCTCAACCTGGTACCCGCCTTACCAACAATTAATTTTATATGATCATTCCACTTCAAATCGTTCGCACGCATACTCCCAGATATTTTACAGAAGTAACTGCTAACAGTGTTTGTCCCGCTATCATATAATCATACAATAAAGGATCCTTCTTTCTATGTATTCACAATACATTACATTTGTCTATGTTAAGGGTCAGTTGCCACTCCCTGCACCAAGTGCCTATCCGCTGCAGATCTTCCTGCATTTCGCTACAATTTTCTAATGCTGCAACTTTTCTGTATACTACAGCATCATCCGCGAAAAGCCGCATGGAACTTCCTGGAGCCACGTTGTCCTGCTGGATTTGCACAAGTCCTTCAGAGTCCACAATGGACATGAATGGATGCAGGTGATCAGACAGGACGCTTACGTAAGTGTCACCTGTCAGAGTCGTATCTAGAGGTATCATTGGTCCCATATCACTCCAACTGCACACGCCCCACACCATTACAGAGCCTCCACCAGCTTGAACAGTCCTCCTCTGACATGTGCAATGTCAGTGTTGACGGGCCCATGTGAGGCGTAAAGCATTGTGTCATGCAATCATGAAGGGTATACGAGTGGGTCTTCAGCTCCGAAAGCCCATATCGCTTATGTTTGATTGAATGGTTCGCAGACTGTCACTTGTGTACAACACAACGCAAACAAAAGACCGATACACCTAAAACTGTCTTTTATAAAACCCTTTTAAATTTGTTTTGATCTTTGGTGATTTTATTAGTCGATAAACGGCAGCGTCATCTACAAACAACCTAAGACGGCTGCTCAGATTGTTTCCCAAATCTTTTATGTAGATAAGGAACAGCAAAGGGCCTGTAACACTACCTTTGAGAACGTCAGAAATCCCTTCTGTTTTACTCGATGACGTTCCGTCAATTACTTCGAACTGCGACCAACTGACAGGAAATCACGAATCCAGTCACATAACTGAGACGATATTCCTCAAACACGTAATTTGACTCAAAGCCGTCTGTGAGGTACAGTGTAAAAAGCTTCTGAAAATCTAGAAATACGGAATCAGTTTCAAATCCCTTGTCGACAGCTCTCAACACTTCGTGTGAGTAAATAGCTAGTTGTGTTTCAGCTCAACGATGTTTTCTAAATTCGTTTTGACTGTGTGTCAATAGATCGTTCTCTTCGAGATAATTCAGAATATTCGAACACAATATATCTTCCAAAATACTGCTGCGTATCAACGTTAGTGATATGGCCTGTAATTTATTTGATTATTCCTACTGCCTTTCTTTAATAATGCTGTGACCTGTGCAACTTCCCAGTCTTTAGATACGGATCTTTCGCCAAGCGTGCGGATGTATGTGATTGTTAACTATGGAGCTACTGCATCAGTCTACTCTGAAAGGAACATAATTGCTATACATTCTGGACCGGAAGACTTGCTTTTACTAAAGGATTTAAGTTGCATAACTACTATGAGGGTATTTACTTCTGAGTTACTCATGTTGACATCTGTTCTTGAGTCGAATACTGGAATATGGATACACCGCACCATACATAATCAACTGCTTGTAAACGTGGTCGCATTATCAACATGTTTTCAAGCGATTGTAGCACAGAAACCGTTTCCGGAAATGGTTTCCAATTCAAAATATTAAATATTATCTACTCACTCCCGTGTACAAGTCCTATAAGTCTGTTAAAGTGAATTCCGAACCGCCGGTATATATCATATTTGTTAAAACGCTTTTATTGGTTGATATGTACTATTTTCGAACTAATGAATGCATTGATTACATAGTTTTTAATGTGTTTAATCTATACTTCGACACTATTTGTTGCATTGTGCATACATTGTATAACATGTATACTACACTCCTGGAAATTGAAATAAGAACACCGTGAATTCATTGTCCCAGGAAGGGGAAACTTTATTGACACATTCCTGGGGTCAGATACATCACATGATCACACTGACAGAACCACAGGCACATAGACACAGGCAACAGAGCATGCACAATGTCGGCACTAGTACAGTGTATATCCACCTTTCGCAGCAATGCAGGCTGCTATTCTCCCATGGAGACGATCGTAGAGATGCTGGATGTAGTCCTGTGGAACGGCTTGCCATGCCATTTCCACCTGGCGCCTCAGTTAGACCAGCTTCATCCAGTCCCAAACATGCTCAATGGGGGACAGATCCGGAGATCTTGCTGGCCAGGGTAGTTGACTTACACCTTCTAGAGCACGTTGGGTGGCACGGGATACATGCGGACGTGCATTGTCCTGTTGGAACAGCAAGTTCCCTTGCCGGTCTAGGAATGGTAGAACGATGGGTTCGATGACGGTTTGGATGTACCGTGCACTATTCAGTGTCCCCTCGACGATCACCAGTGGTGTACGGCCAGTGTAGGAGATCGCTCCCCACACCATGATGGCGGGTGTTGGCCCTGTGTGCCTCGGTCGTATGCAGTCCTGATTGTGGCGCTCACCTGCACGGCGCCAAACACGCATACGACCATCATTGGCACCAAGGCAGAAGCGACTCTCATCGCTGAAGACGACACGTCTCCATTCATCCCTCCATTCACGCCTGTCGCGACACCACTGGAGGCGGGCTGCACGATGTTGGGGCGTGAGCGGAAGACGGCCTAACGGTGTGCGGGACCGTAGCCCAGCTTCATGGAGACGGTTGCGAATGGTCCTCGCCGATACCCCAGGAGCAACAGTGTCCCTAATTTGCTGGGAAGTGGCGGTGCGGTCCCCTACGGCACTGCGTAGGATCCTACGGTCTTGGCGTGCATCCGTGCGTCGCTGCGGTCTGGTCCCAGGTCGACGGGCACGTGCACCTTCCGCCGACCACTGGCGACAACATCGATGTGCTGTGGAGACCTCACGCCCCACGTGTTGAGCAATTCGGCGGTACGTCCACCCGGCCTCCCGCATGCCCACTATACGCCCTCGCTCAAAGTCCGTCAACTCCGCATACGGTTCACGTCCACGCTGTCGCGGCATGCTACCAGTGTTAAAGACTGCGATGGAGCTCCGTATGCCACGGCAAACTGGCTGCCACTGACGGCGGCGGTGCACAAATGCTGCGCAGCTAGCGCCATTCGACGGCTAACACCGCGGTTCCTGGTGTGTCCGCTGTGCCGTGCGTGTGATCATTGCTTGTACAGCCCTCTCGCAGTGTCCGGAGCAAGTATGGTGGGTCTGACAAACCGGTGTCAATGTGTTCTTTTTTCCATTTCCAGGAGTGTATGTGATTAAAATATACGAACACCTGCCCGAAAATGACAAGTTCGTGGCGCCCTCCATCGATAATACTGGAGTTCAATATGGTTTTAACCGACTCTTAGCCTTGATGACAGCTTCCACTCTCGCAGGCATACGTTCAATCAGGTGTTGGAAGATTTGTTGGGGAATGTCAGCCCATTCTTCACGGAGTGCTTCACTGAGGAGATGTATTGATGTCGGTCGCTGAGGCCTGGCACGAAATCGGCTTTCGCCCGCATCTAGTGGTCGTGCGGTAGCGCTCTCGCTTCCCACGCCCGGGTTCCCGGGTTCGATTCCCGGCGGGGATTTTCTCTGCCTCGTGATGGCTGGGTGTTGTGTGCTGTCCTTAGGTTAGTTAGGTTTAAGTAGTTCTAAGTTCTAGGGGACTTATGACCACAGCAGTTGAGTCCCATAGTGCTCACAGCCATTTGAACCATTTTTTGAAATCGTCTTTCCAAAACATCCCAAATGTGTTTCATAGGATTCAGGTCAGGACTGTGTACAGGCCAGTCCATTGCAGGGATGTTATTGTCGTGTAACCACTCCGCCATAAGCCGTGCATTATGAACAGGTGCTCGATCGTTTTGAAAGATGCAACTGCCATCCCCGAATTTCACTTCAACAGTGGGAAGCGAGAGGGTGCTTAAAACATCAATGTAGGCCTGTGCTGTGACAGTGGCAGGCAAACAAGAAAGGGTGGTAATCCACTCCATGGAAAACACGACGACACCGTAACACCACCGCCTCCGAATTTTACTGTTGGCACTACACACACTGGCAGATGACGTTCACCGGGCATTCGCCGCATTCACAACCTGCCATCGCGTAGCCACATTGTGTACCGTGATTCGTCACTCCACACAACGTTTTTCAACTGTTCAATCGGCCAATGTTTAAGCTCCTTACACCAAGCGAGGCGTCGAATGGTATTTACCAGCGTGATATGTAGCTTATGATCAGTTTTATCACCTCCCGCATAACTGTCATAGTACTTGCACTGGGTCCTGATGCAGTTTGGAATTCCTGTGCGATGGTCTGGATAGACGTCATCGTATTCCACACTACGACACTTTTCAACTGTCGGCGGTCTCTGTCAGTCAACAGATGAGGTCGTTCTTTACTGATTTGTGCTGTACGTGTCCCACTGTACGTGTTCCACTTCAATATCAGATCGCAAACAGTGGACCTACGGATGTTTAGGAGTGTGGAAATCTCGCGTACAGACGTATAACACAAGTGACACCCAATAACCTGTCCATGTTCGAAGTTCGTGAGTTCAGCGCAGCGCCCCATTCTGCTCTCTCACGATATCTAATGACTACTTTGGTCGCTGATATGGAGTACCTGCCAGAAGGTGACAGCACAAATTCCCTGATATGAAAAACGTATTTTTTGGGGGTGTCCGGATACCTTTGATCACATAGTGTAGCTACTACAGTAGTACGATGCATCGATACACGCTTGATCCCAACGTCTCTGTAGAAATTGCTCGGCAGTGCCTCTGCACACGCTGACACATCACGCACACTGGAACAGACTGGGAGGGACGAGGACTGGCTCTGAGCACTATGGGATTTTAACATCTATGGTCATCAGTCCCCTAGAACTAACTAACATCACACAACACCCAGTCATCACGAGGCAGAGAAAATCCCTGACCCCGCCGGGAATCGAACCCGGGAACCCGGGCGCGGGAAGCGAGCACGCTACCGCACGACCACGAGCTGCGGACTGGGAGGGACGATGGCGGGGTGCACATCGCGAGCTGTGCTTACCCCAGCAGTCAGACTCGAGAGGGCCGCTGATGTTATTGAGCTTGCTTACTCGCCATCACAGCAAAACAACTGACAGGCAAGCGCAGCTGTGGATAACAGTCAGTGTCACGTATTTTGATAATCACAAAGTCACTCTACAATTAGAAATGCCAGAAAAAAGCAGACACCACACGGAATATACATCTGTGGCATATACACTCCTGGAAATTGAAATAAGAACACCGTGAATTCATTGTCCCAGGAAGGGGAAACTTTATTGACACATTCCTGGGTCAGATACATCACATGATCACACTGACAGAACCACAGGCACATAGACACAGGCAACAGAGCATGCACAATGTCGGCACTAGTACAGTGTATATCCACCTTTCGCAGCAATGCAGGCTGCTATTCTCCCATGGAGACGATCGTAGAGATGCTGGATGTAGTCCTGTGGAACGGCTTGCCATGCCATTTCCACCTGGCGCCTCAGTTGGACCAGCGTTCGTGCTGGACGTGCAGACCGCATGAGACGGCGCTTCATCCAGTCCCAAACATGCTCAATGGGGGACAGATCCGGAGATCTTGCTGGCCAGGGTAGTTGACTTACACCTTCTAGAGCACGTTGGGTGGCACGGGATACATGCGGACGTGCATTGTCCTGTTGGAACAGCAAGTTCCCTTGCCGGTCTAGGAATGGTAGAACGATGGGTTCGATGACGGTTTGGATGTACCGTGCACTATTCAGTGTCCCCTCGACGATCACCAGTGGTGTACGGCCAGTGTAGGAGATCGCTCCCCACACCATGATGCCGGGTGTTGGCCCTGTGTGCCTCGGTCGTATGCAGTCCTGATTGTGGCGCTCACCTGCACGGCGCCAAACACGCATACGACCATCATTGGCACCAAGGCAGAAGCGACTCTCATCGCTGAAGACGACACGTCTCCATTCGTCCCTCCATTCACGCCTGTCGCGACACCACTGGAGGCGGGCTGCACGATGTTGGGGCGTGAGCGGAAGACGGCCTAACGGTGTGCGGGACCGTAGCCCAGCTTCATGGAGACGGTTGCGAATGGTCCTCGCCGATACCCCAGGAGCAACAGTGTCCCTAATTTGCTGGGAAGTGGCGGTGCGGTCCCCTACGGCACTGCGTAGGATCCTACGGTCTTGGCGTGCATCCGTGCGTCGCTGCGGTCCGGTCCCAGGTCGACGGGCACGTGCACCTTCCGCCGACCACTGGCGACAACATCGATGTAGTGTGGAGACCTCACGCCCCACGCGTTGAGCAATTCGGCGGTACGTCCACCCGGCCTCCCGCATGCCCACTATACGCCCTCGCACAAAGTCCGTCAACTGCACATACGGTTCACGTCCACGCTGTCGCGGCATGCTACCAGTGTTAAAGACTGCGATGGAGCTCCGTATGCCACGGCAAACTGGCTGACATTGACGGCGGCGGTGCACAAATGCTGCGCAGCTAGCGCCATTCGACGGCCAACACCGCGGTTCCTGGTGTGTCCGCTGTGCCGTGCGTGTGATCATTGCTTGTACAGCCCTCTCGCAGTGTCCGGAGCAAGTATGGTGGGTCTGACACACCGGTGTCAATGTGTTCTTTTTTCCATTTCCAGGAGTGAAGCCGGCCGAAGTGGCCGTGCGGTTAAAGGCGCTGCAGTCTGGAACCGCAAGACCGCTACGGTCGCAGGTTCGAATCCTGCCTCGGGCATGGATGTTTGTGATGTCCTTAGGTTAGTTAGGTTTAACTAGTTCTAAGTTCTAGGGGACTAATGACCTCAGCAGTTGAGTCCCATAGTGCTCAGAGCCATTTGAACCATTTTTTTCTTCTCCATGAATTTTAATACCTACTCCGAATTTTTCTTTTGTTTCCTTTACTGCTTTCTCAATATACAGATTGAATAACATCGGGGAGAGGCTATATCCCTGTCTCACTCCTTTCCCAACCACTGCTTCCCTTTCATGCCCCTCGACACTTATAACTGCCATCTGGTTTCTGTACAAATTGTAAATAGCCTTTCGCTCCTTGTATTTTACCTCTGCCACCTTCAGAATTTGAAAGAGAGTATTCCAGTTAACGTTGTCAAAAGATTTCTCTAAGTCTACAAATGCTAGAAACGTAGGTTTGCCTTTTCTTAATCTTTCTTCTAAGATAAGTCGTAAGGTTAGTATTGCCTCACGTGTTCCAACATTTCTACGGAATCCAAACTGATCTTCCCCGAGGTCCGCTTCTACCAGTTTTTCCATTCGTCTGTAAAGAATTCGCGTTAGTATTTTGCAACTGTGACTTATTAAACTGATAGTTCTGTAATTTTCACATCTGTCAACACCTGCTTTCTTTGGGATTGGAATTATTATATTCTTCTTGAAGTCTGTGGGTATTTCGCCTGTCTCATACATCTTGCTCACCAGATGGTAGAGTTTTGTCATGACTGGCTCTCCCAAGGCCATCAGTAGTTCTAATGGAATGTTGTCTACTCCCGGGGCCTTGTTTCGACTCAGGTCTTTCAGTGCTCTGTCAAACTCTTCACGCAGTATCTTATCTCCCATTTCATCTTCATCTACATCCTCTTCCATTTCCATGATATTGTCATCAAGTACATCGCCCTTGTATAAACGCTCTATATACTCCTTCCACCTTTCTGCCTTCCCTTCTTTGCTTAGAACTGGGTTGTCATCTGAGCTCTCGATATTCATACAAGTGGTTCTCTTCTCTCCAAAGGTCTCTTTAATTTTCCTGTAGGCAGTATCTATCTTAACCCTAGTGAGACAAGCCTCTACATCCTTACATTTGTCCTCTAGCCATCCCTGCTTAGCCATTTTGAACTTCCTGTCGATATCATTTTTGAGACGTTTGTATTCCTTTTTGCCTGCTTCATTTACTGCATTTTTATATTTTCTCCTTTCATCAATTAAATTCAATATTTCTTCTGCTACCCAAGGATTTCTATTAGCCCTCGTCTTTTTACCTACTTGATCCTCTGCTGCCTTCACTACTTCATCCCTGAGAGCTACCCATTCTTCTTCTACTGTATTTCTTTCCTCCATTCCTGTCAATTGTTCCCTTATGCTCTCCCTGAAACTCTCTACAACCTCTGGTTCTTTCAGTTTATCCAGGTCCCATCTCCTTAAATTCCCACCTTTTTGCAGTTTCTTCAGTTTCAATCTGCAGTTCATAACCAATAGATTGTGGTCAGAATCCACATCTGCCCCTGGAAATGTCTTACAATTTAAAACCTGGTTTCTAAATCTCTGTCTTACCATTATATAATCTATCTGATACCTTTTAGTATCTCCAGGATTCTTCCAGGTATACAACCTTCTTTTATGATTCTAGAACCAAGTGTTAACTATGATTAAGTTATGCTCTGTGCAAAATTCTACAAGGCGGCTTCCTCTTTCATTCCTTCCCCCCAATCCATATTCACCTACTATGTTTCCTTCTCTCCCTTTTCCTACTGACGAATTCCAGTCACCCATGACTATTAAATTTTCGTCTCCCTTCACTACCTGAATAATTTCTTTTATCTCGTCATACATTTCATCAATTTCTTCATCATCTGCAGAGCTAGTTGGCATATAAACTTGTACTACTGTAGTAGGCATGGGCTTTATGTCTATCTTGGACACAATAATGCGTTCACTATGCTGTTTGTAGTAGCTAACCCGCACTCCTATTTTTTTATTCATTATTAAACCTACTCCTGCATTACCCCTATTTGATTTTGTACACTCCTGGAAATGGAAAAAAGAACACATTGACACCGGTGTGTCAGACCCACCATACTTGCTCCGGACACTGCGAGAGGGCTGTACAAGCAATGATCACACGCACGGCACAGCGGACACACCAGGAACCGCGGTGTTGGCCGTCGAATGGCGCTAGCTGCGCAGCATTTGTGCACCGCCGCCGTCAGTGTCAGCCAGTTTGCCGTGGCATATGGAGCTCCATCGCAGTCTTTAACACTGGTAGCATGCCGCGACAGCGTGGACGTGAACCGTATGTGCAGTTGACGGACTTTGAGCGAGGGCGTATAGTGGGCATGCGGGAGGCCGGGTGGACGTACCGCCGAATTGCTCAACACGTGGGGCGTGAGGTCTCCACAGTACATCGATGTTGTCGCCAGTGGTCGGCGGAAGGTGCACGTGCCCGTCGACCTGGGACCGGACCGCAGCGACGCACGGATGCACGCCAAGACCGTAGGATCCTACGCAGTGCCGTAGGGGACCGCACCGCCACTTCCCAGCAAATTAGGGACACTGTTGCTCCTGGGGTATCGGCGAGGACCATTCGCAACCGTCTCCATGAAGCTGGGCTACGGTCCCGCACACCGTTAGGCCGTCTTCCGCTCACGCCCCAACATCGTGCAGCCCGCCTCCAGTGGTGTCGCGACAGGCGTGAATGGAGGGACGAATGGAGACGTGTCGTCTTCAGCGATGAGAGTCGCTTCTGCCTTGGTGCCAATGATGGTCGTATGCGTGTTTGGCGCCGTGCAGGTGAGCGCCACAATCAGGACTGCATACGACCGAGGCACACAGGGCCAACACCCGGCATCATGGTGTGGGCAGCGATCTCCTACACTGGCCGTACACCACTGGTGATCGTCGAGGGGACACTGAATATTGGACGGTACATCCAAACCGTCATCGAACCCATCGTTCTACCATTCCTAGACCGGCAAGGGAACTTGCTGTTCCAACAGGACAATGCACGTCCGCATGTATCCCGTGCCACCCAACGTGCTCTAGAAGGTGTAAGTCAACTACCCTGGCCAGCAAGATCTCCGGATCTGTCCCCCATTGAGCATGTTTGGGACTGGATGAAGCGTCGTCTCACGCGGTCTGCACGTCCAGCACGAACGCTGGTCCAACTGAGGCGCCAGGTGGAAATGGCATGGCAAGCCGTTCCACAGGACTACATCCAGCATCTCTACGATCGTCTCCATGGGAGAATAGCAGCCTGCATTGCTGCGAAAGGTGGATATACACTGTACTAGTGCCGACATTGTGCATGCTCTGTTGCCTGTGTCTATGTGCCTGTGGTTCTGTCAGTGTGATCATGTGATGTATCTGACCCCAGGAATGTGTCAATAAAGTTTCCCCTTCCTGGGACAATGAATTCACGGTGTTCTTATTTCAATTTCCAGGAGTGTATTTATAACCCTGTAATCAACTGACCAAATGTCTTGTTCCTCCTGCCACCGAACTTCACTAATTCCCACTATATCTAACTTTAAGCTATCCATTTCCCTTTTTAAATTTCCTAACCTACCTGCCCGATTAAGGGATCTGACATTCCAAGCTCCGATCCGTGGAGTGCCAGTTTTCTTTCTCCTGATAACGACGTCCTCCTCAGTAGTCCGCGCCCGGAGATCCGAATGGGGGACTATTTTACCTCCGGAATATTTTACCCAAGAGGACGCCATCATCATTTAATCATACAGTAAAGCTGCATGTCCTCGGGTCGAATTACGGCTGAAGTTTCCCCTTGCTTTCAGCCGTTCGCAGTACCAGCACAGCAAGGCCGTTTTGGTTATTGTTACAAGGCCAGATCAGTCAATCATCCAGACTGTTGCCCTTGAAACTACTGAAAAGGCTGCTGCCCGTCTTTAGGAACCACACGTTTGTCTGGCCTCTCAACAGATACCCCTCCGTTGTGGTTGTACCTACGGTACGGCTTTCTGTATCGCTGAGGCACGCAAGCCTCCCCACCAACGGCAAGGTCCATGGTCAATGATCTACACACATAAAAAAAGTTTTGCATCACCCCAGTTCCCAGAACTCCTGAAGATAGACGTTGACTGTGGATATTTTATCAGCGAAACAGTCCCTTTGACCAGAGATGTTGTAAGATGGCAAGAACTATACCCCTTGCATGAAGTCATTAAAGATCACCGAACAGTAGGGCTGAACAAAAATGACTGACAAGGCACAACGCATCTTTTAGAGGGTATAGTATGGACGTATTGGAATAATTAATGTCGGGTGATGTAAAGTAATTCACACGACGTGAAAACTTTGTGGAAATGCGTCGATTTACGGGAGGCTAGTTTATCCCAGGAAAGTATTCAGAGTTGAACATGGCTGGCTGGGGAGTGGCGAAGGGAAGCGACAATAGGCAGCTTAGGGTGGCTCAAGCTCTGAGAAAGCGGTAACGGGGCGCGGCCTCCAGCTGCCTTGAGTGACAGTCAGTGGGTGGTTGGCCCCATGCTGGTGTACCGGGAAGCAGAAGGAGAACTTGTACGCCTGTTGATAAATGTCCGTCGTCCCGTTTTCTGTGAAACATGCGAGAAAGCCGCGCAAAGCTACGATGGTGCAGTCAACAGAGGCCAAAATATGCGTGTTCATGCTGAATTCACGGTCCGCAGTCTGAAGTAAATCAGGTGAAGAACGACAGAATGAAATACACCGGCCTCCGATGGGAGGAATCTGAAGTACTCTCCTGGGAGTCAGAATTCCGGAAAAAATGGTGTCTTGTGCAGACGCCAACTTTGATGGATGGCCTGGGAGGAGCTAAATAGCAGAAGTTGAGTGGAAGGGAAATTTTATGGGAATTTGTTCACTTCCCAGAGCAGGCGTTGGTCAGCGCTGGGATGCGACGCATAATTAACGCGACTTGCGCTGCGATTGGCGTAAGTGATTTTGCTGGAGGGGAAACGGAGGCAAAGAGCGGACTGGGAGAAGTATCCGTAGGAATCTTCCGTTCCCATCTTGCCTAGAGTTCGGACGTGGAGTTCTTTACTCAGCTTGCCTGAGAAAGAGTGAGCATCTCTGCAGTTTAGGACTTAGCAAATGGAACGATTGAGCTTGAAGATAGAAAGTTTTGGTTCAGTGATGTACTGAGCAAGATAGCTAGGAGTGAATAGACGAGCGCAGCCTTGCAGCACAACGAGGCCGGCCGACGTCCTTACAACGACGACGCCCTGCCAAGCTGAATTCGGTGATACTGCACCCGATCCGGCTGATTAATTTGTTGGATCACGTCGGCAAAGTTTCCATGAGAGTTTCATGAGTTTTATGGGCCGTGTATTGAGGAATTCTTCTCGCACTTCGCATTACTCCTGGGTCAGTCGATAGAAATTAATTTTGATTTATCGGGCTTTACTCCACGCAAACGCAATTTATTACCACTGACTGATACGAGAGTCTTGTAATGTGATGATTGAAGATCGGGAGTAAAAATAAATTTGTGCTAATCGACTGCATCCGTTTTCAATCAAGTAGTTGAAATCCCACGTCACTGACTTAATTAATTTTATGTTCAACATTTGCATCTGGTGTTCAATAGCTGAATATAACATTAACGTGCACCCCTTTTTAATTAAAAGTGATCAATTGTGAATCAATTAATGTCAACACTGCCACCGCAGTTCAATCAGGAGTCACAGGGCCTTATTACTTTTTTTGCGTTACCCGATAATGCGGCAGTTTTGCATTCTCTGTTGATCTGTTAGCCAATTAGCTGGGGTGAACACACGCCAAAACCAGATAAGTGAAGGGTAGGGTGTTACAATGTCACTAAGTCCGCTCTAAGATGTAAAGAACCATGCATGAGCAACGCCTATGAGACGGAGGGGGTCCGACAGCCGATCAGTTCTAATCATTCCACCAGGAACGAAGTAAACGGCTCGTGTTGTCTGTAGTTCAACCATACCTAGATGGTCAATACCGCGATTTGATCGCGTCTGCATTGTTACTTTGTGCCAGGAAGGGTTCTCATCAAGGGAAATGTCCACTCGTCTCGGAGTGAACCAAAGCGATGTTGTTCTGACGTGGAAGAGATACAGAGAGACAGGAACTGCCGATAACATGCCTCGCTCAGGCCGCACAATGGCTACTACTACAGTGGATGTCCGCTACCTGTGAATTATGGCGCGGAGGAACCTGACAGCATCGCCACCATGTTGAATAATGCTTTTCGTGCAGCCACAGGACGTCGTGCTACGACTCAAACTGTACACAACAGGCTGCGTGATGCGCAACTTCACTCCCGATGTCCGTGGCGAGGTCCATCTTTGCCACCACGACACCATCCAGCGCGGTACAGATGAGCCCAACAACATACCGAATTGACTGCTCAGGATTGGCATCACGTTCTCTTCACCGATGAGTGTCGCATATGCCTTCAACCAGATAATCGTCGGAGGCGTGTTTGGAGGCAGCCCGGTCAGTCTGAACGCCTTAGAGACACTGTCCAGAGAGTGCAGGAAGGTGGAGGTTCCCTGCTCTTTTGGCGTGGCATTATGTGGGGCCGACGTCCACCGCTGGTGTTCACGGAATGGGCCGTAACAGCCGTACGATACGTGAATGCTATCCTCCAACCGATAGTGGAACCATATGGGCAGCATATTGGCGAGGCATTCGCCTTCATGGACGAGAATTCGCGCCCCCATCGTGCACATCTAGAGTGACCAGCGTGTTCTCCAGACATGAACCCTATCGAACACGCCTGGGATAGATTCAACTCGGCTGTTTATGGACGACGTGACACACCAACCTCTCTGGCATTTACGCCGAATCGCCGTTGTGGAGTGCGACAATGTGGACCAACAGCGCCTTGCGCAACTTGCGGATAGTATGCCACGACGAATACAGATAGTCATCAATGCGAGAGGACGTGCTACTGGGTATCAGATGTACCGACCACCACTTCTGAAGGTCTCGCTGTATGATGGTACAACATGCAATGTGTCGTTTTCATGAGCAATGAAAAGGGCGAGAATGAGGTTTTTGTTGATCTCTATTCCAATCTTCTTTACAGGTTCCGGAAGTCTCGGAACCTACGAGGGCAGTTCAATAAGTAATGCAACACATTTTTTTTCTGAAACAGGGGTTGTTTTATTCAGCATTGAAATACACCAGGTTATTCCCCAATCTTTTAGCTACACAACACTATTTTTCAACGTAATCTCCATTCAATGCTACGGGCTTACGCCACCTTGAAATGAGGGCCTGTATGCCTGCACGGTACCATTCCACTGGTCGATGTCGGAGCCAACGTCGTACTGCATCAATAACTTCTTCATCATCCGCGTAGTGCCTCCCACGGATTGCGTCCTTCATTGGGCCAAACATATGGAAATCCGACGGTGCGAGATCGGGGCTGTATGGTGCATGAAGAAGAACAGTCCACTGAAGTTTTGTGAGCTCCTCTCGGGTGCGAAGACTTGTGTGAGGTCTTGCGGTGTCATGAAGAAGGAGAAGTTCGTTCTGATTTTTGTGCCTACGAACACGCTGAAGTCGTTTCTTCAATTTCTGAAGAGTAGCACAATACACTTCAGAGTTGATCGTTTGACCATGGGGAAGGACGTCGAACAGAATAACCCCTTCAGCGTCCCAGAAGACTGTAACCACGACTTTACCGGCTGAGGGTATGGCTTTAAACTTTTTCTTGGTAGGGGAGTGGGTGTGGCACCACTCCATTGATTGCTGTTTTGTTTCAGGTTCGAAGTGATGAACCCATGTTTCATCGCCTGCAACAATCTTTGACAAGAAATTGTCACCCTCAGCCACATGACGAGCAAGCAATTCCGCACAGATGGTGCTCCTTTGCTCTTTATGGTGTTCGGTTAGACAACGAGGGACCCAGCGGGAACAAACCTTTGAATATCCCAACTGGTGAACAATTGTGACAGCACTACCAACAGAGATGTCAAGTTGAGCACTGAGTTGTTTGATGGTGATCCGTCGATCATCTCGAACGAGTGTGTTCGCACGCTCCGCCATTGCAGGAGTCACAGCTGTGCACGGCCGGCCCGCACGCGGGAGATCACACAGTCTTGCTTGACCTTGCGGCGATGATGACACATGCTTTGCCCAACGACTCACCGTGCTTTTGTCCACTGCCAGATCACCGTAGACATTCTGCAAGCGCCTATGAATATCTGAGATGCCCTGGTTTCCCGCCAAAAGAAACTCGATCACTGCCCATTATTTGCAACGCACATCCGTTACAGACGCCATTTTAACAGCTCCGTACAGCGCTGCCACCTGTCGGAAGTCAATGAAACTATACGAGACGAAGCGGGAATGTTTGAAAATATTCCACAAGAAATTTCCGGTTTTTTCAACCAAAATTGGCCGAGAAAAAAAATGTGTTGCATTACTTATTGAACTGCCCTCGTAGATTATGCAAAACATTTTTTGACATGTGTACATAGAAAATTAAAAGTGTACAGGTACCAATACGTGTGACTTCTACTCCCATTTTTTTTCTTTCTTTTATCGCAAGCGCTTTTTAGAATTATCTTAATTTTCGACGCAAAGATCCCTTCTTTATTTCATATTTTTCCTAGCCTTATCCCATATATTCAGGGATCGGCATGTTACTTTGTCTTCGGCAGTGATAGTGGTAGATGGTACCCGGATGCTCTGCTGTCACCACACCTACAACTCTGTCACAGAATTTTCCGTGTCACATCTTTCCGCTTTGCAGTGAACACATAGTGCGTTGTAGTGCGATCACTGTGTTGTAGAAGTAATTCAAAAGCCAAAATCTATCTGCGTTCAGGTCTTACCTCATTTGAAAGCGTGGTGCTACATGGGCAGTAGGGCCCGAAGCCTCAACTGTGTTGCACAATGTTGCTGCGTGCCATGGCTACTGGCGGAAAGGTCTCTGTGGAACCCTACAGCGTAAAGTAATAAGATAGTCGGCCCAAACAGTCATAATGCAGCTTGAAATAAAATTGAAGTAACATAGCGATGTTTAATTAATTAAAGTACAATCTCATAGTTTCTAAGCGTAAAAAACGTTCAACTAGTATCAAATTTTCATCTTGACCTGGTAAAAGACATCTTTCTACAACTGGTCCTTGATATCGTTAAGACGCACTGGGACAGAAGTGACGTCCGAACAGTCCCCACGAACGTGGAACAGAGGACAGATTTTGAGTCTTGATGGCCACGGGAATGCTGCAACACTGCTGTTGTGGTCTTCAGTCCAGAGACTGATTTTATGCATCTCCCCATGCTACTCTATCCTGTGCAAGCCTCTTCACCTCCGACTAACTACAGCAGACTACATCCATCTCATACTGTATAAAGTATTCATCTATTGATCTCTACGATTTTTATCCCCCACGCTTCCCTCCAGTACTAAACTGGCGATTGTTTGCTGTCTCGGAATGTGTTCCACCAACCGATCCCTTCTTCCAGTCGGGCTGTGCCACAATTTTTTTTTCTCCGCAATTCTGTTCAGTACCTCCTCACTAGTAGCGTGGATCCATCCATCTCATCTTCAGCATTCCTTTGTAGAATCACATTTCAAAAGATCCTATTCTCTTCCAATCTAAACTGTTTATCGTACAAGTTTCACTTCCATACAGGGATGCACTTCGAACAAATACTTTCAGAAAGAACTTACCGACCTAAATCTATACTCGCTGTCGAAAAACTTCTCGTCTTGGGAAACGCTTTTGTTGCCATTGCCAGTCTACATTTTATATCCTCCCTACTTCGAGCAGCATCAGTGATTTTGCTTCTTTAATAGAAAAACTCGTCTACTACTTTAAGTGTCTCATTTCCTAATCTAATTCCCTCCTTATTTAATTCGACTTCATTCCATTTATACCATTGTTGTTGTTGTGGTCTTCATTCCTGAGACTGGTTTGATGCAGCTCTCCATGCTACTCTATCCTGTGCAAGCCTCTTCATCTCCCAGTACCTACTGCAACCTACATCCTTCTGAATCTGCTTAGTGTATTCATCTCTTGGTCTCCCTCTACGATTTTTACCCTCCACGCTGCCCTCCAATACTAAATGGTGATCCCTTGATGCCTCAGAACATGTCCTACCAACCGATCCCTTCTTCTTCTGGTCAAGTTGTGCCACAAACTTCTCTTCTCCCCAATCCTATTCAATACTTCCTCATTAGTTACGTGGTCTACCCATCTAATCTTCAGCATTTTTCTGTAGCACCACATTTCGAAAGCTTCTATTCTCTTCTTCTCCAAACTATTTATCGTCCATGTTTCACTTCCATACATGGCTACACTCCATACAAATACTTTCAGAAATGACTTCCTGATACTTAAATCTATACTCGATGTTAACAAATTTCTCTTTTTCAGAAACGCTTTCCTTGCCATTGCCAGTCTACATTTTATATCCTCTCTACTTCGACCATCATCAGTTATTTTGCTCCCCAAATAGCAAAACTCCTTTACTACTTTAAGTCTCTCATTTCCCAATCTAATTCCCTCAGCGTCACCCGACTTAATTCGACTGCATTCCATTATCCTCGTTTTGCATTTGTTGATGTTCATCTTATATCATCCTTTCAAGACACTGTCCATTCCATTCAACTGCTCTTCCAAATCCTTTGCTGTCTCTGACAGAATCACAATGTCATCGGCAAACCTCAAAGTTTTTATTTCTTCCCCATGGATTTTAATACCTACTCCGAATTTTTCTTTTGTTTCATTTACTGCTTGCTCAATATACAGATTGAATAACATCGGGGAGAGGCTACAACCCTGTCTTACTCCCTTCCCAACCACAGCTTCCCTTTCATGTCCCTCGACTCTTATAAATGCCATCTGGTTTCTGTACAAATTGTAAATAGCCTGCCGCTCCCTGTATATTACCCCTGCCACCTTAGGGTTTGAAAGAGAGTATTCCAGTCAAATTTATACCATAGCAAATGGAATTCCATCCGAACTGGTCTCGGAACACCCAACGGTACTGACCGACCGCCGTGTCTTCCTCAGCATATAGGCGTCGCCGGATGACGATATGGAGGGGCGAGTGGTCATGACACCGCTCTCCCGGCCGTTTTCAGTTTTCGTGACTGGAGCCGCTACTTCTCAAACAAGTAGCTCCTCGATTTGGTTACAAGGGCTGAGTGCACCCCACTTGTCAGCACTGCTCGGCTGTCCGGACGGTCACCCATCCAAGTGCTAGCCGACCACAACAACGCTTAATTTCGGTGATATCACTGGAACCGGTGTTATCACTGCGGCAAGGCTGTTGGCACATACCATAGGACAATACAATAAAATGCCATTTTAATGATATTTGCAAAGAAATACAAAATCTCCAAAAGTGAATTGGTTGAAAATGGTTAACTGCTAAAATCGTCAACTTGGCCCGGGCTACCGTACACATTGCGAGACCACCACTGAAGAATGTGTGTGCTGGAAGGTGAATAGGTCATATCGCAACTGAAACGCTGTTTCCGTACACATGGTGATTTTCTATTCGCTGGTTCGATTCTCATCAGCAATAACAGCGTTTAACGATGGACACAGCAAGACGACACAACACGGCAGCTGGAAATTGCTTTTACAGATGCAGTTTGCCGGCGGTGTCAGTAATTATTATCTCGTTTGTGCATCAGCGCCACAGCTCGGCTTCTAATGGCGTTTGACGTCCAGTGCCGTTTTCGAGCAGTGTTTTTATTAGCAGTGTTTCGTCCGGCACGTAGCATTCGGTAGTTATCGCCTGGTGTGCCATTGGAATAGTGGATAATGTCTGCTGTACAGTGGCCAGACAAAACATTACGAACAGCGAACACCGCGTGTGGCGTCGGTCGGTTGCAGGCGGCTGGACACGTGGCGCAGAACAAAAGTTGCAGGTGCTTCAAAAGTGACGCACAACCAGAAGAAATCAGTAATTTTAAAAATCTATACAACCTCAACATCGACATACATCTAGTATTGTTTAACTATCACTAACCATTTGATTCAGTCGAGATACGACCAGCAACAAAACCTTTAACAATAGAAAATAGACCAGTCAACGAAGACCAAAAGTCAATAGGGGGAAAATAGCGTAGTCGCAAAGTTTGTACAGTGGACTGAGTGAGTATCGTCATCAACAACATACTAAGAATTCCCTCCGGTACACGGTGAGCTTGGCGATGTGGGGGGGGGGGGGGGGGGGACGATCGTTAAGTTTAAAGGTAAATACAGAATTTCGTGAATTCAAAGTGTTTTACAAGTGCTTCATTCGAAGACTTAGTAGATTTTGAGTACCTTATAGCTATTCGAATAAAGTACTTGCGAAACGGTTTGTATTCACGAAATCCAAAGATATATGACACTGTATGCCATGATCGTTTATTTTGAGAGATGTAGCTGAGGCCTGAAGATGGCATAGTGGAATGCCGAAACTGGTTGTCGTCAAAATTAAATAACATCCTAGTTACATCCTTCCAGTACCATGGAAGTCATTCCCTCACGTCATAACAAATGTCCTATCATCCTGTCGCTTCCCCTTGTCAGTGCTTTTCATGTCCTCATTACTCCGTCTGTGATTGTCTAGGTGGCAGAATTCTTTAACTTCTTCTACGTCGTGACCACCAATCCTCATATTAAGTTTCTCGCTGTTCTTATTTCTACTACTTCTCATTACTTTCATTTTTCTCCGATTTACTCTCAGTCCATATTCTGTACTGACTGTTCATTCTCTTCAGCAGATCAGGAAGTTCTTCTTCAATTTCGCTCAGGATGTCAATGTCATCAACGAATCGTATCATTTTTATACTTTCACTTTGATTTTTAATTGCACTCCTGAACCTTTCTTTTATTTCCATCATCGTTCTTCGATGTACGGATTGAGCAGTAGGGGCGAAAGACTACATCCCTGTCTTACACCCTTTTTAATCCGAGCGCTTCGTTCTTGGCTCTTGTAGATATTTTATATTACCAGTCTCTCCCTGTAGCTTACCCCTATTTTTCTCATAATGTCGAACATCTTGCACAATGTTACGTTGTCGAACGATTTTTCAGAGATCGAAAACATAGTATATGAGGGTTGTTTGGAAAGTAAGGAACGATCGGTCGCGAAATAGAAACCACAGTGAACGTCAAAACTGTTTTCTTTGCACATTTAGCTACACCTTCCAGGTACTTCTCTACATAGTCGCCGCTCCGACTTGGACATTTGTGCTTTCCGATAAATCTCTACGCTGGTCTATAGCGCGTAGTCTGCGCGCAAATGTTGTCTTCATATCCAGCGTTTCATATGAACAGAGAGGATACTCAGGACGAGCCAATTAGGGCTGTGTTGTGGGTGATCGAACACTTCCGATCGAAATGGCTGCTGTAGCGTCTTCACTGCCCCTGCAGAGTGCGGCCGAGTGCGTGGCAGTTGTGTTAGGTGGGCTGCATTCATCAAGGCGAAGCCTTTCAGCGGGCCCTTCTACTTGGCGGGAGACGTCGTTGTTCTAGGCACCTTTACTAGCTCACAATGCGCTCACAACTGAAAAGTCTTGATGTGATCAACGGACATACTAGAGACACTGCCAAAAGGTCTCCGAAAAGCCTCGTGGAATTTTCACAGTGGTTTCTATTTCGCGACCGACCGTTCCTCACTTTCCGAATAGCCCACGTAATATAAAATAGAAATATCGGCACACTATTGCCATTTCGATATCGATATATCTCTAGAAATATTAACGCTTGTATAAATCGATATTGTTTGGAGAGTTCGACACATCGCTATTTCATCAACAGCCCTATCTGGGATGCAGGACGGGCAGGGCAGCGCAGCGCAGGGCATGTCTGCGCCTTATTGGCGGTCTCGACGCCTCCCATAGCGTGGCTGTCGCAGCGGCCGAACTCGCTCTGCAGTGACCACGGGCTGTTTTCTTTTCATTACCGCCGCCACCGTGCCGCCGCAAACACTTGTAGCTGGCCGCTCAGGACTGCTGGCGAGCGGACGACACAGATCGCCGTGCGGTATTCCAGAAACGCGTCGAAAACAGGGAGCGAAGGTTAGCTGCGACTCTTATACAGTACAGGTATTGAGAGTCGAAGGATAAGAAACGCAAGCAGTAACTGAGAAGGGAGTGAGGCAGAGCTGTAGTCTCATCCCGCTCTGTACGCTGATCAAGCTCTCGAGGAAACTACAAAGAAATATGGGAAGGGGCTTACAGTTCAAGTTGTTGTTGTTGTTGTTGTTGTTGTCTTCAGTCCTGAGGCTGGTTTGATGCAGCTCTCCATGCTACTCTATCCTGTGCAAGCTTCTTCATCTCACAGTACTTATTGCAACCTACATCCTTCTGAATCTGCTTAGTGTATTCATCTCTTGGTCTCCCTCTACGATTTTTACCCACCACGCTGCCCTCCAATGCTAGATTTGTGGTCCCTTGATGCCTCAGAACATGTCCTACCAACCGGTCCCTTCTTCTTGTCAAGTTGTGCCACAAACTCCTCTTCTCCCCAATTCTATTCAATACCTCGTCATTAGTTACGTGATCTACCCATCTAATCTTCAGCATTCTTCTGTAGCACCACATTTCAAAAGCTTCTACTCTCTTCTTGTCCGAACTATATATCGTCCATGTTTCACTTCCATACGTGGCTACACTTCATACAAATACTTTCAGAAACGACTTCCTGACCCTTAAATCTATACTCGATGTTAACAAATTTCTCTTCTTCGGAAACGCTTTCGTTGCCATTGCCAGTCTACATTTTATATTCTCTCTACTTCGACCATCATCAGTTATTTTGCTCCCCAAATAGCAAAACTCCTTTACTACTTTCAGTGTCTCATTTACTAATCTAATTCCCTCAGCATCACCCGACTTAATTCGACTACATTCCATTATCCTCGTTTTGCTTTTGTTGATGTTCATCATATATCCTCCTTTCAAGACACTGTCCATTCCGTTCAACTGCTCTTCCAAGTCCTTTGCTGTCTGTGACAGAAACAGTTCAAGTAGAAGGAGCAAAAGCGAATCGATAGGGTCTACTGGAGTATATTGCAGAGAATTTTCAAAGATGTGGGTACAGACTATAAAAATATATTGTTAATAAGGGAAGTGTATACAAAGCAAAATTGACAGAGTAGGGAATCGGGAGACGGAAGAAATGAGCGATGGAAGGGTTATAAGGCAAGCTGTTCAACATGTTTGGAGAAGAACTGATAGATAAAGTCGCAGAGGATGCAAGAGGCGTTGTGATCGGAGGATAAAGGTTCAAAATGGCTCTAATCACTATAGGACTTAACATCTGAGGACTTCAGTCCCCTGGACTTAGTACTACTTAAGGGGGGCAGGACGTCAAACGGGCCGACGTCGAGAAGGAGAGCCACCACAGGACATTTTTATTTGCACTGTCTATACTTTACCAAATATATTCATAAAACTTTGTCAGCATGACCAGGAAGGATTCAGGATTCACATTCATAGCAGTGGAAGTTCAAAATCACGAAAAAATAGTATTTTTTAAATGTGAAATTTCATGATTTTTTTCGCTTACTGTTGGCTACATTTTTTGCTATAGTTACACTTTTCTTCATAAGTAAGAGAGATTCTTCGATGAATTTTGCACAGCTTACAAACTATACTTACAGGTGTATGAAACTCTTGAATTTATTTAATCTATGGAAAAATGAATGGGCTGTTACGTTTTAAACTTTGTGTTTAGAGAAAACTCGAATATTATAGTTAATTATCTCAATTTTTACCACAGTTTTTAACAGATTAGGGAAATTCTAGAGTTTCATACACCTGTAAGTATGGTTTGTATGGTGTGCAAAATGCATCGAAGAATCTCTTACTTATGAGGAAAAGTGTACCTAGAGCAACAAATGCAGCTAATACCAAGTGAAAAAATGATGAAATTTCACATGCAAAAAAAAAAATTTTTTTTGTTACGTTTATGAACTTCCTCTGCTATGAGTGTGAATCCTGAATCCTTCCTAGTCATGCTAACAAACTTTTATGAATTCATTTGTAAAAGTATAGACAGTGTAAATTAAAATGTCCTGTGGTGCCTCTCCTGCTCCAAGTCGGCCCGTTTCACGTCCTACCCCCCTTGAACTTAACTAACCTAAGGACATCACACACATCCACGCCCGAGGCAGCATTCGAACCTGCGACCGTAGCAGCTGTGCGGTTCCGGACTGAAGCGCCTAGAACCGCTCGGCCACAGCGGCCGGCCGAGTAGAAAGGGTAAAGACTACAAAATACGCGGAAGATCAGCAGTGCTTGCGGAATCACAACAGGAGCTATTTAAGATGTTGAAAGAAGTTGCAAGAAGGGGAAGAACTATTGTATGAATATGAGCGGAGGAAAGACAGAAGTGATACGAATAATCGCAAAATTTGGAAATTTGTGGTAAGTTCCTGTGGGACTAAACTGCTGTGGTCATCGGTCCCTAGGCTTACGCACAACGTAATCCATCTCAAACTAACTAGCTCAAACTAGCTTACGCTAAGGACATTACACGGGGGGAGCCGCGCGAACCGTGGCAAGAGCCCTAGACCATGCGCCTCCCTCGCACGGCCAGAATAATGGAAAAGGAAGTTCCGAATAACATATACCTAGACGAAGTAAAATCCTTTCTGTACCTGGGAAGTTTAATGACATGTAGAGGAAACTGTACAGAATAAATGAGGAGTGTGATGTATATGAGAAAGATGAATGTTACTAACATTTAGAGGAATTCCAATGGATGAAAGCCGGCCGCGGTGGTCTAGCGGTTCTAGGCGCTCAGTCCGGAACCGCGCGACTGCTACGGTCGCAGGTTCGAATCCTGCCTCGGGCATGGATGTGTGTGATGTCCTTAGGTTAGTTAGGTTTAAGTAGTTCTAAGTTATAGGGGACTGATGACCATAGATGTTAAGTCCCACAGTGCTCAGAGCCATTTGAACCATTTCAATGGTCTACATTGCCTCTGATACCCTGCAACACGTCCTGTTGCATTGTTGCATGCCTTAATTGGTCGTGGCATACTATCCAGAAGTTCATCAAAGCTCTGTTGGTCCAAATTGTCCCACTCCTCAACCGCGATTCAGTGTAGATCCTTCACAGTGGATTGTGGGTCACGACGTCCATAAACAGCCCTTTTCAATCTACCCCAAGCATGTTCGATATGGTTCATGTCTGGAGAACATTCTGGCCACTCTAGTCGAGCGATGTCGTTATCGTGAAGGAAGTCATCCACAAGATGTGCACGATGGGGGCGCGGATTGTCGTCCATGAAGACTAATGACTCGCCAATATGCCGCCGATATGGTTGCACTGTCGGTCGGAGGATGGCATTACGTATGGTACCGCCGTTACGGCGACTTCCATGACCACCAGCGGGGTACATCGGCCCCACATAGTCAGTTATACAAAATGACAGTCACAATCCCATTATTTACTTCGCCGCCAACCTGTTTCAACCCGCGATGTGGTCGTCTTCAGGGCAATTTACACCATTTGGTCGCTCGCTGGAGTCGTCACCCTGCCTGTGCACGGTTGGCGGCAAAATAAATAAATAAATAAATAAATAAATCATGCGATGTGACTGTCATTTTGGGTAATTGATTATAAGTAAATTAATCGCTGTTTATCTCCATACAACTATGTTGTCTAACAATTTATGGCCCCAAATAATGCCACCCCAAAACAGCAGGGAACCTGCATCTTGCTGCACTCGCTGGATAGTGTGCCTAAGGCGTTCAGTCTGACTCCAAACACGTGTCCGACGATTGACTGGTTGAAGGCATATGCGATACTCTTCGGTGAAGAGAACGTGTTGCCGGTCCTGAGCGGTCCATTCGACATGTTGTTGGGCCCATCTGTACCGCGCTGCACGGGGTCGTGGTTGCAAAGATGGACCTCGCCACGGACGTCAGGAGTGGAGTAGCGCATCACGCAGCCTATTGCGCACAGTTTGAGTCGTAACGCGACGCACTGTGGTTGCACGGAACGCATTATTCAACGTGGTGGCGATGCTGTCAGAGTTCCTCCGAGCCATAATCCGAAGGTAGCGGCCATCCACTCCAGGCGTAGCCCTTGGGCGGCCTGAACAAAGCACGTCATCGACAGTTCCTGTCTCTCTCTGTATCTCCTCCATGTCCGAACAACATCACTTTAGTTCACTCCGAGACTCCTGGGCGCTTCCCTGGTTGAGATACCTTATTGGCAGAAAGTAAGAAAGCGGACGCGATCGTACCGCAGTGTTGACCGTCTAGGCATGGTTGAACTACAGACAACAGGAGCCGTGTACCTCCTTCATGGTGGATGACTGGAATTGATTGGCTGTCGGGCCCCCTCCGTCTGATAGGCGCTGCTCATGCATGGTTGTTTACATCTTTGGGCGGGTTTTGTGACATCTCTGAAGGGACTGTGTCTGTGATTCAATATCCACAGTCAACGTCTATCTTCAGGATTTCTGGGCACCGATGTGATGCAAAACTTTTTAAAACTTTTTGTACGAGGTGTGTTTGGAAAGTTTTAAGAATGGTTCCTCTACGGCTTACTGGATTGTCCGGCAGGTACACAGAGGGTGGGGAATCAGTCATTGTCTTGTCCTTGACCGCACTCTGACAGGAAACTTCGTTTCCTTTATTCAGTTCGTTGTGGCAACTGATTGGTGGCGGTTCTGATAGGGCTTGTTGCCGGATTCTGTCTTCCTGAAAATGGATGTGAAAACGGAGCAACAAGTTTGTGTCAAACTTTGTTTTAAAACAAATCAGCTTCTGAGACGTACGAACTATTAAACACAGGTTTTGGAGATAATTGTTTTTGTATGGTTCAATCATTTGTAGATGAACCACGGTCCGGCCGTCTTTCCTGCTCAAAGACGAATGAAAATGTTGTGAAGTTCGCAACGTAGTGGGCTCTAATCGTACACTTATAATAAGCGTATGGCGGATGAACTTAATTTACGTTTTCTCGCAGTTCAGGCAATTTTAACTGAAGAGATCAACAAACGTCGAGTGTCCACAAAAATAATTACAAAGGTGTTTTCAAGTGACCAGAGTCAATACCGACTTGAAGTATGCCAAGAGCTGATTAATCTGACTAAAAATGACCCAGATTTATTAAACATTGTAATTACATGTGACTAATAGTGGGTATATGGATGTGATACTGAAACCAAAGTGCAGTCTTCGCAGTGGAAGACTCTAGGTTTACCACGACCGAAAAAAGCATGGCAAAGTCGGCCGAATTGAACACAATGTTGGTGAATTTTTTCGATTCTACCGGTATTATGAATATACTCCTGGAGGACAGACAATTAACTAGGAATACTACAAATGTGTGCCTGAGCGTTTGCGCGAAAAGGTGTGGAAGAAAAGGCTTGCATTGTGGAAAGACAGGAGTTGGGTGCTGCACCGTGGCAATGCTACAGCTCATCGTGCCTTCTCCAGCGTTGAATTTTTGACGAAATTCAAAATTCCTGTGCATCTGCAACCGCCATATTCCCCTGATTTGGCCCCTGCGAACTTATACCTCCTTCCTAAACTTAAATTTTCACTGAAAGGGAAGCGATTTGACTCGATTGAAGACAACCAGGCAATTACGGAGAGTGTCCTTAACACACTCCAGGAAAAAAAGTTTCCAGGAATGTTTCCAAAAGTGGAAACGCCGTTGGAGTCGAAGTGTTCAGTCAGAAGGGGACTATTTTGATGGAGATATATCACAGTAAATACCACCATTGTACAATTACAAGCCCATTCTTAAGACTTTCTGATCACGCCTCAAAAGGCGCCAAAATTATACAGATGGTATATCTCGGTGTGCTTGACATAAAAGTCTAATGACATTTTCTTGTATCATGTACTTTATTTTTGTATTATTAAAACCTAATGTTCGTAGAATAGATAGTATAAGCATTTCTTTTTACGTAGTAAACCGACAGTGCACGGCGTACCGAGCTTATTGCCTACAATGACGGGGCGGCCAGAGAAAGGCAACGAGCCGACCAGAGGATTGAAATCATTAGACGTGTACAACGACGTGGTGCGATAATCAGGTGGTACCGAAAAAATGAATGTAAACGATTTTTGGGTTGTCAAGAATGTGTAATTCGCTTTACGTGAATTGAGTACAACCAGTCTGTTTCTCAACAAGTCGATAACGAAGGTGAGCCGGCCGGAGTGGCCGAGCGGTTATAGGCGCTACAGTCTGGAACCGCACGACCGCTACGGTCGCAGGTTCGAATCCTGCCTCGGGCATGGATGTGCGTGATGTCCTTAGGTTAGTTAGGTTTAAGTAGTTCTCAGTTCTAGGGGACTTATGACCACAGCAGTTGAGTCCCATAGTGTTCAGAGCCATTTGAACCATTTTTTTGATAACGAAGGTCGTAGTAGTAATGACAAGCTAATATCAAACTCAATGTATTTCCATTAGTACAAATTCAATCAATAACCAAATAGATAGTTATGCATTAATTACAATCAACTGTTTCACCTTTTTACGGCAATTCCATAACGAATACTAAATTCACATTATTTTCCTTCTGTACAACAACATAGAAACGAAAAGAAAAGCCATTACTTCGTTTCCTCTTACACCAATACTACAATAAATGTTCAAAATGACCACCATTCGTTTCTACACATGCTTCAGTACGGCGAACCCAGTTCAGTCGACCTCGTTCACACACATACACATTGGCCTTTATGGTATTGGCAGCATCTAAAATCTTCTGCGTCATTCGTCCACATTATTTACTGGCTCGGCATAAACAAGTTCCTTCATGTGGCCCCAAAAGTAAAAATCCAGTGGATTTAAATCAGGGCTGCGTGCTGACCATCGACGTGGACCCGAACGCCCGATCCATCGTCCCGGAAATCGACTATCAAAAAATCTGCGTACTCTGTGACCAATGTGGGGTGGAGCACCATCGTGGAGGAACCACATGTTATGAGGTATGCCTAGCGGAATGTCTTCTAACAACGTTGGTAACAATGTTTCCTCTAGAAACGTTTGGTAATAGTTACCATTCAAATGTGCAGGTAAAACATAGGGCCCAATAATGTAATTATCGAGCATACCCGCCCACATATTTACGGAAAATCGTCGCTGAAAATGTGTTGCCACTACGTGGCGAGGATTGTGTACACTCCACGTGTGCATGTTATGGAAATTAGTTATTCCGTCGCGAGGGAAACACGCTTCATATGTGACGCGTATTTTATTGACAAAATCATGCTGCGCACTGTGTAACAAAAACCACTATGACAAGGGAACCTCCCCATCGCACCCCCCTCAGATTTAGTTATAAGTTGGCACAGTGGATAGGCCTTGAAAAACTGAATCCAGATCAATCGAGAAAACAGGAAGAAGTTGTGTGGAACTATGAAAAAAATAAGCAACATATACAAACTGAGTAGTCCATGCGCAAGATAGGCAACACCACGGACAGTGTGAGCTCTAGAGCGCCGTGGTCCCGTGGTTTGCGTGAGCGGCTGCAGAACGAGAGGTCCTTGGTTCAAGTCGTCCATCGACTGAAAAGATTAATTTTTTATTTTCGGACAATTATTATCTGTCCGTCCGTCCGTCCGTCCGATGCGAGGTAACTGCGCCGTAGTATGGGGACGCCAGATCTAAAGAAACATCGAAACACACGACGTCAGTCGACTACAGCGCATGGAAGAGAGATGGATGGATGGATATGGTGTTATGGGCGCTCAACAGTGTAGTCTTTAGCGCCCGATGGAAGAGAGAGTATTCCTGCTAACGAGGCTCCCTGGCTGGCAGTTGACTGTTCACTACTTTGGACGAGAGTGCATTAAATACGTGAGATGTATTCCGTGGGCAATATGAATCCAGCAAATATAGCTCGCGACTTCAATAACAATCGCACGGTTTTGCGGTGCGGTCTCAAAACACAGGCGCTAAACTTATTACAGTGAACAGTGACGTCAGTGAACGATCGGACAGATCATAACTTGACGAAAATAAAGAAAGTAAAATTTTCACTCGAGGGATGCGAAAATAAAGAAAGTAAAATTTTTACTGGAGGGAAGACTTGAACCAAGGACTGCCAGTTCCACAGCGGCTCACGCTAACCACGGGACCACGGCGCTCCTAAACTTATACTTACCTTCATGTTGCCTATATTGCACATGGACTACTCAGTTTTTATATTTTGGTTATTTTTTTCATAGTTCCACACAACTTCTTCTTGTTTTCTCGATTGATCTGTGTTCAGTTTTTCAAGGCCTATCCACTGTGCCAACTTATAACTAAATCTGAGGGGGGTGCGATGGGGAGGCTCCCTTGTGAGAATTAACGTCGTGGAGGGAAATCTTGTTCTTCCAATGCTTGTACGCGTTGAATGTGGTGAGGCCGCAGACGCTCCTCTTGCAAAGTGCGATGAACCACAGTATGCGATATACCCACGTGGCGGGCGATGCTTCTAGCACTCTGAGAAGGATCCTCCTGGATGCGGTCCAGAATTCTTTCCTCAGCTTCCAATGTACGATCGGCGCGTTGTGGGCCTCTGCCTTCTGCGCGGGGCAGTAAAGATCCAGTGTCTCTCAATCCAGGGAAATTAAATACGTACTCGTCAGTTGTATTCTGTCATGATGCAACAAAAACTGAAAGCATAACAGAACTGAAGATACGTTTCGCATACGGACGAAAATTTACATAGGTTCGGATAACTACTGTATGAAGATATAAATGCATAATAATCGCATACAAGTAGAGAATTACAATGACACAAACCTTTGGTGCACAGCAGCAAATGTCTTCCGTGCAGGAAGTCGTCGTTGTGGGAAGCGTTCTCGATAAATACGTACAGCTGCCCTCACAACACCTTTTGCTTCGCCATAAATTAAATGCATATCTCACAGTTCAGCTATAGTAAATCTCCTTTTCATCCTAACGGTTGTAAGTAGGCTGTTTAGGTTTTTTTATTGGTAACGCCACCTCTGTACGAAAATCACTGGCTGTGCTGTGTGCAGTCTGTGGCTGCTTTGCATTGTTGTAATACTCGCCATTGTAGTGTTAGGCAGCTGGCTGTGAACAGCGCGTAGCGTTGCTCAGTTGGAGGTGAGCCGCCTGCAGTGGTGGATGTGGGGAGAGAGATGGCGGAGTTTTGTAATTTGTCATGAACTGCTATATATATTATGACTATTAAAGTAAATACATTGTTTGTTCTCTATTAAAATCTTTCATTTGCTAACTATGCCTATCAGTAGTTAGTGCCTTCCGTAGTTTGAATCTTTTATTTAGCTGGCAGTAGTGGCGATCGCTGTACTGCAGTAGTTCGAGTAACGAAGATTTTTGTGAGGTAAGCGATTTGTGAAATGCATAGGTTAATGTCAGTCAGGGCCATTCTTTTGTAGGGATTTCTGAAAGTCAGATTGCGTTGCGCTAAAAATATTGTGTATCAGTTTAAGCACAGTCATGTAAAATTGTTCAAAGGGGACGTTTCATATGAAATTTGTGAGCATTTTCAACCCATTTTTTCGCGGCATGAAAATGCATTACAGAATCACGAAGCAGCCATAAAAGAACTGCAAACCATTGCTCATGAAAATCACGACACCTTGCAAGCTAAAATTGACTCAGTTGCATCTACCGATTCGGTTACGCAACTTGCAAAAACTCAGGAAAACTTAAAGGACACAGTAGATACTCTGAAACGTGGTTCAGAAAAACACACTGAGGAAATTAGTTCATTATCAGAGAAAGTAGCCGAACTTCCAGATCAGTTCACTAACTTATCTACAAAGGTAGATGATGATCTGAATGACACAAGACCTGTAGCCTTCACGGACACTGAAGAGTATGAACAAATTAGAAAATTCAAACAAAATCAAAATCAAATCAATACACAGTACAAAAGAGAAATCCGGGAAGTACAAGATCAGCTGACACAGGTGATACAAGAATTACGTATTTCAGAGGACACTCGCGCTCCAACACGGGAAGAGGGACTTAGAAATATGGAAAAGCCGCAAAATAATAACGCAGGGCATTTCGGAAGTTATGAAAGAAATTGGCAATGTGCACCGAATTTTGAGATGGAACGGCCGACACGACCTAACAATGACCGATATGCGACTCGCCGACATGATGACTTTGACTATAAGCTGTTCATTACTACACGTAAATTCAAAACATTTAAGAATTCTGGCAACGACATTCATCCACAAGCATGGCTCCATCAATTCTCTCATTGTTTTCCTCCCAACTGGTCGTTAGAACACAGATTAGAATTTATGTGTGGCTACTTAGAGAATGAACAAGCCGTAAGAATGCGATCGGTCATTCACGATTGCCACAGTGAAGGAGAATTTTACCATGCCTTCCTCTCAGCATATTGGTCTCAAGCCACACAAGACCGAGTAAAACATAGCATCATAATGATGAAACATTTCGAACAATCTGAATTCTCCAGTCTTGTGAAATATTTTGAAGACATGTTGCATAAGAATCAATATCTTTCAAACCCATACAGCCCTTCAGAACTCATCCGCATTTGCTTAATGAAATTGCCTGAACATTTAAGAAATTTTATTTTGGCAGGACGTTGCAAAGACGACATAGAAGCTTTTCAGGGACTCCTACAAGAATTAGAAATTGACACAGACAGTCGCCGGATGCGAAAACAGGAAAACAACTTGTAAAATTTTTTGTGGGGAGCATGGGGGCTATGTAAGTAGGCTGTTTAGGTTTTTTTATTGGTAACGCCACCTCTGTATGAAAATCACTGGCTGTGCTGTGTGCAGTCTGTGGCTGCTTTGCATTGTTGTAATACTCGCCATTGTAGTGTTAGGCAGCTGGCTGTGAACAGCGCGTAGCGTTGCTCAGTTGGAGGTGAGCCGCCTGCAGTGGTGGATGAGGGGAGAGAGATGGCGGAGTTTTGTAATTTGTCATGAACTGCTATATATATATTATGACTATTAAGGTAAATACATTGTTTGTTCTCTATTAAAATCTTTCATTTGCTAACTATGCCTATCAGTAGTTAGTGCCTTCCGTAGTTTGAATCTTTTATTTAGCTGGCAGTAGTGGCGCTCGCTGTACTGCAGTAGTTCGAGTAACGAAGATTTTTGTGAGGTAAGCGATTTGTGAAATGCATAGGTTAATGTCAGTCAGGGCCATTCTTTTGTAGGGATTTCTGAAAGTCAGATTGCGTTGCGCTAAAAATATTGTGTATCAGTTTAAGCACAGTCATGTAAAATTGTTCAAAGGGGACGTTTCACGGTTAACAGAGTTGCAACAACATCTGCATAGGATGTGCAGACTTTTTTGTCAAGCATTGCGAGATGTGCCATCTGTATAATTTTGGCGCCTTATACCGTTTGCAGACTCTGAGAAGGTAATGCGAGTCGCTGGAGTAGCAGCAGTATCCCGCAACGGGTCCCTGCGCTTTCTCCGGCGATGTATTGTAGACGAGTGGGGGAGAGCCCGCTACTCGGACGTCACCGGCTGGAGAGAGCTGACGCACGCCCCCTCTCTTCTCCAGTTACGTGGCGCGCCGAGTGCCGGTCCTTTGACCCTCGCGTTTCACGCAACGCCTCCCAAAAAGCCCACCCCCGCCCGTCTCCCACACCTTTGCTTTTGTCTGGCGCCTGTCACTGAATACTGTTGCACAGCGCCATTACTCTCCGGCGGACTGGCTGGCTCCGAATCACTGTTACTGCTCGTCAAAGAATTCGTCACTCATTCCCTTTTTGCGCGTGATATTCCACCGCCGCCGCTCCGCAAATAATTTATTTTCTAATACTGTACCCTCATTTTTTATGTGTTGTTGTTGTTGTGGTCTTCAGTCCTGAGACTGGTTTGATGCAGCTCTCCATGCTTCATACAGTAAAGCTGCATGTCCTCGGGAAAAATTACGGCTGTAGTTTCCCCTTGCTTTCAGCCGTTCGCAGTACCAGCACAGCAAGGCCGTTTT
Source organism: Schistocerca nitens (assembly GCF_023898315.1). Lineage (NCBI taxonomy): Eukaryota > Metazoa > Arthropoda > Insecta > Orthoptera > Acrididae > Schistocerca > Schistocerca nitens. The sequence goes on from NC_064623.1 coordinate 123,933,319, forward strand.
GGTTAATGTTACAGGGCCAGATCAGTCAATCATCGAGACTGTTGCCCCTGCAACTACTGAAAAGGCTGCTGCCCCTCTTCAGGAACCACATGTTTGTCTGGCCTCTCAACAGATACCCCGCCGTTGTGGTTGCACCTACGGTACGGCCATCTGTATCGCTGAGGCACGCAAGCCTCTGCACCAACGGCTAGGTCCATGGTTCATGGGGGAAGATTTTTTATGTACGTTTCATATATTTACACTCTCCATTACATGTGAACATTAACGCTGTCATAAAGTGTCTAATTTCTCAAGGATTACGCCGGTAATGAACCGGCGTACGTTTACCTGGTAATCACTGGTGAAGTCTGTCATCTTCTAGTTGTATTATACTTCTACACAGCAGAGATCAAATAACAGGCCTGTTGTGTAACGCATTAACATGTTTAGTTATTGTCACTCTCAATAAACACCCCTCTTCTATCCCTGCGACGTTCCAGGCGAATTTTCCGTTGATGTAAACAGTGCTGCGAGGCTTCCTCTGTGAGCTCCGTGATGGCGTGCGCTGCTTCTTCTTCCTTTTAATGAAGATTTTTCCTTGAGGAATACATAAATGTTACGTAGTGTAAGGTCAGGCAAATTCAAATGGCTCCAAGCACTTAATATCTGAGGTCATCAGTCACCTAGACTCAGAACTACTTAAGCCTTAGTAACCTAAGGACATCACACACATCCATGCCCGAGGCAGGATTCGAACCTGCGACCGTAGCAGCAACGCGTTTCCAGACTGAAGCGCCTGCAACCGCTCGCCCACAGCGGCCGCCAGGACACAACACTTACAACGTGGAACTCGCATGTATTGCGGCTACAGAAAGAAAATCAACAGATAGCGACGATGGCCGAAAATGTGGCTTAGACGGTGTTCCTACGCACGGTCATACTAACATGCAAAGGGAACTTCCGGCAGAGCCAGATGACTACAGACATTTTTAAGAGTGAATGAGGAGTCTTTTAACGTATTGCTGAACTTCATTACACATTATCTGCTCAGGAAAGATACTTTCCATATTCTCATCAAATTTCACTTTCCACAATACTCAAAGCGATCTATAACCTAAAAAGAGTAACATATATTATTCTACAGTTAGTACTTACTGCTAACACGTGTTTCTGCAATGAATAGTTCAAGCATCTGAAATAAACAAACAACCAGTTGAGCGTTACTTAACTGCACTTAAACCATCTTGTCGAATGTTTCTACAGCTAATTTCTGAATGCGTTTAGTATGTAATCAAACACCTCCTCTGAATGCACTTCAATAAATGATTGCTTTCATCAATATGTTCTAATATATGCATTTGGCGTCGCTATACGAGTTCTTTACATCTCCGAAAATTAAAAAGTGTCGGCAGGAACTGGCAGGTATTACACAATAATCCTCTTACACGGGCCGTGCGGTTAAAGGCGCTGCAGTCTGGAACCGCAAGACCGCTACGGTCGCAGGTTTGAATCCTGCCTCGGGCATGGATGTTTGTGATGTCCTTAGGTTAGTTAGGTTTAACTAGTTCTAAGTTCTAGGGGACTAATGACCTCAGCAGTTGAGTCCCATAGTGCTCAGAGCCATTTGAACCAACCTCTTACACGAGGGGTATCAAACGGAAGCAGTACTTGAGGCGGGACAGAGTCGGGGTTATTGCCTATCCCCGATGTTATTCAATCTGTACACTCAAGAAGCAGTAAAGGAAACCAAAGAAAAATTATTAGTAGGAATTTAAGTTGAGGAAGAAGAAACAAAAAGCTTAAGGTTTGCCGATGACACTGTAATTCTGTCAGAGACAGCAAAGGACTTGGAAGAGCAGCTGAACCGAGTGGGCAGTGTCTTGAAACGAAAATATAAGGCGAACATCAACAAAAGCAAAACAAGGATAATAGAATGTAATCGAATTAATTAAGGGAATTAGAGTAGAAAACGAGATATTAAAGTACTAGGTGAGTTTTGCTATTTGGGCATCAAAACAGCTGATGATGGTCGAAGTAGAGAGGAGTGTTGCCCTGTATGAAAGTGAAACGTGGATGATAAACGGTTTAGACAAAAAGAGTATAGCATCTTTCAAAATGTGATGCTACAGAAGAATATTGAAGATTATATGGATTGAGGATGTATTGAATACAACAACACCACCACCCTCACACGCACAGTATTTAGCGCAAAACGTCAATACTGCCGTCAAGTGATTGATATTATTGCACAGGACTCAGTATTTCACAGTAAGTATTTAATATGTGAGGGCCGCTTAAAAGTTGCGTAAAAGTGCTGTAGAACATTATACCAGCGTCGTGTGTTTTCCCATTCACAATAAGGAACAAATAGTACACAAGAGTAATCTATTTAATAGTATGGCTATGGGCCCCCCGCAGGGCAAACCGTTCTCCGGGTGCCGGTCTTTCAATTTGACGCCACTTCGGCGACCTGCAGTCGATGAGGATGATAGAATGATGATGATGACAGCACAACACTCAGTACCTGGGCCGAAAAAATTCCCCGATCCAGCCGGGAATCGAACGGCTTGACAATCCGTCAAGCTGACCATTCAGCTGCGGGGGTCGGACACAAGAGTAATACGCTCCTCTGACGATCACGTGAAATGCGCGTGTTCTGTGGCAATCAACTCCAACCCCCTCCGTCCCCGTCGCCCACCCCTTGGGCGCACCCAAGGACGACGATAGCTCACAAGGGGAGTCTCTCCGCTGGTATTTAGAACATCATCACCTTTTGTAGTCCTGTCTTCCTCAGTTGCGTGTAATATTACGGTATATTGATAACTTTTACTTATGGACCGTCTGACAGCAACTGAATAAAACACAATTTTAGTGCCATACGTGTTTCGCCTTTATTTTCTACAAGGCATCATCAGTGGCCTGGAATATGTACATATGTCAGCTATTTTATTTACATGTTTGTCACTGTGCCTATAGGTTATAAACAGTTCTGGTGGTTGGTATTTCCTATTAAGTAGTAATGTTTTGAACTGTACTTACAGGCTGCGTTGACAGTTTCTTACATATTACGCTCCTGTTGCATTTTTGGTGTTGTTGTTCTTGTTATGAACGCCAATTTGCGGTTTTTTCCACATTCCACAGCACTATGCACTGAACGCTTGTTTTAATGCAATGTTTTGGTTTCTGTTGCCGACTGTCAAATGTTTCTTCCAAAGATCAAATATTATTGCCAAACTTATGAGTGTAACTATTGAAGTATCTGTGGTCTTTTCGTGTATGCATTTGTGTGTGCGTTTGTGTGTGTGTGAGTGTTTTTTGGTGTGATATTAATTTTATTTTATTTTTTTGTTTGTTTTTGTCCTGTGTCTCTGTGTGTGTGTGTGTCTGTATTTTGGTGTTATATAATTTTTTTTTTTTTTTTTGCGGGCGTGCTGTGTATGTGTGTGTGTATGTGTGTGTGTGTGTGTGTGTTAGAACTTTTCGTACCACAGTGATCAGGATGGTAAAAGCTATCGATTGTGTTATTTTTAGTTTGCCCACTATCGAAGTTTAAACATGTATATGATGTACCTCAACAGAACGTAGAATCACAATAGCCACATTTGGGCTGATCAGTTCTCAGTATCACATTCTTGAAATGCAAAATCAAATGCCACTTCAATCACATCGTTGAATTCAGAAACATAAGCAGAAGTAATGTATCCATCTGCTTGCCAGGAATATTGAAGCATAGGCAGATACACTGGAGCAGGCAACAAAATACGAAAATTATATTTTCTAACTTAATGTAGAAGTCACTGCAGAAAGTCTTTATAGGGTCTGTTATCCTTCTTCCATATACTGTGTTTCATATTGCCGAATGAAATATACATTCAAAGACTTTACGTATTGTGTTGTTGTTTCGCCGCATTGATCGTGCATTCAATATAAAAATATTGAATGCACGATGACTCCGCGAAAAATAACATGCAATGAGTCACTTACTACTGTTGAATTCTTGTCACCGTTCCAAGAGTCACAATGTAGTATATACTTCTAGTTATCTGCAACAATTTCCTTAACAACATTCACGAATAAGGATTATAAATGGTCTTCTGACATTTTACCAATCGTACTAGCCTCCAGATATATGTTTGGTATAAGCGTCTCTTCAATAGCCTGTTTAACTTTCGGGCCGAAAGTGTTTACCTGAAAAGAAATACACAGTATTTTTGGATGCCCACTCATTGAATGTCTAACATCTACGACATAACTATGAGTTGTATTGTGCACAAACTTGATCAAGAAATCTGTTGATTCTTGCCCAATTTTAGATAGTGTCGCACTGGAAGTTAGTTCATAAGTAAATTCACTGTGATCAGTGCCTCAAATGCTGTGTCGCTCTGTCTGGAAATTTATAGTTTTCTGGTTTACGCCTTCCCAAAACGGGCCCAAGACTGGCGAATATCTTAGAATTGATGTACATCTTTGGCTGTCTACTACGCATTCTGTATTCTTGCTTGACTTGCGGTATCAAAGCTGCTTTCTGCATCTCCAAAATTTCAGGTGCCAGTAATGAACATGATACACTATGTGATGAAAAGTATCCGAAAACCTGGCTCAAAGTAACAAAGTTCGTGGCGCCCTCCATCGCTAATTCTGGAATTCAATTTGGTGTTTGCCTACCCTTAGCCATAAAGACACCTCCCACTCTCGCAGGCATACGTTCAGTCAGATGCTGTAAGTGTCCTTGGGGAATGGCAGCCCATTCTTCAAGGAGTGTTGCATTGAGGAGAATATCGATGTCGGTCGGCGAGGTCTGGCATGAAGATGGCGTTCCAAAACATCCCAAAGGCGTCCTATAGGATTCAGGTCAGGACTCTGTGCAGCCCAGTCCATCACAGGGATGTTATTGTCGTGTAACCACTCCAGCACAAGTCGTGGATTATGAACAGGTGCTCGATCATGTTGAAAGATGCAGTCTCCATCCCCGAATTGCTCTTCAACAGTCGGAAGCAAGAAGGTGCTTAAAACATCAGTGTGGGCCTGCGCTGTGATATTACCACGCAAAACAACAAGGGGTGCAAGCCTCCTCCATGAAAAACATGTCCACACCATGACACCACCGCCTCCAAGTTTTACTGATGGCACTACACAAGCTGGCAGATGACGTTCACCGGGCATTCGCCATACCCACACCCATCTGATCGCCACATTGTGTACTGTGATTCGCCACTCCACACAACGTTTTTCCACTGCTCAAACGTCCAAAGTTTACGTTCCTTACACCAAGCGAGACGCCGTTTGGAATTTACCGGCGTGATGTGTGGCTTATGAGCAGCCGCTCAACCATGAAATCCAAGTTTCTCATCTCCCGTCTAACCGTCATAGTACTTGCAGTTGATCCTGATGCCGTCTGGAATTCCTGTTTGATGGTCTGGACAGATGTGTGCCTATTACACATTACGATCCTCTTCAACTGTCGGCGGTCTCTGTGAGTCAACAGACGAGGTCGGCCTGTACGCTTTCGTGCTGTACGTTGCATGTGGGCTTAAATAAATATAATGCAAATATTTTTAGTAGCTGTATGTCCGGCTACGAAGTCTCGTAAACGGTTGGCCCTGACTAGTATTAGTACGCAATCTGACTGCATAGAATAACAACAAAGAATGAAAGGAAACTTCCGTTAACACAATTAATTAATTAAGTCCCCAGCAACTGAAAGCTACGAAACAACAAGGCAGAAGTGTAACTGTTCTGTGTGTGGAAATGTGACTCAACGTACACATCTGGCACGGTTCTTCCTCAATACGACAAGATGCTTTAAACGCCATTTACAATGAAGTAATTAAAAAAAACAGAAATACTATGATTGCACATAGAAACCAGAATTACGCTCTAGTACATGAACACAAGCCAGATGCTTTGTTGACTGAACCTGTGACCAAGAGGCATTGTTATTTAGGAAATTTGAAATACAAAAAATTTTTGTTACCTCATATATATTGACGAAAAATACACTCTGATCATTACAACATCCCCAATCGAACAGCATCGGCTGTCTAGCCCATCAGAACAACTGCACACGACATGCTCACAACTAGTACTGCTGTCAACATCGTCTCAACAAGCACTGCCCACGGCAACCTCTGAACTACCACTGCCAGTGGAGGCGGCTGAATAATACTCTTTGGCGCAATCTCTGGCGCTGTGACTCAGTGTAGCCACCTTTCAACGTGCCCCTAAACGTTTTCACTTCACTATACGAGGTGTGGCTAGAAAAAAACCGGACTAGTACTGGTGAAACAATAAAACGAATGCAATAAGGCTGAAAGTCGCGTGGCCTGTCACGTGACTCTCGCTCCGCCTACTGCTCGAGTTTCATCTGCCTCCTGCACTCAGTCTGCCCGTGGCGTCTGTTTTAAGTAGTTGACGTTTTGTCTGTGCGTCGGAAAATGTTGAGTGTACAGAAAGAACAGCGTGTCAACATCAAATTTTGTTTCAAACTAGGAAAATCTGCAAGTGAAACGTTTGTAATGTTACAACAAGTGTACGGCGATGATTGTTTATCGCGAACACAAGTGTTTGAGTGGTTTAAACGATTTAAAGATGACCGCGAAGACACCAGTGATGACACTCTCACTGGCAGACCATTGTCAGCAAAAACTGACATCAAAGGGATTGTGCACATTGATTGAGTACCAGAGGGACAAACAGTGAATCAGCATTACTACATTAGCGTCCTGGCTACCCTACGTGAGCGAGTACGGAGAAAACGGAACGATTTGTGGAGAAAAAAGTCATGGATCCTTCACCAAGACAATGCCCCAGCTCACAGTGCGTTGTCAGTGAAGAGGTTTTTGGCAAAACACAACATTCCCATCTTAGATCATCCACCCTATCACCTGATTTGGCCCCCTGTGACTTTTTTCTTTTCCCTAAAGTCAAGTCAGCTTTGAAAGGAACTAGATTTGAGACTGTTGAAGCAGTAAAAGGAAAAGCGACGGAAGTAATGTATGGACCTACCGAAAATGATCTGCAGCATTGCTATGAACAGTGGAAAATTCGTATGGAGCGGTGTAAAGACCGAGGAGGAGAGTACATTGAAGGAGATAACATGAAATTGTAAATAATTGTAAATAAATGTTTTTTCCAGCATCAGTCCGGTTTTTTTCTAGCCGCACCTCGTAACATCGAAAACCGTGGACAAAGGGATGTTTAGGAATGTGGAAATCTCGCGTACAGACATATGATACAAGTGACACCCAATCACCTGACCACGTTCGAAGTCTGTGAGATCCTCCGAGCGCCCCATTGTGCTCTTTGACGATGTCTAATGAGTAATGAGGGCGGTGATATAGAGTACCTCGTAGTAGCTGGCCGTACAATGCACCTAATATGAAAAATGTATGTTTTTAGGGTGTGTCCGGATATTTTTTAACAGATAGTGTATCCTTTGTTCCTTGCTGAGTCAAACTGGGATAGACAGTGTTGCTTTATATCTCTTTCTTTGATTACGTTGTTTTCTCGATAAGTATCTGTATGACGCCCTTTGCTCCATATAATCAAATGTTACTTTGATGTTCCATGCCCTTTTTATAGATGGATGCCTGTTCAGTAACGAGCTGTAAGTGACAACGTTACGTCGAAGTGTATAATAATCATCACAAAAAGGTTCAAGACGTTCTTCCGAAAACTATGTGAATATACTAACAGTAATGGATTCTTTTCCTGGACATTCAGCAGATTTCTCTTTGAGGAGTGTTGTTTCCGCCACGACAAGTGGCACTGCAGTATTGAACACTATTAATCGCGTTGTCGCCTATAAAGTCGTTTTCCTTATCCACTGTCCTGTATAATGTAACTTCAGTTAAGCAGTCAGATTAATATTCATATTTCGGGAAAATCAGAGCCACCAAACAGATCGTGAAAGTGTCATCAGTCTGTCCTGCACCTTCTTACGTTGGATAACGCCTTCTTAACTGGATGCCACAATATTTAAAACATTCCAAACTTTAACTGTTTCGTTTATTTTTGCTGTACATGTATTTCAACACTGACAAACGTATATGAAACTCGTCATGTATATGCTGAGGTTAAGTATATGCTGAGGTAACTGGTTGACTGGAGCGTTTACTCCACTCCAATCTCACCCCCCCCCCTTTTCTGCAAAATAGTCAGAGCTGTTGTGAACAAACTAAGAGCCACGCAATCACATGCCGTCGCAGGCCCGCTAGTAAGTGTGAGGTGGGCCTATGAACAAAACCGAACCGAGGGATGTCCATGGTCAGTGAGGGTGGGTCAGTAACAGCAATGGGACCTATGGTGGACGACGTGGCAGTGTGCCCGAAAACTCTGATAAAATGAACGTTTGGGGTAGAATATCGAAGATGCAATGAAGAATTAAAGCACTCCATTTGCAGGCCACAAGTGGCCCATCGGGACCATCCGACCGCCGTGTCATCCTCAGTTGAGGATGCGGATAGTAGGGGCGTGTGGTCAGCACACCACTCCTCCGGTCGTTATGATGGGTTTCTTTGAGCGGAGCCGCTACTATTCGGTCGAGTAGCTCCTCAATTGGCATCACGAGGCTGAGTGCACCCAAAAAAATGGCAACAGAGCATGGCGGCAGGATGGTCACCCATCCAAATGCCGTCCACGCCCGACAGCGCTTAACTTCGGTTATCTCACGGGAACCGGTGCATCCTCTGCGGCAAGGGCGTTGCACGATGAAGTATTGCAGGTACAATAATGGAATTTTACAAATATGATAAACCACAGTGGTGCAGTAAGAAAAATAATTTACAACTCAAAAGGAATAACCGTGCCTATTTTCTTTTACGTCATCATTTTGTCACAAATCATCAACGAGAAAGGAGCGAAGCATTCAACCAGGGCTCACTGCCATATTGAAGGTAAAAAAAAGCACTTTATTTATGCGCTGTAGAGGACACACTTCATTTGATCGATGAAAGGAGGAAGTACAAAAATGTTCCAGGAGACTCAGGAATGAAACAAATAGGAAATGCAGGGAAGCGAAATGGCTGCATGAAAAAATGTGAAGAAATTGAAAAAGAAATGACTGCCGGAAGGACAGACTCTGCATACACCAAAGTTAAAACACCCTTCGGTGATATTAAAAGCAAGTGTGGTAACATTAAGAATGCAAAGGGAATTCCACTGCTAAATACAGATTAGAGAGCGGATAGGTGGAAATAATACATTGAAAGCATCTATGAGGGGCAAGATTTGTATCATGTTATAGGAGTGTATTTAGAAGGGATGGGGGACCCGGTATTAGAATCATAATTTAAAAGAAATTTGGAGGAATTAAGATCAAATAAGGCAGAAGCGATAGATAACATTCCATCAGAATTTCTAAAATCATTGGGGGAAGTGGCGACAAAACGACTATTCACGTTATTGACTTTCGGGAAAATATCATCCACACAATTCTGAAGACTCCAAGCGCTGCCAATGATCTTAACAGCTCATGCATCCAAGTTGCTGACAAGTATAATATGCAGAAGAATGGAAAAGAAAATTGAGGATCTGCTAGATGACGATCTGTTTAGGTTTAGAAAGGGTAAAGGCACGATAGAGGCAATTCTGACGTGGCGGTTGATAATGGAAGCAGACTACAGAAAAATCAAGACACGTTCATAGGATTTGTTGACCTGGAAAAAGCGTTCGACAGTGTAAAATCGTGCAAGATCTTCGAAATTCCGAGAAAAATAGGGTTAAGCTATAGGGAGAGATGGGTAATATACAAAATGTACAACAGCCAAGAGGGAATTATAAAATTGGACGACCAAGAACGAAGTGCTCGGCTTAAAAAGGGTGTACGACAGGGAAGTAGTGTGTCCCCCCGCCCCCCCCTCCTCTTCAGTCTGTACGACGAAGAAGCAATGATGGAAATAAAAGAAAGGTTCAGGAGTGGAATTAAAATTCAAGGTGAAAGGATATTAATCATACGATTCGCCGATGACATTTCTATCATGAGCGAAAGTGAAGAAGAATTACACTGCTGAACGAAATGAACAATCTAATGAGTACAGAATATGGACTGAGAGTAAATCGAAGAAAGACTAAAGTAATGAAATGCAACAGAAATGAGAACAGCGCGAAACTTAACATCAGGATTGATGGTCACGAAGTAGATGAAATTAAGGAATTGTGCTACCTAGGCAGTCAAATACCCAATGATGGACAGAGCAAGGAAGAGATCAAATGCAGAGTAGCACTGGCAAAAAGGGCATCCCTGACCAGAAGTCCACCAGTATCGAACATACAGCTTAATTTGAGATTTGAGGCATAAATCTCTCCGAATGTACTTCTGGAGTACAGCATAGTATGGAAGTGAAACATGGACTGTGGGGAAACGGGAACAGAAGAGAATTGAAGCATTTGCGATGTGGTGCTACAGACGAATGTTGAAAATTAGGTGGACTGATAAGGTAAGGAATGAGGTGGTTCTGCGCAGAATCTGAGAGGAAAGGAGATGGGACAGGATGATAGCACATCTGCTAGGACATGAGAAAATGACTTACATGATCTTAAAGGGAACTGTAGAGGGCAAAAAACTATAGAGGAAGACAGAGATTGGAATACATCCAGCAAATACTTGAGGACGTAGGTTGCAAGTGCTACTCCGAGACGAAGAGGTTGGCGCAGGAGAGGAATTCGTGGCGGGCCGCATCAAACAAGTCAGAAGACTCATGACCCCCCCCCCCCAAAAAAAAAATGGACATTTCTGCAGATGTCGAAGACAGATCAAGACACTCTTTGAAGACAGGATTGTGGAATTACACGACGAGTGTTTTCTTATTTTATTTCTTTATTTATTTGGTCCTGTTGATTACATATTAGACAACCAGTGTACAAGTAATATAGGACAAGTCAATTCATGCAATTCCAGTAGTACATGAACATTTATACATCACATTGCACAGACATTTGTTTATTTAACAAGAACAATTACTAGCTTGCAGTATTAAAGCTTGCTTTATGCCAAAAACAGTTTAAGTGACTGTTTAAAATAGTAGAATAAGTGATAGTGTATATTTTTATGCTACTGACATATATAAGCAAGTAAATTTTCTTCATGGTCATGGTTTGAATTGAATACCAACATTAACGGCACTCCTTAAGAAGAGATTTAAGTGAATGCTCACGAGAGTGGGATACATAGGAGTTCACATTCTCTCGTAATGACACAGATAGATTTACATTTTATCAACAGAATTTCAGTTAAACTACAAGTAACAGGATCACACTTTATCTTTAAGTAGTGTTTTTCTTATACCTTATAACTCTAAGTATTGTTCATTTTATAGAAAGTTTGTTCGATGAGGAATAATTTTAGTTTCCTTTCGAAAAACTGTACATTATTTATTTCCTTTTTTATATTGATATGGAGCTTATTGAAGACCTTGATACCTGACTCAGTAACTCACCTATGTACTTTAGTGAGAGTTGCAGAGCCTTGGTGAAAATGTTTCACCTGTCTTGTGTCATGGTTGTGGATGTGACAATTTTTCTGAAACATTTCCCTGCTGTTGGCTACAAATAACGTCAGTGATTATATATACTGACCTGTGTTGGTAAGTATCCTGAGATATTTGAAGAGACCTCTGCAAGATTCTCCATTAGGGACCCCACATATTAGCCACACTGCTCGTTTTTGTATTCTGAAAACTATTTCAGCACCGGCAGCATTTCCCCAGAAGATTATGCCATAGGAGAGAACAGAATGGAAATACGTAAAATAGGACAACAACATTATTTCTCTGTCCACTAACTGATGGTTAGCAAAGCACGATGAGCTTATTTTCTTGACCAGCTGATCAATTTGTTCTTTCTGTCTATCTGGATACCTCGGAATTCTGTATGTGTGGTTTAATTAAAATATTTCAGGAGCTTTATTTTTTGTCAAAAACTGTATCATATTGGTTTTTGAAAGAATTAAGGTAGGCTATTCGCAGTTAACCATTTGTGTACTTGAGTAGAGACTGTCATGGCTGTATCATGCATTGTGCAGTTGGGTCCTTTTACGAAGATACCTGTATCTTCGGCAAACATTACTATTTTTGCTATGTTATTGAGATTGGTACATCATTAACGTAGATCAGGAAAATTAGTGGCCCAAGAATCGAGCCCTGCAGGACTCCGTACTTTATATTTCCCCAGTCTGATTTTAATGCTGTACCTTTCCCCCTTAAGACAACTCTTTGCTTCCTGTTCTGTAAGTATAATTCTATCGAAGTCGAAGATTTGTCTTTAATGCCATAATGTGGAAGCTTTTTTAAGACTATGTTGTGATCTACACAACCAAATGCCTTGGAATTTGAAGGGGTTGACTGTCCTCAAGTGCTGGAGCTGCAGCGAGGAACGGCTCACCTGAATGGCGTCCAACTTACTGACAGGCGCGTTTGTAACGTGCTCAACAAAGCTGGCTGAGTGGCACCGGAGGTGTTTCTGAAGCGACAGGTGTTACAGGTGCCCCTTGCCATTTTATTCACGCACATGTCAATGTCGCACTCACCCGTGATCACGCGACAAAATGGCTCAAATGGCTCTGAGCACTATGGGACTCAACTGCTGAGGTCATTAGTCCCCTAGAACTTAGAACTAGTTAAACCTAACTAACCTAAGGACATCACAAACATCCATGCCCGAGGCAGGATTCGAACCTGCGACCGTAGCGGTCTTGCGGTTCCAGACTGCAGCGCCTTTAACCGCACGGCCACTTCGGCCGGCGATCACGCGACAGGAGGGTACCAAACAGGAGGGCTGAAAATGTATAAAGATCGTTTGCTGCCGCGCATAACTTTTTATCCGTCGTAGCAATATGGCGAAGGCCGTTTAATCTTTAGTTCTAGACCTCAGTTTCTCTATGGTGTATTTTATAGACGTTTCTCCACGTCCCTGTTTTTAGCTGTCTTCTCTTCCGTCGATTGGGAATGACGTGTAGTCGATTTTAACTCCTCTCTTTGTCTTCGTACTCTACAGTTTTGACACGGAAGTGTACGATTCTAGTTGTTTTTGCGCCCTAAAACAAAACAGACAAACGCTCTATTGCTTCAGATCACGTTCAGATTTCGTTGAATGGTTTTAAATAGTCGCAAGTGGTTCCTCATTGTACAACAGAGCAAAAATTGCTTTCGCGCTATATTCCAAAGGGGTCAGACAACGTTCAATATGGTAACAGCCCCAAGACGTCCTTAGAGTAGGTGTGAATCTTTTGAATCTTCCAGGGATCGTCAGAAGTGCCGAAGGTAGTCAAGAAAGTTCTCCTGTTGCTCACCGCACAACTAACTGTCGTTTTTGACCACGAAAACTGTGAGAATTTGTGCTCCAAGGGAAGGGTTGGTTTCACTGACATTCTTTATGTCATCTCCTGAGGACTTTTGGCGTCGATTCTGAGCGGCATTGTCTCTTAAATGTTTCCCTCGGCCATCCCTATTGAAATCGTGCTGAGTTTCACGATTCTGCCCTCCATGACAGCATTGACGAAATTATCAGTGAAATGTTGGTTAGAGGGGGTGTGACGACCTTCCCATGGGGTGTGACACGTCAGCGATAATGTTGCGGTGAAATTGGGTGCCAGTGTGGCATCATTAACCCACTTTACACCTCCTATGGATTTCTAAGCTGACCTTTTTTCGCATTTGTCTGAAGCGTCTGCTGTGTGGAGCGTCGCCAATCCTAAGGATGTCACAGGGCGCTACGCTTGTTCACCATTGCAGACGAAGATTGTAGTCACTTTCGAGCCATATTTCAAACTTACGCGTCGCAATAGAAAACAATTACAGCGCTTCGAAAAAGTGATATTCATGTTTCTTATAACCGGTTGTGAAACTTATAACCATCAAGCCGTAGAAAGGGTAAAATGCCTCGGAAAGAATTTTCCATAAAACATTCCTTTGTCATACTTACCTGTCATGTTCCAGCTTCTTCGTAGTGATGCGTGGATTGTATGCTGTCGCTCTTAAAATGTTAACTGCGTTTTCCTCATTAGCTGCTGTGCTTTTTCGTTGTATTTTTTCACTGAATTTTTCTCGTAATCCTTACTAAAATACAGCGCGAGGACTTGGCATTATCGGGATTTCTTCAAGCATACGACTGCACAGCTATTCTAACAGCTACAAGAATGGGACAAAGGTCTGCTATTAGACAGTGGTTTACAGTTTGGATGTATCTATGTCTGCAGAGTAAAATGATATTTTATGATGAGAAAAAGGAAACAGTATTTACAGCACATGCGGCATTCTGAAGACAGGAATGCCATACGTCCATCCTCTAACATTGATAAAGCCAGTGTAACTTGTCGATCCCACGAAGATATGGAAGAAGGCCAAGGAAAAGGTACGGTGCTTACAGTAAAATACGAGGGTTATTTGGAAAGTAAGGAACGATCGGTCGCGAAATGGAAAATAAAGTGAAAATCTGATGAAGCTTTGCACAGATGTTTTGGGCACTGTGTCTAGTACGCCCGTCGATCGCATCATTTCGCTCTTTCCAGTTCTGAGTTCACAGTGAGAACGAAAAGATGGCTAGAAATTAGCGTCTCCCGCCAGGTACGAGGGCCTAGCGAAAGATTTCGCCTGAAGCTATGCAATCCACATAACATTACTGTCATTCGGTTCGTTCTACTCGACCATTCTCGGCCGCCCTCTGCAGGGGCAATGAAGATGCTCCTACAGCGTTTTCGATGGTAAGTGTTTGATCACCCACAACACAGCCCGTAACTGGCTACCCCTGAGGTTCATCTCTGCTGAAATGTACCGCTGGCTATGAAGACAATATTTTTACATACACAACGAGCTGCGGTCCAGAGTGGAAAATTGTCGAAAAGCACTGGCGGCCGTCTTCCGTAACGAGGGAATTGAAAAGTTGGTACAACGCTACGACAGATGTCTGAGCGGCGACTGTGTAGAGAAGTAGCTGTAAGGTGTAGCTAACCGTTGCAAATAAAACAGTTCTGATTTTCACTGTGGTTTCCATTTCGCGACCTATCGTTCCTTACTTTCCTAATAGTCCTCGTATATCGCAGACAGGAAGGGCATCTGCTGATCCTCTGTCAGTAACATTGACAAATAGATTATAGCATGCCGACCCCGTGTAGATACGAAAAAAGCCAGGAAAAAGAAGATACCAACTGGAGAAGAGTGAAATCACCGGACATGTCTTGGCGTAAATAAAGCCGCACAAAAAAATGCCTGGTAGCTGCACTTCTTCAAGTAATGCAGTCCACAGGCAGGAGAGCTTAACCTCCATTAACATGGATAAATGAAGGCATGTTTTTTGTACGGGACTTTTTAGTAAACATTCATATTCCTAAATAATCACAAATCAATTCAATGCCTGTCACGCTAACATGACATACTTTTCCTGGCAATAATTGAATGTCACTTATAATACTATCATTTGCGTGAGCTACTCACTGTGTGTGCGGTTAAACAGTGAATCTGCGCAGACTGCTTTGTCGTTTAAAACGCGTTGTTAACGCAGCGCTCTTCCTCGACTGCGTTATTTAATATCGGTGCTGACACTACATTGAGAGGCTCACAAAATTAATGTTCACATGAAAGATGTTAAAATACTATTGAATGCATTGCATGCTCACACTATATAAATACTAGGTCTTTCATGTGTAGAGTAACAACTAAGTAACTAACTCCTTGGCGGCCGGAGTGGCCGAGCGGTTCTAGGCGCTACAGTCGGGAACTGCGCGACCGCTACGGTTGCAGGTTCGAATCCTTCCACGGGCACGGATGTGTGTGATATCCTTAGGTTAGTTAGGTTCAAGTAGATCTAAGTTCTCAGGGAGTGACGACCACAGCAGTTAAGTCCCATAGTGCTCAGAGCCATTTGATTTGGACTAACTCCTTCCGAATAGGCCATGAAGGCCCGACGGTACTGACCGAGCGCCATGTCATCCTCAGCATAGAGGCGTCACTGGATCCTCAATTGGCCTCTCAAGGGCTGAGTGCAACACGGCCCTCCCCCCCTTTCCCCCTTTGCCATCAGCGGTCGGCATTCTGGACGGTCACCCATTCAAATGTTAGCCAATCCCGACAGCGCTTGACTTCGGTGATCTCACTGGAACCAGTGTTACCACGGCGGCGAGGCCGATGGCTCCATGTGTAGAATACTTATTTTTATATGAAGACTGAATTTTTCCGTTTAGACTGTATTTGTATAGACCCCTCCTTCGTCTCACAATTAGTTTGGGCTTTTTAAGCCATTATCGAGTGATTAGCTTGAACAAGGTGTCATTCGCATGACAGTGTTAGAACGTTAATATGATGCGCTATCGTTCATGGTTGGTTTACTAACTATACTGTTCTTGAAACTATTCAGCAGATTAAAACTGTATGCTGGACAATGAATCGAACCTCAAACCAGTAAAGAACAAACCGGGATTGACTATTGCACATCGTGTGCTTGTCGTATTCCTGCCTAATAAAATGTACATAGGTGACGAGGCACTTCTAAGTTGTCTGAATATTGTACATGCTAATTTTGTCACATTTTTCATAATTTTGCGTAAAAGGCAGAGGACATGGAGACGCGAACTGTGGAGTGCTGCAGTATGATCTGCACAACGACCAGCGCAACTCCGCGAAACGGCGTCAAGAAGGGACTGACCCGCGATCTAATGGAAAGAACGCGCAGTGCAGCGCAATGTAGTCCATCAACAAAGGAAGTGTCTCACAAAACACTCGTTCGGCCTATACTTGAGTATTGCTCATCAGTGTGGGATCCGTACCAGGTTAGGTTAGTGTTGTTTAACGTCTCGTCGATAACGAGGTCATTAGAGACGGAGCGCAAGGTTAGGGAAGGATGGGGAAGGAAATCGGCCGTGCCCTTTCAAAGGAACCATCCCAGCATTTGACTGAAACGATTTAGGGAAATCACGAAAAACCTAAATCAGGATGGCTGGAGACGTGACTGAACCGTCGTCCTCCCGAATGCGAGTCCAGTGTGCTAACCACTGCGCCACCTCGCTCGGTCAATTCGTACCAGGTCAGGTAGACAGAGGAGATGGAGAAGATCCAAAGAAGAGCTTCGCGTTTCGTCACAGGGTTATTTGTTTAGCGTGATAGCGTTACGGTGATGTCTAGCAAACTCAAGTGGCAGACTCTTCAAGAGAGGCGCTCTGCATCACGGTGTAGCTTGCTGTCCAGGTTTCGAGAGGGTGTGGTTCTGGATGAGGTATCGAATATATTGCTTCCCCCTACTTACACCTCCCGAGGTGATCACGAATGTAAAATTAGTGAGATTCGAGCGCGCACGGAGGCTTTCCGGCAGTCGTTCTTCCCGCTAACCATAAGCGAGTGGAACAGGAAAAGGGAGGTAATGACAGTGGCATGTAAAGTGCCCTCCGCCACACACTGTTGGGTGGCTTGCGGAGTATAAATGTAGATGTGGATGTAGAACACATCTATCAAGACAAGAGTTCAGCGCCTCCTGACAACGCTGATATAACCAGTCGCCCATTGCTGGTCGTTTCACTTCGATTGCAGACTTCGAGAGCATAAGTACTGAGTAACACGAAGACGATACTTAGACTGCGTTCTGCGAGTACTAATAGACAGTAATGTAATTGTATGTAGGAACCACATGAAGCCAACTCATAACGGTAAGTTATGTTTCTTTCATTGGAGATATGAATTAAATAACGCCTTCAGTCATAACGTTTTCTTGTTTTATTAACTACACGATGCATTTCGGGCCCTGTGGGTCCATCGTCACGTGTACTTTGTCTTAATAAATGTTTTATTTCTTCTCCTGAATGAGGTGAAATGCATAATCCTGTCACGAAAAGGTTTAATGTTAGGTTATGAATTTCGTAAGTCGAACGCGAAAATATGTGCAAAATAGTGGACAATGAACAGTGTAGACTTACCACATAATCCAAGGAAAGCATTTTCAACGTTTTAGTACCAGCAAACATTCTTTTCAGCGTCGTTTTAGTACATGTCACTTCATTCAGGATGTACATTTGCACACATATGGTTTATATACACTTTACAATTGTTTTTGTACATGGTGTTGTCGAAGATATAACCGCCGGCCGCGGTGGTCTCGCGGTTCTAGGCGCGCATTCCGGAACCGTGCGACTGCTACGGTCGCAGGTTCGAATCCTGCCTCGGGCATGGATGTGTGTGATGTCCTTAGGTTAGTTAGGTTTAAGTAGTTCTAAGTTCTAGGGGACTAATGACCACAGCAGTTGAGTCCCATAGTGCTCAGAGCCATTTGAACAATTTGAAGATGAAATTATTTTTAGTGCTACAGATATAACTATAAACAATTGACACATGCAAGGAATAACTTTAGAATAGGTCTTTAAAATTACTGAAATAACTATGGCTTGCGGAATCTGTTTGTTCATTTAACATGTTAAATTAACAAACAGATTTAACATGTTAAATGAACAAACATATTACTTCCCCCCCACATAAATCTCGCGTATTGAATTGATCACGAGGAGAAAATTGTAGAAATTAGAGCCAGTACAGAGGCTTACCGACAATCATTCTTCCCACGCGCTATTCGCGAGTGGAACAGGGTTGGAGGCACCAGATAGTTGTACCGAAAGTACCCTCTTCCACACACCATTAGGTGGCTTGCGGAGTGTGATGTAGATGTAGACGGATTCCATCTCCGCAGGCCGCGGCTTCTCACAGAGCTATTTTCAACACTGAAAGTAGACTTGGTCACTGCAATTATGTTCAATGTGTTGCGTGGAAGAAAAATTGCTACCACTTAGTTTAATTGTCCAGTTGTCTGAAATGACAAAAACACACCTGGCGATAGAGTAGAAACGAAGCAAAAATCGATGCCAGTGTCACGATCGCAGCGAGGACTGCAGCTGTAACACCTAATGTGGTGTGCTAAGATATCACCAAGAAAAGTTTACGACAGTTTCAGCCAGAAGTACCGTGAACTTGGGTCCGCAGCATGAACATCGCTGCGCGCTAGCCAGTCACGCTGCCCGGGAGAGTCACGCCCCCCTGGAGAGGTACGGGAAGAGGCACGCGCTCTTAAGTAACCGTGCACAAGCATATGTTTTCAGCTGCAAGTGGTAAGTCAGAGTTCCTGCAGAACGTTCGTCGTGTCTTCAAGCCATCAAGTCGTCACGTGAGACAGAGAAAATGGAAATGAGCGTACGGCATTGTGGGCCGGCAGTCCCCTATTCGGGGAAGGTTGGCCGCCGAGGGCAAGTACTTATTGCATTCGACGCCACATTGGGCGACATGCGTGTCGGAGATGGGGATAAAATTATGAGGACAACACAACACCCAGTCCCTGAGCGGAGATAATCGCTCGCCTCAGCCGGGAATGGAATCCGGGCCCAGCTGGCCGCTGTGGCCGAGCGGTTCTAGGCGCTTCAGTCCGGAACCGTGCTGCTGCTACAGTCGCAGGTGCGAATCCTGCCTCGGGCACGGATGTGTGTGATGTCCTTAGGTTAGCTAGGTTTAAGTAGTTCTGGGGGACTGATGACCTCACATGTTGAGTCCCATAGTGCTCAGAGCCATTTGAACCATTTTTGTTCTTTTTAACCCGGGCACCTTGGCGTGGCTTTCCGCCGCGCTAACCACAAGGGTGGACAGAGAGAAAAAGTGGCCGAAGGATCATGTATGGACAGTGACAGCCGGCCTAGAGATTTAACTGAGTACTGTTAGATTGGATCTGTTCTTCGAATTTTACATCAAGACAGGAAATTACTTTTCTTCCGACTTTAGTTGGGAGAACATTATTTAATTTATGTTCATGGAACTGTAGCCAACTAAGAAAAAATAGACTAAACCTGCTTTTTGCAAATTCTGTAACCAGCGTTACCAAACTCGAGTAATGTACACTCCTGGAAATTGAAATAAGAACACCGTGAATTCATTGTCCCAGGAAGGGGAAACTTTATTGACACATTCCTGGGGTCAGATACATCACATGATCACACTGACAGAACCACAGGCACATAGACACAGGCAACAGAGCAGGCACAATGTCGGCACTAGTACAGTGTATATCCACCTTTCGCAGCAATGCAGGCTGCTATTCTCCCATGGAGACGATCGTAGAGATGCTGGATGTAGTCCTGTGGAACGGCTTGCCATGCCATTTCCACCTGGCGCCTCAGTTGGACCAGCGTTCGTGCTGGACGTGCAGATCGCGTGAGACGACGCTTCATCCAGTCCCAAAGATGCTCAATGGGGGACAGATCCGGAGATCTTGCTGGCCAGGGTAGTTGACTTACACCTTCTAGAGCACGTTGGGTGGCACGGGATACATGCGGACGTGCATTGTCCTGTTGGAACAGCAAGTTCCCTTGCCGGTCTAGGAATGGTAGAACGATGGGTTCGATGACGGTTTGGATGTACCGTGCACTATTCAGTGTCCCCTCGACGATCACCAGTGGTGTACGGCCAGTGTAGGAGATCGCTCCCCACACCATGATGCCGGGTGTTGGCCCTGTGCGCCTCGGTCGTATGCAGTCCTGATTGTGGCGCTCACCTGCACGGCGCCAAACACGCATACGACCATCATTAGCACCAAGGCAGAAGCGACTCTCATCGCTGAAGACGACACGTCTCCACTCGTCCCTCCATTCACGCATGTCGCGACACCACTGGAGGCGGGCTGCACGATGTTGGGGCGTGAGCGGAAGACGGCCTAACGGTGTGCGGGACCGTAGCCCAGCTTCATGGAGACGGTTTCGAATGGTCCTCGCCGATACCCCAGGAGCAACAGTGTCCCTAATTTGCTGGGAAGTGGCGGTGCGGTCCCCTACGGCACTGCGTAGGATCCTACGGTCTTGGCGTGCATCCGTGCGTCGCTGCGGTCCGGTCCCAGGTCGACGGGCACGTGCACCTTCCGCCGACCACTGGCGACAACATCGATGTACTGTGGAGACCTCACGCCCCACGTGTTGAGCAATTCGGCGGTACGTCCACCCGGCCTCCCGCATGCCCACTATACGCCCTCGCTCAAAGTCCGTCAACTGCACATACGGTTCACGTCCACGCTGTCGCGGCATGCTACCAGTGTTAAAGACTGCGATGGAGCTCCGTATGCCACGGCAAACTGGCTGACACTGACGGCGGCGGTGCACAAATGCTGCGCAGCTAGCGCCATTCGACGGCCAACACCGCGGTTCCTGGTGTGTCCGCTGTGCCGTGCGTGTGATCATTGCTTGTACAGCCCTCTCGCAGTGTCCGGAGCAAGTATGGTGGGTCTGACACACCGGTGTCAATGTGTTCTTTTTTCCATTTCCAGGAGTGTATTTTACTATTCTGAGTTATTGTCATTGTATGTGTGCTGCCCTAGAAGTCACGCATCCGTCCTACCAGCAAACCTTTATTAATCTTTTTTCAGCAGTAGCGAGATTTTCATCAATGTGGACACCCAACATCAACGTCTTTTCTTGAGGGACATTTAATAGCACATCAAACGTAGCCCGAGCCACTTTTCACTACAAAACTGTGACTTATATGAGTACGTGATGTCCGTTCTGTCGGGCATATCAGACATGTCCGAAAGCGCAGACACCACGCATTCATATAACTGATTCGCCTACATGGACAATGGATCCACCTTCTCCAGTGCGGAGGTTTCTCCGACTTCTGCTCAGTTCAGACTTAAATTGGATCGATCACATGTGCGCAGCTGTAGAAATGGGAACAGTTGCACGATGTGTAGGGGCTGAAGCTAGGTTCGGGAAAGGTGACTCGTTTAGAGATATGAGAGTGCCAGAAATATGATTGAACAGTGGTTGTAATCTGATGCAGGTAAGTGCTTGAATGGAAAGAGGTGATTCCAAATGATTGACATCATTTCGAACATACGAGGTGCGGCTAAAAAAAAACCGGACTGATGCTGGAAAAAACATTTATTTACAGTTATTTACAATTTCATGTTATCTCCTTCAATGTACTCTCCTCCTCGGTCTCTACACCGCTCCATACGAATTTTCCACTGTTCATAGCAATGCTGCAGATCATTTTCGGTAAGTCCATACATTACTTCCGTCGCTTTTTCTTTTACTGCTTCAACAGTCTCAAATCTAGTTCCTTTCAAAGCTGACTTGACTTTAGGGAAAAGAAAAAAGCCACAGGGGGCCAAATAAGGTGAGTAGGGTGGATGATCTAAGATGGGAATGTTGTGTTTTGCCAAAAACGTCTTCACTGACAACGCACTGTGAGCTGGGGCATTGTCTTGGTGAAGGATCCATGACTTTTTTCTCCACAAATCGTTCCGTTTTCTCCGTACTCGCTCACGTAGGGTAGCCAGGACGCTAATGTAGTAATGCTGATTCACTGTTTGTCCCTCTGGTACCCAATCAATGTGCACAATCCCTTTGATGTCAAAAAAACAATCATCATTGCCTTGAATTTCGATTTTGACATTCGTGCTTTTTTTTTTGTCGTGGAGAACCAGGAGTTTTCCAATGCATCGATTGGCGTTTAGTTTCGGGATCGTAAGTAAAAAACCGCGATTCATCGCAAGTAATAACATTTTGTAAGAAGGTGGGATCACTTTCAATGTTTTCCAGGATGTCAGAACCATTCATTCTTCGGCGTTCCTTCTGTTCAATTGTGAGACACTTTGGAACCATTTTTGAACACACTTTGTTCATGTTGAAACTTTCATGAAGAATCTGCCTAACACTTTCCTTGTCAACTCCTGTTAACTCAGACACTGCTCTGATTGTTAAACGGCGATCTTGTCGAACAAGTTTACCGATTTTTTCAATGTTTGCATCAGTTTTTGCTGACAATGGTCTGCCAGTGCGAGTGTCATCACTGGTGTCTTCGCGGCCATCTTTAAATCGTTTAATCCACTCAAACACTTGTGTTCGCGATAAACAATCATCGCCGTACACTTGTTGTAACATTACAAACGTTTCACTTGCAGATTTTCCTAGTTTGAAACAAAATTTGATGTTAACACGCTGTTCTTTCTGTACACTCAACATTTTCCGACGCACAGACAAAACGTCAACTACTTAAAACAGACGCCACGGGCAGACTGAGTGCAGGAGGCAGATGAAACTCGAGCAGTAGGCGGAGCGAGAGTCACGTGACAGGCCACGCAACTTTCAGCCTTATTGCATTCGTTTTATTGTTTTACCAGTACTAGTCCGGTTTTTTTCTAGCCACACCTCGTATAGCGTAAAACTAGAGATATGAGAAGATAGTGTACATTTTTCTTCTTACGACCTCAGTCAGCACATCATTTACTACTACTGTTTGTCCTCCTTAATCAGTCATCGCATATAAATAGGTGGATATACCGCGCAACCTCTGATATGACGTCGAGACAGAGTGCATTACAAATACTAAAGAATGATCTAGATGGGGCTGTGTGAAGGAATCTCAAATACCGCGTACGTACCATGTTCCTTAGCCGAATCACTTTCAAAGGTCAGTGATTTTATTCCGAGGTTGTATCGTTGGCTGATAATACGTATTCCTACGATCACTGTCACGGTATTTGTCCAGAAAGAGCCGCCTCATTCAGAGGTAATGTCGTCCGTCGGTCCATAAAGCGGGTATAGGTTTTAACCTGGATACTGGTGTGCACCTGTAGAAGCAAGACTGATTGTGACAGTAACATGCAGTAGCTGCTGGGATCGGTTTTTTCTCTAACATCTCGCCGATTACGTGTCTCTTTCTAGGACACAGTGATAGGACTCGAAAGAAGAACTTGAGAGACACTCATGCCCATCGCTGGTTTTCGATCAGTATTATTTGGTATCGTAGGCAATCAGTTACTGACGAAGTAATATACTTACAAGGGAACCTCCCCATCGCACCCCACTCAGATTTAGTTATAATTTGGCACAGGGACAGACCTTGAAAAACTGAACACAGATCAATCGAGAAAACAGGAAGAAGTTGTGTGGAACTATGAAAAAAAATAAGCAAAATATACAAACTGAGTAATCCATGCGAAAGATAGGTAACATCAAGGAGCGTGTTAGCTTCCGAGCGCCGTGGTCCCGTGGTTAGCGTGAGCAGCTGCGGAACGACAGGTCCTTGGTTCAAATCTTCTCTCGAGCGAAAAGTTTAATTTTTTATTTTCAGATAATTATCAAAGTTCAGGCACTCACACGTAATCAACTTCGCTCTCCAAAATTCCAGGACATATTCAGATTTGCTTGGACATATACAGGATTTGACGGTCTACGCACGGAAACATTTGAAAACGTAAAAACATATGTTTTGACAGAGCACAGGGAAAACTGTGCGACTGTGAAACTGTTGCATTCATTTGATGCAGTTTATGTGACAAACTCTTATGTTTTCATCACTTTTTTGGGAGTGATTATCACATCCACAAGAAAACCTAAATCGGGTAAGGTAGAAGAATCTTTTTACCCATTCACCAAGTGTGCAAGTTAGGTGGGTCGACAACATATTCCTGTCATGTGAAGCACATGCCGTCACCAGTGTCGTAAAGAATATGTCAGACGTGTTTTCCTTGTGGAGGAATCGGTTGACCTACGACCTTGCGATCAAATGTTTTCGGTTCCTATTGGAGAGGCACGTCCTTTCGTCTACTAATCGCACGGTTTTGCGTGCGGTCGCAAAACACAGACACTAAACTTATTACAGTGAACAGAGACGTCAATGAATGAACTGACAGATCGTAACTTTGCGAAAATAAAGACAGTAAAATTTTCACTGGAGGGAGGACTCGAACCGAGGATCTCTTGTTTCGCGGTTGCTCACTCTAACCACGAGACCACGGCGCTCATCAGCTAACATTGTCCTTTATGTTGTCTATCTTGCACATGGACTACTCAGTTTGTATATTTTGCTTATTTTTTCATAGTTCCACACAACGTCTTCCCGTTTTCTCGATTGATCTGTGTTCAGTTTTTCAAGGCCTATCCACTGTGTCAATTTATAACTAAATCTGAGGGGGGTGCGATGGGGAGGTTCCCTTGTTAGTAGAATTGGTGGATGCGTGATATGTTCGCATTTGAGCATCACGTTTATAAAGTATGTGTCTTTGCGGAAAGGAGATTACTATGCCCTTTTGTAAGGATTTGACTTGGAGTACTGTGATAGCAAAAGGGCGAGTATGTCTAGTTGTAAGGAAGGTACAGCTATTTCCAGAGCCACTGCTGACAAGAGGATGTATTTCCGATACTTCGCTCATTCTCGAATGCTGTTCAATTGAGAGCGCGATCCTAACATTTAATTGTAAGTATAATGATAAACATAAATGATACCGGTTTCCGGAATGAATCCATGTATGAAGAGTCCGTGGTGGTAATGATTTACGTTTACTGTTAACAGCAGCATTCGTGCAAATGCAGAGGCCTACTGGATTGTAGGAATGTATATGACTTAACTTTGCCCTTGTCTAGACGACCAGATATCGAACTAATATTTAGGATGTGTCGGGCGGCTTTCGTGATCAAGTGGAACTTTGAGAAGATGGTATGATTGCGATGGAGTGTTATTCCCTCCCATGGAAATTGTTCGGTTGACTGTGTGCATTTCACGCGTTTATTTAGTTTAGGGAAGATCGAATGTGGTGGGTGGGAGACACGTTTGCCTGTTCTCTAGACATGGGAAATACCTTAGTTGAATTTTAAACTGTATGGATGATTTGGGATCTGTTACATGACAGACTTCGGTATTCGAGAGTGGAAATATCAGTTTCCTCTATTTACTTCTAGTTATTCAGTGGTTTACAGCATGCTGCACCTCGCTAAAGTTTGGGGTTTGTAGAGAAATGATTTGCAGTCTATATCTCTGAAATTATGTTGCGGTAGCGCTCCGTAGTATGCTGCCCAGTGATTGATATCGGGAAGTATCGCGAAATTGGTATAATATTATGGCGAAAATACTTGTTCTTGTAATCCACGAGTCTTGAGATGCTTAAGTAGTTAGCATAATTAGCAAAGTAGTTAGCACAAGTGGCATGATGCTAACTACTTGACCCCATTTTATTCTATTATTTGTTCCTGTGAACGTGAACGCGTAATGCAGGTCTTGGAGTCACTCGTGTCCATCTAGAAAGTATTTACTGAGGCTAACGAAGACGATGTTGGCCTGATGATGTACTCGACGATGGCCTTTAGCTACACTGTCTAAAGCAGGGCTTCACAACATACGTGCTCGCGGAGCAAGCTGTGAGCAGCAAGGCGCGAGCACGGAGCAGCGCGAGCACGCTACCCCCACTATCGGACCAGAGCGGAGAGTGGGGAGAGTCACGTGGGGTACACAACAGCTGCCGCCAGTCGATGTAAATCCGCGGCCACCTGCAGGGATATCACTCACGAATTATTACTGCGACAAATGAAACAAATAAAGGAGAATGTACACGTGTCTCTACCATCTGTAGACACTGAAACTAAAGAATTCCACGACAATCCTATATTTTCAACACTTTCTTCAACACTACTTAAAATATCACCTCCGGTTGTAGTGTTCTTCATGGCTACTACATCGAGGAGCTCCTCCCTCACCTGAAGATCTCTATTAACACCTCTAATAAATATGGCAAGCTGCGCTGTTCCAGTGATATCAACACTTTCGTCTAGAGCTAGAGAATACGCCATAAAATCTTTACAGATATTTGCAAACTGGCTCTGGACGTCGTCTGCCATGTCCTGTATGCGACGCATAATGGTCATGTCAGATAATGGCACAATCCGAAACTGTTCAGCTTGAGATAGACACAAATGTTCCGCTGCAACTACAAAACCATCTTTTATTAAATCGCCATCAGTGAAGGGGTGCAGGGATTTTGCTAAAAATAAAGCAATTTTGTAACTCACTCTGAGAGCTGCCTCAGTTGATTTTTCTTCGTCGTCCAGATCTTCTTCGGATAGCTTCCTTTTAAGTTTAATAACTTCCTGTGCACGATCTGGTCAATCACATTTTCCACGTCCGTAGTCTTTCGCGTGGTACGACATATAATGTCGCTGCAAATTAAATTTCGTAAAAGAATTCAGCGTTTTGTGACATACTAATCATTTTGCAACACCATCTTTTTCAGTAAACAGATACAATTCCTCCCAATGGGGGTTGAACTGCGAAAGCATGGTTGGGGTTACACAACGGCGACTTCACATGATTCTTAACCAGCGAAGTGACTGTTACGAGCTGATCGTAGTACTTTAAACGTTACACAGTCGGCGCGAATTCAATAGGCACGCTGCGGCCCTATTCAAACGTGCGCGCGCATTTCCCCTCCCTCCCCTCCCACCCCACTCAGCGACCTTGCAGCTGCTCGCGAGCAGGTGCTTGAGCAGACGCGAGTACTGGTGCTCAAAACCGGCCAGTTGTTAAGCCCTGGTCTAAAGGATCGCACTAAGTACCAAATTAAGATGAGCGTGAAGGTGCCTAAATAAGGTGAAACGCGTAGTTGATAAATAAAAAAAAAAAAACTAAAATTGCAACCGAGACTGTTTTCAACTAATACAAAAAGATAGCGTTGAAGCTGTGAAGAAAATTGGTTTGGAAAATCGTCGAGAAATTGCTGAGGATGTTGGCATATCGGTCGGCCCGTGACATGCAGTTTTTTCGGATGTTTTTGGCGTAAAACGTGTGTCAGCGAAGTTTGTTCCAAAACTTCTCAATTTTGATCAGACGAAACATCGCATGAGCATCGCTCAGGTGCTCTTTAATGACGTCATAGATGATCCTGATTTGCTCAAAAGGGTCATAAATGGTGACGGAACTGGGGTTTAGGCTATCACGTCGAAATCAAAGCCGAATCGTCCCAATGGAAGCATCCCGGAGAGCCAAGACCGAAAAAAGTACGCCAAGTTCCATCAAATGTCAAAGTTTTGCTCATTGTTTTTTCGATAACCGTGGCGAACTGCATCATGAATTTTTGCGTCAAGGTCGTAGGGTCAATAAGGAATATTACCTTGACGTTATGCGCCGTTTGCAACCAGAGTTGTGGAAAAACAATTCATGCCTTTTGCATCGCGACAATGCACCTGCTCATCCATCGATGCTTGTGATAGATTTTTTGGACAAAAACAACACGACAATAATATCTCAGCCACCATATTCACCGGATTTGGCCTCCTGAGACTTTTTCCTGTTCCCAAAACTGAAGAGACCTGTGAAAGGACGAAGATCATCGCTGAAAGTACCCAAGACTGTACCGGAAAGTGCTTATAAGAAGTGCTTCGAGGATTGGAAGAAGCGTTGAGACAAGTGTATTGTATCTGAGTGGGATTACTTTGAAGGGGACAACATGAATATTGATGAATAAATAAATATTTTGTCATAAAAATACACTCTTGACCATTAAAATTGCCACACCAAGAAGAAATGCAGATGATAAACGGGTATTAATTGGACAAATATATTATACTAGAACTGACATGTGATTATATTTCCACGCAATTTGGGTGCAAACATCCTGATAAATCAGAGCAACCACCTCTGGCCGTAATAACGGCCTTGATACGCCTGGGCATTGAGTCAGAGCTTGGATGGCGTGTACAGGTACAGCTTCCCATGCAGCTTCAACACGATATCGCAGTTCATCAAGAGTAGTGACTGGCGTATCGTGACGAGCCAGCTGCTCGGCCACCATTGACCAGACGTTTTCAGTTGGTGAGAGATCTGGAGAATGTGCTGGCCAGGGCAACAGTCGAACATTTTCTGTACCCAGAAAGGCCCTTACAGGACCTAAAACATGCGGTCGTGCATTATCCTGCTGAAATGTAGGATTTCGCAGGGATCGAATGAAGGATAGAGCCACGGGTCGCAACACATCTGAAATGTAACGTCCACTGTTCAAAGTGCCGTCAATGCAAACATGAGGTGACCGAGACGTGTAACCAATGGCACCCAATACCATCACGCCGGGTGATATGCCAGTATGGCGATGACGAATACACGCTTCCAATGTGCGTTCACCGCGATGTTGCCAAACACGGATGCGACCATCATGATGCTGTAAACAGAACCTGGATTCATCCGAAAAAATGACGTTTTGCCATTCGTGCACCTAGGTTCGTCGTTGAGTACACCATCGCAGGCGCTCCTGTCTGTGATGCAGCGTCAAGGGTAACCGCAGCCATGGTCTTCGAGCTGATATTCCATGCTGCTGCAAACGTCGTCGAACTGTTCGTGCAGATGGTTTTTGTCTTGCGAACGTCCCCATCTGCTGACTCAGGGATCGAAACGTGGCTGCACGATCCGTTACAGCCACGCGGATAAGATGCCTGTCATGTCGACTGCTAGTGATACGAGGTCGTTGGGATCCAGCACGCCGTTCCGTATTACCCTCCTGAACCCACCGATTCCATATTCTGCTAACAGTCATTGAATCTCGACCAGCGCGAGCAGCAATGTCGCGATACGATAAACCGCAATCGCGATAGGCTGCAATCCGATCATTATCAAAGTCGGAAACGTGATGGTATGCATTTCTCCTCCTTAGACGAGATATCACAACAACGTTTCACCAGGCAACGCCGGTCAACTGCAGTTTGTGTATGAGAAATCGGTTGGAAACTTTCCTCATGTCAGCGCGTTGCAGGTGTCGCCGCCAGCGCCAACCTTGTGTGAATGCTTTGAAAAGCTAATCATTTGCATATCACAGCATCTTCATCGTGTCGGTCAAATTTCGCGTCTGTAGCACGTCATCTTCGTGGTGTAGCAATTTTAATGGGCAGTAGTGTAAAAACTCAACTTACTTTTTGAACACATCTCGTACACTGATATCGGAAGTATGAAAGAGGCTGGCAATGTTTCCGGCTCTGCTCTAAACCTGCTGGGGTGTGCGTGTCTTGTGGGAGGAACTCTGACTGCCACGGAGGAAAAAGCCGGCTGGTGGGCGTGCGTGATCAATATGTGTGGTGCGCGCGGCGTCGACAGCTGCGGTGGTAACGCCGCGACGCACAGCGACGCAGAAGCCGCTGTCCGGCGGGCGCGTGGTCGTGGTCGCAGGGTGGTCGTGGCCGCTGGAGGCTGCGCGGTCGATAGTCGGCGCGTCAAAGAGCTTCCTGCCCAAACACTGCCGGCGCGCCGCGTAGATGACGGGGCGTCGCCCTCCTTCCCCTTTCACTCCTCTGCTTTGTCTCCCCGGGTAAGCAGGAGCTGTTTTCTAACGGCGCTGCCAAGCTTTCAGTCGTCCCACCCAGAAATCTCCTCGAATTCCCTAGCAACTTGTTTAACCTGTTTTACCACTCGTTAACAACAGTCAGTCCCATTCTCATAAGTACTACGTACAGAATAGCCTACTTCTTTGATTCACTTCATACTTACTCTATCTGACCTCAGCTTCCTAATGCAATGTATTCCCAAACAACAGGAAACATTCGCCTTGAAGATTAGACTGTCGAGGGCTGTTAACTATAAAACATTTAACTCGTTCACCAGCAGGGGGTGCTTGTTGCGTAATGGGCTTCCAATCGGAAAGGCGCTGGTTCTAATTTAGCTAGCAGCATACTTTTCTTTACTTCTACTTAAATTTCATAAATATAAAGAAACGGTAATGTTAGTCACAATACTGAATCATAATATTTTTATTAAAAAGAATATTTTTAATTGATAATTACCAATCAAATGAAGCAGAATTTTTTTTTACTTTTTGTGTTTTTGGTTTTCGTACGGGATTGACATTTTTATACAGTGGTTTCGGCTGTTTTTTTTTTCTGGCCGGGTGGCCTACCACGACCCCAGAAAGGGATGTGTGTACCTCATCTGTCCGCAGTTAGTGTATCATCATCCATAACGCAGTGCGATGTAATTCCCAAAAACGCCGGAATAATCGCCTGATAGATTAGATTGCCGAGCGCTGTTAAGTAAAAAACAATGAACACATTCACCGGCGGCGATGCGTGTTGCATAATAGACTTCTGTTAGAAAGTCGGTGGTTATCATCCAGCTAGAAACATACTTTTTTACTTTCATTTAGATTTAAATACGTATTAACCCTTTGTTGCCTGACGGTACTTAAAAAAGTACCAGTAAAGTTTGACTCTCATTATTTTCCCGTGGTGCAGTTTCGTGATCTGAGAGCCTGTCGGTACGTAACAGTAAGTCTGCTCTACTGTTTCATGGATGTTATTGTGCAATACATAGACCTCTCTGGCGGTCAGAGCTTGAAATTGTTTTTCGCGCGCTGCTGTGAAAACAGAAGATTGTATGTGCTTGTTTCCATGGTGTTGCCTGAATTTGTGCGCAATTTATTGAAACTTCCGTTGAGTTTTCCATTGTACGTACTTACCTTCTTTGTTTTTTTTTTATAATAGTTTGAAGCACTACGTTACAAGTGAATGAGATAAAGTGGAAGATATAAGGCGGACTTATTAGTACCGTCAGGTTGTGCGAACACTTTATTGTAGCAGCAATGCGTTACCTCTCACTAGTTGTTCTGTCGACTTTTTCTCACACAGAAATCCGTAAATACATTTGCCTGTGGAACAATTAGAACAAACAGGAAAGGTTTGCCAGGGAATTTACCTAAAGAAAAATGTCTAAATCAAATCACAGAGAGTCATCTTTAGACCTAACAGTATTTCAATGGAAGGAAAATAAAGTAGTGTATTTTGCGTCAAACTTCCATGGCACTGAACAGAGCGTAGTGACAAGAAAACAGAAAGATGGAACTAGTATGACTATACCATGACCAGTTATTTTATGTGATTACAATAAAAACATGGGTGGTGTGGATCATGCAGACAGATTACGTTCAACTTATGGTCTTGACAAGCGATCAAAGAAATGGTGGCACCGTCTCTTCTGGGGAGCAATAGAAATTGCTTTTGTCAATGCTTACGTCATTTTCAGTGATCTACATGGGGCACTGCCACTGCTGGAATTCAGGCGTTCTGTGGCACTAGGGCTAATGAATGAACAGTAAGTGCCAAATCTCAAAAAGAGAAACTCTGGGAAAGATGAAATAACTCTCCCAAAGAGAAGGAAGG
Organism: Schistocerca nitens; assembly: GCF_023898315.1. Lineage (NCBI taxonomy): Eukaryota > Metazoa > Arthropoda > Insecta > Orthoptera > Acrididae > Schistocerca > Schistocerca nitens. The sequence continues at coordinate 123,965,204 of NC_064623.1, forward strand.
ATAACTTTTCTGTTCCGAAGGATGTACGTCTTGGCAACCGAGGAAACCATTTTGTAGTGTTCAGTTGTAAAAGAGGACGATGCGAAATGTGTGCGAAAAATAAGATTCAGTCGAGACCACATTCACAATGTAGTACAAGTAAAGTGTATTTGTGCTGCAATGAGAAAAAGAACTGTTTCCTACAATTTCATGAGGTATCGCTAAATATGTGATATGTATATACTGTCAAAATTGTATAGCTAAGTTACTATGTATTGTGAAGTTGCTCTAGAATAAATTTATGCGAAATTAAAAAAAAAGAAATTCAGAAATATCATATTTCTGTTAATTAATTTTCTAATGTAAAAATATTTAATATTTATGTGGAATAAAGTACAAGTTATAAAAATTGGAGCATTTTTCTGCGCATGTTGTGATTCTGTCCATGGAGTCTGACGGTACTTCTGAGTACCAGGGGAGAAAAAAAGTTGTGAAAAATAAAATAAAATTTTACAAAAAATCCTATCGTCATTTGAGGCCACAATAGCATAAATTCTGCAAAGAAAATGTTAAAAAGTAAATTTTTTCTTATGTCAGGAAACAAAGGGTTAATGAATTGAAAGGCTACGTCACAGTACTGAATCGTAATTTTTTCCTAAAAAGGGTACCTCTTTATTTTTAATTATTCTTCAAATGAAATGAAGAGTTTTCTTTTCCTTCTTGTCCTTTCCGTTTCCGTACGCGATCGACATTTTCGTACATCTGTTTCAGCAGTGTTAATGTAGTTTGGTTGCCGGATGCCCTACCAGGTCCCCCGGGAAGGAGTCTGTTTACCTCATCTGTCTGCAGTTAGTATTTATAAGATAGCCAAGTGTCATAACGTCTTCTATTTGCGTAGTGATTATCTGAGGCGAGACACGCATTGGAATGTGGGAAACCGACCAAAACCCATATCCTGACTGACGAACTTACCACACCTCGTCCCCTGCGAGGCGGATTCGAGCCGAAGTTGGCTCGCCTATGTCTGTCCCAGAATCGGATGTTTTTAGAGCTCTCAGCTATCCGGGCTGCTGCCCAAATGAAGTTAGGGTATTGGCAGTAAATTAAAATTTGGTACACAAATGCGAAACATAGACAATGATCAGTGCCATCCACGAAAGAAGTGGCTCATAAGCCGGTTGTTCGCCCGATTCTTGAGTATTGTTCATCTATCAGGGATCCCTGTGAGGTACGACTGATAAATATGGGTGCATGGTCAGCGACCATTTACAAAGTAAAATTAAAGCAATAACAGCAATCGGTCGCAAACATTTTGGCGACAGAGGGCTGTTAATGCTCTAATTTTACTGGTAGAGGAGATAGAGAAGATCCAACGAAGAGCGGCGCGTTTCGTCATGGGATCATTTAGCTGCCGAGAGACGTCACAGACATACTAAACAAACTCCAATGGCAGACGTTACGAGAGAGGCGTTGTGCATCACGTAGAGATTTACTATTCAAATTTCGGTACAGCACTTTTCAGGAGGAGTCGGACAACATATTACTTCCCCCCACATACATCTCGCGTAATGACCACGAGGAAAAAATTCGGGAAATTAGGGCCAATACAGAGGTTTACCGACAATCATTCGTCCCACGCACTATTCGCGATTGAAACAGGATTGGAGGGATCAGATAGTGGTATCAAAAGTATCCTCCTCCACGCACCATTAGCTGGCTTACGGAGTATGATGCAGATGTAGATTAATGTATATAATTTGTCTCAACTAACAAAAATACACTTAGAATATCTGCATCAAATTTTACTCTCATATGGCTGGTAATTAAAAGTAAAAACATTATATTTTTATTAAAACCTTATGTTTCAACGTATGCACGAGAGCAGAAATGAAGTTTTTACTTTCTTGATCGCAAGCAGGTAATTGGTTAACTGGTTTCAGCAGGGCTAAGCTACCATCTTCAGATCTGAAACGTTTCAAAAATTACAAAAATATTACACTGTAATTGTAAATTACCGATCTTGCAGAAGTTCGTTTTGACATATTCTCAGTGTACAGCTTATGAAATCATGTTGTACGATAAATCGCAAGCTTGTGATTGTGGCATCGTAAAGGACTGTGAATCTGAAATAAAAATAAAATTACCTTGACAGAAGTCACTACAGTAAATATACAAATACCAGTATATCCTTAAGATAACATTAGCTCATTATGAGTAAAACATTATAAAATATAGCAGTGGCGTCATGGCGCCACAGAGTCATGCAGCAGGTGAGGCCCACCGAGATAAGCCGCTTGTGCCAGAGCTGACAGCCAGCTGCTTACTGCCGGATACCAGGTGAACTGATAGAGTGACACAGAGGAATACCACCAGAAGGCAGAAGTCTCATGAATAATAGCAAACATTTTCTCGTTTCTTTTTGACAGTGTGTAAGCACATGTAACATGATAGAATCAAAGGTGAACCATATAGAATGGGAAATAGTACAATGTCTGCCATATAAAATAGAAAATACAATAGGTAAGAACATTTTGTCAGTCTTTTAGATCGGAAAAATTATCTCCAATAAGGCAGTCAACATTTAACATTTGTTAAAGGCTGAATAAAAAGCGTCAAGCGAGAGAGAATATAGATAACAGTATGAGAATCGTTCACTTACTAGGATTATGACATAATTTCTACATTTACAAATTGTAGGGTCCGTGGAGCGAAAGTCTATTTAAAACTAGAACAGAAACCAGATGCCAGTTATAGGAGTCGGAAGGGGGGAGGGGGGACGAAAGGGAAGCAATGGTTGAGAAGGGAGTGAGACAGGGTTGTAGCCCGTCCCCAGTGTTATTCATTCTGTATATTGAGCAAGCAGTAAAGGAAACAAAATAAAAATTTGCAGTAGGTATTAAAGCCCAGGGAGAAGAAATAAAAACTTTGAGGTTTGCTGATGACACTGTAATTCTGAGACAGGAAAAGACTTGGAGGAGCACTTGAACGGAATGAACAGTGCCTTGAAAAGGTGAACATCAACAAAATCAAAATGAGGATAGTGGATTGTCGCCCAATTAAATCATGTGATGCTGAGGCAATGAGATTCGGAACGAGACACTTAAAGTAGTAGATTTGCTATTTGGGAAACAAAATAATTGATGATGGTCGAAGTAGGACAAGAAAAGCGTTCCTGAAGAAGAGAAATTTGTTAACATCGAGCACAGATTTTAAGCGTCAGGAAGTCCTTTCTGAAAGTATTTGTATGGAGTGTAGCCATGTTTGGATGTTATACAATTTAAACATGGACAATAATCTGTTTAGACAAGAAGAGAATAGAACCTTTTGAAACGTGGTTCTACAGAAGAATGCTCAACATTAGATGTGTAGATCACGTAGCTAATGAGGAGGTACTGAATAGAACTGGGAAGAAGACCAATATGTGGCACAATCTGACAAGAAGAAGGTTGGTACGACACATTCAGAGTCATCAAGGGATCACCAATTTAGTACTGCAAAGAATTGTGTGTGTGGCTGTGGGGAGGGGGGGAGCAAAAATCGTAGAGAGAGACCAAGGGATGAATACACTAAGCGGATTGAGAAGGATGTAGGTTGCAGTAGTTACTCGGAGATGAAGAGGCTTGCACAGGATAGAATAGCATGGAGAGCTGCACCAAACCAATGTCTGGACTGAAGACCACAACGGTGTCGCGTACTATACTTTTCGTCATATTAAAATTTCAATCATAATGCCGACTTACATACGTACTTAATTGTAATGTTCACATCGATACACATAACATTATACTTAAGTGATAGCACGTTGGCGTACTACAATAATGGGTTATACATATCGGAAGGACATGTCACAACCAGAGGTCCATGTTAATTCACATTTACGTTTGTTAATTGCTATGAAATTTCAATAAATGTAAAAAAACTTGCCAGAAAGATTCGATCCAATGACGTCGTGATTACGAACCTGTTACGCTGTACACTCAGTGACGAACACGTTAAGGAGCCAAATCAAAAATGGTTCAAATGCCCCTAAGCACTATGGGACTTAACATCTGAGGTTATCAGTCCCCTAGACTTAGAACTACTTAAACCTAACCTAACCTAAGGACACCACACTCATCCTTGTCCGAGGCAGGATTCGAACCTGCGACCGTAGCAGCAGTGCGGTTCCGGACTGAAGCGCCTAGAACCGCTCGGCCACAACGGCCGGCTTTTAAGTAGCCAAAATCTGTTCGTACTTAAGGGTGTTCGGAAGTCTTGTGATCTTCAGAGTCAATGTTTTCGAGTTTCTTTTTCTCGGTGGTAAAGTATGAATAATGCCCAATGTGATCAGTCGCTGAGGTGGCCTCGTTAAACTTCGCCATCGCGGTCCGCCGACGCTGGCTCGCACAGCAGATCGATCTACAGCGAGCCAAGCGACTGTGTCACAAGCTGGACGTGACGCCTGTCTGTGCCAAAATCTCGTGCTCTGGAGGTCCAGACTGCTTTACTCTGCAGGACATACTGAAAGGAGCGGCTTTCTCCAGCGGTCCGTGTCAGAGACATTTGTGTTGTGTTGTGTACCGCAGAGACAGGCTGGACAGTGAGGGAGGAGGCGTGTTTATAGCGATAAAAAGTGCAATAGTATCGAAGAAAATTGACGGAGATCCGAAATGTGAAATAATTTGGGTGAAGGTCACGGTTTTCTAAAGCAGGCCCCAACATGGTAATTGGATGTCTCTATAGGCCCCCTGGCAGCTGTTGTGGCAGAGCACCTGAAGGAAAATTTGGAAAATATTTCGAGTAAATTTCCTCACCATGTTATAGTTTTGGTTGGAGATTTTAATTTGCCGGATATAGACTGGGAGACTCAAACGTTTACAACAGGTGGCAGGGACAAAGAATGCAGTGAAATTTTTTTAAGTGCATTATCTGAAAACTACCTTGAGCAGTTAAACAGAGAACCGACTCGTGGCGATAACATATTAGACCTTCTGGTGACAAACAGACCCGAACTATTTGAAACAGTTAACGCAGAACAGGGAATCAGCAATCATAAAGCGGTTACTGCATCGATGATTTCAGCCGTAAGTAGAAAAATTAAAAAAGGTAGGAAGATTTTTCTGTTTAGCAAAAGTGAAAAAAATCAGATTTCAGAGTACTTGACGGCTCAACACAAAAGTTTTGTCTCAAGTACAGATAGTGTTGAGAATCAGTGGACAAAGTTCAAAACCATCGTACAATATGCATTAGATGAGTAAGTGCCAAGCAACATCGTAAGAGATGGAAAAGAGCCACCGTGGTACAACAACCGAATTAGAAAACTGCTGCGGAAGCAAAGGGAACTTCACAGCAAACATAAACATAGCCAACGCCTAGCAGACAAACAAAAATTACGCGAAGCGAAATGCAGTGTGATGAGGGCTATCCGAGAGGCGTTCAATGAATTCGAAAGTAAAGTTCTATGTACTGACTTGGCAGAAAAGCCTAAGAAATTTTAGTCTTATGTAAAGCGGTAGGTGGATCAAAACGAAATGTCCAGACACTCTGTGAAAAAATGGTACTGAAACAGATGATGAGAGACTAAAGGCCGAAATACTAAATGTATTTGGCCAAAGCTGTTTCACAGAGGAAGACTGCACTGTAGTTCCTTCTCTAGATTGTCGCACAGATGACAAAATGGTAGATATCGAAATAGACGACAGAGGGATAGAGAAACAATTAAAATCGCTCAAAAGAGGAAAGACCGCTGGACCTGATGGGATACCAGTTCGATTTTACGCAGAGTACGCGAAGGAACTTGCTCCCCTTCTTGCAGCGGTGTACCGTAGGTCTCTATAAGAGCGTAGCTTTCCAAAGGATTGGAAAAGGGCACAGGTCATCCCCGTTTTCAAGAAGGGACGTCGAACAGATGTGCAGAACTATAGACCTATATCTCTAACGTCGATCTGTTGCAGAATTTTGGAACACGTTTTATGTTCGAGTATAATGACTTTTCTGGAGACTAGAAATCTACTCAGTAGGAATCAGCATGGGTTTCGAAAAAGAAGATCGTGTGAAACCCAGCTCGCGCTATTCGTCCACGAGACTCAGAGGGCCATAGACACGGGTTCCCATGTAGATGCCGTGTTTCTTGACTTCCGCAAGGCGTTCGATACAATTCCCCACAGTCGTTTAATGAACAAAGTAAGAGCATATGGACTATCAGACCAATTTTGTGATTGGATTGAAGAGTTCCTAGATAACAGAACGCAGCATGTCATTCTCAATGGAGAGAAGTCTTCTGAAGTAAGAGTGATTTCAGGTGTGTCGCAGGGGAGTGTCGTAGGACCGTTGCTATTCACAATATACGCAAATGACCTTGTGGATAACATCGGAAGTTCACTGAGGCTTTTTGCGGATGATGCTGTGGTACATCGAGAGGTTGTAACACTGGAAAATTGTACTGAAATGCAGGAGGATCTGCACCGAATTGACTCATGGTGCAGGGAATGGCAATTGAATCTCAATGTAGACAAGTGTGATGTGCTGCGAATACATAGAAAGAAAGATCTCTTATCATTTAGCTACAATATAGGAGGTCAGTAATTGGAAGCAGTTAATTCCATAAATTATCTGGGAGTAGGCATTAGGAGTGATATAAAATGGAATGATCATATAAAGTTGATCGTCGGTAAAGCAGATGCCAGACAGATTCATTAGAAGAATCCTAAGGAAATGCAATCCGATAACAAAGGAGGTAAGTTACAGTACACTCTTTCGCCGACTCCTTGAGTATTGCCCACTTGTGTGGGATCCGTACCAGATAGGGTTGATAGAAGAGATAGAGAAGATCCAACGGAGAGCAGCGCACTTCGATACAGGATCATTTAGTAATCGCGAAAGCGTTACGGAGATGATAGATAAACTCCAGTGGAAGACTCTGTAGGAGAGACGCTCAGAAGCTCGGTACGGGCTTTTGTTGAAGTTTCGAGAACATACCTTCACCGAGGAGTCAAGCAGTATATTGCTCCCTCCTACGTATATCTCGCGAAGAGACTATGAGGATAATATCAGAGAGCTTAGAGCCCACACAGAGGCATTCCGACAATCTTTCTTTCCTACTAACAATACGGGACTGGAATAGAACGGAGAACCGATAGAGGTACTCAAAGTACCCTCCGCCCCACACCGTCAGATGGCTTGCGGAGTATGGATGTAGATGTAGATGTTGAAAGCTAAGTGATAATCTTATCTCTGCATGCGACGAACTGATGGTGCCCTCTGTCCTAGTAGCTCTTTGATATCATAACATTCTACGTCTTTTACATGGACAGTGTACAAGCAGTACTAGACGAATGTCATTCCAAGTATAGAGAATTTTTGGTTCATCGGACATTTTTGTTGACGGTAGTGAAAGAAAACTTATGAGGGTTATTTGTAAAGCAATGAAGGATCGGTCGCGAAATGTAAACCACAATGAAAATCAAAACCGTTTTCTTTGCAATAATTAGCGACACGTGCCGCTCAGACTTAGACATCTGTCGTAGTGTTGTACCAACGTTCCAGTACTCTCGTCATAGAAGGCAGCCTGCTGTGCTTTCCGACGATTCTCTACGCTGGTCTGCACCTCGTTGTCTGTGCCGAAGTATTGTCTTCATAGCCAGAGGTTCATTTGGGCAGAAATGAAAATCAGAGGGGGCCAAGTCAGGGGTGTAGGATGGGTGATCAGACACGCTGCACGAACATCCTCATTACCACTGCAGTGTGCGGCCGAGAAGAAGCAACCATATTAAAGTTACGTTATCTGGTGTTGCATGAAATCAGGCGAAATTTCACGACAGGCATCCATACCTGGCGGAGGATACTATTTTCTAGGTATCTTTACGCGCTGTTTGCTCAGAAGTGAGAAAAGTGAAGTCATGCTATCTGTGGGGCATACTAGAGAAACTGCCAAACACATCTGTGCATAGCTTTATCGGATTTGCACTGTACCCGCATCTCGTGGTCGTGCGCTAGCGTTCTCGTTTCCCACGCCCGGGTTCCCGGGTTCGATTCCCGGCGGGGTCAGGGATTTTCTCTGCCTCGTGATGGCTGGGTGTTGTGTGCTGTCCTTAGGTTAGTTAGGTTTAAGTAGTTCTAAGTTCTAGGGGACTTATGACCACAGCAGTTGAGTCCCATAGTGCTCAGAGCCATTTGAACCATTTTTGATTTGCACTGTGGTTTCCGTTCCGCGGGCGATCGTTCTTTAATTTCCGAATAATCCTCGTATTTTACAGCACATTGCGATATGTTTGTTATTTTTCTGCGTTGACGCCATTTGAATTCAATAATTTCTGATAGCACTTAACTTGATCTTCATGGTGTCTACGGTAGCAATACGCAGTGAGCTAAAGAATATTCAGTGCCCATTGAGAAACTCATTTCTTTCCTTTTTCATCACTCTTCTAAGTGGTTTGTATATGTAATTGACCAACTCACTAATTGGCTAACAAGATCTCCTAAGCTTTCTGCATACCCAGTTCCTCCTAAATTTTTGAAGCAGTTATTAACGTCCTCTTTCAGGTCGTTGTCATTCCAATAGCTCCTTCCTCCCAAAAATCATTCAATCTGTGAAAAATCTAGTAACTATTCAGTGTTAAATGCGCGCTGTAAGGCGGATGCTCTACAACCTCTCACACCAACCGCCAAAGTGAATCTTCGCCTAAGTATGACAATACGGGCGAACCACAAAGCCACAGCTGAGAACGTTGAGGCGTGGTCGGTGGAGGGCCGCAGCATATATTGTTCTCCTCTGGGCATAAATGCGATGAGTAGGACGCCCTTTCACCCTAAAACACGTCACTCATCAACTTCTCAGTGCTCAGCGTTTTTAGGTTGCCACTTCATTGACTGCCGCTTTGTGTCTGCAGTTTTGGCCCAAACGTAGGCCTCGCCATCAATAACAATGTATATGAATACGAAGGTGTTATCCGTCCTTCCTGACCTGTCCGAAAGAACAGATAGCATTGGTGATCTTGCCATCGAGGAAAGAGAGGCTAGTGTGACTGCAGCGACTTATCTCTGACACGTTGCCCGTGAGACCCACATTTCCAGTTTACTGTCTGCACACTACATCTGTAGTGCCCCTGCCACATTCTTCGAGAGCTGCAAGATCGCCAATGGCATCTCTTTTTTCGGACATGTCCGAAAGAACGGATACCATCTTCATATACAATCCTGGAAATTGAAATAAGAACACCGTGAATTCATTGTCCCAGGAAGGGGAAACTTTATTGACACATTCCTGGGGTCAGATACATCACATGATCACACTGACAGAACCACAGGCACATAGACACAGGCAACAGAGCATGCACAATGTCGGCACTAGTACAGTGTATATCCACCTTTCGCAGCAATGCAGGCTGCTATTCTCCCATGGAGACGATCGTAGAGATGCTGGATGTAGTCCTGTGGAACGGCTTGCCATGCCATTTCCACCTGGCGCCTCAGTTGGACCAGCGTTCGTGCCGGACGTGCAGACCGCGTGAGACGACGCTTCATCCAGTCCCAAACATGCTCAATGGGGGACAGATCCGGAGATCTTGCTGGCCAGGGTAGTTGACTTACACCTTCTAGAGCACGTTGGGTGGCACGGGATACATGCGGACGTGCATTGTCCTGTTGGAACAGCAAGTTCCCTTACCGGTCTAGGAATGGTAGAACGATGGGTTCGATGACGGTTTGGATGTACCGTGCACTATTCAGTGTCCCCTCGACGATCACCAGTGGTGTACGGCCAGTGTAGGAGATCGCTCCCCACACCATGATGCCGGGTGTTGGCCCTGTGTGCCTCGGTCGTATGCAGTCCTCATTGTGGCGCTCACCTGCACGGCGCCAAACACGCATACGACCATCATTGGCACCAAGGCAGAAGCGACTCTCATCGCTGAAGACGACACGTCTCCATTCGTCCCTCCATTCACGCCTGTCGCGACACCACTGGAGGCGGGCTGCACGATGTTGGGGCGTGAGCGGAAGACGGCCTAACGATGTGCGGGACCGTAGCCCAGCTTCATGGAGACGGTTGCGAATGGTCCTCGCCGATACCCCAGGAGCAACAGTGTCCCTAATTTGCTGGGAAGTGGCGGTGCGGTCCCCTACGGCACTGCGTGGGATCCTACGGTCTTGGCGTGCATCCGTGCGTCGCTGCAGTCCGGTCCCAGGTCGACGGGCACGTGCACCTTCCGCCGACCACTTGTGACAACATCGATGTACTGTGGAGACCTCACGCCCCACGTGTTGAGCAATTCGGCGGTACGTCCACCCGGCCTCCCGCATGCCCACTATACGCCCTCGCTCAAAGTCCGTCAACTGCACATACGGTTCACGTCCACGCTGTCGCGGCATGCTACCAGTGTTAAAGACTGCGATGGAGCTCCGTATGCCATGGCAAACTGGCTGACACTGACGGCGGCGGTGCACAAATGCTGCGCAGCTAGCGCCATTCGACGGCCAACACCGCGGTTCCTGGTGTGTCCGCTGTGCCGTGCGTGTGATCATTGCTTGTACAGTCCTCTCGCAGTGTCCGGAGCAAGTATGGTGGGTCTGACACACCGGTGTCAATGTGTTCTTTTTTCCATTTCCAGGAGTGTAGATACGGCTTACCGGCCAATGATCTTCTGCAGTGCGGATGCACTCACATTGCTCAATCTCTTACAGGAATCAGCAGATTGACTGCCACAAGTAATGAATATAGTGGTCAGGGGCCCTAAAAATGTAGTGTGCTAACATTAAGTTGGAATTGTTGGTCTCAAGGGGAGCATAACAGAGATAAGTCCCTGCAGTCGCACTATCCTGTCTTCTATGGCTCAGTCAGACAGCTGGAGATCCCGGGTTTGAGTCCCGGTTGGGGCACACGTTTTCAACTGTTCCCACTGGTATGTATCAACTCCTGTAAGGCGGTAATGGTCTGGATTTCATGGTAATTTCAATACCAATGTGCTTCGAAAGTTCTTCGCTATCCTCGTCTACCAAGTGAGAAAAATCAGTGTGGCTCACATTTGTTGTTTATTGAGGTTCTGATGATGTTCGGTTTATCGGGCGCTCAGTTGCCTGTTCATCAGCGCCCGCACCAAGTCCCAATTTGTACACAGTCCAATTTTTGCACAATCCAATCTAGCCACTGTCACGAACGATGATGATGATGATGAAATGAAGAGGACAACACAAACACCCAGTACCCGGGCAGACAAAATCCACAACCCAGCCGGGAATCGAACCCGGCACCCCGTGATACAGAATCAACATCGCTAACCACTAGACCACGAGCTGCGGACATACATAAAGTCTGTGAATCGAAAGTCGAGGACTCCAGCTGGCACATACTTTTCTACAGCTGAAGAGAATACGACCATATACAGGGTGAGTCACCTAACATTACCGCTGGATATATGTCGTAAACCACATCAAATACTGACGAACCGATTCCACAGACCGGACGTGAGGACAGGGGATAGTGTAATTGTTTAATACAAACCATACAAAAATGCACGGAAGTATGTTTTTTAACACAAACCTACGTTTTTTTAAATGGAACCCCGTTAGTTTTGTTAGCACATCTGAACATATAAACAAATACGTAATCAGTGCAGTTTGTTACATTGTAAAATGTTAACTACATCCGGAGATATTGTAACCTAAAGTTGACGCTTGAGTACCACTCCTCCGCTGTTCGATCGTATGTATCGGAGAGCACCGAATTACGTAGGGATCCAAAGGGAACGGTGATGGACCTTAGGTACAGAAGAGACTGGAACAGCACATTTCGTCCACATGCTAACAACGTTTTATTGGTTTTTTTCACTGACGCACATGTACATTACCATGAAGGGTGAGGTACACGTACACACGTGGTTTCCGTTTTCAATGACGGAGTGGAATAGAGTGTGTCCCGACATGTCAGGCCAATAGATGTTCAATGTGGTGGCCATCGTTTGCTGCACACAATTGCAATCTCTGGCGTAATGAATGTCGTACACGCCGCAGTACATCTGGTGTAATGTCACCGTAGGCTGCGACAATACGTTGTTTCATATCCTCTGGGGTTGTAGGCACATCACGGTACACATTCTCCTTTAACGTACCCCACAGAAAGATGTCCAGAGGTGTAAGATCAGGAGAACGGGCTGGCCAATTTATGCGTCCTCCACGTCCTACGAAACGCCCGTCGAACATCCTGTCAAGGGTCAGCCTAGTATTAATTGCGGGATGTGCAGGTGCACCATCATGCTGATACCACATACGTCGACGCGTTTCCAGTGGGACATTTTCGAGCAACGTTGGCAGATCATTCTGTAGAAACGAGATGTATGTTGCAGCTGTTTGGGTCCCTGCAATGAAGTGAGGACCAATGAGGTGGTCGCCAATGATTCCGCACCATACATTTACAGTCCACGGTCGCTGTCACTCTACTTCTCTGAGCCAGCGAGGATTCTCCACGGACCAGTAATGCATGTTCCGTAGATTCACTGTGTTGTGGCGTAACAAGCTAGTCACGACACACTGAGGAGGAAGCCGAAAGGCACGCGTACACACACGCCGACTGGCGTCAAGTCTGGAACAGGATAAGTTATGACTGCTATAAAGAAAATACGTAGCTTTGGAATATACTTAACTTTTAATCAATCCTTGTGATACATCTCTCTTGACTATACAAATGAGACTCGTAAGATACATGCACTGATACAATTGGCGCCTTGCTAAGTCGTAGCCATTAACTTAGCTGAAGGCTATTCTAACTGGCTCTCGGCAAATGAGAGCAAAGGCTTCGTCAGTATAGTCGCTAGCAACGTCGTAGTACAACTGGGGCGAGTTCTCGTACGTCTCTCGAGACCTGCCGTGTGGTGGCGCTCGGTCTGCGATCACACAGTGGCGACACGCGGGTCCGACATGTACTAATGGACCGCGGCCGATTTAAGCTACCACCTAGCAAGTGTGGTGTCTGGCAGTGACACCACACACTGCCCCGTGGTTTGTGAAACCCGCTCCATCGGTAAACAGGTAGAACTGCAACGCATTCTCTGTTAATGCCCATTGACAGAATTGCAGTCGATGATTAAAGTCATCACCATGTAATTGCTGATGTAGCGACACATGAAACGGGTAAAAGCGGTGACGATGCAGTATGCGCATGACTCAACTTTGACTCAGTCCACCGGCTCTCGCAATGTCCCGTGTACTCATGTGTGGGTTCATGGCAACAGCAGCTAACACACCAAATGCACCCGCTTCTCCTGTGACGGGCCTGTTACGGACGCGTTTGCGTGCTACGGCCATACCTATTGCACACAGTTGGCGGTAGATGTTTTGCAATGTGCGGCACGTTGGATGCTTTCTGTCCGGGTACCGTTCTGCATACACCCTGCAGGCACTAGTTGTTAGCGGCGTTGCCGGCCGCGGTGGCCGTGCGGTTCTGGCGCTGCAGTCCGGAACCGCGGGACTGCTACGGTCGCAGGTTCGAATCCTGCCTCGGGCATGGGTGTGTGTGATGTCCTTAGGTTAGTTAGGTTTAAGTAGTTCTAAGTTCTAGGGGACTTATGACCTAAGATGTTGAGTCCCATAGTGCTCAGAGCCATTTGAACCATTTTTTTGTTAGCGGCGTACTGGAGCCAACGACTAGCAACATGTACCGCACGACGGCGGTAAAACTGCACGACCGTTAAATCAAAACGTTCTTTATTTTAGAATCTCCTCTATCAATAAGCCATGGCGAATGATAAGTGTTGGTGCATTAATAACCGGTGTAACCGCCAGAATGTTGGATACCAGCGTGCGAACTTGCATGCATTGTGTCGTACAGGTGACAGACGTCAGTTTGTGGGATTAGCTCCACGTCTGTTACACTTAGTCGATCAATACAGGGGCTCTTAATACTGTTTGTGAATGACGGTGAAGTTGTCATCCGATAATGCACAATACGTGCTCGATAGGAGAGAGATGTGGTGATCCAGCAGGCCAAGGCAACGTGCCGACACACTGTAGAGCATGCTTGCTTACAACTGCATTATCCTGTTGAAAAACGCCCCCCGGAATTGCTGTTCATTAATAGCAGCACAGCAGGTCGAACAGTTTTGCAGTCAGGATGCGTGGGATTAGCTCCACGTCTGTTACACTTAGTCGATCAATACAGGGGCTCTTAATACTGTTTGTGACTGACGGTGAAGTTGTCATCCGATAATGCCCCATACTTGCTCGATAGGAGAGAGATGTGGTGATCCAGCAGGCCAAGGCAACGTGCCGACACACTGTAGAGCATGCTTGCTTACAGCTGCATTATCCTGTTGAAAAACGCCCCCCGGAATTGCTGTTCATTAATAGGAGCACAGCAGGTCGAACGGTTTTGCAGTCAGGATGCGTGGGATGAGCTCCACGTCTGTTACACTTAGTCGATCAATACAGGGGCTCTTAATACTGTTTGTGAATGACGGTGAAGTTGTCATCCGATAATGCCCCATACGTGCTCGATAGGAGAGAGATGTGGTGATCCAGCAGGCCAAGGCAACGTGCCGACACACTGTAGAGCATGCTTGCTTACAACTGCATTATCCTGTTGAAAAACGCCCCCCGGAATTGCTGTTCATTAATAGCAGCACAGCAGGTCGAACAGTTTTGCAGTCAGGATGCGTGGGATGAGCACGAGATTGCTCCTGCTGTCATACGAAGTCGCACACCTGACCATAACCTCAGGTGTAGGTCCAGTGTGTCTTACAAGCAGACAAGACTGACCTCTTTCTAAACAACACATGGTCCTCAGCGGCACCGAGGCAGAACCAGGTTTCACCAGAAAACATAAAAGACCTCCACCTGCCCTCCAATGAACTGTCGCTTGACACCACTAAAGTCGCAAATGGTGGTGGTTTGGGGTCAGCGGAATCCAGTTTACAGGGCGTCTGGCTGCGAGCTGTGCTTCAAGCAACCGATTTGTAACAGTTCGTTGTGTCACTGTGGTGCCACCTGCTGCTCACGTTGCTTCTGCAGATGCAGTACGACGCGCCTGAGCCACACGCCGAACACGATGGTCTTCCCTCGGTAGTGCTGCGTGGCCATTGGAGGTCGGTCCTCTTGGGACTGTACATTCTCGCAACCACAGCCACCTGCAATCATGCACAGTGGCTGCGCGGCTGCATTTTTGCCTTCTTTCTGCAGTATCGCAGATGGAACATACAGATTCTCGTAGACGCATTACACGATCTCGTTAAGCCAAGAGGCTTATAATGAACTCAAAGGCATTCTTGACTAACATCAACTCTCCACGTCCAATCTCAAAGGCAACTAACGCTCACGGCCGTTACAGTGTCTATTTAAAGCAAACCTGATCTGCGTCCTAATAGAGGCGCTACTAGCGCCTCTCTTATGCGAATGGTACAGTAAAGGTAGTGTGACGAGGGCCTCCCGTCGGGCAGACCGTCCGCCGGGTGCAAGTCTTTCGATTTGACGCCACTTCGGCGACTTGCGCGTCGATGGGGATGAAATGATGATGATTAGGACAACACGAAAGTCTCCGACCCAACCGGGAATCGAACCCGGCCCCTTGGGTTGACATTCTGCCGCGCTGACCACTCAGCTACCGCGGACGGACATCCGAATGGTTATACATACATACTGACGGAAAAAAAATCGCAACATCAGGAAGGAATTGTGCCACATAAACGAAAGTTGGTAGGCGTGTTTCTACCTCTGAAAGATGATGACTATTGAAACTTCGCTGCAGTCGCATAAGAGAGGTAACAACGTTAAACATAAACAACCGTTAAGTTATATATATATATATATATATATATATATATATATATATATATATATATATATATATATATATATATATATATATATATATATAAGTCGTTGTTTAACGCTTTAACATTGTTATAATAAACATTCGTCGAACATGGGCTACACAAATTTTAATATATATGGATAGAGATGTCTGTATATACTGTATAAAGGGGAAATTTTGATAGCAAAACACTCCAAAACTTCTTGAAAAATTTATTTCAAAAGTCTACACGATACACTAATAAGCCTTCGGACGAAATAAGCTACATATTTTTGCACTATACCTTGTGTATAAACGCGTATTAAAAATCTATACTGCTATATAAACGCAAGTCATGGTTTAACGTTGTGTCCATAAATCTCGAAAATTTCTTGACCGATTTCCTTCAAATTTTCCCACGATACTCTAATAAATATTCACATAGACGTAGTCTACATTTTTGAAACAACAATGTACAGGCTTTCTGTTGAACCCGATTGCGAGGAAGAGAATGCTGTGCCGTGCTTTCTCGGAATCAGTTTTGGCTGTGACAGCAGAGCATTAAAACAATTAGACAGATCGCTCCTTCCATGTGTATACCCTTTCTCCTCGTATAGAGTTTCACACAAAAATTGTATACACAACAACATGGTGTTCTGACGTTAAAGATATTGTCCTCATGGGCTCAAGAGCTGCAGAGATCTTTCTCATACCCCTTATAACCAATGATCCGAAACGATTCATCCATTCATTTTGAGCCACTTAAATCCCGAATGAAGTTTCGGAATTGGCTTAAGGTCAGAGAGGGATGGGGAAGAGGATAGACGGAGGTAGGAAATCGATCAGAGAGGAGGAAGGAGGACATGGACATAGAGAGGGAGAGCAGGAGATAGAAGGAGAGACGGGATAAGGAGAGGAGGAGATAATGAAGGAGGGGGGGGGTTGATGGACAGGAGGAAGAGAAGGCGATTAGGACGTATAACTGGCAGGTACGTGTGTGTGTGTGTGTGTTTCTCTTTTTAAGTATATCATGGCTGAAGTCACCAATGTCGATTGTCAGTAGCATTTTGGAACTTATACTGTGTTAGAACACTACGAATTACCTCCAACAAAACTAAATATTGACAAGTAGCCGACAAGGATTCCAAAAATGTCGTGCTTCTGAAATACAACTAAGTAACAAATAGTAACAAATGCTATCGACAGGTGATCCCACATTGATTGCATATTTATAAGACTTCACAAGGCTTTTTAAGCTGTTCCTAAGAAGCGACTTCTAATCAAATTGCGTGCCTATGGGGTATCGTCCCAGTTGTGTGACGGGATTCGTAATTTCCTATCAGAAAGATCACTGTTCGTAGTAACTGACGGAAAGCCAGCGAGTAAAACAAAAATAATATCTGGCGTCCCCAAGAAAGTGTTACACGCCCTGTGCTGTCTCTAACCTGTATAAATGATTTAGGAGACAATCTGAGCAAACGTCTTACATTGTTTGCACATGATGGTGTCATTTACTGTGTAGTAGAGTCATTAGTAGATGAAAAGCAATTGCAAAACGATTTAGACAAGCCATCTCTACGGTGTGAAAAGTGGCAATTGACTCTAAATGTTTGTAAGTTTGAAGCCATCACCATGAGAACTAAAAAGAATCAGTTATATTTCGGTTACACAATAAATCACACAAATCAAAAGATTTTGAATTCAACTAAATACATGGAATTTCTATTATGAACAACTTAAATTGAAACGATCATATAGATAATGTTGTGGGTAAAGCAAACCAAAGACTGCGTTTTACTGCCAGAACTCTTAGTAGATGCAATAGGTCTAGTAAAGAGACTGCCTACACTACACCTGTCCATCCTTTGCCAAAACAATTGTGGGGTCGGTAGCAAAGAGGATTCATGGAGGACATCGACAAAGTTCAGATAGGGCAGCTCGTTTTGTGTTACTGCGAAATGTGGGAGAGAGTACGACGAATTGAAATTTCGAAATTTCAGTCACCAGCTTTCTCCTACGAATTCTAAAATATTGTACTGGCGCCAAATTGCATAGGGATAAATGATGATAATCGTAATAAAATAAGAGGAATTAGAGCTCGTGCAAAAAGATTTAGGTGTTCCTTTTTCGCTATCGGTGTTTGAAATGGAACGACAGAGAAATTGTCTAAAGGTGTTCTGCCAGGCGTTTAAGGGAAGTCATGTAGATGCGCGCTAAAGCGAACTGCGATTTGCCAGTCCCATTCAACTCTGATCCTGGTTTCTTCATTTTCGATGTTGGACGTCAACATATTAGCGAACTGCATGTCTGTTAGCTGTTGGGGGAGGCACGTCTGTCTGTAAGGGACACCGACTTTGTAATTTTACCAGAACTTTATAGCTTACATTGTGGCACTGGAAAGAGCTTTCGAAAAGTTCAGTGAGATAACGCATGTAGAACTTGATCAAATAGTAACAAGATAACAGTGCCACAGACCGCCTCCCCATCTCCTGGAGAAGAGCTCCAACACATGTCTGCACTACTGTAGCACTTATTAAGCAAACCCGTACCTCATGTATGGTTCGCTGCTTTTGTTTTTATTATGACTGCCATATCAAACATAGAAATACATAGTATTGGGCGATATGTGCTGATAAAATTCACTCTTGCTTCCAGCCGTGTCAAGCAATTTAAAACGCACGAGCTTTCGGACGAGTAATGTTCGTCCATTGTCAAGTGGTGACTGTCTTTTGTTGTTTCTACTTCCATAACCAACCCGCTGCCATCTGTGATGTTTTTGCTGATCGCTCCAGGCCGTATACATTAATGTTTTCGATATATGCCCGTTTCAACCTTCCGATTGGCAGGTCCCAAGCCGTGCATGCTTTACAAAGTGAGCGTCGTATTGCTACAATATTATGAAAAGGACAGTTGCTACTCACCAAGTTGCTGAGTCGCAGAGAGGCACAACAAAAAAGGTGTCAGGAAATGAGCGTTCGGCCAACAAGGCCTTCGTCGAAAACACACACGCACACACACACACACACACACACACACACACACACACACACACACACACACACACGTAAATGCAGCTCTCACACACATGATCACAGTCTCTGTCAGTTGAAGCCAGCTGGCTTCAGGTGCCAAAGACTGTAATCATGTGTGTGTGAGAGTTGCGGTTGCGTGAGCGTACGTATGTATGTTGTCTATTTTCGATAGTCTTTTTGTTGTGCCTATGTGCGACACAGCACTCCGCTGTATGATGAGTAGAAATAGTCCTTTTCATTCATAATATTGTTTCATTCCATCCAGGATTTTTCATCGTTTTATTTTGGGCATTGAGGAGGTATCTGTTTTTACACAGGCTAATAGTTTGCGAGACTGAATAATAACAGAAGCAATCGAAATAAAATTTCGTGACAACACTCTGAATAAGGACTGCGGCCTGTAGCTAAGCATGGCTTGGGACTCGGCCATCGGGAGCTTGAAGCGGGCGCGTCGGGTGCGTATCGAAAACCGTACCTTGTATGTCGCTGAAGCGAACGTCACTGACGTCACAGAAGGCAGCTTGGCTGTATAACGATGGCAGCAGCAACTCGACAGTCACCACTTGACAATGGCCGAGGAGTACTCGGCCGAAAGCTCGCAGATTTTAAACTACTTGACACAGCTGGAAGCAAAACAGAGTTTTATCTACACCCCTGGAAATGGAAAAAAGAACACATTGACACCGGTGTGTCAGACCCACCATACTTGCTCCGGACACTGCGAGAGGGCTGTACAAGCAATGATCACACGCACGGCACAGCGGACACACCAGGAACCGCGGTGTTGGCCGTCGAATGGCGCTAGCTGCGCAGCATTTGTGCACCGCCGCCGTCAGTGTCAGCCAGTTTGCCGTGGCATACGGAGCTCCATCGCAGTCTTTAACACTGGTAGCATGCCGCGACAGCGTGGACGTGAACCGTATGTGCAGTTGACGGACTTTGAGCGAGGGCGTATAGTGGGCATGCGGGAGGCCGGGTGGACGTACCGCCGAATTGTTCAACACGTGGGGCGGGAGGTCTCCACAGTACATCGATGTTGTCGCCAGTGGTCGGCGGAAGGTGCACGTGTCCGTCGACCTGGCACCGGACCGCAGCGACGCATGGATGCACGCCAAGACCGTAGGATCCTATGCAGTGCCGTAGGGGACCGCACCGCCACTTCCCAGCAAATTAGGGACACTGTTGCTCCTGGGGTATCGGCGAGGACCATTCGCAACCGTCTCCATGAAGCTGGGCTACGGTCCCGCACACCGTTAGGCCGTCTTCCGCTCACGCCCCAACATCGTGCAGCCCGCCTCCAGTGGTGTCGCGACAGGCGTGAATGGAGGGACGAATGGAGACGTGTCGTCTTCAGCGATGAGAGTCGCTTCTGCCTTGGTGCCAATGATGGTCGTATGCGTGTTTGGCGCCGTGCAGGTGAGCGCCACAATCAGGACTGCATACGACCGAGGCACACAGGGCCAACACCCGGCATCATGGTGTGGGGAGCGATCTCCTACACTGGCCGTACACCACTGGTGATCGTCGAGGGGACACTGAATAGTGCACGGTACATCCAAACCGTCATCGAACTCATCGTTTTACCATTCCTAGACCGGCAAGGGAACTTGCTGTTCCAACAGGACAATGCACGTCCGCATGTATCCCGTGCCACCCAACGTGCTCTACAAGGTGTAAGTCAACTACCCTGGCCAGCAAGATCTCCGGATGTGTCCCCCATTGAGCATGTTTGGGACTGGATGAAGCGTCGTCTCACGCGGTCTGCACGTCCAGCACGAACGCTGGTCCAACTGAGGCGCCAGGTGGAAATGGCATGGCAAGCCGTTCCACAGGACTACATCCAGCATCTCTACGATCGTCTCCATGGGAGAATAGCAGCCTGCATTGCTGCGAAAGGTGGATATACACTGTACTAGTGCCGACATTGTGCATGCTCTGTTGCCTGTGTCTATGTGCCTGTGGTTCTGTCAGTGTGATCATATGATGTATCTGACCCCAGGAATGTGTCAATAAAGTTTCCCCTTCCTGGGACAATGAATTCACGGTGTTCTTATTTCAATTTCCAGGAGTGTATGAAGGAAATATTGACCTTGACCCTAGGTACATACCGTAAATCTATTTCAGACAGACATTACTGCCCATTGAATTTCTTCTGGACTTAACACAAACTCGGCTAAATTCATGTCTTTTTGAAGTCGCCAGTGTCTCCTTGTAGATTTTTTGTTTTAATTTTCATCACAGATAAATATCCAGACATGTTCAGACTAGAGAGCGATCTGGCTCTCCAGAAGCGTATTTTAAAATCTAATCTCTTCCTGTTGGGGAACACCGGCCTGCAACGACAGTCTCCAAGAAGACACCGAGAATCCTGCGGCGACCTTCCGCAAGCTCTTGTAAACGCAGCGCACATTGCATACGTCAGAAAGGTGCGGCGTTTGCCATAGCTTGCGGAAAGCGCTGCGCTGCGCCGTCGCCGGAGAAGACGGGGTCGGCGATGGAGGACAAGAAGAAGGCAAGAGGACGACGCACGAGGTGGACGACAGTCTGCATTCAGATCTTCGTACTTTTTATTGTAATTGCTGGTTTTCGAACACCCATCAATAATGGCAACTCCTAAATCCCCAACTCCCGCCGATATACTTATCTTGCACCTGTTGTCCAGGAATGCATATACACAGTTTCAAATGTACGTTTTCATATCATGTTTTAACTTTATATATAACAAAGAAACACTTCTTCAAATAAGACAGACTCGATTGGAAAATCTTTTTTGTTTACAGGAAATGCGTTTCTCCGTTTTTGGGCATTATCAGACTAGCGTAAAAATTTATGTAGAAAACCAACATTCGTTGATTAATGCCATATGTGGGCATTAATGGATCAATGTTGGTTTTCCAACGCAATTTTTACTCCAGTCTGATGATGCCCCTACGGCCGCTGTGGTTGAACGGTTCTAGGAGCTCCAGTCTGGAACCGCGCTGTTGCTACGGTCGCAGGTTCGAATCCTGCCTCGGGCAAGAATGTGTGTGCTGTCCTTAGGTTAGTTAGGTTTAAGTAGTTCTAAGTCTAGCTGACTGATGAGCTCAGATGTTAAGTCCCATAGTGCTCAGAGCCGTATGAACCATCTGATGATGCCCCAGAAGGGCGAAATCCATTATTTCCTGTAAACAAAAAAGATTTTGCAATGGAGACTGTCTTGTTTCAAGAAATTCATAACGTGTTGCTGTTCCAAGCACGAAGTGTGGAATGGAACCAATTTTACAAAGAAACATTTTGAATAATCTTCGTTTATTATACACAATGCAACAAACAGAGCGATGAGGGCCCTATTATCTTCACTCAGCCATATATAAATGATTTAGTCAATGATCTGGGACTGAGAAAGGATAAAGCAGAGTCCCGAGCATCAAGGCTGCATGAAAGACGTTTGTCAGTAGGTGGGACATCCGTTACTTACAGAAAAACACACTTAGTGTCCACACAATATTTTGCTCAAAATGACTGGTCAGTGTACTGCAGTGACCTACGAGGTTTGATGCGGAAGTTCAACGTTCCATACGCGAAAGGTGACTGGAGGCCGTTTGGATCAGAGCAACGTTCTGCACGTGTCAGATGACTGGAGACTGGTTATTGACTCATCTAAAAGAAGCATGAAGGCGGTTCTGGTGCACAGTGGTAACATGTACACCACAATATTTGTCGGCCTTTCCGCATACCTGGAGGAAACATGAGAACATGAAAGTGCCCTCTTACTGCCATTCGTAATCAGGATCACAATTGGATGGTGTCTGGTGACCTGAAAGAGTTGGATACGGTGCTAGGACAACAATCAGGCTATACAACGTGTTGTGTACGACTCCATAGACGATGGTAAGGAGAAACTTCCTGGCAGAGTAAATCTGTGTGCCGGACTGAGATCAAACTCGGGACCTTTGCCTTTCGCGGGAAAAGGTCCCGAGTTCGAGTCTCGGTCCGGCACACAGTTTAAATCTGCCAGGAAGTTTCATATCAGCGCACACTCCGCTGGAGAGTGAAAATCTCATTCTAGACGGTAAGAAGAATTAGACTACGCAGCGTGCTGCAACTGTCGTCGTAGGGAAGCTGAACACGAGTTGAAATGATTAGTGAACAAGTTAACACAACAGATTTACTTAACTCGAGTTTCTCCAAGTGTATGAGGGCTCATTACAAATAATACAGCAAGATACGGAGTTCAGGTCCCTATGTTTACAAGTATGAGGCTTCCTGAAGTAAGTACGAACGATGATGTCGGAGTCGTGACTAGGTGGCATCTGCATAGCGTCTCATAGCATAGAGGATCCAAGTGCCAGTCGGTTATATTGCGGCAGCAGAGGGCGCTCGTAGTCGAGAGCTGCTCCAGCGGGCGTGCTGCATTGGGTCCAACACATACAGCAGAACTGCTGTTAGCGTCTGACAGAAAGCTGCAATTTCGTTGCCAACTTTGATTCCCTCAGGGTGGTATCGATGCGTCATACTACTTTCCTGCTCCCAAACCACCTCACCATCATTGAGCACCCATATACGGCAAGGATCTCGTGATGGCGGGAGAAATGTCGGTATTTGGGAGAATGGATGGCTCCAAAGAAAGAACTTCCACATGGACATTCGGAGAAGCGGTCAATATGGAGGTCTCTCAATAGATTACGATCAAACACAACGAGATGCAAGACCAATCTGCGGTCTTGGGGTTTCTCTGTGGACTCAGTTGGTTGCCAGTGTGGCGTTGAGGAGACTAACAGCCGTTTCCTTCAGTGTTCCTCATCGCCAACCACCTGCGCCATTCAACACCTTATAAGAGCTACAGCAAATGCACTTCAAGCGTCCAATTTTTGGTCCTTTTTTTGTGTAAAATTATGTCAACATGGTTCAAAAATGGTTCAAATGGCTCTGAACACTATGGGACTCAACTGCTGAGGTCATTTGTCCCCTAGAACTTAGAACTAGTTAAACCTAACTATCCTAAGGACATCACAAACATCCATGCCCGAGGCAGGATTCGAACCTGCGACCGTAGCGGTCTTGCGGTTCCAGACTGCAGCGCCTTTAACCGCACGGCCACTTCGGCCGGCTGATGTCAACATGTATATATACATTCTGTCAGAGATAGGAAAAGACTTGGAAGAGCAGTTGAATGGAATGGACAGTGTCTTGAAAGGAGGATATAAGATGAACATCAACAAAAGCAAAACGAGGATAATGGAATGTAGTCCAATTAAGACGGGTGATGCTGAGGGTATTAGATTAGGAAATGAGACACTTAAAGTAGTAAAAGAATTTTGCTATTTGTGGAGCAAAATAACTGATGATGGTCGAAGTTGAGACGGTATAAAATGAAGACTGGCAATGGCAAGGAAAGCGTTTCTGAAGAAGAGAAATTTGTTAACATCGAGTATAGATTTATGAGTCAGGAAGTCGTTTCTGAAAGTATTTGTATGGAGTGTAGCCGTGTATGGAAGTGAAACGTGGAGGATAAATAGTTTGGACAAGAAGAGAATAGAAGCTTTCGAAATGTGGTGCTACAGAAGAATGCTGAAGATTAAATGGGTAGATCACATAACTAATGAGGAGGTATTGAATAGAATTGTGGAGAAGAGGAGAGAAATTTGTGGCACAAGTTGACTAGAAGAAGGGGTCGGTTGGTAGGACATGTTATGAGGCATCAAGGGATCACCAATTTAGTATTGGAGGACAACGTGGAGGGTAAAAAGCATAGAGGGAGACCAAGAGAGAGAGTATAATGGTGAGATGCATCAAACCAGTCTCTGAACTGAACACCACAACAATAATAGATACTTTTGACACGATAAATAAATAAATAATCGTATAGTGCAGATGGGTGAATGACGATGTGGGACGCCAGATGTAGGTAGCAATGAGGAGAGGGGTCCTGAACCGGGGCCAGTATTGAGCTCTCGCCCACGCCCTGGTGTACGCCTCGAGCCTGCCCAGGAACACCAGCTAAATAACTGGGCACAGGATGTGCCGAATAGCATACATAGATGGAAACATCTCGAGGGATGCCCAAGGACCCGAGGTGGCATGTGGTATAACTGCCGGGAAGAGGGCTCCATCACCAGGCGCCAGGGGCTGTCGAGATGACGACGGCTGTGAGAGCCGTTCGACTTCCATTGGCTCCAGGACCGGCAATGACAGCGCGGTCCCCACGGGGACGGATGCAGAGAGGGCTTCTGCGTCCGGAAAGGCATGGATCTGAAAGCACAAAGTCTTTGGCAGGGTCACACAGGTAAAAATGCAGTGTGTTCAAAAATGGTTCAAATGGCTCTGATTTCTATGGGACTTCTCTGCAAACGATAACAGCAAATGATAACGACATATAAATGTGTCAGCTTGTATAAAGTAGACATGGATTAAAACCCAAACGTTCGCACTTGATAATGGCCTAAGGCCGAAATTGCAATAGTGGAAATAAAACGTTTAACAGTCACTGGCGTAAACATGATGTCTTTCAAGAAATTTCACATGACTGTGAATCCCAGGTATGAAAAGTTAAACTAGAGAGTAGTTATTGTATGCACATACGGATATTTCATAAAGACATAATAACAGGTAAAATTACATTAAGTGATACAATCGTTAAAATATATGCACGTCGTTGTATACTTACTACGCAGTGCCGACTGGTAAAAACTCAAAACGACACCGTTGCCTAGGCATCGTAAAGGCCAAGATGGCCGCTATGAGATCATAGAAGTGTGTAATGAAAGGGACGCCGTTTCCATGGTAACGTAACAGCCGCAGTGGCTGCTAAGAAACCAAAGAAGTACACCTGGGGATGATGACTGCAATCAAGGTATCTACCCAGGTAAATATCTTCGAAAACGATCGTGCAGACTACTCATAAATTGAAACTTCCTGACAGATTAAAACTGTGTGCCGGACCAACACTCAGACTTGGGACTTTTGCCTTTCGCGGACAAGTGCTCCGCCGACTGAGATGCCCATCCTCACAGCTTCAATTCCGCCAGTACCTCGTCTCCTACCTTCCAAACTTCACACAAGCTCTCCTACGAAACTTGCAGAACTAGCGATCCTGCAAAAAGGATATTGCGCGCAGTGATTAGCAAACTGGACTCGCATTCGGGAGGACGACGGTTCAATCCTCGTCTGGCCATCCTGATTTAGGTTTTCCGTGATTTCTCTAAATCGCTTAAGCCAAATGCCGGGATTGTTGCTTTGAAAGGGCACGGCCGACTTCCTTCCCCATCCTTCCCTAATCCGATGAGACCGATGACATCGCAGTTTGGTCTCTTCCCCCAACAAACAAAAAAATGGTTCAAATGGCTCTGAGCACTATGGGACTCAACTGCTGTGGTCATCAGTCCCCTAGAACTTAGAACTACTTAAACCTAACTAACCTAAGGACATCACACACATCCATGCCCGATGCAGGATTCGAACCTGCTACCGTAGCAGTCGCACGGTTCCGGACTGCGCGCCTAGAACCGCGAGACCACCGCGGCCGGCCCCAACAAACAGAAAGGATATTGTGGAGACATGGCTAACCCACAGCCTGAGGAATGTTTCCTGCAGAGTCTAAATTTCATTCTAGACTCATAAATTGCTGGAAAAACTGGAAAACATCGCTACCTTATGACGGCTCATGCCTCATAATTGGCGCAACATCACGCGAAAATGTTCGTGACGAACTAGGTACTGAAATGGAAGCGACCATATTACAAACGCTGTAGAAAAATTATTTAGTATACTCCAGTGCCATTAGTAATACCAGATAATAAGGGGTGCCGCCGCTATTCAAGGAGGATGGTTGGAAAAAAAAAAATCAGCCGAGGATATCACTCGAGAGTTTCAAAGTACTTCCAGCAGTCCCCCTATGTGACCGTGCGTAGGGGATTAAAGCGAATGGGGTGGAATCATCTGTCACTTCCTCACAAACGGTACATTTCTGTAGTCATTGCGAAGTGACGCTTCAAGTGGTGAAAGCAGTGACACCACTGGAGACTGGATGACTGAAAATGAGAGATTTGGAATGATGTATCACTCTACGAAGGTATTTGCGTTTGGGTACAGCGAATACCTGGCTGGAAAACGCTACCTGCCATCACATGTAATGCGAAGAATGAATCAGAGGAGTTTGTGTTACGGCATGGGGCTGTTTATTCGTGTTTAGGGTGTTGGCCCCGCATTGCGCTTAGGATGACCCTCAATGCAGATGAATATGAACACATTTGCAGCATTACGTACAGTGCACAATATAGGAGTACTCCATAGACGATCATTGATTGTATGTGCTTGACAGTGATCGTGTCACGATGCAGGTAATGGTCTGTTTACAATAGCACCCCTGAAGGACTGGCGTGTCCAGAGTACCGATCTGAACACAGCTGAACGCCTTTGGGATGAATTAGATTGTGGGCTTCTCTGCAAACCCCAGCGATAAACATCACTGGCTTCAGTGTTTTGGACTCTTGAGAGAGAATAGGCTTCCATTCCCACCCAAACATTCAGAAACTTCATTGTAACCGTTCAAGCCATCATAAATGGAAATGATGGAGAACCCCCATATTAACGTTCACTAATAGGTAGTGTACGTATCTACGATTCCCTTAGCCAACACTCCGGGCAGTAACGAAGTTCAGGGCTTAAGAATGCGTCTTCGACGAATTCATTGAAGACGGAGCAGAAGCTCGGAATGGTGAAGGATCGGGAAGGAGAACAGCAACGTTGTTAGAAGGAACCATCCTAGCATTCGCATTAAGAGATTTAGAATAGCCTTGGCAACCGTAAACAGGATGCTCGGCTGGGGACATGAACTACCTTCATCTTGAATGTGTGAACCATCTGCCGTTACTAGCAACGAGTCGACCACGATTCTCCGATGATTACGCCTTCAGTGTAGGAGAAACGGCGGTTTGTAGCTTACCGTGGCACAGAGAGAGAGAGAGAGAGAGAGAGAGAGAGAGAGAGAGAGAGAGCACTCCGTGTTGAGACCGCAAATGGTCGACCAGTGGTCCTCAGTTGAGGATGCGGATAGGAGGGTCGTGTGGTCAGCACACCGCTCTCCCGGTCGTTATGATGGTTTTCTGTGACCAGAGCCGCTAGTATTCGGTCGAGTAGCTCCTCAATTGGCATCACGAGGCTGAGTGCACTCCGAAAAATGGCAACAGCGAATTGCGGCCTGGACAGTCACCCATCCAAGTGCCCGCCACGCTGGACAGCGCTTAACTTCGGTCATCTCACGGGAAAAGGTGTGTCCACTAGGGCAAGGCCGTTGCCATCGTGGCACTTGCCTCTAGATACTTACACAGCTATTTTTGCGAAGATTTTGCTATGAATCCCAGCAGACGTTATAAACCTGCATTTGTCTTTCTAATACGTTTACAATTCCGTTAAACAGTACATTCTTCCGTATCAATAAAATTTAAAAAATGTTTCAGTATCTCGGTAGAAGAACCAAATTGAATTGCTGCCAGCAGAGGAAATTACTCGCGCATTTGCTCAGTGGCCTGTTGAGATCTCCTTTTGGGAGCTACAAACTATGGCACTGAAATTGTCTGTAAGAAGTGGAAACCAGTAATGATACCACTGCGCAGCTTGAGGCTGAAATATACACTGATCAGCCAAAATATTATGATCACTGCCCATTGCGAATTCGAATACAGCCTGGTGGCGTTGCGGGCACCTGACGCGTAACAAAAGTATGTAAGCAGAGCAAACACAGAGCGTGGATCGCCCAAGTGAAGATATGGGCTGCTAATGGGGAAATCCATTGAGATAATAGACTGTGACAAAGAGCACATTATTATTACGCAGAGCCTGTGAACGAGTGCTTCGAAAAAGGCGAAACTTGTCGAATGTTCACGCGATAATGTCGTGAGCGTCTACGGGAAGAGGTAGAAGGACAGTGAAACTACCACTAGGCGCCAGATGGTTGGACGTCGACGACTCTTCACGGAACCTAGGGTTCGGAGGCTTCTCTGCTCTGCAAAGTAGGATGGACGGTGATCTGTGCCGTCGCTGCCGAAAGAGCGCAATGCTGATGCACGCAGAAATTTTTATACCGTTAACACAATATTTTTAGTAACCCGCTATTTTTGCACCCCCTGCAATGGAGAAACTATTAGCCTTAGAGAAAAAATGAACAGGACCTTTGTTATGCGGAATTAAATATAATTTTTACTGGGGAAGCATTATTCACTAAAAGCCGTAGATTTCGAGTTATTGAAGAGAAACATAAAAAAAAGACCTCGCAACGTTCCCCCGTCCCCATCCAAACGCCAACACTTTCATCCCGATACTCAGGATTTGTGGCGTGTCATTCACGGTACTCCCTCCCACTACAGTGCAAACACTTACGACTACACCAATTTTTTCCCACCAGTCGACATTTTTTGGCTCTGCTAACGATGCTGCAGGGCCTACAGTGTTAAACACCAAAGGATCAGTATTCCATTGTTAACTGTGCTCAAAGCATTACCTGCTCCGTCTTTCACTACTGGTGTCGGATGAATTATTGATCTCATTTATTGTGGCCTGTGGTAAGCAATGGGTAGCCCAGTTCAGTGTTTTAATTACCTATTTACTGTTCCTTTTGTTAACTGAGGGTATTAGTACTACTCTGCGATTTTAGTGTGGCGTCTTCAGCTGTTTTTTGATATTGCGCCCTTAGCTAGTATCTCATTACATCATTTGCTTCTTGTTATTCTTTTACGGCTTTCGTTATGTCCGCCCCAATAGCTGCCGGCACGGTAGCTCAGCGTGTTCGGTTAGCGGGCTGCGTGCTCTCTGCATTAAAAAAGAGTCAAGGAATCAGCGATCAACTTGAACGGATGTCTTGTGACGTCTTCCCAGACCAAACTCAACGAACTATATCGAACAAAAAGAAAAAATAAATAAAATAAAAGATAGCTGAGTGGTCAGCGTGACGGATTGCCGTCCTACGAGCCCGGGTTCGATTCCCGGCTGGGTCGGAGATTTTCTCCGCTCGGACTGGGGGCTGGGTGTTGTGTTGTCTAATTCATCATTTCATCTCCATCCGGCTCGCAGGTCGCCCAATGTGGCGTCGAATGTGATAAGACCTGCACCAAGGCGGCCGGACCTGCCCCGCAAGGGGCCTCCCGGCCAATGACGCCAAACGCTCATTTACATATTTCCTTCATTGTTACGACATCCTTGTACATTGTTTCGTAGTCTCATTATTATATAACAAAATGGGTTATGAGGGGCAAGGTATTTTACTATTTGCTATGTTGTACTAGATATAAAGTCTAGCAATCTTATGTACTGCGCGCTGGCTATTTTATTTGTACGATATTGTAGCGCTGTGTTTGTAAGAAGTTCTGTGCTATGTTCCATCGTGTTAGATGTTTGTAAGAAGTACAATGCAATATCCCATCGTGTTCGGGTCCCAATCCGGCACAGATTTTCAATGTTGTCATTCCATTCTACAGTTAGACGTTGCCCGTATTCGCAAGTACGAAAACATTTCCCTATATTTCATTTGTGTTTGACCTTATTCACGGCCTTTGAATTGATTTCCTGGGCCACAATGAGTATTAGCATCGGTACTAGTATTAGTTCTTACGCGAGTACTGTTACTCCAAATGGCATTAGATATATTCAAATTTTGTTTCGGATTGCAATTTTAGTTTTATTACTAGCATTTTATTGATATTTGGTATTCTTTAAGTAACTGTGCTGTAGAAAGCGGCCGGCTGCTGGTGGCCGAGCGGTTCTGGCGCTACAGTCTGGAACCGCGGGACCGCTACGGTCGCAGGTTCGAATCCTGCCTCGGGCATGGATGTGTGTGTTGACCTTAGGTTAGTTAGGTTGAAGTAGTTCTAAGTTCTAGGAAACTTATGACAGCCGTTGAGTCCCATTGTGCTCAGAGCCATTTGAACCATATAGAAAGCGTTATGTGCGCTTAGCGTTGGTTGAACTTAAGACATCAGGTTGTGTAAATAAAATGGTCTGGCTTCTCGGGGTTCAGCCCAAATCTCTGCCTTCCAAGGTAAATTATTACGGCCCCACGTGGAGGTTTATATCTTTTGGGTCAAAAAATCGATTTTTTTAAAACTGCATTTTTGGATTCATAAAAGTGTCTAGAATCCACCCCTGAAAGGGGTTTTCAGAATACGGAACGGACATGTTTGTTATTCGCGGTTGAACAAAAAAATGCGCCGTCTTTCGGAGGACGAGTTATTTGCACCGGTGCTTGGGAGGAAACACACAAAATTCAAATGAAAGTTCGAACTCGTGTGTTTGGAAGTTAGCCCCCAAGCATTTGTATTCTGGTGCGAAGACTGTGGAGACCTTTCCTGGCAGTGAGCAGCTTCAGCGAAGGGTATGCAGCAATTCTGAAGACCATGATAACGATGGACGTCACCCTGGGATTCTATTCGAAGCAGTTCGCCAAGCATTCGGACGGCCAGCGGATTCAAGCGGCCGAAAACCGCTTGTCACCGGCCGTACGAGCGGCTCTGGAGCAGCGCAGAATGGCCCATATCGAGCAGAACGCCCTCTGTGAGGAAGAGGAAGGACTAGTATATGGACCCGAAATAGCAGATTGAACGTACGATGCATAATATTGAATTATAAGTAATCAAAACTTCAAACGCGTTTTTCTCGAAATGACGTTTTTTTATCGGGCGGTATGGTAACTTCACATCTACTGAACCGATTGGCATGATTCTGTTTCCGTCGAAGCTAACTAATTTGTCTATGGGTTGTACCTCTTTTATTCCAATCAATCAACTATAAATATTTTTACTCGGCCGACGAAGTCGAAAAATCGATGAAAAACCTTATTTTTTTCAAATGGCCGCCGTTTTGTTTCCTATGGTCCAAATAACTTAATCGTGGTACAATTCCTAAAGAATCTTATATACTTTCCTAACTTCAACTCAATTTTGATTTCAGACGAGCCGGCTGACCTGTGACATATCGCGAGTGGAGGTCTACATCGAAATTTTGTTTCGTTCCGACGCCACTTCCGCCTTCGCTCTTCAACATTTCCAGTCGAAAAAATTCCAGTTTGTAGAGGAAATATGAACAAAAATTTTGACCAAATTTGACATTTATATCTATAACACATCCCGAGAGAAAACAATTCTCAAAGAACATCTTTTTTTCGGGCCAAAGATAGTTAACCTCTCCTTATAATGAAACTCGACTTCAGTATATCCAAACTTTTTTCTCGTTCGGATGCCCTTGTGACAGCTGCATGTGGTTGAAAACAGGATGTTCGCCTGAATATTACATAGGCTTTTCTGCTTTCGATTCAACGATGAAATGAATTAAAAGTAGCGGGGAGTGGAGAAAGAAAATGGAAAAACGGATGCAGTTGTAAGGTGTGCCAGAGAAAGTGAAAGGGTCGTTACTGGGACAATTCAATATTCTCTATTCAGTTGCTTCCATAAAGTGCTTCGGAGTATAAAAAAGTCTTGCCGAGTTGTGGAACAGTAAACTACCCTTTTAACGCACCCTTCCGCCAGCGGCGATCGCCAGTGAAAATATTATTCCAATATAGTGGGCGGGAATGAGGTAACGCGATGGCGGTGGCAGAGGGTTTGGCAACGCGTTTTTGTGCGACGGCGGACACGCAGCTCGACCGCGTGTAAAGTGTAATTACGTCACTCGGTGAAACAATTACATTACGCTCTCCGCAGCTGTGCCAAGCCGCGGTGGACGCACAAATTCCGTTCGAGGGATGTGAAAATATTATTCTTGTCGCCCCGAGTTTCGTTGCCGCGCGGTGGAAAATGTTCTCGAATAATAATCGCGTAGTGTCTAGCAAATTCTCTATTCTTCCTGCGCACGTTTACATCATATAAGCACTCTCTCTTTGGACTTTCTAACAATATTATTCAGCAGTATTCACGAATCGATTCAGTTTCTCCATCCAGTGTCATTCGAAACGAAATTAGATTCCGTAAAGGTATTCCATTTGCTATCTGCACCGGATGACAGAACTCATCGGCCACATGAATTACCCACGGCTTCACAATTACTCACCTTTTGCTGTATGCATGGTGATCCACTGTACACTGATTTCAAGCTGTAGCAGTATTCAGACAGTTTCTTTCTGTAAATATTTTTTTGGTTCAAATGGCTCTGAGCACTATGCGACTTAACTTCTGAGGTCATCAGTCGCCTATAACTTAGAACAAATTAAACCTAACTAACCTAAGGGCATCACACACATCCATGCCCGAGGCAGGATGCGAACCTGCGACCGGAGCGGTCGCCCGGCTCCAGACCATAGGCGCCTAGAACCGCACGGCCACTCCGGCCGGCAAATTTTTTTTTTTTGTTGTTGTTGTCTATGCTCTTCTGCAGTTTCAGCTTCAATAAACTGTATGAGATACATTTCTGTGCATCACTCCAAAACTACCATATTATTTCACTTTTCCACTATTCGTATCGAGCATGGTTCATTTTCAAGCGGCAGCTGTAGATACGGTGATTCAGCTGCGCCTATTCCTAGGTCTTATGCAGCCCGCAATGCCTTCAAATACCACGAGCAAGATCTTCGTACTCTCCCACTCGCTACACACAAACTATTAGTCACACAGAAAAAAGTCAACAAGAACTTTTTGTTGGAAATTTAACGTACTTAAATTTTGCACTGGGATACGATCTTGCTGGACACTCCAGCTTTCGAGTTATTCAAGAAAAACGCGTCTGAAGATCACTTTTGTACGTTTTTATAAATAATTCGAAAACTATGGCCTCCAGCCGAAATGCATCCAGGTACAAAATGTAACTAAATTAAATTTCCTACAAAAAGATCTTGTTCATTTTTTCTGTTGGGCTAATAGTTCGCATGTAGGAAGCAAAAAATATGAAAATATTGCACGTGGTATCTGAAGGCATTGTGGGCTGCATAGAACCTAGCAGTAGGAACACCTGAATAAGACCCTAGGCCCTAGTAGCCCATGTGTCAAATACTCATTGTCAGGCTCTCGTCTAGGTGACGAAGGGAATCCTCTTCAAATTCGAGAGTGAAGTATGTCCGTGGAACATCACAGTGATCCCTCCTACATACTTGTGAACTTACTAATCTCTCGCAGTCCTTTCTTGTTTTCACACGAAAATGGAAAGTGCCGTGATAATTGCAAAAGGGGCTCTCAGTTCGTGTGCGTACCGCGAAGCATGAGATTTGAAAGTGATCCGATGTTCGAGCTTATTTCATACCCAAGGGATACATCTCTGGACATAGGTTCCATATACAAACTTCTTCTACTAAATCCCACCCACATCTCTTAGAAACCTGTAATAAGAATTGTGAAACACCATGTATATATTTGTTGCCTATATGTCATTTATACTTACGGGATCTTTAATGTTATTTATGGACTATGACCTTATTTTGCTTTGTTATTAGAAGAATTTCGACAGTGGTCTCAACATAGTTTTTTAGTTCGTTCGTTAAAATGTTTGTGGTTTTCTTTCACATACACGTGTGTTTCTTTATCTCCTCTAGAATGTTAATTTACAAGCTGTGCGTGCCTGCTGCTAACAACGTACACGACATGGTGCCTGAGTACACAGACAGGGCAGGCAAAGCAATAGGAGCTGAGTAAGGCAAGACAGGAGGGGACAGTGCATAAAGAAAACCTGACTCCTCCAATGTTGGCGGAAGCTACTGAAAGAAACAGCATTGCCTCCATTTACATACACGCACAGGAATTACATTTTAGCTTTGTATCATGTGCGGATGTAGACGAACTATTTTAATTATATTAAACATTTTATTCTTGTCGATATTGAAGTTTTCAGGATCTGTAGCACATTAATATGGAAATGACGGAAAATTATATTTCGTAGTGCATCACGTTCGAACACAGTGTAAGTTCCGAAACACTACTGTAAATCGAGGTCAGCTATATGGGTCTGTAATTCATCGGATTAGTCTTACTTCCTTTACCGCTCGGATTGGCCGCGGGGTTTGAGGCGCCATGTCACGGGTTGCGCGGTCCCTCCCGCCGGAGGTTCGAGTCCTCTCTCGGGCATGGGTGTTTGTGTTGTTCTTAGCATAAGTTAGTTTAAGTTAGATTAAGTAGTGTGTAAATCTAGGGACCGATGACTTCAGCAGTTTGGTCCCTTAGGAATTCACACACACATTTCCTACTTCATTTCTTAATTATTCGTTTAACCTATGCAACTTTCCAGTATTTAGGTACAGATCTTTCGTCGAGCGTTGTACATGATTACTAAGTATGCGGCCTTGTATAAGCGTACTCTGAAAGGAACCTGAGTGGTATATTACGAAGTGATTGAAGCTGCTTCACTACACCAAGGATATCTAGTTCAAAGTTACTCATGTTGGCAGCTGTTTTTGAATCGAATTCTGGAATATTTACTTAGTCTTCCTTGGTGAAACAATTTCGGAAACCTGTGTTTAGTAATTTCGTTTTGGTGGCGCTGTCACAGGTAAAATTGCCATAGGTACCGTACAGTGAAAACATTGATTGTGTCTTGCCACTGGAGTGCTTTACATATGCCCAGAATCTGCCAGATTTCGAGACAGAGTTTCGCTGTGGAAGCTATTAAACGCATCTCGCACTAAAGTTGGTGCCAAGTTTCGAGCTTCCGCAAAAATTGCAAATCTTGTAAATTTTGTGTTGTTTAAATTTGGCATACTTTTTTCATTACTTCTGCAACAGTGTTCTGAACTTCTTTTTGTGTCATGGGGAGCCAGTAGCACCTTTTGTTAATTTATTTAGTGTAAATATCTCAATTGCTGCTGGTGCTATCTCTTCAAATTTGAGCTACTTCTGGTCTACACTTACACAGTCAGTTTGGAAGAGTGGCTCCTAGCAAGGTGTGAATTTTCTACCTTCTTTTTTAAATAGATGTATTTTTCATTTATTCTTCGTGGATTTATAAGTCACGCTATTTTCTCTTCCTACAACTACTTTGTGGTCACCAATCCCTGTATCCACCATGACGCTCCGTATCTGCTCAAGACTAATTGTTGCTAACAGGTCAAGTACGATTTCGCAACTATTTACACTTCGGGTGGTCTGCTGAATTAGTTACTTAAAATAAGCTTCGAACAACGCATTTAGTACAATTTCTGACGATGTTTTACACCTACCACCGCCTTTGAACATGTGATAACTTTGAAGTGATTCCTCATGCTCCCTACTCACCTGACCTGGCTCCTAGTGACTTTTGGCTTTTTCCAACAACGAAAGACACTCTCCGTGGCCGCACATTCACCAGCCGTGCTACTATTGCCTTAGCGCTTTTACAGTGGTCAAAACAGACTCCTAAAGAAGCCTTCGCCGCTGCCATGGAATCATGGCGTCAGCGTTGTGAAAAATGTGTACGTCTGCAGGGCGATTACGTCGAGAAGTAACGCCAGTTTCATCGATTTCGGGTGAGTAGTTAATTAGAAAAAAAATTGGAGGCCTTAGAACTTGAATGCACCTCGTACCTTTTTACATTCATTTCCAGTCAGGAATCCGTCCCTACAGTTTTTCGGTTTCATCAATGTTCGTCCTGTTATTCTGGTAATAAGTTATAAAGTACCTGTGTGTTTTGCTGATTACTGTTGAATATGACACTCCAATGAAGTAACTTCTACAAGATGCTTCAGCGTGTATGTTTTTATGAATTGTTTGAAACAACATCGGAACCTCGAAACAAATTTGTTTCATCGGGTTCCGATCAGGCGAAATGGTTCAAATGGCTCTAAGCACTATGGGAGTTAACATATGAGGTCATCAGTCCCCTAGACGTAGACCTGCTTAAACCTAACTAACCTAAGGACACCACACACATCCATGCCTGAGGCAGATTCGAACCTGCGACCGTAGCAACCGCGCGGTCCCGGGCTGAAGCGCCTAGAACAGCTCGGCCGCAATGGTCGGCCCGATCAGGCGACTATCGTGGTGAAGACATCAAGCACATTTCCTATCGTGCTGCTAAAACCATAGTAGCAAGATTCTGGTCTTGCGCCACAATCAGTTAGCCTGAGGAAGGCACCAAGCATCAAGTGGAGCAGATGGTCAGCTGTAATGTCATCGTTGCCCACACCTGTCATGGAGCTTTCGATTACTACGACAGGTTCCATGAATCCCAGATGAAGATCCCCTCTTACAAGGGGAGGCCGCCAATTGTGAAATTCAGATTCAAATCATACTGCGCATAATAAAAGCTCATGGCCAGAGGTGTAATGTGGCAAAGCACCAAGATGCACTTCTCAGCCGTTGTCGAGAAAATCGGCAGTTAAAAGAAACCGTTGCGGTGAAATACTCTCTACCATTAATAATTTTCTACAGCGTCGTGGCGCAGCGGTAAGAGCTCGGGTTCGCAATCCGAAGGTCGCCGGATCATATATATATATATATATATATATATATATATATATATATATATATATATATATATATATATATATATATATATATATATATATATATATATATATAAATAAAATTCCTGGTAATCAGTTGCAACAATTATGCATATAATAAGTTGTTGAAAGTCGTTTATCATGGAAAAACTGGCGACTTCGAACATCATTATGTTTTCCGCAAACAAAGTTGTATTTCACAAATGTTATTAATTGTCTTCATAATGTTAACCACGTATAGTTTACGGAAGATGTAGAAACGATATTCCGAAACGAATACGTATAGCGTAAGTCAAACGTTCGAATTAGAATAGAAACCCCACGAACACAAATTTGCTGTGGCAGGTATGAAATATGAACTCCGTTACTCGCTCGTTACACTTGGACAGATGTTGAATGGGCCGAAACGAACCGCCGCATAACAGCGCAGTTGCCTGCTAACTTCGAAAGGAGGTAGATGCGGTCCCTAGCGCAACTTATAACATCGTCGAAAATCAGTGCGGACGTGAGAGCTTTGGTACACCCTGTTAAACAAACGGAAAAATGGAGGCGGTACAATTGGAGAGCGATCCGCCTTCTCTAACATGCATAAGCAATTCATTAATAGTTATATATTTGAATTACAAAAAACTAATAATAAAAAAACGTTGCATGGCGCGAGATTAGATCCGGTGACCTTCGGATTACGAACCCGAGCGCTTACCGCTGCGCCACGACGCTGCAGAAAACTATTAATCGTTGAGGGTATTTCATCGCAGCGGTTTCTTTTAACTGTCGATTTTCTCGACAACGGCTGAGAAGTGCATCTTGGTGCTTTGCCACATTACACCTCTGGCCATGAGCTTTTATTATGCGCAGTATGAATCGAATCTGAATTTCACAATTGGCGGCCTCCCCTTGTTAGCACAGAATTGGACCCATGGCCCACCAGCCCGTGACACAAGTCCGTGCATGTTTCAAGCAGCGTCCTCCAGCAGAAAAGTATATCCGGACACAACCATCGACTTGGTGTTACAAGAAACTTGATTCTTCCGACCAGGCGACATGTTTCCATTCATCCATAGCCAAGTCTAGATTGCAGACAATCTTGTAAGTAGGGCAACCGCTTAAAAGGCAGAAAAGAAATGTTGGGAAAAAAGTTTCCGAGTTTTTCACTCTAATGTTTTGGTTATATGCTCACGTGGAGATGTGGCTTCTAATGCCACAAAACCGGTAGTGATTCCATAATAAAGGACTAAATGCAGCAATACAGCTGAGGCGGTTTATTGATACCCAAGATGACAAATGTAGATTATCCAGTTCACACTGCGGTCGCAGTTGACAAAGTCAAATCTACAGGAACACAGAATCCCCAAGAAGTTTCCCAGAATCTCGAAATTCAGTGCGAACTTCAATGCAAAATGCTTTCGCCAGTTTCCAACACGAAATTGTTTCGACATACGGCACAAAATCCAAAGAGATTCTGGTCATATGTAAAGTACACCAGCGGCAAGACGCAACCAACAATTTCTCTGCGTGATGACAATGGTGATTTCACTGATGACAGTGCCACTACAGCAGAGTTATCAAATACAGTTGTCCAATATTACTTCAGACAAATAGGCGAATAGATATTCCAAAATTCGAATCAAGAACAACTGACGACGTGAGTAACTTACAGGGTGTTTCAAAAATGACCGGTATATTTGAAACGGCAATAAAAACTAAACGAGCAGCGATAGAAATACACCGTTTGTTGCAATATGCTTGGGACAACAGTACATTTTCAGGCAGACCAACTTTCGAAATTACAGTAGTTACAATTTTCAACAACAGATGGCGCTGCGGACAGGGAAACTCTATAGTACGATATTTTCCACATATCCACTATGCGTAGCAATAATATGGCGTAGTCTCTGAATGAAATTACCCGAAACCTTTGACAACGTGTCTGGCGGAATGGCTTCACATGCAGATGAGATGTACTGCTTCAGCTGTTCAATTGTTTCTGGATTCTGGCGGTACACCTGGTCTTTCAAGTGTCCCCACAGAAAGAAGTCACAGGGGTTCATGTCTGGCGAATAGGGAGGCCAATCCACGCCGCCTCCTGTATGTTTCGGATAGCCCAAAGCAATCACACGATCATCGAAATATTCATTCAGGAAATTAAAGACGTCGGCCGTGCGATGTGGCCGGGCACCATCTTGCATAAACCACGAGGTGTTCGCAGGGTCGTCTAAGGCAGTTTGTACCGCCACAAATTCACGAAAAATGTCCAGATAGCGTGATGCAGTAATCGTTTCTGATCTGAAAAATGGGCCAATGATTCCTTTGGAAGAAATGGCGGCCCAGACCAGTACTTTTTGAGGATGCAGGGACGATGGGACTGCAACATGGGGCTTTTCGGTTCCCCATATGCGCCAGTTCTGTTTATTGACGAAGCCGTCCAGGTAAAAATAAGCTTCGTCAGTAAACCAAATGCTGCCCACATGCATATCGCCGTCATCAATCCTGTGCACTATATCGTTAGCGAATGTCTCTCGTGCAGCCGGCCGAAGTGGCCGTGCGGTTCAAGGCGCTGCAGTCTGGAACCGCAAGACCGCTACGGTCGCAGGTTCGAATCCTGCCTCGGCCATGGATGTTTGTGATGTCCTTAGGTTAGTTAGGTTTAACTAGTTCTAAGTTCTAGGGGACTAATAACCTCAGCAGTTGAGTCCCATAGTGCTCAGAGCAATTTGAACCATTTTTGTCTCTCGTGCAGCAATGGTAGCGGCGCTGAGGCGTTGCCGCGTTTGAATTTTGTATGGATAGAGGTGTAAACTCTGGCGCATGAGACGATACGTGGACGTTGGCGTCATTTGGACCGCAGCTGCAACACGGCGAACGGAAACCCGAGGCCGCTGTTGGATCACCTGCTGCACTAGCTGCGCGTTGCCCTCTGTGGTTGCCGTATGCGGTCGCCCTACCTTTCCAGCACGTTCATCCGTCACTTTCCCAGTCCGTTGAAATTTTTCAAACAGATCCTTTATTGTATCGCTTTTCGGTCCTTTGGTTACATTAAACCTCCGTTGAAGACTTCGTCGTGTTGCAACAACACTGTGTTCTAGGCGGTGGAATTCCAACACCAGAAAAATCCCCTGTTCTAAGGAATAAACCATGTTGTCTACAGCACACTTGCACGTTGTGAACAGCACACGCTTACAGCAGAAAGACGACGTACAGAAGGGCGCACCCACAGACTGCGTTGTCTTCTATATCTTTCACATAACTTGCAGCGCCATCTGTTGTTGAAAATTGTAACTACTGTAATTTCGAAACTTTGTCCGCCTGAAAATGTACTGTTGTCCCAAGCATATTGCAACAAACGGTGTATTTCTATCGCTGCTCGTTTAGTTTTTATTGCCGTTTCAAATATACCGGTCATTTTTGAAACACCCTGTAGAAGTAGTTAAATGGTTCAACTGGCTCTGAGCACTATGGGACTTAACATCTGAGGTCATCAGTCCCCTATAACTTAGACCTACTTAAACCTAACTAGCCTAAGGACATCACACACATCCATGCCCGAGGCAGGATTCGAACCTGCGGCCGTAGCGGTCACGCGGTTCCAGACTGAAGCGCCTAGAACCGCTCGGCCACCAGCGGCCGGCAGAAGTAGTTACCTTAGGTGTAGCGAAACAGTTTAAAACACTTAAGAAGGGCAAGGCCTCCGGTCCAGAATGTATACCACTCAGGTTCCTTTCATATTACGGTGATACAATAGCTCCATGTCTAACAATCATATACATACAATCACTGACTCGTCGAAAGTTCCGTACCCAAAGACTGGAAAGTTGCACTTGTCGCACCATCACCCAAGATAGGAAATAGAAGTAATCGGCTGAAATTGACATGTATGTCACTAACGACGATTTGCAGTAGGACTGTGGAACATGCACTGTGTTCGAATATTTCGAATTTCCTCGAAGAAAACGATTTATTCACAAACATTCAGTAAGCATTGAGGATATATCGTTCTTGTGAAACACATTTAGCTCTTCATTCAGTCTAAGTAATGAGTGCTGTCGAAAGGGGATGTCAAATTTATTACATATTTTTAGTTTTCCAGAACGATTTAGGTACCGTTCCACACAAGCGACTTCTCATCAGATTTCGTCTCTATGAAGTTGTGCGACTGGAATCGTGAGTTCATGTCAGAAAGGTCTGAGTTCGCAATACTGTCGGAAAGTCTTCGAGTAAAGCAGAAATACTATTAGGCGTTCCCCAAGTAAATCTTACAGGCCCTCTCCTGTTGCTGATGTACATAAACTACTTACAAGGGAACCTCCCCATCGCACCCCCCTCAGATTTAGTTATAAGTTGGCACAGTGGGTACGCCTTGAAAAACTGAACACAGATCAACCGAGAAAGTAGGAAGAAGTTGTGTGGAACTAAGAAAAAAATTACTAAAATATACAAACTGAGTAGTCCATGCGAAGATAGGCAACATCAAGGACAATGGGAGTCAAGGCGCGCCGTGGTCCCGTGGTTAGCGAGAGCAGCTACGGAACGAGAGGTCCTAGGTTCAAGTCTTTCCCCGAGTGAAAAGTTTAATTTTTTATTTTCAGTTTATGTGACAAACTCATATGTTTTCATCACTTTTTTGGGAGTGATTATCACATCCACAAGAAAACCTAAATCGGGCAAGGTAGTAGAATCTTTTTACCCATTCGCCAAGTGTACAAGTTAGGTGGGTCGACAACATATTCCTGTCATGTGCCGCACATTGCCGTCACCAGTGTCGTATAGAATATGTCAGATGTGTTTTCCTGTGGAGGAATCGGTTGACCTATGACCTTGCGATCAAATGTTTTCGGTTCCCATTGGAGAGGCACGTCCTTTCGTCTACTAATCGCACGGTTTTGCGGTGCGGTCTCAAAACACAGACATTAAACT
Organism: Schistocerca nitens; assembly: GCF_023898315.1. NCBI lineage: Eukaryota > Metazoa > Arthropoda > Insecta > Orthoptera > Acrididae > Schistocerca > Schistocerca nitens. Next base: position 124,007,247 of record NC_064623.1, read on the forward strand.
TATTACAGTGAACAGAGACGTCAGTGAACGAACGGACAGATGATTACTTTGCGAATAGAAAGAACGTAAAATTTTCGGTCGAGGGCAGACTTGAACCAAGGACCTCTCGTTCCGCAGCTACTCATGTTAACCACGGAACCACTGCGCTCCTGAGCTCACATTCTCTTTGATGTTGCGTATCTTGCAGATGGACTATTCAGTTTGTATATTTTACTTATTTTTTTCATAGTTCCATACAAGTTCTTCCTATTTTCTCGATTGATCTGTGTTCAGTATTTCAAGGCCTATCCACTGTGCCAACTTATAAATCTGAGGGGGGTGCGATGGGGAAGTTTCCTTGTTAGTAGACAATATGAGCAGCTACTTTAGACTGATTGCATATGATGCTGTCGTTTACCGTCTATCAAATTCATCAAAACCAATGTCCGCCCCCGGTAGGTGAATGGTCAGCGTGACGGATTGTCAATCCTCTGGGCCTTGGTCCGATTCCCGGCTTCGTCGTGGAATTTTCACCGCCCAGGGACTGGGTGTTGTGCTGTCCTCATCATCATCCTAATCGACTGCAGATCGCCGAAGAAGCGTCAAATTGAAAGACCGGCACTTGGCGAATGGTCTGCCCGACGGGGGGCCATAGCCATACGATTAAATAAATAAATCAAAAGGCATTGCAAAATGATTTAGGCAAGATATCTGTATGGTGCGAAAAGTAGCAATTGACTCTAAAGAAGTCATCCACAAGAGAACTAAAAACAAACGAATAATTTAAATTGTAACGATCACATAGATAATGTGTGGAAAGGAGACAAAAGGCTGTGATTTATTGGCAGAACACTTAGAATGTGCAACAGGCGTTCTAAGGAGACTATTTGCACTACACTTGTCGGCCCTCTTCTAGAGTACTGAGGTGTGGTGTGGGATTTGCATCATATGAGTCTGACGGAGGTAATCGAAAAAGTTCAAAGGACAGCTGGTTTTGTATTATCACGAAAAGTGCTACGGATATGATAGGTGAATCGCGGTGTCAATCACTGAAACAAAGGCATTTTCTTTGCGGCAGGATCATCTCGTGAAACTTCAATCACCACCTTTCTCCTCCGACTGCGAAAATATTCAGCTGGCGCCCACACACGTAGGGAGAAATTATCATGAGAAAACAGAGCTCGCACTGAAAGCTTTAAGTGCTCGTTTTTCCGGCACATCTTTCGAGAGTATAACGGTAGCTGTGCACTTGTTTGTGAATTACCGAGTAATCACATAGAGGTAGGTGTCATTCGGTCAACATGGGAATAAGAAGGGGTCCTCTACTGCGAACTCCTTGGTTTAACAAGGTGCACTGAATAACGTGCTCCGGGCGATGAAATTTTCCATCAGAATAACTGTCCATGTCACAAGGCGAGAATCGCGCTACAGAGGTTTGAGGAGCGCGACAGTGATCTCACGTTGGTGTCTTGGCCACCATATTCGCCTGTTCTAAACCCTACGGTACACATCTGGGACACTGTCGAGCGCTAGCTAAGCACCCACAAACCTCCGACCCGTAATTAACGGAAATCGCTCTGTGCGTAGCCATTTGGTGCGGCATACGACCATAAACCTCGTCTAATCAATGGCACGCAGAATCGCTGTTGTACTGGGTTACAAGGGAGGACCATAGTTGTCAGTGTGCGTATGGGTTGTAGAGGTAATGATCGCTCTGACATTCCTTCCCCACGGACCTTCCATTTATCTTTATACACCCCTATTACATCATTGACTGGTTCGTCTTTTAATACAGGGTGTTTCAAAAAGAATACCACAACTTTAGGAATTTAAAACTCTGCAACGACAAAAGGCAGAGCTAAGCACTATCTGTCGGCGAATTAAGGGAGCTATAAAGTTTCATTTAGTTGTACATTTGTTCGCTTGAGGCGCTGTTGACTAGGCGTCAGCGTCAGTTGATGCTAAGATGGCGACCGCTCAACAGAAAGCTTTTTGTGTTATTGAGTACGGCAGAAGTGAATCGACGACAGTTGTTCATCGTGCATTTCGAACGAAGTATGGTGTTAAACCTCCTGATAGGTGGTGTATTAAACGTTGGTATAAACAGTTTACAGAGAATGGGTGTTTGTGCAAAGGGAAAAGTTGTTGACGGCCGAGAACGAGTGATGAAAATGTAGCACGCATCCAGCAAGCATTTGTTCGCAGCCCAGGAAAATCGACTCGCAGAGCTAGCAGAGAGCTGCAAATTCCACAATCAACTGTATGGAGAGTCCTACGAAAAAGGTTAGTTATGAAACCTTATCGTCTGAAATTGGTTCAAGCACTGTCTGCAGCTGATAAGATTAAAAGAATCGATTTCTGTGATTTTATCCTTGCTCAAATGGAAACAGATGAATCTTTCGTTTCAATGATTGTGTTTAGTGATGAAGCAACTTTCCACACTAACGGGAAAGTCAACCGTCACAATGTCTGTATATGGGGCACTGAGAATCCGCGGGAAACAACTCAGTATGAACGTGACTCGCCTAAGGTGAACGTTTTCTGTGCCATTTCAGCCAATAAAGTTTTTGGTCCCTTTTTCTTCGAAGGTGCTACTGTAACTGGACTACAGTATCTGGAGATGTTAGAGAATTGGCTGTTCCCTCAGCTCGAACAAGAAGCACAACAATTCATATTTCAGCAGGATGGAGCGCCACCACATTGGCACTTATCTGTCCGTAACTACCTGAACGTCAACTACCCGAGGCGATGGATCGGCCGCCAGGCAGCCCGTGACAGAGCACTTCATCACTGGCCTCCAAGAAGCCCTGATCTTACCTCCTACGATTTCCTCTTATGGGGGTATGTTAAGGATATGGTGTTTCGGCCACCTCTCCCAGCCACCACTAATGATTTGAAACGAGAAATAACAGCAGCTATCCAAACAGTTACGCCTGATATGCTAGAGAGAGTGTGGAACGAGTTGAAGAATCGGGTTGATATTGCTCGTGTGTCTGGAGGGGGCCATATTGAACATTCTCAACTTGTTTTTGAGTAAAAAAAACTTTTTAAATCCTCTTTGTAATGATGTATAACAGAAGGTTATATTATGTTTCTTTCATTAAATACACATTTTTAAAGTTGTGGTATTCTTTTTGAATCACCCTGTACTTTTCTAATATCTCCAGTATTTCTTTAACCTACTCGGTCTACAATTTTGCTTCCACCGTCTTTTCTCGAAGTTAGAGGCTTTATTGTGAAAAATTTACAAAAAAAATACGTGATTCATAGTATTGCCCATCGCTGGTCACTACATTCTCCCATCGTTCGGATAGCATACGAATCCCGTGGCGGAAGAACTGGGCGTCTTTCTTGGGGATCCATGAATCGATTCAATTTTGCACTCGGTTGATATGATAGGAAGTGCTGGCCAGCCACTCTCCATGCAACTTATCGAAAAAGGTGGTAGTCAAAGAGAGAGAGAGAGACAGAGAGAGAGAGAGAGAGAGAGAGAGAGAGAGAGAGAGCAACGTATGGAGAATACGGCAGGAGGGATAGGACTTCTCATTTCAACGTTTCCGTGTAGATTTTGACGGGTTTTGCGACATGGGGTCGAGCACTGAGCTGCTGCAAAATTACCTTTACGTGTCTATCGCTGTATTGTGGCCGTTTGTGTTCCAGTGCTGCTTTCGAACGCATCAGTTGCTTTCGATAATGATGTCGTGTGACTGTCCTCGTCTGTTTCGGTAGCTACGAAACAATTCTGTCTTCCACCGCCATGCCGGTCTTCGACATCAAAATCACCGTTCTTAAGGCGTTGAAAACATTCTCTGCACGTACTTCCACTAATAGTTCCCTCACCATTGGTCGTACCCAGCATTTTAAGAGGCAGAGCTGCAGATTTCTTCATGTTAAAGCAGAAAATTAAAGCTTTCCGCAAATGGCGAGAAATGAGTACGTAAGTTGACGTACTTAATCGATAATAACCTAATGATGCAATCACAAATCGACTATTACACCTATGACCACCCACCCCAACCTCACTTGCCGCTACTGCCGTCTATTGCAAAACGGCCGAAGCAAAGTTTTTGAACTAATATTTTTGGAAATCCTTTCAGTGCTGTTAGGAACCTCATTTCAGACGATTGACAAATATTTCTGTGCCGTTTTTTAGGGAAAGCACAGCAACCGCTATAGTTTTATGAAATGTATTTTTAGTTTCTTTTCTCACCTTGTGCATACAGTGCAAGATCTTCTTAAAACTACTGTTTTCTTCGGAAAGAACCATTTATTTTTTCAACATAACGATTTAATTAGTGTGTCGAAAATAAATAACGTTGCATAATTCAGGACAAGTTGAAACATAGTGGCGAGTAACAACAGCGCTTCGGAAAGTGTAGAATTTGTTTAATTTATCCCAGTCTATGATTACAGGATATTCTGTCCTCGGACTATGGATATCGCTCAGTGGTGATAATCTTCCGATATGTTTAGAACACCGTATTTTTAGTTGTGTTCGACGAAGCCTAATACATTTTGTTTATATCTCTTGACGATGCCACTCTGGCTTTATTGTACAGCGTGTTTCAAAGTCTTTGCAACAACTGTTGTTAGACTGGTACAACTGTTGTTGTAAACAAAATGATAGGTGACTCTTCCTGGCGATGCTAGGCCTTCTCCGACCCTGGGACGATGAGATTTCACCGAACTAGCAGAGTCTGCTAACCAGATGTGCTGCATTCTACCCACCCTAGTAACATTTTCAACAATGAAACCACGAGAGTCGTGTCTCTAAGAGGAGAAAGATATCTTAGAAGCGAATCAAGAACTTTAATTTGGCCCAGTCTACAGATTTTCGTGCTATGTAGGTGACTGGATGATAGGCAACATGCATTGCATACGAGCGCCACAGAATGCCTAATTCATTTCATCACTCGGGTGCATAAGCGCTCTTAAGCGACACCTAGCGTGTACAGTTTATCTCTCACACTCGTTGTTCCCCATGATGTCTTCTACCACTCTTTGATCTTTCTGTCAAGACACTGAAACAAGCCATACATGGATACGTGTTAAACAGATCTGAAGATGATCCCCATTCACTGAAGTCTATAGCCTGAGGACGAAAACATTTTTTGTGTTCACAGACTGTAATAAAAGAAACAAATTCTACGTAACTGATGTTTTGTTTGTTTGCAGGTACGCATCAGTAGTTCAGAAACGCTTTGAAATTCCGGTTCGATAGTGGCAAAGCACGACAATTTTTTGGAAATTTCTGTTAAGGTCTTACGGGAACAAACTGTCCAGGTTATCGGTCCCTTAATCTAGCTCAAACTAACTTACGCTAAGGGCAACACACACACACACACACACACACACACACACACACACACACACACACACAAGGGAGGACTCGAACCTCCGACGGGGTAGCCGCGCTAACCGTACCATGCGCCTAAGACTGCGCGGCTACCCCGCGCAGCACAGCACGACACTACAGGTGCAAAAACGAAATGGCGTATTCCGTTGATAAATTGGTGGATCGTGTGGTAACAGCGGAAATGGTGGGGCTGTGTTAGTCTAATGCTCGTACTGTTTTTTGGCGGTATGTTTCTGCCTGACACAGTTGAAGCATTCCGCAGCTACTAAAAACTGATTAGAGTGCGATACTCCACTTCGTCATGTTCCTGCAAACAAGGCAAAGCTTCATTAGCTTCCGCTGTTTTCTGAAGGTGGATAAAATACAGGGAGCGAAAGGATATTTACAATTTGTACAGAAATCAAGTGGCAGTATTAAGACTCGAGGCGCACGAAAGGGGAGCACTGGTCGAGAAAGGAACGAGACGGGGTTGTAGCCTATCCCAGATGTTATTCCATCTGTATATTAATCAAGCAGTAAAGGAAGCAAAAGAAAAATTTGGAGTAGGAATTAAAATCCAAGGAGAAGAAATAAAAACCTTGAGGTTTGCCTATGACATTGTAATTCTGTCTCAGACAGGACTTGGAAGAACAGTTGAACGGAATTAACAGCGTCTTCAAAGGAGAATATAAGACGAATATTAACAAAAGAAAAACGAGGATAATAGAATGTAGTCAAATTAAATCAGGTGATGAAGAGGGAATTAGGTTAGGAAATGAGACACTTAAAGTAGTACATGAGTTTTGCTATTTGGTAGTAAAAGATGGTCAAAGTAGAGAGGATATAAAATGTAGACTGGCAATGGCACGGAAAGCGTTTCTGACGAAGAGAAATTTGATAACATCCAGTAACGACTTAAGTGTCAGGAAGTCTTTTCTGAAAGTATTTGTTTGGAATGTAGCCATGTATGGAAGTGAAACATGGAGCCGTCCGGGTGGCCGAGCGGTTCTAGGCGCAACTGTCTGCAACCGCGCGAACGCTACGGTCGCAGGTTCGAATCCTGCCTCGGGCATGGGTGTGTGTGATGTCCTTAGGTTAGTTAGGTTTAAGTAGTTCTAAGTTCTAGGGGACTAATGACCACAGAAGTTAAGTCCCATAGTGCTCAGAGGAGTTTGAACCGTTTGAAACATAGACGATAAACAATTTAGACAAGAATAGAATAGAATCTTTTGGAATGTGATGCTACAGAAGAATGCTGGATATTGGATGGTAGATCACGTAATAAATGAGGAGGTACTGAACAGAATTGGGGGGGGGGGGGGGGGGAAGAGGAATTTGTGGCACAACTTGCGTAGAAGAAGGGATCGGTTGGTAGGATATGTTCTGAGGCATCAAGGGATCACCAATTTAGTACTGCAGGGAAGCGTGGAGGGAAAAAATCGTAGAGGGAGGCCAAGAGATGAATACACTAAACAAGTTAAGAAGGATGTAGATTGCAGTAGCTGTATGGACATGAAGAAGCTTGCACAGGATAGGGTAGGTTGGAGACCTGCATCAAATCAGTCTTTGGACTGAGGACCACAACAACAACAACCATAATTTTTTCCATGTGATAGTTAAAACTTTAAAAACAGACCTCGATTTTTAAGTCACTTTTCTATTAGAGGTCTTTTTGATGCATACTGCGTGTTTGACTGTTACATGTACACATGGAAGGAGTGAGTAGAGAACAATCTAAATTACGTCAGATAGGTAAAACATTTTATAAGACACTAGTGCTGCTACTAGTTGATATGGCTTCAATATATTTATCTTTATATTATATCTCCCTTTATTAGAAGATAATAAGTATATTGTTCATCACAGTTACTAAATAGTTCATAGATGGTGCCAGTCAGATGCTTGGTTGGTGCAATTTTTCTATTCCGCTATAGATATAGATGGTACTGACATCATCCCTTGTGTCTTCGTGTGTCTTATAAATTTTTAAAATATTTAAAAAAAATTACCTATGTGACGTAATTTTTAGATGTTTCAATAATAGTAATGGACTCTCAAGGAGTGAATACGAAAATTTTATTACTTGCCGAAAAGTATGAAATAAGTTGGACTACAATGTAAAGAATTTTATTATGTTTCATTTTATGTAATTCTATTGCAAATTTGAAGTGGTTTACTTCCCTTGAATTTTATATACGTAGTTCATGTAGATGGTGCCTTGTAGCCAACCGATGTGTTCTCCATACAGCCTGCCTTCCGCAAACAGTAGTATTCAATGAACTGTGGGTAAAGCCCGACCAACAGGGACTTACATGCATTGACCGAAAATAATTGTGGTATATAATACACAAACCATATGAGTTAAGCCATTACTTGTAACATGTTATGACATCATCTGACTATTTACTTCTTGTATTGTTAGCATTGAGAATGGCTAGCTTCTAGCTGAAATCTAGATCTGCATAATAAAACTGAAGCAAGGACGACTGATTGCTGCAATCTATAATTTACAAATAACAATACTTATCAAATAACAGCGAAGAGTTTCAGAAAAATCCAGCTGAAGGAAAGACCAACCGTTAGTGAATGAACTACATGGTATTCTTCGTGTGAACAGAATATCTTGGTTGGTCAGTATTCCACGCTACCTTCGCTGACAATAACACGACAGAAAACGGAAGCATTGTCAACCAGAGGAAGATGTGCACCCCTCAACTTCTGAATTAACTCTTTCAGTCACAGGAGCAGCGGCGGCAGAAGTTGCAGCATCAACAACAACAGCGACATAAACTAAGGGCGCTTCTGGCAGATGAAAGTAAAAGGGATGGACTGAAGTTGGTCGCCACCACACTGAGGGAATGAAAACAAAATTCACTCACACATATAAAGTCTCTACACACACGCACGTACACACACACACACACACACACACACACACACACACACACACACACACACACACACAAATATGGGCGCGCGCAATAATAAGGCGGAGATGACGCACATCTTGAGGCACAAATAAAAGAAGAAGCCGGACTCTGAAGATTGCAGATCCACTTTTCCCGGAATTCCGTCGGTTTTTTATCCGCCGCACTATACGGCCGACACGCTTCCATCATCGACAAGCGGAACGAGTTCCACGTTTCTGGCGAGATTCCGCCGAACTCCGGACAATAAAGGAAGGAGGGATAAATGAAACAAGGAAAAAAAACACGCCTGTGCCTGATCCGTTATAATCTGGAAAGTTCCCATCCGTAATACTTAGGCGAATTTCATCCGAAACCCGGTCAGACGCAATGATCAGGAATATCTGTGGCGCGAATGTTTAGAGTAGTAGTACACGGAATTTTAACTATCATATTAGGCTTTTACTGGGTGGTAATCTGTCCTCCGCTGGCCGCGGTGGTCTAGCGGTTCTAGGCGCTCAGTCAGGAACCGCGCGACTGCTACGGTCGCAGGTTTGAATCCCGCCTCGGGCATGGATGTGTGTGATGTCCTTAGGTTAGTTAGGTTTAAGTTGTTCTAAGTTCTAGGGGACTTATGACCACAGATGTTGAGTCCCATAGTGCTCAGAGCCATTTGAACCATTTTTAATCTGTCCTTCCACCTTGGTAGCCTCTCTCTGGAGGAAGTTATTTAGATAAGACTAACCAATATATGTGTTTCGCGGTAAGCAATCACATAAAATTGTTAAATAATTATTTTTGTTGCATATGTGGACTCCAATTTAGCATTTACGAGCTTATTTTTTCAACATTAATTTATCGATGGCGTAATTTATTCAGCTTCAATTACGGAATTTGTTTCTTCACGATACTACATTTTTGTAGACTACATTTATTACATTATACTTGTTCTCAGTAAAATAACAGCTCGTTTTCTTACCACTTTTCCTTAGTCGTGTATTAATTTCGCACTAGTTCTTATGCGAACGTACAGTTATTTTGTAGCTTACAACTCATTTTCACAATTTACAAGGTGACAGTTATTGAAATATACGAAATAAAATCCGAACGGTTTGCGATGGTACGTTCAAACTGCACGGTTGGCCGCGAAGCGTGATGAAAATTAGTGGGCATGGTATGATTTGGTTTAGCGACGAAGCCCACTTTTATTTGGATGGGTTAGTCAATAGACAAAATTGGCGTATTTGGGGGACTGAAAATCCGCATTTCGCGTTCTAGAAGTCTCTTCATCCCCAACAGTTGACTATGTGGTGTGCAGTGACCAGTCACGGAATAAATCGGTGCGATAATCCCCGATGGCACGATGACTACCGGACGGTACGTGAAGGGTCTGAAAGATGATTTCAGCCCCATTATCCAAAGTGACAGTGATTTCGACAAGATGTGGTTCATGCAAGGCGTAGCTCCACCCCATCGATGCAGAAGAGTGTTTGATGTTCTGGAGGAGCCCTTTTGGGAACGCACTCTTGCCCTGCAACTGGCTTGGGCCTCGAGTGGCCGCCATACTATCCGGATCTCAATACATTCGACTCATTTTTGTGGGGACGTGGTGTACAGCAAAAACCCCAAAATCACTGCTGAACTGAAAACAGCCATTCAGGAGATAATCGTCAGCATCGGTGTTCCGATACTTCAGCGGGTCATGAAGAATTACGCTATTTACGCCACATCATTGCCAATGATGGCAGACACATCGAAGACGTCGTAACCTAAATCCGAATATCTGTAGTGACGTTAACATGCTGAATAAAGAGTGTACTGTAATTTGTAAATAATTTATGTTCTGAAACTTCCTGGCAGATTAAAACTGTGCGCCGGACCGAGACTCGAACTCGGGACCTTTGCCGGCGAAAGGCACAGAGTTTTAATCTGCCAGCAAGTTTCACATCAGCGCACACTCCACTGCAGAGTGAAAATCTCATTCTGGAATTTATGTTCTTTTTCATATAGTTCAATAATTGACACCTGTATGTACGTAACACATGTCACTGCTGTACGTCTGCAGCGCTGCATTCACCATGTGACTGACTCATGTGTTCACTTATGAGGGAAATTACAATTAAAGGCAAGCTAAAGTTTTGCTGTTCATTTTGAAATTACTTCCGAAGTCGGTTATATTTCGGCAAATATCCACACATACAAGTGACTTCAGAAGCCTTTCTGGAACATATAAGAAAACTGTAATCTGACTTTAGTTTTATGTCCAGTATGAACAAACAGATATGTCGGCCATTTGGGAACTGATGAACTGCATCAGACAGGCTACAAGTGTGCCTGCTACGCATTCAAATACGGAAAAGAGAGCTACAAGCTACAGAAGATCAGTAACTGCACCTGTTAGTTCAACTTAAATACACACGTCGCGAAATGTAATAGCTAAAAGACTGTTTTTATGCACAAGGGAGCTACAGTATTTAAAATACCGTGAGAAAAACGTAGTATGGTGAATGAAACACCTGGTTAAATCCGCAGGACAGAACAGGGAGCTGTAATTGTGGAAAGGGGCCAAAAATGAGCGGCTGTCAGTTCCACTCTAACACATATAACTTCATTTAGTTGCTCAAACATTACAGCTCAAATTTCCGAGCTTAAATATCGGCTGAATATGTCACAATCTTATGGCTTAAGGGCATAACCTCTTTAATTTTTAAAACGGCTGAAGACCCATGATTCAAAACATAACTACAATAAATTTTTACAAGGCAGAAAGCCCAAGGCTTTATCCTTAAACAACTTTTTTTAAATGAGGCTGAAGGCCCAAACAATGCAAGACTTGACAAGTAAGGAACTTTCAATTTTAAAACGGCTGAAGGTCCATTTTTTTAATGGGTCAAATGGCTCTGAGCACTATGGGACTTAACTTCTGAGGTCATCAGTCCCCTAGAACTTAGAACTACTTAAACCTAACTAAGCTAAGGACATCACACACATCCATGCCCGAGGCAGGATTCGAACCTGCGACCGTAGCGGTCGCGCGGTTCCAGACTGTAGCGCCTAGAACCGCTCGGCCACTCCGGCCGGCCCATTATTTAAAACCCAACTAAAAGCATACAGATACAAACCACCGGCTATGAGCCATTAAAATACAAAATCAAACACCAATAAGAAAAGGCAGTACAGCCAGCGGCGCTCAGAAGATTCCGGGGATCGGTCTGCACTGTAAATATTAACGTTCGCTTAGGGGAGACAGGTAGTTGGCTCAACTATATCCGATCCACCGGCAACCCAACCAAGAGACAGTCAACGGACCCACCGACAGGACGACTTGCTTTCCAGTACACAAGGAGCTCCAAAGTCAAAACGTAAAAGGCGCAGCCGCCCACAACCAAGTATGCATAAGCTGTCATAGCTACACACACGTGTTGGACAGCGACAACACTGTGAGGAAAGGACACTGCCTGAATTTTACCTCAGCGGCCAGGGCAGGTAACAGGAACGCTAACGGCCACAAGGCAGAAAATTCCGCTGGTGCACTCGGACTTCAAATAACCAAAATACAGTTAAACTCCACCGGATGGTGGCCAAACTTTCGCCAGCCCGAACGCTCGCTGTTGCTCATGGGAATACCCCCAACAGCCAACCGTTAAAATCAACGGCACATGTGAACAGACTGGCTTAGGTAATTAAATCACCACTCAACTTTGATGTCCTGGGTCGGTGAACCACTAACCTCGTAGCAATCGGAACAGCTCCCACACACCGCGACACTGCGTAGAGACCGCCAGCGGGCCCGACTCACTCGCCTCGCGGAGATTTCCTGGCTGATCCACACCAACCGACCGACTGCCGCACACCGGCTAGCCGGAAACTATAAGCACCAGACCAAAGACAGTACAAGGTGCGAATATCGATACACACCGCTGCTGCCATACGTACAAAGAGGAAGAACCACGGCATAACCTCAATAACCGCGGGAAACCACACGCAGAGTAACAGTCGAGGTTTAAACCAAAGCATAAATCGGGGCCAGCACGGCTCAGTGAAGATACGGTGAGCCTAAAATAGAACACACAACGTAATATAGGCAACTAACATACATCATCTGCATCTGTGGCAGATGACGTAACTCTGGTAGAGTATCTTAGGGTGCATGATGGGCCAGTTTTATTTAACCTACTATGTACACTGAGACGACAAAAGTCGTCGGATACCTCCTAATATCGTCTACTTCTGGCCGGCTTAGTGCAACAACTCGACGTGACTTGGACTCAGCAAATCGTTGGAAGACCCCTGCAGAATTATTGAGCCATATTACCTCTATAGCAGTCAATAATTGCAGAAGTGTTGCCGGTGCAGAATGTTGTGTACGAACTGACCTCCCAATGATGTCCCATACATTCAAATGGCTCTGAGCACTATGGGACTCAACTGCCGAGGTCATAAGTCCCCTAGAACTTAGAACTACTTAAACCTAACTAACCTAAGGACAACACACACATCCATGCCCGAGGCAGGATTCGAACCTGCGACCGTAGCGGTCGCGCGGTTCCAGACTGTAGCGCCAGAACCGCTCGGCCACCAACGGCCGGCGGTCCCATACATTTTCGATGTGATTCATACTGGGAATTCTTACAAGGGAACCTCCCCATCCCACCCCCCTCAGATTTAGTTATAAGTTGGCACAGTGGGTAGGCCTTGAAAAACTGAACACAGATCAATCGAGAAAGCAGGAAGAAGTTGTGTGGAACTATGAAAAAAATTAGTAAAATATACAAACTGAGTAGTCCATGTGTAAGATAGGCAACATCTAGGAAATCGTAAACTGAGGAGCGCCGTGGTCCCGTGGTTAGCGTGAGTAGCTGCGGAATGAGAGGTCCTTAGTTCAAGTCTTCCCTCGACTGAGAATTTTACTTTCTTTATTTTCGCAAAGTTGTGATCTGTCCGTTAGTTCATTGACGTCTCTGTTAACTGTGATAAGTTTAGTGTCTTTGTTTTGCGACCGCACGGCAAAACCGTGCGATTAGTAGACGAAAGGACGCGGCTCTCCAATGGGCACCGAAAACATTCGATCGCAAGGTCATAGGTCAACCGATTCCTCCACAGGAAAAGATATCTGATATATTCTATACGACACTGATGAAGGCATGTGCGTCACATGACAGGAATATGTTGTCGACCCACCTAACTTGTACACTTAGCGAATGGGTAAAAAGATTCTTCTACCTTGCCCGATTTAGGTTTTCTTTTGGATGTGATAATCACTCCCAAAAAAGTGATGAAAACATATGAGTTTGTCACATAAACTGAAAATAAAAAATTAAACTTTTCACTCGAGGAAAGACTTGAACCTAGGACCTCTCGTTCCGTAGCTGCTCTCGCTAACCACGGGACCACGGCGCTCCTTGACTCCCATAGTTCTTGATGTTGCCTATCATCACATGGACTACTCAGTTTGTATATTTTACTAATTTTTTTCATAGTTCCACACAACTTCTTCCTGTTTTCTCGATTGATCTGTGTTCAGTTTTTCAAGGCCTATCCACTGTGCCAACTTATAACTAAATCTGAGGGGGGTGCGATGGGGAGGTTCCCTTGTTAGTAGCCAGATCATTCGCTCGATTTGTCCAAAATGTTCCTCAAACCAGTCGCGAATAATTGTGGCTCAGTGACATAATATCGTTGTTTGGAAAAAATGGTTCAAATGGCTCGGAGCACTATGGGACTCAACATCTTAGGTCATAAGTCCCCTAGAACTTAGAACTACTTAAACCTAACTAACCTAAGGACATCACACACACCCATGCCCGAGGCAGGATTCGAACCTGCGACCGTAGCAGTCCCGCGGTTCCGGACTGCAGCGCCAGAACCGTTAGACCACCGCGGCCGGCGTTGTTTGGAAAGATGAAGTCTTTGAATGGCTTCAAATGGCCCCCAAGTAGCCGAAAGTAACCATTTCCAGTCAATGATCGATTCAAGTGGACCGTGGGACGCAGGACCCAGTTCACGTGAACACAGCCCAGACTATCATGGAGCTGCCACCAGCTTGCACAGTACCTTGTTGACGACTTGGCTCCATGGCTTCGTCTGGTCTGGGCCACAGTAGAACCCTACCATCAGCTCTTACCGACTGAGATCTGAACTACTCTGACCAGGCCTCGGATTTCCAGAGTCCAACAGACATTATCACGAGCCCAAGAAGGCGCTGCAGATGATGTCGTGCTGTTAGAAAAGTCACTCGCGTCTATCGTCTGCTGCCACAGCCCCGTAACGCAAAATTTCACCACACTTTCCTAACGGATAAGTTCGTCGTACGTCCCACATTGATTTCTGTGGTCATTTCGCTCAGTGCTGCTGGTCTCCTAACACTGACAACTGTACGCAAAGGCCGCAGCTCTCGGTCGTTAACTGAATGCCGTCGGCCGCTCCGTTGTCGGTAGTGAGAGGTAATGCCTGAAAATTGGTATTCCCAGAAAACTACTGACTGTAGATCGCGGAATACGGAACTCCCTAACGATTTCCGAAATGGAATGTACCATCCATCTAGTTCCAACTACCATTCCGCTTCCAATGCCTGTTTAATGCCTGTCGTGCGGCCGTAATCACGTCAGATGCCTTTTCACGTGAATCAAGTAAGTATAAACCACAGTCCGCCGATTCACTGCCCTTTTGTACCTTGTGTACTACCGCCGTCTGTATAAATAGAAATCCCTATTCCATGATTTTTGTCACCTCAGTGTCCAACAGGCCAACGAAAGGCGGACGAATGTCCGAAACAGGTCTTTGCATACATGTTGTTGTTGTGGTCTTCAGTCCTGAGACTGGTTTGATGCAGCTCCCCATGCTACTCTATCCTGTGCAAGCTTCTTCATCTCCCAGTACCTACTGCAACCTACATCCTTCTGAATCTGCTTAGTGTATTCATCTCTTGGTCTCCCCCTACGATTTTTACCCTCCACGCTGGCCTCCAACACTAAATTGGTGATCCCTTGATGCCTCAGAACATGTCCTACCAACCGAACCCTTCTTCTGGTCAAGTTGTGCATACATAAAACTATGTATAAAATTAGACTGCCTGATGAATTTATTCCAGGTGTTTTTTCTTTTGCTTCTAATACAAAACACATCTGTACGCTATAATACAAAAGAAACTGGTACGCCTGCCTAATATCGTACAGGGCCCCTACGAGCACGCAGAAATACCACAGCACGACTTGGCATGGACTGGAGTAATGTCTGAAATACTGCTGGAGGGAACTGACTCCATGAATCCTGCAGGGCTGTCCATAAATCCGTAAGAGTACGAGCGGGTGGAGATCTCTTTTGAACAGCACTTTGCAAGGCATCCCAGATATGCTCAATAATGTTCATGGTTGGTTGTCTTGGGGAAGGAGACCAGACATCGAGGTCATCGGTCTCATCGGATTATGGAAGGACGGGGAAGGAAGTCGGCCGTGCTCTTTGAAAGGAACCATCCCGGCATTTGTCTGGAGCGATTTAGGGAAATCACGGAAAACCTAAATCAGGATGGCCGGACGCGGGATTGAACCGTCGTCCTCCCGAATGCGAGTCCAGTGTCTAACCACTGCGCCACCTCGCTCGGTAATGTTCATGACTAGGTAGTTTGGTGGCCAGCGGAAGCATTTAAACTCAGAAGAGTCTTCTCGGTAGCAATTTTCGACGTGTGGGGTGTCGCATTGTTTTGCTGGAATTTCCGAAGTCCGTCGTAATGCACAGTGGACATAAACGGATGCAGGTGATCAAACAAGATTCTTACCTACGTGTCACCTGTCAGAGTGTCATCTAGACGTATCAGGCGTCCCATATCACTCCAATCCCATATCACTCGAACTGCACATGCCCCATACCATTACAGAGCATTCAGCTTGCTGACACGCAAGATCCATAGATTCATGAGGTTGTCTCCATACCCGTACACGTCTATCCGCTTGATACAATTTGAAACAAGACTCGACCGACCAGGTGACTTGTTCCCATTCATCAACAGTCCAATGCCCGTGTTGACGGGTCCAGGCGAGGCGTAAAGCTTTGTGTCGTGCCGTCATCAACGGCATATGAGTGGGCCTTCGGCTCCGAAAGCCCATATCGATGCCGTTTCGTTGAATGGTTCCCATCCCGACACATGTTGATGGCACTGCATTGAAATCCGAAGTAATGGGTTGCACTTCGGTCAAGTTCAACGGTTCTTCACAGTCATCTATTTTATTGTATTACATATATTATCGGTCCCGTTCTTCCAGCGGCATCGATGTTGGAGATTTGATGTTTTACCGGATTCCTTACATTCACGGTACCCTCGTGAAATGGCCGGACAGGAAAATCCCCATTTCATCGCTACCTCGGAGATGCTGCGTCTCAACGCTCCTTCTCCGACTATAAAACTACGTTCAAGCTCAATTAAATCTTGAAAACCTGTCATGGTAGCAGCACTAACCAATCTGACAACTGCGCCAGACTCATGTTGTGTTATATAGGTATTGCCGACCGCATCGCTGTATTCTGCCTGTTTACGTATATCTGTACTTGAATTCGCATGCCTACATCAGCTTCTTTGGCGCTTCAGTGTAGAAAATAAATTGAAACCTCCTGTGGCAAGCAATATACACACAAAAAAAGTTTTGCATCACCCCATTTCCCAGAGACTCTTGAAAAAAGACGTTGACTTTGGATATTGCATCACAGACACAGTCTCATTCACTTCAGAGATGTCAGCAAACCTGCCCAAAGATGTAAGCAACCATGCACGAGCAGCTCCTATTGGACAGAGGGGGTCCGACAGCCGTTCGGTTCCAATCATTCCACCAGGAAGGAGGTACACGGTTCGTGTTGTCTGTAGTTCAACCATGCCTAGACGATCAGTACCGCGGTTCGATCGCGTCCGCATTATTACTTCGTGCCAGGAAGGGCTGTCAACAAGGGAAGTGTTTTGGCGTCTCGGAGTGAACCAAAGCGATGTTGTTCGAACATGGAGAAGATACAGAGAAACAGGAACTGTCAATGACGTTGCTCGCTCAGGCCGCCCAAGGGCTACTACGGAAGTGGGTGACCGCTACCTACGGATTATGGCTCGGAGGAACCATGACAGCAACGCCACCATGTTGAATAATGCTTTTTGTACAGCCACAGGACGTCGTGTTACGACTGAAACTGTGCTCAAAGGCTGCATGATGCCAAACTTCACTCCCGACATCCATGGCGAGGTCCATGTTTGCAACCACGACACTAAGCAGCGCGGTACAGATGGGCCTAACCACATGGCGAATGCACCACTCGAGACTGGCATCACGTTCTCTTCACCGATGAGTGTCGCATATGTCTTCAACCAGGCAATCGTCGGAGACGTGTTTGGAGGCAACCTGATCTGGCTGAACGCCTTAGACACACTGTCCAGCGAGTGCAGGAAGGTGGAGGTTCCCTGCTGTTTTGGGATGGCATTATGTGGGGCCGACGTAAGCCGCTGGTGATCACGGAAGGCGCCCTAACAGCTGTACGATGCATGAATGCCATCCTCCGAACCATAGCGCAACCATATTGGCGAGGCATTCGCCTCCATGGACGACAATTCGCTCTTCACCGTGCACATCGTGTGAATGATTTCCTTCACGATAACGACATCGCTCGACTAGAGTGTCTAACAACCCTACCACAACAAAGGTCAGCATTTAATAACGATTGTGGTGTTGCTCACGCTGCTAAATACTGCATTTTCGGGCAACAACAGTCATATTATGTGGCAGGTATCATCAGAGAACAGTTAATAAAGTCATTTCATGTAATAATCAAAAAAGTAGGCACTCATCGTTTTGTGTTTCCCACGCTGGTCTCGTGTTATAATGGCTCAATCGTCGAAAATCTAGGTGAATATGATTCCAAGCTCGGATGCAAAAAGGTCTAGGTTTTATTCTGCTATATTCAAAAGTTTTGTAGATGCGCTTCACAATACATTCTTCAAGATTAAACCTTTCAAAGTTAGCACAATGGTGATGTAAAAAAATAATCAGCACTCCGAATTTAAGTTACACTTCCTTTTAACTGCTTTTATTGCAATATCACGTATCACACAAAACATCACTTCACAATACAAAACATACTTGAAAACATCTTCCTCACATTTTCTAAGCCAACTATAATATGCGTCTTTCCAGCATGACGTCCAAGACTTGACCTTTTCAAGGTCCGACTCTATAACAACTTAATAACTAACTATCGCTTACGCGCCCAAAAATCAGATTACAAGTACGTCAAAGATCATAGTGACAAAAGAAAGAATATACATAAGAATAATATCATTGGAATATAAACATATCGATGTATCAAAAGTGAAATCAAATCTGAATGTTGTCTCAGAAATATGTTAAGTAGTTAACAGAAATACAGTAGAATATAGCCGGTATCGAGAGGTTCATGTGAGCTGCCGTAATGGTTGCGTAATTCAAGTACCATTACAAGTGGGCAGCACGCACTCCAAACATGAACCCTATCGACATGCCTGGGATATGAAAAGGACTGTTTATGGACGACGTGACCCACCAAACACCCTGAGAGATCTACACCGGATCTCCATTGAGGAGTGTTACAGTCTGGACCAACAGTGCCTTGATGAACATGTGGATAGCATGCCACGACGAATACAGGCATGCATTAATTCAAGAGGAAGTGCTAATGGGTATTTGAGGTACCGGTGTGTACAGCAACCTGGACCACCGCCTCTGAAGGTCTCGCTGTATGGCGGTACAAGATATAATGGTGGTTTTCATGAGCAATGAAAAGGGATGTTTATGTTGATGTCTCTTCTAATTTTCTGTATAGGTTCCTGAACTCTCGTAACCGAGGTTATGCAAAGCTTTTTTTGATGTGTACATTTTGACGGCTAAGACCCTGCGAAATTCTGACTGCAGTTCTCAATGGCTGTGTGTCCTACAGAACGCGTACACACTCCGGGAAGCTGTCGCCTACCACCCACGAACGTACGTACTGATTGCAGGCACAGCCACCCACGTGCAAACTCCACAGCTCATGTCAAATCGCACACATGCCATGTGTTAATAAATTATTTTCAGTACACTAGTCGCCATGGCGTTTTATGTTGCCTTTGAAAATAATTACAGATAACTGTTGTTGGAGTTTCAGTTCTATACATAAAATAATCTTTAGGATATTCACAATTACCTGGAACCTAGATTTTATTACTTCCCATTACAAGCAAATCCCTGACAAGTTAATATGTCTTGGTGAACACGACAAACAGAGACTCTAACTGAACAATTTGTTGCTAAATGTTTAATAAGTTACTACTTTCAATTTTTCTGAAATTACTATTTCTGGATCAGTGAGGTGGTGAATTTATCACGTATGTGACACGTGAAACTTGGAACTTGTTAATCGGTACTTACGCGAGAGCATGCTTGCTAATACGTTCCAAAACGCCTCACATAAAAACGGAATTTTCTGGCACTCATATTTCGGGTTCCATTGGTGATAAAAAGGTGGGATCCAATGTTTCGGATAGACCTTGAGCAGGCAACTATTTTTGCACCCACCAGTACGAGCGTCTTAGTGTCACAATCCTACAGTATAAGATCAAGGTAGAAATGTTACACATTTTCTCCTGTTTATGTAAATGGGGCAAATCGCTTGGTTCCTTTTGTATATGATCTGGTCTATGGTAGGCTTGATGGAACTTCTGGAGGTACGAGTGACTCATTTGCGGTTCCTCGGAAAACTGGCGAAAAAAAGGGATTTTACCACGTTTTCGCAATCACCAGCAGACAAAGACACAGCAGAGGATTTCACCATGGTTATGTATAGAAAATTGCTGAAATACGAGGGCAGTTCAATAAGTAATGCAACACATTTTTTTTTTCTGAAACAGGGGTTGTTTTATTCAGCATTGAAATACACCAGGTTATTCCCCAATCTTTTAGCTACACAACACTATTTTTCAACGTAATCTCCATTCAATGCTACGGCCTTACGCCACCTTGAAATTAGGGCCTGTA
This sequence comes from Schistocerca nitens, assembly GCF_023898315.1. Lineage (NCBI taxonomy): Eukaryota > Metazoa > Arthropoda > Insecta > Orthoptera > Acrididae > Schistocerca > Schistocerca nitens. Next base: position 124,027,484 of record NC_064623.1, read on the forward strand.
TGCCTGCACGGTACCATTCCACTGGTCGATGTCGGAGCCAACGTCGTACTGCATCAATAACTTCTTCATCATCCGCGTAGTGCCTCCCACAGATTGAGTCCTTCATTGGGCCAAACATATGGAAATCCGACGGTGCGAGATCGGGGCTGTAGGGTGCACGAGGAAGAACAGTCCACTGAAGTTTTGTGAGCTCCTCTCAGGTGCGAATACTTGTGTGAGGTCTTGCGTTGTCATGAAGAAGGAGAAGTTCGTTCAGATTTTTGTGCCTACGAACACGCTGAAGTCGTTTCTTCAATTTCTGAAGAGTAGCACAATACACTTCAGAGTTGATCGTTTGACCATGGGGAAGGACATCGAACAGAATAACCCCTTCAGCGTCCCAGAAGACTGTAACCGTGACTTTACCAGCTGAGGGTATGGCTTTAAACTTTTTCTTGGTAGGGGAGTGGGTGTGGCGCCACTCCATTGATTGCCGGTTTGTTTCAGGTTCGAAGTGATGAACCCATGTTTCATCGCCTGTAACAATATTTGACAAGAAATTGTCACCCTCAGCCACATGACGAGCAAGCAATTCCGCACAGATGGTTCTCCTTTGCTCTTTATGGTGTTCGGTTAGACAACGAGGGACCCAGCGGGAACAAACCTTTGAATATCCCAACTGGTGAACAATTGTGACAGCACTACCAACAGAGATGTCAAGTTTAGCACTGAGTTGTTTGATGGTGATCCGTCGATCATCTCGAACGAGTGTGTTCGCACGCTCCGCCATTGCAGGAGTCACAGCTGTGCACGGCCGGCCCGCATGCGGGAGATCAGACAGTCTTGCTTGACCTTGCGGCGATGATGACACACGCTTTGCCCAACGACTCACCGTGCTTTTGTCCACTGCCAGATCACCGTAGACATTCTGCAAGCGCCTATGAATATCTGAGATGCCCTGGTTTTCCGCCAAAAGAAACTCGATCACTGCCCGTTGTTTGCAACGCACATCCGTTACAGACGCCATTTTAACAGCTTCGTACAGCGCTGCCACCTGACCTGTCGGAAGTCAATGAAACTATACGAGACGAAGCGGGAATGTTTGAAAATATTCCACAAGAAATTTCCGGTTTTTTCAACCAAAATTGGCCGAGAAAAAAAAATGTGTTGCATTACTTATTGAACTGCCCTCGTATTTACGCTTCATTCCTAAGGTCGCGAGCTGGAACTGCCTCTACCTGTATAAGTAATGTACGCACATGACAATTATTAAATACGTTGATTGATGATTGATGACGACTTCTTTATCAGTGATATCTCCTGATTCAAACTGACAGATATACCCGTGATGAGCGAACAGTGCATAATGTAAACTTTGATAGTACAGTTGGTCAAAATTGTATTAACTGTAAGCTCAAAAATGGTCTAAAACATAAATTTTTGGCATCAAACGCTAGCCGCTGATCCAAGACGGGTGTGGACAGCAAATGCTTCAATTATTTACGTTTTATTTCTAAGATCCCGATCTCGAACAACCTTGAAAATTTTCTTGATATCTTCATCCCTTTCCCAGGTACAGAGGTTCAAAGCTACCCTACTCATACACGTAAAGTATGCACCTAACAATTAGAGTTTTGCGTTATTTCAATTTCCCATAAGTAAACTATTTTCGGAGGGTATATACGTTATAAACCTGTGATTTAATTAAACTGACTGGTGTACCTATGAATGAATGAATTAGTGAATGAATGATTCATGTGCGCAAATTCATAGGCAGTTCCTGAGGAAACCCTACGAAGAACATTTTTCACCATTTTCCCCCGTCGGCAGCCGATCAAACCCCGTCGCGGATTCCAAGTTGACTATTTACAGCAAATGGCTGTAATTTTTTACGACGTTCCGAGATTCCTGTCTCCCACAACCTTAAAGTTATCTTGATATCTTGATCTGTTTCCGAGATACTAAAGTTCAAAGCTGTCCCACTCGTGCACGTAAAATGCGGTGCGAGACGAAAATTTAGTTTATAAAGTGATTTAGCACGGAGAAATATGCTGTAAAGTGTCTCCGTTATCATCAGAACTCCAAGTTGTAGTAAAGAAGCCCATGAAAAATTTCTGTGCGCGTAAAATCCCGTCTGAGGTGTAAAATTAGTTTTGCGTTATTCTGAAAAGTAGGGTTACCAACTGCCTCATTGTACCTTCTCCAGAACCTTTAAAATTTTTCGCAGAAACAGTTGCGTGCGAAGATATTTGAGCGTTTTTATGCTGAAAAAGGAGAAGTGATAAATATTATAAGATAGTAGACAGTAGTTGTGGTATAGAAAGACAATAGCAGTGGGAGAGAAAGAGAGGGACACAGTGGCAGCTGGACATAGTAGGCAGTGAGAGAACAGTGTCAGCAAAAGAGTGGAGGAGATAGTGCCAGTGGGAGAGAAATAGAGTGAGGGAGAAAATAGAAGTGGATGAGAGCGAGTGATAATGAGAGACAAAGTCTACTACAATAACAACGAGGAAGAGACTGAGATAGTGACAGTGAAGACAGACACCAAGTGTGGGAAGGATTGACGGAGATAGTAGCAGTAAGAGAGAACTAGAAGAGTCAGTGATAGCTAGAAAGCCACAAAGAGATAATGACGATGAGGTGAGCCGAATGAGTGAGAGAGAATGGGCAATTGGGAGTGGGTGGGCATGTGAGATTTGCAGCGACAGACTAGAGTGTGTGTGTGTTTTTTTTTTTTTTTTACATTTAGGATAGCTTGTGGGAGTGATAGGTGAATTAAATGTTAAAAACAGCACGAATATGTTAGCATGCTAATATTTTTGCCAAAATTTATATAAGTGGTGAGGAAAATAGAATGAGGCAGGTGGTAACCCACTTTTCAGCCAGAGTCTTTTAAATAAACAAGAACATATTCGTCTTTTCCTTTTTTCTTTTTTTTTCTCTCACTGAGCTCACTGAGCGCGTGAGATATACTGTTATAAACTTGTTGTAAAGTAGCCAATTTAGGTATTCTAGAAACAAACTCTGCCGGCCGAAGTGGCCGTGCGGATAAAGGCGCTGCAGTCTGGAACCGCAAGACCGCTACGGTCGCAGGTTCGAATCCTGCCTCGGGCATGGATGTTTGTGATGTCCTTAGGTTAGTTAGGTTTAATTAGTTCTAATTTCTAGGGGACTAATGACCTCAGCAGTTGAGTCCCATAGTGCTCAGAGCCATTTGAACCATTTTTGAGAAACAAACTCTTTACTTCTGTCCTTAAGGCAAATAGAGGTGGAATTTATTTTAGCATTTTTCTGGCTTGTATCCGGGACAATATTATGTATTCTTTCGATATTCGGATGATAACCGTACAGATACCTTCAAGGTGAATCGGTGACTCAGTTAAAGCTACTCGACAAATAATTTACAGTAAATGCGCTTGGTTTAGGTAAATCACTACAGGTAATTGCCACCACGGTCCTTTTGAGGAGGCTATGGGCGATTTCTTCCTCCATCTTTGTGCTGTACACACTTGTGCCACGATTCTGATATTCCCATTGTGACCGGGACGTTAAGCTTTAATCACGTTTCGTGATGTTTTATAAAAATCAGCGCGCACACCATTGCATTCTGGGCTCTATGTAGTATCGTGCTCCAGTAAAACAATAGAATTTTGCAGAAAAATCTCACTCACTCGCAGAGCTTTGCTACCATTTTGTACACTAATAACTACTCATACGACAAAAACTTTTCTACGAAAGGATAGATCTATAGTCTCTTGTAAAATTTAATATTGGATACTTTTGACGGCTCCTTTTACTTTCACGGCCATTTTTATATTAAAAACCGCCTGTATGAATTTCATCACTTTACATACCAAATTTTCTCGTTAGCCATTACATTTTAGTGATGAGCCTCTACCAATAGTACTTCGTTAAGCGAAATTACTTCGCTTGCCGATGAAGTGTCGCTGAAGCATGGCCTTGCGATGATGAATGGGACGAAAATTAATTGCAGCAATTTGCATGAACGACGCTAAATCTTGTTAGCCGTACGCCGTGCCGGTCATCATTAATAATTAGTATATCATCCATAGTCATTCAGTGTGGTCAGAATTAGATGGCATTACCGCAGCATCCATTCAAGAACAACCCCATTTCCTCAGTAAAGCAGCAGTTGTAATCCGTATAGGATGTACGGAAGCGACAGCATTTATTTTACTTTCTCTCAATTTAGATAATTTGCTGAATACTTCAGATTATCGACATTCTTTGGGTTTGTAGATGCACTGCCGCCAATTTTCTCTCGGAAACTGGTGCTCATGTGAAGGATCTGATAGTTATAAGCACTTAAGAACCCCATTTTGTTAATGCACGGTTTAGACGAGTATGAATCTTTTCGAGAATAATTTATTGTAATTTAATGCAACATTACAGTCGTTTCTCACCTTTAGTTTCCAATGTCTCCTATCTTTCCAATCTCACTCCTGCAGATTCCGCTTTGACATTGCTCTTCTGACTCCCTTTTCCGATGTTCTTTTCTAACATCCTCGTCGTCTTCTGTTACTTGGAATCCATTCCGCCATCTTCTAAGTTCATCTCTTCTCACCCGGAGGGCATACGTACCTGTGCCGTGTCATTCGTTTTCCTTCGGTTGAATCCATTATAGCGGTGCACAGGTTCATTCTTTCTTCATTTTTTAGTTTTTCCGGTAGTGTCAACCCGCAGAAGTACCTCCAGAATACCATCTCCCCTGGCGATAAGAACCTCTTAATTCTTTCAGTTATTCCCCATATTTCTACTCCATACTTTGCTGTTTTTCCTACAACAATTTTAAATATCCTAATCTTCGTTCCTTATTTAATAAGTGTGCTCAATAAAACTCCAACATATTTTTTGGTTGCTTGTCTACTTTGTCCAATGCTTCTTTTAATTTCGCACATACTTGAACCATTTTTGTTATATATGACGTCCAAATTTTTTAAAGGCCCACAGACCTTACTATCCCAAAGTCTAACGCCAGGTCTTGACTCACTCCTCCTGCAATCAAATACTTTGTTTTCCTAAATTAATAATTTAACATTTCCGGTACTATCCGTGCACGTTTCTAATCGTATAGTTCATATCATTCTCATCCTCTAGAAAAATGACTTGGTCATCAGAATGGTGCAAGTGAAGAAATTGTCGACACTTATACGAGTAGACACACCCATATTACGACAAGATTGGTTTCCATAGCCTTTCCATTATATTTTAAATAATAAAGTTCCAAGGGTGCACCGCTGTCGTAACTCTTTGGCCATTGGAGTTTCTTTCTTTCTTTCTCGGGGCCTTGATCCCGCTGCAACGCGGGGCCGGCTTTGTTATGACGGATTTGGCAGTGTTAATTGCAGAGGGTGGCCAGATGCCCGTCCTGACGCCACCCCGAACCCCTCGGGATGGAAGTAGTCTACCCCAGCTGTCTGCGTCTAGTGTAAGTCATGAAATAGTGCGAACGTTTTTCAAATGTCTGTGAGTCGTGCAACTGAGGCGGAACTTTGGGACCAGCCCGGTACTCACCTAGCGGGATGTCGAAAACCGCCTAAAAACCACATCCAGGCTGGCCAGCATACCGGCCCTCGTCGTTAATCCGCCAGGTGGATTCGATCCGGGGCCGGCGCGCCTACCCGAGTCCACGAAGCAGCGCATTAGTGCTTTTCTTTTTTTTTTATGGCAGACTCTCTATCCATCTGAGCCATTTTTTCTTTTTTTTATTTTATTTTATTTTATTTTATTTTATTTTGTTATGGACAAAAGGCGTCTTTCAGTTACGACAAACAAAATTAGAAAATTACAGCCGTAGCAACAACAGAACAAGAGTTCCTTCTAAACTATGAAAAAGAATTTGAAACTAATAGTGTGATGATAGATAATAAAGAAAGAAAAATGTAACCAAATCCCGCACGCCATTCCATGTGCATGGCCCCTCGGCGTACAGATTCCATGTTCCAAATTGTTACATTTCGCGGCGTGTGGAGCCCCATGTCGGCGGTCATCCTCTGCCCGGTACTCCCCAACTGTGAGGGGGGTTGTCGAAGACACTGCGCAAATAGTTCGCAAATAGCTGTCGGTATCGGGGTGTACACTCAAGTCTGCTATGACTGTCCTGGAGAAATTGCCAGTAATCAAGCACCAGCTTCTCATCGTCGCGAAAGAGGTAGTATATGGACATGCCTTTAAACCATGTGAGAGCGTGAGTCTTCGCAGGTGGGAAATAAGTATCCTCTGGACAAAGGAGGAGCCGTGGCTCAATTGTGCGAGGCGCGATACGTAGGTAGCAGGCGAGGATCTTCTGCACTAGCAGCCATACCTCTAACGCCGATCCACATGTTAAACAGTGTTCGTCAGTATCTACGAGGTGGAAACGTGGGCAAATGGGGGAATCCGTCATCCCAATAGCGTACAGCCTTTGTCGTGTTACAACCTTCCCGTTCACCACCTGGTACCACGCGGCTCGTACCCGCGTGCGGAGGAACGGCTTCTGGACCGCTCTCCACACTGCCGGCCATAGGGTCGTAGGGCTCTTCCTCTCAGTCACATTCCGAGGTATGGACCTTAGCAGCAGTCTGTAAACGTCTCTCGCCTTGGGAGTGCGAGTGTTGGGAAGGTCTGGGTGCACGTAACTATATTCAAGAATAAATGCGAGAGTGAAGGTGTAATGTGCGCAACCGTGACAGGTGGCAGAAGAGACGCCGGCAGCAATTCCTCTAACAGACGTCCCGTAAGGGAAGCATCTTTGTGGGTCCACAATTTCATCATTGTGCACAAGTATAACGCTGTAGCTCTTGCTCGTACATTTATAAGTCCTAGTCCGCCATCACGCGGAGGGAGGGTGAGTGTTTCGTAGCGGACTTTGAATAGGTGTCCGGCGGTAAGGTAATATCCAAACGCTGCTTGCAATCTGTGTGCCATCGCTGTCGATATCGGTAGGACCTGGGCCATGTGGATCGTCTTAGTCGCCACGTGAAGGTTGAGGTATTCCACACGCTGTAGGAGGTCCATCCGTCGAAGTAAGTTCCGGCGAACTTCTGTGCGTATGGCCTGTAGTAATCGTGCATAGTTCATTGCAGCCGTGCGGCGCACATCCTGTGTAAATGTTATGCCCAAGAACCGGATCTTGTTAACTAGTGGGAGTGGGGCTAAAGCGTCCTCCTGTAGACCTCTCCCAATCGGCATCGCTTCCGACTTGGCCACATTCATGAGACTGCCCGCTGCCAATCCATAGCGATTGATCCATTGTATCACCGATCGTATCTCGCCACCAGATCGGACAAGTAATAGAAGGTCATCAGCATATATCCTGCACTGAAAGGTGTGATCCCTCAATGACATTCCCGAGAGCCTGTTTTTCAACCCTCCGACAAGTGGTTCGAGTGCGATCGCGTAAAGGATCATGGAGAGTGGGCATCCTTGGCGAACTGACCGTCGGATCGGAAAGGGACCCGCAATCCGTCCATTCACCAGTACACGGGATGCAGCTCCACGGAAAAGGCGCTGAAAGATGTCGAGAAAGTCAGGCGGGAAGCCCATGCGGGCCATAACGGACAGAAGGAACTTGTGGTGAACTCTGTCAAAGGCGTGGTCGAAATCAATGGAGATCAGAGCAGCTCGAAGGCGACAGCATGTGGCGATGGCTATTAAATCCCTGCATTCGCTGGTTGCCGTTTGCATGTTGGTCACTCCGCCCTGTGTCGTTTGCTCCATTGAGAGGAGTAGGGGCAGGACCTGCTTTATGCGGCTGGCGAGTAGTCGGGCGAAGATTTTATAGTCCGAGTTGAGCATTGTAATGGGCCTGTAGTCCTCGACCGTCCGACCTCTGGAAGGCTTGTGTATCGGTATAAGGAGACCTATGCTCTCGGCTACCCTGGCGGGTCTTTGGCCACTGGAGTGTCTCGATAGTTTTTCCACCTACTTTTATTCTATAAGTTGTGCCCATGTATAAAGCTAAAAAAGCTTGAACATATAAATAACTCACGCCATTCTCTGACATTTGACGCAGGAGAATGCTATCGCAATCCCTCTTAATATCAATGACGAAAGGATATGGACCTCTAAATACCTGGTCTGTCTTTTTTCACGAGGTCTATTAGCCACAATGTGTTATCTCCTTCGTTCATTATCTGTGATTTGATTCTCGCCTTTATAATTTTCCCGTAATTATAATGTGAAGAATGAATTTGTTACTCCTCTGTGTAAATTGTACAGATTCTATAAGACACTAAAAAGTGGAGTACTTACAAGGGAACCTCCCCATCGCACCCCCCTCAGATTTAGTTATAACTTGGCACAGTGGATAGGCCTTGAAAAACTGAACACAGATCAATCGAGAAAACAGGAAGAAGTTGTGTGGAACTATGAAAAAAATAAGCAAATATACAAACTGAGTAGTCCATCCACAAGATAGGCAACATCTAGAAGAATGTGTACTCAGGAGCGCCGTGGTCCCGTGGTTAGCGTGAGCAGCTGCGGAATAAGAGGTCCTTGGTTCAAGTCTTCACTTGAGCGAAAATTTTACTGTCTTTATTTTCACAAAGTTATGATCTGTTCGTTTGTTCATTGACGTCTCTGTTCACTGTAATAAGTTTAGTGTCTGTGTTTTGCGACCGCACCGCAGAACCGTGCGATTATTATTGAAGTCGCGAGCTATATTTGCTGGATTCATATTGCCCACGGAATACATCTCACGTATTTAATGCACTCTCGTCCAAAGCAGCGAACAGTCAACTGCCAGCCAGGGAGCCTCGTTAGCAGGAATACTGTCTCTTCCGTGCGCTATAGTCGAGTGACGTCGTGTGTTTCGATGTTTGTTAAGGTGTAGCGCCCCATACTACGGCGCAGTTATCTCGCATCGTACGGACGTATAATAATTGTCTGAAAATAAAAATTTAAACTTTTCACACTCGAGGAGACTTGAACCAAGGACCTCTTATTCCGTAGTTGCGCACGCTAACCACGGGACCACGGTGCGCCTGGGCTCACGTTCTCCTCGATGTTGCCTATCTTGCGCGTGGACTACTCAATTTGTATATTTTGCTTATTTTCTTCAGTTCCACACAACTTCTTCCTGTTTTCTCGATTGATCTGTGTTCAGTTTTTCAAGGCCTATCCACTGTGCCAACTTATAACTAAATCTGAGGGGGGTGCGATGGGGAGGTTCCCTTGTTAGAGATAAGGAACCGATTACATTTCATGAGTGGTGCCCGTCAGCTCGTGAAAAAATGCAACGAGCTTCCGAGCCGATATCTACAGTGCTGTCATACGAGGCGGTGGAGAAACCAATGAGGTGCAAAAGACAGCGCACACACATTCACGCAGTATATTCTCATGTGCGTTATGTTCCATAAAAACGTGAAGTTTATGCAGAGTTTCCCAGGAGGAATAGTCAGCACTGAAGGATGTGGCTGGAACGATTGTTTGAAGCAAAAAAGTTTCATATGGACATATGATACATTCCGAATGTTTTTCAACCGAGTGAGGTGGCGCAGTGGCTACCACACTGCACTCGCATTCGGGAGGACGACGGTTCAATTCCGCGTCCGGCCATCCTGAGTTAGGTTTTCCGCGATTTCCCTAAATGGCCCTAGGCAAATGCTGGGATGGTTTCTTTGAAATGGCAGGGCCGACTTCCTTCCCTGCCCTTCCCTAATCCGATGAGACCGATGACGTCGCTGTCTGGTTTCCTTTCCCACACAACCCAACCCCCGAATGTTTTTCGAGATAGGACACATCTAATGTATATTTTTATTTATTTTGTGTGTTAGTCAACACAAAAAAAAATAATTTTTTCCCTGCCCTTCCCTAATCCGATGAGACCGATGACGTCGGTCTGGTTTCCTTTCCCACACAACCCAACCCCCGAATGTTTTTCGAGATAGGACACATCTGATGTACATTTTTATTTATTTTCTGTGTTAGTCAACACAAAAAAAAATTATTTTTGAAGCGAAATTTTTCGTGCCTATTCGATAGAGGAAATTAGTCCACTGCGATTTTTGTTTATCGACACGCTTTGTCGGGGAGAGCAAAACACGAAAATAATGCAGTTGTTGCATCTGTGTAATAGTCAATGCGGGCCAAAGCGATTTTGTCGCTGCTGGCCTACTGGCTATTCTTCGTGTTTCGTTGCCCCTGTCAATACTTATCGACTAAACAAATATAGCACTAGACTAATTGGAGACCGCTCTATCGAATGGGCACCTAAAATTACGCTTTAATAAATGATTTTTCTGTATTTGTTAATATAGAAGATAAATAACAACATACATTAAATGTGTTCTGTCTCGGAAGCCATTTGAAATGAGCATATGACCATGGGAATAATTTTGCTTCAAACTATCATTCCTGTTATATCCTTGAATAATGACATTTCATGCTGGGACATACTGTACAGATCCTGTTTGCCCCCAGTAGCTGAATGGTCAGCGTGACGGATTGTCAGTCCTCTGGGACCGGTTTCGATTCCCGGCTGGGTCGGGGAATTTTCTCCGCCCAGGGACTGGGTGTTGTGCTGTCATCAACATCATCCTATCATCCTCATCGACTACAGGTCGACGAAGTGGCGTCAAATTGAAAGACCGGCACCCGAACGGTCTGCCCGACGTGAGGCCCCCACCATACAAATAAATATATGTACAGATCCTTGATTCTTGCAAGAATACTGTTACTCTTGTAATTGGATTACAAATACTTTTTGGATGCGTCATGTGAAAATGGAGATCAGATATACAGGGTAAGCCTAAACTCTTTACCTGATTAGAAAAATTTATTTCTACGGAATTAACTTACAAAACTTTTTATGGATACACTTCCACTTGTGCTATGTTTTTGCCCGTATCAAGTATAGGCAATACTCAATTCCTCCCCATGTCTTTGACAACTTCTATTCCATCACCGCCTCTACATCGTCTCGTATTTGTGCCGTAGTAGGTTTTACATCGGGAACTTGTGAATTAAACACGTCACCGTTGACGTAATGCCACGGAAATAAGTCAAGAGCGGTTGTGTCGGACGAACCAGTGGCCATGACGCTGGATCGTCTCTGCTGACCTATCTGTCCCCAAGACTTTCCCCAAGATCTGACGAAGAAATAAATCCTATTGTCGCAAGCCATCACCTTATTGAAACCATATTAATGGTTGAAATTCCTGTTACTGAGGTGCAATGCAAATTCCAACAGTTACACGTAAACTGTTGCCGTAATGGAAGTCAAATTTGCAAAAAACAGCGTAAGCTTTACGAATTAAGCTACCACGTACAGTAAATCAAATAACTGTGTCTAGCATAGTTAAAAACAATTTTTTCGCATCGGAGAATGACTTCATGCTCAGCTTATGAAAAGTGCTTCACCACGAACCTTAAACACGAGACCGGTGTTTGTCAAAGTTTGGGGCCATGTCGTTCCCCCCTAACTAGTATTAAATAATTCAAATTTAATCTCATTCTGAACTGATGCCGATCTTCAAAAACAGTACGAGGTGTGACCGCCATAGACACGAACACAGGTCTTGAATTCGTAGTGGCATAGAAGCAAACCACCTCCGAAAGTTATCTTCATAAATTTCTTCCCAAGCCTGAAACAGATTCTGTGTCAGTACATGAAGATTTTTGGCTGGAGGCTATTTGTCCATCGTGACGACTCTATGGATGGCTGATCAGGGAACCAGTCAGGACAGTCAAGGACCCGTTCATTCCTCAAAGCGTTTGTGGTTTGAATGGAAGTTTGAATGGAATATGTCGTTTGGTACCCTGGTCATTAAGCGCATTGCAGTAGTATTTGCTATTCCTGCCGCATACTGGCGTGCACTCAATCTCCCTTCATTAATTATCAAAGAAGTCCTATTCTCATATCCAAACCTCCCAACACCATGATTCCATTAGTTGCACAGGCAGCCGGCCGCGGTGGTCTAGCGGTTCTATGCGCGCAGTCCGGAACCGCGCGACTGCTGCGGTCGCAGGTTCGAATCCTGCCTCGGGCATGGGTGTGTGTGATGTCCTTAGGTTAGTTAGGTTTAAGTAGTTCTAAGTTCTAGGGGACTGATGGCCACAGATGTTAAGTCCCATAGTGCTCAGAATCATTTGAACCATTTGAAGTTGCACAGGCATGGGTTTCGGCAATAGCTGCGCCCTGCGACCTTTCATTTAGTCGTGTAGGACTGTTTTCCGTCGTTATGATGACTAAAAACCGAAGCGATCCTGAACACTCGTTATGAAATGTAGATTGAAACTGCGATAAGGCAGGAAATTAAGGAGATAGGACCTAGTTAAGTTGAAAGAATCAGAGGTTTTTGAGAGTTTCAGAGGGAGCATTTGGCAACTATTGACAAGAACAGGGGATAAAAATGCAATAGAAAACGAAATGGGAGTTTTAAGAGATGAAATAGCGAGGGCAGCAGTGCATCAAATAGGTAAAAGGAAGCAGATGTATGAATATAAAGAGCTCAGATGCGTAAGCAGTCGTAAAAAAAGAAGGGAAAGCTGAAAGGTTGAAGGAGTGTATAGAGGGCCTGGGAGATGTGCTTGAAGACAATATTATAGAACCGGAAGAGGGCTTACATGAAGTTGAGGTGCGAGATATGATACAGCGAGAATAATTTGACAGAGTACTGAAAGAACTAAGTCAAAACGAGGCCCCTGGTATAGGCGATATACCGTCGGAACTACTGACAGCCTTTGGGGAGCCTGCCATGACAAAAGTCTTCCATCTGGTGTGGAAGATGTATGAGACAGGCGCAAATACCCTCAGAGTTCAAGTAGAATATGAACTATTAATTTGATAAATCATCACTGCACAATTCTAACACTAATTCCTTACAGAAGGATGGAGAAACTGTTAGAAGCCGACCTCGGGGAAGATCGGTTTGGATTCCGGAGAAATCTAGAGAGTCACGAGGCAATACTAACCCTAGGACTTTTCTTAGATGTTATGTTAAGGAAAGGCATAAAGCTTTTGACAATTTTAATTGGAATTATGAAGATATCAGAGGTAAAATAGGGCGTTTGAAAGGCTATTTGCAACTTTTACAGAAACCGAATGGTAGTGATAAAATAAAAGGTAAGCCCTGGTTGAGAAGGGAGTGACACAGGGTTTTAGCCTATCGCTGAAGTTATTCAAGCTGTACACTCAGCAAGCAGTAAAGGAAACCAAAGAGAATTTTGGAGTAGCAATGAAAGTATAGTGAGAATAAATAAAAACCTTGAGGTTTGCCAATGACGTTGTAATTCTGCCAGAGACAGCAAAGCAGTTGGAAGAGAGCAGTTGAAGGGGGCGGAATGGACACTGCGTTCAAAGGAGGATATAAGATGAAGATCAACAAAAGCACAACAAGGATAATGGAATGTAGCTGAGTTAAATCAATTGATCTTGAGGGAATTGTATTAGGTAACGAGACACTTAAAGTAGTAGATAAGTTTTATTATTTGGGCAGCAAAATAACTTTTGACGGCCGAAGCAGAGAGGATATAAAATGTAGACAGGCAATGGCAATAAAAGCGCTTTTGAAGAAGAAACATTTTTAACATTGAATATAGACTTAAGTATAGGAAATCTTCTCTGAAAGTATTCGTATAGAGTGTAGCCATGTATGGATGAGAAACATAGGCGATAAACAGTCCTGAAAAGAAGATAACAGAAACTGTTGAAATGTCGTATTGCTACAGAAGACTGTTGAAGATGAGATAGGTAGATCACGTAACTAATGAGGAAGTTCTGAATTGAATTGAGGAAATGAAAAATTTGTGGCAGAAACTGACTAAAAGAAGTGATCGATTGATAGGACGCACTCTGATATACCAAGGGATCAAGAATTTAGCATTAGAGTGAAGTGTATAGAGTAAAAATCGCAGAGGGAGACAAAAAGAAGAAAACATTAAGCTCATTCAGAGGGACGTGGGTTGCAGTAGTTCCTAGGAGATGATGAGGCCCGCACAGTTGTGATTAGCTTGTAGAGCTGCATCAACCAGTCTCCAAACAGAAGATCACAACCACAAAAACAAAACTGAACGCCACAAATGACACGCAGAGTTGTGTTTGGTTCTCGGTCTGCCCCACGCAAGTCTCTATTGTGTGAGGTATGGTGTGAGCGGTAAACGACACATGACAAGTGGAGATCTCAACCCATCTTGCAGTAGTCTGCTTCTGCCGTTGTAACACTCCACCTGTAACCTCTTCCCAGATTTCTGCTATTACGATTCGTCTGTTCGCCAGAGGCAGCCGACCAACGGTACATTCTGCTTGTGGTGTAGTCCTCCTGGAACGGTCCGTGGCTACTCGTCTTGCCCCACTGTCGTTCTCGATCCACGTCGTTCTGCGTTCACTGTGCCACAAGCAGCTGCCTATCCAATGTGTTATGATGCTGCCTCGACTGATGCCAGTGATTGAACTTACTTGAAAACGTGAAAGATAGCTGGCAGTAAGTGAAAACTTCTAGACAATCTAAGGGCAAATCAATCCTAAGTACATTTCTATTTTTATAAGTAAAAATCCAAAACTTTGTATAATTGCCTCCTTACCTCCGGCACTTAACTTAAATCGAATTGTTGTTGTTCCACCTCGCGAGCCGTGAAATACAATGCGTTCCAAAAAAACTCGGCCACCCATACGGGGACGAGGAAGCTGAATGAAACTACACGGTTGAAAGGGTTTGTGATGTTATTTCAGTGGCTACAAAATGAATTAAAATTTACAAAGGTCATGGTAGTATGAACAAAGAGCCCACGTCTCAGTAGGGTTACCACCCACCCTCCCTCTCCCACACCTCGACACTTAAGGATATTCTGTTGGGAAGGATGTCATAAAAACCGCTGCATCCTCTCTTGAGGCAAGCTGGCCAACAACTCTTGTACTGGTCCTCGATACCCTGCATAAGGAACAGAGTTGACATCGGAGCTGGACTGACATGTTTTACCGGCAACAGATCTGAGAATTTTGTTGGCCACCCAAGTATTCTATATTTACATCTACATCTACAAAGGTACTCCGCAAGGCATCGAAGGGTGCGTGGCGGAGGGTAGCTTTACCACTACTAGTCATTTCCTTTTCTGTTCCGCTCGCATTAGAATGAGGGAAAAACGACTGTCCATATACCTAATTTCTGGTATCTCATCTTCGTGGTCCATACGCGCAATCTACTTTGGCGGCAGTAGAATCGTTCGGCTGTCAACCTCATATGCCGGTTCTCTAAATTTTCTCAGTAGTGTTTCTCGAAAAGAACGTAGCCTTCCTTCCAGGTATTACCATTTGAGTCCTAGAAGCATCTCCGTAACATTTACGTGTTGTTGGAACAGATGTACCATCTTGTCTCTACACTGCTTCGATGTCTTCCTTCAATCCAATCTGGTAAGGGTTCCAAAGACTCGAGCAGTACTCTAGAATAGGTCGCACCAGCGTCCTGTATGCGATCTCCTTTACAGGTCAACTACACTTTCCTAAAATTCTGCCAATAAACTGAAGTCGACCATTCCCCTTCCCTACAACAGTTCTCACATGCTCGTTGCATTTCATATCGCTCTGCAACGCTACGCCCAGATATTTAAACGACTTGATTGCGTCAAGCAGAACACTACTAATACTGTATCCGAACATTACAGGCTTGTTCTTCCTACTGAACCTCATTAACCTACATTTTCCCATATTCAGAGCTAGCTGCCATTCATCACGCGAACTAGAAAATTGGAAATTTGTGGTAAGATCTTATGGGACCAAACTGCTGAGGTCATCGGTTCCTAAGCTTACACACTACGTAATATAAATTAAACTAACTTAAACTAAGGACAACACGCACACCCATGCCTGAGGGAGAACTCGAACCTTCGAGTGGAGGCAGCCCGCGGACCGTGACAACGCGTCTTAAACCACGCGGCTATCCCGCGCGGCACGCGAACTAGAAATTTTGTCGAAGTCGTCTTATATCATGCTGCAGTCACTCTACTTCGATACCCTACCGTACACCACGGCATCATCAGCAAACAAACGCAGATCGCTGCCCACCCGTCCGCCAAATCATTTATGTACCGGGTGATCAAACAGTCAGTATAAATTTGAAAACTTAATAAACTACGGAATAATGTAGGTAGAGAGGTAAAAATAGACACTCATGCTTGGAATGACATAGGGTTTTATTAGAACTACCCCATATTGCTAGACGATCTCTTGCGCGCGTCGTTTGGTGATGATCGTGTGCTCGGCCGCCACTTTCGTCATGCTTGGCCTCCCGGGTCCCCAGAACTCAGTCCGTGCGATTATTGGCTTTGGGGTTACCTGATTGTCGCAAGTGTATCGTGATCGACCGACATCTCTAGGGATACTGAAAGACAACATCCCACACCAATGTCTCACCATAACTCCGGACATGCTTTACAGTGCTGTTCACAACATTATTCCTCGACTACAGCTATTGTTGAGGAATGATGGTGGACATATTGAGCATTTCCTGTAAAGAACTTCATCTTTGCTTTGTCTTACTTTGTTATGCTAATTATTGCTGTTCTGATCAGATGGAGCGCCAACTGTCGGACATTTTTTGGTTCTAATAAAACCCCACGTCATTCCAAGCATGTGTGTCAATTTGTACCTCTCTGTCTACATAATTCGGTGATTTATTCAGTTTTCAAATTTATATTGACTTTTTGATCACCCGGTATATAGAGAACAACATCGTTCCCATCACACTTCCCTGGGGCACTGCTGACGATACCCTTCTCTCTGATGAACACTCGCCGTCGTGGAAAAACTAGTGGGTTCTGTTGCTTAAGAAGTTTTCGAGCCACTCACTTCAAAAATGTTCAAATGTGTGTAAAATCTTATGGGACTTAATTGCTAAGGTCGTCAGTCCCTAAGCTTACACACTACTTAACCTAAATTATCCTAAGGACAAACACACACACCCATGCCCAAGGGGGACTCGAACCTCCGCAGGGACCGAGCCACTCACTTATCTGTGAAATTATTCTATGTGCTCGTACCTTCGTTATCGTCCTGCAATGAGGCACCGTGCCAAACGCCTTCCGGCAATCTGTTAATATCGAATCTACCTGTTGCCCTTTATCAGTAGTTGGAAGTATATCATGTGAGAAAAGGGCAAGCTGGGTTTCACACAACAGTTTATTCCTGAAACAATGCTGACTCACGCACGTAATCTTCTCTGAAAGTATTCGTATAAAGTGTAGCCATGTATGGATGAGAAACATAGGCGATAAACAGTTCTGAAAAGAAGATAACAGAAACTGTTGAAATTTCGTATTGCTACAGAAGACTGTTGAAGATAAGATAGGTAGATCACGTAACTAATGAGGAAGTTCTGAATTGAATTGAGGAAATGAAAAATTTGTGGCAGAAACTGACTAAAAGAAGTGATCGATTGATAGGACGCACTCTGATATACCAAGGGATCAAGAATTTAGCATTAGAGTGAAGTGTATAGAGTAAAAATCGCAGAGGGAGACAAAAAGAAGAAAACATTAAGCTCATTCAGAGGGACGTGGGTTGCAGTAGTTCCTAGGAGATGATGAGGCCCGCACAGGAGTGATTAGCTTGTAGAGCTGCATCAAACCAGTCTCCAAACAGAAGATCACAACCACAAAAACAAAACTGAACGCCACAAATGGCACGCAGAGTTGTGTTTGGTTCTCGGTCTGCCCCACGCAAGTCTCTATTGTGTGAGGTATGGTGTGAGCGGTAAACGACACAAGTGGAGATCTCAACACATCTTGCAGTAGTCTGCTTCTGCCGTTGTAACACTCCACCTGTAACCTCTTCCCAGATTTCTGCTATTACGATTCGTCTGTTCGCCAGAGGCAGCCGACCAACGGTACATTCTGCTTGTGGTGTAGTCCTCCTGGAACGGTCCATGGCTACTCGTCTTGCCCCACTGTCGTTCTGGGTCCACGTCGTTCTGCGTTCACTGTGCCACAGGCAGCTGCCTATCCAATGTGTTATGATGCTGCCTCGACTGATGCCAGTGATTGAACTTACTTGAAAATGTGAAAGATAGCTGGCAGTAAGTGAAAACTTCTAGATAATCTAAGGGCAAATTAATCCTAAGTACATTTCTATTTTTATAAGTAAAAATCCAAAACTTTGTATAATTGCCTCCTTACCTCCGGCACTTAACTTAAATCGAATTGTTGTTGTTCCACCTCGCGAGCCGTGAAATACAATGCGTTCCAAAAAAACTCGGCCACCCATACAGGGACGAGGAAGCCGAATGAACCTACACGGTTGAAAGGGTTTGTGATGTTATTTCAGTGGCTACAAAATGAATTAAAATTTACAAAGGTCATGGTAGTATGAACAAAGAGCCCACGTCTCAGTAGGGTTACCACCCACCCTCCCACTCCCACACCTCGACACTTAAGGGTATTCTGTTGGGAAGGATGTCATAAAAGCCGCTGCATCCTCTCTTGAGGCAAGCTGGCCCACAACTCTTGTACTGGTCCTTGATACCCTGCATAAGGAACAGAGTTGACATCGGAGCTGGACTGACATGTTTTACCGGCAACAGATCTGAGAATTTTGTTGGCCACCCAAGTATTCTATATTTACATCTACATCTACAAAGATACTCCGCAAGGCATCGAAGGGTGCGTGGCGGAGGGTAGCTTTACCACTACTAGTCATTTCCTTTTCTGTTCCGCTCGCATTAGAATGAGGGAAAAACGACTGTCCATATGCCTCTATACGAAGCCTAATTTCTGGTATCTCATCTTCGTGGTCCATACGCGCAATCTACTTTGGCGGCAGTAGAATCGTTCGGCTGTCAACCTCATATGCCGGTTCTCTAAATTTTCTCAGTAGTGTTTCTCGAAAGGAACGTAGCCTTTCTTCCAGGTATTACCATTTGAGTCCTAGAAGCATCTCCGTAACATTCACGTGTTGTTGGAACAAATGTACCATCGTGTCTCTACACTGCTTCGATGTCTTCCTTCAATCCAATCTGGTAAGGGTTCCAAAGACTCGAGCAGTACTCTAGAATAGGTCGCACCAGCGTCCTGTATGCGATCTCCTTTACGGGTCAACTACACTTTCCTAAAATTCTGCCAATAAACTGAAGTCGACCATTCCCCTTCCCTACCACAGTTGTCACATGCTCGTTGCATTTCATATCGCTCTGCAACGCTACGACCAGATATTTAAACTTGATTGCGTCAAGCAGAACACTACTAATACTGTATCCGAATATTACAGGCTTGTTCTTCCTACTGAACCTCATTAACCTACATTTTCCCATATTCAGAGCTAGCTGCCATTCATCACGCGAACTAGAAAATTGGAAATTTGTGGTAAGATCTTATGGGACCAAACTGCTGAGGTCATCGGTTCCTAAGCTTACACACTACGTAATATAAATTAAACTAACTTAAACTAAGGACAACACGCACGCCCATGCCTGAGGGAGAACTCGAACCTTCGAGTGGAGGCAGCCCGCGGACCGTGACAACGCGTCTTAAACCACGCGGCTATCCCGCGCGGCACGCGAACTAGAAATTTTGTCGAAGTCGTCTTATATCATGCTGCAGTCACTCTACTTCGATACCCTACCGTACACCACGGCATCATCAGCAAACAAACGCAGATCGCTGCCCACCCGTCCGCCAAATCATTTATGTACTGGGTGATCAAACAGTCAGTATAAATTTGAAAACTTAATAAACTACGGAATAATGTAGGTAGAGAGGTAAAAATTGACACTCATACTTGGAATGACATAGGGTTTTATTGGAACTACCCCATATTGCTAGACGATCTCTTGCGCGCGCCGTTTGGCGATGATCGTGTGCTCGGCCGCCACTTTCGTCATGCTTGGCCTCCCGGGTCCCCAGAACTCAGTCCGTGCGATTATTGGCTTTGGGGTTACCTGAAGTCGCAAGTGTATCGTGATCGACCGACATCTCTAGGGATGCTGAAAGACAACATCCGACACCAATGTCTCACCATAACTCCGGACATGCTTTACAGTGCTGTTCACAACATTATTCCTCGACTACAGCTATTGTTGAGGAATGATGGTGGACATATTGAGCATTTCCTGTAAAGAGCATCATCTTTGCTTTGTCTTACTCTGTTATGCTAATTATTACTGTTCTGATCAGATGGAGCGCCATCTGTCGGACATTTTTTGAACGTTTGTAGTTTTTTGGTTCTAATAAAACCCCATGTCATTCCAAGCGTGTGTGTCAATTTGTACCTCTCTGTCTACATAATTCGGTGATTTATTCAGTTTTCAAATTTATACTGACTTTTTGATCACCCGGTATATAGAAAACAACATCGTTCCCATCACACTTCCCTGGGGCACACCTGACGATACCCTTCTGATGAACACTCGCCGTCGTGGAAAAACTAGTGGGTTCTGTTGCTTAAGAAGTTTTCGAGCCACTCACTTCAAAAATGTTCAAATGTGTGTAAAATCTTATGGGACTTAATTGCTAAGGTCGTCAGTCCCTAAGCTTACACAGTACTTAACCTAAATTATCCTAAGGACAAACACACACACCCATGCCCAAGGGAGGACTCGAACCTCCGCAGGGACCGAGCCACTCACTTATCTGTGAAATTATTCTATGTGCTCGTACCTTCGTTATCGTCCTGCAATGAAGCACCGTGCCAAACGTCTTCCGGAAATCTATCAATATCGAATCTACCTGTTGCCCTTTATCAGTAGTTGGAAGTATATCATGTGAGAAAAGGGCAAGCTGGGTTTCACACAACAGTTTATTCCTGAAACAATGCTGACTCGCGCACGTAATCTTCTCAGTCTCACGAAAGTTTATGTGTGGATGAATATTGTCTTGATGAGAAATGTCACCACGATGCTCTCAAATGAGACGTTACACATGAGGTCGCAGGATGTTCACTAAGTAAGGTTGTGGTGTCACTGTTCCCTAACCACTACCAGCTGTGACCTGAAGTCATACTTGGTGGCTGTCTACACCATCACCCTAGGACAAACACAGCTGTGCCTCTTCAAAAATATGGGAAGACCACTAGGACGCCACCAATCCCGTCGACAATGGTCATCCTGGTGGTACAAAACCGTGGTTCGTCTCTAAAACCCTTGCAACGCCATTCGTTTGCATTCAGTGCTTTTGTTAGTGGCATCACTGCAAACACGGCCGTTTGTATTGTTGTGTTAACGGAAGCCTACGCATGGAACGGTGATTACCTAGTCCATCTGCTGGCGGGCTCCAGCCAGTGGTCCGGAATGGCATAGAGTGTTGCAGGGAGTCTATTACTTGTTCTCGGAAAGCAGGCGCTGATGTGAAGGGGTTAGAGCGTGATTGGTGCACAATATAGTGATCCCCATTGTCGTTGTCATACGTTATCGACCGGAGATTTGACGTCGAGTGTGCCTACCTTGTCATTCTAACATTCGTACACTGTCACGTCTGAATGTCAGACAAAAGTGGGGATTGCACGATTCCAGTAGCCGGCCATATGGAAATCCACAGTGAGGTCCCTTACAAACGTTGCTGAAAAGCTCCAATAAACATGGGTTCACAAATCAACTTGTCGAGATACAGCACATATTGTGTTGCGGTTCATCAGTGTCTCAGAACACGTGACATGTCTAGACGTTAAAGTAGGTGTCTGAAATGTTAGCTGTGCGTCTGAATGTAACACTGAACTCATATCTCAAATGTGTTGCGAATCCTCTCAGGCAGTCCTGGGTAAGTCAGTAAATGCTGTAAAGCTGCTTCCATGCGAAAGCATAATGCCCCAAGAGAGTTGATCTTGGTAACGTTGACCAAGCTTCTGACATGACCCCACACACAGAAATCCGTGGGATTTATATCTTAAGACCTTGGAGGCCATGGTACAGGCCCTCCTCTACCTATCCAGTGTTGATCATACGTCCGAGTTAGAAGGTGGCTTACTCGTAAATGAAATTGTGCTGGAGCACCGTCAAGCATCAGCCACATGTTCAGGCGTTGGTTCAGTGAGACATAATCATGTACATCTGGAAGTGCACTCCGCAAAAACTGTATATACTGCGGTCCAGTTTCTCTCTGTCGTAGGAAGTGTGGCCCAATCATGCGGTTTCCAGGGAGTCCCGTCCAGACGTTCAATGAATAACGCTGCTGATATCGTGATGCGTGTATTGAATTAGGATTGACATCGGCCTAAATTTGACAGTTATGGTAGTTAAAAATACCGTCACGGATAAATCCAGCGTCATCTGAGGACAGAATACTGTTCACAAACAGGTGACTCCGGTTACACTGTAGTTGCAACCATTGACATAAATTCTCTCTAGGAGGGAAGTCTGCATTGTTGAGGGCTAGCACTCGCTGGAGATGATGCGGATAGAGTACTTGTCGATGTGAAATCCGCCACACGCTCTTCTGACTCAGGACAAGCTCTTCCTCCTTGCTGAAGTACTCGAACGTCCATGTACAATGCAGAAACCATTTCCTGGATCTGATTCGTTCTTCTCGTACTTGGTGTGCGAAACGCCAGGTTTCTCTAAGGCGCTCATGTATCTGGACAAATGAATGCCTGTCGGGCTGCCTGCGTAGAGGAAAAGCTTCTTCATACAATCGTGCACACTCAAAGACACTGCCATTCGCTTTATCGTATATGAAGTGCATGTCAGCGTACTCTTCATTAGTTTTACCTCTACCCATGGTACCTTCACGGTCGTAACTGATCGAGAGGCCGGTACTGCACAGTGCATGGAAAGGGAAAGCGAAGTAGATGCGCATGCAAAAACAGATAGTCTATCCGAAACCTTGAGATACCAACGTAAATACCGCGGTATCCAGGAGCGTTTACAGTTGGTCCCCAATTAATGCGATATCTCTGCAGTGGTTGATTTGCAGACCCATGTTTATTGAAGCTTTGTAGTTATTTTTGACTTGCACTTTCCGTGTGTAAATACATTGACCATCGCTTCTGAAACACCCTGTGCACCCTGCCAGGATAGGTAACATAACTAATTCAATCTGGGGGACATTCCATCCGTCACGGGGAATAACCTATTACAATCTCTTTGTGTACGTCTACGAAACTGTGTTGACATACGACCATGTCTTCTGGGTGTTCCCCTTATTTTGTCAGATAGTGTACTTTTTTCTTCCCTTGTCCTGCTATCCACAAGATTATAGAATCATTACTGCTCAAGATGACTCATTTTTCGAAGGCGGCCAATCTGGTTTGATCCTGTATATGAGGAGACTTCCCGCGACAAGGTAACGCAAGCTACAACAGGTCCCGATGTGTTTACAATTCGTCTCGTTTGTGACAGAGACCATTTCATACATCGATTCCTGCCTGCTGCAGGGAGATGTTCACCAGATGAATGCGAACTGCTCTTGTGTTATCAGTTTGGAAGATGGTCCCATCACCAAAATGTTGCCTGCGTGGATGGACAGTAGTTTGGAGATTCCTGTCTTTATACATCACAGCCTCCAATTATCCCAGTTTCAGATACATCTGTAAATGATGCCGGCCCACCTACATCCCTGCTCAATGCGTAAATATGCTTGCCTGAGACGTTGCAACGGCCACTATTTATTTTTATAGTTTTTCATTCCCTTTTTTACGTCAGACGAGTTGTGATAATTATCTGAACCTTTTATACTGACAGAGCTGCCCGATTATTTTTATTTAATTTAATGTTTTCATTTGATTTATACGATCACACAATCAAATTTTTAGAATGAATTTACGTTAGCTATAAACTGACGTACTTGCAATGTATCCCCATTTTGTGATAATAACTAACAACCTACCTAGCCAAATAGTTACTTGTTGTCCAAACCGTGACCTATTCTCAACACCTATGTCAGTGATAGAGCAACAGAATTCTGAAGGCACAGTGACTCGCTAACATTGGCCGTTATTCTTTTTATATCGCTTCCTACTTGCTTGGCATCTTTTGACATAATCACAGTTTTGCGGCAGAGCAGTGCACACAGGCCAAGACAGAAGCCAGTATTTACCATTAGGCAATCCATCGGAAAGTATTCCTCTAAATTCTATAGAAACTCAACATTTTAAGCCATTTTGAGTTTGAATGTTGATGTTGTCTTTTTTTATTTAACCTTGAGACAGCATAAACACTCTATTTACTACCAGTATACAGGGTCCATTGATAGTGACCGGGCCAAATATCTCACGAAATAAGCATCAAACGAAAAAACCACAAAGAACGAAACTCGTCTAGCTTGAAGCGGCAAACCAGATGGCGCTATAGTTGGCCCGCTAGATGGCGCTGCCATAGGTCGAACGGATATAAACTGCGGTTTTTAAAATAAGAACCCCCATTTTTTATTACATATTCGTGAAGTACGTAAAGAAATATGAATGATTTAGTTGGACCACTTTTTTCGCTTTGTGATGAATGGCACTGTAATAGTCATAAACGTATAAGTACGTCGTATCACGTAACATTCCGCCAGTGCCGACGGTATTTGCTTCGTGATACATTATCTGTGATAAAATGGACCGTTTACCAATTGCAGAAAAAGTCGATATCGTGTTGATGTATGGCTATTGTGATCAAAATGCCCAACGGGCGTGTGCTATGTATGCTGCTCGGTGTCTGGAAAACATCATCCAAGTGTCCGGACCGTTCGCCGGATAGTTACGTTATTTAAGGAAACAGGAACTGTTCTGCCACATGTGAAACGTCAACCACGACCTGCAACAAATGATGATGCCCAAGTACGCGTTTTAGCTGCTGTCGCGTCTAATCCGCACATCAGTAGCAGACAAATCCGCGCGAGAAACGGAAATCTCAAAAACGTCGATGTTGAGAATGCTACATCAACATCGATTGCACCCGTACCATATTTCTATGCACCAGGAATTGCATGGTGACGACTTTGAACGTCGTGTACAGTTCTGCCACTGGGCACAAGAGAAATTACGGGACGATGATAGATTTTTTGCACGCGTTCTATCTAGCGACGAAGCGTCATTCACAACAGCGGTAATGTAAACCGGCGTAATATGCACTATTGGGCAACGGAAGACCCACGATGGCTGCGACAAGTGGAACATCAGCGACCTTGGCGGGTTAATGTATGGTGCGGCATTATGGGAGGAAGGATAATTGGCCCCCATTTTATCGATGGCAATCTAAATGGTGCAATCTATGCTGATTTCCTACGTAATGTTCTACCGATGTTACTACAAGGTGTTTCACTGCGTAACAGAATGGCGATGTACTTCCAACATGATGGAAGTCCGGCACATAGCTCGCGTTCGGTTGAAGCGGTATTGAATAGCATATTTCATGACAGGTGGATTGGTCGTCGAAGCACCGTACCATGGCCCGCACGTTCACGGCATCTGACGTCCCCGGATTTCTTTCTATGGGGAAAGTTGAAGGATATTTGCTATCGTGATCCACCGACAACGCCTGACAGCACGCGTCAGCGCAATGTCTATGCATGTCTGAACATTACGGAAGGCGAACTACTCGCTGTTGAGAGGAATGTCGTTACACGTATTGCCAAATGCATTGAGGTTGACGGACATCATTTTGAGCATTTATTGCATTAATGTGGTATTTAAAGGTAATCACGCTGAGATCATTTATTGCATTAATGTGGTATTTACAGGTAATCACGCTGTAACAGCATGCGTTCTCAGAAATGATAAGTTCACAAAGGTACATGTATCACATTGGAACAACCAAAATAAAATGTTCAAACGTACCTACGTTCTGTATTTTAATTTAAAAAACCTACCTGCTACCAACTGTTCGTCTAAAATTGTGAGCCATATTTTTGTGACTATTACAGCGCCATCTACCACAAAGCGAAAAAAGTGGTCCAACTAAAACATTCATATTTCTTTACATACTACACGAATATGTAATAAAAATGGGGGTTCCTATTTTAAAAAACGCAGTTGATATCCTTTTGACCTATGGCAGCGCCATCTAGCGGGCCAACCGTAGCGCCATCTGGTTTCCCCCTTCGAGCTAGACAAGTTTCATCCATTGTAGTTTTTTCGTTTGACGCTTATTTCGTGAGATATTTGGCCCGGTCACGATCAATGGACCACCCTGTATATTGCTTAGCTGTAATATGTGTGCTAGAACTAATTCCTTACACTTCATTGATTTTAAATAACATCTAACAACAATCCGTGGGTGAAGAAGGTCTTTAATGTTTAGTCACTCAATAAGAACAATAGAATTTAACATATTTAGCAATAGATATTGAAATTCGTATCTCTGAAGGAGCACTAGTAATTCTGCATCTCTCTGTAGTTACTGAAACTAATGAGTAATGAAATTTGTTCATCCACAATCGGGTGCATATTTTAATTTGGATAACAGGGTAGCTAACAGTCAATTAGAGACTTGTCGCGTGGTATATCAACAAATTCTTTAAAACCATTAACCGTCTCCCTACTACAGAAATAAATTGAAAAAAGTAGCGTCGTTTGGCTTTTGCAGTTAGTGTTGTGTGATACGTAACACTCTACTCGTTCGTGCTCACAAGGGGAAGGCCTCAGACACGGCCAACCGATTCGGCTCAAATTTGGCAGGTCGCTAGTGTACAACCTAAAACGAAGGAACCTAAGATATTTTGGGTCAATACCCCCGCGTTTTTTAGAAAATCAACCCTAAAGGTTATGACGAGCAATCGACTCAAAATTGGCGGGCTCGATAGATAATTGTAAATAGAGCATTTTTCATAAGGTATGTGGCCCGCAAACGCAAACTTTTTCCAGAAATCGAGGTAAGAAACTTTTACAACAGCTGCTTCTGTACCCACATGGTAAACGCTTTTCGCCGACAGCACCGATAGTTGCCGGCACGGTAGCTCAGTGTGTTCGGTGAGAGGGTTAGCTGCCCTCCGTTATAAAAAAATCTGAGTCAACGGCTCAACACTGAACGGGTGTCATGGGACATCCGCACCGAACAAATGAATCGAACAAAACGAGAACAATAAAAAAAAATACCGCAATGGCCAAGGTAATTGTCTGGGATTCGGAGAGCCCGGGTTTGAATCTCGAAGAAACCTAGCAAATGTTCTTCTTCCCCTTTGTATTTTTCCATATCTCAATTTAAAGGAATAGGGGGGTCAATAAGGTAAGTAAATCAATAAGGAATGATAATATTAAGGTAGGCAAATAAATTTCTCGAACGCCGAGAAACAGAACTGCCTGCTTTCGGCAGTGCATTGATAATACATCTGTCTTGCAACACTTTAACAAACCCAAACACATCGTCGATAACTTCCCGCTTGCCATCGTCTGTGACAGGCTCCCAACTATATATCACGGCACGAGTCGAAGGGTGTACATCCTCCATTATTCAGATTATGCACCTGAAAGAGCCGCGCGACTGCTACGGTCGCAGGTTCGAATCCCGCCTCGGGCATGGATGTGTGTGATGTCCTTAGGTTGGTTAGGTTTAAGTAGTTCTAAGTTCTAGGGGACTTATGACCACAGATGTTAAGTCCCATAGTGCTCAGAGCCATTTGAACCACCTGAAAGATGTGACACAACAAACAATAACTAGTTACTACGGCATAAACAGACGAGCTAATTACTACAAAGAACATACAGTACTCGTCATATGTTACTTACGGAAGAAAACTGTATTCATTCACAAAACGTATTTCATTCGGCGCATTAACGAAGGAAAAATCACTACAGGTATTCGCGAGGTTCGCGGCAGCCTAATGACGGAAAACAATTCTTTCCGATTGACTTATTAGGCTCGTGCTGAACATCTTCATTCTATGATATTACAAGAGGAAACCGGGGCAACATAACTCTCCCCGCGTGCATTCTGTCCCGTGCCTCGCTGTAAACAAGCGTCGAGTGGTTGGTTATCTGTGATCCCTCATGAGGAATTCGCAGCACTCTACTCGGAGTTGTTTTCATGTGACAAGGCTTAAACGTTTAATACTTTAATAACTCACGGCGTTTGGAAAATTAGTTTGCCTACCTTATTATTATCATTCCTTATTGATTTACTTACGTTATTAAGCCTCCTATCCCTATCAATTGAGGTATGGAAAAATACAAACGAAAAGAATAACATCCGCTAGGTTTCTTCGAGATTCCAACCCCGGTTTTTGATTCCCAGCCAGTTACCTTGGCCGCTGCGCTATCGGCACTGTCGGCGAGAAACGTTTACCATGTGGGTACAGAAGCGACAGTTGTAAAAGTTTCTTTCCTCGATTTCTGGAAAAGTTTGCTTTTGCGGGCCCCATACCTGATGATGAAAAATGCTCTATTTACAATTATCCATCGATCCCTTCAATTTTGGGTCGATTGCTCGTCATAACCTTTTGGGGGCGATTTTCTCAAAATTGCGGGGGTGTTGACCCAAAATATCTTAGAGTCATTCGTTTTAGGCTGTACACAAGCAACCTGCCAAATCTGAGCCGAATCGGTTGGCCGTGTCTGAGCCCTTCCCCTAGTCAGACATGTTAGGTCATATTTATTATGTCAACCTTCTCATCAAATGTCATGTCTCCGTGCTCGTCGTCAACTGTGGGGTGTCTAGGAAGCCTTGCTACTCCTATCGCTAGACAATATTCAGACAAATCGTAGAAACAAGTTTTATTACAAAATGAAAAGCGACAATGCTTAACTTTGACAATTACACAGAAGTGTCGCAAGCAAAGAGCGACATATGAAATAAACAAGCTTCTTCAGTATATACAATTGCAAGTCGGTGCTACATAGATATTACACGTGAAGTAACTAGAGTCGACATTTCTATCCAAGCAGTTACTCCTGAAGCTATGCTTACACTAGGCCCGCGACCAGTCGAGCGTGGAGCTTGTGTCCTCTTCACACAGGAGCCGCTGCCGTCGCGTTGTCGTCCTGGAGACGACAGGTGAGCTTGTGATTGGCTGACGTTTTCTCACAGCCATCTCTTCTCTATCGTTCCCGACTGACGTGTGCGTGCTTGGCTTTACGCCACAACAATATTGTACAATTGCCGTACCATCGGCACGGTCTTCTTTGTTGCAAGCCTCCTTGCTTGCAATTTTTATTCCAAGAGCTGCACTTATTGCAGGATATCGATCCGAGGGTAATAATAATCATTATCTTGAGTGTGGTGGAGCCTCATTTTGTCTGCTCTGAGATTTCGTCTTGTTTCGCACGCAGCACAGAATAGCTACGTCTTTGCATGAGCACATATCGCTACAAACTGTTAGGTATTGAGGTACTTACACTTGCGCCAAAATGCAGCGTGCTTGTGTATAAGACAGCATTCCGCAACTTCTTGTGTCCGGATACATCCAAACACATAAAAATTATCTCCCTGGCCAGGGTCCAATTACACTCTCTCTGCCGGCCGCGGTGGTCTCGCGGTTCTAGGCGCGCAGTCCGGAACCGTGGGACTGCTACAGTCGCAGGTTCGAATCCTGCCTCGGGCATGGATGTGTGTGATGTCCTTAGGTTAGTTAGGTTTAAGTAGTTCTAAGTTCTAGGGGACTGATAACCACAGCAGTTGAGTCCCATAGTGCTCAGAGCCATTTGACCCATTTGAACACACTCTCTTTCATAATTCCAATGTCTTTGATGTAATTACTGCACATTTCTATGGTTAGAATAATTTATAGAATCGATAAATACAATAACGGTATTAGACGAAGTTAGTTACATAGTAAGTTAAATCTTCCATAGATACGAGGGTGGTTTGATAAAACTGGTAAAATTCCAAGGAAAAATAGCACATTTTTGTTGTGCCTTCATTGTTGATAGTTTGGTTATTCCATGGATTGTATAAAGAATTTCAATACTGTACAGCGTACAGTTCAGCCGTGTGATTTGGTCAGTACGTTGACTGTGATTGAAAATGGAGAAAACCGAGTACTATGCTGTTCTCAAACATTTCCATTTGAAAGGTTTGACTGCCATACAAATCTAAACAGAGTTAGATCAAGTTCACACGCACCATAATTTGACACCATTTACTTTTGGTTGAATGAATTTAAACATGGTCGGACACGCACCAAAGGTGACGCACGCTCCGGCAGTCCATTTGACACCTCGAAGGAAACCATTGGCAAAACCTATGATATGGTGATGCAAGACCACCGAACAAAGACTCGTGGGATTGATGAAACTAAAGGCATCTCTAGTGAATGAGCCCATAATATCCAGCACAGTGAGCTGTCTATAAAGAAACCGTGCACATGATGCGTGCCGCGATCGCTCATAGTCGACCAAAAGTGCACCCAGCACAATACTTCAACACAATGTCTAACGATGCTTAATCGCAATCCGCAAGCGTTTTTGCGTCGATTTGTGACTATTGATGAGACCTGGATCCATCATCGCACACCAGAGTCAAAACAATGTACAAAGGTTGGGGAAAGTGGGATTCCCAAGGCATAATCCCCACAGATTTCCTGGAAAAAGGCAGAACCAAACCTGAACCCTTTTATGGTTCATCGTCTGATCGTTTGAAACTTCCATTGGATGAAAGAAGACCAAGGTTGGATCGGAAAAAAGTGCTCTTTCACCATGATAATGTACCATCCCATGTATCAGAGATAAAATTGACATAATTGCATTAGTTGGCCTTTGAACTGGTTCCTCGTCCACCCTGTTCACCAGTCTTTGCCTCGGTGACTTCTCCTTGTTCACTGACTTCAAACATTGGCTTCCTGATAAGAAATTTTCATCAAATGATGAAATGATAGTTATAGGTAGTGAGCATTATCTACAATCCTGGAAATTGAAATAAGAACACCGTGAATTCATTGTCCCAGGAAGGGGAAACTTTATTGACACATTCCTGGGGTCAGATACATCACATGATCACACTGACAGAACCACAGGCACATAGACACAGGCAACAGAGCATGCACAATGTCGGCAATAGTACAGTGTATATCCACCTTTCGCAGCAATGCAGGCTGCTATTCTCCCATGGAGACGATCGTAGAGATGCTGGATGTAGTCCTTTGGAACGGCTTGCCATGCCATTTCCACCTGGCGCCTAAGTTGGAGCAGCGTTCGTGCTGGACGTGCAGACCGCGTGAGACGACGCTTCATCCAGTCCCAAACATGCTCAATGGGGGACAGATCCGGAGATCTTGCTGGCCAGGGTAGTTGACTTACACCTTCTAGAGCACGTTGGGTGGCACGGGATACATGC
Source organism: Schistocerca nitens (assembly GCF_023898315.1). NCBI lineage: Eukaryota > Metazoa > Arthropoda > Insecta > Orthoptera > Acrididae > Schistocerca > Schistocerca nitens. The sequence goes on from NC_064623.1 coordinate 124,058,566, forward strand.
GGACGTGCATTGTCCTGTTGGAACAGCAAGTTCCCTTGCCGGTCTAGGAATGGTAGAACGATGGGTTCGATGACGGTTTGGATGTACGGTGCACTATTCAGTGTCCCCTCGACGATCACCAGTGGTGTACGGCCAGTGTAGGAGATCGCTCCCCACACCATGATGCCGGGTGTTGGCCCTGTGTGGCTCGGTCGTATGCAGTCCTGATTGTGGCGCTCACCTGCACGGCGCCAAACACGCATACGACCATCATTGGCACCAAGGCAGAAGCGACTCTCATCGCTGAAGACGACACGTCTCCATTCGTCCCTCCATTCACGCCTGTCGCGACACCACTGGAGGCGGGCTGCACGATGTTGGGGCGTGAGTGGAAGACGGCCTAACGGTGTGCGGGACCGTAGCCCAGCTTCATGGAGACGGTTGCGAATGGTCCTCGCCGATACCCCAGGAGCAACAGTGTCCCTAATTTGCTGGGAAGTGGCGGTGCGGTCCCCTACGGCACTGCGTAGGATCCTAGGGTCTTGGCGTGCATCCGTGCGTCGCTGCGGTCCGGTCCCAGGTCGACGGGCACGTGCACCTTCCGCCGACCACTGGCGACAACATCGATGTACTGTGGAGACCTCACGCCCCACGTGTTGAGCAATTCGGCGGTACGTCCACCCGGCCTCCCGCATGCCCACTATACGCCCTCGCTGAAAGTCCGTCAACTGCACATACGGTTCACGTCCACGCTGTCGCGGCATGCTACCAGTGTTAAAGACTGCGATGGAGCTCCGTATGCCACGGCAAACTGGCTGACACTGACGGCGGCGGTGCACAAATGCTGCGCAGCTAGCGCCATTCGACGGCCAACTCAGCGGTTCCTGGTGTGTCCGCTGTGCCGTGCGTGTGATCATTGCTTGTACAGCCCTCTCACAGTGTCCGGAGCAAGTATGGTGGGTCTGACACACCGGTGTCAATGTGTTCTTTTTTCCATTTCCAGGAGTGTAGAATTTGACAGACCCTGATGTTCCTATGGAATGAAAAAGCGGGAGAATGACTGGACCAAGTGCAACCCCCTCAGAGGAGACTACATCAGGAATTAAAGTGAATTGTTTATGCTGATGCAAGCTGTCTCTAGCATACCGGTCAGAAAAGATGTAGCGCGAATATCGATGGGCACTGGATCAACTGTGTTTATCATGAGAGAGGCCAGAGACACTCCGACAAGCAACATGCTGCCAACGCCCTCTCAACAGCAAGTGTTTAGGCTGCCACCACTGACTGGAAGGCGTCAGGCTACAACAGTGCATAGCGACCAGATTAATGACTAAAGTTTGAAATAGCCAGATTACCGATATTGTCTAAGAGGACTATTACTGATGAGCTTGTACCACAGAACATGGACTCTATTCCAGTTAAGCAAAACTTCCGGTTCATGTAAATAAAGAACTGTGTTAATACACGTGTTCACCCACCAGGGTAGCCGAGAGCACTAACACACTGCTTCCTGGACTTGGGCAGGCGCGCCAGCCGCAGATCGAATCCCCCTGGCAGATTAACAATGAACACCAGTGTGCCGGCCAGCCTGTATGTGGTTTTTAGGGGGTTTTCCACATCCCACTAGGTGAATACTGGGCTGGTCCCTACATTCCACCTCCGTTACACGCTCACAGACATCTGAACATGTTCGCACTATTCCATGGATTACACTAGATGCAGACAGTTGGGGTCCACTAATTACTCCCTAGGCGGTACGGGGTGAAGACAGGAAGGGCATCCGGCCGCCCCTTGAAATTAACATACCACATCCGATTAACCAGCAGACTCCACAAGTCGGAATTAATGCTTGGAAACAGATTAACACATGTGTTCATTCGTGTTGTAGAAAGAGGATAATGGCCATCCATAATGGCGTTCTCTCCTTTGCTTCCTTACAGTACAAGACACTACACTGTTTATGAAACCAGCATTTTTTCTTGCTTTTTTGCTGGACTTACCATCCAACCTCGTAATTTGAACCGATATGGTGTGGAAAGAATCTACTTATGCAATTATAGTTGAAAGCTAGTTTTAATATTATGAAAGGATAGTCCATCCTGGATTTTCCATTATCTGAAAGGTAGTTTCTTGTATACAGTCTACCAGTTAAAAAAAAAAATCGTCCATGAAGTAGAAGGAGTTGTTCACAGCAAATACGAAAAGTGCGGGAGAAACGCGTGACATAAATGTGATGGCAACCGATTGGTGCGTCTAAATCATGGTTACTAGCATTTCTTGTGTTCGTTGGTAAGAAACACTTGCGCGTGAGTCTTACAAATACCGGGTGATCAAAAAATCAGTATAAATTTGAAAACTTAATAAACCACGGAATAATGTAGATAGAGAGATAAAAATTGACACACACGCTTGGAATGACATCGGGTTTTATTAGAACCACCCCATGTTGCTAGACGCATGAAAGATCTCTTGCGCGCGTCGTTAGGTGATGATCGTGTGCTCAGCCGCCACTTTCGTCGTGCTTGGCCTCCCAGGTCCCCAGACCTCAGTCCGTGCGATTATTGGCTTTGGGTTTACCTGAAGTCGCAAGTGTATCGTGATCGACCGACATCTCTAGGGATGCTGAAAGGCAACATCCGACGCCGATTGCTCTCCGTAACTCCGGACATGCTTTACATTGCTGTTGGCAACATTATTCCTCGACTACAGCTATTGTTGAGGAATGATGGTGGACATATTGAGCATTTCCTGTAAAGAACATCATCTTTGCTTTGTCTTATTTTGTTATGCTAATTATTGCTATTCTGATCAGATGAAGCTCCATCTGTCGGACATTTTTTGAACTTTCGTATTTATTTTTTTTTATTTGTTCTAATAAAACCCCATGTCATTCCAAGCATGTGTGTCAATTTGTGCCTCTGTATCTACATTATTCCGTGACTTTTACATTTTTCATATTTATACTGACTTTTTGATCACCCTGTATTTTCGGGAACAGTTTTATTTAGCTCAAGCTTTATGGTACTGGAGAGTTTCTTTGAGAATAGGCCAGTGAAACGTCCTGCTGGAGCCTCCTCTTAGTGTCTCCCCCCAGCCAAGGAGCTGACATTTGCGCTCGGAACTCCGGCAGCTGCGCGAGCTGGATTCAGGCCGGTGTTGACTTTGCTGACCTGTCGAGAACACTGCATCGATTCCACGCGGCACGGCAGCCGGCCATTAACGTCGCTGGATTTCCTCCTGCTAAGTGTTTACCGTACAAATATTTTGTTGCTCGTTGAGACCTATCGACGAGACGGAGACGGGGGACTTTGTTCGCCGTTCTTTTTGGGCGCACGTGGCGCAGATGTAGGTCATCTTTGTTTACGTGCCTCGGTAAATCCAAATTAACGGTGCTTAGCGCGTAACTAAAACACTGTGTACATTTGTTGGACCGCCGGCGCGTTAAGTACTGTTGTTAAGCGAGCGTTGTGTTTGCTCGTGTATTATTCGCCGCTGTCAACACCAGCGGTCAAGTATTCCGTCCGGCTGGCCATTCTCTCGAGTGTTTCATTTACCTCGTGACGGAAGCGCTTTTACCTAGTGGCGTAACGTGCTAAGCGCAAATTCTGCTACTGATACATACTGTTTATCACAAGTATGACAATACATTTATGTACACGGGACATTCAATAATTAACGATGCAAATCGATGTAGAAATGAAACAACTTATAGGAGTAGTTTCGTACTTTCATGGCTTTAGGTTGGCATCACTGAGATGAGCTGAGAACAACTGACGGATAAAAAATTGTTTTGATCCTGAGTGCAGCATTTAAAGATGGCGTGTCTGCTTGAACTTTCTACATAAGTTGAACAAGTTCAGTGATCCGTTGTGGATGTCTTTTTTTTTTTTTTTTTTTTTTACTCTCTGACAGTACATCTATATCTACGTGATTACTCTGCTATTCACAATGAAATGCCTGGTAGAGGGCTCAACGAACCACCTCCAAACTTTCTCTCTACCGTTCGACTCTCGAACGGCGCGAGGGAAAAACGAGCAGTTACATTTTTCTGTGCAAGCCCTGATTTCTCTTATGTTATTGTGATTATCATTTCTTATGTAGGTGGGTGCCAACAGAATCTTTTCGCAATCGGAGGAGAAAACAAGTGATTGAAATTTCATGAGAAGATCCCGTCGCAATGAAAAATGTCATTTTAACCATTGCCAATCCAGTTCGCGTATCGTGTCTGTGGCATTATCTTCCCTATTTCACGATAGTAAAAAACGAGCCACCTTCTTTGAACTTTTTTGATGTCATCCGTTAGTCCCACCTGATGCACATCCCACACCGCACAGCAGTACTCCAAAATAGGGCGGACAAGCGTGGTGTAAGCAGTCTCTTTAGTAGACCTGTTGCACCTTCTAGGAGTAAGTGTTCTGCTAGTTAATCGCAGTATTTCGTTTGCTCTACGCACGACACTATCTATGTGCTTGTAATCCATAAGTATTTAGTCGAATTTACAGAATGCAAGTTTGTGTGGCTTATCGCATAATCTAAATTTAGCGGATTTCTTTTAGTACTCACGTGAGTAACTTCATACTTTTCTTTATTCAGTGTCAATTGCCACTTTTCGCACCATACAGATATCTTATCTAAATTATTTTGCAATTCGCTTTGGTCATTTGATGAATTTTCAAGACGGTAAATGACAGCACCATTTGTAAACAATCTAAGATGGCTACTCAGATTGTCTCCTATGTCGTTAATATAGATCAGGAACAATAGAGGGCCTATAACAATTCCTTGGGAACGCCCGATATTATTTCTGCTTTAGTCGATGACTTTCCGTCTATTACTACGAACTGTGACTTTTCTGATGGGAAATCACGAATCCAGTCGCACAAATGAGGCGATATTCCATAGGCATGCAGTTTTGTTATAAGATGCTTGTGAGGAACGTTTTCGAAACCCTTCTGGAAATCTAAAAATATGGAGTCAGTCTGACATCCCCTGTTGATAGCACTCATTACTTTACGAGTATAAAGACCTAGTTGTGTTTCACAAGAATGATGTTTTCTGAATCCGTGCTGACTATGTATCAATAAATCGTTTTCTTCGAGGTAGTTCATAAAGTTGAAATAAAGTATACGTTCTCAAACCCTACTGCAAATCGAAGTTAGTGATATGGGTCTGCCGGCTGCTGTGGCCGAGCGGTTCTAGGACCTTCAGTTCGGAACCGCGCCATATTTCGAACTCTTGGGGATTTTGCGTTCTTTTAAATTCAGCGTGTTTTTTTTTTGTTTTTTTTTCCTTGCTTCTGCAACAGCCATCTGGCCCGTTTTGTGTACCATGGGTGATCAGCACCATAAATTATTAATTTATGCGGTATATATCTCTCAATTACAGTCGATACTATCTCTTTGAAACCATTCCACAGCTTTCCAACCCTTACATGATCAGAAGGGAACGAGTGAAGACTGTCTCTTAAAAAGGCGTTAAGAGCATTTTTATTAGCTTTTTTAAATAGATACACTTTGCGTTTCTTTTTGATGGTTGTAGGTGTTAGGGTATTCAGCCTAGCAGCAACTGCCATGTGGTCGCTAATCCCTGTATTCATCATGATAGTCACTATTTGTCCAGGATTGATTGTGGTTAAGAGGTCAACTATGCTTTCGCAACCATTTGCGCTTGGAGTGTTCTCATGAACCAATTGTTCAAAACAATCTTCTGTGAAAGCACTCAGTACAATTTCGAATGACGCTTTATGCCTGCCGCTGGCTGTAAACTTTTAATTTTTCCAGCATATCGAGAGTAGATTGAAGTCGCCACCGACTATACTTTTATGAGTCGGGTACCTATTTGAAATGAGACTCAAGTTTTCTTTGAACTGTTCAGCAACTATATCTTTTGAGTCGGGGGGGGGGGGGGGGGGTCGGTATAACGATCCAATTAATAGTTTAGTCCGATTGTCAAGTTTAACCTCTACCAATACTATTTCGCAGGAACTATCTACTTCAGTTTCACTACAAGGCAAACTACTCGTACTTCTGACAGTAATAAATACACCACCACCAACTGTATTTAATCTATCCTTTCTGACCACTGTTAGATTGTTTGAAAAAATTTCGGCTGAACTTTTTTTGGCTTTAGTCATCTTTCTGTACGAATAACTACTTGAGCTTCAGTGCTTTCTATTAGGGCTTGGAGCTCTGGTTCTTTCCCAACACAGCTACGACGATTTACAACTACAATACCGATCATTTCTACAACTACCTTACTGTGTTTTACCTGCCCCCTTTTAGACGGAAGCCAATTCTGTGGTTCCCTGAGACCCTGTAACATTAAAAACCGCCCAGTCCCTTCCGCACAGCCCCTACTACCCGTGTAGCCGTTCCTGTGGTTAGTGGACTCCTGACCAATTAGGTGGAACCCCGAAACCCAAAACTCATTGATGCAAGTCAAGGAATCTGCAGCCTACATGGTCACAGACCCGCCTGAGCCTCTGATTCAGACCCTCCACTCGGCTCTGCACCAAAGGACCACAGACTGTTGTATCGACGATGCTGCAGATGGTAAGCTCCGTCTTATTCCCACAAGCAATACTGGTATTTACCATTTCCGCTAGCCACCCGAAACCAAAGAGAATCTGCTCCGATCCAAAGCTACACACGTCATTTATACTGACATGAGCCACCACCTGGAGTTGGCTGCACCCTGTACTCTCCATGGCATCCGGAACACCCTTTCCACATCCGGAATGACTCCACCCAGTATGCACAAAGTGTGCACACAGGCTTCCATACCCTCCTTGGCAGCCATGTTCCTAAGGGACCCTATCACGTGTCTAACGTTGGAGCTCCCAACTACCAGCAAAGCCACCCTCTGTGAATGCCCAGACCTTGTGGGCCGAGAAGCTTCCTCTGGTACAGGTTGGACGACTTAATCCGGCTTAGAGACATCGGTAGCCACAAATAACACCCGAAACCTGTTCATCTAACAAATTGGGGAAGCCCTAAGATCGGCCCCTCGGAAAGTTCTTCGCTGCCTGCCAGGCTTTGGAATGATCTTCCAATACACCACAGGTGAGGGTTCATTCTCAGTGCAGGCAGTACCTGGGGTGACCACAGCAGTGGACTGATCAAAGGACACGTGGGACGTGCTCAACGTCCCTCGTATCCCTGCATGCAATCCCCCAGAGTGATGCCACTTGGTAGCAGCCTCAAGCTGTGTGACAGAAGCCAACGCAGCCTGGAGCTGTGAGCGAAGGGCCGCCAACTCAACTTGCATCTGTACACAGCAATCACAGTTCCTATCCGTTACTGCAGTCACGCTTGTTTGAAGATCCTAAAAATATGTAATAAACGAACGGTGTACGCGACTTGTTAGCACCAGGAATTATAAGTGCTTTCTTACTGATAGTCTAACCCACACTGAGCTACAAAACAGACAAAAGCCTGTACGATACGAGGTTCGGTAACAATGGCAGTACTGTACGCTACGCTGTTATTAAAATAAAAGGTTGTGCCTAGTAAGCACTCGAACATGCAGGAAATTACAAAGATAATCTAGTAACTACACAGGCATCTGTAAATAAGACGCTTCTGTTGGAAGCTCGTAAAAATATGTAGCAAACGGTGTACTCACCTTATTATCAGGAGGAACACGAGATGTTCTGTCTCTGATAGTCTATCCGACACTGAGCTATACTAAACAAAACAAACAAAAGGCTGTACGATACGGTAATATCCGGATAAAATCGTTTCAGGAATGATTATACAGTTTGGTACAAGTTATTCGACCTGCAGAAACTTTTATAAGTGTCTGTCTCATTGTAAGTGAGTAGCCTTTACTTGTGTGTGCTTGTGTGTGTTTTAACGTAAAAACACACCTGGGAGTGTGAACTGACAACCTAAAAGTGCTACTGACCTCAAAGCCACATCATTTACTTGAACTTGAAAAGAAACCTGTGTGTGTGAAAACAGGTCTTATTTATAAGCAAATAAACAAGCAAACCAATAATTTCACGCTCAGTAGACTTGGCCAGTGCGAAATGTTTGAAAAAAAAGAAAAAGCAACGTAACAACATATAAAAAAACCAAACTGTAATGTCAACCTGTAAAAGAATGTAACCTGAAACATACGAAAATTTCTGCACTGCCATATTTCCCTGGTAAAATAAAGAAACTGACAGAAACTACACTGCGCAAAGAAAATGAAACAATCACGTATTATGAATCTCACCTGCAGAATTAAGTACTGGCAGAAACAGTGTCACAGCAAGGCTCAGAAGCAGCTAAAAACATTACTAAAACTAACTACAGTTGTTCCAGGGAAATTGGGTTCATATCCTTGACACAGAACGCCAATGAAGCATTTGACTTAAGCTTTAAGTACTGATATTTCAGTTAGGAAGGAACTTGTCAAAGAAAACAATTATAGCCTCTAATATGAAAATTCATTTACTCTAATAACTTCCATGGTACAGTAAATTAACATAGAACATCAATCAATAGAATAATTTTCAAAATCTCGACTTTGAAGAGGGTGAAGTGGATCAGCAATATAAAACTACAAAAATAAAAATAAACTTTTTATCTCAACAAATAATACCTTGTTCTTCATTTCAAAACCTTTTCTATGTCCGTGTGCTATTCAACCATTGTTCTGAATCGTCATTCCTCCTAGTAATAAATTTGCAACTCACATAATTCCAAAAATGCATCCATGCATTACACTGTACACTCAACGACCCCGAACTGCTGCACACCGCAGCGACTTTCAAAAGGTTCTACGACTCCACAGCGCTCCATCCCAGACGCAGGTACTGATTCCTGACAACTATTTCTCTGACCACAGTTCTTCAAACATATCATTTTCCTCTACAAATTAACACGTTCAGTGACATCATAAAAAAGTAGCCAGTTCAAAAACGGCCCAGATATGTCCTGGCCGGCTTGTAGAAGTATCAATTCCTGCACTTTAAACAAGCAGTGGCGACATTATTCGTGAAGACCGACGGTTTTAAGTTGAACATACAACAGAAACAGTTCCAGTAAGTGTCAGCACTGTTCTTGAAGTTATCAGTTACAGGCTCAAGTACAGCGGACATACTGAAAAGTGGATACCGAATGATTTAAGGCAAAAACGCAAGGAAACAGGATTCAAAATATGTACAAACTTGAAAGAACTCCATGAAACGGAAGGTGGCCCTCTTTTGAAAGGGATATAATCTGTGAGAAACTTGTATTCAAAATTTTAAACCAGAGTCCAGAAGACAAAGCATGGAATGGAAGAACACCAGTTTACCTGTCCGAAAGAAATTCAAGGCGCAATAATCAGCGGGAAAAGATATGTTGACGGCTTTTTTCAAACCCAAGGTGTTTTTGGTGATTGTTTGGTAGATCAGCGTACAATAAACAGTGACTACTACTGAGATATGCTAATGAATAAAATAAAGCTGGCATGAGAGGAAAACATTGCACACCTCAAAGAAGGGGCGTGATATTGCTACACGACGATGCTCGCTCTCACACCACCCACCTAAACAAAGTAAAAATTGAAAAAAATGTATTGGGAGATAGAACCTCATCCATCTTGCAGTCCAGATTTGGGCCCCTCACTTTTCCATCTGTTTCATTCTCTCAATGAGACATTACTTGGAAAAAAGTTCAACCACGAGGGGGTAAAAGAATTTTTGGCAAAGTCTCTCAAGCAACAAAACAAGGACTTCTTTGCACCAGGTATAAAAAAATATTTCATCACTGGGACATGTGTATCACTGTTTATGGGTATCGTGTAGAGGACTAGTAGAATAAAATGCAAATATCGTGTGACTAGGGCCTACGGTCGTGTAGACCGTTCGCTTGGTGCAAGTCTTTCGATTTGACGCCACTTCGGCGGCTTGCGCTTCGATTGAGAACTAGTAAAAGTCTCATATTGTAAAACTATTGTTTTTTACATGAATTTCTTTCTGTAATTTCATCTAAATCTATATGGATACTCTGCATATGCCACTTAAGTGCCGGGCGGAGTGTTCTTCAAACCAAATTCACAATAACTCTCTATTACTCCAATTCAATCAGGTTCCTCTCAGAGTATGCAGACACAATAGCTCCTTTCTTATCAATCATATACAACCGCTCACTTGACAAAAGATCTATTCCAAAAGACTGGAAAGTAGCACAGATCACATCAATATTCAAGAAGGTAAATAGGAGTAACCGCCGGCCGAAGTGGCAGTCGGCTTTCAGCCGTGTTACCGTGCGGACGGGTTCGGCGCGCCGGGCAGTGCTCCGCAGGTGGTGTTGTTTACCCGCTAGCGCGCGGTCGCGTCGTTGTCTTGCCGTATAGTACCTGTACCGACCCGACATGGCGTTCTCATATCGAAAAGCTACAATCAAACTAACGTTCAACGCATCGTACACGAGACCGAAGGCCCATGAAATTGAACGGTTTCTACGAGACATCATGCACATCGAACCACAAGAACTGATAGGAATTCATCTGTCTATTGTAACTAGCACAGTGTACCTCAAACTGATTGACGAAGCGGCCTACGACAGACTACTCCAACGATCTGCAAACGGCTTTCGCTTCTGTCACGCAGACGGTAACATGAGCGTGGTAGGAGTTGACCATGCTGGTCTGGGGGTGCGTACCGTGCGCATCTTTGAACTACCGTTCGAAGTTCCTGCCACCCTAGTCGTTGATGCGCTGCGGCCATACGGCACAGTTCTGAGCCACACGGAGGAGAAATGGAACACATTCGAAACGTACCCTGTCCTTAACGGGGTACGACAAGTGCGCATAGAACTTAAGAAGCACGTTCCATCGTATATTTTCGTTGGTGGCTGCCGCGCAATTGTTATATATGATGGACAACCGAGGACCTGCTCGGGCTGCGGCCAGGAGGGCCATGTTAGAACTGAGTGTCTGCAGCGCCGCCTCGTTCAGGTGCCCCGCAATGAACTTCCCCAACGATCCACTATGACCCCTCTCCCGCTAACATATGTGGAGGCGGCACGACATGATGTGATGGATGATCAAAACCTGCTCCCTCCTCAAGCCGCTGCCAGCTCCGTTGGAGAGTCAGAGCCGTCGACGACGCCGCAGCCCAACGGTGCAGAGGTTCCTACAGCCTCCGCCCGCCGCAGCGTCGTGGGCACCCAGCCACCGTCACTGTCGGGATCAGACACAGCGGTTCCTAGCGACCGAGATTGTGTCGAGCCCCGCCCTCCAGTGGATGTCGAATCTCGGACCCGAAAGCAAGAATCACCCAAGCGACACAAGAAGAGGCGATTGTCAGCTGACGAACAGGACAGGAATGTGAAGCCGGCGGAAGACATCGACTTCGTTGACTCGCCCACAATTGCAACGGACTCCAGTGGCATCATTCACCAGAAGGTGCCTGAAGACAGGGAACACTCTCCTAAATCTGGTGGCCCAGAAAACGAGGCGCACTGCGTCGACTCCCAAAATGTGGGCTCCTGTGAAAGCGTCCAGCCCCCAATGACATCACAATCGTCTCTTGGTGATTGGGCAGACGATATGGAGGCAGATGATGCACAGCAAACATCGCTATCTCCACCAGAGCCCATGGCTGACATTGAGCCCGGAGGGCTCTGCCAGTCAGGGACTCCTACGGCACAGTAATGCACAGCATGCAGATGGATGGCTGTGAGGTGTGTGGTGTGTGAGATCACTGTGGGATGGCACCGGCACACTGCCTCCGCCACTTGATATGTCTCAGTCATACCGTGTGGGAACAGTCAACGTAAATGGTGTCCACTCCACTGTCAAGACCCGCATGTTGCACGACATGGAGCGGCAGACTTGGACATTGCCCTTCTCCAGGAGGTCCGTCCCGAGCTGTGTTTAGACCTATATGGCTACACCACGTACAGCCTACCCGTAGGTGATGGCGCAGGAGGAACGGCCATCCTTCTCCGAGATGGCATAGACGCGACGGACGCGACGTACTTGCCGAACGGGCGAGGCATCGCACTCACGCTTGGCGCAGTGCGCCTCATTAACGTCTACGCTCCCTCCGGTAATTCGCACCGTGGTGACAGGCATGTCTTCTATTCGGAGGAGTTGGCCCCACTTTTGCAAGGAAATATGGACCATTACATTGTGGGCGGCGATTTTAACAGTGTTCTGCGGCCCGAGGACCACATACCGCATTACGTCCCATGCCCGGCTCTACAAGCATTGATACGTGACCTCGCGCTCCACGACACATGGCTCTTACATCATGGGACCCAGAGTGGATATACGAACTTTACCAGCCATTCTGCTAGTCGTCTGGACCGGATATACGTCTCGCGTGCCCTCCGCACAGCAACCCGTGATGCAGAATTCTGGCCGACGGCCTTCACGGACCATCTCGCGTACATCTGCACTGTCACCTTGCCCCGACAACTCACAAGACGCAGCAGGGGCCCGTGGACGCTGAACGTCTCCCTCCTTCGCGAGGAAGCGTGTCGGCGAGCAGTCACTGACACGTGGCGTCGATGTATCAGGCGCCTGCCTATGTATGCTTCCACGTTGCTGTGGTGGCTGGGATGTGTCAAACCTGCCCTCCGAAAGACCTTGATGGCCTACGGGCGTGACAGATCGAACTGGCAAAGGGCAACATCGGACTTTTACTATACAGCGTTACGTGAGCTGGCGACGCAACCGCCGTCTCCCGAACGTCAGATGTCCGTACAACGCATCAAAGCTCGTCTACTTCGCATCAGGACAGAGCAGCTAGACGGTGTCCGCATCCGTGCGCGAGTGCAAGACTGTATCCCCAACGAAACAGCGTCAGTGTATCACATTGTGCGCGAGAGGCGCCACCGCAAACGTCAGCTCATTACGGCGGTGAACACGGAGGACGGCGGGCGCGCAGTGACACAAACGGACATCGCGCACACGTTCGCCAGACACTATGGGACCTTGTACATGGAAGATCCGCGAAATGTATGTGATTATGACGAGCTGTTGCACGATTTTCCCGCCCCTCGGGACGTGGTACCCGATGATAGTCTGCTGCTGCCCATTACACCCGACGAGCTGACATCGGCCTTGGCACGTGGAGCACCGAACAAGTCGCCTGGACCGGACGGTTTACCCCTGGAATTCTACCGCACTTTTTACCACCTTATGGGTGACAAGTGGCTCCAAATGTTTCAAGACCTGATCCGCCCTGATTTCACTGTCCCCACAGAATTCACAGAAGGCATCTTGATCCCAGTTCCGAAACCGAATGGTGGTTGTAGGTGGCAGGATTTTCGCCCACTCACATTCCTCAACAACGACTACAAGATCTTCGCCCGTATCCTCCGCGCGCGTCTCCACACCGCTATCGGGAAAGCCATCCACACCGATCAGACATGTTTAGGTGGTGTCAGCAACATTCATACGGCGTTAGGAGCATACCGCGACGTAATTGCTTTGACGGCGGCCTGCAAAATTCGAGGCGCCCTTGTCGCCGTAGATTTTGACCACGCATTCGACCGCGTCGATCACGGCTTCTTACGCGCAGTTTTGCAACACATGGGCCTCTCTCCGGAGTCTGCACAGGTGGTCCTTCGACTGGTCCACGGAGCGCGCTCCCGCATGATGGTCAACGGTTATCAGTCTGGTCACATTGTTGTTGGACGGTCAGTGCGACAAGGGTGCCCCCTGTCGGGCATATTATTTGCTGCAGCGCTTGAACCAGCTTTACATGGTCTACGGCAGCGATTAACTGGTATCTCCTTGCGGGACGTGACCTTTTGTTGTGGTGCATTCGCCGATGACGTGGTGTTCCTGGCCAGATCAGAGGATGAAATGCATATGGCGCTACAGTGGCTACGCCAGTACGGGGCGGTCGCTGGGAGCGTCATCAACGTGAAGAAGACAAAATACATGGCTGTCGGAGGGGGGATTTCCCACACAACGGCGGTGCCCTTTGACAAGGTGCCCGTACTCAAGTGTTTAGGAGTGCAATTCTATAGCAATGTCCGCCGCACGGCGGCGGCTACGTACCGCCGGCTCCTACACCAGACACGTGCTCTGCTGCAGGACAACAAACTGCGTCGCTTGGATATGCTCCTCAGAACACGTTATGTCAACACCTATCTTGTCTCAAAACTGAACTATTTTGCGCATATCCTTCCCTTGACAGCTACGATGGCCGACAGATTTCAAGCAGCATATGGACATTTCGTAAGCACCGGTCTGGTTTTTAAAGTCCGATACGCCACCCTGACACTGCCGCAGCGGGCGGGCGGTATCGGTTTAATTCACGTATATAACCGTGCGCGATCGCTTTATCTCAACACTATGCGTCGCACGTGGACCTCTGCCCACGCCACTCTGACGGGCACCCTGATAGCGGAAGTGGCACCACACTCTCTGCATCCTCCGGTTTCTGTAGGACACATTTCACCGGCACTCACCCACATCAGAGACTTCTTTATTGACTTCAGCTACTTACGGTCAGAACTTCCGACGACACGGAAGCACAGCACAAAAGACTATTATCGCCTCTATCAGCAGCGGCAACCTGTAAATACGGTCACCCACGGACATCCTGAAGTTGCCTGGAATACGGTGTGGCGAGCGGTACACACGGCTTTTCTACCTACGACGGTGCGTTCATTGTGGTACGTGGTTGTGAACGGGAAGTTCGCTACTCGTCAGAGGTTACATTCCATACATCTGACGGACGACCCCTTGTGTCCGACATGCTCAGTCGCTGACTCGGATGCACACCGTCTGACGTGTGCCGCGACCAGCGAGTGCTGGCTACTGACGCAGCGCATGCTGGCATTACTCTTGCGGCGATTGCCGGAGTCTCTCTCCCCTGATGAAGTATTGCGCCCCGACGTCGTATACTTTCCATCAACCAGAACGAACGCCGTTAACTGGCTAAAAGGCATGGCCGTTTACTACATATTTTGCGATGCTCCCAAAGGCACACTCGACTTTTGGTCCCTATTGATGACGACACATGCAGCTTTCAGCCGCCACCCGAAGTACAGAACTCGTTTCGCAAATTATTTAGGTTCATTATTTGCGGATCCTCCTGCTCACTGGGGCGTTCCGGGTATGAGACGCTGAAAATGAAGAAGAATCCTGGAGCGTATTGATCCTCTACGGACGGAATAGGGGGGAACCCCTCCCAACAGACGAGAAGACGACACGGACGCTCGGCTACGGCAGTTGTAGGATCTTTCTTTGTAATGAAACAAAAATAAATCTATAATACAAAAACAAATTTATAAAAATTCAATAAATAAATAAATAAAAAGAACAACATCGACAAACCCACTCCATCCTCTTCCTGATCCTTCGATCCTCGAACTCGAACACGTTGCTTGGGCGTGGCGGCGGGATGGCCAGGCTTCGGGTGTCGACCCCTGCCCTACCCGTCGTCCTGCTCCTGCAGCGGTTCATTAAAAAAAAAAAAAAAAAAGTGGCCGTGCGGTTAAAGGCGCTGCAGTCTGGAACCGCAAGACCGCTACGGTCGCAGGTTCGAATCCTGCCTCGGGCATGGATGTTTGTGATGTCCTTAGGTTAGTTAGGTTTAACTAGTTCTAAGTTCTAGGGGACTAATGACCTCAGCAGTTGAGTCCCATAGTGCTCAGAGCCATTTTTTTTTTTTTTTTAGGAGTAACCCATCGACTTACAGACCATGTCACTGACCTCAATTTGCAGAGGATCTTGGAGCATATACTGAACTCGAACATTATGTATCACCTTGAAGAAAATTACTTATTGATACATAACCAACACGGAGTCAGAAAACATCGTTCTTGTGCAACACAGCTAGCTCTTTATTCGCATGAAGTAATGAGTGCTGTCGACAAAGGATCTCAGATCGATTCCATGTTCCTAGACTTTCAGAATGCTTTTGATACCGTTCCTCTCAAGCGACTATTAATCAAATTGCGTGCATATGGAGTATCGTCTCTCAGAGACGTCACATTTCACAGTGATGGACGGTAAATCGTCGAGTAGAACAGAAGTGATATCTGGCGTTCCGCAAGGTAGTGTCATAGGCCCTCTGCTGTTCCTGATTTATATAAATGATCTAGGTGATAATCTGAGCAGCCCCCCTACACTGTTTGCAGATGATGCTGTAGTTTACCGTCTAGTAAAATCATCAGACGATCAATTCCAATTACAAAATGATCTAGAGAGAATTTCTTTATGATGCGAAAAGTGGCAATTGGCACTAAACAAAGAAAAGTGCGAGGTCATCCACATGGATACTAAAAGAAATCCGATAAATTTTGGGTTTACGATAAATCGCACAAACCTCAGGGCTGTCAATTGGACTAAATACCTAGGAATTACAGTTACGAGCAACTTAAATTAGAAAGACCATATAGATAATATTGTGGGGAAGGCGAAACAAAGACTGCGCTTTTTTGGCAGAGCACTTAGAAGATGCGAGAAATCCACTAAAGAGACAGCCTACATTTCACTTGTCCGTCCTCTGCTGGAATACTGCTGCGCGGTATGGGATCCTTACCAGGTAGGATTGACGGAGGACATCGAAAAACTGCAAAGAAGGGCAGTTCGTTTCGTGTTATCGCGCAATAGGGGTGAGTGTGTCACTGATATGATATGCGAGTTGGGGTGGCAGTCACTGAAACAAAGGCGATTTTCTTTGCGGCGAGATCTAATTACGAAATTTCAATCACCAACTTACTCTTCCGAATGCGAAAATATTTTGTTGACACCCACCTACGTACGGAGAAATGATCATCATAATAAAATAAGAAAAATCAGAGCTCGAACGGAAAGATTTAGATGTTCGTTTTTCCCACGCGCCATTCGAGAGTGGAATGGAAGAGAAGTGGTATGAAAATGGTTAGATGAACCCTCTGCCAGCCACTTACGAGTGAATTGCAGGGTAACCATGTAGATGTAGAACAGCACTTGGAAGAAACGAACACCTACATCTTTCCGTGTGAGCTCTGATTTCCCTTATGTTCTTATGATTATCGTTCCTCCCTTTATGGGTTGGCGCCAACAAAATATTTTAGCATTCGAAGGAGAAAGTTGGTGTTTGAAATTTCGTGAGAAGAGTCAGCTCCAACGAAAGACGCCCTTGTTTTAATGATGTCCAGCCCAAATCCTGTATCATGTCAGTGACACTCTCTCCGCTATTTCTTGGTAACACAAAACGTGCTGCTCTTCTTTGTTCTTTCTTTAATTTCTTCTGGTAAGAATCCCAGACCGCATAACAGTACTCCAAAAGAGGACGGACAAGAGCAGTGTAGGCAGTCTCTTTAGTAGGTCTATTACACTAATTGAATGCCCTCATATGTCGTCTATATTGAGTTTCGCAAGTCTATTTTTGTGCTTGTTTCTCATTTACTTCCGAAACAGTAAAACTATTTCGTCGAGATGACTCTCAACCTCAAGCTAACCGACAATAATACTACAGTTGCGCGGAGTCTTCAACAGCGTAATTTTGACGAAACAATAACCTGCTGTTTACTAGGGTGATTGTGTTCAGGATGGTACATCACAGTATGTCTTCGCTAGAAACCACTGGTGACGACCACCTGTTACGAAGCTGATTTCGACTTGAAAAAAATGGCTTAGGCGGTTCTGAAATATTTACCATCGTAGGTGGGTAGGGATGAGGCAGAGTCGGGAGTTGCAAGCGAGTAAAAGCCGGCCTCCCAGAGTTTATCAGCAGCAACTATCGACCAACTGGATCTCTTTCTGCCTCGGCGCGACCAGGAGAACTTATAATTAGATTTCTCTTTCCGAATGTCCAACTGGGGCCACCCGAAGCCTGGGGACTCTCAAGGCGGCTGCGCTGACGGCCTAACTGAATACCGAAGAGGTCCCCTGGTGGTAGCCCGGAACGGACGAGGCTTTCAATGTGTTTCATCGGGAAAGAAGCAAGCACCACACATCCTAACGTCGCTTACAACCGGAAAGGACAGCCTTTTTCCAACATTCTTCTGTGGTTATTTCATTCTCATTGCCTTCTACCTTGTCACGCGCGGAACTGAACACTCTAACGTTTCCTCCACATACTATTTTAATCATTACCTCTGAATGAAGAGCATAAGGAGGATTAGGCAGTACTATCCCGCCAACATCGTGGATATGGAGGCAAAAGCTCACAACCTACAGGATATCCATAAAATAAAGTCCCAGTCAGCTGGAGCCACAGTCACGGTAAATTTTTTGAATGACGTTGCCGCCATTTGATTGTAATAACTTTTATTTTATCGTTGTACATTCCATGGCCTTGAGCCATTTTCAAGTACAAAAACTTATTTATATGTCACAAAGACATCAGACTGGTATGAAATAAAAGTCCTTGTGAGAAAAGCATATCTGATCTTATAGTCCAGATAAGACATTAGTAAAACTGAGAACATCTCTGAAACACCTAAATAAGTCGCGATAGGCACAACAAAAAGATTCACACAATTATAGCTTTCGGCCATAAAGGCCTTTGTCAGCAACACACACACACACACACACACACACACACACACACACACTCATGCAAACGCAACTTGCACACACGTCTGCAGCCTCAGAGCAACATCATTAAAAATTATGTTATAACAGATTAATTTAGACTATTTACAGCATATCATATATCAAGTCGAAAGAAAGTAAACTAATCTAAGTTTTCGTACAAATGTTCAGTATGTTGGCCTTCTGTTACACCACACAGTGTGGTTACAGTTCTCTGAGATTGCAGACGTGTGTGCAAGTTGCGTTTGCGTGAGTGAGTGTGTGCGTGTGTGTATGTGTGTGTCTACTGCTGACAAAGGCCTTTATGGCCGAAAGCTATAATTGTGTGAATCTTTTTGTCGTGCCTATCGCGACTCAACATCTTCGCTATGTGGAGAGTAGCAACTTTCCTTCTCTGGTATTATTACATTCCACCCTGGATTTTTCCATTGTTTGACATCTAAATAAGTTGCAGACTTCCATTTCTGGACCCTACAGTGTTGCACATATCGGTTTATTGGTTAGCACTTTCATAGAACAGCTGTGCTATACGGTCGAGAGATGAAAGTCTGCAACTTATTGTTATGCTGTAGATATGTTCTTGTGTTTACCTATGACATCTGAACCATGAGACTATATATGATTTTCTGATAAGGACTTGTGTTTCATACCAGTCTGATGTCTTTTGACATATGAATAAATTTCCGTAGCTGAAAATTGCCCAAGGCCAAAATCTGCATTGTACGACAACACAATTAAAGTTCTTACTGTCAAATGGCAGTAGCATCGGTAAAAAATATAACAGGTAAATTTAGACTGTTTACAGCATATCATACACTCCTGGAAATGGAAAAAAGAACACATTGACACCGGTGTGTCAGACCCACCATACTTGCTCCGGACACTGCGAGAGGGCTGTACAAGCAATGATCACACGCACGGCACAGCGGACACACCAGGAACCGCGGTGTTGGCCGTCGAATGGCGCTAGCTGCGCAGTATTTGTGCACCGCCGCCGTCAGTGTCAGCCAGTTTGCCGTGGCATACGGAGCTCCATCGCAGTCTTTAACACTGGTAGCATGCCGCGACAGCGTGGACGTGAACCGTATGTGCAGTTGACGGACTTTGAGCGAGGGCGTATAGTGGGCATGCGGGAGGCCGGGTGGACGTACCGCCGAATTGCTCAACACGTGGGGCGTGAGGTCTCCACAGTACATCGATGTTGTCGCCAGTGGTCGGCGGAAGGTATACGTGCCCGTCGACCTGGGACCGGACCGCAGCGACGCACGGATGCACGCCAAGACAGTAGGATCCTACGCAGTGCCGTAGGGGACCGCACCGCCACTTCCCAGCAAATTAGGGACACTGTTGCTCCTGGGGTATCGGCGAGGACCATTCGCAACCGTCTCCATGAAGCTGGGCTACGGTCCCGCACACCGTTAGGCCGTCTTCCGCTCACGCCCCAACATCGTGCAGCCCGCCTCCAGTGGTGTCGCGACAGGCGTGAATGGAGGGACGAATGGAGACGTGTCGTCTTCAGCGATGAGAGTCGCTTCTGCCTTGGTGCCAATGATGGTCGTATGCGTGTTTGGCGCCGTGCAGGTGAGCGCCACAATCAGGACTGCATACGACCGAGGCACACAGGGCCAACACCCGGCATCATGGTGTGGGGAGCGATCTCCTACACTGGCCGTACACCACTGGTGATCGTCGAGGGGACACTGAATAGTGCACGGTACATCCAAACCGTCATCGAACCCATCGTTCTACCATTCCTAGACCGGCAAGGGAACTTGCTGTTCCAACAGGACAATGCACGTCCGCATGTATCCCGTGCCACCCAACGTGCTCTAGAAGGTGTAAGTCAACTACCCTGGCCAGCAAGATCTCCGGATCTGTCCCCCATTGAGCATGTTTGGGACTGGATGAAGCGTCGTCTCACGCGGTCTGCACGTCCAGCACGAACGCTGGTCCAACTGAGGCGCCAGGTGGAAATGGCATGGCAAGCCGTTCCACAGGACTACATCCAGCATCTCTACGATCGTCTCCATGGGAGAATAGCAGCCTGCATTGCTGCGAAAGGTGGATATACACTGTACTAGTGCCGACATTGTGCATGCTCTGTTGCCTGTGTCTATGTGCCTGTGGTTCTGTCAGTGTGATCATGTGATGTATCTGGCCCCAGGAATGTGTCAATAAAGTTTCCCCTTCCTGGGACAATGAATTCACAGTGTTCTTATTTCAATTTCCAGGAGTGTATATCAAATCGAAAGTAAACTAATTTAAAAATGTTCAGTATGTTGGCCTTCCGTTACACAGCACAAATCCAGCCTGAAATCCAATTGTTCCCACGTTTTGGTTAATTAGGCCAGAATAATGGAAGCAATAGCCTCTTGAAATCTGTGTCTCAACTCCAGAAAAACATTATATAGCGGCTAAATGTAGAAACGATCTTTTGCAAAATCCCAAAGGAAAGAATCGCAATGCTCGGTATCAGGTGAACATGGAGACCAGCGGGAAAGAGCTCTGTCGTGCTGACCTTTACGACTAATCCGACGGTCAGGGACTCAGTCAGGAAAGTCACCTTCCCGTAGCAGCACATCAGTTATAAAGTTATAACCTACACCATACTCAGCTAACAGTAGCCGGTATGGACTCGAGTGTAAAAGTTCATCACTGTCGTCTTTTGTAACTGAAACTCAAGATTTGCTTTACCAACAGACTTCTTAGGACAACAAAGGTAAGATGCCCTCAAATAGTCAACCTCCTACTCAGACACTTTGGGTCGTCTGATGCTTTTACATTTACACACACATCGGATCATTTCGAACTGACTGGTACCATCGGCGTATGTTCTTGCCACGTAGGGATCACATTTAAACTTTATAGGACATGTATACTGAACTATAGTTACACATTCACTCTTAGCAAACTTCAGAACATAAACCGCTTTACACTCAGAAGACACCATTTTGTGTATGTGGTGCTGCAAAGGGGAAAACAACAAAGCAATACTCGCGTTTGCATTTATATAAAGGTGTGACCTCGAACCAACAGTCTACAATGCTTACAGTTAATACTACAAAAATTTGTAACTGGAACTTTCTTTTACACATACCACGTATCTTACTTGTTGGCTATTGTCATCAGATATCACCAGCTTGTTGCGTATCTAACGATTTCCAGAGGAAATAGAAATTTCATTTGCATATTTCATTACTGGAATGTAGTCGAATTAAGTCGGGTGATGCTGAGGGAATTACTTTAGGAAATGAGACACTTAAAGTGGTAAAGGAGTTTTGCTATTTGGGGAGCAAAATAACTGATGATGGTCGAAGTAGAGACGATATAAAATGTAGACTGACAATGGCAAGGAAAGCGTTTCTCAAGAAGAACAATTTGTTAACATCGAGTATAGATTTAAATTTCAGGAAGTCGTTTCTGAAAGTATTTGTATGGAGTGTAGCCATGTATGGAAGTGAAACGTGGACAATAAATAGTTTAGACAAGAAGAGAATAGAAGCTTTCGAAATGTGGTGCTACAGAAGAATGCTGAAGATTAGATGGGTAGATCACATAACTAATGAGGAGGTATTGAATAGAATTGGGGAGAACTGGAGTTTGTGGCAAAACTTGACTAGAAGAAGGGATCGGTTGGTAGGACATGTTCTGAGACATCGAGGGATCACCAATTTAGTACTGGAGGGCAGCGTGGAGGGTAAAAATCGTAGAGGGAGACCAAGAGATAAATACACTAAGCAGATTCAGAAGGATGTAGGCTGCAGTAGGTACTGGGAGATGAAGAAGCTTGCACATGATGAAGTAGCAAGGAGAGCTGTATCAAACCAGTCTCAGGACTGAAGACCACAACAACAACATTTCATTACTGAGCAAATTTAAAAACTGGAAATGCAGTCGTAATCTCTTCATTAACAAGTGTAATTTTACGTTAGAGGTTTAATACAATATGTCAATTATTAAAATTGGAAATTCTGTATATACAAGGGTAATCCAAAAGTAAGGTCTGCTATTTTTTATAAGTACATAGTCCTGTTTATTTCTACAATGGTTTACATCAGTTTACAGCTTGAATATTTAGCTATTTTTGGACATAATCACCATTTCTGTCGATGAATTTTTGTAGACGCTGTAGCAGTTTTTGTATGCCCATGTCACACTAGCTCGCCACCGTGCTGTTCAGAAAGTTATGAACCTCTTCTTTCACCTCGTCGTCGGAGCTGAGTCGCTTTCCGGCCAAATGTTCTTTTAACCTATGGAACAGGTGACAGTCTCTGGGTGCTAAGTCAGGACTATAGGGTGGGTGGGTGATTATGTTCCACCGAAACTGTTGCAGGAGAGCAACGGTTTGGCGAGCGATGTGTAGGCGAGCGTTGTCATGGAGAATGTGTACACCCTTGCTCAACATTCCTCTTCTCAGTTTCTGAATTGCCCGTTTGAGTTTTTTCAGAGACTCACAGTACCTGTCAGCGTTAATTGTGGTCCAAGAGATTCACCTCCGACGACGAGGTGAAAGAAGAGGTTCGTAACTTTCTTAACAGCATAGCGGTGAGCTGGTATGACATGGCCTTACAAAAACTGCCACACCGTCTACAAAAATTCATAGACAGAAATAGTGATTATGTCGAAAAATAGCTAAATGTTCAAACTGTAAACTGATGTAAACCATTGCAGAAATAAACAGGTCTACGTACTTAAAAAAAAGTAGGAGACCTTACTCTTGGGATACCCTCGTAGGTCTTCAGGCAGCGCAATACACAGCGCACAAGTTCCTCGCAGTATATTTATCCAGCAAATGAGAATGATGGCAATTAGCGACTTCTAAAAACCTTTAAAAATGTTTCCAAACATTTTGGAGATATGAAACTTCCTTGCAGATTAAAACTGTGTGCCGGACCGAGACTCGAACTCGGGACCTTTGCCTTTCGCGGGCAGGTGCTCTACCAACTGAGCTACCCAAGCACGACTCACGCCCCTTCCTCACAGCTTTACTTCTGCCAGTACCTCATCTCCTACCTTCCAAACTTTTCAGAAGCTCTCCTGCGAACCTTGTAAAACACCTGCCCGCGAAAGGCAAAGGTCCCGAGTTCGAGTCTCGGTCCGGCACACAGTTTTAATCTGCCATGAAGTTTCGTAGCAGCGCACACTCCGCTGCATAGTGAAAATCTCATTCTGGATTTTGGAGATATTTTCCGCTGACACCCCGTCGCCTTTCCTCCATGCAAAGTAATTGATCTCTTATTACACTTTCTCCGTTAATGCTGTTGGACTTCAACATGAGACATAACGTTCGCATTTTGTATTGCTTTGCTACTAACTGTATTCGCAACACATTTTGCAGACAGTATCCACATGTACCATCGAATCTATCTTCACAACTATATCATTGTACGGAACATAGTTTAGCAGATGTGACACGTAGCCTGAGATGCGTGGAGGCCAAGCTTTTCTTGAACCGGACAGTAGATTACTTAGATTATAGTCATCCGGTGTTTGATAATGGGAGAACTTAGCGATATGCAACAAACTTTATGCGTATTTCCAAACATTTTCTAATTTTTCTTCTAGCTTACAAAGTAATGAAAGGGAAACAGTTTATCGGCTATTAAATGTTAATGCGGAGGATGCTGATCACGCTTTAAAACTTCAGCGTCAGTGATGGTTCTGCGTCTTCAACCATAACGGTGCTACTTGCATCACGTCAGGGCACTGGTACTGCCCTTTTCCGTAGGAACAATTCCCACCCATTCACCTTAAGCGCTTTAGGGAAATCGTAGAGTGCCTAAATTAGAATAGCCTGACCGGTATTCGAACCGGCGTCCTCGGGAATGCGGGCACAGCGTCTTAACACTGCCTCAGCCACTCGGCTCTGTCATTTTCTTTGAACTGCCAATATCTGTCACAGTAACACGTTGGATCCAAATTCGAAAAAGCTGACCAAAACTATATTTTAAGAAAAGTACTGAAAGTTAAATTAAATACGTAAATAGTGTGGATCGGCCGTGAGGAGTATCGAGATGCTGCGTGTAGTTGCGATAACGCTGTGTACCGGATGGCACAGTTTTTACCGCACCCGCCCAGTAAGCAGGACATCTCGGGTTCGAATCCCGGTCAGGTGCATATTTTCGCTCGTCGCCTCTGATTCCGCTTAATGTCTTGCTGCATCTGACAACAGTGATCCCCCTTCAATTTATATACAGTTCAATTTTCGATTCACGTGTTACACGATCGCGCTGCTAGAATTTTGCCATCGTAAAGGAGTGTTCTTCGTATGTGATGCAGAGGTGACTTTTTAAGCCGAATACAGCTATCTGCCAATGTAGAAAAGAGTACCGTAACTGTATTTCAAGGACATATAACATTTATTGTACAAGACATCTTTGTAAACAACAACATTAATGGGGATGTAATAGATAGACAAATGTATTGATGTTTGTCACAAGTCGTGAATTCAATTCATAAATCTGTCCTGGGAAACAGTAATTTTTATAACTAGTTAATAAATCAAGCAACATTAGTATTTTAATCATAAAGTAAAAGTTGGGTATTTACTCACACGAGAAAATATTATTCTCTTCTATTAAATTATGAACTATGCATTTTCATTATTTGAATGTAATTCTTACTCGTTGTTGTTAGCTGGCATATGGCGTTGTTGTGGCGAACATCAGTGCAGTTTTCCACGCCAGTCCATCTTGTGCAATCCTCTCCGTGTCCACTGCAGCCCATATCCAACCCCTCCAGCACACTTTATTCAAGTTTTGCTCTCCCTTTACAGTTTTAAACTCCCTCATCTTCATAACTTAGTTTCGTGCAACGCCATAATAACTATTCCTGCCTCACCACGTGTCCTATTACCTAATCTGCCGTCTTTTATAGTTGAGTAATTTGTTTGTTTTCTCCCAGTTTCGACTGCGTACCTCTTCATTAGTTATCCGACCTACTCACCCAATCCTCACCCTCTCTTCTGTTGCACCATTTTTTAAAAACATAATGTTTTTCACAAACGTTTCTCTTCGTATAGGACGCACTCTAGAGCGGTGGCCGAACGGTTCTAGGCGCTCCAGTCCGGAACCGCGCGGCTGCTACTGTCGCAGGTTCGAATCCTGCCTCGGGCAGACACCACTCCTGATTGCAACAAGAATGGCGGGGTGGAGGGCGGGGTTGAAGTGACGGTGGTACCATTAAGAAGTATGTCACCTTATTTGGAAATGCGCAAGTTGACGTAGATCTTCCACAAGCCGTTTATCATCCCTGTGATAGTTACGTGACTACAGCCACTGTGATTCTTGACTTCTTGACGAACGAGGTAGAAACAAGCTTGGCAGGTCGCCCGCTACAGAGCCCCCCCCCCCCCCCTTAACAGAAGACTAAACTTGCGGCGACTCCATAACTCCAAGTTGTGCTGTCCGACATTGCGGCCAATGAAACATCAATTCGGAACTCGGCGACCGCAATTTATCATTTCCCGTCGACGGAACGCTGGGGCGCCATCCAGTACACTCCTTCTCTCTCGACCCAGTTCCTGCAGACAAGGAGAAATGATTCAGAACCACCTCCGATGACCGAGAATTTGTAGAGCGTACTTCTAATTACGACTGCTGCTTTTCGCTACTGCGTCTTCGCTGCGAAACCCTGTAAGTTAAATATCTCTGCCTTGTAGAATGAGATTTTCACTCTGCAGCGGAGTGTACGCTGATATGAAACTTCCTGGCACATTAAAACTGTGTGCCGGACCGAGACTCGAACTCGGGACCTTTGCCTTTCGCGGGCAAGTGCTCTACCAACTGAGCTACCCAAGCACGACTCACGACCCGTCCTCACAGCTTTACTTTTGGAAGGTAGGAGACGAGGTACTGGCAGAAGTAAAGCTGTGAGGACGGGGCGTGAGTCGTGCTTGGCATAGCTCAGTTGGTAGAGCACTTGCCCGCGAAAGGCAAAGGTCCCGAGTTCGAGTCTCGGTCCGGCACACAGTTTTAATCTGCCAGGAAGTTTCATCTACGTCTTGTTATTACTCGATCTGCGCTGGATGTACAATTAAGTAGTGTCGAAGGAGAAAAGCAGACACAAAACGACTAAAACAAATCTCAAAGTAAGATGCCTATAACAATTTCCACAACGAAACTTTGTCACGAAACCTGGCAGAAAATCCAAAAATATTCTGGTCGTATGGGAAGTATGTTAGCGGCAAGAAACAATCAATGCCTTCCCTGCGCGATAGCAATGGAGATAGTATCGAAGACAGTGCTGCCAAAGCAGAGTTACTAAACACAGCCTTCCGAAATGCCTTCACAAAAGAAGACGAAGTAAATGTCACAGAATTCGAATCGAGAACAGCTGCCAACAAGAGTAACGTAGAAGTAAATATCCCCGGAGTAGTGAAGCAACTTAAACTACTTAATAAAAGCAAGGCTTCTGGTCCAGACTGTATAACAATTGGGTTCCTTTCGGAGTATCCTGACACATTAGCTCCATACCTAACAATAATATACAACCGTTCGCTCGACGAAAGATCCGTACCTATAGACTGGAAAGTTGCACAGGTCACACCAATATTCAAGAAAAGTAGTAACTGTAAGCCACTAAATTACAGGCCCATATCGTTAACGTCGATATGCAGCAGGATTTTGGAACATATATTGTGTTCGAACATCATGAATTATCTCGAAGAAAACAGTCTGTTGACACACGGTCAACATGGGTTTAGAAAACATCGTTCCTTTGAAACACGACTAGCTCTTTATTCACATGAAGTGTTGAGTGCTAGCGACAATTGATTACAGATCGATTCCGTATTACTGGATTTCTGGAAGTCTTTTGACACTGTACCACACAAACGTTCGTAGTAATTGACGGAATGTTATGGAGTAAAACAGAAGTGATTTCTGGCGTTCCCCAAGGTACTGCTATAGGCCCATTGCTGTTCCTTACCTACATAAAAGATTTGGGCGACAATCTGAACAGCCGTATTCGGTTGTTTGCAGATGACGCTGTGGTTTTCGACTAATACAGTCATCAGAAGATCAAAACAAACTGCAAAATGATTTAGAAAAGATATCTGAATGGCGGAAAAAGTGGCAGTTGACTCTAAATAACAAAAAGTGTGAGGTCATCCACATGAGTGCTAAAAAGAACTCATTAAACTTCGGTTGCACGATAAATCAGTCTAATCCAAAAGCCGTAAAGTGAACTAAATACCTGGGTATTACAATTACGAACAACTTAAATTGGATGGAACTCATAGAAAATGTTGTGGGGAAGGCTAACCAACGACTGCGTTTTATTGGCAGGACACTTAGAAAATGTAACAGACCTACTAAGGAGACAGCCTACACTACGCTTGTCCGTCCTCTTTTAGATTTCTGCTGCGCGGTGTGGGATCCTTACCAGATAGGACTGACAGAGTACATCGAAAAAGTTCAAAGAAGGGCAGCACGTTTTGTATTATCGCGAAATATGGGAGAGAGTGTCACAGAAATGATACAGGATTTTGGCTGGACATCATTAAAAGAAAGACGTTGTTCGTTGTGACGGAATCTTCTCACGTAATTCCAATCACCAACTTTCTCCTCCGAATGCGAAAATATTGTATTGACACCAACCTACATAGGGAGGAACGATCACCACGATAAAATAAGGGAAATCAGAGCTCGTACGGAAAAATATAAGTTGCTCATTCTTTCCGCGCGCTATGCGAGAGTGGAATAATAGAGAATTGTGAAGCTGGTTCGATGAAACCCCCTGCCAGACACTTAAATGTGATTTGCAGAGTATCCATGTTTATGTATAGATGCGACAATTGGTACCAAACAGCGTTTATATTACACGTGCACGTTCACAAGTACTATTACAAGCTTGTCGACCTTCTAGAACTGTAATTATTTGGTTGGTGCATAAGTTTGTAGCGTTTTTGTTTCTCGAGGTGGTATTCCGGCTCCTATAGGTTCTTTTTATTGACTAATATCTTCATTTGTTGTTCACTGTTGGTATCTGAGTTTACACGTTGTAATTTTGTCATTTGGGGATAATGAGTGGAGCTGTGGACGCTAGAGTATGGGGGACCAAGTGGAGAAATCCGATACATTCATCTGTTTGAGTTCAGTAGAGGTGTGAACGCAGCGGAGGAAGCCTTTCCACTGGACAGAGCACGGTAAGGAAACGTTTTTCTTGTTTTCTTGAGGATGAGGATCGTTCTGCCATTATTGATTCTCCACGTTCAGGCAGAACTACGGGTTTTGGTGGAGGTCATTTAAACGCATTTATCCGCAGTCACCCACGTCAGTGTACTCTAGAACTGACAAATGTGACGAACTATGATCATTTCACCATAATGCGACATTTGCATGCAATGGGGAAGCATATGCTTCTCGTGGAACAAGGATGATGTGGTGTACTACGAATTGCTCCCTCTAGGTTAACCATCACTGGTGACGATTACTGTCAGAAACTGAGGCGTCTTGCAAACGTAAATCAAGAACAACGATCAACAAGACTGCGTGAAGTGATGTACTCCACTCGCGCCCACATTCTTCTAGATCGGCAAAAAACGCTATACAAGAGTTGGGTTGGGAACTCATTAGGCACCCACCTTACTTATCTGATGTTGGACCATCAGATTTTCAGCGTTTCCGGTCTCTATCGAACAACCTTCAAGGAACTTCCTTTCCGGATGCAAATCCACTCCGAACATGGTTCGACGAGATCTTCGCCTCAAAACCACGTGATCTCTGCAGCCGATGAACCTGAAATTACCCCAGCGATAGCAGACTGTTTTAAGTAGTGAAGGAGAATATATTATTCATGAATAAAGTCTGTTATGTCTGTCTGTTTTGTTTGTTAAGGGGCTCCGGAAAGGCTCAAAATCATGAAATGTTCAATTTTTACTTTTTTGCGTTTTCTGAATCTGCAGACTATTACCTTTTAATAGATATATAATTTATTCAATTCCGAAGACTACAACTATTTTTAAATTTTTTTTGAAATGTGTTCTACATGGGCGTGACCCACTGTGGCGCTGTTAAACTGCTGTCAAATGGTGTTATTATTAACGTCCGTGTTCATCAGGTACATTTTACTGATGTGAGATAAAGTATGTGTTGTGGCTAACCTGTGATGGTTCAATATATATCGCTGGTGTGATTGTCGATTGTTTCATGTTTATTTACTCTGTCGTTATTTCGAAAATATTCGTAATTAATTCTGTTTCTTGAGTCTCTGTTTTGTTGAAGTATAATAATGAGTAAAAGTAAAGTTACTAGAAATCCTCTGAAGGCTTTTAAGAAAAGGAGAAATGTTGGAAAGTCAAAGGTATGTGTTATTACTGTAAACAATAAAGACGATAACCAAGTGAGTGAACCTAACCTCTCAAGTACACCTGCCCATAGCAGTCAAAGTGGGAAAGAAAATACTTCACAGAAGAAGCTTGGTTCAATGAGTGAAAACTATGAATGTTTTATGGGCGAATCGGATGTGAATGAAATATTTGATATGTCGGTTCTCAAAGGAATTTTTTCAAACTGTGTAAGATGTATTCATTGTAGTGAAGTTGGTCTAGAACTCTCCATAATAAAGCACGTAGGACTTGCTAGTGAAATACAACTGAAATGTGATAAGTGTTCATACATGATCACCTTTTGGAACAGTGTTGCAGTAACTGCAACTGAAGAAAATGGTAGCAAAATCTACAAACACAACATTAGATTTGTTTATTCCTTACGTTCAGTTGGTAAGGGTGCTACTGCAGGTGCAATTTTCTGTGGCATCATGAATCTTCCAAATCCCCCAACCAAGTTTACGACCTATAATAAATTAATAGGGTCTAAAGTAGAAGATGTCTCTATAGAATCTATGAAGAACGCTGTAGAAGAGGCAGTAATGGAAAATAATGGTAACAGAGATTTGACTGCAGCGTTCGATGGTATCTGGCATAAATGGGGACACACATCTCTTCATGGTGTAGTATCTGCCACCAGTATGTATACAGGGAAAGTTTTAGATGTAGCAGTAATATCAAAGTATTGTAGATGTCCACAAAAATATAAAGGTACACATGAAAATAATTGCAAAGCTAACTATAGTTGCAGTAGTGAAGGAATGGAAGTGGCTGGTGTTGCCAGTATATTCCAGCGTTCTGAGGCGTGTGATAAAGTGCGATATGTTAATTACCTTGGTGAAGGTGATTCTAAAAGTTTCCAACATGTTCAAGGACTGAAGCCCTATGGTGATGATGTTGTAGTGCAGAAATTTGAGTGTATTGGACACGTACAGAAGCGAATGGGAACAAGACTTCGGCGACTGAAAGCTTCGTACAAAAAACAAAAACTCAGTGATGGTAAAGGGTTGGATGGGAAGGGAAGGTTAACTGACAGTGTAATTGACAAAATACAGAACTATTATGGGATGGCTATTAGGCAAAATACACAAAGTGTCGACGAAATGAAGAAGGCTGTTTGGGCTCTTTTTTTTTTCATACTTCTTCAAGCGATGGAAATCCGCAACATAGCTTGTGTCCCAAAGAAGAAGACAGTTGGTGTAAATATAACAAAGGATTGCTAACTGGTGAAGTGTACACTCATAAGCATAGTCTGCCTCATGCAATAATGGAGGTGATAAAACCTATTTTCAGAGACTTAGCAGCACCTGAACTGTTGAAAAAGTGTATTCACGGAAAAACTCAAAACCCCAATGAAAGTGTAAATAGTGTTATATGGTCGAGAATCCCCAAGACTGTATTTGTTGGAATAGAAACACTTCACTTTGGTGTGTATGATGCTGTTGCGACTTTCAATGATGGAAACATTGTAAGGTGCAAGGTATTTAGAAATATGGGAATGAAGATAGGTTCTAACATGGTACGAGCGATGCTTGCTTTAGACAAGGAACGCCTTCGGGCTGCAGACAGGGCTGTAAAGAGTCTAGAAATACAAGCAAGAGTAAACAGGAGGAGGAACAAGAGGAAGCTGGAGGAGGAGTTTGCAGAGGATGAAGATAATCCATCCTACGGACCTGGAATGCACTACAAAGTTAATCCAATCTTTGTCGCTCGATTCCCAAAACTTTTATTTTCTCATACTAATTACATGTTTTCTAAGGATCTTCCAAACATATTTGTTTCAAACTTTCAGTAAATGTTACACAGTACCTTCTGCATAATTTAACACAGCCTTTTTCCAAAAAACTGTATATTTTTGAATATATAAATAAAAAATTGCAAAAAAATGTTGTGAATTTTCATTACAATTGAAAAAAAATCATCTTTAATAACTGAACTAAAATTTTGTAAAATCCCTGTGTTAAGTTGTAGCCCATATTCCAATAAATAATCTGTAAAAAGTTCAACTTCCTACCTCAAATACTTTGTGAGGAAAGATGTAATTTATAAGCGTTATTTTAACATTGCAAGTATAGGGCGTTCCGGAGCCCCTTAAACTTACGGAAAAAGGCTACGAAGTTATGCAGCAGCCTAATAGATAAGGATTTAATAAGGAACCAATCTCCGGAAATGTAAATCTGAAGAACCGATGACTTCCAAATTTCCCGCTGTTATCACGGCGGTTGGGACTTACTTCGAAAGATGCTAATTTCTTAAAACATGACCATGAAGACAGGGATTATCTGACACCGAGTTATAAGTAATCTTCAGCACGCTCGGTAAAGCTACTCCACTTTTATGTTTTTATACTGACAGTTGGTAATTAGAATTAAATGAAATCGCTGTGACAAATGTGAAGTTGATATGGAGTAGATAACGATGTGTGACATTTCATTACCTGATCACATAATAATCTAATAACGTGACAGCTAGAGTAATCATTCACACTGTCATATACATATGTTTAAATTCATTCAAGGATTAATCAAAATAACTACTGATAGACATAAAATACTGCGTTTACTAAACTGAATGGTTTACTGCAATCCCTCAAAGAGCACACTCGTCATAAATCTTTATACGCCAATGCCCAAATAATTTTTAACGAAAGGGTGTGAAACTACTTCAGAAATGACATCAGCTTTTTACACTCATTTAATTCAATAGTTTCTGAATGTAAACGCAAACTGTTAGTAAGTAACTCCGTTGTACAATAAATATCACTTAGTTGGATTATTGCTGTTCACTCGCAGATACATAATTTCCATATCCTTCCTTCATTTCCTTTACAGCCATGTAATGTTAAGTATTGCTGATGGGCAAATCTCTTCCTGTAGTATATAAACTCACGTTATAAATATTCTTCCACATGTATTTCGTCGATCTTCACATAAGGCTCACAGTAACACGCCATTGCCACAAACAACTGATTACCACAGGCTAAACTGTGTCCGAACAGGCCTTGTAGTTGTCTCATCAAATACCGTTCATATTTTACTTTGCTCATTTATTTAATGTAAACTGGTATACAGCCACTGCTTTGATTAGAGTGTTAATGTTAAAATGCAGTACCACCACACTCCCAAACTGTAGGTTCCCTCAAACACCTCAATTTTCCTGCATTTACTAATTTCTGTTTATCTTCTACATCTACATCTACATCTATACTCCGCGAGCCACCTTACGGTGTGTGGCGGAGGGTACTTATTGTACCACTATCTGATCCCCCCTTCCCTGTTCCATTCACGAATTGTGCGTGGGAAGAACGACTGCTTGTAAGTCTCCGTATTTGCTCTAATTTCTCGGATCTTTTCGTTGTGATCATTACGCGAGATATATGTGGGCGGTAGTAATATGTTGCCCATCTCTTCCCGGAATGTGCTCTCTCGTAATTTCGATAATAAACCTCTCCGTATTGCGTAACGCCTTTCTTGAAGTGTCCGCCACTGGAGCTTGTTCAGCATCTCCGTAACGCTCTCGCGCTGACTAAATGTCCCCATGACGAATCGCGCTGCTTTTCGCTGGATCATGTCTATCTCTTCTATTAATCCAACCTGGTAAGGGTCCCATACTGATGAGCAATACTCAAGAATCGGACGAACAAGCGTTTTGTAAGCTACTTCTTTCGTCGATGAGTCACATTTTCTTAGAATTCTTCCTATGAATCTCAACCTGGCGCCTGCTTTTCCCACTATTTGTTTTATGTGATCATTCCACTTCAGATCGCTCCGGATAGTAACTCCTAAGTACTTTACGGTCGTTACCGCTTCCAATGATTTACCACCTATGGCATAATCGTACTGGAATGGATTTCTGCCCCTATGTATGCGCATTATATTACATTTATCTACGTTTAGGGAAAGCTGCCAGCTGTCGCACCATTCATTAATCCTCTGCAGGTCTTCCTGGAGTACGTACGAGTCTTCTGATGTTGCTACTTTCTTGTAGACAACCGTGTCATCTGCAAATAGCCTCACGGAGCTACCGATGTTGTCAACTAAGTCATTTATGTATATTGTAAACAATAAAGGTCCTATCACGCTTCCTTGCGGTACTCCCGAAATTACCTCTACATCTGCAGATTTTGAACCGTTAAGAATGACATGTTGTGTTCTTTCTTCTAGGAAATCCTGAATCCAATCACAAACCTGGTCCGATATTCCGTAAGCTCGTATTTTTTTCACTAAACGTAAGTGCGGAACCGTATCAAATGCCTTCCTGAAGTCCAGGAATACGGCATCAATCTGCTTGCCAGTGTCTACGGCACTGTGAATTTCTTGGACAAATAGGGCGAGCTGAGTTTCACATGATCTCTGTTTGCGGAATCCATGTTGGTTATGATGAAGGAGATTTGTATTATCTAAGAACGTCATAATACGAGAACATAAAACATGTTCCATTATTCTACAACAGATTGACGTAAGCGAAATAGGCCTATAATTATTCGCATCTGATTTATGACCCTTCTTGAAAATGGGAACGACCTGCGCTTTCTTCCAGTCGCTAGGTACTTTACGTTCTTCCAGAGATCTACGATAAATTGCTGATAGAAAGGGGGCAAGTTCTTTAGCATAATCACTGTAGAATCTTACGGGTATCTCGTCTGGTCCGGATGCTTTTCCGCTACTAAGTGATAGCAGTTGTTTTTCAATTCCGATATCGTTTATTTCAATATTTTCCATTTTGGCGTCCGTGCGACGGCTGAAGTCAGGGACCGTGTTACGATTTTCCGCAGTGAAACAGTTTCGGAACACTGAATTCAGTATTTCTGCCTTTCTTCGGTCGTCTCCTGTTTCGGTGCCATCGTGGTCAACGAGTGACTGAATAGGGGATTTAGATCCGCTTACCGATTTTACATATGACCAAAACTTTTTAGGGTTCTTGTTTAGATTGTTTGCCAATGTTTTATGTTCGAATTCGTTGAATGCTTCTCTCATTGCTCTCTTTACGCTCTTTTTCGCTTCGTTCAGCTTTTCCTTATCAGCTATGATTCGACTACTCTTAGCCGGTCGAAGTGGCCGTGCGGTTAAAGGCGCTGCAGTCTGGAACCGCAAGACCGCTACGGTCGCAGGTTCGAATCCTGCCTCGGGCATGGATGTTTGTGATGTCCTTAGGTTAGTTAGGTTTAACTAGTTCTAAGTTCTAGGGGACTAATGACCTCAGCAGTTGAGTCCCGTAGTGCTCAGAGCCATTTCGACTACTCTTAAACCTATGATGAAGCTTTCTTTGTTTCCGTAGTAGCTTTCGTACATGATTGTTGTACCACGGTGGATCTTTCCCCTCGCTTTGGACCTTAGTCGGTACGAACTTATCTAAGGCGTACTGGACGATGTTTCTGAATTTTTTCCATTTTTGTTCCACATGCTCTTCCTCAGAAATGAACGTTTGATGGTGGTCACTCAGATATTCTGCGATTTGTGCCCTATCACTCTTGTTAAGCAAATATATTTTCCTTCCTTTCTCGGCATTTCTTATTACACTTGTAGTCATTGATGCAACCACTGACTTATGATCACTGATAACCCTCTTCTACATTCACGGAGTCGAAAAGTTCCGGTCTATTTGTTGCTATGAGGCCTAAAACGTTAGCTTCACGAGTTGATTCTCTAACTATCTGCTCGAAGTAATTCTCGGACAAGGCAGTCAGGATAATGTCACAGGAGTCTCTGTCCCTGGCTCCAGTTCTGATTGTGTGACTATCCCATTCTATACCTGGTAGATTGAAGTCTCCCCCTATTACAATAGTATGATCACGAAACTTCTTCACGACGTTCTGCAGGTTCTCTCTGAGGCGCTCAACTACTACGGTTGCTGATGCAGGTGGTCTATAGAAGCATCCGACTATCATATCTGACCCACCTTTGATACTTAACCCAGATTATTTCACATTCGCATTCGCTAATAACTTCACTGGATATTACTGAATTCTTTACTGCTATAAATACTCCTCCACCATTGGCGTTTATCCTATCCTTGCGGTATATATTCCATTCTGTGTCTAGGATTTCGTTACTGTTCACTTCCGGTTTTAACCAACTTTCCGTTCCTAATACTATATGCGCACTATTTCCTTCAATAAGCGATACTAATTCAGGAACCTTGCCCTGGATACTCCTGCAGTTTACCAATATTACGTTAACTTTTCCTGTTTTTGGTCTCTGAGGACGGACGTTCTTTATCAACGATGCTGATGTTCTCTCTGGTAAGCCGTCAGGTATTTTATCGTTTCGCCCAAGGGGGGGGGGTCCCTCTAACCTAAAAAACCCCCGTGTGCACGCCACACGTACTCTGCTACCCTAGTAGCTGCTTCCGGTGTGTAGTGCACGCCTGACCTGTCTAGGGGGGCCCTACAGTTCTCCACCCAATAACGGAGGTCGATGAATTTGCAACCATTATAGTCGCAGAGTCGTCTGAGCCTCTGGTTTAGACTCTCCACACGGCTCCAAACCAGAGGACCGCGATCGACTCTGGGCACTATGCTGCAGATATTAAGCTCAGCTTGCACTCCGCGTGCGATGCTGGTTGTCTTCACCAAATCAGCCAGCCGCCGGAAGGAACCAAGGATGGCCTCAGAACCCAAGCGGCAGGCGTCATTCGTTCCGACATGTGCTACTATCTGCAGCCGGTCACACCCAGTGCGTTCAATAGCTGCCGGAAGGGCCTCCTCCACATTACGGACGAGACCCCCCGGCAAGCACACCGAGTGCACACTGGCATTCTTCCCCGACCTAGCCGCTATTTTCCTGAGGGGCTCCATAACCCGCCTAACGTTGGAGCTCCCTATAACTAATAGGCCCGCCCTCTGTGACTGTCGGGACCTTGCCGGAGAATCGGCCACTGGCCCAACAGGCGAGGCATCCTGTGGTGGCTCGGAAACGATGTCATCACCACTAGGAAGCACCCCGTACCTGTTGGAAAGGGGTAAGGCAGCTGCCACGCGGCCAGATCCCACCTTCGCCTTTCGGCCAGGCACACGCGAGCCCACCACTGTCCGCCATTCACCCTGGAGTGATGGCTGACCGGTAAGATGCTCACTGCCGGAAGACGCAGCGACATCAGGGGTTCCATGTGATTCCAAGGCCACCGAAGTAGGCATAGGTCTCACCACAGTTGCCCCAACGCCACTACGAGCCGACGCCTGCGCCTCGAGCTCGATGAGCCTAACAGACAAAGCCTCCACCTGCCCCCGAAGAGTGGCCAATTCTCCTTGCGTCCGCTCACAACAACCACAGTCCCTACACATGACTATGTTTACCCTACTCTATACGGTGACAAATTCCCAAGATAATCTTCTGATGAGCTACTCTGATAATCAAGAAACACTCACTGAAATACGAGACGCGGAAACTACGCTAGGTTTTCCCAGAAAAACTATTTAAAAGCTAAGCGCAGCAAATAAGTACAAAATAAATTTCTCTCCTAACGATCAATAACTGTTAGTTTCTATGCAGAGCAGATAAACACAAATAGAATCCCTTCCTTAGTGGAAGGTCGTAAACAAAATGCAAAATAAACGCTTTATACAAACAGTACTCGCTGCTGCTGGTGCTCTCGCTCTGGCTGTCACAAGACAACTGCTGATTCAAGTGACTAGTGGCTAACGGCCGCGAAACAAACAAAAGACGGTTTTATGGCGCTTTCTGTTCTAAACGATCAAGAAAACACTAAGAAATCTAACACGAAAACTACGTAAAGTTTTATCAAGAACTGTTAGTTACTATGCAGAGCAGATAAACACTAATAGAATCCCTTCCTTAGTGGAAGGTCGTAAACAAAATGCAAAATAAACGCTTTATAGAAACAGTACTCGCTGCTGCTGGTGCTCTCGCTCTGGCTGTCAATATCTTATCGATATTGTTTAAGTTCCTCGTGTACTCTGTATTTACATTGACAACTGTCTCTTCGTTTTCAATTGTTTGTGTATCACTCTCTATGTTTCATACTTCTTGATGCAGCCTTGTCTAGTACTAATTTTATCTTATTTCATTAGTTTTGTTTATTAATAGAAACTGTTATGTAGGCATGCTATTCCTATTTTCTGCTAAAGGTTTTCCTGTCAACTCCATTGTTATTTATGTACCGTTCAGTTTTTACTATTTCATTGCAAAGATGTTACTCACTGTATGTTTCTGCTTCACTCTAGATGTGTTACTTCTCTTCCAATGTTGTCTGATAACATTTAACTTCTTTGGTGATAATACTCAGTAAATGTCTGAAGATGGCCTTGTAAGCCGAAAACCGGTTAGCAATAAAAATAATATTGTAGAACAAAAGCAAACTGGTGCTTTTCATTTATTATTATAATGTTGTTCTACCAAGAACCGACGGAAGATTCTGTTAATATTTTACATTCTTTTGTTTCTTGTTAAAAACGGTTCTGCATTTCAGTATAGTTAAATTTCTGATATAACTCATTACACAAATAACGTTATTTGCAAATGCAAAAGTGCTCAGACAGAAATGACAAATTTTCTTACGCTACTGACAGATGACGTTACTGGTTACAGGTACAGCACAGTGGCGCTTACTCTGAAATACTCCACATCTGATTATGAATTATAATTATAAGTAAACTTTTCCACGAGACATCTATCTCTCACCTTTATCCACGATAACGATGGGAGATGAAGAAATAATCTAAAATTTGTGGTGCGGCCAGGAGTTGAAACCATGTTTCCTTGCTTACTAGGTAGAAATCCTAGCCATTACACCATTGCATCATTACTGCTACTGAAACATTACTGCTCGGAATGCCGTCCCCAACACAAACTTAGTGACATAAATAAAGATTATGCAGTGCCTCAACGTTTCGCAGTGCGTGACTTTACGTTGCTGCCTTACACGCTTCATGGGTCGTGCGCAGCAGAGACAAAGAGCTCTTGACTGTGAGCTCTTCAGGAGCCCATGGCCTAGGATGGGCAAAGTGTGGAGTACTCGTCAGCGGGCTGTTTTCTGAGCGCCGCTTGTCCGTGGAGCACCACAGTCAGTCCTCCTAGTTTCAAACGTACCAGTTTCTTGCAGCCTATATTGTAGTCGGACAGAAATGGTATGTGACGTCATAATTATAGTGGGAACTGAAGACAGCGCCCTCTTCTCACTTTGTGAGCGTACGAGATCTGTTCAGATAGTTCAAGAACTTTGTCCACAAATTCTGTCTACGTTTACCTTTCCCCTACTGAGCACGGTCTCCTTCGAAATGCTCTCCTCCACAATTAAGACACCACTCCCAATGCCGTTTCCACTTCCGGAAGCAGTCTTGGTACGCCTCTTGCTGGATCGCGCGAAGCACCGTCTTGGGAATTTTCTTTTATCTCGTCTATCGTTGCAAATCTTCGTCCTTTCAACGGGGTTTTCAACTTTGGACATAAAAAAGTCCGCAGGGGCCAAGTCTTGGGAGTACGGAGGATGATACAGCACAGTAATTTCGTTTTTTGTGCAATAGTCACGCAACAATAGGGATGAATATGCGGGTGCGTTATCGTGACGCAAGAGCTGTGAATTGCCTCGCCGCATTTCAGGCCGTTTCCTTCTCACATTTTCTCACAGGAGTCGCAACACGTCCCGATAGTACGATTGATTAACAGTTTGTCCCTGTGGCACGATTTCGTGGTGAACTAACCTTTCAAAGGAAACTATCAGCATGGCTTTGACATTTGACCTGATCTTCCAAGATGCTACTCCAGGCGGGTGTAAAAATGAATGTGTCCAACGGAAAATAATAAACGCTAAAAGGAAGATTTGGCCCTGTCTAACTACCCCCTGAGGCAGATCTTAGGATCTCTTAATGGACTTCAACATATAAATTAGAACCTAAACATAAATGAATGACCAAGGCAACTAATACTACTAAATGATAAACGTTGTTCTTGGTTATATATTTATTGCAGATTAAAAAAAACTTTACGTTACAAATTTTATATTTCCTACCTAAAATTACTAATCGATTGCCCAACTCTGCTCCTTATTATGACTACGCGATCTAATTTCAATAACGCGAAATGACTGACATCGTCTACGTACCAAATACTAGAAGACACTACTTTTAGAGATGATCTACGGTGGTGTGGAACCTCAGTGGAAAGAAACTAACGTGATCAC
Organism: Schistocerca nitens; assembly: GCF_023898315.1. Taxonomy (NCBI): domain Eukaryota; kingdom Metazoa; phylum Arthropoda; class Insecta; order Orthoptera; family Acrididae; genus Schistocerca; species Schistocerca nitens. Next base: position 124,098,479 of record NC_064623.1, read on the forward strand.
AGCTGTTTAGCTTTTATGGCCCTAATAAACCGAAGCAATTTGCGATATCACCGTACGTACTGCATCCAGTGCGTCGAAGTGATGGTTCTCGTACTCGTCTGCGACGATGGAAGAACTCCAGCTACAAATAAACTCTTTCAAACACTAGGTCGGCAGAAGGCGGTCCTCTGACTAATATACTCTAATACTGTCTTCTCCTCTCTGTGTTCTACAGACAAGAAACGCGAACTCCAAGCGACAAGGATGGAGTTCAGATAACGTCTCAACGTAAGTATAGGCAGAGGAAGTGCTCTCAATTACTAAACGTGCGTACTCAGAGACGACTTCCAACCCGGAAATGAAGTCCAGAATCGTATAGCTTCGCAACAGTACAGTGTCTAACTGTTCTAACTATAAACTCTCCTGAGGGCAAAGACAGCAACTCCGTCTGTACCAACAAAGCTGATATCGAGCGACCATCACAGATGCGCGCTCACAACGGAAAACCCCGTCTCTCCATTGCTGGCTTCCCCGCAAGGCTCAGCTCCCCACCATCGTAATTCCGAAAACGAATCATATTCCCGAAACGACCGAATATTCTCCCTCTCCACAGATTCTTCCGAACGCCAACCAACCATATTTTAGTCGTCCAGAGCGGAAAGTTTGCGAGGAAAAACCTATACTCGTACAATGGTACGCTTCTAAGTAAAAATTCTTGGAAATAACCCAGCCTGCGTGGTTTCCGAGGTGCCGCTTCTTCGTTCCTCTCACCTGCGTCCAGCATTTGCAGAGTTCGGAAGTATTATCCGGTTATCCTTCCGGCCCTACTACAATAGCGGCCGATAGCGCCCCGTCGCCCCTGTACTGTGTCTTGATACTCAGGTGTCCAGACTGTCCGCCTTGTCACTTCCTGTGTGGAGCTGAACCACCACACCTGTGTGAGCCTTCCACCCAGGGCTTGAATTCCGTCTGCCATTTCATTTCCACTGTCGTTTCCACCTCTACTAAAGTGCGCGTCATTTATGTTGGCGGCCGAGTTTAGGTTCGTTCTGCGCATCTGACGTCAAAAAATACAGTCAGCCAATGAACAGAGAACGACGTTGCCAGATTTCGACTGCAGAGCAGAGCACGGACGAGTGTCTTCAGTTTTAGAAACGTTCAGTTATAAATAAAGTAATAGAACAAAAGCAATGTCTTGATAGCAGACTTTGTTTTTTGAAAGTTTGGAAAAACCATTCTTTATACCAATTGCTTCATTTTCTACTAATAAATCAAACCAAACAAGCAATAAGACTCTTAATTCAGGCGATAGCACGGAAAGGTGTTTGTATCAATTTCACGAACCGCTTTTTCGCAATAAAGAACAGTGGTAATTGTTTATTTTCTATTGTACTTCGACGAAGTGCGAGTAATTCATAGGCATACCAACAGTGTTTGTCAGATTTTTGTGTAAGCTGTTAGAGTCGAGAAATGTTGCAGGACGAGCTGCGCTAGCGTAACGGTTAAGGCGTTGGGTTAGTAAGTTATAGGTAAAGAATTCAAACCTTGTGTGATGCTAAATATTTTTTCTTATTTTAAAACAATATCGAAGTGTCTTACTTCATGAATTTTATCCGTTTGAATGCAATTTTTTGAAATTTCTAGTGCTTTGTCTCTTCATTAACCCTTTCGCTGCTGCAGTCACGTGCTCCCCGCATTCCGCGCTGTGCGCGATTTTGTCATCAAAAATGGCTCTGAGCACTATGGGACTCAACTGCTGAGGTCATTAGTCCCCTAGAACTTAGAACTAGTTAAACCTAACCAACCTAAGGACATCACAAACATCCATGCCCGAGGCAGGATTCGAACCTGCGCCCGTAGCGGTCTTGCGGCTCCAGACTGCAGCGCCTTTAACCGCACGGCCACTTCGGCCGACATTTTGTCATCACTGCACTGCTCGCCTGTGCAGACACATGGCGTTCCCACTGCTTTGACACACTTATCATTCGATTCCACAAAAACTATTTGGCCCAAAAATTAGATTTTTACACATCTTCTTGACTGATACCTTCCCCCCATAAATGACTTAATTTTGTTTCGATGTTAAACCCAGTTATTGTGCAGCATTAAATGTAGTAAACCAATGCACGAAATTTTGAAGAGTTTGCAGAGGTAAAAGTCCATAGCGTATACTTTCCGTATGGTCGATTTTAGTTGCCACAATGTTGAGAATGAAATGTGGACAAGGTACCTAAATTTCATATAAAATTTACTGTATAACAATATCTCATTTAATTTAAGTACCACATAGGTGTCGTATGTAATATTGAGAAATATTCCGTCTTTCGCGACTGTAATAAAAGTTTTATTTACACCGGGCGCGTTTGGCCTTATTTTAAAGCACTTCAGTCAGTCAAAGGAAGTGGGGGGAAGGTATCAGTCAAAAAGATGTGTAAAAATCTAATTTTTGGGCCAAATAGTTTTTGTGGAATCGAATGATAAGTGTGTCAAAGCAGTCGGAAACACCATGTGTCAGCATAGGCGAGCAGTGCAGTGACAAAATCGCGCGCAGCGCGGTATGCGGGGAGCACGTCTCTGTAGCAGCGAAAGGGTTAATGCGGCCGTGGTGGCTTTACTTCATAAACTGCGCGCTCCCCCCTAAACGTAAGCTTGCGAACTATACTATACTATGGCGCTGTTTCTCTTGGCGCGTGCATCGTGTGCAACTGGCAACGCAGCAATCTCCCGCGTCTGGGCGGGCATGCGCGAGCCGCCAATATAAAAGAATTCAACTATAGTATGATGATAAAGACACTCCGTCATCTTTCATACAATAAGCGTTAACAATTATTTACAAGGCGTACGTGACAATATCAGTCTCCTTTACATATTCATATATACGATGTACAACCTGTCACATGATACCTAGCTGTGTTTGTAGATCACAGCAATGTGGATGAGTGCTTGTCCGGACCCATTCTGAAGCTTGAACCTTGGTCTCAACATCATAACCATATGAAATGAAATGAGCGTATGGCATCATTCGCCGGGAGGCAACTATTCGGGGAAGTTCGGCCGCCAAGCGCAAGTCTTACTTCAGTCGATGCCACGTTGGGCGACTTGGGCGCCGGTGATGAGGATGAAATTATGATGAGGACAACACAACACCCAATCCACGAGCGGAGAAAATCTCCAACCAGGCCAGGAATCGAACCCGGGCCCGGTTGCATGGGAGGCGAGCTCGTCACCACCCAGCTAAGCAGGCGGACATCATAACCATAGACCCACGTGTCATCAGCTCTCATCACGTTCGGATTTGTGCGATCCGAAGCTGTTCACAGATTGCTAGGGGAAGGTCTTTTTAGTCTTGACTCATGAGCCATGGGACGAACTTGGTGGCAACAGGATGCGTTCCTAGATGCTGTGTCAGGATTTCATGACGTGATTCATGTTACATTCTTCTGCAGTCTCTTTGATAGTCAGTCTTCGATTGGCACGTACAATTTCGTTGACGTTCCTCGTATGAGCGTCGTGGGTAGGCGTCGAAGGGCGTCCTGAACGAGAATCGTCTTTAACATCCATCATGCCATTTTCAAACCGCGTGAACCATTCGTAACACCGAGTACGGCTGAAGCACTCGTCACCGTAGGTTTCCTCCATCATTTGGCGTGACTGTAAAGGTTTTCTTGAGTTTCACGCGAAATTAAATGCAGACGCGTTGCTCCTCTAACTCTGCCATCGAGGAATTCGCAAACTATGCGTCACAACGTTCCCCTCAATTCAGCACTGAACGCTGACTACAATCGTACAACAATGAAACTTCCGGCAGTTACACATTAACCGCAGGCGTGGGCAGGTATGACAACGTATTTCGCTCAAACACACCATCAGCGTGAAATTACTTATGTTCCGGAATTTCTTGAACAGACTTCAAATAGTGAAGGGGAAGATTTGATAATGAGCCAACCCTCAAACATTTTGTATCTGAACCCGCATCTCGTGGCCGTGCGGTAGCGTTCTCGCTTCCCACGCCCGGGTTCCCGGGTTCGATTCCCGGCGGTGTCAGGGATTTTCTCTGCCTCGTGATGGCTGGGTGTTGTGTGCTGTCCTTAGGTTAGTTAGGTTTAAGTAGTTCTTGTGGTGTCACCGCCAGACACCACACTTGCTAGGTGGTAGCTTAAATCGGCCGCGGTCCATTAGTACATGTCGGACCCGCGTGTCGCCACTGAGTGATCGCAGACCGAGCGCCACCACACGGTAAGTCTCGAGAGACTGACTAGCACTCGCCCCAGTTGTTGTACGGACGACATTGCTAGCGACTACACGTACGAAGCCTTTCTCTCATTTGCCGAGAGACAGAATAGCCTTCAGCTAAGTCCATGGCTACGACCTAGCAAGGCGCCATTAACCATATCTGGAGAGAGTCTCACTTGTATTATCAAGAGAAATGTACCACAAAGAATTAAAGTTAAGTATACGAGAAGCTCCGTTCCTTTCTTTATAGCTTTCATCACGTATCCTGTTTCAGACTTCACGCAAGACGGCTTGAGATGACGCGTGCCCTTTCGGCTACCTCCCTTGTGTCTAGACTGTCTTGTCTAGACACAGCAGTTCTAGGGGACTGATGACCATAGATGTTAAGTCCCATAGTGCTCAGAGCCATTTAAACCATTTTTTTGTATCTGAAGGGTACATTTCTGTACATCCGTTTGTCGTGAAAACGTTTTCTACTAAGTCTTTTCTTCAACCCGTAGAAGTATGTAATAATAATTACTATTGACGCTGTATGATTTGAAAACAGATTAAAGAAAACGCCGTTCTTATTGTCTACGTATTAAAACGTGGGAATAAATGAAATTGTTCCCCGCGAAGCACTATGTATGTCCTATGAAACAGTAAAATAAGCAGTAATTGTAAAGGCAATGAGACAGGATTGTGGTTTCTTCTATACGTTATTTAATCCAAACACTGAGCGAGCAGCAAAAGAAACGAAATAGAAATCTGCGCTGCAGTTTTCGGATTGAAGACTAACAACAATAACGAAGATGTCTCATCTGAAAAAGGTGCTCATCTTTTATTTCCCGCCGGCCTCTGTGGCAGAGCGGTTCTAGGCGCTTCAGTCCGGAACCGCGCTGCTGCTACGGTTGCAGGTTAGAATCCTGCCTCGGGGATGGATGTGTGGGATAACCTTACGTTAGTTAGGTTTAAGTAGTCCTAAGTCTAGGGGACTGATGACCTCAGATGTTAAGTCCCATAGTGCTCATAGCCATTTGAACCATTTTTTCATTCGCCAAGTAGCCTTCTTTCTATTTAAAACGAGCGACATGAAATGCTGAATATGTGGGTACCAAGAATTATGTTGCTTGGCCATTTCAGGTGCTGTGGTTGGCACGTATTTGTACTAATAATGTCAATGCATACGAAAGTTCGACATGTTTCATTGACTTATCAAACGACATTGCTTCTCTTTGGTGGTGCTGTTCTTGGGAAGCTATTACGATACGGAGTGGAAAAAGTTCATCTTTCCTTCTTTATAATTACTAGATGGATATAAAACGGGTAAACACACACACACACACAAAGAGTGGGGGAATTTTTTTTTTAATTTAACCGTATGCCTAGGGCCCCCCGTCGAGCAGACCGTTCGCCGGGTGCCGGTCTTTCAATTTTACGTCACTCCGACGACCTACAGTCGATGAGGATGATAAGATGATGATGATGAGGACAGCACAACACCCAGTCCCTGGGCGGAGAAAATTCGACCCAGCGAGGAATCGAACACGGGTCCAGAGGATTGACAATCTGTGACGCTGACCATTCAGATACCGGCGGGGGGGGGGGGGGGGCGGAGGACACACAGAGAGAGAGAGAGAGAGAGAGAGAGAGAGAGCAGTGAGCAGTGACGCATTAATTACATTTAATAACACAACCTCCAACGGATAGGAGTCATTTTGCAGATAATGTTACGCTCAGGCGGTAAATTATCAAAAGGCGAAGAAGAGCTCTATATAATAACTAGAATTGTTCTTGGGATGAGGATATCATAAACGGGACTGAAAAAGTTTGGGAGCTTATGATCTATTTCATAATGAAAGATTGTTCGCCAGGGACAAGATGCTGAGGCACCGCGAAGCAACTGGCATATCTCGTCAATTATAAGCCTTTTTTTTTTATTTCGAATAACCCATTTGGAGGGTACGATGAATCAACTTTGGCTACTCTTCATTGTATTAGATTTCTTCAGTTTCCAAATTTCCTTCATCCTTTTAGAGTGTTGTTCCCTTTCTTCTTGAGTCCACTTTCGTCTAGTTATTTTCTTTATTTCCTGAAATTCTGCCTTTTGAACTGCCTTTCTGAAATGTGTTCTGTTTTCTATTGTGTCTATTGTAACTCCAGCATTTTCAATGTCCTTTTCAGTCTCTATGAACCATGCTGGCTTGGATTTGTAGCTATTGAGTAATGTGAATATCCGCTTGGTTAGTCTGTTGTTATCCATTCTGAATATATGTCCAAAAAACTGTAGTCTCCTCTTCCTCATTACATCAGTTAGTTTCTCCGTTTTCAGATATAGCTCTCTGTTTGGTCTTAACCTGTATTCAGCATTATCGTTTCTTTTAGCTCCCAGTATTTTCCTTAAAATTCTTCTTTCGACCTTCTCTAGTGTCTCAAGATCTCCATTTCTTGTTAGTTTAAGTGTTTCTGCCGCACAGACAGCTTCAGGTCTGGCCACTGTTTGGTAGTGTCTTAAGCCTTTATATATATATATATATATATATATATATATATATATATATATATATATATATATATATATATATGTGTGTGTGTGTGTGTGTGTGTGTGTGTGTGTGTGTGTGTGTGTGTGTAGTGTACGTGTCTGTACATATATTTGTGTAATATTTAATATTGGAATATGATGTGTGAGGATGTAATTCTGCAAATAAATGCAGTGCACAATGGCAAGTTTCTTAACGAAGTTTGGTCAGTGATTACGAGCGCCTAAAACGTACACCGAGGTTATAACAGTCATGGGATACCTCCTAATACCGTGTCGGACCTCTTTTTGCCCGGGGTAGTGCAGCAACTCCACGGGCCATGGATTCAGCAAGTCGTTACAAGTCCCCTGCAAAAATATTGAGCCATACTGGCTCTCTAACCGTTCACAGCTGCGAAACTGTTGCCGGTGCAGGATGTTGTGCACCAACAGGCCTCTCAATTATGACCAGCAAAGATTCGACTGGATTCACGTCGCGTGATCTGGGTGACTATATCTTTCGCTCGGATTGACCAGAATCTTCTTCAAACTAATCGCGAACAATTGTGGCCCACTTACATGGCACATTGTCATGAAGTCCATGCTGCAAATGGTCTGCAAGAAACTTCCTGGCAGATTAAAACTGTGTGCCCGACCGAGACTCGAACTCGGGACCTTTGCCTTTCGCGGGCAAGTGCTCTACCAACTGAGCTACTGAAGCACGACTCACGCCCGGTTCTCACAGCTTTACTTCTGCCAGTACCTCGTCTCCTACCTTCCAAACTTTACAGAAGCTCTCCTGCGAACCTTGCAGAACTAGCACTCCTGAAAGAGTGAAAATCTCATTCCGGAAACATCCCCCAGGCTGTGGCTAAGCCATGTCTCCGCAATCCTTTCTTTCATGAGTGCTAGTTCTGCAAGGTTCGCAGGAGAGCTTCTGTAAAGTTTGGAAGGTAGGAGACGAGTTACTGGCAGAAGTAAAGCTGTGAGGACCGGGCGTGAGTCGTGCTTCGGTAGCTCAGTTGGTAGAGCACTTGCCCGCGAAAGGCAAAGGTCCCGAGTTCGAGTCTCGGTCGGGCACACAGTTTTAATCTGCCAGGAAGTTTCATATCAGCGCACACTCCGCTGCAGAGTGAAAATCTCATTCTGGTCTCCAAGAAGTTTAACATTTCGAGTCAATGATCGGTTCAGTTGAACGAGAAGACCCATTCCATTCCCTGTAAACACAGTCCACACCTTTGTGGAGACACCACGCTTATTGACTGAAATCAGGTTCAAATGGTTCAAATGGCTCTGAGCACTATGGGACTCAACTGCTGAGGTCATAAGTCCCCTAGAACTTAGAACTACGTAAACCTAACTAACCTAAGGACAACACACACATCCATGCCCGAGGCAGGATTCGAACCTGCGACCGTAGCGGTCGCGCGGTTCCAGACTGTAGCGCCAGAACCGCTCGGCCACCAGCGGCTGGCGACTGAAATCAGGACTCATCTGCCCATGCTACTGTTTCCTAAGTGTCTAGCGTTCGATCGATATGTTCACCAACCCAGAAGGGGGATGTCGTGCTACTACCGAAGGCATTCGCGTCGGTCTTCTGTTGCCATAGCTCATTAACGCCAAATTTCGCTGCACTGTTCTAACGGATTGATTCCTGGGGTTATTTCACGCAGTGTTGCTGGTCTGTTAGCACTGACAACTCTTTGCAAATGCGCTGCTATGGGTCGTGAAGTGATGGCCGTCAGCCTCCGTTGTCCGTAGTGAGAGATAAGGCCTGAAAACCGGTATTCTCAGCACGCTCTTCACTGGATCCTGAGATATCGAATTCGCTAACGGAATGTCCCATTCATCTAGCTCAAACAACCATTCCACGTTCAAGACTCCACTAACTCCTGTTGTGCAGCCGTAATCATATCGGAAACCTTTTCAGATGAATTACTTGAGTGCAAGTGATAGTCCTGCGCTGCCCTATAACGCCTTGTGTACCCGATATTACCGCAATCTGTACATTTGCATTGTTGTTGTTGTGGTCTTCAGTCCTGAGACTGGTTTGATGCAGCTCTCCATGCTACTCTATCCTGTGCAAGCTTCTTCATCTCCCAGTACCTACTGCAACCTGCATCCTTCTGAATCTGCTTAGTGTATTCATCTCTTGGTCTCCCCCTACGATTTTTACCCTCTACGATGCCCTCCAATACTAAATTGGTGATCCCTTGATGCCCCAGAACATGTCCTACCAACCGATCCCTTCTTCTGGTCAAGTTGTGCCACAAACTTCTCTTCTCCCCAATCCTATTCAATACTTCCTCATTAGTTATGTGATCTACCGATCTAATCTTCAGCATTCTTCTGTAGCACCACATTTCGAAAGATTCTATTCTCTTCTTGTCCAAACTATTTACCGTCCATGTTTTCACTTCCATACATGGCTACACTCCATACAAATACTTTCAGAAATGACTTCCTGACACTTAAATCTATACTCGATGTTAACAAATTTCTCTTCTTCAGAAACGCTTTCCTTGCCATTGCCAGTCTACATTTTATATCCTCTCTACTTCGACCCTCATCAGTTATTTTGCTCCCCAAATAGCAAAACTCCTTTACTACTTTAAGTGTCTCATTCCCTAATCTAATACCCTCAACATCACCCGACTTAATTCGACTACATTCCATTATCCTCGTTTTGCTTTTGTTAATGGTCATCTTATATCCTCCCTTCAAGATACCATCCATTCCGTTCAACTGCTCTTCCAAGTCCTTTGCTGTCTCTGACAGAATTACAATGTCATCGGCGAACCTCAAAGTTTTTATTTCTACTCCATGGATTTTAATACCTACTCCGAATTTTTCTTTTGTTTCCTTTACTGCTTGCTCAATATACAGATTGAATAACATCGGGGAGAGGCTACAACCCTGTCTTACTCCCTTCCCAACCGCTGCTTCCCTTTCATGTCCCTCGACTCTTGCATATCCCTGTGTAATACCGTGCACAGAAACTTGAGATTCATGAACCATTTGTTCGGATGGTTTCTTGATTAGCGTAGTTCATTTCGTTTGTGAATTTAAACAGTGCTTATTTTTCACGTGGATTGTCACAAGCTGAGCACACGAATAATCCACTGTAGCTATAAGCATTTACAGCCGGTCCACAAAGATCCGCTATCACTTCAAAGAGCTATAGTTAGGATACTATTGGATATGTAGCATCGTGATTTGTTGTTAAATGCTTAGCAGCTCTCAAAGGTTTTTTTTTCTGTTGTACCAAAATTTCAGTGTGTGCCCCATTTATTGCTCGCAGAATATGAAGGCGATATTAGAGTTCTGTGAGTCACCATTGCAACATCAACAGTTCTGACTGCTTCACTGATCCGGCTACGAAGGGTAGCGATGTCATTCAAGGGCGTTGTGTACGTGCGTTCCATGACATGAGCCCAGAAAAAGAAGTCCAAGAGAGTGACGTCGGAAGAGCGCGGGGCCAGTACGATAGAACAACCACGAGACTGCTCGTCTGTTTAAAGGCTTCGAACCACCTCATTATGACTGTTTTTTGAGGGTCGTGCCGTCCCACACTGAACTCGATGTATTTCTGCAAGACAGTTGTCACAGATTTGGATCCTACACACTAGATGACACATTGCGCTTTGCTCCTGCTCTATCGCCATTTTGATACGCTCCAAGCCAAATCTGCAACAACAGAGGAAGTGAAAAAAGCTTTGAGAGCTGGTAAACTTCTTACAACAAACCAAAATTTTCTATACCTAATAGTTTCCAAGTTATGATTTTTTTTTAAATGATAGGGTCACTCCTGTAGTTCGGAAAATTACACAGGCCAAACTTTTTTTACGTTGATAGCTTATCTTTATAGATTTTTATAAGCTGAATCCAAATCTTGGCTTAGTTTTTTTGTATCACCCATAGTTTTCGAGCAATATGCTTTTTATTATATAGTATAAAAATCCTATGCTATAGGGAAAACGTGGAAATTAATGTTACGCTTTGTTACAACATACAGATTGGTTTGTATTTACAGTAAGCTACTTGATACAATGATATGAGTTAATACAGTCAGTTGGAATTGGTTTGTATTTCCTTTCTCTTTTTTCTTTGAAGGTCCTTGTGTAACTTTTTCTACGACGAAACGCTTGCTGAACTTCTCAGTGAAGTGACCAAACAGTAGTCCCCCATCACGTTGGTGTTCCAGCGGCCTTGGTAGCGTTTTTCAATCACTTTAATGTCCTGGTGAAAACGCTCTCCTTACTCCTCACTAACATCTCCCATATTGTAAGGGAAGTAATCAAGGTGACTGTTCGAAAAGTGAATTTTGAGGATCAGTAAACATCCTAAAGTTTTAAACTTCTTTAACATTGTAGCTATAATATAAACAAATTCTGAGTCTTTTTAATGCCCTAAGATCTAACCATGAGCAGAATAGCCTATTTTATTTAGCACTATTTCTAGGTTTCATAGCTTTCCTTCATATGTACATAATGTCCAACAGGTATAGATGCATACATGTTACCATTGTGTAATATAACAGCCTTTAAACAAGTTTTGGATGAATCAATAAACAGTCTCCAGTCTTCCTTTCTGTAGTCAATGATGATGATGATGAAGTCCCATACTCCGTGACGGAGCGTAGGGGAACGATGCGGGAGACTCACACCGCCGTACTAGGCAAGGTCCTAATGGAGGTGGTTTGCCGTTGCCTTACTCCGACCGTAATGGGGATGAATGATGATGATGAAGACGACACAACAACACCCAGTCATCTCGAGGCAGGAAAAATCCCTGACCCCGCCGGGAATGGAACCCGGGACCCCGTGCTCGGAAAGCAAGTACGCTACCGCGAGACCACGAGCAGCAATACCAAACTCATTCATCAGACCGGGAATGTCTGAGCAATACACTAAATCACATTCTTGATGAAAAAAACTTGGAAAATTGCTGCTCTCTCTTTCTATACATGTATATGCTGGTTCCAACTGCCAATAAGTTCTTTTCTTTTAATCTAGAGCCAAGCAATTCAGCTTTTTTCTTTAGTTAAGCCCAGATCCGTAACGAAATCGTTAAGCTCGGTCTGAGCAAACAATTTGGGCTCTAGACTTTCTGTAATACAATAGAATTCATCGTCATCTGGTTCATGTAAATCAGATTGTGCTTCAGAAAAAACTTCTGTTCGAATAGAATTTAAATCATCTGGTGGTTCAGGAACCGGCAAATCTACACCATGCCTTACTGTTCGGATGGCGGACGGGAGGTTAGGCTAGCTTAATACCTTCTTGTTTTTCGAATTATGACAAGTTATATCAACACTGAAAAAGTAGCAATAATCTGAATGATTTCTTGGCTCCCTCCATATCGTAGGAACAGCAAGTCTTAAGGCTTTCTTCTCCTTTTAGGTCCATTTTCTCAGATCTTCAACAGACACATAAGACACCCTACGCAGCACCCAAGATTTATCAAAAAAACGGCTCTGAGCACTATGCGACTTAACTTCCGAGGTCATCAGTCGCCTAGAACTTAGAACTAATTAAACCTAACTAACCTAAGGGCATCGCCGGTCGCGGTGGTATAGCGGTTCTAGACGCGCAGTCCGGAACCGCACGACTGCTACGGTCGCGGGTTCGAATCCTGCCTCGGGCATGGATGTGTGTGATGTCCTTAGGTTAGTTAGGTTTAAGTAGTTCTAAGTTCTAGGGGACTGATGACCACAGATGTTAAGTCCCATAGTGCTCAGAACCATTTGAACCTAAGGACATCACAAACATCCATGCCCGAGGCAGGATTCGAACCTGCGACCGTAGCGGTCGCCGGGTTCCAGACTGTAGCGCCTAGAACCGCACGGCCACTCCGGCCGGCAAGATTTATCCTGATCACCAAGTTTAGATCCAAAGTATGATAGATAAACCTTTTTCACAAAGTCTTTAAAGTTTATTTGGTGTTTTTTAATAACAAATTCACCACAAATATAACAAAAACTGTCAGCTGAGTTTTTACAACCACGATTAGACATTGTACTGAGCACATGTACACGAAACTGGAAAGTGAGGTTAGGCTGACAGTAAACAAAACACCATCTCTTAACACAAAAATTGAATCGACCTTTTTTGCCAGAAAATATTTTTCAGCAGTAATACCAACGTCATCTACATTCATTACACCTCATTGTTAAATCATTTTAACTCTATAAAAGCTCTTAAATTCTTTACAAAATCGCTTAATTTAATAAATTTAACTGTAAAATATGAAGAAATGGTGGGTGATACAGTTTTTTATGTATCATATTTGGATTTCCCACCCTGAAGATATAAGAATAAGGTATTTTCAGCAAAAAAAAAATTTCCATCGTTGGCCTGTGTTATGTTTGTAAAACAAATGTAGAAATGAATGCTAAGAAGAATGTTACAATGTGTAACTACGGCTGTTTGTGTGATGGGTGACTGAAACGAGTTGACTTCACAAATAAAGAGACAAGTTACAATACATAACCACCTCCCAAGAGCGGTTGGATTGCTATTAGCATAATGTCTCCTGAACGTAACTAATTTTCTGTCTGGGCTGTGTTTGATTTTTATTTTTAGAAGGAGCATGCATACTCAGGAAATTATCTTTTACGTTGTCTGGAGGTCTGTTCGTTTTCCAGGAAATAATCATCAACAGAAATATTACATCATAATAAAACAGACCTCCTTAACGCCGTAAATATCACTGCAAACACATACTTCAGCGAAAAAAGTTGATATACAGTATGTAGGCCAAACACGCTTTTTTTGGAAGATAAAACGCATTAGTGCCCCATTTACAAGCAGTAGCAATTTACTCCTTGCACAAAAGAGGGAGCATTAATCCCCTCGCCTATAGCAGTCGCTTTTTTTTCCTCTTGCAGATGCGTAATAAAAGTGGCTGAAAGGGATTAGGCCGCTATTACAAATCCGTAATTCACAGAACAGCTCTGCAAGCCTCTGTTTGCCTCCCTTTTTTCTCCACTAGAGTAACGGTCAGTTGCATTTTATTAGGGGACCTTATGCCGTTCAGAAAAACAATCTCTCTCAGTTTTATGTAGATTGCTTTTGTCGATCTGCGTCCACTCCAGCATATTTATGTGACGATTCACTGAATGCGGCCCCTGTTTTATATAACTGGTTTAAAGACGGATTTCCTACTAGCAGCTAGCAACCGTGATTGTTTCGTCATATATCGCAGAGAAGTTTTCTTTTTTTTTATTTCTATCTACGTTTACCGTACAAGGCACAAAATCTCTATATTTGACTGACATCATACAAACATGATCTACGTACTACGATAAAATGCATACTATACTAAAATTTGTAAAAAGTGTATTTGAAGTATTTAAAGTTTTCATTCCGTGGGAGGGGTAGAATATGTCAGACTCTGTTAGATACGACGTTATGAAGACGATATTGTGTACAGTAGATGATAATTTCTGGCAAACAAACCAAATTTTCGAGTAAGGGAACATGAAAAACTTTATCGCCTATCATCGTCATTAGCGGCAGCATTAGCACTTGACCTATAATGTGAAGCTCACAGTTTTACATTTCTGTATATTCAAAGTAACTTTCCAGTGTTTGAGCCATTTTGAATTCTTATCCATATCTGACTGAATGTTTCTGCAGCTCTTTTTCAGACAGTTGCTCGTTATTTAAAAGCTACGTAATTTGCAAAAAAAAAAGTGTGAGGTAGCTATTAATATCGTCTATCAGGCCATTGATATAAAACAAGAACAGAAAAGGTCGCCATGCAATTCCGTGCTGGCCGCTGTGGCCGAGCGATTCTAGGCGCTTCAGTCCGGAACTGCGCTGTTGCTATGGTCGCAGGATCGAATCCTGCCTCGGGCATGGATGTGTGTGATGTCCTTAGGTTTAAGTAGTCTAGGGGACTGATGACCTCAGATGTTAAGTCTCATAGTGCTTAGAGCGACTTTTTTTTTCCACTTCCGTGAGGCACGCCTCAAGCTGCTTCTACTTTTATCGCTGAGCGTCCGTCCAAGGGATGCTGCGTCGGCCATATCCAGAGACCTTCAACCCAGTCGCAAACTGCGCTTTGTACCACACACGGTTCTACGGCATTTTATCGTTAGTAAAAGTTGGCGAATCAACGATTTTTCAAAGAGACATGCTACATCCACCTGATTTTCTTGACAGGCGGCTTTCATGTGAGAAAAGCTCTAGTTGTCTTTCGTATGTCGGGTGCTTTCAGTGTCCGTTATGGGTCTCAAGCAGTTTCGTAACTCTCTTTGCACGCTAGGTGGTTCTTTAGTCCATACAGGAGCGAGAAACAGATGCCGTTCGTGAGCAAGGAATTCAGATATTAATTTATTATACATCTAATATCAAATAGTAAAATTAATGCATAACTTTTGTTTGCTGTAGTTGCAGCGTCCGATGCTAACAGTAGATTTGGATGTTGAAGTATATATAGATAAAGGTTTGCAATTCAGTCTTCAATACAATGATTCTACCGTAGACGACGAGCCCTACGACTTCGTAAGTCTGTAAAATGTTACGAAATGGTCAACACACAGAAAGTGCTCAGTGCGTGACTCTTAGAACTTGGGCAGTAGATAAAACGTCGATATATCAATAATTTTTCCAAAAATATCAGTATATATCGGCGTTATTTTTTCCATCGATATATCGATACGAATACAGAAATATCGATTGACGGTATTATTATTTTATATTATATTTCTTCACAAATTTTGGTAAATATTTAAAGTTTTTCTTTTGAAGTTATAGCGGATCAACATTTTTCCTTCACTGTGTGAAGAAGTCTTACTACTTTTTGAGCTATAAGAATCTTAATACTTATTGTGCTTTCTACGTGTTCAGTCTTACTCTTTTGAGTGCAAGTATATGCGGCACAGAAGAAGAAGTCCGATTGGACTAGGGATGGCAGTGTGAATGGAATGATAAGACTTATGATGTGAAGAACTAGCACACCAGGTGCATTACAAAAAAAAATAACGCAACTAGTGTGCTATTCCTTTCCATCGGCATTCTTCAAAAAACAGTTGCTGAAACTGATGAACAAAAATCTAAATGACAAGACAGGTCCCTGTGGTTGGTCGAGAGGTGTGAGGGGAGTCGCTGAAGTAATCGACGCTCGGCGGTATCACCAGAAACTGCAATGTTTAGCTTTAGTACTCACTTTTGACTCTGGAAGTGCTAGGTCACTGGCGTTCGCAGAGATGAAAAAATAAGGAAGACAACATTAAGTGTCACAGACAAATTGGACATGTGACGAAACCGAACGACGGACCCATCGGACACCTTTTTATTGTGCCACTTACATGCAGTTACCATTGTTAGCAAAGTGGTTGTCGCTAAGCGTGAACGTGCATTGTTTTCTTTCAATTTCAGTCTGGTGGCTAGCGTTACTACCTCTGGATAAAGGGGTCCGGGGTTTGATTCCCGGCCGGGCTGCGGGTTTTCTCTGCCGGGGGGTGTTTGTGTTGTCCTCATCATTCATGAAAGAAGCTACACTGGAGTGTGTACAGATTGGGTACGGGTGCTGATGATCGCTCAGTGAACGCCCCACAAACCAAACGTCAAGCAAGTCTTCTGGTCCAGACTGTATACCAATTAGGTTCCTTTCGGAGTATGCTGATGCATTAGCTTCATGCTTAACAATCATTTACAACCGTTCGCTCGACGAAAGATCCGTACCCAAAGACTTGAAAGTTTGCACAGGTCACACCAATATTGAAGAAAGGTAGTAGGAGTAATCTACTAAATTACAGACCCATATCTTTAACATCGATATGCGACAGGATTTTGGAACACATATTGTGTTCGAACATTATGGATTACCTCGAAGAAAACGGTCTATTGACACATAGTCAACATGGGTTTAGAAAACATCGTGCCAGTGAAACACAACTAGCTCTTCATTCACATGAAGTGTTGAGTGCTATTGACAAGGGATTTCAGACCGATTCGTTATTTCTGGATTTCCGGAAGGCTTTTGAGACTGTACCACACAAGCGGCTCGTAGTGAAATTGCGTGGTTATGGAATATCGTCTCCGTTATGTGACTGGATTTATGATTTCCTGTCAAAGAGGTCTCAGTTCGTAGTAACTGACGGAAAGTCATCGAGTAAAATAGAAGTGATTTCTGGCGTTCTCCAAGGTAGTGTTATAGGCCCTTTGCTTTTCCTTATCTATATAAACGATTTCGGAAACACTCTGAGCAGCCATCTTCGGTTGTTTGCAGATAACTCTGTAGTTTATCCACTAATAGTCATCAGAAGATCAAAACAAACTGCAAAACGATTTGGGAAAGATATCTGAATGGTGCAAAAAGTGGCAGTTGACCCTAAATAACGAAACGTGTGAGGTCATCCACATGAGTGGTAAAAGGAACTCGTTAAACTTCGGTTACACGATAAAGCAGTCTAATCTAAAAGCCGTATATTGAACTAAGTACCTAGGTATTACAATTAGGAACAACTTAAATTGGAAGGAACACACAGAAAATGTTGTGGGAAAGTCTAACTAAAGACTGCGTTATATTGGCAGGACACTTAGAAAATGTAACAGACCTACTAAGGAGACTGCCTACAGTACGCTCGTCCGTCCTCTTTTAGAATACTGCTGCGCGGTTGTGGGATACTTACCAGACACGACTGACGGAGTACATCGAAAACGTTCAAAGAAAGGCAGCACGTTTTGTGTTATAGCGAAATATGCAAGAGAGTGTCACAGAAATGATACAAAATTTAGCCTGGACATCATTAAAAGAAAGGTGTGCTGCGTTGCGATGGAATCTTCTCGCGAAATTTCAATCACCAACTTTCTTCTCCGAATGTGAAAATATTTCTTTGACACCGACCTACATAGGGAGGAACGATCACCACGATAAAATAAGGTAAATCGGAGTTCGTACGGCAAGATATAGGTGTTCATTGTTTCCGCGCGCTATACGAGAGTGGAATAATAGAGACTTGTAAAGGTGGTTCGATGAACCCTTTGCCAGGCACTTAAATGTAATTTGTAGAGTATCCATGTAGATGTAGATGCAGATGTAGATTACCTAAAACTGGCAGTATATTTTCAATGTGCATCCGATACTTTTATAGGCCGGTAAGTCGAATTTTTTCCGTCAGTATACCGATATTTTTTTTCGATATATCGAGAGACGATTACAATATTTTTGAAAATATGAACAGTCGTATTTCGAACTTACGTAGACCCGCCGCTGGCGTTCCGGACAGCATCTCTGGCGGCGGTGTAATCGTTGATGGCAGGCAGCGCCCTCGCGTCACGGTGGCGGCTGTGGCAAACGCGGCGGCGTAACTGGCTGCGCGCTTATTTCGAAGTGGGCCGATCATATAGCAGGCGACACCGCATACAGGTGATAATTTTGTTTGGGCTCAGAGTCTGTTTCGAAATCTACAACAGAGATATTTCAGTCACGTTTGCCATCATTTAACGCCAAATGGCTGCTACTGCTGCTGCCGCTGGTGGGAGCGACAGTAATAAAGTTATACAGTTACTTTACAATTATCATACACGATTGATTTGACAACAATGTTTCATCACCGCCTTTGAAATAAAACAAGTCATTTGTAAGCGTCGGAATTACGTGGAATGCGTTGATTGCTTCATTTGTCCCAACAATCGTGTATAAATCTTGTGGAACAAAGACTTTGGGACATGGCACTTGGAACACCTCCGGTAAGCACATATTGGCACACATAGCATGTACCTTCTAGTAATAAATGTGTTAAATGTGTCCTCGGAGTCTTTCGCGACGGCATACATGAATAAAAGGTTCTCGGTTTTCAAGTCGCGTCAATTCGAATAAAACCCTCGAGCTTTCGATGACCATCGTCGTCAGGGGTTCACTGACTACCTGGGATGCTACGGTTTCTCGCTTATACAGGCATGATGACATCATTAGCAGCCAATCAGATGAACCCCCTGTGGCGCGCGCGCGCGCACGTAAGTCGACCCGGGCAGCTAGCGGAGCTGTTGCCCGTGGCAGCACCGGTGGCGTCAGGTGGCGCCTGGGGCAGGCGCCACGTTTGAAACTGCCGCTTTCGCGTCGCGCATCTGTCTCTGCTTTCTTTCGATGTCCAACGCCCGCCTCCATGCCCTGCTGAGTGTGTACCCCAGGTCCCTGTTGAAATTGTTGCTGTTTAAACGAATCTTCCTTTATAACGGAGTCCCAATATGTCGATGCATGAGCCAACACTTTTCGAACTGTATTTCATGTCCGTTTACTAGTGTTGTGTACATAGTTCCGCTTAGTTAGCGCGTACACAACTTTCCCACTAGAGCGCGCCCCGCTAAGCACAACAGCGCTGGCACAGCGCTCGTCCCTCTGCACTACGAGATGGCGCTGCCTTAGAGACGGACCAAATTCTGCTTCCGCCGATCCGCGTATTAAAATGTAACGCAGTCAATGAGATTGCTGCTAACGTAGAACCTTTTCTCCTCGCGGATCACACTCGCGCAGTGATACATGAACACGCGAGGTATTATAACGAGTGTACAGAGCTCCGATTAGTGAGTCTGCACCAGTCTGCATTTGTTTGCACCAGTCTGTACCAGTCTATAGTCAAGTTTCAGTCTGCGCCGGGCGCCCAATAAGATTACCATATTCCTGTACATAGCCATGAAGATAAATGTATAGACACTTTTGTCAAGTACCAGACATATATGTGAGAATAAGATTAACGTACCAATACCAAAGGCACTTCAGATTGTCAATTGCAAATCGCATCCAGAACCAAGTTAAGTAATTTTTATGCTTGTTATTATTTTAATAAATGTGTGTGAAAATTAATCAAATTCTGTTTAAAGTTGGTCACCGTCAATCTGCTACTCTAAGCGTGCAAGTGGCATTTCTATCGTCTGACCTAACGGTAGAAGATAAACACGAGACATATTGCTGACACTCACCTACTTCGTTAGAGCGACCAGTCAAATAATCTGATGGTGTGTGTACTAAAGGTCTTACAGTACACACACCACATCTAGGCAATGCTCCGCTATGGCCGACTTGTCAAGTTGAAATGGTTCAAATGGCTCTGAGCACTATGGGACTCAACTGCTGAGGTCATTAGTCCCCTAGAACTTAGACCTAGTTAAACCTAACTAACCTAAGGACATCACAAACATCCATGCCCGAGGCAGGATTCGAACCTGCGACCGTAGCGGTCTTGCGGTTCCAGACTGCAGCGCCTTTAACCGCACGGCCACTTCGGCCGGCCTCGACTTGTCAGGCTTCCTTTGTTTTATATGGCGCTTGTGCCCAGTACAACGCTCCGCAACCGTGCGCACTGTTTGTCCGATATACATGCTGCCACATTCACAGGGTACACCATACACGCCGGACATTCGGAGAGCAATGTCGCCTTTAACAGGGCGCAACATATCTCGTATCTTGGGGGCGGGCCGGAACACTGGTCTTAGCCCATGTTTCTGCAGCAGACGTCCTAACTTGCTGCTAGTTGCTCGACAGTATGGCACGAGTGCAGTCCGTTTGGCCTCTTCTACTGATTCACCATGTGTCTTTCGTTGGCGGTCCTTGAAAGCGTTTACGATGTCTCTTTTGCTGTATCCATTTTCCCCGAAAACACGTTTAAAGTTCTGCAATTCAGACTGTAGGTGGTCGTCGTCAGAGATCATCTTGGCTCTAAGAACCAACGCGTTCAGGACCGGGTAGACTTACGCCCGCGCGCCAAAGTGGTTTTATCTGATTGGCTGCTGATGATGTCATCATGCCTGTAAGCGAGAAACCGTAGCTGCCCCGTCAGTCAGTGAATTCCTGACGACGATGGCAGAGATGGTCATCAAAAGCTCGAGGAATTTATTCGAATTGAAAACCGAGAACGTTTTATTCATGTGTGAAATATTTTTTTCTACGATTTGACACTTGGAACAAGTCTAGGGACATGCAACAGACTGCCGAGAAAACCGTGGCACTGAAAACGTGTTTATTAAAAAACTGCACTAAACACGTCTTCCATTTCCACTCTTCAGATGCTATCGTGGCCAGGTTTACTCTTATTTTTATTTCTTTCCCTTTTTTCCAGTAATCGTCTTCCTGCGCCCAAATACAGTCATAGACCTGTTCTACTTCCTATCAGATGTGTTGTTACATTTCTTCTTTTTATTGAACGTGATTGAATTTCTCGCCTATTTTCAAACTTACTCTACAAAATTTTTGAGTGAAGCGGTTCCCTTCGATCAAACTGATGAGATTTTTTGTGTGTGTATCATAAAGCCTTAAAGAAAAGAGATCCGCTTCAAAGGCGGTAAAAAATGGCAATATATAATGGTTTTTCATTTATTCTGATACTGTTTTAATTGATGATTATTTTTAATATGGATCAATTCAGACATTGGATTTACCGCCTAAAATGAAAGATAGATCCACGCCAAAATAGGCATTGTTTTTCAACGGCGTTCTTTGTGACGAATAACCGTGTACGTAGTTTATACTCATACAACGGAAATTACTTGGTGAAAAGGTAATCGGACTTCGATGCTCCATCGTTGTCACCAAGCAAGACGCTTCGAACTTAAAATAAACGAGCAAAGGTCGTTTGCTTCAAATAATTAACGCAGGGAAACTGAAGTGTGATCATCATCATCTTCATCATACAATAATGTGAAACAAAATGCTGCAATTATTATCGGCAATAAGTTACAACAAAGGCACTTACTTCTGCATCGTGCCTCTGCCAAAAGAGGAAGAAGGAAACAAACTCACGTCGCTTTTTCACAGATAACGTGACTGTACGTTCGTAAAACAAAGATAAGTACAACATCAAAAGTATACAGATATGAATTTTCATAAAGTCTTTGACTTTTTAAAAATACAGCTTCTTACTGTTCAGTCAATGTAATTGCCAGAATTCGTAAACAGTAAACCTCTTTGTGATGGTCAGCGCCGCTCTCGTAAACCCTGACAATGAAGTCAATTGAGCATCTTCATAATGCTATCACGTCAGATAAACGACGGTTGACGAAACATGCCACTCTTCCTTGTCGGTTAGACCGTCAGTGAGAGAGCACTTCGATTTCCTGCTGCTAATAAGGCGAGTACACCGTTCGCTTGTTACACATTTTTACGAGCTTCAAACAGGTACAACTTATTTTCAGTTATCTGGGTAGTTACTATTTTATTTTTGTAATTTCTTGCGTGTTTGAGTGCCTACTAGACACAACCTTTTATTTTAATAACAGTGTAGTGTACAGTATCGCCGTTGCTATCGACCCTCGTATCGTACAGGCTTTTGTTTGTTTGGTTAGAACAGCTCAGTGTCGGTTAGACCGTCAGTGAGAGAGCACTTCGATTTCCTGCTGCTAATAAGGCGAGTACACCGTTCGCTTGTTACACATTTTTACGAGCTTCAAACAGGTACAACTTATTTTCAGTTATCTGGGTAGTTACTATTTTATTTTTGTAATTTCTTGCGTGTTTGAGTGCCTACTAGACACAACCTTTTATTTTAATAACAGTGTAGTTTACAGTATCGCCGTTGCTATCGACCCTCGTATCGTACAGGCTTTTGTTTGTTTGGTTAGAACAGCTCAGTGTCGGTTAGACCGTCAGTGAGAGAGCACTTCGATTTCCTGCTGCTAATAAGGCGAGTACACCGTTCGCTTGTTACACATTTTTACGAGCTTCAAACAGGTACAACTTATTTTCAGTTATCTGGGTAGTTACTATTTTATTTTTGTAATTTCTTGCGTGTTTGAGTGCCTACTAGACACAACCTTTTATTTTAATAACAGTGTAGTGTACAGTATCGCCGTTGCTATCGACCCTCGTATCGTACAGGCTTTTGTTTGTTTGGTTAGAACAGCTCAGTGTCGGTTAGACCGTCAGTGAGAGAGCACTTCGATTTCCTGCTGCTAATAAGGCGAGTACACCGTTCGCTTGTTACACATTTTTACGAGCTTCAAACAGGTACAACTTATTTTCAGTTATCTGGGTAGTTACTATTTTATTTTTGTAATTTCTTGCGTGTTTGAGTGCCTACTAGACACAACCTTTTATTTTAATAACAGTGTAGTGTACAGTATCGCCGTTGCTATCGACCCTCGTATCGTACAGGCTTTTGTTTGTTTGGTTAGAACAGCTCAGTGTCGGTTAGACCGTCAGTGAGAGAGCACTTCGATTTCCTGCTGCTAATAAGGCGAGTACACCGTTCGCTTGTTACACATTTTTACGAGCTTCAAACAGGTACAACTTATTTTCAGTTATCTGGGTAGTTACTATTTTATTTTTGTAATTTCTTGCGTGTTTGAGTGCCTACTAGACACAACCTTTTATTTTAATAACAGTGTAGTTTACAGTATCGCCGTTGCTATCGACCCTCGTATCGTACAGGCTTTTGTTTGTTTGGTTAGAACAGCTCAGTGTCGGTTAGACCGTCAGTGAGAGAGCACTTCGATTTCCTGCTGCTAATAAGGCGAGTACACCGTTCGCTTGTAGGGTAAACATAGTCATGTGTAGGGACTGTGGTTGTTGTGAGCGGACGCAAGGAGAATTGGCCACTCTTCGGGGGCAGGTGGAGGCTTTGTCTGTTAGGCTCATCGAGCTCGAGGCGCAGGCGTCGGCTCGTAGTGGCGTTGGGGCAACTGTGGTGAGACCTATGCCTACTTCGGTGGCCTTGGAATCGCATGGAACCCCTGATGTCGCTGCGTCTTCCGGCAGTGAGCATCTTACCGGTCAGCCATCACTCCAGGGTGAATGGCGGACAGTGGTGGGCTCGCGCGTGCCTGGCCGAAAGGCGAAGGTGGGATCTGGCCGCGTGGCAGCTGCCTTACCCCTTTCCAACAGGTACGGGGTACTTCCTAGTGGTGATGACATCGTTTCCGAGCCACCACAGGATGCCTCGCCTGTTGGGCCAGTGGCCGATTCTCCGGCAAGGTCCCGACAGTCACAGAGGGCGGGCCTATTAGTTATAGGGAGCTCCAACGTTAGGCGGGTTATGGAGCCCCTTAGGAAAATAGCGGGTAGGTCGGGGAAGAATGCCAGTGTGCACTCTGTGTGCTTGCCGGGGGGTCTCGTCCGTAATGTGGAGGAGGCCCTTCCGGCAGCTATTGAACGCACTGGGTGTGACCGGCTGCAGATAGTAGCACATGTCGGAACGAATGACGCCTGCCGCTTGGGTTCTGAGGCCATCCTTGGTTCCTTCCGGCGACTGGCTGATTTGGTGAAGACAACCAGCATCGCACGCGGAGTGCAAGCTGAGCTTAATATCTGCAGCATAGTGCCCAGAGTCGATCGCGGTCCTCTGGTTTGGAGCCGTGTGGAGGGTCTAAACCAGAGGCTCAGACGACTCTGCGACTATAATGGTTGCAAATTCATCGACCTCCGTTATTGGGTGGAGAACTGTAGGGCCCCCCTAGACAGGTCAGGCGTGCACTACACACCGGAAGCAGCTACTAGGGTAGCAGAGTACGTGTGGCGTGCACACGGGGGTTTTTTAGGTTAGAGGGACCCCCCCTTGGGCGAAACGATAAAATACCTGACGGCTTACCAGAGAGGACATTATCATCGTTGATAAAGAACGTCCGTCCTCAGAGACCAAAAACAGGAAAAGTCAACGTAATATTGGTAAACTGCAGGAGTATCCAGGGCAAGGTTCCTGAATTAGTATCTCTTATTGAAGGAAATAGTGCGCATATAGTATTAGGAACGGAAAGTTGGTTAAAACCGGAAGTGAACAGTAACGAAATCCTAGACACAGAATGGAATATATACCGCAAGGATAGGATAAACGCCAATGGTGGAGGAGTATTTATAGCAGTAAAGAATTCAATAATATCCAGTGAAGTTATTAGCGAATGCGAATGTGAAATAATCTGGGTTAAGTATCAAAGGTGGGTCAGATATGATAGTCGGATGCTTCTATAGACCACCTGCATCAGCAACCGTAGTAGTTGAGCGCCTCAGAGAGAACCTGCAGAACGTCGTGAAGAAGTTTCGTGATCATACTATTGTAATAGGGGGAGACTTCAATCTACCGGGTATAGAATGGGATAGTCACACAATCAGAACTGGAGCCAGGGACAGAGACTCTTGTGACATTATCCTGACTGCCTTGTCCGAGAATTACTTCGAGCAGATAGTTAGAGAACCAACTCGTGAAGCTAACGTTTTAGACCTCATAGCAACAAATAGACCGGAACTTTTCGACTCCGTGAATGTAGAAGAGGGTATCAGTGATCATAAGTCAGTGGTTGCATCAATGACTACAAGTGTAATAAGAAATGCCAAGAAAGGAAGGAAAATATATTTGCTTAACAAGAGTGATAGGGCACAAATCGCAGAATATCTGAGTGACCACCATCAAACGTTCATTTCTGAGGAAGAGGATGTGGAACAAAAATGGAAAAAATTCAGAAACATCGTCCAGTACGCCTTAGATAAGTTCGTACCGAGTAAGGTCCAAAGCGAGGGGAAAGATCCACCGTGGTATAACAATCATGTACGAAAGGTACTACGGAAACAAAGAAAGCTTCATCATAGGTTTAAGAGTAGTCGAATCATAGCTGATAAGGAAAAGCTGAACGAAGCGAAAAACAGCGTAAAGAGAGCAATGAGAGAAGCATTCAACGAATTCGAACTTAAAACATTGGCAAACAATCTAAACAAGAACCCTAAAAAGTTTTGGTCATATGTAAAATCGGTAAGCGGATCTAAATCCCCTATTCAGTCACTCGTTGACCACGATGGCACCGAAACAGAGGACGACCAAAGAAAGGCAGAAATACTGAATTCAGTGTTCCGAAACTGTTTCACTGCGGAAAATCGTAACACGGTCCCTGACTTCAGCCGTCGCACGGACGCCAAAATGGAAAATATTGAAATAAACGATATCGGAATTGAAAAACAACTGCTATCACTTAGTAGCGGAAAAGCATCCGGACCAGACGAGATACCCTTAAGATTCTACAGTGATTATGCTAAAGAACTTGCCCCCTTTCTATCAGCAATTTATCGTAGATCGCTGGAAGAACGTAAAGTACCTAGCGACTGGAAGAAAGCGCAGGTCGTTCCCATTTTCAAGAGGGGTCATAAATCAGATGCGAATAATTATAGGCCTATTTCGCTTACGTCAATCTGTTGTAGAATAATGGAACATGTTTTGTGTTCTCGTATTATGACGTTCTTAGATAATACAAATCTCCTTCATCATAACCAACATGGATTCCGCAAACAGAGATCATGTGAAACTCAGCTCGCCCTATTTGCCCAAGAAATTCACAGTGCCGTAGACACTGGCGAGCAGATTGATGCCGTATTCCTGGACTTCAGGAAGGCATTTGATACGGTTCCGCACTTACGTTTAGTGAAAAAAATACGAGCTTACGGAATATCGGACCAGGTTTGTGATTGGATTCAGGATTTCCTAGAAGAAAGAACACAACATGTCATTCTTAACGGTTCAAAATCTGCAGATGTAGAGGTAATTTCGGGAGTACCGCAGGGAAGCGTGATAGGACCTTTATTGTTTACAATTTACATAAATGACTTAGTTGACAACATCGGTAGCTCCGTGAGGCTATTTGCAGATGACACGGTTGTCTACAAGAAAGTAGCAACATCAGAAGACTCGTACGTACTCCAGGAGGACCTGCAGAGGATTAATGCATGGTGCGACAGCTGGCAGCTTTCCCTAAACGTAGATAAATGTAATATAATGCGCATACATAGGGGCAGAAATCCATTCCAGTACGATTATGCCATAGGTGGTAAATCATTGGAAGCGGTAACGACCGTAAAATACTTAGGAGTTACTATCCGGAGCGATCTGAAGTGGAATGATCACATAAAACAAATAGTGGGAAAAGCAGGCGCCAGGTTGAGATTCATAGGAAGAATTCTAAGAAAATGTGACTCATCGACGAAAGAAGTAGCTTACAAAACGCTTGTTCGTCCGATTCTTGAGTATTGCTCATCAGTATGGGACCCTTACCAGGTTGGATTAATAGAAGAGATAGACATGATCCAGCGAAAAGCAGCGCGATTCGTCATGGGGACATTTAGTCAGCGCGAGAGCGTCACGGAGATGCTGAACAAGCTCCAATGGCGGACACTTCAAGAAAGGCGTTACGCAATACGGAGAGGTTTATTATCGAAATTACGAGAGAGCACATTCCGGGAAGAGATGGGCAACATATTACTACCGCCCACATATATCTCGCGTAATGATCACAACGAAAAGATCCGAGAAATTAGAGCAAATACGGAGACTTACAAGCAGTCGTTCTTCCCACGCACAATTCGTGAATGGAACAGGGAAGGGGGGATCAGATAGTGGTACAATAAGTACCCTCCGCCACACACCGTAAGGTGGCTCGCGGAGTATAGATGTAGATGTAGATGTAGATGTATCTTCTCTATACTATTAGTCGTGTTGGGTAAAAGTCCCAAATCGGTGAACAATACTGATGAACTGGTGTAACGTATTGTAAGCCTCTTGTTTCGTGAACTAATGAAATTCCTTTGAGATTCTCCTTATCGTCACAGAGCGGCATATGCCGTTGCTACAGTTGTGTGGTCTAAACCGGCGCATGCAGAGAAGAGCGGTGTAAGCCTTAATGAAACGTGTAGGCCAGTCACAGAAAGCATGAAGCCCATGCGGATGGAACAGCTCTACCAAGGTTCAGGTTTCGGCATTCCCAATTCTGGTAGGGCAGCTCATGAACATAATCAGCAGTTCAAAAAGACATTAGATGAGCGTCATCTCCTACACTACTGGCCATTAAAATTGCTACACCAAGAATAAATGCAGATGATAAACGGGTATTCAGTGGACGAATATATTATACTAGAACTGACATGTGATTACATTTTCACGCAATTTGGGGGCACAATTCCTGGAAATCAGTACCCAGAACAACCACCTCTGGCCGTAATAACGGCCTGATACCCCTAGGCATTGAGTCCAACAGAGCTTGGACGGCGTGTACAGATAAACAGCTGCCCATGCAGCTTCAACACGATGCCACAGTTCGTCAAGAGTAGTGACTGGCATATTATGACGAGACAGTTGCTCGGCCACCATTGACCAGACGTTTTCAGTCGGTGAGAGATCTGGAGAATGTGCTGTCCAGAGCACCAGTCGAACATTTTCTGTATCCAGAAAGGCCCGAACAGGACCTGCAACATGCGGTCGTGCGTTATCCTGCTGAAATGTAGGGTTTCTCAGGGATCGAATGAAGGGTAGAGCCACGGGTCGTAACACATCTTAAATGTAACGTCCCCTGTTCAAAGTGCCGTCAATGCGAACAAGAGGTAACCGAGACGTGTAACCAATGCCACCCCATACCATCACGCCGTGTGATGCGCCAGTATGGCGATGACGAATACACGCTTCCAATGTACGTTCACCGCGATGTCGCCAAACACGGATGCGACCATCATGATGCTGTAAACAGAACCTGGATTCATCCGAAAAAATGACGTGTTGCCATTCGTGCACCCAGGTTCGTCGTTGATGGCTGGCGCTCCTGTCTGTGACGCAGCTTCAAGGGTCACCGCAGCCATGGTCTCCGAGCTGATAGTCCGTGATGCTGCAAACGTCGACGAACTGTTCGTGCAGATGGTTGTTGTCTTGCAAACTTCCGCATCTGCTGACTCAGGAATCGAGACGTGTCTGCACGATCCGTTACAGCCATGCGGATAAGATGCCCGTCATCTCGGCACGGAGTTCCGTTTTACCCTCCTGAACGCACCGATTCCATATTCTGCTAACAGTCATTGGATCTCGACCAACGCGAAAAGTAATGTCGCGATACGATAAACCGCAGTCGCGATAGGCTACAATCGGACCTTTATCAAAGTCGGAAACGTGATGGTACGCATTTCTCCTCCTTACACGAGGCATCACAACAACGTTTCACCAGGCACCGCTGGTCAACTGCTGTTTGTGTATGAGAAATCGGTTGGAAACTTTCCTCATGTCAGCGCGTTGTAGGTGTCACCACCGGTGCCAGCTTTGTGTGAATGCTCTGAAAAGCTAACCATTTGAATACCACAGCATCTTCTTCCTGTCGGTTAAATTTCGCGTCTGTAGCACGTCAGCTTCGTGGTGTAGCAATTTTAATGGCCAGTAGTGTATATGGTAACCTTTATGGATCAAAAAGAGTTAAATCAAGATATCGGTTCCTCAATTACACCTTTGATCAACCATCTGTCAGTTAATCTTTTTCAGAACATCCACCAAGTAGTGTTGAATTAAACTACAAGTCATGGGAAATGCTAAACGGTATCAGAACTTTTTTCTTTGAGTCATCATTTTTCTAACTTTTTATTTTATTTATTATTATTTAGCGTATGACTAATACAGACATATCACGAAATTAAATTACATATACATATGTACATATTGACACACAAGAAACTTAAGTTTGTCTTTACAACTGAATATCCAGTCCTTCAATCCAGCACACTGTATCTGGAGTTTATAGCAGGAAGTCCTCTTCGGCACCGTGATAGGTTCGAATCCTGCATTCACTGACAATGTGGTGGACAGTCTGGTATGGAGCCCCGCAGTCAAGGGCTGGATCAGGCAGCTTCTTCCACTTAAAGAGAGCATCCCTGTATCGGCTATGGCCGGTGCGGATTCTGTTGAGGATAGTCCAGGTCTTGCGTGGTAGGTCGAATCCTCTTGGAAGTTTAGCACCTCAGATGATGTTATGCAGGTGCACATCTGTCACTGCTTCCCACCGACCTATATTCTTCCAGAGGGTTGAAATCCTTAGCAACCATGTCAGCAATATCGCACAGAGTTGGAGGGCGTAATTTCAGTGTCTTGCGATTTAAAAGTGGCAGGTCGCTATGCACGGGTAGGTTAGAATTCCTGGAGATCTTGTGGAATTCCCTCATAAGGGCAGTACATCTGCGTAGATCAGGAGGCATTATACCGGTTATCAGTGGAAGCCAATAAACTGGAGTAGATCTGATTGCGCCAGATATTATGCGCATTGTCGTATTCAGCTGGGAGACAACAAGCCTTGTATGATGACTGTTCGTCCAAACAGGTGCACAATACTCAGCACTTGAGTACACCAAGCCCAGAGGTGAAGGTCGTTGGGTGGTTGCTGTAGATCCCCAGGTAGTTCCGCATAGCTTATGGAGGATGATGTTTCGAGTCCTCAACTTTTGAGCTAAGTTAAGAAGCTGTTGTTTGAAACATAGTGTACGGTCCAGGATGACACCAAAATATTTTGGGTTCTAATTATGACCAAGAATTCTGCCTCTGAAACTTACTACCAGTTTTACGTTCGCCAACCGATTATTTACATGGAAGCAACACACTTCTGTTTTGCTCGCACTAGGTTGGAGTCTCCAGTTTTCTAACTGCTTTGATGCGACCCACTATTAGTTCCTCTCCGGCGCCAACCTCTTCAACTCGGAGTAGCAAATGTTCAAATGTGTGTGAATTCCTAAGCGACCAAACTGCTAAGGTCATCGGTTCCTAGACCTACGCCGGCCGGAGTGGCCGAGCGGTTATAGGCGCTACAGTCTGGAACCGCGGGACCGCTACGATCGCAGATTCGAATCCTGCCTCGGGCATGGATGTGTGTGATGTCCTTAGGTTAGTTAGGTTTAAGTAGTTATAAGTTCTATTGGACTGATGACCTCGGAAGTTAAGTCCCATAGTGCTCAGAGCCATTTGAACCATTTTGAACCCAATTATTTGATGGCTGTATTGCAATATCTTTCTTCTTCTACAGTTTTTACCCTCTAGAGCTCTTTCTGGTACCACGGAAGTTATTCCCTGATTCAGCATTCGTCTGTAGCACCACATGTCAAAAGCTCCGATTCTTTTCTGTTCCGTTTCCCCACAGGTCACGTCTCACAAATATGGAATGTTGTTCTCCAAACGTAGTCTTTCAGTTCCCCAAATTAATGCCTATATGTGATACCAATAAACTTCTCTTGGCCAGGAATGCTCTTTTCGCCAGAGCTAGTCTGCTTTCGATGTCCTTCATGATCATCAGTCCTGATGTTAAGTTTCTCGCTGTTCTCATTTCTGTTACTTCTCATTCCTTTGTCTTTCTTCGATTTACTCTCACTCCGTATTTTGTAAACACTAGACTACTCATTACATTCAGCAGACCAAATAACTGTGTACCCCAGTAAAAATCTCGCAGAATGGGGCTAGCAGAACTCGCTGGCGATACCTGCGACGGTGGAACATCACAACATGGAGCATCTTATAACATGCGGAAATTGACCTGTATGTTGTTCCCTAGACGACCTGATTTTGATCTAGGGCAGCATAGGGCCGAAAATTGACAGATCTCGCCACGGAAAAGGGAAAGTAAGTGTGTTGAGGGTCAACAGACAGCCCCTGGACTAATAGTAGTTACTCGGCAGGTTTTCCTGCATCTTGCTACAGTCCTCTGTCTACCTCTGGTACGCCAGTACACTTCGGAAGCTGCAGCGGTCCCCTGCAGTCGCTACGGAGCCTTGCTGCAGCGCCCGTGTCGTTCGCAGTGCATGCGTTTCATCACACGCCAAGGGTAACTCTCCCTCCACACGTGCCCCGTTACCTTACAACACACTTTGTATGCTCCGTCTATTTCCGGAAGGGTAATAAAGACCCGGCGAACCGTGTGAGGTGAAGCCAACACTCCAATGCCCCGTAGGTTCGCAGGCAGGTGAGCGGGGACACGACCTCTACAGTCGCGGCCCGTTCCTGTGGGGCGCGAAGCGTGCACGACCCTCAGTGACGCAGAGAGAGAAGGGAGAAGACATTCCGCAGCGTCACCACGTGCTCGTAAATTCTGCGGCGGCCGTAGAGCGCTGGACGAGAAAGAGGACGAGCGCGTGCGACCAGGCGCGAATCGCTGACGTTGTGGGCGGCGGCCGCTGGGGTCTTGCGTACATGTTTCAGGACGCGGGGGCCTTCCACAACGCCTGTATGCACAGCTTCCACAAAAAAAAAAAAAAAGATTGCTAAGCTTTGAAAGCTCACCGTTGACTTCAAATCTTGACTGTTCAAACATCTACTTAACTGAGTTTATACCTATTACTAAGGGAACCCCACGTGACAACACACTGTAACTCCAAAACAGTGGCCGGCCTTGTGGCCGAGCGGTTCTAGGCGCTTCAGTCCGGAACCGCGCGACCGCTACGACCGCAGGTTCGAATCCTGCCTCGGGCTTGGATGTGTGTGATGTCCTTAGGTTAGTTAGGTTTAAGTAGTTCTAAGTTCTAGGGGACTGATGATCTCAGATGTTAAGTCCCATAGTGCTCAGCGCCATCCATCCAAAACAGTGACAACGATTCTACATCTACATCGATACTCCGCAAGCCACCGTACGGTGTATGGCGGAGGGTACCCTGTACCACTAGTCGTCATTTCCTTCCCTGTTCCACTCGCGAGCCGGCCGGGGTGGCCGAGCGGTTCTAGGCTTAAGCAGCTCTGATCTTTTTATTATACACTCAAAATATTAACCTGTGAATTCTAGTGATTCTTCGACAGAACCATTAAGATAACTGATCTGGAAGTAGAGCTGTCGGCAAACTTTATTCATTAGCAAACTACAACGCAAGTACTTAGGGGAAAGCTGAAAATTTACATGAAATATGACAGTGACGCTGACGCTACGAAGGGACTGCTTTAAGTAATGAGAAACGGCTATGTGCACATCCGCGATGTTCCAAACGCAGACAAAGGAAACTTCAACATAATTAAGGGCGAATGCGCTTTCTTTTTGGAGAGGTAAACCAGTATTCACGATTTTAAATATTGAAGAGACAGACGTGTAAGGGCGACAGAAATCTCAGGCATTACATAGATGGGCATGGTGTATTGCATCTTTACAGTATTCACATATATACACTGAGGCGACCAAAAGTAGTGGGGTAGCGGTATGCACATACAGAGATGGCGGTAGTATAACGAACACAAGGTATAAAAGGGCAGTGCATTGGTGGAGCTGTCATTTCATGTGAAAAGGTTTCCGATGAGTTTATGGTCGCACGACGGATATTAAGAGAGTTTGAATGCTGGGTGGTAGTTGGAGCTGGACGCCTGGGACATTCCATTCCGGAAATCGTCAGGGAATTCTGAGAGACACAGTGTCAGGGGTGTGGCTAAATACCAGGGCGTTACCTCTCACCATGAAAGGGAAGCAGTGGTTGGGAAAGGAGTGAGACAGGGTTGTAGCCTCTCCCCGATGTTATTCAATCTGTATATTGAGCAAGCAGTAAAGGAAACAAAAGAAAAATTCGGAGTGGGTATTAAAATTCATGGAGAAGAAGTAAAAACTTTGAGGTTCGCCGATGACATTGTAATTCTGTCAGAGACATCAAAGGACTTGGAAGAGCAGTTGAACAGAATGGACAGTGTCTTGAAAGGAGGATATAAGATGAACATCAACAAAAGCAAAACGAGGATAATGGAATGTAGTCAAATTAAGTTGGGTGATGCTGAGGGAATTAGATTAGGAAATGAGACACTTGAAGTAGTAAAGGAGTTTTGCTATTTAGGGAGTAAAATAACCGATGATGGTCGAAGTAGAGAGGATATAAAATGTAGACTGGCAATGGCAAGGAATGCGTTTCTCAAGAAGAGAAATTTGTTAACATCGAGTATAGATTTAAGTGTCAGGAAGTCGTTTCTGAAAGTATTTGTATGGAGTGTAGCCATGTATGGAAGTGAAACATGGACGATAACTAGTTTGGACAAGAAGAGAATAGAAGCTTTCGAAATGTGGTGCTACAGAAGAATGCTGAAGATAAGGTGGGTAGATCACGTAACTAATGAGGAGGTATTGAATAGGATTGGGGAGAAGAGAAGTTTGTGGCACAACTTGACTAGAAGAAGGGATCGGTTGGTAGGACATGTTCTGGGGCATCAAGGGATCACAAATTTAGCATTGGAGGGCACCGTGGAGGGTAAAAATCGTAGAGGGAGACAAAGAGATGAATACACTAAGCAGATTCAGAAGGATGTAGGTTGCAGTAGGTACTGGGAGATGAAGAAGCTTGCACAGGATAGAGTAGCATGGAGAGCTGCATCAAACCAGTCTCAGGACTGAAGACCACAACAACAACAACCTCTCACCACAGACAACGCGGTGACAGACGGCCTTAACAACAGAAAGCAGCGGCGTTTGCGTATAGTTGTCAGTGCTGACAGATAAACAACACTGCATGAAATGACCACAGACATAAATGTGGGATGTAGGACGAACATATCCGTTAGAGTAGTTCTGCGCAATACGGCGTTAATGGGCTATGGCAGCAGATGACAGACGAAAGTGCCTTTACTAACAGCACGACATCGCCTGCAGCGCCTCTCCTGGGCTTGTGACCGATTCGGTTAGACTGTAAACGACTGGAAATCCGTGGCCTGCTCAGATGAGTCCAGATCTCAGTTGGTAAGAGCTGATGGTAGGGTTCGACTGTGGCCCAGACCACACGAAGCCATGGACTGTGTTCGTCAATAAGGCACTGGGCAAGTTGATAGCGGATCCATAATGGTGTGGGCTGTGTTTACATGGTACGGATTGGGTGCTCGGGTATATTTGGCTACTGGTGACCATTAAGTAAGGGAAAATTCACAGACAGGTGTAGTAATTCATGGCCAACGAATAGATACGATAAGATATGCCGATGATATAGCTGTCCTGGCTGAAAGTGAAGAAGATCTTGTAGTCCTACTGAATAGAATGGATAAAGTTATGGGTGAAGAATATAATATGAGAATTAATAAAGCAAAAACAAAATTAATGGCATGCGACAAAGAAGATCAAGTGAAAGTCCAAGTTCATGTAGGCAATGAACTGCTTGAACAAGTTGATAAATTTACTTATCTGGGCAGTAATATTACCAGGGATGGAAGGAGCAACTGAGAAGTAGAATAGCTCAAGGAAAGGCTGCTTTTAACAAGAAGAAAAACATATTAACATCTAAGAGCATCAGCCTTGAAACCAGGAAAAGATTTTTGAAATCATATGTGTGGAGTGTGGCATGCTATGGGTGTCAAACATGGACTCTCGCGACAGAGGAACAGCAGAAGCTAAATTCTTTTGAAATGTGGTGCTATAGACACATGTTCAAAATAAAATGGATCGACAAGGTCACAAACGAAGTGGTTCTGGAAAGAGCAGGTGAGAAGAGAAGCTTCTGGAGTTCCATTGTTAAAAGAAGAGTGCAATTTACAGGCCATCTATTAAGACATAAAGGACTCCTGAACACAATCATAGAGGGATATGTCGAGGGAAAAAGACCAAGAGGACGACCACGACTGAGGTACATGGATCAAATCGTGAAAGATGTCGGATGTAACACCTATAACGAAATGAAGAGAAAAGCTGAAAGACGCACAGAATGGAGACAAGCTGCCATTGTAGCTGTTGCAAACCAATCCTTGGACTGACCACTACAGAAGAAGAAGGGTGACCATTTGCAGCCATTCATGGACTTCATGCTCCCGTAAAACGGTGAATTTTTTGTGAATGACAAGGCCACAGTTACTACAAAAACCCTGCACCTGTAACACATTCGCAATTACGGACGGCTATACAGGCAGCCTGACTCAGTATTTCTGCAGAAGACTTCCAACGACTTCTTGAGTCCATGATGCGTCGTGTTTCTGCACTAAGCCGGACAAAGGACGTCCGACACGATATCAAGAAGTATCCCATGACTTAGATCATCTCACTGTAGTATTACCAAAGCAATTTCCTCCGGTGTTGTGAAAATGAGACAGGTATTAAACAGAACAAACGCTCTTGAATCTACACGGTCACGAAAAATTCGCGCACTCAGACTTCGCAGCGCGACTTCTCACATACTGGCAATACAAACATGTCCGTCACAAAATTTCATCCTGCGCATATTTCGGGCAGTAAATGGACTTTAAAGATAGGCAATCTGCCAACACTTTAATCACATTTACGGTAACTACCTCTGTCAGTAGAGACAGCAGTGCCGCGCGTGGTAGCCACGCGGTCTGAGGCCCTTCTCACGGTCCGTGTGGCTCTACCCGTCGGAAGTTCGAGTCCTTCCTCGTGTGTGTGTGTGTGTGTTGTCCTTACACTAAGTTAAATTAAGTAGTGTGTAGGCTTAAAGACCGATGAGCTAAGTAGTTTGGTCCAATAAGACCTTACCACAAATTTCCAAAAAATAATTTGCTGTGCAGTTGGTGCAATGGATAGTGATTCGGACTAACATGTAGAAGTTTCAGGGTTCGATTCTGAGTCGAGAATTATTTGCTTTTATTTGCGAAAAGTAGTTAGCGTGGTACGATATCTGCCATCTTAATAGTCATATAGCGATTACAGTGGGTCTTCTACAAAACATTTGCAATTACGTACTGTTGTTGTTGTAGTCTTCAGTCCAGAGACTGGTTTGATGCAGCTCTCCATGCTACTCTATCCTGTGCAAGCTTCTTCATCTCCCCGTACCTACTGCAAGCTACATCCTTCTGAATCTGTTTAATGTATTCATCTCTTGGTCTCCCTCTACGATTTTTACCCTCCACACTGCCCTCCAATGCTAAA
The DNA here is from genome assembly GCF_023898315.1 of Schistocerca nitens. NCBI lineage: Eukaryota > Metazoa > Arthropoda > Insecta > Orthoptera > Acrididae > Schistocerca > Schistocerca nitens. Next base: position 124,134,716 of record NC_064623.1, read on the forward strand.
TTTGTGATCCCTTGATGCCTCAAAACATGTCCTACCAACCGATCCCTTCTTCTAGTCAAGTTGTGCCACAAACTTCTCTTCTCCCCAATCCTATTCAATACCTCCTCATTAGTTACGTGATCTACCCACCTTATCTTCAGCATTCTTCTGTAGCACCACATTTCAAAAGCTTCTATTCTCTTCTTGTCCAAACTGGTTATCGTCCATGTTTCACTTCCATACATGGCTACACTCCATACAAATACTTTCAGAAACGACTTCCTGACACTTAAATCTATACTCGATGTTAACAAATTTCTCTTCTTCAGAAACGATTTCCTTGCAATTGCCAGTCTACATTTTATATCCTCTCTACTTCGACCATCATCAGTTATTTTACTCCCTAAATAGCGGCCGGCCGAAGTGGCCGTGCGGTTAAAGGCGCTGCAGTCTGGAACCGCAAGACCGCTACGGTCGCAGGTTCGAATCCTGCCTCGGGCATGGATGTTTGTGATGTCCTTAGGTTAGTTAGGTTTAACTAGTTCTAAGTTCTAGGGGACTAATGACCTCAGCAGTTGAGTCCCATAGTGCTCAGAGCCATTTGAACCATTTGAACCCTAAATAGCAAAACTCCTTTACTACTTTAAGTGTCTCATTTCCTAATCTAATCCCCTCAGCATCACCCGATTTAATTTGACTACATTCCATTATCCTCGTTTTGCATTTGTTGATGTTCATCTTATATCCTCCTTTCAAGACACTGTCCATTCCGTTCAACTACTCTTCCAAGTCCTTTACTGTCTCGTGACAGAATTACAATGTCATCGGCGAACCTCAAAGTTTTTATTTCTTCTCCATGGATTTTAATTCCTACTCCGAATTTTTCTTTTGTTTCCGTACTATGAACTCAGAAATCGAAATACTTTCGCGCCACTGCATCTGCTAGATTCCAAACCCTTTGTCTATGTGCCCTCCCGCAGTAGTCCCACCGAATTTATTCGCAAAGCTCTACTGGTGACGTAAGACCCTAAGAAAATGTAATCGACTTGAAATTGGCAAGAATAAGACGTGGTATCAATTTGCATCAACTGTACAGCACTAATATGCTCACAGATGTAGTTCCGGACGTTTCCTTACAGTGTTGCCACATTGCCAATCTTCAACGTCTATTTCCTGCCTGAAATATGCGAAGGATGATAATTTGTGACAGATATTTTTGTACTGCCACTATATAAGAAATCGTTCTGCGAAGTGCGAGTGCGCGAATTTTTCTGCCCTTGTATGGAGTGCGAACAGATACTGATATCTACGTGGACACAAGATTCCAAACTGACCACATGCGCAAACTAAGATCCGTTTCAATTGGAAAAAAATTACGAATAGTTATGCAGACTAACCATGACTTCGAAAAACAAACACACACTACAGGAATGTGGCTGAATACGCATGCAAGACGTTGCTTGAGCCAAGAGCACGTAGCGATCTGACACAATAAATGTGAATTAGTATGATAAAACTGTACCCAGTATCCAAGTCCGAACAGTACGAGATACAGCCCCAGAGTTGTTTTCCAGCTCAGAGCATGCTACAAACCAACCGAATATTTGTGGAAACCATCTTCAACTTTTGTAGTCCTGTCTTCCTCAGTTGCGTGTAATAATACGGTATATTGATAATTTTTACTTATGGACTGTCTGACAGCAACTGAATAAAACACAATTTTAGTGCCATACGCGTTTCGCCTTTATTTTCTGCAAGGCATCATCAGTGACAAAAATGTAAATTAAATAGCTAACATATGTACATATTCCAGGCCACTGATGATGCCTTGCAGAAAATAAAGGCGAAACGCGTATGGCACTAAAATTGTGTTTTATGCAGTTGCTGTCAGACTGTCCATAAGTAAAAATTATCAATATACCGTAATATTTGTGGAAACCAGGTTGATTTGCTCGCACTAGTCAAATTGCCACACCTGCAGAGGATGCTCGTATTTTACACGTGCTTCGCACAGAGGTGCAGAGGATGGCCAAAGAATGGCATCGTATCTAAAACAACATGCCTCTTTTGAAAAAACAGAGGAGCAACAAATTGCAGACAAATAACTTACGTCGATGTGAATAACAGACACAGTTAAACTTTCGTATTATTTAACATCTCTCATATGGTCTACATATACTTATTGGAGAACAGAGAAAGCTGACGAGCGAAGTAAGATGACTAATTACTTAGTTTAAATCGGCACTTCTAGGCAGCCTCGTCATACGGATCGATACTACACCGTCCAGTCACATTAATGCAACCACCACATTCGAGGTCATCGTGCAGTAACCACTCAGAAACGGCAGGTTTTGGCAATAAGTGTGGTGGGTGGGGGGGGGGGGGGTGGTATATAAGACGCGTCGTGTAAGGCCCCCGCGAGCACGCACAAGTGCCACAACACCACGTGGCATAGACTCGACTAATGTCTCAAGTAAGGCTAGAGGGAATTGACACCATGAATCCTGCAGGATTGTCCATGAATCCGTAAGAGTACGAGGGGCTGGAGACCTCTCCTGAACAGCACTTTGCAAGATATCCCAGATATGCTCAATTATGTTCATGTCTGGTGGCCAGCGGAAGTGTTTAAGCTCAGAAGAGTATTCCTGGAATTGCTCTGTAGCAACTGTGGACGTACGGGTGTCACATTGTTCTGCTAGAATCGCCCAATTCCGTCGGAATAACAATCGACATAAATGAATGCAGGTGATCAGACAGTATGCTTACGTTCGTCTCTCCCGTCAGAATTGTACACTCCTGGAAATGGAAAAAAGAACACATTGACACCGGTGTGTCAGACCCACCATACTTGCTCCGGACACTGCGAGAGGGCTGTACAAGCAATAATCACACGCACGGCACAGCGGACACACCAGGAACCGCGTTGTTGGCCGTCGAATGGCGCTAGCTGCGCAGCATTTGTGCACCGCCGCCGTCAGTGTCAGCCAGTTTGCCGTGGCATACGGAGCTCCATCGCAGTCTTTAACACTGGTAGCATGCCGCGACAGCGTGGACGTGAACCGTATGTGCAGTTGACGGACTTTGAGCGAGGGCGTATAGTGGGCATGCGGGAGGCCGGGTGGACGTACCGCCGAATTGCTCAACACGTAGGGCGTGAGGTCTCCACAGTACATCGATGTTGTCGCCAGTGGTCGGCGGAAGGTGTACGTGCCCGTCGACCTGGGACCGGACCGCAGCGACGCACGGATGCACGCCAAGACCGTAGGATCCTACGCAGTGCCGTAGGGGACCGCACCGCCACTTCCCAGCAAATTAGGGACACTGTTGCTCCTGGGGTATCGGCGAGGACCATTCGCAACCGTCTCCATGAAGCTGGGCTACGGTCCCGCACACCGTTAGGCCGTCTTCCACTCACGCCCCAACATCGTGCAGCCCGCCTCCAGTGGTGTCGCGACAGGCGTGAATGGAGGGACGAATGGAGACGTGTCGTCTTCAGCGATGAGAGTCGCTTCTGCCTTGGTGCCAATGATGGTCGTATGCGTGTTTGGCGCCGTGCAGGTGAGCGCCACAGTCAGGACTGCATACGACCGAGGCACACAGGGCCAACACCCGGCATCATGGTGTGGGGAGCGATCTCCTACACTGGCCGTACACCACTGGTGATCGTCGAGGGGACACTGAATAGTGCACGGTACATCCAAACCGTCATCGAACCCATCGTTCTACCATTCCTAGACCGGCAAGGGAACTTGCTGTTCCAACAGGACAATGCACGTCCGCATGTATCCCGTGCCACCCAACGTGCTCTAGAAGGTGTCAGTCAACTACCCTGGCCAGCAAGATCTCCGGATCTGGCCCCCATTGAGCATGTTTGGGACTGGATGAAGCGTCGTCTCACGCGGTCTGCACGTTCAGCACGAACGCTGGTCGAACTGAGGCGCCAGGTGGAAATGGCATGGCAAGCCGTTCCACAGGACTACATCCAGCATCTCTAGGATCGTCTCCATGGGAGAATAGCAGCCTGCATTGCTGCGAAAGGTGGATATACACTGTACTAGTGCCGACATTGTGCATGCTCTGTTGCCTGTGTCTATGTGCCTGTGGTTCTGTCAGTGTGATCATGTGATGTATCTGACCCCAGGAATGTGTCAATAAAGTTTCCCCTTCCTGGGACAATGAATTCACGGTGTTCTTATTTCAATTTCCAGGAGTGTATATAGACGTACCATAGGTCCCATATCACTCCAAGTGCATACGCCCCAAACCATTACAGAGCCTCCACCAGATTGAATAGTCCGCTGCGGACATGCAGGGTCCACGGATTCATGAGGTTATCTCCATACCCGTACACGTCCATCCACTCGATACAATTTGAAACGAGACTCGTCCGACCAGGTAACTTGTTTCCAGTCGTGAACAGTCCCAGGTGAGGCGTAAACGTTTGTGTCGTGCATTCATCGAGGGTACACAAGTGATCCTTCGGCTCCGAAAGCCTATATCGATGATGCCACGTTGAATGGTTCGCACCCTGATACTCGTTAACAGCCCAACATTGAAATCTGCAGCAGTTTGCTGAAGGGTTGCCCTTCTCTCACGTTGAACGATTCTCTTCAGTCGTCGTTGGTCCCTTTCTTGCAGGATCTTTTTCCGGCCGTAACGATGTCTGATATTTGATGTAATTGTAAAATTGGAAATTTGTGGTAGGGTCTTATGGGCTCAAACTGCTGAGGTCATCGGTCCCTAAGCTTACACACTACTTAATCTAAGCCCGCCCGGTTAGCCGCGCGGTCTAACGCACGGCTTTCCGGGTTGGGAAGAAGCGCCTGGTCCCCGGCACGAACCCGCCCGGCTGACTTGTGTCGAGGTCCAGTGAGACGGCCAGTCTGTTGAAGGGTTTTAGGCGGTTTTCCATCTGCCTCGGCGAATGCGGGCTGGTTTCGTAAAGGCGTCGTCGCTACTGCTGGGGCCAAATGTCAGTTTGTGGGATGCAGTTCCATGCCTGTTGCGCCGTTTGTCAATACAGCGACGTGAATGCTATTTGTCGATGGGGCTGAAGTTTTTGTATGATGATATCCCAGATGCGCTCGATTGGAGACAGATTTAGTGATCGTGCAGTCCAAGGAAATATGTTGATACCCTGCAGACCATGTTTGGTTACAACAGCGGTATTTGGGCGAGCGTTATCCTGTTAGAGTACACCGCCTGGAATGCTGGTCACGAATGGTAGCACGACAGGTCGAATCATCACTTTCACGTTCAATTTTGCAGTCAAGATGCGGGGCATAACAATGAGAATTATCCTGATGTCTGACGAAATCGCTTCCCAGACCACAACTCCTGGTGTAGGTCCAGTGTGTTTAATAGGGAGGCAGGCTGGATGTAGGATCTCAGGTGGCCTCCTCCTAATCGACACACTGTCATGACTGACACCGAAGCAGGACCAGTTTCCTCAGAAAAGACAACAGACCTCCAGCCTGCCCTCCAGTGAGCTCTTGATTGGCATCACTGAAGTCGCAAGTGGCGATGGTTTGGTGTCAGTGGACTACACGCTACAGCGCGTCTGACTCGGAGCTGTCCTTGAAGTAACCATTTGTAACAGTCTGTTGATAACTGCGGTACCAACTGCTGCCCAAATTGCAGCTGCAGATGCAGTGCGATGCGCCAGAGCCATGCGCCGAATACAATGGTCTTCCCTGCGCTAGACTTCGCGTCCTATACTTGTCCGTCGCGACGCTCGGGGTCACAGTACAAAGTTACAAGACGTGATGTCGGGCATGTAAAAGACGGAAACCGGTCGTGTTTCACTTACAGTAACGAACCTTACGAACCTTAAGCAACTGAAGCGGTATTTTCAACCTCTGCTACAAGTACAGGGAAATACGGAAGCGTCCGATCCCGCCCGTCTGCTTTGACCCATGACGTCACAAATATGGCGGAAACAAAAACAAACACACACACTTTCCACAAGGAACCTAATGACACTAACTGGACAAGCGCGGGAAATGGGGTGTTTTGGGTAGGGGCAAACTAAATATAAACAAATTTAGACGCCTTGCGTAGCTACAACGTGTAAGTGAAGACAGCCATGCATGAATACCCACCCACCTCCCCAGGGGTCGTAACCCCTGCAACCCATAGAAGATAAAGATGCTTCAGTAGCTGATTAGTGTTTTTTGTCTTTTTTTTAAAAAAAATCTCACGAGATAGAACGAACAGATCAGAAAGATAAATATAATAAGCTAAAACAGAAATTGGAGGAAACAGATAATTAAAATAAGTAATAAGTGTTTTTAAATAAAAAAAATCTCACGACATAGAACGAACTGATCAGAAAAGTAAATAAAATAAGATAAAACAGAACTGGAGACAGCCACACTCAAACCAAACTCCGCGCCGTCATGACGTCACACACGACAACACCCTTACGTCACGGGTCAAAGCCGACGCGTGGGATCGGACGCTTCTGTCGACCCCAAGTACAGTTATTGTTATTGACTAATTATTCTTTCACACAAACAACGCAGCAAAAAATCGACAGGCAATTATAGTGTCACAACTTTTTGTCGCTGAGGGTGACAACAGTCTGAAACAGAGAAGAGCCAACGAGAAGTGTTCCGAATGTTGCCAACCTTTCAACGATAGATATTTGGGGTGGAGAGGGGGAGTAGGCAGCGGTCCAGTTAATCACTCCCTTACGTTAACTAGCATACTGGGCACTCGTATCATAACGAATCTAGGTAGATTACCAATTAATAATAAGTTCGGTACATTCGTGGCCTAAGGTGCCGCTGCACAACGTCGGTATTGGTTCAAATGGTTCTAAGCACTAAGGGACGTCATCCATCCCCTAGACTTAGAACTACTTAAGCCTAACTAACCTAAGGACAACACGCACATCCATGCCCAAGGCAGTATTCGAACCTGCGACCATAGCAGCAGCGCGGATCTGAACTGAAGCGCCTAGAACCGCTCGGCCACAACGGCCGGCGTCAGTATTGGCTCTTGAGCCAAAATGTTTCACTACCACACAGATCACACTACCAATATGACAGCCTTGCGAAACGTTTTCCGGCAAGTGGATTCACAGGGGCCTACAACAGGCGGATAGGGGGTTCAAAAACCGCAGGAATGCTATTTCTTGCGAAAAGTTCAATGATAGGAACTGACATCTGATAGGGTCTATTGTTGTGCAGAAGCATCCCAGCGCACGCAGTGACTAATTGCATACTGACGTGTACTGAAATCGCCGCTCTTTTCACAAATCAGAGGTCAACTGCGCCCACTCAACGCGCTACAAATAAACTGCTTCTGAAGAGCACTCGGTCGTAAAGTATAGCCTAAGAGTAATAAATGTTGTTTCTGGTGTATCGTAACAGTTCCGGCCACTGCTAGAAAATATCCTTCGCTTTCCATATCGATCTTTAAACCTGTATTTGCTTCGTGCGGTTCAAGTTTTCGTATTTGGTGGTTTGTCATCGTACCACAGATACATGGTGCAAACTGGGCTGTCTTTATGATGGCCTTTGACGGTCGTTTCACTTATGTTTATGTCAGTGGCTGCTTAGATGCAGTGTAGCGAAGTTTGAAACGTGTGTTTTGGTTGGTTGGTTGGTTGGAAGGGGAGCAAACAGCGAGGTCATCGGTCCCATCGAAAGTCGCCCGCGCCCTTTCAACGGAATCATTCCGGCATCTATCTGAAGAGATATAGGGAAATCACGGAAAACCGAAATCAGAATTGTCGGACGTGGTTTTGAACCGTCCGCAGCTCGTGGTCGTGCGGTAGCGTTCTCGCTTCCCACGCCCGGGTTCCCGGGTTCGATTCCCGGCGGGGTCAGGGATTTTCTCTGTGCCTCGTGATGACTGGGTGTTGTGTGATGTCCTTAGGTTAGTTAGGTTTAAGTAGTTCTAAGTTCTAGGGGACTGATGACCATAGATGTTAAGTCCCATAGTCCTCAGAGCCATTTTTTGGTTTTGAACCGTTGTCCTTCCGAATGTGAGTCCAGTCTGCTAACCACTGCGCCACCTTTCTCGGTCTGTGACTTCGTCAGCTATTTTATTCCACAACAATATGATTATGCTAATTTCCAGTAAATTAAACACATAAGGCGTCAGCCTCAGTTGCAAATAGAAACCATTCTTTACCTAGATTTCAGCCCAAAATAATTTGGCCTTCTTCAGAAGCTGTTGACATTAAACTATTGCATGCCAAAGTTTGGCCATGTCAGGTATAAAACTACAGCACCGTAGTACCCAATCATAAATCTACATTACTTATCTGAAGAGAAACAGAAGGCCCCACTGCGTGGATGAGGTCGCTAGGCCGCGGGAGCTGCGCCGGAACTAATCGCGGCGAGCAGCTATGTACCGAGCATTGCTGAAAGTCATGCGCATGCGCGCGTGGAAATATAGGTGCATAACATAGCTACCTTTACGTTAGGAATTGAATTAATATAACCATTAAAACTGTTTTTGGCGAAATATGTAACCGAACGTACTTCTGAGGAGAACGAGAACCCTACAAACGGATTCGGAGCCCGTAAGAAAGACTAGCTATTACTCGGCAAAATTATTCCTCAGTTTTGAATATATTACTATTCGATTAAAGAAAGTGGAGTCAGGCGTCGGAGACTGCAAAGGCAACGTAACATCAGGTCCGGTGAAGCAAAGGTTGAAAACCTTCAAAAAAGTTCTTATTTCTCAATTGTAGCTGGTCATTAAGTAGGTTTTCTTTATCATCAAGATTTGCAACTCCTCAAGGATGTCAAGACTAGTGCATTTAACCTCGCAGTTTAATGGCTCTGTGTTATTTGGTGGACAGGGAGCACGGGGAAACTCAGCAAGGTGCTCGGCAAAAGTCGAGCGACGTATACCATCAGCACTTTTCGTAGGTATATGTTGCTTATATCCGGAGCTTGTGGTCTCGAGCTAGCGTTTTCGCTTCCCGAGCACGGAGTCCCGGGTTCGATTCCCGGCGAGGTCAGGGATTTTCACCTGCCTTGAGATGACTGGGTGTTGCTGTGTCGTCTTCATCATCATCATTCAACCCCATTACGGTCGGAGGAAGACAATGGCAAACCACCTCCTCCATAGGACCTTGCCTAGTGCGGCACTGCGGGTCTCCCACATCGTTCCCCTACGTTCTGTCAAAAGAGTATGGGACTTCATCATCATCATGTTCTTTATATCTAGCTGTGTGACCGATGTAATAACTCGGGAAGTCACTACAGGTGATTTTGTACACCCCAGAACGAGATAATTTGTCATTAGTATTCTTTAACGAATAGACCAAGTTCTTCTTGAGGCTCTTATTCGTAGCATATGAAATCTTAAATTTATTTATTTATTTATTTATTTATTTATTTATTGTTCCGTGGGACCACATTTAGGAGAAGTCTCCATGGTCATGGAACGAGTCAATACATGAAATTATAACACGATTGTAGAAACAGATAAAATGAAATATAAGAAACATATTCAGGCGAGAGGTCGTTAGTTTAAATAAAGAAAATCAAGAATGTAACACTGGAATTTGCTTAATTCTTTAGCTCTTCCAGGAGCTCCTCGACAGAATAGAAGGAGTGAGCCATGAGGAAACTCTTCAGTTTAGACTTAAAAGTGTTTGGGCTACTGCTAAGATTTTTGAGTTCTTGTGGTAGCTTATTGAAAATGGATGCAGCAGAATACTGCACTCCTTTCTGCACAAGAGTCAAGGAAGTGCATTCCACATGCAGATTTGATTTCTGCCTAGTATTAACTGAGTGAAAGCTGCTAACTCTTGGGAATAAGCTAATGTTGCTAACAACAAACGACATTAAAGAAAATACATACTGTGAGGGCAATGTCAAAATTCCCAGACCATTGAATAGGAGTCGACAAGAGGTTTTCGAACTTACACCATACATAGCTCGAACAGCCCGTTTTTGAGCCAAAAATACCCTTTTTGAATCAGAAGAATTACCCCAAAAAATAATACCATATGACATAAGCGTATGAAAATATGCGAAGTATACTACTTTTCGTGTTGAAATGTCACTTATTTCAGATACTGTTCTAATGGTAAATAAAGCGGCATTTAGTTTCTGAACAAGATCCTGAACACGGGCTTTCCACAACAGCTTACTATCTATCCGTACGCCTAGGAACTTGAACTGTTCCGTCTCGCTTATAACATGCCCATTCTGTCTGATTAAAATGTCAGTTCTTGTTGAATTGTGAGTTAGAAACTGTAAAAACTGAGTCTTACTGTGATTTAGCATCAAATTATTTTCCACAAGCCACGAACTTATATCATGAACTACATTATTTGATAATGTTTCAATATTACACACAAGATCCTTCACTACCAAGGTGGTATCATCAGCAAACAGAAATATTTTTGAATCACATGTAATACTAGAAGGCATATCATTTATATAAACAAGAAACAGCAGTGGCCCCAGCACCGACCCTTGGGGAACGCCCCATTTAACAGTGCCCCATTGGGACTGAACATCATTACCACTCTCAATATTGCGGACGATTACCTTCTGCTTTCTGTTCTTAAAGTAGGAGGCGAACCAATTGTAAGCTACTCCCCTTACTCCATAATGTTCCAACTTCTGCAGTAATATTTTGTGGTCAACACAGTCAAAAGCCTTCGTTAAATCAAAGAAAACACCTAACGTTCGCAACCTTTTATTTAATCCGTCCAAAACCTCACAGAGAAAAGAGACTATAGCATTTTCAGTTGTTAAGCCATTTCTAAAACCAAACTGTACATTTGACAGCAAATTATGTGAATTTAAATGCTGCAGTAACCTTGTATATACAACCCTCTCGATAACTTTAGCAAACACCGATGGCATAGAAATAGGTCTATAATTGTCAACATTATCCCTGTCTCCCTTTTTATAAAGTGGCTTCACTACCGAGTACTTTAATCGGTCAGGAAACCGACCACTCCTAAAGGAAAAGTTACAGATATGGCTCTTTAAATCCGTGGCTCTTTAAGAGTCGCCCTATTTTATAGGATGCTTTGCCTACAAAGGGAACAGAAATGAAGCTAGTGGAGTTATCCTCTGGTACGACACCTAGTGTTGATAAGGTCCCAGTTTTTCTACCTGTTTTCTTGTTAAAGAGCTGTCTCATAATTTCTGGTTTATATCCATTATTATAGGCGATGACTTCTAGGGCTTGTAACTCATTCTCCATTGCGTCTGCTGAAAGACAAATGGCGAGCGCTCGATGTATGCAAGAATGGAAGAAGGCCGTTTTGTGGGCTTCTTCCATTTTTGCGTACATAGCTTCTGAAGGAGGCCAAATTATTTTTTCTGAAACGTAGGTAAAGATTGGTTTCTATTTGCAACTGAGGCTGACGTATGTTTAATTATCACAGTTGCTGACGGGGCTTGCACGATGTCAAAAATTCTTAAATTTATACCTGCCAGTAAATTAGACTATTACACAAATTTTCTCGCATTTCCTTCTGACAAAATTGATTTATATAACTGAAGATAACTGTGGTGTCACCGCTAGACACCACACTTGCTAGGTGGTAGCCTTTAAATCGGCCGCCGTCCGTTAGTATACGTCGGACCCGCGTGTCGCCACTATCAGTGATTGCAGACCGAGTGCCGCCACACGGCAGGCCTAGTCTAGACTCCCTAGCACTCGCCACAGTTGTACAGCCGACTTTGCTAGCTATGGTTCACTGTGTACATACGCTCTCATTTGCCGAGACGAAAGTTTAGCATAGCCTTCAGCCACGTCATTTGCTACGACCTAGCAAGGCGCCATATTCAGTTATAAGTACTACCTTCAAGACTGTATTCTGAACAGATAATATTGTGAATCATGTACCGTCAAGAGCGACGTTGCTCATTAATGGATTAAAGTTAAGTATCAAACTAATTACCTCCGCTTTCAGAATTCTAATTCCTTGTCATGTTCCAGACCTCACGTCAGTATAGTCCTTCCCTCCTCACGCCAGCCTGCGTGAGCTAAAAGGCGTGCATTTCGGCCTCCACTAGTAACACGGTGTTGGCTCTTCTGCCAACACAACAACAACATATTTTCACGATGAGTTGTGTTCTACTCGAGTCTAATCATTCTCATAAAGACTTGCAAATGGCCTAAGGCTGAAGTCTAGATTGTGGAATACAACCTAATGTATAGTCAGATGGTGGTTGTATCTTTGAAATCTTTTCATATGACTGTGACTACACATTATTGTAACATCATAAAATTTTGTTGTCTGCTACACTTCCTGGTGTTGCAATTCTGTATGGCGTGTAGTGTAGTGTAGTGTGTCTCTTCAGTGTTCTGTGACGAAGAATTGTGTAGGAAAGTTGTACTGTGTTGCCTTGTAAGTGCGCACGTACGGATGTGTGAGCCTGGTAAGCCGAGAAGTCTGCTAGCACGTGGGAAGAGGCGGTGTTCGTGACTGGCCGTGCCGACGGCAGCCTATCCCAGCCTCTCCGCCGCCGCCGCCGCCAGCGACTCGACGCCAAACCGGCCGTGAAATGTGATGACGGGATCCCCCCCCCCCCCTTGCGCACCAGATACCCCGCTGTCAGCCACACCCCTCCCGTGCCGTTGACCCCTCCTCCTCCCCCTACAAGGTCCGCGCTGTCCCACTTGCCAGAGACGGCCATGGCTGGGATCGGATCACCCTCGCAGAACTAACTGCCCATCGAGCAGCTATCGATTCGCGCTGTCGGCGAGAGGTCGTGCGTGTGTGTGCGCGCGCGCGCGCGCCGTACGGGCCAGATAGCTGGTCGCGTTTAACCTCTCGTGTCGTCCAATTCCCCCAGGAACCTAGAGGAGCTTCTCCTTACCTTGTTCCCCCGTAAAACACTCGCCCTTCACAAGTCGATTACGAGAGTCAACTTGATTCTTCGATACCGCCTGTCGGCTTTGAGATTAAACATTATCTCTGGCTGTCCTAGTAACGATCGAACACAGTGACAGCAATTTATGTGAAATTGGAATTATTTAGGAATTGATTTCCCTTTAAGTACAGAAGGGGCTGCTCACTAAATTCTGAAATCCGATGATCACCGAGGATGTAGAGCATATATTATTACCGCCAACTTTCAAATCGCGTAATGATCACCATTGAAAGATAAGGGAAGTAAGAGCTCGTACTGAGGCGTTCAGACAGTCGCTTTTCCCTCGCGCGATCCGCGAGTGGAACTGGGGGGGGGGGGGGGGGGGGAGGGGTAGAATATGATTTTGGCTCGTATTGTGCCCTCCACCACACACCGCTTGGTGGCTAGCGGAGTAGTAGATGTAGATGCAGAAGTGGTCCGAGCTCCGTTACGTGTTATAGTGATGTTAATATTATTTAGAACACGACCGGTTTCGGGCTCTTACACGCCCATCTTCAGATGTCGTAACTTGACGCTGTGTCTCACTGTGCCGCGGTGGACAAGTACAAGACACGGTGTGCTACTACTGAGCGCAGTTTTATTTCGACACTGCCTTTCGATGTTTCCAGCACTGCGTTTCGCTAGAAAAGTTCTCGTGATTTTTGGCTGTATATGTTTTGCATAACCTTCTGGCTTCGTGTGCTACTATCGGGTTTTTAATTTTTTATTGGTATCTGCTATTTAAGTTGCACCCTGTAGGTCAAGTGATCTATGTAATACCGCGTTTCGTTAGTTCTCTCACTTTTTGCTGTCCACATTGGTATCGCTTTTTTGGCTTTCTTTATTGCTCTCAGATTTTTTTGCTTTCTGTGTTGGTATTAGTCTTTCAGGTGAGCTGTATAGATCAAATGATTTTCGAAAGATTTTGTGATGCCTTCAGCAAACATTTTCTTAATTTCCAGAATGAGATTTTCACTCTGCAGCGGAGTGTGCGTTGATATGAAACTTCCTGGCAGATTAAAACTGTGTGCCGGACCGAGACTCGAACTCGGGACCTTTGTCTTTCATGGGCAAGTGCTCCAGGTTCGCAGGAGAGCTTCTGTAAAGTTTGGAAGGTAGGAGACGAGGTACTGGCAGAAGTAAAGCTGTGAGGACGGGGCGTGAGTCGTGCTTGGGTAGCTCAGTTGGTAGAGCACTTGCCCGCGGAAGGCAAAGGTCCCGAGTTCGAGTCTCGGTCCGGCACACAGTTTTAATCTGCTAGGAAGTTTCATTTTCTTAATTTATTGTGCGACTGTATAGTTTTGGCCTTAGGCCTTCAAGTATCTAAAATGGAAGCATTATACCTTGTATGCATTTGTATCACTTACGAATTTTATCTATGAACAAGCCATATCCTCTATGATACACTAGGAGTATTGTAACTTACTTTATAGAGGTTTCGTTAATGCCATGAATGTGTTTGCTCATATCAAAGCATATAATTGTCATTAAAAAAAATTGGAAATACTTTTCCATATTTTTACGAATACATTACTTTTGACAAGTTGTTTCAAAGCCATTTTTTTTTCTTTTTTGGGGCACCAGTCTTCTGACTGGTTCGATTCTGCCCGCCAACCTCTTCATCTCAGAGTAGCGCTTGCAACCGACGTCCTCAATATTTGCTGTATGTATTCCTGGATAAGGGAAGTCTACTAGTATTAGACATAGGCCTTAATGTGAGGAAGAAATTTCTGACAATGTATGTCTGGAGTACAGCTTTGTATGGTAGCGAAACATGGACTGTGAGAAAATCGGAACAGAAGAAAATCGAAGCATTTGAGATGTAGTGCTACAGACGAATGTTGAAAATTAGGTGGGCAGATAAAGTAAGGAAAGACGAGGTTCTGCGCAGAATCGGAGAGGAAAGGAACATGTGGAAAACACTGTTAAGGAGAACGGACAGGATGATAGGACCTCTGTTAAGACATCAGGGGATGAGTTCCATGGTACTAGAGGGAGCTGTAGATGGCAAAAACTGTAGAGGAAGACAGAGATTGGAATACCTCCAGCAAATAATTGAGGACGTAGATTGCAAGTGCTACTCTGAGAAGAAGAGGTTGACGCAGGAGAGGAATTTATTCCTATTGTTGTGTAGTGAGAGAGTGTAGCAGCATTAGATCCGTTTTGCGAATTCCTGTTTCCTTGGACTATCATAGGCACCCTCCCACAAAACAGTGTTTAGATTGACTCATTAAGATAAATTGTCAAATGATCGTGTAATGTAGAGGATCACACCGATTTATTAATATTTGGGTACTACTGTGTTGTCTGGATTTGACCCACAAATAAATTGCTGAACAAACCTCGTGTATCATATGTTAAAGTATTCCATGGATTCAAGATTGCAATCCCATTGCCCTTCCTTAACTTATTTGTGGAAGAGTGAGTTGAAGGATTCACTGGCTGAATTAGACCTCCTGTTCTATCCCCTTAATTAATATGCTAAATATGAAAGATAGTTATTCTTTGCGCATCCCTTGACATGAGTATCAGATGAAAGTAAGTATTAGTGCCTAGAAGGGTTAAGATTATAGGACAATTAAGGAAGTAGCAAAGTTAAAGCTTAAAGAAGAGAGACTGAAATAAGCATATGCCCCCGCCACTGCACTAGTAAAACATTATCCTCCACCCAACCATAAAAGTTTCGTAGTGTAAATATGAGTGCATGTAATTCCCATAAAAGAAGTTGGAAATATTTATTCTGTTGTTATGGGAGCACGTAATTTCCGAATAGTTGCTGGAAAGATCTTATATAACATAGATAACAATAATGCCATGAAACAATAATTAAAACCATAGAGATTGCATAAAAGTTCCGCCATAATACACCATTAAGGAATCCTCTATAAAACAAGTTATAAGAATATATTTGTGTGAAATTCGTAAGTGATACTAATGCATCCAGTGTATAATGCTTACATTCTAGGTACATGAAAATGGCCTAACTTGAGACACATAAGAACTTGTTCATCTTCCATATTATGAAACACATCTCTTCTACTTAAAGCTCTCTGTTTTCCATATTTCCAGAGGAGGTAGTATGGCCTAAACCAAGAAGAAAGAAGTGTAGTAAACATGCTCTCTAAAATGCATACCTTAAGCGCTAGGAGCACTATTACGTCTTCGCTACTGTAAAACACCTCTCTTCTACTGAGAAAGTTCAGCATTTTATAACCCATGTTTACCAGACTTTTTTCTTCTTGGTGAGTGAGAAATCTATTCCTGCAGTTCTGCCGTCGAGATGAAACATCCTGAATAAGGGGAACGAAGACGGCGTCTCGAGATTTCACAAGAACTTGAGACAAGTGACGCTCATGGAAACGTCGCGCTACTCCGACATATTCTCTCGGCTGGAAACCCGACAGCTTTAAATCCAGTTTACGCAACGACATTAGATGGTGATAATCGCTCGATGACGCTAGTTGTTTAAAAGTGGTTTCGTATATGACTGCAGACACAGCGATTTAAGTTTTCTGTTTTGTGTGCCGGAGTCGTGTCCGAAATGAAATTTGCGTCAGCTGCTCGAATAGTGGTTGAGTTAATGCTTGCCTGCATGAAATCACTGCCTGAGAGAGGGACGAGTTGAGATTCATGATTGGATAGAAGCTCGATTGCTCAGCGATCTTTGTGAAAGAAATTATTGTGCAAGACCTGAGAAGTAACTGCCAACTTCGTTTCAGTTGTTTTTGGCGACTACAATGAGTGAATGCACTGGCGTGACGAACTTAAGATATTCAAAATTATGTAGCTTCTTTTCCTGTACACAATATTTCTTGAAAAATAATCCGCCAAGCCAAGCCAAGCCACAGGTATTTTGCCTCGTAGTTTTTCCAGAGCCACATATTTCATCTGCGTGTATTTTCGTAATTCATTTGAGTATGCGCTAGGAACTGGATGTATTTTGCTCTGCAGCTCAGATATAGTTAGTCCATCCATGTTCAGGACGCATAGGACGGCCACTATTGCAGTAACACGGCCCTGTTTGTTTATGTAGGCAATACCATTGAAATCCCACAAGCACGTACGCATAGTGTAGATACCCAAGACGCGAAAAATATGCTTCGTTCCCCACTTAATATTTAACTTTGCAGACACGCTAACGATACGACATGTAACCTCAAACCCCGAGCAACTACTAGTTTCCATTGCCAAAGTTGGAACTAACCGAAACTGATTAGTTTAATCTTAGTTACTTGCGTAACCGTGCATCGCGCATACGCAGTGGCTGGTATCTCAGTTTGGAAACATGGTTACGGAAACTAGTGTCTTCGTATAAGCTAACTTGTACATTAGTTCACCTAGTCGAGATCATAAATAATATTTAACTTTTTGTGGGGATCTTCAGCCTCTAAGTGTTTAATAACAGAATACATTGCGGTTGTAGGCTGTAATGTGCTTTATTAAAATCGTGCTATTAGCTAATTTCGGCGGTGATCCATTATCAAACACCTGGGATATACCAACGTGAAAGAGCGTCACATGTCTGCATAGATCGTCATGTATAAATAAAGAATTCTATAACTCACATTAACGTAACCAGATTACAGTGCAATACCATTACTTACATTTACTATGTCATGTATTACATATCGTGCTGCCGGCCGCAGTGGCCGAGTGGTTCTAGTAACTTCAGTCTGGAACCGCGTGACCGCTACGGTCGCAGGTTCGAATCTTGCCTCGGGCATGGATGTGTGTGATGTCCTTAGGTTAGTTAGGTTTAATTAGTTCTAAGTTCTAGGGGACTGGTGACCTCAGATGTTAAGCCCCGTAGTGCTCACAGCCATTTGAACATATCGTGCTCATCACATTCTCTTATGTCACGTAAATAAAACCAGAAGTCCTCCTCCATCGTAACATACTCTAAGTTCCGCATCTTGGCAACTAAAGCAGCTCTTACGATGCTGTTGAAGATGGACTTACTACCAAACATTGCAAACCTATCGATAGCTATGTTCAGTTACATTGCATTTACTGCTGGCGTGCCATACGTAGTTGAACTGTTGTGTGCTCGGTAATCGGTGACCATAGGCTACTTAAGGACATGTATACTCTTCACAGTACATTACAATCATATATGAAAGTATAAAGTTCATGAAATATTAACAGGGAATCAATTTATTCCCGCCGCGCCAGATTTAAAGAAAATATTGTAACGTAGGTCATCAGTTACTTAAGGTTACATGCAGATATACAGAGACCAGCTTAATGACATATTGTACAGATGAATGATTCACAAAAATACAGCCGGCCGGTGTGGCCGTGCGGTTCTAGGCGCTTCAGTCTGGAACCGCTCGACCGCTGCGGTCGCAGGTTCGAATCCTGCCTCGGGCTTGGATGTGTGTGATGTCCTTAGGTTAGTTAGGTTTAAGTAGTTCTAAGTTCTAGGGGACTGATGACCACAGATGTTGAGTCCCATGGTGCTCAGAGCCATTTGAACCATCCACAAAAATACAAATTTGAAAAATATTTTAAGTTTATATTATCCATGACAGATCAGTGGGACCAGATGACAATTTATGACAAGCAAATCTATGGCTATAGGTCTGCATTTCACGACACCCAGATGGGTAGCATGTGATAATAGGAACCAATAAAGATATAGATCTATGAGTACACTTTAAATATTGCATCAGAAAAATTGAGGGAACATCCGTCTCAAATATTTATCTCACATTAAGCAAAACACGCAGCACAAACAACATTATACGAAGAAAAACGTGTGGATCCAACAACCCATAGTATACCGGGCCGTCTCACCACAGAACACCAAAATATCGGAACTGCAAGGCCCGTGTTACAACACGGAAACAGAATGACAGCAGCGCACCAAGTGGGGTGCCAGTGAACTTTGAATACAAGAGGTAAGGTGCTGATATCCGTGTTATTGCTTTCCGAAATACTGGTACCAGATGATAACATTTTTAATTTATACTTAATGGTGATCTGGTAGTCTGGTGGCACAGTGTATTTACTTGTAAAACCAAATATTGCAACTTCGCTCGTTTGCCTGTTATCAAGGGGAAATTATGTCCCTGATCACGGTCATCTTGTGCGTATTACACTCTTTGAATTACGACGTAAATATATAGCACGTATTCTGCATAATTTTTGTCCTCGTCTGTAATATTGGGTGGGGTAAATAATTCTATATTTGTTTTTGTTTCACGTGCAATAGAAACTGGTTTCGTCATATGGTATTCTGTGAACTGGTGTCCATTTGTTACTGCTTACGAATCCGCTAGTGAACTACTCGATTTAAAAGCACGGTAAGAGTACTGCTCGTATTGTACGTTATTTTTGTTACCTTCCGTTTTTCGTACACTCTCACTTACTGGAGGCCACCATAATTTTAATGCTAAAACGTTCAGTTCGTAGTATCTGTTAATAACGTGTGAAAACATCTGCGTAACTACTGTCGCATGTTTAGCATTTGCAAGGAAGAATGCTCAAGTCATCAAGACCACAAAGCGTAGGTCTACTCGTCTACACGTACAGCCACCATCTGCAAGACGTTGTGTAATGCATGGCACCCGGAGGCAAGAAGCAACACCACTCAAAGAAGAGTTACGTATTCATACCGTGGCAAGATAAAATAAAGCTGCATATTAACACTGTCAAAACCTGCTAACAATGAGTTCGCCATTAAATACGAGAAAGTACGGAAAAGGGATACCATGCCACGAAAGCTGCATCTGTTTTCTATGTAACAAAACAAAATTAGGAATCATTTACCTGACGCAGCACTACGGATTCGAGAAGAACGCAATCACAATAGGACTGACATGTATACAACGCAATTCAAAGAGTGCATTGCACACGGGAAGTAGCAATCAGAAGCATACAGTGATGAAACTAACTGCTGTTAACTATGGAACAAAACCAAACATGGAAGAGTAACATCAGCCAATAAGAAAGCGATATAATGGATCGAAGGGCTTGCAGCGCTCCAAATGGAGTGGTAGCGAACCGAGAACACGTTACCAGAAGTTACCCCTCTTGTTCCGGGTACGCGAGTAAAGGAATACACATGCTGACACCGGATAAAATACTAAACTTTTTAAACAAACAGAATCTTTAAGTAGTTTTTCAAGATAACGCAAAGTTAACAAATTCTTTTTCAAGAAAATAAGACAGTTTTCTTTTTAAAAATCAACGCTGTGGTAATTTTTAGGACTTGGGCTAGGAACCAATCACAGGTAACATGAGGTTGGACAACAAATGTTGGTATTCCAACTACATTGACAAAAGAACACTCAATAAATACAGGCCCATGTGATTTACACTGCTGAAGAAAAAAGTGCGTTGGATGGAGGCGACGATGCGAAGCACTGCGCTGGCATCGTCGAATACTGTGAACTTCTCGCCTGAGGGTCTATAAGACTTACACATGGCTCTTCTTGCCATTAACACTCGCATGGAGCATTGTTTCCACACTCCACAACGTCACTATTGGAGCCACTCACCATCGAGGCTATATTTCCAAGGAGATGTACAGATTTTTACCTTGTATCGGATCTTAGTTTTACTTACTACACTCCTGGAAATTGAAATAAGAACACCGTGAATTCATTGTCCCAGGAAGGGGAAACTTTATTGACACATTCCTGGGGTCAGATACATCACATGATCACACTGACAGAACCACAGGCACATAGACACAGGCAACAGAGCATGCACAATGTCGGCACTAGTACAGTGTATATCCACCTTTCGCAGCAATGCAGGCTGCTATTCTCCCATGGAGACGATCGTAGATATGCCGGATGTAGTCCTGTGGAACGGCTTGCCATGCCATTTCCACCTGGCGCCTCAGTTGGACCAGCGTTCGTGCTGGACGTGCAGACCGCGTGAGACGACGCTTCATCCAGTCCCAAACATGCTCAATGGGGGACAGATCCGGAGATCTTGCTGGCCAGGGTAGTTGACTTACACCTTCTAGAGCACGTTGGGTGGCACGGGATACATGCGGACGTGCATTGTCCTGTTGGAACAGCAAGTTCCCTTGCCGGTCTAGGAATGGTAGAACGATGGGTTCGATGACGGTTTGGATGTACCGTGCACTATTCAGTGTCCCCTCGACGATCACCAGTGGTGTACGGCCAGTGTAGGAGATCGCTCCCCACACCATGATGCCGGGTGTTGGCCCTGTGTGCCTCGGTCGTATGCAGTCCTGATTGTGGCGCTCACCTGCACGGCGCCAAACACGCATACGACCATCATTGGCACCAAGGCAGAAGCGACTCTCATCGCTGAAGACGACACGTCTCCATTCGTCCCTCCATTCACGCCTGTCGCGACACCACTGGAGGCGGGCTGCACGATGTTGGAGCGTGAGCGGAAGACGGCCTAACGGTGTGCGGGACCGTAGCCCAGCTTCATGGAGACGGTTGCGAATGGTCCTCGCCGATACCCCAGGAGCAACAGTGTCCCTAATTTGCTGGGAAGTGGCGGTGCGGTCCCCTACGGCACTGCGTAGGATCCTACGGTCTTGGCGTGCATCCGTGCGTCGCTGCGGTCCGGTCCCAGGTCGACGGGCACGTGCACTTTCCGCCAACCACTGGCGACAACATCGATGTACTGTGGAGACCTCACGCCCCACGTGTTGAGCAATTCGGCGGTACGTCCACCCGGCCTCCCGCATGCCCACTATACGCCCTCGCTCGAAGTCCGTCAACTGCACATACGGTTCACGTCCACACTGTCGCGGCATGCTACCAGTGTTAAAGACTGCGATGGAGATCCGTATGCCACGGCAAACTGGCTGACACTGACGGCGGCGGTGCACAAATGCTGCGCAGCTAGCGCCATTCGACGGCCAACACCGCGGTTCCTGGTGTGTCCGCTGTGCCGTGCGTGTGATCATTGCTTGTACAGCCCTCTCGCAGTGTCCGGAGCAAGTATGGTGGGTCTGATACACCGGTGTCAATGTGTTCTTTTTTCCATTTCCAGGAGTGTATTATGGCTGACCACTGACTATTGCTTTGCCTTCAGTTGGCACCTCCTCCACGCGTCTTCCACCTATCCCGTTTGGGCGATTTTGCCTTCCTTATGCAGAGCGACTTCCTTCCAGCTTTTCCTGTACTATCGTTACAATTCTATCGACCCCACACATGGATCAGTAACCACACACTATTTTCACAGACTATATTACATGTATAGAAATGGTTGATATTTAGTACAAAATCAGAAATAAAGGTAGTAGTAACATGATATACACGAATATAGGTAAAACACGCTCACTAATATTGTAAATGCGGAGGTAACTCTGTATATTACGTTTTAGTTACTAAACGGCTGAAGAGATTTCAAAGAAAATTTATGTGGAGATCTCTTGAACCCTGTTGAAGGACGTAGAGTACTTTACAAAGTGGGAGAAAAATGAACTAAGAGGGTGAAGTAGAGTTTGGCACCTCTTTCAACTTCAGTGAACATAAACCATTTTAAAAAATTATTAAATTTGATGCATAATATACAAGCTGTTGTACTGTATAGCTGCTTCAGTATTGTGATGTATCGATGCCCACACTCCACTGCATGCACTGCTGGGCATCGATGGCGCGGGTGCCACTGCATGATGTGTGAGTGCAGGGGAGGGAGCAGGGTGCACGACCTGAGTTGTGATTACCCAAACAGGCAGACATGTGAGGGCAGCTGGCGATATTGCACGTACAGTAGCTTACTTTCTCAGAGTCACTCGTCATAACAAAACAACTGATAGGTGAGTACCCTTGCATGTAACAGCTATTAATCTGTGAATGGCTGAAAAATATGAGTGACAAAGTGTTGGTGCTAAGAGGAGACCACCCACTCCGTGTTCCGCTCCCCCGCCCCCCATTGACTGGATACATGGTTAGAGCTGCCTAAAAGGTACGTTTCAACTTCACTAATAAGGCAACTTTTCCAAGTGTAACTAAACGATCTTGGTGAAACTTAACAGTTGTGTACATTACGCTAAATAATTCAATTCATATTGTTTTGTTCATGCCCATTTCCACTTTTAAGGGTTAAGATGCACCCCAGAAAGTAGTTTGGCGATTTGGGTTGAGAGGGAATTCTTCAAAAAGATGATTTACAAATAATGTTTTTCACCTAAAAGTAGATGTGTAATTAATGTTCTCGAAATCTGTGTATTTAACTTTTGCAATAATTTGAAATTTTGCAAAATGCTCCTTAACATTCATTAACTCTGAACAATGAAACTTTTGTTGCAACATAAGTTAAAGAAACTTTCAAGCCACATACATCCATGTATAACAAAGTTGGTTTCTAAAATACCATACTTGGAGAATAAGCTGTTCACAATGTGCTGTCTGAGTATTTTCAACATACCTAATTAAAATGTCTAACCAGTTATTTTTGATGTAATTGTTTCTTTTACTTATATTTATTTTACCTTTTAAATTCTCATTTTATATTTTAGGTTAATGTGATTTTTTTAGTTACTTTTTTTCGTAGTTGTACCATTTTACATACATGTTTATTGTAGAGCTGAAATAATAAATAACTCAGTATTATGAACAAAATCATTAAACAATAATGATCTGCAAAAAATGAAACTATCGCTTTTCTTTTGCACCATGCAGTTAAATAGACGACACTACTTCACGAAACGTACAGGACGGAGAGCAAAATATGAAACAAAATTCAATAGGATATCAAACTGTCTTGGGTGATCTTCTAAATATCCTGATTGCATCAGGCATATCTTGGTAAGTTGCTAAGCCTTGGTGTAAACAATTGATTACGTACTAGTGTCTGCAGCTTGATTACGTTGTTTCTCAAGTGCAGTTTGACATCATTATGATTCAACAGAAATAGATCTGACCAACTTCTCACAAATTTCTTCCAGCGACAAAGGCCATAATTGTCCCATGGCTGTACCTTTGCCATTGAGCCCTTTGGGATCACCAGATACACAACTTCCTTGTCTTCAAGTATAATTCTGTAAACGTTAACACTGACTACCCCAAGAATCTAACAATAACACAGATTTTTCTGCTTCACTGGGAAACAAAACATCTTTCATGTAACTTTTTACTTAGTCACACTTTTGTTTACCACATTACGATGTTGTCACAATGACATTTCTCAAAAAGAGCTTCTAGAATTCTCGGTCTGACGTCATCATTTCGATGTTGTCACAATGACATATCTCAAAAAGAGATTCTAGAATTCTCGGTCTGACGTCATCATTAGTTTCTTTTTAATCAATGAAGAGGTGGGTGGTCAGTCTCCAAAACCCGTTTGGAGCGTTGTCTCTGTGGAGAAGAAACTTTTTCATTGGGCGATCCGAAAGGGTTCGATGGCACTCCTAGAGCCATGGGATATACGACTTTTGGTGTTGGAAGGACTCGGTGACATGTCTATCTCTACTTGAGACCCGATATAATAAAACTGCAGCCACTGGCATATAATCACTTACACTAGCATATAATCAGTTCCCATTGACAAGGTTTACCAATGACCTAAAATATGCCTGATACAAAGCCGGATGTTTAGAGGATCACCTGCGACAATTGGAATACCTGATGAATTTTGTATTGTGTTCAATGTCGTGTATATTATCTGAAAAAACTTTGTTCATTTCATGTGCATGGTTTAAGGAGATGTTATGTTTCAAGCATTTATCTACAGATAATCATTACTGTTAGATTTTAAATCGTAATAATTATTATTTTCAATTAACAAAATACACATATGTGAAATGTTGTTGTTGTTGTGGTCTTCAGTCCTCAGACTGGTTTGATGCAGCTCTCCATGCTACTCTATCCTGTGCAAGCTTTTTCATCTCCCAGTACCTACTGCAGCCTACATCCTTCTGAATCTGCTTAGTGTATTCATCTCTTGGTCTCCCTCTACGATTTTTACCCTCCACGCTGCCCTCTAATATGTGAAATAGTAACCTAAAAACAAAAAAAACCTGAATGGGAAACGTAAAATAACAATCTAAAAGATAAAAATAAAAGTAAAATAAATAACTAGAATAATAATGAATCTTTAGATATATTAATTAGTTATGTTGAAAATACTCTGACAGAACACTGTGTACAGCTTATCATCCAAAAATGATATTTCAGAAACCACCTTTACACACGTCGATATTTCTCGCTTGAAAGCTTCTTTATATTGCAACAATAGCTTTCGCTTTTGGAAATTGTTTTTGGTGGGATGTTTTGCAAAATTTCAGTTTTTACAAAAGTTGATTAAATAGTTTCAAAATTGTTAATTACACATCAACTTTTATATAATAAACATTATTGATATGTGATCATTTCGAAAATATTCCCTCTAAACATAATACGCCAAATTGCCTTTTGGGGTGTGTATAGTCACTATACGGTTTAATGGGAAGAAAACATTTGGAAAAGATTTTGCTTTGTAATACATATAGCGTAATTAAACTTAATATGTAGATGTAGTGTAATGTGAAAGGAAATATTTTATGAAGACACAACAACTCATGGGGTACTTCTGATATTTCTCTCTTTTCATCATCTTGTACGTTCTCTAACGTTGTGGAGGAAGAATAATTGTTACTAAACCAACGTATGAGGTGTGGTTTTCTGATTTGATTCCACAGTAATTATTTTCTTATAACTTCTGTTAAGCGCTATTAGCGCAGTCTCTTCCACATTCTTGTCTGTAGTTTATAATTGCATTTTTAAAAATATTTATTTATTTATATAAAAATAATAATAATGTAATTCTATTTGTATTACTTCTCAATACTTTTACCACTAAAATAGAGAGTATAAACTGCTAGTTTAGAGCCCGCTGCTTCACAGGGGTTTGCGTAGTAATTACAACAGAAATAATTTTATGAGTATATACTTCTTTTTCTGCGCAGTTCGGACAAAGCTGATTTGTCATGGTGACTGTTTAATAGCTTTCTTTGATTTAGTTTACAAACTGCAACATGTTCTAAGCTTTACACACCAATTAAGGCCATAGAAGCGTGGTCTTCTCCGAATGTAGTTCTGACCAAAGAGAGATTCTGATACGTGGAGTCGGAGGTTTTTGTTAACACTGCCTTCTGAGTTCTTTTGGTTAAACTTTCAGTCCAAAAACAATTACTTTATTTCTAACCGAGAAGTCGAATACCAGTTTTGATAGATTTACCTTTACAAATGAATTCGTAATGAAATATTTTCATACTACTTTACACCCCCTGTTGCATCTCCTTAGAGGTTGAAATTGCAAAAACACTGGAACACTTACATTTCTCTTTCCAACCGGGTTGTAAAATGCCAATTTTCATAGATCCAACTCTAAAAGTACTTCAGTAGTTCTTTTATAATGATTTGTTTTCAAAAACAATTTTGACCTGCTATTTCACCCCCCTTAGGGGCTGAATTTTAAAATATCCTCAAGCATGTATTCTTTTATTTCTGACTGAGAAATTAAATAGCAGTTTTCGTAGTTTCAGCTTCAAAATTGTCTTAATAGTGACAAATTTTCAAAAACCTCCCATCCCCCTCCTCAGCGGAGTGATCAGCACATCTGATTGCCACGCAGTAGGCCCAGGTTCGATCCTCAGAGATTTTCTCTGTTCGGAAACTGGGTGTTGTGTTGTCCTCATCATCATTTTATCATCATTGTCTGATGTGATAGAACAAGAAACAAGAGTCGATTTAGAAGAGATAGGTGATCCAGTATTAGAATCGGAATTTAAAAGAGCTTTGGAGGACTTACGGTCAAATAAGGCAGAAGGGATAGATAACATTCCATCAGAATTTCTAAAATCATTGGGGGAAGTGGCAACAAAACGACTATTCACGTTAGTGTGTAGAATATATGAGTCTGGCGACATACCATCTGACTTTCGGAAAAACATCATCCACACAATTCCGAAGACGGCAAGAGCCGACAAGTGCGAGAATTATCGCACAATCAGCTTAACAGCTCATGCATCGAAGCTGCTTACAAGAATAATATACAGAAGAATGGAAAATAAAATTGAGAATGCGCTAGGTGACGATCAGTTTGGCTTTAGGAAAAGTAAAGGCACGAGAGAGGCAATTCTGACGTTACGGCTAATAATGGAAGCAAGGCTAAAGAAAAATCAAGACACTTTCATAGGATTTGTCGACCTGGAAAAGCGTTCGACAATATAAAATGGCGCAAGCTGTTCGAGATTCTGAAAAAAGTAGGGGTAAGCTATAGGGAGAGACGGGTCATATACAATATGTACAACAACCAAGAGGGAATAATAAGAGTGGACGATCAAGAACGAAGTGCTCGTATTAAGAAGGGTGTAGGACAAGGCTGTAGCCTTTCGCCCCTACTCTTCAATCTGTACATCGAGGAAGCAATGATGGAAATAAAAGAAAGGTTCAGGAGTGGAATTAAGATACAAGGTGAAAGGATATCAATGATACTATTCACTGATGACATTGCTATCCTGAGTGAAAGTGAAGAAGAATTAAATGATCTGCTGAACGGAATGAACAGTCTAATGAGTACAGAGTACAGTTTGAGAGTAAATCGGAGAAAGACGAAGGTAATGAGAAGTAGTAGAAATGAGAACAGCGAGAAACTTAACATCAGGATTGATGGTCACGAAGTCAATGAAGTTAAGGAATTCTGCTACCTAGGCAGTAAAAGAACCAATGACTGACGGAGCAAGGAGGACATCAAAAGCAGACTCGCTATGACAAAAAAGGCATTTCTGGTATGAAGAGAAGTCTACTAATATCAAATACCGGCCTTAATTTGAGGAAGAAATTCCTGAGGATGTATGTCTGGAGTACAGCATTGTATGGTAGTGAAACATGGACTGTGGGAAAACCGGAACAGAAGAGAATCGAAGCATTTGAGATGTGGTGCTATATACGATTGTTGAAAATTAGGTGGACTGATAAGGTAAGGAATGAGGAGGTTCTACGCAGAATCGGAGAGGAAAGGAATATGTGGACAACATTGATAAGGAGAAGGGACAGGATGATAGGACATCTGCTAAGACATGAGGGAATGACTTCCATGGTACTAGAGGGAGCTGTAGAGGTCAAAAACTGTAGAGGAAGACAGAGATTGGAATACGTCAAGCAAATAATTGAGGACTTAAGTTGCAAGTGCTACTCTGAGATGAAGATGTTAGCACAGGAAAGGAACTCGTGGCGGGCCGCATCAAACCAGTCAGTAGACTGATGACCAAAAAAAAAAGACGCGCAAATTACCCAACTGAAAAGACTCGGCGGGCGAACTTTCCCAGATGCTGACTCCCGACCATCAGTGCCATACAATCATTTTATTTCATACGCCCATTAGGATAAGAATTTCAAGAAATGCCTTCTTAAACGATGCATTGCAGTACAAGATTAACACCGTCCCTAATTTTCAAGTTTCTGTTCTCGTAGTTTGGACTGGGCAATGATGACTCAGTACAAGTCCTTTTATAGAATAAAGAGCCAAAGAAACTGGTACACCTTGCTAGTATTGTAAGGCCCCCTACGAGCACGCAGAAGGGCCTCAAGATGATGTGGCATGGACTCAACTGTCTGAAGTAGTGTTGGAGGGAACTGACATCATAAAACCTGCAGGGGTGTCCATAAATCCGTAAGAGTTCTTGGGGGTAGATATCTCTTCTGAACATTGTAAGGTATCGCAGACATGCTCAATAATGTTCATGTCTGGGGAGTTTGTTGGCCAGAAGAGTGTTCCTGGAACCACTCTGTAGCAATTCTGGACGAGTCTGGTGTCGCATTGTCCTGCTGGAATTGTCCAAGTCCGTCGAAATTCACAATCTACATAAATGGATGCAAGTGACCAGACATGGTGCTAACGTATGTAGCGCCAGTCAGAGCCATATCTACACTTATCGGGGGTCCCATATCGCTCCAACTGCACACACCCCAGAACATTACAGAGCCTCCAGCAGCTTGAACAGTCCCCTGGATTCATCAGGTTGTCTCCAACACGTACGCGTCCATCCGCTCGATAGAATTTGAAACTAGACGGGCCCGACCAGGCAACATGTTTCCAGTCATCAACACTCCAATGTCGGTCTTGACAGGCACAGGGGGGCGTAGAGCTTTGTGTCGTGCAGTCATCAAGGGTACAGGAGTGGACCTTCGGCTCCGAATGTCCATATCGATGATATTTCGTTGAATGATTCGCACTCTGACACGTGTTGATGCCCGAGCATTGAAATCTGCGGCAGTTTGCGGAAGGGTTGCACTTCTCTCACGTTGGACGATCGTTGGACGATTCTCTTCTGTCATCGTTGGTCCCGTTCTTGCAGGATCTTAATCCGACCGCAGCGATGTCGGAGACTTGATGTTTTACCAGATTCCTATATTCACGTTACACTAGTGAAATAGTCGTACGGGAAAATCCACACTTCATCGCTTCATGGGATATGCTGTGTCCCACAGCTCGTGCGCCGACTGTAACACAATTTTCAGATTCACTTAAATCTTGGTAACCAGCCATTGTATCAGCAGTAATCGATCTAACAACTGTGTTAGACACTTGTGTTTTATAGGCGTTGCCAACGGCAGCACCGTATTCTGCCTGTTTACATATCTCTGTATTTGAATAGGCACGTCTGTACCAGTTTCCTTGGCGCTTCAATATATAATTAAAAATGACTGTGTTGCAGTAATTTGCCGTGTTTGCAGAACTGACCTCCGCCCGTGCTGTGTGTTGCAGACGAGTTTTGCGAGGAGTTCCCGCACAACCTGATCCCGACACCCGGCTACTGGATCGAGTGCTCGCGCCAGAAGATCGCCTCGGACACCATCTGGGACGAGAGCGAGTCGGAGCACGAGCTGAACGAGGAGGAGGAGGAGGAGGGAGAGGGGGCCGCCGCCGCTGCCGACGACGGAGCTGGGGCCGCCGCTGATGATGCTGGCGGTGAGTCTGCCGAAACGCTTCTGCAGTGCTAACCAGGGAGCATTTCCAAGTGTCAGTAAACGATCTCGATTAATCATCTCAAGTCCGTATAGAGGGCAAAATAACGCAACACACACTCTTTGTGTCTCCCCAATTTCAATTTTAAAGGGGTAAAACACACGTCAAAATGTAATTCGACGCATTAGGTTCGGAGGAAATGTAGCTTGCAAGCAGAGATACTGAGCCGCGATAGGCACAATAAAAACATTCACACAATTATAGCTTTTGGCCATTAAGGCCTTTGTCAGCAATAGATACACATATACACACGCACACACACTCACGCAAACACAACTTGCACACACGTCTGCACTCTCTGACAACTGAAGCCACACTGCGAGCAACAGCGTCAGTGCAAGATGGGAGTGGTGACCGCGTGAAGTGTAAGGAGGAGGCTGGGGCAGGGAGGGGAGGGATAGTATGGTGGGGGTGGCGGACAGTGGAGTGCTGCAGTTTAGACGGGGCGTAGGAGAGAAGGTGGGGTGGGAGGGGGAGGGGTAGGTAGTGGGAAGGAGGTAAATAAAAGGAAATTAAAAGACTGGGTGTGGCGGTGAAATGACGGCTGTGTAGTGCTGGAATGGAACAGGGAGGTGGCTGAATGGGTGAGGACAGTGACTAACGAAGGTTGAGGCCAGGAGGGTTACGGGAACGTAGGATGTATTGCAGGGAAAGTTCCCACCTGTGCAATTCAGAAAAGCTGGTGTTGGTCGGAAGGATCCATACGGCACATGGTGTGAAGCAGTCATTGACATCGGGGGTATCATATTTGGTAGCGTGTTCAGCTACAGGGTGGTCCACTGGTTTTTTGGCCACAGTTTGTCGGT
This sequence comes from Schistocerca nitens, assembly GCF_023898315.1. NCBI lineage: Eukaryota > Metazoa > Arthropoda > Insecta > Orthoptera > Acrididae > Schistocerca > Schistocerca nitens. The sequence goes on from NC_064623.1 coordinate 124,165,299, forward strand.
GGCCGTTCATGTGGACAGACAGCTTGTTGGTTGTAATGCCTACATAGAACGCAGCACAGTGTTTGCAGCTTAGCTTGTAAATCACATCACTGGTTTCACACGTAGCGCTGCCTTTAATGGGATGGGTGATGTTAGTGACCGGACTGGAGTAGGTGGTGGTAGGACGATGTATGGGACAGGTCTTGCATCTAGGATTATTACAGGGGTATGAGCCATGAGGTAAGGGATTGGGAAGAGGGGTTGTGTAAGGATGGATGAGTAGTGTAGGTTCAGTGGATGGCGGATTATCACGGTAGGAGGGGTGGGAAGGATAATGGGCAGGACATTTCTCATTTAAGGGCATGACGAGAGGTAATCGAAACCCTGGCGGAGAATGTAATTCAGTTGCTCCAGTCCCAGATGGTACTGAGTTATGTGGGGAAAGCTTCTCTGTGGCCGGACTGTGGGACTTTGGGAGGTGGTGGGAGACTGGAAAGATAAGGCATGGGAGATTTATTTTGTACAAGGTTAGGAGGATAATTACAGTCAGTGAAGGCTGCAGTGAGACCCTCGGTTTATTTTGAGAGGGACTGCTCGTCACTGCAGATGCGACGACCACGGGTGGCTAGGCTGTACGGAAGGCACTTCTTGGTATGGAATGCGTGACAGCTGTCGAACTGGAGGTATTCCTGGTGGTTAGTAGGTTTGATTTTGACGGAGGTACTGATGTGCCGATCCCGACTCAGCATCTCCGCTATATGGTGAGTAGAAACTTTCCTTCTCCAATATTGTTACATTCCATCCTGGATTTTCCACAGTTTGATTTATATGAGAAACACTTTTTATATGTCGTCGTTTCGAAGATATTCCCTCGAAATCTTATGTACGAAATTACTGTTCAGGGTGTGTTTTCCCCTTAATAGTGAAACTGGGAACAAACGAAAAATATGTATTTTGCCTCCTGAACAGACCAGCCATGTTGCATCAAGGTCGTTTATTGACAATTGGGAATGTGGCCGTACAAACACAACCAACAGATAATTAGGAGACCTCACGCCCATACCTAGCCTCGATAATAACCTCAATTCGGGGAAGCCAGAGTCCACACGTTTCTACACATATGTCACACCCACAGGTCCGGTTTAAGGCGCAAGTGACACAAACGGCTGCTTGGGACACCAATCTGAGAAGGACGGCAGTGCAGCCCAGTTGGATAATTTGTATATATCATCATTAATAGCGAAAAGTGACAGAGATGAAATTATGAGAGAAGCAAAAGCGTTCAAGTAAAATTAGTCCACAAACGGATTTCCAAGCTGCAACAAATTTCAGTAGGAAATATTGTCCTAACTAGAAGAAATTTCTTTGAAATACAAAATTTTCGATTAAACTCCCATCTAACTGGGCTCAGCTTTCCCCCATGATCTACCTTAAGATAAAATGTGAAACTGCTTCAGCTCGTGACTGTTACAATTCACTGTACACCTGTTCCATTTAAAGGAAGTGGTCCATCCACACGTCGCCCTGGAAATTGCAAGCAATACTACACTCTTCTCTGCAGTCAGCTACGAATTGTTTCAGATACCACAGGATAATGTAGTAAATCTTGACAAGATTGTAAAATTCGTTGCCACAGTTGGAGTGCTGTACACAACACTTTTCAGATACCGCATGAAGAAAAATCAAGGTGTCAAGATGATCTCGTAGGCCCAGGTACTGGGTGTAATTGACGTAACCATCATGGACCATGGTGCTCTTTGCATCAGCAGCAAATGTGCGTGTGTTCCGTCATGCGCTTACTACATTCCCCAACATCGCCCAAGCGAAGGTAGGCCACTGGTGAAATTTGAGCTGCATTAGATGGGTACTTAACTGAAAAATTTACCTTTCAAATAAATTTCTTGTAGCTAGGACAATTTTAATCCTAAATCATCTCGTAAACGGCATGTTTGCAGACGCACGGTTACCGGAATGTTGCTGCTTCTGTTGTTGTATACTTCCATACATGTCAGTGTAAGGTATTCATTGTGACCTATCCTGAATATATAATAACAAATGCCGCGCTGTTTGGGCGCCATGTCACGGATTGCGTGGCCCCTCGCTTCGGAGTTTCGAGTCCTCCCTCGGACATGGGTGTGTGTTGTTCTTACCATAAGTTAGTTCAAATAGTGTGTAAGTCTAGGGACCGATGACCTCATCAGTTTGGTCCCTTAGGAATTCATACACACATTTGAACATAATAAGAAAATTTTTATTTTAATGTTTATAGATAATGAATAACAATACCATGTGGCTCAAAGCTTGGTACTAATATCTTCATCTGAAGTCGTTTTAGTGACAGGCGTGTCAGTTAAAATTGCTGGTGTTACCAGTAATCCAACCCAGATCTACCAAGTGTAAATCGTAAACGCTACCATTCAGCTATGGAGAAGAATTACTACATTTTTCAGATTGGTAAAATTACGTGAGTGGAATGTGTAAAGGCCAAAGGATAAGCAACTAAGGTGCGAGGGAGGGGGGGGGGATGGGGATGATGAGTCGCATGTGTGGTAAAATATTCTCAAATGAGTCATGCATACGCTCACCTGAGGCCACTAACTGATGACCGATGATTAGTTCCCGTAGAGCAAGTGAATCACGGAGATATTAATTACCACGATTCACTTGCTGTTCTGAATAGTCCCGAAAACTGTCTGCGGAGATACGGTTTGGTGATCTAGTGGACCTGTCGAGTATCTGTAGAGTGCCTGACTTTTCGGAACACCAGTGACGTATTTGTGCAGTTCTACGAATACGGCTGTTAGCCACCAGGGAGAGAAACGATAACACTTAATCAACAACAGTGCAGAAATAAACATTCTGATTCTCATACACGACAACTTCAATCAGAAAGCGCAACTCACGTATCCTTCTTCCTGGCACTTCAGCCCTTGATGGGCCATGGCCTGCTTTAGGATATCATTCCATTCGTCTCTGTGCAGCATCTTGCGTCTCCATTCACAGACACCAATAACGTTGAGATACTCTTGTGAGTCATCCAAGTATTGCAGTCTTGGTCTACTACTGAGTTTTGCAGCAGTGCTACTACTGTTGGATTCTCATCTTCTACGCAAAAAACGCGTCCGACCCATTTCGGGTGGTTTACTTCAAAGAAGTTCATCATTTCAAGGCCTTTATGTAATCTGTATATATCAAAATTATTTCGTCTGCGCCATGCTCCATGTTCATTAGTCGCCCCATAGATTATGCGTAATAATTTTCGGCCAAAACATCCTTTCAGCTCTTTCACAATGTTGTGTCATTGTTCAGTTTTCTGAGCCATCTGTTAATATTGGACGAATTAAAGTCTTGTATAGTTGACACTTCGTTCTTTTGGTGAGATTTCTGGACTTAAGTTGTGAGGCAAGCCCATACTAGCATTCTGTGATCTAATCATTGTACCCAGACAGACAAATTAACTAACGGATTCTATTTGTGCCTGGTCGGTTTCTGGCACTGTATTTAGTTCTGGTCGTACTATTTACATGTATTTGCTTTTGTTGAGGTTCACTTACAGTCCAGTTTCCATTCCTGCTATCACCAGTGCCCTGCATGTTTCTTTAGCAGATAGTTCTGTTCCTGCAATAATATCCACATCATCTGCATAGGCCAGAACTTGCACCGTTCTGTAGTATGTCGTGCCGGTTGTGTTGATTTGAGCTGTCGTTATTAACTTCTCTAGTACTATGTTAAATAGCATACATGAGAGTGCATGTCCTTGCCTCAGTCCACAGTTAGTTTCAAAACTTGGTGTTAAATTTCCCTGTATGTGTACTTTACTTTACTGACTTCTTTCTCCATAGTTAACCTTATGAAGCGTATTAAATATTACGGAATGCACAGTACATTCATGACTTCAATAATCATACCTTTTTATGATGTCATAGGTTACTTTAAAATCAATATATGATGTGTTTCTGTATTGTATTCCCTTGTTTTTTTCCAATATCTGCCTCAGGGGGGTAGATCTAAAGCCTGCCAGGTGTCTCCCAGTTGCTTTTTCTGCGGAAGATGACACACGGGTACAAAGCAGGGAAGAGAATATTTTATGCGCAGTGTTCAATAATGTAATTTGTCCACGAGACTCAGAGGGCCATAGACACGGGTTCCCAGGTAGATGCCGTGTTTCTTGACTTACGCAAGGCGTTCGATACAGTTCCCCACAATCGTTTAATGAACAAAGTAAGAGCATATCGGCTATTAGACCAATTGTGTGCTTGGATTGAAGAGTTCCTAGATAACAGAACGCAGCATGTCATTCTCAATGGAGAGAAGTCTTCCGAAGTAAGAGTGATCTCAGGTGTGCCGCAGGGGAGTGTCGTACGACCGTTGCTATTCACAATATATATATATATATATGATATTGTGGATAACATCGGAAGTTCACTGAGGCTTTTCTCGGATGATGCTGTAGTATATCGTGAGGTTGTAACAATGGAAAATTGTACTGAAATGCAGGAGGAGCTGCAACGAACTGACGCATGGTGCAGGGAATAGCGATTGAATCTCAATGAAGACAAGTGTAATGTGCTGCGAATACATAGAAAGAATGATCCTTTATCATTTAGCTACAATATAGCAGGTCACCAACTGGAAGTAGTTAATTCCATAAATTATCTGGGAGTAGGCATTAGGAGTGATTTAAAATTGAATGACCATATAAAATTAATCGTCGGTAAAGAAGATGCTGGACTGAGATTCATTGGAAGAATGCTAAGGAAATGCAATCCAAAAACAAAGTACACTTTTTCGCCCACTGCTTGAATAGTGCTCACTAGTGTGGGATCCCTACCAGATAGGGTTGATAGAAGAGATAGAGAATATCCAACGGAGAGCAGCGCGCTCCGTTACAGTATCATTTAGTAATCGCGAAAGCGTTACGGAGTGGATAGATAAACTCCAGTGGAAGACTCTGCAAGAGAGACGCTCAGTAGCTCGGTAGGGCTTTTGTTGAAGTTTCGAGAACATACCTTCACCGAGGATCCAAGCAGTATATTGCTCCCTCCTACGTATATCTCGCGAAGAGACCATGAGGATAAAATCAGAGAGATTAGAGCCCACACGGAGGCATTCCGACAATCTTTCCTTCCACGAACAATAAGAGACTGGAGTAAAAGGGAGAACCGATACAGGTACTCAAAGTACCCTCCGCCACACACCGACAGGTGGCTTGCGGTGTATGGATGTAGATGTAGATGTAGATGTAATTTACCTATAGTTTGAACATTTCAGGGGGTCCTCTTTCTTACTTACAGCGCATATAATTCCAGTATTCCAGTCATCTGGGATGTCTTTTTACGTCAGTACATATGGGATCAGGGTGTGCATGTATCTTCTGCATGTATTTTCTCCATCATAAACTCAGTCACTTGTTGGTAACACTCGTCTCTGTGATACTATCAGTTCACCATTTTTCCTGTACATTATGTAGTCTTTGGCCGTAATTACTTTCTAAGGGTATTGACCTTTCTGTAGAATTTCCGGCTGTAATTAGCGTTATTCAGCTATTCAATGAGGAGAAAATAAGCTGGAGACGCGAACTGAAGTTTATGTTTGGGAGAGCACTGGACTAGCGTCGTGTGTGCACCGGTGTTGCCTATACTGATACAGTTGTAGAATGGCAGGCACACCTGCCTAGTAAGCAAAGAGTTTGGGTTCAAGTCCTGGCTGAGGCGCAAATTTTAATTTATTTCTTCAGCTTACATCATTATCTTCTAACTGTCTTCCGAAAAACCTTCTGTTCTTTGCTTTCAGAATCCTCTTTTCTGCACGCCTTCTTTCATTCACTAGTATTCCTGCTATTCTGACCTATATCATTTTATTTGCTTCATTCCTTGTTCAAGTTGTTTCCTCACGCTCTTTATCATACTTCTTCTGGTCTGTTGTTCCATACCAATCACTTCCTATACAGCAATCTGCTTCTGATTGTATTCCACCATTGCTCTTTCAGGTTATGATTATAGTTCGGTAAGATACCAGTCAATCTACAAGGTTTACAACTTTGCTTCCCCAAAATTTGAGGCTTTAATGAAACAAATTGGTTACACATGTGTAATTCAAAGTATTTTCCGTCGCTGGCCACTACTTTCTCCCATCTTTTGGGCAGTGTACGAGTCCCGTGTCGAAAAAATTGTTCATCTTTTGAAGCGATCCACGAATCGATCCAATTTGTGACTTCTTCATGAGACCGGAAGTTTTGGTCAACCAGGCCATGCGCCATTGCTCTTAACAGGTGATAGTCAGAGGGAGCAATGTCTGGAGAATACGGCGGGTGGGGTAGGACTTCCCATTTTCAGGTTTCCAAGTACGTTTTGACCTCTTTTGCAACGTGGGGTCGAGCGTTGTCGAGCTGCAAAATCACTCTATCGTGCCTCTCGCTGTATTGCGGCCATTTATCTTTTAATGCTCTGCTCAAACTCATTAATTGCGTTCGATAACGAGGACGTGTGATTGTTTCACTTGGTTTTAAAACCTCATAGTACACGACGCCGAGCTGGTACCACCAAATGCAGAGCATGACCTTGGAGCCGCGAATATTCGGTTTGGCCGTCGACGTGAAAGCATAACCGGGATATACCCATGATTTTTTGCGTTTATGGTTATCGTAATGAACCCAGTTTTCGTCCATGGTCACAATGTGATGCAGAAATCCCTTCCGTTTTTGCCTCTGAAGCAACTGTTCACAAACACACAAACGCCGGTCAACGTCTCTTGGTTTCAGCTCACACGGGCCACAAGTTCCTTCTTTCTGAATCATGCGCATAGCCTTGAGACGTTTTCAAATGGCTTGCTGTGTCACTCCCACTAATCTTGCCAATTATTCTTGAATTTGACGCGAGTCTTCACTCAGCAATGTCACCAATTCTGCATCTTCGAAAACATTCTCTTTTCCACTACTATGCCGGTGTACGACGTTAGAATCACCGTTCTTGAAGCGTTGAAACCACTCACGACACGTTCTTTCACTAATAGCGTCCTTACCACACGTACTTGAGAGCATTCCATGAGACTCAGCCGCCGTTTTCTTCATATTCAAACAAAACAGTAACACCTCCGTCAAATGACGATAATTAGGCTCGTAATAATGCAGACACAAACCGACTAATGTTTCAATGAGGTTATGTTGACCGGGGTCCAAGCTAACTGGCTGACGTCTGCGATCTGTTTCTTTCGACCGCTACTTACAGTTGTCGCCACCTGTCGGGAAACGGTAAAAGAAAAGTTGTACACCTTGTATTTTCCGTATCCGCTTTCTCATCTGTATTCATTCATGGACATATGTCCAATTCTCTCACCTTTTTGTCAATTAAAGGGATTTGTGTATACGGGGTTTGAACAAAAATATGGATACTTCGCGAAAAACGCAGGACTGAATCAAAATACAGGTGCTAGCCAAGCCTTCAGGTAGCACTGTTGTGTTTTACCACGAATGGCATTTTTGTAATGTCTCCAATAAGTTAAAGTGTCTATTGTGATCAGAACAGCGTTCTGTATAAGTTGTGAGTGCGTTATGTCGGAATTAAATGAATTCGAACGTGGGCAAATTGTTGGTGCTCGCCTGATGGGTGCATCCGTAGGCAGGATAGAATAAGTGTTTGGTGTTTCAACAGGCGCCGTAGCTAAGATTTATACCGCATACACAGAAATCAGAAAAAACTTAATCCACTAAGTCACAATGCGGATGAAAGTTTGTGTGTAATCGTGGCAGACGGTCATTCTAGAGGACTGTGGTGAAAAATAACCCAATGACAGTTTAAAAAGTCACTGAATAACCGAATGTCGCACTAGCGAACCTTGTAACCAACAGACCAGGAAAGGAGTCCCACAAGCACAGAACAGAAGGCGAGCTGGAATTCCACAGCCAGTCGCCAGTGAAGCAAATGCCCGAAACAGGAAAACATGGTGCCGACGCCGTAAAATCGGGCTAAGGAGCAATGAAAGAATGTTCATTTGATGGAATGAGTCATGTTTCACACGGTTGCAACTTCTGGCCTAGTTTACGCCACAAGATCGAAACACGGCGCAAATTACAGTAGTTGATGATTTGAGTAACCATATCGTGCTATTCCATGAGATACGTCGCTACTGTTACGACTTCTGGCACCACTTGTTAGCAGCAGACACAGTGGCTGCACAAAAGACTGAGACGGCGTGGAGGTTTACAATTATTTATTGAACTTTCTTTACAATTTCTCCCTCGTCGTTGCTCCCCAGCCCTGCGGATGCCTCCGCCTAGCTGCTGCTGTGTAGATTCCCCGACAATGCGCGCAACGCGCGCCGCTGATCGCACTCGGGAGCCTCAGGCCACCAGTGCTCCGCTGAAGCCGGGTTGCCCTGTGGTTGAGATGGACTCGTCGCCGCCCGGCGTCCCAGGACGGCACGCCCACGGATCCGCGTCGCCGTGAGGTCAGCTGCCGACGCCTGCCGCACCGGCGGCTGGGACGCCGTCAGTCGCGATGTCCGCGAGGTCCCGTCGTGGACAGACCATGCGCCGTGGGGCTAGGTTGCCCTGAAGTCCGGGAGTCAGTCCCCGGCGGCGGCTGTGACCGAGACCGCGCTGCGTCCGGTCCTGCTGGAAGTTCTCGCTGTAGTTAGTCATCTTTGGTGTCGACCGAACTCGAGTCGACCTCCAGAGCTGAAGTTGACATCTGCCGGCGACCAGATGACTCCTACGAGCTGGAACAGACTTCCACAATCGTCGCCTACGAAGATTGAACATTCGGACAAGGACCGCGTCCATCCTCGGATCCGAACTGCTTCCTAGTGGCTTCTGTCCGTTGCCTCCTGCGCTCCACCATTTATATCTGGCAGGAGGACGTTTTTTACCCTCGGTGGTAGCTTTTTGTTTTTACTCTGGCAGTACGAGGTGCATTCAAGTTCTAAGGCCTCCGAATTTTTTTATCCGGACTGGAAAGAGATAGAAACATGTGCATTGTTTTAAATTGAGGCCGCGTTCATTGTCAATACGTCCCAGAGATGGCAGCACCGTACGGCAGATGGAATTTTACCGCCAGCGGCGAGAATGAGAACTGTTTTAAATACTTAAAATGGCGACGTTTTCCTTACTTGAACAGCGTGCAATCATTCGTTTTCTGAATTTGCGTGGTATGAAACCAATTGAAATTCATCGACAGTTGAAGGAGACATGTGGTGATGGAGTTATGGATGTGTCGAAAGTGCGTTCGTGGGTGCGACAGTTTAATGAAGGCAGAACATCGTGTGACAACAAACCGAAACAACCTCGGGCTCGCACAAGCCGGTCTGACGACATGATCGAGAAAGTGGAGAGAATTGTTTTGGGGGATCGCCGAATGACTGTTGAACAGATCGCCTCCAGAGGTGGCATTTCTGTGGGTTGTGTGCACACAATCCTGCATGACGACCTGAAAATGCGAAAAGTGTCATCCAGGTGGGTGCCACGAATGCTGACGGACGACCACACGGCTGCCCGTGTGGCATATTGCCAAGCAATGTTGACGCGCAACGACAGCAGGAATGGAACTTTCTTTTCGTCGGTTGTGACAATGGATGAGACGTGGATGCCATTTTTCAATCGAGAAACAAAGCGCCAGTCAGCTCAATGGAAGCACACAGATTCACCGCCACCAAAAAAATTTCGGGTAACCGCCAGTGCTGAAAAAGTGATGGTGTCCATGTTCTGGGACAGCGAGGGCGTAATCCTTACCCATTGCGTTCCAAAGGGCACTACGGTAACAGATGCATCCTACGAAAATGTTTTGAAGAACAAATTCCTTCCTGCACTGCAACAAAAACGTCCAGGAAGGGCTGCGCGTGTGCTGTTTCACCAAGACAACGGACCCTCACATCGAGCTAACGTTACGCAACAGTTTCTTCGTGATAACAACTTTGAAGTGATTCCTCATGCTCCCTACTCACCTGACCTGGCTCCTAGTGACTCTTGGCTCTTTCCAACAATGAAAGACACTCTCCGTGGCCGCACATTCACCAGCTGTGCTGCTATTGCCTCAGAGATTTTCCAGTGGTCAAAACAGACTCCTAAAGAAGCCTCCGCCGCTGCCATGGAATTATGGCGTCAGCATTGTAAAAAATGTGTACGTCTGCAGGGCGGTTACGTCGAGAAATAACGCCAGTTTCATCGATTTCGGGTGAGTAGTTAATTAGAAAAAAAATCGGAGGCGTTAGAACTTGAATGCGCCTCGTATATTGCAGCGTAACTTAGCGTGCTGGCTTCACTTCCCCTTACTCAGCACTCTCCAGGCTTCGCTCAACGCTCGGTCTGTGTGCGTCCTTGCGTCAGCCTGTTGGTAGTTTGCTGCTGTCAGCAAGGCTATCTGTGCCTGCCTACTTCGCAACGCCTCGGTCGCCGGCGTTCCTCTGTTTTGCCATTCTCCACTGCATGAAGTAATGCTTACTACATGTGGCCGCAACACTACGCTGCAAGGTCACATTACTGCCAAGCATTAAGTGACAATTTTGCTGATCAAGTACATCCCAAGGTACAATGTTTGTTTGTTACCCAACGGGGGTGCTATTTTCCAAGACGACTCGGTCCGTATACACACAGCTCGCACCGTCCAGGACTGCTTTTGTGAACACGAGGATGAATTGTCACATCTCTCTTGGTCAACACTGTCACCAGATCACAATATTATTGAGCCTTTGTGGTCAACGTTGGAGGGAAAGGTACGTTGTCGCTGTCGACATGCACAATCATTACCTGAACTTGCCATTATTTTAGAGGAAGAGTGGTATAAGTCTCACTTCACAACAATACAGGACACGTATTTACCCATAGCAAGAGGACTGGCAGGTGTTTTGAATGCCAACTGGTTTCCTACACCGTATTATGCATGGTAATGCCTTGCGGTTCTGGTGTGCAACTTAAATCACTTAATAAAAGCAAGTCTCTTGGTCCATACTGTATACCAATTAAGTTCCTTTCGGAGTATGCTGATGTATTAGCTCCATACTTAAGTCATTTACAACCGTTCGCTCGACGAAAGATCCGTACACAAAGACTGGAAAGATGGACAGCTCACACCAGTATTGAAAAAAGGTAGTAGCAGTAATCCACTAAATTATAGGTCCATATCGTTAACGTCGATATTCAGAACGTATATTGTGTTCAAACATAATGAATTACCTCTAAGAAAATTGTCTATTGACACATAGTCAACAAGGGTTTAGAAAACCTCGTTCCTGTGAAACACAACTAGCTCTTTATTCACATGAAGTGTTGATTGCTATTGACAAGGGATTTCATATCGATTCCGTATTTCTGAATTTCCGGAAGGCTTTTGACACTGTACCACACCAGCGGCTTGTAGTGAAATTGCGTGCTTATGGAACATCGTCTCAGATATGTGGCTTTATTTGTGATTCCTGTCAGAGAGGTTGCAGTTCGTAGTAATTGACGGAAAGTCATCGAGTGAAACAGAAGTGATTTCTGGCGTTCCCCAAGATAGTATTATACACCCTTTGCTGTTCCTTATCTAGTATATAAACGATATGGGAGACAATCTGAGCTGCCGTCTTAGGTTGTTTGCAGATGACGTGTTTCTAGTAAAGTCATCAGAAGATCAAACAACTTGCAAACCGATTTATAAAAGATAACTGAATGGTGCGAAACCTGGAAGTTGACCCTAAATAACGAAATGAGTGAGGTCATCCACATGAGCACTAAAAGGATTACGTTAAACTTCTGTTACACCATAAAACAGACAAATCTTAAGGCCGTAAATTCAACTAAATACCTCGTAACTACAGTTACGAATAACTCAAACTGGAAGGAACACACAGAAAATATTGTGGAGAAGGCTAACCAAAGACTGATTTTTATTGGCGGGGCACTTAGAAAGTGTAACAGATCTACTAAGGACACTGCCTACACTACGCTTCTCCGTCCTCTTTTAGAACACTGCTGCGCGGTGTGGGATCGTTACCAGATAGGACTGACGGAGAACATCGAAAAAGTTCAAAGAAGGGCAGCACGTTTTGTATTATCGAAAAATATGGGAGAGAGTGTCACAGAAATGATACAGGATTTGGGCTCGACATCATTAAAAGAAAGGCGCTTTTCGTTACGACGGAATCTTCTCACGAAATTCCAATCACCTACTTTCTCCTCAGAATGCGAAAATATGTTGTTGACACCGACCTACATAGGGAGAAACGATCACCACGATAAAGTAAGTGAAATCAGAGCTCGTACGGAAAGATATAGGTTTTCGTTCTTTCCGCGCGCTATACGAGATTGGAATAATAGAGACTTGTAAAGGTGGTTCGATGAACCCTCTGCCAGGCACTTAAATGTGATTTGCAGAGTGTCTATGTAGATGTTGATGTAGATGTTTCCGTATTTTTGTCCACTCCCAGAATATTTGGCCGGCCGGGGTGGCCGAGCGGTTCTAGGCGCTACAGTCTGGAACCGCGCGACCGCTACGGTCGCAGGTTAGAATCCTGCCTCGGGCATGGATGTGTGTGATGTCCTTAGGTTAGTTAAGTTTAAGTAGTTCTACGTTCTAGGGGACTGATGACCTCAGATGTTAAGTCCCATAGTGCTCAGAGCCAGAATATTTGACCTTCATCACAACTTTGAGACTCCGTACCTTGGAGTTTCTCCACTAAGCGGCTACCCTGTTACAGTACCGTTGTGTGGAATATTTACCTTCAAAATGAAGTAAGTGACATGAGAACCTTGCAGACTAGCTCTCTTTGGTTTCTCTCATATTTTGCAGAATTTGAAAGTCAGTGCCAGGAGATCAATTTCCTACAGCAGTATCGTGCTCAAAATATATTTTAGATACATCGAAGTGATTTTTTTTACTTATTTCACACGTCTAGCTCCGTAGGACCAAAGTGAGGAGCAAATACCTATGGTCAAACAGCGAGTCAGTAGATGAAATTAATATCAGAAATGTCAGTGTTATGTACAGAACAATTGGAGCATTTTTTAAAATAGCTGCCTGTTGATGAGTAACTACCGGTCTAGTATTGTAATCGCAAGGTCTGTGCTTCCATTCCCGAAATTACCAACTATTTCTTGCTTCTTTTATTTGAATTATATATTTTCGTTGAACCAAGGACTTAGCCGTCGGTGGAAACGCCTGCTTGCCTCACCAATACAGATTGCCGTTTCATAGGTGCACCCGTAATGGAGGGGTATCTGTTGCGAGGCCAGACAACATGTGGTTCCTGAATAGGAGCAGCAGCCTTTTCAGTAGTTGCAGCGGCAACAGTCTGGATGTTTGACTGATCCGGCATTCTAACACCAACCAAAATGGCCTTGCTGTGCTGGTACTGCGAACGTTTAAAAGTGACTGATCTGGCCTTGTAACATCAACCAAAACGGCATTGCTGTGCTGGTAGTGCGAACGGCTAAAAGAAAGAGAAAATTACAGCCACAATTTTTCCCGCCGACATACGGCTCTCCTGTATAGTTACATGATGATGGCATCCTCTTGTGTGAAATATTCTGGAGGTAAAATAGTCCCCCGTTCATATCTGCGGGTGGGAACTACTCAGGAGGACATCGTTATCAGGAGAAATAAAACTGGTGCTCTGTGGATCGGAGAGTGGACTGTCAGAACCCTTCCTCAGGCAAGTAGGCTAGAAAATTTAAAAAGGGAAATCGATAGGTTAACGTTAGATATAGTGGGAGTAAGTTGTAGCGAAGATAGACACGAAGCCCACACGCACAGTAGTACGAGTTTATATGCCAACTATCTCCGCAGATGATGAAGAGATTGAAGAAATATATGATGAGCTGAAATTATGCAGCTAGTTAAGAGAGACGAACATTTAATAGTCAAGGGCGACTGGAATTCCATAGTAGGAAAAAGAAAACAAGAGAAAATAGTAGGTGAATACAGCGTGTGGAAAGGAATGGAAAAGGAAGCTACTCGGTATTATTTTGCACAAAGCATAATTTAATTAAGAAACGTGAGAGAAGGTTGTATCCTTGGAAGAGACCTCGAGACAGCGGAAGGTTTCAGATAGATTATATAATGGTAAGACAGAGATTTCAGAACCATATTTTAAACTGTAAGACATTTCCAGGGGTAGATGTGGACTCTGACTACAATTTATTGGTTATGAACTACAGACTAAAACTGAAGAAACTTCAAAAAGGTAGGAAATTAATAATAAGGGACCTGACTAAACTGAAAGAACCAGAAGTTGTAGAGATTTCCAAAGGGAGCATTAGGGAACGATTGACAGTTACAGGGGAGAGGAATACAGCAGAAGAAGAATGGGTAGCTTTGAGAGATCGAATAGTGAAGGCAGCAGAGGATCAGGTAAGTAAAAAGATGAGGACTAGTAGAAACCCATTGGTAACGCAAGAGATTCTGAATTTCATTGATGAAGAATATAATATAAAAGTGCGGTAAATGAAGCAGGCGAAATCGAATACAAACGACTCAAAAATGAGATTGACACGAAGTGCAAAATGGCTAAGCATGAATGGCTAAAGGACAAATGTAAGTATTTAGAAGCATATGTCACTAGAGGAAAATTAAAGAGTTCTTAGGACAATATCAAGAGCTCAGATGGAAAATCAGTCCTAAGTAAAGGCAGAAAAATTGAAAAGTGGAAGGAATATATAGAGGGTCTATACGAGGGTGATGTACACGACAGCAATATTATGGAAATGAAAGAGGACATAGAAAAAGATGAGAGTTGAGATATACTGTATGAAGAATTTGACTGAGTACTGAAAGACATCAGACGACAGAAGGAGGCAGGAACTACTGATAGCCTTGGGAGAGCCAGCCATGACAAAACTTTTCCATCTGGTGAGCAAGATGTATTAGACAGGCGACATACTCTCAGACTTCAAGAAGAATATAAAAACTCCAATACCAAAGAAAGCAGGTGAAGGCAGGAGTGAAATTACCGAACTATCAGTTTGATAAGTCATGGTTGCAAAATACTAACATGAATTTTTCATAGAAGAATGGAAAAACTGGTAGAAGTCGACATCGGGAAGGATCAGTTTGGGTTCCGGAGAAATGTAGAAACACGTGAAGCAATACTGACCCTGTGACTTCTGATACAAGATAGGGTAAATAAACGTAAACCTATGTTTATAGCATTCGTAGACTTAGAGAAAGCTTTCGACAATGTTGACTGGAATACTCTCTTTCAAATTCTGGAGGTGGCAGGGGTAAAATACAGGGAGCGAAAGGCTATTTAGAAGTTCAACAGAAAACTGACGGAATTATGAGTCGTGCTGCACGAAAGGGAAGCAGTGGTTGAGAAGGGAGTGAGGCAGTGTTTTAGCCTATCCCCGGTGTTATTCATTCGGTATATTGAGCAAACAGTAAAGGATACAAAAGAAATGTTCGGAGCAGTAATTAAAGTTCAGAGAGAAGAAATAAAAACTCTGAAGTATGCCGATGACATTTTAATTCTGCCAGAGACATCAAAGGACTTGGAAGATCAGTTGAACGGAATAGACAGTGTCTTGAAAGGAGGATATAAGAGGAACATCAAGAAAGGCAAAACGAGGATAATGGAATGTAGTCGAATTATGTCGGGTGATGCTGAGGGAATTATATTAGGAAATCAGACACTTAAAGTGGTAAATGAGTTTTGCTATTTAGGGAGCAAAATAACTGATGATGGTCAAAGTATAGAGGATATAAAATGTAGACTGGCAATGACAAGGATTGCGTTTCTGAAGAAAAGAAATTTGTTAACGACGAGTATCGATTTAAGTGTCAGGAAGTCATTTCTGAAAGAACACTACTGACCATTACAATTGCTACACCAAGAAGAAATGCAGATGATAAACGGGTATTCATTGGACAAATATATTATACTAGAACTGACATGTGATTACATTTTCACACAATTTGGGTGCATAGATCCGGAGAAATCAGTACCCAGAACAACCACCTCTGGCTGTAATAACGGCCTTGATAGCCTGGGCATTGACTCAAACAGAGCTTGGATGGCGTGTACAGGTACAGCTGCCCATACAGCTTCAACACGATACCACAGTTCATCAAGAGTAGTGACTGGCGTATTGTGACGAGCCAGTTACTCGGCCACCATCGACCAGGCGTTCTCAATTGGTGAGAGATTTGGAGAATGAGCTGCCCAGGGCAGCAGTCGAACATTTTCTGTATCCAGAAAGGCCCGTACAGGATCTGCAACATGCGGTCTTGCATTATCCTGCTGAAATGCACGGTTTCGCAGGGATTGAATGAAGGGTAGAGCCACGGGTCGTAACACATCTAAAATGTAACGTCCACTGTTCAGAGTGCCGTCAATGCGAACAAGAGGTGACCGAGACGTGTAACCAATGGCACCCCATACCATCACGCCGGGTGATACGCCAGTATGGCGATGGCGAATACACGCTTCCAATGTGCGTTCACCGCGATGTCGCCAAACACGGATGCGACCATCATGATGCTGTAAACAGAACCTGGATTCATCCGAAAAAATGACGTTTTGCCATTCGTGCACCCAGGTTCGTCGTTGAGTACACCATCGCAGGCGCTCCTGTCTGTGATGCAGTGTCAAGGGTAACCGGAGCCATGGTCTCCGAGCTGATAGTCCACGCAGCTGCAAACGTCGTCGAACTGTTCGTGCAGGTGGTTGTTGTCTTGCAAACGTCTCCATCTGTTGACTCAGGGATCGTGACGTGGCTGCACGATCCGTTACAGCCACGCGGATAAGAAGCCTCTCATCTCGACTGCTAGTGGTACGAGGCCGTTGGGATCCAGCTCGGCGTTCCGTATTACCCACCTGAACCCACCGATTCCATATTCTGCTAACAGTCATTGGATCTCGACCAACGTGAGCAGCAATGTCACGATACGATAAACCGCAATCGCGGTAGGCAACAATCCGACCTTTATCAAAGTCGGAAACGTGATGGTACGCATTTCTCCTTGTCACATGAGGCATCACAATTACGTTTCACCAGGCAACGCCGGTCAACTGCTGTTTGTGTATGAGAAATCGGTTGGAAACTTTCCTCATGTCAGCACGTTGTAGGTGTCACCACCGGTGCCAACCTTGTGTGAATGCTCTGAAAAGCTAATCATTTGCATATTAGAGCATCTTCTTCCTGTCGGTTAAATTTCGCGACTGTAGCACGTCACCTTCGTGGTGTAGCAATTTTAATGGCGAGTAGTGTATTTGTATGGAGTGTAGCCATGTATGGAAGTGAAACGTGGACGATAAATAGTTTGGACAAGAAGAGAATAGAAGCTTTCGAAGTGTGGTGCTACGGAAGAATGCTGAAGATTAGATGGGTAGATCACATTAATGAGGAGGTATTTAATAGAATTGGGGAGAAGAAAAATTGGTGGCACAACTTGACTAGAAGAAGGAATCGGTTGGTAGGACATGTTCTGAGGCATCAAGGGATCACCAGTTTAGTATTGGAGGGCAGCGTGGGGGGTAAAAATCGTGGAGGGAGACCAAGAGATGAATACACTAAGGAGATTCAGAGGGATGTAGGTTGCAGAAGGTAGTGGGAGATGAAGAAGCTTGCACAGGATTGAGTAGCATGGAGAGCTGCGTCAAACCAGTTTTTGGACTGAAGACTACAACAACAACATATCTTTCAGGTGTGGAAACATGCCTAAAATCTTTCGTTTATGTCGCACAACTTCTTGTTGAAGCTGCAATTTTTTCCGTCACTGTATGCAGCAACGTAAGAATTTTAATTTCGTTTATTTCGTTTAGATTAATGATTTAAAGGTAGATCGCATTTGAATACATTGTCACTTTACAAATCGCCGCTGTGACTTTCTCAGTACCGATTTTAATTTCTTGCGAGCTATCCGACTGCGTGTTAATTTTAAGGTATGTCTGTCTGTTTCCTTGTATGTTTACCTTTAATCTTTGGATGAAAGTTTAGTGTAACTGATTACAACTAATTATGTTTTACTTACGTTCATTTCTAGGTCTCAACTCTCACTACTTTCGTTGATTTTGTAACTAATTTTTTATTTACATAAAAACGAGACGTGAACTATTTTATAATCTACAAAAAACACATATCAAAACAAATCTGTATCATTCAAGATCCCACGGATGACGTCCGAAAGTGGAAAAGAGGCGAAACGCGTCTGACAGAAATAAAGAGGCGTTCTTTATTTACAACACAAAACTTTCCTCCATTATTGACCGGAGCATTTTTCTGTGGTTCAGTCTCAAAAGACTAGAATCTGTCTCATCGCTTGATAAATGCTGGGCACATTTCCATATGGAAGTCTGGTCTTTTTTGTCCAACTTGCTTCAGAATGAAAAATCCTCTTTCCTATACAGAAGCCAGATATATTCAAAGTCGAATTTTTTTTCCAGTATTTCTGTACTTTTTTAGAAATCTGATGTAGGGGCGCTGATCTCAAAATGCTTTTAAGTATGGAGAAAATCGACGAGGTCGCCTTGTGAGGCCTTCTCGAGTAACCGGGTTAAGTGTGTAGACAGGTTAGGATCTGTTGTCGCTATATCGACTTTTTGAGTGCGTCAAGAGGTTGCATGAAGGTTGAAGAGGCTAATGATTGATGGTCCACGTATTCGATACTGTGCTAGGGTAACAGCAGGCTGACGTGTGCTTGCAATCCCTTGCCCACGGATCCCATCCAGTGTCTGTGTTACCTTACTATATTCAGGAACTGTTACCACTCGGAGAAGTTAGTTTCTCTACTTTTGGGCTGTAATATTATCCCATTCAGTGGTACTTTAATAAAAACCACTGTCTCTTCAGAATGATCTTTTAACTTTTTCAGTACGTAATACGCCAACTCGGTTGACAGCTTAGTGAATCACTTAAACTCGTTGAAATCCGGTCTATATTTCGAATTTAAGGTCTCAAAAGTTTTTTCCCAATTGGTACAGCTGCCTTACGACAGGTGTTGGGAGGACTCTTTCCACTTTCCTCTGTTCTGTGTGTCTTCCCTATTATGCTGTAAACTTCGTCCATTTTAGATGTCATTATCGAGCATTCAAAATCTCCCTCCCCTCTTTTCCCTGCAAACTTCTTCCTATGACGCTTCGTTGCAGGTAGTGCATTCACAATACCTTGGCTTATTAAAAGTATCGGGACATTCGCTACGTAATTCGGAACTGATTAGCAGATGTTACTGTAGGCGGACACGACAGTATGAAAGGAGGCGGGCAACATTGTGTTACCACCAGGGAATCAGTAAGAGCAGAATGAGCAGTCAGGAGACCTCAGTGATGTTGTCATGAGATGTCACCCGAGTAACAAATCCATGAGGGACGTTTCAGTCCTTCTAAAACAGCCCAAAAAATTCGAAACGATGAGTAGCCACCACAGCTAAGCAAAGAACCAGGCAGACTTCATGTATTGGTGGTCAGGGTCCGTCGATGATAGCGGATGGACTTTGGTAATCCATCAAGGAAAGTTGGCTGGACCCGGACATGTAGTACATGAATAATGATAACAAAACCAACGGCTGTACTTGAATCTGACGTCGCTTATTCTTTTTAACACGTGTTACCAGTTTCGACGCCACATGCTGTCATCTTCAGGCTCTGAACGTAACCTGCCATCCACAACCGTTTTTGTGAGCAATGAACAGAATCGTATGCAGCAAACCAATATTCAGGTCATCATAATGGTGAACGGTGGAGACATCCCATATTATTGTCCACTAATACACACACCAAAAAAAGTTTTGCATCACCCCGATTCTTCGAACTTCTTAAGGTAAACGTTGACTGTGGATATTGTCTCACAGACACAGTCCGTTTCACTGTTCGAAGACGCCACTAAACCCGTCCAAAGATATAAACAACCATCCATGAGCAGCGCCTGTTAGACGGAGGGGTCCGAGAGCCTACCAGTTATATTCATTCCATCAGGAAGGAGGTACACGGCTCTTGTCTGTAGTTCAACCATGCCTAGACGGTCAATACCGCGGTTCGATCGCGTCTGCATTGTTACTTTATGCCAGGAAGGTCTGTCAAGAAGAGAAGTGTCCAGCCGTCTCGGAGTGAACAAAGCGATGTTGTCCGGACATGGGAGAGATACAGAGAGACAGGAACTGTCGATGACATGCCTCACTCAGGTCACCTAAGGGCTACTACTGCAGTGGATGACCGCTACCTACGGATTATGGCTCGTAGGAACCCTGACAGCAACGCCACCACGTTGAATAATGTTTTTCGTGCAGCCACAGGACGTCGTGTTACGACTTAAACTGTGCGAAGTAGGCTGCATGATGCGAAACTTCACTACCGACGTCCATGACCAGGTACATCTTTGCAACCACGACACGATAGACCCAACAACATTCCGAATGGACTGCTGAGAATTGGCATCACATTCTCTTCACCGATAGGTGTCGCATATGCCTTCAACCAGACAGTTGTCGGAGGCGTTTTGTCGGTCAGGCTGAACGTCTTAGACACACTGTCCAGCGAGAGCAGCAGGGTGGAAGTTCCCTGCTGTTTTGGGGTGGCATAGTGTGGGGCCGACGTACGCCGCTGGTGGTCATGGAAGGCGCTGTAACGGCTGTACGATACCTTAATGCCACATGAAACCAATAGTGCATCCATATCGGCAGCATATTAGCGAGGCATTCGTCTTCATGGACGACAATTCGCGTGCACATCATGTTGATGACTTCCTTCAGGACAACGACACCGCTAGACTAGAGTGACCAGCATGTTCTCCAGACATGAACCCAATCGAACAGGCCTAGGATGGATTTAAAAGGGCTGTTTATGGACGACGTGACCCACCAACCACCTTGAGGGACCTACGCCGAATCGCCGTTGAGGAGTGGGACAATCTGGAGTCGGCCGGAGTGGCCGTGCTGTTCTAGGCTCTACAGGCTGGAACCACGAGACCGCTACGGTCGCAGGTTCGAATCCTGCCCCGGGCATGGATGTGTGTGATGTGCTTAGGTTTGTTAGGTTTAAGTAGTTCTAAGTTCTAGGGGACTGATGACCTCAGTAGTTAAGTCCCATAGTGCTCAGAGCCATTTGAACCATTTTTGACAATCTGGACCAACAGTGCCTTGATGAACTTGTCTATAATATTCCACGGCGAATACTGGCATGCATCAATGCAAGAGGACGTGCTACTGGGTATTAGAGGTATCGGTGTGTACAGCAATCTGGACCGCCACCTCTGAAGGTCTCGCTGTATGGTGGTACAACATGCAATGTGTGATTTTCATGAGCAATGAAAAGGGCGGAAATGATGTTTATGTTGATCTCTATTCCAATTTTCTGTACAGTATGCGGCGATACAAAACTGTTTTTGATGTGTGTATGCATCCGCATACTTTCTAACTGAAAGACGTTTCTTCATTTTTGTCATTTCCATCACGTTCCTCCTCTCTCCTGCTCTTAGAAGTCCGTCTACATACGGTAACATTGTCACTCAGTTTGTCTCACACATTTTTAGCCTAAATCACGTTACAAAACTATGCAAGTATTTTTCCTCTTTTTTTTACCAGCTATGGTTGGACGTCATACAATACTACACTCCAGACAAAAGATAACACGAACCTTTTTCTTAGCTGCTTAGGAGTTCTCATTGTTGTGATCGTTTGCAACTTTCCACAACCTACTTAGTAATTTCTCCACATAGAGCCGAACTTCCCGACTGCCGAGAGTATTTTATTTATTCCAGAGACTTCACGTCCAATGTTTTTATTTTTTCTCCATCTATCAAAAGTTGGTCGACAGGTAGAAACGAAAAGTATTTTAAATACGCTGACAGAATGAAGAATCAGGATAATCATGAAGCATTCTGGAGTTGATCGCCACAAAAAGAATTACACTTTGGTAACAAAAATCACGGGATAGCGATATGCACATACACGTATGGCGTACACGAGCTAAAAAGGGCAGTCCATGGACGGGGCTGTCATTTGCACTCAGGTCATTCATGTGAAGAGGTTTCCGAGTTGACTATGACCGTACGGCAGGAATTAACACTGTGGACGTGGATTGAAAGTTGGAGCTATACACAAAGGACAATTCATTTCGGAAATCTTTAGGGAATTCAATATTCCGACATCCACTGTGTCAAGAGTGTGCCGAGAATACCAGATTGCAAGCTTTGCTTGTCACCACGGACAACGCTGTGGCCGATGGCCTTAACGACCGAGAGTCGCGGCGTTTATGTAGAGTTGTCAGTGCTGACACGCAAGCAACATTGCGTGAAGTAACCGCAGAAATCAATTTGGGGCGCACGACGAAGGTATCCGTAAGGACGGGGCTGTGAAATCTGGCGTTAATGGGCAATTGGCAGCAGAAGACCGACGCGAGTGCTTTTGTTAACAGCATCAGATCGCCGGCAGCGCCTCCCCTGCGCTCATAATTATATCGGTTGGACCCTTGAGGACTGTAAAACCTTTGTATGGTCACTTTAGTCTGGGTTTCGGTTAGTAACACCTGACGGTGGAGTTCGAGTGGAGCGCAGACCGATGAACCTGTCAACCCAAATTCTCAACTAGGCACTCTGCAAGACGGTAGTGGCTCCATAAGGGCGTGGCTCGTGTTTACGTGGAATGGGTTCAGATGGCTCTGAGCACTATGGGACTTAACATCTATGGTCAACAGTCCCCTAGAACTTAGAACTACTTAAACCTAACTAACCTAAGGACATCACACCACACCCAGTCATCACGAGGCAGAGAAAATCCCTGACCCCGCCGGGAATCGAACCCGGGAACCCGGGCGCGAGAAGCGAGAACGCTACCGCACGACAACGAGCTGCGGACGTGGAATGGGTCCTATGGACCATTTTAACCGATCATTGACTGCAGATAGTTATGTTCGACTACCAGGAGACTATTTGCAGCCACTCACGGACTTCATGTTCCCAAGAAACCCTGAAAGTTTTATGGATGACAATGCGGCATTTCACTGTGTCAACGTTATTCACGATTGGTTTGCAGAACATTCTGGACAAATCGAATGAATGACATGACCACGCAGACCACCTGGCATGAATACAATGGAACGTTTGTGGGACATACCCGAGAGGTCAGTTCCTGCACCGACATTAATTTTGCAATTACGGGCGGCTATAGAGGCATCTTGGCTCAGTATGTCTGCAGCGATCTGTTGAGTCCATGCCGCGTCGAGCTGCTACATTGCGCCTAATAAATAAGGCCAGACATGAAGTTAGGAAGTATCTCATGAGTTCTGTCACCTCATTGTAAGTGATAAAACTTTCACTCCATTCAGAACTGATGCCCATCATCACCATCACCGTGAGGTATGATGCCCACGTGCACCAATACTCTCTTGTAGAATTTTAGAACATGTTTTTTGCTCGAGTATCATGTCGTTTTTGGAAACCCAGAATCTACTATGTAGGAATCAACATGGATTCGGGAAACAGCGATCGTCTGAGATCCAACTCGCTTTATTTGTTCATGAGACCCAAAAAATATTAGATACAGGCTCCCAGGTAGATGCTATTTTTCTTGACTTCTGGAAGGCGTTCGATACAGTTCCGCACTGTCGCCTGATAAACAAAGTAAGAGCCTACGTAATATCAGACCAGCTGTGTGGCTGGATTGAAGAGTTTTTAGCAAACAGAACACAGCATGTTGTTATCAATGGAGAGACGTCTACAGACGTTAAAGTAACCTCTGGCGTGCCACAGGGGAGTGTTATGGGACCATTGCTTTTCACAATATATATAAATGACCTAGTAGATAGTGTCGGAAGTTCCATGCGGCTTTTCGCGGATGATGCTGTAGTATACAGAGAAGTTGCAGCATTAGAAAATTGTAGCGAAATGCAGGAAGATCTGCAGCGGATAGGCACTTGGTGCAGGGAGTGGCAACTGTCCCTTAACATAGACAAATGTAATGTATTGCGAATACATAGAAAGAAGGATCCTTTATTGTATGATTATATGATAGTGAACAAACACTGGTAGCAGTTACTTCTGTAAAATATCTGTGAGTATGCGTGCGGAACGATTTGAAGTGGAATGATCATATAAAATTAATTGTTGGTAAGGCGGGTACCAGGTTGAGATTCATTGGGAGAGTGCTTAGAAAATGTAGTCCATCGACAAGGGAGGTGGCTTACAAACCACTCGTTCGACCTATGCTTGAGTATTGCTCATCAGTGTGGGATCTGTACCAGATCGGGTTGACGGAGGAGATAGAGAAGATCCAAAGAAGAGCGGCGCGTTTCGTCACAGGGTTATTTGGTAACCGTCATAGCGTTACGGACATGTTTAATAAACTCAAGTGGCAGACTCTGCAAGAGAGGCGCTCTGCATCGCGGTGTAGCTTGCTCGCCAGGTTTCGAGACGGTGCATTTCTGGATGAGGTATCGAATACATTGCTTCCCCCTACTTATACCTCCCGAGGAGATCACGAATGTAAAATTAGAGAGATTAGAGCGCGCACGGAGGCTTTCAGACAGTCGTTCTTCCCGCGAACCGTACGCGACTGGAACAGGAAAGGGAGGTAATGACAGTGGCACGTAAAGTGCCCTCCGCCACACACCGTTGGGTGGCTTGCGGAGTATAAATGTAGATGTAGATGTAGATGTTGTATTCTTTGTCACATGGAAAGCTAAAAGCCTGTGAATGTTATCTTGAGGAATTCCGTGCTATGCCTAAAACACATGTTGCTTTCATTCATGAATATCGTTGGCCGGAGTCTCGTATACGTCTGTACATCTCTTTGCAGACATACTATGTGGCTGACAGATCGGGCGGATCAGTAAAGGATCTGTACACTGCTCAAGGCGTGTGAACTGCAGTGTGAGGTCTTGCGCTATCTTGCTGCAATATGCTATCTGGTCCCCTGGTCATGACGGATATGACAAGAGGATTTACCAATCTACCCACAAACTGGAGGAATTCACCTTCTCTTCAACAAAAACCAAAACAGCCCAACTGCCATATTCTCTGTTGGTCCAGTTTTGAACGGTATGGCAAGAGGATTTACCATTCTTGCAAATACTGCAAGAATTCATCCTTCCTTCAACAAATACAAAATAGCGCTCCTGCCGTATCGTCTGTCGGTCCAGTTTTGAAGAGTATCCAAGAGGGTTCACCAATCTTGTCACATATGGCGAAAATTCACTCTCCCTTCAACAAGTATCAAATCAGCCCTACTGCCATATTCTCTGTTTTTCCAGCAGTTTTGAAAGGTATAACAGGTTTTACCAATCTTGCCACATGTTGCAAGAATACACCCTTCCTTCAACAACTCCCAAATCAGCGCTACAGTCATATCCTCTGTTGAAGGGCGTGACAAGAAGTTTTACCAGTCTTACCACATACTGCCGAGAATTCACCCTCCCTTCAAGAGCTACTAAAGCAGCCATATTCTCTGTTGACCCAGTTTGGAGTAGGTTCCTCACAACTGAGCAGTAATCTGGGATGGGTTGCTCAAATGTTTTGTAAGCGACCTCTGTTGCAAACTAACTACATTTGACCAGTATCCTGAGTCAGTGTGTTCATTCCACTTCATATCCTTACAGGTTGTTACAAGCAAGGTTTTTTATATGAGTTGACTGATTCCGTTTGTGGCTCACTGATATTAAAGTTCTAAACATTTCGAGAAAGTTCCCAGTCATTAAACCACTTTGAAATTTTATGGGGGTCTGACAGCATATTTGTGCACTGTTTTCTTTCGAAAAGTACGTCATTATAGACAACTGCATTATCTTCAAAATGTCTAACAATGTTTTCCACAAAGTCATTAATAAACAACATAAACAGCAAAGATCGTAACAGACTTCCTTGGAATAAACATTAAGTTAACTTCTATATTTGTCGGCCGAGCAGTTCTGAGCGCTTCAATCTGGAGCCGCGCGACCGCTACGGTCGCAGGTTCGAATCCTGCCTCGGGCATGGATGTGTGTGATGTCCTTAGTTTAGTTAGGTTTAAGTAGTTCTAAGTTCTAGGGGACTGATGATCTCAGATGTTGAGTCCCATAGTGCTCAGAGCCAATTTTTCAATATTTGTCAATCACTTTCCGTTCATAATAAAATACTGTTTGTTCTCTGCAGAGAAATCCTTATTCCAGCCACAAATGTTCTTTATTACGCCACGTAACAGTGCTTTTTAACAATGACTCAAATTTCTGTCGGTGCTTGAAAGACCATAATAGCAGTTCCAAAACCAGAACAGTTACTAATGTTCTGAAAAAACATACGTATCTCGTCACGAACTGCTTTTCGGTTTCTTAGGCCATCGTCAGATGACAACTGAATGTCGCAAACACGGATGTTATGACGAGCGACTTACACAGGTATTATTTAAACAGAAGATACAAAAGATCAAAAAATGATGACGTGAAGTGTGTTTACATATGAAAGTATGACATTTTCGAGTCATGCAGAAATAGTTATATTTTAACAAAAACAAAGTTTTGAAGGGGAGGTGTGTTTGACAACAGATGTAAAATGAAGATAGAATTTAAAATTTTAATTACCTATTTTATGACTCAAACTTAATTTAAGAGGAGGAAGAAGGAAATTGAGTTTAGTTATGTGATACTAAGCTGGGAATGTATGTCATACGTTTATTTGGCAACAAGTATTTGTGATAGGGTCATCTTTCGGCAATTTCTTAACAGGGTGTAAAGCTTGACATTCTGCATCTTATGGGTGGCTTCAGTTAAAATATGTTCAGCAAAATTCGAATCTTTCTTTCTTCATCTCCAGCTTCTCTAATGTTCGTGTAACCTAACTGCCACGGCACGTACTTTTATTAAGAATCTTTGGCGTCACAGAAAGTCAAAGGATAGTTTCGCGCTGAATGATGTACTAGTTTTTGGATTTCACAGCTGCGTCTGGGAATCTCCTTCATTTAATGTTGTAGTCTTCTTGAAACTTATACTGAATTGATACGTTTATCCGTTTGATTGTGGGAAAGATGGGAGTTCGATCTGCGAAGATCATTTTTTTCTGGAGCACGATAGCAACAAAATGCTTGGTGCCAGCACACGCATGCTGTTTAGTTAAATATCCCCATCTGGCCGGAAGATCATCATCCGCTGTGTCAGATTCATTTACTTCTTGAAGACATAGTGGAGACGTTTGTATTTTATTCCAAAACAGAAATTCGTCGTTGTCAATACGCGGTAATTACATGTGTTCCCTCTGGGATAAAGGACACAGCTCTGCCGTGCATTAACTTTCGTAGCTGTGGAGTACTGTGCCAGCAGCAAAGCCGCCATGGATATTAGTGAAATACAGCGCAGCGTGGCGTGAAATGTTATCGTACAGGACCACCCTCGCCTGATTATTGAAGCCAATGTATTAACGATCTCTATTTAATTGTACGAATTGATTATAATTAAAACAAAAAGATGACGAGCAACATATGGTAATTGCGAGGCAGACATGACCATATTAGCTACAAAATTCATTCGTGCCTTCTATCTTCGTTCATTCACTCGTATAAAATACCTAGCTGGCATACGGAATGATACTGGATATATAAATATTGGTCTGAAGGATGGAACCATGACACTCCATGTTCGCATCACTAACAGATTATAATCCTAAATTGAAGACTGACTCTTCCACAACGAAGCGAAAGACGTGATCCGAATTTAAATGTGGTCGCTATACATCTTTTGTAGTGAAATAGGAAATTCATATTGACTGCTATGAAAGAGAATGGTACTATGCTCGTTAGCTTCATGATACAAGTAAAATTGTATTCGTGTTAGGCGTTATAGAGTGGTAACTCAAAATGTGCCTCTACTCAGAACATGCTTGTATATTAGAGCTCAGTCAGTCATCATAAATTACACCGTTGTTTCTGTTTATTCACGTGCAAGCTGTTACCAAGCGAACTTGAAATTTATGCTTGACATTCCATGTTTAAAGATAACATACATTATGGGTTACTCAAGTCACTACAGTATGTACTCTCAGCCCCACAATCCTTCAGTATCTTGTCTATCATACAGGGTAAATTCTATTTGATGCAGTGCATTACATCATTGATGATTTTTTAAATTCAGCATTTAAATGTGTAGTGTTCTTTACAGTATAAAAACACGAGTTCTACTACTTTATTAATTGCTGGTTTTTACCAATGTCATTTACTTCTAGTTACTGCTGTTACTATCCGCTTCCATAGCAGAGTTCGCGTGCTCTCGTCTTTGTGGTGGTGTTCAATGCGATGGTAAGCCGTTTCGAATCCGGGTTGTGGACGCAATTTTCACTGCCAAAATCTGGCCGGCAAGGGGTTCAGAAAGGGTGGCGGAAAAATCTCGATCACCAGTGATTGCACCAATGTCATGCATTAAATTTGATATTGCCTGACAGTGCCACGTGCTGTTTAGGCGTGTGACAATATTATATGTATGTGTTGCCTGTTGTACAAACTATTTACATGCTGCAGCCGCTATGAATGAAGACACAAAGGAATTAAGGCCATAAGCTGTCTTAGTCATTGATTTATATAAATGGGTCAAATTGAAGATACGTGCCATATTGGGATTCGAACCCGGGTCACCTGCCTACCAGGCACTTGCGCTGAGGACTACACCATCCGGAGACTGCGGTCAGTACGACCACACGGACTGTCTCAGGACGCCTCCCATCAACTCAAATCTCAGCTTATACAACACACACTACTAATCTATCGCCCCCGCTCATTAGCTTCATTATTCGCGGCATCTCGCCGATTCACGTAAAAATTCGAGCTTGCTGTGCATCTGCGTTGCAGGGGTCATTGGCTGTCTTCGCTTTAATCACATACACTGCTGGCCACCGTAAATGGAACACCAAGAAAGACAAGAGGTAGCACAACAAAATTTATTTTGTAGATAACATGTTGACCAAGTATCAAATGATTACGTTTACAGACGTCTGTGACATGTGGTTCCTGCCAGAATCAGTAGCCAGAGTAGCCGCCATTGTTGGAGATCACCGCTGCCACACGTCTCGGCATTGAGTCAAAGAGACGTTGGATGTGTTCCTGGGGTACAGCAGCCCAAGCAGCTTACACACGTTGCCAAAGATCATCTCGTGTGGCAGCTGCGGATGTAATCTGGGTCACTCGTTGAGCAACCATGGACCACATGTTTTCTATCGGCGAAAGATCCGGAGAGCGAGCCGGCCAGGGAAGCAATTCAATCTGGTTATTGACGAAGAACCTTTGGACAATGCGTGCCACGTGTGGTCGCGCATTATCCTGTTGAAATATGGCTGTGGCTGAGCCCTGAAGGTAAGGAAGGACAACTGGCTCCAGCACCTCGGATATGTAGCGCCGGCTATTTAAAGTACCGGCAATGCGTACTAGAGGCGTGCGAGAGTAATATCCAATACCGCCCCATACCATAATACCCGGTGCAAGACCAGTGTGGCGGTGCATAATGCAGCTGTCCAGCATCCTCTCTCCACGGTGTCTCCACACTCGAATCCGACCATCGTGGTGCTGCAGACAGAAGCGTTCCTCGTCAGTAAAGACAACGTCATTCCATTCTGCCGTCCACATCTGTCTGTCATCACACCATTGGCGACGGAGACGTCTGTGGTTCTGCGTCAATGGTAGACGAAGCAATGGACGTCTTGCGGACAGACCACTCTGCTGTAAACGGCGTCGAATGGTACGCGCAGACACTGGATGATGCGTTACAGACGCATTGTGCTGTGCTATGGTTCGGGATGTCACTGAGCGATCCGTCACTGCCATGCGCACAATTTGCCTATCAGCACGTGCAGTGGTGCACCGAGGTGAATGCGATCGACCACCTCGGTCCGTCGTACCCTCCTGCAGCCAACGGTCACATATACGCATTACAGTTGTTTGGTTTCGTCCAACAGGACTAGCGATTTCTCTGTATGATAATCCACAATCTCGGTAAGCCACTATCCTTCCTCTGTCGAACTCGGATACTTGATCAAACGATGTTCGCTGTTGTCTACGAGGCATAACTGATCGTCTTGTGAAACAACCACAAGGTAAACACACGTGCCGAACGTACACTCGTCGAAATCGCCAAGCCTTAAATGGCGCTATGAGGTGGCGCCACAGGCGCGCGTGATGTGCGTCTGCGCTGAAATTCTAATCAGTTGCATATCTCATCGCTGCAAACCCATTGTGTAAATTTCACTTGATTCGGATGCTTCCTTCAGGGTGTTGCATTTACGGTGGCCAGCAGTGTATATGTGACGTCTGTCATTTCTGACTGCCCGCTGACAGAAAGTGTCTTTAATTCCTGTGTGACACCTCAGTTATGTGACTGAATTCGTGATTTCCTGTGAGAGAGGTCACAGTTAGTAGTGAGTGAGTGAGTGAGTGACGGAAAGGCATCAAGAAAAACGTGATTTCTGGCGCTCCCCAAGGTAGTGTTACAGGTCCTCTGCTGTTCCTTATGTATATAAACGATTTAGGAGACAATCTGAGCAGCAGTCTTAGTTTGTTTGCAGATGATGGTGTCGTTTATCGACTAGTAGACTCATCAGAAGGTCAAAACAAATTGCGAAACGATTAGAAATTTGGCACTTGACCATAAATAATGAAAAGTGTGAGGTTATCCACATGAGTGCAAAAAGGAATCTATTAAACTTCGGTTATACGATCAATCAGTCAAATCTGAAGACGGTAGATTCGTCTTAATACAATTACGAACAAGTTAAATTGGAAAGAACATGTAGTAAATATTACGGGGAAGGCAAACCAGAGACTGCGTTTTATTGGCAGAACAGAAAGAAAATGTAACAGGTCTACTAAAGGGAGTGCCTACACTACGCTTGTCCGTCCTTTTTTTGGAGTACTACAGCGCGGTCTGGGATCCTTACCAGATAAGATTGACGGAGTACACAGAGAAAGTTCAAAGAAGAACAGCACGTTTTGTGTTATCGCGAAATAGGGGACAGAATGTCAGCGACATGATATAGGATTTGGGATGTCAGAGACAGCAAAGGACTTGGAGGGACAGTTGAACGGAATGGACAGTGTCTTGAAAGGAGGGTATAAGATGAACATCAACAAAAGCAAAACGAGGATAATGGAATGTAGTCGAATTAAGTCGGGTGATGGTCGAAGTAGAGAGGATATAAAATATAGACTGTCAATGGCAAGGAAAGCATTTCTGAAAAAGAGAAATTTGTTTACATTGAGTATAGATTTAAATGTCAGTAAGTCATTTCTGAAAGTATTTGTATGGAGTGTAGCCATGTGTGGAAGTGAAACGTGGGCGATAAATAGTTTAGACAAGAAGAGAATAGAAGCTTTCGAAATGTGGTGCTACAGAAGAATGCTGAAGATAAGATGGGTAGATCACATAACTAATGAGGAGGTATTGAATAGAACTGGGGAGAAGAGGAACTTGTGGCACAACTTGACTAGAAGAAGGGATCGATTGGTAGGACATGTTCTGAGACATCGAGGGATCACCAATTTAGTATTGGAGGGCAGCGTGGAGGGTAAAAATCGTAGAGTGACACCAAGAGATGAATACACTAAGCAGATTCAGAAGGATGTAGGCTGCAGTAGGTACTGGGAGATGATGAAGCTTGCACAGGAAAGAGTCTCATGGAGAGCTGCATCAAACCAATCTCTGGACTGAAGACCACAACAACAACAACAACATTAAAACAAAGGCGTTTCTCATTGCGGCGGAATCTTCTCACAAAATTCCAATCACCAACTTTCTCCTCCGAATACGAAAATGTTTTGTTGTCACCGTTTTTTGCTACTGGATACTCATTTTGTTTTTAACGACACATATTTAATTTATTCACAATAGGCATAATCTGTGGTTTTCATTTTTCTGTTCTTTTTATATCCATTGGTTATTCCATAGGAAGTACATGAAACCGGTACTGGTTTCCAATTAATTGTAGGCCCCATTTATACATTTCGCAGCGTATCACCCTTCATGTTGCGCACTTCACACGTCCGTGCCTAACTTGTTCAGAAACAAAATATACATTCTGGTGCTGGGAGGCATCGGGTGTAACTTTAGCGGCCTAACTGGAAAGGTTGTTTCCTTCCCTCACTATGGAACCAAGTGTGACAGTTACGTGTTGAGCGTAGAGAACTGTAATATGTGTGTGTACGTAAATTGGTGTGATGTTTGTGGTGTATGGTTACGATGATGGTGATAACGTTGATGATGATGAGAGAAGGGAGAGGGTGAAACCCAGTGTCGGAACATAGTTTACTCCTGTCGAATATCACCAAAGAGTCTGCCGAGCTTAACACCTCCATCCGACGGATGGATGATCCTCAGTGGTGTCACATTAAGACAAAGACGTTAGTAGCCAGTAAGCACTGACATATATCGATGGGGTAAGTACAAAATCTGTACCGGACTGGGATTCGAACCCAAGCCTCCTGCTTACTAGGCAGCTGTGCTGACCATTTGGACACAAAATACCCAAGCACGCCTTCCATCAGATCCAAATCTCAACTTATACCACACACTACTGGTACAGTGCTCCTGGTCCTTAGTCTCATTACGAACAGGACCTCACCAATTGCCACAAGCGTTCGAGCTTGGTGTGCGTCCAATCCAGGGATCATTGGTCGTCTTCGCCTTAATTACATATACACTCCTGGAAATGGAAAAAATAACACATTGACACCGGTGTGTCAGACCCACCATACTTGCTCCGGACACTGCGAGAGGGCTGTACAAGCAATGATCACACGCACGGCACGGCGGACACACCAGGAACCGCGGTGTTGGCCGTCGAATGGCGCTAGCTGCGCAGCATTTGTGCACCGCCGCCGTCAGTGTCAGCCAGTTTGCCGTGGCATACGGAGCTCCATCGCAGTCTTTAACACTGGTAGCATGCCGCGACAGCGTGGACGTGAACCGTATGTGCAGTTGACGGACTTTGAGCGAGGGCGTATAGTGGGCATGCGGGAGGCCGGGTGGACGTACCGCCGAATTGCTCAACACGTGGGGCGTGAGGTCTCCACAGTACATCGATGTTGTCGCCAGTGGTCGGCGGAAGGTGCACGTGCCCGTCGACCTGGGACCGGACCGCAGCGACGCACGGATGCACGCCAAGACCGTAGGATCCTACGCAGTGCCGTAGGGGACCGCACCGCCACTTCCCAGCAAATTAGGGACACTGTTGCTCCTGGGGTATCGGCGAGGACCATTCGCAACCGTCTCCATGAAGCTGGGCTACGGTCCCGCACACCGTTAGGCCGTCTTCCGCTCACGCCCCAACATCGTGCAGCCCGCCTCCAGTGGTGTCGCGACAGGCGTGAATGGAGGGACGAATGGAGACGTGTCGTCTTCAGCGATGAGAGTCGCTTCTGCCTTGGTGCCAATGATGGTCGTATGCGTGTTTGGCGCCGTGCAGGTGAGCGCCACAATCAGGACTGCATACGACCGAGGCACACAGGGCCAACACCCGGCATCATGGTGTGGGGAGCGATCTCCTACACCGGCCGTACACCACTGGTGATCGTCGAGGGGACACTGAATAGTGCACGGTACATCCAAACCGTCATCGAACCCTTCGTTCTACCATTCCTAGACCGGCAAGGGAACTTGCTGTTCCAACAGGACAATGCACGTCCGCATGTATCCCGTGCCACCCAACGTGCTCTAGAAGGTGTAAGTCAACTACCCTGGCCAGCAAGATCTCCGGATCTGTCCCCCATTGAGCATGTTTGGGACTGGATGAAGCGTCGTCTCACGCGGTCTGCACGTCCAGCACGAACGCTGGTCCAACTGAGGCGCCAGGTGGAAATGGCATGGCAAGCCGTTCCACAGGACTACATCCAGCATCTCTACGATCGTCTCCATGGGAGGATAGCAGCCTGCATTGCTGCGAATGGTGGATATACACTGTACTAGTGCCGACATTGTGCATGCTCTGTTGCCTGTGTCTATGTGCCTGTGGTTCTGTCAGTGTGATCATGTGATGTATCTGACCCCAGGAATGTGTCAATAAAGTTTCCCCTTCCTGGGACAATGAATTCACGGTTTTCTTATTTCAATTTCCAGGAGTGTATTTCTACCCACACTGCTCAACAAAAGTTTGGAATACTATCGTAAAATGTGGTCTACGGTACTAGAGCTCTCATTGACCTAGGCACTAAATGCATTATCCAGTTAGGGCCCATACTGGACGGCATTTACCTGTTAAATGCTTTGTGGCAGTTTCCCAGTCACGTAAACATACCGCTGCCGTAGCGGAACGTCGCTAGCAGGTCAGAATCGACAATAGCTTCATTCAGTTTGTGTTCAGCACTGCAGTAATATACCACGAAGAGGCATACGTCACTTTGATAGAGTCAGGACAGTTGCTTGACTTTCAGGAGGTCATACGCAGCAAGATGTTGCCAGACGTTTACATGTCACTCAAAGTGGTGTGTCCGAAGTGTGGAGAAAGTGCAGAGAGACGGCATTGTGAAAGAAAGAAGTCGTAGTGGTCGTCTTCGTATGACAACACCAGTGCAAGATCATTTCCTTCAACTGTCGCCTCACAGGCCCCCAACATCAGCTGCCAGAAATATTGCAAATGACTTCTTCCGGGCAACAGGTATTCGTATGTCTGATCAGTGTGTAGAAAATTGCAACAGGGTGGTCTTCATTCCACAAGACCAATGAGATGTTTTACACTGAACCAGTGGAACCGACGCAATGGAAGGAGCTGGGATTTTGCACATCGGCATTGGGCCATCGCACAATGGAGTAATG
The DNA here is from genome assembly GCF_023898315.1 of Schistocerca nitens. Lineage (NCBI taxonomy): Eukaryota > Metazoa > Arthropoda > Insecta > Orthoptera > Acrididae > Schistocerca > Schistocerca nitens. The sequence continues at coordinate 124,199,922 of NC_064623.1, forward strand.
TCATGTTTGTTGACGAGACCAGGATTGATTTGCGACATTTTGAATTTTTTTGAAGAAGCTTGTAACGGAACATATTAAAGGCTTTACTTTAATGAAGTATGCGATCCCTTCCAAATTCAACCAGTTTAATGAGTATTTACGATTATAGAAAAGTTATTGTGTATGTTAACAATGATTGCACAACATGTCTCCATAAACAGTCAACCCATTAAATTATACTGAATAACTGACCCACACAAAAGTTAATATCACTTGATCACTGATACAGCAAATGTCATCATGTAAAAACACTAAGTTCATCTTAAATAATTAATATGAAGTACGAAAAATAGTGGCCAACTTAGGTATTTTGGATCTCCTTAAATAAAAATCACCCAGTGAAACCTATTTGTTCACTAGGAGCGTTTTCACTCAGTATTCACGTAATCAATCCTATTTTGGACGAAAACCAATGTAATTCTTCATAATTCATGTTACTTACTTATTTATGCAAATTAGAGAAGTCAATTGACAAACTTCTAAAAAACGGCCTTTTTGTAACAGAGAATTATTCTGTCAAGTCAACAAATCTGTCTGTCATTTTCATAACATGTTAAATTATGTCACTCGATGCAAATTAATAACTTTTCTGCACAAATTATGATAACAGATGTACATGTGACTCATAAACTATATCTCTCTTTAGTAGTTCTTTGACAATGTTATAAATACAAGCAGCGAGAAGGGTCGAAGGGCAGTCGGAGGCAGTCAGGGCAGTCGGAATGTCACTTTGGGTGAAGTGTGTTACTGTGTTATTGTTTGGCAAAACAATGCAAAGAACATGTAAAGGAAGTACTACTTTGTGTTGTGTTATGGTCTTTGGTGGACAGTGGAATTAATATGGCCACTAAAGTAATAAATGTTTGATGTTTACATATGTGTTGGTTTCGCTCGTTCTTTATCATCAAAAGCACATGAAAAACACGGGACCTCATGTGTTTACCCTAGACAACCAGATTTAGAGCCAGCATCAGCATCGAGACACAGCAGAGATCCAGCAAGCAGCAGCGATTACTACAATACAATACATTGTAATGGCGCCAACCTAACATCAAGTGCTAACAAGCTCCGTAAATTGGAGTGAAATAGTGCGATAACAGCAATTAGCAATATCTACGACCAGGCGGACCATTTACAAGCTCTAGACGACATCAGGAGCGCAGATCAGTTCAGAAAGTCCTCCTTTTTCAGCTGGAAGTGTAATGTTCTGGGTGACAATAATGATGGGACAGCAGACCCCTCTAATCCCCGTCAACGGAAATTTGACTGGTCCCCGATACCTCGAACACGTCCTAAAAACGATTGGAAGATGTGAAGTCGGTGACAAGTTTATGCTAGTTGATGACAATGCAAGACCACACCGCACTGTAGCAGATGCAACATCAACCGAATGCATGGACCAGAACAGTCCCCAAACATGAATTCAACTGAGCATGCGTGGGAGCTGTTGAAGGTGGCCATTGTACAACGTCCGAAACCACGTGACAATCTTCAGGACTTGATGAAGCTGCCATTGAGGAGTGGGACCTCTGACCCCACGATAAACTTGTTGCTCTCATCCAGAACGTGCCTCGCAGTGTGTAGGAGCTCATCCGTGTACGGGGAGGATATTATCACTACTAAAGACTGATACTCATCACAATGAGATAAAGATATTCACTTTATTTGTTTTCAGTGCGTACACTTATGAGAGAGACTGTTTTGTTTTGTAACGATTTTTTGCAACCAACCAAAGCCGTTCTTCTTTCCAAGAGGAATTATATTTGTTTTGTTAGCAAGGTATTGTACAAACCTTGTAAGTAGGCTGTTTAGGTTTTCTTATTGGTAACGCCACGTAGCGCTCTGTATGAAAATCACTGGCTGTGCTGTGTGCAATCTGTGGCTAGTTTGCATTGTTGTCTGCCATTGTAGTGTTGGGCAGCTGGATGTTAACAGCGTGTAGCGTTGCGCAGTTGGAGGTGAGCCGCCAGCAGTGGTGGATGTGGGGAGAGAAATGGCGAAGTTTTGAAATTTGTAAGACTGGATGTCATGAACTGCTATATATATTATGACTTTGGAACACTATTAAGGTAAATACATTGTTTGTTCTCTGTCAAAATCTTTCATTTGCTAACTATGCCCATCAGTAGTTAGTGCCTTCAGTAGTTTGAATCTTTTATTTAGCCGACAGTAGTGGCGCTCGCTGTATTGCAGTAGTTCGAGTAACGAAGATTTTTGGCAAGGTAAGTGATTTGTGAAAGGTATAGGTTAATGTTAGTCAGGGCCATTCTTTTGTAGGGAGTTTTGAAAGTCAGATTGCGTTGCGCTAAAAATATTGTGTGTCAGTTTAAGCACAGTCATGTATAATTTTTCTAAGGGGACGTTTCATATGTCGCATTTCTCTCCCTACATCCACCCCTGCTGGCGGCTCAGCTCCAACTGCGCAATGCTACACGCTGTTAACATCCCGCTGCCCAACACTACAATGGCAGACAACAATGCAAACTAGCCACAGTCTGCACACAGCACAGCCAGTGATTTTCATACAGAGCGCTATGTGGCGTTACCAATAAGAAAACCTAAACAGCCTACTTACAACCTCAGTGGGTGTACTATAAGTAAACATCGTAGTAAACTCTATGATACTTCAAACATTTGTTGAGGTTCGTATTTATATGCTAAGGTCGTATAATAATACAGGTGTAGAAGTATGAAACTGGAATTTGGTTGCAGTAATTACACATCTATTGTTTGAAATTAACAAATTATATTTTGTTCAAAATAATCGCCATTGCTACTTATACATTTCTCCCAACTCTCCGGCAGGCTATGAACGGTACGCCAAAAAGAGCAGTTCTTCTTTCGAAACGAACCAGTCAGTGAGCCATTTTCGTACATTTTCATATGACTTGATGCGTTGTTCAGTAACAGCGTGTCCCAGTGATGCAAATAGATGATAATCGGACGGAACCAAGTCTGGAGAATAAGCCGCATGCCCTCGTACTTCCCAACTGAACGCCTCAATCGTTTCCCAGACCCATTTTCTGTGTGTGATGGGGCATTATCATGGAGCAATATGACTTTGTGTTCCCTTTTTCCATATTCCGATCGTTTTTCACGTAATGTTCGATTTAAATAGATCATTTTCTGTTGATAGCGATCAGTGTTAACGGTTTCACAAGGTTGTAGTAGCTCGTAGACACACTTCTGATCACACCCAGCACAGAGCACTGTCTTCATTCCAAAGCGATTTCGTCTCGCAGCGGATGTCGGTGGTTTGCCTTGATTCACCTATGATTTACGACGCTTAGGATTCTCAAAATATATCCATTTTTTATGACCTGTCGCTATTCGATGGAGAAACTACTTTCTTTTGTATCTGGAGAGTAGCATTTCACAAGTGGTCCTTCGAGTTGCTTGCTGTCTATCATTCAGTTCATGCGGAACCCATTTTGCCAATTTCTTCACGTTTCCCGTAACCAAAGAGAAACGGTTTTATGTGTCACCTTTAATTTTTCCGCGAATTCCTGTTGAGTCTGAGTATGATCTGCATCCAAAAAGGCCTGCGATTCGTCGTCTTCGAACTTTATCGGTGGTTTCCCGCTCTCGTCGTTTCTCACGTCTGAATCACAACTTTTGAATTTTTTGAACCACTTGAAACATTGTGCTTTCCCTAGAGAATGTTCGCAGAAAGCTTCGACAAGCATTCGAAGCGATTCTGCAGCTGCTGTCTTCGAATGATAAAAGCAAACCAATTCTGTCCGCAAATCGTAGTTTGTAGGCACAAAACTCGACATGTTTACGGGTCTGAAACAGATACCAGTGTATGGAACTTTGGTTGCTGTTTGTTGACATTCGTCGTCAGCCGATAGCAGAATCAGATGACGTTGCCGTCTCACGGGCCTTACATTGACGGCTAGCCCAGTCTATATGGAAATTGTGGTTTCATTCTTCTACACCTAGTATATGCAAATACAAGCCTGTTGAGTCTACAAGACTCACTTCTACGCACAGATGATTGTTAACAACCTATAGCTGAAATCTAGATCTGCAGTACATAACCTGTTGAATCGTGACTGACTGCTTGCTTGCTTGCTTCCTTCCCGTTTAAGTCACGTGACAGTCACTGAGCACGACGACCCTAAGTGAATGAAACCTGATTCCTAAAATGGACTGGCCCGCCCAGAATCCGACCTGAACGCAATGAAACACCTAGGGAATGATATACAATTTCAACTCCAGACCGCAAAGTCATCAGCCCTACCTTTTCTGTTCCGGTTCTCTAGGGAGAATGGGCTGCCATCCCTCCACAAAGGCCGGCCGAAGTGGCCGCGCGGTTCTGGCGCTGCAGTCTGGAACCGCGAGACCGCTACGGTCGCAGATTCGAATCCTGCCTCGGGCATGGATGTGTGTGATGTCCTTAGGTTAGTTAGGTTTAACTAGTTCTAAGTTCTAGGGGACTAATGACCTCAGCAGTTGAGTCCCATAGTGCTCAGAGCCATTTGAACCAACCTCCACAAAGGTTCAGACACTTCATTGATAGTGTTCCGAGAAAAGCTGGAGCCGTCATAGAGGCAAAGGGTGGTCAAACCCCATATTAATGCCCGTTAATAAACAGTAACAACGTCAATATTGTATTAGGTACCGAAAGCTGGTTGAAAGCAGACATAAAAAAGCAGTGAAATTTTGAACTCGGATTGGACAATTTTTTGGAAGGATAGGACTGATGCTATGGGAGGTGGTGTGTTCATTGCAGTTAAAAGCGGTTTAAATGCAGCTGAGATCGCTACAGGGTCGGACTGTGAAATAGTCTGGATAAAGCTGTCAATCAGACGAGGATTGACCATTGTATAAAGATGCTTTTATAGACCACCAGCATCCGTAACAAACGTCGCAGAACGTTTCAGGGAAAGTCTTGAGTACATAGGAAGTAAATATCCAAATTATCCATTAGCTATAGGTGGAGACTTTAATCTGGCATCCATTGACTGTTAAAATTACATGTTTATCACAGGGGGCAAAAGCAAAGATTCGTGTGAAGTTATTCTAGGAGCGCTCTCAACATACAACCTTGAGCAATTGGTTAGAAAATCAACTCGAAATGGGGTCATATTAAATACCTTCGAGAGAAACCCACCTGATCTTTTTGAGGAAGTTAATCTAGAAGAAGGTTTAGCGACCATGATGTCGTTGTGGCTTCTGTGTCAGTGAAAACTGCAAAAAAAAAAAAAAAAAAAAAAAAAAAAAAAAAAAAAAAAAAACAGCGTACAGTTTTCTTGTTTGAGAAAGCAAGTAAAAGTGTCATTAATGAATGTCTTCATAGTCAGCTCCAAGCATTCACCGAGGGACACAAAGTTCTTTGGTGGGACTTGGGACTTTACTGGTATTGTCCACCATGTGCTAGAGAAGGATGTGCCTAGCAAAAATATAGGGGAGGGAAAGTATCCACCTTGGTACAACAAACATATTAGAAAGTCGCTGAGGAAGCAGAGAATTTAGCACAGTCGTTTTAAATGTAGTCACTGCTCTGCTGACAAACAGAAAATTTGCAAAATGAAAGCAGCTGTCAAAAGGTCAATGAGAGATTCTTTTAACGAATTTGAAAGCAATATTTTATCTGTAGATTCTAAAATAACCCTAAAAAATTTTGGTCGTACGTAAAATATATGAGCGCTACAAATAATTCAATACCTTCTCTTGCTGACAGTACGGGAGATGTAACTGATGATGATCAACAGAAGGCCGAAATTCTAAACCTAGCTTTCAAAAAACTCGTTTACGGTAGAGGACTGCAGCACCATTCCCCCTTTCAATAATCGAACAAATGCAAGTATGGCGGACATAGTGCTTAGAGTATTTGGGATTGTAAAAGAGTTAAGATCCCTAGACGCCAGGAAGGTATCTTTCCCAGACGGTATCCCAGTAAGATTTTATGTTGACTATGCAACAAATATAGCACCATTCTTATCCATCGTCTATCAGAGATCATTGGAACAGCGGAAAGTTCAACGTGACTGGAGAAAGGCCCAGGTCATAGCAATCTATAAAATGGGTAGAAAATCAGACGCACATAATTACCGGGCAATTTCTCTGACATCGATTTGTTGTAGAATCATGGAACATATTTTGTGTTCAGACATAATGACTTTTCTAGACTCTGATAAGCTCATCTGCAGAAACCAGCACGGTTTTAGGAAACCGCGGTCATGCGAGACACAGCTGGCCATATTTGTGCATGATATACAACAGACTCTAGATACCTGCTCCCATGTTGATGCCATATTTCTCGACTTTCGAAAGGCGTTCGACTCAGTTCTGCACTGTCGCTTGCTCTAAAAAGTGCGCTTTTACGGTCTATCCGATGACATATGCGGTTGGATACAAAGTTTTCTAACAGACAGGAAGCAGTATGTCGTCCTGAACGGGGTGACTTCAACAGAAACAAGCGTAAAAGAGCACCATAATAGATCCTCAGCTTTTTACGATTTACATAAACGATCTGGTTGATGGTACTGACAGCGGCATTAGACTGTTTGCCGATAATGCTGTAGTCGACAGGAAAGTAGTATCACACCAAAGTTGTGAACAAATCAATGAGGATTTGCAGAAAATAAATGCTTGGTGTAGTGACTGGCAGTTATCTCTCAACATTAGTAAATGTAACCTACTGTGTATAACAAGGCGAAAATCCGCATTAATATACGAGTACAAATAAATGCCCAGTCTTTGGAAGCGGTGACATCCGTTAAGTATCTGGGTGTGACTATTCGAAATGATCTCAAATGGAACGATCAGACTACACAAGTAACGGGTAAGGCGAATTCTAGATTGCGATTTATTGGTAGAATCCTGAAGCGATGCAGTCCTTCAACACAGGAAATTGCTTACAATACGTTAATTCGTCCAGTCTTATTGTTCGTCTATCTGGGACCCTTACATTTGGTTCTGATTCAAGAGGTTGAGAAGGTCCAAAGAAGAGCAGCAATATTCGTGATTGGCACACTGAGCCATCGCTAGAGCGTTACAAATCTCATAGAAAGTTTGAAGTGGGACACACTTGCAGGTAGACGGCGCGCTAGACGGAAGAGGCTGCTCACTAAATCCCGAAATCCGATCTCCACCGAGGATGTAGAGCATATATTATTACCACCAACTTTCAAATCGAGCGATAATCACCATTCAAAGATAAGGGAAATTAGAGCTCGTACTGAGACGTTCAGACAGTCGTTTTTCCCTCGCGGGATCCGCGACTGGAACAGGGTGGGGGGAGGGCGGGGGCGGGTGAGGGGTAGAAATAGGACTTTTGCGCGAATTGTGCCCTCCACCACACACCGCTTGGTGGCTAGCGGAGTATATATGTAGATGTAGATGTAGATGTAATAGGTGTACAATTTCAAAAATGTTCAAATGTGTGTGAATTCCTAAGGGACCAAACTGCTGAGGGCACTGCTGAGATCATCGATCCCTATACTTAAACACTACATAAACTAACTTACGCTAAGAACAACACACACACCCATGCCCGATGGAGGACTCGAACGTCCGGCGGAAGGAGCCACGCAATCCGTGAATGGTGCCTCAAACCGAGTGGCCACTCCGCTCGGCTGGTGTAGAAGTGCTTTTGACCAGACGGTGTACTTTGCGTTCACACATTGGGATATAGTATAAGTTGTTGTACAGGAACCTTTCGATTTTCTGCTGGAACGGTAGCTGAGTGGCGTTGTTGCCCTTGCAGAAGGCGTCCCGGGCCCCAGCCGGGTGCGGCGCGGGGGCGGCGAGGGTGAGCTGGTGGAGGACGACGAGGACCTGTACGCCGACGACCAGGAACCCGAGCCGGCGCGCAAGAAGACGGCCATCGAGGAGCAGTGGGAGAAGAACCAGGGCTTCGAGCTCACCTCGGTCGAGCAGGAGACGTACGAGAAGTACTTCTACGGCACCGAACACTGGAACTACTTCACCAATGACGAGGACTTGGGACCCGTCATCCTCAGCATCAAGCAGGAGACGCTCAACGGCCGCGACCAGTTCCGGTGAGTACCTGCACGCTCTCCTGATAATTCCTAGCAGGCGCGCGGACGAAACGTTCTCCACGCAGATCCGAGTCTGCTCTGGGGATCCATTGCAGCCGACATAGACGGCATCTCACAGTTGGACAACACCAACTTGAACTTCTTACAGCTGTGTCGTCATTGTTTGACTTGATGCTCGTGGCCATTCATTTATCTTGAATCTGCGCAGCTCAAGAACATTTGAGGTCAGCAGTGTACGATGTACCATACAACCTGCCGTGCTTGAACGCGACTCGAACTTTTCGAGCAGTTGCAGTTTCAGTCGCCCCACGATATAGCAAATTCTGTTGACACTATCCCCATGACGGGGATTAATAGTAATGGATTTTGATCATAAAAATAACCGTGAAACACGTACTACAATGAAGTTAAAATCTTCTGGGTTATTAGGCCGCATCATGTTTCTTCTAAAATCATCGACGTTTCGACCCCTGTGCTGGGATCCTCCTCAGGATCTTTTGGTGTCACCAGAAGATCCTGAGGAAGATCCCAGCAGAGGGGTCGAAACGTCGATCATTTTAGAAGAAACATGACGGGGCCCAATAACCCAGAAGGTTTCAACTTCAGTGACAGCGGCCACGAGAGCCTGCAGACTTACATACGTACTACAATGTCTTATAGACTGTACTTCATATGCAAATATAGCTTTTAATAAATAAATAAACGATTACAGTCACAATTTAATGTAATTCTTGAGCCTAGGAATTGGTGAAGTTGGTACTATTCTCACTATCGCAATTACAGCCAGTTTAATATGGTTTCTTTCGTTTACTAAACATTTGTTTTCTAAACAATTTTCTTTCTTGTTTCATCTGAAAGTTACTATCTTGCCTTAAAGGTGATTAACTTTTTTACACATTATTGTAACATGTGAAGCCAGAATTTGCTTTGACGGACTACAATAATTTAGTAAGTGAGCTACAAATGAGTATTGAAATTTCAATGCTCATTTGTAGCTCACTTAGTAAATTATATAGTCCATCAAAGCAAATACTGGCTTCAGAATCGAGTAATATTTTTGAAGGGCAATACTTGTTCCTTTTATTGCTAGTTTCACATAAAAAGATCCCCATAAATTTTCATATACGCTATCCAAAAATTATATATGACAACTCTTATTATAAATTGGTTTGAATATAACAGAAGTTCGTACGGCAGTAGGACTTATTAAGATTTCCATCTGTTTCGTGCGAAACTGTAAGATTTCTAGCAGAGCTATAGTTTCTTCTCGGGGAAATTTGTTAAACCTCTCACCATCGCTTTCTCACGTTCCGAGTCAAATACGACATGATTCTTCAAACAACACTCTATACTGTATCGAGCTCCGAGGCATATCGGGAATTCTCGAGCTCGTTCAATGAGGGTATCTTTTGTCCATCTATACCACACAGTGCAAAACGATGAACGCTAAAATTCGGTTAACACGAAATAATATCGTATCTTTTTTCCTTTTAATCCTAAAATACATCGTTTCATACGAAAGTATTTCGCTCGTTTTTATGTTCGCATTGACCAGAGAGGATCAAGTAACTAATTCAGTTCCCCGTTTTCTCTGTGGTTTTCTGCTTTTACAGTGCTCCTTCAGTTTTCTTCTGTCCATGTTGGACGAGTTCCTACTTCTTTTGCCTTGAAATCATTCTAAATTTAGAGTTTTATCCTTAGAAAGATTTCTTTCTGTTATTTCTAGTTTTTTGACTTCCTTAATCAGTTCTATTGTTCATTTCTAGGAATGTTTGTTTTATTAGCCTGTTGTCATTTATTCGGTAGGGATATCCGAGGAAGATTAACCATCGCTTTGCCATTACTTCCAATATTTTATGTATATTCTGATAGCTCTTCCTACCGTTGCTATGTTAGCGCTTCTCTTTGGATACTGCCTCTGTCAAAACACTTTAGCAGTTTTCGAATTCGGCAATGGGTGTGTCGACATCGGCAGCCTGTGTGCCTAAATCAATGAATTTAGAGTATACTACAGTTACGTCTGCTTTAATTTTCTTATACGCAGTGGTAGAGGAATCGGTAAACATTCCTCCGTATATTAGATTGTCCTACAGTATCAATGGATCAACTTGTTGCAGTCAGTGATGAAGTTTGTACAGCGCCGACCATGATAAAAAAAGAAAAGAAAAAAAGACACGGTGGAGATTGTACAGAGCTCAAAAGATCGTATCGATGTATAAAAAGGCAACAAATTTGACAACGAAATCAACGTTGCTGTTTCTGTCCCAAACACGTCAGAAACGAGGAACATTATGAAAAAAGTACGCGCAGCTCAGTAGATGGCTGAATAAATAAAATGATGGGCGATATCGAACACTACGCCGATAGTTCTATGCTGCAAAACGAGTTGCAAAGAACAACAATAGATGTTTCCCACGAAACAATATATGCTGTGTACAGACTTTAAATACGAAGACCTTGTTTGAACTGTTTACTCTCAGTGCACATTCTATATGCATTACACGGTTCATACCGTTCAACACAACGTGTAATTCTTCCTGTTTTTTACTGTGGATAGCGATGGCATCAGAGGATGTTTTCATCGATACTCTCTCACTCTGAATTTTAATTCCAGTCCATAACCTTTCTTTTATTTCCGTCATTTGATCTTCGATGTATGTATTGTAAAGAAGGGCGGAAAAATACATTCCTGTCTTACCCCCTTTTTAATCCGAACACTTCTTTCTTGGTCTTACATCGTCATTGTTCGTTCTTGGTACATGCACATATTATACTCGTCTTTCCCTACAGCTCGCACCATCTTTCATTGTCGGACGCTTTTTACAAGTCGGCAGATCCTATAAAGTTGTCTTGTGCTTTCTTAAGTCTAGGTTACATTGCCAGCGCAAAGCCAAACTGATGATCATTTAACATATCCTCAATTTTATGATTATCTTGAACCAGTTAAATTAGTAACTGCGCTCTTTAGCTGTATGCTAGTTGCTGACTGGTCGTAGAACGACAGCTGTGCATTCCTGACCTGTCGTTATCAGTAAAATTTTTCTCCATTCGATGTCCATTGCCCTGCTCTGGCCTTATCATCAGATTGTTCCCCTCCACCCCGTATAGGCGTCTCTCCAAGTACGGTTTTAACGACCGCATGTAATTTCGCATTTATTTCTACCAAAAGCCATGGCAGTAAGCATATGCCGAACAGTTGTATTTAATTGTACCCAAATTTTTACAGCAGTGGGATCGAGAACAAAATATACCTGATTACCTATATGTAATTAAATAATTCATTAAAACGTTTAGATAATATGCTGGAATACTACTTTACTATCGAAGAGTGTCAATAATCCAGTGGTTTTCCTTCTCTCTGATTTCCTTGTACTCAGAACAAACGTTTTGTGCGTCGATGCAGCGCTTCGGAAAAGAAGGAAAGTAAAGAAACATTGGTAAGGGTCAGACGTTGTCGCCGAAACTGCTGAGTTTTTCGGCGAAGCATCTGCTCGTCTTATTCAGACTGCGTGAGCGAGGCAGCTGTAACGTCATAGCCCAACACAAACTAGTATGTACCAAGCAAAGGCCATCCACGTAACGATGCTCTCCTTAGCAGAGATGACAGTAAATTATTACCTTGCGACATGAGTCACCACCGTTAGTTATGTTTCGACATCATCATCTTAAAGTTCTCGATTGTGGAGCATGTTCCTTCACGAAGCGAAATTTTCCTATCTGGTGGGCGGTTTTTCTGCCCTCTGGCGTCCATTTTACTTACACTCCACAAAAACCTATAGAGTTTTGCTATTGTCCAGTCGTTTAGGATATTTTTCAGTTCTTTTCCCTGTATTTTGGCGCTAATATTGAAAATTTTCAATTCCTCCCGTGTATCATTACTGGTTTTCTTAATCCAATAACATGTAACAATTTTTAAAATATCGTCTCGGAAGCTCCTTCATCCCAATCGTCTGATGTATTCAGTGCCTTCTTGTCTATTCTGTGTGTTAATAGGGCGTCCAAGGAAAGTCGTCACCTTCTAAAAATTGATTTGTGCCGATTTTTTGATATTGCTTCCCTCTGGTTAACTGTTCGACACAGTCTTTGAATTCCTTATCATTGTTAAACTCCTGGCCATTACACTGTATTAAAATACATTTTAACTTAAGTAACTGTAGTTTGTGTACTTCTCCATACTTAGACCTGTATAATTAAATATGTCACGTGACCGATTTCGCCTGTTGATACATACAAATGGCTATTAACTGGAACAATTAGTACTAAATTTAGTGGCAGGCTTTTGAGAAATGAAATATTACTTTATCCTCTTGAGCTTAGTATATATTCTGTTAAAACAGCATGTGTAAAATAACAGTTTTAGACACGAAATGAATACAAAGACCGCTCCCCAGAGAGTTTCTTACAAAAACATAATTAATCCTTTGCACTCTGAAGAATTTTTTAAAGAAAAAGATGAATTAAGTTGAATTCCCCAAATATTTTCGCATATAATCTGATGGAAAAGAAATTGTAGAAAATCTTTCACTATAAATTTGATGGAAAAAGCACCAGTATGATTGCGCGGGTTAGGTTTCATGTCGGTTTACCTGACCTGTGACTTGGTGCAACATATTTAGTTTTATAAGGAACTGTATGTATAAAAGCTTGTTTTTGTTTTAATTTTATTTGATAGTACAGCTACCCAAATTTCATACAGTTAACAGGTTATATTTTATGGTATGAAAAAGTTAGTAAACACGACAAATTTATAACTTGTGTGCTACGAAACATGTTGGAGACGGCTTCACCTGAATTTCGGGAATTGGCTAGGTAATTTTCTGTAGATATTTCAAATGAGCGAATATCTCGTTGCCAAGTCCTTTCCAAAATAGTGTTAATTTGTTATGGAAGGTAAATAAAGTCTGATTTCGATGAGAGATAAATTTTCCAGTTCCTTATACACTCCTGGAAATTGAAATAAGAACACCGTGAATTCATTGTCCCAGGAAGGGGAAACTTTATTGACACATTCCTGGGGTCAGATACATCACATGATCACACTGACAGAACCACAGGCACATAGACACAGGCAACAGAACATGCACAATGTCGGCACTAGTACAGTGTATATCCACCTTTCGCAGCAATGCAGGCTGCTATTCTCCCATGGAGACGATCGTAGAGATGCTGGATGTAGTCCTGTGGAACGGCTTGCCATGCCATTTCCACCTGGCGCCTCAGTTGGACCAGCGTTCGTGCTGGACGTGCAGACCGCGTGAGACGACGCTTCATCCAGTCCCAAACATGCTCAATGGGGGACAGATCCGGAGATCTTGCTGGCCAGGGTAGTTGACTTACACCTTCTAGAGCACGTTGGGTGGCACGGGATACATGCGGACGTGCATTGTCCTGTTGGAACAGCAAGTTCCCTTGCCGGTGTAGGAATGGTAGAACGATGGGTTCGATGACGGTTTGGATGTACCGTGCACTATTCAGTGTCCCCTCGACGATCACCAGTGGTGTACGGCCAGTGTAGGAGATCGCTCCCCACACCATGATGCCGGGTGTTGGCCCTGTGTGCCTCGGTCGTATGCAGTCCTGATTGTGGCGCTTACCTGCACGGCGCCAAACACGCATACGACCATCATTGGCACCAAGGCAGAAGCGACTCTCATCGCTGAAGACGACACGTCTCCATTCGTCCCTCCATTCACGCCTGTCGCGACACCACTGGAGGCGGGCTGCACGATGTTGAGTCGTGAGTGGAAGACGGTCTAACGGTGTGCGGGACCGTAGCCCAGCTTCATGGAGACGGTTGCGAATGGTCCTCGCCGATACCCCAGGAGCAACAGTGTCCCTAATTTGCTGGGAAGTGGCGGTGCGGTCCCCTACGGCACTGCGTAGGATCCTACGGTCTTGGCGTGCATCCGTGCGTCGCTGCGGTCCGGTCCCAGGTCGACGGGCACGTGCACCTTCCGCCGACCACTGGCGACAACATCGATGTACTGTGGAGACCTCACGCCCCACGTGTTGGGCAATTCGGCGGTACGTCCACCCGGCCTCCCGCATGCCCACTATACGCCCTCGCTCAAAGTCCGTCAACTGCACATACGGTTCACGTCCACGCTGTCGCGGCATGCTACCAGTGTTAAACTGCGATGGAGCTCCGTATGCCACGGCAAACTGGCTGACACTGACGGCGGCGGTGCACAAATGCTGCGCAGCTAGCGCCATTCGACGGCCAACACCGCGGTTCCTGGTGTGTCCGCTGTGCCGTGCGTGTGATCATTGCTTGTACAGCCCTCTCGCAGTGTCCGGAGCAAGTATGGTGGGTCTGACACACCGGTGTCAATGTGTTCTTTTTTCCATTTCCAGGAGTGTAATTTGGGTTTGTAATTGCTGAACAAAATCTGTAATAAAAGTCATATTTGAGAAGTACTGTGTCATGAAGATGACAGTAATTGCTTGCAGTAATTGTTTGGTGCGAAAAATTTGTCTAGAACGTTGCCTGTTCATAGGACTTGCACTAAGCATCAGGAACACATATCATCAGGAAGCTTATCACTGTTAATATTTCTATGGAGGATTTGAACTTTAGGTGTGTTTAGACATTTTAGCACACATAGTTGACAGTTTTTAGAATTGAGATACTGCCAATATTTGCCCTGTACAGTGTGTCATGGGGACAAAAAGATTGTTCGTGACCAGAAGAGCTGCACTAGTTTGAAGCAAGAGTTCCATGTAGGGACACTTGTTGGCGTCGAGTGCTTTCAACTCGATAGAGATACTTCCTTCGGCGATACTTTTAATCATTTTACTCGTATCAGTGCGTTACAGCAGTATCGCGCCGAATAATCCTGGCGACGATTCATTACATTTTTGTTACCCATCGCAAATTATGGCCACATGGCTCAGTTCCAACACTTTCAAAAATTAAAACCTCGAGCCCCTAAAGGCCAGCAGTTGAATGAGCGCTGTGCATCCCAACATGAGTGAGTGTACGAAAACACTTGCGAACCTTCGCCAGCATTGGCAGCTTTTGGTTCGTAGGTCTTACACTCTAAATCCCGTTGTTTTCGCGATTCGACACATACTTGTACGTGTTACAGTGTTGCTATCATTGGCCAGTGCCATCATTAGGAGGCTGCGTCGTTGTGTCGTGGAGTCAACACACCACTGTTTCAACCGATGTCGGACTGGAGCCGCAGCTTCCTGGTCGGCATCACTAAACTGGGTCCTCTCACCAAGGAAAAGTCCCATGTTCTCCACACAGCAGTCAGAGACGGACTTATTCAGTACTTTGTCATCAGTTGTGTCATATACCCCTCCAGTCTTCGGGCTACTTCGTTAGCACCACATTTCAAACTCTTGGCTGCACTTCTCATCGTGCTAACACTTAAATTATTTGTTTGATATGAACACTTTTATAATTTTTAGAAAATCCTTAGTTGCTGTTGAAATTTCTATTCAGTATTAACATGCTTCTCTTTTTCGGAAAATATTTTGTTGCTATGCAAAATTGTATTTTATATTTTTAACTTGAGGCAATATGGTAGTTTGCTTCCCAAATAGCAAATCTGATTGACTACTTTCAATGTCTCATTTCCTAATGTAATTTCCTCCCCATCACCTCGTTTAATCCCTTGCCACTCCATTTGTTTTACGTTTTCGGTAAATATTTGTAAGAAATTTCCGCCATTTGACTGTAACTTTTAAAGATTTCAAACTGCACTGGAGAATGATATAAAGGCGAAATGATGATAGTGTAAAACAAATTAATACAAATCTAGAATCAAACGGCGGAAATTTCTTTCGAAAACTTCCATATGACAGTGATCCTTCACGAAGGAAAATCATTAACGAAGGAAAAATTTGGTGCTTATGTTTTAACCTATCTTCAACAAACTATCCATTACATTAAATTGATTTTTCCAAGTCGTGTACTGTCTGTAATAAAACTACCGTCAACGGTAAATTTTGATGGTTTCATTTCTGTTTCGTTTGGTTAGTTATTCGTTCAGTTTCTAATGTACCCCCACTTCTTCTACTGGCTATTGATGGCGGAGACTTGCCTTGAGTACGTACAACTGATAATTTGCGCAATGGATATTTTAACTCTACTGACGTCACCCTGACACTTATACGTCCCCCAGAAGGAGTTCGTTGTTCTCATTAATTAAGTAAATTGTCATGTGATATCCTACCCATTTCCTAATTTTATCCTGTCGATAGGATAGAATATCAGGATAAGTTGACAAAATCCAGTCCCCCTTTTAACGAATATAGTTATAAAATGTACATAAGAGACAAGATCAAGTGGGACAGGAAAATACTATGTACTAAAGGATAAATGCCGTGAATTTAATACATTTATTCATCATAAAAACAATTTAAAGAAACTAAGTAAGGATTACAAATCTCAGGTTCTACCTGCATTAATACTGGCCGTTAAACTGTCTGGCTCTGCCCTATAATGCACTCGCGATCTATGATTAGGTGCGGAGTAATTGACATCCCCCCTTGTACTAAATAGCAAGAAGGAACTACTATCTCAATGAGCAGTGTGAAACCTCAGTACAGAACGGAGTACAACATGTTATTCACCAACGTAAATTTACTTTCCCACACGCCGGTGCATAAGCAAGATCACTGTAAAGATCAGAAGCTATAACCGCAGGACATCTCCCCTCGGCGAGATAATAACGGAATTGTACTTCACCAAAATTACAGCCTAAGACATCCGGGGGGAGTCGTTCCAGATGTGGAAAGGGTCCTTCCGGATGCCATGAAGGGTACAGGGTGCACCCATCTGCAGGTGGTCGCTCATGTCGGCACCAATGATGTGTGTCGCTATGGATCGGAGGAAATCCTCTCTGGCTTCCGGCGCCTATCTGATTTGGTAAAGACTGCCAGTCTCGCTAGCGGGATGAAAGCAGAGCTCACCATCTGCAGCATCGTCGACAGGACTGACTGCGGACCTTTGGTACAGAGCCGAGTGGAGGGCCTGAATCAGAGGCTGAGACGGTTCTGCGACCGTGTGGGCTGCAGATTCCTCGACTTGCGCCACAGGGTGGTGGGGTTTCGGGTTCCGCTGGATAGGTCAGGAGTCCACTACACGCAACAAGCTGCTACACGGGTAGCAGGGGTTGTGTGGCGTGGGCTGGGCGGTTTTTTAGGTTAGATGGCCTCGGGCAAGTACAGAAAGGGCACAGCCTCAAAGGGTGCGGGGCAAAGTCAGGACATGCGGGGACCAAGCGGCAATCGGTACTGTAATTGTAAACTCTCGAAGCTGCATTGGTAAAGTACCGGAACTTCAAGCGCTGATAGAAAGCACCGAAGCTGAAATCGTTATAGGTATGGAAAGCTGGCTGAAGCCAGAGATAAATTCTGCCGAAATTTTTACAATGGCACAGACGGTGTTTAGAAAGGATAGATTGCATGCAACAGGAGGTGGCGTGTTTGTCGCTGTTAGTAGTAGTTCATCCTGTAGTGAAGTAGAAGTGGATAATTCCTGTGAATTATTATGGGTGGAGGTTACACTCAACAACAGAGCTAGTTTAATAATTGGCTCCTTTTTACCGACCTCCCGACTCAGCAACTGAGAGAAAATCTGGAATACATTTCACATAAATTTCCTCAGCTTGTTATAGTCTTAGGTGGAGATTTCAATTTACCAGATATAGACTGGGACACTCAGATGTTTAGGACGGGTAGTAGGGACAGAGCATCGAGAGACATTATACTGAGTGCACTATCCGAAAATTACCTCGAGCAATTAAACAGAGAACCGACTCGTGGAGATAACATCTTGGACATACTGATAACAAACAGACCCGAACTTTTCGACTCCGTATGTGCAGAACAGGGAATCAGTGATCATAAGGCCGTTGCAGCATCCCTGAATATGGAAGTTAATAGGAATATAAAAAAAGGGAGGAAGGTTTATCTGTTTAGCAAGAGTAATAGAAGGCAGATTTCAGACTACCTAACAGATCAAAACGAAAATTTCTGTTCCAACACTGACAATGTTGAGTGTTTATGGAAAAAGTTCAAGGCAATCGTAAAATGCGTTTTAGACAGGTACGTGCCGAGTAAAACTGTGAGGGACGGGAAAAACCCACCGTGGTACAACAACAAAGTTAGGAAACTACTGCGAAAGCAAAGAGAGCTTCACTCCAAGTTGAAACGCAGCCAAAACCTCTCAGACAAACAGAAGCTAAACGATGTCAAAGTTAGCGTAAGGAGGGCTATGCTTGAAGCGTTCAGTGAATTCGAAAGTAAAATTCTATGTACCGACTTGACAGAAAATCCTAGGAAGTTCTGGTCTTGCGTTAAATCAGTAAGTGGCTCGAAACAGCATATCCAGACACTCCGTGATGATGATGGCATTGAAACAGAGGATGACACGCGTAAAGCTGAAATACTAAACACCTTTTTCCAAAGCTATTTCCAGAAGAAGACCGCACTGCAGTTCCTTCTCTAAATCCTCGCACAACTGAAAAAATGGCTGACATCTAAATAAGTGTCCAAGGAATAGAAGAGCAACTGGAATCACTCAACAGAGGAAAGTCCACAGGACCTGACGGGATACCAGTTCGATTCTACACAGAGTACGCGAAAGAACTTGCCCCCCTTCTAACAGCCGTGTACCGCAAGTCTCTAGAGGAACGGAGGGTTCCAAATGATTGGAAAAGAGCACAGGTAGTCCCAGTCTTCAAGAAGCGTCGTCGAGCAGATGCGCAAAACTGTAGACCTATATCTCTGACGTCGATCTGTTGTAGAATTTTAGAACATGTTTTTTGCTCGAGTATCATGTCGTTTTTGGAAACCCAGCATCTAATCTGTAGGAATCAACATGGATTCCGGAAACGGCGATCGTGTGAGACCCAACTCGCTTTATTTGTTCATGAGACCCAGAAAATATCAGATACAGGCTCCCAGGTAGATGCTATTTTTCTTGTCTTCCGGAAGGCGTTCGATACAGTTCCGCACTGTCGCCTGATAAACAAAGCAAGAGCCTACGGAATATCAGACCAGCTGTGTGGCTGGATTGAGGAGTTTTTAGCAAACAGAACACAGCATGTTGTTATCAATGGAGAGACGTCTACAGACGTTAAAGTAACCTCTGGCGTGCCACAGGGGAGTGTTATGGGACCATTGCTTTTCACAATATATATAAATGACCTAGTAGATAGTGTCGAAAGTTCCATGCGGCTTTTCGCGGATGATGCTGTAGTATACAGAGAAGTTGCAGCATTAGAAAATTGTAGCGAAATGCAGGAAGATCTGCAGCGGATAGGCACTTGGTGCAGGTAGTGGCAACTGTCCCTTAACATAGACAAGTATTACGAATACATAGAAAGAAGGATCCTTTATTGTATGATTATATGATAGCGAACAAACACTGGTAGCAGTTACTTCTGTAAAATATCTGGGAGTATGCGTGCGGAACGATTTGAAGTGGAATTGTTGGTAAGGCGGGTACCAGGTTGAGATTCATTGGGAGAGTGCTTAGAAAATGTAGTCCATCAACAAAGGAGGTGGCTTACAAAACACTCGTTCGACCTATACTTGAGTATTGCTCATCAGTGTGGGATCCGTACCAGATCGGGTTGACAGAGGAGATAGAGAAGATCAAAAGAAGAGCGGCGCGTTTCGTCACAGGGTTATTTGGTAACCGTGATAGCGTTACGGAGTTGTTTAATAAACTCAAGTGGCAGACTCTGCAAGAGAGGCGCTCTGCATTGCGATGTAGCTTGCTCGCCAGGTTTCGAGAGGTTGCGTTTCTGGATGAGGTATCGAATATACAGGGTGATTCAAAAAGAATACCACAACTTTAAAAATGTGTATTTAATGAAAGAAACATAATATAACCTTCTGTTATACATCATTACAAAGAGTATTTAAAAAGGTTTTTTTCACTCAAAAACAAGTTCAGAGATGTTCGATATGGCCCCCTCCAGACACACGAGCAATATCAACCCGATACTCCAACTCGTTCCACACTCTCTGTAGCATATCAGGCGTAACAGTTTGGATAGCTGCTGTTATTTCTCGTTTCAAATCATCAATGGTGGCTGGGAGAGGTGGCCGAAACACCATATCCTTAACATACCCCCATAAGAAAAAATCGCAGGGGGTAAGATCAGGGCTTCTTGGAGGCCAGTGATGAAGTGCTCTGTCACGGGCTGCCTGGCGGCCGATCCATCGCCTCGGGTAGTTGACGTTCAGGTTTCATAACTAACCTTTTTCGTAGGACTCTCCATACAATTGATTGTGGAATTTGCAGCTCTCTGCTAGCTCTGCGAGTCGATTTTCCTGGGCTGCGAACAAATGCTTGCTGGATGCGTGCTACATTTTCATCACTCGTTCTCGGCCGTCCAGAACTTTTCCCTTTGCACAAACACCCATTCTCTGTAAACTGTTTATACCAACGTTTAATACACCACCTATCAGGAGGTTTAACACCATACTTCGTTCGAAATGCACGCTGAACAACTGTCGTCGATTCACTTCTGCCGTACTCAATAACACAAAAAGCTTTCTGTTGAGCGGTCGCCATCTTAGCATCAACTGACGCTGACGCCTAGTCAACAGCGCCTCAAGCGAACAAATGTACAACTAAATGAAACTTTATAGCTCCCTTAATTCGCCGACAGATAGTGCTTAGGTCTGCCTTTTGTCGTTGCAGAGTTTGAAATTCATAAAGTTGTGGTATTCTTTTTGAATCACCCTGTATTGCTTCCCCCTACTTATATCTCCCGAGGAGATCACGAATGTAAAATTAGAGAGATTAGAGCGCGCACGGAGGCTTTCAGACAGTCGTTCTTCCCGCGAACCATACGCGACTGGAACTGGAAAGGGAGGTAATGACAGTGGCACGTAAAGTGCCCTCCGCCACACACCGTTGGGTAGCTTGCGGAGTATAAATGTAGATGTAGATGGCGATGACGAATACACGCTTCCAATGTGCGTTCACCGCGATGTCGCCAAACACGGATGCTACCATCATGATGCTGTAAAGAGAACCTGGATTCATCCGAAAAAATGACGTTTTGCCATTCGTGCACCCAGGTTCGTCGTTGAGTACACCATCGCAGGCGCTCCTGTCTGTGATGCAGCGTCAAGAGTAACCGCAGCCATGCTCTCCGAGCTGATAGTCCATGCTGCTGCAAACGTCGTCGAACTGTTCGTGCAGATGGCTGTTGTCTTAGAAACGTCCCCATCTGTTGACTCAGGTTTCGAGACGTGGCTGCACGATCCGTTACAGCCATGCGGATAAGATGCCTGTCATCTCGACTGATAGTGATACGAGGCCGTTGGGATCCAGCACGGCGTTCCGTATTACCCTTCTGAACCCACCGATTCCATATTCTGCTAACAGTCATTGGATCTCGACCAACGCGGCAGCAATGTCGCGATACGATAAACCGCAATCGGATAGGCTACAACCTGACCTTTATCAAAGTCGGAAATGCGATGGCACACATTTCTCCTCCTTACACGACGCACCACAACAACGTTTCACCAGGCAACGCCGGTCAACTGCTGTCTGTGTATGAGAAGTCGGTTGGAAACTTTCCTCATGTCAGCACGTTGTAGGTGTCACCACCGGCGCCAACCTTGTTTGAATGCTCTGAAAAGCTAATCATTTGCATATCACAGCACCCTCTTCCTGTAGGTTAAATTTCGCGTCTGTAGCACGTTGTGTAGCAATTTTAATGGCCAGTAGTGTATATTAACAGAAATATATTAACAGAATTGGGGAAGACAGATGGATAAAGAAATTGTTGTGGATTGGCAAGACCGCCAACCCACTATGAGGAAGCCGAAAGGCACGCGTTTAAGCTCACGCAGGCTGGCGTGAGGTCTGAAACAGGACAAGGAATTGAGACCAGCAAAAAACGTACGTATCTTCTGGAATACGTAACTTTAATCCATAATTGGTGAACATCGCTCTTGACGGTACATGTGTTACAGCATCAATAGTAACTGGTAATGGCGCCTTGCTAGGTCGTAGCAATTGACTTAGCTGAAGGCTATGCTAACTATCGTCTCGGCAAATGAGAGCGTATTTTGTCAGTGAACCATCGCTAGCAAAGTCGGCTGTACAACTGGGGCGAGTGCTAGTAAGTCTCTCTAGACCTGCCGTGTGGCGGCGCTCGGTCTGCAATCACTGATAGTGGCGACACGCGGGTCCGACATATACTAATGGACTGCGGCCGATTTAAAGGCTACCACCTAGCAAGTGTGGTGTCTGGCGGTGACACCACAGAAATAATCTGTTACAAACCACTGACAATGAGATATGCAGCTAGTTGCAGAAACAGGGTCTGGCTATAAGCGTATTGCGTTAAGTGAAGATCAAACGGAGTAGCTCTCAAGAAAATAATGACTTACGGTGATGGAGTAGACGCCGGAAAATGAAACTTCGTACCGTGAATGGAAACTTGTCACCCCTCAAAACTGTTCGAGGGCCGCACCCTGAAGACGGAGGATTAGGTCAGAATCGCTTGTACCATCACAGTAATCGATTTTAATCTACAATCCTAGCTGCTAAAATGGACAGATTTGTTGTTATGTCCAGTTATTACCGAAACATCAGTGTCACAGCAGACGGTAAAGTGTCCGTTTTGCTGTCAGGCAGTAACTGCATATCGTAGTGACTTCACTCAAATTGCAGAATTTCCCTATTCGTTGTATGGCCGAACGTTAGTATGCCATATGATCCAAGTAATTATGAATCGTACCCCACAACGCGCTAAAGGACGTTGAAATGATCTGGCAGGAAAACAAAATCTCGGATATTCTCCGATTTTTAATATCAACTTACATATTATTACTTAAGGCCGGCAGATGTGGCCGAGCGGTTCTAGGCGCTACAGTCTGGGACCAGGCGACCGCTACGGTCGCAGTTTCGAGTCCTTCCTCGGGCATGGATGTGTGTGATGTCGACAGGTTGGTTAGGTTCAAGTAGTTCTAAGTTCTAGGGGACTGACGACTTCAGACGTGAAGTCCCATAGCGCTCAGAGCCATTTGAATCATTACTTAAGACTCAGTATTAATGTTGTTCACTTACGGAATCTGTAACGTTTGAGCAGCAACTATTACATTACTCTTTGTGGCAGCATTAATTTTTTTATGCTTTTGTTACGTCCCTCTCAGAAAAAAGATAAAACCAAAGTAGCTGAACATTCAATTCCAATTATTATGTATAATTATAGATCCGCTCTTAGCTATTTCACATTCTACGCTGATTAACCCCCCATAAATTATACATAAATATTCTTGTCCGTTTTCAGTTAACAGAAAAAAATATTCTTTATCGGAATTTCTGTATGTAAATATTCCGCTTTCAGAATATTTAGAAATACGCTGACTTACACATGCTTCCTGATGTGTCGGCAGAAGTGCTAACACCGTGTTGTTTGAGGAAGCCGAAATGCACGCTATAAGCTCACGCAGGATGGCGTGAGGTCTGAAACAGGATACTTAATAAATGCTATAAAGAAAAGTACGTAGCTGCTGGAATACTTAACTTTAATCCACAATTGGTGAACATTGGTCTTGTTACTGTACATGCTTCATTAGATACATAGGAAAGGAGAAATGGCGCCTTGCTAGGTCGTAGCAATTGACTTAGCTGAAGGCTATGCTAACTATCGTCTCGGCAAATGAGAGCGTAATTCTCAGTGAACCTTTCCTAGCAACGTCGGCTGTACAACTGGGGCGAGTGCTAGTACGTCTCTCTAGACATGCCGTGTGGTGGCGCTCGGTCTGCAATTACTGACAGTGGCAACACGCGGGTCCGGCGTATACTAATGAACCGCGGCCGATTTAAAGCTACCACCTAGCAAGTGTGGTGTCTGGCGGTGACACCACACTCCCCTCTGTAGCGTTGGCTTATAATTATGTTTGCCCCACATGCGTCAGTTCTAGCGTTACGTTCACAGATTCTGTCAGCCACAGTATGCTTCAGCGCTTCCCATTCGTACCTGCGTATTGCCATATGTACGAAAAACAGGAAATCTTATTCGCTTTTTTAATGTTTACTTACTCTTACTTTCTTTTAAATGTTTTATTTTCGTTATATCATTTCATTTATAACGTTTCACTATTTACATTCGCCCCTCTATACCCAAGGTCGCTATAGCACTCCTGTGCAGCGGCGCTCGACTCGATAGTAAAAGGTTGGAATCGTGGAAGTGGGTAAAGATTTCATTGCCGGTATTTGGCAGACAAGGGGAAGCAAGATTGTGGCGTAGGGTTCCTGATGGCCAGACTTCGCTCTACTGCCCTGGTTTAAATTACAAATTTCTCCGCAGTGTCTCATGGAGTGAGGGCATGTACAACTGCTAAGCGGGTCTAAGGTTCCATTCAGTCCCTTGTTGACCAGTTTGATTTGGCAGTTGAAGACAGCAAAATGAAAGTCGAGGTTTCAAATTTCACACTGTAGAAGTCTTTCGCAAAGGAGAAGCGTTCAAACATACCATCATTTCACCGTCGGACAGACTTCCGTATGGACGACATAGTAAGAAGCATCCCTGGCTTAGAGAAGCAACTGGAAGATTTGAAAGTAAATAAATCACGGGGTGGAATTACAATTCTGTTTTACAGAGAGTGCCCTATGGCTTGCGCCCCTTACCTGTCTCGAATTTAGTGTGACTATCTCACCCAGCCTAATGTGCCAAGCGACTCCATTATATGTTTTGTTGTTGTTGTTGTTGTGGTCTTCAGTCCAGAGACTGGTTTGATGCAGTTCTCCATGCTACTCTATCAGGTGCCAACTTCTTCATCTCCTTCTGAATCTGCTTAGTGTATTCATCTCTTGGTCTTCCTCAACGATTTTTACCCTTCACGCTGCCCTCCAATACTAACTTGGTGATCCCTTGATGCCTCAGAACGTGTCCAACCAACCGATCCTTTCTTCTAGTCAGGTTGTGCCACAAATTCCTCTTCTCCCCAATTCTATTCAGTACTCCTCATTAGTTACGTGATCTACCCATGTAATCTTCACCATTCTTCTACAGCACAACATTTCTAAAGCTTCTATTCTCTTCTTGTCTACTCCACACTCTACACAAAGACTCTCAGAAAACACTTCCTGACACACGATGTTAATAAATTTCTCTTCTTCAGAAACGCTGTTCTTGCATTGCCAGTCTACATTTTATATCCTACTTGGACCATCATCAGTTATTTTGCTCCCAAAATATCAAAACTCATCTACTACTTTAAGTGTCTCATTTCCTAATAAAATCCGTTAGTACTACCTGCTTTAATTAGACTACATTCTATTATCCTCGTTTTGCTTTAGTTCATGTTCATCTTATATCCTGCTTTGAAGACACAATCCATTCCGTTCAGCTGCTCTTCCAGGTCCTTTGCTGTCTCTGACAGAATTAAATGTCATCGGCAAACCTCAAAGTTTTTATTTCTTCTTCATGTATTTCAATTCCTACTCCAAATTTGACTTTTATTTCCATTACTGCTTGCTCAATATATAGATCGAATAACATCGGGAATAGATTACAACCCTGTCTCACTCCCTTCCCAACCACTGCTTCCCTTTCATGCCCCTCGATTCTTATAACTGCCATCTGGTTTCTGTACAAACTGTAAATAGCCATTCTTTCCCTGTATAGCCGGCCGCGGTGGTCTATCGGTTCTAGGCGCTCAGTCAGGAACCGCGCGACTGCTACGGTCGCAGGTTCGAATCCTGCCTCGGGCATGGATGTGTGTGATGTCCTTAGGTTAGTTAGGTTTAAGTAGTTCTAAGTTTTAGGGGACTTATGACCACAGATGTTGAGTCCCACAGTGCTCAGAGCCATTTGAACCATTTTTTCCCCTGTATTTGACCCCTGCCTCCTTCATAATTTGAAAGAGAGTATTCTAGTCAACATAATCTAGTATACGACCATTGGAACTTTAATAGTGGCAACTATTTATTTACATCTCGTGGAAAATAGATACGTGTTTCAAAATGGTTCATATGGCTCTGAGCACTATGGGACTTAACATCGGAGGTCATCAGTCCCCTAGAACTTAGAACTACTTAAACCTAAGTGACCTAAGGACATCACACACATCCATGCCCGAGGCAGGATTCGAAACTGCGACCTTAGCGGTCTACGTGTTTCAAAGTTTTACTGACTTTAAAAGTGGTCACCAACACTGTGTATAACCGTTGCCTGCGTTGTGGAAGTCGTAGGATACTCTTAGCAGTGCCAGTTGTGTTGACAGTTCGAGTGGTGCGGTCTATTTCCAGACGAATTTGTAGCAGTTCTGAAGCGAATGCCGTGAAGTGTTTCCTTCAGTTTAGAAATCGAGTTGAACTTACGAGGGTTTATGTCAGAGGAGTGCAGTACGTGGTATAGCACTTAGCAGCCCCATCGGTCAAACAAATCAGTAACAACTTGCACTGTACTTGCTTGAGCATTGGCATGCAAAATGATGGTCAGGTCCTGCAGAAAGTGTCATCACTTCTGTCTCTATGCAGTTCATTTTTGGAACACAGCCTACGACCAGGTTAGACGTGATGACACTTTCTGCAGGGCCTGACCATCATTTTGCAGGAAAATGCTCAAGCACGTACAGTGCAAGCTGTTTCAGATTTGTTTGACTGATGGGGCTGCTAAGTGCTATACCACCTACTGCACTCCCTTGACTTAAGCCCTCGTGAGTTCAACTCGATTTCTAAACTGAAGGAAACAATTCATGGCATTCGCTTCAGAGCTGCTACAAATTCATTAGGCAATAGACTGCGCCGCTCGAACTGTCAACACAACTGGCAGTGCCAAGAGTATCCTACGACTTTCACATCGCTGGCAACGGGTTATACACAATGCTGGTGACTACTTTGAAGGTCAGTAAAGCTTTAAAACACGTATCTATTTTGTACGAGCTGTAAGTAAATAGTTGCCACTATTAAAGTTCCAACCCTCGCACATCAAGAACCACGTCCGAAATTTTGTCGACGGTATTCGTGTATGCTATTCAGAACTTGGAAGAGGTTTCCTCCCAACAGCTGTAAAGTAGTACGAGAAACAAGTAAAAGAGGTTTACAATGTTAAATTCTTGTGATTTTGTGTCTTTATTTGTATCAATAGGACGTTAAGTGTAGAAATTGTCTGCGTTTCCGAGTACCACGTTTCATCAATTTTGATGACAGCAACACATGTACAAGAAGACAGATAATGGATTTTCTGAATGGTGTTGGAAATAGTTGTTAATTTCCTACAGGATATGCGCAATAACAGTACAAAGCACAAGAAATATTTCTGGAGCACTGAATTTACTGTTGCCATTTGCAGGAAAAAACGACGAGAGAATTTGTATAATTCGTAGATTATATGAAAGAAAAGAATTATTCTGGTTGTGTGGTAATTGCGCTAACTAATAGCTAAAGGTAACATTCCGAAAGGTGAAACTTTGCTATTTTCACCGCGCACATCTCAGTATCCCTTCCGCACTTTTAAACAACAACTGAGAAATCATCCATGAAGGTCAGTTTGATCTGTGGTTTCATTATATGTAAATCAAGCACATAACATTATGAAACACAGACATTATCAAATAATTTTATTACATGACAATAATAATAGACTAAGTCTAATAAGGACAGTATATGTTTTCTTTAATTACACAGGATTCTTCGTAAGTACCTCCATGTTACTGCACGAGACATACAGAAAACAGACACATTTACCAGTGAATGGAGCGTCTCTCAAGGTTTTTAATTCGCGTTAGAAATGCCCAGTGCGGGTACAGTTTTTAGCGGGGAAGACGTAATACGTTCGCTGACTTAATTGAAATCGCTTTTTCTGATGCCTGGGAAGGCGTATCACAATAACAACTGTTCATTGAGTTTGCTGTATGCAGGCGAGAACTAATTTGATGTGTCAATACGCAGCGGACTATTTGTTGAATGGAGAAGTGGGGAGATGATCTGTGGACTAAGATGTATAATTATTCTGTATGTCTTGTAGTTTTCGTGCAGTCGTCGTTTGGAGCTCCGGAGCTACTTTTAAATAATCCCGTATCGAAGACAAAGCGGGTAACATAGATCCTATGCAAAAATTTTATATTTTCTGATATTAGTTTGACAACAGCAAATTAGTACGATTTCGAAATAAAGATCACATGCCACATAAATTAACGGGAACTTGCATTAATTTCCATCGTAGTGCCTCCAAAATATTTCAAATGAAATATACAAAAAAAAATTCATTCAGTCGCCTTATGGGTAAAAATTTCTTAATTTCTTCGTGATTAAGACTCGCAGTTCCTAGCTTGAGCTAAAATTTTGCACATTTTGCACATACCTTTTCTTTGTTTATTGGAAGAAGATGTTGTTGTTGTTGTGGTCTTCAGTCAGTCCTGAGACTGGTTTGATGCTACTCTATCCTGTGCAAGCTTCTTCATCTCCCAGTACCTACTGCAACCTACATCCTTCTGAATCTGCTTGGTGTATTCATCTCTTGGATCTCCCTCCACGATTTTTACCCTCCACGCTGCCCTCCAATGCTAAATTTGTGATCCCTTGATGCCTCAAAACATGTCCTACCAACCGATCCCTTCTTCTAGTCAAGTTGTGCAACAAACTTCTCTTCTCCCCAATCCTATTCAATACCTCCTCATTAGTTACGTGATCTACCCACCTTATCTTCAGCATTCTTCTGTAGCACCACATTTCGAAAGCTTCTATTCTCTTCGTGTCCAAACTAGTTATCGTCCATGTTTCACTTCCATACATGACTACACTCCATACAAATACTTTCAGAAACGACTTCCTGACACTTAAATCTATACTCGATGTTAACAAAGATATTTGGGTGGTAATTGAACTTTTAGAAACTTCATAATAAGAGTCAACCTAGTCTGTGTCTTATAATCAACTCCTGTAACCTTGGGTTGGCGTGATAACCACCTCGTGCAGGCACTGTGTCACTCACTGAGTTAAGGTTTACAACGGGTGACACGTAAATAATCCTTAATCACGCACAGACGGCCCGAAATTGTCTTACTACCTATTACATGGGTACCACGCTGATAACGGAAATCTGACGGCACACCTAACTCGTATGCTCTGATGCAAGAGTTTAAAGATTTCTTGAAATTACTGCAGCCAGTCGCCTTTTCTTTTGTTCTTCAACAATCATTATCCTTACCAGTTTTGAACGGCCTAGCGACTCATCATCAGATGGTACATTCTTATTGATTGTCTGCAGCAGTCTGGGAGTCGTGTAGCTGCGGCAAGGTGTGTAAACGGAACATCTGCGCACCGAGTGTGGCGAGAATTATTCACATTATGTGATGGATTTTGTTACGTTACTTACAGCTATTAGTATCCATTGGTTGGTTGTATTCTGGGAAACACGATGAATGTTTCCCAGCGACATTAATTTTACTGCACTTCGCACACTTAACCACAGGTAAGACGTTCGATATGCTTTACGAACCGTAAATAAACTAAGCAGTACAGCTAAAGTTATATCAAAGAGTTTGTGTCAGGGCAGAGAGTCTCTTTATTTTGCTCTTGTAATACACACTGGCGACAGTAAGTATGTATCTACAGGGTTATTACAAATGATTGAAGCGATTTCACAGCTCTACAATAACTTTATTATTTGAGATATTTTCACAATGCTTTGCACACACATACAAAAATTCAAAAAGTTTTTTTAGGCATTCACAAATGTTCGATATGTGCCCCTTTAGTGATTCGGCAGACATCAAGCCGATAATCAGGTTCCTCCCACACTCGGCGCAGCATGTCCCCATCGATGAGTTCGAAAGCATCGTTGATACGAGCCCGCAGTTCTGGCACGTTTCTTGGTAGAGGAGGTTTAAACACTGAATCTTTCACATAACCCCACAGAAAGAAATCGCATGGGGTTAAGTCGGGAGAGCGTGGAGGCCATGACATGAATTGCTGATCGTGATCTCCACCACGACCGATCCATCGGTTTTCCAATCTCCCGTTTAAGAAATGCCGAACATCATGATGGAAGTGCGGTGGAGCACCATCCTGTTGAAAGATGAAGTCGGCGCTGTCGATCTCCAGTTGTGGCATGACCCAATTTTCCAGCATGTCCAGATACACGTGTCCTGTAACGCTTTTTTCGCAGAAGAAAAAGGGGCCGTAAACTTTGAACCGTGAGATTGCACAAAACACGTTAACTTTTGGTGAATTGCGAATTTGCTGCACAAATGCGTGAGGATTCTCTACCGCCCAGATTCGCACATTGTGTCTGTTCACTTTACCATTAAGAAAAAATGTTGCTTCATCACTGAAAACAAGTTTCGCACTGAACGCATCCTCTTCCATGAGCTGTTGCAACCGCGCCGAAAATTCAAAGCGTTTGACTTTGTCATCGGGTGCCAGGGCTTGTAGCAACTGTAAACGGTAAGGCTTCTGCTTCAGCCTTTTGCGTAAGATTTTCCAAACCGTCGGCTGTGGTACGTTTAGCTCCCTGCTTGCTTTATTCGTTGACTTCCGCGGGCTACGCGTGAAACTTGCCCGCACGCGTTCAACCGTTTCTTCGCTCACTGCAGGCCGACCCGTTGATTTCCCCTTACAGAGACATCCAGAAGCTTTAAACTGCGCATACCATCGCCGAATGGAGTTAGCAGTTGGTGGATCTTTGTTGAACTTCGTCCTGAAGTGTCGCTGCACTGTTATGACTGAATGATGTGAGTGCATTTCAAGCACGACATACGCTTTCTCGGCTCCTGTCGCCATTTTGTCTCACTGCGCTCTCGAGCGCTCTGGCGGCAGAAACCTGATGTGCGGCTTCAGCCGAACAAAACTTTATGAGTTTTTCTACGTATCTGTAGTGTGTCGTGACCATATGTCAATGAATGGAGCTACAGTGAATTTATGAAATCGCTTCAATCATTTGTAATACCCTGTATTACTCTACTGCAAAAATAACGTGTAGTTATACGGTAAAGTTGACATGTGCTATTTATAAAATCTAGTCTACAATGAGTTTCGAACATATTACATCTGTAACTGTAGCAATGAAATTTCGTTTGAGATTTCATTTTATGGAAGACTTTGAGGAAAATTCACTGCAGTCGACAAGTCTCAAACCTTCTTGCTTCTGGGGGTTATGTAGACAATACCTTTGTGGTGTGGCCCCACGGAGTAGTGATGTTAACTATGTTTCTCCAGCATCTGAACCCGCTCCATCCTGATAAACGAGGATTGGAACTTAAATAGTGGCAACTATTTATTCACAATCAGAACAAAAGAGTTACATGTTTGCACCTGTTACTGTCCTTCAAAGTAGTCACCAGCGTTGTTTAGAACCCGTTTGCAGCGATGTGGAAGGCGTAGTATACTGTTAGCAAAGCCTGTTCTGTCTATGGTGCGAATGTAGCCGTGTAAAGTTATGATGATTCTCGTGTACGATTGTGATGGTGTTATCCTAACGCATTTGTAACTCCACGGCAGACCGTCATTGCACAATATTACTGAAACTTCCTGGCAGATTAAAACTGTGTGCCGGACCGAGACTCGAAGTCGGGACCTTTGCCTTTCGCGGTCTTGGGTAGCTCAGTTGGTAGAGCACTTGCCCACGAAAGGCAAAGGTCCCGAGTTCGAGTCTCGGTCCGGCACACACTTTTAATCTGCGAGGAAGTTTCATATCAGCGCACACTCCGGTGTACAGCGAAAATTTCATTCCACAATATTACTGTTCGTTTTTGGAGCATCACCTGCTACCATTTTTGCGATAAAAGCGGCGACACTTTCTGCTCAACCCACGAATCATTTTGCACGACAATGCGCGGGCGCATACAGCGCAAGCTGTGGCTCCTCTATTCGGTCGATGTGACTGGGAGGTACTCTACCACCCACCATACTCCCCGGGCTTAAGTCCTTGTGACTTTGATTTGATTCCGAAGATGAAGGAACCACTTCGTGGCATTCGCTTCAGATCTGTTCCAGAGATTCGACAGGCAATAGGCCACTCCATTCGCACCATCAACACAACAGGCTCTTTTAACGGTATACTACGCCTTCCACACCGCTGCCAACGGGTTCTACACAACGCTGGTGACTACTCTGAAGCACAGTAACAGGGGCAAACATGTAACCCTTTTGTATCGGTTGTGAATAAATAGTTGCCACTATTTAAGTTGCAACCCTCGTACAATTCACAATGGAAGTGGAAAAAGATGGCATTTTACCATTCCTGGACGTCATAAAGAAAATCGGATAGTACACTCGGACATAGCGTCTATCGCAAATCAACTCATACCGAGCTATATTTGCAGGCCACAGGTTACCATCACCCTTCACAAAACTGTAGTATCCTACGCTCTTTGGTGCAAAGAGCACATATGGCCTCAGATGCAGACAGCGTAGCTGGTGAGCTAGAATGCCTAAGAACGGTATTCCAACAAAATGGCTGTTTCGTCAGGCAGACACGCCATGCATTCCGTTCTAAGCAGGGAGGTAAATGAAGATGTGGAGACACCCCATGCAACAGCGTTCTTGCCCTATATAGACTGCATGTCTTCAATAGAAAGAAAAAAATGGTTCAAATGGCTCTGAGCACTATGGGACTTAACATCTATGGTCATCAGTCCCTTAGAACTTAGAACTACTTAAACCTAACTAACCTAAGGACAGCACACAACACCCAGCCATCACGAGGCAGAGAAAGTCCCTGACCCCGCCGGGAATCGAACCCGGGAACCCGGGCGTGGGAAGCGAGAACGCTACCGTACGACCACGAGATGCGGGCTCAATAGAAAGAATCCTCAAAAAGCAGAACATCAAGTGTGTTTTTCAGCGACCAACGAAATTGAATTGTGGTCGGTGAAAGAGCACCTTGGTCTTAGGAAACGTGGGGTGTATAAAATCCCATGCCAATGTGGAAAATCTTATATTGGACAGACATACCGAACCGTGCAAGAACGTTGCGTAGAATTTCATTGTCGTACGCGCCTGGGGCAACCTGATAACTCTGCAGTAGCGGAGCATTGCCTGGGCACGGGATGTCGCATGTTTTACGAAAAGACTGAAATTTATTATCAACAGGGGAGCAGGTTTTCAACTAAGCCGCGCGGAGTGACCGCGCAGTTGGAGACGCCATGTCAGTAATCGTGCGGCCCCTCACGTCTGAGGTTCGAGTCCTGCCTTTGGCAAGGGTCTGCGTGTTGTCTTTAGCGTTAAGTTAGTTTAAGTAGTATGCAAGTCTAGGGACCGATGACCTCAGCAGTTTGGTCTCTTACGAATTGACACACATTTGAAAATTTTTCAAGCAAGCGCCGCCTGGAATCCAGCACTGGCTGCCATTAAAGCAAAAATGGGGAACACAAGAACTTCCGATACATCACGAGACGCAATGCGCTACTGAGATTTAGTTCAGCATTTTACCGCAGAAGCATCCGGCAGCACAGTCATTGCCCATAGCGCACGCGCGGATGGCCTTTCCGCGGCTCCCAGCAGGGGGCACCAGGAACACCGCTTTCCTCCAACTGCGAGCGTCTTCGTGCTCCCGGCATGATAAACTTCGACGCCACCGCGGGGTCATCATCCGTCGGGCCTTGCAGCAGTGACAGCAGCAGCTACCACCACCTGATGAAGTCGAGCAGTTGCATCGATGAAATATTGTGCGAGTTACAAAATACGATCCAGCAGCACACCCGAGAAGCGTTTTTGCATTTCAGTTATCTTTTGTTTAAGGGGCTCCGGAACGCCCTATACTTGCAATGTTAAAATAACGCTTATAAATTACATCTTTCCTCACAAAGTATTTGAGGTAGGAAGTTGAACTTTTTACAGATTATTTATTGGAATATGGGCTACAACTTAACACAGGGATTTTACAAAATTTTAGTTCAGTTATTAAAGATGATTTTTTTTTCAATTGTAATGAAAATTCACAAAATTTTTTTGCAGTTTTTTATTTATATATTCAAAAATATACAGTTTTTTGGAAAAAGGCTGTGTTAAGTTATGCAGAAGGTACTGTGTAACATTCACTGAAAGTTTGAAACAAATATGTTTGGAAGATCCTTAGAAAACATGTAATTAGTATGAGAAAATAAAAGATTTGGGAATCTAGCGACAAAGATTGGATGAACTTTTTACTGCATTCCAGGTCCATAGGATGGATTATCTTCATCCTCTGCATATTCCTCCTCCAGCTTACTCTTGTTCCTCCTCCTGTTTACTCTTGCTTGTATTTGTAGACTCTTTACAGCCCTGTCTGCAGCCCGAAGTCGTTCCTTGTCTAAAGCAAGCATCGCTCGTACCATGTTAGAACCAACCTTCATTCCCATATTTCTAAATACCTTTGGCTTTCCAACATTTCTCCTTTTCTTAAAAGCCTTCAGAGGATTTCTAATAACTTTACTTTTACTCATTATTATACTTCAACGAAACAGAGACTCAAGAAACAGAATTAATTACGAATATTTTCGAGATAACGACAGAGTAAATAAACATGAAACAATTGACAATCACACCAGCGATATATATTGAACCATCACAGGTTAGCCACAACACATACTTTATCTCACATCACTAAAATGTACCTGATGAACACGGACGTTAATAATAACACCATTTGACAGCAGTTTAACAGCGCCACAGTGGGTCACGCCAATGTAGAACACATTTCAAAAAAATTTTAAAAATAGTTGTAGTCTTCGGAATTGAATAAATTATATATCTATTAAGAGGTAATAGTCTGCAGATTCAGAAAACGCAAAAAAGTAAAAATTGAACTTTTCATGATTTTGAGCCTTTCCGGAGCCCCTTAACTGACTTTGTGGTCGACACTTTTGAAATAAACATCACAGCATTACTTTTTATTTATTCACCTTTTAATAATGGAATGTTAAGCAGGGTGGTATGTAGGAGGAGGAGAAAATGTGTGTATGTGCACTAGAAGAGAGAGAGAGTTGAGTAGATGTGCCACTGTAGAAGAGTGAGAGGGGGAGGAGTTGAGATTTTTTTTTCTTAGTACAAGACTTCCCCAAGAGATCGCCGCATCCAACAGAGTAAGAAGAACAAGATCCTGTATCATGCCAATACAAAGACGTTCCCTGATTTTCTCATGAAGGTGCTCCATACGGACGCCTGGCTGCTACCGCACCTGCGCTGCTGTATGGGGCGCGTCTTTCCCATCGAACTTGGCTCTCTGCGCCCACCGCCTCCGCCCTGTGTATTGTCTGCCGACGTCCACTCCAACATGCCTCGCTCGAACGCTGCGTAAACACGGCCGCTCCCAGGGGCGGGCGCGTCCGTGGCTGACGGAACGTCGGCCAGTTCTGTGGTCTCACTTTCATAAGCGAGCGAAATACAGGGTGTTTCAAAAATGACCGGTATATTTGAAACGGCAATAAAAACTAAACGAGCAGCGATAGAAATGCACCGTTTGTTGCAATATGCTTGGGACAACAGTACATTTTCAGGCAGACAAACTTTCGAAATTACAGTAGTTACAATTTTCAACAACAGATGGCGCTGCGGTCTGGGAAACTCTATAGTACGATATTTTCCACATATCCACCATGCGTAGTAATAATATGGCGTAGTCTCTGAATGAAATTACCCGAAACCTTTTACAACGTGTCTGGCGGAATGGCTTCACATGCAGATGAGATGTACTGCTTCAGCTGTTCAATTGTTTCTGGATTCTGGCGGTACACCTGGTCTTTCAAGTGTCCCCACAGAAAGAAGTCACAGGGGTTCATCTGGCGAATAGGGAGGCCAATCCACGCCGCCTCCTGTATGTTTCGGATAGCCCAAAGCAATCACACGATCATCGAAATATTCATTCAGGAAATTAAAGACGTCGGCCGTGCGATGTGGCCGGGCACCATCTTGCATAAACCACGAGGTGTTCGCAGTGTCGTCTAAGGCAGTTTGTACCGCCACAAATTCACGAAGAATGTCCAGATAGCGTGATGCAGTAATCGTTTCGGATCTGAAAAATGGGCCAATGATTCCTTTGGAAGAAATGGCGCCCAAACCAGTACTTTTTGAGGATGCAGGGACGATGGGACTGCAACATGGGGCTTTTCGGTTCCCCATATGCGCCAGTTCTGTTTATTGACGAAGCCGTCCAGGTAAAAATAAGCTTCGTCAGTAAACCAAATGCTGCCCACATGCATATCGCCGTCATCAATCCTGTGCACTATATCGTTAGCGAATGTCTCTCGTGCAGCAATGGTAGTGGCGCTGAGGGGTTGCCGCGTTTGAATTTTGTATGGATAGAGTTGTAAACTCTGGCGCATGAGACGATACGTGGACGTTGGCGTCATTTGGACCGCAGCTGCAACACGGCGAACGGAAACCCGAGGCCGCTGTTGGATCACTTGCTGCACTAGCTGCGCGTTGCCCTCTGTGGTTGCCGTACGCGGTCGCCCTACCTTTCCAGCACGTTCATCCGTCACGTTCCCAGTCCGTTGACATTTTTCAAACAGATCCTTTATTGTATCGCTTTTCGGTCCTTTGGTTACATTAAACCTCCGTTGAAAACTTCGTCTTGTTGCAACAACACTGTGTTCTAGGCGGTGGAATTCCAACACCAGAAAAATCCTCTGTTCTAAGGAATAAACCATGTTGTCTACAGCACACTTGCACGTTGTGAACAGCACACGCTTACAGCAGAAAGACGACGTACAGAATGGCGCACCCACAGACTGCGTTGTCTTCTATATCGTTCACATCACTTGCAGCGCCATCTGTTGTTGAAAATTGTAACTACTGTAATTTCGAAAGTTTGTCCGCCTGAAAATGTACTGTTGTCCCAAGCATATTGCAACAAACGGTGTATTTCTATCGCTGCTCGTTTAGTTTTTATTGCCGTTTCAAATATACCGGTCATTTTTGAAACACCCTGTATCAGGACTAGCCTTCCAGTGTTGCGCTACACAACTACGTTTTTCCTAAGAGTTACTTCCCGCGGGAACCAGAGGACTGTGATCACTGCGTGGTGTACTGAAGAAAGTACACTGATCAGGCGGAACATTATGACCACCAGCGCCGTACCACCCGTACACGAGACAGCAGCGTCATCTGGCGAAGAATGACTGCTACTCAGACACACGCACGGTGCATGTACACTACTGGCCATTAAAATTGCTACACCACGAATATGACGTGCTACAGACAGGAAGAAGATGCTATGATTTGCGAATGATTAGCTTTTCAGAGAATTCACACAAGGTTGGCGCCGGTGGCGACACCTACAACGTGCTGACATGAGGAAAGTTTCCAACCGATTTCTCATACACAGTTGCCGGCGCTGCCTGGTAAAGCGTTGTTTTGATGCCTCTTGTAAGGAAGAGAAATGCGTACCATCGCCTTTCCGACTTTGATAAAGATAGGATTCTAGCCTATCGCCATTGCGGTTTATCGTATCGTGACACTGCTGCTCGCGTTGGTCGAGGTCCAATGACTGTTAGCATAATATGGAATCGGTGGGTTCATGAGGGTAATACGGAACGCCGTGCTGGATCCCAACGGCCTCGTATCACTAGCAGTCGAGATGACAGGCATCTTACCCGCATGGCTGTAACGGATCGTGCAGCCACGTCTCAATCCCTGAGTTCGACGACGTTTGCAGCAGCATGGACTATCCGCTCGGAGCCCATGAACTGCGATTATCCTTGACATTGCATCACAGACAGGAGCGCCTGCGATGGCGTACTCAACGACGAACCTCCGTGCGCGAACGGCAAAACGTCATTTTTTCGGATGAATCCAGGTTGTGTTTACAGCATCATGCTGATCGCACCCGTGTTTGGCGACATCGCGGTGAACGCACATTGCAAGCGAGTATTCGTCATCGCCATACTGGCGTATCACCCGACGTGATGTTAGGCCTATGGGGTGCCACTGGTTACACGTCTCGGTCACCTCTTGTTCGCATTGACGGCGTTTTGAACAGTGGACGTTACATTTCAGATGTGTCACGACCCGTGGCTCTACCCTTCATTCGATCCCTGCGAAGCCCTACATTTCAGCAGGACAGTGCACG
This sequence comes from Schistocerca nitens, assembly GCF_023898315.1. Lineage (NCBI taxonomy): Eukaryota > Metazoa > Arthropoda > Insecta > Orthoptera > Acrididae > Schistocerca > Schistocerca nitens. The sequence continues at coordinate 124,237,960 of NC_064623.1, forward strand.
ACCGCAAGTTGCAGATCCTTTATGGCCCTTTCTGGATACAGAAAATGTTCGACTGCTGCCCTGGCCAGCACATCTCTGCAGATCTCTCACCAATTGAAAACGTCTGGTCAATGGTGGCCGAGCAACTGGCTCGTCACAATACGCCAGTCACTACCCTTGATGAACTGTGGTATCGTGTTGAAGCTGCATGGGCATCTGTACCTGTTTGACTCAATGCCTAGGCGTATCAAGGCTGTTATTACGGCCAGAGATGGTTGTTCTGGGTACTGATTTCTGAGGCTCTACGTACCCAAATTGTGTGAAATGTAATCACATGTCAGTTCTAGTATATTTGTCCAATGAATACCCGTTTATCATCTGCATTTCTTGTTGGTGTAGCAATTTTGATGGCCAGTAGTGTAGTATCAGCGCACGTCTAGTGCATGTGTAGAATGGGCAACACGCGGAATTTATCTACGTTTGACCGAGGGCAGATTGTGATCGCTCAGAGGCTTGGCACGAGCATTTCGGAAACGCATGATTTGTCGGGTGTTCGAGGAATATCTTGAAGACGTGCGCGCCCGGATAGCCGTGCGGTCTAACGCACGGCTTTCCGTATTGGGGAGGAGCGCCTGGTCCCCGGCACGAACCGCCCGGCGGAGTTGTGTCGAGGTCCGGTGAGCCGGCCAGTCTGTGGGTGGCTTTTAGGCGGTCTCCCATCTGCCTCGGCGAATGCTGGCTGGTTCCCCTCATTCTGCCTCAGCTACACTATGTCGGCGATTGCTGCGCAAATAAGTTCTTCACGTACACGTACACCACCATTACTCTACCACGCAAACATTGGGGTTACACTCATCTGGTGTGAGACGTTCCCTGTGGAGTCCACTGGGGGCCTAACCGCACAATAAACCCGAAATAGTGGTGGTGTGGAACGGCGGAGGCGTGGACTGCGGTAGTCGTCGTGGGGTTGTGGACCACTGCGGCTGCGGCGGGGACGGAGCCTCTCCGTCGTTTCTACGCCCCTGGTTAGCATACAATACAATACAGTCTTCAAGACATGGCAAAACCTATGTGAAACCACGTCCAGAAGTCGCGGGTTTGGGTGGCCACCAGTCATTATCGATGTCGGGCGTCATAGGCCAGGCAGACTTGTAAAACAGGACTGGCCAGGAACTGTAGCGGAACCAACATAGTACAAGGGTGCCCGACCACACAGTGCAGCGACTATTTCTGACGATTGGATCCGCGGACCGCGATCCATGCCTGTTGCAATGGTAACACGACGATATCGGCAAGAACGGCTGAAACTGGGGCATGACCATCGTCTATGGACGTTGGCACAGTCACAGAGCATTGCACGATCTGATGAATCCTGATACTTTCTTCATCATGCGGATGGGAGAGCGTGAATCCGTCGTCTTCCATGGGAACAGCTCCTTCACACCTGTACTTCTGGATATAGACAAGCTGGCGGAGTCTCCATTACACTCTGAGGAAGATTCATGTGGCCATCCATGGGTCCAGTGGAGCTCGTGCGAGGCACAATGATGGCCCAGGAGTATCGTAGACTGATTGCAGACCAAGTACACACCTTCATGACGATCATGTTTTCCGACGTCACAAGGCCACGGGTGTGACGGAGAGGTTCGAAGAGCGCAGTGGCGAGTTGCAGTTGATGTGCTGGCATCCCCAAATCAGCAGATCAGAATCCGAACGAACGCATCAGGAATGTGATTGAACGTGGCGTAAGAGCTCATCCCCCCCCCCTTCCTCAACCTGGAATTTACGGGAATTAGGTGACTTGTGTGTGCAGATGTGGTGCCATCTCCCTCCAGTGACCTATAAGCCCTCGTTGGTCCAAGCCACATCGCGTCGCCGCTGTTGCCAGAGGCCAAGTTCGATATTGCGCCTATGAGGTAGATGGTAATAATGTTCTGGCTGATCAGTGTATACAAAAGCAAAACAGAGCCCAATACGGAATCATTCAAGCGGCGATACTGGCTGCAAATGGACAGGAGCGACTCTGACAAAGGCAGACTGTTACGGGCCCGCCGCCTAGGAACGAGCATTTCGCAAACGACGAGGCTGTTTGGCAGTTACACATCTACATCTACATCTACATCTACATTTATACTCCGCAAGCCACCCAACGGCGTGTGGCGGAGGGCACTTTGCGTGCCACTGTCATTACCTCCCTTTCCTGTTCCAGTCGCGTATGGTTCGTGGGAAGAACGACTGTCTGAAAGCCTCCGTGCACGCTCTAATCTCCCTAATTTTACATTCGTGATCTCCACGGGATGTATAAGTAGGGGGAAGCAATATATTCGATACCTCATCCAGAAACGCACCCTCTCGAAACCTGGCGAGCAAGCTACACCGCGATGCAGAGCGCCTCTCTTGCAGAGTCTGCCACTTGAGTTTATTAAACATCTCCGTAACGCTATCACGGTTACCAAATAACCCTGTGAAGAAACGCGCCGCTCTTCTTTGGATCTTCTCTACCTCCTCCGTCAACCCGATCTGGTACGGATCCCACACTGATGAGCAATACTCAAGTATAGGTCGAACGAGTGTTTTGTAAGCCACCTCCTTTGTTGATGGACTACATTTTCTAAGCACTCTCCCAATGAATCTCAACCTGGTACCCGCCTTACCAACAATTAATTTTATATGATCATTCCACTTCAAATCCTTCAGCACGCATACTCCCAGATATTTTACAGAAGTAACTGCTACCAGTATTTGTTCCGCTATCATATAATCATACAATAAAGGATCCTTCTTTCTATGTATTCGCAATACATTACATTTGTCTATGTTAAGGGACAGTTGCCACTCCCTACACCAAGTGCCTATCCGCTGCAGATCTTCCTGCATTTCGCTACAATTTTCTAATGCTGCAACTTCTCTGTATACTACAGCATCATCCGCGAAAAGCCGCATGGAACTTCCGACACTATCTACTAGGTCATTTATATATATTGTGAAAAGCAATGGTCCCATAACACTCCCCTGTGGCACGCCAGAGGTTACTTTAACGTCTGTAGACGTCTCTCCATTGATAACAACATGCTGTGTTCTGTTTGCTAAAAACAGTTCACTCCAGCCACACAGCTGGTCTGATATTCCGTAGGCCCTTACTTTGTTTATCAGGCGACAGTGCGGAACTGTATCGAACGCCTTCCGGAAGACAAGAAAAATAGCATCTACCTGGGAGCCTGTATCTGATATATTCTGGGTCTCATGAACAAATAAAGCGAGTTGGGTCTCACACGATCCCCGTTTCCGGAATCCATGTTGATTCCTACAGAGTAGATTCTGGGTTTCCAAAAACGACATGATACTCGAGAAAAAAACATGTTCTAAAATTCTACAACAGATCGACGTCAGAGATATAGGTCTACAGTTTTGCGCATCTGCTCGACGACCCTTCTTGAAGACTGGGACTACCTGTGCTCTTTTCCAATCATTTGGAACCCTCCGTTCCTCTAGAGACTTGCGGGGGCCAATTCTTTCGCGTACTCTGTGTAGAATCGAATTGGTATCCCGTCAGGTCCAGTGGACTTTCCTCTGTTGAGTGATTCCAGTTGCTTTTCTATTCCTTGGACACTTATTTCGATGTCAGCCATTTCTTCGTTTGTGCGAGGATTTAGAGAAGAAACTGCAGTGCGGTGGAGCACCGCAGACCCTCAGCAGGGCGGCCACTGTAGCGGAGCAGCTTCCTTCGGATGCCAACTCACGTAGGTGAGCCGTAGGTGGTATACAACTTTGGGCACATGGGTCGCTCTCCAGACGAGATCTATTTCTGCGCGCAGCTCCGAAGACTTTTCACATTGCCAGACACTCTAACCCATATGGGCATCGAGTTGAACTGACAACGGGACTATGATGCCTATTAATCACAGAGTTTCATGGGTTTTTGTTTTCCTGAGGCATGGCTGGCGGCTATTCGTGCGACGAGCCCTACTTCACGAGAAAATCGAAATTCAAGCTTTTTGCATGTAACGTAAATCATCACCACCTTTAGATCAAGCGAGCGTAGCGCAGCGGCAAAGCTTCGTGGTTACCACGCTGGCGATACGGGCGCCAATTCTTCCGCCGACGCTCGTTTTCTACGATGCCTTGCGTCCCTAGATGCGGGGGACCTACAGCTGTCACCACATCCTGCATCTCTGTCGCCAAATTCTTCCACTTCCCTTCCTTTCATCGCTACTTGGGTACCACTTAGTCACACTTTCCATGGTCCTCCTTATTCCAGGCGGTCACTATCACTGTCTTGGACCATCTGTCTTCAAGCACTCTTTTGACACGCCGAAACTTTTGTATCCCACCTGGAAGACGGCGAGTGGGTCTGCTCCTGAAAATTGAAAGGTTGGCCGAATGAAGGAAGCGAGTAGGAGCAGGTGAGGTAAAACACGTCGGTACTACGTTTAAAATACTAGAGGTTTACTATAGGCAAAAACAAGTTAATCAATGGTTATATAACTTTGCAGTGAGGTGCGAAGTGTCCCGGCCATCTGCTCTTCATCAAATGGGGTGAATCTGTAGCGGAGCTCGTAGAGCTCTCCCGCTCCGGCTAGAGGGCGCTGTCGTCGGTGTCTCGTAGTAGTGCCAACCTACGCCGTGGCTTCGTAGCTATCGATAACACACAAAACTTGCTGGATGTCTTCTATTTTATCCATAATATTACAGTGAATCTGTGTCCTTTCTCTTCTTTCCTGGTTTCTTACCTGGTCAAGTCAGAAAGTTCTAAGGCTCTTCTCAAGAGGTCCATGCTTTACGTTTCCTTTAATTGCTTTCAGTGAGTTCCTAGCACTAACCCCCTCACCCCCTGGTTGCTCCTCTCCTCTCCTCTCCGATCCCCGCCCCCTGCCACGTCTTCACCGTTGTGCCCCCCCTACCATCCATCTCTACACCCTACATCTCCTTTCCCAAGGTGGCTTCCATCAACTACCCCTCCCGGATGATGCCCTCTCTCCCTCCATTTATCCCTCCTATCAACTCTGATCCTCACTCCCCCTCCTTTCCTCTGTCCTTGTTCTGGGCTCCCTCTCCCCCCCTTCCATCCTCTTTCTTCCCCACCTCCCCTCTCTTTGCCCCCTTCTCTCCCCAGTGTCCTTTTACATTTCCCTCCTCTCATTCCCTCTCGTGTCTGCCCTTCTCCCCCTTTATTAGTCCTCACCCTCCTTGGTCCCCCCCCCCTTTTCGTTTTTTTCCACTCCTCCCTCCTTGTTTTTCCCCCTCCTGCAGGTCCCCCCCCCCCCCCATCTGCCTTTGGCTCGGGAGTGTCATCTTTGTGCTGCCACTTTCGTGCAGTGTTCTCCAGTGAGTGTTCTATAGTGCGTGTTTTACAGTGAGTGTTCCGTGTTGTGTTTTTTGGGACTTGTTGCGAACGGCCATCATACTGTCGCTGGGTGTGCCTTTTATCTCTTGCGAACAGAAACCAGACTGTCGCCGTGCTTTTTAATTGTGTGTCTACTATGTTACTTGTCTGATTCCTGTGTATTTTATCTACATTGCCAACCCCTTTTGCTTTCTGTTTTAACTTTCCGCATTTTTACGCCATTTTACACTTTAAATCACCATTTAGCGCCTGTTTTACCTTGTTTCTTTCTTCTTCCTTTATTTAAAAAAAGTCTGTAGGCTGTAGAGCAGCGTAGTAAGCTGCTGCCAGCCCGCCCCCTTCGGGGGGAATTGAAAATCAATAAAGAAAAAAAAAATTCCTAGCACTCATTCCTATAGCATGTTCTTGGTTCAACGATGGATTTGTACCAATGAAATTTAAACTCATTTTCAGGATCCGTTGTCGGATATCACTGACACATCTTCCATCACGTAATAGGATAGTGGCCAGGCAGTTGCCGAACAAATAGCGGAAACCGTCCCTGTGCAGAAAAACCGGATTACGCATTCCTTCACAGCACGTCATACACTCGTGTCCAAAAAGAACAGAACACCTTGAACGACAAGAGATAGGACGTTTATATTCACTGAACATGTACATTAGTATATTCCTCAGAAATGATTAGTGTTTCAGTCACTTCGGTTCAGCATGTGACCTACTGCCTAGTGGGAACAGGGTCCGCCATGGGCCTTGATAACTTATCCCACGCGTGATTGATGGCATCGACGTGTATAAGGCGCGAATGGTGCCTATAGTATAGCCATCCATGCTGCTTTCACCTGGTTCCAGAGATCATCTGTAGTGGTTGTCATTGGGTCACAACGCTCTATTCGTCGTTACGCAATATCCCAGCAAGTCTGATGATCTGGTCAGCCAGGGAAAAAGGCTGACATCCTGAGACACCAAGAAGGCACATGCTCGTGCGGCAACTTGTGGTCGTGCAGTGTCTTGCTGAAAAATGGCATCTGGGGTTGTATGCAGTAAGGGTATTCACGTAGGTCATCATTCACGTGGGTTACACTGGACACAGTGCCCTGGACACGCGTCAACTGTGATTTGTGGTTGTACCTTACAGCACCCCACACCGTAAGACGCTCAATTGGCGCTGTGTGTCTAGTGCAAATGTAGACACTGTGATGCCACTCCCCCTGTCTGTGGCGAACCCGAATGCGGCCATTATTTTCAAACAGACGGAACCTGGATTCTTCTGGAAACTTTATGTGATGCTATTCCTGTCCCCAGTGACATCGTTCCGTACATCATTGCCATCTAGCATATTTCTGCACATTCGTCAAAGGTAATCGGAAAAGTGGACGACGCGTACGTGACCCATGCCGCAATAAACGGCGACGGACTGTTACCGTTGACACCGTGCGATGTACTTGCTGATCGAGTGACTAAATTAGCTACTACCAGGCCATCTCTTGCTATTGGCATTCCGGAAATAGACCTTCGCTCGGCATTACGTGGTCAGGTTTTGGGCGTTTGGGATGCAGAATGGAGCACTCTTTCTTCGGCGAACAAGCTCAGGGCGATTAAGGATTCTATAACTCGGTGGCGGTCCTCCTTACGGGCCTCTCGTAAGGCCTCTGTCGTCCTTTGCCGGCTCTGCATCGGCCATACTTGCCTGACTCACGGTTATCTCCTCCATCGTGAGGACCCCCCCCCTCCCCCTCGGTCGTCCTTTGCCGGCTCCGCATCGGCCATACTTGCCTGACTCACGGTTGTCTCCTCCGTCGTGAGGACCCCCTCCCCCCTTCTGTCGTTGTGGATTGATGTTCACTGTGGCTCACATCTTATTGGACTGCCCCAACTTAGCCACCCTGCGATGGACTTTTAGCCTTCCAGACTCGCTACCCCTGGTGTTGGCTAACAATGCCTCAGCGGCGGATCTCGTCTTACGTTTTATTCGTGATGGGGTTTCTATCGCTTTATTTAAGGGAGCGACCTTCCATCTTATCGGTGATCGGAGGGGCAGGCGGGCCCTCTTGCTCCCCCCTTCGTCCCAACTGGATTGGCTTCAACTGGGTTTGGTGGTTCACCCCGGCCCTTCTGCCTTCCCACTCCTTTCCTTATGGGATATCTTGAGCGTCTCTCTTGTCTCCTGTGCTGCTTCATTCATGCCCCTGTCATTAGTCACTTTTTCCCCTCACATTTCCTTCCACCCTTTTCCTCCCTTCCCTGTCAATAGTTTATCATTTTATGGACATTGTAGTTCCTTCTTCTAATGTGGGATTTTATCGGTTTTAGCTAATCCAAGGTCGAAAGGACTGTTGACCGCGTATTTTGGTCCCTTCTCAACCCAACCAACCAAACAACCAAGCGATGTGTTCCACAGTGGTGCCAGAGCCGGGGGGGGGGGGGGGGGGGGGGGAAGCAGATCTGGCCTGCAATGCCATTCGGATGAGGCGTCGATCGGTGGATGGCCCAGGTGGTGCGAGAAGATTACCGTTTTGGTGCGCAACTTCTGAACGCAGCAGCCAATCGCTCGGAAGGACCACACTTTAGGCGGTCGTTTTCACGATACCCGTACGGAACAAACCATCTGTCATCGGAACCTCACACCACATTACGTCATCTTGCCACAGCTGCCTTCTCAACTACTGTAAAAAGATTTTCTTGTTGCCGAGTATGATGGCTTCAAAACCAGAAATATTGCAACCACAGGAAGAAGAGTGATTTCATTGATTTATGCCTCCAACTGAGGCCTTTTCCTGTCGATTCTGAGCAGCTGTTTGTCTGAGATGTTTCCATCGGCCACCCAGGTAAAAACCACGCTATTTCAACGCTGGACGTCGCAGTTCTCACCTCCATCACGCAGACGTCAAAAGAAATGTGGGTAAGAGGGACGACCTTCTCAATTCGTGGCCGGCCGCTGTGGACGGGCGGTTCTAGGCGATTCAGTCCGGAACCAAGCTGCTGCTACGGTCGCTGCCTCCGACATGGATGTGTGTGAAATCCTTAGGTTCGTTAGGTTTATGTAGTTCTAAGTCTAGGGGACTGAGGGCCACAGATGTTCAGTCCAATAGTGCCTAGAGCCATTTGAGCTATTTCTCAATGCGTGACACGTTGACGGTGGCGTTGAGCAGAATTGTGGTGAAATGTGGTGGCAGTGCGAGGTCATTAACCCACCTTACAGCTCGCATGAACTTCTGAGGTGTGGCCTTTTTTTTTCGCATCTGTCGACACCTTGCCGTTCGGAGCGTCGCGAAGACTGAAGGAGACTGTACACAGGGCAACGGTTTTGCGCCATCGCAGAGGATGGTTTTAGGCAAGTTTGAATCAAATTTCTTACGTTTGCGTGGCAGTGGGAGGCAATTATGGGATTTCGAAAAAGTGATCCTGTAAATTCGTGACGCAGTGTGGATGAGAACACTCCAAACTACTTTGTGCGTTTGCCCTGCAGCATGTACTACGCTTCAGGTATAATGTCTAGTTTCCTGGTGACTCCTGGGAGATACAAGGGTTATTCGGAAAGTAAGGAACGATCGGTCGCGAAATGGAAACCACAGTGAAAGTCGGATGAAGCTTTGCACAGGTGTGTTGGGCAGTGTTTCTAGTATGCCCATCGATCTCATTACATATTTTTTTTTTAGTTCCGAGCTCACAGGGAGTACATAAAGATACCTAAAACAATAGTGTCCCCCGCCAAGTACAAGGGCCTGGTGAGAAACTTCGCCTGCTTCGCCTGAAGCTATGCAGCCAACATTACATAATTGTCCTGCGTTTTCTTCTTCAAGAAAATTCTCAGCTGCATTCTGCAGGAGCAATGAAGATGCTCTTGCATCGTTTTCAATTGGAATTGTTTGATTATCCACTATACAGCCCCTAATTGTCTCCTTCTGAGTTTCATCTCCGCTCACATGAACCGCTGGCTATGAAGACAACGAGCTGTAGGCCAGCATAGAGAATTGGCGGAAAGCACTGGCGGCTGCCTTCTGTAACAAGGTTATTGGAAATATGGTACAACGCTACGACAAACGTCTAAGTCGGATTGGCGACTATGGAGGTAAGTAGCTGGAAGTTGTAGCTAACTGCTGCAAATAAAACAGTTTCGATTTTCACCGTGGTTTCCATTTCGCGACCTATCGTTCCTTACTTTCCGAATAGCCCTCGTACTTTGTTATGCTTTGTGTTGAATGCAGCCTGTAGCGGGACTTTGAATTTCGCCGCGCTACACTCGTTCCCTCAGATAAAAAATATCTCGTCGCATCGGTATGAGCGCTCGACGGCAGAGAAACTACTAAAATTGTTAACTTTTTTAGTTTTTTTATTCCGTTTCAATTGTCTCTTGATAGCGGTAGCTTAAGGCAGGCGTGATCGGATGCTGACGTAAAAACTTAATGGCTAATCTTGATCTGATTGTAATGTGTAGACATTGTGGAAGTTATTAAGAAATTCGGTGGATGGAAGTAGCAAAGTGAATTAAATTGCATACAGTATCAAGATGATTTTAATTGGTATAAATTAGTGATCCCTGGACTATTGCAAGATTTCAAGCAGATTTTTTTCACGCTGAAATGAGGGAGATTTTAGAAGACGTGGACGCCACCCGAAAGAAGATAAGTTAATCTGGTAAAGGATGATCTCTCGTCCACGCCACTTCCCCCTGTCAGTTACATTCTGTTATTCTCTGTTTCTTTTCAATAACTTTTGTAATGAAAATTGGTTTAACTTTTGCTCAAAAACGCCACAAGGACCACCCCAACAATAGCTTTTCCGAATAACGAAGTCCGATAGCTTTTCTGTTATTAATACAAAGTCCGATTTGCTTTTCATTCTTTCCCTTTTTCACGGTCTCTCTTCTCCCATTTTTTTTATTAACCACTACAAGCCTAGTCGTCGGATATGGGGTGTCTATAAACCTGCTTTCTCGGATCGCTAGATAACAATTCAAACTAATCGTATTAAAGAGTTTTATTCAAAAAAATGTTCAAATGTGTGTGAAATCTTATGGGACTTAACTGCTAGGGTCATCAGTCCCTCAGCTTACACACTACTAAACCTAAATTATCCTAAAGACAAACACACACACACCCATGCCCGAGGGAGGACTCAAACCTCCGTCGGGACCAGCCACACAGTCCATGACTACAGCGCCTTAGATTGCACAGATAATCTGGTGCAAAGATTTTTATTATGGAAAGTAATTGACAATACTGAGCTTTGTGCTAAACAGATGTGTTGCAAGAAAAGTGTGTCAGACACAATAAGAAATCTCTTCAGTATAACAATTCCGAGATTAATCTGCATAGAATGTTCAGGTCGCTGGTCTTGAAGCCAGTCGGGCGCGGAGCTTATGTTCTCTTCGCGCAGAGGCCGCTACTGTAGCGTTGTCGTTCTGGAAAGGGGTCGGTCGGCATGCAATTGGCTGACTTCTTCACAGCCCTCTCTACTCTCTCGTTCCCGACTGGCGGGCCGGCCCTTGATTTTACGCCGTAACACTTCGATTTCGATATTCCTGTCGATTACTACCCTAACATTCACTTTCCCCTCTTCGTGTTCAAGAAATCAGCATGCTGACGGGGGGAAGAAAATGCGGAACCATTGCTCGAATATCCTATGCGTGCTCGAGTTAGAGTCGTCGTGGTACTCTCGACTAGACTCTGTCGGAATGGTGGCGAGGCGAGTCTGGGTGACCTCTGGTGTCATGTAGTGTCATCGCAGCCATCAGTTCTCTTCGCACAGAGGCCGCTACTGTAGCGTTGTCGTCCTGGAAAGGGGTCAGTCAACGTGCAATTGGCTGACGTCTTCTTCACAGCTCTCTCTTTTCTTTCGTTCCCGACTTGCGGGCCGGCGCTTGACTTTATGCTGTAACACTTTGATCTCGATATTCCTGTCGATAACTACCCTAACATTCATTTTGACTTCGCCGAGGTCGAGAAATCAGCATGCTGAGGGGGAGAAGAAAATGCGGAACCGTTGCTCGAATATCCTATGCGTGCTCGAGTTAGAGTCATCGTGGTACTCTCGACTGGACTCTGTCGGAATGGTGGCGAGTCTGGGTGACCTCTGGTCTAGCGTAGGGTCGCCGCAGCCCTCAGCCCTCAGTCCGGCCGTTACAGCGAGCGGCGCCGAGGCGCGGGCAGCGCCACAGTCGCGCCTAATTGGCCGGCGCCGCTAATGCGACTTGTAACGCGGCCCAGTCGTTAGGAGGCCCCGCTATTGAGCTCCGCGGGCGCTAATGGACAGCCAGCCGGCCCCCACCCGGCCCCCACCCCCACTCCCACCCCCACTCTCACCCACCCTCTGCCGCGGCCACTCTGATGAACGGCCTCTGGAGTGTGCGTTCATAAAGCACTGCCAAAGTCTCTCGCCAGCCCCTCGCTGCACCCGCACCTCCAGCTATATATATAGTGCCAACGTGATGCAACAGGAGGCTTTTAACCAGTTGCGACTTTCCCCGTGAACTGGGGGGAGAATTTGGGATGGATCAGAGACCATAAGAGATCTTAAGGGGAGAGTGTACCTTATACAGGGTGGTCCATTGATACTGACGGGGCCAAATATCACACGAAATAAGCATCAAACGAAAAAACTACAAACAACGAAACTCATCTAGCTTGAAGAGGGGAAACCAGATGGCGCTATGGTTGGCCCGCTGGATGGCGCTGCCATAGGTCAAACGGATATCAACTGCGGTTTTTTTTCAATAGGAACCCCCATTTTTATTACATATTCGCGTAGTACGTAAATAATTATGAAGGTTTTAGTTGGATCACTTTTTTCGCTTTGTGATAGATGGCGTTGTAATAGATACAAACATATAAGTACGTGGTATTAGGTAACATTCCGCGGTGCGGACGGTTTTTGCTTCATGATACATTACTCGTGTTAAAATGGACCCTTTACCAATTGCGGAAAAGGACGGTATCGTGTTGTGATCAAAATGCCCAACGGGCGTGTGCTATGTATGCTGCTCGGTATCCTGGACGACATCATCCAAGTGTCCGGACCGTTCGCCGGAAACAGGTGTTCAGCCACATATGAAACGTCAACCATGACCTGCAACAAATGATGATGCCCAAGCATGTGCTTTAGCTGCTGTCGCGTCTAATCCGCACATCAGTACCAGACAAATTGCGCGAGAATCGGGAATCTCAAAAACGTCGGTGTTCAGAATGCTACATCAACATCAATTGTACCCGTACCATGTTTCTATGCACCAGGAATTGCATGGCGACGAATTTGAACGTCGTGTACAGTTCTGCCACTGGGCACAAGAGAAATTACGGGACGATGACACATTTTTTACACGCGTTCTATTTAGCGACGAAGCGTCGTTCACCAACAGCGGTAACGTAAACCGGCATAATATGCACTATTGGGCAACGGAAAATCCACGATGGGTGCGACAAGTGGAACATCAGCGACCTTGGCGGGTTAATGTATGGTGCGGTAGTATAGGAGGAAGGATGATTGGCCCCCATTTTATCGATGGCAATCTAAATGGTGCATTGTAGCTGATTCCCTACATAATGTTCTACCGATGTTACTACAGGATGTTTCACTGCATGACAGAATGGCGATGTACTTACAACATGATGGATGTCCGGCACATAGCTCGCGTGCGGTTCAAGCGGTATTGAATACCATATTTCATGACAGGTGGATTGGTCGTCGAAGCACCACACCATTGCCCGCACGTTCACCGGATCTGACGTCCTCGGATTTCTTTCTGTGGGGAAAGTTGAAGGATATTTGCTATCGTGATCCACCGACAACGCCTGGCAACATGCGACAGCGCATTGTCAATGCATGTGCGAGCATTACGGAATGCGAACTAGTCGCTGTTGAGAGGAATGTCGTTACACGTATTGTCAAATGCATTGAGGTTGAGGGACATGATTTTCAGCATTTATTGCATTAATGTGGTATTTACAGGTAATCACGCTGTAACAGCATGCGTTCTCAGGAATGATAAGTTCACAAAGGTACATGTATCACATTGGAACAACCGAAATAAAATGTTGAAACGTACTTATGTACTGTATTTTAATTTAAAAAACCTACCTTACCAACTGTTGGTCTAAAATTGTGAGCCATATGTTTGTGACTATTACAGCGCCATCTATCACAAAGTGAAAAAAGTGGTCCAACTAAAACATTCATATTTCTATACGTACTACACGAATAGGTAAAAAAATATGTGGGTTCCTATTTAGAAAAACGCAGTTGATATCCGTTTAACCTACGGCAGCGCCATCTAGCGCGCCAACCATAGCGCCATCTTGTTTCCTCCTTCAAGCTAGACAAGTTTCGTTCTTCGTAGTTTTTTTGTTTGACGCTTATTTCGTGAGATATTCGGCCCGGTCACGATCAATGGACCACCCTGTATATAGTACCAACGTGATGCAACAGAAGGCTTTTAACCAGTTGCTACTTCACTCGTGCACTGGAGGGAGAATGTTGGATGGCTCAGAGACCGTAAGAGGTCTTAAGGGGAGAGTATACCTTGTACACTTACAATGTCAAATTTATCAGTTTTAGGTACACTTATCTCGTGAACGGTTCATGATAATGTTATAAAATTTTAATGGCTGGTAGAAGAAGAGTCTCTCTCCATTTACCTATCATTGTAGATAAGTCAAGTGCAGAACTTGTTTTTTAGAGAATTTTCAATTTGCAAAATTTTTTTCGCATATGTAAGCCATATTAATTCATAATTTCTACAGTATTAAACTTAACTTACTGCATCATTGACATTCAGTCCAGTTTTTGCCATTTTTAAGTTTCACTGTTCTGATTGGCTAGCAGGCTGTGGCGCGCAATTCGAACCGTGGCGCGCATTCAAATCGGGGGGAACACGCTCCCTAGTATTACTAGGAGCGTGTTACTGGAAAATTCACTTCCGGTCGCTTGCGCAACCGTCTGATAACGCGCGCTGGCGCAGACCGGACGTTGACGTCACGATAAGGATTGCTGGCTGCAGCTGAGCCGCAGCACGGAGCGTCATTCGCTCTGCGAACGTCGAGGGGTGCGGACGCTTAGCTCTGGGTGTCTCGCTGGGCGTTGGCTTGCTACGTTTACCTGTATTAACGTGCCACAGCAATGCCTCGGCGACGTGGTTACCGTCGTCGCTGGCGGCGCAGCGTTCCTGTTTACCGTTCTTTGAAGGCGATAGACATTGATCTTTCTGGACAGTTCAATAAACAACAACTAATTGGAGGTCCAAACGTATTTCGTGGACTACGTTTGAATTTTACATGTGATGTACAAGCCGTGTTTGGAGGTAGTACATGGCTCACACTTGCTGTAGTATGGGGCAACCATTGTGATTATGGTGGCCTTGAAGCTTTTCCAGATGCAAATATTCTTACATGGAAGACATGGAGTATAGCAGAGACAACAGGACTTTTGGCTAAACAGCCGTATGGTACACTTGTTCCAATTATGCCATTTGTGTTGAGTACTAGAAGGAAGAAGAAATTGAATGCAGATGAATACCTGTTTATCTGGGCTAAGGTTGGTAATGGAAATTGTAAAATAAAGATTAATGGTGACTGTATGTTATATTACAGACAATAAAGTTTGTCCTACCCGAGAACCATCCTTATCTACCCCGTGAGATTTTTTTTAAAATTAAAAACAATATTCACTTGAAACATTGTGGACGGCACTCTTGGTGCTTCGACATCTTCTGCGAAGGGTAAAAAGAACGAAACAAGAGGAGTAGGTATAACCACTCAGTATGTTCTTATTAATGGACCTACTTTATTTTGTGGTGCGAGGTTAAATTTTTCCTTAATGAAAGTTTCTTCTTCCTCCAGTTTCCTGAAAGAAATGTACCTAATCACTAAAGGAAAAATCTCAGAAATCCGGCTTTAATAATGAACATGGTTTGTTGCTGACCTCAGAACATCCCTGCACCATGTCCTGGGTCATCTGCAGTTTCTTCATCCTCCCTGGCTCTCTTAACATGCCTTGAGTGCATTCTTGCCTTCCTAGCCACCACAGTCACTTCATAATCTGCTTTCTTCACGCGGGCAGCATCCAATTTGGAACGTGACATCACCATATTTTCCCCAGGTTGTATGCCTAACTTTTGAAGCAGCCTAACTCTTCCCACATTTCCATCATTAAATGAAAGAACTGCATCAAAATGGTTCAAATGGCTCTGAGCACTATGGGACTTAATATCTGAGGTCATCAGTCCCCTAGAACATAGAACTACTTAAAACTAACTAACATATGAACATCACACACATCCATGCCCGAGGCATGATTCGAACCTGCGACCATAGCGATCGCGCGGCTCCAGACTGAAGAGCCTAGAACCGTTCGGCCACATCGGCCGGCGAACTGCATCATAAATGCCCAAATTCGATGTATCTTTTCCTACAAAAACTGTTTCAGGAATTCTAGACCATATGATACTGTTAAATGAGTCATTCGGGTTCTGTGAGGACAAGGCACAAGTGAATGTAGCGCCCGACCAGGGAAGCCAACTGTCAGGCACGATATATTTTCATAAATCAGCAAATTAGGTTTCTGAAGTTCAAGAACTAGACAGAAGGCAAACGAGGGGTGTTGCAACATGTTCTGCCCATAAAGTAAATGAATATTTACAATCTTTAATAGCTGAAATGCCCTGACAAAACATATTTCCCTGGTAAAATACACTCCAAGGAAGGTTTATGAGCAAAAAAAAATGTTTTATATATTTTGCTCCCTACGAATCTCCAGTTAAGAGGAAACTAACAAAACCAAAAATCTAAAGTGAAATTCACGGGAGAGAGTTTCGATACAGCTGCAGCATATTTCACAGTCATCGAGAAAGTATGGTTCCCCACAAGATTTTAGACCAGGTATATGATGACGGATGACCAGCTTCAAGACCTAAGTGCAAACAGCCTGATAGAAACATTTTTGTACTCAAGTCTTCAAGATGACCACCATAGATTGAAATTAAGAGTTAAGTGTACATACGGGACAAGTCGGGACGGAAAGAGACAGGTGCGAATACTGAAAATTGCGCAAATATCTCGTGTGAGGCGAGGAAGCTCACATTGCTTGCAGTGGTGCCTTCCAGCACGGCAATGCAACCACCCGCATAAGTCATACAGTACTCGGGCGTCTGCAAGCTCTCCGCCGGACAACAGAGACAAGATATATTGTCACCTGTAACGGGAATAAAAATAAAATACCGTTTGAAATAAGCGAAGCGACCGTACTCACTACCTCTCTTCCATTAATTTCATAATTACTTGGAAAGTCAGTGTTCTGGCATTTATATTACGAAACGACTAAAACGGTGCACAGTTCCAATACAGGCTCTATCCATGGGAAAACAATTATTTAGTTTCGACATTTCATACGACACTATACAGACTAAAGGCGAGCTGTATAAAGAAAGCGATCCGGGTGTCGAAAACAGCACGTTCCAGACTCGTATACCTGCTGGCGAAAGTATCCTTCCTCATTGAAGACCTACAGGCAAATGTGATGCTAACATCAGAGCTTCGCAAAGTCTGCTAAAAGTATTGATAGGGAAAGGTATGACATACCTCCACAGTTTCTCAGTACAGGTGCCATTATTGACCGAACGAGGTCAAAGAAAAACTTTTACGTAGGGTTCGTGCGCACCAGAGTGGCAGGCCATGGTTTCCACCATATTATTTGCTGCAACAGGTCGTATCAGGAACCAAACATGATGCGTGAGTGTAAACTGTGTCATCGAATATTCAAACGTAACCACATGCAGGGTGACAATCACTGAATTACACTACTGGGCATTAAAATTGCTACACCACGAAGATGACGTGCTACAGACGCGAAATTTAACCGACAGGAAGAAGATGCTGTAATTTGTAAATGATTAGCTTTTCAGAGCATTCACACAAGGTTGGCGCCAGTGGCGACATCTAAAACGTGCTTACGTGAGGAAAGCTCCCAACCCATTTCTCATACATAGACACCAGTTGACCGGCGTTGCCTGGTGAAACGTTGTTGTGATGTCTCGTGTAAGGACGAAAAATGCGTACCATCACGTTTCCGACTTTGATAAAGGTCGGATTGTAGCCTATCGCGATTGCGGTTTATCGTATGGTCCACCACAGGCTCTTATGCAAGCAGCTACACGACTTGGCACTGACTGTCAGAACCCGGATGTCCTTGTGAGGAATATCGTGACAAATTCTGTCCAACTGCCGTGTTAGATCGTCAAAATCCAGAGATGGTTGCCCATAATGCTCCGAACGTTCTCAGCTGTGGAGATATCCGGCCAAGGTAGCGTTTGGCAAACACGAAGATGTGTTTCTAAAACACATCTTATCCTGCTGAATTGTAGGGCCAGGATGACTTGCTGTGCCACGGATGATAACCAAAGTTATCCTGTTATGAAAACAAATGGCACACCAGACTATCACTCCTGTTTGGTGGGTCTTATTGGGGGGGAGGGGGGGCGGGGTTAAAAATGGCTCTGAACACTATGGGACTTAACAACTGAGGTCATCACTCCCCTTAGAACTACTTAAACCTAACTAACCTAAGGACGTCACACACATCCATGCCCGAGGCAGGATTCGAACCTGCGTAGCGGTCGCGCGGCTCCGGACTGAAGAAGCGCCTAGAACCGCTCGGCCACACAAGCCGGCGGGGGGGGGGGGGGGGGGGAGTTGACAGACAGGCTGGTATCCCAGTATCCCACTGCTTTGCAGGGCGTCTTCAGACACGTCTCTGACCTGAAATCTCATTGCCTGCAGTAGAATTGTGATGAGTCCCACATCGAACTGACCCCAAATGTCCAATGAAGACGTGTTTGGAGATGCCCCGGACAGTGATACTATACCAGCTGTCGCGCCTCATACCATCCGTCAACCTAGATTGATGGCCTGGGTTGCCATTTCTTTTTCATAGCAGGACTTCTTTGGTTGTCATTCGCGGAATTCTTATGTCATGTTTTGTTGCCCTTCGTGGCAAGCTATCCTGGGTAATATTTCAGCAAGATAACGCGCGGCCGCACACGGCGACAGTTGTAAAATCTCTTCTTGGTGCGTGCCAAATCTTGCCTTGGTCATCACAGTTACCAGATATTTCCCAACTTTCGGAGCATTTTGGGCAGGGCCCTCCAGGCAACTCGGGATTTTGACACGGTAATCGGATAGAATTTGGCACGACAACCCACAGGAGGAAATCAAGCAATTGGAAATTTGTGGTCAGCTCTTATGGGACCAAACTGCTGAAGTCATCGGTCCCTAAGCTTAAACTATACGTAATCTAACTTAAACTCACTTACGCTATGGACGACATACACACCCATGCCCGAGGGAGGACTCGAACCTCCGATGGTGGAAGCCGCACAGTTCGTGACAAGACGCCTAAGACCGCTCGGCTACCCCGTGAGGCCATCAAACAATAATTGCTTGCATGAGAGCCAGAGATGGACCAAAGCATTCCTGAATTGCTCAGTTTGTGAAGTTCTTTCTCTTGAATACGTCATCCATTTTTTCTGAAATTTTCATCATTTGCTTGTCTGTACATATTCGTCACATCTGCCGAGTTCTGTCCCATTCGGATCATTCCTGCGTGTTGTGTCTTTTTGGTGTTAAAGTTCAATTTATAGAAAAATACCAAACCAGTGTAATTTTTGAGAGATACAGGGATTAACTTAAGAGCAGATCACATTTACTGCCTTCATGGACTTATAGAAGTACGTTCCTCATTATCCTTCAGTCTTGGCTATCGAGTTTGTGTGTGAGACCCTTAATGTTGGGTAGCAGAAACACTGATGCATATAGGACTGCACAGCGAATGACGGCCTTGAGCTTCAGTTTTGTACGAGGTGCATTCAAGTTCTAAGGCCTCCGATTTTTTTTTCTAATTAACTACTCACCCAAAATCAATGAAACTGGCGTTACTTCTCGACGTAATCGCTCTGCAGACGTACACATTTTTCACAACGCTGACGCCTTGATTCCATGGCAGCGGCGAAGGCTTCTTTAGGAGTCTGTTTTGACCACTGGAAAATCGCTGAGGCAACAGCAGCACGGCTGGTGAATGTGCGGCAACAGAGAGTGTTTTTCATTGTTGGAAAAAGCCAAAAGTCACTAGGAGCCAGGTCAGGTGAGTTGGGAGCACGAGGAATCACTTCAAAGTTGTTATCACGAAGAAACTGTTGCGTAACGTTAGCTCGATGTGCGGGTGCGTTGTCTTGGTGAAACAGCATACACGCATCCCTTCCCGGACGTTTTTGTTGCAGTGCAGGAAGGAATTTGTTCTTCAAAACATTTTCGTAGGATGCACCTGTTACCGTAGTGCCCTTTGGAACGCAATGGGTAAGGATTACGCCCTCGCTGTCCCAGAACATGGACACCATCATTTTTTCAGCACTGGCGGTTACCTGAAATTGGTGGCGGTGAATCTGTGTGCTTCCATTGAGTTGACTGGCGCTTTGTTTCTGGATTGAAAAATGGCATCCATGTCTCATCCATTGTCACAACCGACGAAAAGAAAGTCCCATTCATGCTGTCGTTGCGTGTCAACATTGCTTGGCAACATGCCACACGGGCAGCCATGTGGTCGTCCGTCAACATTCATGGCACCCACCTGGATGACGCTTTTCGCATTTTCAGGTCGTCATGCAGGATTGTGTGCACAGAACCCACAGAAATGCCAACTCTGGAGGCGGTCTGTTCAACAGTCATTCGGCGATCCACCAAAACAATTCTCTCCACTTTCTCGGTCATGTCGTCAGACCAGCTTCTACGAGCCCGAGGCTGTTTCGGTTTGTTGTCACACGATGTTCTGCCTTCTTTAAACTGTCGCACCCACGAACGCACTTTCGACACATCCATAACTCCATCACCACATGTCTCCTTCAACTGTCGATGAATTTCAATTTGTTTCACACTCGCAAATTCAGAAAACGAATGATTGCACGCTGTTCAAGTAAGGAAAACGTCGCCATTTTAAGTATTTAAAACAGTTCTCATTCTCGCTGCTGGCGGTAAAATTCCATCTGCCGTACGGTGCTGTCATCTCTGGGACGTATTGACATGAACGCGGCCTCATTTTAAAACAATGCATATGTTTCTATCTCTTTCCAGTCCGGAGAAAAAAATCGGAGGCCTTAGAACTTGAATGCACCTCGTATTACGGGATAAACACTTTTTGTTATAGGTGCTCTCGGTCAGCTGGCACGCAAGCTTCAGCTTGTTTACTAGATTTGATAATGCTGTTCTTCGGAAATATTACGTTCCAGCCATTCTCGCAGGTTTTTAAATCTACTGGTATTTTCTTTAATTTTCTGCAGTGTGCAGGGAGAGTCACTGATATTCGTGACTTATTATGTTTTCTTTCCAAGCGACCCGTTGAGACCTACCTGTTGTTTTTGTTGTGGTCTTCAGTCCTGAGACTGGTTTGATGCAGCTCTCCATGCTACTCTATCCTGTGCAAGCTTCTTCATCTCCCATTACTTACTGCAACCTACATCCTTCTGAATCTGCTTAGTGTATTCATCTCTTGGTCTCCCTCTACGATTTTTACCCTCCACGCTGCCCTCCAATGCTAAATATGTGAATCCTTGATGCCTCAAAACATGTCCTACCAACCGATCCCTTCTTCTAGTCAAGTTGTGCCACAAACTTCTCTTCTCCCCAATCCTATTCAATACCTCCTCATTAGTTACGTGATCTATCCACCTTATCTTCAGCATTCTTCTGTAGCACCACATTTCGAAAGCTTCTATTCTCTTCTTGTCCAAACTAGTTATCGTCCATGTTTCACTTCCATACATGGCTACACTCCATACAAATACTTTCATAAACGACTTCCTGACACTTAAATCTATACTCGATGTTAACAAATTTCTCTTCTTCAGAAACGATTTCCTTGCCATTGCCAGTCTACATTTTATATCCTCTCTACGTCGACCATCATCAGTTATTTTACTCCCTAAATAGCAAAACTCCTTTACTACTTTAAGTGTCTCATTTCCTAATCTAATTCCCTCAGCATCACCCGATTTAATTTGATTACGTTCCATTATCCTCGTTTTGCTTTTGTTGATGTTCATCTTATATCCTCCTTTCAAGACACTGTCCATTCCGTTCAACTGCTTTTCCAAGTCCTTTGCTGTCTCTGACAGAATTACAATGTCATCGGCGAACCTCAAAGTTTTTACTTCTTCTCCATGAATTTTAATACCTACTCCGAATTTTTCTTTTGTTTCCTTTACTGCTTGCTCAATATACAGATTGAATAACATCGGGGAGAGGCTAAAACCCTGTCTCACTCCTTTCCCAACCACTGCTTCCCTTTCATGCCCCTCGACTCTTATAACTGCCATCTGGTTTCTGTACAAATTGTAAATAGCCTTCCGCTCCCTGTATTTTACCCATGCCACCTTCAGAATTTGAAAGAGAGTATTCCAGTTAACATTGTCAAAAGCTTTCTCTAAGTCTACAAATGCTAGAAACGTAGGTTTCCCTTTTCTTAATCTTTCTTCTAAGATAAGTCGTAAGGTCAGTATTGCCTCACGTGTCCCAGTATTTCTACGGAATCCAAACTGATCCTCCCTGAGGTCGGCTTCTACTAGTTTTTCCATTCGTCTGTAAAGAATTCGTGTTAGTATTTTGCAGCTGTGACTTATTAAACTGATAGTTCGGTAATTTTCACATCTGTCAACACCTGCTTTCTTTGGGATTGGAATTATTATATTCTTCTTGAAGTCTGTGGGTATTTCGCCTGTCTCATACATCTTGCTCACCAGATGGTAGAGTTTTGTCATGACTGGCTCTCCCAAGGCCATCAGTAGTTCTAATGGAATGTTGTCTACTCCCGGGGCCTTGTTTCGACTCAGGTCTTTCAGTGCTCTGTCAAACTCTTCACTCAGTATCTTATCTCCCATTTCGTCTTCATCTACATCCTCTTCCATTTCCATAATATTGTCCTCAAGTACATTGCCCTTGTATAAACCCTCTATATACTCCTTCCACCTTTCTGCCTTCCCTTCTTTGCTTAGAACTGGGTTGCCATCTGAGCTCTTGATATTCATACAAGTGGTTCTCTTCTCTCCAAAGGTCTCTTTAATTTTCCTGTAGGCAGTATCTATCTTACCCCTAGTGAGACAAGCCTCTACATCCTTGCATTTGTCCTCTAGCCATCCCTGCTTAACCATTTTGCACTTCCTGTCGATCTCATTTTTGAGACGTTTGTATTCCTTTTTGCCTGCTTCATTTACTGCATTTTTATATTTTCTCCTTTCATCCATTAAATTCAATATTTCTTCTGTTACCCAAGGATTTCTATTAGCCCTCGTCTTTTTACCTACTTGATCGTTTGCTGCCTTCACTACTTCATCCCTCAGAGCTACCCATTCTTCTTCTACTGTATTTCTTTCCCCCATTCCTGTCAATTGTTCCCTTATGCTCTCCCTGAAACTCTCTACAACCTCTGGTACTTTCAGTTTATCCAGGTCCCATCTCCTTAAATTCTCAGCTTTTTGCAGTTTCTTCAGTTTCAATCTGCAGTTCATAACCAACAGATTGTGGTCAGAATCCACATCTGCCCCTGGAAATGTCTTACAATTTAAAACCTGGTTCCTAAATCTCTGTCTTACCATTATATAATCTATCTGATACCTTTTAGTATCTCCAGGATTCTTCCAGGTACACAACCGTCTTTTATGATTCTTGAACCAAGTGTTAGTTATGATTAAGTTATGCTCTGTGCAAAATTCTACAAGGCGGCTTCCTCTTTCATTTCTTCCCCCCAATGCATATTCACCTACTATGTTTCCTTCTCTCCCTTTTCTTACTGACGAATTCCAGTCACCCATGACTATTAAATTTTCGTCTCCCTTCACTACCTGAATAATTTCTTTTATCTCGTCATACATTTCATCTATTTCTTCATCATCTGCAGAGCTAGTTGGCATATAAACTTGAACTACTGTAGTGGGCGTGGGCTTCGTGTCTATCTTGGCTACAATAATGCGTTCACTATGCTGTTTGTAGTAGCTAACCCGGACTCCTATTTTTTTATTCATTATTAAACCTACTCCTGCATTACCCCTATTTGATTTTGTATTTATAACCCTGTATTCACCTGACCAAAAGTCTTGTTCCTCCTGCCACCGAACTTCACTAATTCCCACTATATCTAACTTTAACCTATCCATTTCCCTTTTTAAATTTTCTAACCTACCTGCCCGATTAAGGGATCTGACATTCCACGCTCCGATCCGTAGAACGCCAGTTTTCTTTCTCCTGATAACGACGTCCTCCTGAGTAGTCCCCGCCCGCAGATCCGAATGGGGGACTATTTTACCTCCGGAATATTTTACCCAAGAGGACGCCATCATCATTTAATCATACAGTAAAGCTGCATGTCCTCGGGAAAAAATACGGCTGTAGTTTCCCCTTGCTTTCAGCCGTTCGCAGTAGCAGCACAGCAAGGCCGTTTTGGTTAATGTTACAAGGCCAGATCGGTCAATCATCCAGACTGTTGCCCCTGCAACTACTGAAAAGGCTGCTGCCCCTCTTCAGGAACCACATGTTTGTCTGGCCTCTCAACATATAGCCCTCCGTTGTGGTAGCACCTACGGTACGGCCATCTGTATCGCTGAGGCACGCAAGCCTCCCCACCAACGGCAAGGTCCATGGTTCATGGTTCATGATACTTTTTTCTGAAAGCAATGATCTGATTTAGTAAAGTTTATGTTGGATTACACACAAGTTCCAAGTCGTTTGGAAACACCAGGCAAGCGGCAGTGCGCTCATGCCCCAGAGCGATATCGTGGGGTAGTCCCTGTCTTGCCATCTCGTTTCGACCCTTATTGTCTTTTGCAGTAGTAGAAAGAGGAGATGGGTGAGCTCACCTCCCTGTCTTAGTCCTGTCGTGATTTCAAATGTTGTTGAAAATGCTCCTCTGAATTTAATTCATGATTTGTTACCGTTTAAAGTCTCCTGGATAAGGTAGGGGTCTTTTGGTCCTGTCCTAGTTTCTGAGGGTTCTTTGTCGACGTAGGTCACAGTTGAACCATACGTCTTCTTAAAATCTCCAAAAGACGGCGACATACTTCTTCCCAGCCATTCTCAATTGTTGTAGCACTGACTTTGGGTCGAGTATCTGTTCAGTACAAGTGTGACTTCTACAAGTGATTACTACAAGTGTGAGTTCTACAAGTGTTCACTACAAGTGTGACTTCTACAAGTGATCACTACAAGTGTGACTTCAGGTCTAGTATCAGTGTAAGTGCTCCCTTTTCTGAATTCTCTCTGGTATTCCCATAGTTGTGTCTAGTTGGGATTCGCCTCTGTCTAATATGGCCTTGAAGAGAATCTTGTATTTGACGTGCATCAGCGTGGTAGCTGTATAGTTACACATGTTGTAATAGGACACTCTTTTCTAACATTACCTTTATTACAAGTAATTCAAGATCGCTTAAATACTGTTTACTGGATAATCGGTTTCAACACACTAAAGGAGCCATCATCGTATCTGATATAGATTAACATTTATAAACCATTTGGACATAAAGACACATGACGCAGACCAGCTGATATAAAATCACTGTCACAAAAATTTAGAAACAACTGCTCTCCTCGTCATTCGTTTCCATAAGATGTATAAAACCGAAGTCACTAGACAAAACTATTTGGTACATGACCGCTGCTCCACTGACAGCGGTACCAGAGCCGTAGACGATACCAGAGTTAATTCCGAATCTGGTATAGGTGAACATTCTCTGCTGCTTCACTGGAAGAATTTCATATGATTTTGTATACGATGTATTATATTTCAGACTAAAATGTACAAAAAGAAATAAATTTGATAGTACTCTGTACGTACAGTTAAAATTACTCTTGTTTTAAAAAATATTTGAAATTACGAAATTAGTGGTATATTTAAAATTCGTATTATTCATTGCGCAATCTAACGCTAATTAGTACAGCAGAGGTTGAAAATACAGCTGTAGTTGCAAATTTCTTTAATTTCACACGACCGGTTTCGGGCTGTTATAAGCCTATCTTCAGATGCGGTACTGGAAATAGCAAAAGACGGAAGATAATTTTCACACGCCGCAACACACATAAAAACAAAAAAATTCTAAAGAGTTTTAAAAACGTTTAAAAAACATTTCGGAACTGCCGGTCGGGCTAGGTGCTATGAAACCTGTGTCAATACGAAAGTGGCACCAGGCACCAAATAGACCAGTAATTTCAACCTCTGTCATCTACATCTACATCTACATCTATACTCCGCGAGCCACCTTACGGTGTGTGGCGGAGGGTACTTATTGTACCACTATCTGATCCCCCCTTCCCTGTTCCATTCACGAATTGTGCATGGGAAGAACGACTGCTTGTAAGTCTCCGTATTTGCTCTAATTTCTCGGATCTTTTCGTTGTGATCATTACGCGAGATATATGTGGGCGGTAGTAATATGTTGCCCATCTCTTCCCGGAATGTGCTCTCTCGTAATTTCGATAATAAACCTCTCCGTATTGCGTAACGCCTTTCTTGAAGTGTCCGCCACTGGAGCTTGTTCGGCATCTCCGTAACGCTCTCGCGCTGACTAAATGTCCCCATGACGAATCGCGCTGCTTTTCGCTGGATCATGTCTATCTCTTCTATTAATCCAACCTGGTAAGGGTCCCATACTGATGAGCAATACTCAAGAATCGGACGAACAAGCGTTTTGTAATAATGCTCATAATGCTCAGTTGCGGATGTTCTTCCAACAGGATTGTTTGTAGCTAATTATTACATTTTTTTCTGCATTCATTTATTAAATAATGGTGTGGTTTAGTAAAGATTCTTCTTTTGTCAAGGAACTGAGTAAAGTCTGTTGTTTTGTAAACTCTTTGGAATACTGTGAGTACTACAGAATGTGAATAGTAATGGGCATGCCTCTGATGGAGACAGACGTATTTATATGATAGACGCCAACAATGTAATTTGGAATATTAAGTATAAATTATAAAAACGGTATGATAATGAAAAATGTGACAAAGAATAAAATTCAACAATAATACAGGCAAATCTTCATCAGTTATTTAGTCATCATGAACCTGATGACGCTGATGAGGTCCCATACTACGTGGAGCGTAGGGGACGATACGGGAGACCCGCACCGCCGACTAGGCGAGGTCCAAGCCGAGGTGGTTTGTCGTTGCTGTGGTGTCACCGCCAGACACCACACTTGCTAGGTGGTAGCCTTTAAATCGGCCGCGGTCCGTTAGTATACGTCGGACCCGCGTGTCGCCACTATCAGTGACTGCAGACCGAGCGCCGCCACACGGCAGGCCTAGAGAGACTTCCTAGCACTCGCCCCAGTTGTACAGCCGACTTTGCTAGTGATGGTTCACTGACAAATTACGCTCTCATTTGCCGAGACGATAGTTAGCATAGCCTTCAGCTACGTCATTTGCTACGACCTAGCAAGGCGCCATTACCAGTTACTATTGATGCTGTAAAACATGTACCGTCAAGAGCGATGTTCACCAATTGTGGATTAGAGTTAAGTATTCCAGTAGCTACGTACGTTCTTTGCTACTATAAAGTCCTTGTTCTGTTCCAGACCTCACGCCAGCCTGCGTGAGCTTAAACGCGTGCCTTTCGGCTTCCTCATAGTGGCTTGGCTGTCTTGCCAAGCCACAACAGTTTTTGTCTCTTTCGTTAGTTTGTGGGGCGGAGGGGGGGGGGGAGGAGGGTCATCTAGCAAAAGGGAAAAGGTTTGAAATTTGTGTAAAGTTCGTTGGGATAAGTGTGGGTATTTGTGCGCTGTGTGATGCGCTACCTCAAGACAAATGACTTACACAGTTTCTAACCATAATACCACATACTGCGTTGAACCTTTAACGTAAGGTTATACCTGTCGATAAATAGAGTATGACAGCATTTTAATTCTTTTTTTCTAAATCCGATCAATAACTAATTAATATCGAAAATCGTTCTTCTGTTGCTTCTGGGAGCCCTTGTATAGGCAACCTGCAACTGGAATCGGGAAACGGCCAATTTTTTTGACGCATGCAAGAAATGTTTAATGTTTATAGCTACCGAATTATTATACCGAATTCATTTCTTTAATATAACTATATGCTTTTTCCCGTGGCATGGGAAAAGGTTTTCGAAGATGCCTTCAGCGTCACAAAGTGTGTGGAACTTGGTTACATAGTAACAAGATAACGACGCAGCAAATCAGTCTGCCTTCGTCTCCCCCTCTGCGCCAAATATGAGAATAAATACAATCACGCACGGCTCATGTGTTATTTTGCTTCCAACGTAGCAGAATTTCTTCATGCTGTCTACCTCGTGATTCCTAACTTTGATGCTAAGTTTATCACTAATCTCACTCTACCTACTCCTCATTACTTATCCTTTTTCAATTTACTCTCAATCCATAATGTATGTTCATTACGCTGTTAACGCCATTCAGCCAGTCTTGAAATTCCTCGCTTTCACTAAGGATAGCAGTGTCGTCAACTGATCTGCAAATACGTCAGCTGTGAAACGCTCAAACGCTCAAAAAACTGCATACGGTTTGTTACCCTGTAGCGTCTTAGCGGACCTGTACCTACGAGGGTCCTGACGAGACTCTAGTGTAGGAGAATATTGCTCTCCCACTTCGCCTTGTGTCCAATAAGCGAGCTGGGCCTCCCAAGTTGGGCAATATCGCACGTGGAGGTCGCTGGATACTAAACAAGGCGAAATTGCTTCGCAAACACGGCATCTGATTTTACTTGTCAGGCACCTAGAGAATTCTGCATCGCCTGACAATTATACTGTGTGTACTGGGCTACTTATCGCTGTATACTGAAATTCAAACCACGTACAGACAATGCTCAAACAAATCGAAACGCAATGTACTTTTTTCACACAAATCAGTATTTACAGAGGTTCATCCCTGTATCCAAGACTGGAGAAGATAAAAGCAACATGCATATTTCTGTATGTACGAGAGTAATCCCAAAAGTAATATCTCTTTTTTTTATAAGTACATAGACCTGTTTATTTCTACAACGGTTTACATCAGTTTACAGATTCAACATTTAGCTATTTTTCAACATAATCACCAAATCTGTCGATGTATTTTTGTAGACGCTGTGGCAGTTTTTGTATGCACATGTCATACCAGCTCGCCGCCATGCTGGTCAGAAAGTTATGAACCTCTTCTTTCACCTCGTCGTCGGAGCTGAATCTCTGGGACCACAATTAACGCTGACAGGTACTTTGAGACTCTTAAAAAACTCAAACGGGCAATTCAGAAACGGAGAAGAGGAATGTTGAGCAAGGGCGTACACATTCTCCATGACAACGCTCGCCCACACATCGCTCGGCAAACCGTTGCTCTCCTGCAACAGTTTCAGTGGAACTTAATCCCCCACCCACACTATAGTCCTGACTTGGATCCCAGTGACTATCACCTGTTCCCTAGGTTAACAGAACATTTGGCCGGAAAGCGATTCAGCTCCGACGACGAGGTGAAAGAAGAGGTTCAGAACTATCTGAACAGCATGGCGGTGACCTTGTATGACATGGGCATACAAAAACTGCCACAATGTCTACAAAAATGCATCGACAGAAATTGTGATTATATCGAAAAATAACTAAATGTTCAAGCTGTAAACTGACGTAAACCATTGTAGAAATAAACAGGTCTATATACTTATAAAAAAAATAGAAAACTTTACTTTTGAGATTAACGTCGTTTTATGTATACGTTGATGTTGATTCCATGATGGTGTTACGGAGTTTCAGGAATGATGGACAAATGTAAACATTCCTTGGAACACATTTCTGGTCATATCTCCATATCCTGCTAGCGATCCTTTCCTGCAGGTGGTCTCCATTTAGCAAAGTCACCCTTTATATTCAGGTTTTTGCCGATTGCACCCAGTGAGAAAAATGCTAAAATATTCTTGGATACTGTAATACAAATCACGAGAATCTGTAAGGTACCCGCTCCTAATTTCGTCCCCTAGGAATTTTCGGTTTCCACAGTAGGTAACAAATATTTAGATGCGTGATCTCTGGCCATTGTATTGTTTAGAGAGTCTATTGTGTGGGCATGTGTAGCTTGTGTGTA
Source organism: Schistocerca nitens (assembly GCF_023898315.1). Taxonomy (NCBI): domain Eukaryota; kingdom Metazoa; phylum Arthropoda; class Insecta; order Orthoptera; family Acrididae; genus Schistocerca; species Schistocerca nitens. The sequence goes on from NC_064623.1 coordinate 124,267,377, forward strand.
CGAAAGAGTTCATTTTTTATGGTGAGATGAGTTAGTGTGGCAATCGAATCAACAGCATGCAATTCCTAGTGTGAGTACTGATTTGTGTTCAAATACTGGGCTGTATTTCAGTCGTTTGTTGTACTTTCTGATGTATAATCGCTTTGGTCAAGCGTTTGGCCTGTATATAATCAGCGGATGTTCGCAGAGAGACGTGGCGCAGTGGTTAGTACAATGAACTCGGATTCGGGAGGATGACGGTTCGAACCCGCCTCCGGCCATCTGAATTGGGCTTTCCGTGATTTCCCTACATCGCTTCGGCAAACGCCGGGATGGTTTCTTTGAAAGCTCACGGCCGATTTCCTTCGCCATCATTCCCTGATCCGAGCTTGTGCTCCTTCTCTAATGACCCTGTTGTCGACGGGACGTTAAACAATAATCTCCTCCTCCTCTTCCTATTTTCGTCCCAGGGACGAAATTTGCAACTGTTATTAAACTCAGATGTTGTTTGCTATTTATAAAAATGACTTTACTTTCTTGATATGGGAGAACGTAAGGAGACAGGAGTGGATTCGTTGCACGAAATTCTTGGTTCCTTATGATGAAATATGATTTTTATCTACACAAGTATGCAAATTCGTATGGTGCACATCTCTGGAAGGGTGAATAAACTTGAAAAGATTTGCGGTGGGGCGGGGTGGGTTGTCTCCGTTCTCTCTGTCACTTATTGAAAGTCCACCTTCCTCGATATTCCTTCCTTGCGACGTCCTTCACTATGTTGTAGCAGATACGTGCTAAGCAGTGTAAAGCAGCGTTGATGAAACCACTACCTAATACCTACCACTCAGAAACCGCGTAACTCGAGTTGAAAATCAGCTCCTGAAAGATCATTTTTTTAAAAATCGAGCGTTTGGAGGATGCAGTCTACTTGCAAAAGGATTTAAAATTAAACTGAATCTACTTTTTATTCATATGGAAACACATGAAATGGCTATCGAGTCCGTATTTACTATGGTAATGCTCTATCATTCGAAGTTCACTGTCAGTACAACATAGTTTCACTCGAAAAGCAGCCACAATTTTAGCCAGTCCGACCCGACTATTTTTCACGTCCTACCAGGTACCGACCCACAACTATTCGCGAGTTAAACATTCGGTCGTTTTAGTAAGAAGTTCTCGCCAAAGTATTCCGTACAGAGCACGAAATAGGCCATGCGGAATTTTTACTACGACCAGAAAGTTCACACGCTCCTAACTCTCAAACTATTTAATTTAGAAACACCAAACTTTCCTTAAAATGTTCGAAACTCCAGTCGCTTCAGTCACGAGGTATTCGAACCGCAATTAACTCACTATTTCTTCATTTTTCAGAGTATTTTTACGGAGCCATGTAACATGGTGTTACCCGTAGGCCGGTTGGCAAGCGACTATCTCGAACTATTCTACTCACTTCCCACTCCACTATATTCGCGCGGGAACAGTTTAATTCTGATTGGCTGTTGATCGAAACGAACAATCAGAATGTTCCTTGTCATTAAAACTTCACACCGTGCGAGGTGGCGCAGTGGTTAGCACACTGGACTCGCATTCGGGAGGACGACGGTTCAATCCCGCGTCCGGACACCCTTATTTTGGTTTTCCGTGATTTCCCTAAATCAATCCAGGCGAAGGCCGGGATGGTTCCTTTGAAAGGGCACGGCCGACATCCTTCCCCGTCCTTCCCTAATACGATGGGACCGATGACCTCCCTGTTTGGTCTCTTCCTCCAAACAATCCAATCCAATCATTAAAACTTCAATTTCTAATATATTGTTTAAGTAAAGTAAGCGAAGTACGAAGTATTCTCCAAATTGTTAAATAAACTTGTTCCGCCTTTAACTTTCACTATGGCTGCTTTTATGCAAAAGCAAGCTCACACCGACTACGTCATCTGAATCATGGTTGCACCATAACTTTCCCACTGTCTATTTGTACAAGGTTTTATGAAAATGACATATTAAATTTTAACGTATGTCCCACACACACTCTCTCAATCATTCTTACTCACTCACTCAACGAAATATAATCATATAGTAATTTTGACCGATTTTGTGTTATGTAATGCACAGTGACTATACTTTTGAAAAGAAAATTCTAATTAATTGATTTTATACACAGATAAATTTGTAGTGGTTTCAAATGATGATGAAAGTCAATCTGTATTCATTCCTGACTTGATTTCAAAAAACAAGCGTCGGTTTTAGGACTTTTAGGTAATATTATCAATCTTCGGCACTATAATAAACAAAAATCTGAAATTTTGACAGCATCATTCCATTAATAACAAAACGCAGTGTACCAAATTGGAACAAAATCTGACAATAACTAATATGAAATATTTAGATTCGTAGAGGGTATGAATCTTCGTATTGACTGACTGTTACGCTCTGCAGTTCTCATCACAGGCAGCGTCAGCTGCGCTGTCAGAAAAGCGAAAAAAGAAAACATATCCTGCAGCCCCCGTACCAAACGTCTGCGTGCCTTTCTTCAACGAATGTCATCTCGTAACGACGTGCTACGTTACAGATTCATTCATGACATTCAAGTGATTCATAGTACTAAAACTGCCTGGCATTGTTACTTGTATGAATTATACTTTAGAGAATCTTTATCCGGGACAAAGTTACGAAAAATTTTTTCTGTATTTCCGTTTTTGCAGTGTTTACCTTTGTGTCAAATACTGGTTTTAGTAACTTGGCTATAAGTGGAGCCTACATTCAGGAATATATATAACAATTTGTAGCCTTTTCCGTAACCTTTAAAGACTTACACAGGTCCTAATGTACTAAATGAAGAATTTGGGCCCCTCTACTTCACAAACAAATTTCTGCTAATGTATGTACACATGGCCTTAATTACGCTTATAAGGCAGTGGTAACATAAGTAAAGTGGCAAGGTGGACGCTCGTTGAGCAACACGTTTATAACAGCCCCTCGCGGGTAGAGCTAGGAGTTGCTGCATCCAGTTGTAGCTGTGTAATTCTGTCCGGCATTATTGTCGGTCTCTCTCTAAACGCTCGTTCCGCTCCACGGGGCGCCTCATTAAAAAGCTGGTGGGCTTCGCCGACTGCTCGATAAAGCCACGGCAGATTTCAAAGCGTCTGCTGGAGAACGAACGCCGTGAACAAGAGGAAGTCGGATAAATATTACAATTTCGGAAACAGTCACCCACAGGGTACTTCTGGTCTGAATATCTCTCGAATCCCATTTAGTCAAAAGTCTCAACTATAAGCAGTAAAGAATATTCCCCCCTGCAGCATTCCGTGAGCCGCCAATTTCCTCCCTTGCTAAAACGTGAAGTTTTGTTCTCGATATTTTTTTCCTCTTACTCATTCTTCTTCGTCTTCTTCTTCTTCTTCTTCTTCTGCATATCGCGCAGTAGGCTCAAAGAAACTTTAATCTTCAAATATTGCTGGTCATCTCTTCTTAGGATGTTTTACAACGCTACCTGCCTACAAAAACCTAATACTAATTGGACGAATTTTGTCTGCCATCCGTACATACTCTAATGAGGTGTAATCGTATAAACACTACTGGCCATTAAAATTGCTGCACCACGAAGATGACGTGCTACACACGCGAAATTTAACCGACAGGAAGAAGATGCTGTGATATGCAAATGATTAGCTTTTCAGAGCATTCACACAAGGTTGGCGCCGGTGGCGACACCTACAACATGCTGACATGAGGAAAGTTTCCAACCGATTTCTCATACACAAACAGCAGTTGACCGGCATTGCCTGGTGAAACGTTGTTGTGATGCCTCGTGTAAGGAGGAGAAATGCGTACCATCACGTTTCCGACTTTGATAAAGGTCGGATTGTAGCCTATCGCGATTGCGGTTTATCGTATCGCGACATTCCTGCTCGCGTTGGTCGAGATCCAATGAGTGCTACCAGAATATGGAATCGGTGGGTTCAGGTGGGTAATACGGAAGGCCGTGCTAGATCCCAACTGCCTCGTATCACTAGCAGTCGAGATGACAGGCATCTAATCCGCATGGCTGTAACGGATCGTACAGCCACGTCTCGATCCCTGAGTCAACAGATGGGGACGTTTGCAAGACAAAGCCATCTGCACGAACAGTTCGACGACGTTTGCAGCAGCATGGACTATCAGCTCGAAGACCACGGCTGCGGTTACCCTTGACGCTGCATCACAGACAGGAGCGCCTGCGATGGTGTACTCAACGTCGAACCTCAGTGCACGAACGACAAAACGTCATTTTTTCGGATGAATCCAGGTTCTGTTGACAGCATCATGATGGTCGCATCCGCGTTTGCCGACATCGTAGTGAACGCACATTCGAAGCGTGTATTCGTCATCGCCATACTGGCGTACCACCCAGCGTGATGATATGGGGTGCCATTGGTTACACGTCTCGGTCACCTCTTGTTCACATTGACGGCACTTTGAACAGTGGACTTTACATTTCAGATTTGTTACAACCCGTGGCTCTACCCTACATTCGATCCCTGTGCCGGCCGGAGTGGCCGAGCGGTTCTAGGCACTACAGTCTGGAGCCGCGAACCGCTACGGTCGCAGGTTCGAATCCTGCCTCGGGCATTGATGTGTGTGGTGTCAGGTTAGTTAGGTTTAAGTAGTTCTAAGTTCTAGGGGACTGATGACCTCAGAAGTTAAGTCCCATAGTGCTCAGAGCCATTTTTATTGATCCCTGTGAAACCCTACATTTCTGCAGAACCCCATGTTGCAGGTCCTGTAGGGGCCTTTCTGGATACAGAAAATGTTCGACTGCTGCCCTGGCCAGCACATTCTCCAGATCTCTCACCAATTGAAAAGTCTGGTCAATGGTGGCCGAGCAACTGGCTCGTCACAATGCGCCAGTCACTACTCCTGATGAACTGTGGTATCGTGTTGAAGCTGCATGGGCAGCTGTACCTGTACACGCCATCCAAGCTCTGCTTGACTCAATGCCCAGGCGTATAAAGGCTGTTGTTACGGCCAGATGTGGTTGTTTTGGGTACTGATTTCTCAGGATCTATGCTCCCAAATTGCGTGAAAATGTAATCACATGCCAGTTCCAGTATAATATATTTCTCCAATGAATACCCGTTTATCATCTGCATTTCTTCTTGGTGTAGCAATTTTAATCGCCAGTAGCGTAATTATTTTATACTGAACCGCCACTACGTGCTCCTAATGTTCCACTGTTACGTTGCCAATGTGACCTGCTCTTAAGTCAACCAATTTCTCGAAAAATGACGTTGCTTTGCGTTGTAACGGTGACCGGAATAGTCGCGGGGTTGAAGTGACGGAAACACGGCGGGACCCGCGGAGCTGCCCGCGAGCCACAACACAACGGGAGAGGATGGACACGACCAACGAAGGACCTTACGACAACAACAAGAACGGAACAACAGAGACAAGATAAACCAAACAAGACAACCACGTCCAGTCGTAAACAAAACACGAAAGTAAATACGCTGTCTAATGCGAGGCGATACGTCCTGAGATGTACGCAAGGTTAGACTGGCTGGCTGAGCTTTTTATTTTCTTTTCCTTTATTGTTATTTTCAAACCCATACGAACAAGCAGGTTGTCAGCAGCATGTTACGCCGCTCTTCGTCCATAGAGTAGATAAATAAACAACAGGAAGAATACACAGATGTGACAGAACGGTGGGTAATAAAACAGTAGACACATAAAGACAAACACGGAGCCGTTCACACTCGACGATAATCCACACTACAAACTGTTGTCACGACGCACTAACACTGAAGATGGCGATGGCACAGGTGAACGATGGAGTGCGAGGGTGAACACTGAACATTAAACACGACGGCACACACGAGACACTGATGGCGATGATCTCCAGTGCGCGAATGTCCACTAAGCGTGTGCGAGTCCGGGGACCTGCCAAGAGGGGAAGAAGGGTGAGGTGGGGGAGAGGGGAGATCAAAGATGCCAATGGCTGAGGAGATGGGGGGAGGAGGGGAGGGACAGGGGAGGGGAAGCCCGGGGGAGGAGTGGGGAGAAATGGAGGAGGGAGGGAAGAGGGAGAGAAGGGTGGGAGGGTGCCCAAAGGAGAAAAACAGGAACAGGGAGGGAGAATCAAAGTTGGTAGGAGGGGTAGATGGAGGGCAGGAGGGCATCATCAGGGTGGGGGAGCTGGCGGAAGCCACCTTGGGAGAGGGTAAGGAGAGTGGAGAGATGGAGACCGGGTGGGACGTGGGAATACAGGCGTGGCAGCGGACGGGGGCGGGAGAGAATGGGCGAGACAAGCGGGTGAGGAGGATCGAGTTTGCGGAAGGTGTACAGGATCTGTATCCTTTCAAGGAAAAGGCGGAGGTGGGGCAATGGAATGAGATCGTACAAAATCCGCGTGGGGGAGGGCAGACGGATGCGATAGGCGAGGCGGGCTGAGCGACAGGCAGGCGCCTAAGTATGCTATCGGGGGCGCCGCTATTGGCCGCTGGGACCACGTGTTCCACTGTGGCGCCCCCACACTAAAAGCGGGCCAGGAGGCGCGCGCCGCCACAGCTTACGGCGCGATGGTGCAGAGGCCTCTAGGGGTCTTCGACGTCCAACACGTCTGGCGGGGATTCAAATTCCGCGGCGCGCGGTACCAGACTTTGCTATTTTGCTGTATGTTATGCACTGAAAAGCCAAAGAAGCAGGAGCACCTGCCTAATATCGTGTAGGGCCCCCGCGAGAACGCATAAGTGCCGCAACACGACGTGGCACGAACTAGACTAATGTCGGGAGTAGTGCTGGAGGGAACTGACATCATGAATCCTTCAGGGATGTCCATAAATCCGTAAGAGTACGAGTGGATGGAGATCTCTTCTGAACAGCACGTTGCAAGACATCCCAGATATGCTCAACAATGTTCGTGTCTGGGGAGTTTGGTGGCGAACGGAATTGTTTAAACTCAGAAGAATGTTCCTGGAGCCAACCTGTAGCAATTCTGGACGTGTGGGGTATCGCATTGTCTTGCTGGAATTTCCCAAATCCTTAGGAATGCACAGTGGACATGAACGGATACAGGTGATTAGACCTGTCAGAGTCGTATCTAGACATTTCGGAGGTCCCATATCACTCCAAGTGCCCACGCCCCACACCATTACGGAGCCTTGACCAGCTTGAACTTTTCTCTGCTGACATGTAGGATCCATGGGGTCATAACGTTGTCTACATATCCGTACACGTCCATCCTCTCGATAAATTTTGAAACAAGACTCATCCGACCAGGCAACATGTCTCCAGTCATCGACAGCCCAGCCCAATGTCGTTGTTGACGGGTCCAGGAGAGGCGTAAAGCTTTGTGTCGCGTAGTTATCAAGAGTAAACGACTGGGCCCTCGGCTCCGAAAGCCCATATCGATGATGTTTCGATGAATGGTTCGCACGCTGACACTTGATGGCCCAGCACTGAAATCCGCAGCAATTTGCGGATGGGTTGCACTTTTTCCAGCCGCAGCGATGTCGCAGGTTTGATGTTTTACCGGATTCCTGCGTGACCGCTACGGTCGCAGGTGAAAGTAGAGGTTCATAACTTTCTGAACAACATGGCGGCGAGCTGGTAGGACATTGGCATACAAAAACTGCCACAGCGTCTACGAAAACGCATCGACAGAAATTGTGATTATGTCGAAAAATGGCTAAATGTTCAAGCTGTAAACTGATGTAAACCATTGTAGAAATAAAAAGGTCTGTGTACTTATACAAAAATAGGAGACCTTACTTTTGGTATTACTCTCGTATGTATGTATGTGTGTGTGTGCTAGTGTGTGTGTGTGTGTGTCTGTCTGTCTGTCTGTCTGTCTTCTGTTAATGATTTTCTCACTGGTGCAGCAGCTATGTGGCATCCACCACGACACGCGCCTTAGATATTTACGGCCATATAGGGGATTCACAAACAGCGAGTGCGGCCGGCGAGAGCAAGGAGTCCGTGACCTAATCCCCCGGCTGGCTTTTAGCAGAAGGCGGCACGGTCCGGCTGTGGGTGTGGGCGGCCGGAGTGGTTTCGCCGCCGCGGCAATCTTTGGCGACTTTGCAGCCAATCTGATCAGGGCGCGGCAGGGTGTGGGGGTGCGAGGCCTCTAGCAGCAGAGGCCTGTGTGTTGGGGTGGGGGTTGGCGGCGGAGGCGCCTTTGATGTCCGCCGCCGCTGGGGTCCGAGTCAGCCAGCCGGCGACTGCAGCCGTTAATAATAGCGCAGCCGGCCGAGGTGGCGGCTGCAGCGGCGATTAGAGCTGCAGCTAGCTGGCCGTAGCTGGCTGGGTGCCGCCGCGGGAACCACACACAGGCAACAGGTCACCGAGGTCCTCACCTCACGTCGATATCACAAATACCACTCCCGCCAACTCTCTAGGTTTAGAAGGGAGCCTCCCGATGTTTCAGTTTTTCCTTGCCTCACAATTATTTGGTTACTTCTCCCCATTTTTAGCTAACTATTGTCAAAACTAAGACATTTGTTTTGAAAAGCCACCAGATCAGTTTATTATTATTATTATTATTATTATTTTCCATTATTCCCATTTAAAGAGAGCGTTTGAACTTGAATTCCTTTATGATGATTGTTTATGTTTTTTCTGGGCCCAAATTTTCTTCATGTGGTCACTGTGTCGTTTCTTTCGCTCCGCTGTTCACTTACATCCTGGTCTCTTCTGTGTTGTGGTGTAAAATTTGTTTTTTGATGATGATCCTCAATTCAGTTCTATTTTCTGCATCGTTTACTGTTATGTGTGTTTGTCTGAGGTCCTCTTCAACTTCTTTTATCCATTTTGTTTTTCCCCTGCGCGAGTTGACGACTTTAAGAACTCGCTTTGAAATTCTGTTTTCATTCATCCTGTGGATATGTCCGTAGAACTGCAGTCTTCTTTTCCTTATTGTATCCGTAATCTTGTCTGTATATCTATATAATTCTGATGTTGGTATCTTCTTCCAGATTCCTTGCTCTTGTATCCGTCCAAAAATTTTCCTGAGAATTTTCCTTTCTTGTTTCTCTATTTCTTTGATTTTAGTTTCCCCACGTATTTGTGTTTTTTCAGATGCATACAGTGCCTCCGGAACTACGACAGTGTTGTAGTGCCTCAATTTTGCGTTAATGGATATGGACTTTTTGTTATAATAGTTCCACGTGAGCCGGCCGCTGGTGGCCGAGCGGTTCTGGCGCTACAGTCTGGAACCGCGCGGCCGCTACGGTCGCAGGTTCGAATCCTGCCTCGGGCATGGATGTTTGTGTTGTCCTTAGGTTAGTTAGGTTTAAGTAGTTCTAAGTTCTAGGGGACTTATGACCTCCGCAGTTGAGTCCCATAGTGCTCAGAACCATTTGAACCATTTAGTTCCACGTGAGTTTATATGCTTTCTGTAGTTTTTTTTTTTCTTTCCTCATTGGCCTTTATGTTAATCCCTGATCGCTGGAAGATTTCTCCCAGGTACTTAAAATGTGGTACTTGTGCGATTTTCCCATGGGTTGTCACAATAGGCAATATGTCTTGTGGCACTCTTTCTATGTACTGGGTTTTCTCATATGAGATTTGCAGGCCAGTTCTTTGTGCAATTTCGTGTAACTTCTCTATGACGTTAGTGGCTTCTTTTCTATTATTTGTGATGATTGCAAGGTCATCTACGAAAGCTAAACACTTCACATTGAATCTATTATCTTTTCTAATGCCAATTTGCATTCCTTTGACTTCTTTTTCCCATGTCCTGATAATAATGATATTAAAGAGTAATGGTGAAAATCCGTCACCCTGTCGCACTCCAGTTTGGATTTCAAATGATTCCGAGATATTCCACATAAATTTAACCTTGGAGACTGTGTCAGTTAATGTTCGCCGAATTATTACTCTTGTCTTTCTGTCAATGGTGAATTCTTCCAGCGTCTTGCAGAGCGCTACTCTGTCTATTGAGTCGTAGGCCTTTTTAAAATCTATTATTTTTATTTATTATTTATTTATTTATTATTATTATTATTATTACTACTACTATATTTTTCCAAGGGTCGGAAGTCCATCGCTCAATCATTTTTAATCAATGCAGGCGAGGTTTATGGAAAGCAGGGATTCACGTGCAACCTGTATAATTTTACCCCTTCCCCGCAAATTTTGTTTAATGTATATTCTTATTGCTCAGTGTTGCGCTCTGTTTGGACTTGTGTTTGTGTGTTGTCATTGTGCTTCAGTGTAGTCACTTATTACTTAACGTCCATATAATCGGAATAAATTTTTAGAGCGGATAGTTATGAGTGTTATTTTGCTGCCTGAATCCCTCAAAAGTTTCATTTTTTTGTGAGGTGTTACTTTGCGTGTGTCTTATTCGTCATATTCGTAGCATTTTGATTCGGTCTCTAGTTTTTCATTATGGCAAAAAGATATAATTCTGTTCTCTCCTTCTTCATCTGTTACAAAAAATTTTGTATTTTTCGGCAAACACAGCCTCTAGATGCTTAATAAAAGTAAACACGGTCCATAGTAGGCTTCCTACGGACCATGTTTACGTTTTGTAAACAGAAGAATTCTGATGATTGTTCCAGTGTTACTAGATATATAAGTATGAGTAAATGCTAATAGGCTACATAACTAACTGTCCGAACAGGCCTCAGGATGCCCAACACTACCGTCAGACCACCGTGTCATCCTCAGTAGATGGCGTTACTGGATGCGGACATGAGGTGGTCAGCACACCGTTCTCCCGGCCGTTGTCAGTTTTCGTGACCGAAGCCGCTACTTCTCAGTTAAGTAGCTCCTCATTGGGCCTTACAAGGTCTGTAAGCAGGCCGCTTGCCAAAAGCGCACGGCAGACTAGGACGGTCAGCCATCCGAGAGCTAGCCAAGCCCGACAGTTCTTAATTTCTGTGATCTGGTGGCAACCGGTGTTACCACTGTGGCAAGCCTTTGTCAATAGGCTACATAGCTTGACTTAAATGTTATGAGAACTTTACAGACTTTAACCCCATATTTTCCCTGAAAATATGTAATACAAGCTAATATTGAACGTACTGACATATAATGTGTGAAATATTACAATGATAAAGTAGACCTACCCCTGAAACTTCGAAAAGAAGTGATTTTGGCAGAATTTCAGAATAAGGCGACAAGCCTTCCTTTAAAATTTTCGTACGTATATCACATAACAACATGTTAAACACTGTTCTACAGCAATCATATTGATTTATTTAAAACCAAAAATCATCTGAACCTAGTACCGATTATCTGGACTCTGCTACAGGTACCGTTACGGAATGAACATTTTGAATATTTTTAGTGTTTCTATATTTTATTTTTTAGTCTTTTACAGCTTCGCGGCGTCATAGGAAAAGACCCACATCGGTTGTCTCGGTATTATACTAAAAACCATCCACGGCTTTTGATCATTCAGATCTCTTCATTTATATATGTATGAAGTCTTCACGGGTTGACAATCGAGTAGCGTCGTCGTCTCGTAGTAACGTTTCGGTGGAATGCGTCTCCATCAGCTTCAGGCGAAGATAAAGGAGTCGCATTCCATCGAAACGTTGCTACGAGACGACGACGCTACTTGGCTGACAACCCGTGATGTCTTCATATATGAAATTTGACGAGAAAGCCTGCACTCTTAATTTTTGTTTTTTGAAAGTTGGCGGGTATGAAATCTGCTCTAGGAGGATGCGACTCTCAAGCGGCAAACTAACAAAGAACTCGTATTAGTCAAATTATTCTGGTGTGAGAGAATCAGCCGTCTAGGTATACCTAGATGCCCAACGACCCCAAAAGCTATAGGCCAATCTCCCTCCTATGCCACCTGTATAAGGTATTGGAAAGGTTGATCCTGCAAAGAATTACAGATATGATAGAACCATTACTGATCCCTCAACAGGCAGGATTCAGACAAGGGAAGAGCTGCACAGCACAGGTGTAGAATTAGACACAGCATATAGAGGACGGCTTCCAAAGGCGGCAGATAACAGGAGCGGTGTTTATAGACCTTTCAGCCGCCTACGACACTGCCAACCACAGACTCTTGTTGCTGAAGCTATACAACCTCACCAAGGACTACAAACTAACCTGTCTAATTAGAAATCTTCTGCAGAACCGAAGATATTTTGTGGAATATCAAGGACAAAGAAGCAGATGGAGGCAGCAGAAAAATGGGTTGCCACAGGGCAGTGTACTGGCACCCACCCTCTTCAATATATGCACTAATGACCAGCCGTTACCAGAAGGAACACAAAGCTTCATATATGCAGATGACCGAGCAATCACAGCACAAGATCACAGCTTTGAGAGGGTGGAGCGGAAGCTAACTGATGCTCTGAAAGAATTAACTGCCTATTACAGGGACAATCAATTGAAACGAAATCCTTCTAAGACCCAGACCTGTGCTTTCCACCTTAGAAACAGACATGCTAGTAGAACCTTGCAGATAGATTGGGAAGGAATCTCTTTAGAACACTGCAAGACTCCAAAATACCTCGGAGCCACTCTGGACCGTGCACTTACATATAAGGAACACTGCTTAAAAACAAAGCAAAAAGTGGCTGTCAGGAACAATGTGGTTAGGAAGCTAACTGGAACAACATGGGAAGCACAGCCAGACACAGTGCGCACATCCGCATTAGCCAAAAAATGGTTCAAATGGCTCTGAGCACTATGGGACACAACTGCTGAGGCCATTAGTCCCCTAGAACTTAGAACTAGTTAAACCTAACTAACCTAAGGACATCACAAACATCCATGCCCGAGGCAGGATTCGAACCTGTGACCGTAGCGGTCATGCGGTTCCAGACTGCAGCGCCTTTAACCGCACGGCCACTTCCGCCGGCTCCGCATTAGACCTCTGCTACTCTGCAGCTGAGTACGCTTGCCCAGTATGGTGCAGATCTACACATACAAAGAAAGTTGATGTTGCTCTGAATGAGAAATGTCGTATCACTACGGGTTGTTTAAGAGTCACACCTGTGGAAAAACTGTACTGCTTATCCGGCATAGCCCCCCCCCCCCCCCCCCCCCGGACATCCGAAGAGATACAGCAGCACGGAGTGAAATGAAGAAGGCATTAACATCCGAAGCCCACCCACTACATGGTCACCAACCGGCACAGCAAAGACTTGTGTCTAGAAAGAGCTTCCTTCACAGTACAGAACCACTCGCTGACACTCCACATCAGCACCAGGAGAAGAGATGGCAGGTCAGATGCCAGCATCTGGAGGAGTGGCTGATCCCGCAAGAAGTTCTTGCCCCAGGCCACACAGAGAAATGGTCCACATGGAAATCACTCAACCGCCTGCGTTCTTCTGTCACAAGATCCAAGAGTAATCTGGAGAGGTGGGGCTTCCAGGTGGACTCTCTCCAGTGTGACTGCGGAGCTGCTGTGCAGACATCAACACATCTACTACAATGCACATTGCCTCCAACTGTGTGCACCATGGAGGACCTCGTAAACGCTACACAAGGTGCACTGGACGTTGCAAATTTTTGGACATCCACTGTATAGATTAAAATTACCTTATGTTTGACAACACAATCTGTGTCTAATCATTTATTTCATTCTTGACTAGTTTAATTTACAAACCATAATGTATGTATGTACAGGGTGTTTCAAAAATGACCGGTATATTTGAAACGGCAATAAAAACTAAACGAGCAGCGATAGAAATACACCGTTTGTTGCAATATGCTTGGGACAACAGTACATTTTCAGGCGGACAGACTTTCGAAATTACAGTAGTTACAATTTTCAACAACAGATGGCGCTGCAAGTGATGTGAAAGATATAGAAGACAACGCAGTCTGTGGGTGCGCCATTCTGTACGTCGTCTTTCTGCTGTAAGCGTGTGCTGTTCACAACCTGCAAGTGTGCTGTCGACAACATGGTTTATTCCTTAGAACAGAGGATTTTTCTGGTGTTGGAATTCCACCGCCTAGAACACAGTGTTGTTGCAACAAGACGAAGTTTTCAACTGAGGTTTAATGTAACCAAAGGACCGAAAAGCGATACAATAAAGGATCTGTTTGAAAAATTTCAACGGACTGGGAACGTGACGGATGAACGTGCTGGAAAGGTAGGGCGACCGCGTACGGCAACCACAGAGGGCAACGCGCAGCTAGTGCAGCAGGTGATCCAACAGCGGCCTCGGGTTTCCGTTCGCCGTGTTGCAGCTGCGGTCCAAATGACGCCAACGTCCACGTATCGTCTCATGCGCCAGAGTTTACACCTCTATCCATACAAAATTCAAACGCGGCAACCCCTCAGCGCCGCTACCATTGCTGCACGAGAGACATTCGCTAACGATATAGTGCACAGGATTGATGACGGCGATATGCATGTGGGCAGCATTTGGTTTACTGACGAAGCTTATTTTTACCTGGACGGCTTCGTCAATAAACAGAACTGGCGCATATGGGGAACCGAAAAGCCCCATGTTGCAGTCCCATCGTCCCTGCATCCTCAAAAAGTACCGGTCTGGGCCGCCATGTCTTCCAAAGGAATCATTGGCCCATTTTTCAGATCCGAAACGATTACTGCATCACGCTATCTGGACATTCTTCGTGAATTTGTGGCGGTACAAACTGCCTTAGACGACACTGCGAACACCTCGTGGTTTATGTAAGATGGTGCCCGGCCACATCGCACGGCCGACGTCTTTAATTTCCTGAATGAATATTTCGATGATCGTGTGATTGCTTTGGGCTATCCGAAACATACAGGAGGCGGCGTGGATTGGCCTCCCTATTCGCCAGACATGAACCCCTGTCACTTCTTTCTGTGGGGACGCTTGAAAGACCAGGTGTACTGCCAGAATCCAGAAACAATTGAACAGCTGAAGCAGTACATCTCATCTGCATGTGAAGCCATTCCGCCAGACACGTTGTGAAAGGTTTCGGGTAAATTCATTCAGAGACTACGCCATATTATTGCTACGCATGGTGGATATGTGGAAAATATCGTACTATAGAGTTTCCCAGACCGCAGCGCCATCTGTTGTTGAAAATTGTAACTACTGTAATTTCGAAAGTTTGTCTGCCTGAAAATGTACTGTTGTCCCAAGCATATTGCAACAAACGGTGTATTTCTATCGCTGCTCGTTTAGTTTTTATTGCCGTTTCAAATATACCGGTCATTTTTGAAACACCCTGTATGTAGTAATGTATCTAATATTTTTTTTTTTTAGTTTGCTTCTGACAAGATAAATAAAATAAATATAAATAGTCAAATTATTATAATTAATCAAATACAATACTTAACTTTGGCAATTACTCAGATGTGTCGCAAGTAAAGGGCGACATACGAAATAATCAGTCTCTGCATGACTGCTGATCTCTGACTGCCAAAAAGTCTGACCTGAACTTCTACGGAAATGGTTAACTTGACGCTGCTATCCAAGTGGCTAATCTTGAAGCTGCTATGGAAATGAGGCGTCACCAGTAGGTCGCGGCGATTACATCCTCTCCACACACCTGCGTGGAGGGGATATAAGAGTGCAGTTGCGTTGTCGTCCTGGAGGGACGTCCGATCAGCGTCCGATTGGCTGACTTCTTCTCACAGCCTTCTCTTCCCTGTCGTTCGCGACCGGCGTGCCGGTGCTTGACTTTACGCCGTAACACTTTCCTCCACATCTTCGCGAGTAGCTAGCTTCCAGGATGAGAACGAATTGGTCCCACAGTGCTGCACTCACCCGACCCTGGTCTGAACAACTTCAGCCATCTCGTTGCACTTGTACTCGCGCTTTTGACCTCACTTAAGGGGCTCCGGAACGCCCTATACTTGCAATGTTAAAATAACGCTTATAAATTACATCTTTCCTCACAAAGTATTTGAGGTAGGAAGTTGAACTTTTTACAGATTATTTATTGGAATATGGGCTACTACTTAACACAGGGATTTTACAAAATTTTAGTTCAGTTATTAAAGATGATTTTTTTTCAATTGTAATGAAAATTCAGTATTTTTGAATATATAAATAAAAAATTGCAAAAAAATTACAGTTTTTTGGAAACAGGCTGTGTTAAATTATGCAGAAGGTACTGTGTAACATTTACTGAAAGTTTGAAAAAAATATGTTTGGAAGATCCTTAGAAAACATGTAATTAGTATGAGAAAATAAAAGTTTTGGGAATCGAACGACAAAGATTGGATTAACTTTTTAGTGCATTCCAGGTCCATAGGATGGATTATCTTCATCCTCTGCAAACTCCTCCTCCAGCTTCCTCTTGTTCCTCCTCCTGTTTACTCTTGCTTGTATTTCTAGACTCTTTACAGCCCTGTCTGCATCCCGAAGGCGTTCCTTGTCTAAAGCAATCATCGCTCGTACCATGTTAGAACCTATCTTCATCCCCATATTTCTAAATACCTTTGGCTTTCCAACATTTCTCCTTTTCTTAAAAGCCTTCAGAGGATTTCTAATAACTTTACTTTTACTCATTATTGTACTTCAACAAAACAGAGACTCAAGAAACAGAATTAATTACGAATATTTTCGAAATAACGACAGAGTAAATAAACATGAAACAATCGACAATCACACCAGCGATATATATTGAACCATCACAGGTTAGCCAAAACACATACTTTATCTCACATCACAAAAATGTACCTGATGAACACGGACGTTAATAATAACACCATTTGTCAGAAGTTTAACAGCGCCACAGTGGGTCACGCCCATGTAGAACACATTTCAAAAAAAATTTAAAAATAGTTGTAGTCTTCGGAATTGAATAAATTATATATCTATTAAAAGGTAATAGTCTGCAGATTCAGAAAACGCAAAAAAGTAAAAATTGAACTTTTCATGATTTTGAGCCTTTCCGGAGCCCCTAAACGTGTCCGCCACCATTTCGAACAGCGGCCGAAACGTACGAATCTGAATGCCCGCAGATGAATTACAGTTCGGGAGTGGAGTCGTATAGACACTATTTCTTCTGCTCGTACTGTTGGCTGGTGTCCAACTGGGTGCAGTCGATTTCGTAACACGACGTTTCGACAAGGTACCTTGCCGTCATCTTCAGGTAATACCTGCAGAACGAGCGTATTTTCTACATCGCGCCTTCTTTTATGCTCTTATCGTGTCCCTCCACTTTCTCCACCGCCGGTCGCAGACCGCGATGGGTGTAGTAGTTGTGGAGGGAGGAAGGGAGCAACGGTGCCGTAGTACGCTGGACGCAAATGCTGGCCCCTCTGTACCCCTATGGCCTGCATGGGGCGCGAAAGTCGCAGTCGGCCGACCCTGTGATTTTCGTTGGCTAGTGCTGGGTCCCAAGCTTTGCTGAGACTGGAACATGTGTCCCTGTCGCTCAACCCGTCGGCCACTCGTATTTCAAAAGCCTTCTTCAGGACACAGTCCGAAAACGACGAAGTCTGTCTTAGCTCTTCCGTTTCCTCGCTTTTCATGGAGTCCAGGCATGCAGTGTTCTGCAATCGAAGATGTCGTTGGTTCCTTAAGTTCGGCGTGTCTTCTGCGTTCCCTGCATCTTTCTTCGATTGTGTTGAACCCTGCCTAGTCATCGAATATGGGGTGTCTAGGAAACCTGCTTTCTCGGATCGCTAGACAACAGTTCAAGCAAATCGTATTAAGGGGGCTAGGACGTCACTGGGCCGACTTGGAGCAGGAGAGGCACCACATGACATTTTAATTTCCACTGTCTAAACTTTTAAAAATATATTCATAAAACTTTGTCAGCATGACCAGGAAGGATTCAGAATTCACACTAATAGCAGCGAGAGTTCAAAATCATAGCAAAATAAATTGTTTTTATATGTGAAATTTCATCATTTTTTCACTTACTATCGGTTGCATTTGTTGCTGCAGCTACACTTTTCTTCATAATTAAGAGAGATTCTTTGATGAATTTGCACAGCTTACAGTCATTACTTACAGGTGCATTTAACTCTATGATTTATTTAATTGATGAAAAAATGAATAAGCTGTTACATTTTAAACTTAATGTTTAGAAAAAACTCAAATTGTTTAGTTAATTAAAAAATTTTCTTTTTAAAATTCTGTCTTGATCACACTACATATGCTACAATAACATAGGTGACCGGTTTCGGTCATATCATATGACCATCATCAGACCTGTAATTTAATTTAGAAAGTAATAGAAACCTTACTAGATTGACAATAAAACATGACAAAATGCTTATAAGGATAAAATACAATAAGACTTGTTATACCCATGGCATCCTTCGAAGAGGGTAGGTGGAGCACTCTTCTCAGCTGCTGTGCCCGTCATTTGCTGTCACCAGTTGACATCATAGCAGCTGAGAAGTGTGCTCCACCTACCATCTTCGAAGGATGGCATGGGTATAACAAGTCTTATTGTATTTTATCCTTATAAGCATTTTGTCATGTTTTATTGACAATCTAGTAAGGTTTCTATTACTTTCTAAATTAAATTACAGGTCTAATGATGGTCATATGATATGACCGAACCGGTCACCTATGTTCTTGTAGCATATGTAGTGTGATCAAGACAGAATTTTAAAAAGAAAATTTTAAAAAAAATTTTTTATCACTGTTCCAAAAATGTTTATTAAAATTGTTTATAGTTAATTATCTCAATTTTTACCACAGTTTTTAATAGATCTGGAAAAGTCTAGCTGGTCTGTACGAGTTGCCTACCCGATGTACGAAAGGCCACTTTCCCTAGACATCATGTAAACCTGAGCGTTGCGTAGCATCAGGTCACCTCTGACGGAATCCAAAAGTGCTGGGCTGTTCGGTGAAAGGCAAGAAACCACTTTGTGTCTGGTGAAAATGGTTCAAATGGCTCTGAGCACTATGGGACTTAACTTCGGAGGTCATCAGTCCCCTAGAACTACTTAATCCTAACTAACCTAAGGAAATCACACACATCCATGCCCGAGGCAGGATTCGAACCTGCGACCGTAGCGGTCGCGCGGTTCCAGACTGTAGCGCCTAGAACCGCTCGGCCATCCCGGCCGGCTGTGTCTCGTGAAGATCCCAACTATTTTTGACGACAGGTCTCCCGCATACGCGAGGGAAGTCATGGATTTCATTCTCTCTGCGTCATTTTTCTCGTTCCTTATGCCCACCTGGGGCTTCGTTAGTACCTGTTGTGAATAATACCCATTTGCCTCGAAAGTTCCCTTTAAGCGTAAAAGCTCATCCTTCAGACCTCCTCGGCAGTGCAACGTGCTCTGTGAACCAAATGTCTGAGGATGCGCCACACCTGAAGAAACAGGTGGATTGTCTTTTCCACCATTATCAATGCTAGAGGCGGTGTTACACAGAATTACCGTGATTTCTCATGGAGGTACACTTGCAGATAAACATTGCAGTACGAACCTGCATTATCGCCTACAGCATCGCTTCATCGCGCCGTATGTTAGAGCAGAAGCCCACATAAACCGTAGCTCATATTTACGGCGATACAAACTTGTGATGGCTGGTCGCACGTCTTGTTTATATTTGTGCATTTACCCAATTTAGAATCTCACTTTGATGTCCGTGTATTTAGCTACATAGTCAAACAGAAACTTCGGGAACGCGCTCCCGGAGTTATATATCCGGGGATATCAGAAGCTGTCTGTAAATTTATATATTATATGTCAACAGTCAGGGCACAAAAGCAAACATTCGACAAATTTAATTGATGCATTATGTTTGCGCAATCTACAAAATAGAACGAAATCATAATTGTCCACGGCTCTAAGTAATGTAGCGTTTAAAACAAGAGCAAAACAACATTGATGAAAGCGTTCATTAAGATCGCACATAAACAGAAACGAACAATGGGAAACAGCAGAGAAAAGTGGAACTTCCATCGTGCGATATGAAAAAGAACGCCACCAGTAGCTCCATTTATACGGATTACGACGTATTTCTGAATTTTCCTTTTAAAACCGCTGAGATATGCACGTGAAGTCGAGTACACAAGACAGGCCAAACAGCGCAGTAACTTGTTTTAATGAAAAAGGATCCTTAAATGAACAAAACAACCTGAACCACTCTTTATTAACTGTTGTTACCAGATCTGGTCGAATTACGCGGTCCTCAAACTAATCTAGAATAAAGATAAATAAAAACATTAGTTACTCATCATCAAAGCTGTTTATAATAATATATCAAAGAGGTAAATAATTGGTATGATGATATCCGTTAGTAAATCGTGACATAGACTAGCAATAGAACAGATCACAGACTTCTTCAGCGACAAAAGTGGTTTACTCTTTTAGTTTTTCTGTGCTGAATCCTATTATAGCAAAAAGGTATTTAAACCCGAATTTTTTGAAATTAACACTCTATATGTAAAGAAATGCGTTGCAGAGATGATTATCATTTGTATTTGATCTGCTGTTTCGAATAATCGTAACATCAAGCTGAAAATATTTCGGTGGCAATATTTGTACTGGTTGGTACGCCTCAAATGAAAATGACACTGGTTTGGCTCTTTGGTTTTAACACGAACTCCTCGCGAATCCGAAAAGAAATCAGTTATTACCTCTACAAATTAGGTTTGAACTAATAAAACACTTTGTGAAAGAGTTACCCAAAGATATAGAATCTTTCAAGTACAAGGTCACTACTAATTAATGACCAACTTATATTTGGTATCACTTTATTTGTATCAATATTTCAGTTACGGAGCTGGACCAGCTGGCTGGCCAGTGCTGTCCAAGTCAAATGCGCCGGGAAAGCTGTTGTGTCTGGTATTATCGTCAATAGATATGTGCGTGACGCACAGCATAAAACGTATCCCTGTTACCGTACTTGACTCTGCTCCAGAAATATTGGCTTTCACTACATACACAATGAGATTTCAGCAAACGTAGAAGAATACACGGCGTAATGTTTACCTCAGGTTTATTCTTGTGGTTAGCACAGCATGGTATAATGTTCCATCACTAAGAAAGATACTGGTGTATCGCCAGACGTCAGCTCTCGCAACACGGCAAAGACGAGTGATGTAGGTATTAACATCAGTGTCCAAAAATATACATGGCTCTACAGTGCGATGGAGTTCAATTCCATTCATAATTTGCCGCCGAATTCGATCACAGTACAATCACAATATACCATAGAGCCCTTGAACAAAAAGCTGCGCCGGGGATTTGGAGAAACCACAGATCACACTGTTCTGTATCGAAAGTCAGCAACAGAACTACAGTTAAAGTTCACCGATGACCATCTTTTGAAGTATCTTACAACATATTTTGGTCTTAAACATAATGAGGAGTCTCGAACAGAATGACTTCCACTTTCTTAATCAGTATACTGTAGTCTACGTTCAGTCGATGCAGATCTATAATAATGTTAAGTTATACATGTACGAGGTGCGGCTAGAAAAAAACCGGACTGATGCTGGGAAAAACATTTATTTACAATTATTTACAATTTCATGTTATCTCCTTCAATGTACTCTCCTCCTCGGTCTCTACACCTCTCCATACGAATTTTCCACTGTTCATAACAATGCTGCAGATCATTTTCGGTAAGTCCATACATTACTTCCGTCGCTTTTTCTTTTACTGCTTCAACAGTCTCAACTCTAGTTCCTTTCAAAGCTGACTTGACTTTAGGGAAAAGAAAAAAGTCACAGGGGGCCAAATCAGGTGAGTAGGGTGGATGATCTAAGATGGGAATGTTGTGTTTTGCCAAAAACGTCTTCACTGACAACGCACTGTGAGCTGGGGCATTGTCTTGGTGAAGGATCCATGACTTTTTTCTCCACAAATCGTTCCGTTTTCTCCGTACTCGCTCACGTAGGGTAGCCAGGACGCTAATGCAGTAATTCTGATTCACTGTTTGTCCCTCTGGTACCCAATCAATGTGCACAATCCCTTTGATGTCAAAAAAAAAAAAAAAAAAAAAAAACCAATCATCATTGCCTTGAATTTCGATTTTGACATTCGTGCTTTTTTTTGTCGTGGAGAACCAGGAGTTTTTCAATGCATCGATTGGCGTTTAGTTTCGGGATCGTAAGTAAAAAACCACGATTCATCGCAAGTAATAACATTTTGTAAGAAGGTGGGATCACTTTCAATGTTTTCCAGGATGTCAGAACAAATCATTCTTCGGCGTTCCTTCTGTTCAATTGTGAGACACTTTGGAACCATTTTTGAACACACTTTGTTCATGTTGAAACTTTCATGAAGAATCTGCCTAACACTTTCCTTGTCAACTCCTGTTAACTCAGACACTGCTCTGATTGTTAAACGGCGATCTTGTCGAACAAGTTTACCGATTTTTTCAATGTTTGCATCAGTTTTTGCTGACAATGGTCTGCCAGTGCGAGTGTCATCACTGGTGTCTTCGCGGCCATCTTTAAATCGTTTAAACCACTCAAACACTTGTGTTCGCGATAAACAATCATCGCCGTACACTTGTTGTAACATTACAAACGTTTCACTTGCAGATTTTCCTAGTTTGAAACAAAATTTGATGTTAACACGCTGTTCTTTCTGTACACTCAACATTTTCCGACGCACAGACAAAACGTCAACTACTTAAAACAGACGCCACGGGCAGACTGAGTGCAGGAGGCAGATGAAACTCGAGCAGTAGGCGGAGCGAGAGTCACGTGACAGGCCACGCGACTTTCAGCCTTATTGCATTCGTTTTATTGTTTCACCAGTACTAGTCCTTTTTTTTTCTAGCCACACCTCTTATTCTAATTAACTGTGTTTATTTCCATATCAAAAGTCAGTTAACAATTGCGGCACAATGACATTCAGACACTCTCGCTAAAAATTAACACCAGAGACACAATAATGGCAACATTCACAACTTACTAATAATCAGTTAATAAAGGCAAGGTGTGGAAACACAAATGTGACGAATCTAACAGGAGGGTCGAGGTAAAAAGTGAGTACTTAGGAGGAGTACTTGGCAGGAACCCTTTGAGATTCGACTGTAAGTAGCGGCGCGCGGAGCGCAGTAACAGTTGCCGTTGCACTCTCTCATAGGTAGGATGTAAGGGGTTTGGCTTCTTTGGGGGAGAAGACAACACAGACAAGTCACCGGTCTCATCTGAGCAGGGAAGGACGGGCGAGAAAGTCGGCCGTACCCTTTCAAAGGAACCATCCGGGCATTTGCCCGATTTAGGGAAATCACGGAAGACCTAAATCAGGATGGCCGGACGCGGGATTGAACCGCCGTACTCTCGAATTCGATTCCAGTGTGCTAGCCACTCCGCCACCTCCCTCGGTTAACCATTTGAGCTTGAGGTCGCTAAAGGCCAATGATGCTTTACGGCATTCGACACCCCACATATTGTGTACCAAGCAACCACAACATTTTTGGTAAACATTTTTCGAATACAGCGATCAATAGATTATTATATTTTGACTAAAGTTCAGTCTTGATCACACCATTTATATTTCAATGATATAGATAACCGGTTTCGGTTATTTTTACATAATCATCATCAGACCCATGGCCCCCTTAGGATGGTGGGCGGAGCTCCTCAGCTGCTACGAAGTTAACTTCATCAGTTAAGGGAGCCATGGGTCTGATGATGGTTATGTAAAAATAACCGAAACCGGTTACCTATATCATTGAAATATAAATGGTGTGATCAAGCCTGAACTCTAGTCAAAATATAACCACAATATTGGCTGGTAAAGCAAACATGGGGCGCAACTGCAGGTATTTAATTGTAAGCACAGCATGAGGCTACGGAGTGTAGTTGAACTGCTTAGTCGACGAGAAACTCATAACAGTGCTACAGTGCTTGTGGTGTTGATACAAAGAAGAGCAACGGCAACGAGAAACATTGCATTGCATTTTATGTACAACAACAGTTGCCTAAGTTGACATTTCGCCAGAAAAATCCCAAGGAATTTCGCAGAGTGAGGAAGTAATGACAGATGAAATATTACCCTCTCTGCAAGATGAGTGAGTGGAATATGTGGTGTCATATAGTTCGATTATGCGGACAATGTACATGAAAAGTACGTGTTTAACAAGTGAAAATGATGGTGAAACAAGTGGCATGGACTCGACTAATGTGTGAAGTAATGCTGGAGGGAATTGACACCATGAATCTTGCATGGGTATCCATAAATCCGTAAGAGTACGAGGGGTGGAGATCTCTGAACAGCACGTCACAAGTCATCCAAGATATGCTCAACAATTTTCGTGACTCGGGAGTCTGGGGGCCACCGGAATTGTTTTAACTCAGAAGAGTGTTCCTGGAGCCATTCTGTGGCAATTTTCGAGGTGTTGTGTGTCGCATTCTCCTGTTGGAATTGCCCGTCGGAAACCACAATGGACACGAATGGATGCAGATGATCAGACAGGATGCTTACGAACGTGTCACCTGTCAGAGTCGTATTTAGACGTATCAGGGGTCCCATACCACTCCAACTGCACACGCACCGCATCATCATTACAGACCCTCCACCAGCTTGAGAAGTCCGCTGTCGACGTGAAGGTCCATGGATTCATGAGGCTGTTTACACAGCCTTACATGTCCATCCACTCGATACAATTTTAAACGAGACTCGTCCGACCAGGCAACATGTTGCCAGTCATGAATAGTCCAATATCGGTTCTGCCGGGCCCAGGCGAGGCGTAAAGCTTTATGTCGTGCAGTCATTAAGGGTACACGATTGGGCCTTCGGCTCCGAAAGCCCATATCGATGAAGTTTCGTTGAATGGTTCGCACGCTGATACTTGTTGATGGCCCAGCATTGAAATCTGCAGCAATTTGTCTAAGGGTTACACTTCTGTCACTTTGAATGGTTCCGTTCACTCGTCATTGGTCCCGTTATTGCAGGATCTTCTTCCGACAGCAGCGATGTCGCAGATTTGATGTTTTGCCAGATTCCTGATACTCACGGTACACTGCTGAAATGATCGTACCGCAAAATCTGCACTTCATCGCTAGCTCGCAGATGTTGTATCCAATCGCTCGTGCGCCGACTATAACACCACGTTGAAACTCACTTGAATCCTGCTGTACCAGCAGCAACCGATCTAACGACTGTGCCAGACACTTATTGCCTTAAATAGCTGTTGCCCACCGCAGCGTCATATTCTGGCTGATTAAATAACTCTGTATTCGAATGGGCATACCTATATTTGTTTCTTTGGCGCTTCAGTATATATACACTCCTGGAAATGGAAAAAAGAACACATTGACACCGGTGTGTCAGACCCACCATACTTGCTCCGGACACTGCGAGAGGGCTGTACAAGCAATGATCACACGCACGGCACAGCGGACACACCAGGAACCGCGGTGTTGGCCGTCGAATGGCGCTAGCTGCGCAGCATTTGTGCACCGCCGCCGTCAGTGTCAGCCAGTTTGCCGTGGCATACGGAGCTCCATCGCAGTCTTTAACACTGGTAGCATGCCGCGACAGCGTGGACGTGAACCGTATGTGCAGTTGACGGACTTTGAGCGAGGGCGTATAGTGGGCATGCGGGAGGCCGGGTGGACGTACCGCCGAATTGCTCAACACGTGGGGCGTGAGGTCTCCACAGTACATCGATGTTGCCGCCAGTGGTCGGCGGAAGGTGCACGTGCCCGTCGACCTGGGACCGGACCGCAGCGACGCACGGATGCACGCCAAGACCGTAGGATCCTACGCAGTGCCGTAGGGGACCGCACCGCCACTTCCCAGCAAATTAGGGACACTGTAGCTCCTGGGGTATCGGCGAGGACCATTCGCAACCGTCTCCATGAAGCTGGGCTACGGTCCCGCACACCGTTAGGCCGTCTTCCGCTCACGCCCCAACATCGTGCAGCCCGCCTCCAGTGGTGTCGCGACAGGCGTGAATGGAGGGACGAATGGAGACGTGTCGTCTTCAGCGATGAGAGTCGCTTCTGCCTTGGTGCCAATGATGGTCGTATGCGTGTTTGGCGCCGTGCAGGTGAGCGCCACTATCAGGACTGCATACGACCGAGGCACACAGGGCCAACACCCGGCATCATGGTGTGGGGAGCGATCTCCTACACTGGCCGTACACCACTGTTGATCGTCGAGGGGACACTGAATAGTGCACGGTACATCCAAACCGTCATCGAACCCATCGTTCTACCATTCCTAGACCGGCAAGGGAACTTGCTGTTCCAACAGGACAATGCACGTCCGCATGTATCCCGTGCCACCCAACGTGCTCTAGAAGGTGTAAGTCAACTACCCTGGCCAGCAAGATCTCCGGATCTGTCCCCCATTGAGCATGTTTGGGACTGGATGAAGCGTCGTCTCACGCGGTCTGCACGTCCAGCACGAACGCTGGTCCAACTGAGGCGCCAGGTGGAAATGGCATGGCAAGCCGTTCCACAGGACTACATCCAGCATCTCTACGATCGTCTCCATGGGAGAATAGCAGCCTGCATTGCTGCGAAAGGTGGATATACACTGTACTAGTGCCGACATTGTGCATGCTCTGTTGCCTGTGTCTATGTGCCTGTGGTTCTGTCAGTGTGATCATGTGATGTATCTGACCCCAGGAATGTGTCAATAAAGTTTCCCCTTCCTGGGACAATGAATTCACGGTGTTCTTATTTCATTTTCCAGGAGTGTATATAGGCAGATCTTGATAAGCTTTGAAATTGGAGCAAAGTCTGCCAACTTCTTCTGGATGTTCAACGACGTAAAACTGTGCACTACACAAAACGAGAAACTCTATGATTACAATACTAACGAGTCTCAGTTCGAATCAAATCAACTGATATAAACACTAGCATGTAACAATTTATGCGTGTACTAATTGATCACATAGGCTGAGCCGTATATAAGCGGCAGACTTCGGTTCTGAGGCAACATACGAAAAAATTGCAGTATGTCTGTAGGGGAAAATTCTTTCAGATCACTTTTGCATCTGATATTCCTGAAGTGTGTGGGAACCATACCAAGTAGAAAAGAGGATACTGCACGTATACAAAGAAGGGCAGCACGAGCGGTCATACATCTATTCGAGCTACTAGGAAGTGTTAAAGACATCCTGAAAAATCTAAATTGTGAGATTCTTGAAAGCAGGCGACTGACATCCCACTACTGACTGCTAACAATCTCTAGAAAACCACTGTTAAGAAAATAATCTAGAGCTATTCTTTAACGCCGTGCGTTTTGGTTCGTGAAGGCGAGATGACTGCAACAAGGGGACGGTACGAACTTCCCCCTCAGTGATTTGATTAACATAGACAGGGTGTGTTGGGCACTGCTAGGACTTCAACATACACTACTGGACATTACAATTGCTACACCAAGAAGAAATGCAGATGATAAACGGGTATTCATTGCACAAATATTTTATACTAGAACTGACATGTGATTACATTTTCACGCAATTTGGGTGCATAGATCCTGAGAAATCGATACCCAGAACAACCACCTCTGACAGTAATAACGACCTTGATACGCCTGGGCATGGAGTCAAACAGAGCTTGGATGCCGTGTACAGGTACAGCTGCCCATGCAGCTTCAACACGATACCACAGTTCATCAAGAGTAATGACTGGCGTATTCTGACGAGCCAGTTGCTCGGTCACCATTGACCAGACGTTTTCAGTTGGTGAGAGATCTGGAGAATGTGCTGGCCAGGGCAGAAGTCGAACATTTGCTGTATCCAGAAAGGCCCGTACAGGAACCTGCAACATGCGGTCGTGCATTATCCTGCTGAAATGTAGGGTTTCGCAGGGACTGAATGAAGGGTAGAGCCACGGGTCGTATCACATCTGAAATGTAACGTCCACTGCTCAAAGTGCCGTCAATGCGCACAAGAGGTCACCGAGACGTGTAACCAATGGCACCCCATACCATCACGCCGGGTGATACGCCAGTATGGCGATGCCGAATACAATGGATTACAATGTGCGTTCACCACGATGTCGCCAAACACGGATGCGACCATTGTGATGCTGTAAACAGAACCTGGATTCATCCAAAAAAAAAAGACGTTTTGCCATTCGTGCACCCAGGTTCGTCGTTGAGTACACCATCGCAGGCGCTCCTGTCTATGATGCAGCGTCAAGGGTAACCGCAGCCATGGTCTCCGAGCTGATAGTGCATGCTGTTGCAAACGTCGTCCAACTGTTGGTGCAGATGTTTTTGTCTTGCAAACGTCCCCATCTCTTGACTCAGGGGTCGAGTCGTGGCTGCACGATCCGTTACAGCCATGCGGATAAGATGCCCGTCATCTCGACTGCTTGTGATACGAGGCCGTTGGGATCCAGCACGGTGTTCCGTATTACCCTCGTGAATCCCCCGATTCCATATTCTGGTAACAGTCATTGGATCTCGACCAACGCGAGCAGCAATGTCGCGATACGATAAACCGCAATCGCGATAGGCTACAATCCCACCTTTATCAAAGTTGGAAACTTGGTGGTACGCATTTCTCTTACTTACACGAGGCATCAAAACAACGTTTCACCAGGCAACGCCGGTCAACTGCTGTTTGTGTATGAGAAATCGGTTGGAAACTTTCCTCGTGTCAACACGTTGTAGGTGTCGCCACCGACGCAACCTTTTGTGAGTGCTCTGAAAAGCTAATCATTTTCACATCACAGCATCTTCTTCCTGTCGGTTAAATTTCGCGTGTGTAGCACGTCATCTTCGTGGTGTAGCAATTTTAATGGCCAGTAGTGTATAATGTTTGACAGTTTCTGGATCATTACTCCTTCTAGTAGAAGATCCATTTCTCTTTTCTGTATACAAGATATTTTTATCCCTTTAGTAAGGCACGGCTTTTTGGATGTTTCCTTAGAATTATGTTTCACTGTTCTTTTAGGGAAATGTAAATTTCGGAGGAATTCACATTAGCCGCCTGACACTACGCCACACGGCATTAAAAATGAAAGGGTTTCACGTTTGCAGAATTACGGCGGGGTGTACTTGCTGTGGTTCTGCAGACAAATTGTCCCTAGAATCCAGTTGTAGCGACGGAGCAGGCACAAGGCCACCTGTGACTAGAGGGAGAGGGGAGAGAGGGCACTAATTATGGGCGGTGCCCGAACCCCCCGACGGCCGTGAACCCGGCAAGAAAACAGCCTCGCGCGCCCGCGCCCTTTAAGGAACCAGTCTGGCGCGCCCTGCAAGGGCAGTAAGGGCGTGGTTGCGAAGGAAATCCACGCCGGCGCCTAGAGCTTCAGCGTGGCGCAGCGGCAGCCAGCAACAATGTCGTCGTGCAGAAAGACAAAGGTATGGTGGCAGAAAATTAGGACAAATTGTGTGAGAAAGTCTTGCATATGAAGAACGTGACTGTGTTACTGGTTGTAATAACTTAACAGTTCACGTGCGAGTTGCAGGTGGACATGTCCATCTACACCTACACCTACATGGATACTCTGCAAATCACTCCTGAGTGCCTGGCAGTGTGTTCATCGAACCACCTTTACAATAACGCTCTATTATTCCAATCTGGAACAACGCGCAGAAGAAACCGATACCTATATCTTTCCGTACGAGTTCTGATTACCCTTATTTGATTATGATGATAGTTTCTCCCTAAGTAACTCGGCGTCAACAAAATATTTTCGATTTCATAAGAGAAAGTTGGTGATTGAAATTTCGCGAGAATATTCCGCCGCAACGAAAAACGCCTCTGTTTTAACGATGTCCACACCAAATCCTGTGCCCGCATCTCGTGGTCGTGCGGTAGCGTTCTCGCTTCCCACGCCCGGGTTCCCGGGTTCGATTCCCGGCGGGGTCAGGGATTTTCTCTGCCTCGTGATGACTGGGTGTTGTGTGCTGTCCTTAGGTTAGTTAGGTTTAAGTAGTTCTAAGTTCTAGGGGACTGATGACCATAGATGTTAAGTCCCATAGTGCTCAGAGCCATTTGAACCATTTTTGAACCAAATCCTGTATCATGTCAGTGACACCCTCTGCTCTATTTCGCGATAGTCCAAAACGTGCTGCTCTTCTTTGAACTTTCTCGTTGTGCTCCGTTAAACGTATCTGGCAAGAATCCCAGACTGCGCAGCAGTACTCCAAAATAAGGTGGACAAGCGTAGTGTAGGCAGTGTCTTAGTATACCTGTTACATTGTCTGATTGTTCTGCCAATAAAACGCAGTCTTTGGTTTACCTTCAATACAACCTTTTCTATACGTTCTAGCCAACTGAAGTTGTTCGTAAATGTAAGCCCTAGGTATTTAGTGGAATTTACAGCTTTCATATTTGACTGATTTATCGTGAAACCGAAGTTCAGCGGACTCCTTTTAGCACCTATGTGGATGTCCACAAACTTTTCATTAGTTATTTCCTATTGATAATTTTCGCAATGGTTTTGCAATTTGTTTTGATCTTCTGATGACTTTACTGTACGATAAACGTCTGTATCATCTGCAAACAATCTACGACGGCTGCTCATATTGTCTCCTAAAAGAATTTATATATGTAAGGAACAGCAGAGGGCCCATAACACTACATGTGGGAACGCCAGAAATCACTTCTGTTTTACGCGATGACTTTCCGTCAGTTACTACGAACTATGACCTCTCTGACAGGAAATCCAGGTATCCAGTCACATAACTGAGACGATATACCACAAGCACTCAATTTCACTGCAAGTCGCTTGCGAGGTACAGTGTCAAAAGCCTTGCGAAAATCTAGAGATACGGAATGAATGCGAAATCTCTTGTTAATAACACTCAACACTTCACGTGCGTAAAGGGCTTCTTGTGTTTCTTATGAACGATGCATTCAAAATCCGTGTTGACTATGTGTCAATAGATCGTTCTCTTCGAGGTAGCTAATAATGTTCGAACTCCATATATGCTTCAAAATCCTGCTTCATATCGACGTTAATGATATGGGCCCGTAATTTAGTTGGTTACTCATACTACCTTTCTTGAATATTGATGTGACTCGTGCAACTGTCCAGTCTTTAGGTACGCATCTTTCGTCGAGCTAGCTGTTGTATATTATGTATGGAGCAATTGCATCAGCATGCTCTGAATGGAACGTAATTGGTAGACGCATCTGACACACTTCGCCAAAAATCTGTTTGCTCACCTCGCGTCTTCGAAAGTTCTGTCCGTCTCTCACACGGTCGTGGTTGCATTGATGATTTGGTTCAGTGGGTTTGCTATAGCAATGTTGTTGTTGTTGTGGTCTTCAGTCCTGAGACTGGTTTGATGCAGCTCTCTATGCTGCTCTATCCTGTGCAAGCTTCTTCATCTCCCAGTACCTACTGCAACCTATATCCTTCTGAATCTGCGTAGTGTATTCATCTCTTGGTCTCCCTCTACGATTTTTACCCTCCACGATGACCTCCAATGCTAAATTTGTGATCCCTTGATGCCTCAAAACATGTCCTACCAACCGATCCCTTCTTCTAGTCAAGTTGTGCCACAAACTTCTCTTCTCCCCAATCCTATTCAATACCTCCTCATTAGTTACGTGATCTACCCACCTTATCTTCAGCATTCTTCTGTAGCACCACATTTCGAAAGCTTCTATTCTCTTCTTGTCCAAACTAGTTATCGTCCATGTTTCACTTCCATACATGGCTACACTCCATACAAATACTTTCAGAAACGACTTCCTGACACTTAAATCTATACTCGACGTTAACAAATTTCTCTTCTTCAGAAACGATTTCCTTGCCATTGCCAGTCTACATTTTATATCCTCTCTACTTCGACCATCGTCAGTTATTTTACTCCCTAAATAGCAAAACTCCTTTACTACTTTAAGTGTCTCATTTCCTAATGTAATTCTCTCAGCATCACCCGATTTAATTTGACTACATTCCATTATCCTTGCAATCGGCGAACCTCAAAGTTTTTACTTCTTCTCCATGAATTTTAATACCTACTCCGAATTTATCTTTTGTTTCCTTTACTGCTTGCTCAATATACAGATTGAATAACATCGGGGAGAGGCTGCAACCCTGTCTCACTCCTTTCCCAACCACTGCTTCCCATTCATGCCCCTCGACTCTTATAACTACCATCTGGTTTCTGTAAAAATTGTAAATAGCCTTTCGCTCCCTGTATTTTACCACTGCCACCTTCAGAATTTGAAAGAGAGTATTCCAGTTAACATTGTCAAAAGCTTTCTCTAAGGCTACAAATGCTAGAAACGTAGGTTTGCCTTTTCTTAATCTTTCTTCTAAGATAAGTCGTAAGGTTAGTATTGCCTCACGTGTTCCAACATTTCTACGGAATCCAAACTGATCTTCCCCGAGGTCCGCTTCTACCAGTTTTTCCATTCGTCTGTAATGAATTCGCGTTAGTATTTTGCAGCTGTGACTTATTAAACTGATAGTTCGGTAATTTTCACATCTGTCAACACCTGCTTTCTTTGAGATTGGAATTATTATATTCTTCTTGAAGTCTGAGGATATTTGGCCTGTCTCATACATCTTACTCACCAGATGGTAGAGTTTTGTCATGACTGGCTCTCCCAAGGCCATCAGTAGTTCTAATGGAATGTTGTCTACTCCCGGGGCCTTGTTTCGACTCAGGTCTTTCAGTGCTCTGTCAAACTCTTCACGCAGTATCTTATCTCCCATTTCGTCTTCATCTACATCCTCTTCCATTTCCATAATACTATCCTCAAGCACATCGCCCTTGTATAAACCCTCTATATACTCCTTGCACCTTTCTGCCTTCCCTTCTTTGCTTAGAACTGGGTTGCCATCTGTGCTCTTGATATTCATACAAGTGGTTCTCTTCTCTCCAAAGGTCTCTTTAATTTTCCTGTAGGCAGTATCTATCTTACCCCTAGTGAGACAAGCCTCTACATCCTTACTTTTGTCCTCTAGCCACCCCTGCTTAGCCATTTTGCACTTCCTGTCGTTCTCATTTTTGAGACGTTTGTATTCCTTTTTGCCTGCTTCATTTACTGCATTTTTATATTTTCTCCTTTCATCAATTAAATTCAATATTTCTTCTGTTACCCAAGGATTTCTATTAGCCCTCGTCTTTTTACCTACTTGATCCTCTGCTGCCTTCACTACTTCATCCCTCAGAGCTACCCATTCTTCTTCTACTGTATTTCTTTCCCCCATTCCTGTCAATTGTTCCCTTATGCTCTCCCTGAAACTGTTTACAACCTCTGGTTCTTTCAGTTTATCCAGGTCCCATCTCCTTAAATTCCCACCTTTTTGCAGTTTCTTCAGTTTCAATCTGCAGTTCATAACCAATAGATTGTGGTCAGAATCCACATCTGCCCCTGGAAATGTCTTACAATTTAAAACCTGGTTCCTAAATCTCTGTCTTACCATTATATAATCTATCTGATACCTTTTAGTATCTCCAGGATTCTTCCAGGTATACAACCTTCTTTTATGATTCTTGAACCAAGTGTTACCTATGATTAAGTTATGCTCTGTGCAAAATTCTACAAGGCGGCTTCCTCTTTCATTTCTTCCCCCCAATCCATTTTCACCTACTATGTTTCCTTCTCTCCCTTTTCCTACTGACGAATTCCAGTCACCCATGACTATTAAATTTTCGTCTCCCTTCACTAACTGAATAATTTCTTTTATCTCGTCATACATTTCATCTATTTCTTCATCATCTGCAGAGCTAGTTGGCATATAAACTTGTACTACTGTAGTAGGCATGGGCTTTGTGTCTATCTTGGCCACAATAATGCGTTCACTATGCTGTTTGTAGTAGCTAACCCGCACTCCTATTTTTTTTATTCATTATTAAACCTACTCCTGCATTATCCCTATTTGATTTTGTATTTATGATCCTGTATTCGCCTGACCAAAAGTCTTGTTCCTCCTGCCACCGAACTTCACTAATTCCCACTGTATCTAACTTTAACCTATCCATTTCCCTTTTTAAATTTTCTAACCTACCTACCCGATTAAGGGATCTGACATTCCACTCTCCGATCCGTAGAACGCCAGTGTACAGGTCTAATTTCCAGTAACGAGTACTTAATTGTTTAAGGCATGTCACGAACTGATTCCACGGTGAAGTGTTTAATGCAACACTTACACAAACTCTGATACCGCGGTAGGACGTAATACCACCATCAGCACCTGTGTGATGTCTGTCATTCACAGAACAGTGTTCTGTGTACTTGTAGTGAACTGTCTCGGAGCTAAGTGAATTTGTACGCTGGAAAATTGTTGGTGCTAGTATTCTGCGTGCTTCCATGACCGAAGCTGGTTGGTTGGTTGGTTTAAAAGGTGGCGGGGGAGGGGGGGGGGGGAGGACCAAACATCTCGGTGATCGGTCCCTATAACCAAAGTGCCCGGTGCTTCAAGAGCCACCCTATCAAAGATTTGTATCACATACAGTGAAAGCGGCAGAAGATCATCCGCTATGTCACAGCGCGGACGAAAGTACGAGGGCTATTCGGAAAGTAAGGAACGATAGGTTGCGAAATGGAAACCATAGTGAAAATCAAAACTGTTTTATTTCCAACGGTTAGCTACACCTTCCAGCTACTTCTGTACACAGTCGCCGCTCAGACTTAGACATCTGTCGTAGAGTTGTACCAACTTTTCAGTTCCCTCGTTATAGAAGAAAGCCGCTAGTGCTTTTACACAATTTTCTACTCTGGAATGCAGCTCGTTGTCTGTGTCAAAATATTGTCTCCATAGCCAGTAGTTCATTTGAGTAGAGATGAACCTCAGGGGTAGCTAATTACGGGCTGTATTGTGGATGATCGAACACTTCCCATCGAAAACGCTGCAGGAGCATCTTCGTTGCCCCTGCAGAGTGCGGCCGAGAATTGTCGTGTAGAACGAACCGCATGACAGTTATGTTATGTGGATTGCATAGCTTCAGGCGAAATCTTTCGCCAGGCCCTCATATTTATCGGCAGAAGTTAATTTCTAGCCATGTTTACATTCTCACTGTGAGATAGAACTGAAAAGAACGACATGATGCGATGTTCGGGCGT
Organism: Schistocerca nitens; assembly: GCF_023898315.1. NCBI lineage: Eukaryota > Metazoa > Arthropoda > Insecta > Orthoptera > Acrididae > Schistocerca > Schistocerca nitens. The sequence goes on from NC_064623.1 coordinate 124,302,127, forward strand.
ACTAGACACAGTGCCCAACACATCTGCGCAAAGTTTCATCAGATTTTCACTGTATTCTCCACTTCGCGACCGATCGTTCCTCACTTTCCGAATAACCCTCGTATATATCGGGATTCATGACGGACGGTATATAAGAAGGGTAGAAGGACGGATCCCCAAAATTACAGACCAGTATCCTTAACATCGGTTTGTTGCAGGATTCTCGAACATATTCTCAGTTCGAATATAATGAATTTCCTTGAGACAGAGAAGTTCCTTTCCATGCATCAGCAAGGCTTTAGAAAGCATCGAAGCTGCGAAACGCAACTCGCCCTTTTTTCACATGATATCTTGCGTACCATGGATGGGTATCAGACGGATGACATATTCCTAGACTTCCAGAAAGCGTTTGACTCGGTGCCCCACTGCAGACTCCTAACTAAGGTACGAGCATATGGGATTGGTTCCCAAGTATGAGAGTACCTCGGAGACTTCTTAAGTAATCGAACCCAGTATGTTGTCCTCGATGGTGAGTGTTCATCGGAGGGAGGTGAGGGTATCATCTGGAGTGCCCCAGAGAAGTGTGGTAGGTCCGCTGTTGTTTTCTGTCTACATAAATGATCTTTTGGATAGGGTGGATAGCAATGTGCGGCTGTTTGCTGATGATGCTGTGGTGTACGGGAAGGTGTCGTCGTTGAGTGACTGTAGGAGGATACAAGATGACTAGGATAGGTGTGGTGTCACCGGCAGACACCACACTTGCTAAGTGGTAGCTTTAAATCGGCCGCGGTCCATTAGTACATGTCGGACCCGCGTGTCGCCACTGTCAGTGATCGCAGACCGAGCGCCACCACACGGCAGGTCTCGAGAGACGGACTAGCACTCGCCCCAGTTGTACGGTCGACGTAGCTAGCGATGCACACTGACGAAGCCTCGCTCATTTGCAGAGCAGATAGTTAGAATAGCCTTCAGCTAAGTCAATGGCTACGACCTAGCAAGGCGCGATTAGCCTTACATAGCTTGTATCTAAAGAGTCTCACTTGTATCGTCAAGAGCGATGTACCACAAGGATGGATTAAAGTTAAGTATTCCAGGAGCTACGTACTTTTCTTTATAGCATTCATTACGTATCCTGTTTCAGACCTATCTACTAGCCTGCGTGAGTTAACGCGTGCCTTTCGGCTACTTCCGAGTGGCGTGGCTGTCTTGTTACGCCACAACAATACGATTTGTGAAGGTGTAAAGAATGGCAGCTAACTCTACATATAGATAAATGTAAATTAATGCAGATGAATAGGAAAAGAATCCTGTAATGTTTGAATACTCCATTAGTAGTGTAGCGCTTGACACAGTAACATCGATTAAATATTTGGGCGTAACATTGCAGAGCGATATGAAGTGGGACAAGCATGTACTGGCAGTTGTGGGGAAGGCGGATAGTCGTCTTCGGTTCATTGGTAGAATTTTGGGAAGATGTGGTTCATCTGTAAAGGAGACCGCTTATAAAACACTAATACGACCTATTCTTGAGTACTGCTCGAGCGTTTGGGATCCCTATCAGGTCGGATTGAGGGAGGACGTAGAAGCAATTCAGAGGCGGGCTGCTAGATTTGTTACTGGTAGGTTTGATCATCACGCGAGTGTTACGGAAATGCTTCGAGAACTAGGGTGGGAGTCTGGAGTAAAGGAGGCGTTTTTTTCGTGAATCACTACTGAGGAAATTTAGAGAACCAGCATTTGAGGCTGACTGCAGTACAGTTATACTGCCGCCAACTTACATTTCACGGAAAGACCACAAAGATAATATAAGAGAGATTAGGGCTCGTACAGAGGCATATAGGCAGTCACTTTTCCATCGTTCTGTATGGGAGTGGAACAGGGAGAGAAGATGCTAGTTGTAGTACGAGGTACCCTCCGCCACGCCATGGTGGATTGCGGAGTATGTATGTAGATGTTGTAGTGGCGTAGAAAGACAGCCACGCCACTCGGAGGTAGCCGAAAGGCACGCGTTAAGCTCACGCAGATTGGCGTGAGGTCTGGAACCGGACAATGTCTTGAGAATTGCAAATAAAGTACGAAGATCTTTGAATACTTAACTTTAATCCATAATTGGTGTACATCGCTCTTGACTGTACATGCTTCCATATAAATATCAATTGAATACGGCGCCTTGCTAGGTCGTAGCAAATGACGTAGCTGAAGGCTATGCTAACTATCGTCTCAGCAAATGAGAGCGTATTTGTCAGTGTAGCTTCGCTAGCAAAGTCGGCTGTACAACTGGGGCGAGTGCTAGTAAGTCTCTCTAGACCTGCCGTGTGGCGGCGCTCGGTCTGCGATCACTGACAGTGGCGACACGCGGGTCCGACATATACTAATGGACTGCGGCCGATTTAAAGGCTACCACCTAGCAAGTGTGGTGTCTGGCGGTGACACCACAGATGTAGATGTAGAAGAGGTTTCAGACGAAAAATAAGAGGGCGACAGCTCCAGAAGTCATTGCAGAACTGAATACTGCACTGGCGAACTGTGTCGGTATCAAAACAACATGAAGGGAGGCGCATAAAGCAGCGAATTGCAGGGCCAGCTGGAATTCCAAAACCACTCACCATTGATGGAAGAACCAGTAACAGGTGCCGAAGCCATAAAACACTGACTATGGACCAACGGAAGAAAGACATTTGGTCGGATGGGTCTTATTGCACACTGATTCCAACTTCTGTCGGAGTTCACGTCCGAAGAGTGATACATGGTGGCGATCTGCGCAGGCATGTCGTGGTATTTCATAGGCTCCGTGCTTACTCTGCCAGGTCGCATTACTACCAAAGATATGCGATCCATGGTGTAGCGTTTGTTCGTCAATGGTTGATGCTGTGTTCCAACGCAACGCGGCCCCGGTTCACAATGCCCGCATCGTCCAGGAGCTCACGTAAGAATTGTTGCATCTCCACTGCCCATCATATTCGCCAGACCTCAGTATCATTGCGTCTCTGTGGTGTACATTGCAGAGTAGAGTACTTGATCGCCTTGCACCTCCATCACCGTTAACTGGAGCTGCCACTCTCTTGAAGGAAGAATGGCAGAAGATCCCCTCCAAAGCCCTACAGCACCTGTATTTATCAAAAATTGCTCTGAGCACTATGGAGCTTAACATTTGAGGTCATGGGTCCCCTAGAACTTAGAGCTACTTAAACCTAACTAGTCTAAGGACATCACACACATCCAAGTCCGAGACAGGATTCGAACCTACCGTAGTGGTCGCGCGGTTCCAGACTGAAGAGCCTAGAACCGCTCAGCCACACCGGCCGGCCTGTATTTATCCATAACGAGACGACTGGAAGCTGTTTTGAATGACAACAGTTTTTCTACTCCGTATTAGGCATGGTAATATGTTCTACTTTGGTGTTCCCATATTTTTGTCCACTGCCTTTAGAATCACAGTTGTACACTAAAGCGCCAAATAAACTGGTATAACCATGCGTTAAGATTAAAAAACAGCCGACCAGTTGCAAAGGATAAAGTAATCTTTAGCTAGGTTTCGATAGATTTAAATCTATCTTCTTCAGAAGGCGGCCTGAGGACAATGAACATCGTAATTTATATTAAAGGTATGAAACATAAGTCAAGAATAGAGTTATATTAGGAGAATCTCGTATTACAAAATATGAGAAGAATTCCTGGTACTTACAGTATTACATTAACATGGAGTGATATGTCATTGTCGTTTTTACAAACATCTGCATAGCTCGATTAGTCCAAATAAAATAAAACCCTGAGGATAGGGTTTGTCAGACAAATAAAAATAAGTACATGAAAGTTGGAGAGCGCATAAGCGACTGAGTAAAATCGGCCTGCGTAGTAGCACTGCAGCCAGGGTAGGTGGCGCTCAGGTCGCGAACTATGTGCCAATTGGCGTACTGAAGCAACATGTAAAATATGAATATTAATTGCGTCCATAGATAGAGTGACAATAAATAAAAGGACATTGTGGGAGCCTTAGGAACAGTAACGTAGATACATACATCAAAAAGGCAGGTGGCGCTTACGCCGTGAGTCAAATGCAGTGACTTACTGATAACCATGCGTATTCAAATACACAAACATGTAAACTGCCAGAATACGGCTCTGCGGTCGGCAACACCCATATAAGACAACAAGCGTGTGGCGCAGTTGTTAGACTGCTTACTGCTGCTACAATGGCAGGATATCAAGACTGAAGTCAGTTGGATCGTGGTGTCATAGTCGGCGCACGAGCAACGGACGCAACATCTCCGATGTAGCGATGAAATGGGGATTTTCACGTAAGACCATTTCACGAGGGTACTGTGGATATCAGGAATCCGGTACAACATCAAATCTCTGTCATCGCTGCGGCCGGAAAAAGATCCTGAAAGAACGGGAACAACGACGACTGAAGAGAACCGTTCATCGTGGCGAAAGTACAGCCATTCGGCAAATTGCTGCAGATTTCAATGCTAGGTCATCAACGAGTGTCAGAGTGCGAACCATTCAACGAAAAATCATCGATATGGGCTTTCGGGGCGGAAGGCCCACTCGTGTACCCTTGATGACTGGACGAAACAAAGCTTTACGCCTCGCCTGGGCCCGTAAACGCCAACATTGGACTGTTGATGACTGGAAACATGTTGCCTGGTCGGACGAGTCTCGTTTCAATTTGTATCGAATGGACGGGTGTGTACGATTATGCAGACAACCTCCTGAATCCATGGGCAATGCATGGCAGCAGGGGACTGTTCAAGCTGATGCAGGCTCTCTAACGGTGTGGGGCGGGTGCAGTTGGAGTGATATGGGACCTCGATTCGTCTGTATACAACTCCGACAGGTGCCACGCACGTAATCGTCCTGTCTGATCACCTGCATCCGTTCATGTCCATAGTGCACTAACACGGACTTGGGCAGTTCCAGCAGGACAATGCGACACGTGGCACTCCCAGAATTGCTACAGAGTGGCTCCAGGAACACTCTTCTGAGTTTAAACACTTGCGCTCGCCATCAAACTCGCCAGACATGAACATTATTGAGCATATCAGGGATGCCCTGCAACGTGCTGTTCTGAACAGATCCCCACCAACTCGTACTCTTACGGATTTATGGACCGCCCTGAGGGATTCACGATGTCAATTCCCTCCAGCACTACTTCAGACATTCGTCGAGTCCATGCCATATCGTGTTGCGGTGCTTCTGTATGCTCGCGGGGGCCCTACACGATATTAGACAGATGTACTAGTTTCCGTGGGTCTTTATATTTAAATGCGTTAACATTGTGGGAGCGTATGCTGAAATTAGCACATGTTCGCAAAACGTCGATAGTCTGACGCTCAACGAGCACTATTCATATGCGTAAGTGTAGTGATAATGCTTTTATTATAGCCTCTCAAGAGTCGAACTGCGCTCATGTAACGTGACGATGGTGCTAGCGCATTTGTGCATAATCTGCCTTCCTATGAAACATATTTCCCAACGATGCCTAACTTGGCGGAGACATTGTAGGAGATGCATGTTGACAGTTCTGGGGACTCTCCTCTTCGAACTTCACATCCACGTCATTCTGGAGATGCTTGCAATGCAATAGTTTGTTCGTCCGAGGATAGAAGGAAAAATCACTGAGAGAGGCATGTGCAACTACTTGCATGTGGGGCAAACTCATTCACACGGCGACTAGGCACAAAGCGCATTAGCGTAATCGCACTGAGAGAGGCCCTATAAGTGGGATCGACTTTTTTAAACCATTTGTATGGTGCTGTAGGTATTACAACCTGCGACCATTCTTCCTGGTGGCCATCGTTTGCGAATAACTGACGACTTTAAAAATTTAAAACTGCATGTTAATGAGTCCGCAGCTCGTGGTCTCGCGGTAGCGTTCTCGCTTCCTGAGCACGGGGTCCCGGGTGCGCTTGAGTTTGCCCCACACGCAAGTAGTGACACATATGTGGATCCATGCCTCTTTGTGAACATGTGCGCATGAGTGGGACCCACGCATGCTACTCCAGTGATCAGCCTGCTCCACTCGCCCCGTGTGGATGGCCAGCAGGGTGCTTTTTTACCCCATACCGGTGTGTTGGCGATGTGCAATCCGTGTGGCTGCAGCATAAATATTAGAGGTAGTCTGAGAACCACCTTGCGTTAATTATTGCGAGGAATAAAAATATTGCTATGTTCTTAACATGTTTAACTAACAGTTCAAGAATTTGCAGGCAAGCAATAAGCATCTCGCGGAACGTGTAATCGCAATGTAGAATTATGAACAAAAATGTGTGTGAAATCTTATGGGACTTAACTGCTAAGGTCATCAGTCCCTAAGCTTACACACTACTTAACCTAAATTATCCTAAGGACAAACACACACACCCATGCTCGAGGGAGGACTCGAACCTCCGCCGGGACCAGCCGCACAGTCCATGACTGCAGCGCCCTAGACCGCTCGGCTAATCCCGCGCACAAGAAATCTTTACATTAAGCAAAGGAATACCATCCCCAACTCGAGATGCTTGCCCCTCGCTTTATATCACGAATATATATTTTTGTATCGCTTGGAGAGCTCGTAAACGGAAGCGTCACAAAGAGTCTGAAACGTCTGCACATTTTGATGTTGCTTTTTTGAATTCACCTTGTTTAAGGCGGATGTGTTGGGAGTTGTAATTTGTGGAGCATAGAGAAGAGCATTTTCTGCTGCATACGGGATCAGCAACACATAGGCACTGGGTGGCGATTAAAGAGTAAATGCAGACACTGTACCCCGCGTTTCCCATTACATTTGCAAATCAAAAAAGTACGTCATGGATACGCATATCTGGTAGACATCTTAGTGTTCTTTTATTTCCTCTCTCCGCTGCAAACTGCTATTACTCAGAGAAGCTCGTAATGGATCCGGGACGGGTTCGGTACACCAAGGGCCACAGAATCACTTCTCTTCTTCAACGAGTATTAATCGAAATTACGAACGAACCCTTTTTATTACGTTCAGGTTTGCCATTGTTGTTTCCACATTGTTCTTATTTGAGAGGACCTGTACAGAGTTGTTCACGTTCAACCTATGTTTATAACACACACCATCAACTAACAAGAAAAAAGGAAATATACGATAATACTTTTCCAATTCCATGTGTGCCTCTTTAGGCCACTAGGCCATAGTGCAAACAACAAGACAGTTGGTTTGGAAAAAAAAACAGAATCTTAGAACAGGTGACCATAGTGAACCAAAGCACCAATCGGAGACAATAGTGGAAAGGGCGCATACATCTAGAAAAGTTGCACAGGTGTAAACGCACCGACAGAAGTATAAACTTACGTAAAAGTGTAACACAATAACCCAAGTGTTAATGACAGAAACCGTGTGTACGCCTTGACACAGCACCCCGCAAATTATCCTGACTATATTCATTCAGTATTTGCGAATGAGAGGAATTACAGAATTCTAACAAACTTTACGTGTACCTTCAAACTTTTTTCTTAATGAGCCCTCCCCCCTCCCCCTACAAAATAATGGAATTGTAGTGTTAGCAGAAGAGCCAACACCGTGTTACTAGTAGAGGCCGAAATTCACGCGTTTTAACTCACGCAGGCTGGCGTGAGGAGGGAAGAACTATACTGACGTGAGGTCTGGAACATGACAAGGAATTAGAATTCAGAAAGCGGCCCTAATTAGTTTGATACTTAACTTTAATCCATTATTGATGAACGTCGCTCTTGACGGTACATGATTCACAATATTATCTGTTCAGAATAGTAACTGAATATGGCGCCTTGCTAGGTCGTAGCAAATGACGTAGCTGAAGGCTATGCTAAACTGTCGTCTCGACAAATGAGAGCGTATGTAGGCAGTGAACCATCGCTAGCAAAGTCAGCTGTACAACTGGGCGAGTGCTAGGGAGTCTCTCTAGACCTGCCGTGTGGCGGCGCTCGGTCTGCAATCACTGATAGTGGCGACACGCGGGTCCGACGTATACTAACGGACCGCGGCCGATTTAAAGGCTACCACCTAGCAAGTGTGGTGTCTGGCGGTGACACCACAGAAATGATAAATGTTTTACAGCCTACTACATTTTCGCTGTTCATGCAGTAAAATTTGAGCATCAGCCATGACATTTTAATTTACTATTTTGTTACACATAACTCTCTCCGCAGTACACTTTGCAGACAGTATCGCCATATACCACTGAATGTAGTGCACACTGTCGGCCGGAGTGGCCGTGTGGTTCTGGGCACTGCAGTCTGGAACCGAGCGACCGCTACGGTCGCAGGTTCGAATGCTGCCTCGGGCATGGATGTATGTGATGTCCTTAGGTTAGTTAGGTTTAATTAGTTCTAAGTTCTAGGTGACTGATGACCTCAGAAGTTAAGTCGCATAGTGTTCAGAACCATTTTTACTGCACACTTATACCGTTGTACGACACATCGTCCAGGTGATAGACGTCATGAGCGCTGAGGTGCGTGAAATACTGGCTTTCCCTATAACGCAGTCCAAATTAGCCAACAATGTCTTACATGAACATATAAGCAGATTATCACATTTTTGGTTTGCCAGTTTTTTTTTCCTGCTGATCATTAATCACAAACTAACAAAACCGACATAATCAGGACTATGCAGTATTCAACTATGAACGTTTTACCTGCTTAATCTCTAATATTCAAAACATTAATTCATTTGTAAAGTAATTGCACTTTTGGAGCTGTTTAACAAGTGAGAGTTCGATTATTTAGAGAATACAGGGTGGGGGTAAGAAGTTTCCTCGTTTCATGCTGTTATTGAAGGACACTAGGCCCTGTCTTATATCTAAGCAGGCCTTCTAAATATTTTATATTATGTTCATAGCATCCCACGTGTAAGCAGATTTGCGTTTAATAAGCTATAGAATACTTACAAATAACGATAATATGATCAATGGGTATTTTACTTCCTATGCAAAAAATACTATTTTCTAACATTAGCCTCTAAAAATTCCGAGATCTTAATTTTCCGATTGTAGTAGCACTGAAAAGGCGAATTCTGGGCAAGTGAAGTAAAGTAACGCAGATGCAGATATCAAGTCCAATTTTAGTGTGAACTAATATAAAGTTTGCACAGGTTACACCAAAATAAGAGAAAAGAAATAGAAATAGTAATCTGCTTTCTAGACCCAAACATAGAAGCCAACCTCGACGAGAAGCAGTGTGGGTTCCAGAGAATTACATGTTTTGCAAAGAACTTTGAAAAATCTTTTGAAAACGTTCGCTGGAATACACCCTCCGAATTTTTGAAGGTAGCAAGGGCCAAATACACGGAGCGAAAGGTTATATACCAGACGTCAGTTACAATTGTCGTGGGGCTCGAAAGGGAAGCAGTAGTTGAGAAGTGAGACAGGATTGTGGCCTATTCCCGACATTATTCGATCTGTACAATGAGTAAGCAGAATAGGAAGCCAAAGAAAAAGTTGAAGAAAGAAATTAAAATTCATGGAGAAGAAATACAAGTTATGAGGTTCACCAAAGATATCGTAATTCTATCAGAGACTGCAAAGGACTTGGAAGTGCAACTGAACAGAGTGGGCAGCGTCTTGAAAGGAGGATGTAAGATTAACACAACGGAGCAACACAAGGATAATGGAATATAGTCGAATTAAATAATGCGATGCTGAGGGTATCAGCACGCAAAAAGTATTAGAAGAGTTTTGCTAATGGGCAGTAACATGACAGATGATGGCCGTAGTAGGTAGAATATGAAATTTAGACTGACGATGACTGGAAAAGCTTTATTGAAGAAGAAAAATTTGTTATCTTCGAATGAAGTTTTAGCGTTCAAAAAATTGTTCAAATGGCTCTGAACACTATGGGACTTAACATCTGTGGTCATCAGTCCCCTAGAACTTAGAACTAATTAAACCTAACTAACCTAAGGACATCACACACATATATGCCCGAGGCAGGATTCGAACCTGCGACCGTAGCGGTCACTCGGTTCCAGACTCCAGCGCCTAGAACCGCACGGCCACACCGGACGGTGAAGTTTTAGGGTTATGGAGTATTTTCTGAAGTCATTTGTGAGGAGTGTAGGCTTGTACAGAAGTGGTACCTAAACGGCAAACAGTTGTGAGAAGAACAGAATAGAAGATCTTGAAATTTGGTGCTCCATAGAAATGCTGAAGATCAGATAACGTAACTAATAAAGAGGTACAGGATCAAACTGGATAGGAAAGAAATTTGTGGTACACCTTGACTAAAAGATAGGACACATTTTGATGTATCAATAAATTCTCAATGTGGTATTAGAGGGAAGTGTGGGCCGTAAAATTTATATAGAGAGGCCAATGGCTGAATACGGTAAGCAAGTTCTAACGGATGCGGATTGCCTTAGTTATTCGGAGATGAAGAGGCTTGGTCAGGACAGAATAGGGTGGAGGGCTGCATCAAACAGGACTGAAGACACTGAAGACCATAAGAACAACACGAGACTGACACCGATTTCTTTTAGGTTTTGTAACGTACACATTGTGAAGTACCTCGAAGAAGACTGCACATTGATACAGCATGAACTCAGAAATACCTCTCTTGTGAAATGCAACTAATTCTCTTTCACACAAAATACACTCCTGGAAATGGAAAAAAGAACACATTGACACCGTTGTGTCAGACCCACCATACTTGCTCCGGACACTGCGAGAGGGCTGTACAAGCAATGCCGGCCGAAGTGGCCGCGCGGTTCTGGCGCTGCAGTCTGGAACCGCGAGACCGCTACGGTCGCAGGTTCGAATCCTGCCTCGGACATGGATGTGTGTGATGTCCTTAGGTTAGTTAGGTTTAACTAGTTCTAAGTTCTAGGGGACTAATGACCTCAGCAGTTGAGTCCCATAGTGCTCAGAGCCATTTGAACCATTTTTTTGTACAAGCAATGATCACACGCACGGCACAGCGGTGTTGGCGGTGTTGGCGGTGTTGGCGGTCGAATGGCGCTAGCTGCGCAGCATTTGTGCACCGCCGCCGTCAGTGTCAGCCAGTTTGCCGTGGCATACGGAGCTCCATCGCAGTCTTTAACACTGGTAGCATGCCGCGACAGCGTGGACGTGAACCGTATGTGCAGTTGACGGACTTTGAGCGAGGGCGTATAGTGGGCATGCGGGAGGCCGGGTGGACGTACCGCCGAATTGCTCAACACGTGGGGGGTGAGGTCTCCACAGTACATCGATGTTGTCGCCAGTGGTTGGCGGAAGGTGCACGTGCCCGTCGACCTGGGACCGGACCGCAGCGACGCACGGATGCACGCCAAGACCGTAGGATCCTACACAGTGCCGTAGGGGATCGCACCGCCACTTCCCAGCAAATTAGGGACACTGTTGCTCCTGGGGTATCGGCGAGGACCATTCGCAACCGTCTCCATGAAGCTGGGCTACGGTCCCGCACACCGTTAGGCCGTCTCCCGCTCACGCCCCAACATCGTGCAGCCCGCCTCCAGTGGTGTCGTGACAGGCGTGAATGGAGGGACGAATGGAGACGTGTCGTCTTCAGCGATGAGAGTCGCTTCTGCCTTGGTGCCAATGATGGTCCTATGCGTGTTTGGCGCCGTGCAGGTGAGCGCCACAATCAGGACTGCGTACGACCGAGGCACACAGGGCCAACACCCGGCATCATGGTGTGGGGAGCGATCTCCTACACTGGCCGTACACCACTGGTGATCGTCGAGGGGACACTGAATAGTGCACGGTACATCCAAACCGTCATCGAACCCATCGTTCTACCATTCCTAGACCGGCAAGGGAACTTGCTGTTCCAACAGGACAATGCACGTCTGCATGTATCCCGTGCCACCCAACGTGCTCTAGAAGGTGTAAGTCAACTACCCTGGCCAGCAAGATCTCCGGATCTGTCCCCCATTGAGCATGTTTGGGACTGGATGAAGCGTCGTCTCACGCGGTCTGCACGTCCAGCACGAACGCTGGTCCAACTGAGGCGCCAGGTGGAAATGGCATGGCAAGCCGTTCCACAGGACTACATCCAGCATCTCTACGATCGTCTCCATGGGAGAATAGCAGCCTGCATTGCTGCGAAAGGTGGATATACACTGTACTAGTGCCGACATTGTGCATGCTCTGTTGCCTGTGTCTATGTGCCTGTGGTTCTCTCAGTGTGATCATGTGATGTATCTGACCCCAGGAATGTGTCAATAAAGTTTCCCCTTCCTGGGATAATGAATTCACGGTGTTCTTATTTCAATTTCCAGGAGTGTAATTAGTCTTATCCGGAGGAAATCAAGTTGATTCCATATTTCTATATTTTTAGACGTTTTTCACACCGTTCTTCACAAGCGTCCTCTAAGCAAATTGTGTATGTATGTAGCATTGGCTCAGTTGGGTGACTGAAACTGTGATTTCCTGGCCGGCCGCTGTGACCGAGCGGTTCTAGGCCCTTCAGTCCGGAACCGCTCTGCTGCTACGGTCGCAGGTTCGAATCCTGCCTCGGGTATGGATGTCCTTAGGTTAGTTAGGTTTAAGTAGTTCTAAGTCTATGGGACTGATGAGCTCAGTTGTGAAGTCCCATAGTGCTTAGAGCCATTTGAACCGTGTTTTTAATTTGCTGTCAAAATGGTCACATTTCGTAGGAAGTTATAGGAAGTCGTCTAGTGAAACGGAAGTGACACCTCAAGATAGCATTATAGGTCCTTTATTGTTCTTCGTATGTATATAAAAAAATTACGAAACATACTGAGTAGCCCTTTTAGGTAGTCCGAAGGTGATGACGTCGTTTAACGTCTATTAAAGGCATCAGACAAGTTATGTACATGGTACAAACAGGTATAATTGAATGAAAAATGTGACTTCCTCCATACGAATAGTAAGAAAAAAGCTTTAAACCACACAAGTTTATGTGGTGTCACCGCCAGACACCACACTTGCAAGGTGGTAGCCTTTAAATCGGCCGCGGTCCGTTAGTATACGTCGGACCCGCGTGTTGGCACTGTCAGTGATTGCAGACCAAGCGCCGCCACACGGCAGGTCTAGAGACACTTCCTAGCACTCGCCCCAGTTGAGCAGCCGACGTTGATAGGAATGGTTCACTGACAAATACGCTCTCATTTGCCGAGACGATAGTTAGCATAGCCTTCAGCTACGTCATTTGCTACGACCTAGCAAGGCGCCATTACCAGTTTATATTGAGATTGAAATTCATGTATAAACAAGAGCGATGTTCTCCAATTATGGATTAAAGTTAAGTATTCCAGCAACTAAGTTCTTTTCTTACTAGACTCAACTACTTTACCTTGTTCCAGACTTCACGCCAGTCTGCGTGAGCTTAAACGCGTGCATTTCGGCCTCCGCTAGCAACACGGTGTTGGCTCTTCTGCCAACACATGTTTAAATGTTGTTTATTAAGATAAATACCTATGTATTACAACGGCGAACAGCTTAAATCGAAACCATCACATGGAAAACTTTGATGGAATGCGAACCAAAGACTGCGTTTTATTGTCAGGACACTGAGAATACTGAACAAATCTAGTGAACATTCTGCCCACTCTATGCTTGTCCGTCCTCTTGTGGAGTATTGCTGAGCAGTATGGCATCGTTACCTGATAGGCTTGAGAGAGGACATCGCAAAAGTTCAAAGAAGGGCAGCTTGTTTTATATTATCGCGAAACAGGGCAGAGAGTGTCACGGAAAAGATAAGCTAATTTGGGTGGCAATCATCAAACAAACGCTGTTTTCGTTGCGACGAGATTTTTTCACGGGATTTCAATCACCTACTTTTTCCTCCGAGTTTGGAAATATTTTGTTGACTCTCACCTATATAATAAGATAAATCGAAGCCCGCACGGAAAGATTTTGGTTTTGGACTTTTGAAGTACTATGCGAGAGTCGTACGGGAAACAGGTAGCCTGAAAGCGGTTCCGTGATCATTCTGTCAAATTCTTAGATATGAACTGTTGAGTAATCATGTAACAGTGTGTACAAAAAGTCCCACTGCCCTTTAAAGTGGGAGTAAATTCCCGATATGCATTGTGCTATGCATGGAAAAACGTAACTGGTGCAGTGCTTTATTGTTTTAATCAGCGTTGACACACTTGCTGGCGTTCCATAAACATCGTTTGTGATGGGCCAAAACAAGATCCCCAGGTTGTGTGGTAACCCCGTGTACGTTCAGCGTGAAACTACGACTCTCCACTAGACCTGATTTCGTCCGCATTGCATTATCCACTATATTTTTTGCTGATACGACGCTTCTCTTTCGCAGTGCTTTTCTTCCGCTACACAGTCACCGTGCCGTACTTCAAACGCCGCCACGATGCCTTTTGAGCCGCGCAGCATAAAGCTCCTCTGTGTTTAACTCTCAGACTCTCGACGTTCCAGCTGTGTTTCCTACAGAAAAAAACTCACAAAGCGACTCAGTTCTGAGGGAGAAGAGATTTCAAACGCCCAGTACAACAGCCACTGTCGAAAATGGTTTCTTTCTCGGACAAGAACGTGTCTAATCTACATCTACATCTACATCCATACTCCGCAAGCCACCTGACGGTGTGTGGCGGAGGGTACCCTGAGTACCTCTATCGGTTCTCCCTTCTATTCCAGTCTCGTATTGTTCGTGGAAAGAAGGATTGTCGGTATGCTTCTGTGTGGGCTCTAATCTCTCTGATTTTATCCTCATGGTCTCTTCGCGAGATATACGTAGGAGGGAGCAATATACTGCTTGACTCTTCGGTGAAGGTATGTTCTCGAAACTTTAACAAAAGCCCGTACCGAGCTACTGAGCCTCTCTCCTGCAGAGTCTTCCACTGGAGTTTATCTATCATCTCAGTAACGCTTTCACGATTACTAAATGATCCTGTAACGAAGCGCGCTGCTCTCCGTTGGATCTTCTCTATCTCTTCTATCAACCCTATCTGGTACGGATCCCACACCAGTGAGCAGTATTCAAGCAGTGGGCGAACAAGCGTACTGTATCCTACCACCTTTGTTTTCGGATTGCATTTCATTAGGATTCTTCCAATGCCGGCCGTTGTGGTCAAGCGGTTCTAGGCGCTTCAGTCCGGAACCAAGCGGCTGCTACGGTCGCAGGTTCGAATCCTGCCTCGGGCATGGATGTGTGTGATGTCCTTACGTTAGTTAGATTTAAGTAGTTCTAAGTCTAGGGGACAGATGACCTCAGAAGTTAAGTCCCATAGTGCTCAGAGCCATTTGATTCTTCCAATGAATCTCAGTCTGGCATCTGCTTTACCGACGATCGACTTTATATGATCATTCCATTTTAAATCACTCCTAATGCGTACTCCCAGATAATTTATGGAATTAACTGCTTCCAGTTGCTGACCTGCTATTTTGTAGGTAAATGATAAGGGATCTATCTTTCTATGTATTCGCAGCACATTACACTTGTCTACATTGAGATTCAATTGCCATTCCCTGCACCATGCGTCAATTCGCTGCAGATATTCCTGCATTTCAGTACAATCCTCCATCGTTACAACCCCTCGACACACCACAGCATCATCCGCAAAAAACCTCAGTGAACTTCCGATGCCATCCACCAGGTCATTTAAGTACATTGTGAATAGCAACGGTCCTATGACACTCCCCTGCGGCACACCTGAAATCACTCTTACTTCGGAAGACTTCTCTCCATTGAGAATGACATGCTGCGTTCTGTTATCTAGGAACTCCTCAATCCAATCACACAACTGGTCTGATAGTCCATATGCTCTTACTTTGTTCATTAAACGACTGTGGTGAACTGTATCGAGCGCCTTGCGGAAGTCAAGAAACACGGCATCTACCTGGTAACCCGTGTCTATGGCCCTCTGAGTCTCGTGGACGAATAGCGCGAGCTGGGTTTCACACGACCGTCTTTTTCGAAAACCATGCTGATTCATAGAGAGTAGATTTCTAATCTCCAGAAAAGTCATTATTCTCGAACATAATACGTGTTCCAAAGTTCTACAACTGATCGACGTTAGAGATATAGGTCTATAGTTCTGCACATCTGTTCGACGTCCCTTCTTCAAAACGGGGATGACCTGTGCCCTTTTCCAATCTCTTGGAACGCTACGCTCTTCTAGAGACCTACGGTACACCGCTGCAAGAAGGGGGGCAAGTTCCTTCGCGTACTCTGTGTAAAATCGAACTGGTATCCCATCAGGTCCAGCGGCCTTTCCTGAGCCATTTTAATTGTTTCTCTATCCCTCTGTCGTCTATTTCGATATCTACCATTTTGTCATCTGTGCGACAATCTAGAAAAGGAACTACAGTACAGTCTTCCTCTGTGAAACAGCTTTGGACTCGCGGTTCTGGGCGCGCAGTCCGGAATCGTGGGACTGCTACGGTCGCAGGTTCGAATCCTGCCTCGGGCATGGATGTGTGTGATGTCCTTAGGTTAGTTAGGTTTAAGTAGTTCTAAGTTCTAGGGGACAGCAGTTGAGTCCCATAGTGCTCAGAGCCATTTGAACCATTTGAACAGCTTTGGAAAAATACATTTAGTATTTCGGCCTTTAGTCTGTAATCCTCTGTTTCAGTACCATTTTGGTCACAGAGTGTCTGGACATTTTGTTTTGATCCACCTACCGCTTTGATATAAGACCAAAAATTCTTAGGATTTTCTGCCGTGTCAGTACATAGAACTTTACTTTCGAATTCATTGAATGCCTCTCGCATAGCCCTCCTCACACTACATTTCGCTTCGCGTAATTTTTGTTTGTCTGCAAGGCTTTGGCTATGTTTATGTTTGCTGTGAAGTTCCCTTTGCTTCCACAGCAGTTCTCTAACTCGGTTGTTGTACCACGGTGGCTCTTTTCCATCTCTTACGATCTTGCTTGGCACATACTCATCTTTGTCCACTGATCCTCAACACTATCTGTACTTGAGACAAAACTTTTGTGTTGAGCCGTCAGGTACTCTGTAATCTGCTTTTTGTCACTTTTGCTAAACAGAAAAATCTTCCTACCTTTTTTAATATTTCTTTTTACGGCTGAAATCATCGATGCCGTAACCGCTTTGTGATCACTCATTCCCTGTTCTGCGTTAACTGTTTCAAATAGTTCGGGTCTGTTTGTCACCAGAAGGTCTAATATGTTATCGCCACGAATCGGTTCTCTGTTTAACTGCTCAAGGTAGTTTTCAGATAAAGCACTTTAAAAAATTTCACTGGATTCTTTGTCCCTGCCACCCGTTATGAACGTTTGAGTCTCCCAGTCTATATCCGGCAAATTAAAATCTCCACCAAGAACTATAACATGGTGGGGAAATCTATTCGAAATATTTTCCAAATTATCGTTCAGGTGCTCAGCCACAACAGCTGCTGAGCCAGGGGGCCTATAGAGACATCCAATTACCATGTCTAAGCCTGCTTTAAAAAACCGTGACCTTCACCCAAATCATTTCACATTTCGGATCTCCATCAATTTCCTTCGATACTATTGCACTTCTTATCGCTATAAACACGCCTCCCCCTTCACTGTCCAGCCTGTCTCTGTGGTATACATTCCAATCTGAGTTTAGGATTTCATTAGTGTTTACGTCTTGTTTCAGCCAACTTTCTGTCACGCTTTTCAGATTAAAACTATACAGTGAAACTTTTCGATATGTACGAAAAAAGAAAAGACGTACAGATAATGCTGAAAGGAATCGAAAAGTTCTGTACCAATTCTCAAGCAAACCAATAGAGCTTGTCTAATGTCGGCCGGGACCGCACAGTTAACCAAAAACAGGGATGCCCGAAATACACATGCTTACTACCGGAAAGTGTAATTTACGATGTTTTCAATACACGATATATGTCTTGTTTGATAGCGCACCGCTCTACTTTCGCGTCACTCTTCAGGAACATCGGGTTGAAATTATCGATATTTCTCTCCCATGGAAACAACTAGACTAGGAACGAGACGTGAATGTGTCACAAGGTGCTCGGCGGTCTGGAAATGGGAGCCACATTTCTGTTTTTGCGGTTTTCAATCCGAAGACTGGTTTACTGCAGCTCTCCACACAGGTCTCACCTGTGCAATCCTCTACATCTCTGCATAACCACAGCAACCTGCATCCATTTGAACCTGCTTAGTGTTGTCGATCGCTGTTGTCCATCTAGAATTTTTACACCGCCCCCCCCCCCCCCACCAACACACACACACACATTCCTTCATTACCAGACTGACGATCCCTCTGGATATATGCTATCAACCGCTCCCTTGTTCTAGTCAAGTTGTGCCATCATTTTCTATTCTCGACTGTTCCATTCGGTACCTCCTCACTACTTATTCAATCTACCCAAATAATCATTCACGTTCCTCTGTTGCATCTCATGGCAAAGGCTCTATTCTCTTCTTGTGTGCACTGTTTATCGCACACCTTTTACTTGCGTTCAAGGCTACACTCCGTACAAATATCTTCCGACAGCACTAACCTTATTCTATCAACATCATCAAATTTAAAACGACTACATTCCATTAGCCTCGTTTTACAGGGGGTGTCGAGAAAGTAAGTTCCGATCGGTAGTGAAATGAAAATCACAGTGAGATTTGTATAAAACTTACGACAGGTGTATCAAAACTAGACATGATTGTCTCAATGGGAATTCCGCGATCGTTCATTAAATAAAATATGGCGTTTCAGTCTTCGATCGCTATTCTTTATTTTCAATTACCGGTTTCGGGCTTACTGCCCACTTTAGATCATATATTGTAGTTACAGAGTAACTTGTCCGTACAGAACACTCAGTTCGCTGCCATAAGTAAAGTAAATTAAGTGACAGCGAACTGAGTGTTATGTACGGACAAGTTACTCTGTAACTACAATATATGATCTGAAGTGGGCAGCTAGCCCGAAACCGGTAATTCAAAATAAAGAATAGCGATCGAAGACTGAAACGCCATATTTTACCACAGTTGAATTGGATAGTGTCTCTATTATACCCATCGCCGTTGCACCTTGCAGTTCTGAGCGCTCAGTGAACAAATAAAGGAGCCTAGAAAGTTGTGTCTTTCGGCAGGTATGGGTGCCTGCCGTGAGCTGAATATGACGTAGGAAACAGGAAAATATTTTAGGGGGTCTGAAAATAAGAACCAAATTTCTGTTTTTGTGGTTATGCAACTCCACATATCGTCACTGTAGAGCATTTCCTTTTTCATGACAGTTCTCGACCGCAGATTGCAAGGACAATTAGGACGCCGCTGTAGCGTATTCGATGGGAAGTTTTTTGGTACCCACCATACAGTTCGGACGTGGGCTGATTTTCGTCTGTGCTTGCATGAACCGCTGGCAATGAGGACAGCGTTTTAGCACAGACAATGAGCTGCAGACCAGCGTAGCGAATTGACGGAAAGCACGGGCGGCTACATCTATGACGAGGGAATAGCAAAGTTGGTAAAACGCCACGAAAAATGTCTAAGTCAAAGCGGCGACTATGTAAATAAGTAGCTGGAAGGTGTAGCTAACTGTTGCAAATAAAACATTTCTGATTTTCCGTGCGATCGTAAATTAATTTCTCGACAAGCCTCGTATTTGTTTATATTTATGTTACAACTTCTTTTCAGAGCATTATCCATTCCGCTCAACTGTACTTCCAAGTTATTCGTTGTCTCTAATAGAATAACAGTATAATCAGTAAACTCCAGAATTATTATTTCGTTCTCTATGAACTTTAATTTCCGTTCCCAATTTTTTTTCCTGGTTTCCTTTATTGCTTCCTCAAAGTACACGTTAATGACGTCGGGGTGAGTCTACATTCTTGTTCCACTTCATTTCTTCTCTTTCATGTCCTTCGACTGTCTTATATAGTGTTTTGTCGTATAATTAGTGTTGCCTTGTGTGGCCCCACACTTCTCTGGAATCCAAACCGATCTTGCCAGAGATATTCAGTACGAAAATATACGATCTAATTATAATAGAGTACTTCGGGCATCGTTTCTTATTTTATGAGTACTCGCTGTTCTATACTTGGATAACACAGAAATAGCTTGTCCTACTTCCATAAAAAAAAAGAATCTGATTTGTTTGCGCAGCTCTCCACGAATTCCTCGCCTGCGCTAATCTCTTCGTCCCAGTAGCACTAGTACCAACCGTACACAGATGTTTGTAGGATATGTTTCACCCGCTATCTTTCTCTGAACTTCTTATCAACTTGGGTCCCATGTCCTATAATACAGTTCCTTCTTCTCGTACATGTTGTCCACACGTTCCTGTCTTCGCCGATTCTGTGACACACTGATTTCGGTCTTCTCAGTCCACCTAAATTTTACACAACATTTTCCTAGAGCACCACATCACATGCTTCGATTCTCTTCCTTTTAGCTATTCCCTCAGACCATGATTCACTCCCCTACGAAGACGGACTGTAAAGGTGTATTCCCATATATGTCTTCATCAAATTGTAATTCTTCATGCAATAATTTACCCAAGAATGCTCTCATTCCCTATGCTTGTCTAATTTCTATGTCCTCCTTCATTCACCTGTTACGTGTTATTTTGAACTCAATATTGCAGAATTTCTTCGCGTTCTTCGTGGCACTAGGAGTTTCTACACTTCTTTTACTTCGTGTCAGTGTGTCCTTGTAACGCTGAGAGCATACCAGCTGTCGGCCGGGACGGGGAGTGGCGTTCTTGTGTCTTCTACGCATAAGCCTCCAACGCCTGCGTCACACAGCTGTGTGGCCGACCCCAGAATGCGACAACTCCATCGCACTGTGCGTGCACCTGGAGACCCGCAGAGGCGAGGCGAACCAAGGCCAAGCGCCTGTGGGTTCGGCAACCCACACAGCGTCGGAGGCACGCGGGCTGCGGTCGCGGCAGGGGCCGACGCGCCGCTACAGCCGGCAGCCGCGTGGATCAATATGGCGGCAGCTGCGCCGGGCTAGCCCACTCTTCTCGCGGGCGCGGGCCTCCTCCAGTGTCGCCGTCGCCACGGTAACCACCTAATAGCGTCGCGCGATTACAGCGGGGAGGATACCAGCTGTTACCTTTTTCACAAAAATTTGTACTCATATACATATTCTGCCAACCACTGTGGAATGTACGTCAAGGTGTACTTAGCATGGTATTCGGGATTCTCTCCATACCAGTTGCGTACAGAGTGCGGCTAGGATGGCTGCTTGATGCCTCTTTGCTTTCTGTAATTTGCCTATTCTTGTCTTGTCAGTCCATAAGGAAGCCGAGCATGGAAGAGGGGGGGTGGGGGGGGGGTGAGGTGGGGGCTGAGGTGAATTTCTAGATATCTCGCTTAATACTGGTTTTCCGAACATTGTAACTAACCGTTTTCTGTATAAATTCATCCATGTTCAGGCTACAGCGAATATAAGTTTTTCATCAAAATTTTTACAATGAGTTAAAACTCTGACAATTCATTGTTCCTATCTTTGTATATGTTCAATGTCCTTCGTTAGTCCTACATGCTGCAAATCCCATCCACTTCGGCAATATTTTAGGAGTGACTGCACCAGCGTTTTGTAAGCATTGTCCTTACGCTGTCAGCTTATTCCCAATATCCTAATGAAGAACGAAAGTCAGCCTCTTGCCTTACAAGCAACTGACAAGGAAACTATCTGACCTCGAACGCTCAAAAACGCATGAAAATGTGATTGAATTTTCTGATTTTGTGAGTCCTAAGGGGCGATTTGTTTTAATTGTTAAAAAAAACATTCAACTACTAAGATCGCGTAAAATATTTCTTTATTGAAGACAACTGAGTTCAACAGACATTTGCTGTCATTTTCAGGTACTAAAACTAATCTTGTTGTAAAACATATTCATTTAACACTTAACATCACGCACATGATGTCAAGTGGATTAAACTCAGCACAAACATTTTATAATGTTGCGTTTCATCCACTTCGCATCCTGTGCTTGAGGTTAAACGTAAAATGAACAGGTTTTACAACAAAATGAGTTTCAATACCTGAAGATGACAGCAAGTGTCTGTTGAAATGGGCTGTCTCAAATCAAGAAATATTTTATGCGATCTTGTCTGTTGAATGATTTTTTACACTTTGTACGAAAATGTGCTTGGAATATAAATCGCTCATCTTAAAAACAGTGGTATGAGCTACTGGCATGTAAAACTGCTCCTCTTATCACGAGATACATTTTAATGATCACTTATTCAACCTCTAAGAGAGGAGCTCTCATATTTCAATGTCGTGACTCACCTCGATATGTCCATCTACTTAAAATGATTACGCTACTCCAACAGCAAACTTTTTCTGCTGACGTGATAGCGTCGATTGTCTATTCCGTCTTCAAAATCCATGTGTTGTATTTCAATGAAGTCTTCAAAGCAAAGTTGAACAGAACATTATGCATATCTGACTAAAGTCACTTTTTCACACTCAGTATCACTTCTGCATTCAAGCAGTCCAAAATGAAACACAACACTAATTACATTTTCAAATGAATGGTATGTCAGCGTCATAACCTGCCTTTGGCAAGCATTTGTAACATAGGCTTGGACTTCGGTGCAGAAAGTTAACTGTATTGCACAAAGTGAAGCCTGGTGATGAAATAACTATCGTGTAAATTTACTTCTTGTCTTTCACATTGTATTCTTACAAAATGGCCGTTCCTTCTCAAGTTTAGTTTATATTGTCTGAGTACACATCGTAAGAATCATGAAATTCAAATATGTGTATCAGTGGTTAACAAGTACCCTTTGCCACAAACTGCAAAGTATAAATATTGATGCTGTGTTTTTGGTCCTAATATACCGATATTTTGTATCTTGGCGTTGCCAAAGTTCCTCTCTTAAGAGGATGAATAGGTGCTCATTCAAATGTATCTGGTTGTAAGACGAGCAGTTTTGCATGCGAGTGGCTCATACCAATATTTTTTGGGATGAGCGATTTATATTCTAACAAGGGAACCTCCCTATCGCACCCCCCTCAGATTTAGTTTATAAGTTGGCACAGTGGATAGGCCTTGAAAACCTGAACACAGATCAATCGAGAAAACAGGAAGAAGTTGTGTGGAACTATGAAAAAATAAGCAAAATATACAAACTGAGTAGTCCATGCGTAAGATAGGAAACATCAAGGCTAATGTGAACACAAGAGCGCCGTGGTCCCGTGGTTAGCGTGAGCAGCTGCGGGACAAGATGTCCTTGGTTCAAGTCTTCCCTCGAGTGAAAAGTTTATTTTCGCAAAGTTATGATCTGTCCATTTGTTCATTGACGTCTCTGTTCACTGTAATAAGTTTAGTGTCTGTGTTTAGCGACCGCATCGCAAAACAGTGCGATTAATAGACGAAAGGACGTGCCTCTCCAATGGGAACCGAAAACATTTGATCGCAAGGTCATAGGTCAACCGATTCCTCCACAGGAAAACACGTCTGATATATTCACCATCACCTTGCCCCCAACATATGCATCACCTCACATATGAAAGTGTAACCTCAAATATGGCTTTATGTACATAGACTGAAGCGGCGAGTCAAAATTTGTACTAAGGCCGAGAACCGAACCCGGTTCTCCTGCTTACTATGCAGTTGCGTTAGCCTCTAGGCCATCTAGACACAGCTTTTAACACAATTGCACGGATTACCCTGGTTCACCTTCCTCCTCCATCTAAATTCTCTCTGCCGCGCCCCCCTCCCCCCCCCCCCCCCACGCCCTCCAGGTCTAGTTTAAATTACCCCTTACACACGAAAGAAACTGCCGCGGCTCTCCATGTTCTGTTTTGGAACAGCGGAGGGAAGCGTGCCAAGGTAATATGTGCAGTGGTGCGAACCGCTCTGCCAGGGTAGCATGCTAGCAAACGCACCTCCCAAGTAAGAAGGAGATGCGGTTTCGATACCAGGCCTTAGTACAAATTTTCACTCGCCAGTTCAGTCTACATACATAAAATCATACATGTATGACACCAGTAAAGTCTCTGAAATGGTGTCAATTCATTCAAATATGGATGGTACATTCCATAAAACGCATATCAATTGGAGTACCAGCATCAGTCTATTAAGCGGTGCCACTGTGATGCTGGTACCCAAAATGTTTAATTTTGAGACCTCATATTGTTATTTTTTATACTAAAAGGTTGTTAAAATATAGAAGGAATGTAGTGTTTGTAATGGGTTTAAATTTATAGCTATATGGATTTGTTTCATAAAAAATTTTTCGACGGCGCTCCGCCAATGTCGTTGATATTACGCAGTACGTAGCTGAGTACCTGTCTTACTGTTAGAACCTCACACATGAAGCTGCTGGTTTCGTGGGGTAGCTTATACATAGATCCTGCTTCCATAGTGGGACAGGAGTGTGTAAACCCTGTTCCTACTCTCAAGTTAGATCTGTCAATGTATATTTGATAGTCCGTTTTGCCAGCGGTAAGCTAAAAAAGCAATTTTACTACCATTCCTCGAGTTTCGACCGTCAGACTTGCACTCTTACCAGGTAGGATTAATGGAAGAGGCAGAGAAGAGCGGTCACATTTACCACGAGGTGGTGTGAGAACTTGACGAAGATGCTGATTAAAATCCACAGAGAGATTTACCATTCAAACTTCGAAACTTTCGTGAACATATTTTATCGACACCGCCGGTTAATCGAGATTTAATTATTTTAATTTTCTTGATTCACTCGCTTGATTTTCCTGAATTGCAGGCAATAGTTACGTGCTTCACACATGGAACGGAAAATACACATAATTACAAACACGAAAATGTAGCAATTATATACACAACAAAATTTCATTTGTTATTTATTCCTTGAGGCTCGTCGTCTGAGTTCCCCAATTTAATGTCACAGCCTGTTAATTGGGATTTAATTACATTACTTGCAATTAATATGCAAGGCAATTTCGTGTTGTGAACTATTTTTATATTAAAATGGAAAGCAATGGCGACAAAGTTAAAAGAAACTAGGGGCCTCTTTCTTTAAATGACTGACTTCAGTCGGAACTTTTACGAAAATTAATGCAGTTTCTTCTCAAAGAAGCAACGGCCCACAGCTTTGCCCTGGAGAGGAAATCTTTTGGTAATATTTGTTACTGACCATGAATTGAAATATGTTTTACTGCGGAAATTAGTTTTAAACTGATTATATCGAACATCGTAATATTAAAATGATTTCAGGTTCTATCGTTTCTCGCAAACAAAAACACCCTAGAGCATGAAATGGGGCACGCAAACTATAATAACCAAAAGAAATGCTTCTGTATTTAAGAACACACTAAATTATGAATCTGTAAACGAAGGACAAGTTTGTAAACGAAAAAAAATGGTTCAAATGGCTCTGAGCACTATGGGACTCAACTGCTGTGGTCATAAGTCCCCTAGAACTTAGAACTACTTAAACCTAACTAACCTAAGGACAGCACACAACACCCAGCCATCACGAGGCAGAGAAAATCCCTAACCCCGCCGGGAATCGAACCCGGGAACCCGGGCGTGGGAAGCGAGAACGCTACCGCACGACCACGAGATGCGGGCTTGTAAATGAAATATTGTTTGACTTTAACAGTATATTATAAACAAATAAAAGTCCACTTACAATATTCCACACAGCAAACGTTCGATCCCTAATATTTAATACAAAGGATCCTCTACATGAAACGCGCGATATTCAAATGCAAATCGTCACTGCTAATAACAGTTGCAGTTGCAGATAATTAAGTAACAGTGCAACTATTTCATCGATTCCGCAGAATTAACTGCGTAAGCTGAGTCGACCTGACCAAGAGAGACGAGCACAGTGGCAACAAAGTAAAGAGAAAAAAGAAAATAACAATGGAGCAGATGAAAAGAAAGAGCGGTGCCCTTACTTCACTGCGATTTGTACTAATGACACATTATGATCTTCTTATGGTTATGGATATACACAGAAACGCCAAAGAAACTGGTATAGGCATGCGTATTCAGATGTGTAAACAGGTAGAATATGGCGTTGCGGTCGGCAACGTCTATATCAGACAACAAGTGTCTGGAGCAGTTGTTAGATCGGTTACTGCTGCTACAATGTCAGGTTATTAATTTTTAAGTGAGTTTGAACGTGGTGTTACAGTCGGCGATGAGACACAGCATCTCCGAGGTAGCGATGAAGTAGGGATTCTTCTTGTACGACCATTTCCCGAGTGTACCGTGAATATCAGGAATCCGGTAAAATATCAGCTCTCCGACATAGCTGCGAGCGGAAAAAGCTCTTGCAAGAACGGAACTAACGACGACTGGAAGCATGTTGTTTGGTCGGGTGAGTCTCGTTTCTAGTTGTATCGAGTGGATGGGCGTGTACCGGTATGGAGACAACCTCAAGAATCCATGGATCCTGCATGTCAGCAGGGGACTGTTCAAGCTGCTCGAGGCTCTGTAATGGTGTGGGGCGTGTGGAGTTGGATTGACATGGGACCCCTGATACGTCTAGATACGTCTCTGACAGATGACACGTACGTAAGCGTCCCGTCTGATCACCTTCATCCATTCGTGTCCATTGTGCATTCCGACGGGTTTGGGCTATTCCAGCAGGACAATGCGACACCCCACACGTCCAGAATTACTATAGAGTGGCTCCAGGAACACAGTATTGAGGATGTCTGGGATGCCTTGCAACGTGCTGTTTAGAAGATAGCTCCAGCCCTCGTTCTATTACGGATTTATGGACAGCCCTGCAAGACTCATAGTGTCGGTTCCCTCCAGCTGTACTTTAGAGAATAGTCGAGTACATGCCACATCATGTTGCGTCACCTCTGGGTGCTCGCTGGGGCCCTACACGATGTTAGGCATATGTACCAGTTTCTTTCCCTCTTCAGTATACGAGGGCAGTTCAATAAGTAATGCAACACATTTTTTTTCTCGGCCAATTTTGGTTGAAAAAACCGGAAATTTCTTGTGGAATATTTTCAAACATTCCCGCTTCGTCTCGTATAGTTTCATTGACTTCCGACAGGTGGCAGCCCTGTACGGAGCTGTTAAAATGGCGTCTGTAACGGATGTGCGTTGCAAACAACGGGCAGTGATCGAGTTTCTTTTGGCGGAAAACCAGGGCATCTCAGATATTCATAGGCGCTTGCAGAATGTCTACGGTGATCTGGCAGTGGACAAAAGCACGGTGAGTCGTTGGGCAAAGCGTGTGTCATCATCGCCGCATGGTCAAGCAAGACTGTCTGATCTCCCGCGTGCGGGCCAGCCGTGCACAGCTGTGACTCCTGCAATGGCGGAGCGTGCGAACACACTCGTTCGAGAAGATCGACGGATCACCATCAAACAACTCAGTGCTCAACTTGACATCTCTGTTGGTAGTGCTGTCAAAATTGTTCACCAGTTGGGATATTCAAAGGTTTGTTCCCGCTGGGTCCCTCGTTGTCTAACCGAACACCATAAAGAGCAAAGGAGAACCATTTGTGCGGAATTGCTTGCTCGTCATGTGGCTGAGGGTGACAATTTCTTGTCAAAGATTGTTACAGGCGATGAAACATGGGTTATCACTTCGAACCTGAAACAAAAGGGCAATCAATGGAGTGGCGCCACACCCACTCCCCTACCAAGAAAAAGTTTAAAGCCATACCCTCAGCCGGTAAAGTCATGGTTACAGTCTTCTGGGACGCTGAAGGGGTCATTCTGTTCGATGTCCTTTCCCATGGTCAAACGATCAACTCTGAAGTGTATTGTGCTACTCTTCAGAAATTGAAGAAACGACTTCAGCGTGTTCGTAGGCACAAAAATCAAAACGAACTTCTCCTTCTTCATGACAACGCAAGACCTCACACAAGTCTTCGCACCCGAGAGGAGCTCACAAAACTTCAGTGGACTGTTCTCCCTCATGCACCCTACAGCCCCGATCTCGCACCGTCGGATTTCCATATGTTTGGCCCAATGAAGGACGCAATCCGTGGGACGCACTACGCGGATGATGAAGAAGTTATTGATGCAGTACGACGTTGGCTCCGACATCGACCAGTGGAATGGTACCGTGCAGGCATACAGGCCCTCATTTCAAGGTGGCGTAAGGCCGTAGCATTGAATGGAGATTACGCTGAAAAATAGTGTTGTGTAGCTAAAAGATTGGGGAATAACCTGGTGTATTTCAATGCTGAATAAAACAACCCCTGTTTCAGAAAAAAAAAGTGTTGCATTACTTATTGAACTGCCCTCGTAGTTCTCTTTCGTATGGCCCGGTGCGACACGATGTCCTGGTTACTCCACGAAACTGTATTTACGAGGCACAGGGAGGGGAATTTCAAGTCATCTGACGTGCCCCTCACCGCCCCCCCCCCCCTCCCACAAAAAAAATTATTCATGTAGGTGAAGGAAAGCTACGTAAGTCTTTGTAGGTTGTTTCTTAGTAAAACTTTTATTTTTCTCATAAAGCATGAGAAACCACTGTTCTGGGATTTCAGTGTGCAATCTTTCTCGTTCGATTTTGAGGAAACTATTCACTAAAAAAAAAAGATTTTTTTCGCCTCTCATAGTCTGCCATCACAGCTTCATAATTACCTGATTTTCTTCTCGCTATTTCCCGAAGTTATTGCGATACTTGGAAGTTAAGTGAAACACATCACATGTCTTCAAAAGTTTGCAGAAAAAAAAAATAGTCACTGGCCAGTTTACGTTTGGTGCACTTTAGGTCATATGTTCCTGCATACCAAATGTACATAACATATCGAAATGTTTTTAATGCGGGGGGAAGGTCTATAGTTCTTTCCAGTCTAGAGTAAAGATGTGATATATTTGGAGGTGTTCTACGTCACAGCTGGCAGCCATGCGCCACAAATTTTCGGGTGTGGGAAACCTAAAAATTAGTACTAACAATCCGTTGAGTTTCTGTCCTTCCTGGGTAAAACACAGCAGCCTTCCGCCCCAGCAGTACTCTCTTCTGAGAACGACTGAAGCGGTGTAACATGAGGTTTTTCTTTTCGAAAACATCACACCGTCTTCAACATTATCATCATCACTGCACTCATCTCTCATATTCATCTCCTCCTTCTGCATCACTTTCATATTCACAGTAAAGTTTGCTGAGAATCTCCTCACCTAGTGATTTATCGTCCTCATTTCAGAAAATCTGATAGATAAAATAAGAAGTTCTAATACTCAGAACTTGGTCCTGTGTGATTTATAATTATTAGGCCTATTATTATTATTATTATTATTTTCTTGTACTACGGTCGCAGGTTCGAATCCTGCCTCGGGCATGGATGTGTGTGATGTCCTTAGTTAGGTTTAAGTGGTTCTAAGTTCTAGGGGACTGATAACCACAGCAGTTGAGTCCCATAGTGCTCAGAGCCATTTGAACCATTATTATTTTCTTGATTAAGAATATTGAGACAAATTTGAAATATTTTACATCTTCTTTATTTTCTCCTTTCTTTCCAGTAGTTTTAATTTTTTCCATGCCTTTTCCTCATCTTTCTTCTGTCCGTATTGCAGCGTTTTTTTTTGTTTTCTCCTGGAAGCCCTTGATGCTATTTACTTTTGCTCTAAACTTTTCTCTTTATTACTATCTCCCACTGCGTTATTTTCTTTCTAGTCTGCCTTAATTTAGTGGTCCATATAATTGTCAAAAAAATTAAAAAAACATTTTTGTTGTTCTTTTCTCATCTCGCGTGCTTAGGTGCTCAAGGAGTACAACCCTCCTCTTCCTCATTGTATCTACACTCGTTCTATTCTTTCATAAATTTCTTTATTACTTCTTAATTTTCTTTTCCCATTTTTGTCCCAAGATTTTCCTGCCTACTTACCTTTCTTTCTTTCACCTAATTGCTTGGATGAATATAACGAAAGACTTTCTGAAACGTAAAGGTATTCTGAACTCTTGACAGTGTCAAAGTGCTGGAGTTTTGAGTTTATGGATAAAGATTTCTTGTTATAAAGGTTTTTGTTACCTGAAAAGCCACTTGCATATCCATAGCTCTTGATCAGTTATTATTATTATTATTATTATTATTATTATTATTAATGATATTATTTGGAATACTAGAACAGTTTTCCATCGCTATAATAACCTTCACAAGAACGTAAATATGGAAGAAATACTTACCGTAACGCTGTACTGGGGTACGCCGTGTCCCAATAATATTTCAAAAAAAAATGAGTGGGAAATACAATAACTCATCATAGAATTGCAAGGTTAAAAGGGTGGGTGATGGTAAGTTATGAGGATTGGAACTTTAATAGTGGCAAGTATTTATTTACAGCTTTTACAAAACAGACACGTGTTTCAAAGTTTTACTGACCTTCAGAGTAGTCACCAGCATTGTGTATAACCCGTTGCCAGCGATGTGGAAGTCGTAGGATACTCTTAGCAGTGCAAGTTGTGTTGACAGTTCGAGCGGCGCGGTCTCTTGCCCAACGAATTTGTAGCAGTTCTGGAGCGAGTGCCGTGAAGTGTTTCCTTCAGTTTAGAAATCGAGTTGAACTCACGAGGGCTTAAAACAGCGGAGTGCAGTGGGTGGTATAGCACTTACCAGCCACATCAGTCAAACAAATCAGTAACAGCTCGCACTGTACGTACTTGAGCATTCTCCTGCAAAATGATGGTCAGGTGCTGCAGAAAGAATCCTCACTTCTGTCTCTAAGCTGGTCGTATGTTGTGTTCCAAAAGTGAACTGCATAGAGACAGAAGTGATGCCACTCTCTGCAGGACCTGGCCATCATTTCGCAGGACAATGCTCAAGCACGTACGGTGAACGCTGTTCCAGATTTGTTTGACTGATGGGGCTTCTAACAAGAGAACCTCCCCATCGCACCCCCCTCAGATTTAGTTATAAATTGACACAGTGGATAGGCCTTGAATAACTGAACACAGATCAATCGAGAAAACAGGAAGAAGTTGTGTGGAAGTATGAAAAAATAAGCAAAATGTACAAACTGAGTAGTCCATGTGCCAGATAGGCAACATCAAGGACAATGGAAGATGGGGAGTGCCGTAGTCCCGTGGTTAGAGTGAGCAACTGCGGAACGAGAGGTCCTTGGTTCGAGTCCTCCCTGGAGTGAAAATTTACTTTCTTTATTTTCGCAAAGTTACGATCTGACCGTTCATTCATTGACGTCTCTGTTCACTATAATAAATTTAGTGTCTGTGCCTTGCGACCGCACCGTAAAACCGTGCGATTAGTAGACGAAAGGACGTGCCTCTCCAATAGAAACCGAAAACATTTGATCGCAAGTTCATAGGTCAACCGATTCCTCTACAGGAAAACACGTCTGATATATTCTATACGACACTGGTGACGGCATGTGCGTTACATGACAGGAATATGTTGTCGACCCACCTAACTTGCACACTTGGCGAATGGGTAAAAAGATTCTTCTACCTTGCCCGATTTAGGTTTTCTTGTGGATGTGATAATCACTCCCAAAAAAGTGATGAAAACATAAGAGTTTGTCACATAAACTTCAACAAATGAATGCAACAGTTTCACAGTTTTCCCTGTGCTCTGTCAAAACATATGTTTTTTACGTTTTCAAATGTTTCCGTGTGTAGACCGTCAAATCCTGCATATGTCCAAGCAAATCTGAACATGTCCTGGAATTTTGGAGGGCGAAGTTTATTATGTGTGAGTGCCTGAACTTTGATAATTGTCTGAAAATAAAAAATTAAACTTTTCACTCGAGAGAAGATTTGAACCAAGGACCTCTCGATCCGCAATTGCTCACGCTAACCACGGGACCGCGGCGCTCGTAAGCCGACGCTGTCCTTTATATTGCATACCTTGCGCATGGACTACTCAGTTTGTATATTTTGCTTATTTTTTCCATAGTTCCACACAACTTCTTCCTGATTTCTCGATTGATCTGTGTTCAGTTTTTCATGGCCTATCCCTGAGCCAACTTATAACAAAATCTGAGGGGGGTGCGATGGGGAGGTTCCCTTGTAAGTGCTGTACCACCTACTGCACTCCAATGGCTTAAGCCCTCGTGAGTTCAACTCGATTTCTAAACTGAAGGAAACACTTCATGCCACTCGCTCCAGAACTGCTACAAATTCGTTGGGCAATAGGCCGCGCCGCTCGAACTGTCAACACAACTTGCACTGCTAAGAGTATCCTACGACTTCCTCATCTCTGCAACGGGTTATACACAATGCTGGTGACTACTTTTATGAAACGTCCCCTTAGAAAAATTATAAATGACTGTGCTTAAACTGACACACAATATTTTTAGCGCAACGCAATCTGACTTTTAATAATCCCTACAAAAGAATGGCCCTGACTAACAATAACCTATACCTTTCATGAATCACTTACCTCACAAAATTCTTCGTCACTCAAACTACTGCAATACAGCGAGCGCCAACACTGCCAGCTAAATAAAAGATTCAAACTACTGAAGGCACTAACTACTGATAGGCGTAGTTAGCAAATGAAAGATTTTGATAAAGAACAAACAATGTATTTACCTTAACAGTGTTCAAAAGTCATAATATATATCGGTTCATGACATCCAGTCTTACACATTTACTGTCTCTGATAGACACACGTCCAGATCATCCGGTCTCAAAACTCCGCCATCTCTCTCCCCACATCCACCACTGCTGGCGGCTCACCTCCAACTGCGCAACGCTACGCGCTGTTAACAGCCAACTGCCCAACACTACAATAGCCAACAACAATACAAACCAGCCACAGACTGAACACAGCACAGCCAGTGATTTTCATACAGAGCGCTACGTGGCGTTACCAATAAAAAAACCTATACCGCCTACTTACACTTTGAAGGTCAGTAAAACTTTGAAACACGTATCTGTTTTGTACAAGCTGTAGATAAATAGTTGCTGCTATTAAAGTTCCAACCCTCGTAAATTTGGGTAGCACACTGTGAACCCAGCCTCTTCACCCTTGCCTCCCCCCCCCCCCCCCACACACACACACAGGTGCGCACGCATGCAGAGTCGAACCCTGTAGAGGCTTTAGTAGTGTTTCCGGTTCCGACCTGGTCTGAAGGCAGAACTGCATCGGGGGCTCTGGGAACGCGGCTCGGGAACATTACTGTTTCCGCTTGTTTACAGTCCCCCTTACGAAAGAAATTGAAAATGCGTTACTAGCGTGTTCTTTCGCTATCAAACCGGCGTCCCGGTGCGGAGCTGAGGGAGAGCAACTTGTGGGGGAGGAGGGGGGAGGCACATAAATCCAGGAAGTCGATAGCGACAATCGTACCGCTGCAGCGTCGCAACACAGGAACAGCCAGCAGCAACGTTTCCACTCGGTTCCTGCGGAACACGAGGGGTAGGAAGGGGCTTGTTTCCACGACAAGTAAGAAGTCATCACTGCGAGCGCATCTCTTGTTGGGGAATTTACGGCTGAGCGTATTCTGAGAACTTCGCCACCGGCAACGGTGTTTATCCGTTGTACCTGTATAGGAATATATATCTTTAGTTTGCTACCGGATTGTACCGTCTTGGAATACTAAGACTTCACAGAGCTGATTCACGGCCTTACATTCAACGGACGCTATACATGGTGAGTCACCTAACGTTACCGCTGGATATACGAGGGCAGTTCAATAAGTAATGCAACACATTTTTTTTCTCGGCCAATTTTGGTTGAAAAAACCGGAAATTTCTTGTGGAATATTTTCAAACATTCCCGCTTCGTCTCGTATAGTTTCATTGACTTCCAATAAGTGGCAGCGCTGTACGGAGCTGTTAAAATGGCGTCTGTAACGGATGTGCGTTGCAAACAACGGGCAGTGATCGAGTTTCTTTTGGCGGAAAACCAGGGCATCTCAGATATTCATAGGCGCTTGCAGAATGTCTACGGTGATCTGGCAGTGGACAAAAGCACGGTGAGTCGTTGGGCAAAGCGAGTGTCATCATCGCCGCAAGGTCAAGCAAGACTGTCTGATCTCCCGCGTGCGGGCCGGCCGTGCACAGCTGTGACTCCTGCAATGGCGGAGCGTGCGAACACACTCGTTCGAGATGATCGACGGATCACCATCAAACAACTCAGTGCTCAACTTGACATCTCTGTTGGTAGTGCTGTCACAATTGTTCACCAGTTGGGATATTCAAAGGTTTGTTCCCGCTGGGTCCCTCGTTGTCCAACCGAACACCATAAAGAGCAAAGGAGAACCATCTGTGCGGAATTGCTTGCTCGTCATGTAGCTGAGGGTGACAATTCCTTGTCAAAGATTGTTACAGGCGGTGAAACATGGGTTCATCACTTCGAACCTGAAACAAAACGGCAATCAATGGAGTGGCGCCACACCCACTCCCCTACCAAGAAAAAGTTTAAAGCCATACCCTCAGCCGGTAAAGTCATGGTTACAGTCTTCTGGGACGCTGAAGGGGTTATTCTGTTCGATGTCCTTCCCCATGGTCAAACGATCAACTCTGAAGTGTATTGTGCTACTCTTCAGAAATTGAAGAAACGACTTCAGCGTGTTCGTAGGCACAAAAATCAGAACGAACTTCTCCTTGATAACGCGAGACCTCACACAAGTCTTCGCACCCGAGAGGAGCTCACAAAACTTCAGTGGACTGTTCTTCCTCATGCACCCTACATCCCCGATCTCTCACCGTCGGATTTCCATATGTTTGGCCCAATGAAGGACGCAATCCGTGGGACGCACTACGCGGATGATGAAGAAGTTATTGATGCAGTACGACGTTGGCTCCGACATTGACCAGTGGAATGGTACCGTGCATGCATACAGGCCCTCATTTCAAGGTGGCGTAAGGCCGTAGCATTGAATGGAGATTACGTTGAAAAATAGTGTTGTGTAGCTAAAAGATTGAGGAATAACCTGGTGTATTTCAATGCTGAATAAAACAACCCCTGTTTCAGAAAAAAAAATGTGTTGCATTACTTATTGAACTGCCCTCGTATTTCGTAAACCACATCAAATACTGACGAACCGATTCCACAGACCGAACGTGAGGAGAGGGGTTAATGTAATTGTTTAATACAAACCATACAAAAATGCGCGGAAGTATGTTTTTTAACACAAACCTACGTTTTTTTAAATGGAACCCCGTTAGTTTTGTTAGCACATCTGAACATATAAACAAGCACGTAATCAGTGCCGTTTGTTGCATTGTAAAATGTTAATTACATCCGGAGATATTGTAACCTAAAGTTACAAATGTAAGCTAACGCGAATGAGTAGAAAAAACAAACCCGTAATGTTCGGATTTATTAGTAGTACCCTGCATGACACAGCCGCGTTGTTTAAATATCTGGGCGTCACGCTGCAATGCGGTATGAAATGAAACGAACATATCAGGATTGCTGTAGGGAATATGAATGGTCGACTTCGGTTTATTGGGTAAAGTCTAGGAAAGTATGGTTCGTCTGTAAAGGACGCCAAATATACGACGATAGTGCGACCTATTGTCATGTACTGTTTGAGTTTTTTGGATCCGTAACAGATCGGATTTCAGGAAGACGTCGAAGGAATTCAGAGGCGGGCTGCTAGGTTTGTTACCGGTAGATCCGACCAACACGCAAATGTTAAGAACTTGCTTCTGGAACTCAAACTGGAGTCGCTGGAGGGAAGGCGACGTTCTTTTCGAGGAACGCTATTGAGAAAATTAAGGCGACCGGTATTTGAAGCTGACTGCAAAACGATTCTACTGCCTTCCACATACATTGCGCGTAAGAACCACGAAGTTCGAAGTTCGAGTCTCGGTCGGGCACACAGTTTTAATCTGCCAGGAAGTTTCAAGGTACGAGAAATTAGGACTCATACGGAGGCCAATACGGTGGATTGCAGAGTATCCATTAGATATGGTTGTTGATGTACCGTCATCCATTTTTTTTCAATATGAAATAAAATATGGATATATTAAACTATAATCAGACCAGTGTTACTAAATGGGGCAGAAAAATGGAGAACAGATAAGTATACAGAGATAGACATTGATTTTTTGAAAGTAAAATCCAGCGGAAAATGACTGGACAAATTTTTGACGGAGGAGAACTGTGAAGAAGAAAGAATAGGCAGCTCAGGGAGATGCACAGTGAACTAGATATTGTTGCTGAAGCCAGTACTGACATTGGCCGACCACATCTATAGCAGAGAGGATGGGTCGAGTTTGAAAGACGTGCCAAAAAACAAACCCGAGGGAAGAAGACCGAATGTAAGACGGAGAGCCCAGATACTGAGTTAATCGATCGCGGAATAGAAAAACAACTGCAATCGTTTAGTAGTGGAAAGGCGCCAGGACGACATTAGATACTTGTAAGATTCTACAAACATTATCCAAAAGAACTTGCTCCCCCTTAATTTATCATAGAACGCTTGAGCAACGATGGGTGTCTAGAGACTGGAAGACTGCGCAGGTCATTCCCGTCTTTATGAAGGGGCGTAGGACACACGCACACTATTATAGACCAGAGTCTTTGACATCAATCCGTTCTATGACGTTTGTGAAGGAGGTAAATCTCTTCAACAAAAATCAACATGAATTCCGTAAACAGAGATCCTGCCAAACTCAGTTCGCTCTGTTTCTCCATGAGATGCACTGCACAGTAGACAATGCCGCTCAGATTGATGCCGTCTTCTTGAATTTAGGAAGGATTTTTACACTGTACCGCGCTGCCTTGAATGAAAAAGATAAGGACTCATCGAGTATCGGAGCAGATTTGAGACTGGATTCAAGACTTAGTTGCAGACAGAATTCAACACGTCGCTCTTAACGGAACAATATCGATAGATGTAAAGGTAATTTACCGAGTACCCCAGGGAAGTGTCATAGGGCTGTTACTGTTTGCAATATTCCGGGTGATCAAAAAGTTAGTATAAATTTGAAAACTTAATAAACCACGGAATAATGTAGATATAGAGGTAAAAATTGACACACATGCTTGGAATGACATGGGGTTTTATTAGAACCAAAAAAAAAAACCTCATATTGGTAGACGCGTGAAAGGTTTCTTGCGCGCGTAGTTTGGTAATGATCGTGTGCTCAGCCGCCACTTTCGTCATGCTTGGCCTGCCAGGTCCCCAGACCTCAGTCCGTGCGATTATTGGCTTCGGGGTTACCTGAAGTCGCAAGTGTATCGTGATCGACCGACATCTCTAGGGATGCTGAAAGACAACATCCGACGCCAATGCCTCACCGTAACTCTGGACATGCTTTACAGTGCTGTTCACAACATTATTCCTCGACTACAGCTATTGTTGAGAAATGATGGTGGACATATTGAGCATTTCCTGTAGAGAACATCATCTTTGCTTTGTCTTACTTTGTTATGCTAATTATTGCTGTTCAGATCAGATGGAGCGCCATCTGTCGGACATTTTTTGAACGTTTGTAGTTTTTTGGTTCTAATAAAACCCCATGTCATTCCAAGCATGTGTGTCAATTTGTACCTCTCTATCTACATTATTCCGTGATTTATTCAGTTTTCACTTTTATACTGACTTTTGATCACCAGGTATATAAATGATACATAGAAAGCGTCGGATGCTATCTAAGGCTGTTCGCAGATAATGCGATTGCCTATAACAAAGTAGCGAAGCCAGAAGATAGTAAGAATTTGCAGAAGACCTACGGAGAATTGATGAATGCTGCAGGCTCTGGCAGTTGACTCTAAACGTGAATAAATGTAACACACTGCACATACATAGGAAAAGAAAACTACAACTGTATAGGTAAACTATTGATCACAAACCGCTGAAAGCATTATCTGCCGTGAAATGTGTAGGGGTAATTATAAAGAGCGACTTTAAGTGTATTGACCGTATAAAACAAATAGTACGGAAAGCAGGTGCCAGACACAGATTCATACGAAGAATCTTAAGGAAATGAAATTCATCCACTAAGCATACGACTTACACTATGTGATTAAAAGTATCCGGACACCTGGTTGAAAATGACTTACAATGCTGTAATTCAGTATGGTGTTGGCTCAACATTAGCCTTGATGACAGCCTCCATTCTCGCAGGCATACGTTCAAGCAGGTGCTGGAAGACTTCTTGGGGAATGGCAGCCCATTCTTCACGGAGTGCTGCACTGAGGAGAGGTATCGATGTCGGTCGGTCAGGCCTGGCACGAAGTCGGCGTTCCAAAACATCCCAAAGGTGTTCTATAATATTCAGGTCAGGAGTGTGTGCCGGCCAGTCCATTACAGGGATGTTATTGTCATGTAATCACTCCGCCATAGGTTGAAAGATGCAATCGACATTACTGGATTACGCTTCAGTTGTGGGAAGCGCGAAGGTGCTTAAAACATGAATGTAGGCCTGTGATGTAATAGTGCCACGCAAGACAACAACGGGTGCAAGCTCCCGCCATGGAAAACAGGACCACACCATAATACCACCGCCTCCGAATTTTACTGTTGGCACTACACACACTGGCAGATGACGTTCACCGGGCATTCGCAATACCCACACACTGCCATCAGATCGCCACATTGTGTCCTGTGATTCGTCACTCCACACAACGTTTTTCCACTCTTCAACCTTCTCTGCCTCGTGTTGACTGGGTGTTGGGTGATGTCCTTAGGTTAGTTAGGTTTAAGTAGATCTAAGTACTAGGGGACTGATGACCATAGATGTTGTCCCATAGTGCTCAGAGCCACTGTTCAACCGTCCAATGTTTACCTCCTTACACCAAGCGAGGTGTCGTTTGCGGCTTATGAGCAGGCGCTCGACCATGAAATTAAAGTTTTCTCACCTTCTGACTAACTGCCATAGTACTTGCAGTGGATCCTGATGCCATTTGGAATTCCTTTGTCATGGTCTGGATAGATGTCTGCCTCTTACACATTACGACCCTCTTCAACTGTCGGCTGTCACTGTCAGTCAACAGACGAGATCGGCCGGTACGCTTATGTGGTGTACGTGTCCCTTCACGTATCCACTTCACTATCAGATCGGAAACAGTGCACCTATGGATGTTTAGAAGTGTGGAAATCTCGCGTACAGACGCATGACACAAGTGACACCCAATCATCTGACCACGTTCGAAGTCCGTGAGTATCGCGGAGCGCCCCATTCTGCTCACTCACGAAGTCTAATGACTACTGAGGTCGCTGATATGGAGTACCTGGTTGAAATGGTTGAAATGGCACTGAGCACTATGGGACTTAACTGCTGAGGTCATCAGTCCCCTAGAACTTAGAACTACTTAAACCTAGCTAACCTAAGGACACCACACACAGCCATGCC
Source organism: Schistocerca nitens (assembly GCF_023898315.1). Classification (NCBI taxonomy): domain Eukaryota; kingdom Metazoa; phylum Arthropoda; class Insecta; order Orthoptera; family Acrididae; genus Schistocerca; species Schistocerca nitens. Next base: position 124,341,100 of record NC_064623.1, read on the forward strand.
CGAGGCAGGATTCGAACATGCGACTGTAGTGGTCGCGCGGTTCCAGACTGTAGCGCCTAGAACCGCTCGGCCACAACGGCGGAGTACATGGCAATAGGTGGCAGCACAATGCACGTAATATGAAAAACTTATCTTTTGTGGGGTTTCCGGATACTGTTGATAACATAATGTGTAAATCGCGTGTTCGGCCGATTCTTCGGTATTGTTCATCTATGTGTGATTCCTGCCAGGTAGGAATGATAGAGGAGATAGAGAAAATCTACATCTACATTTACATTTATACTCCGCAAACCACCCAACGGTGTGTGGCGGAGGGCACTTTACGTGCCACTGTTATTACCTCCCTTTCCTGTTCCACTCGCGTATGGTTCGCGGGAAGAACGACTGCCGGAAAGTCTCCGTGTGCGCTCGAATCTCTCTAATTTTACATTCGTGATCTCCTCGGGAGGTATAAGTAGGGGGAAGCAATATATTCGATACCTCTTCCGACAGCCGCTGGTAGCCGAACGGTTCTAGGCGCTTCAGTCTGAGATGTTAAGTCCCATAGTGCTCAGAGCCATTTGAACCATTTTTGATACCTCATCCAGAAACGCACGCACTCGAAACCTGGACAGCAAGCTACCAACGAAGAGCGGCGCGTTTCGTCACGGGATAGTTTAGTCAGCACGAGAGCGTTACAGACATGCTCAACAAATTCCGTTTGCAGACGTTACAAGAGAGGCGTTAAGCATCACGGAGGGGTTTGCAATTGAAATTTCAAGAGAGCGCTTTCCGGGAAGAGTCGGACAACATATTTCTTGCCCCTACATACGTCTCGCGTAATGGTCACGAGTAGAAAATTCGATAAATTAGAGCCAATATAGAGGCTTACTGGTAATCATTCTTCCCACGTGCTTTCCGCAAGTGGAACAGGGTTGGAGGGTTGGAGGGCTCAGTTAGTGTACAAAATGTACCCTCCGCTACACACCATTTCGTGACTTGCGGAATGTGATGTACGTGTAGATGGCCAAGGGTCTTGAGGTACTCGGAGGAAGATATGAAGAGCCCAGACCTCTGTGCATGAGGTTACTTGACCAGGCCAAAAACAGGTTGAGGTTTTTGAGGCCAGGTCGGCAAAGTAGGAGTGTCATTCATTACACCAAGCGGTAATTACAGTACACCAACAATTACAAGTGCGTCTTACTCCCTCTTCCTCTGCTTACAGCCTCTGTCGAGAAGTGTATAAAACAGACTGATACTGTAGGAGCTAGCAACATATACAGAATGGTCCATTGATAGTGACCGGGCCAAATATCTCACGAAATAAGCATCAAACGAAAAAACTACGAAGAACGAAACTCGTCTAGCTTGGAGGGGGAAACCAGATGGCGCTATGGTTGGCCCGCTAGATGGCGCTGCTAGAGCTCAAACGGATATCAACTGCGTTTTTTTAAATAGGAGCTCCCATATTCGCGTAGTACGTAAATAAATATGAATGTTTTACTTGGACCACTTTTTTCGCTTTGTGATAGATGGCGCTATAATAATCACAAACGTATAAGTAAGTGCTATCACTTAACATTCCGCCAGTGCGCACGGTATTTGCTTCATGATACATTACCCGTGTTAAAATGGACCGTTTTCCAATTGCGGGGTGGCCGCCGCGGTGGTCTAGCGGTTCTAGGCGCTCAGTCCGGAACCGCGCGACCGCTACGGTCGCAGGTTCGAATCCTGCTTCGGGCATGGATGTGTGTGATGTCTTAGGTTAGTTAGGTTTAAGTAGTTCTAAGTTCTAGGGGACTGATGACCACAGATGTTAAGTCCCATAGTGCTCAGAGCCATTTGAACCATTTGAACCAATTGCGGAGAGTGCGATATTGTGTTGATGTATGACAATTGTGATCAAAGTGCCCATCGGGCGTGTGCTATGTATGCTGCTCGGTATCTAGGACGACATCATCCAAGTGTCCGGACCGTTCGCCGGATAGTTCCGTTATTTAACGAAACAGGAAGTGTTCAGCCACATGTGAAACGTCAACCACGACCTGCAACAAATGATGATGCCCAATTAGGTGTTTTAGCTGCTGTCGCGGCTAATCCGCCCATCAGTAGCAGACAAATTGCACGAGAATCGGGAATCTCAAATCATCGGTATTGAGACTGCTACATCGACATCGACTGCACCCGTACCACATTTCTATGTACCAGGAATTGCATGGCGGCTACTTTGAACGTCGTGTACAGTTCTGCCACTGGGCACAAGCGAAATTACGGGACGATGACAGATTTTTTTTGGACGCCTTCTATTTAGCCACGAAGCGTCATTCATAACGTAAACCGGCATAATATGCACTATTGGGAAACGGAAAATCCACTATGGCTGGGACAAGCGGAACATCAGCGACCTTGGCTGGTTAATGTATGGTGCGGCATTATGGGAGGAACAATAATTGGCCCCCATTTTATCGATGGCAATCTAAATGGTGCAATGTATGCTGATTTCCTACGTAATGTTCTACCGATGTTACTACAGGATGTTTCACTGCATGACCGAATGGCGATGTACTTCCAACATGATGGATGTCCGGCACATAGCTCGCGGTATTTAATAGCATATTTAATGGCAGGTGGATTGGTCGTCGAAGCACAATACCATGCCCCGCACGTTCACCGGATGTGACGTTCCCGGATTTCTTTCTGTGGGGAAAGTTGAAGGATATTTGCCATCGTGATCCACCGACAACGCCTGACAACATGCGTCAGAGCACTGTCAATGCATGTGCGAACATTACGGAAGGCGAACTACGCGCTGTTGAGAAGAACGTCGTTACACGTATTGCCAAATGCATTGAGGTTGACGGACATCATTTTGAGTATTTATTGCTTTAATGTGGTATGTACAGGTAATCACGCTGTAACAGCAGGCGTCCTCAGAAATGAGAAGTTCGCAAAGGTACATGTATCACATTGGAACAACCGAAATAAAATGTTCAAACTTACCTACGTTCCGTATTTTAATTTAAGAAACCTACCTGTTACCAACTATTCGTCTAAAATTGTGAGCAATATGTTTGTGACTATTACAGCGCCATCTGTCACAAAGCGAAAAACGTGGTCCAACTAAAACATTCATATTTCTTTACGTACTACACTAATATGTAATAAAAAATGGGGGTTCCCATTTAAAAAAACGCAGTTGATATCCGTTTGAGCTATGGCAGCGCCATCTAGCGGGCCAACCATAGCGCCATTTGGTTTCCCCCTTAAAGCTAGACAAGTCTCGTTCTTTGGAGTTTTTTCGTTTGACGCTTATTTCGTGAGATATTTGGCCCGGTCACGATCAATGGACCACCCTGTATTGTCTCGAGTGAATTTGCGTTTACAAAAGCAGCTCATTCGCCGCTAAGCCCAAGAGTCTGGTGAGAATCTGAGAAAGAAGTAGAAACGGCGCTCGCCTCTTCTGCTAACATTTTCCCTTTCATCATGCCTCATCGCTTCTTACCCAACTCCTTTCGCCTCCATGATTTCTACCTCACCCTTTATGGTCGTCCTATCCAACTCACCCCCACCCTCAAATACCTTGGCCTCACCCTTGACCGACTCCTCACCTCGACCCCTCATATCCTGACCATCCAGCAGAAAGCCCATTCCCGCCTCCGCCTTCTGAAACTCCTGTCTGGCCGGACATGGGGATTGCATCCTTCTACCATCCTCCACACCTACAAATCCCTCATCCATCCTATCCTCTGTTATGCCAGCGTCGCCTGGATCTCCGCCCCCACCCGCTTTTACAAGGCCCTCCAAATCCTTGAACGCCATGCGCTCCGCCTTGCCTTCCGTATCCGCCTTCCTTCCCCCACATGGCTCCTGTATGAACTGATCCCCTTCCCTCACCTCCTCCCATTCCTCCAACATCTCCGCATCCTTTACATTGTTCGCAGGCTTGATCCCCCCCACCCTCTGGTTTCCTCCTTCCTCTCCGCCCCCCGCCCATTGCCGCGCCTCTATTGCTGTATCCCTCCCTCTCTCCACCTCCACACCCTCCATCTCCTTCATCAGGGCCATTTCCAACGCCTCCCCCTCCCGGATGACGACCTTCGCCGTGACATCTACCCTTCCTCCCAACTATAACCTGGCCTTGTTTCCCCCCCCTCCCCAGGGCCCCCTTTTCCTCTTTCCTCCTTCTCCCAGAGCGGATTTTCCCCCGTCCCCCCTTCCCCTGAGACACTGCACCCCATACTTGCCTCTCTCCTTCCCACATCCCTACCTACCTGGCCCTCTTCCGCACGCCCCCCGCTCATCTCCCCCATCTCTTCCCCTCCCTCCCTTCTTCAGGTCTCCCCATCTCCTACCGCCTGGTAGATCCTCTGTTTTGATCATCATCAGTGTGCCACATCAGTGTTGTGTTTAGTGCTGTTTCTCCTGTGCGTCAAGAGGTGTGATTTTAATTGTGTACTGCCTTGTGGTTCGCCGTCTGTGTTACGTTATGTGCTATGCCATCCATCGCTACCTTTATGCTCCAGTCATACTGTGCCTTGTGTTCTTTTAACCGTCACAGTGTGTGGCTTTTTGTGTGTGCTACTTTTAAAGAGTTTTTTCTCTCCATTTTACAGTCACCCCGTTTTTTGTCTATTGCCTTCCATGATGTCCCCCCTTTTTTATATTTATGTTCACCTTATTCTCTCCTTTGCTGTTTTTAAATGTCTTCTTTTGTTTTGTTCTATGTCTTTCGGCTGAAGGGCAGCGCCTATACTGCTGCCAGCCCGCCCCGATGGGGAATTGAAATACAATAAAGGAAAAAAAAAAATCTTACCCAAGTCAATCCCTGTTCGCGAGTTCCGCACAGTGGAACACTTGTTACGAAGTCGCTGTACCGGATAAGCACGAAGTGTGCCCACCTTCTCCCTCCTTCCAACTGCCTTCTACCCCGGCCATACGTCTTTCACGGACTCGCTTTGTACCGCTGCTTCGCTGACCTTTCTCAAAGGCAAAGCGAATATGCGAACTTTTTCCTCCTGTTTCCGAGTCTGGCAACTTCCGCGATTGCACGCAAAGTGAATACGTCGCTGCGAGTTTCAGTCGGTGCGTAGGGAGCCGGCGCCATTGTGGAGAAATAACGTACAGAATGCGGCATTAATTCCTCCGTGCAAAACAAACCGCTGTAGCGGTTCCCTTTTTCCGTAAGTCTGAATAACATTTATAATTCGATCTAAAATATGGAAATTAAAGTTTATATGCTGTGTACTGCGACTCAGCTGAGCAACCGCAATTAGAGGCCTAAAATAAAAACTCCCTGCAAATATTAATTAACCAGCACAAAACTCAAGAGGAGACCACAAAAGAATGCATCTGACTGTAAAAAATATGCTCTGTTCCTTGCGAATATCCAAAGAATACTCCGTCACAGGAGAAAGAGTAAATAGCTCTCACAGATTTATTGACTGGAATTAAAACGGTATTTTCCGTAAACAGATTGTAAATAAGACAAAGCCGTCAGTCCAGAGCCAATACAATACAACTGACTCTATAGAACCAGCTTTTACTGTTCCCTCTTCAGAAAAGAGTGGCAGGCTGTGGTTGTCGTGTATCTCGTTCCATGGCCATCATTCTCCACCTACACCGCATGAACTTTATAGTCTTTCGGATGCTGCATCCTCGCGGGATTTGAAGCGAGGTCGCCGCTCCGACGTCCTTAGTTTACGAGAATACGAGAAAGTTTTTCGCGAGAAACATTAATTAACATATTTTTCCACGGTCTTTACTCTCCTCAAATCATACGCCAACGATGAAAATTCAGATTTTTCTCACATACAATATGTGATCAGAAGTATCCGGACACCTGGCTGAAAATGACTGACAAGTACGTGGCTCCCTCCATCGGTAATGCTGGAATTCAATGTAGTGTTGGTCAACACATAGACTTGAAGACAGCTTCCACTCTCGCAAGCATACGTTCAGTCAGGTGCTGGAAGGTCTCTTGGGGAATGGCAGCCCATTCTTCACGGAGTGCTGCACTGAGGAGAGGTATCGATGTCGGTCGGTGAGGCCTGGCACGAAGTCGGCGTTCCAATACATCCCAAAGATGTTCTATATTATTCAGGTCAGGATTCTGTGCAGACCAGTCCATTACAGGGATGTTAGTCATGTAACCACTCTGCCACAGGCCGTGCATTATAAACAGGTGCTCGATCGTGTTGAAAGAGGCAGTCGTCATCGCCGAATTGCTCTTCAATAGTGGGAAGCACGATGGTGCTTAAAACATCAATGTAGGCCTGTGCTCTGATAGTGACACGCAAAACAACAAGGCGTGCAAGCCCCCGCCATGGAAAACACGACCACACCGTAACATCACCGCCTCTGAATTTTACTGTTGGCACTACACACACAGGTTCAAAATGGTTCAAATGGCTCTGAGCACTAAAGTCCCATAGTGACCTCCGAAGTTGAGGTCATCAGTGCCCTAGAACTTAGAACTACTTAAACCTAACTAACCTAAGGACATCACACACATCCATGCCCGAGGCAGGATTCGAATCTGCGACCGTAGCGGACGTGCGGCTCCAGACTGTAGCGCCTAGAACCGCTCGGCCACTATGGCCGGCACACACACACAGGCAGATGACGTTCACCAGCCATACGCCATACCCACACTCTGCCATGAGATCGCTGGATTGTGTACCGTGATTCGTCACTTCACACAATTTTTTTCCACAGTTCAGTCGTCCAATATTTACGCTCCTTACACCAAGCGAGGTGTCATTTGGCACTTACCGGAGTGATATGTGGCTTATGAACAGTCGCTCGACCATGAAATCCAAGTTTTCTTACCTCCAGTCTAATTGTCATAATACTTGCAGTGGATCCTGGTACAGTTTGGAATTCCTGTGTGATGGTGTGGATAGATGTCTACCTATTACACATTACGATCCTGTTCAACTGTCGGCAGTCTCTGTCAGTCAACAGACGAGGTCGTCCTGTACGCTTTTATTATGTACGTGTCCCTTCACATTTCCACTTCACAATCACATCGGAAATAGTGGAGCTAGGGATGTTTAGGAATGTGTAAATCTCGCGTACAGACGTATGACATAAGTGACACCCAATCACCTTACCACGTTCGAAATCCGTGAGTTCCGCGGAGCGCTACATTCTGCTGTCACACGATTTGTAATGACTACTGAGGTCTCTGATTTAGAGTACGTGGCAGTAGGTGGCAGCACAATGCACCTAAGATGAAAAACGTATGTTTTTGGGGGTTTCCGGATACTTTTGAGCACATAGTGTATGTTTGAAATTCACTTTACTCACGTATAAGGAAAGGTATGCAAGCTAACTACAACTCCTCTCGTTCCTGCCTTTCTTTACGTTCGGTCCATAAATCTCTGTAGTCATCCTCTTGGGTTACTGACAGCTCCACACTACAGTTATTGCTCTTGTGTTTAAAATTAATTACTTCAACATTTTAAGTTCAATTCTTCAAAGTATATGTCTGTCAGCCTACAAGCTAGAATATTCAACAGACATTAATGCCACCTCCTTAGACGAATGGTTAGTGCCGCTGCCTTTGGTGTGGAAGGACCCGGGTCAGATTCCCGAGTCGTCCTTACGTCCTTTTCTGAGGCAGGGAGGTCTGGAACGGAGTCCACTCACTAGAAGGCCGCACCTACTTACAGATTTCGTCGAAATTTATAGTACATAAAGATTTTTTCAATATGTACGTTCTTACACTGCAAATAAACCGAAACGATGCTCAGTACATTGCATTTATTAATCTTTTCGTGAAATGCATGAAAGGGAAAGGCAAAGGGAAATTTGGGACTGAAAATACGTTTCCAAGAAAGGCCTGTAGGTACAGAGTCTACGAGGATTCTGCAGATAATTTACCAAGAAAATGCTATGATTAGGGTTAACATTATTTCGTATGCCGTTCATTCTGACCTGTCCTATGGGGATATCTAAGGTCACTGTGGGTGAGACCCCACTCGATACAGAGATGGAACTGGTTGCCAGAATTGTAGCTGCCTGTGATGTGATTCGAAACAGACCGGGGATATTTGTCAGGGTGAGTCAGTATCATGTTTGCCGACGTCATGCTTGCCTTGAAGTTGAATGCCATCAGTTTCAGCACATTTTGTAAGACAGAGTACAAATGGTCCGTCCATTGTGTCAGTGGTGGTTTTTGCAGTTAACTGTAACTAATGTAAATAAAAAGTACACAGTAATGTGATTTTATTCCTATTATCTCTTTAAGTTGGTTTCCCCGATCCAGGTTCCCTGCCTCAAATTATTCAGTGTACCATCCTCTATGCCCTTTTATATTTTTGTGCACTCTTACGGAAACAGCCCTTATTGCCACAGAACATAATGTTATTTGCCAAACAGTATTACTAGGAGTAATACGAAACAAGGCCCCTGGAGTAGACAACATTCCATTGGAACTACTGACGGCCTTGGGAGAGCCAGTCCTGACAAAACTCTACCATCTGGTGAGCAAGATGTATGAAACAGGCGAAATACCCTCAGACTTCAAGAAAAATATAATAATTGCAATCCCAAAGAAAGCAGGTGTTGACAGATGTGAGAATTACCGAACAATCAGTTTAATAAGCCACAGCTGCAAAATACTAACACGAATTCTTTACAGACGAATGGAAAAACTAGTAGAAGCCGACCTCGGGGAAGATCAGTTTGGATTCCGTAGAAATACTGGAACACGTGAGGCAATACTGACCTTACGACTTACCTTAGAAGAAAGATTAAGGAAAGGCAAACCTACGTTTCTAGCATTTGTAGACTTAGAGAAAGCTTTTGACAATGTTGACTAGAATACTCTCTTTCAAATTCTAAAGGTGGCAGGGGTAAAATACAGGGAGCGAAAGGCTATTTACAATTTGTACAGAAACCAGATGGCAGTTATAAGAGTCGAGGGGTATGAAAGGGAAGCAGTGGTTGGGAAGGGAGTAAGACAGGGTTGTAGCCTCTCCCCGATGTTATTCAATCTGTATATTGAGCAAGCAGTAAAGGAAACAAAAGAAAAATTCGGAGTAGGTATTAAAATCCATGGAGAAGAAATAAAAACTTTGAGGTTCGCCGATGACATTGTAATTCTGTCAGAGACAGCAAAGGACTTGGAAGAGCAGTTGAACGGAATAGATGGTGTCTTGAAGGGAGGATATAAGATGAACATCATAAAAAGCAAAACGAGGATAATGGAATGTAGTCGAATTAAGTCGGGTGATGTTGAGGGTATTAGATTAGGAAATGAGACACTTAAAGTAGTAAAGAAGTTTTGCTATTTGGGGAGAAAATAACTGATGATGGTCGAAGTAGAGAGGATATATAATGTAGACTGGCAATGGCAAGGAAAGCGTTTCTGAAGAAGAGAAATTTGTTAACATCGAGTATAGATTTAAGTGTCAGGAAGTCTTTTCTGAAAGTATTTGTATGGAGTGTAGCCATGTATGGAAGTGAAACATGGACGGTAAATAGTTTGGACAAGAAGAGAATAGAAGCTTTCGAAATGTGGTGCTACAGAAGAATGCTGAAGATAAGATGGGTAGATCACATAACTAATGAGGAAGTACTGAATAGGATTGGGGAGAAGAGGAGTTTGTGGCACAACTTGACCAGAAGAAGGGATCGGTTGGTAGGACATGTTCTGAGGCATCAAGGGATCACCAATTTAGTATTGGAGGGCAGCGTGGAGGGTAAAAATCGTAGGGGGAGACCAAGAGATGCATACACTAAGCAGATTCAGAAGGATGTAGGTTGCAGTAAGTACTGGGAGATGAAGAAGCTTGCACAGGATAGAGTAGCATGGAGAGCTGCATCAAACCAGTCTCAGGACTGAAGACCACAACAACAACAATACTTTGCCCCCCATGTGAAATCCCAGTGATTTTTTGTGATTCACGGCGTATTACTATTTTCTCTTTCTTTCCGGTCGATGCGTTCATGAGACCACACTTATGGAAGACTGAACTCATCTCCCACATCGATCTTTGGTTTATTGATGGTCGTGTACAGTGGCGTCCATTATGTTTGGCACCATCAGTCCCTTGAGGGGCTGGTAGGTTTCTATAATCCACGACATCATTGTACGTTATCGTTTGGGTATAAATAAAACTTTAATCAAATTTAAAACATTAGTAATGGTTTTCGGAATGAATTATATGATTGGTGTAATATCTTGCACATTTATCGCATTGAAAAGTAAAACAGTATTCTGTGAGAACTAGGTAGGGGATCAACTCTGCAACCGTGTCAAGTTTTTCCTCACAAGTTCATACTTGCTGCAAGATAACAACAGACGTTTTAGATTTCCGACCAACACCTTGAATAGTTCCAAATTGGCGCTGCGTTGATGTTGATTCCATGGAGGTTAGACAGAAAACATTTATGTTAAAACTTCGTCCTGCAAATCGTGCTGACGGTTCCTTTTTACAAATTGCGATCTTAAAACCACGTCTTGATTAAGAATGTAGATTGTAACTCAGCGAGGTACATTCACATTCGCTCGTGATTCGAGATACCGGACTGAAATAAATATCTTTATATGGAAGTGTAGTATCGAGACACAACCCATTAGAAATTACTTCCTTTGGCAGATGGTCAATCTTCACAGTGTCGGATTTTAACCAAGATCATTAGTATTGCCTGTTTAATTTAAAAAATGAAATGCTTCTGTGGTGCGGGTGAGTTACTGACTTCCAGAGCTTTCAGTACAGACATAAAGTCTGTAAACAGCAACGATTTTGATACAGGGATTCTTCTGAAAAGTTTGAATGGCCCTTTTCTGCAAAGTGTAACTATGCTGTAGCAGCAACAGGTGCAATGGTTGGTGTAGGAGTTGCCTCTGGTTCTTGGGGCACGTATATCTTTTAGTAGTGACTCAATTTATTAACAGCACCTCTTTTAAAGACAATTACGAAACGTATTAAGTAAAATAATTCCCTAAGAGATTGATTAAAATGAGCACATTAATTAAGAAACCTTAACTGATTCACATTTAATAAAATCCCAAACTAATGATACAAAATGTTCTGCAAGCGAACTACCAATACCTATACTTCAAACGTATGTCACTAGATGTCATAATCCATAATTAAGTTCTGGCTAGAAAATCTCAAAAACCTCATTAACACAACAAACAAACAAAATGGGAACACTGAAATCATGACCTGAGGTGCGAAACATGAGCTTCACAATTAAGAAATAAACTGCACCCAATTTATTAAGTACAAGTCGCAAGAGGATCTCAAGGCGCACGTACAGGACACAATAACTCTTACAAGAACTGAACCCCTTTTTCATTACACGTATAACTCAACAATAAACTTTCGTGACATGTTTCAAAGATGTGACTGAACAAAATAATATTGTATTTAATAGATCCTAAATAACAGTCTACATATATACTCCGCTAGCCGCCAAGTGGTGTGTGGCGGAGGGCACAATTCGCGCCAAAGTGATATCCCCTCCCTCCCGTGTTCCACTCGCGGATCACGCCAGGGAAAAATGACTGTCGAACGCCTCAGTACGAGCTCCAATTTCCCTTATCTTTGAATGGTGATCATTGCGCGATTTGAAAGTTGGTGGTAATAATACGAGGTTGAGTCAAATGAAAACCTTAATTATTTTTTAAATAGTATTTATTGTGCAGAAGTGGTACAAAGCTGTATCACTTTTCAACATAATCTCCCCCACGCCCAATACAAGTCCTCCAGCGCTTACAAAGTGCATACATTCCTTTAGAAAAAAACTCTTTTGGTAGTCTGCTCAACCACTCATGCACTGCGTGGCGTACCTCTTCATGAGAACGGAACTTCTTTCCTCCCACTGCGTCTTTGAGTGGTCCAAACATATGGAAATCACTTGATGATGAGGAATGCGCCATTCCTTGCTCGCTCTCTTCGTTTGCGGTTGGTGGAAGTGAACACAGGTTTCGTCCCCAGTAACGATTCTTGCAAGGAAGCGATCACCTTCTCGTTCAAAGCGCCGAAGAAGTTCTTCACAAGCACACAAACATCAGCACGTCTTTCTCTCATTTCAGGAGTCAACTGCAGTGGCACCCATCGTGTAGACACTTTGTGACATTGGAGAACATCATGCACAATGTGGTGTGCTGACCCATTTCTAATCTGTAAACGTGCTGCAATTTCATTCAGTGTGACTCGGCGGTTTTCGTTCACTATGGCTTAAACTGCTGCAATGTTCTGTGGAGTCACAACTCGTTGTGCCTGACCTGGACGAGGAGCATCTTTCACTGAAGTCACACCATTTGCGAACTTTCTACTTCATTCCTAAACTTGCTGCTGTGACAAACATGCATTACCGTACTGAACCTTCATTCGTAGATGAATTTAAATAGGTTTCACACCTTCACTACGCAAAAACCGAATAACAGAACGCTGTTCTTCCCTGGTGCCAGTCGCAAGTGGGGCAGCCATCTTTATACTGCTACTGCGGCGGTATGTGTGCTTCTGCACTATGCTGCCACCTACAGGCCATTCTGCACGTTGTTTGTATAATGCTTACCAACTTACAAGATAATGGCGCGAAATTTCGATTTGTTATTACAAATTTAAGGTTTTCATTTGACACACACTCGTATATGTTCTATATCCTCGGCTAAGAACGGATTTCGGAATTTAGTGAGTAGCCCCTTCCCTTTAGCGCGCCGTCTATCTGCAAGTGTGTCCCACTTAAATCTTTCTATGAGATTTGAAACGCTCTCGTGATGGCTAAATGTACCAGTCACGAAGCTTGCCGCTCTTCTTTGGACCTTCTCAAACTCCTGAATTAGACCCAACTGTTAAGGGTCCCATACAGACGAACAATACTCTAAGACTGCACGAACTAACGTATTGTAAGCAATTTCCTTTGTTGAAGGACTGCATCGCTTCAGGATTCTACCAATAAACCGCAATCTATAGTTCGCCTTGCCCGTTACTTGTGTAATTTGATCATTCATTGGAGATCATTTCGAATAGTCACACCCAGATACTTGACGGAAGTTACAGCTTTCAAAGACTGGGCTTTTATTTTGTACTCGTACGTTAATGGGGATTTTCGCCTTGTTATATGCAGTGGGTGACACTGATATTCAGAGATAACTGCCAGTCATTACACCACACATTTATTTTCTGCAAATGTTCACTGATTTGTGTGGTGTCACTGCCAGACACCACACTTGCTAGGTGGTAGCTTAAATCGGCCGCGGTCCATTAGTACATGTCGGACCCGTGTGTCGCCACTGTGTGATCGCAGACCGAGCGCCACCACACGGCAGGTCTCGAGAGACGTACGAGAACTCGCCCCAGTTGTACGACGACGTTGCTAGCGACTATACTGACGAAGCCTTTGCTCTCATTTGCCGAGAGACAGTTAGAATAACCTTCAGCTAAGTTAATGGCTACGACTTAGCAAGGCGCCAATTGTATCAGTGCATGTATCTTAAGAGTCTCATTTGTATAGTCAAGAGAGATGTACCAAAGGAAGCATTAAAAGTTAAGTATATTCCACAGATACGTATTTTCTTTATAGCAGTCATAACGTATCCTGTTCCAGACTTGACGCCAGTCGGCGTGTGTGTACGCGTGCCTTTCGGCTTCCTCCTCAGTGTGGCGTGACTAGCTTGTTACGCCACAACAATTTGTTCACAACTTTCGTGTGATACTACTTTCCTGTAGACTACAGCAAACAGTCTAAGGCCGCTGTCAGTACCATCAATCAGATTGTTTTTGTAAATCGTAAAAAGCAGCGGACCTATTACGCTGCCCTGGGGTACACCTGATGTTACGCTTGTACGCCATCCTCGACGACATACTGCTCTCTGTCTGTTAGAAAACTTTCTATCCAACCGCATATGTCATCGGATAGACCGTAAGCGCGCACTTTTTTTGGAGCAGGCGACAGTGCGGAACTGAGTCGAACGCCTTTCGAAAGTCGAGAAATATGGCATCAACCTGTGAGTCGGTATTTAGAGCATTTTGTATATCATACACAAAGAGGGCCAGCTGTGTCTCACATGACCGCTGTTTCCTAAACCCGTGCTGGTTTCTGCAGATGAGCTCAGAGTCTACAAAGGTAATTATGTCTGAACACAAAATATGTACCATGATCCTAGAACAATCAGGTAAGGTGTAAATGTGATATTAAGCAGATGAGTGAAGCAGTTGTCAATACATAAAATAATTTTTTTAACTCAACAGTAATTTAGTAACACATGCACATTTGTAAACACATGTCGATGAACCCAGGCTTAGTAATGAATGACCAGACACAGTTCTCTTAGTCACCACTTCTAACTACAGATACTACTCACAACCCCATCGAGGCCATGTTGTATGTATATTACCCCTCTTACTCACATGCCCTATTTCCTGTCTGTGTCTGGTCATTCAGTATTAAGCTTAGGTTGAAGGATATGTATTTATAAATGGACCTGTTTTACTATAATTCCTCTCATCGAGTCATAAAATTTTATTGTTCAATTACGGTCTTATGTGAACAACTCTCGTAATTTGTCTATAGTTCATTAGTTAATGTGTCATATACGTTATCTTAGTTAAATAATCTTACATCGCATTTACACTGAAATAATCCCACATTTTTACTCCTAATTCAAACATTAACATTTGGAGATAGAGATATTCTGTACACGCACTAGTTTAAAATCCTTGCTCCAACAAAATTTCACTGCACCACATACTTAGCTACGTACGTCATGATGATGTAACAGCTGAAAAACGGTTCGTGTAACAAATTATAAATCTTGTGGAATATTATGGCTCAAATGTCTCTGAGCACTATGGGACTTAACATCTGGGGTTATCAGTCCCCAAGAAGTTAGAACTACTTAAACCTAACTAACCTAAGGACATCACACACATCCATGCCCGAGGCAGGATTCGAACGTGCGACCGTAACGGTCGCACGGTTCCAGACTGAAGCCCCTGGAACCGCTCGGCCACAGCGGTCGGCTGTGGAAAACTACATCTGTGTTGTATCTATTTCATTCATATTGATTAAGCAATGCTCAAAGTAATCTACCGTAAACTTTCTCAAGACGGAAGTTTCAACGACGGCGCTCAGTGTGAGCAGCATAAGTCTGTGCTTGCCTGTGCTATCTACATCTACATCTACATCTACGTTATTACTCTGCTATCCACAATAAAGTCCCTGGCAGAGGGTTCAATGAACCATCTTCAAGCTGTCTCTCTACCGTTCCACTCTCGAACGGCACGCGGGAAAAACGAGCACTTAAATTTTTCTGTGCTGGCCATGATTTCTCTTATTTTATCGTGATGATCATTTCTCCCTATGTAGGTGGGTGGTATCAAAATGATTCCGCATTCGGAGGAGAAAACTGGTGATTGAAATTTCATGAGAAGAACCCGTCGCAACTAAAAACGCCTTTCCGTTAATGATTGCCACTGCAATTGACGTATCATGCGTGTGGCACTATCTCCCCCATTTCGCGATAGTACAAAACGAGCTGCCCTTCTTCGAAATTTTTCGCTGTCATCCGTCAGTCCCACCTGATGAGGATCCCACACAATACAGCAATAATTCAGAATAAGGCGGATAAGCGTGGTGGAAGCAGTCTCTTTAGTAGACCTGTTGCACCTTCTAACAAAGGAACCTCCCCATCGCACCCCCCTCAGATTTAGTTATAAGTTGGCACAGTGGATAGGCCTTGAAAAACTGTACGCAGATCAAACGAGAAAACAAGAAGAAGTTGTGTGAAAGTATGAAAAAAATAAGCAAAATATACAAACTGAGTAGTCCATCTATAAGATCGGAAACATCACGGAGAGTCTGAGCTCAGGAGCGCTGTGGTCTCGTGGTTAGTGTGAGCAGCTGCGGAACGAGAAGTCGTTGGTTCAAGTCTTCTCTCGAGTAAAAAATTTTAATTTTTTATTTTCAGACAATTATCAAAGTTCAGGCACTCACACACAATAAACTTCGCTCTACAAAATTCCAGGGCATGGTCAGATTTGCTTGGACATATGCAGGATTTGACGGTCTACACACGGAAAAATTTGAAAACGTTAAAAACATATGTTTTGACAGAGCACAGGGAAACTGTGCGACTCTGAAACTGTTGCATTCATTTGTTGCAGTTTATGTGACAAATTCTTATGTTTTCCATCACTTTTTAGGGAGTGATTATCACATCCACAAGAAAAGCTAAATCGTGCAATGTAGAAGAATCTTTTTACCCATTCGCCAAGTGTACAAGTTAGGTGGGTCGACAACATATTCCCGTCATGTGACGCACTTGCCGTCACCAGTGTCGTATATAATATATCAGATGTGTTTTCCTGCGGAGGAATCGGTTGACCTATGACCTTGCGATCAAATGTTTTCGGTTCCCATTGGAGAGGCACGTCCTTCCGTCTACTAATCGCACGGTTTTGCGCACCGCAAAACACAGACACTAAACTTATTACAGTGAACAGAGACGTCAATGAACGAACGGACAGATCATAACTTTGCGAAAATAAAAAAATTAATTTTTCACTCAATGGAAGGCTTGATCCAGGTACCTCTCGTTCTGCAGCTGCTCACGCTAGCCACGGGACCACAGCGCTCCTGAGCTGACACTCTCCTCGATGTTGCCTATCTTGCTCATGGACTACTCAGTTTGTACATTTTGCTAACTTTTTCATAGTTCCACACAACTTCTTCCTGTTTTCTCGATTGATCTGTGTTCAGTTTTTCAAGGCCTATCCACTGTGCCAACTTATAACTAAATCTGAGGGGGGTGCGATGGGGAGGTTCCCTTGTAAGTGTTCTGCCAATGAATCGCAGTCTTTGATTTGCTCTACCCACATTATTATCTATGTGATCGTTCCAATTTAAGTTATTTGTAATTGTAATTCCTAAGTATTTAGTTGAATTTACAGCCTTATGATTTGTGTGACTTATCGCTTAATCGAAATTTACCTGATTTGTGTTAGTACTCATGTGAATAACTTCACACTTTTCTTTATTCAGGGTGAATTGCCGCTTTTCCGCCATACTGATGTCTTATCTAAATCATTTTGCATGTCGTTTTGATCATCTGATGACTTTACAAGACGGTAAATGACAGCATCGTCTGCAAACAATCTAAGAGGGCTACTCAGATTGTCTCCTATATCGTTAATATATATCAGGAACAATAGAGGGCATATAACAAATTCCTTGTGGAACGCCGGATATTACTTTTGTTTTACTCAATGACTTTCCGTCTATTACTACGAACAGTGACCTTTCTGACAGGATATCCCGAATCCAGTCGCACAACTGAGGCGATACTCCGTAGGCACGCAGGTTGGTTAGAAGACGCTTGTAAGGAACGGTGTCGAAAGCCTTCAAGAAATCTAAAAATATGGAGTCAAGTTGACATCCCCTGTCGATAGCACCTATTACTTCATGAGCCTGTGAGCACACAGTCAGCAGTATGCCTCACTCTCTCAAGAATACGGCTTGCACAGGTCTCATCAAAATAACGTCGAGACGCCAAATGGATGCGTCACTAGCACTAAAGAGCTGTTTTTGCGCACTGCGAGGCATGGGAGTTCCCTTAGGCACACAGCACCAGGCGCAGTGCGGGTTTCCTCGGCACAACACCGCCTGTCCTCAATGTATGCGGTGCCGCTGTGTGCAAGCTGTCAGCCGGCAGAGCCCTGGTCTCCGCTTCACACTGTTTCCACTGCTGCCCACAAGACTCAGTCACCATTGTCACCACGCAGGTGTTACTCTCGTAGGGGCTCAAGTAGCACGAACACGGTTCGCTGTGAGGTCACAAGCAGAGCTGGAAGTTTATCAGTCCTTCCTCGTATCATTTTCCTATTGGGTGATTTGACGCCGTCCGCCCCTGGTAGCTGAGAGGTGCCGGCAAGGTAGCTCAGAGTGTTCTGAAAGAGACTTGTTTGCTCTCTGTAATAAAAAAATTGAGTAAAGGAACCAACGGTCAGCTTGAACGGATGTCTTGTGACGCCCGACCGGACCAAACGTTACGAAAACTACGGGAAAAAACGGTGGTCAACGCCACAGAATGTCAATCCTAAGGGCCCGAGTTCGATTCCGTCTGGGACGGAGATTTTCTCAGCTCAGGGACTGGGTGTTGTGTTGTCCTAATCATTATGATTTCGTTCCCATCGACACGCAAGTAGCCGAAGTGGCATCAAATCGAAAGTCTTGCACCCAGCGAACGGTCTATCAATATTAAAATTGGTACACCAAGAAGAAATGCAGATGATAAACGGGTATTCATTGGACAAATATATTATACAAGAACTGACATGTGATTACATTTTGCCTCGTGATGACTGGGTGTTGTGTGATGTCCTTAGGTTAGTTAGGTTTAAGTAGTTCTAAGTTCTAGGGGACTGATGACCATAGATGTTAAGTCCCATAGCGCTCAGAGCCATTTGAACCATTTTTTGGTTACATTTTCACGAAATTTGGGTTCATAGATCCTGAGAAATCAGTACCCAGAACAACCACCTCTGGAAGTAATAACGGCCTTGATACGCCTGAATCAAACGGAGCTTGGATGGAGTGCACAGGTACAACTGCCCATGCAGCTTCAACACGATACCACAGTTCATCAAGAGTAGTGACTGGCGTATTGTGACGAGCCAGTTGCTCGGCCACCATTGACCAGACGTTTTCAGTTGGTGAGAGATCGGGAGAATGTGCTGGCCAGGGCAGTAGTCGAACATTATCTGTATCCAGAAAGGCCCATACAGGACCTGCAACATGCGGTAGTGCATTAACCTGCTGAAATGTAGGGTTTCGCAGGGATCGAATGAAGGCTGGAGCCACGGGTCGTATCACATCTGAAACGTAACGTCCACTGTTCAAAATACCGTCAGTGCGAACAAGAGGTGACCGAGACGTGTAACCAATGGCACCCCATACCATCACGCCCGGTGATACGCCAGTATAGCGATGACGAATACACGCTTCCAATGTGCGTTCACCACGATGTCGCCAAACACGGATGCGACCATCATGATGCTGTAAACAAAACCTGGATTCATCCGAAAAAATGACCTTTTGCCATTCGTGCACCCAGGTTCGTCGTTGAGTGCACCATCGTACGCGCTCCTGTCTGTGATACAGCGTCAAGGATAACCGCAGCCACGTTCTCCGAGCTGATAGTCCATGCTGCTGCAAACGTCATCGAGCTGTTCGTGCAGATGGTTGTTGTCTTGCAAACGTCCCCATCTGTTGACTGAGGGATCGAGACGTGACTGCACGATCCGTTACAGCCATGCGGATAAGATGTCTGTCATCTCGACTGCTAGTGATACGAGGTCGTTGGGATCCAGCACGCCGTTCCGTATTACCCTCATGAACCCACCGCGTCCATATTCTGCCAACAGTCATTGGATCTCGACTAACGCGAGCAGCAATGTCGCGTTACGATAAACCGCAATCGCGATAGGCTACAATCCGACCTTTATCATAGTCGGAAACGTGATGGTACACGAGGCATCACAACAACGTTTCACCAGGCAACGTCGGTCAACTGCTGTTTGTATATGAGAAATCGGTTGGAAACACTTCCCTCATGTCAGCACGTTGTAGGTGTCACCACCGGCGCCAACCTTGTGTAAATGCTCTGAAAAGCTAATCATTTGTATATCACAGCATCTTCTTCCTATCGGTGAAATTTCGCGTCTGTAGCACGTCATCTTCTTGGTGTAGCAATTTTAATGGCCAGTAGTGTATTTATTTTATTTGAAGTCAGTAAACAGAAGTGGGTGTCATCGCAATGTCTTTCTAATTACAACTTCTAGTGTGTATTGCATTCTGAATCACAGATCTTGATTGAAATTTCGACGGATTTCTGACTGGGATTGAAGGATAAAACTCATATGATCACGGGTCCGGAAATCCATCGTTGCCACGGTAGATAACGCTGAAGAGTGATAGTTCCTCTGAGACCGTGCCGTGTGTTCCTCGTGTGTTCCAGGCTGCGCGATTGATGCAGCGTACAGTAAGCAGCAGAGTGCTCCGGTATTCGTGTCAGGAGCAGGACGAAGTGGTGTATGTGTACGGCCAAGCAGATGGAAACGGTCGAGACGCAGCACAGCTACACCAAAACAAATAGTCCGACAGACACCAACCACATCACACAACAGTTCAAGCCCTTTTTCAGGGTTGTGTGATCTTGGGTCCTTTCAGACAGACGGACATACAGGGGGGCGTCAGAATGCGCGTATACCAGATGTAGAAGATCGGGTTCTGCAGGGTAGTAGCTCCAAGGAAGTGGCCCGCCAACACGGTGTAGGCCAAAGTACGATTATGTGTATCCTGCATGACAGCTGCTCCTATTCCTATCACATGCATCGAGTGCAAGAACTGCCAGCAGCGGAGGTCCCTCCAAGGGACGGAGTCTATCGATGAAGAATCCTTTACCAGAACTGTCATCATCGATCAGCATAACCGTTAGCTGTTAGCTACAGACAATCCTCGGGGAAAGATTAAGTCGCCTCATCAGCATCGGTTCAGCATCAATTTATGGGCGACATATACGAGGGTTACACGGAAAACATGGAACTATCGGACGCGAAATGGAAACGACAGGGAAAATTCGGGGAAAGATTTAGTCGCCTCATCAGCATCGGTTCAGCATCAATTTATGGGCGACATATACGAGGGTTACTCGGAAAGCATGGAACTATCGGACGCGAAATGGAAACGACAGAGAAAATTCGGGGAAAGATTGAGTCGCCTCATCAGCATCGGTTCAGCATCAATTTATGGGCGACATATACGAGGGTTACACGGAAAGCATGGAACTATCGGACGCGAAATGGAAACGACAGGGAAAATTCGGGGAAAGATTTAGTCGCCTCATCAGCATCGGTTCAGCATCAATTTATGGGCGACATATACAAGGGTTACTCGGAAAGCATGGAACTATCGGACGCGAAATGGAAACGACAGGGAAAATTCGGGGAAAGATTTAGTCGCATCATCAGCATCGGTTCAGCATCAATTTATGGGCGACATATACAAGGGTTACTCGGAAAGCATGGAACTATCGGACGCGAAATGGAAACGACAGAGAAAATTCGGGGAAAGATTGAGTCGCCTCATCAGCATTGGTTCAGCATCAATTTATGGGCGACATATACGAGGGTTACTCGGAAAGCATGGAACTATCGGACGCGAAATGAAAACGACAGAGAAAATTCGGGGAAAAATTGCGTCGCCTCATCAGCATCGGTTCAGCATCAATTTATGGGCGACATATACGAGGGTTACTCGGAAAGCATGGAACTATCGGACGCGAAATGGAAACGACAGAGAAAATTCGGGGAAAGATTGAGTCGCCTCATCAGCATCGGTTCAGCATCAATTTATGGGCGACATATACGAGGGTTACACGGAAAGCATGGAACTATCGGACGCAAAATGGAAACGACAGGGAAAATTCGGGGAAAGATTTAGTCGCCTCATCAGCATCGGTTCAGCATCAATTTATGGGCGACATATACAAGGGTTACTCGGAAAGCATGGAACTATCGGATGCGAAATGGAAACGACAGGGAAAATTCGGGGAAAGATTTAGTCGCATCATCAGCATCGGTTCAGCATCAATTTATGGGCGACATATACAAGGGTTACTCGGAAAGCATGGAACTATCGGACGCGAAATGGAAACGACAGAGAAAATTCGGGGAAAGATTGAGTCGCCTCATCAGCATTGGTTCAGCATCAATTTATGGGCGACATATACGAGGGTTACTCGGAAAGCATGGAACTATCGGACGCGAAATGAAAACGACAGAGAAAATTCGGGGAAAAATTGCGTCGCCTCATCAGCATCGGTTCAGCATCAATTTATGGGCGACATATACGAGGGTTACTCGGAAAGCATGGAACTATCGGACGCGAAATGGAAACGACAGAGAAAATTCGGGGAAAGATTGAGTCGCCTCATCAGCATTGGTTCAGCATCAATTTATGGGCGACATATACGAGGGTTACTCGGAAAGCATGGAACTATCGGACGCGAAATGAAAACGACAGAGAAAATTCGGGGAAAAATTGCGTCGCCTCATCAGCATCGGTTCAGCATCAATTTATGGGCGACATATACGAGGGTTACTCGGAAAGCATGGAACTATCGGACGCGAAATGGAAACGACAGAGAAAATTCGGGGAAAGATTGAGTCGCCTCATCAGCATCGGTTCAGCATCAATTTATGGGCGACATATACGAGGGTTACACGGAAAGCATGGAACTATCGGACGCGAAATGGAAACGACAGGGAAAATTCGGGGAAAGTTTTAGTCGCCTCATCAGCATCGGTTCAGCATCAATTTATGGGCGACATATAGAAGGGTTACTCGGAAAGCATGGAACTATCGGACGCGAAATGGAAACGACAGAGAAAATTCGGGGAAAGAGTGAGTCGCCTCATCAGCATCGGTTCAGCATCAATTTATGGGCGACATATACGAGGGTTACTCGGAAAGCATGGAACTATCGGACGCGAAATGAAAACGACAGAGAAAATTCGGGGAAAAATTGCGTCGCCTCATCAGCATCGGTTCAGCATCAATTTATGGGCGACATATACGAGGGTTACTCGGAAAGCATGGAACTATCGGACGCAAAATGAAAACGACAGAGATAATTCGGGGAAAGATTGAGTCGCCTCATCAGCATCGGTTCAGCATCAATTTATGGGCGACATATACAAGGGTTACTCGGAAAGCATGGAACTATCGGACGCAAAATGGAAACAACAGAGAAAATTCGGGGAAAGATTGAGTCGCCTCATCAGCATCGGTTCAGCATCAATTTATGGGCGACATATAGAAGGGTTACTCGGAAAGCATGGAACTATCGGACGCGAAATGGAAACGACAGAGAAAATTCGGGGAAAGATTGAGTCGCCTCATCACCATCGGTTCAGCATCAATTTATGGGCGACATATACGAGGGTTACTCGGAAAGCATGGAACTATCGGACGCGAAATGAAAACGACAGAGAAAATTCGGGGAAAAATTGCGTCGCCTCATCAGCATCGGTTCAGCATCAATTTATGGGCGACATATACGAGGGTTACTCAGAAAGCATGGAACTATCGGACGCGAAATGGAAACGACAGAGAAAATTCGGGGAAAGATTGAGTCGCCTCATCAGCATCGGTTCAGCATCAATTTATGGGCGACATATGCGAGGGTTACACGGAAAGCATGGAACTATCGGACGCGAAATGGAAACGACAGGGAAAATTCGGGGAAAGATTTAGTCGCCTCATTAGCATCGGTTCAGCATCAATTTATGGGCGACATATACAAGGGTTACTCGGAAAGCATGGAACTATCGGACGCGAAATGGAAACGACAGAGAAAATTTGGGGAAAGAGTGAGTCGCCTCATCAGCATCGGTTCAGCATCAATTTATGGGCGACATATACGAGGGTTACTCGGAAAGCATGGAACTATCGGACGCGAAATGAAAACGACAGAGAAAATTCGGGGAAAAATTGCGTCGCCTCATCAGCATCGGTTCAGCATCAATTTATGGGCGACATATACGAGGGTTACTCGGAAAGCATGGAACTATCGGACGCGAAATGAAAACGACAGAGAAAATTCGGGGAAAAATTGCGTCGCCTCATCAGCATCGGTTCAGCATCAATTTATGGGCGACATATACGAGGGTTACTCAGAAAGCATGGAACTATCGGACGCGAAATGGAAACGACAGAGAAAATTCGGGGAAAGATTGAGTCGCCTCATCAGCATCGGTTCAGCATCAATTTATGGGCGACATATGCGAGGGTTACACGGAAAGCATGGAACTATCGGACGCGAAATGGAAACGACAGGGAAAATTCGGGGAAAGATTTAGTCGCCTCATCAGCATCGGTTCAGCATCAATTTATGGGCGACATATACAAGGGTTACTCGGAAAGCATGGAACTATCGGACGCGAAATGGAAACGACAGAGAAAATTCGGGGAAAGAGTGAGTCGCCTCATCAGCATCGGTTCAGCATCAATTTATGGGCGACATATACGAGGGTTACTCGGAAAGCATGGAACTATCGGACGCGAAATGAAAACGACAGAGAAAATTCGGGGAAAAATTGCGTCGCCTCATCAGCATCGGTTCAGCATCAATTTATGGGCGACATATACGAGGGTTACTCGGAAAGCATGGAACTATCGGACGCGAAATGGAAACGACAGAGAAAATTCGGGGAAAGATTGAGTCGCCTCATCAGCATCGGTTCAGCATCAATTTATGGGCGACATATACGAGGGTTACTCGGAAAGCATGGAACTATCGGACGCGAAATGGAAACGACAGAGAAAATTCGGGGAAAGATTGAGTCGCCTCATCAGCATCGGTTCAGCATCAATTTATGGGCGACATATACGAGGGTTACTCAGAAAGCATGGAACTATCGGACGCGAAATGGAAACGACAGAAAATTCGGCGAAAGATTGAGTCGCCTCATCAGCATCGGTTCAGCATCAATTTATGGGCGACATATACGAGGGTTACTCGGAAAGCATGGAACTATCGGACGCAAAATGGAAACGACAGAGAAAATTCGGCGAAAGATTGAGTCGCCTCATCAGCATCGGTTCAGCATCAATTTATGGGCGACATATTCGAGGGTTACTCGGAAAGCATGGAACTATCGGACGCGAAATGGAAACGACAGAGAAAATTCGGGGAAAGATTGAGTCGCCTCATCACCATCGGTTCAGCATCAATTTATGGGCGACATATACGAGGGTTACTCGGAAAGCATGGAACTATCGGACGCGAAATGAAAACGACAGAGAAAATTCGGGGAAAAATTGCGTCGCCTCATCAGCATCGGTTCAGCATCAATTTATGGGCGACATATACGAGGGTTACTCAGAAAGCATGGAACTATCGGACGCGAAATGGAAACGACAGAGAAAATTCGGGGAAAGATTGAGTTGCCTCATCAGCATCGGTTCAGCATCAATTTATGGGCGACATATGCGAGGGTTACACGGAAAGCATGGAACTATCGGACGCGAAATGGAAACGACAGGGAAAATTCGGGGAAAGATTTAGTCGCCTCATCAGCATCGGTTCAGCATCAATTTATGGGCGACATATAGAAGGGTTACTCGGAAAGCATGGAACTATCGGACGCGAAATGGAAACGACAGAGAAAATTCGGGGAAAGAGTGAGTCGCCTCATCAGCATCGGTTCAGCATCAATTTATGGGCGACATATACGAGGGTTACTCGGAAAGCATGGAACTATCGGACGCGAAATGAAAACGACAGAGAAAATTCGGGGAAAAATTGCGTCGCCTCATCAGCATCGGTTCAGCATCAATTTATGGGCGACATATACGAGGGTTACTCGGAAAGCATGGAACTATCGGACGCGAAATGGAAACGACAGAGAAAATTCGGGGAAAGATTGAGTCGCCTCATCAGCATCGGTTCAGCATCAATTTATGGGCGACATATACGAGGGTTACTCGGAAAGCATGGAACTATCGGACGCGAAATGGAAACGACAGAGAAAATTCGGGGAAAGATTGAGTCGCCTCATCAGCATCGGTTCAGCATCAATTTATGGGCGACATATACGAGGGTTACTCGGAAAGCATGGAACTATCGGACGCAAAATGGAAACGACAGAGAAAATTCGGCGAAAGATTGAGTCGCCTCATCAGCATCGGTTCAGCATCAATTTATGGGCGACATATTCGAGGGTTACTCGGAAAGCATGGAACTATCGGACGCAAAATGGAAACGACAGAGAAAATTCGGGGAAAGATTGAGTCGCCTCATCACCATCGGTTCAGCATCAATTTATGGGCGACATATACGAGGGTTACTCGGAAAGCATGGAACTATAGGACGCGAAATGAAAACGACAGAGAAAATTCGGGGAAAAATTGCGTCGCCTCATCAGCATCGGTTCAGCATCAATTTATGGGCGACATATACGAGGGTTACTCAGAAAGCATGGAACTATCGGACGCGAAATGGAAACGACAGAGAAAATTCGGGGAAAGATTGAGTCGCCTCATCAGCATCGGTTCAGCATCAATTTATGGGCGACATATGCGAGGGTTACACGGAAAGCATGGAACTATCGGATGCGAAATGGAAACGACAGGGAAAATTCGGGGAAAGATTTAGTCGCCTCATCAGCATCGGTTCAGCATCAATTTATGGGCGACATATAGAAGGGTTACTCAGAAAGCATGGAACTATCGGACGCGAAATGGAAACGACAGAGAAAATTCGGGGAAAGATTTAGTCGCCTCATCAGCATCGGTTCAGCATCAATTTATGGGCGACATATACGAGGGTTACTCGGAAAGCATGGAACTATCGGACGCGAAATGAAAACGACAGAGAAAATTCGGGGAAAAATTGCGTCGCCTCATCAGCATCGGTTCAGCATCAATTTATGGGCGACATATACGAGGGTTACGCGGAAAGCATGGAACTATCGGACGCAAAATGGAAACGACAGAGAAAATTCGGCGAAAGATTGAGTCGCCTCATCAGCATCGGTTCAGCATCAATTTATGGGCGACATATACGAGGGTTACTCGGAAAGCATGGAACTATCGGACGCGAAATGGAAACGACAGAGAAAATTCGGGGAAAGATTGAGTTGCCTCATCAGCATCGGTTCAGCATCAATTTATGGGCGACATATACGAGGGTTACTCGGAGAGCATGGAACTATCGGACGCGAAATGGAAACGACAAAGAAAATTCGATGAAGTTTTGCACAGTTCTTCTGTGTCTCTAATATGCCCATCGAGCGCGTTACGTCGTTCTTTCTAAATATGGTTTAAATGGCTCTGAGCACTATGGGACTCAACTGCTGAGGTCATAAGTCCCCTAGAACTTATAACTACTTAAACCTAACCAACCTAAGGAGAACACACACATCCATGCCCGAGGCAGGATTCGAACCTGCGACCGTAGCCGTTGCGCGGTTCCAGACTGTAGCTCCAGAACCGCTCGACCACCAGCGGCCGGCCGTTCTTTCTAGTTCTGAGCACACAGGCAGCACATAAAGATACCTAGAACAATAGTGTCTCCCGCCAAGTACGAGGGCCTGGTGAGAAATTTTGCCTGGAGTTATGCAGCCAACATTACATAACTGTCGTGCTGTTCCTTCTTCAAGACAATTCTCAGCCGCATTCTGCAGGGGCAATGAAGATGCTCCTGCATCCTTTTCAATTTGAAATATTTGTTTACCCATAACACAGCCTCTGAGTTTCATCTCTGCTCACATGAACCGCTGGCTATGAAGACAACGAGCTGTAGGCCAGCGTGCAGAATTGGCGGAAAGCACTGGCGGCTGCCTTCTATATCGAGGGTATTTGAAAGTTGGTGCAACGCTACGACAAACGTCTAAGTCAGATCAGCGACTATGGAGATAAGTAGCTGAAAGTTGTAGCTAACTGTTTCAAATAAAACAGTTTTGATTTCCACTGTGATTTCTATTTCGGCGACCTATCGTTCCTTACTATCTGAATAGCCCTCGTACTTGGACGGGTTATTATTCCGCAACGCCTCGATGGACGAAAGTACTTGGACTTACTGCGGAATATCATAAATTTAGACAACATTGTCTTTGGAGCGCAGCAATCTGGTGTTCTACTTAGGTTAACTGAACAGGGGAGATCGCAACAACATCTGTTTATTATTACCGATTTCGGCTTATGTTGAAGCCATCCTCTGATTTTTTGGGCCCCTATGGCTGGTACTACCGGCCCCTCGGTGTTTCACGTGATACCACGAAAAATGGTGTAAATGGCTCTCAGCACTATGGGACTTAATATATGAGGGCATCAGTCCCCTAGAACGTAGAACTACTTAAACCCAACTAACCTAAGGACATCACACACATCCATGCCCGAGGCAGGATTCGAACCTGCGACCGTAGCGATCGCGCGGTTTCAGACTGAAGCGCTTAGAACCGCTCGGTCACAACGGGCGGCGTGATACCACGATTTTGCACCGTCCACGATCGTGGTGTCACGTAAAAGACGGAGGAGCCGGTAGCACCAGCCATTGTTGTTGTTGTTGTTGTTGTGGTCTTCAGTCCTGAGACTGGTTTGATGCAGCTCTACATGCTACTCTATCCTGTGCAAGCGTCTTCATCTCCCAGTACCTACTGCCTTCTGAATCTAGATCCTTCTGAATCTGCTTAGTGTATTCATCTCTTGGTTTCCCTCTACGATTTTTACCCTCCACGCTGCCCTCCAATACTAAATTGGTGATCCCTCGATGTCTCAGAACATTTCCTACCAACCGATCGATCCCTTCTTCTAGTCAAGTTGTGTCACAAACTCCTCTTCTCCCCAATTCTATTCAATACCTCCTCATTAGTTACGTGATCTACCCATCTAATCTTCAGTATTCTTCTGTAGCACCACATTTCGAAAGCTTCTATTCTCTTCTTGTCTAAACTATGTATCGTCCACGTTTCACTTCCATCCATGGCTACAAATACTTTCATAAACGACTTCCTGACATTTAAATCTATACTCGATGTTAGCAAATTTCTCTTCTTCAGAAACGCTTTCCTTGCTATTGCCAGTCTACATTTTATATATACTTCGACCATCATCAGTTATTTTGCTCCCCAAATAGCAAAACTCCTTTAATACTTCGAGTGTCTCATTTCCTAATCTAATTCCCTCAGCATCACCCGAGTTAATTTGACTACATTCCATTATCCTCGTTTTGCATTTGTTGATGTTCATCTTATACCCTCCTTTCCAGACACTGTCCATTCCGTTCAACTGCTCTTCGAAGTCCTTTGCTGTTTCTGACAGAATTACAATGTCATCGGCGAACCTCATCATTTTTATTTCTTCTCCATGGATTTTAATACCTACTCCGAACTTTTCTTTTGCTTCCTTTATTGCTGGCTCAATATACAGATTGAATAACATCGGGGATAGGCTACAACCCTGTCTCACTCCCTTCCCAACCACTGCTTCCCTTTCATACCCCTCGACTCTTATAACTGCCATCTGCTTTCTGTACAAATTGTAAATAGCCTTTCGCTCCCTGTATTTTACCCCTGCCACCTTCAGTATTTGAAAGAGAGTATTCCAATCAACATTATCAAAATCCATAGACGGTCTAAAAATTCTGAGGATGGCTTAAACATAAGCCGAAACCGGTAATAATAAACAGGTGTTATTGGGAATTCGACTATTGATTTAGCCTAAGTTAGTGGCGAATACTCTTCCTGGGATGCTTGAGAACGGGCTTTGGCAATATGACAGTTTATGTGGTTACTGCATGACGAAGCACCATCCTATTTCCGTATTACAGTTCGCCGACACCTCAACATCATCTTCCCCGAACGTTTGGTTTGACGTGAAGGCCCTGTAGCATGGTCTGCTAGATCACAAGACATAAACTCCCTGTATTTTTACCTCTGGGGGCACCCGAAAAGCGTTGTGTACGCTGGACCAATTCCTAATGTGCAGACCCTTCAAACGCCTACTCACAACGCCTGTAACGCTATTTGGTGTGGGACCGGAACGTGTGAAAGATTGTGGCAGTCCATGATGCAAAGTGTGAACGCGTGCATTGCTTCACAGGGTGGCCAGTTTGAACATCTGTTATGACGTGGATGCGATGCAGCTCTGTACTGTGTTCAGGGACCTACTTTCCTCCATTTCCACTCAGGAATACGTTCTTGCAGTCTGTCGATTTTGTTAATGTTATCCTGTATTATTTCGAAAAAGCCACAAAAATGTTTCCAAGTAAACACCTTACCACCAGTTTGCAAGACACCTCCCTAAATTATAAAGGAAAAATATCATCATCTAATACTGGTATTTCGTAAAGCAGGAATACAGATTTTCGCACCACATTCTCCCTTATTGGAAAGTTCGCTGTCAGGTCACTAGAAACGCTACTGTCGTTCCTCCTGGACCATAGTAGTAACTTTTTGTCTCCAATACACACAACATGCTGTTGTTTTGCGTTCCAAAGATGAAGCTCAAGAATGTTGTCATATTGCTTTGGTACGTCAGTGTGTATCTGTTTTTCCACATTATTAAGTGCGATTGAATCCTGTTTAATCAGGGCAAGTTTTATGATCCAATTTTCTAATGGTCTAACAGCTCTCATTTCTTCGCAGTTGCGTTCCCCGACTGCGCTTTACATCTGTTAATTGTCTCCATGAGTTTCTGTTTGCATCTTCTGAGAAATTTTCTATTTGTGTCAATTGTTATTGATTTTCCCTCTTGAGCTTAGGGATATTTAATTAAAGAGAATTATACCAGACGCAGTTGGATTTTATTTATAAAGTATCTTCCGTGGTTATTCTACTTGCAGATTTCGTTGAATACAGGGCTCCTATTGTGTATGTCAGATTTTTGTATACGTAGCTCTGAGTCTACGAATGTGTTCTCTTTTTGCTACCAGCCGCGGGATTGGATAATTATTCTCTTGTTCTCAGCTATTTTATTCAGTAATCATCTTCTGCTTGGGCAGAGAATGTTTCTCATAATTTTCCCCTCATCTTTCAAGATATTTTATGTTGTTATTACGTGAAGTGTGAGTATTTCGCTGACATTATTTCTTGTTTGTCAATTATGTTGTATTACCTGTGTTTTGTACGAGTGGAGAGACCGTTTTTGGTCGTAAACCTCATGAACCATTCTGAAGCCCCCTTTGAATGTCTCTACCACAATTCTCTGTGCTATTTCTTCTCCTCCATTAGGTACCTGAGGTGCAGGGCTCTCTGGCTTGATTGTAATTTGTGGTAAAGATCTAGAAGTTGAGTTACAGAGAAAAACACCTCGTCTCCAGTACCCTGTGCGCGAGCTCGTGTTTGTGTGTGTGTGTGTGTGTGTGTGTGTGTGTGTGTGTGTGTGTAATTCGCCGATGTAAGGACTTCGTAGGTCTGGAAAGAAATTTTTTTTTTTCCTTTATTGAATTTCGATTTCTCCCGCAGGGAGCAGGCTGGCAGCAGCTTAGTACGCCGCTCTTCAGCCTACAGAATTTTTAAAACATAAGAAGAAAAGAAGAAACAGTAAAAGCAGGCGATAAAATGGCGACTTAAATTGTAAAAAGGTGGTAAACTGTGGAAAGTTAAAACATAAAAGAAAAGGTTGGCGAAGCTGATAAAATACACAGGACGCAGACAGGTAAAGTAGTAGACAGACAATTAAAAACCACGGTGACAGTCTGGTTTCTGTTCGCACGAAATATGAAAATCGCACCTAGCGACAGTATGATTTCTGTTCGCAACACTTCGGAAAAGACGCACAACACTTAACACTCACTGGAGACACTGCACTAAAAAGTCTGCACGAAAATGACACACCACAGCCAAGGGTAAATGTGGAGGGGGGGGGGGACGTGGACAGATGAGGGGAAAAAAGGGGGGAGGAGAGGAAAAACGAAGGGGGGAACCGACGGAGGGAGAGGACTCATAGGGGGGGGGGGCAGACGCGAGAGGCAATTGGGAAAGGCAGAGGAGGGAAATACAGAGGGACTTGGGGGTTGGGGGGGGGAGAGGAGGGAGGCAGAGAGGGGGTAGGTGGGGAAAGAAAAGGATGGAAGGGGGGAAGAGGGCGCCCGGAAAAAGCACAGAGGAAGGGAGGGGGAGGTGAGGATCAGATTTGATAGGAGGGACAAATGGAGGGAGAGAGGGCGTCATCTGGGATGGGGAGTCTGGAAAGAAATTACATAGTAAATTTGTATTTAAAGTTAAATTCTTTTGTTTTTCTTTTGAACATGCGCCACCTAAATTTTTTTGCTTCCGGCAATAAAATGCTTCAGTGAGTTACCAGATTACGAAGATCTGAACTAAGTACGAGTGGGGTTCAGTAAGTACCGCAACACATTTCGGTTGAAAAAGTACGGAATTTGTTGTGCATCATTGTTCAGTATTCTGACTTCAGCTCCTATAGTTTTATGACGTTGTGATAGGTGGCAGCACTATACGTAGCCTTCAAAATGTCGCCTTTAACGGAGGTGCGTTCCAAGCGGAGAGTTGAACTGAGTTTCTTTTGGCATTAAACGAGAGCATCATAGACATTCACAGGCGCTTGAAGAATGTCTGCGTAGGCCTGTCAATGAACAAAAGCATGTGCACTCCTCAGGAACTACTTATGCGTGTTCGTCGCCATCAAAATGCAAACAAACTTCTCTTCCTCTACGACAACGCAAGGCTACACACAATTCTGCGCACCCGAGACGAGCACAGATATTTCATTGGACTGTTCCCTATCCACGTTGCAGCCCAGATGTCGCACCTTCTGCGTACCACAAGGAGTGTTTTTTGTCTTGAACTATGCAAAAACAGAATCGTAAGTGGAATGTGGTCTGGGATTCGTACGAAAATTTCTCGGTGTGCATGTTCCCCACGATTCGACGATACGCAAAATAGTGAAGAAATTTCAAGAGACTGGATCTGTGTAACACAAACGAAGGCCTAGATAACCCAGTGTTTTAGCCAGAAATAATCAGAGGAGATAGGGGAGGCCTTGGAAAGAAATCCGAGAAAATCTCTGTGCAGTGTGGCACTTAAGATTGACTTGTCAAGAGCGTTTGCTGACAGTGCAGAAATTAAAATTGAAACCACATATAATAATGGTATTGCATCAACGGAGGAGCTCAGATAGTGTTGCTCGACGGCGTTATTGCAACTGGCTTTTCCAATCTTTGCACGTCGGGGAAGTTGATCTTGAAATGTTTTTTTTTTCTGATGAAGCGTGGCTGCATTCGTCAGGGTACGTAAATTTTCAGAACAATCGACGCTGGAGCTCCGAAAATCATCACGAATTACATCAACAACCTCTGCATGATGTGAAAACATGAGTGTTGTGTGCAATTAGTGCAAGTTGAACTATTGGACCAACCTTTTTCCACGAAACAATACTTTCTAACATGTTAAAAGGCAGGGCGTATGCAACAAATCCGCACACGCTCGAAGAGTTGCAAGACGGGGTTCGGCTACTCATTTCCGAGATTTCGGCAGCGGAAATTCGTCGAGTGTTTGCTAACGTGTTCAGGGGAAGTCAGGCTGCTCTTGCCACAGATGGTCATCATTTTGAGCCACTGCTGTAAATTAAGGTGAGCTTAAGGTAATCAGATGGCAACGTTGTTTACGCTTGACTCAAGGAAAGCGCGCGCCCAACCGACTATCGGCAAATTAGTTTCCAAGAGCCGGGCGCGGCGCCAACCGCGAGAGACACCCCGTATTTATTTGCAATGCAATCAGACGTTCGAGGGATTCTATTCCGTATAGAATCGGGGATTAGGGGGTTGCTGGTATTACAATAACGGATTCAAACACTGGTAGTCAAGGGACGGCAGGATTCGGTTACGATTGTGGACGGCACCGTAATCAGTTACTATTGGTTGCCGTTTACAGTTATTTACAGTTACACACATTTATTTCCAGACTTAACAATAAATAAATAAATATCACACATTATTAATGAAGGTATAAACAACTGTGTAAATAATAGTGTTTTCAGTGCGTTACAATTTTGCAAATCACTATAAGATACAGATACAAATAATGTTTAAAAAAAAAAACAAGCCATTGTGATCACGGCTGAAGGCCTTACACGCCAAGAACGGCAATAAATTAAGAATTTTTAAGAACTCTCTGCAATTTACAACTTACAGGTATTGAAATGTTCAAAGGTAAGTGTCCACAAACACAGCAGAAGCTATCAGACGCCAGGAATGGCAGTAAATAAGGTTTTAAGTATTACTGCTAAAATACAAATATCAAATTATTTTTTTAAAGCAGATGACCACAAGGTGGAAGTGTGTGGGAAAATTTTGAATTTTGAGCTATGATACGCAGCAAAGGAACAATTTATCACACTTTGAAATATTACACGCCAGGAACGGAACTTATATTAAAAAAAAATAGAAAACTGCTGTAAGACAGCAAATACAAGCAAAAGGTAATTAAAAAAAAAAAACAAGCGACTGATCCAGACGGTGCTCCAGGAATCGACCTCTGAGAAGATCCAAGCGATGAGATAGGCAACCAAGAGTCGCATTCACTTCACAAGACGGTAAAAAGGCTCTGAGCACTATGGGACTTAACATCTGTGGTAATCAGTCCCCTAGAACTTAGAACTAACTAAACCTAACTAACCTAAGAACATCACACACATCCATGCCCGAGGCAGGATTCGAACCTACGACCGCAGCGGTCACGCGGTTTCAGACTGAAGCGCCTAGAACCGCACGGCCACACCGGCCGGTGCGGTAAATAGTGGCAGTTTAAAGAACGAGTCATGATAAGATTGCTGAAGCTACCTGACGTCCGATGAGCGAAATGCAACGATGTAACAATACGCCAGATCCGGAACCGCCGGTCTGCACTGCTTCCCCAGAATACTGTTTTTAGAGCGCCCGGAACGAGAAAGGAACCACTACCAGATTTCCGTCCGATTCCACCAACCCGAAAATCTGAGCAAACAAGTCACAGTACAGAACACCAGACAAACTAATAGTAACTAAAGCCCCACTCGATTTGTGTGCGAGACAAAACCA
Source organism: Schistocerca nitens (assembly GCF_023898315.1). NCBI lineage: Eukaryota > Metazoa > Arthropoda > Insecta > Orthoptera > Acrididae > Schistocerca > Schistocerca nitens. The sequence continues at coordinate 124,375,640 of NC_064623.1, forward strand.
AAATCTAACCAACCAGATTCAGCAACCACACGTCATTGCGGAAACAATCGCAAAGCAAGCCAAAACCAAGTACCAAGTGAGTGACATCAAATTCATTAGCCACACAAACGCACACTGAACGCACTGTGACAACTCTGACGACGGTTGGCAGAATGAAACAAATCTCTTCACTCCTTTATTAATTCGCAGTTGAGTAACCACACCGTCTGAGCCAAGTACTTTTAACGCAGTAGGGTCTTCAAGTACTAAGTGGTACGCAGATCCACCAAACTGCGCATGACGGTGTGGCCGAGCGGTTCTCGGTGCTTCAGCCAGGAGCCGCGTGACCGCTACAGTCGTAGGTTTGAATCCTGCCTTGGATGTGTGTGATGTCCTTAGGTTAGTTAGGTTTAAGTACTTCTTTCTAGGGGACTGATGACCTCAGATGTTAAGTCCCATAGTGCTCAGAGCCATCTGAACCATGTGGACAGCGTGATGATAATCTGTCACAACATCACATACGCACTACGGGGGCCTACACGGGCGACTGACTCCTCTCTACTTGGGTTGAAATGCACTCTTCTTAAAGCTTGCTGGATCCGGTTTACGACAAGGTCGTGCACCCTCGTGGCCACAGCCCTTCCATCCGGCAGTCCATGCGCGCCTCCAGCAGTCCCGGCGTGTTCTCCGACTGCGCGGACCTGGTTCCGCCCGAGTCCCCAACCGAACTGCCACACTCACACGACACGGAAAAGCAACCACGCCTCTCCAAAGATAGGGCAAACAGTTACTACATATCGATAACCGCCGCTGCTGCCACTAGCGGACAAGCAACGCTTGCGAAACGAGTAGCGACAGTCAAGACAAACAACAGCAACCATGCCAACTAAAGGATATGGTGTGGCCCCCAACAGAGGGCGGAAACCTACAAACAGCACCAACGCGAGCCGAAGCACGGCTCACGGATGTTTCCGCCTTTGTAACGTTTTCAGTTCTTTTCATAATTGGGAATACTTACGCGGTGTTCATTCAAGTGCGCGGCACACAATTTTTGTTGCCAACAAACATCGATTCCAAATTTCGCATGGCTGTGGTGCGGCGTAAGATCTGCAGATTTTGGATGTAATTTCATCGCCATTACAGAGACATCATGTTTTAAAATACCGTCGATTTTGTACAGTTGTTTCATAGGCATCGGAATAAATTTGCATTCGATATCCAGAAGTAACCGCTTTAAGCTTTGTAGAGATAACAATACGGCATTAAGACTGTTTCTGACAGGTGTCACAGCTCAAAGGTTTTTTTTTTTTTTTTTTTTTTTTTTTTTTAGGGAAAGGACGGCCACAGCTGTTGTCTAGGTTTTGCACTACATTTGATATTATTGTGGAGTAATAATATATGTCGGCATTGCGAAGTGGCTATGTAGTAGGGCAAGGTGGAAGTGTGTGGGAAAACTTTGAATTTTGAGCTATGATACGAACCAAAAGAGCAATTTATCACGCTTTAGAATATTTCTTTAGAGAAGAAATTTTTCTGTTTGTGGTTCCATGGCTTTTAATCTTCGTCATCCGTAAGGAAAATAAAGTATGAACCGCTGATAAGCATTCTGCCCGCATCTCGTGGTCGTGCGGTAGCGTTCTCGCTTCCCACGCCCGGGTTCCCGGGTTCGATTCCCGGCGGGGTCAGGGATTTTCTCTGCCTCGTGATGGCTGGGTGTTGTGTGCTGTCCTTAGGTTAGTTAGGTTTAAGTAGTTCTAAGTTCTAGGGGACTTATGACCCCAGCAGTTGAGTCCCATAGTGCTCAGAGCCATTTGAACCATAAGCATTCAGGACGTCATAATGAGTACCGTAAAAAGCGCACCAATGGTTTGGCTACAGAATGAAATGCAGCAAATGAGTTGGACTGTCGTACATAAATATTGCTCGGAGTTTGTATACATTCAACAGAGTAACTGGCACCACACTCCAACATTACCGTATTGATCCAGCACTTATAAACGCAGACAGTCTAAGAATTACAGGTAAAAACGAAAAGGGACTATGAACAAGCAAATAATCCTTATAAACACAGGACCGGAAACCAACCGTTTCTCTTATACGTCGTATCACGATTGAGTACATGAGCAGCTGATAGCAGAGTCGCAGAGGATAGAAACGTCACAAGACGCGTTCCACACCACCACCGTTCATGGGAAGGCAGGACTCGATGCCCGTACACTTTCACGAATAGAGACGTGTTCTGAATGCACTGGCAACCATGCACAGTGCGTACCCGGTGTCTATCGACGCTATCCACAATGATGGAGTACTCAGAAGCTTTCAAACAGCGGCACACACAAAATTGCGACCTGTTTAAGTCGGAGGACCGGAAGGCCATGACTGGCGAGCCACGAGCGGTACACGTGTTGTCGAAATGCTGTTCACCAGTAGTTATGTATCCGGGAGGACGATAAAATCAAACGCAAGTAGTAATTTACGCCTAACTTCTGGCCTTTCGAAATAGAAAGAAGAGACGATTTGGTTTAACGTCCCATTGACAGCGAGGACATAACAGACCGAGCACATACTCAGATTGTGTCAATGATGGGGAAGGAAATCGGCCGCGCCATTTCCATAGTAACCATTGCGGCATTTGCGTGGAGCGTTGTATGGGAACCACTGAAAACCTAAATCTGGATGACCAAAGGCGCATCTGAACCGTCGTTCTCCCTAATGCGTGTCCATCTCGCTCATTCTTTCTAAATAAACGTAGCCTTAGATATTAGAAGTGTTATAACACCGACGTGATTGCACTTGCGCATGCATCATGTCGCCCAAACAATTGGTTTCCCGACCTATGTTTATTGCAATTATACGTTACTCCAAACCCCGTAATAACCGTGGCGACTACCCGCCGATATCGGTCATAGGCATAAGAAAAGTAGGGTGTGTCTCGATATTAATCAACACATCAAGCTCCTCTATTAAAACGATAACTACGCTGAATAACCACAGAAACTGGAACACCTATCAAATATCGTGTAGCGTCCTCCCCCCCCCCCCCCTTCCTCCACCAAGCAGGCACAAGTGCCGCAACACGACGTGGCATGGGATCTATTAATGTCTGAAGTTCTGCTGGAGGAAACTGACACCACCAATCCTGCAGGCAGCCCATAAATCCATAAGAGTACAAGGGGGTGGAGATCTCTTGCACGTTGCAAGGCGTCCCAGATACACTAAGTGACCAAAAGTATCCGGACACCCCCAGAAACATACGTTTTTCATATTTGGTACATAGTGCTGCCACCTAATGCCAGGTACTCCATGTTAGAGACCTCAGTAGTCATTAGTCATCATGAGAGAGCAGAATGGGGCGCTCCGCGGAACTCACGGACATCGAACGTGGTCAGGTGACTGGGTGTCACTTGTGTCATACGTCTGTATGCGAAATTACCACACTCCAAAAATCCGTCGGTCCACTGTTTCCGACGTGATAGCGAAGTGGAAACATGAAGGGACACGAACAGCACAAAAGCGTACAGGCCGACCTCGTGTGTTGACTGACACAGATCGCAGACAACTGAATAAGGTCATAATGTGTAATAGGCAGACATCTATCCAGACCATCGCACAGGAATTCCAGACTGCATCAGGATCCGCTGCAAGTACTATGACAGTTAGGCGGGAGGTGAGAAAACTTGGATTTCATGGTCGAGCGGCTGCTCATAAGCCACACATCACGCCAGTAATTGCCAAACGACGCCTCGCTTGGTGTAAGGAGCGTATACATTGGAAGATTCCACACTGGAAAAACGTTGTGTGTAGTGACGAATCACGGTAAACAATGTGGCGATCCGATGGCAGAGTGTGGGTATGGCGTATGGCTGGTGAACGTCATCTGCCAGTGTGTGTAGTGTCAACAGCAAAATTCGGAGGCCGTGGTGTTATGGTGTGGTCGTGTTTTTCATGGAGGGGGCTTGCAGCCCTTGTTGTCTTGCGTGGCACTATCACATCACTTACATTACTGTTTTAGGCACTTTGTTGCTTCCCACTGTTGAAGAGCAATTCGGGGATGGCGATTGCATCATCCAACACGATTACAGAGCTTCCACACTTCCCTGCTGACATGCAGGTCCATGGATTCATGAGGTTGTCCCCATACCCGTACAATTTGAAAAATGACTCGTCCGACCAGGCAATGTTTCCAGTCATCAACACTCCAATGTCGGTGTTGACGGGCCCAAGCGACGCCGAAAGTTTTTTGTCGTGCAGTGATCAAGGGTAAACTGGTGGGCCTTCGGCTCCAAACCCAATATCGATTATGTTTCGTTGAATGGGTCGCCTGAGAGGCCGTGCGGTTCTAGGCGCTACAGTCTTGAACCGGGCGACCCCCTCGGTCTCAGGTTCGAATCCTGCCTCGGGCATGGATGTGTGTGATGTTCTTAGGTTAGTTAGGTTTAATTAGTTCTAAGTTCTACGCGACTGATGACCTCAGAAGTTGAGTCGCATAGTGCTCAGAGCCATTTTGAGCAATACTTAAATCTGCAGCAGTTTCCGGAAGCGTTGCACTTCTGTCACCTTGTTGGGTCAAATGGCTCTAAGCACTATGGAACTTAACATCTGAGGTCATCAGTCCCCTAGACTTAGAACTCCTTAAACCTAACTAACCTAAGAACATCACACACAACCATGCCCGAGACAGGATTCCAATCTGCGACCGTAGCAGCCGCGTGGTTCCGGACTGAAGCGCCTAGAACCACTCGGCCACAGCGGCCGGCTTTTCACGTTGAACGACTCTCTTCAGTTGTTGTTGGTCCCGTTCTTGCAGGATCTTTTTCCGCCTGCAACCGCGTCGGAGATTTGGTGTTTTACCGGATTCCTGATATTCGCGGTACACAGCGTGAAAAGTCGTACGAGAAAATCGCCACTGCATCGCTACCTCGGAGATGCTGTGTCTCATCGCTCGTGCGCCAACTATAACAGCACATTCAAACTCACTTAAATCTGGCGATCCTGGCATTGTAGTAGCAGTAACCGACCTAACAACTGCGACAGACACTTGTCTTATATAGGCGTTGCCGACCGCAGCGCCGTATTCTGCCTGTTTACATATCTCTGAATTTGATTACTCATGCCTATATCAGTTTCTTTGGCGCTTCAGTGTATTATCGGACCTCCTTTGAATTTAGATTTATTCAACGCCGATAGTGTTAGTAATAAGCAAACGTTTGAAAACGACGCTTTCTTAATTCTTCGGACTTGGGACAAAATGTAAACAAAGATTTGACTACAATGTCCCGAGACAATTCCTGTTGATGTTGGAGACACGCGCATTCCCCACATATTCCTACTCTGCCGCTATTTAGCGTGAGACACAGTCACTCGGATTATCCGCGTTGGCGCAGCATGCAAATGCGTCCAGCCTTTTCTCGCCGGCGCAAACACAGCAGATGCGTCCCTGGAGAATTCGCTTAACGCGGCGGCCAAATCCCGCGGATCCCGGCTACTGCTGAATGCCTGCAGCCGCCGCAACCTGTTGAGAGGTAATCAGACGGAACCCGCGCCGTGCAAACACTCTCTGTCCGCCGCACGCTCCTGCTTCCTGGTCGCGCACCGCTATGTCGACGGCGTCCCCCCCCCCCCCCCCCTCTACATATATAGGCTACCTCGAGGACGCCTCCGCACCCGCACACAGCTACACACTACCTGTTCCGGGTTACATCTACAGGTACATCTGCACTCCACAAGCAGCAGAATGACGTTTGGCGGAGGGTTCGCAGTCTACCGGATGCAACTATCACTCGCAGATGCGATAAAAAGGTGCTTTCTGGCTTTTTATGGGTAAATATCATTATTATTATTATTATTTTGAGCTTTTCCTCATTACAGAGGCTTATCTCCAACATAATAATTTACTTGGAAATTACAAAACAAAACAATAAACGTTCTTAAACTATATTTTCAAAATGTTCCTCCAGGTGTTTCGATCTTGTGTGTCCTCTTCCTCTGCGCCCATTCTCCTCATTGTGTTATATTTTGACTAAAGTTCAGTCTTGATCACGTCATGTATGTTTTAATGATACAGGTAACCGGTTTCGGTTCTTTCTACAAAACCATCATCAGACCTATGGCTCCTTAGGATGGTAGGCTACCATCCTAAGGAGCCATAGGTCTGATGATGGTTTTGTAGAAAGAACCGAAACCGGTTACCTGTATCATTAAAACATACATGACGTGATCAAGACTGAACTTTAGTCAAAATATAACAATTAATTGATCACTGTTTTCCAAAAATATTTACCAAAATTCCTCATTGTGTGCTGTACATTTTGGAGCCAGGTGGTCATAGGTCGTCCTCTTCTTCTTCTCCCCTCCGGTTCCCACTCCAGTATCAATTTTGGTATTCTGGTTTTCTCCATTCGTCGTACATGCTCGTACCACTATAATTTCTTCCTATCCATTACGTCATATATTCTTTCTTTTATTTCCATTCTCCTTATTATTTCGGTGTTCCTTATCTTCTTTTTCCTGGAGATTCTTGCTGATCTTCTCCAGAAGTCCATCTCTAGAGCTTGTAATTTTTCAATGTGCTTCATATTAATTGTCCAAGTCTCCGTTCCATACAGAACCATACTCTCTATTATGGATTTGTATATTAATTTTTTAGTTCTGCTCATTACATTCCTGCTCCATAAGACTGAGTTAAGCATCCCAATGACCCTCCGTCGGCTACTAATTCTTTTATTGATTTCTGACTCTGATTTTCCCTCGATTTCTAAAATACATCCCAGATAACAGAAAGTGTTTATCTTTTCGATTTTCTTTCCTTTAATGTATAGCTCATCTGAATCATTAGTCAAGTATTCTGTTTTTTGGTAATTAATCTTCAAACCCCAAGTTTTGTATGCTACTGCTAGTTGATTGCACATATAGTTAGCATCCTCCCCATCTTGTGCTACGGCTACTTGATTATCACCAAACAATAAATGATGTAGGTAAACTCCGTCTCTTATTTCTAATCCCATACTATTACATTTACGAGACCATATTCTAAGGCTAATATCTATATAGATTCTAAAAAATGATGGTGACATAGGACAGCCCTGTAAAAGGCCTTTGCTTGTTCTAAATTTCTGTGAAATCATCACAATTTAATAATACCACGCGATTCTGGAACTTGTAGCTCAGAAACTATACGAAATAAAATTCAAATCTAACATAATATTGCAGAAAAAAATGGTTCAAATGGGTCTGTGCACTATGGGCCTTAACATCTGAGGTCATCAGTCCCCTAGACTTAGATCTACTTAAACCTAACCTAACGACATCACACACATCCATGACCGAGGCTGGATTCCAACCTGCGGCCGTAGCAACAGCGCGGTTCCGGGCTGAAGCGCATAGAACCGCTCGGCCACAGCGGCCGGCATAATACTGCAGAGTCTGTGATGGTAATGACGTTGTGTTGGCAGAAGAGCCAACACCGTGTTACTAGTGGAGGCCGAAATGCACGCGTTTTAGCACACGCAGGCTGGCGTGAGGAGAGAAGGACTATACTGACGTGAGGTCTGAAACTTGACAAGGAATTAGAATTCAGAAAGCGGACGGAATTAGTTTGCTACTTGACTTTACTCCATTAATGATGAACCTCGCTCTTGACGGTACATGATTCACAACATTATCTGTTCAGAATACATTCTAGTAACTGAATATGGCGCCTTGCTAGGTCGTCGCAAATGACGTAGCTGAAGGCTATGCTAAACTGTCGTCTCTGCAAATGAGAGCGTATGTATACAGTGAACAATCGCTAGCAAAGTTGGCTGTACAACTGGGGCGAGTGCTAGGGAGTCTCTCTACACTAGACCTGCCGTGTGGCGGCGCTCGGTCTGCAATCACTGATAGTGGCGACACGCGGATCCGACGTATACTAACGGACCGTGGCCGATTTAAAGGCTACCACCTAGCAACTGTGGTGTCTGGCGGTGACACCACAATTAATGTCGTACTTTTAGGTCTTGAATTCAATATAATTTTTATCATGATTCACAATTTTTTTTTAAAAAAAAAAGAAAAGAAACAGTTTAATATGGAATAAAAATTATGTCATAGTGTTCAGCATTTGATGACAAAAAGAATTTAAGACAGTTTTTATAGTGCAGAGACTTTGAAAGAAAAAGTAAACAGATACAGCTACAACGCCGTTCGACCATCACACGGCCGTCGTCGATCGCCTGCTGTTTACACTGAGGTGACAAAACTCATTGCGTACCTGCTAATTTCCTGTAGGGCTTAACTTCTCTTGGCTTATAAGTACTTTGAAACTGACCAACAATCTAAATTCAGAAAAGTTCTTCAGTTTAAATAACTTGGATCTCGTTTCAACATTAAAAATATCATAACAATGGATATAAACGAAAGATTAGCCTCAGCGTCTAGATGTCTATACTCACTAAGAAACCCACTCAAAAGTAAAGCTTGGTCAATCACCACAAAGATGAAGATATACAACACTATCGTCTGCCCCGTAGTACTGTTCGGTTCAGAAAGGTGGACGCTTACAATGAATGAAAGAGAAAATCTGAATGTTTTCGAAAGAAAAGTAATGAGAAAAATCTGGGGTCCTACGTTGGGGAATGACGCATGGAGAATTCAAAAGAACAATGAAATTTATCAGCTAGTGAAGCAACCCACTTTCATCCAGAAATTAAAAAGCAGGAGACTGCAATGGGCTGGACATACGGCTAGAATGGAAAACAACAGAATCACCAAAATAGCATTTGAAGGAACTCTCCAGGCAACAAGACCATTGGGCCGACATCGTACAAAGTGGAAAGATGACACAGAGAAGGACACCGCAGCATTAGGAATTTTCGTATGGTGGAGAGAGACTGCGAGAGATAGAAGGCGGTGGAAGCAGATAGTTGATGCAGCGCGTGGTCTGCAGGGCGTATGATCGCTGAGAACAAGAAGAAGAAGTAGTATTGTAGGAACCCGACGTGGCATGGGCTTTAAAATTCGTTGGAAGTCCCCTCATGAAATATGGAGCCGTGGTGTCTCTGTAGGCATCCGCAATTGCGAAAGTGTTGCTGGTGCAGGAATTTGTGCACGAACTGGCCTCTCGACTATGTCCCATAAATGTTCGATGGAATTCATGTCGGACAATCTGGGTGACCAAATTACTCACTCGATTGTCCAGGATGTTCTTTAAACCAGTCGTGAACAGTTGTGGTCTGGTAACATGGCGTATTGTTATTCATAAAAATTCCATGGTTGTTTTCGAACGTGGTGTCCACGAATGGATGCAGATGGTCTCCAATTTGCCTAAAATAATGATTTCCAGCCAGTCACCCAGTCCATTCCATGTAAACACATGTCACACCATTATGGAGCCGGCAGCATCTTGCACAGTGCCTTGTTGACAACGTGGATCCATAGCTTCGTGGGGTCTGTGACACACTCGAACCCTACCATCAGCTCATACCAACTCGGATCAGAACTCATGTGACCAGGCCATGGTTTTCCAGTAATCTTGGGTTCAACTGATATGGTCACGAGCCCAGGAGAGCCGCTGCAGGCGATGTCCTGTTGTTAGCAAAGACACCCGCGTCCGTCGTCTGCTGCCACAGTCCATTAACGCCAAATTTCGCCGCACTGTCCAAACGGATAAGTTCGTCATCCGTCCCGCATTGATGTCTGCAGTTATTTCACGCAGTGTTGCTAGTCTGTTAGCACTGACACCTGTAAGAAAACGCCGCTGCTCTCGGTCGTTAAGTGAACGCTATCGTCAGCTGCATTGTGCGTGGTGAGAGGTAATGCCTGAAATGTGATATTCTCGGCACACTCTTGAGACCGTGGATCTCGGAATATCGGATTCATTAATTATTTCCGAAATGAAATGTCACACGCGTCTAGCTGCAACTACCATTTCGCGTTCAAAGTCTGCTACCTGGCGTCGTGTGGCCATAATCACGTGGGAAACCTTCTCCCTTGTTATCGTTTTTCTCACTCTCTCAATCTTAGAGCGTGCCAGTTGTGTGTGTGCCAAGGCATCTCATATACAAGCTGCTTACGTGCCTGGTTCAATGCTCAGAAGGATTCACTGAAAGGGGGCGGTCCGGAGTTAGTATCTGATTGTTTAGTTGATTATTGTATTAATGTTCCGCAACGGACAACGCGCGGGGGGGAGGGGGGGGGGGCGGCTCACGTTACCAAGTGGGCAAGTAATTAATTTCCACACTCTAACATGATCTACATTCTCTATCTTTGTTAATTCTCATTCCTGCTAGTTTATCATGACTTCAATTTAGTACTAACATTGTTCTCTACACAGGGTGGGGGTGTTATGATCAGTCACTGAGTCCATGAAATAAAATTCATACGATATTCTTTTATTATTTGCCCAGAAACTTTACAAATGTTATAACCATCTCTTTTACTCGCTACCTAAGCGATCTCATGATTCCAGTTAACAAAGCAAACACGAATAAACTCTATCTTATTTAGCACTGAAGGTGCCCATGCTATCAGAAATCTATTCAACGTTCTCTCGCACTGAAGGTGGTTATACTATCAGAAATCTGGTCTCGTTTTTAATATTGTGCTCAATGGAAGGGGAGGTATCTACGTTGTTGCATATGTAGTTCATCTGTTTGCGACTGAAATTCCAGCCCCATGTTATTACTTGGACTGAATCGTTATCAGTTAGTAAACCTCGCTTCTGTACCTCAATGGTCACCCTGTCCATTACTACTCAGCACCGTTCCCTTAGTAAAAATTATAGTAAAAATTCTTGGCGGGAAAAAGCAGACACAAACGTCTCTCGTATACACAAAAAAACACTTTCTTAAAAATAAAACATCCTATAAAATTTGGCACACGCAAATTAATAGTATACAGTACACGCAAGCTTGACCCGCCAGGTTAGCCGAGAGCACTAATGCGCTGCTTCCTGGACTCGGGCAGGCGCGCCGGTCCCGGATGGAATCCGCCTGGGGGATTAACGACGTGGGCCAGTGTGCCTGCCAGCCTGTAGGTGGTTTTTAGGCGGTTTTCCACATCTCCGTAGGTGAGTACCGGGCTGGTCCCCACATCCCGCCTCAGTTACACGACTCGCAGACTTTTGAAACACGTTCGCACTATTTCATGGTTTACACTTGATGCAGACAGCTAGGGTACACTGATGCGGTCCCAGGGGGTATGGGGTCGCTGCAGGTAGGACATCTGGTGTTATTCTTTTTAATCATATTGCAGTCAGCTGAAGAGAGATAACCTACAATAACAGATGTTAAAAGCTGCTGCGGAAGATGGCCACGCAAACAAATGTATTAGTTTCTAAGTGTTTGCGAATCGTGTAAATGAGGCAGTACTTAGGTACCAACCTGGTAGCCACCTAGTCGGAAATCGCCTAAAAACCTCGTCCAGGCTGGCCGACACTAGGGCTGTTGATAAATGTCGGTATATAGATATATCTATACTTTTACAAAAGATATCGATAAAAACAGGAGACGTATTGTCACACGATACCTCGATATCAAGACGGCAATAGCGAATGCTATTTGAAGTTGTTCTATTGAAATTTTAGAAGAAAATAATTTTACTTCAACCTTGCGAAGGAGTCTTACTACTTTATGAGCTTTCATCACGTCCATTCACTCTCTTTGACTATGTGAAGTAATTATATGTGGAACAATATAACAACTCCGATGGTACTCGGAGCGGCAGGAGGGAGGGGGGGGGGGGGGAAGAAACAACACACCAGTTGCAATAAAATCAGAGCGCGCTTCAGTCTGGAAACGCGCGACTGCTAGGGTCGCAGGTTCGAATCCTGCCTCGGGCATGCGTGTGTGTGCTGTTCTTAGGTTGGTTAGGATTAAGAAGTTCTAAGTTCTGGGGGACTGATGGTCTCAGATGTTAAGTCCCATAGTGCTACACTGGCAGAACAAAACGTCACGACGAACTGCTTCAAAGCACGTTGGTCCCCGTTTGTAACGCAATGTTATCGCCATTCTGTATGTCAAGGATTGGACAAGTCCTTGGTGGGTTGCCTGAGGTACACTATGTGATCAAAAGTATCCGGACACCCCCAAAACCATACCTTTTCCATATTAAGTGCATTGTGCTACCACCTACTGCCAGGTAATCCATATCAGCGACCTCAGTAGTCGTTAGACATCGTGAGAGAGCAGAATGTGGCGCTCCGCGGAACTCACGGGCTTCGAACGTGGTCAGGTGACTGGGTTTCACTTGTGTCATACGTCTATACGTGAGGTTTCCACACTCCTAAACAACCCTAGGTCCATTGATTCCGATGTGATAGTGAGGTGGAAACGTGAAGGGACACGTACAGCACAAAAGCGTACATGCCGATCTCGTTTGTTGACTGACCGCCGACAGTAGAAGAGGATCGTAATGTGTAAGAGGCAGGCATCTATTCACACCATCACACAGAAATTCCAGACTGCATCAGGATCCACTGCAAGCACTATGACAGTTGGGTGGGTGGTGAAAAAACTTGAATTTCATGGTCGATCGGCTACTCATAAGCCACACATCACGCTGGTAAATGTCAAACGACGCCTCGCTTGGTGTAAGAGCGTAACCATTGGACTATTGAACAGTGGAAAAAAAGTTGTGGGGAGTGACGAATCACGGTACATAATGTGGGGATCAGATGGCAGGGTCTGAGTATGACGAATGCCCCGTGAACGTTATCTGCCAGCGTGTGTAGTGCCTACAGTAACATTCGGAAGCGGTGGTCTTATGGTGTGGTCGTGTTTTTCATAGAGGAGGCTTGCACCCTTTGTTGTTTTGCGTGGCACTATCACAGCACAGGCCTACATTGATGTTTTAAGCGCCTTCTTGCTTCCCACTATTGAAGAGCAATTAGGGGATGGCGATTGCATCTTTCAACACGATCGAGCACCTGTTCATAATGCACGGGCTGTGGCGGAGCGGTTACACGACAGTAACATCCCTTTAATGGGCTGGCCTGCACAGTGTCCTGACCTGAACCCTATACAATACCTTTGGTATGTTTTTGGAACACCGACGTCGTGCCAGGCCTCACCGACCGACATCGATTCCGCCTCAGTGCAGCAGTCCGTGAAGAATGGGCTTCCGTTCCCCAAGAAACCTTCCAGCACCTGATGAATTGTATGCCTGCGAGAGCGGAAGCTGTCATCAAGGCTAAGGTTGGGACAACACCGTATTGAATTCTAGCATTACCGATGGAGGGCGACACGAACTTGTAATTCATTTTCAACCAGGTGTTCAAATGGTTCAAATGGCTCTGAGCACTATGCGACTCAACTGCTGAGGTCATCAGTCGCCTAGAACTTAGAACTAATTAAACCTAACTAACCTAAGGACATCACACACATCCATGCCCGAGGCAGGATTCGAACCTGCGACTGTAGCGGTCACGCGGTTCCAGACTGAAGCGCCTTTAACCGCACGGCCACACCGGCCGGCGCAACCAGGTGTCCGGATACTTTTGATCACGTAGTGTATACTAACCCACAGTATTCTAAATACCCGTAAGCAACCGTCTGGTGGCTTGTGTTCACAGAGCTAGCGCCAGATAACTTCCCAGAGGACGTCCATCGCACTCAAATCAGGTTAATTTGATGGCCAAGACATCAAAGCGAGTTCGCTATAACCCTCCTCAAACCACTTTACTATTATTGTTGTACATTTGCCCACTCTTTACGATATAATAACGGTAACTACAACGGATTGACCGAAAAATTTGCATTATTTTCCTTTTTTATATAAAAATAAAATTTCAAAATTTAACAGCAAATATGTAAAATAGTGGTGGAATGTACCAAAAATTGTAACAACCTTTACTGTCATGTAACAGCTTCAGAGGGGAAAAGACACTGGATCTAAATAAAAGTCTCGTAATATCTGCAAAGGCATAACTGACGGCACCGACGTCATCTGCCAAGTTCGCTGGCTGGGACAAGCAAACCAGTACTCGACCTGAGGAAAAGGTTTGCTGGAATCGAAGCAAGGAGTCGATATCATTCATCTGAAAAATTCAGGCAAAAGATATTTTTTAATAAAATTAAACACTCCAAATAAATGATGGTCGAAGTAGAGAGTATATAAATTGTAGACTGGCAATGGCAAGGAAAGCGTTTCTGAAGAAGAGAAATTTGTTAACATCGAGTATTGATTTAAGTGTCAGGAAGTCATTTCTCAAAATATTTTTATGGAATGTAGCCATGGAAGTGTAACATGGACGATAAATAGTTTAGGCAAGAAGAGAATAGAAGTTTTCGAAATGTGGTGCTTCAGAAGAATTCTGAAGGTTAGATGGGTAGATCACATAACTAATCAGGAGGTATTGAATAGAATTGGGGAGAAGAAGAGTTTGTGGCACAACTTGACTAGAAGAAGGGATCGGTTGGTAGGACATGTCCTGAGGCATCAAGGGATCACCAATTTAGTATTGGAGGGCAGCGTGGAGGGTAAAAATCGTAGAGGGAGACCAAGAGATGAATACACTAAGTATATTCAGAAGGATGTAGGCTGCAGTAGGTACTGGGAGATGAAGAAGCTTGCACAGGATAGAGTAGCATGGAGAGCTGCAGCAAACCAGTCTCAGGACTGAAGACCACAACAACAACAACTCCAAATGAATAACTTTTAAAACGCAACATATCATAACATTTCCATACAGGTGTAATAAAAAGACTGAAAAATTAATGCCCGTTTCCTTAAACATAACATCAGTTTTTGTTCTTGTAGAGATTTTGGATGATACTAAGTATGCTCCTGAAACACTAAGTCTTTGCCTGTTTCCATTATTTCATTTTCTCCTCTGTAAATGAAAATTTACAAATATTAAATGAGCTTTAACTTTAAGGTAATTCCTTGTCTGTGTTTTTTTTTAACATCAGCATCTACATCTGTGCCCTACAAACTATCATATATCATGTGGTGTGGTATACATTGCGTAGCAGAATCATGTTCTCCTCTTCCTGTTCTATGTGTTGATTGTGTGTGTGATGAGAAATTGTTGGTATTGCTCTGCACACCTCCAAGATTCTCTGATTGAGTTCTTCCGTTTGCAGTAGGTGTCAATTCAGGGTTCTCTAGTTATAAATTATCTGACAATTGTACCACATCCTCTTTCTTTCGATATTTCTGTGTAGGTATTTTTTATATTTTTTCGACGTTACTAGTCAATGGTTCAGTGAACCTCCATCAAATAAAAAACTCATGTGAGAAACTATGTAAGTGCACAAAGAAATTTAAAACGGTTTCTCCTGTAAGACGAGTCGTGGCTACCGTACGATGCCATTCCGCTGGTGTGGTGCTCACGAGCTACCTCTGCGGGTGTCAAAATCGTCGTCTTGCACTGCTGCGTTTAACTGCTGGAAAATTTGGTAATTCTATTGAGAAAAACCTCCACTTCTTACCGTAAAGTAAGTTTTTTTTTTTTTTGCAACACAATAACGGTCAGTCATACTTGCTTCAGACCGTTTCAAGAAACGTGCGTGACATACCTTTCAAAGTACTTTCACATCACCTGTATTTGCCGATATTGCAACACCATCGAATCCTATTTGTTCCCAAAACCAAGAATATGAACTCGACCGTCGAGAATCCATCTCAAACTGTCACTTTGAGGCTCAGACAAATGCTTCTTCGCTCAGTTGTGCATAATTTATCCGAGGAGATTAAAAATGGGAATTCTCTGCGCTAGATGTATTGATTTACAAGGCGAATTTGGTGAAAATTTAAAAGACAGTAAAAGTGTACCTAAAATTTTTACCTCGCCGCTCGAGTTGCAGATCATCAGAATGTTTCCTAACGTCTCGATTGTAGGTCCACAAATATTCGTCTTATATTATTAACAAATCGTAGTATTCTGTGTTCCAGAATATACCGCTCGCTCACAGAAAGTTCCATACCTTAAGACAGGAAATTCGCTAAAGTCACACCAATACCCAAAAAGGGAAATAGAGTAATCCGCTCAATTACAGGCCCGTATCACTAACGTCGATTTGCAGTATGGTTTTGGAACCTATACTGTGTTCGAACATTACGAATTACGTCAAAGTAAACCATTTATTGACACATAGGCAGCACAGATTCAGAAAACATCGTTCTTGTGAAACACTACTAGCTCTTTATACTCTCGAAAAATGGCTCTGAGCACTATGGTCATCAGTCCCCTAGAACTTAGAACTACTTAAACCTAACTAACCTAAGGACAGCACACAACACCCAGCCATCACGAGGCAGAGAAAATCCCTGACCCCGCCGGGAATCGAACCCGGGAACCTTTATACTCTCGACACGGTTCCTCACAAGCTCGTTCTAACCAAACTCCGTTCATTTGGAATATCGCCTCAGTTGTGCGACTGAATTCGTGATTTCCTGTCAGAAATGTCACAGTTCGTACTAAAAGACGGAAAGTCATCGATTAAAACAGAGGTAATATCCGGCGTTCCCCAAGGAAGTGATTTAAGCACTATTGTTGTTAACGAGATAGGAGACAATCTGAGTAGCCCTCTTAGATTTTTTGCTGATGATGCTTTTACCGTCTTGTAAAGTCATCAGACGACCAAAACAAATTGGTAAATGATTTAGATATCTGTATGGTGCGAAAAATAGTAATTGACCCTGAACAGAGCGAAGTTTGAAGTTATTCACATGAGTACTAAAGGAACACCGCTAAATTTCGATTACGCGATAAGTCACACAAGTCTTAAGGCTGTAAATTCAACGAAATAATTAGGGATTACAATTACAAATAACCTAAATTGGAACGATCACATAGATAATGTTGTGGGTAGGTCCAACTAAAGACTGCGATTCATTGACAGAACACTTTAAAGGTGCGACAGGTCTACTAAAGAGACTGCTTACACCACGTTTGTCCACCCTATTCTGGAGTACTGCTGTGCGGTGTGGGATCCGCATCGGGTGGGACTGACGGATGACATCGAAAAAGTTCAAAGAAGGGCGGCTCGTTTTGTACTATCGCGAAACAGGCGAGATAGTGCACACAGACATGATACGTGAATTGCAGTGGCAGTCATTAAAACAAAGGCGGTCCTCGTTGCGACGGGATCTAATCGTGAAATTTCAATCACCAGTTTTCCCTTCGATTGAGAAAAGAGTTTGTTGCCACCCACCTACATAGGGAGAAATGATCGTTACGATAAAATAAATCAGGGTTCACACAGAAAAATTTAAGTGCTCGTTATTCCCGCTCGCCGTTCGAGAGGCACTTCATTGTGAATCAGGTAGATATAGACGTAGATGTACAAGTATTATACCCAAACGAATAACGCACATCTCAATAAAGGGATTGATGAATAATCATGGTATCATGGTAATGTCCAACAGCCTCTTCATTAAAAAAATTAAAAAGGGGCTTTACTCACTTCACAAATGAAAGAGTGTAATAACTAACACAAGTTCCTTTGGCAGTCTTTTCCAGAATTGGAGCCTACCTGGCATTTCCTGCTCCTCCGCGGTGCTGTTTTCGAGGAGTCCTGATTTTCTGTAATCCCTGAAGTTGCTGCTACTGGCTAGAAGCCATCTTTCCTGTTAGGGAACGGGCCTTAACGACGGAAAATTCGCCTCTTTTAACAGGCCATTAAGCAAATGGCATGGAAGCGCGAGCTGACTTCTGGGAGACTTAAAATTCGAGTGGGCCTTTATCACGCTCTCGAGAGCACCTTGTGAATTAGAATGGGCTCTGGGCGGGACGTCTTTAGCGGCGAGGGGTGTGGGGGTGGGGGGTGGGGGGGGGTGGATATTTCAAATCAGAGGGCGCTGCAGGTGCCGGTCACGTACTATTCTTCTCGAGGTAACAGGCGGAGATACACGTCGTCAGTAAAGTGCCTCTCGTTCTGCGCTGCAGACACCTGCTGCGGTTATTTGCAGCGTTGTTTTCAGTTTCCGTAATAATCACGTGCAGCAGCGACATCAAACTACGCAAAGTGTCTTAGGGCAAGCAGACACCGTCAAGGTTGCGCACGGGGGTTCTGTTCGTACCCGGGACACTTTGTCATACAGGGTGATTCAAAAAGAATGCCACAACTTTAAAAATGTGTATTTAATGAAAGAAACATAATATAACCTTCTGTTATACGTCATTACAAAGAGTATTTAAAAAGGTTTTTTTTCACTCAAAAACAAGTTCAGAGATGTTCAATATGGCCCCCTCCAGACACTCGAGCAATATCAACCCGATACTCCAACTCGTTCCACACTCTCTGTAGCATATCAGGCGTAACAGTTTGGATAGCTGCTGTTATTTCTCGTTTCAAATCATCAATGGTGGCTGGGAGAGGTGGCCGAAACACCATATCCTTAACATAGCCCCATAAGAAAAAATCGCAGGGGGTAAGATCAGGGCTTCTTGGAGGCCAGTGATGAAGTGCTCTGTCACGGGCTGCCTGGCGGTCGATCCATCGCCTCGGGTAGTTGACGTCCTTTTTCGTAGGACTCTCCATACAGTTGATTGTGGAATTTGCAGCTCTCTGCTAGCTCTGCGAGTCGATTTTCCTGGGCTGCGAACAAATGCTTGCTGGATGCGTGCTACATTTTCATCACTCGTTCTCGGCCGTCCAGAACTTTTCCCTTTGCACAAACACCCATTCTCTGTAAACTGTTTATATCAACGTTTAATACACCACCTATCAGGAGGTTTAACACCATACTTCGTTCGAAATGCACGCTGAACAACTGTCGTCGATTCACTTCTGCCGTACTCAATAACACAAAAAGCTTTCTATTGAGCGGTCGCCATCTTAGCATCAACTGACGCTGACGCCTAGTCAACAGCGCCTCAAGCGAACAAATGTACAACTAAATGAAACTTTATAGCTCCCTTAATTCGCCGACAGATAGTGCTTAGCTCTGCCTTTTGTCGTTGCAGAGTTTTAAATTCCTAAAGTTGTGGTATTCTTTTTGAATCACCCTGTATATTAATGTGTCCCGTGGCAAAATATCTAACACAAATTTTTGTAAAACAGTCATCACAGCTACGACAACAATTCTGAACGATAAAAATCGCCATCTTCTGGATCTGCAGCTCTTATCATTTCTTTCCGCATTTGCAGTTACATTACAAGATAGGGGTTCAGGCTTTTTCCAAACACACTGATCTTTCTCTTTACCCAAACATGTTGCAGCACCTCTGTTCCATCATCAGTGGGTTTTTTGTTTATTGAAAATTACCTTGTGCCTGTGGTGAGAACGACACATAGTGCTTTTCTGCGATGTCCTAGAACAAATGTGACCGAGTTTAGGAAAGCAGTACTTAGGACATTTAATACGCAGACAGGATGACTGAAACTCCGCAAACAATATCGCAGAGGGAGTATCGCGAGCACTGTATGCGGCATACAACAGGAGGGACCATACACTAGAATAAGACAGGCTCCGGATCGGACGGATCAGCAGTACACAGTAAACAACACACATACAGGCACAGATACGGACTCGGATGCTACATCACAGACAGGGAGTGAAGACGAGACAAACAGACAAACATAGCAAAAGTAAGCGAAGGTTCTACTACACTACATTGAATCAACCTGAGAAAAAAACTCTCTGTGTAGCTGTTTGTTACAAAAATTTCATAGCGTGTAACACTATCTGAAGATGTGACATTTCTTCTTCCTTCGCTGCCTCAGGTGCGACTGGCTCGAAGTTTTACCGAGTCCTCGCACATGATGCAGCTGACTATGACGTTTTAAATCAACTCCCAATCTCCACTGTTACCTTAAGGTAGGAAACACGTTATAACCTTACTGATCAATAAATTAAATTCAGTATTACCACGCTCAAGACAACAAACGTAATAGACGTAATCATCACGCAGAAGGTATAAAGGAAAGAAATCATATCACATCTGAGTCAAATTTCCAGCTCTTGTTTCTTTCATTAAATACACTTTTAATTTTAAATTAAAATACATCCACAGCTTATTAGCTGTCATATTTATTATCATTACCTAAGTTAGCAACAAGTTTAAACAAAATTGTGTATATTAGTTTGTACTTACATATATAAAATATTTTTGTTGTTTTTTAAATTTTTCCTATTGTAAAATTTTCAACCAAAATAACACTAGTAATAAAACTGAATTTGTACGAGGTGTGATTGGAAACTTTTAAGAATAGGCTTGTACTTGTGCAATGGTGGTACTTACATGCTACTGCGATGCATCTCCTTCAAAATAGTCCCAGTCTGACTGAACACACTGACTCCAACTGTGTTTCCAATTTTGGAAACATTCCTGGAACTTTTTTTTCCTGAAGCGTGTTAAGGACGCTCTTCATATTTGCCTGGATGCCTTCAATCGAGTCAAATTGCTTCCGTTTCAGTGAAAATTTCAGTTTAGGAAAGAGGTAGAAGTCCACAGGGGCCAAATCAGGGGAATATGTTGGTTTTGGAAGCACAGGAATTTTGAATTTGCTCAAAAATTCAACAGTGGAGAAGTCACGATGAGCCAGAGCATTGTCACGGTGTAGCAGCCAACTCCTGTCTTTCCACAATGCAGGCCTTTTCTTGCACACCTATTCACGCAAACACTGAAGGACACATTTGTAGTATTCCTGGTTAATTGTCTGTCCTCAGGGGTAAATTCATGATGTACAATATCGGTAGAATCGATAAAAATCACCAAGATTGTCTTGAGCTTCGAACGACTTTGCTGTGCATTTTTCGGTCGTGGTGAACCTGGAGTCTTCCACTATGAAGACTGCACCTTGGTTTCAGGATCATATCCGTATACCACGATTCGTCACCTGTAATTACCCTATTTATCAAATCTGGATCATTTTAGTTCTATTAGTCAGTTTTGGGCAAATTTCAATTCGATATTGTCTCTGGTCACTTGACAACACTTTCGGAATGAATTCTGCGGACACTCGTTGCATGTTCAAATGTTCAGTTAAAATTGACTGAACTGCATGGAAATTTAAAAAGTTCATCTGCGGTCTCCCTAATTGTATGTGTACGATCAGAGCGCACAAAGTCGTGAACTTTCACAATATTTTCATTCGTTTTTGAGGTGAAAGATGGCAGACTGTGGTTCATCTTCTAATCATTCGTGGCCATTTTTGAATCTGTTGAACCAGACAAAAACATTTGACTGGCTCATACAGTTATCTCCAAAAGCTGTTTCTAAAATAGTTTGTAAGTCTCAGAAGCTGATTTCCAGGTTTTAAAACAAAATTTCACACAAATTCGTTGCTCCACTTTTACTTTCATTTTCACGCAGACAGAATCCGGCAACAAGCCATAACACACCCGCACTCAACCAACTGCCACAACAAACTGAATAAAGGAAACGCAGTTTCCCGTCAGAGGGCGTTCAAGGACAAGGCAATGACTCACTCCCCACCCTTTGTGTACGTGCCCATCAAAGCATTAAGCAGTAGTAGATCCATTCCTAAAACTTTCCAGCCACACCTAATATGCTGTAACACGTAAATTCACACAATGTACGACCTGCTATATAATAACAGGCAACAGGTCTTTACATGAGAACTAAGTCAATAAATAAAATAAATAAATTATTGAAAACTTTAAGGAGTGAAAATGTTTTAGGTTATAATTGATTTTAAAAAGTGAGGCCTAAAGAAAGTTTTTGTTCGTTTGCTTCTTACTGTGGTTTTACGTTACGTGGTTTTGCAGGGCCAACTGTACTGCGTCTTCCACTGATAGCTTGTTATCTGCAAACCAAACGATATCAATGTAAATTTCATTGGTGAGTTAACACATCCCTTGATTTTTAAAAACATTTTTAAAAATCAAGGAGTGTGTTAACTCACTGATGAAATTGGCTATCAGTGCAAGACAGAGGTAGTTCGTCCAACAAAACCACATTATATAAAATCACGGTAAGAAGCAAAACGAACAAGATCTTTCTTTAGGCGCCACTTTATTAAATCAATTATAACCTAAAATATTTTCACTTTTTACAGTCTTCAATAAACAAAATTAAAAAAAAACACCACTGATGATGGCAAAGACGCGCTGAAAAATGTTTTGGTAAAAAGAAAAACCAGTGTGTTCGCAAAAAGGTGGAACCCATATCCTATAATGATAAAAATGGCTTTTGTGTTTTCTTTGCTAAAACTTATTTCGTCTCAGAAAGTTGCTTACGTTTTGACAGAATTTTTCTAACACATTCCTGAACACCCATTCTTCCAGATTATAACAGTACTATTGATTAGTCAAAATATTACGTACATGGTAACGGGGAAACAGGTAAATGGTGGTTCTTAAAAGAATGTGCAGATTGTCTTTAACTAATGTAGGTAAAAACGAAACAGGCCACCAAAGGTCAATGAAACAAGCAAATAATGCCAATAAACATAGGTCCGAAAACCAACGGGGTCCCCGGTGCGTCGTAAGCACAAGTGAAGTCATGCAGATGTTATAACACTGTAATTGTCTGTTCGGACAACGTTCATTTTGGCAAAAAAGAGTGTGTATGTGAACACGTTTTTTGGTGCACCGACACACTTTCATGTGGTTGTTTAGGAATACATAGCAGGAATATTCGACAACATGTGTGTCGGTCGTGACGCGCCAATACCGCGACTTCCCCCTCACCCAACTTGAACCCGTCCGAATTTTTGTATGGGAGTTTCTAAAGCTTTGGAGTATTCTAACCTTGTTGGTACTGTTGAACTCCAGGAATTCATTGTGGATGGCAGTCAATGCCGGGGAGCGCTGGCGTCAAGACGGGTATCCGCTCACCATGCGCCACTGGCACTGTCGGAATCGATAAACAGGGTGAAAATTTTAAGCTGACAAACCAGAATAACTGGAAAAATAAGCTTCACACGAGAAAATGTGCAGAATCCAAAGTTGGTTATTTTCGAGGGGGACATCTGCTGGTGGTAAAATTAGCCCGCCACCACAGCCCCCTAGAGGCGGGGCGAGAGACAACTTTAAAATCAGTTTCTACATAAAAAAACTACGTACATTTTTTCTTAAACATTTGTTTTGATTCTTGGTAATTGGCGCTGTAATTAAAGAAAATCCATGTTCTCATTTTTGCATGGAAAATGGTTACGGATAAGTAAAAAATACTCATAATTTCCTTCGTAAATTTTGATTCGCTAAAACTAGTTAGTTACCTAGTCAGACGATTTGTTTAGTAATTGAAAATTGTGTGGCCTCATGAACACGAAACAAACAAAACTTATCCGAAACTGCAGAAAAAATTAATACACACCTGGAAATGGAAAAAAGAACACATTGACACCGGTGTGTCGGACCCACCATACTTGCTCCGGACACTGCGAGAGGGCTGTACAAGCAATGATCACACGCACGGCACAGCGGACACACCAGGAACCGCGGTGTTGGCCGTCGAATGGCGCTAGCTGCGCAGCATTTGTGCACCGCCGCCGTCAGTGTCAGCCAGTTTGCCGTGGCATACGGAGCTCCATCGCAGTCTTTAACACTGGTAGCATGCCGCGACAGCGTGGACGTGAACCGTATGTGCAGTTGACGGACTTTGAGCGAGGGCGTATAGTGGGCATGCGGGAGGCCGGGTGGACGTACCGCCGAATTGCTCAACACGTGGGGCGTGAGGTCTCCACAGTACATCGATGTTGTCGCCAGTGGTCGGCGGAAGGTGCACGTGCCCGTCGACCTGGGACCGGACCGCAGCGACGCACGGATGCACGCCAAGACCGTAGGATCCTACGCAGTGCCGTAGGGGACCGCACCGCCACTTCCCAGCAAATTAGGGACACTGTTGCTCCTGGGGTATCGGCGAGGACCATTCGCAACCGTCTTCATGAAGCTGGGCTACGGTCCCGCACACCGTTAGGCCGTCTTCCGCTCACGCCCCAACATCGTGCAGCCCGCCTCCAGTGATGTCGCGACAGGCGTGAATGGAGGGACGAATGGTGACGTGTCGTCTTCAGCGATGAGAGTCGCTTCTGCCTTGGTGCCAATGATGGTCGTATGCGTGTTTGGCGCCGTGCAGGTGAGCGCCACAATCAGGACTGCATACGACCGAGGCACACAGGGCACACACGGCATCATGGTGTGGGGAGCGATCTCCTACACTGGCCGTACACCACTGGTGATCGTCGAGGGGACACTGAATAGTGCACGGTACATCCAAACCGTCATCGAACCCATCGTTCTACCATTCCTAGACCGGCAAGGGAACCTGCTGTTCCAACAGGACAATGCACGTCCGCATGTATCCCGTGCCACCCAACGTGCTCTAGAGGGTGTAAGTCAACTACCCTGGCCAGCAAGATCTCCGGATCTGTCCCCCATTGAGCATGTTTGGGACTGGATGAAGCGTCGTCTCACGCGGTCTGCACGTCCAGCACGAACGCTGGTCCAACTGAGGCGCCAGGTGGAAATGGCATGGCAAGCCGTTCCACAGGACTACATCCAGCATCTCTACGATCGTCTCCATGGGAGAATAGCAGCCTGCATTGCTGCGAAAGGTGGATATACACTGTACTAGTGCCGACATTGTGCATGCTCTGTTGCCTGTGTCTATGTGCCTGTGGTTCTGTCAGTGTGCTCATGTGATGTATCTGACCCCAGGAATGTGTCAATAAAGTTTCCCCTTCCTGGGACAATGAATTCACGGTGTTCTTATTTCAATTTCCAGGAGTGTATGTTGGTCAACATTTGTAAAACTCTAATACCTCTCTCTCAAACCCCACCATGTGGGGAGAGAGGAAGAGGTTTAGTTTTAGCGAATCGAAATTTACGAAGTAAATAAGTATTTTTTATTTATCCGTAACCATTTCCCATGCAAAAATGAGAACATGGATTTTCTTGAATTACAGCGCCTAACTACCAAGAATCTAAACAAATGTTTAAGACAAAATGTACGTAGTTTTTTTATGTAGAATCTGATTCCGCAATAGAAAATGGGGGTTCCCATTTGAAATTTTAAAGTTGCCTCCCGCTCCATCCCCAGCGGGCTGGGGTGGCGGGCTAATTTTAGCACCAGCAGATGTCCCCCTCGAAAATAATCAACTTTGGATTCTACACAGTTTTTCAGGTGAAGCTTATTTCTCGAGTTATTCTGGTTTGTCAACTTAAAATTTACACCCTGTATAACAACGCAGACCCCGTACAGAAACAGGATTCTATACTACTATACTATAAAAGTAAGTAGTTGTTCGACGTTATTACCAAAAAACTCGAAAAGTTGTTGACCGATTTACTTTAAATTATTGCATTACATCCTAATAAATGTGCGGATGGAGATAGGCTGCTTGCTTTTAATACCTTATACATAGTAGAACGTCGATTATCCAAACCAATTGGAGGGGGAGGGGGGGAGCGTAAAGCGGTTTTATTCGGATAATCGTACTGTCTACTCTTATTTACCAATTTACCAATAAAATTACATATATTTATAATGACAAGTATTTCTTTTTGTTATTACAAAGGTAAGTAAAACAGGAATGTATGTTCCACAGCGTAGTAAATACAAAATATGTAATGCATATGCTTTTTGCATATATATAGTACATAATTATGTACAGAATTAACGAGTAAAAGAATATTTAATTTGGGCGTCTTCGTAAGCCTACCACCTTACCAGCAGCAAAGTCTCCCACTTTTTTGGGGGAGGAGATATCTCATACTACTCGCTTTCATCTTGAGCTGCAAACCATCGCAATATAAACATGCAAATGCTTCAGAAACAGACGGTATATTTTCACCTTCATTTTCTGGACGACTAAATGATGAGATGGTGGCGTAGTCAGCTTTATCAGTTACGGGGTTTACAATTTCGCTGTCCTGCATGATTTGGTCCCCCGGGATCTGCATCGTTGACACTTATCCATTCTTGAACGTCAGCCACATCACATTCATGACAAAGGAGTTCGTTTAACACATTGGCTGTTTCGGACACGTTCGTCAGAGGCATCTACAGTGTCAATGGTGCATTTGCAAACACATTTCCAAAGGACCTTTTTTCCTCCATTTCCAGTCAGGAATCTGTTCCTACAGTTTTCCCGGTTTTTATTAATGATTACAATGTATACTTTGAGGTACATGTGAACCTCACCGCAGCTGCTGTTGAAAAGTCCTTTAATCTCCACTACCGGCTGCATTCGTTGAACACCCTGAATTGACTTGCATTTTAACGTAACAGAGACGTACTTCAGTAAATGTAGCTATTGTTATGCAATAAAAAAAATCTGTATCCCATACTACTACCAAGCGCCTAGAATTTTATCGATTGCTTTGACACATATGTAAATAGTTTCAGTAAGCTACTGTTTTATAAAAAACAGTTTCACTAACGTGTATTTTTAAGAAAACAGTTTCAGTAATGTGTCGTTTTATGAAAACAGCTTCGGTAACGTATGTTGAGGCTTGTCTTAACCGATGAAACTGTTTCATAAAACCGAGTATATTAGTGTAATGATTTCGCAAGTCTTCCTATCTTACAATAATAGCTACATGTACACTACTCGCCATTAAAATTGCTACACCACGAAGATGACGTGCTACAGACGCGAAATTTAACCGACAGGAAGAAGATGCTGTGATATGCAAATGATTTGCTTTTCAGAGCATTCACACGAGGTTAGCGCCGGTGGCGACACCTACAACCGACGCGCGGGATTGGCCGAACGTTCTCAGGCGATGCAGTCATGGACCGTGCGGTTGATCCCGGCGGAGGTACGAGCCCTCCCTCGGGCAAAAGTGTGTGTGTTTGTCCTTAGGATAATTTAGGTTAAGTAGTGTGTAAGCTTTGGGACTGATGACCTTAGCAGTTACGTCCCATAAGATTGCACACACATTTGAACATTTGAACACCTACAACGTGCTGCCATGACGAAAGTTTCCAACCGATTTCTCATACACAAACAGCAGTTGACCGGCGTTGCCTGGTGAAACGTTGTTGTGATGCCACATGTAAGGAGGAGAAATGCGTACCATCACGTTTCCGAATTTGATAAAGGTCGGATTGTAGCCTATCGCGTTTGCAGTTAATCGTATCGCGACATTGCTGCTTGCGTTGGTCGAGATCCAATGACTATGCAATCTGTGGGTTCAGGAGGGTAATACGGAACGCCGTGCTGGATCCCGACGTCCTCGTATCACTAGCAGTCTATATAACAGGCATCTTATCCGCATGGCTGTAACGGATCGTGCAGTCACGTCTCGATCCCTCAGTCAACAGATGGGGACGTTTGCAAGACAACAACCATCTGCACGAACAGTTCGACGACGTCTGCAGAAAATGTTCGACTGCTGCCCTGGCCAGCACATTCTCCAGATCTCTCACCAACTGAAAACGTCTGGTCAATGGTGGCCGAGCAACTGGCTCGTCACAATATGTCAGTCACTGCTCGTGATGAACTGTGGTATCGTGTTGAAGCCGCATGGGCAGTTGTACCTGTACACGCTATCCAAGCTCTGTTTGACTCAATGCCCAGGCGTATCAAGGCCGTTATTACGCCCAGAGGTGGTTGTTCTGGGTACTGACTTTTCAGGATCTATGCACCCAAATTGCGTGAAAATGTCAGTTCTAGTATAATATACTTGTCCAATGAATACCCGTTTAACATCTGCATTTCTTCTTGGTGTAGCAATTTTAATGGCCAGTAGTGTATTAAAGAACATTTCGGTTAAGTTATAATACAGGTAAATGAACGCAAGCAGCAGTAGAACTTATCTCAACGACAGCTGATGTTTTTTTTTTTTTTATACACCAAAGGAAAAATACCGCGACAGCAAAAAATAATTAGTGTAGAGTAATGAAATTTCGGAAAAATATTTGTCTGGGTAACATATTCAAGCGATTAACAGTGCATGATCACAGGATAATATAAGCGAGAGAGAAGCCATTGAAAGTATGAAATGCTGATACATTAACATTCGGTGTAACCGCTACAATGTTGAATGCAAGAATGCAAACGTGCATGCATTTTCTTGTAGTGCTGCCTGATGTCAGCGTGTGGGATGGAGTACCATGCCTGTTGCAATGGGGCGGTCAGTACAGGGACAGTTAATGTGATTGACGCCGGAGTTATCGTCCTATGATGTCCGGTACATGCTCGACTGGAGACAGATTTGGTCAACACTTTGGAGCATGTTGGTTATTAACAGCGCAATGTGGGTGAGCGTTATCCTGTTGGAAAATATCACATGGAATACTCTTCATGAATGGTGGCACAACAGATCACCAGACTGACGTACAAATTTACAGGCAGGGTACATGGGACAACCACGAGAGTGCTCGTAGTGTCATGCGAAATCGCACCCCTGTCCATAACCACAGCTGTAGGTGCAGTGTGTCTAAAATGCAGACAGGTTGTTTACAGGCCCACAACTGACCACCTCCTAATCAACACACGGCTGTCACTGGCACCGAAGCAGAACCAGCTTTGATCAGAAAACCCGACAGAACTCCACCCTGCCCTCAAGTTAGCTCTCGCTTGACGCTGCGAAACCTGAACGGATAGTATCTTTCAGATATAGAAACACGCCTACTAACTTTCGTTTAAGTCACGCAAATCCTTCTTGGCGTTGCGATTTTTTTTTTCGTTGGTGTATACATATCTGAAAACAATTTATTCAAATCATTGTTTCCTCTAGTTGGAAAATTAATGGTGTAATAATTTCTTTGAAAGTCGCTAAAGACAACGACAGCTTGTTTTGTGCTACATGTTGTGACTGTGTACTGTAGATGAAACAGCGGCTAAGTGCCAACAGTGATTTCTTTTCCCATCGAAACATTCCGCGACCGGTACCTTTCCTCTCAGACATTACACTTGAGTTTCCCTGCTTATTCCGTCTTTCCTGCACAGCGAGGGCAGCCACGTGCGAATGAAGGCGCTGCATAATTAATTCTGTCGCCATCGGCCGGCGTGACGGTTATTAAGGGCCTGCCCCCACCCCCTGAATGACGCGACGCCACAGAGGGAATTTTTCAGTGTCACCGGCAGAGGGATAATTGAACGAAAAATGAGGCCTGACGGGCGCCAAGCCCTCCCTCACCCATCCATCCACCCAGCCACCCATCCGTCCATCGGCGGCATCCACGCGTTTGTCCGGCCCCTGTCCACCCATCCATCAACGGCAGGTCACGCGCGTCATTGTAGTTCTCCGTATGGCGCCTCGGTTTGTGCCGCCGGGCTACGTGCGAACAAAGCATCGTCAAAACAGAACGATATTTTCATTTCGTTTCTGAAGTTTTGAGTGCTCCGCTGTAGTATCTGTTTAATAGCACGAAGTTACAACTGGTCCGATTTCGGCACCCCCAAATACACTCCTGGAAATTGAAATAAGAACACCGTGAATTCATTGTCCCAGGAAGGGGAAACTTTATTGACACATTCCTGAGGTCAGATACATCACATGATCACACTGACAGAACCACAGGCACATAGACACAGGCAACAGAGCATGCACAATGTCGGCACTAGTACAGTGTATATCCACCTTTCGCAGCAATGCAGGCTGCTATTCTCCCATGGAGACGATCGTAGAGATGCTGGATGTAGTCCTGTGGAACGGCTTGCCATGCCATTTCCACCTGGCGCCTCAGTTGGACCAGCGTTCGTGCTGGACGTGCAGACCGCGTGAGACGACGCTTCATCCAGTCCCAAACATGCTCAATGGGGGACAGATCCGGAGATCTTGCTGGCCAGGATAGTTGACTTACACCTTCTAGAGCACGTTGGGTGGCACGGGATACATGCGGACGTGCATTGTCCTGTTGGAACAGCAAGTTCCCTTGCCGGTCTAGGAATGGTAGAACGATGGGTTCGATGACGGTTTGGATGTACCGTGCACTATTCAGTGTCCCCTCGACGATCACCAGTGGTGTACGGCCAGTGTAGGAGATCGCTCCCCACACCATGATGCCGGGTGTTGGCCCTGTGTGCCTCGGTCGTATGCAGTCCTGATTGTGGCGCTCACCTGCACGGCGCCAAACACGCATAAGACCATCATTGGCACCAAGGCAGAAGCGACTCTCATCGCTGAAGATGACACGTCTCCATTCGTCCCTCCATTCACGCCTGTCGCGACACCACTGGAGGCGGGCTGCACGATGTTGGGGCGTGAGCGGAAGACGGCCTAACGGTGTGCGGGACCGTAGCCCAGCTTCATGGAGACGGTTGCGAATGGTCCTCGCCGATACCCCAGGAGCAACAGTGTCCCTAATTTGCTGGGAAGTGGCGGTGCGGTCCCCTACGGCACTGCGTAGGATCCTACGGTCTTGGCGTGCATCCGTGCGTCGCTGCGGTCCGGTCCCAGGTCGACGGGCACGTGCACCTTCCGCCGACCACTGGCGACAACATCGATGTACTGTGGAGACCTCACGCCCCACGTGTTGAGCAATTCGGCGGTACGTCCACCCGGCCTCCTGCATGCCCACTATACGCCCTCGCTCAAAGTCCGTCAACTGCACATACGGTTCACGTCCACGCTGTCGCGGCATGCTACCAGTGTTAAAGACTGCGATGGAGCTCCGTATGCCACGGCAAACTGGCTAACACTGACGACGGCGGTGCACAAATGCTGCGCAGCTAGCGCCATTCGACAGCCAACACCGCGGTTCCTGGTGTGTCCGCTGTGCCGTGCATGTGATCATTGCTTGTACAGCCCTCTCGCAGTGTCCGGAGCAAGTATGGTGGGTCTGACACACCGGTGTCAATGTGTTCTTTTTTCCATTTCCAGGAGTGTAGGTGCAGAGGTCGACACAGGCGAGGAAGAGACAACGCGCTTGGAACGAACTACATCTACGTCTGACAGAGGGCTCATCCAACCTCCTTTAAGCTACTTCTTCAACGTTCCACTCTCAAACAGCGCGCGAGAAAAACGAACACTTAAATCTTTCCGTGCGAGGTCTGATTTCTCTTCTATTAAACACATCAAAAAAGTTTTGCATCAACTCGGTTCCGAGAATTCCGGAGCCTGTATAGAAAACTAGAATATAGATCAACATAAACATCATTTCCGCCCTTTTTATTGCTTACGAAAACCACACATTGCATGTTGTACCACCATACAGTCAGACCTTCAGAGGTGGTGGTCTAGATTGCTGTACACACCAGGACCTCTAATACCCAGTAGCACGTCCTCTTGCATTGATGTTTGCCTGTATTCATCGTGGCATACTATCCACAAGTTCATCAAGGCACTATTGGTCCAGATTGTCCCTCTCTTCAAAGGCGATTCGGCGTTGATCCCTCAGAGTGGTTGGTGGGTCACGTCGTTCGATAGGGTTCATGTCTGGAGAACATGCTGGCCACTCTAGTCGAGCTATGTCGTTAACGTGGAGGAAGTCATTGACATGTGCACGATGGGGGCGCGAATTGTCGTCCATGAAGACGAATGCTTCGCCAATATGTTGCAGATATTGTTGCACAATCGGTCGGAGGATGGCATTCACGTGTCGTGCAGCAGTTACGGCGCCTTCCATGACCAACAGCGGCGTACATCGTCCCAACATAATGCCGCCCCAAAACATCAGGGAGCCTCCATCTTGCTGCAGTCACTTGACAATGTGTCTAAGGTGTTCAACCTGACCGGGTTGCCTCCAAACACGTCTCCGATAATTGTCTGGTAGAATGCATGTACGACACTCATCGGTGAAGAGAAAGTAATGACAATCCTGAGCGGTCCATTCGGCCCATCTTTACCGCCCTGCATGGTGTCGTGTGCAATGATGGACCTCGCCATGGACGTCGCCGAGTAAAGCTGCTCATCATGCAGCCTATTGCGCACAGTTTGAGTCGTAACACGACGTCCTGTGGCTGGTGAAAAAGCATTATTCAACATCGTGGCGTTGCTGTCAGGGTTCCTCTGAGCCATAATCCGTAGGTAGCGGTCATTCACTGCAGAAGTAGCCCTTCGGCGGCCTGAGCGAGACACGTCATCGACAGTTCCTATCCTGTATGCATCTCCTCCATGTCCGAACAACATCGCTCGGGTTCACTCCGAGAAGCCTGGACACTTCCCTTGTTGAGAGCCCTTCCTGGCACAAAGTAACAATGAGGACGCGATCGAACCGCGGTATTGACCGTCTAGGCATGGTTGAACTATAGACAAGACGAGCCATGTACCTCCTTCCTGGTGGAACTGATCGGCTGTCGGACCCCCTCCGTCTAATGGGCGCAGATTATGCATGATTGTTTACATCTTTGGGAAGGTTTAGTGACATCTATGAACAGTCAATATCCACAGTCAACGTCTATCTTCAGTACTTCTGGGATCCGGGGTGATGCAAAACATTTTTGAAGTCTGTATTATAATGATCATTTCTTTCTATGTTGTTGGCCACCAAGAAAATATTTTTACACTCTGAGGAGAGTCTGACGCTCGACAATTCTAACACGCACCGTCATGGCTGTGCATCAAATAGTTTTGGCCAGACCAGAGAACGAGTGCATCTAACACTGAAATCTGCTAGGATTTCAGGGCTCTGATGGGGAAGTTTCCCACGTTCTAATAATCAGAACGTCAGTCTGCAGAAGTTTGCAAATTTTCGTGGATGCATGAGAACATCACAGCTGCATCAGCACAACGCTCCTCACCCACAGCGTGCCATTTCCTGCTGTTGCCTGAGTCAAGGTGAAAGGATAAAGTATTGCTCCACCGGCGTAGGGTTGTTAATTGATATACACAGCTCCCTGTTCTCCGGCGAACCATAGTTTGTAGTGCACTTGGTCGTAGTTGATTCTATTGGAACAGAATTGGTCCTCATACTGGATTCATATAAGCAAAGTAAGATTGCGTTGTAAGAGGAGTTAGCCGGCCGCGGTGGTCTAGCGGTTCTAGGCGCTCAGTCCGGAACCGCGCGACTGCTACGGTCGCAGGTTCGAATCCTGCCTCGGGCATGGGTGTGTGTGTGATGTCCTTAGGTTAGTTAGGTTTAAGTAGTTCTAAGTTCTAGGGGACTGATGACCACAGATGTTAAGTCCCATAGTGCTCAGAGCCATTTGAACCATTTCTTTTTTTTTTTTTGTAAGAGGGGTTAATTCAGGGGATAATTGGTGGTGGTAAATTCCTGTGGGACCAAACTGCTGAGGTCACCGGTCTCTGGGCTTACACACTACTTAATGTAACTTAAACTAACTTAAGCCAGGCACAACAAACGCACCAATGCCCGAGGGATGACTCCAACCTCCGACGGGGCGAGTCGCGCGAACTGTGGCAAGGCGCCGCAGACCAAGTGGCAGGGGAGAATTTGTGTGACTTCCATCTCAATGAATAATGCTTTCCCAATCAAGCGCCATCCATTTTCTGATTTATATTTGTCATTTTTTTAAGATTTAACAGTTCATTGTAAGTATAAAAGGATTAATAAAAACTTATGATTATTTTTGTAGACTTGAATACGCCACTGTTGTCATTGATCCTCTCTCAAATATTCGTTGTTTTTGTTTTATTGTGGTGATAAATAGGTACAACAGCAATTCAAAATTCTTTCGTATTAAATTAGTTAACTTCATTATTAATTTGAGTTCTGAAAGTGACTGCAGACATAGGCAACAAAAGTGCCATCAGTAAACTCACTAATTTCATGTATAAAAATTAAGGTCCAGAATGATATTTTCACTCTGCAGCGGAGTGTGCGCCGATATGAAATTTCAGGAGTGCTATTTTCTGCAAGGTTCGCAGGAGAGCTTCTGTAAAGTTTGGAAGGTAGGAGACGAGATACTGGCAGAAGTAAAGCTGTGAGTAGCGGGCGTGAGTCGTGCTTCGGTAGCTCAGTTTGTAGAGTACTTGCCCGCGAAAGGCAAAGGTCCCGAGTTCGAGTCTCGGTCGGGCACACAGTTTTAATCTGCCAGGAAGTTTCAAAAATTAAGGTTATTGAGAAGATAATACTTTTATTAATGTAAATATAATAACATTTACCATCACTTGGGCATATATTTATGATTAAAGCAAGCGACAGCTTTGCAACCATATTCCCTTCATTAAATACAGTTCAATAAGAAATATACAACAATGTTTAATTCAGTTTTTATCAGTGTAGTCATCTTGCCCTAGTGTTATTCTGAAGGTAAGATAGTCCCACAATTGGATTTCAATCTGCGGAGAACTCGGGAGTAGAAAAAAAAATCTTACACATCCGATTTCGGACAAAGCCTTGGTCAGAAAAGGAAACACACACGCATTCATTCACACAAGCAAAGACACCTCACGCACATCTTCGGCAGCTCGTAGAGGAATGACCTTTTAATTGCGTAGGTAAGTGCGACAATATGAGGCACAGCCTTCACTTGAATGTTCAAAACGGTTCAAATGGCTCTGAGCACTATGGGACTCAACTGCTGTGGTCATCAGTCCCCTAGAACTTAGAACTACTTAAACCTAACTAACCTAAGGACATCACACACAGCCATGTCCGAGGCAGGATTCGAACCTGCGAACGTAGCAGTCGCACGGTTCCGGACTGCGCGCCTAGAAACGCGAGACCACCGCGGCCGGCCCACTTGAATGTAATGAGTAGTTACATACGTGGTCAAAGATATATTTTAGCTTGCAGTTTTGTCGTGAACGCACCGTTTGTAGATGGCAAATGTGATGCCAGTGAGCAAGTACGTTACGGGTCTGAAAGAGGAGCTGGCCATGAGGGCAACTGTCTGTGTGGTATGGGGTAGGCAGTATGTTTTAGTGGTCTGTGCAACTTCTTACTCCTGTTTTACTTAACACGGCAAATATTCAAACACTGAAGAGTTATTATTGTGAATACTGTACTACAACTTCATATAGATTAGAGAATTTAAGAAAGGAAATGGATAGTTTGAGGTTAAGTTCAAAAATGGCTCTGAGCACTATGGGACTTAACATCTGTGGTCATCAGTCCCCTAGAACTCAGTACTACTTAAACCTATCTAACCTAAGGACATCACACACATCCGTGCCCGAGGCAGGATTCGAACCTGCCACCGTAGCTGTCAAGCGGTTCCGGACTGAGCGCCTAGAACCGCTAGACCACCGCGGCCGGCTTGGGGTTAAGTATAGTGGGAATTAGCACAGCGCTCTGGCAGGCAGAACATAACTTCTAGTCTACTGGATACAGGATTAGCAACACAAAAACAAATAGGAGTAATCTAAGAGTAGATCAAATTACGTATAAGAAATCTGATTTCAAGTAAGCTACTATGAATGTGGACGTATTAAGATATACACGAACCTCCACAATAGTCCAAGAACCACCCCCCCCCCCCCCGGGGGGGTTTCGAGTCCTCCCTTGGGATGGGCGTGTGTGTTGTTCTTAGCATACGTTAGTTTAAGTAGTGTTTAGAGACCGATGACCTCAGCAGTTTGGTCGGTTAGGAATTCACAGTCACACTCCTTTGCTCTGCAGATGGTGAAGATTTTGAACAGAGTGTGTGATGAGATAAAAGAAACTATTTCTATAGTAAGGAAAGAGGAAACTTTAATTGTAATGGGGCACTGGAATTCGATAGTATGTAAAGGAGGAGGATGGTAAATACAAGGAGTACATAGATTGGGGGAAAGGAGTAAACAGGAAAGCTGCCTGGTAGAACTTTGCACTGAGTGGGATTAAATAACACCCAAAAACATGGTTTACGAATCACGAAAGAAGGCTGTGTACGTGGAAGATACCTGCACGCAGGAAGTTTCAGAAAAATAAAATAATGACATAACAGAGATTTCAAAACTGGACTTTAGACTGCAAACTATGCGGGATCCTGCCGACTCGTCTAATATAGGAATGCCTCGGAAGCTGTTTTCTCGGACAGCTAGACAACATTCAACCACATCGTGTTAATGGAGTTTATTACAGTAAATTGAACTGACAATACTTAGCTAATTTATAATGAGGTGTTGCAAGCAGCCGCGCGGGATTAGCCGAGCGGTCTGGGGCGCTGCAGTTATGGACTGTGCGGCTGGTCCTGGCGGAGGTTCGAGTCCTCCCTCGGGCATGGGTGTGTGTGTTTGTCCTTAGGTAATAATTTAGGTTAAGTAGTGTGTAAGCTTAGGGACTGATGACCTTAGCAGTTAAGTTCCATAAGATCTCACACACGTTTGAACATTTTTTTTTTTTTTGCAAGCAATTGGAGACATGCAAATAATCAGTGTCCTTCGATATATACAATTTTCGTGAAACCAATTAATATAGGTCAGAAGCGATGGCTCGCCTTCTAGAGAACCTTTTCTAGTGCCGAGACTATTTTTTTCTTCTTTATTGTATTTTCCCTTTATACAAAGCGCCGCTCTTCGGCCAGCAGATGGTGGTGGTGGTGGTTAGTGTTTAACGTCCCATCGACAACGAGGTCATTAGAGACGGAGCGCAACCTCGGGTTAGGGAAG
Organism: Schistocerca nitens; assembly: GCF_023898315.1. NCBI lineage: Eukaryota > Metazoa > Arthropoda > Insecta > Orthoptera > Acrididae > Schistocerca > Schistocerca nitens. The sequence continues at coordinate 124,411,898 of NC_064623.1, forward strand.
GATTGGGAAGGAAATCGGCCGTGCCCTGTCTAAGGAACCATCCCCGCATTTGCCTGAAACGATTTAGGGAAATCACGGAAAACCTAAATCAGGATGGCTGGAGACGGGATTGAACCGTCGTCCTCCCGAATGCGAGTCCAGTGTGCTAACCACTGCGCCACCTCGGTCGGTTCGGCCAGCAGAAAAAAAGATTTAGCGAACATGGAGACACAGAAGCAGAAAAACACAAATGTTAAAAACGGAAGACACACAAGAATAGTAATGAAGGCGTTCGTCGGAAGGCACTGGCTTCAGAAACAAGGTCCACAGTGCACACAAACGAAGGTAATCAGTTTTACATTCGAACGAAGGAGCATACCGGAGATAACACTGACGCACAGAAACACCGTCTCAATAAAGACTGGTGTCGATCTTAGACCGACGCTAGCTGAAGCGGCGCTTATATTGTCTTCGTATCGGTGCGGCTCCAGTCGTGGTGACGTCCCAGTCAGCGTTCTATTGGCCGACGCCGTCTCGCAGCCTTCTCTGCAGTTACGTTTACTAGGCCGGCGTGTCGGCTCTTGATGTAATGACGGAACAAAATATTTCCGGGGATAGACGCGGACTCTGACAAAAATTTATTGATTATACCAGGTCTATAGATACGTGCCCATAACTATGTATTTTTCTAATACTAAGGCGAATTCTTTACAGACGAATGGAAAAACTGGTAGAAGCGGACCTCGGGGAAGATCAGTTTGGATTCCGTAGAAATGTAGGAACACGTGAGGCAATACTAACCTTACGACTTATCTTAGAAGAAAGATTAAGAAAAGGCAAACCTACGTTTCTAGCATTTGTAGACTTAGAGAAAGCTTTTGACAATGTTAACTGGAATATTCTCTTTCAAATTCTGAAGGTGGCAGGGGTAAAATACAGGGAGCGAAAGGCTATTTACAATTTGTACAGAAACCAGATGGCAGTTATAAAGAGTCGAGGGGCATGAATGGGAAGCAGTGGTTGGGAAAGGAGTGAGACAGGGTTGTAGCCTCTCCCCGATGTTGTTCAATCTGTATATTGAGCAAGCAGTAAAGGAAACAAAACAAAAGTTCGGAGTAGGTATTAAAATTCATGGAGAAGAAGTAAAAACTTTGAGGTTCGCCGATGACATTGTAATTCTGTCAGAGACAGCAAAGGACTTGGAAGAGCTGTTGAACGGAATGGACAGTGTCTTGACAGGACGATATAAGATGAACATCAACAAAAGCAAAACGAGGATAATGGAATGTAATCAAATTAAATCGGGTGATGCTGAGGGAATTAGATTAGGAAATGAGACACTTAAAGTAGTAAAGGAGTTTTGCTATTTAGGGAGTAAAATAACTGATGATGGTCGAAGTAGAGAGGATATAAAATGTAGACTGGCAATGCCGAGGAAAGCGTTTCTGAAGAAGAGAAATTTGTTAACATCGAGTATAGATTTAAGTGTCAGGAAGTCGTTTCTGAAAGTATTTGTATGGAGTGTAGCCATGTATGGAAGTGAAACATGGACGATAACTAGTTTGGACAATAAGAGAATAGAAGCTTTCGGAATGTGGTGCTACAGAAGAATGCTGAAGATAAGGTGGGTAGATCACGTAACTAATGAGGAGGTATTGAATACATTTGGGGAGAAGAGAAGTTTGTGGCACAACTTGACTAGAAGAAGGGATCGGTTGGTAGGACATATTTTGAGGCATCAAGGAATCACAAATTTAGCATTGGAGGGCAGCGTGGAGGGTAAAAATCGTAGAGGGAGACCAAGAGATGAATACATTAAGCAGATTCAGAAGGATGTAGGTTGCAGTAAGTACTGGGAGATGAAGAAGCTTGCACAGGATAGAGTAGCATGGAGAGCTGCATCAAACCAGTCTCAGGACTGAAGACCACAACAACAACAACAAGTGATAGTTAAAACTTTTTAACTGCCCCTCATAATATGAACGTTATAGTCCATCCACGATGGGCGTGTGTTGAGAGCCGGTGTTTCACTTAAAGAATAAGCCATTACCGGGATCTAAAAAACAACACAAAATACCCGAGACTCACGAAGTTTGACGTAGGCTCGACATTTAGCACTAGCTTTAATGCGAGACAGTTTTGGTAGTTTCCACAACGAAACTCTCTCTCAGAGTCTGGCAGTAAACGTGAAGAGATTCTGGTCGCATGTAAAGTACACCAATGGCAAGAGCAATCAGTATCTTCACTGTGCTATAAAATTGGTGCCGTTATTGATGACAGCGACGCTAAGGCAGAGTTACTAAACACAGTTTTCCAAAATTCCTTTGCAAAAGAAGACGAAGAAAATATTCCAGAATTCGAATCAGGAACAACTACAACATGACTAACTTAGAATCCTTGGTGTAGCGAAGCACCTTACAACGCTTAAAAAAGGCAAGGTTTCCGGTCCAGATTGTAAAACCCAGTAAAGGAAATAGGAATAATCTGTTGAATTACAGACCCGTATCACTAGCATCGGTCTGCTGTAGCAGAGTCCACTCTTCCACTCTCGCAGACAGACCTTGTCTCACAACAATGCTTAGAATCTCGCTGCCATGTTTCGCCCTCAGGTTGTTACTATCGATATCTGAGTGCTTAAACAATGCAAAGAATAGCGTTAATTCGACTATATTGTTTTATGTAATGGAGAGTTCTGACACACTCCTTGCTTTGTTCAAAAGTGAAGATAGTTCAAAATGGTTCAAATGGCTCTGAGCACTATGCGACTTAACTTCTGAGGTCATCAGTCGCCTAGAACTTAAAACTAATTAAACCTAACTAACCTAAGGACATCACACACATCCATGCCCGAGGCAGGATTCGAACCTACGACCGGAGCGGTCGCTCGGCTCCAGACTGTAGCGACTAGAACCGCACGGCTACTCCGGCCGGCTGAAGATAGTTACAAACGACAGACTTGAATGGGGAGCTGCATGAAGCCGGTCTTCGGACTGGAGGAACGGAGATTTCGGTTTAACGTCCTGTCGATAATGAAGTCATTAGAAACGGAAGAACGAACTCAGAGTCTTTCAAGGATGGAGAAGGAAATCGGCCGTGCCCCTTCAAAGGAACCATTCCGGCATCTGGCTGGACAAATATAGCGAAAGCACGGGAAACGTAAATCTGGGCGGCCGGATGGGGATTTGAACAGTCCCCTTCTCGAATACGAGTCCAGCGTGGTAGACACTGACTCTCCCGGTCTTCGGACTGAAGGCCACAACAACAGAGAGAAACGATTTACCAGGTAGGGTCAGAAGCTCATCCGGATTCTATGTTGATATTGCAGTCGTCTGTTTTATGGTTTGCTTGTCTCTGTTGCTGTGGCCTCGAGTGTGAAGACTAGTTTGTAGCAGTTCTTTACGGTCCTCAATCATGCGCAAGTCGCTTCATCTGATCATTATTGGTGGAACCTACATCCATTTGAACCTGTATTCGAGGCTTGTCTTCCCCTACAATTTTTACTCCCGAAACCTTTCTTCATAATCAAATGGACGGTTCTCTGATGCCTCAGGGCGTGTACTACTAAGCTGCTCCTTACACAGGAACCTGCAGAAATACTTGATGGTTTTCGTTCGTGCACAGAATGGCCGTCGCGTGGAAGGGGGTAGTGGGGTAGTGGGCAGCGAGGCGTTCTCAAGGTTACTCGAGGTAGTCACCGAGTTGTGATCCATTGAGCATTGCGGCCTTTCAATAAACTGCGCACCCTCCGACTCAACGTCGCAAAATTAAAAGTTTTGCCTGGTTTCGTTGTCTAGGGGCTGGGATACGTAGCTGCCGCATTACAGGCCAAATACTGCTGAGTCCGCAGTATACGATAAGAGCACACACATCAATCGAATGGTCGAAGGTTTATATACTTGGAAATTGCGAATTATGAATAAAACATGTAAATTTATAAATGAAAGATTGCAATTAAAGAAATCTGCAGGTACTATCATAACTGATGAGTACGATAGTAGAAGTACTTTTGACAATGCGGCATATTTCTGCAAAATACTTATTGGTGTCGATGGTCCAGCAATTACATACAGGGTGTTTCAAAAATGACCGGTATATTTGAAACGGCAATAAAAACTAAACGAGCAGCGATAAAAATACACCGTTTGTTGCAATATGCTTGGGACAACAGTACATTTTCAGGCAGACAAACTTTCGAAATTACAGTAGTTACAATTTTCAACAACAGATGGCGCTGCGGTCTGGGAAACTCTATAGTACGATATTTTCCACATATCCACCATCCGTAGCAATAATATGGCGTAATCTCTGAATGAAATTACCCGAAACCTTTGACAACGTGTCTGGCGGAATGGCTTCACATGCAGATGAGATGTACTGCTTCAGCTGTTCAATTGTTTCTCGATTCTGGCGGTACACCTGGTCTTTCAAGTGTCCCCACAGAAAGAAGTCACAGGGGTTCACGTCTGGCGAATAGGGAGGCCAATCCACGCCGCCTCCTGTATGTTTCGGATAGCCCAAAGCAATCACACGATCATCGAAATATTCATTCAGGAAATTAAAGACGTCGGCCGTGCGATGTGGCCGGGCACCATCTTGCATAAACCACGAGGTGTTCGCAGTGTCGTCTAAGGCAGTTTGTACCGCCACAAATTCACGAAGAATGTCCCGATAGCGTGATGCAGTAATCGTTTCGGATCTGAAAAATGGGCCAATGATTCCTTTGGAAGAAATGGCGGCCCAGACCAGTACTTTTTGAGGATGCAGGGACGATGGGACTGCAACACGGGGCTTTTCCATTGCCCATATGCGCCAGTTCTGTTTATTGACGAAGCCGTCCAGGTAAAAATAAGCTTCGTCAGTAAACCAAATGCTGCCCACATGCATATCGCCGTCATCAATCCTGTGCACTATATCGTTAGCGAATGTCTCTCGTGCAGCAATGGTAGCGGCGCTGAGTGGTTGCCGCGTTTGAATTTTGTATGGATAGAGGTGTGAACTCTGGCGCATGAGACGATACGTGGACGTTGGCGTCATTTGGACCGCAGCTGCAACACGGCGAACGGAAACCCGAGGCCGCTGTTGGATCACCTGCTGCACTAGCTGCGCGTTGCCTTCTGTGGTTGCCGTACGCGGTCGCCCTACCTTTCCAGCACGTTCTTCCGTCACGTTCCCAGTCCGTTGAAATTTTTCAAACAGATCCTTTATTGTATCGCTTTTCGGTCCTTTGGTTACATTAAACCTCCGTTGAAAACTTCGTCTTGTTGCAACAACACTGTGTTCTAGGCGGTGGAATTCCAACACCAGAAAAATCCTCTGTTCTAAGGAATAAACCATGTTGTCTACAGCACACTTGCACGTTGTGAACAGCACACGCTTACAGCAGAAAGACGACGTACAGAATGGCGCACCCACAGACTGCGCTGTCTTCTATATCTTTCACATCACTTGCAGCGCCATCTGTTGTTGAAAATTGTAACTACTGTAATTTCGAAAGTTTGTCCGCCTGAAAATGTAGTGTTGTCCCAAGCATATTGCAACAAACGGTGTATTTCTATCGCTGCTCGTTTAGTTTTTATTGCCGTTTCAAATATACCGGTCATTTTTGAAACACCCTGTAAAATATAAGTTGAATAACAGGGAAACAATAGATTCCTAAAGCACGTAATTAGTTATGAACAACAACACAGCTCGCGAGACATTCACTTCTAAACGCACACTACGTCTTCACTGTAGAAGCCACGGAAATCTCACAAGTGCCCAAGTCGGCACTACGGAATGTTTGTGTCTCTCGCGACCACCGCAAACTGCTCCACTCCAAGTCTTTCCAGCCACTGTGCGTCCGTCGCGCCGTCCAGCACCTCCCGTGTGTTCTGTCCCGTACCGCCCCGAACTGCCTCCTGCTCAGAACTACCCCGAGTCCTCTCCTGAAACTCGCTTCCATCCAGCCTCCCCATTCACGAGCGCTGTGATTGGCTAGAGCGCTCGCGCCATGTCTTCAAGCCGATTTGAATTCCCGCCACGATTTGAGTCGCGCGCCACAGCCTGCTAGCCAATCAGAAGCCGCGAAGCGGCCGGCGCAGCGACTAAGTCCGGCTCAAGGTCACCCGCCTAGCGAGCAACCAAGAGGCGCTTAGCCACAATGTTTAAGTGAATTTTGTTTTTAATTTAAAAAAAAAAATTTCACGGAATATCAGGATGGTTCTCGGGTAGGACAACCTCGGGTAGGACAACCTTTATTGTCTATAATATAACATACAATCACCATTTATTTTTATTTTACAATTTCCATTACCAACTTTAGCCCAAATAAACAGGTATTCATCTGCATTCAATTTGTTCTTCCTTCTAGTACTCAACACAAATGGCATACTAGGAACCAGTGTACCATATGGCTGTTTAGCCAGAAGTCCTGCTGTCTCTGCTATACTCCATGTCTTCCACATTAGAATATTTGCATCTGGAAATGCTTCAAGGCCACCATAGTCACAATGATTGCCCCACACAACTGCTAGTGTGAGCCATGTACTACCTCCAAACACGGCTTGTACATCACATGTGAAGTTCAATTTCAATCCACGAAATACATTTGGTCCTCCAATTAGCTGTTGCTTATTGAACTGCCCAGCAAGATCAATGTCTATCGCCTTCAGAGAACGATAAACAGGAACGCTGCGCCGCCAGCGACGACGGTAACCTCGGCTGAACCATAAACACGCTCTAACACACATCGTTAAATACATAAGCAATTAAATAAACATATATCAAAAGAAAGGAAGCAAAAGGTAGGCAAGGAGCCTAAATGTCTCTGTGCTTCCCAAAAAACAGTAAATAATTGACCAGTTTCTTCATGAATAGCATATGTCGGATATTAATAAAGACATAGATGAATCAGTATATTTATAAGCATGCTGCTACCCTTATTTCGTCTAACTGTGGAGTACTTATGGCCTGACGCGGTCGATGATTATCGGCCACTTTGACCTCCAATAACTCATGTACTATTTACGATACATCCCTGTAATTCATACCAATTTAGGTTTACACTAATAGCTTTCTAAAGACACGGCGATTGATAAACTCGGATGAAGCGTTTGTATTTTGGAAATTCGTTGCTCGGTGTTACTTCTATAGTTTACCGTCAGATACTAAACTTTAAACTAATAAAGATATTGAAAATATGATTACACCATCAGAATCGTCGTGCAAATAATGGTAATGTACATGTTTCTTTTTAAGGTATCATGATTCATCTGGCTACTATAAATTTCTATACGAACTGTGAAATGTCTTCCATTAACCTCTTCAGTCCCGAAGATAAACAAAAAGAATGGAAAAATATTTCAGTCACTTTTTTGGTGCAGTTGATCTCAAAGTAGCGCAAAAATCTAATTTTGAAATTTTATTTTAGATAATGTTTGAATAATTGAATATACACATATGTAAACATTGGGTCTTAACAGAGAAAAAAATGCCGATCTGGTAGTATTTTCATCTTTTATTTAGAATGAAAGATGTTCACATACTTCTCATTTTTATGTACACATTACATTTTATGAACACATTACTCCTCATGTTTTTCTTTTTTCATGCGCACAAATAAACTTTGCACTTTTCACACATTATGCGAGAACGTGCCTTGCACCCTGGAAGAAGACACCTTGAGGCAAAAATACTCTCAATATATTCAGGAAGGTGACCAACCCTGTCACATTTGCTTTCTTTAGTTGGCTTTGGCACATTTCATCTTCGTTTTGTGTGGTTTGATGCTCCAAATCTTCATGAGAACTGTGTTACACTCGCAGAAATTTCTTTCGACAGTTTCAGTGAGTCTACAATTTTTGAAGACTTCACCAAGTCGTGGGCCAAGTGAATTCTGAAGGTAATGAGAGACATCCGCTTTTGTTTTGGTATCCCTTCTTTTTGACAACATTTTTTGTACATAATCCATGAATTAATAGTGGCACACCAATACATTCAGGTTGAGTTGAAAGTTCATCAACAGAATCCTCGTCTTCATCTGACAAGGTACTCAAGTCACTCGTCTCAAGTAGTTTCATAATTTCATCGTTTGTCAGAGCTAAGAAGCGAAAATTAAATAAAGTGCAGGTAACTGTTGATGTAATTGAATAAAGAAATGAAAGTCAACCTAATAACAAAATTAAAAAATTTAGAGCTTTTACTGAGATTAGTACGCAGGACCTGTAGATTACATGCCCATCATGCTACCCGTAACACGCACAACGACTTTGCTCATACTCTACCGTATTAGTACCTAAACATTCAGATTTTAATTTAGATTACGTTTTAAACTACGATTTCTCAGTGAGATCAGTCTTAGCGTTTGTACCACTATATTCTATGAGCTAAGACCTGATGTACACAAATGTGTACTTCAAATTCAACAGTCGATGCTTGTAAAACTACGAAACTATCAAAAAATCAAATGGCTCTGAGCACTATGGGACGCAACTGCTGAGGTCATAAGTCCCCTAGAACTTAGAACTACTTAAACCTAACTAACCTAAGGACATCACACACACCCATGCTCGAGGCAGGATTCGAACCTGCGACCGTAGCGGTCGCGCGGTTCCAGACTGTAGCGCCAGAACCGCTCGGCCACCAGCGGCCGGCTACGAAACTATCGTTTTAATAATATCCACATATCACTTCCTTGATGTCTTGTTTGGAGTAAAACACGATAAAAACAGCAATGCAATTTAAAAAAAAAAAACGAATATTGAAACTGAATTTACCTTTCTCGCGTGTCGCAGATGACGCCATCCTTAAGATCGGAAGTTTCAGGATGCGAGAAAACCTGTCAAAACTGACTTGCGAGCGACCTAGTGGCAGAAACAGAAACCGCATGATGTGCACAGTCGTACACATCAGGCCTCAATTCGGGAAAACGACACTTGCCAGGATAACACTACAAAGACCTGATGTGCACGTATGTGTACGACGGGACTGAAGAGGTTAAGGTTTCACACAGTCCGCCGTCTTTGGCACTCCCGCCACAGACATCTCCTCCGTCGACACAAAGCACCGTCCTCGTCGCAGACGAATTCCCAGCCACGCGGCTGGACCATGCGCTGGGGCCACCCCTCTCGCCCGGCTAACGTTTGCCACCACGTGTTTGCTGCCGGGCCGCGGCTTTGACGAGCGTCACGACTCGCCCGTTACCTCACAGCATCACGCGTTCGTCGTTGAGAGGTATCTTAACAGTGATGATTCTGCTGCTGCCACACATCGCCAGTTTCGCAGATACAGGGTGTTTCAAAAATGACCGGTATATTTGAAACGGCAATAAAAACGAGCAGCGATAGAAATACACCGTTTGTTGCAATATGCTTGGGACAACAGTACATTTTCAGGCGGACAAACTTTCGAAATTACAGTAGTTACAATTTTCAACAACAGATGGCGCTGCAAGTGATGTGAAAGATATAGAAGACAACGCAGTCTGTGGGTGCGCCATTCTGTACGTCGTCTTTCTGCTGTAAGCGTGTGCTGTTCACAACGTGCAAGTGTGCTGTAGACAACATGGTTTATTCCTTAGAACAGAGGAGTTTTCTGGTGTTGGTATTCCACCGCCTAGAACACAGTGTTGTTGCAACAGGACGAAGGTTTCAACGGAGGTTTAATGTAACCAAAGGACCGAAAAGCGATACAATAAAGGATCTATTTGAAAAATTTCAACGGACTGGGAACGTGACGGATGAACTTGCTGGAAAGGTAGGGCGACCGTGTACGGCAACCACAGAGGGCAACGCGCAGCTAGTGCAGCAGGTGATCCAACAGCGGCTTCGGGTTTGCGTTCGCCGTGTTGCAGCTGCGGTCCAAATGACGCCAACGTCCACGTATCGTCTCATGCGCCAGAGTTCACACCTCTATCCATACAAAATTCAAACGCGGCAACCACTCAGCGCCGCTACCATTGCTGCACGAGAGACATTCGCTAACGATATAGTGCACAGGATTGATGACAGCGATATGCATGTGGGCAGCATTTGGTTTACTGACGAAGCTTATTTTTACCTGGACGGCTTCGTCAATAAACAGAACTGGCGCATATGGGGAACCGAAAAGCCCCATGTTGCAGTCCCATCGTCCCTGCATCCTCAAAAAGTACTGGTCTGGGCCGCCATTTCTTCCAAAGGAATCATTGGCCCATTTTTCAGATCCGAAACGATTACTGCATCACGCTGTCTGGACATTCTTCGTGAATTTGTGGCGGTACAAACTGCCTTAGACGACACTGCGAACACCTCGTGGTCTATGCAAGATGGTGCCCGGCCACATCGCACGGCCGACGTCTTTAATTTCCTGAATGAATATTTCGATGATCGTGTGATTGCTTTGGGCTATCCGAAACATACAGGAGGCGGCGTGGATTGGCCTCCCTATTCGCCAGACATGAACCCCTGTGACTTCTTTCTGTGGGGACACTTGAAAGACCAGGTGTACCGCCAGAATCGAGAAACAATTGAACAGCTGAAGCAGTACATCTCATCTGCATGTGAAGCCATTCCGCCAGACACGTTGTCAAAGGTTTCGAGTAATTTCATTCAGAGACTACGCCATATTATTGCTACGCATGGTGGATATGTGGAAAATATCGTACTATAGAGTTTCCCAGACCGCAGCGCCATCTGTTGTTGAAAATTGTAACTACTGTAATTTCGAAAGTTTGTCTGCCTGAAAATGTACTGTTGTCCCAAGCATATTGCAACAAACGGTGCATTTCTATCGCTGCTCGTTTAGTTTTTATTGCCGTTTCAAATATACCGGTCATTTTTGAAACACCCTGTATCTACATATGAGTCGTATGGAGCAAAGTCAGTCCCATAACACGACTTAGTTGTGGGTCAAGAACTTCGGATCAACATGAAAACAAAAGCCTGAAGGACGTGCAAGGTGAGTCGCAACAACGAACAACGTTGTGTGTGAGGGAGACGAATTGTACTAACTAGCCTGCGTCAACCCCTGTGTAGACAACCTGCTGCACTTTCTAACAACTCTACCGCAACAAAGGTCAAAAATTAATTATAATTGTAGTGTTGCTCACGCTACTGAATATTGCATTTTCGGGCAACAACAACGTTATATCATGTGGCAGGTGTCATTAGAGCACAGTTAATAAAGTCATTTCATGAAATAATGGATAAACAGGGCACTCATCTTTTCTTGTTTCCCACGCTGGTCTCGTGAACTCATGGCTCAATCGTCGAAACTCTGGTTGGTGATGATTCCAAGCTCGGATGCAAAGAGGCCTAGGTGTTATTCTGCGATATTCAAAAGTTTTATAGATGTGTTTCATAAACCATTCATGAAGATTAAACTTTTGCAAGTTAAGACGATGGTGATGTAAAAAGGTAATCAGCACTACGAATTTAAGTTACACTTGTTTTTTATTATTTTTGTTGCAATATCACGTAACTTACAAAACATCACTTCACAATGTAAAACATACTTGAAATTATCTTCCTCACTGTTAAAGTTCACATTTTATAAACTGACCACAATATACGTCAAAATGGTTCAAATGGCTCTGAGCACTATGGGACTCAACTGCTGTGGTCATAAGTCCCCTAGAACTTAGAACTACTTAAACCTAACTAACCTAAGGACAGCACACAACACCCAGCCATCACGAGGCAGAGAAAATCCCTGACCCCGCCGGGAATCGAACCCGGGAACCCGGGACAATATACGTCTTTTCAACATGACGACCAAGACTTGAGTCTCTCTGATAACCGCTTACGCGCCCAAAAATCAGAGTTACAATTACGTCAATGATCATAGTGACAAAAGAAAGAATTCACATAAGAATAATATCATTGCAATATAAACATATCGATGTATCAAAGTACCTCTACATTAATGAAATCAGATCTGAATGTTGTCTCAGAAATATGTTAACTACTTTACAGAAACACAGTAGAATATTGCTGGTATCGAGAGGTTGAGGTGAGGCGCAGTAATGGTTACGCAATTCAAGTACCATTACAACTTCCAACGTCCGACCGCTCAGTGAGAAGAATACTGCACGAGGAGCTACGCTTGGAAGGGAAGGCCCTATTCCATGCCCTGCGACGTCACCTGATCTGAATCCGCTTGATTATTTCCTGTGCGGATACCCAAAGTCACTTCTGTATGAGACTCCAATCGATACTGAGATGGTATTAACTGCCAGAACTGTAGCCGCCTGCGATGTAATTCGAAACACGTCAGGGATATTCGTCAGGGTGCATCAGAATCATGTTCGCCGACGTCATTGAAGATGATGGCCGTAGGTTTCAGCACATTTTGTAAGACACTGTACAAACGGTACTTTCATTTTGACAGTGGTGGTATTTACAGCTAACTGTAACGAATGTAAACAAAAAAGTACCCAGTACTGCGTTTTTATTCCTATTATGTCCTTAAGCTTGCTTCTCCGATCCCAGGTTTCCTGCGTCCAAATGTTCAGTTGAGCATCCCCTATGTACTGTTGAAATTTTTCATGCTCTTACGGAAATACTCAGTAGGTACTTAGGCATAATTTTTCCACCCCACCAAACACGACTGAACGGTGAAGAAACCTTAATAATTGGTATAATACGAAGTACCCTTTGCCATGCACTTCACTGCGGGGTTCACAAGGGAGACGCAAATGATTTATGTGCGAATTTTAAATCAAGCTTTCGGTCCACCTTTTCTGTCCCCTCATATTTTTCTCTGTTCTAATTCCTCTTAAATTTTCTCATTTCCGTAATTACTTTGAATTTTATGCTAAAACTCATCGCATTTATATAGAGACCAGAATTACTGTGCCCATGAGTAATTTCATTAGTCCAGTTTCCGGTTACGATCTCTCAGCAAGTAAGCATTTATATAATTGTATTTGAACGTTACAATGCGACTGACTAAGAGAAACAATTTATCCCATTCCTTCGAGAACAACTCTCTTTCTCCCTCTGCCACAATCCTTCTCTCTCTCTCTCTCTCTGAAATGCACGCCACGTTTTGCACGACGCTACAAGTAAACCACTCTGCCGCTCTCCTCCCCCGCCCAGTACAGCCGCCTCCACCCACCCACCCACACTCACACACACACGCGCGCGCGTACGCAGAAGACACATCCCGGCCGTGTTGTTAAAATTGATGGCCCTCCGCTGCCGCCGGGGTTTATTTTCCTCGACGTGCTAAAATATTGCCAACAAACGACGCTGCCCGAAGCTCCACCCCCGTGAGAACAGCATGGGGTTGGGGGGGGGGGGGGGGGGAAGTACACGCGCTTTCCCTTATCCTACCTGCCGCTTCTCCTCATTTAAATTCCAGACTCACACGCTCTCGGATGTTCTTCCAATACAACAACATACATTCGGGGCTAAACACTAAATTCGTTATCCCATTACACGTGTTGACTATATGATTACAGAGTTCCATGAACTAGTTAAATTCGTTTAAATTAGCTACGTGCAGTGGCTCTTGGAAGTTGATTCAACACTCCCACGTTTCACTATCAGTTACTACACCCCTGTGCATACAAAGGGTAGTCATCAAGAGAAACTGTTGCGGTGTGTATTTATTTACAGAGAACAAGTATTAGTCATGGGACCGTATTCAGGTTACATAAGACCTGGCTGGTTTGTAAGTCTAGCGACAAGGTGCGAGCCTTGACGCCATAAGGTCGCGGAATCGAATCCTGCTGATACACTGGAATTTTCAGGCTGCCTCTACGCTAGCCTCCACATCTTAATGGTATGAGAATATATCAGGATCGTCATGTGGTTCGGATTCCACACTGAAAATTAGGTCCCCTTTCCTTGATGGATTACTGAGTAGGTTACGTGGACACAAGTCAGCGAAATGGCGCCCAGTTCAAAGATCTTGTGAACATGTGGCTGAAGATTCTTCTTCTTTACCGTTTACATTATATCAAGTTAAAGGAGAGTTCCTTGGCGACAAGTGTTTAATTATTATCTGCTGTATAATAATAACCGATGCCAGTCAGAGCACAAAGTGGTTTTATTTATGTGAATTATTATCTAATACACGACCAGTTCATCTGATTGACATTAATGTACGTGTGTCCATACTCAATGCTACATATCACTGTTTAAACCAAAACCAAGTAATGTGATGATCAGTAAACAGACGCACTGAAACATATGGAAGTGGCTAAGCGACATGTGTTGTAAGATATTATAGCGCCGGCATATGGTTGCTGTATCCGTATCCTCTCCACATTACATTTATCACATTTTTTGAAAAAAAATCGTTTTCTTACGCATTAACTGTACAAACGTTTAAGGTGTAAAAAACGAAGTGTGCAGTTAAAATGAAAAAAGTTAACTATCTATGTCTCTAAAAAATGTGATTAATATAATGTGAAAACGGTAAGGATACGCCAGCTATATGTAACTACTACATAATTTTACTGCACATCTCGTTTAGCCTCTCCAAATGTTTCAAAAAAATGGTTCAAATGGCTCTGAGCACTATGGGACTCAACTGCTGAGGTCATCAGTCCCCTAGAACTTAGAACTACTTAAACCTAACTAACCTAAGGACATCACACACATCCAGGCCCGAGGCAGGATTCGAACCTGCGACCGTAGCGGTCGCGCGGTTCCAGATTGTAGCGTCTAGAACCACTCGGCCACACCAGCCGGCCCCAAATGTTTCACTTGTATCTGTTTACTTGTCATCTCATTACTCGTTTTTTATTTAAACAGTGATTTTCATCACTGAGTAAGGAAACATATACGGTACATTAATACACTCCTGGAAATTGAAATAAGAACACCGTAAATTCATTGTCCCAGGAAGGGGAAACTTTATTGACACATTCCTGGGGTCAGATACATCACATGATCACACTGACAGAACCACAGGCACATAGACACAGGCAACAGAGCATGCACAATGTCGGCACTAGTACAGTGTATATCCACCTTTCGCAGCAATGCAGGCTGCTATTCTCCCATGGAGACGATCGTAGAGATGCTGGATGTAGTCCTGTGGAACGGCTTGCCATGCCATTTCCACCTGGCACCTCAGTTGGACCAGCGTTCGTGCTGGACGTGCAGACCGCGTGAGACGACGCTTCATCCAGTCCCAAACATGCTCAATGGGGGACAGATCCGGAGATCTTGCTGGCCAGGGTAGTTGACTTACACCTTCTAGAGCACGTTGGGTGGCACGGGATACATGCGGACGTGCATTGTCCTGTTGGAACAGCAAGTTCCCTTGCCGGTCTAGGAATGGTAGAACGATGGGTTCGATGACGGTTTGGATGTACCGTGCACTATTCAGTGTCCCCTCGACGATCACCAGTGGTGTACGGCCAGTGTAGGAGATCGCTCCCCACACCATGATGCCGGGTGTTGGCCCTGTGTGCCTCGGTCGTATGCAGTCCTGATTGTGGCGCTCACCTGCACGGCGCCAAACACGCATACGACCATCATTGGCACCAAGGCAGAAGCGACTCTCATCGCTGAAGACGACACGTCACCATTCGTCCCTCCATTCACGCCTGTCGCGACACCACTGGAGGCGGGCTGCACGATGTTGGGGCGTGAGCGGAAGACGGCCTAACGGTGTGCGGGACCGTAGCCCAGCTTCATGGAGACGGTTGCGAATGGTCCCCGCCGATACCCCAGGAGCAACAGTGTCCCTAATTTGCTGGGAAGTGGCGGTGCGGTCCCCTACGGCACTGCGTAGGATCCTACGGTCTTGGCGTGCATCCGTGCGTCGCTGCGGTCCGGTCCCAGGTCGACGGGCACGTGCACCTTCCGCCGACCACTGGCGACAACATCGATGTACTGTGGAGACCTCACGCCCCACGTGTTGAGCAATTCGGCGGTACGTCCACCCGGCCTCCCGCATGCCGACTATACGCCCTCGCTCAAAGTCCGTCAACTGCACATACGGTTCACGTCCACGCTGTCGCGGCATGCTACCAGTGTTAAAGAATGCGATGGAGCTCCGTATGCCACGGCAAACTGGCTGACACTGACGGCGGCGGTGCACAAATGCTGCGCAGCTAGCGCCATTCGACGGCCAACACCGCGGGTCCTGGTGTGTCCGCTGTGCCGTGCGTGTGATAATTGCTTGTACAGCCCTCTCGCAGTGTCCGGAGCAAGTATGGTGGGTCTGACACACCGGTGTCAATGTGTTCTTTTTTCCATTTCCAGGAGTGTATAAAGGACCTGTGGACGGCACAACTCTGATACTGGCCGTTTATTAAATAAAATAACCTTATATTGTAACTGTCATCGGTTACTATTCTACATCCTATAAAGGAAAATTAACGGAGTGCATCTGCATCGATTATGAATAAAATACATAATTATTATCAGTTTCAGATACATTTATGTGGTGTAAGGGCAACAACAGATAATTATTACGTACTGCTCGCTGAAGAACCTTCCTTTCATCTCATGTAAGGGTACCCATGGCTTGAAGAAGGTCGCTTGACTGACTCTAGTGGTCCTTAAATATACACGCATTACGTTATCTTTCGGTGATTTCCTTGATGATTTTCTTTAAATACATCGTAATTGTGCTACACTTTTTACAGAAAATATTTTGAAAGCTACAGTTCAAAATGGTTCAAATGGCTCTGAGCACTATGGGACTCAACATCTTAGGTCATAAGTCCCCTAGAACTTAGAACTACTTAAACCTAACCTAAGGACATCGCACACACCCATGCCCGAGGCAGGATTCGAACCTGCGGCCGTAGCAGTCCCGCGGTTCCGGACTGCAGACCCAGAACCGCACGGCCACCGCGGCCGGCGAAAGCTACAGTTATGACTCACAAAAAGTCCAGCTGTTACCGACATAGTGATGATGTCAGTCCTTGTCTACATATTCAGCCTTCAATGTGACACATTTTTCTCGATTTGACGTAGTCATTGCTTGTTGAAATCTGTATTTCGAATGTTCCGGAAACGTTTCGTCTCGAAACTCATCTCATCTTGCCGTTATGGAAATTACTTCCAAGCAATTCTTTCTGCGTCCAGGGAAAGAGAAACAAGTCGCAGGGTGCCATGCAAAAAGAACACAGCCGTGAGGGAAATTCGGCAGAAAGAAGCAACACGTTTGTTTGTCTGTGTGTTCTGCGCAGAATGAGCCGAGCCTTTGTCGCGGAGCAAGAACGTCCCATTTGACTACTAGCGTACGACGCTTCGTTAGGACAGCAAGAGGTTTCGGCATCACGCTCTAGTTTCGCGTTGCCACTAACGAGTATAATGTGTTAGCATCACAGCGTGGAAACCTCAAGGAACACCCAGCATAAAGTTCCCCGATGATGGCTGGGTCCTCACCTTTTACGGGACTGGTGAATCCACAAGTTTTCACTGCGCTCGATTTGCTCCTTTCTCTCTGGCTCACAGTGATACATCCAGTTTTCGTACATGCTGCCTAGTCAGTTTAAGAAGTTATTGGCGTAAGATAGCTAGAGCATCGGTTCGGCGGTTTCTTCGGCGGCGACCTTTGCCACGTTCGAAATGCCGCGCTGATCTTACAAACTGATCCGTCATTGATTTTAATTTTTTGCGCTGTTGCTTTGTTTGCGATTCGCCGTCGTCGAACATGGTGGCTTCCGCGTCTCTTGTGATTCGTTTTTCTTTGTAGAGAGATGGTCTGCCATTTGGTTCTTCGTGATTTAGACTTGCTTGACCACATTGGCAGCGTCTGCATCAGAGCCAATGTGTGACGTGATAGTGTATTCTTGCTGTACACTTACACCGTCTCAGCAAGAATTGTTGCAGTGTTATACGCCTTTAAACTGTAAAGTGCAGACTTCCCGTGGACTGGTCTCAAGGCGCGTTAGCAGCCTGTACTTCTGGATGGTTCAGCTCAGTGACAAACGGAGAGTGCACAATTTCCATCGATTCTTGGAGGGACGTAGATATATTACCTTTAATACAGAGATTAAATTACATCAGTACTTGTTGTAATATTTGTAGAACATTCCGTCTGTCGTTGGAGGAACATGGCATATTAATAACTTGAATACACAGTATTAATGTTCCATAGTAATATTTATTTAATAGTTTATTCTGAACCGGCTTTCAGCTTCTTAGCCTATCGTCAGATAACTTAATACTAAACATAGAGTCTACGCAACTTCAGCAAGAATTCATAGGTCTACAAAGAGTGCTGTACACAGATATGTGACATTTTGTGACTACATCAATACAAAATACAAGGAGAATGTGCGAGTAATACCTAAGAGGCGAGATACTGGCAGAAGTACAGCTGTGAGGACGGGACGTGGGTCGTGCTTGGGTAGCTCAGATGGTAGAGCACTTGTCCGCAAAAGACAAAGGTCCCCAGTTCGAGTCTCGGTCCGGCCCAGAGTTTTAATCTGCCAGGAAGTATCATATCAGCGCACACTCCTCTGCAGAGTCAAACTTTCATTCTGGAAACATCCCCCAGGCTGTGGCTAAGTCATGTCTCCGCAATATCCTTTCTTCCATAAGTGCTAGTTCTGCAAGGTTCGCAGAGAACTTTTTTGAAGTTTGGAAGGTAGGAGACGAGGTACTGGCGGAAGTTAAGCTATGAGGAAGGGGCATGAGCCGCGCTTGGGTAGCTCAGATGGTAGAGCACGTGCCCTCGAAAGGCAAAGGTCTCGAGTTCGAGTCTCGGTTCGGAACACAGTTTTAATCTGCCAGGATGTTTCAATACCTAAAGGGAGACTGAACAAATAAATGTTATATTACAGCATATTCAAATATTAAAACTAGATGAATGCGTAAGCCAAAAACGTTGTAGAAGTAAGTAAGGACACAGGCTACTGTGTCATATGGGCAGACTGGTGAATGTGACGAACAGATCGAAAAAAGGGGAGGACAGTGAAATCCGAAGAATATGTGCCTGGAACAGTTATAACAAGCTTATCATCTAATGGTGAGACAAATAATAACTGACTGATGCCACTTTTATTAGGGTGAGTAGTGGAACTGTGATCATTAAAGCCCAGATCAGGATTCTCTAATTGATATTTATTAATGGCCAGAATTTCAACTAACGATAGTTTTCTGCCTTTAACTCCTTTATGGAGAACATCACATTGTACTTCACATAAATCACATTCATACAGAGCATGTTCAGCAAAGGTGGAATCATTCTTTCTCAGTCCCCAACGCCTTTCATGCTCAAGAAGTCTAGTGGTTATAGCCGCACCTGATTGACTTACTTATACTTCCCACACAGATTGCACGAATTTCTGCAAATTGCACTTTGTTCTAAAGGTGCAATCATATCTTCACTGCTGAGCAGAAGCTGGGCATCGGTATCCCTAGTGTACGAAGGTGGAGTAAATTTGCTGGATTTTAGTTTCCTGACAAGAGCCTAGCATGCCGGCCCATTTGTTATCGGTGAGGTTTCGTGCTACCTGAGGTGGATAAACGAGTGCTGCCATCCTCTGTCTCTTCTTTTTGCTGAGTATGTTGTCAATTAGTGTAGGACTGTAACCATTTCTCTGTGCTATTCTTTAGTTATTTTCAATTATTTTTCAACATCTGACATAGTTTGTGGTATAGGCAGTAGGCAGCGTACCACAGAGTAGGAGGCTGTATGTTTGCGTTTTATGGGATGCTGGAAACTTGCTAGTATTACTAAGACTGTTGAGGTCACTTGCCTGTCTACTTAAATACATGCTGTTGCTTACTGATGTCAATGGTGATGTCTAAAAAGTTGCTAAATTCTCCTCCCAACTCCATTGTAAACTTGATTTTACTCTGGCGTGAAGACAAAAGTCGAAAAAATGTATTTAATTGTCTGGTAGTATCTGTTCATAAGCACAGTACATCATAACTACCAGACTGACTGAGCATGAAAGGACTTGGAGACTGAAGAAGAAATATTCCACCGTTGCTGAACACGCTCTGAATGAATGTCATTCATATGATGTAACATATGATATTCTCCATAAAGGAACTAAAGGCAGAAAACTAGCGTTACTTGAAATACTGGCCATTAATAAACAGCAATCAGAGCATCCTGACCTGGTCCTTAATGATGAAACACAGTTCCTCTAGTCGCCCTTATTAATGTGGCAGCAGCCAATTATTATTTCTCTCGCCATTAGATGATACGCTTGTTATAACTGTTCCACGCACACATTCCATAGATTTCTGGCCGGCCGGAGTGGCCGTGCGGTTCTAGGCGCTGCAGTCTGGAGCCGAGTGACCGCTACGGTCGCAGGTTCGAATCCTGCCTCGGGCATGGATGTGTGCGATGTCCTTAGGTTAGTTAGGTCTAATCAGTTCTAGGCGACTGATGACATCATAAACTAAGTAGCATAGTGCTCAGAGCCATTTTGAACCATAGATTTCTTTGTCATCGTCTCCCCTCCTCCCCCCCCCCCCTCCCCAAACCCTCTACACGCTTTTTCTTCGTCCGTCACATTCACCAGTATGTCCATATAACATACCAGACTGTGCCATTACTCGCTTGGCTTACGCATTCACATAGTTTTAATATGTGAACGTAAGATTTATTTGTTCAGCGTCTATTTAGATATTACATTATCCTTGTCTTTTCTATTGACATAGTAACAAAAGTCACATATCTCTGTGCATCAATCTTTGTACAGCTATGAATTCTCGCTGAAGTTGTGTGGACTATCTGTTTAGTATTAAGTTACCTGAAGGAAGCCTAGCAAGCCGAAAGCCAGTTCATAATGAACCAGTAAATAAATATTGCCGTGGAACTTTAATACCGTGAATTCAAGTTATTAACAATAATTTTGACTTAAGATTTGGATTGTTCTTTGAATTACCTTTCATTTGATATGCCTTTCGAGCTTATAAAATAATTATCTCAAAAATAGTTGTAATTAATCTTTAATTATACGATCTCAAATTAATTTCCGCTGACGATTTGAGACCACCGTCAGCTTGACTAACAAGCGGACTAGGGGCATGTGATGGGGAATGAATTTTCAGCGCCCACAAATCAATTAATTTTACAATACCGCAAGGTGAAAGCCCTGTGCTGTCGTTTGTGAGGGCCGCTTTTGCCTCGCCCTGCACTGTCCTACTGCCACAATGGTAAGAGACTGCCACCTGATTCTTTCCGCATAATAATTTGCATACTGCAACGACCAGTCATGTTAGCAGTGACAAATCTTTATCGCCCCAATCCGGCCTCTTTTTAAAAAAAAAAAAAAAAAAAAAAAAAAAATTTGGGCTCGCTCACTATAAAGTATTTGCTTTTTTATTTTTAGATGCAGGCAAATTTTAAAGAACGGAGCACTCCTTCTTTCGCTCGCCATAGTACTGGCAATATTTTCTGAATAGTAAATTTTGACTAGGAACGATGGGTATGGTTATGATCTTGTAATGCTGTGAGCATATTTTGAACATTCCTTTATTAATATTTAAAATCCACAAAATATGGAGACATTGTACTTGCTTTTTACCGTATAGGTTAAAACGTCCCCTTAGAAAATTACATATTACTGTGCTGGTAAACCTCTTACGTTATTTGATTTTCAAACAGCTGAGCAAAACTGAACGTACTCAGACATTTCTCTCTTTCCTTATTATGATCATCACTAAACTGACACACAATATTTTTAGCGCAACGCAATCTGACTTTCAATAATCCCTACTAAACAATGGCCCTGACTAACAATAACCTATACCTTTCATGAATCACTTACCTCACAAAAATCTTCGTTACTCGAACTACTGCAATACAGCGAGCGCCGATACTGCCAGCTAAAGGAAAGATCCGACTTATGAAGGCACTAACTACTGATAGGCATAGTTAGCAAATGAAAGATTTTGATAGAGAACAAACAATGTATTTACCTTAATAGTATTCGAAAGTCATAATATATATATATATATATCAGTTCATGACATCCGGTCTTACAAACTTCTTTTTTCTGACGGACACACGTCCAGATTGCCCGCTAACAAAACTCTGCCATCTCTCTCCCCACATCCACCACTGCTGGCAGCTCACCTCCAACTGCGCAACGCTACGCGCTCTTCACATCCAACTGCCCAACACTACAATAGCAAATATTCCAACAATGCAAATCAGCCACTGACTGCACACAGCACAGTCAGTGATTTTCATACAGAGCGATACGTGGCGTTACCAACATAAAAACCTAAACAGCCTACTTAGAAGGTTCCCCTGATGATGCGGTTTGAAGCCGGACGTGTTCCGATAAACAAAAATTTTACCAGCTGTAAGAGGAGTCCTTCCTAACATCACATCTTGGAGTGATCCAGTTTAGTACACCGTTTTCGCCGTGCTCGTTCCACTCGCGAGATGATAGTAAGTTCTGTCAGTACCGCCATTCTGCGGCATTCGCAGTCAGTACTGGTTACCGCTCGGTAGGCCAGGCACTATTTAAGATGATTACTGAATAATTCCAATCCCAAAGAAAGCAGGTGTTGACAGGTGAAAAATTACCGAACTTCCAGTTTAATAAGTCACGGCTGCAAAATACTAACGCGAATTCTCTACAGACGAATGGAAAAACTGGTAGAAACCGACCTCGGGGAAGATCAGTTTGGATTCCGTAGAAATGTTGGCACACGCGAGGCAATACTGACCCTACGACTAATCTTACAAGGGAACCTCCCCATCGCACCCCCCTCAGATTTAGGTATAAGTTGGCACAGTGGAAAGGCCTTGAAAAACTGAACACAGATTAATCGAGAAAACAGGAAGAAGTTGTGTGGAACTACGAAAAAAATAAGCAAAATATACAAACTGAGTAGTCCATGCGCAAGATAAGCAACATCAAGGAGAATGTAAGCTCAGGAGCGCCGTGGTCCCGTGGTTAGCGTGAGCACCTGGGGAACGAGAGGTCCTTGGTTCAAGTCTTACTTCGAGTGAAAATTTCAATTTCTTTATTTTCGCAAAGTTATGATCTGTCCCCCCCCCCCCCCCCATGAACCATGGACCTTGCCGTTGGTGGGGAGGCTTGCGTGCCTCAGCGATACAGATGGCCGTACCGTAGGTGCAACCACAACGGAGGGGTATCTGTTGAGAGGCCAGACAAACATGTGGTTCCTGAAGAGGGGCAGCAGCCTTTTCAGTAGTTGCAGGGGCAACAGTCTGGATGATTGACTGATCTGGCCTTGTAACATTAACCAAAACGGCCTTGCTGTGCTGGTACTGCGAACGGCTGAAAGCAAGGGGAAACTACAGCCGTAATTTTTCCCGAGGACATGCAGCTCTACTGTATGATTAAATGATGATGGCGTCCTCTTGGGTAAAATATTCCGGAGGTAAAATAGTCCCCCATTCGGATCTCCGGGCGGGGACTACTCAAGAGGACGTCGTTATCAGGAGAAAGAAAACTGGCGTTCTACGGATCGGAGCGTGGAATGTCAGATCACTTAATCGGGCAGGTAGGTTAGAAAATTTGAAAAGGGAAATGGATAGGTTAAAGTTAGATATAGTGGGAATTAGTGAAGTTCGGTGGCAGGAGGAACAAGACTTTTGGTCAGGTGATTACAGGGTTATAAATACAAAATCAAATAGGGGTAATGCAGGAGTAGGTTTAATAATGAATAAAAAAATAGGAGTGCGGATTAGCTACTACAAACAGCATAGTGAACGCATTATTGTGGCCAAGATAGACACAAAGCCCATGCCTACTACAGTAGTACAAGTTTATATGCCAACTAGCTCTGCAGATGATGAAGAAATAGATGAAATGTATGACGAGATAAAAGAAATTATTCAGGTAGTGAAGGGAGACGAAAATTTAATAGTCATGGGTGACTGGAATTCGTCAGTAGGAAAAGGGAGAGAAGGAAACATAGTAGGTGAATATGGATTGGGGGGAAGGAATGAAAGAGGAAGCCGCCTTGTAGAATTTTGCACAGAGCATAACTTAATCATAGCTAACACTTGGTTCAAGAATCATGAAAGGAGGCTGTATACATGGAAGAAGCCAGGAGATACTGACAGGTTTCAGATAGATTATATAATGGTAAGACAGAGATTTAGGAACCAGGTTTTAAATTGTAAGACATTTCCTGGGGCAGACGTGGATTCTGACCACAATCTATTGGTTATGAACTGCAGATTGAAACTGAAGAAACTGCAAAAAGGTGGGAATTTAAGGAGATGGGACCTGGATAAACTGAAAGAACCAGAGGTTGTAGAGAGTTTCAGGGAGAGCATAAGGGAACAATTGACAGGAATGGGGGAAAGAAACACAGTAGAAGAAGAATGGGTAGCTCTGAGGGATGAAGTGGTGAAGGCAGCAGACGATCAAGTAGGTAAAAAGACGAGGGCTAATAGAAATCCTTGGGTAACAGAAGAAATATTGAATTTAATTGATGAAAGGAGAAAATATAAAAATGCAGTAAATGAAGCAGGCAAAAAGGAATACAAACGTCTCAAAAATGAAATCGACAGGAAGTGCAAAATGGCTAAGCAGGGATGGCTAGAGGACAAATGTAAGGATGTAGAGGCTTGTCTCACTAGGGGTAAGATAGATACTGCCTACAGGAAAATTAAAGAGACCTTTGGAGAGAAGAGAACCACTTGTATGAATATCAAGAGCTCAGATGGAAACCCAGTTCTAAGCAAAGAAGGGAAGGCAGAAAGGTGGAAGGAGTATATAGAGGGTTTATACAAGGGAGATGTACTCGAGGACAATATTATGGAAATGGAAGAGGATGTAGATGAAGACGAAATGGGAGATAAGATACTGCGTGAAGAGTTTGACAGAGCACTGAAAGACCTGAGTCGAAACAAGGCCCCGGGAGTAGACAACATTCCACTAGAACTACTGATGGCCTCGGGAGAGCCAGTCATGACAAAACTCTACCATCTAGTGAGCACGATGTATGAGACAGGTGAAATACCCTCAGACTTCAAGAAGAATATAATAATTCCAATCCCAAAGAAAGCAGGTGTTCACAGATGTGAAAATTACCGAACTATCAGTTTAATAAGTCACAGCTGCAAAATACTAACGCGAATTCTTTACAGACGAATGGAAAAACTGGTAGAAGCCGACCTCGGGGAAGATCAGTTTGGATTCCGTAGAAATGTTGCAACACGTGAGGCAATACTGACCTTACGACTTATCTTGGAAGAAAGATTAAGAAAAGGCAAACCTACGTTTCTAGCATTTGTAGACTTAGAGAAAGCTTTTGACAATGTTGAATGGAATACTCTCTTTCAAATTCTGAAGGTGGCAGGGGTAAAATACAGGGAGCGAAAGGCTATTTACAATTTGTACAGAAACCAGATGGCAGTTATAAGAGTCGAGGGGCATGAAAGGGAAGCGGTGGTTGGGAAAGGAGTGAGACAGGGTTGTAGCCTCTCCCCGATGTTATTCAATCTGTATATTGAGCAAGCAGTAAAGGAAACAAAAGAAAAGTTCGGAGTAGGTATTAAAATTCATGGAGAAGAAGTAAAAACTATGAGGTTCGCCGATGACATTGTAATTCTGTCAGAGACAGCAAAGGACTTGGAAGAGCAGTTGAACGGAATGGACAATGTCTTGAAAGGAGGATATAAGATGAACATCAACAAAAGCAAAACGAGGATAATGGAATGTAGTCGAATTAAGTCGGGTGATGCTGAGGGAATTAGATTAGGAAATGAGACACTTAAAGTAGTAAAGGAGTTTTGCTATTTAGGGAGTAAAATAACCGATGATGGTCGAAGTAGAGAGGATATAAAATGTAGACTGGCAATGGCAAGGAAAGCGTTTCTGAAGAAGAGAAATTTGTTAACATCGAGTATAGATTTAGGTGTCAGGAAGTCGTTTCTGAAAGTATTTATATGGAGTGTAGCCATGTATGGAAGTGAGACATGGACGATAACTAGTTTGGACAAGAAGAGAATAGAAGCTTTCGAAATGTGGTGCTACAGAAGAATGCTGAAGATAAGGTGGGTAGATCACGTAACTAATGAGGAGGTATTGAATAGGATTGGGGAGAAGAGAAGTTTGTGGCACAACTTGACTAAAAGAAGGGATCGGTTGGTAGGACATGTTTTGAGGCATCAAGGGATCACAACTTTAGCATTGGAGGGCAGCGTGGAGGGTAAAAATCGTAGAGGGAGACCAAGAGATGAATACACTAAGCAGATTCAGAAGGATGTAGGTTGCAGTAGGTACTGGGAGATGAAGAAGCTTGCACAGGATAGAGTAGCATGGAGAGCTGCATCAAACCAGTCTCAGGACTGAAGACCACAACAACAACAACATGATCTGTCCGTCCGCTCATTGACGTCTCTGTCCACTGTAATAAGTTTATTGTCTGTGTTTTGCGACCGCACTCCAAAACCGTGCGATTAGTAGACGAAAGGACGTGCCTCTCCAATGGGAACCGAAAACATTTGATTGCAAGGTCATAGGTCAACCGATTCCTCCACATGAAAACACGTCTGATATATTCTATACGACACTGGTGACGGCATGTGCTTCACATGACAGGAATATGTTGTCGTCCCACCTAACTTGTACACTTGGCGAACGGATAAAAAGATTCTTCTACCTTGCCCGATTTAGGTTTTCTTGTGGATGTGATAATCCTTTCCAAAAAAGTGATGAAAAGATAAGAGTTTGTCACATAACCTGCAACAAATGAATGCAACAGTTTCACAGTCGCACAGTTTTGCCTGTGCTCTATCAAAACATATGTTTTTAACGTTTTCAAATTTTTCCGTCTGTAGACCGTCAAACTCTTCATATGTCAAAGCAAATCTGAACATGTCCTGGAATTTTGGAGAGCGAAGTTGATTATGTGTGAGTGCCTGAACTCTGATAATTGTCTGAAAACAAAAAATTAAAATTTTCACTCGAGGGTAGACTTGATCCAAGGACCTTTCATTCCGCAGGTGCTCACGCTAACCACGGGACCACAGCGCTCCTGAGCTCACTGTCGTTGATGTTGCATATCCTCCGCATGGACTCCTCAGTTTGTATATTTTGCTTATTTTTTTCATAGTTCCACACAACTTCTTCCTGTTTTCTCGATTGATCTGTGTTCAGTTTTTCAAGGCCTATTCACTGTGCCAACGTATAACTAAATCTGAGGGGGGGGGGGGGGGGGGGCGATGGGGAGGTTCCCTTGTTAGAAGATAGATTAAGGAAAGGCAAACCTACGTTTCTAGCATTTGTAGACTTAGAGAAACCTTTTGACAGTGTTGACTGGAATACTCTCTTTCAAATTCTGAAGGTGGCAGGGGTAAAATACAGGGGCGAAAGGTTATTTACAATTTGTACAGAAACCAGATGGCAGTTATAAGAGTCGAGGGGCATGAAAGAGACGCAGTGGTTGGGAAGGGAGTGAGACAGAGTTGTAGCCTCTCCCCGATGTTATTCAATCTGTATATTGAGCAAGCAGTAAAGAAAACAAAAGAAAAATTCGGAGTAGGTATTAAAATCCATGGAGAAGAAATAAAAACTTTGAGGTTCGCCGATGACATTGTGATTCTGTCAGAGACAGCTAAGGACTTGGAAGAGCAGTTGAACGGAGTGGATAGTGTCTTGAAAGGAGGATATAAGATGAATGAACATCAACAAAAGCAAAACGAGGATAATGGAATGTAGTCAAATTAAATCGGGTGATGCTGAGGGATTTAGATTAGGAAATGAGACACTTAAAGTAGTAAAGGAGTTTTGCTATTTAGGGAGTAAAATAACTGATGATGGTCGAAGTAGAGAGAATATAAAATGTAGACTGGCAATGGCAAGGAAAGCGTTTCTGAAGAAGAGAAATTTGTTAACATCGAGTATATATTTAAGTGCCAGGAAGTCGTTTCTGAAAGTATTTGTATCGAGTGTAGCCATGTATGGAAGTAAAAAATGGACAATAAATAGTTTGGACAAGAAGAGAATAGAAGCTTTCGAAATGTGGTGCTACAGAAGAATACTGAAGATTAGATAGGTAGATCACGTAACTAATGAGGAGGTATTGAATACATTTGGGGAGAAGAGGAGTTTGTGGCACAACTTGATTAGAAGAAGGTATCGGTTGGTAGGACATGTTCTGAGGCATCAAGAGATCAGCAATTTAGTATTGGTGGGCAGCGTGGAGGGTAAAAATCGTAGAGGGAGACCAAGAGATGAATACACTAAGCGGATTAAGAAGGATGTAGGTTGCAGAAGGTATTGGGGGATGAAGAAGCTTGCACAGGATAGAGTACGACGGAGAGCTGCATCAAACCAGTCTCTGGTCTGAAGACCACAACAACAACAACTGAATAATTGTATGAAGTGTCCTGCCCGGGCTTCCGCTAGCTTCCTTGCCGATAATCAACGCTCTCCATGGTTTCTCTCCTCAAATTATCACATAGTTCAGGTGCTGGACCACGCTAAGTCAAGGCTTTAATATCAACTGAATGTTTTCTATGCAGTATTCTTGACCTGCAGCTAGGAAAGAAAAGGAACTGCTTTTTACGAATGTAACGTCGTACATCTAAATCAGGGTACCTCCCCTTCCATTTGTGTGTTACTGTAAGTACACTGTACTATGGTTTACCAGAACAGACGCATTTCCTCTGGTCTGTGGCTTCCCCTGTTGTCCCGTACACTATTTGAATTAGCTATCGACTGAACCTCTGATAGAGGAAACAAAGTTCCGTGCCAGCCACGGTCGGGACAGCACCCAACAGCTACGTGGATGACAGCTCTCATCGGCTTCCGGGAACGAAGAATTCGTCTGCTCCTTTAATCACCTTCGTTAAAATTCAGTAGCTGTCACGTCATCGCCTCTAACAGACCACTAATGGCTACGTAGGGTGGATAAGAAATACTCCGCTTTATACGCTAAAGCGTCAAAGAAACTGGTACAGGCATGCATATTCAAATACAGAGATATGTAAACAGACAGAATGTGGTGCTTCGGTCGGCAACGCCTGTGTAAGACAACAAGAGTCTGGTGCAGTTGTTGGATCGGTTACTGCTGTTACAGTGGCACGTTATTAAGATTTAAGTGAGTTTTAACGTGGTGTTATAGTAGACGCACAAGCGATGGAACACAGCATCTGCGGGGTAGTGATGAAGTGGGGATTTTCAGGTACGACCATTTCACGAGTGTACCGTGAACATCAGGAATCCAGTAAAACATCAAATCTCCGACACCGCTGCGGCCGGAAAAAAGATCCTGCACGATCGGGACCGACCAGGACTGAAGTGCATCGTTAAACGTGACTTCCAGAAATTGCTGCAGATTTCAATGCTGGCCCATCAACAATAAAAAGCGTGTGAACCAATCATCGAAACATCGTCGATATGGGCTTTCGGAGCCGAAGGCCCACTGGTGTACCCTTGCTGACTGCACGACACAAAGTTTTACGCCTCGCCTGTGTCCGTCAACACCGACATTTGACTGTTGATGACTGAAAACATGTTTCCTGGTCGGACGAGTCTCGTTTTAAATAGTGTCGAGCGGATGGACCTGTACGATTATGGAGACAACCTCATAAATCCATGGACTCTGCATGTCAGCAGGGGACTATGCTAGCAGGTGGAGATTCTCTAATGGTGTGGGGCTTGTGTAGATGGAGTGATATGAGACCCCTGATAAATCTGAATACCACTCTGACAGGTGACACGCACTTAAGCATCCTTTCTGACTACTTGCTTTCGTTCATGTCCATTGTGCATTGGGATGGACTTGGGCAATTCCAGGCGGACAGTGTGACACTCCACACGTCCAAAATTGCTACAGAGTGGCTCCATGAACACTCTTTTGAATTTAAACACTTCCGTTGGCTGCCAAACCCCCCCCGGCTTGAACATTATTGAGCATACGTGGGCTGCCTTGCAAAGTGCTGTTCAGAAGAGATCTCCACCCCCTCGTAATCTTACGGATTTACGGACAGCCCCCCAGTATTCAGTATGTCAGTTCCCTCCGGCAGTACTTCAGACATTAGTAAAGTCCATGTCACGTCGTGTTGTGGCACTTCTGAGTGCTCGCGGGGGCCCTGCACGATATTAGGCAGGTGTAACAGTTTCTTTGGGCATTCAGAGTTATTCTCAGTATATTACGAGTGAAAGTTTCTTGAAATTACAGCAACCTCTTGCCCTTCTTTTTGTTTTGTTCGTAATTTTTAGTATCTCATTACCGGTATCGAACCGTCTAGCGATTCATCTTCAGTCGGTACGTATTTATTGATTGTTTGCAGCAGTGTGAGTGTCGTGCAGTGCTGTTAGTAACCGTTAGTTGGTTGTTGGTGCACACAGTAATCTAGAAAGAATAATGAACGCTTTCCAGCGATGTTAACTTTAGTGCACTTCACACACTTAGCCACAAGTAATACGTTCCACATACTTTACGTATTACGTGTGGCTATGTGTGTGAACTGCATTAAAAATAACGTGCAAAAATGTTGCAGAACATAGAGAATGCCACATTGAAGGTTGAAACCCTGAGGTCGGAGAAGCCAGCTTAACGAGATATGGAAGTAAACTTGTGTACCGCTTTGTCTAGCATTACTGTTTTTCATATTATTTACAACTAACATGCGTACAAGTTCACCCGTACTGTATTGTTTATTTATATGTACTTCTTTATTTCCTGCGGGGGAACAAGGAGAACGAGCCTGGTTACTGGGAACTTATGTAGCAGGTTCTGTTTACTTTATTTGTCCGTAATGTTGCTCTGTTGTATCGTATTTACATTGTCCCTTGACAGAACGTGCTATCAATCAACGACAGACCCATTCACTACTCAGTGCTATTCGAAGAGCACAATACGATGGTGAAGTAGTACCGGTACGGTTTCGAAGAACTCACTGGCGTGCCCCTTGTGTGTGGGGAAGTATGCTGCAGAATCTTGCGTCAGAATCTTGCTCGCCGATGTAATGCTTGCATTGAGATTGATGGCCGTCAGTTTCTGCACATATTGCAAGATACACTACAAATGGTACATTCATTGTGTCAATTAGGGTAGAT
Organism: Schistocerca nitens; assembly: GCF_023898315.1. Lineage (NCBI taxonomy): Eukaryota > Metazoa > Arthropoda > Insecta > Orthoptera > Acrididae > Schistocerca > Schistocerca nitens. The sequence goes on from NC_064623.1 coordinate 124,442,775, forward strand.
AAAAAATATAAAGTAATGTGTTTTTACTCCTGTTATCTTCTTAAGCTGGCTTCTCAAACTCCAGATTCCCTATCTCATATTGTTCAGTGGAGCATCCTCAAAGTCCCGCTAAATTTTTGCACGCTCTTACGGAATGACCCTATATGTGGACACAGTCTGGAAAATTTGCTTCGAAAACAGTTAGCAGAAAATAAGCAATAAATTAGAACGTCGTATCTTATGCTAAAGATATAGCGCATGAACACTGAAAGTAAATTATGCGATAAGCCTGTTTTCCTTTCGGTTTCTTATGTGGAGTGTCAGTAATGAAAAGCTTCGAAAAGGTTTGGAGTTATGCGTGAAGTTTATTGGAATTTGCAATGTTTCCTCAACTAGTGGATAGATACAGTCCGGATTATTTGAGGGCTGTGAGTTATGCAGTCAGGAAATACACTGAAGAGCCAAAGTAACTGGTACATCTGCATGATATCGTGTAGGCCCTCGCGAGCACCCAGAAGTACACAACATGTGGCATGGACTCGACTAGTGTCTGAAATAGTGCTGGAGAGAAGTGACACCATGAATCCTGCAGGGCTGTCCATAAATCTGTAAGAGTACGAGGGGGTGGAGGTCTTTTCTGAACAGCACGTTGCAAGGCATCTTACGTATGCTCAATAATTTTCACGTCCCGAGAGTTTTTAGTGACCAGCGGAAGTGTTTAAACGCAGAAGAATGTTCGTAGAAATTCTGAACGTGTGGGGTGTCCCATTCTCCTGCTGGAATAGTCAAGTCCGTCGGAATGCACAATGGACATGAATGGGTGCAGGTGATCAGACAGAATGCTTACGTACGTGTCACCTGTCAGACTCGTATCTGGAAGTATGAGGGGTCCCATATCACTCCTACTGCACACCCGCCACACCTTTACAGAGTACCAGCTTAAACAGCCCCTGCTGACGTGCAGGGTCCATGGATTCATGAGGTTGTCTCCATACTCGTACACGTCGATCTTGTCGATACAATTTTAAATGAGTCGCATCCGACCAGGCAACATGTTTCCAGTTATCGACAGCCCAATCTCGGTGCTGACGGGCCCACGCGAGGCGTAAAGCTTTGCGTCGTGCAGTCATCAAACGTGCACGAGTGGGCCTTCGGCTACGAAAGCCCGTATCGATCATGTTTCGTTGAATGGTTCGCAGACTGACACTGCCGGCCCGTGTGGCCAAGCGGTTCTAGGCGCTTCAGTCAAGAACCGCGCGACCGCTACGGTCGCAGGTTCGAATCCTGCCTCGGGCATGGACGTGTGTGATGCCCTTAGGTTAGTTAGGTTTAAGTAGTTCTAAGTTCTAGGGGACTGATGACCTCAGATGTTAAGCCCCATAGTGCTCAGAACCATTTGAACCATTTTTAGACTGACACTTGTTGATGGCCTAGCATTGAAATATCCAGTAATTTGCGAAGGGTTGCAGTACTGTAACGTCTAAGTCGTCGTTTGTCCCTTTCTTGCAGGATCTTTTTCGGGCCGCAGCAACGTCGGAGATTTGATGTTTTGCCGGATTCCTGATATTCACGGTACGCTCGTGAAATGGTCGTACGGGAAAATGCCCACTTCATCGCTACCTCAGAGATGCTGAGTCCTATTGCCCGTGCACCGACCTTAACATCACGTTCCAGCTCACTTAAATCTCAATAAGCTGCCATTGTAGCAGCAGTAAGTTACCTAACAACTGCGCCAGACACTCGTCTTATACAGGCGTATTCTGCCTGTTTGCGTATCTCTGTATTTGAATACGGATCTCTATACCAATTTCTTTGGCGCTTAAGTGCATAAACACAATTTCTAAATTTAATGTACGACTTACTGTGTTGAACTTTTATCTTAAGACTATTGCTTTTAATGGGTGGATAATGTCAATTATAAAATTTGAAATTCAGTCAATAGCTGTATGAATTAATGAAATACAAATGTTTGTCGTCGTTGGAAGGCGTTAATTGGCAACCTGGAACTCAGTTTTCAAAAACAGCCACAAGTCGCACTTTGTATTTTTTATCGTCCGGTTTCCCTCTTCGAATAACCAAGAGCATCATCAGAATATACAGTTTAAGGTTGACTGACAGCAGTAAAGACTGCCTTTAAAGTTGTCTCACAGCTCTGAAGATTTATCTGGCTGTACTATAGTAGTTACACTTACGTTTAAATTACTTTTAAAGTACAGTCTGTTTCGTCTTTAGCGCTGTCAATGTCAATGTCATCATTTACTACTGCACTTTAAACGTAAATTTACAGGGTGTTTCAAAAATGACCGGTATATTTGAAACGGCAATAAAAACTAAACGAGCAGCGATAGAAATACACCGTTTGTTGCAATATGCTTGGGACAACAGTACATTTTCAGGCAGACAAACGTTCGAAATTACAGTAGTTACAATTTTCAACAACAGATGGCGCTGCGGTCTGGGAAACTCTATAGTACGATATTTTCCACATATCCACCATGCGTAGCAATAATATGGCGTAGTCTCTGAATGAAATTACCCGAAACCTTTGACAACGTGTCTGGCGGAATGGCTTCACATGCAGATGAGATGTACTGCTTCAGCTGTTCAATTGTTTCTGGATTCTGGCGGTACACCTGGTCTTTCAAGTGTCCCCACAGAAAGAAGTCACAGGGGTTCATGTCTGGCGAATAGGGAGGCCAATCCACGCCGCCTCCTGTATGTTTCGGATAGCCCAAAGCAATCACACTATCATCGAAATATTCGTTCAGGAAATTAAAGACGTCGGCCGTGCGATGTGGCCGGGCACCATCTTGCATAAACCACGAGGTGTTCGCAGTGTCGTCTAAGGCAGTTTGTACCGCCACAAATTCACGAAGAATGTCCAGATAGCGTGATGCAGTAATCGTTTCGGATCTGAAAAATGGGCCAATGATTCCTTTGGACGAAATGACGACCCCGACCAGTACTTTTTGAGGATGCAGGGACGATGGGACTGCAACATGGGGCTTTTCGGTTCCCCATATGCGCCAGTTCTGTTTATTGACGAAGCCGTCCAGGTAAAAATAAGCTTCGTCAGTAAACCAAATGCTGCCCACATGCATATCGCCGTCATCAATCCTGTGCACTATATCGTTAGCGAATGTCTCTCGTGCAGCAATGGTAGCGGCGCTGAGGGGTTGCCGCGTCTGAATTTTGTATGGATAGAGGTGTAAACTCTGGCGCATGAGACGATACGTGGACGTTGGCGTCATTTGGACCGCAGCTGCAACACGGCGAACGGAAACCCGAGGCCGCTGTTGAATCACCTGCTGCACTAGCTGCGCGTTGCTATCTGTGGTTGCTGTACGCAGTCGCCCTACCTTTCCAGCACGTTCATCCGTCACGTTCCCAGTCCGTTGAAATTTTTCAAACAGATCCTTTATTGTATCGCTTTTCGGTCCTTTGGTTACATTAAACCTCCGTTGAAAACTTCGTCTTGTTGCAACAACACTGTGTTCTAGGCGGTGGAATTCCAACACCAGAAAAATCCTCTGTTCTAAGGAATAAACCATGTTGTCTACAGCACACTTGCACGTTGTGAACAGCACACGCTTACAGCAGAAAGACGACGTACAGAATGGCGCACCCACAGACTGCGTTGTCTTCTATATCTTTCACATCACCTGCAGCGCCATCTGTTGTTGAAAATTGTAACTACTGTAATTTCGAAAGTTTGTCCGCCTGAAAATGTACTGTTGTCCCAAGCATATTGCAACAAACGGTGCATTTCTATCGCTGCTCGTTTAGTTTTTATTGCCGTTTCAAATATACCGGTCATTTTTGAAACACCCTGTAAGTAGTATAGTACAGCCAGATTATTCTTTAGAGCTGCCAGCCAACTTTGAAGGCGATCTTCAATGCTGACAGTCACCTTTAAACTGTATGTTCTGATGATTATCTTGTTCATTTTAAGTGCGAAACCGGTCGATAAAAAATTCAGAGTGCGACTTATGGCTGTTTTCGACTTAGTTTTAGCAGTCGGTCTCCATTAGGCAAGCCTGCTTTTGGTAAACTGGACTGAGTGTTCGTTTTAGCAGTTTCTACCGACTCTGTAGTCCCGCAGTATTGAATATCGTTTCTCACTATCTGCTAATCTTGTACCGCTGTTTCGTGACTGGGTCTGAGCGGTATAATTTTCTAGCACCATCGATCGCTAAGAAACAATTTGAGCCCCGTCGTAGAATCTTACCGGCGGGCCTGATTAACGCTCGGAGGGTGGGCTGTAATTTTGCCGCTACAACCGTATCATTCCGTTCTCGCCAGCAGCTGTGCCGGGGCAGCCCTTCACTTCCTCCTTATGAAAAGTGCCTTACCTATGCCGGACAGGTAGAAGCGAGTTCGCTTGGGAAATCACAGACGAGATCGCTGGATGAGCCGAACGCGGAGGCACCGAGTGAACCCCAACCCGGGACGTGGAAAGCGCTGACAATTCGGCGCCGAGCTGTCTCCCGTGTCGCTTCGCTGCACAAAATTATACTCCGGCCAGTTAAATGTGTTCTTTGACTGCCGACTAGAAATGAAATTCCCGTAATGAAAAAGCTGACTCTCTTCCTCTCCGCGCCTTTCTTTTATGTTTGACGTTTTAATAAGACAGCACTTTGTCTCCTTACGATGCAGCTCCCTCTGCCCCTTCGTCTTCTTTTGTTTCCGCCGAGTCGACGTCAGAAGAAGCGATTTCTGTTTGTTTTACGATTTAGCCGAGATGTCTCGTGGGCCAGTACCTATTCGTTCCGTTCGAGGATTTTTATGCCGTGGCTCGACATAAAAGTGGCCCGTAAAGTGGTTTCAGCGCTTCACAACATGGTTTAAACAGGAAAGAGATTTCTCCATCGTCATCGGCGGTGCACATTTCTATCAGTTTCTGAAAATTCATATCTACGCTTACTTCGGAAACAATAGTCCTACGGTGTGGAAAACCAACATTGAAACAGGAATCAGCATATACGTTACTATTGGTTAAAACTACTATGCAGAATATGGAACGCTCAGTCTTTAAATTGCAGTACCATGTACATACTATAAGTAAGTGCCTGAATACGTGCGTTTGTGTACGTGTGGCTGTTATACACATCTCTGGTTTTTCTGAACTGTTCTCTTGTTCTGTGTAGATCAGTGGTTGCCAACGTGAGGGTAATTACACCCTGAGTGATAAAATGAAATTTTCTGAGCGGTGAAAACCAAACGATTCGATTCTGTTTTAGTCACTAAACTAAATTATTTTCAAAAGATTGTTACGACTATCACAATTTTAAAGATTCTAATATTGATTGTATAAGTTATCAATAATTACTTTTTCTCAATTAGTTGTATTGATGCGACGGAAGTTACAGGTTCCTCACATAGTCCACCCACAACACACATATGTTGTGCGTTGTTCCGTACATCGTTGATGATGAAAATGAGACATCTACGTAACGAATGCTAAATATCTTAAGAAAATATTTTCTCCAGGTTGCAGATAGTACTTGCAGTGGTTCATAGATTGTTCAGATAAATGAATTATTTGACAACACGACTCCGCAGTACTGCATAAGGCAACTGTGGTGCTATAGCACTCCATCTTCAGGCCACGAGTGGCCTACCGGGACCATCCGACCGAAGTGTCATCCTCAGTGGAGGATGCGGATAGGAGGGGCGTGGGGTCAGCATACCGCTCTCCTGGTCTTTATGGTGGTATTCTTGACCGAAGCCGCTACTATTCGGTCGAGTAGCTTCTCAATTGGCATCACAAGGGTAGTGCACCCCGAAAAATTGCAACAGTGCATGGTGGCTTGGATGGTCACCCATCCAAGTGCCGACCACGCCCGACAGCGCTTAACTTCGGTGATCTCACGGGAACCGGTGTATCCACTGCGGAAAGACCGTTGCCTAACTGTGTTGCTATACACAGTTTTATTATTATTTATTTATCCAGTTTGTTTAGACCCTTAGGGGATCACATAAAGCAAATTATGACCTGTGGCTGTTATTTTTCTTGTTCTCCCAGAATTGTTTCATCATCTCGCTATGCTTAGCTCGACGTTCATCCGACCGCTTTCTTCTAGGTGCCTTGTGTTTCGCTTCTGATGAAATTTCCCAGCTGTAGACCTTATGTCTGAAGACGTTTCGATCTTGGATGTCTGTCGGTGAGATTTTTCATTTCATAGATCAATTTTCATCTGTTTTATCCAGACTGTTGTCGTTATCAGTTTTTGTCAGTACGTCAAAATTATTATTATTGTTATTCATTTTTGCCCTTAAGACAGAGATTGAACCAGAATAGTACACGATTATTATATTTTCCCCTTTTTACGTTTTCTTCTTCTTTTTCTATTCCCAGAACCTCGTCATTCTTCGACTGCGTTCGTGTTTCCTTTGTTCTGTCCATATTTTCTCCAGTCTCTTCCTTTCTTTTACTTCAAATTTCGTGTTCATAATTTTTTTTTCTGAATTTGTCTCGTTCATCAAGCACTTTTAATTGACTCCTGCTTGTTTTAGGTCTTCTTCTATTTCATGAAACCAGTTGGTTTTTTTGATTGAGTTGTTGGCTACTTCAAAAATCCTCTTTGTGAGTCTGGTGTCGTTCATTCTGTGTATGTGCCAAAGAATGATAACTGACGTTTTCTGATTATATCCGTGAGTTATTATTATTATTGTTATCAGAGTGGTTAGACACAAAGCATCGACAGCCTCAAGTCGTCCAATTTCTGCCAGTTCAGAAGTAAGGGGTGTACCAATAAAGTTATTTAGCAACAGTCAGTATACTGCACGCATATGACCCTGTTTGATTTTAAATGGGATTGCAGTGTGCTGGTCAAGGAAATGCCACAATGGAGAGGAGTAATGCAGGGGAAGCATGTTTTGTAACTACCCCCACTGTGGATAGTTGGCTTGCTTTTCTGAGGAGGACTTAAGGGTAGCACTTGCGATACTCAATGAATTCCTTTGTACACACACACACACACACACACACACACACACACACACACACAAATTAAATACAATTCATCTTTCACCATTAAAAAAAAGTATTCTAAGAAAAGTCTGTCATTCTACAGTTTACTTAGGTGCCAAAGTTGGTGATAATGTCGGAGAGGGGAGGGGCAACAAATGGTGGGAGGGGAACTGTGAGAGGATGAGGAGACAGGAGTACTTGCTAATGTCTAATTGCACTCAGGTCAATGGCTTAAGAAAGGTTAGGAACCACAGTTATAGGTGGTAGTTTCAGACCTGCACAAATATACAATTATCTATCCGCAGCTTTTGCTATACTTCTCACAGGACATATGAAGAACATTTATTGTTGATTTTGATATATAATCACTGATATGGACTGAACAGGGAATATTCCAAATGTGTACCATCGGCGATTTATGATTTCTTGTTATGTTACCAGTTAGATACTTATAGTATACTACCACTGTGTGTGTTGTGTTCCATTTTTGTTTCGTTTACACCTTTTGGGTATACTCTGAGTGTAAATCTTGTTTTATGTAGAGTCAATATTTTCTTAATCTTATTCAACTTCGTAACACGGTACGACTTGAAATGGCTCTAAGCACTTTGGGACTTAACATCTGAGGTCATCAGTCCCCTAGACTTAGAACTACTTAAACCTAACTAACCTAAGGACATCACACACATCCATGCCCGAGGCAGGATTCGAACCTACAACCGTAGCAGAGCGCGGTTCCGGACTGAAGCGCCTAGAACCGCTCGGTCATAGATGTCGGCCTGGTACGACTTAAACTGATGTCTACCATGAATTTTCAAAACAAACTGTCATATAACATTTCCTGTGTTGTGTGCAGGACGGGAGATAATGTTTGCAATGATCGCTATATCAAGAAGAAATGTACAGATAGCAGTGTTTGAAGGCTGTCCCCTATTTTTACCGAAACCGATATTGGAGTCTTCCTACACGTCGGTCAGGGGACCTGAAGATGGCGTAATATCTCGCCGAAATTGGTAGCCTAAAAAATAACAGCTTGGAAACTATACGGCTGAAAGGTGTTTGATTTGACATTTCATAAAGCTTTAATGTTTGCTGATGATAATTTGATTCATCGACAGACTGCAAAGAGTTTGGAAGTGCAGTTGAAGGGAATGGTCGTTAAGATTAACATCAACGAAAGCAAAACAATGCTAACGGAATGTTGCGTAGTCGAGTTAAATCAGCCGATGCTGAGGGAATCCGATTAGCAAACGAGAGAACAAATGCAGAAAAAGACATTTTTGGCACAATTTGACTAAAGGATATGACCAGTGCATAGGACGTATTGCATCAAAGATTGATGGGTTTCCTAAAGGGGGACATGTAGGTAGAGACAGTGGATAGATTCGGGTGGATGCAGGTTGCGCCAGTTGCGTAGAGATAAAAGAACTGCACAGGACCCACTGCCGGCCGAAGTGGCCGTGCGGTTAAAGGCGCTGCAGTCTGGAACCGCAAGACCGCTACGGTCGCAGGTTCGAATCCTGCCTCGGGCATGGATGTTTGTGATGTCCTTAGGTTAGTTAGGTTTAACTAGTTCTAAGTTCTAGGGGACTAATGACCTCAGCAGTTGAGTCCCATAGTGCTCAGAGCCATTTGAACAGGACCCACTACCGTAGAATGCCGCATAAAACCAGTCTTTTGACTGAGGGCCACAACAGCAACAACAAGGATAGGGGAGGACGCGAGATGTTACCTTGCGTGAGGATTGGTCGATAGAAATAGACGTATTTGCAAGCGTACCCAGAAAAGTGTAATAGTACCCTTTTTGTTTATGTTGTACAGGGTGATTCAAAAAGAATACCACAACTTTAGGAATTTAAAACTCTGCAACGACAAAAGGCAGAGCTAAGCACTATCTGTCGGCGAATTAAGGGAGCTATAAAGTTTCATTTAGTTGTACATTTGTTCGCTTGAAGCGCTGTTGACTAGGCGTCAGCGTCAGTTGATGCTAAGATGGCGACCGCTCAACAGAAAGCTCTTTGTGTTATTGAGTACGGCAGAAGTGAATCGACGACAGTTGTTCAGTGTGCATTTCGAACGAAGTATGGTGTTAAACCTTCTGATAGGTGGTGTATTAAACGTTGGTATAAACAGTTTACAGAGAATGGGTGTTTGTGCAAAGGGAAAAGTTCTGGACGGCCGAGAACGAGTGATGAAAATGTAGCACACATCCAGCAAGCATTTGTTCACAGCCCAGGAAAATCGACTCGCAGAGCTAGCAGAGAGCTGCAAATTCCACAATCAACTGTATGTAGAGTCCTACGAAAAAGGTTAGTTATGAAACCTTATGGTCTGAAATTGGTTCAAGCACTGACTGCAGCTGATAAGATTAAAAGAAACGATTTCTGTGATATTATCCTTGCTCAAATGGAAATAGATGAATCTTTCGTTTCAAAGATTGTGTTTAGTGAAGAAGCAACTTTCCACACTAACGGGAAAGTCAACCGTCACAATGTCTGTATATGGGGCACTGAGAATCCGCGGGAAACAACTCATTATGAACGTGACTCGCCTAAGGTGAACGTTTTCTGTGCCATTTCAGCCAATAAAGTTTTTGGTCCCTTTTGCTTCGAAGGCGCTACTGTAACTGGACTACAGTATCTGGATATGTTAGAGAATTGGCTGTTCCCTCAGCTCGAACAAGAAGCACAACAATTCATATTTCAGCAGGATGGAGCGCCACCACATTGGCACTTATCTGTCCGTAACTACCAGAACGTCAACTACCCGAGGCGATGGATCGGCCGCCAGGCAGCCCCTGACAGAGCACTTCATCACTGGCCTCCAAGAAGCCCTGATCTTACCCCCTGCGATTTTTTCTTATGGGGGTATGTTAAGGATATGGTGTTTCGGCCACCTGTCCCAGCCACCATTGGTGATTTGAAGCGAGAAATAACAGCAGCTATCCAAACTGTTACGCCTGATATGCTACAGAGAGTGTGGAACGAGTGGGAGTATCGGGTTGATATTGCTCGAGTGTCTGGAGGGGGCCATATTGAACATCTCTGAACTTGTTTTTGAGTGAAAAAAAAACCTTTTTAAATACTCTTTGTAATGATGTATAACAGAAGGTTATATTATGTTTCTTTCATTAAATACACATTTTTAAAGTTGTGGTAATCTTTTTGAATCACCCTGTATATTAACGGTCTGACAGATTAGTAACGGTCACATGAGACTTTTTGAAGATGATGCAATTATCTGGTAGTGTGATACAGTCTGAATAAAAGGATGCAATAGGAGAACAGGATGGTCAAAGCAGTCTGAATAGCAAGTAAGGGTGGCGCAGCAGAGGTTGTGCTGAGAAATCATTTAAAAAAAAAAAAATCGATACGTCGCTCATTTTCCGAGTTAATTAGAACTGAATTGACCAATCAGGCAGTTGGGCGCGCAAATTCAAGCGCCCCGCTAGATACAACTAGCGTCAGTTGTTCTCACAGCATAGATGGTAGCGCACGAGACTGCTCAGCCTTTGGCTCGCGATAGATTTAAATACCGTCCCATGTCGATTTTCTGTATCGATCTCTTCTTCGGTTGTAGGAAACCAAATGAAGAACAGTCTTACGACACTGCCTCGCCTGGTCACTATACAGGAGATGAACAGCAAGTAACCCAACACACTACTGTGGGGTCTGTCTGAATTCAATTCTACGGGGTGTTCAAAAGCTCTCTCCGCAGTGCCGTATGGTTGTTAGCCGCGCGCGCCGTATGACTGTTCGCCTGCCTGGGTTACTTCCCTTCAAGTGGACTCTCCCAACATTCCACTGTTTCGTTCATCTCAGCCAGCGTCAGTAGTATCGTTGGTGTGTGTCGTTACGTATTGACGTGAACGTCTAAGTTTAGTTCCCTTGTTCGTCTGTTTCGTTGTTGTCACTGTTAGAATGCTAACCATCGAAGAAAATGTGTTTGTAGTTGAACAAGTGTTCAAAGGTGGCGGTAAATACAGTTTCAGTTCGTCAAACGTTTAATTCAGTTTTCCCACATCGCGATACTGTGCGAGATTTGACTAAAAAATTTCGAAGTACGGGTTCAGTGACAGATGCACCGAGAACTGGTCGTCCTAGCGTTTTGTCTGAGCACAAACTACTCGCTATTTCCGATAAAATGTCCATGTCAGTAAGAAAACTCTCCCGGGAAATCGATGTTAGTGTCAGAACGGCCCACACAGCTGTAAGGAAATAATTAGAACTTTTCCCATACAAAGTGACAGTCATGCAAGAACTGAAAAATGCTGATCATGGCAAGAGACTGCATTATTGTCAATGGTTCAAAAATTTCGTTCAACAAAATGGTAGGGATATTCTTAATGAAACGTTTTACATTGATGAGGATCGTTTCATTTATCCGGGTACATGAACTCGCAAAATTCTCATATGCGGAGTACTGCAAATCCATTGTGTATTCATGAGGAACCACTTCCTTCTGTGAAAATAGGAGTTTGGATTGCAATTTCTAGACGTCGGATCCTGGGTGGCATATTTTTCAACGAAACAATAAACGCTCAACAATGCTGCAGTGATAATCTTTAGACATTCAGAGGAGAACTTGTGTTAAGTGAAATACGGAACCGTTATTTTCAACAAGATGGTGCAACCGCGCATTCAACTCGAGTTTCAGTGTCACTGCTTGCTGATGTTTTTGGTGATCACATAATTTCACAGGGACTTTGGCCTCCACGATCGCCTGACCTAACATCACCTGACTTTTTCTTCTGTGGTTCAGCGAAAGCAACTGTCTATAAAAACCGTCCAAAATCCAGCGCTGAACTGAAATCTGTAATATCCACTTTCACTCCTTCTGTTACAGAAGAAATGTTACAGCTTGTGTTTGGAAACATAGTTAGACGAATCGACATGTGCATTCAACAACAGGGGGGGCCAGGGGGGGGACACTTTCAACATTTAATGTGAAAATTTCTAAGCAAAAATGAACATTCAATAAATTAATAATTTGTATTTCACTGAGTTTCATTTCGGTATATTCACTGCGGCATACGGCACGCGCGGCTAACAATCATACGACACCACGGAGAGACTTTTTGAACAACCCGTGCTTACTTATCAATGACCCTCCATACAAGATAACATCCTTCATATCACCCTACGGAAAAATCCTTGTTGTAGTTGTTGTGGTCTTCAGTCCTGAGACTGGTTTGATGCAGCTCTCCATGCTACTCTATCCTGTGCAAGCTTCTTCATCTCCCAGTACCTACTGCAACCTACATCCTTCTGAATCTGCTTAGTGTATTGATCTCTTGGTCTCCCTCTACGATTTTTACCCTCCACGCTGCCCTCCAATGCTAAATTTGTGATCCCTTGATGCTTCAAAACATGTCCTACCAACCGATCCCTTCTTCTCCTCAAGTTGTGCCACAAACTTCTCTTCTCCCCAATCCTGTTCAATACCTCATCATTAGTTACGTGATCTATCCACCTTATCTTCAGCATTCTTCTGTAGCACCACATTTCAAAAGCTTCTATTCTCTTCTTGTCCAAACTGGTTATCGTCCATGTTTCACTTCCATACATGGCTACACTCCATACAAATACTTTCAGAAACGACTTCCTGACACTTAAATCTATACTCAATGTTAACAAATTTCTCTTCTTCAGAAACGATTTCCTTGCCATTGCCAGTCTACATTTTATATCCTCTCTACTTCGACCATCATCTGTTATTTTGCTCCCTAAACATACAAAATTCCTTTACTACTTTAAGTGTCTCATTTCCTAATCTAATCCCCTCAGCATCACCCGATTTAGTTTGACTACATTCCATTATCCTCGTTTTGCTTTTGTTGATGTTCATCTTATATCCTCCTTTCAAGACACTGTCCATTCCGTTCAACTGCTCTTCCAAGTCCTTTGCTGTCTCTGACAGAATTACAATGTCATCGGCGAACCTCAAAGTTTGTACTTCTTCTCCATGAATTTTAATACCTACTCCGAATTTTTCTTTTGTTTCTTTTACTGCTTGCTCAATATACAGATTGAATAACATCGGGGAGAGTTCATAAAAATCCTTAGTCCAGTCAAAAATTTCGCTTGATACTCCAAACGGCCGTACATTTGACAACACATGTCGGCGTCATACCGCTGACAAGCACCACAGTCCAACGAAATAATATTTAAGGTCTGTCTTTATAAGCTGAGGCAACGGCCTTGTCGCAGTGGGTACACCGGTTCCCGTCAGATCACCGAAGTTAAGCGCTGTTGGGCGTGGCCGGCACTTGGATGGGTGACCATCTGGGCCGCGATGCGCTGTTGCCATTTTTCGGGGTGCACTCAGCCTCGTGATGCCAACTGAGGAGCTACTCGACCGAATAGTAGCGGCTCCGGTCAAAGAAAACCATCATAACAAACGGGAGAGCGGTGTGCTGACCACACGCTCATCCCATCTGCATCCTCAACTGAAGATGACACGGCGGTCGGATGGTCCCGATGGGCCACTTGTAGCCTGAAGACGGGGTGCTGTCCAACTGTGTGTTTATAATCTCAGAAACTACACTGATTGATGAGGAAGCCTTATGTAGATTGTTTATAAATATTTGGTATGAACTAGCAACTGCGAAGACGATGTTAGTGCCATCAAGCAGGGAATGGTAGAACTGCTTGGAAACAAACAAGCCTGTTCACATGCAACGCCAGACCGGCACGAGTTGGCACTTAGGGAGTCGGTGACAGGTAATGCTGAATTCATAAACGACCTGTGATATGGGATGAATCAGATATTAATCTCATAATAACAGATCTTTTGTACGGAAATGGCGCTGCAGCTGGATGGAGTGGGTGGTTGGGTAACTTGCAGCTCATATCTTTGTGATGAGATATCAGTACAGATGTCAATTATATATGCAACAGACAACATTTGTGCCTCCTGATATCTTTCATGCTGTGTGCTGCTTAACTCGTTTATACAGGGTGGTCAATTGATCGTGACCGGGTCAAATATGTCACGAAATAAGCGTCAAACGAAAAAACTACCAAGAACGAAACTTGTCTAGCTTGAAGAGAGAAACCAGATGGCGCTATGATTGGCCCGCTAGATGCCGCTGCCATAGGTCCAACGGATATCAACGGCGTTTTTTTTAAATAGGAACCCACATTTTTTATTACATATTCGTGTAGTACATATAGAAATATGAATGTTTTAGTTGGACCACTTTTTTCGCTTTGCGATAGATGGCACTGTAAAAGTCACAAACTTATGGCTCACAATTTTAGACGAACAGTTGGGAACGGGTACGTTTTTTAAATTAAAATACAGTACATAAGTACATTTGAACATTTTACTTCGGTTGTTCCAATGTCATATATGTACCTTTGTGAACTTATCATTTCTGAGAACGCTAGCTGTTACAGAGTGATTACCTGTAAATACCACATTGATGCAATAAATGCTCAAAATGATGTCCGTCAGCCTCAATGCATTTGGCAATACGTGTAACGAAATTCCGCTCAACAGCGAGTAGTTCGCCTTCCGTAATGTTCGCACATGCATTGACAATACGCTGACGCGTGTTGTCAGGCGTGTCGGTGGATCACGATAGCAAATATCCTTCAACTTTCCCCACAGAAAGAAATCCGGGGACGTCAGATCCGGTAAACGTGTGGGCCATGGCATGGTGCTTCCACCTGTCATGAAATATGCTATTCAATACCGCTTCAACCGCACGCGAGCTATGTGGCGGACATCCATCATGTTGGAAGTACATCGCCATTCTCTCACGCAGTGAAACATCTTGTAGTAACATCGGTAGAACATTACGTAGGAAATCAGCATACATTGCACCATTTAAATTGCCATCGATAAAATGGGCGCCAATTATCCTTCCTCCCATAATTCCGCACCACAAATTAACCCGCCAAGGTCGCTGATGTTCCACTTGTCGCAGCCATTGTGGATTTTCCGTTGCCCAATAGTGCATATTATGCCGGTTTACGTTACAGCTGTTGGTTAATGAAGCTTCGTCGCTAAATAAAACGCGTGCAAAAAATCTGTCATCATTCCGTAGTTTCTCTTGTGCCCAGTGGCAGAACTGTACACGACGTTCAAAGTCATCGCCATGCAATTCCTGGTGCATAGAAATATGGTACAGGTGCAGTCGATGTTGATGTAGCATTCTCAGCACCCACGTTTTAGAGATTCCCGATTCTCGCGCAATTTGTCTGCTACTGATGTGCGGATTAGCCGCGACAGCAGTTAAAACACCTACTTGAGCATCATCATTTGTTGCAGGTAGTGGTTGACGTTTCACATGTGGCTGGACACTTCCTGTTTCCTTAAATAACGTACCTATCCGGCGAACGGTCCGGACACTTGGATGATGTCGTCCAGGATACCGAGCAGCATACATAGCACACGCCCATTGGGCATTTTGATCACAATAGCCATACATCAACACGATATCGACCTTTTCCGCAATTGGTAAACGGTCAATTTTAACACGGGTAATGTATCACGAAGCAAATACCGTCCGCACTGGCGAAATGTTACGTGATACCACGTACTTATACGTCTGTGACTGTTACAGCGCCATCTATCACAAAGCGAAAAAAGTGGTCCAACTAAAGCATTCATATTTCTTTACGTACTACACGAATATGTAATAAAAATGGGGGTTCCTATTTTTAAAAAAAACGCTGTTGATATCCGTTTGATCTACAGCAGCGCTATGTAGCGGGCCAACCATAGTGCCATCTGGTTCCCCCTTCAAGCTAGACGACTTTCTTTCTTTGTAGTTTTTTCGTTTGACGCTTATTTCGTGAGATATTTGGCCCGGTCACTTTCAATGGACCGCCCTGTATTGTATGAAAGTGACGATATTCAGTTAGCTAAAATTGTTTTCTGAACTTTATCGTGACTCTATACAGTCATCCATAAAGAAAATTTCCACTACTCCCGACAGGTCGCCCATCCGTACATACTTGGCGCTACGCGCGCAAAGCTAGGGCAGTCGCTAGTTCTTCTATAAAATAGAGTCCGTGCATAATAACGTGGGCGGTAGATGCGCAGACAGGCAGGGCATGCGTACGGAGAGCGGTAGTGGTAAGGGTTACAGGCAGACGTTGTGCTCACAATTTTTGTAGGTATTAAGGGGCGTCCCTTGCCTGGTGACCTTTCCAAAAGATCTATCACCTCTACTTTGGTTAGCATCTAAAAATAATTCCGCCAAAAGTGCAACGATATATTTTCGCCTAATCCGTTAACCGTTTGCAACTTTCAAAGAAGTATAATGAGTGAGGAATTTTGAATAACACATACACATTTCTCTTGTTGCGATCTTGAAATTTGCTAGTTTTGCCGTAACTCAGTGGAGTTTTCACACACCTCACAAACTGTCGCAACTGCGAGAGAATTCTAAAACAGTGGTTTATTAAGTTTATGAAATCAGGAACTGAGGAAAAGTAAGATCGGCATCTTATGAAAAAGCACATCCTCTGAGCAAAATAAACGTGTAGTGACCTCACTTATTTTGTTCGTGCTCCCCCGGTAGCTGAATTATCATCGTGACGGATTGCCAATCCTCTGGGCCCTGGTTCGATTCCCGGCTTGGTCGTGGAATTTTCTCCGCCCAGGGAGTGGGTGTTGTGCTGTCCTCATCATCCTCCTATCATCCTCATCGACTGCAGGTCGCCGAAGTGGCGTCAAATTGAAAGACCGGCACCCGGCCAACGGTCTGCCCGACGGGGGGCACTAGCCATGAGAATAAACAAAAATAAACTTATATTGTTCCGAAACCCATAGCATTTATCATTTCAGCAGCTGTGGATGGCCCTTAAAAATTACATTCTTTCATTGGAAAAGTCTGTAGTTAGTGGAATAACATGGTAGGTAATGATGTTTTGCATAATAACGATATGGCAAAATACTCTCCTCCTTTTTGTGCTATCATTTGCCAAAGTCTCATTTCGATATCTGAAACTGTTTATGAAATATCAGGAATGTTGCGAATAATTCACTCTGGTTTTATCACTGGCACGGCGCAATTGCAAATGAGCGTACTACGTCAGATCAGTTTTCTCAATACTGGTGACAGAGACCTCCACCAAAATCTAAGGAAAAATTACATATGTTCGCTAAATCGCATGTGCAGCAATATATTGTGTAATAACCATAAAAAATGGTTCCAATGGCTCTAACCATAATGGGACTTAACATCTGAGGTCGTCAGTCCCATAGACTTGGAACTACTTAAACCTAACAAACCTAAGGACATCACACACATCCATGCCCGAGGCAGGATTCGAACCTGCGACCGTAGCAGCAGCGCGGTTCCGGACTGAACCGCCCAGAACCGCTCGTCTACAGCGGCCGGCAATATCCACCAAACGCAAAATCATAGCGACTCCAGATGTAAAGATTAAGACTAACTGTAACTCTATCTCAGCACAAATTGCTAAAACTAGAGGTGGGAAGTTCTGGCTAAGATGTGAAGTAAAATGATTAACTGTCATATAAAAGCCTTTGACACTATTTTCGTAACACATAACTGATGCAAATCTGTATGCATCCTATACAGGCTGTGATATGCATAGTCAACCACAAAGAAGAAAACCAGCAGAAGACATCACTGATTTCGATTTCTAACCATACACTGCTCCCCTCCTCCCCCCCCCCCCCTCCCTGCCACACCAGCAGCTACAGTAAAAACAATGGACAAAGTGTTCTAGATTGATCTAATTTAAGACTGTTTATTTTTAAGTAACATTTCTCTATGTATGTATAAACGCCTGAAGATGAACAGAACATGTTCGAAACGTGTTGTGTTATGTTAGATTAAGCATAAAATAAAAAGTTACTGGTAGCAGAAACTTGAAATAAATAATTATGCCACACAGTCACGGTTCACAAACATAGTCATTATGGCTGAAAATCATAGTAATAATAATAATAATAATAATAATAATAATAATAGCGACTCCTATTTTTCATTGCAAACTTTTCCAGTTCTGCACAATGTCTTACTTCCACAAAAATATCACAATAAGTATGACTGTTAAAGAAATGATGGGCATGCCATCATGAATATATAAGGTTCCAAGCAAAGTAAAAATGAAATTTTTTACTGAGTAGTTTCTCTAAAATCGTTTGAGAAAGATCGGAGGGCACATTCCTCGTTTCTGTCATTACCGACCAGCCGAAAGGTGGCAGACACTGTCGGCCTCCCGTTCCGAGCAATACGAATGAACTCCCCCAACGCTTTGCACGAATACTGGTCACTGGGCGTAGGCAACCGTATTCTGCACAGATTCTACTATACAGATTTTCCAAAAAAAAAAAAAAAATAGATTTAAGTATTTTCAGAAGTTCCCATTAGCGAATTTTTCATTGCTTTTATAGCTTGGGCAAGCTTCCACAAATGCATCGTGTTTGTACCGAGAAGTAGCTTTCATGTAAACAAAGTAGAGGTAAGCTGTCATGTGATAATTCTGAGCCAGCAGACCGGGTGAGTGGCACGCATAGCACACATCCGCCGTTTCCACCATTCTGCCAGCGGCCTGTGTTTGCCGCCGGGGACGTCTGCAGTGTGTGTGTGTGTGTGTGTGTGTGTGTGTCAATACTGCAGTTGCGAAACACGATCCCACAGAGCTGAAGCACTTGCGGGGCCCCCTTCTTCACACCTCCACTCTGAGAACTCTCCCGCGTTGGTGGCGCACGTTTCCGGAAGAGCCACCGCCTACGCATCACATGTCACATTTAGGTCTCGAGACGAAGCTGCACTGTTTGCTTATCTCTCTGCCTCCAGATCCTCTTCTTCTGCAGCCTCGTTCATCTAGTAATATAACACTCTTTTATGGGGGTAGCCAGAAACTAAACAGCCTGATAAAAATGTGAAACCTTCCAGAAGACATGGTCGGATGTTAGTGTAACTTCAGATGCATTTGCACCAGCGGAAGGTATGTTAATGATTAAAAGGTACAATTATCTGTGACTGGTAGATGATGATGTTTGGTCTGTGGGGCGCTCAACTGCGCGGTCTTCAACGCCCGTACAAAGTTCCTATTTCTACACAGTCCATTTTCTTTTCACAATGCAATGTACGAGGGTTGGAACTTTAATAGTGGTAACTATTTTTTTTTTTTGCAGATCGTACAAAGTAGATACGTGTTTCAAAGTTTCGCTGACCTGCAGAGTAGTCACCAGCATTGTGTATAGCCCGTTGCCAGCGATGTGGAAGTGGTAGGATACTTTTAGCAGTGCCAGTTGTGTTGACAATTCGAGTGGCGCGGTCTCTTGCCAAACGAATTTGTAGCAGTTCTGAAGCGAATGCCGTGAAGTGTTTCCTTCAGTTTAGAAATCGAGTTGAACTCACGACGGCTTAAGGCAAGAGAGTGCAGTAGGTGGTATAGCACTTAGCAGCCCCATCAGTCAAACAAATCTGGAACAGCTTGCACCGTACGTGCTTGAGCATTGTCCTGCAAACAGGTCCTGCAGAAAGTGTCGTCACTTCTGTCTCTATGCTGTTCACTTTTGGAACACAACCTAAGACCAGCTTAGAGACAGAAGTGATGACACTTTCTGCAGGATCTGACCATCATTTTGCAGGACAATGCTCAAGCACGTACAGTAAAAACTGTTTCTGATTTGTTTGACTGATGGGGCTGCTAAGTGATATACCACCTACCGCACACCCCTGACTTAAGCCCTCGTGAGTTCAACTCGATTTCTAGACTGAAGGAAACGCTTCACGGCATTCACTTCACAACTGCTAAAAATTCGTCGGGCAATAGACCGCGCCGCTCGAACTGTCAACACAACTGGCACTGCTAAGAGTATCCTACGAGTTCCTCATCGCTAGCAACGGGTTATACACAACGCTGGTGACTATTTTGAAGGTCAGTAAAACTTGGAAACACGTATCTATTTTGTACGATCTGTAAATAAACAGTTGCCACTATTAAAGTTCCAACCCTCGTAGTCGCTCTCACAAATGATGATGATGATGAAATGATGAGGACAGCACAAACACCCAGTCCCTGGGCAGAGAAAATCCCTAACCCGGCTGGGAATCGAACCTGTGACCCCATGATCCAGAAGTACCGACGATAGCCGCTTCACCACGAGCTGCGAACTGTGTGACAGGTAGAACAGCCTCTAGTGTGCATTAGTGTTGTTCGTGTTTAGTATTGTTATAGTGTACAGCGGGCGCGAATAGTGTCAGATGTTGAGAGTTCAGTATGAAGTTCATATAGATGTCACATACTCTCACGAGACAGCGTTATTAGCACGTGACAGAGCTTGAAAGGGCCCTCATGGTGGGTCTCCATTTGGCTGGCTGGTCGAATCTTGCCTTATCCAGAGTGTAGGGCCTTTGGCTGTAACCTTGGCCCAATAGTCAATTGCTTGGGAACGTGAGGGCAGCCATAGTCGTCGTCTAGGTTGTGGCCACCAGAACGGAGGATCTACACATTGTGTGCCGAGCTCATCCAAAACCCTCCACATCTGCGTCTGCCATCTGAGAACAAGAAATGGTCTCCACGCAGTTTTGAGTGTCATCCTGCACCATTAACCGGTCTAGGGATTTCCGCACCATGTATAGTCTGTCATTCACATCACAAGAGGTACGTTTGGAGTGCTCTCATGGTTGGGAAGCATGGACTGCTGATGATTGGTGTCACACTATGTTCAGCAAGGGAAGTGGCCGCGCGGTTCTGGCGCTGCAGTCTGGAACCGCGAGACCGCTACGGTCTCAGGTTCGAATCCTGCCTCGGGCATGGATGTGTGTGATGTCCTTAGGTTAGTTAGGTTTAACTAGTTCTAAGTTCTAGGGGACTAATGACCTCAGCAGTTGAGTCCCATAGTGCTCAGAGCCATTTTTCAGCAAGGAATCACAGTTCTACACTACATCGCGTGATCATGTTCGGTCGGCGTGTGCGGACGACCAACGTCGGCATGTATGGCGATGACGTCAGAGATGCCCCCTTGCCCCTTCTTCCAATGTTTGGAGATGCACAATGGTGTTAGTCGTGCAGTCGTGTGGACAGCCATGAGGTGTGACTTCAGGTCACTGTTACTAGTGGTTGAGGAACCCTGACAGTACAACAGTAGGTCACGGACGACGTACGACGTCGGCATGTATAACATATCGTGCAGCTGTATCACGTAGTCATTTTCCAACAAGACAATGCTCGTCCCCACATGACGCGAGTCTTTATGAACAGTCATCGTGATCGAACAGTCCATGGGTTACTGCCGGTCCATAGTGTTCAATGGGCACAATATTTTGGCGATCAGACATGTCGCAATCGTCAGGTGCGCTGACGAACTGAGCTCCTGAGGGCGGGCGGCCAAATCCCCTCCCCCTGCGAGGCGTTATCTCTGTGGCCCGCGCCCGAGGCCGCGCCTCAGCGGTTGCTGAGACACACCAGCGTCTCAACGACATGTCTGATCGTCGAGATATTGTGCCTGTTGGACTCCACGGACCGGCAGTACACCCGTGGACTGTTCGAGCAAGAAAGACGCTGGGAGAAACTGAAGAATCACATTCATCATGATGTAGAGATATTCCCAAGGCCAGCGAGATCCCCGGACCTGTCAGAATATTTGTTGTATCGGCTCAGTGCCAGGATGCAGGGTATGGGATATCACAGAGCAGTTACAACTGTTGTTGGTCACTTTTGTCTCAGGAGAGAATACAACAGCTTTATGACACCCTTTCCAACCAAACTAGTGAGTGCATCCAGACCAGACGGGTTAAACGTCAGACTGATAATTGGGCTCATACCGCCAAGTTTTTTTAAAAGCTGGCTCGATTTTGCAGTCACTGAAATAACATCACGTACCATCTCAAACTGTGGTGTTTAATTTCGTTAGCTCCTTCCCTTCAGGGTGGGGCTTATTTCTTTCGCAAGGAGTGTAGTATTTGTCACCCTGAGAAACTCAATCATCGGCGGTGAAACTTAGTGTTCATCCTTCTCTACATACTCACCCTCCAATGCGATACATTTTCCCCACGAATCAATGACTTGGTGGAGATTGTAGTTGTAGAAGTCTGCATCAGAGATGTACAGGAAACGCCCCACTTTGAAAATCATCTCACTGACCTTTTGTGAATGCTTGTGACTTGATGAAGTTGGCGTAGTTAACACCACTGTAGCCAATCCTAGTCGCCTCGCTTGGGGTTTGAGGTTTTCAAGCCTGTAATTCATCGACAAGTACGTTTAAAATCACGTTGTGTAAAAAGTCGTGGATGTCCAACCATATATAACCTAATGGTAGTCTCACTGTCACACTGACTCTTTGCGCAGATGCTCACGACAATATCATGTGAATATTGAACCAACTTCGCCGATTTGGAGATCATTAACAGGCTCTGCGTAATAATAATCTGCCCTTTTTCAAAGTCACTTCTACATCTACATCTACATCCATACTCCGCAAGCCACCTGACGGTGTGTGGCGGAGGGTACCCTGAGCACCTCTATCGGTTCTCCCTTCTATTCCAGTCTCGTATTGTTCGTGGAAAGAAGGATTGTCTGTATGCTTCTGTGTGGGCTCTAATCTCTCTGATTTTATCCTCGTGGTCTCTTCGCGAGATATACGTAGGAGGGAGCAATATACTGCTGGACTCTTCGGTGAAGGCATGTTCTCGAAACTTTAACAAAAGCCCTTACCGAGCTACTGAGCGTCTCTCCTGCAGAGTCTTCCACTGGAGTTTATCTATTATCTCCGTAGCGCTTTCGCGATTACTAAATGATCCTGTAACGAAGCGCGCTGCTCTCCGTTGGATCTTCTATATCTCTCCTATCAACCCTACCTGGTACGCATCCCACACCGCTGAGCAGTATTCAAGCAGTGGGCGAACAAGCGTACTGTAACCTACTTCCTTTGTTTTCGGATTGCATTTCCTTATGATTCTTCCAATGAATCTCAGTCTGGCATCTGCTTTACCGACGATCAACTTTATATGATCATTCCATTTTAAATCACTCCTAATGCGTTCTCCAAGATAATTTATGGAATTAACTGCTTCCAGTTGCTGACATGTTATTTTGTATCTACATGATAAGGGATCTATCTTTCTATGTATTCGCAGCACATTACATTTGTCTACATTGAGATTCAATTGCCATTCCCTGCACCATGCGTCATTTCGCTGCAGATCCTCCTGCATTTCAGTACAATTTTCCATTGTTACAACCTCTCGATACACCACAGCATCATCTGCAAAAAGCCTCAGTGAACTTCCGATGTCATCCACAAGGTCATTTATGTATATTGTGAACAGCAACGGTCCCATGACACTCCCCTGTGGCACACCTGAAATCACTCTTACTTCGGAAGACTTCTCTCCATTGAGAATGACATGCTGCGTTCTGTTATCTAGGAACTCCTCAATCTAATCACACAATTGGTCTGATAGTTCATATGCTCTTACTTTGTTCATTAAACGACTGTGGGGAACTGTATCGAACGCCTTGCGGAGGTCAAGAAACACGGAATCTATCTGTGAACCCGTGTCTATGGCCCTCTGAGTCTCGTGGACGAATAGCGCGAGCTGGGTTTCACACGACCGTCTTTTTCGAAACCCATGCTGATTCCTACAGAGTAGATTTCTAGTCTCCAGGAAAGTCATTATACTCGAACATAATACGTGTTCCAAAATTCTACAACTGATCGACGTTAGAGATATAGGTCTATAGTTCTGCACATCTGTTCGACGTCCCTTCTTGAAAACTGGGATGACCTGTGCCCTTTTCCAATCCTTTGGAACGCTACGCTCTTCTAGAGACCTACGGTACACCGCTGCAAGAAGGGGAGCAAGTTTCTTTCGCGTACTCTGTGTAAAATAGAACTGGTATCCCATCAGGTCCAGCGGCCTTTCCTCTCGAGCGATTTTAATTGTTTCTCTATCCCTCTGTCGTCTATTTCGATATCTACCATTTTGTCATCTGTGCGACAATCTAGAGAAGGAACTACAGTGCAGTCTTCCTCTGTGAAACAGCTTTGGAAAAAGACATTTTGTATTTCGGCCTTTAGTCTGTCATTCTCTGTTTCACTTATCGCAACAAATTCCCCAACTTGCAGCCCATGTCTTCGCTGGGTCGTCCCACGTCCGTGTCTGCCCCCATTACATACTTTTGTTACCGCGTCACGTGCGCGCAGCATCGCCAGGCAACATGTGAGTTTGCGGTGAGCAGTGGTCAAAATGTTTTGGCTGATCAGTGTAAGTGCGTATCTGTTCCCGTGTAGTGTTCACTACATGAATGTTGCAGGTTCTCCTGAATGATTTAGTCTTGTCAACAACAAATACCATGATGTAAGTTATGAATAGGTATGGCAGCATTAGAATTAATAGAAGAAGTCTGATAACTGAACCCCTGTTTCTGAGCTAGAAGTACACTTGTTGACTGCACAGAGTTGTCCGCCGGCCGCGGTGGTCTCGCGGTTCTAGGCGCGCAGTCCGGAACCATGGGACTGCTACGGTCGCAGGTTCGAATCCTGCCTCGGGCATGGATGTGTGTGATGTCCTTAGGTTAGTTAGGTTTAACTAGTTCTAAGTTCTAGGGGACTGATAACCACAGCAGTTGAGTCCCATAGTGCTCAGAGCCAACCACAGAGTTGTCCAGAAATGCAATTCTGTATAGTGTAACAGAGTAAAGGGAAGCAAGTTTTAACAAAGCCTCATTTTTCGTAGTCAGATACAGTGGAGATCATTATTATAGTCAAGACAGCAGCATTCAGTTTCCACACGAGTGCTTGAACGTGATACTTCCAAACTTCACTGCACCCTTCTTTTCAAGAGTTTTGAGATACTTTTAGAAAAGTTCATGGATCTATCGGGAAAAACGTCCAGCACTTGATAAGCCATAAGCGTTGGCTATCTGACCAAGGGTATCGGGACGCTTGTTGTTGGGCATTAATATGTTGTGTGTCCAGCCAAGCCTTCATGACAACTTGAACTTTGCCTGAATGTCTGTATAGGAATGGCAGCCCTTAAAGAGCCGAAACCAAAGACGATAATGATGCTGGATGCTATGGTCTGGAGCGAAGTTGACTTTTGGATTCATCCCAAAGATCTTGCAGGGGGTTCAGGTCGGGAACAATACGGGCAGGCCAGTGCATTTCAGGACTCAGTTTTTGATGTTGCTGAGCAACAGTCGTACTATATTTTTAAAGAAACACACCACCATTCGACTGTTTTATTGTTTATTTAAGTTTATCCCACGTTTCGATCTTCTATGCAATTTTCAAGTATTTGATTTTATATCTTTAACATACACTGCATGACACTTAACATGTTGTCAAGCTCAAAGCTAGCCATAAATTAAGATAAATATTGGCTCCCCACGAAATTACAGATGTAAAATAACGCCTCTAATTTCGTGGGGAGCCAATATTTTTCTTAACTTATGCCAGATGTTATTTTAAATATGGAATTTCGTGGGGAGCAAATACTTTTCTTAATTTATGCCGGATGTTATTTTACATCTGGCATTTCGCGGGGAACCAATACTTTTCTTAATTTGTGGCCAACTTCGAGCTAGGCAACATATATTGTCTGAAATATATGTTAAATACATAAAATCAAATACTAGAAACTGACATAAAAGGCCGAAACCTGAGTTGTACTTATATAAACATAACATACTCAAACTGCGGTGTGTCCCTTAAAAAAAATAAAAAACTTCAGGAATTTTATCCCCCACAAACCACTGCCTCACAGACACTACTTCATGACAGAGCATTGTCGTACTGATACAGACAACCATAGTCTACACTCTCTAATGCTTACGATGTAAACAGTGTTTTAAAATCTGTTCACATCCTTTCGCATTTACGTGATCACACCCTAACCACAAAAACATAACACAAAAACATAACACCACCTCCTCTGTACTTCACGGTTGGCCCTACACATGAAGGCAGGCAATGCTTTCTAGGCATTCGCCAAACCCAAACCCTTCCATCGGATAGCGAGCGACAGTCGAAAAAGTGTGTTTCGTCATTTCAGGTGACGCGTCTGCAGTCATTAACTGTCCAGGGGAGTCGCTTTTCGCACCACCTCTAGCCTCGCTTGACACTGACACCAGAATTATGAGGAGCTATTCCACTATTGTACTGCATTCTTCATTTTTCCATACGCCAGCGGTTCCCAACGTGGGGATAATTATCCCCTGAGGGGTAAAATGAAATTTTCTAAGGCTAAAAACGAGGCGATTAGATTATGGTTTTGCAATTATTATCGACGGGTCCTTACTACTATCACAATTTTTAAGACTGTAGTGTTCATTATATGCACTCCGTCATCAGGCCACATGTGGCCCACCGGGACCATCCGACCGCCGTATCATCCTCAGTTGAGGATGCGGATAGAAGGGGCGTGTGGTCAGCACACTGCTCTCCCTGTCGTTACGATGGTTTTCTTTGACCTGAGCCGCTACTATTCGGTCGAGTAGCTCCTCAGTTGGCATTACGAGGATGGGTGCACCCCTGTTCATTATATGAAGTATCAATAATTACTTTTTCTCAATAATGAAATGGAGGTTCAGGTTGCTCACGTAGTCCATCCATTACAAACATATCTTGTGCTTTGTTCCATACATCGCTGATGGTAGAAGTGAGACATGTAGGTAACAAACACTAAATAACTCAAGAAAACTTCTTCTCCATCTTTTAGATGGTGCCCGCAGTAGTCCAGAAATTGCTTCATTACTCGCCTTGAAACAGATAAATTAACTGATTGACGGCAAAACATAGGAGTAACTACATAAGGGCTACTATAGTGCTGTATACATTACTATCATTATTGTTACTGTTATTTTTATTATTATTACTGAATGTCCCCATTGTATAACGACACGCAGGTGACTTTCAATCTTTCCTAGAGTTCTTCTTATTTTCCCAGTATTTCTTGTTTTTCTCCCCGAAGACCTTCTTTCTTTCTTTCTTCGGTCCACTTTGGTCGGTATTGCTTTGGTTCCACCTCTGGAATAAACTTCCACCTATCAATTTTGTTTGTGATTGTATCCCTGTCTGATATGTTTGATACGCAATTTTTGCTTTTGTCAATCCTTCTTAACTTCAGTTACCCAAGGTATTGATGCTTTAATGGTTGTCACATAGTCCAATAGACGTTTAGTTAACCTGTTTTCAGATAATCTGTCTAGCTGTCCATAGAACTTCGTTCGTCTCTTTCTGACGTCAGTTTCGACGTTTGATACTTTTTCTGTTGTCTCGATGGTTTGCAGTCTGTATCCATCTTGTGTTTATCGTGGTCCCTGATTTTTTCTAATAATTTTTCTCTCTACTTTCTTAATTTCTTGTAAATCTAGTTTTCGATTAAATGAGAGTGTTTCACGTTCATATGTAACTGTCGGTTTGATTACCGTCTTGTAGTGACTGATTTTAGTGCCTTTTGACAGGCAGTTTTTGTTATACAAATTTGAAACAAGTCCGGTCCATCTCTTGATTTTCTGAAATCTGTTTTTTTGTGCTATTTTTTCAAGTGCTGTTGGTTCAATAATTTCACCGACGTATTTAAAGTGTTTGACTCTGTTTATTTCACCATAATTTGTTTTACGTTTCGGAATATCTAACTTGGAACACATTAATTCAGTCTTCTCAAAGGAGATTTGCAGGCCAACTTCTCTGCACATTCTTTGAGGGACTCGACTTGTCTGACTGCTGTTTCTTCACTGTCGGTTAGATTCGCCAAGTCATCTGCAAACGCTAAGTATGGAACGTTCAATTTTCCTTGACCTCTTCCTGTACACAGTATTATTGTTAGTATTATTTTATTATTATAGTGGTTCGACACAAAGCATTAAGAGCCTGAAATCGCCCAATTTCTGGCAGTTCAGAAGTAAGGAGTGCAGCAATCAAGTGATTTACAAACGGCAAGTATAGTGCACAGATTTTAACTTGATTGATTTTAAATGGGGCTGCAGTGTGCAGGTCACGCAAGTGCCACAATGAGAGGAGGAAGAAAGGATAAGTATGTTTTGTAGCAAGTGGATAATTAGCTCTATTATATGAGAAGGAATTATGGGTAGCACTTGCGATGCACCACGAATTCCTTCATCATTCATTCTAACATACACACACGCAATTAAATACCATTCATCTTTCATCATTTTAAAAATAAAACAGTTCCAATCAAAGGTCTTTCATTTTACAGTTAAGTTAGGTAATCAATGTGATGATAACGTCGGGGGGGGGGGGGGGGGAGGGAGGAGGAGGGGTGGGAAGCGGGGATGCTAGCTAATGTCTAATTGCACTCAGAGATAATGATCTAAGAAAGGTTAGCATGACTGATGGTAGCACTTTGGAAGTTAAAGAGTGTTCGCTTCCACTTACTTCATGCAAATTTTTCCCACCACCCTTGACAAGTCTCGATGATCAGTATATGATGTCTGCCTGGTCTCTGTCTTATCTGTGCTGAAGCTTATTTTCCGTTTCGCACTTCACACTCTCATCACCAGCAGTCGAGATGGGCAGCTTTAGAAGGGTTGGAATATCCCTGATGAATTTGTCACTCAGATAACATCCAATGACTAGTCTACGTTCGAAGTCAAGATTCGACCCATTCAGGCGTTACTGATTCTCTACTGACAAAAAAAAAAAAAAAAAAAAAAAAAACAAAAAAAAAAACCTCTCCGTCCCCTTTTATATTGGCGTTTGCGCCTGTCGTGACATCAAGTATTCGATTCCGGATTACTTACTGGGTTTCCGGATACTTTTGAGCAGGTGTTGTACGTATTTACCATACAGAGGTTACGAGCCCCTCGGCGTTCTGTCATTTGGAAGAGGTCTCGTCTGCGTACCTTGAAGTTGTTCACGAACTGAGTAGCGGCACACGTCTTCGGCGACTCGCCCTGCTAATAATATGTAGAAATAAGGAGGCGATAAAAAGAGTTCCAAAAGTTACTTCGTGTCCTCTCTTCGCCGTCTCTCGTAAAACACGTACAAAACGGAGAAGCCTGCGTCACAAAAATGACCTGTCCTCATACGTTAAGATCACCGATTCCACAAAATATTTGGGACAAGGTCTTCTCACGCGAGCGTATGAACTCTGGCAGACGTGTCCCTCCCTGAGTTGTCTTGTACGAATGGACATAAGAAGCCGAGTACATGAATTCGACCCACAGGTGTTCGTGACTGCCAGGCGTATTTCACCCGCCAGCTTCTGCCGCTAGTCCAACAGATGGCAGCAAGCGACCCCGGACTGATCAGTTTTGGGAAATTACGTTTCATAGAGTTCGAGGATTTAGCACAACAGCTTACAGCACGGGCGAAGTTCTCTACTTGAGCACAGTACGAAGAGAATATGGAATCACGTCTTCTAATGGACCGGAAATTTAATTCTATTTGTGGCTTCTAGACATTAATTTCCCTTAAAATTCTCTTTGTGTTCTCGACAAAATGGGCTAGCTTGGGAATATTCATGAACAACAACACGCTAATGCCGCGCAGAAGCGCCTATGTTCATATAACTGACCTCAGTTCCGTAAGGATACGATTTATCCAGAAGAAGCCACTTATTGATGATTACATCCCACAGAACGAACAAACTTGCGGCGTTGTTGACTGATTCGTTTCGTCCGCCGCTCCATCGAGGTTTTCAAGGTTGTAATTCATCGAGAAGTTCAATTAAAATCAAGTACAGAATTTGTACCTAACAGAGTAGCCGGCTGACAAGAAAGCGAATTAATATACATTGTTGTCTAGTTCTGAACTACACTGGAAGTTTCAAGTCTCTAGCTCATCGAGAACTTATTTTGAAGTCAGTTGCAAAATTTGTATGGAAGAGGCAAGCCGTCAGAAAAACAAAGTAACCTCTGCCACAAATCAGGTGCGAAAGCGAGTTAATATTGCCTTGACATCCAGTTCTGAGCCGTATTGAAATTTTCAAGTCTTTAGCTCATTGCGAAGCTAGTTGAAAATGCCTATGGCATTAAGATCGGGTCGAAGTGCGACCGTGTTCGTTAAAGCAGGAACGTACGTTGATAATGCGTAAGTCTCTCCAGACGCCGTGACTAAAACATCTCATTGGTTCATCACTGCACTCGACGCTTCGGGTAACTTAATATTTATTGAAATAAAAATCTTTTTAATGTAACAAGGTTGGTTGGTTGGTTTTTGGGGAAGGAGACCAGACTGCGTGGTCATCGGTCTCATCGGATTAGGGAAGGATGGGGAAGGAAGTCGGCCGTGACCTTTCAGGGGAACCATCCCGGCATTTGCCTGGGCTGATTTAGGGAAATCACGGAAAACCTAAATCAGGATGGCCGGACGCGGGATTGAACCGTCGTCCTCCCGAATGCGAGTCCAGTGTCTAACCACTGCGCCACCTCGCTCGGTAATGTAACAAGTTTTTAAAACGGAGAAAAAAGTATAAAATAATTTCTCCTAGCACCATACAGTTTCTGAACACAACACATAGTGTCCAGAAAATCTGTGCTTGTGAATTTCTAATAGCTACGACAATACTGCACTTACAAAATTTAAAAAGGACTTCGTGCGGCGCATGCAATAGATAACTGAGACATGAGTATTTCACCTACGTCGTTAACAAATTTTTTGCACTCCAAATGATATGATCCGTTAAGTGATATTTTTTTCAACGACAGCTACTCTCTACAGTCCCTTAGGCCTGTATGCCACTATTATATTTCTTCGACAAAGAAATATGATAAGATATTCGTCAAACTTCTATGACAAAGATCTTTGACGTGGCGCTAAAAAGGGCTATTACACTGTCGTCATATTTTTCGTCAAATTTCAAGATGGCGGATAACAACTTCTCATTATGCGCTTCAGCTGCTAGTACCACAATTGCATTGCGTGTGTATTTGGAAGAAAAGCGACGGACAAAAAGGAAATATACTTGGATGAAGCCATAGGTATTACGTAGAGATAGTAAAACATTCAGCCAAATTTGCTACGAGAGCTGCAAGTGGAGGACCTCGAGCCTTATATATATAAATTACTTACGAATGGATGAGAGTGTATATTTTAGTATTTGCTAAGTAAAGAGCTGTGATATGGCCTATACAATACGATTCAACGTAATGAAACCGAGCGAAGTGGGGCAGTAGTTAGCATACTGGTCCCGGATTGGGCAGGATGATTGTTCAAATCCGCATCCTGCCATCTTGATTTAGATTTGCCGTTATTACCCTAAATCGTTTCAGGCAGGGTCCAGGATGATTCCTTTGAAAAGGCACAGCCGACTTCCTTCCTCATCCTTCACTAACCCAAAGGGACAGATGACCTCACTCTTTGGTCATCATCGTCATCATTTCCTTTGGACCCTTGTCCCGTTTCAACGCGAGGTCGGCCTTGTTACTACATATTTGGTAATGTTAGTCGCAGATGGTGGCCAGATGCCCTTCCTGTTGCCACCCCCAACCCCTGGGATGGAATTAGTGTGCCCCAGCTGTCTGCATCTAGTGTAAGCCACGAAATAGTATGAAGTGTTTCAAATGTCTGCAAGTCGTGTAACTGAGGCAGAACGTGGGGACCAGCCCAGTATTCACCAAGTAGGATGTGGAAAACCGCCTAAAAACCACATCCACGCTGGCCATCACACAGGCCGTCGACGTTAATACGCCGGGTAGATTCGATCCGGGGCCAGCGCGCCTGCCCGAGTCCAGGAAGCAGCGCATTAGCGCTCTCGGCTACCTTCACGCGTTACCTCGCTCTTTGGTCTCCTCCTATAAATCAACCAACCAATGTAATTAATACTATGCTTATACAGTTGTTGTGTACATAGTTCTGCATAGTCAGTGCGTACACAGCTTTCCCACTAGAGCGCGCCCCGCTAAGCACAACAGCGCAGGCGCAGTGCTCGTCCGTCTCCGCACTACGAGATGGTGCTGCCTTAGATACGGACCAAATTCTGCTTCCGCCGACCCGTATATTAATATGTAACGCAGCCAATGAGATTGCTGCTAACGTAGAACCTTTTCTCCTCGCGGATCACACTCGCGCAGTGATACATGAACGTGCGAGGTATTAAAACGAGTGTACAGACCTCCGATTAGTCAGTCTGCATTTATCTGCACCTGTCTGTACCAGTCTACATTAGTCTGTACCAGTCTATAGTCAAGTTTCAGTCTGTGCCTAATAAGATTACGATATTCCTGTACAGAGCCATGAAGATAAATGAATAGACACTTTGTCAAGTATCAGAGATATATGTGAGAATAAGATTAACGTACCAATACCAAAGGAACTTCAGATGGTCAATTGTAAATAGCATCCAGAACCAAGTTAAGTAATTTTTATGCTTGTTATTATTTTAATAAATGTGTGTGAAAATTAATCAAATTCTGTTTAAAGTTGGTCATCGCCAATCTGCTACTCTAAGCGTGCAAGTGGCATTTCTATCGTCTGACCTAACGGCAGAAGATAAACACGCCACGGCAAGACCACGAGACATATTGCTGACACTCGCCTACTTCGTTAGAGCGACAAGTCAGATAATCTGATGGTGTGTGTACCGAAGGTCTTACAGTACGCACACCACAACAGTCCTCTACGTGTTTAATCCGTATTACCATACTGTTATCAACCACAGACCAGTCACATTTTAGCAAATGAGTGCCACACATCCTAAGAAGTCCCGTCGGTGGTTTTTGGTTCGCGTTTTCGTGCTTCGTCCGTAGGGTGCTACGTTAGTTTCCCGGCCAGGACGAATTTCTTCTGCTCGCGCCTAGGTATGTGTGTTGTCCTCATCATAATTTTACCATCTTAAACGTGCAAGTCGCCGAAGTGACCTTAAATAAAAAGACAGGCAACAAGTGCTCAAACTTGAGAAATGGGGTCTCCCGACCAATAAAGCCACACACATGTTTCATTTCGCTTTACTGATACGCGAGCGCAGTCGCGGGGAACAGCTGATTTCTGATACCTGGGGGTGGTACTTCCCCTGCGCCGCGCTTTAACGTACTGCACAGAGGAGGCGGCGGCGGCAGCCGCGGGACGTGACGCGGCTGGAGGCGGTGCGCTCGCCCGAGCACGCGCGCCTGTGACACGCGCTGCTGGCCGCCAATGCGCACGTGCACGCTTTGTGTGGGCGGCGGCCTGCGGCCGGCACGTGCGAGGCGCGGCCGCGCCCACACAGCTAGCTAGCCTCCACATATAATCACTTCCGGTCCGCCCCACCTCTCCACAGGGAAGCTGTTCCGCAGTGGGCAGCGTTCGGAAAATGCCGCTGGTGCACGTACCGGTCCGGAGTCGCTGCGCAGGTACGCTACCGGGACGAGCGAATCGCTTTCGCTGCTGATTGTCGTCGGCGAAATGCCACGCGCGAGCGTCCAGTACGATACTGTCGTTCGCCCTTTACTCGCAGACTGTGTGAATCACGATGGGGCGTCGAGCGAAACTCCTGTCTGGATTGAGTATTTCATGTTATGGACAGCTCAGCATCGCGTCTCGGACGGAGAGTCATCGGAATATGTAGATATTGTTATGTTCGTCTAACTGTTGTTGTCCTCTGTCTCGGGTTCTTCACCCGGCGTTTGTTTCATGATTTTTCTGGTGTTTCGCCACCAAGAATGCCTAACATTGTCAGAGATTGGCCTTCCAGTGCTGGTGATGACTCGAGCTCGCGGCCGCATACACTGAAGCGCCAGAGAAACTGGTATAGGCATGCCTATTCAAATATGGATATGTAAACAGGCAGAATACGGCGCTGCGGTCGGCGAAGCCTATATAAGACAACAAGCGTCTGGCGCAGCTGTTAGCTCCGTTACTGCTGCGATAATGACAAGTTATCAAGATGTAAGTGAGTTTGAACGTGGTGTTATGGTCGGCGCCTGAGCGATGGGACACAACGTCACCCAGGTAGCGATGAAGTGGGGATTTTCCCATACGATAACTTCACGAGTGTACTGTGAATATGAGGAATTCGGTCAAACATCATCGCTGCGGTCGGTAAAAGATCCTACAAGAACGGGAACAACGACTGAGGAGAATCATTCAGCGTGAAAGAAGAGCAATCCTTCCGCAAATTGCTGCAGATTTAAATGCTGGGCTATCAACAAGTGTCAGCATTAGGCCCCGCCTGGGCCCGTCAACACCGACACTGCACTGTTGATGACTGGAAACAAGTTGCCCGATCAGACGAGTCTCGTTTCAAATTGTATCGAGTGGACGGATGTCTATGGGTGTGGAGATAGCGTCATGAATCCATCGACCTCGCATGTCACCAGGGGACTGTTTAGACTGGTTTAATAGTGTCGGGCGTGTGCAGTTAGAGTGATATTGAGCCCCTGAAACGTCTAGAGACGACTCTGACAGGTGACATGTACAAAAGCATCCTGTCTGATCACCTGTATCCATTCATACCCATTGTGCATTCCGACGGATTTGGGCAATTCCAGCAGGACAACGCGACACCCCACACGTCCAGAATTGCTACAGAGTAGCTCCAGGAACACTCGATTAAACACTTCCGCTGGCCACCAGACTTCCCAGACATGTACCTTATTGAGCATATGTGGGATGCCTTGCAAGGTGCTGTTCATAAGAGATCTCCATCCCCTCGTACTCATACGGATTTATGGACAGCCATGCAGGATTCATGGTGTCAATTCCCTCCAGCGCTACTTCAGACATTACTCGAGTCCATGTCACGTCGTGGTGTGGCACTTCCGCGTGCTCGCGAGAGTCCTGAACGATATTATGTAGGTGTACCAGTTTCTTTGGCTCTTCAGTGTATATACCTGGCTCACCAAAGTCCAAAGACGTATTGGCGGTCATTTCCGGTGCGGTTCTCCTCTCGCTGGCTGCAGCTGTCGTTTGCTGCAGCACGGGATTTCAGGATCCGTTTGCCCAGGAGCTCTCTTCTTTTTTATCTTTGTTTTTATTTTTTTGTTGAAGCTATTCTCATGTTAGTGTATTTCTATAGCTTCTCTGTACGAGTGGGTATGATAGCTCTTTTCTTCAGCCAGAACTTCCGTGTTGGCGAATTTTACTATGTGGTCGGCTTCGCACAGTGTAAGATCTGCCACGGCAGATTTCTCCACGTGCCCCAACCTGCAATGCCACTTATGTCCTATGATCGTACAGTCATCCGAAAATAAACTTTGTCGCATGTGCATAGTATGCGGTAAATTCCCGACATTACAAGTGGGAGAAAAGGAACCCACTTGCATTGTTGGGACAGAAGCGAACAAGCAGTTTGTCTAGAAGTGGCCACGAAAGCCTTAACAGGTTTGTTCCATATGAGTTTGAACACAATGGTAAGGAGAGAGGGCTTACAAAGTGGTGTGGCAACTGCCGTCGTAGGAAAGGTGGACAGGAGCGGAAATGACCAGTGAATAAATAACACAGCTAACAGAAGATTTATTTAATCTGCATTTCTCCAAACATACGAAGACTAATTACAAATAACGTAGAAAGAAAGATTCCTGCTATCGATATCACAAAGGAGTAGCACGAACGGAGGTATCAAAGTGATGTGGCAGTAAGAGCAAGTGAGGCGAGTGTCTGCCACTGGCCTTGCTATATTGTGGCCCTAGAGGGCGCTCGTCCTCCAGAGCCACTGGAGGCATGGCTCAGCGGGTGTGCTCCATTGGGTCCACCGGAACCCACATAACTGCTACCAACTGTAGAACGCCAGTGGGGTGGTATCAACATCTGATAACCGCAGAAATAGCTTCATGTGAGCCCCATGCCACACCTACACCTATATCTATACTCCGGAGACCACCTTACGTTGTGTGCCGAAGAATACTTTCTGCAGCAATGTCAAGTCCATATTTTTCCTGTTCGTTGCATATCGTTCGCAGGAAGAATGAATCCTGGTAGCCATTGTGTGGGCTCGAATATCTCTGATTTTATCTTCACTGTCTTTTCGTGAGATATATGTGGGAGCAGTATATTGGCTGACTGTCCTATGAACTTTTTTTTTTTCGGGGGGGGGGGAGGGGAGGGGAGGGGAGGCATCAATTTTCTGACTGGTTTTATGAATTCCTCTCCTGTGCCAAACTCTTCATCTCAGGATAGCACTTGCAACCTACGTCCTCAATTATTTGCTGGATATATTCAAATTTCTGTCTTCCTTTATAGTTTTTGCCTTCTACAGCTCCCTCTAGTACCATGGAAGTCATTCCCTCATGTCTTAACAGATGTCCTATCATCCTGTCCCTTCTCCTTATTAGTGTTTTCCACATATTTCTTTCCTCTCCGATTCTGCGCAGAGCCCCCATACTCCTTACCTTATCAGTCGAACTAATTTTCGACATTCGTCTGTAGCACCACATCTCAAGTGCTTCGAATAAATAATAATTAATTGAAACCCTCAGCTGCCGACAGGTGTTGTTGATATACCTCGATACGAACAGCTGAAAATGTGTGCCCCGATCGGGACTCGAACCCGGGATCTCCTGCTTACATGGCAGACGCTCTATCCATCTAAGCCACCGAGGACACAGATGAATAGCGCTTCCCGTGAGACCCACATTCCCAGCTGTCGCCAATCTACATACATAATGTACCTAATAAATATTTTCCCATCCACTCATTTCTCGCGCCCACTAAGGTGACGATTCCTGTAAGAGTTCGGGCAACCTGTGCGCATTCGCACAGACGAACGTCAATGGCCGGGTAGCCTTTAACTATATATGAAGATAGTAACTGTTCTCGAAAGAGCAGATACCATTGATGACCGTGCAGTTTCCCTAGAATAAATGATAATTAATTGAAGCCCTCAGCTGCGGACAGGTGTTGTTGATATACCTCGATGGGGAATCGTCACCTTAGTGGGCGCGAGTAATGAGTGGATGGGCAAATATCAATTAGGTACATTATGTATTTAGATTGTGGACAGTTGGGAATGTGGGTCTCACGGGATGCGTGCAAGAGATAAGTCCCGGCAGTCGCTCTATTTATCTGTGTCCTCGGTGGCTCAGATGGATAGAGCGTCTGCCGTGTAAGCAGCAGATTTTGGGTTCGAGTCGCGGCTGGGGCACACATTTTCAACTGTCCCCATTGAGGTATATTAAAAACACCTGTCGGCAGCTGAGGGTTTCAGTTAATTATCATTTTTTCTAGGGAAGCTGCACGGTCATCAGTGGTATCTGTTCTTTCGAGAACAGTTACTATCGTCAGATGCTTGGATCTCTTCTGTTCCGGTTTTCCCACAGTCCATGTTTCACTCCCATACAATGCTGTACTCCAGACGTACGTTCTCAGTAATTTATTTCTCAAATACGGGCCTACGTTTCATACAAGTAGACTTCTCTTGGTCAGGAATGCCACTCCCAGTCTGCTTTTTATGTCCTCCTTGCTCCGTCCGTCATTGGTTATTCTACTAACTAGGTAGCTGGCTTCCTTAACTTCATATACTTCATGACCATCTATCCTGATGTTAAGTTTCTCGCGGTTCTCATTTCTGCTGCTTCTCATTACATTCGTCTTTCTTGATTTACTCTCAATCCATATTCCGTACTCATTAGGTTGTTCATTCCGTTCATCAGATCACGTAATTCTTCTTCACTTTCACTCTGGATAGCAATGTCATCAGCGAGTCGTATCATTGATATCCTTTAACCTTGAATTTTTATTCCACTCCTAAACCTTTCTTTTATTTCCATCATTCCTTCTTCGATGTACAGATTGAAAAGTAAGGGGAAAGACTACATCCCTCTCTTACACCCCTTTTTAATTCGTTTTTGGTCGTCCACTCTTATTATTCCCTCTCGGTTCTTGTACATATTGTATATTAACCGTCTCTCCTTACAACATACCCCTCCGCACACTTTCGGTGCTCTGACAGCAGACTGTACCATGATGCAGGATGCTTTTGCTACTCGCATAGGCTGAGCATTTTCGTCACGCTTTTGCGCTTACTAAATGAACATGAAACTAAATGTGCTGCTCTTCTTTTTTGTGTGTGGGTCCTTGCTATTCATGTTCTCTTTCAGTGACTATATTAATACTAACCAGAGGGTATTCCCATATGATGCAGAAATTTATGACAGAGTTGTTGTTGTTGTGGTCTTCAGTCCTGAGACTGGTTTGATGCAGCTCTCCATGCTACTCTATCCTGTGCAAGCTTCTTCATCTCCCAGTACCTACTGCAACCTACATCCTTCCGAATCTGCTTAGTGTATTCATCTCTTGGTCTCTCTCTACGATTTTTACCCTCCACGCTGCCCTCCAATGCTAAATTTGTGATCCCTTGATGCCTCAAAACATGTCCTACCAACCGATCCCTTCTTCTAGTCAAGTTGTGCCACAAACTCCTCTTCTCCCCAATTCTATTCAATACCTCCTCATTAGTTACGTGATCTACCCACCTAATCTTCAGCATTCTTCTGTAGCACCACATTTCCAAAGCTTCTATTATCTTCTTGTCCAAACTAGTCATCGCCCATGTTTCACTTCCATACATGGCTACACTCCATACAAATACTTTCAGAAACGACTTCCTGACACTTAAATCTATACTCGACGTTAGCAAATTTCTCTTCTTCAGAAACGATTTCCTTGCCATTGCCAGTCTACATTTTATATCCTCTCTACTTCGACCATCATCAGTTATTTTCCTCCCTAAATAGCAAAACTCCTTTACTACTTTAAGTGTCTCATTTCCTAATTTAATTCCCTCAGCATCACCCGATTTAATTTGACTACATTGCATTATCCTCGTTTTGCTTTTGTTGATGTTCATCTTATATCCTCCTTTCAAGACACTGTCCATTCCGTTCAACTGCTCTTCCAAGTCCTTTGCTGTCTCTGACAGAATTACAATATCATCGGCGAACCTCAAAGTTTTTACTTCTTCTCCATGAATTTTAATACCTACTCCAAATTTTTCTTTTGTTTCCTTTACTGCTTGCTCAATATACAGATTGAATAACATCGGGGAGAGGCTACAACCCTGTCTCACTCCTTTCCCAACCACTGCTTCCCTTTCATGCCCCTCGACTCTTATAACTGCCACCTGGTTTTTGTACAAATTGTAAATAGCCTTTCGCTCCCTGTATTTTACCCCTGCCACCTTCAGAATTTCAAAGAGAGTATTCCAGAGTACCATCTGAAAAAAGCTTAGCAAATATTCAGTTAGATATTGATAGTATTTCAAAATGTTGCCGATATTCGCAACTCACTATAAAAATTCATAAATATAAAATTCAGCTATTCTTAAAACTCACAAAAACATAATTTCCTGTGGCTACAATATCAACAAATCACAACTGTAGTCTGTCAACTGATACAAATACTGGAGTGCAACGATTTGTGACGATATGTAATGGGATACTGCTTACAAAACACTCCTGTGACCCATCGTGTTTAGAACCCGACAGCTTCCATCACCAGATGGGTATAGGTGCGGACCCGAAGGACTGTATTGCTGCATTGGTGTGGCTACTACTACCGGTGCTTAGGACTCGATTTTGCGACTCATGTGTGGCTCATCATTGTTATCAATTGCCGATGCCTACTGTCCCAATTAACCTCTGGGCTCCTTGATCATCGTTTACGAACCCTCGATCTTTTGCAATGGATAAAACATGTAAATGTACGAGGTATGTCCACAAAGTAAGTTCCGTTTGGTTATATAAAACAATCGTGTACAGATACAGAAAAAATATTTATTGTACAAAAATCTACAGCTCTTAAACTACTTTTCTACATATCTTCCGAAATTTTTAGGCACTTGTTATAGTGTGGCACAAGTTTTTGTATGCCTTCTTCATAGAAGGTTGACGCCTGTGTATTCAACCATGTGGTAACACATTCTTTCAGCTCGTCATCATCTATTAAGTGTTGACCACCAAGGATAGATTTTAGGTGCAAAAAGAGATGAAGGAGCGTGGTGCGGGCTGTACGGGGGATGGTCAAACGCGCCGCAGTGAAATTCTCGTTAAGAATTGCTTGGTCACATTTGCCGTTTGAGGTCGGCCATTATCGTGGTAAAAAACAACATCTTTTGACAGTAATCCTCGGTGC
This sequence comes from Schistocerca nitens, assembly GCF_023898315.1. Lineage (NCBI taxonomy): Eukaryota > Metazoa > Arthropoda > Insecta > Orthoptera > Acrididae > Schistocerca > Schistocerca nitens. The sequence continues at coordinate 124,482,679 of NC_064623.1, forward strand.
TTGTTCTGTATTGCACGGCACAACTTCTTAATGGTCTCGCAGTAACCATGTGCACTGATCGTTTGGCTTCGTGATAAGAAATCAATCAGCAAAATGCCTTTTATGTCCCAAAAAACGGTGAGCATGACTTTTCGAAGTGTCAAAATTTGCTTAGGCTTAACGTTCGTTGGGGATGAAGTGTGCCTCCATTCCTTTGATTGCCGTTTGGTTTCAGGGGTGTCGTACGATACCCAAGTTTCATTCCCCGTGACGATCCGAGAAAGAAAACAATCGCCTTCGTGATTGTAGCCTGTCAAAAACTGAAGTTCACTGCACATCCGTTGTTTTTTGTTCATTAAGAATTTTGGGTACCCAACGTGGGCAAAGTTTTCGAAATTTCAGGTTTTCAGTAACAATTTCATGAATTAGTGGTCGTGAGATTTGGGGAACTTCCATAGCAAGGGCACTAAGTGTGCTTAATCTTCTCTTCAGTTGTGTGAACCAGTTCATCAGTAACCACAGACGGGCGTCCACTTCGTTCTTCATCGTGCACTTGATCACGTGCTTCATTGAACAGTCTGACCCATCTTCTAACCGTCGAATAACTCATAGCATTTTGTCTGTAAACCTCGCAGCTTTGCCGTTGAATTTCCTTTGGTTTAACTTTCTTTGCATTTAGAAAACGAATCACAGATCTGATTTCGCACGCTGCAGCATTTTCAATTACGGCCGACATTATAAAGTAGCACTACAAAGCACACGTCGGCAGCAGCGATCTGAAAATGGTGTACATGTCTTCTCCTTGCTTTGTGGACGACCCTCGTACATTTGGCGTCACGTGTCTCCCCATAAGGCACAGTCACTCCCCATTCCGCCATGTCTCGTCGCATGCTAGAGCCATTTGGTTCGTACGTTTGCCACGGCTTGCTGTTCAAGAGTCGGTACGAGACCCTCACCCACCCACGGTTCAGGGGCTGTTCAGGCCTGTATATGTCGCTGACAGAGAGACAGCCCTTTTCGTTAGGTCTCAGATGGTGTTGTGGCGCCATTGTCCCATGAACCTCACATGCCTACTGCTGGAGGCTCTTGTACCACTCACCCTCTCAGCCCTTACCAGCTTTCGGAGGTGCCGCTGTCCACAATTGCAGTCTATGGTTTCCTTCACCAGCACAGTTCACTGAATGTGGTTGAGGGGAAGTATCCCCACGTCTTTTTTTTTTTTTTTGTCATCAGTCTACTGACTGGTTTGATGCGGCCCGCCACGAATTCCTTTCCTGTGCTAACCTCTTCATCTCAGAGTAGCACTTGCAACCTACGTCCTCAATTATTTGCTTGACGTATTCCAATCTCTGTCTTCCTCTACAGTTTTTGACCTCTACAGCTCCCTCTAGTACCATGGAAGTCATTCCCTCATGTCTTAGCAGATGTCCTATCATCATGTCCCTTCTCCTTATCAGTGTTTTACACATATTCCTTCCCTCTCCGATTCTGCATAGAACCTCCTCATTCCTTACCTTATCAGTCCACCTAATTTTCAACATTCGTATATAGCATCACATCTCAAATGCTTCGATTCTCTTCTGTTCCGGTTTTCCCACTGTCCATGTTTCACTACCATACAATGCTGTACTCCAGACGTACATCCTCAGAAATTTCTTCCTCAAATTAAGGCCGCTATTTCATATTAGTAGACTTCTCTTGGCCAGAAATGCCTTTTTTGCCATAGCGAGTCTGCTTTTGATGTCCTCCTTGCTCCGTCCGTCATTGGTTATTTTACTGCCTAGGTAGCAGAATTCCTTAACTTCATTGACTTCGTGACTATCAATCCTGATGTTAAGTTTCTCGCTGTTCTCATTTCTACTACTTCTCATTACCTTCGTCTTTCTCCGATTTACTCTCAAACCATACTGTGTACTCATTAGACTGTTCATTCCTTTCAGCAGATCGTTTAATTCTTCTTCACTTTCACTCAGGATAGCAATGTCATCAGCTAATCGTATCATTGATATCCTTTCACCTTGTATTTTAATTCCACTCCTGAACCTTTCTTTTATTTCCATCATTGCTTCCTCGGTGTACAGATTGAAGAGTAGGGCAAAAGGCAACAGCCTTGTCTTACACCTTTCTTAATACGAGCACTTCGTTCCTGATCGTCCACTCTTATTATTCCCTCTTGGTTGTTGTACATATTGTATATGATCCGTCTCTCCCTATAGCTTATCCCTACGTTTTTCAGAATCTCGAACAGCTTGCACCATTTTATATTGTCGAACGCTTTTTCCAGGTCGACAAATCCTATGAAAGTGTCTTGATTTTTCTTTAGCCTTGCTTCCATTATTAGCCGTAACGTCAGAATTGCCTCTCTCGTCTCTTTACTTTTCCTAAAGCCAAACTGATCGTCACCTAGCGTATTCTCAATTTTCTTTTCGATTCTTCTGTATATTATTCTTGTAAGCAGCTTCGATGCATGAGCTGTTAAGCTGATTGTGCGATAATTCTCGCACTTGTCAGCTCTTGCCGTCTTTGGAATTGTGTGGATGATGCTTTTCCGAAAGAGTCTACTGGCTTGAAATCTGGCGATCGGTGTTTGCTTCTAATGTTGTCACTGACGTCCAGTCTGCGTGGTACGTTACGGTCAATGGGAAGTAAGTATGCCGCTCGCGCCTTCGCGGAATTCACCTTGCAGACACCCTACTGTGTGTCGCCTGTGATGTCCTGGACACAGACGAGTATCGCCTAGTGTGCAGATCAGCGCTAGGTGTCAGGTTCTTTGTGCGACAGATGCGGGACTTAATTATCCTTATGACTCCTTATAACCCTATCACTACTATTGTAATTTGTATTGTATTGTATTGTTTGTTAACCGATGGCCTAGAAACGACGAAGAGGCTCCGTCCCCGCCGCAGCCGCAGTGGTCCACAACCCCACGACGACTACCGCAGTCCACTTCACCCCTCCACCGCCCCACACCGAACTACTCTTTGAGGATTATTGTGCGGTTCGGCCCCCGGTGGACTCCCCAGGAAACGTTTTACACCAGACAAGTGTAACCCCAATGTTTGCGTGGCAGAGTAACGGTGGTGTACGCGTACGTGGAGAACTTATTTGCGTAGCAATCACCGACATAGTGCAGCTGAGGCGGAATAAGGGGAACCAGCACACATTCGCCGAGGCAGATGGAAAACCGCCTAAAAACCATCCACAGGCTGGCCGGCTCACCGGACATCGACGCAAGTCCGCCGGGCGGATTCGTGCCGCGGACCAGGCGCTCCTTCCCACTCTGAAAAGCCGTGCGTCAGACCGCACGGCTAACCAGGCGGGCTACTATTGTACTTTAGTATCCTTTTACTTAAATAACAGAAAACTCAATCTCTATGTTGCCACGTGTAATCCTCTTACTAAATTTAGTTTAGTTTCCAAATAAAGTACACTATGGCTGGATAGTCCTGTTAATAGGAAAAGCTAATCAATAGAGTTACTTCTTTTACAGGATTTGACCGTGTGTTGTGTCTACTGCATAAGTAAATCAGACTATTTACATCTTTCCCTAAGATCTCACCCAGGTCTATCCAGACAATGAAACAACGAAGTATCGGAAAAGCAGAAGTATGAATTTTGTCTATTTTCTTACTTCTTCAAATAAATATTACTCTACGTAAACAATGTTGGTGCAGGCACTGGAATTCCTTTTTGACTACTTCACCCTTAAACATTATGTTTTTAAAAGAGAAAAAGCACAGTAGATAACTTCAAGGAAGATAAAATATCTGGCGAGGGGGGACCTTTAGAAAAGCACTTTCCATAATCAACAAAGTTAAATACTAAAATACTTGGATGGTAAAAGGCGCCTCAGACCAGGCGGCTACCCTGCGCGGCTTAAGCATTGTTAGTGCATTGCCTGTCGAGCCAGAAAATCTTTTCTGGAAGACACAATCCTGGCAACTGCGACTGTTAAAATATAAAAGCAAGAAGTACCGCTTCACTTTCGCGTCTACCTTGCTTAGGATTTTATACAGGCTTCCTGCAAGAATAAAAGAAAACAATGTAACTTATATGTACTACTGGAACTCGAACGTGTTGCAGCTTTTGCATCGTTGGTACTGTTAATATACGACGGCAACGGTTCTAAATGCTCTGGAAATTTTGCACTGAAATCAGGCACAACTTTTTTTGTTTATCGTTTCAATTTAACATCCCATAGTTCAGGATTCCGGATCACGCATCGGGATCATACTATACGCATGGCATCAGAACAAAGTCATCATAGTCAAAGGAAAGACTCCAGAATGGTTGACCGTCATGTTCAGTTTCTCACTTTAAGAGCTCATTCCACAGTGAACGCGCAGTTACAGGTCTGCTCTTTTTTTATACTGAACATTTCACTTCAAGAAAACCTCTTTCTTACTGGAATATACTTTCAAAAGCTATTACTCTTTGAACTAATTCTGTATAGTCATTTAACAAGTTCTAGAAATTTGGCTTCACTCTGATTGAATTTTACATAAGCAAACTTTTACTATAACACTTTGGAATAGTTAAGAAAACTTTCTCATTATTTACACAGAAATAATTTAAATGGTGCCTCTTTATATTAACTCGGCACATCATAAGTCTGTAAAACAGGATACTCGGATTAATCAAACACCAGGAAGGAATCCTATATAGGTGTATGATTATGATGAAATAACAGAGTGAACCAGTTTTTTAAGTTCAAGAATGATGATTGAAACGCAGTTTAAATTAATGGTTCACGCTGTACCAAAGTAAAATACAAATAAGTCTTATCTGGTGGCTGCAGGCTTGGGTGTGGCGAACAATTACGACGGCTACACTACCCACAGTACGGCCTGCAAGTATCTTGCTGTATGGGCTCAATTTCTCTTCTTGGCGTCGTTCAATTTCACGTACAGTAGCCCAACAATTCGCAGGTATGCTGTAAGCCGTTTATAGTCTACATCCGAGACAATTTTGTGCATATTTGCTGGCAAAGCTTCTCCTGCTCCACAGGTTCCCTGCAGACTGTATGACGTACACTACTAGCCATTAAAATTGCTACACCACGAAGAAGGCGTGCTACAGACGCGAAATTTAACCCACAGGAAGAAGATGCTGTGATATACAAATGATTAGCTTTTCAGAACATTCACACAATGTTGGCGCCGGTGGCGACACCTACAACGTGACGACATCAAGAAAGTTTCCAACCGATTTGTCATACACAAACAGCAGTTGACCGGCGTTGCCTGGTGAAACGTTATTGTGATTCCTCGTGTAAGGAGCAGAAATGCGTACCATCTCGTTTCCGACTTTGATAAACGTCGGATTGTAACCTATCGCGATTAGGGTTTATCGTATCGTGACATTGCTGCTCGCGTTGGTCGAGATCCAATGACTGTTAGCAGAATGTGGAATCGGTGGATTCAGGAGGGTAAACGGAACGCCGTGCGGGATCCCTACGGCCTCGTGTCACTAGCAGTCGAGATGACAGGCATCTTATCCGCATGGCTGTGACGGATCGTGCAGCCACGTCTCGATCCCTGACTCAAGAGATGGGGACGTTTGCAAGACAACAACCATCTGCACGAACAGTTCGACGACGTTTGCAGCAACATGGACTATCAGCTCGGAGACCGTGGCTGCGGTTACCCTTGACGCCGCATCACAGACAGGAGAACCTGCGGTGGCGTACTCTACGATGAACCTGGGTGCACGAATGGCAAAACGTAATTTTTTTCGGACGAATCCAGGTTCTGTTTACAGCATCATGATGATCGCATCCGTGTTTGGCGACATCGCGGTGAACGCACATTGGAAGCGTGTATTCGTCATCGCCATACTGGCGTATCACCCGGCGTATTGTAATTTTGTTACACGTCTCGGTCACCTCTTGTTCGCATTGACGGCACTTTGAACAGTGGATGTTACATTTCAGATGTGTTACGACCCGTGGCTCTACCCTTCATTCGATCCCTGCGAAAACCTACATTTCAGCAATATAATGCACGACCGAATGTAGCAGGTCCTGTACGGGCCTTTCTGGATACAGAAAATGTTCGACTGCTGCCCCGGCCAGCACATTCTCTAGATCCCTCACCAATTGAAACCGACTGGTCAATGGTGGCCGACCAACTGGCTCGTCACAATACGCCAGTCACTACTCTTCATGAACTGTGGTATCGTGTTGAAGCTGCATGGGCAGCTGTACCTGTACACGCCATCCAAGCTCTGTTTGGCTCAATGCCCAGGCGTATCAAGGCCGTTATTACGGCCAGAGGTGGTTGTTCTGGAAACTGATTTCTCGGGATCTATGCATCCAAATTGCGTGAAAATGTAATCATATGTCGGTTCTAGTTTAATATATTTGTCAAATGAATACCAGTTTACCATCTGCATTTCTTCTTGGTGCAGCAATTTTAATGGCCAGTAGTGTACTTCGCGCGCTTGCTCTAGGTAGCGCTCCAACTCGCCCTTGCCGCCTTTTCCACTCCTCACAGCCACTTTCGTTTCAAACAGAAGCAAACTGGCTTTTACATAACAGCTATCACATTGTTCCTAAGCGTGACCATTTCCTACAACTGTCAAATTTACATCAACGTGAATAGTTTATACATACAAATATGTTTAAATACAAATGTCGTCAGAAACTAGTTTAACGTAATAAACAATTTACATAGTATTTACATATATTGCTCACATACAGTGCAAAGAACTTGAGTCTACAGTATAGTACACATTACATATACAGAAAATATAGTAGCAATATGCGAAAATTTTAAAGCAAAAAATTATAAAAGGTATCGATGAACAATAAACAAGTAGTGTTATATCCCCAACAAGTACCGCCTCACCTGCTCCTTTTTGTGGACTCTGGACACTTCCCACAAACGAAGACGAACTCTGAGAAGTGGATTAGTGGACACGCAGTTCACTATTTGTTTGCTGAGGGCGATAACAATGCCCTTGATTTTTGGCACTTCCTCAATGAACGACATTGTGCAGTTGTGCAAATCGCAAATCCCAAATACAGACAATTTATCCCTAATTTCCTTTGCAGTGTCGTTCTTAAAAAAAAAAGTTCAAATTTGTGTGAAATCTTATGGGACTCAACTGCTAAGGTCGTCAGTCGCTAACCTCACACCCTACTTAGCCTAAATTATCCTAAGGACAAACACACACACACACACACACACACACCCATGCCCGAGGGAGGACTCGAACCTCCGACGGGACCAGCCGCACAGTCCGTGACTGCAGGTCCTTAGACCGCTCGGCTAATCCCACGCGGCTGTCGTTCTTAACCCACACCGAAGTTGGGATGTTACACCACTGAGGAGTTGATCCACCCACTTTGTACTCTAGGTATTGTTTACTGTCTGGTCACAGGAGTGTTCTTCTCAGTGACGTTGGTTTCCTGCTTCGCCCGGTTGTTTAAACAAATATAAATAAATAAATAAACTTTGTCTCATTGATGTGCTTTGAACCTCTACTCCACGCTCCCTGCGCTTACCTTAGTTCTGGGGGAAGGAACGAGACACTGTGGTCAGGCCTCAGGGTGTGAACCCTTCCCACTTTGCCGCTGCCGCTTCCTTAGGACGCCAAGAACGACTCATTCAAAATAATAATAATTATGTTACTGCGTTGCACGACCTTTCGCATTCCATTCCCGCGACTCCTCCTCGGATTTTTTTGAAGTGCTGGCTCTGTTGGGCGCTACGAGAGCAACTTCTTTAATAAAGAAGCAGCGGCATCGTCACGATTCGTCTTTGGGCAACAATGGCTGGAGGGACTGGCGAAATACCAAGATCATAGGTCGCTTCTCGTTCTATCTTAGGCTGCAGCTGGCTCGTTGGAATACGCTCAAGACCTAATCCGTGAATGGCATTTACATTACGGTGTTTTGGATCAGTACTCTTTTCAAAGAAGAACGGACCGAGAATAAAAGCACTCCGTCTTCAGGCCACAAGTGGCCCATCGGGACCATCCGACCGCCGTGTCATCCTCATCTGAGAACGGACCGAGAATAAAAGCACTCCGTCTTCAGGCCACAAGTGGCCCATCGGGACCATCCGACCGCCGTGTCATCCTCATCTGAGGATGCGGATAGGAGGGGCGTGTGGTCAGCACACCGCTCTCCCGGTAGTTATGATGGTTTTCTGTGACCGGAGCCGCTACTATTCGGTCGGGTAGCTCCTCAGTTGGCATCACGAGGCTGGGTGCACCCCGAAAAATGGCAACAGCGCATGGCGACCCGGACGGTCGCCCATCCGAGTGCCGGCCACTCCCAACAGCACTTAACTTCGGTGAATCTGACGGGAACCGGTGTATCCACTGCGGCAAGGCCGTTGCCACCGAGAATAAAGGTGTATGAATATCCATACCACACAGTCACACATGGCCCACTCCATAGAATATTGCCCGGCCATATCTCATCAACGTTGACCCGTGCCACAAATGAAGAGCAAATCAGATCTGAATCTTGTACAGGTACGAGTGTAATATTTATTTATTTATATTATTTATTTTTTGACAAATTATAGACCTGTTATCTGATGTTTTAAAACAGGTCGTACATCTTGCAGTTATCGTTTTTCATCTTCTTTGCAGTTTTTTTTCCTTTCTTTTTGTCTACAACATTTTACGAAGAATAATACTTTCCAAAACAACAATAATTTACGGTTAAAGTATAAATAAAATTTTGTTATTTTTAAGAAGAATATAAAAAGATGATAGGATAGAGGAGAGATTTGTTAGTGCCATTACCGATTGTGACTGACGGCGAATACCTCGGAATGGTTTCTTCTAGCTGTTCATCGCCAATCACAAAAACAAAGTTTCATTGGTAGTAGGGAAACAGTATTGCTAATTCTATGCATTTCTAGTCCTACATATCGCTAATTATATCTAACTTTAAGTGCTCATCAGTGTGCAGCATTTGGTGATTTCTTGGCTAGATCGCCATCAGGTTATGCTTATTTACTGTCACATCTCGTCTTCCTGCTCCTGTTTCTTTTCATTGTCACTGTTTCCGCTGTCACTGTGGTATCACTGTCCACCCTCTGCAGATACAATTGTAATACACAACGGGAAAATTTCCGTTCTGTTGATCATGGTATGGACAATTCTCATGACACTACAAGGACGCTGGTACCACCCGGGGCTCGTGAAGCATGGTCAGTTATAGGAACAGCAATCTCGTCAATGACTTCCGCCGGAATAAGACGCCTTCTTTTGAAGGCACCACACCAGGCTCACCCGTATTTTCGAATTTCATTGTCATCTGCTTTGAACCACTTTATAGCATCGGGCTTCCTCAGACCTTCCAGTGGGGCTATACTCTCTCAACACAGCACTGCAGTTTCTGCCGCTCGCATAAAAAGTTCCACTAACAGTCCACGTCCCTTTTGTCTATAGCCATACTGTTCATTCACATCATGGCAAGTCAAATATTCTCTGCCTCGTGATGACTGGGTGTTGTGTGATGTCCTTGGTTCAAAAGGCTCTGAGCACTATGGGACTCAACTGCTGTGGTCATAAGTCCCCTAGAACTTAGAACTACTTAAACCTAACTAACCTAAGGACAGCACACAACACCCAGCCATCACGAGGCAGAGAAAATCCCTGACCCCGCCGGGAATCGAACCCGGGAACCCGGGCGTGGGAAGCGAGAACGCTACCGCACGACCACGAGATGCGGGCAGATGTCCTTAGGTTAGTTAGGTTAAAGTAGTTCTAAGTTCTGGGGGACTGATGACCATAGATGTCAAGTCCGATAGTGCTCAGAGCCATTTGAGCAAGTCAAATAGCAGAGTGCTACCGTCTTACAAACAGCGTACAGCGCCAGATTTTCACCTGGTGGCCCAAATTGGAACCAATTTTTTCCATCTAAATCGATTCCACACTGACGCACTAGACTGTCTACCAAATATCGCTACCATACGATGATTACGGTCCACAGTGAACCTCCACAAGTAGTTGCACTTAACAACAAACCAGTGTAACGTTCTCTCTTGTCGATAGCCATACTGTTCATTCGCCTCATGGCAAGGCAAATGGAAGCGGAGATATCATACCGTCATAGAAACAGCGTACACCGCCAGATTTTCACCTGGTGGCCGGAGTTGGAACTAACTTTTTTTTCCATCGTAAATCGGTTCCGCATGGACCCATTAGATTGTACACCAAATTTCGCTACCATACGATATTTTCAGCCCACACTAACCCTCCGTGAGTAGTTGCACGTATAACAAACCAGTGCAACGGACACATTAGCAAGAAAAGTTGGAACTCAAGCAGTTTCTATGCACCGTTAACCGATACGTGCTGACTGTTTTGAACTATAAGTATTCGCTTATTAAATTTTGAAGAAGTCTCAAAGTTATGACGATGAAAGTAGAATACAATACAGTTTTGATCTAGAATGTTCTGCAGTAGTGGCTGCTGGCAGTAGACCGGCAGTGGCGCTGTTGCTCTTGTTTTCGAAAGTCTCGTTCACATCGTCTTTTCCAAAATACATCGCAGATGATAAAAGCAGCGGGCGGGAGGCGTTTGAGGACGGCTCTTTAAAATTCCCAGCCCAATATTAACTCTGTGGATTATCTGGCGGCGCTACAGCCCTGCAGGGGATGGGAGGCCGCTTCTCGCAACTTGTTAAGGCACGGCGAACGCGGAAGCCAAGTAAAACTGCCGCAGAAAATTTGCCGAGGAGGTCGACTGACAGTTTTTTAATCCGGCTTCCTGTCTATCATTGTTCCACTCCACGGGTGGAGATTAAAGGGCTGGAGTGCGGAAGAGACAAGAGGAATGCTGTGTGTGTGTGTGTGTGTGTGTGTGTGTGTGTGTTTGTGTGATGGCTCGGTGGGTGGGTGGGTGTGGTTCGCTGGTTGAGTGCTGGTGTGTGGTGAGGGAAAAAGGAGGGGTAAGGACTGGAGACACTCTGAGAAGGAGCAGGCGGAACATCAGAATCTCAAGGCCAAGGCTCCTCGAGTTCCCAGATCAAAGCCATGCTCGCGGAGTAGACAGCACACCATTTGCTACGTTTACACGACGAACTGCAGTAATTTTTTCATGGCAATTCCTGAATCTGCTTTGCAAACCACATCGTACAGGGTGGTCCATTGATCGTGACCGGGCCAAATATCTCACGAAATAAGCGTCAAACGAAAAAACTACAAAGAACGAAACTTGTCTAGCTTTAAGGGGGAAACTAGATGGCGCTATGGTTGGCCCGCTAGATGGCGCTGCCATAGGTCAAACGGATATCAACCTCGTTTTTTTAAAGTAGGAGCTCATATTTTTTATTACATATGCCTGTAGTACGTAAAGAAATATGAATGTTTTAGTTGGACCACTTTTTTCGCTTTGTGATAGATGGCGCTGTAATAGTCACAAACATATGGCTCACAATTTTAGACGAACAGTTGGTAACAGGTAGGTTTTTTAAATTAAAATGCAGAACATAGCTACGTTTGAACATTTTAATTCGGTTGTTCGAATATCATACACGTACTTTTGTGTGCTTATCATTTCTGAGAACACATGCTGTTACAGCCTGATTACCTGTAAATACCACATTAATGCAATAAATTCTCAAAATGATGTCTGTCAACCTCAATGCATTTGGCAATACGTGTAACGAAATTCCTCTCAACAGCAGGTAGTTCACCTTCCGTAATGTTCACACATCATTGACAATGCGCTGAAGCATGTTGTCAGGCGTTGTCGGTGGATCACGATAGCAAATATCTTTCAAATTTCCCCACAGAAAGAAATCCGGGGACGTCAGATGCCGTGAACGTGCGGGCCATGGTACGGTGCTTCGACGACCAATCCCCCTGTCATGAAATATGCTATTCAATACCGCTTCAACCGCACGCGAGCTATGTGGCGGACATCCATCATGTTGGAAGTACATCGCCATTCTCTCACGCAGTGAAACATCTTGTAGTAACATCGGTAGAACATTACGTAGGAAGTCAGCATACATTGCACCATTTAAATTGCCATCGATAAAATAGGGGCCAATTATCCTTCCTCCCATAATTCCGCACCACAAATTAACCCGCCAAGGTCGCTGATGTTCCACTTGTCGCAGCCATCGTGGATTTTCCGTTGCCCAATAGTGCGTACTATGAAGGGTTTACGTTACCGGTGTTGGTGAATGACGCTTCGTCGCTAAATAGAACGCGTGCAAAAAATCTGTCATCGTCCAGTAGTTTCTCTTGTACCCAGTGGCGGAACTGTACACGACGTTCAAAGTCGTCGCCTTGCAATTCCTGGTGCATAGAAATATGGTACGGGTGCAGTCGATGTTGATGTAGCATTCTCAGCACCCACGTTTTTGAGATTCCCGATTATCGCGCAGTTTGTCTGCTACTGATGTGCGGATTAGCCGCGACAGCAGCTAAAACACCTACTTGGGCATCATCATTTGTCGCAGGTCGTGGTTGACGCTTCACGTGTGGCTGAACACTTCCTGTTTCCTTAAATAACGTAAGTATCCGCCGAACGGTCCGGACACTTGGATGATGTCGTCCAGGATACCGAGCAGCATACACAGCACACGCCCGTTGGGCATTTTGATCACAATAGCCATATATCAACACGATATCGACCTTTTCCGCAATTGGTAAACGGTCCATTTTAACACGGGTAATGTATCACGAAGCAAATACCGTCCGCACTTGCGGAGTGTTACGTGACACCACGTACTTATACGATTGTGACTATTACAGCGCCATCTATCACAAAGCGAAAAAAGTGGTCCAACTAAAACATTCATATTTCTTTACGTACTACACGAATATGTAATAAAAATGGCGGTTCCTATTTTAAAAAAACGCAGTTGATATCCGTTTGATCTACAGCAGCGCTATCTAGCGGGCCAACCATAGCGCCATCTGGTTCCCCCCATCAAGCTAGACGAGTTTCGTTGTTTGTAGTTTTTTCGTTTGATGCTTGTTTCGTGAGATATTTGGCCCGGTCACTTTCAATGGATCGCTCTGTATAGTGTATACTCTCAGACGACGGAAAAGAAAGAAAAGCTAAGAGAAGAACGACGCACCGCGGAGGAATTATGTTAATGGGGTGGAAATTCGGTAGACGTGATGAACATGAGCAGACAAACAAATGATTACAATTTCAGGAAGATTGAATGATTCGTTCAAGAGAGAGAGCTTCACAAATTGAGCAAGTCAGTAACGCATCGGTCCACCTCTGTCCCTTATGCAAGCAGTTATTCGCCTTGGTATTGTACGGTAGCGGTATTGGATGGCATCCTGAGGGAGTGGGATTTGATTGACTGGAGTAGATTTGTTTTCTGTGATGAGTCCTGCTTCGAACTGAGACCAGATGAGCAACGAAGACGAGTGTCGAGATGTCCTGGACAGCAGTGGGATACCAGTCTCTCTGTTGTCCGCCATGTGGCCCGATAATCACGAGTGGTGGTGTGGGGTGCCGTTTTATTTCACAGCGAGACCGCCTTCTCAGTCACCCGTGCCACCCTTACAACACAGCGGTACGTCGACGATATTCTACGCCTCGTTTTGTTTCCCTTCATAGCAAGCTATCTTGGGCGTACATTTCAGCAAGATAATGCCCACCCGCAAACAGCGAAAGTTTCTACTGCCTGTCTTCGTACTTGTCGAACCCTACCTTCAGGAGCAAGAACGTTTGGACCATTGTGACCAGTCCCTTCCGACGATCCCGGGATTTTGACGATGTAACGCGCCAGTTGGCCCGAATTTAATACGATAACCCTCAGGAGGACATCCAGTAACTTGTTAATCAATGCCAAGCTGAATAACGGCTTACATAAGAGCCAGAGGTGGACCAATGCGTAATTTACTCGCTGAACTTGCGAAGCTCTTTCTCTTGGGGTTTGGGTTGTTTGGGGGAAGAGACCAAACAGCGAGGTCATCGGTCTCATCGGATTAGGGAAGGACAGGGAAGGAAGTCGGCCGTGCCCTTTCAAAGAAACCATCCTGAAATTTGCCTGGAGCGATTTAGGGAAATAACGGAAAACCTAAATCACGATGGCCGGACGCGGGATTGAACCGTCGTCCTCCCGATTGCGAGTCCAGTGCGCTAATCACTGCTCCACCTCGCTCGGTCCTTTGTCTTGAATATATCATGCATTTTTTCTGATACTGTAATCATTTGTTTGTTTTTACATGCCGACCACATCTGCTGATTTCTACCCCATACCTACATTCCCCCCCCCGCCCCCCTGGTGTGTATATCAGATCTACGATCGTTGCCGATTATACACCAGTGCTCCTAAAAACAGCTGTTCCAGTTTCCGATATACACTGCTGGCCACCGTAAATGCAACACCAAGAAAGACAAGAGGTAGCACAACGAAATTTATTTTGTAGATAACATGTTAACCAAGTATCGAATGATTACATTTACAGACGTCTGTGACATGCGGTTCCTGCCAGAATCAGTAGCCAGAGTAGCCGCCATTGTTGGAGATCACCGCTGCCACACGTCTCGGCATTGAGTCAAAGAGACGTTGGATGTGTTCCTGGGGTACAGCAGCCCAAGCAGATTCCACACGTTGCCAAAGATCATCTGGTGTGGCAGCTGCGGATGTAATCTGGGTCACTCGTTGAGCAACCATGGACCACATGTTTTCTATCGGCGAAAGATCCGGAGAGCGAGCCGGCCAGGGAAGCAATTCAATCTGGTTATTGACGAAGAACCTTTGGACAATGCGTGCCACGTGTGGTCGCGCATTATCCTGTTGAAATATGGCTGTGGCCGAGCCCTGAAGGTAAGGAAGGACAACTGGCTCCAGCACCTCGGATATGTAGCGCCGGCTATTTAAAGTACCGGCAATGCGTACTAGAGGCGTGCGAGAGTAATATCCAATACCGCCCCATACCATAATACCCGGTGCAAGACCAGTGTGGCGGTGCATAATGCAGCTGTCCAGCATCCTCTCTCCACGGTGTCTCCACACTCGAATCCGACCATCGTGGTGCTGCAGACAGAAGCGTGCCTCGTCAGTAAAGACAACGTCATTCCATTCTGCCGTCCACATCCGTCTGTCATCACACCATTGGCGACGGAGACGTCTGTGGTTCTGCGTCAATGGTAGACGAAGCAATGGACGTCTTGCGGACAGACCACTCTGCTGTAAACGGCGTCGAATGGTACGCGCAGACACTGGATGATGCGTTACACACGCAATGTGCTGTGCTATGGTTCGGGATGTCACTGAGCGATCCGTCACTGCCATGCGCACAATTTGCCTATCAGCACGTGCAGTGGTGCACCGAGGTGAATGCGATCGACCACGTCGGTCCGTCGTACCCTCCTGCATCCAACGGTCACATATCCGCATTACAGTTGTTTGGTTTCGTCAACACGACTAGCGATTTCTCTGTATGATAATCCACAATCTCGGTAAGCCACTATCCTTCCTCTGTCGAGCTCGGATACTTGATAAAACGATGTTCTCTGTTGTCTACGAGGCATAACTGATCGTCTTGTGAAACAACCACAAGGTAAACACACGTGCCGAACGTACTCTCGTCGAAATCGCCAAGCCTTAAATGGCGCTATGAGGTGGCGCCACAGGCGCGCGTGATGTGCGTCTGCGCTGAAATTCTAATCAGTTGCATATCTCATCACTGCAAACTCATGGTGTAAATTTCACTTGATTCGGATGCTTCCTTCAGGGTGTTGCATTTACGGTGGCCAGCAGTGTAGTCGGCACGACTGCTGTTTCTTGCCTATGAAGTGTAGGGCATGTAAAACGTATTCCTCAGTCCAAATTTCTGGCCGTTGTGGCCGAGCGGTTCTAGGACCTACAGTCTGGAACCGCGCGACCGCTACGCTCGCAGGTTCGAATACTGCCTCGGGCATGGATGTGTGTGATGTCCTTAGGTTTAAGTAGTTCTAAGTTCTACGGGACTAATGACCTCAGAAGTTAAGTCCCATGGTGCTCAGAGCCATTTGAACCATTTTTTCAGTCCAAATTTTCCCCTTTCTCACTCCAGCCAGATTAGGCGACCCTTTTCAAAGCATGTAGGAACATCATAACCTCAGCACATTTTGAAAATGGTTGAGGGTTTCATTGGAGGAAAAATCTACTGCCGAAGACGTAATCCGCCAGCCAGAACCGCAGTTCCAGAAACTATAATGGTATGCTTATACGACAAATGAGAGGCGATATTGGGAAATTGGTTTACGAAAAGCGGTTTTACGAGCCCGATGTATGCGTAGTGCCTGTGATCCATTTGTCGGGAACAACTGTCACCCGTGGGTTCTTTGCAGGGTGTCACTGTTGACACTACAGACACTATAATTTTGTTATGAATGCCGGCCGCGGTGGTCTCGCGGTTCTAGGCGCGCAGTCCGGAACCGTGCGACTGCTACGGTCGCAGGTTCGAATCCTGCCTCGGGCATGGATGTGTGTGATGTCCTTAGGTTAGTTAGGTTTAAGTAGTTCTAAGTTCTGGGGGACTGATAACCACAGCAGTTGAGTCCCATAGTGCTCAGAGCCATTTGAGCCATTTGTTATGAATGAATAACCTTAACACTCACATCTTGGAAAATACACCTACAGTTTACTTCGTGATTTTTGTTTTACCGGCTTTAACTCGTGGTCTAAGGCATATTCCTCTGCCTAACATTTCGTGTCTCAGTGCTAGAGTCATCATCATAGGCCGTAAAGTCTTTCTGAGTAGCAGAAATGATATTTGCGGAGGAGACGAAGAGGAGATTAGAGTTTAACGTCCCGTCGACAACGATGTCATTAGACACGAGCACAAGCTCGGATTAGGAAAGGGTGGGGAAAGAAATCGGCTGTGCCCTTTCAAAGAAACTATCCCGGCATTTTCCTTAAGAGATTTAAGGAAGTCACAGACAAACCTAAATCCGAACGGCTCGAGGCGGGTTTTAACCGTCGTACTCCCGAATTCGAGTCCAGTGTGTTAACCGTTGCGCTACCCCGCTCTGCATGATATTAGCGATAAACATCAGAACTGCGGATGATGGAGCAGACGAAGAGATGGTTTCTGATACGTGGGAAGCAAAATAACACGTGACGGTAGAAGCCAGTGGTACAGAAAAGGCGGACAAGCAAAGGCAAACAGGGCATTCCCCAAAAGACGTCCGCTAGTATCAAATGTCAGTCGTGATTGATGAAGAATTTTCTGAAAACGTATGCTTGGAACACAGCATTGTAAGGAGTTGAACCATGGTACGTGAGAAAAGCGGAACGGAAGAGAACCGAGGCGTTTGGTATGTGGTGCTATGCCACGCGGAGTGACCGCGTGGTTTGAGGCGTCATGTCACGGATTGCGCGGCCCCTTCCACCGGAGGTTCGAGTCCTTGTTGTTCTTAGCATAAGTTAGTTTAAGTAGCGTGTAAATCTAGGGACCGATGACCTCAGCACTTTGGTCCCTTAGGAATTTAAACACATTTGAACATTTCTTTGAAAATTATGTGGAGTGGTAAGGAATGAGGAAGTTCTTCATAGAGTCGGCGAAGAAAAAGTAGCATGTAGAAAGCACTGACAAGAAGTAGGGGCAGGATGGCAGAGCAATGATCTTTCACTGCCATCGTCCACTTAGCATTCCACAAGAAAAACTGGTGCTTCTTGCCGATGATAGTACAGTTATAATAAATCCCGTCAGAGAGATAGCAACAGAAGACTTAGTAAATCATTTTTGCAGAGAATTACTAAGTGGTTCTCTGAACACAAACTCGCCCTAAATTTTGATAAAGAAAAGCGGTACATCCAGTTCTGTGCAAAAAACAGACATAATAAGCGTAAACATTGTCCGTAGTAGGCTGTAATGGGATGTTTGTTTAATCGTGGGATTAGCTAATTTCGACTAAGCGTCATTGTCAAGCACATTTGTAACATCTGTATTTCATGTCATTTTCGAATCATTCGTAATTAAAAGTAAAAAGAAGCCATATTCCGTCATTTTACGAAAAGGTCTTCACTACAGTGACACATATCAAGATCGTAGTCTGAACTTTGTCCTATGTACAACAATTATGCTTAGTGGAAAGTAGCTAATCGCACGATTAAATAAAAATCGCATTACAGCCTACTACGGAGTATGTTTACGTATCTGGAGGCTGTGAATCCCCACAAATACAAAAAATTTAAATAGGGTTATACTAACAATTGATGTAGCACGTGAGCAGAAGTAAGTAAGTATGGTAGAAAGCTACAAATTTTTTGGGTGTACATATTGATGAAACTTGAAATGGAATAAGCATATTAGTGAGCGTTTCAAGCAGTTAACTTCAGCTACTTCTGCTCTTCGTATAACTGCTAATCTTGGAAACAAACGCATCAATCTCCTGACGTATTTTGCTTATTTCCACTCAATAATCTAGTACAGAAAAATTTTCTGGGATAACCCATCACCTACAAATAAAGTACTGATAGCTAAAAGCGAGCTGTAAGAATACTATGTGGCGTTCACGCACGGTCGTCATGAAGGTAGTTCTTCAAGGAGTTAGGCATTTTAGCTGTGCTGTCATAATATATATATTTGCTAATGAAATTCGTCATAAATGATTCATCAAAATTTGAGAAGAACAGTGATGTACATACCTGCAACACTAGAGGGAAAAAATAACTTTTATTACCCACTGTGCCGGCCGGTGTGGCCGTGCGATTCTATGCTCTGCAGTCCGTAACTGCGCTGCTGCTACGGTCTCAGGTTCGAATCCTGCCTCGGGCATGGATGTGTGTGAAGTCCTTAGGTTAGTTAGGTTTAAGTAGTTCTAAGTCTAGGGGCCTGATGGCTCAAATGGCTCTGAGCACCATGGGAGTTAACTTCTGAGGTCATCAGTCCCCTAGAACTTAGAGCTACTTAAACCTAACTAACCTAAGGACATGACACACATCCATGTCCGAGGCAGGATTCGAACCTGCGACCGTAGTGCCTAGAACCGCTCGGCCACTCCGGCCGGCTAGGAGCCTGATGACCTCAGATGTTAAGTCCCATTTTTTACCCATTGTTAAAGTCGTCAGTGGCTCAGAGAGGAGTCAAACACGCACCAACAAAAAATTTTGATCATTGGAGAATTTCTACTTCAAAGCTGGTAGCCAGTAGAACAAAAAAAAACACTTGTTTTTAAGTGTGGTAGCATGAGTAGGAATAAAACCTCAAAGTGTTCATTAATGTTAGCAGTAACCATGTATGCGTATCGTGTAAAATGACTCGATCCTCATCAATTCGATAACAGAATCGTTCAAATGAGTTGCAGAACATTAGTTAACTAACTTAAGGCATCAGGTAATAACTTCCATGGTACTACAGGAAGCTGTAGAGGGTAGGAAGAGCGATATAGAAAACGTCCAACAAGTAGTAATAAATGCAGTGTGAGTGGTATACTGAGGTGAAGAGGTTGGCACAGGAGAGGAATTTGTGGCGGCTCGCATCAGGCCAGTCAGAGAACTAATGAAAGAAAGAGAGACAGAGGGAGAGAGAGACAGAGGGAGAGACAGAATTTAGAAGGTGCTAAAAGAAAATCTACAGACAACAGTGACGAGAGCGCAGCGTCGGTAATTTTCTCGGAGGTTTTCTCCAGCGCCGGTGTTGAATTAGGGAACACCTGTTGTCAGAGGAAGAGGGGGGGGGGGGAGGTTAGCGGGAAACGTCATTGTCAGCAGTGCTGGCTGCTGAGTGCAGCAGGGCGGGATCTGCCAGCGAAGGAAGACGCAGCTGTGTGGCCGAGCTGGAGTGGGGAAGTGGCTGGCAGCGGGGGCGGTCTGCGGCGCGCCTTACGTAAAACGTTTGCGTCATCAGCGTCCGCGGCCGAATCGTAAAGTCCGGGCGGCGGTGGGCGTGGCGGTTATTACGGGAGGACTCGGCTGGTTGGGGGAGTGGTAAGGGTGGGACAGGCGCCCCAGGGATCTGAGCGCCAGCTGCGAGCTGACAGCAGGGCAAGTAGGAAAGTGCTGGTATATGTGTGTGCGAAGGCCGAGCCGCGCAGTGCTGCCTAGCTGCTCCACGGTACCCGGTTCAACTTATATGTGTAGCTTGTGGGCGTTCTTTCTTGAACTACGCTACTGGCCATTAGAATTGCTACACCAAGAAGAAATGCAGATGATAAACGGGTATTCATTGGACAAATATATTAAACTAGAACTGACACGTGATTACATTTTCACGCAATTTGGGTGCAAAGATCCTGAGAAATCAGTACCCAGAACAACCACCTCTGGCCGTAATAACGGCCTTGATACGCCTGGGCATTGAGTCAAACAGAGCTTGGATGGCGTGTACAGGTATAGCTGCCATGCAGCGTCAACACGATACCACAGGTCATCAAGAGTAGTGACTGGCGTATTGTGACGAGCCAGTTGCTCGGCCACCATTGACCAGACGTTTCCAATTGGTGAGAATGTGCTGGCCAGGGCAGCACTCGAGCTTTTTTGTATCCAGAAAGGCCCGTACAGGACCTGCAACATGCGGTCGTGCATTATCCTGCTGAAATGTAGGGTTTCGCTGGGATCGAATGAAGGGTAGAGCCACGGGTCGTAACACATCTGAAATGTAACGTCCACTGTTCAAAGTACCGTCAATGCGAACAAGAGGTGACCGAGACGTGTAACCAATGGCACCCCATACCATCACGCCAGGTGATATGCCAGTATGGCGATGGCGAATACGTGCTTCCAATGTGCGTTCACCACGATGTCGCCAAACACGGATGCGACCATCATGATGTTGTAAACCGAACCTGGATTCATCGGAAAAAATGACGTTTTGTCATTCGTGCACCCAGTTTCGTCGTTCAGTACACCATCGCAGGCGCTCCTGTCTGTGATGCAGCGTCAAGGGTAACCGCAGCCATGGTCTCCGAACTGATAGTCCATGCTGCTGCAAACGTCGTCGAACTATTCCTGCAGATGGTTGTTGTCTTGCAAACGTCCCCATCTGATTTCAGGGATCGAGACGTGGCTGCACGATCCGTTACAGCCATGCTGATAAGATGCCTGTCATCTCGACTGCTAGTGATACGAGGCCGTAGGGATCCAGCACGGCGTTCCGTATTACCCCCCTTAACCCACCGATTCCATATTGTGCTAACAGTCGTTGGATATCGACCAACGCGAGCAGCAATGTCGCGATACGATAAACCGCAATCGCGATAGGCTACAATCCGACCTTTATCAAAGTCGGAAACGTGATGGTACGCATTTCTCCTCCTTACACGAGGCATCATAACAACGTTTCACCAGGCAACGCCGGTCAACTGCTGTTTGTGTATGAGAAATCGATTGGAAACTTTCATGTTAGCACGTTGTAGGTGTCGCCACCGGCGCCAACCTTGTGTGAATGCTCTGAAAAGCGAATCGTTTGCATATCACAGCACCTTCTTGCTGTCGGTTAAATTTCGCGTCTGTAGCACGTCATCTTCGTGGTGTAGCAATATTAATGGCCAGTAGCGTACAGTGGTTTGCTGTCTAAAGAACTAAACATGTCAAGCCTGCCGGAGTGGCCGAGCGGTTCTAAGCGCTACAGTCTGGGACCGCGCGATCGCTACAGTCAGAGGTTCGAATCCTGCCTCGGGCATGGATGTGTGTGATGTTCTTAGGTTAGTTAGGTTTCAGTAGTTTTAAGTTGTAGGGAACTGATGACCTCAGCAGTTAAGTCCCATAGTGCTCTGAGCCATTTGAATGATGTCAAATTATAGTGCGTTTAAAATTAGTTGCGGCTTTTCACGTTTGGCTGAACCGTAGGGGGCGTGACGCCGTTGCCCAGGGAATGCCAATGGAGAGCCGGCTTTCCCTACCATGCCGCCAGCGGTTCTGCCAGTGATGCCTCTGGATCACGGGGCCCTGTTTTCGATTCCCGGTGGATCTGGGGATTTTCTCTCCCCAGGGACTGGGTATTTGTGTTGTCCTCATCATTTCATCATCATCATCATTCGTGACAGGGGTGAATTGGACTGTGTAAAAATTGGACTGTAAAAATTGTACAGGCGCTGATGACCGCGCAGTTGAGCGCCCGACAAACCAAACAACATCATTGTTGGTAAAGCGCCTCTGTTTCTACAACATGAATAAACAGTACTACATGATGTCACTCATAAGATGCAGCGAAGTTCGTCACCTCTCGTTGTAGTGCTTTATGGCGTTGATGTGTTCTGTTGTTGTCAAGTATGGTGAACAAGTGTTTTATGTTGGCGTTGCATTAATAACAGTGTAGTACACCTGAATACTAGATTTGCAATACAAATTTCTTCCAAGAACACGTTCACCGGTCGGGGAGATAACGTTCTGCAGCAAAATTTCCTTGTGGTAGACTTAAAGCTTTACGGGAAAAGAAGGAGGTGGCTATCAAACCTTCTTTATAAAGTAATAGATTGTTTTCCGAGAACATTCAGTGACGAACTGGAAATAGTGTTGTGTGACCATGTTAAATGTTTGTCAGTGTATGCCTTTGAGTAAACATTAGTCCTTACATCTAGTGTACATGTGGGCAGAGAAACTGACAGTAAAGTGTCAGTTCAACAAGGCAAAAGTTAAAACGGACAAAGGTCTTAATAATGGTTGCACGAAAAGAAGTGTAGACTTTAGCCTAAGGACAGCTGAGTCTACTAGTTTGCAACGAGCAGCAGTTTCAGCGAGGAACAAATTGGCAGGGTCTTTAACAGTGTAGGTGAGCTAATCGACTAGTTAAAATCCAATTTCAAAGTTTTGCAACAGGAAAAAACAGTTTTTACTCAGTACAATTTTAAGTCCGATACAACTATTCCAGATTTAAACGATGATAGTGTAAAAAGGTGGGAAATATATCAAAAGTTCAACGAAAGTATGTTCTCTTGACAATGAGCTTTATGATTCTATTACATAACATATAATAGAATTGTTTAGTGTGAAGAACGTTCCAGTACAACCTTCAGAAAATGTAACTTCGAAAAAGCTTGTGTGTCAAGTACTATCTGATAACGACCTAAAGTTAGAGATATAAGACCATTTAAGAATGAGTATCGCATAATATTAGTCCTTTAGAAAGGACAGCATGGAAGATAAATGAAACAAAAAAGTGATTAATCAGTAGAAAAATTAAGGGTAATACTCGACTAAGTGCAGCTAGAAAGCAGTCCAGTTGCTGCAGTAATATGATAAGCGAGACAGTGAAGCAGCTGTCTGGAGGGTTATCAGAGAACATGTGTACGACGTAAGAGCGTCAAACGAAAAAGCCCAACGTGAACAAAGTGTACCCAGGCAGAAGCATTCAGCTCGTAAGGGGCCAAGTTAATAAAGGGATAGACTTGTGGAATAATTTCACGATTAGAACAAATTCAGTGACCATTCAACAGACGGGAGAAATGTAGTGTGGCGAAACCCAGTTGATGAGCTGCAAGACAAAACAATTGCAACATACTGTAAAACACGGCGGGGTCAAGATTTCGATATGGGGCTGTAATTCGTCCTCTGTTGTGAAGGACATCACTTTTATTGACAGCACCTTAAACAGGTCGGCTGTCTTATCGTCTTGGAACAAAATCTGTCCAGAAATGAAGAAAAGTTGGGAGTTAGATCCACATTTAAATTATTTCAAGGTAGTCGTCACGTTCACACATCAGAAATTGTAAAATAATTATTTATTTATAACTGCCCCAAAGTTATTCAGACATCACCTCAGTAACCAGACCTTAACCCCATAGGGAATTTATGGAACGAGGTCGCTAGAAGGGTCAGGAAAACTGTCATGAACTCTAAAAGATATCTGAAAAACAGTATCTAATTTGGCCTGCGCTCACCGTAAATAATTTTGGTAAAATGTAAGAGCGTTTGAGGAACGTTCACACGAAATACTGAGTTACAGTATTATTCCTGTATTCAAGAACATTTATCCTCAGAGAGAATAATAAGGAAGCTAAGTTGTGAAACATTGTTTAATAAAATATTGTAAAGTTGAAACAAATGAGCCCTCGCTCACAATTTTTAGTCTTATTAACCAAGGTTTCAACACTTCTAACAAGGGAACCTCCCCATCGCACCCCCCTCAGATTTAGTTATAAATTGGTACAGTGGATAGGCCTTGAAAAACTAAGCACAGATCAATCGAGAAAACAGGAAGAAGTTGAGTGGAAGTATGAAAAAAATAAGCAAAATATACAAACTGAGTAGTCCATGCGTAAGATAGGCAACATCAAGGGTCACGTGAGCTGAGGAGCGCCGTGGTCCCGTGGTTAGCGTGAGCAAATGCGGACCGAGAGGTTCGTGGTTCAAGTCTTCCCTCGAGTGAAAATTTTAGTTTTTATTTTCAGACAGTTATTTTCTGTCCGTCCGTCCGTCCGATGCGAGGTAACTGCGCCGTAGTATGGGGCCGCTACACCTAAACAAACATCGAAACACACGACGCACATGCCGTCACCGGTGTCGTATAGAATATATCAGGCGTGTTTTCCTGTGGTAGAATCGGTTGACCTATGACCTTGCGATCAAATGTTTTCGGTTCCCATTGGAGAGGCACGTCATTTCGTCTACTAATCGCACGGTTACAGTGAACAGAGACGTCAATGAACGAACAGACAGATCATAACGTTGCGAAAATAAAGAGAGTAAACTTTTCACTCGAGGGAAGACTTGAACCAAGGACCTCTCGTACCGCAGCTGCTCACGCTAACCACGGGACCACGGCGCTCCTGTGCTCACACTGTCGTTGATGTTGCCTATCTTGCGCATGGACTACTCAGTCTATAAGAATTCTGCTTCTTTTTTTCATAGTTCCACACAACTTCCTCCTGTTTTCTCGATTGATCTGTGTTCAGTTTTTCAAGGCCTGTCCACTGTGCCAACTTATAACTAAATCTGAGGGGGCTGCGTTGGGGAGGTTCCCTTGTAAGAGTGCCTTCATCATAATTACAAATTAATGGGAAAAGAAAAATTTTTTAATTGGAATTTTGTGGTAAGGACTATGGGACCAAACTGCTGAGGTCGTCAGTCCCTAGGCTTACGCACTACTTAATCTAACTTAAACTAATTTACGCTATGGACAACACGACACAACACACCCACCCACGCCCGAGGGAGGAATCGAACCTCCGACGAAGGCAGCCGTGTGAACCGTGACTAGACAGCTACCCCACGCGGCGAAATTTTTTTATATAAAAGGGTAACTACTGACTAACAATATAAGACAGAGAAAGTACTTACATGTCACGTATAAAATAAATCACGGTCCAGAAAGTCATTAGTCACGAAATTTTTTAAAAAAGAATTCATGAAGGCGAGCCACTATGGTCTGCTCATATCTGTAAAGCCACAGGTAGCAACGACTGAGGCGCCCTCGTGAACAAGTGTGGGCAGGTGAATACGGCACCAAGAGTGGCATCTGGTAGCCGTAATCGGAAAGACGAGGAAAAGTACACTGCCGCAAATTATTCTAACCTCCATGGTAGGTTACTGGGGTGTTAGCGGCCACTAGGCAGTAACAGCTGCACTTCACCAATAACATCTGTTGTGACTTGCCAAGACAGCCAAGTCACAATGAGAGGAAGCCGAAAGGCACGCGTTAAGCTCACGCAGATTGGCGTGAGGTCTGGAACAGTTAAAGGAATTAATAGTAGCAAATAAAGTACGTAGTTGATGTAATACTTAACTTTAATCCACAATTGTAGAACACCTCTCTTGACGGTACATGTTTCATAAAATACACTCCTGGAAATTGAAATAAGAACACCGTGAATTCATTGTCCCAGGAAGGGGAAATTTTATTGACACATTCCTGGGGTCAGATACATCACATGATCACACTGACAGAACCACAGGCACATAGACACAGGCAACAGAGCATGCACAATGTCGGCACTAGTACAGTGTATATCCACCTTTCGCAGCAATGCAGGCTGCTATTCTCCCATGGAGACGATCGTAGAGATGCTGGATGTAGTCCTGTGGAACGGCTTGCCATGCCATTTCCACCTGGCGCCTCAGTTGGACCAGCGTTCGTGCTGGACGTGCAGACCGCGTGAGACGACGCTTCATCCAGTCCCAAACATGCTCAATGGGGGACAGATCCGGAGATCTTGCTGGCCAGGGTAGTTGACTTACACCTTCTAGAGCACGTTGGGTGGCACGGGATACATGCGGACGTGCATTGTCCTGTTGGAACAGCAAGTTCCCTTGCCGGTCTAGGAATGGTAGAACGATGGGTTCGATGACGGTTTGGATGTTCCGTGCACTATTCAGTGTCCCCTCGACGATCACCAGTGGTGTACGGCCAGTGTAGGAGATCGCTCCCCACACCATGATGCCGGGTGTTGGCCCTGTGTGCCTCGGTCGTATGCAGTCCTGATTGTGGCGCTCACCTGCACGGCGCCAAACACGCATACGACCATCATTGGCACCAAGGCAGAAGCAACTCTCATCGCTGAAGACGACACGTCTCCATTCGTCCCTCCATTCACGCCTGTCGCGACACCACTGGAGGCGGGCTGCACGATGTTGGGGCGTGAGCGGAAGACGGCCTAACGGTGTGCGGGACCGTAGCCCAGCTTCATGGAGACGGTTGCGAATGGTCCTCGCCGATACCCCAGGAGCAACAGTGTCCCTAATTTGCTGGGAAGTGGCGGTGCGGTCCCCTACGGCACTGCGTAGGATCCTACGGTCTTGGCGTGCATCCGTGCGTCGCTGCGGTCCGGTCCCAGGTCGACGGGCACGTGACCTTCCGCCGACCACTGGCGACAACATCGATGTACTGTGGAGACCTCACGCCCCACGTGTTGAGCAATTCGGCGGTACGTCCACCCGGCCTCCCGCATGCCCACTATACGCCCTCGCTCAAAGTCCGTCAACTGCACATACGGTTCACGTCCACGCTGTCGCGGCATGCTACCAGTGTTAAAGACTGCGATGGAGCTCCGTATGCCACGGCAAACTGGCTGACACTGACGGCGGCGGTGCACAAATGCTGCGCAGCTAGCGCCATTCGACGGCCAACACCGCGGTTCCTGGTGTGTCCGCTGTGCCGTGCGTGTGATCATTGCTTGTACAGCCCTCTCGCAGTGTCCGGAGCAAGTATAGTGGGTCTGACACACCGGTGTCAATGTGTTCTTTTTTCCATTTCCAGGAGTGTAATATCATATGCTATGGCGCCTTGCTAGGTCGTAGCCAATGACTTAGCTGAAGGCTATGCTAACTATCGTCTCGGCAAATGAGAGCGTATTGGTCAGTGAACTGTTGCTAGCAACGTCGGCTGTACAACTGGGGCGAGTGCTAGGAAGTCTCTCTAGACCTGCCGTGTGGCGGCGCTCGGTCTGCAATCACTGACAGTGGCGACACGCGGGTCCGACGTATACTAATGGACCGCGGCCGATTTAAAGGCTACCACCTAGCAAGTGTGGTGTCTGGCGGTGACACCACAACATCACCAAATTCAAACTAATATCAAGCGGTAGGAGGCGGCCAATAGCTTCTGACAACATGACAGACTCCACTTGTTGTGGTTGGTCTCACCGAGACAACTACGAGATCTCAAACAGTGGAGGATTCACTACTGGATAAGATTCACTCAACTTCAAACATCCTGGGTTCGCTCGTCGGCTACAGCCCCTCAATCCGACAGTGCCTGCATGCCGCCTGCAGTCCCGGCCTGCCCTCGTGTTGTGGACCTCCTTGCTGCTCCGTCCGAAGCCGAACTGCCTGACACACGCGATGACCCGGAAATACAAGCGGTCGCACCAAAGATATTACCACAGTACTGGGTATCGATAACCGCTGCTGCTGCCACTCACGGACAAACAATAATAGCAACTTCAGTGGCGCCATTAACACAAGAAGGAAACGAGACGCCACTACCGCTATTACAAGACGCCAAATTATGAATGACGAGAACGCGAGCCGCACATGGCTCATTATTGTCTTTTTACGAGGTGCGCTCAAAAAGTAATGCAACACTTTTTTTCTTTCAGAAAACAGGTTTGTTTTATTCAGGATTCCAATACACAACATTATTCCCCATTCTTTCAGCTGCAAAACACTACCTTTCAAGACAATCTCCGTTCAGTGCGACGGCTTTACGCCGCCTTATTGGGGGGGGGGGGGGGCTGTATGCCCACATGGTACCACTCTATGGTCGACATCGGACAATGTCTTGCTGGATCAATAACCTTTCCATCAACCTCGTACTGCTCCCCGAAAAGTGCAGACATCACTGGGCCCAACAGGTGAAAGTCGGAACATGAGAGATACAGGCTGTGATGTGGATGACGAAGAACAGTCCAATAAAGTTTTGTGAGTTCCTCTCGGTGCGGTGACTCGTGTGAGACCTTGCGTTGTCATGGAGAATGAGAAGTTCGTTTGCATTTTTGTGGCGACGAACACGCTGAGATCGTTCCTTCAATTTCTTGAAGGTAGCACAAAACACTTCAGAGTTGATCGTTGCACCATGAGGGAGGTCCTCAAACAGAGTAAACACCCCCCCCCCCCCCCGCCCCACCACCATCAGAAGTTCGCATACTCCTCCTTCCCTTTAGTTTATGTTGTGGCGTAACAAGGTAGCTACGCCACACTGTAGCCGAAAGGGCACGCGTCTACTCACGCCGTCTTGGGTTAAGTCTGAAACAGGATACTTTATGAATGCTATAAAGAAAAGAACGGAGCTCCTCGTATACTTAACTTTATTCCCTCTTGTGGTACATCGCTATGGTTAATACAAGTGAGACTCTCTCCAGGTATGGTTAACTGCGCCTTGCTAGGTCGTAGCCATGGACTCAGCTGAAGGCTATTCTAACTGTCTCTCGGCAATTGAGAGAAAGGCTTCGTACGTGTAGTCGCTAGCAATGTCGTCCGTACAACTGGGGCGAGTGCTAGTCCGTCTCTCTAGACCTGCCGTGTGGTGGCGCTCGGTCTGCGATCACACAGTGGCGACACGCGGGTCCGACATGTACTAATGGACCACGGCCGATTTAAAGCTACGACCTAGCAAGTGTGGTGTCTAGCGGTGACACCACACTTGCCAGAGATAGTTTTACTGTTGACAACACGTGACGAGTGGTGGCGCCCTCTACGCGCTCTATATAAACAGGACCTCTACGGCCTAGCAGCCAGTCGTAGACTCACCTCAGATGATGTTGCCCGCAGCTGGCAACGAAACGTCAGGGAGAAGTATTTCTACTATTGGACCACGGCCTCGTAGCCAGGAAGTTTTAATCACTGGTGACACCACAGTTTAAGTTAGATTAAGTAGTGTGTAAGCCTAGGGACCGATGACCTCACCAGCTTTCCAAATTTCGGAGTCCCAGTACCTTTACCAGCTGAGGGCGTGGCTTTGAACAACTTTCTCTTCGCAGGAGAGATGGAGTCGAGTGCATCCATGGACTGTCATTTTGATTCCGGTTCGAAGTAACGAATCCATGTACCATCACCTATGACGATGTCCGACAAAAATTCTCACGATCAGCCTCGTAAGTGCACGCAGCTCCACACAGATAGACCTTCGTTGCTCTTTATGATCTTCTGTTAGGCAGCGAGGAACCCAAAAGGCACATAAAGTGAGTCCAAAAAATATTCGTGTAATTGTCATTTTTTAAAAAACTAAGTCTCTGTCACGTAAAATGAAGGGAACATAAAATATGAACATCCAGTCATATGCAACGAAACTTGGTAAATCATTTTTATTGATGGACAAGGAAATAAATACATCCATAGCGACAGCAAATTTGACAAAATGGAGAATTTATTCAATGGCTACTTCAAAAAGTATTCTTCCACTAATTTTTTTACAGTCTAAAAATATGATTTCAGTTACAAAAATTGATATTTAGTGGGGCTTCCCTTTGCAGCTATTACTGCTTGTAGTTGTCCGGGCATCGACTTGACCAAGTTTGCCGTCAGAGAGCCTGGAATTTTGTCCCATTCGTTTTGTAGTGCTTCTTTTAGGTCTCTCTTGTTAGATCTTGTCTTCTCCTTATCTTCCAGTACTTTCCAAAGGTGTTCAGTAGGAGTAATGCCTGGGCTCTGAGGGGGGGTGTTAAGTTTTTTGGGGCGTTGTACAGGAGCCGCAGCCTTGTATTCAGAGCCGTATGCTTTGGGTCGTTATTGTTGTGTATGAGGCGGAACTATGGGCCTCAGGGAAAAAGGGTGACCCGGCTGAGTCACGCAATTTGAGTCTTAGTCTGATCACAAGGAGTGGCCATTATTGCACGCGTTGATCACGTAGACTGACGTGAGGATCAATGAACTATACTTGACAGGATGTATCTGGAACATCTTAGGTGATTAGAAGTTAGTAGACAGGAACATAATTAAATACTTAGCTTTAATTCAGGATCAGCGGTGAACGTCGATCTTGGCTTCGTACTAAAATATTTACAAGTGGAATTATAGACTGAACTGCGAATACTCCTTTACAATTCTGATTGATTTACACATGTAGTTCAATTGGCAATGCATAAACTGTATGTGGCGCCTGGCTAGGTCGTAGCTACTGATTTACTGAAGGCTATGCTAACTAGCGTCCCTGCAAATGAGATCTCTGAAGCTATAACAAGTGAACTATTCCTATCAAAGTCGGCTGTAGAACTGGGCAGTGCGCTGGGCTTGTCTCGTCAGACCAGCCGAGTGGCGGCGCTCGGTCTGTTAGCGTCGACAGTGGCGACTCGCGGGTCCGATGTGTACTGACGGACCGCGGCCGATTCGAAGCCTACAACCTAGCCAGTGTGGTGCCTTGCGGTGACACCACAATTATCTTGCTGATATATGTAATTTCCTTCCAGACCTAAATTTTCGGCGCTAGGATTCAAAAAATGGTTCAAATGGCTCTGAGCACTATGGGACTTAACATCTATGGTCATCAGTCCCCTAGAACTTAGAACTACTTAAACCTAACTAACCTAAGGACAGCACACAACACCCAGCCATCACGAGGCAGAGAAAATCCCTGACCCCGCCGGGAATCGAACCCGGGAACCCGGGCGTGGGAAGCGAGAACGCTACCGCACGACCACGAGATGCGGGCGCTAGGATTCAGATTGTCCCCTAAAAAGTTGATCTACATATGGTGATCCATTGCAACTTCTATGAAATGTAATTTTCCAACACCTGCAGCACTCATACTGCCCCACATCATCAGGGAGCCACCACTGTATTTAACCGTTGGCACAAGATTGCGTGGCAGCACTCCGCTTTCTTCTTACGCCACACCATTCGCCTGCCATCCGACCCGAATACGTTATGTTTACTCTCATCAGAAAATATTGCTCTATTCCAGAAATCTTCCGTTTTGAATCTATGTTCCATCGCAAAATGAAGACGTTTCTTTCGATTCTGTTCACCGACCCAAAATTTCTAGCGCGCTACCCGACCGTGATACCCATACGTTTTGAAGGTATTTCTGATTGTGTTGGCACATGCCTTCTTTCCCCTATACTATAACTCCCCAGCCAACTTAGGAGCGCTGATTTTAGGTTTCTTCTTCATTTCCCTCATGATAAATCTCACGTCTGCATCAGTCAAAGTGTGAGGGCGTCCGGTACGTGGTTGATTTCTTAATGATTTTGTTGCGCAAAATCGATCTATTATCGACCAAACCGTCGATCTCGGTCTATCGTCTACTTTAGCAATCTCGTAAGAATATTTGCACTCATTATCCAAGGCCAGAATAAGTTTCCTTGCGATCAGCGTCGTCTCACTACCCTTACGGCCCATGGCGCTAATTGCACTGTATCGGCGCCGTTCCGAACCACAGCAGGCAATAGAGTAGGGACCGCGCACGGTTGACTGCAGTGTGTGCCGTGGGTCAGCGTTAACGTTTAATCACTGCGCCCAGAATTTCGGCATGTTCAGATGGTGGACGAATACTTTATGAACTAGCTCTTGTATTACATTTTCTATTTTGTTAACTTTGCTGTCGATTTGGATGTATTTGTTTCCTTGCTTTTCAACAAAAATGACTTACCTACGTACTTCTAACGTAATTGGCTCTTTAGATTTTGTATACGTTTCTTTTCATGTTACACAGACTTTGTTTTCTAAAAGATATGGAGATAGACGAATACCTTTTTGGACTCACTGTACCTCTGAGTACCCCAACTGGTGGACGGGTGTGTCAGCACTACGAACAGAGACGTCCAGTTGAGCAGCGAGGATTGTGAACCATCGATCATCTCGAATGAGATCGGACAGGTTAGCACGACCTTGTTGCGACGCTGACAACCGCCGCGCCCAACGACTCACCGAGCTTTTGTTCACTGCCAGGTCTCCGTAGACATTGTGCAAGCGCCTCTGAATATCTGCGATGCTTTGGTTTTCCGATAAAAGAACTTCAATGACGACTCTCTGCTTGGAACGCACGTCTGTTACAGACGCCATTTGGAACGCTACGTATAGCTCGCCACCTATCTAAACTTCATGAAACAATAGGGGCTCAAGCGGGAACATTACACGTTGTCCCACAACAAATTCCCCATTTTTTGCCGAAACGGACCGAGAAAAAAAAATATGTTGCATTACTTACGAACGCCCC
Source organism: Schistocerca nitens (assembly GCF_023898315.1). NCBI lineage: Eukaryota > Metazoa > Arthropoda > Insecta > Orthoptera > Acrididae > Schistocerca > Schistocerca nitens. The sequence continues at coordinate 124,515,120 of NC_064623.1, forward strand.
ACGTATGTTGCACACGTTATTAAATTAGACAACTTGTATGAATGTAAAGAAAAAAAGGAAAGTATAGTGACAATTACATTGTGGTACATATTTGTGAAGATGAATGAGGTTATTGGACTCGAGATGTGGAAGTGAGTAGCTGGTGGACTGAATCATGTAAAACTGAAAGGAATGGTTATGTGCTCAGATGTAACTGATCATTTAGAACTTGGTGGGAGTTTTGATGTAGATGTTTATTTATCGCAAGTGCTTGTAGTAAGTCAAATTTTTCCCTTTGTTGGCTATATGTAGCAGTTCTATGTGGATTTTGTATCAATGACCTTACTTCAGCGCATGTTCAGGAAAATTTGAGTCGTAAAATCTCCAGGTATGTTCATCTTCAGTCACTCTAGCTGCTATAGCTCTGCCTGTTTGATCAATATAGAGTTTGTTACAGTCAGTGTAAATGATTTTATAAATACCACTTTTACTTGATAAATTGTTTTAATCTTGATGAATAATATAGCCGTGCGGTTCTAGGCGCTGCAGTCCGGAACCGCGGGTCTGCTACGGTCGCAGGTTCCAATCCTGCCTCGGGCATGGATGTGTGTGATGTCCTTAGGTTAGTTAGGTTTAAGTAGTTCTAAGTTCTAGGGGACTGATGACCAAAGATGTTAAGTCCCATAGTGCTCAGAGCCATTTGAACCATTTTAAATAATATATGAGCTGTGGTACCTCCTAAATAAAATGAATCGTTTTACTTGCAATATCTGGGAGTTTTGGCCAATTTGCTGAATTACTTTCCTAAATATGGGATAGTACTCCATCTAATTTTAGTTGTGACTGCTAATAACTTAGAGTTTCCCTATAACATTTATCGTTATTTACGTACTGCGTCCTCGTTATATGCTGTATTCGATACTATTCATCTTATAAACGGTGATTTAATATGTTTGTTGTTGCGTAACACGACTTACGTTTCTCACGTAGTGGCACGACCAAAGGTGCTGTACGTGTTTACAGTAGCTTCAAAAAAAAATTTCAAACGTTTGTGGAATCTTATGGGACCTAAGTGGAAAAATGGTTCAAATGGCTCTGAGTACTATGGGACTTAACTTCTGAGGTCATCAGTCCCCTAGAACTTAGAACTACTTAAACCTAACTAACCTAAGTACATCACACACATCCATGCCCGAGGCAGAATTCGAACCTGCGACCGTAGGGGTCGCGCGGTTCCAGACTGTAGCGCCTAGAACCGCTCGTCCACACCGGCCGGCTGGGACCTAAGTGCTGCCGGCCGCGGTGGCCGAGCGGTTCTAGGCGCTACAGTCTGGAATGGCGCGACCACTACGGTCGCAGGTTCGAATCCTTCCTCGGGCATGGATGTGTGTGATGTCCTTAGGTTAGTTAGGTTTAAGTAGTTCTAACTTCTAGGGGACTGATGACCTCAGATGTTAAGTCCCATAGTGCTTGGAGCTATTTGAACCATTTTGAACTTAACTGCTAAGGTCATCAGTCCCTAAGCTTACATACTACTTAACCTAAATCATCCTAAGGACAAACACACACACCCATGCCCGATGGAGGACTCGAACCTCCGCCGGGATCAGCCGCACAATCCATGACTGCAGCGCCTTAGACAGCAGCTTCCTTTTTAATGTGTTAGTTCCAACACACCTGTGTCTCACATGTACATTAGTCTATTATTATTTTTTTCCTGGTGATGACTTAATAGACTGAAACCTAGTTCGAAATAAACAACTGGCAGATCAAAAACGCAGTTTCTTTGTTGCCTTAAATAAGTTATTCTGCCAGAAAGCGGAATTCTATAAATATCAATGCATTGCTCATTGTTCATTCATTTGTTAAATGTGTATACCAAAATAAAAGATAAACTGGTAGCAATAGGGAAGAGGCTAAATATTAACAACCGGCTCTGTATGCTTCATTACAGATAACTGGCGGTTTTCTAAATGAATAAAGCGAAATATGTATTGAGGAATAAATATGCTCTTTCTTTAGAAGCTGCGAATGCAGGTTTCAAATATCTTCAATAACCGTAGAGCAATTGCGGGCAGTATGAGCACACTAACCGAGAAGGTACGCTTTTGCGCGCTAACCCTGACGTAATACCGAGGCACGCGCGTCAAGTACACGTCACGACGGTGACGTAACTTCCAACGGCAAGTTGTCCCGTAATCCCCGTGCTGCGGCTGCCAGCACCTGTTGCGTCAAAAACTTGACGTCGTTGCCAATAGCCTGCGGTGAGCAGGCGCGTGGGGACTGACGTCCCCGGATATTGGCAGCCCTGCTTGTCGCCCGCAGCGACGGCGCGGCCCGCGCTGACAAAACACGATCGCGGCGTGCGCTTCCGGGTAATCCCCGACGGCAGTTGCGAGACGCTATTTATCGTTCGACGAGGGTCTTCCCGGAGTCCTGTGTAGGGACGAAGGATGGACTGACGTGCAGCTGAATTTCCGAAAAACTGTCGCAGCACATTGGCGCACCATCGTCATTAATTGATATTCTTTTTTGGGGATGACTTGTGCCCCAGTTATAGGCAATGCGAGCAGTCAAGATCTGTCTGCTGTAATGTTAACGCTGAAAGCTGAGTTCCATTGCTGCCAAACCGACTGTTCGATCGTCTGCGTTGATATACCAAATATCAGGAATCTTTTATTCGCGCTGGCTGGGGTGGCAGAGCTGTTCTAGGCGTTACATTCTGGAACCGCGCGACCGCTACGTTCGCAGGTTCGAATCCTGCCTCGGGCATGGATGTGTGTGATGTCCTTAGGTTAGTTAGGTTTAAGTAGTTCTAAGTTCTAGGGGACTGATGACCGCAGAAGTTAAGTCCCATAGTGCTCAGAGCCATTTTCTTTATTCGTGGTGTTGTCTTGGCGCGTTCAAACACAATGCCTCCCCCTTCTGCCACTACTCTAGTAGCACGGATGTATATTGTTACCTAGCCCCAGAACACATGGAGGCTAAGTGGCAATCAATCCAGCCCTCTGACAAAGGGAAAGAGTCGTAATAAAATCTAATCAATACAGATTTAGCTTCGTCTTTAGATTATGAATCGATTGATACAAGTCACGGGCTTATTTGCCCAGTAGTTCAGGTGCTGAGTCCATTAACTATGGACTAAATTATATCAAATGAATTTTCTGCGGCAATAGGAACCTCCGTAAGCTTGCTTAACAACATGACTCCCAGCTTGTGAAGAGTTTATAATGTTCTGACGCAGGGTTTAATTTATATACACTGAAGCGCCAAAGAAACTAGTATAAGCATGCATATTCTAATACAGAGATATGTAAACCGGCAGAATACGGCGCTCCGGTCGCCAAAGCCTGTATAAGACAAGTGTCTGACGCAGTTGTTAGATCGGTTACTGCTGCTGCAATGGCAGGTTATCAAGATTTAAGTGAGTTTGAACGGGGTATTATAGTCGGCGCACGAGCGATGGGACACAGCATCTCCGAGGTAGCGATGAAGTGGGGATTTTCCCGTACGACCATTCCACCATTGTACCGTGAATATGAGTAATCCGGCAAAACATCAGATCTCCGACATCGCTATAGCCGGAAAAAGATCCTGCAAAAACGGGAGCAACGACGACTGAAGCGAATTATTCAGCGCGACAGAAGTGCAACCATTCCGAAAATTGCTGCAGATTTCAATGCTCGGCCATCAACAAGTGTCGGCGTGCGAATCATTCAACGAAACATCATTGATGCGCGCTTTCGGAGCCGAAGACCCGCTGGTGTACTCTTGTTGACTGCACGACCATAGTTTTACGCTTCACCTGGCCCCGTCAACATCGACATTGGGCTGTTGATGACTGGAAACATGTTGCCTGGTCCGACGAGTCTCCTCTCACATTGTTTCAAGCGGATGGACACGAACGGGTATGGAGACAACCTCATGAATTCATGGGCGCTGTATGTTAACAGACTGTTCAAGCTGTTGGAGGCTCTGTAACAGTATGGGGCAGTTAGAATGGCATGGGACCTCTGATACGTCTGTATACGACTCTGACACGTGACACGTACGTACAGTTACTCCACAAAGTATTCGTCTAATACATGATAGTATGTTTAAGCGTGTATAAAGGGTGGAATACTGGCGAATTGAAATAAGGCATGGACAAGGACGTCTTTATTGATCAGTGAAAATGAGAATACAATAAAAAACAACGTAGAATGCCGGCCTGTGTGGCCGAGCGGTTCTAGGCGCTTCAGTCTGGATCCGCGCGACCGCTGCGGTCGCAGGTTCGAATCCTGCCTCGGGCATGGATGTGTGTTATGTCATTAGGTTAGTTAGGTTTAAGTAGTTCTAAGTTCTAGGGGACTGATGACCTCAGATGTTAAGTACCGTAGTGTTCAGAACCATTTGAACATAGAACGTTGTTGTTAGTACTTAATAGGGCCTCGTTTCCCCTTTATAATCGCTTGCATTCTTCTTTCCATGTATTTCACCAGAGATTCTGTTGTTTGCGCTGTAATTTTACGCCTTTCTTCTTGTAAAGCGGTCTTTAGATAATTTCTACTGGATTTCTGACGATTTCTGGTATTTTTGTCGAGTAAATGCCACAAATTCTTGATAGGATTAATGTCTGGAGATTGCGGTGGTGTCTATATCCAGTGGGGCGTGTTAAACAAAATCCACAGCTTTGTATGTAGAGCCGTATGTTTTGGATCATTATCTTGTGTCAAAATATAATCCCCATTAAGACCTATACGATCCACACTACTGGATAGATGTCTTTTAGGATATTTATGTAGATCTTGTGGTACATAATGCCATCAATAAAACGCAAATCCCCAATACTATTTGCACTCATGCACGCCCACACAGTCTACCGAACCTCCTCATGTTTAACTGAGGCTGTTATATTTCTCTCTTCAAGTTCACAATTCTTTCTTCCCCACTCTGTTACGCGCCTTTCAGACTTAAACAGCTCAAATCGACTCTTGTCAGTAAATACACTCCTGGAAATGGAAAAAAGAACACATTGACACCGGTGTGTCAGACCCACCATACTTGCTCCGGACACTGCGAGAGGGCTGTACAAGCAATGATCACACGCACGGCACAGCGGACACACCAGGAACCGCGGTGTTGGCCGTCGAATGGCGCTAGCTGCGCAGCATTTGTGCACCGCCGCCGTCAGTGTCAGCCAGTTTGCCGTGGCATACGGAGCTCCATCGCAGTCTTTAACACTGGTAGCATGCCACGACAGCGTGGACGTGAACCGTATGTGCAGTTGACGGACTTTGAGCGAGGGCGTATAGTGGGCATGCGGGAGGCCGGGTGGACGTACCGCCGAATTGCTCAACACGTGGGGCGTGAGGTCTCCACAGTACATCGATGTTGTCGCCAGTGGTCGGCGGAAGGTGCACGTGCCCGTCGACCTGGGACCGGACCGCAGCGACGCACGGATGCACGCCAAGACCGTAGGATCCTACGCAGTGCCGTAGGGGACCGCACCGCCACTTCCCAGCAAATTAGGGACACTGTTGCTCCTGGGGTATCGGCGAGGACCATTCGCAACCGTCTCCATGAAGCTGGGCTACGGTCCCGCACACCGTTATGCCGTCTTCCGCTCACGCCCCAACATCGTGCAGCCCGCCTCCAGTGGTGTCGCGACAGGCGTGAATGGAGGGACGAATGGAGACGTGTCGTCTTCAGCGATAGGAGTCGCTTCTGCCTTGGTGCCAATGATGGTCGTATGCGTGTTTGGCGCCGTGCAGGTGAGCGCTACAATCAGGACTGCATACGACCGAGGCACACAGGACCAACACCCGGCATCATGGTGTGGGGAGCGATCTCCTACACTGGCCGTACACCACTGGTGATCGTCGAGGGGACACTGAATAGTGCACGGTACATCCAAACCGTCATCGAACCCATCGTTCTACCATTCCTAGACCGGCAAGGGAACCTGCTGTTCCAACAGGACAATGCACGTCCGCATGTATCCCGTGCCACCCAACGTGCTCTAGAAGGTGTAAGTCAACTACCCTGGCCAGCAAAATCTCCGGATCTGTCCCCATTGAGCATGTTTGGGACTGGATGAAGCGTCGTCTCACGCGGTCTGCACGTCCAGCACGAACGCTGGTCCAACTGAGGCGCCAGGTGGAAATGGCATGGCAAGCCGTTCCACAGGACTACATCCAGCATCTCTAGGATCGTCTCCATGGGAGAATAGCAGCCTGCATTGCGGCGAAAGGTGGATATACACTGTACTAGTGCCGACATTGTGCATGCTCTGTTGCCTGTGTCTATGTGCCTGTGGTTCTGTCAGTGTGATCATGTGATGTATCTGACCCCAGGAATGTGTCAATAAAGTTTCCCCTTCCTGGGACAATGAATTCACGGTGAGTTCAATTTCCAGGAGTGTACAGCCTTCTTCCAGAAAGCAAACCCATCTGCTTTATATTCGCCTGTGCAAATCGCTTTCTTCTGTTGATTTTACTGATGTATGGGTCTCTACGGGCTGTTCGGTCTCCATACCCAGCTTCATTATGCATATTTCTTACATTCTGTGCAGAAACAGACGTTCCTGTACGCATATGAAAGGCAGTAGCAAGGTGTGGAGCGCTCAGTTTCGGATTTTTGATGACTTCTCGAAGTAGCTGTCGTTTCTCCATTTTGGACAGAGCTGCAGGACGACCGCTTCGTGATTTGTTTTTGGTACTTTTTGCTCTTATGAAACCTATACATAATATTCTTCACTGTACTTGGAGGTTTACCGACGGTTTCATCGATTTCTTAAAAACAGTTCCTTGTCGAAGCAACCTGACGCTGATTTCTCTCTTTGTAGTTTCGCAACGTTATCGACCCATATTACGTAAATATCACTCATCGGCTTTCAGACCGGAGAGACAACTATCCACTGCGCTGTGTGGAACACAACTGCACAACGAACTCGAGAGGGGCGTGTGTCAGTGCGGCCCAGTACCACAGATATTGCGTACTGGACGTACACTTGTTTGGCGTCCATTGCGGCATGATTTTACATAGCGTGTATTTGGTCACAAATTAAGCGACATATTAACCATAAAGAGCGTTTTATTTCCTAGTGTAGAAATCAACCACTGTAATGAAATTGTTATTATTCATTTCGCAGCTATATTTGTATGACTGTGCGCACTATATGCGCCACGTCGGACTAATACTTTGTGGAGTCACTGTAAGCATACTGCGTGATCATCTGCATCCATTCATGTTCTTTGTGCATTTCGACGGACTTAGTCAATTCCAGCAGGACAATGCGACACCCTCACGTCCAAAATTGCTACAGACTGGCTTGAGGAACACTCTTCTGAGATTAAACACTTCTGCGGGCCACCAAACTCCCGAGACATGAACATTATTTAGCATATCTGGAATGCCTTAAAACGTGCTGTTCAGAAGAGATATCCACCCCCTATTACTGCTACGGATTTATGAACAGCCCTGAAGGATTCACGGTGTCATTCCCTCCAGCGCTACTTCAGACATTAGTCGTGTCAATGCCACGTCGTGTTGCGGCACCTCTGCTTGCTCGCGGGGGACCTACACGATATTATGCAGGCGTACCAGTTTCTTCGGCTCTTCAGTGTAGAATTGGTACAAAATGGCGCATTACTAGAATACTAAAGCAGCCGTTAGTTCGAATCTCAGTTCTTCATTGCCAGCGGCGTTTTTGCGGAAGACCCGCTGATCCCAGCCAGCTGAGATGGCGCCGACACTGCCTTCGCGGGCCAGAACGAATGCGTGAGAGGCGCGCCTGTTACGGTTAAGTTAATGGAATTTGTGTTGTGTCTAGACCATACAGCCTAGACACAATGCTGTAGCCGATGGGGCACGCAAGGCTAACGCAGACGGGCGTGAAGTCTGGAACATGAGAACTTATAAATGAATAAGAAGAAAAGTACGTAGATGCTTGTTACTTAACTTTTAATTAGTCCTTGGAATACATCTCTCTTGAATATTAGTAAGCTATAGGCACTGATACAAATGGCGCCTTGCTAGGTGGTCGCCAGTTAACTTAGCAGAGGGCTATTCTACTGTCTATCTCTCGGCAAATAAGAGCAAGGCTTAGCACGTCCAATCGCTAGCTATGTTGTCCGTACAACTGGGGCTGAGGTCTCCTCAGTCTCTCGAGACCTGCCTTGTGGTGGCGCTAGGTTTGCGATCCCACAGTGGCGACACGCGGGTCCGACATGTACTACAGGACCGCGGCCGATTTAAGTTACCACCTAGTAAGTGTGGTGTCTAGCGGTGACACCACAATTTGTAGTGCCGTTTAAGCCAGAACTTCACGCTACCAGGTCGTAGAAATGCCTAAAGATAAAGGGCATAGTTTAATCAGGCTTCCTCAATATCATGCTCATTAAAATCCTACTGAGGGTCTATAGACCAAGGTGAAAGGTAACGTGACCAACAAGACGTTTACGCTCACTGAGGCTGGAATACTGACAAAAGAACTTTTTATACCTGGGATTCACAGTCATGTAGAACTTTATAAAAGACATGATATTTACGCCAGTGAGTGTAACACTTTCTTTATTTTACGATTGCAATTTCGGCCTTAGGCCATTATCAAGTGCAGATTTTTGTGGCTTTAAGACATGTCAGCTAAAAATGGGCTGATATATATGTCGTTGTCATTACTATTAAATACAGCTCATTTTAAGTTGACATAGCTTAAAGCCACAAAGCCGGCCGCTGTGGCAGAGCGGTTCTAGGCGCTACAGTCTGGAACCGCGCGCCGCTACGGTCGCAGGTTCGAATCCTGCCTCGGGCATGGATGTGTGTGATGTCCTTAGGTTAGTTCGGTTTAAGTAGTTCTAAGTTCTAGGGGACTGATGACCATAGATGTTAAGTCCCATAGTGCTCAGAGCCACCTCAGATGTTTAAGTCACATAGTGCTCAGAGCCATTTGAACCAAAACCACGAAAATCTGCATTTGATAATGGCCTAAGGCCGAAATTGCAATCGTGAAATAAAGAAAGTGCTACAGTCACTGGCGTAAATATGATGTCTTTTATACTGACAAAAGAAGCCACTGCAAATGTTACACGTCATTACTGGTCTTGAGTTGTCAGCCATACCAGGTAGTTGAGGAGACATCGATTTATGAAGGCCTGTGAGACGAACAGTGGGGACTGCTGTGCAAGAGTACAAGACCACGTGAGAGCACTAACTTTCGACGCCTTGCGGATTTATGGGTTATTTTTCTTTGAATGCTGTGAAACGTGGCATAGATGCTGCAGTCTAAAGGATACGGCACGTAACTCTACCGCGCTACTGCTCATCTGGATTCCGTGAAACTTGGCATCACGGTGGCGAGCACGCCTTCAGTTGTGCACGTTTTAAGTAGCGTGACGTAATTGCCTAAAGGGCCAAATAGATACGGATTTGATAAACAGCGTGCACGGTTCACGGAGTGAACAACTAGTCCATACCAAATGGTTCAAATGGCTCTGAGCACTATGGGACTTAACATCTGAGGTGGCTCTGAGCACTATGGGACTTAACATCTATGGTCATCAGTCCCCTAGAACTTAGAACTACTTAAACCTAACTAACCTAATGACATCACACACATCCATGCCCGAGGCAGGATTCGAACCTGCGACCGTAGCAGTCGCGCGGCTCCGGACTGAGCGCCTAGAACCGCTAGACCACAGCGGCCGGCAGTCCATACCACTCAACTACAAGTTTACCTCAGTGCCACGAGGTACAGCGGCAGATTTTTATCCCCATTCACTCGGCATAAATCCTGCTAGATGGTAGCACACTGCCCAGATATGCTAATTCACTCACTACATAGTAAAATTAGATTGGATGTCAGTATACATTAAAGTCGTACTGATAATAAACCTATTTTCTTTGTTTCTGAATGAGTTATAGTATATTAAATTATGAATTTTGTCATTCAGTAACACCTTTAAGGCGCTGTGGATCATAAGGGCCTATAGCACATCACCGTCGATTTTCAGATTGTAGCATTTATCCATGCTTCTGAAATACGAGGGTAAGTCAGTTATTATTGGCAATTTAGTTATATTTTTGTTTATTTTGATAGTAATTTCGTCTTACATTGAAATCGCATGATTTGTTCACTTGTTGTTATATCTTCGCAATTTTCAAGCTGCTAGGTCAGTTTCGTTATCGCTGCCGTGCTGCTAATCATGGCTGCTCCGCTGTCTATTTGCACCAAAGAAGAGCAACGTTCAGTGATCCGTTTTCCGTGGTCGGAAGGCGTATCAGGGGCCGAAATTCATGGAAGACTTTCGTTACAGTACGGGAACAGTGTTTCGCCACAACGGAGTGTCTACGAATAGATTGAAAAATTCCGAAACGGTCGCACAAATGTTACGGACGATGAAGGAGATGGACGACCGCTTACCGCCACAAATGAAGAAATCATTGAGCGTTAACGTGAAATGATTCTCTCAGACAGACGATTAACTATTGACGAAGTGGCACATCCTCTGCAAATTAGTCACGGTTCTGCCTACGAAATCATCCACACCGGGTTCCCGGGTTCGATTCCCGGCGGGGTCAGGGATTTTCTCTGCCTCGTGATGACTGGGTGTTGTGTGATGTCCTTAGGTTAGTTAGGTTTAAGTAGTTCTAAGTTCTAGGGGACTGATGACCATAGATATGAAAAAAAAATCATCCACAAGAGACTTGGGTTTCGTAAGTTTTGTGCAAGATGGGTCCCAAACAACTCACAAAGTTGCATAAACAAACGCGCTTGCACATGTGCAAAAACATTTGGATCGCTATGGTAACAAAAGGGACAACTTCTTAGACAGGATCATTACTTGTGACGAAACATGGATCCATCATTACGAGCCGGAGAATAAACGGCAGAGTATGGAAAGGAAACATCCAAATTCGCCGCAGGAGAACTGATGGGACGCACAAGGCTCAAAAAATGGCTCTGAGCACTATGGGACTTAACATCTATGGTCATAAGTCCCCTAGGACTTAGAACTACTTAAACCTAACTAACCTAAGGACAGCACACAACACCCAGTCATCACGAGGCAGAGAAAATCCCTGACCCCGCCGGGAATCGAACCCGGGAACCCGGGCGTGGGAAGCGAGAACGCTACCGCACAACCACGAGCTGCGGACCACAAGGTTCAGTACTGGAACATTATGAGGTAAAGGGCACAACAATAAACAGTGTACGTTACAGTGAGGTGCTTACTGCCAGGCTAAAGCCTGCAATTCGAAGCAAACACTGCTGAAACGCCCCAGAAACTCAAATTTGAAGTACTGGACCATCCTCCATATAGTTCCGATCTTGCCCCTTCCGACTATCACTTGTTTGGTCCACTCAAACAGGCATTAAGGGGCCGTCGATTTGCCTCGGACGAAGCAGTGAAAGAAGCGGTGCATTCCTGGCTCACAGCTCAACCGAGAACCTTCTTTTATGAGGACATCATTCTGCTTGTACAACGATGGACCAAGTGCGTTGAAACGCAAGGAGACTATTTCGAAAAATGATGTTTTTGTAAGTTTCCTGAATTGGTTACAATAAAATTTTATAACTACTTTGCGGATAATAATTGACTTGCCCTCGTATGCTGATCTTATGGTCAGTCAGGTTTATCTGTGCTGTAGGTCCACATTGTGTATATGAAAACGCACAAAAAGCTGTATCACTGGTTCCTCTGATATTGACTTAAATGTTGGATCGACGGCGGTGTGCTTTAGGCCCTTACAGATCTCAATGCCTCATTTGTATTGTAGTAAAGTGACCGTGTTGGTAGATATTACTACTTGAGTTTAATAATTTCCTCAAACGGCAGTTGTGTTTGGAATTTGTTGTTTACTGTGCGGGAATCGGCTTTCCTGTGTAGTGTAAACGTGAGCTATATTGAATCTTTTAAATGCTAACAGCTAAAGCTGTGAGGACGGGTCGTGAGTCCTGCTTGTTTAGCTCAGTCGGTAGAGTATTTGCCCGCGCAAGGCAAAGGTCCTGAGTTCGAGTCTCGGTCTGACACACAGCTTCAATCCGCCAGGAAGTTTCGAATCAGCGCTCACCCCGCCGCAGATTAAAAATCTGATTCTGCGAACAGAAAGATAAATTACCGGCAAAAGTTAGCCGCAAAGGAACTAGAGCCTCTGAGAACAGATCCTTTGATTGAGAGTGTGACGAAATCAAATACGCGTGACTACAAGCGAACATTTAACAAGGGAGTGTACAGTTAGTACAAGGTCTTATGGGGGTGCAGCGTAAGAGTATCTGATTTTCAGCCCCGAAGTAAATTCGTGAACTAACACATCTGTTAGGGATTTTGTACATTTGTCTGAAAAAATGGAAAAGCACGAAAACTCCCACTTACAAAAAATGCGAAACGGAGAGTTGCGAAAGCTTACACATTATTTCGTTACTGCCCTAAACTGTACTTAATTACATACAAAACAACAAAAATACACAAGAACAGTTCTGTCTTTTGTCAGATAAGTTATGCATCTTATTATTTTTATTATCACTGTTGTTATTATTATTGGCACTGCTGTAGATTCATAAACTTGTTGATAAGCATAACTGTCATACGGAAGATGTTATTAATTTCACGTTCTCAGATTTCTCTGAATCTAAAAATTTGTGAACACCCAGAATGTATACTCACGAGCCGCCACTAGCGACGAGTTTTGAGGAATAGGTAACTTCTCCTGTCGCCATGTTAAAATCTGCTTCTTTTGTCAAAACACAGCAGAGTTTAGAAATATTCATGTGACTTACATTCTAATCCAGCTGAAATTGCTATAAAATCCAGAAATACTGTATTATTAAACTAACAAGAGAGTGCAAGTCAGATCAATAGTCTATGAAACGGCCGATTCTGAGTGTAAAAATAAACGGGTAACTTCTTCACTAATGTTGTTACAGAACCCACAGCAGTTCTCGTTTCACTAGCTATGGAGGGCCCTCAGTAATTACATTATTTCGCTGAAAAATCATTCAGTTGCTTGGATATCGCGGTAGACACGGAAGTTTCGCATATTAATCGTATGGCAAAACACACTCGTCTTTGCGCGCTATCATATTCAAAAATCTTGTCTCGATATCTAAAAATCATTTATGAGATACGAGGAATTTATGAGTAATTCATTCTAGTTTGTTTTTGACTGACGCACGAGTTCGTGACGGAGCGCCTTACAAAAATTCAATTTTCTCGGATTGGGAACAGACAACGATATCCCTCGAAGTTTAAATAATAATTCAGTATATTATCTATATTTGTTACGCAGCAACGTGTAACCTAGCACACAAAACACAAATTCGCAGCGACACCAACTTTCCACTGTGAGCTAAGAATTTCTTGCAGTAGTTTACCTACTATCGAAATGTCACAGTAACTATGAGCATTAAGGAAACGATAGGCGGTTCATCATGAAGCTGACGAATTAAGCTATAAGATGTGCGAGAGTGAGGAATTAGTTTTTGCATCCCGCACGGATAGGTGGCGCGTGGGTCTACTCCGGTGAACTGCTTCTGTAATGTAGGCCGAGATTGAAGGTAGCGAGTAGGAGCAGGAGAGGTGAAGCATTTTGGTGCAGCAGGTAACTTTAACACTTTTAATAGAGTCAAGAACACAAGTAAATATCAAATGCATTGGCTAGGATGTTCACGTAGGTGTGAAGCCGTAGTCCATGTGTAGTCCTGTGAAGTCCTGTATAATCTCAAAACTAACAAATACTCGTTGCTGTCAAAACTTTAACTCAGGGCTTCACAACATACGTGCTCGCGGAGCAAGCTGTGAGCAGCAAGGCGCGAGCACGGAGCAGCGCGAGCACGCTACCCCCACTATCGGACCAGAGCGGAGAGTGGGGAGAGTCACGTGGGGTACACAACAGCTGCCGCCAGTCGATGTAAATCCGCGGCCACCTGCAGGGATATCACTCACGAATTATTACTGCGACAAATGAAACAAATAAAGGAGAATGTACACGTGCCTCATAATTTTATTAGCTTAGTGTATGTCTCTACCATCTGTAGACACTGAAACTAAAGAATTCCACGACAATCCTATATTTTCAACACTTTCTTCAACACTACTTAAAATATCACCTCCGGTTGTAGTGTTCTTCATGGCTACTACATCGAGGAGCTCCTCCCTCACCTGAAGATCTCTATTAACACCTCTAATAAATATGGCAAGCTGCGCTGTTCCAGTGATATCAACACTTTCGTCTAGAGCTAGAGAATACGCCATAAAATCTTTACAGATATTTGCAAACTGGCTCTGGACTTCGTCTGCCATGTCCTGTGTGCGACGCATAATGGTCATGTCAGATAATGGCACAATCCGAAACTGTTCAGCTTGAGATAGACACAAATGTTCCGCTGCAACTACAAAACCATCTTTTATTAAATCGCCATCAGTGAAGGGGCGCAGGGATTTTGCTAAAAATAAAGCAATTTTGTAACTCACTCTGAGAGCTGCATCAGTTGATTTTTCTTCGTCGTCCAGATCTTCTTCGGATAGCTTCCTTTTAAGTTTAATAACTTCCTGTGCACGATCTGGTCAATCACATTTTCCACGTCCGTAGTCTTTCGCGTGGTACGACATATAATGTCGCTGCAAATTAAATTTCGTAAAAGAATTCAGCGTTTTGTGACATACTAATCATTTTGCAACACCATCTTTCTCAGTAATCAGATACAATTCCTCCCAATGGGGGTTGAACTGCGAAAGCATGGTTGGGGTTACACAACGGCGACTTCACATGATTCTTAACCAGCGAAGTGACTGTTAGGAGCTAATCGTAGTACTTTAAACGTTACACAGTCGGCGCGAATTCAATAGGCACGCTGCGGCCCTATTCAAACGTGCGCATGCATTCAGGAGAGCGTGAACCTACGTTGTGGCATCGGAACTATCGACGCCTCATTAGTACCAAATGGTTTCTTTAAAATTGTTGCGCGGCTTGATGTTCAGGCAGTCAGGAGTGCCAGCCAGTTTCCGCGCCGAGTGGGTGTCGCATTGTGCTGTAGTCGTCACACTGGCAACAACGCTTCCCTCCACTCGCTCCGTACTGAACTGTCAAAAGTCGCAACTTACTTTAACCCTTTGTTGCCTGACGGTACTTAAAAGTACCAGTAAGTTTTGACTCTCATTATTTTCTCGTGGTGCAGTTTCGTGATCTGAGAGCCTGTCGGTACGTAACAGTAACTCTGCTCTACTGTTTCATAGATGTTATTGTGCAATACATAGACCTCTCTGGCGGTCAGAGCTTGAAATTGTTTTTCGCGCGCTGCTGTGAAAACAGAAGTTTGTATGTGCTTGTTTCCATGGTGTTGCCTGAATTTGTGCGCAATTTATTGAAACTTCCGTTGAGTTTTCCATTGTACGTACTTACCTTCTTTGTTTTTTTTTTTTTATAATAGTTTGAAGCATTACGTCACAAGTGAATGAGATAAAGTGGAAAATATAAGGCGGAATTATTAGTACTGTCAGGTTGTGCGAACACTCTATTGTAGCAACAATGCGTTACCTCTCACTAGTTGTTCTGTTCACTTTTTCTCACACAGAAATCGGTAAATACATTTGCCTGTGGAACAATTAGAACAAACAGGATAGGTTTGCCAGGGAATTTACCTAAAGAAAAATGTCTAAAGCGTGGGGAATCAAATCACAGAGAGTCATGTTTAGACCTAACAGTATTTCAATGGAAGGAAAATAAAGTAGTGTATTTTGCGTCAAACTTTCATGGCATTGAACAGAGCGTAGTGACAAGAAAACAGAAAGATGGAACTAGTATGACTATACCATGACCAGTTATTTTATGTGATTACAATAAAAACATGGGTGGTGTGGATCATGCAGACAGATTACGTTCAACTTGTGGTCTTGACAAGCGATCTAAGAAATGGTGGCACCGTCTCTTCTGGGGAGCAATAGAAATTGCTTTTGTCAATGCTTACGTCATTTTCAGTGATCTACATGGGGCACTGCCACTGCTGGAATTCAGGCGTGCTGTGGCACTAGAGCTAATGAATGAACAGCAAGTGCCAAATCCCAGAAAGAGAAACTCTGGTAAAGATGAAATAACTCTCCCAAAGAGAAGGAAGGCTAGCTTTCCTGTTCCGAAGGATGTACGTCTTGGCAACCGGGGGAACCATTTTGTAGTATTCAGTTGTAAAAGAGGACGATGCGAAATGCGTGCGAAAAATAAAATTCAGTCGAGACCACATTCTCAATGTACTACATGTAAAGTGTATTTGTGCTGCAATGAGAAAAAGAACTGTTTCCTACAATTTCATGAGGTATCACTAAATATGTGATATGTATATACTGTCAAAAATGTATAGCTAAGTTACTATGTATTGTGAAGTTGCTCTAGAATAAATTTATGCGAAAGTGAAAAAAAATTCAGAAACATCATATTTCTGTTAATTAATTTTCTAATGTAAAAATATTTAATATTTATGTGGCATAAAGTACAAGTTATAAAAATTGGAACATTTTTCTGCGCATGTTCTGATTCTGTCCATGGAGTCTGACGGTACTTCTGAGTACCAGGAGAGAAAAGAGTTGTGAAAAATAAAATAAAATTTTACAAAAAATCCTACCATCATTTGAGGCCACAATAGCATAAATTCTGCAAAGAAAATGTTAAAAAGTAAATTTTATCTTATGGCAGGAAACAAAGGGTTAAACGCTCTACATGTCATTCTATTCAGCAATTCTTCCATAATTTTCTTACTCGTGGGTACCCTGGGCCTGAGTATACTATCTGAATTTTTCTCAATACCACTACAACACTCTCACACAATTCGCTGTCGTACGCTCTTACATCCACCATTCTCGACATCGTAGACCGCTCCGTTCTGTTGTGACGCTACCTTGGCATTCTCTCCAGCGGTTTAGCAACCCCTGCGGCACGCGCTACGTTTTTTCACTGAATACTCGTTTATCTACACAAAACTTTTCTTTATTTCTCAGTTAATAAATATCTGACCTGACATCTAAGGCTACCGAAGATGTTATCGTAAATCTTTTCAGTGTCTAGAAGTGTTATTTTCTTCACATCTTGAACACTGGGTGACAAAATTAAGCGAAGCACACGAAGGGGAGGAATATACGAAATGAATCTTGACAGGTTGCGAGGGTATTTGCTGTTATTTCTGTGATTACAAAATCGAGGCAAATTTACAAAGATCCGACATTCAGTATGACATTCGACCTCCTGTAGTCCGAATCATCCACTGATTCCATCGAGATTGAACGAACCTCTCCAGGTGTCCCGGGTTCAATTGCCGGCCGGGTTGGGGATTTTCTCTTCGCGGGGACTGGGTGTTTGTATTCTCCTCATCATTTTATCAGCATCATTCGTCACAGTGGCTAGATTGATCTGGTAAAAACTGGGACTTTTAGGGCAGTTGAGCGCCCCACAAACCAAACATCATCAACCTCTCCTTGGGCAAGCTAGCCCTCAACTGTTCCCACTTGTTCTCCATGTTGTGAATAGTGGCACTGGGAAGGGTTTCACGTCCACACTTGTTGTATCCAGGACAGATATGGCGATCTTCGTGGCGATGGGAGTACCTCAGAATCACGTAGTCAGTTTACGTGCAACGTGTGGACGAGCATTGTCCTGTTGGAAAATGCTACCACAATGCTGTCGCATGAGGTGTAATACACCAGGCCGTGGGATGTTCACGGCGTACTTTTGTGCCGTCAGTATTCCCTCAATTACTACCAGCTGTGACCTGAGGTCATACCTCAACGTTATACCATAATAGGGCTGGTAACAACACTAGACATTAACAACGCAAATGTACACATTACTTTATTTGTACGCACTACTTTATTTGTAGAGCAATCACAGCCGAAGTACTGCATGATTTGAATCGACAAGAACACGACTGCTTTCTCAAATTACATTTGCGTCTTCAGGTGCTTCACAGTACGCAAAGGAATTAAAAAACTTATTAGAAATTTAGCCATGCCAGGAAACGGATAAATAAAAGCGATAAGGTGTTAGTCTAAATATTGTAGAAGAATTGGAGATATTTCGAGCACTGAAAAGAGCCCCTCGAATATACTCTCAACTCCCAGACAGATTTACGTCACAGCAACGTGCTAACCAATTTTGATTAGTTAAGTGAATGGCGTTTTCCGGCTCTGCCAGTGCTTTTTTAGTAATGAAAAAATCTTTCCATTTGCGAAAACAGATTTATTAATTGTAGGACACTGTACTGGGTAGTGCTGCATTTAGGACCCCAGATAGTGTCAGGAAGCCTTTCGAAATTAGTTGTAACACTAATTATGACTTATGCGACTTTTAAAGAAAGTGTAGTATTTCTGATTATTGCAGTTTGGTAATTTAAAATATGCAGCCAGCCCCCAACATTTCAATGAAGGTAGCTGGTTCCTTAATGTTTGCGACGCTGCACATGCGCGGTTTTTCGCGTAGGACTCGCTGCGGTTAGCCGTTAGCTGGCGTCTGGAACAGTAACACCCCCTCCGCAGGCTGTCTAGAACGGAGGTAAGATGTGGAACTACTGACAAACTGTTAACCTTTAATGTAATAAACGCGGCGTTTTTGCTAGATATTTTAAATATTTTGTATTACAGATAATTTTACTAGATGCTATATTCTCGCTTTGACCGTTTCTCTGGGTTCGTTTTTAGGTTTGGGATGGCCTTATCCCCCGGTACATTTTATCAAGTTGTAAATACCTGGAAAAACATGTTGGGAAATGACTCTATCCGTTTTACATAGAATCTTAATGTATTGACTGTAAGTCGTCACAGAAGTTCTAGCTCTTACTTGTCCGTTTCTTAGCGTGGCTAAATTTCTGATTAGTTTTTTTAATTCCTTCGTAAACAGTGAAGCACCTGAAGATGCAAATTTGATTTGCGAAACCGGTTGTGTTTTCCAATGAAGAACTCTAAACAGACGCAGCGGTCTTGTTTATTCAAATCACAACGCAAATGCACTCTGGTAGACATTATAACTTGGCGCCCTCCATCGTTATGGTGTTGGTCCACCCTTAGCCTTGATGACAGCTAACACACTCGCAGGAATACGTTGAATCAGGTGCTGGAAGGTTTCTTGGGGAATGGCAGCCTATTCTTCACGGAGTGCTGCACTGAGGAGGTATCGGTGTCGGTTGGTGAGGCCTGGCACGAAGTCGGCGTTGCAAAACATCCCAAAGCTGTTCTATAGGATTAAGGTCAGGACTCTGAGCAGGCCAGTCCATTACAGGGATGTTATTGTCTTGTAACCACTCCGCCACACGCCGTGTATTATCAACAACTACTCGATCGTGTTGAAAGATGCAGCCCGCATCTCGTGGTCGTGCGGTAGCGTTCTCGCTTCCCACGCCCGGGTTCCCGGGTTCGATTCCCGGCGGGGTCAGGGATTTTCTCTGCCTCGTGATGGCTGGGTGTTGTGTGCTGTCCTTAGGTTAGTTAGGTTTAAGTAGTTCTAAGTTCTAGGGGACTGATGACCATGTATGTTAAGTCCCATAGTGCTCAGAGCCATTTGAACCATTTTTTTGAAAGATGCAATCGCCATCCCCGAATTGTTCTTCAACAGTGGGAAGCAAGAAGGTGGTTAAAACATCAGTATAGGCCTGTGCTGTGATAGTGCCATGCAAAACAAGAAGGGATGCAAGCTCCATCCATGAAAAACATTACCACACCATAACACCACCGCCTCCGAATTTTACTGTTGGCGCTACACATGCTGGCAGGTGACGTTCACCGGGCATTCGCGATACCCACACTCTGCCATCGGATCGCCACGTTGTGTTCTGTGATTTGTCACTCTGAAAAACGTTTTACCACTCTTCAGTCGTCCAATGTTTACGCTCCTTACACCAAGCGAGGCGTCGTTTGGCATTTACCAGCGTGATGTGTGGCTTATGAGCAGCCGCTCGACCATGAAATCCCTGTTTTCTCATCTGTCTTCTAACCGTCATAGTACTTGGAATGAATGCTTATGCAGTTTGGAATTCCTGTGTGATGGTCTGGATAGATGTCTGCCTATTACACATTACGACCCTCTTCATCTGTCGGCGCCGGCCGCGGTGGTCTAGCGGTTCTAGGCGCTCAGTCCGGAACCGCGCGACTGCTACGGTCGCAGGTTCGAATCCTGCCTCGGGCATGGATGTGTGTGATGTCCTTAGGTTAGTTAGGTTTAAGTAGTTCTAAGTTCTAGGGGACTGATGACCACTGATGTTAAGTCCCATAGTGCTCAGAGCCATGTTTTGAACTGTCGGCGGCCTCTGTCTGTCAACAGACAACATTGACCTTTACGCTTTTGTGTTGTACGTGTCCCTTTACGTTTCCACTTCACTATCACATCGGAAACAGTGTACGTAGGGATGTTTAGAAGTGTGGAAATCTCGCATACAGACGTATAAGTCACACCCAATCACTTGACCACGTTCGAAGTCCGTGAGTTCCGCGGAGCGCTCTATTCTGCTCTCTCACGATGTCTAATGACTACTGAGGTCGCTGATATGGAGTACCTGGAAGTAGGTGGCAGCAAAATGCACCTAATATGAAAAACGTATGTTTTTGGGGGAGTCCGGATACTTTTATCGAATATTGTAATTACAGCTTTAATTATTTACATGCCTACCGATGATACTTACGTGTTTGAAGCCACACTGGGCATGTCTTCCGGGTGTCTTAGTTTTTTTCTCACGGAGTGTATACAGCTAATGGTGATGTTGATTTATAGTATGAAGCTCTATAGTACTCGCGGTGACAGACCATAACAGTTGAAACGTCCCCTTTTGAACAATTATACATAAGACTGTGCTTAACCTGACACACAATATTTTTTTAGCGCAACGCAATCTGACTTTCAAAAATCCCTACAAAGAATGGCCCTGACTAACATTAACCTATACCTTTCACAAATCACTTACCTCACCAAAAATCTTCGTTACTCGAACTACTGCAAAACAGCGAGCGCCACTACTGCCAGCTAAATAAAAGATTCAAACTACGGAAGCCACTAACTACTGATAGGCATACTTAGGAAATGAAAGATTTTAGTAGAGAACAAACAATGTATTTACCTTAATAGTGTTGAAAAATCATAATATACATAACACATCATGACATCCAGTCTTACAAATTTCCAAACTCCGCCATCTCTCTCCCCACATCCACCACTGCTGGCGGCTCACCTCCAACTGCGCAACGCTACGCGCTGTTAACATCCAGCTGCCGCTGCCCAACACTACAATGGCAGACAACAATGCAAACTAGCCACAGACTGCACACAGCACAGCCAGTGATTTTCATACAGAGCGCTACGTAACGTTGCCAATAAGAAAACATAAACAGCCTACTTACACAGTCCAGTGGTGAACGTGTAGACAGCGGCTGCAGCCTCGCGGACCAGGCATAATGAAGTCGCAGCTCCCAGAAGGGCCGGAGGCGGTCCTGCTCTAGAGCAGTCCCGCCCCCCTTGCCCCCTCCCCCTTGCCCGTGTCCAGGCTGCTCCAGCCGTGAACTCATTAGACCGCGGCTGGAGGAGGGCCAGCGCTGGAGGATTCCAGCAGCACCCGCTGAGTGCTGCAACCGCAAAACGCGCTGCCCTGCCTCGTTGTCAGCGCTGCAGAGGAGTTTAGCGCCCCGCGCGCGCTCCGGCGAAACGCGGCCACTCTTCCGAACAATACGCCGCCTTAGTCGGAGCTGGGTCGCCGCTTGTACCAGCTTCCTCTGCTCGTTGGTGTTTTCAGGTCTTCTTCATTGAGGCACGATTAGTTTTCAACTGACTTATCGGAAAGAAAAATCTAAATATCTTGCGATAGAACGCTAAGGGGAGACCAGATGAAGATAAGAAAAGGATAGCACAAAACCAGTAATACCCCCTCCTTCTGCCCCCAGATCTGTGTTGTGAAACACGGTGTTAGTAATAATAACTGGATAATTTCCGTTATTGTGACCTGAATTATGTATTGTACAATGGCGTTGTGTCGCGTCGCACGACAGCTTCCTTTTACCAATGTGGATTCTGGTAACGATAAGTATAGCGTAATCAGGACGTAAACGACATTGTGGGTTTGTATTCCCTTAAGTCTTGCCTTTATAGCGGAGATGAGATGGAGCAGAACCTCCTATCCTACTTAAGGGTGTTAGAGGGGTTGGGATAACTGCTAACAGGACAAAATACGTTGATTTAGTTAACAATATATCTCAATAGTTTATTCCTGTGTTATGCACGTCACA
This sequence comes from Schistocerca nitens, assembly GCF_023898315.1. Classification (NCBI taxonomy): domain Eukaryota; kingdom Metazoa; phylum Arthropoda; class Insecta; order Orthoptera; family Acrididae; genus Schistocerca; species Schistocerca nitens. The sequence continues at coordinate 124,537,322 of NC_064623.1, forward strand.
GTGAGGTTCCAGAACCTTTCCCTTATAGATTCACCCAGACCATCTGTGTGGTCTTGAAGTACTAAACAGTCTCTTCGCCTACACTGTGTGATCAAAAGCATCCGGACACCCCCCAAAACATCTGTTTTTTTATATTAGGTGCATTGTGCTACCACCTAATTCCAGGTACTCCATATCAGCGACCTCATTAGTCATTAGACATCGTGAGAGAGCAGAATGAAGCGCTCCGCAGAACTCACGGACTTCGAACGTGGTCAGGGGATTGGGTGTCACTTGTGTAATACGTCTGTACACGAGGTTTCCACACTCCTAAACATCCATAGGTCCACTGTGAAACGGAACCTGTTGTCCCGTTCCATATTTTTCTCAGTAAATACCGGTACATGAGAACTGTAGCGAGAGTCTTTTTACTCTGCAGAAGTAAATCGTTGGGTAACAAGCAGGAGAGAATGGACCAAGCGGTTCAAATGGTTCAAATGGCTCTGAGCACTATGGGACTCAACTGCTGAGGTCATTAGTCCCCTAGAACTTAGAACTAGTTAAACCTAACTAACCTAAGGACATCACAAACTTCCATGCCCGAGGCAGGATTCGAACCTGCGACCGTAGCGGTCTTGCGGTTCCAGACTGCAGTGCCTTTAACCGCACGGCCACTTCGGCCGGCGACCAAGCGGTGTTTATTTATTTGTTCATAGGTTTTTTTATTTCGTGTGTGCCACGTTTTCCTGAATACTTTCCCTTATGCGACCTGGACGGTATGAATGAGAAATTATGTGAAGCAGCAGAAAGCTATAGCCAGAGGTTGTAGCATTGCATGAGTAGAGTGGTTCTCTGGTGGGATAGTTCCAAACCTCTAAACACGAACAAGTTTTTCAAAGGTAGTGTGCAACTCAAGTCAGGGAGGTCGCTCTGTCAGGCTGGCGAACCATCTCCTTCACCATCTTTTGAATGAACAACGGTTAGGCCATGTGGCCGCAGATTGACGTGTTCCTGAGCAGCGGTGCTGGACATATGTGGAGACGCAGCTCTCGATTTTGGTAATGTTAAAAAGGTATCAGAATGTCGCAAAACTGCTCCTTAATAAGGTCCAGATGTTGATATCAGGTGCGATATTCCCACTAAACCCCCATTATTTTCATAATTTAAACAAATTTCAGTAAGGATTCTACGTTTGTGCATTGGTGAGGCCACGGACCATGGGCCTTAAGCTCACAGTCGTATTATTGATCTGTGCTTAACAGAAGTAAACTCATTTAATATATTTTAATGTGATCTTTCTTTTACAGTAATATTTTAGAGGATTTTTTTATTTTTTTTCCCGAGTTTTCTTTGTGTACTTGCTTTCGCGCCACGTGGTCTGTAGGAGAAACCACCACATTGGTGGCTCTGAGCATTGGTCATCAGTCCCCTAGAACTTAGAACTACTTAAACCTAACTAACCTAAGGGCATAACACACATCCATGCCCGAGGCAGGATTCGAACCTGCGACCGTAGCGGTCTCGCGGTTCCAGACTGAAGCGCCTAGAGCCGCTCGGCCACAGCGGCCGGCACCACATTGGTAAAGTAGTTTCGGTCTGAAAATGTATAGTCGACGAGTAAATGACGATACGGTAGTTGGTGAGTGTAAGATAGGGAAAGCATAATCTTGTGTGTCCATATTTTTTGCATTTCCGTTGGCTACCGCAACATGGCCACATGTGTGGAATAGTATTCATTTGATAGTTTCTTGTGCCCCTAATAACTATTTGATTCACCTACAATGAATTGCGTTACGTAAAATACATTGTTTAAACTCTTGTATCTAGGAGAGGTTACGATTTTAATGCCCATTGATGTGATAAAGACTTGCAAAATTTTCCCGCCATACGATAGTAAAAGTTCTTCCCCCCAGCTCAGTAACGTAACGTTGTTTCTGAAAGCAAGATTAAACCAAAATAGGCTGTCATAGTCAAGTGCACCACCTGCTTCCCTCTTTTCAGCTTACGTTTCAGTGAAAAGTGAAATATTCAAGCAGATACTCTTCATCTCTGACCGAGTTCGCTTGTGGTGTCTTTGCTGAACTTGTTCTGCGTGACCAACAGCAATTAAATGTAATAAACACGGGTTTAAGAATAATTGTGTGCCTGCATAAAATTGCACTGAAGCCAGGTGTGCGCACCCCTCTCTCTTTCCATAATTACGTGGCGAAAGTGAATCATGTTAACTAGAGAGATGAAAGTAAATGAAAAGCTCTATGCTGCCTATTAAGCCCTGCATAGATGCCTTCTGTAGTGGTTCTAAAACCTATTGCGTTATCCGTTGCGTTCAAATTTTTACCGGTTGGTTGTTGTTGTTGTTGTGGTCTTCAGTCCTGAGACTGGTTTGATGCAGCTCTTTATGCTACTCTATCCTGTGCAAGCTTCTTCATCTCCCAGTACCTACTGCAACTTACATCCTTCTGAATCTGCTTAGTGTATTCATCTCTTGGTCTCCCCCTACGATTTTTACCCTCCACGCTGCCCTCCAATACTAAATTGGTGATCCCTTGATGCCTCAGAACATGTCCTACCAACCGATGCCTTCTTCTGGTCAAGTTGTGCCACAAACTCCTCTTCTCCCCAATCCTATTCAGTACCTCCTCATTAGTTATGTGATCTACCCATCTAATCTTCAGCATTCTTCTGTAGCACCACATTTCGAAAGCTTCTATTCTCTTCTTGTCCAAACTATTTACCGTCCATGTTTCACTTCCATACATGGCTACACTCCATACAAATACTTTCAGAAATGACTTCCTGACACTTAAATCTATACTCGATGTTAACAAATTTCTCTTCTTCAGAAACGCTTTCCTTGCCATTGCCAGTCTACATTTTATATCCTCTCTACTTCGACCATCATCAGTTATTTTGCTCCCCAAATAGCAAAACTCCTTTACTACTTTAAGTGTTTCATTTCCTAATCTAATACCCTCAACATCACCCGATTTAATTAGACTACATTCCATTACCCTCGTTTTGCTTTTGTTGATGTTCATCTTATATGCTCCCTTCAAGACACCATCCATTCCGTTCAACTGCTCTTCCAAGTCCCTTGCTGTCTCTGACAGAATTACAATGTCATCGGCAAACCTCAAAGTTTTTATTCCTTCTCCATGGATTTTAATACCTACTCCGAATTTTTCTTTTGTTTCCTTTACTGCTTGCTCAATATACAGATTGAATAACATCGGGGAGAGGCTACAACCCTGTCTTACTCCCTTCCCAACCACTGCTTCCCTTTCATGTCCCTCGACTCTTATAACTGCCATCTGGTTTCTGTACAAATTGTAAATAGCCTTTCGCTCCCTGTATTTTACCCCTGCCACCTTTAGAATTTGAAACAGAGTATTCCAGTTAACGTTGTCAAAAGCTTTCTCTAAGTCTAACCGGTTGGTTAAACCCACACATTAGAAATTATTAATACCCCAGCAGTAAGTCGCAGGGGACTGTAATTTCGTGGACCACACGAATTTGTTAAACTATTACTACAGAGGGTAGCTTGCAGTAGTTGTAGAACTTCATAAGCGACCATAATCTTCCTACCAAGTCAACAATACCACCGCCAGTAGAAGGTTACGTTTCAACTGCATACGCTGTATGGTGGTACAACATGCAATGTGTGTGTTTTTATGAGCAATAAAATGAGCGGAAATGATGTTTATGTTGACCTCTCTTCTAATTTTCTGTACAGGTTCCGGAACTCTCGGAACCGAGGTGATGCAAAGCTTTTTTTGATGTGTGTATAACAAGTAGAGAGATGGGATACCTCCTAGTGTCATGTCGGACCTCCTTTCGTCCTGCGTATTGCAGCAACTCGACATGACAAGGACTCAACAGGTCAGTGGAAGTCCCTTGCAAAATATTGAGGCATGTTGCCTCTATAGCCGTCCATAATTGCGAAAGTGTTACAGGTACAGGATTTTGTACACGAGCTCACCTCTCGATTATGCACGAGTGTTCGGTGGGATTCATGTCGAGCGATTTGGTGGCCAAATCATTCGCTCGAATGGTCGACAACGTTCTTCAAACCAGCTGCGGGTAGTTACGACTCGGTGACCATCCAATCGTTCTTTGTGATCACGAACTCCGTGAATGGCTGCAAGTAGCTGAACATAACAATTTCCAAGTCCAGTCCGTGTAAACATAGCCGACGCCATTATGGAGCAACCACCAGCTTGCACAGTGCCATGTCGACAATCTGGGTTCACGGCTTCGAGGGTCTGCACCACATTCCAATCCTACCAGTAGTTCTTACCAACCGCAATCGGAACTCATCGGACCAGGCCACCGTTTTTCAGTCGGCTAGGGTCTAACCGATATGGTGAGGAGTCCAAGCGAAGCGCTGCATGCATTGTCATGTCGCTGGCAAAGGCATTCACTTACCTCGTCTGATGGTGTTGTGGCGTAACAAGACAGCTACGCCACACTGAAGTAGCCGAAAGGCACGCGTTAATCTCACGTAGGCTAGAGAGAGGTCTGAAACAGGATACGTAATGAATGCTATAAAGAAAAGTACGTAGCGGCTATAATACAGCATTCTTGATGATACAAGTGAGACTCTATCTTGAAATGGTTAATGGCGCCTTGATAGGTCGTAGCCATGGACTTAGCTGAAGGCTATTCTAACTGTCTCTCGGCAAAGGAGAGAAAGGCTTCGTCAGTGTAGTCGCTAGCAAAGTCGTCGTACAACTGGGGCGAGTGCTAGTCTGTCTCTCGAGACCTGCCGTGTGGTGGCGCTCGGTCTGCGATCCTGTTAAAGCTACCACCTACCAAGTGTGGTGTCTGGCGGTGACACCACAGATGGCATAGCTAATAACGCCAAATTTCGCCACCTGTCTTAACGGATACGTACTTCGTACGTTCCACGTCCATTTCTGCGATTAATTAACTCAAAGTTGAAACTTCCTGGCAGATTGAAACTGTGTGCCCGACCGAGACTCGAACTCGGGACCTTTGCCTTTCGCGGGCAAGTGCTCTACCAACTGAGCTACCGAAGCACCACTCACGCCCGGTACTCACAGCTTTACTTCTGCCAGTACCTCGTCTCCTACCTTCCAAACTTTACAGAAGCTCTCCTGCGAACCTTGCAGAACTAGCACTCCTGAAAGAAAGGATATTGTGGAGACATGGCTTAGCCACAGCCTGGGGAATGTTTCCAGAATGAGATTTTCACTCTGCAGCGGAGTGTGCGCTGATGTGAAACTTCCTGGCAGATTAAAACTGTGTGCCCGACCGAGACTCGAACTCGGGACCTTTGCTTCTGTAAAGTTTGGAAGGTAGGAGGCGAGGTACTGGCAGAAGTAAAGCTGTGAGTACCGGGCGTGAGTGGTGCTTCGGTAGCTCAGTTGGTAGAGCACTTGCCCGCGAAAGGCAAAGGTCCCGAGTTCGAGTCTCGGTCGGGCACACAGTTTTAACCTGCCAGGAAGTTTCATATCAGCGCACACTCCGCTGCAGAGTGAAAATCTCATTCTGGGAACTCAAAGTTGCTTGTCTGTCAGCATTGACAACTTTACAAAAATGCCGGTACTCTCTGCGTTGTCCGTGGTGAGAAGTAGCACCATAAATTTGGTATTCTCAGCACACTCTTGACACTGTGGATCTCGGAATTCTGAATTCCCTAACGATTTCCGATGTGGAGTACCGATGCCTCTAGTTCCTGCTAACATTCCGCGTTCAAAGTCTGTCAGTTCCCGTCGTGCGTCCGTAATCACGCCGGACACCTTTTAACATGAATCACCTAAGTACAAATGACATCTCCGCCAATGGACTGTCCTTTTACACCTTGTGTATGGGATATTACCGCCATCTGTACATGTGCATGTCGCTATACATGCCGTTACTCACCTCAATGTAATATATCTTCTAACAAGTGACTCTACAATATTTCTGTTTACTGATGACTCTAGCTTGGTTGCGAATGATGTTGAGTGCAATATTGGTAGTGTATCAAAGGGTGTATTTCAAGACATATGTTCAACTTTTAGTAAATAAATAGGTCCCAAATCTCAGTGACAGTTTTTATGTTTTCTAACGCACACTTCAGTTTAAACTGACGTGTTGGTTACAGAGAATGGACATATGACAAGTGAGCCTGCGCAGTCGACATTCTTAGATTTTCAGATAATAAACTCTCATGGGAAGCCCATGTTCAGGATCTTCTTGTAAAACGGGATATTGTTACCATCAGAACACTATCTGCAATAAGCAATAGTCCAACACGAAAATTAGTCTACTTTGTATATTTTCATTCGTTTATGATACACGACATTGTCTTCTGGGATAGTTCTACTCATTCCCAAACGGTAATTTTGGCTCAGAAACTGGCAGTTCTAACAGTATGTGGTTCACGAACCTCTTTTTTGATCATTGTTCACGAGTCTTTGAATTCTACACTGGCCAATCAAAACATAGTTTCTATAATGTCATTTGTAATTGCCAATAATTAACAGCTTCCAAGCAGTTAATACTAGGCAGAAATCCAAATCACATTTGAATCACAGATTCTTGAATTATGTGCAGCAACGCGTGCAATATTCTGCTGCATAGATTCTCAGAAAGCTACCACAAGAATTAAAAAATTATTAGCACTAATCCTCCCACGATTCGATCTAAAATGAGAAAATTCATAATTGCTCACTCCTTCTGTTCTGTCGTGGAGTTCCCGCTAATACATACTCAGCAGCTTGTCGTCTGTGTACGATTCGTGTAAGTTTTATTTCATCTGTTACAAAGTTTTCTGATGTTAATTTCATTTAATGACTTGTCCCATGACCATGGATATTTGCTCTTCATTTTTGTCCTACGAAGCTAGATGTGTAAAACAAAATAGGATAAAAAATAAAATCTCCTTCACTGAGTACTACAGGGTTTGTCGTGTGTCTCTCTCAATGTTAGCGTTTAATTGGAAATCTTGACTACATTAGCATCATAGTCTTCTAAACAATATGCCTTGTCGCTGCAACTGTTCTGCCCTTTATACACTGTGAGATCAAAAGTATCCTGACATCCCCAAAAACATAGGTTTTTCATATTATGTGCATTGTTCTTCCACCTGCTGCCAGGTACTCCATATCAGTGACCTCAACAGTCACAAGACATCGTGGGAGAGCAGAATGGAGCGCTCCGCGGAACCCACGGACTTCGTAGGTGGTCAGGTGATTGGGTGTGACTTGTGTCATGTCTGTACACGAGATTTCCACAATTCTAAATATCTCTAGGTACACAGTTTGCGATGTGATACTGAAATGGAAACGTGAAGCGACACGTACAGCACAAAAGCGTGCCGGCCGAGCTCGTCTGTTGACTGACAACAGAGACCGCCGACAGTTGAAGAGGGTCGTAATGTGTAATAGGCAGACGTCTATCCACACCGTCACGCAGGAATTGCAAACTGCATCAGGATCCACTGCAAGTACTATGACATTTAGGTGGGAGGTGAGAAAACTTGGATTTCGTGGTCGAGCGGCTGCTCATAAGCCACACATCACGCTAATAAGTGTCAAACGACGCCTCGCTTGGTGTAAGGAGCATTAACATTGGACGATTTAACAGTGGAAAAAACGTTGTGTGGAGTGACGAATCACGGTACACAATGTGGCGATCCGATGGCAGGGTGTGGGTATGGCGAATGCCCGATGAACGTCATCTGCCATCGTGTGTAGAGCCAAAAGTAAAATTCGTAGGCGGTGGTGTTATGGTGTGGTCGTGTTTTTCATGGATGGGGCTTGCACCCCTTGTTGTTTTGCATGGCACTATCACAGCACACGCCTACAGTGATGTTTTAACCACCTTCTTGCTTCCCACTGTTGAACAGCAATTCGGAAATGGCGATTGCATCTTTCAACACGATCGAGCACCTGTTCTTAAGCACGGGCTTTGGCGGAGTGGTTACATGACAATAACATCCCTGTAATGGACTGGCCTGCTCAGAGTGCTGACTTGAATCATATAGAACACCTTTGGAATATTTTGGGACGACGACTTCGTGCCAGGCCTCACCGACATACATCGATACCTCTCCTCAGTGCAGAATTACGTGAAGAATGGGCTGCCATTCCCCAAGAAACCTTCCAGCACCTGATTGAAAGTATGCCTGCCAGAGTGTATGCTGTCATCAAGGCTAAGGTTGGGCCAACACCATACTGAATTCCAGCATTACCGATGCAGGGCGCCACGAACTTGTAAGTCATTTTCAGCCAAGTGTCCGGGTATTTTTGATCAGATAGTGTATTTATTCCAGGAGACAAATCCAGACAGTGACTCGTTCCCACTAATAACTAAATTACTACACAACTCTGGTATGAAATAGGACAGGCTGTCTCTTGTCAATACTATTCCAATGAAAGAATTAAAGTTTGCTGCTTATCGAACAGTTGCAGCTGTGCCCTCCGGAGTAACCCGTCTTCTCGTAGGTGAGGTAGCGGCTGCTACAGACGCTGTTTCACTCCTCCTTCTGTGCTGGCTCCGTAACTGCTCTCTACCACTCAAAGCTGCCCTTACACACGCTTTTTAGAAGATCAGCCCAGCTTTCCCTGACTTATTTTTAGTTCTATCTGGATACTCTGTCACGGCGGGCCTACTGTGTCCGGGGTGGAATCGTCCAGCAACGACTGAAAACTCTGGTGTACTGGCACTGTCTCGTTTACGCATTTGTTCTCTTGCTCCACTTTCCCTACGGCGCTTCTGCTAGCCTCTGTATCTCAGCGCTCGCTGCATCTTTAACTTCTCTCTCGTAATCAAGTTATAATTAAATTTCTCTGGGGCTCTGACAGTAGTTTCGCAGGCATATGTGGGCGTTGTCTGTAAAATGTGTTGCGAGGAGAGTTCGTAGTAAAGAATTAATAAATGAGAAACTGGTACATGATGCTGAAGCTCTAGTGCGTGAACAACGAAAATGTAACAAGCTACAATGTTTATTTCTTCCATTATTTTTGGGTACAGTCTACGAGAAAGTTTCTAAATACTTGGTTCCATGGGAAACGTTCGTTACAAGTCCCTAAATGCTTTCATTCCCAAAAACTTTCATTCTCAAATACTGGATGAATACCGCGGGGGGTAATTTGCGCACTGTGTGAGGTGTACTGCCTCAAGACCAATATACAGTTTATAGCTTTAATACTTCAACTGTTGCGTTAACCCTTTAATGTAGGAATATACCCTTTTAATAAGCAGATTATGACAGCTTTTTGCATTCGCTTAGTACTTATATGAAGTCCGCCTACGGCAGCTGAATGGTGAGCGTGACGGATAATCAATCCTTTGGGCCCAGGTTCGATTCCCGGCTGGGTCGGGAAATTTTCTCCGCCAGGGACTGGGTGTTGTGCTGTCCTCATCATCATCCTATCATCCTCATCGACTGCAGGTCGCCGAAGTGGCGTCAGATTGAGAGACCGGCACCCGGCGAACGGTCTGCCCGACGGGGAGCCCTAGCCATACGATTAAATAAATAAAATAAGTAAACTTATATGAAATCCTGGAAATAAAGTTTTTGTTGCTTCTGGAAGCCGCTAGTAGGTAAACTTTCAATTGGGCTGGGCTGGCATTTAGCCATTTAGTAATATACAATATGTGGTGGTCCAGATTGCTGTACACACCGGTACCTCTATTACCTAGTAGAGGTCTTCTTGAATTGGTGCATGCCTGTATTCGTTGTGGCATACTATCCACAAGTTCATCAAGGTACTGTTGGTCCAGATTGTCCCGCTCCTCAACGGCGATTCGGCGTAGATCTGTCAGAGCGGTTGGTGGGTCACGCCGTCCATAAACAGCTCTTTTCAATCTATCCCAGGCATGTTCGATAGTGTTCATGTTTGGAGAACATGCTGGCCACTCTAGTCGAGTGATGTTGTTATCCTGAAGGAAGTAATTCACAAGATGTGCACGATGGGGGGCGCGAACTGTCGTCCGTGAAGACGCATGCCTTGCCAATATGCTGCCCATATGGTTGCACTATCGATCGGAGGACGGTATTCACGTATCGTACAGCCGTTACCGCACCTTCCATGACCACCAGCGGCGAACATCGGCCCTACATATTGTCACCTCAAAACATCAGAGAACCTCCATCTTGTTGCACTCACTGGGCAATGTGTCTAAGGCGTTCAACCTGATCGGATTGCCTCCAAACACGTTTCCGACGATTGTCTGGTTGAAGGCATAAGCGACACTCATCGGTGAAGAGAACGTGATGCCAATCCTGAGCGGTCCATTCGGCATGTTGTTGGGCCCATCTGTACCGCACTGCACGGTGTCGTAGTTGCAAAGATGGACCTCGCCATGGACGTCGGGAGTGAAGTTGAGCATCATGCAGCCTATTGCGCGCAGTTTGAGTCGTAACACGACGTCTTGTGGCTGCACGAAAAGCATTATTCAACATGGTGGTGTTGCTGTCAGGGTTTCTCCGAGCAATAATCCGTAGGTAGCGGTCATCCAATGCAGTTGTAGCCCTTGGGTGGCCTGAGTGAGGCATGTCATCGACAGTTCCTGTCTCTCTGTATCTCCTCCATTTCCGAACAACATCGCTTCATCGCTTTGGTTCACTCCGAGACGCCTGGACACTTCCCTTCTTCAGAGCCCTTCCTGGCACAAAGTAGCAGTTGCCAGTTGCACGCCTTAATGAGGATATCAGACGCCGGACACAGAAGTAACTGTAATCTCGTTTAGATAATCTTCGTGCGTCATATGGCTCTCACAACGAACTCTGTTAAACGGCTACTACGGCTTTAGGTTCAAATGGTTCAAATGGCTCTGAGCACTATGGGACAACTGCTGTGGTCATAAGTCCCCTAGAACTTAGAACTACTTAAACCTAACCTAAGGACAGCACACAACACCCAGCCATCACGAGGCAGAGAAAATCCCTGACCCCGCCGGGAATCGAACCCGGGAACCCGGGCGTGGGAAGCGAGAACGCTACCGCACGACCACGAGATGCGGGCACGGCTTTAGGTATGTCTGACATTATGCATATACCCATTTCTGAAATATGCGTGATCAAAGTTATAGGGATCATTTTGGAATACCGTAAGCAGAAAAAACGCTGAACTAATTTGTTATCTCTTTGTAGCTAGGGAATCGAGGGGACGTCTTTGTATGATATTTGTCTTCGAAATTGGCGAGTGTTCAACACCTTCGTGTGTACTACATTGTACATTAAACGTCTAAATCATTTTATATTTTAGGACGAGAAAGAGAGAATATTGGCTCAGAGCACTCACAAGATTTCTGGCTCTGAGCACTATGGGACTTAACATCTATGTTCATCAGTCCCCTAGAACTTAGAACTACTTAAACTTAACTAACCTAAGGACATCACACAACACCCAGTCATCCCGAGGCAGAGAAAACCCCTGACCCCGCCGGGAATCGAAACCGGGAACCCGGGCGCCACAAGATTTCTTTCGCCAGTCTTAGCAACTACAGAAAGAAACATGAGAACATGATTAACAAAAACATTGTGTATTGTGAAATTCGAGGTTTTACCCTCATTCGCTGCAGACCTCATATCTTGACCGAGCGAGGTGGCGCAGTGGCTAGCACACTGGACTCGCATTCGGGAGGACAAATCCTGATTTAGGTTTTGCGTGACTAAGGCACGGCCGACTTCCTTCCCCGTCCTTCACTAATCCGATGAGACCGATGACCTCGCTGTCTGGTCTCCGCCCCCAAACAACCCAACCCAACCCCTATCTTGAAACTGTATTTCAAAGTGCAACCCCACAGATAGCTCCATCTATTGGTAGAATGTGGAAGCTTTTATCGTGTCTTCCATCTAGACACGAAATTTAATTGACAAGTTGCGGGGATGCAATAGCCGAATGGCAATCACTGAATTATTCGGAGGAACGCTAATGATGAAACCATATCTGTCCAACTACAAGGCCTAGTGATGTTCGCAGCTCTTTCTAGTTGCACGCCTACTATGTCAGACGTGTTCTCCACTCTACACTGTCAGCTCATACGGTTGCCTAAGCGCCACTGGAGGAAACAGTATCTCTATATCACTTACTATAGGCTTCTTGCGGGTGTCTTGCCTGAAACTGAAGTTTCTCCTTTGCAGCAGCTGTGGAATATAGGTTTGAACTAGGAACGATACTGTGCACTAAACGTTCTTTCGCGCTTCTTATATTCTAAACACGATTCATTCAAACTGTCTGTCACTGGTTTGCAACTGACATAACACAAAAGTTCCTTCGTAAAAACTGTATTTCACGGTTCAAAAGTCACGCAATGCGGAAATTTTGCCTGGTTTGTTGCCACATTAAAGTGGAACACATCGAACTATCTTCCTTATCGAAGGGGTGAGGGAGGTGGGGGTGGCAATAGTCTTGTGACTAGTTTGACGTGGTCCGCCGCGATTTCCTTTACTCTGCTACCAATATCTTCATCTGCCAGTAGCAGTCGTACTCAACGCCCGGAGTTATTTGTTGGTTACACTCCAATCTCTGCCTTCTCCTACAGTTTTTGCCTTTTACAGCTTTCTGATTTACCATGGAAGCTGTCTCTTGATGTCTTAAAAAGCGTCCTCTTATTCCCTCCCTTCCTCTCGTCACTGTTTTCCACATGTTCCCTTCCTCACCTCGATCCCTGCTTTATCAATCACCATATTTTTTACATAGTTCTATAGCTCCAAATACCAAACGCTGTATTTCCTCTTCTTTTCCGGTTTTCCTGCAGATCAACATTAACTTCTGTGTAATTCTGTGCTCGAAACGTACATTCTCAGAAATTTATTCTTCGGATTAAGGCTGGTCTTCGGTACTATTAGATTTCTTTTGGCTAGGAAAGCTTCTGCACCCCGGGTTTTTATGCCCTCCGCTTCATCGGTCACCTGTTATTAGGCTCCAGAGGTAGCACATTAAAAAAAAATGGTTCAAATGGCTCTGAGCACTATGGGACTTAACGACTGAGGACATCAGTCCCCTAGAACTTAGAACTACTTAAACCTAACCAACCTAAGGACATTACACACATCCATTTCGGAGGCAGGATTCGAACCTGCGACCGTAGCAGGAGCGTGGTTCCATACTGAAGCGCGTAGAACAGCTCAGCCACAGCGGCCGGCTAGCACATTTCCTTCACTTCTACATTGTGGTCTCCAGTTTTGATATTAACATCATCGCTAACCTCATTTCTGCTACTCCTCATTACTTTCGTTTTTATTCGGTGTATTCTAAATCCATGGTCTTCACTGTTAAACTAATCATTTAATCCTAAAGATCCTAGATTTCATTATGAGTTTCGCTGAAGATAGCAACGTCATCAGCAAATCTTACTTACATCTACATCTACATCTACATCTACATCTACATCTACATGATTACTCTGCAATTCACATGTAAGTGCTTGGCAGAGGGTTCATCGAACCACAATCATACTATCTCTCTACCATTCCACTCCCGAACAGCGCGCTGGAAAAACGAACACCTAAACCTTTCTGTTCGAGCTCTGATTTCTCTTATTTTATTTTGATGATCATTCCTACCTATGTAGGTTGGGCTCAACAAAATATTTTCGCATTCGGAAGAGAAAGTTGGTGACTGAAATTTCGTAAATAGATCTCGCCGTGACGAAAAACGTCTTTGCTTTAATGACTTCCATCCCAACTCGCGTATCATATCTGCCACACTCTCTCCCCTATTACGTGATAATACAAAACGAGCTGCCCTTTTTTGCACCCTTTCGATGTCCTCCGTCAGTCCCACCTGGGATCTAACAGAGGACGAACGAGTGTAGTGTAAGCTGTCTCTTTAGTGGACTTGTTGCATCTTCTAAGTGTCCTGCCAATGAAACGCAACCTTTGGCTTGCCTTCCCCACAATATTATCTATGTGGCCTTTCCAACTGAAGTTATGCGTAATTTTAACACCCAGGTACTTAATTGAATTGACAGCCTTGAGAATTGTACTATTTATCGAGTAATCGAATTCCAACGGATTTCTTGTGGAACTCATGTGGATCGCCTCACACTTTTCGTTATTTAGCGTCAACTGCCACCTGCCACACCATACAGCAATCATTTCTAAATCGCTTTGCAACTGATACTGGTCTTCGGATGACCTTACTAGGCGGTAAATTACAGCATCATCTGCGAACAACCTAAGAGAACTGCTCAGATTGTCACCCAGGTCATTTATATAGATCAGGAACAGCAGAGGTCCCAGGACGCTTCCCTGGGGAACACCTGATATCACTTCAGTTTTACTCTGTGATTTGCCGTCTATTACTACGAACTGCGACCTTCCTGACAGGAAATCACTAATCCAGTAGCACAACTGAGACGATACCCCATAGGCCCGCAGCTTGATTAGAAGTCGCTTGTGAGGAACGGTGTCAAAAGCTTTCTGGAAATCTAGAAATACGGAATCAACTTGAGATCCCCTGTCGATAGCGGCCATTACTTCGTGCGAATAAAGAGCTAGCTGCGTTGCACAAGAACAATGTTTTCTGAAACCATGCTGATTACGTATCAATACATCGTTCCCTTCGAGGTGATTCATAATGTTTGAATACAGTAATGCTCCAAAACCCTACTACAAACCGACGTCAATGTTATAGGTCTGTAGTTCGATGGATTACTCCTAATACCCTTCTTAAACACTGGTGCGACCTGCGCAATTTTCCAATCTGTAGGTACAGATCTATCGGTGAGCGAGCGGTTGTATATGATTGCTAAGTAGGGAGCTATTGTATCAGCGTAATCTGAAAGGAACCTAATCGGTATACAATCTGGACCTGAAGACTTGCCCGTATCAAGCGATTTGAGTTGCTTCGCAACCCCTAAGGTATCTACTTCTAAGAAACTCATGCTAGCAGCTCTTCGTGTTTCAAATTCTGGAATATTCCATTCGTCTTCCCTGGTGAAGGAATTTCGGAAAACTCCGTTCAACCACTGGTAACCTTTCGTGCTGAAATTTAATGCCGCAACTTAACATTACTTTACTGCCTTTTCGATGTATAGATTGAACAATAGGGGGGAAGGACTACATCTCTGTCTTATACCATTTCTAACCGAGCACTTTGTTCTTGTCAAACTATCATAAACAGCTCTGCTCACACAATATACTCCGCTTGCGATGCTGGACTAAAATATGGATGGCGTTACAGGAAACACTTCATAGCGAGCTGAAACTGCCTCTCTCGACTGCTACAGTGATCTTCGAAAACCAAGATACCTTTCTCTTCACAAGGAGATGTTGGGCATGGAATCTCAATGACAAGAGTAGAATTGTCTTCAGTGATGAGTCCCGCTTCGAAGTGATGCCCGATGACCAGCAAAGAAGTGTCTGGATATGGCCCACACAGTGGTGGGATACAACCTGGCCGCCGCCCACCATAGGAACCGCCAACCAGGAGTAATGATCAGGGGTGCCATTTTTTTCATATCTGGACCCCTTTGGTTGTCATCCAGAGCACCCTTACACCACAGCGTTACGTCGAAGATATTCTACGCCACGTTTTTGCCCTCCATAGCAAGGCACCCTGAGCTTACATTTCAGCAGGATAACACCCACCCGCACACGGCGAGAGTTTCTGCTGCTTTTCTTCCTCCTTTTCAAACTCTACCTTGGCCAATAAGGTCGCCGGACATCTACCCAATTGACAATGTTTGGAGTATTATATGCAGGTCCCTCCAACCGTCTCGGGATTTTGACGATCGAACAACTGTACAGAATTTGACACGATGTCACTCAAGGAGACATCGAACTACCCTGTTAATCAACGCCAAGGCGAATAATTGCTTGCATAAGGGCCACAGCCGGACCAACGCGTTGGTGACTTGTTCCGTTTGTGAAGCTCTTTGTCTTGAATAAATCACCCAATTTTTCTGAAATTGTAATCATTTGGTTGTCTGTACATGTACGTGACATCTATCGATTTCTGTCCCTTGGTGATGGGTTGGTTCTTTTTTTCTCAGAGGATAAACTTGTAACGTTGTTGCTTTGATTTGTTATGAAAGCGGTGCTGCTATTCAAGACCATAAAAGTTGGTTAAAGCTGTGAGCTGTCTGGGGAAGTTAACCTTGCATTACTGAGCAACTGTTTCACCAGGTATCCAGTCTAGGTTACCAAATTCCCAACCACACTAACATTAATTATAATCTTTTAATCGTCATACGACAACCGGTGATATATATATATATATATATATATATATATATATATATATATATATATATATATATATATATATATATATAAAGAGAATTTAAATAAAAAGAAATAAATCAGTTTATATTTGGAAATTTATTTTATCATTGATCATTGCAATTTCGGCATATTAAACTTGATTCATAACTAAGCTGGTGCCTTATTTAGGTCTGTGAAAATGTGAGTTTGTAATCTTACGGAACACATCAAATAGGGAGCCAAGATTGGGAGACTACATACAACACTGCATTCATAAAATAACACACGAAGAACGTTGTAACATATCCAAGAGGAAATTAACCACAACCAACCGATTCAATTTTCACCCAAAGAAGTTACGTTCGTAGCGCAATCCTGTCCGTCATGTAATTACCACACACTGGTATACTAAATTCATACTAACTCCCTGTGAAATCTTCCCGAAAAGAATAGCTGAGGGCTACTTTGATGATTACACCACATGCTTCACGTGGTCAACTTGGTTTACACAAAGAGTGTAACTCCACAATAATTTTGATAATTAAAATAAATTACATCGAAACTCAATTTACAAAAGAAAAACCTCGAACTGGTTACTATCGTCTTACTATTAACCTGATGGGTCAAACAATTGTACAAGTACGTGGTACTCGTCTCACGAAGTACACCCCACGTGGGTTGAACATAAAGAAAAGTTGCTATATTGAAAAATATTGTCAAGACGAGACGTTATAATCTCACGCACATTCGCATTTAAGATTCATGATCTTAGTTAGAGTTACGGATCAACACGTGATTCCGCTTCACTCACAAAGTAGTGACAAAGCAACTACCGGAATATTATTCTGAACTTCACACTCGAATTACACTGCGTTGCAATTTAAGATAACATTAGATATTTTAGAGCTAAACCTGAAATAAAGGTGATTAAATTTTCAGTTAGGCTGAACTTAAGAAATCCATTGTCCTACGGACTTAGCAGACACGCGCATAGCCGGAGATCTTACCACTTCAGACGCTCGCCGCGGACAGACTGCCATGGTCCCTTCCTGAGGGGTGGCTCACAAATACAAACGGAAGTGACCAGAGAGGCAGCTTCCTATACCAAAATGACAAGGGACGGACAGGAACATACTAAGGATAGAAACCTCTTTGCTTTTAGAAAGCGTAGCTACCTGTTCCGACGTTGGTCCTACTGTTCTCTAGCAGACAGGCTTGTCTGCTACCATCCAGCATGCAACTAGAAATAAATTTGCTCATTCATTCTTTCACACACAAGGGAAGGGGGATGACAGTATCTTATCATATACAGTATATGAAAGAAAGCGGATGTAGGCTCCGTATGAGACTGTGTGACATGAGTTACATACACTCCTGGAAATGGAAAAAAGAACACATTGACACCGGTGTGTCAGACCCACCATACTTGCTCCGGACACTGCGAGAGGGCTGTACAAGCAATGATCACACGCACGGCACAGCGGACACACCAGGAACCGCGGTGTTGGCCGTCGAATGGCGCTAGCTGCGCAGCATTTGTGCACCGCCGCCGTCAGTGTCAGCCAGTTTGCCGTGGCATACGGAGCTCCATCGCAGTCTTTAACACTGGTAGCATGCCACGACAGCGTGGACGTGAACCGTATGTGCAGTTGACGGACTTTGAGCGAGGGCGTATAGTGGGCATGCGGGAGGCCGGGTGGACGTACCGCCGAATTGCTCAACACGTGGGGCGTGAGGTCTCCACAGTACATCGATGTTGTCGCCAGTGGTCGGCGGAAGGTGCACGTGCCCGTCGACCTGGGACCGGACCGCAGCGACGCACGGATGCACGCCAAGACCGTAGGATCCTACGCAGTGCCGTAGGGGACCGCACCGCCACTTCCCAGCAAATTAGGGACACTGTTGCTCCTGGGGTATCGGCGAGGACCATTCGCAACCGTCTCCATGAAGCTGGGCTACGGTCCCGCACACCGTTAGGCCGTCTTCCGCTCACGCCCCAACATCGTGCAGCCCGCCTCCAGTGGTGTCGCGACAGGCGTGAATGGAGGGACGAATGGAGACGTGTCGTCTTCAGCGATGAGAGTCGCTTCTGCCTTGGTGCCAATGATGGTCGTATGCGTGTTTGGCGCCGTGCAGGTGAGCGCCACAATCAGGACTGCATACGACCGAGGCACACAGGGCCAACACCCGGCATCATGGTGTGGGGAGCGATCTCCTACACTGGCCGTACACCACTGGTGATCGTCGAGGGGACACTGAATAGTGCACGGTACATCCAAACCGTCATCGAACCCATCGTTCTACCATTCCTAGACCGGCAAGGGAACTTGCTGTTCCAACAGGACAATGCACGTCCGCATGTATCCCGTGCCACCCAACGTGCTCTAGAAGGTGTAAGTCAACTACCCTGGCCAGCAAGATCTCCGGATCTGTCCCCCATTGAGCATGTTTGGGACTGGATGAAGCGTCGTCTCACGCGGTCTGCACGTCCAGCACGAACGCTGGTCCAACTGAGGCGCCAGGTGGAAATGGCATGGCAAGCCGTTCCACAGGACTACATCCAGCATCTCTACGATCGTCTCCATGGGAGAATAGCAGCCTGCATTGCTGCGAAAGGTGGATATACACTGTACTAGTGCCGACATTGTGCATGCTCTGTTGCCTGTGTCTATGTGCCTGTGGTTCTGTCAGTGTGATCATGTGATGTATCTGACCCCAGGAATGTGTCAATAAAGTTTCCCCTTCCTGGGACAATGAATTCACGGTGTTCTTATTTCAATTTCCAGGAGTGTATAAACTGTGTTTTAAAGTGTAGTAGTGTGACAGATCGTTCTTGTTTATGTGTAAAAGTAACATGTTCCACTACTCAGTCTCCTCCCAGATAGTCAGAAACGCCACAGTAAATTTAGAAGAGGAATTTATGTCGCAAATGACAACAGATTTAAGAAATCAACATGAAAGGAATCCAACAGAGACCTTTCAAACTGTATATCAAATTTAAAGTTTTCGCCAAAATCTTGATTTCTCATTTCTGTATCGTGCTGCTCGCAAAAAACCTCGAGTAACATCTACAGCTACCCCTGCAGCCTGCAATCCTCCTAGCAGTGTGTGTGGCAGAGGATACTTCTGGTGGCGCTGTTTGTTCCCCCCTTCCCTGCTCCATTCGTGAAAACTGCACAGTTAGAATGATTCTCTGTAAACGTTCATAATACTTTTAATTTCTCGAATACTTGAAATCATTTCTAGGAGCTTTATCCACTTTTCAGGCAGTATGTTTAAATCTTCCTAATAGCATATTTTATCAAAAATTGTGACGTGATAGAAAATGAAAGTACTTCTCAGGATCAGGATTACAAACTTATTACAGAACATCTTTTTGTGAAAAAGATCACACACAATTTTGTGTATGGTGCTTGTGTAATCAGCTAAACTTTAACTTCCTCTCTAGGACTGTTATGACAGCTGTCGGTAGCAATGCTAACGGAAGCAGCCACCTCGTGTTGATATTTGTACCGACAGCACGCACAGGGCGCTACTATGTAGTCTTGCGCGCCTCGCACTTCCCTGGGGCACCCTATTAAGGGGAGGGAGTCCTGTGCCGTACGATACTCTCCCCTCGCCCTCTTCCGCCCCGACATGCCCCGGCCGCCGCCTGCGGGTGATTTGCAGCCCCTTGGCGTGCCTTCACCTCCAGCACGCCTCATCCTTCCCCCCTCCCCCCAGCATCAGGTAGTTCTGGCCTCACACCCCTTCTACCATCACACAGCCCCGGGCCGCGCGCACTTAGCAAATTAGTTGCGGGTAATGGCCACCAGGGCGCAGCCGCGTCGCGCCGTAAAGCACCGCTAACGACGGTCACGTGACCGGCCGGCGCGCTCTCCCACTGGCTGGTGGCTGGTCCCGCACTACCTGTCTACCCTTCGCCATTTGGTGAGCCCGCAGTGTGGAGAAACGGCGCTGCTGCCCGCTTGACCTCAGCGTGGACGCAGGTGCCGTAAAGAGGGCAGTTTCTTTCGATTAGAGACACAGCGACTGTTCTGACTATTAGTATGCCACACATCTGTGTAGTTCCCCACTATTTGTGGCTAACGACCATTGTTACTGGGCAGAAGAATGTGAGATTTAGTCATTTGAAACACCGACATTTTGTCGCATTGTGACGAGAAGATTGAAATTGGGCTCGAAAGTATCTGCAACATTCCTGTGCAATGGTGCAAAAGCGTGGCGCCTTGCGATGCCACACTTGGCGGCTCTTCAGACAGCAAGGTATCGACACATTCAAAAATCAGGACAGCGCTCGGAAATCCACGTGGGGCTTAGGATGGGTTAAATATGTCACATTGGCATGAAATCTCACCACAGTTCTATCCAGTGCACTGCGTACATGTGGTGTGCGTACTGTAAGACCTTTGGTACACACACCATCAGATTAGTTGACTTGTCGCTCTAACGAAGTAGGCGAGTGTCAGCAATATGTCTCGTGGTCTCATCGTGGCGTGTTTATCTTCTGCCGTTAGGTCAGACGATAGAAATTCCACTTGCACGCTTAGAGTAGCATATTGATGATGACCAACTTTAAACAGAACTTGATTAATTTTCACACACATTTATTAAAATAATAAAAAGCATAACAATAACTTAACTTGGTTCTGGATGCTATTTACAATTGACAATCTGAAGTTCTTTTGGTCTTGGTACGTTAATCTTATTCTCACATATCTCTGATACTTGACAAAGTGTCTATACATCTATCTTGATAGCTATGTACAGGAATATGATAATCTTATTAGGTGCAGACAGAAACTTGACTATAGACTGGTACAGACCAATGCAGACTGGTACAGACTGATGCAGACATATGCAGACTGACTAATCGGAGGTCTGTACACTCATTATAATACCTCACACGTTCATGTATCACTGCGCGAATGTGATTCACAAGGAGAAAAGGTTCTACGTTAGCAGCAATCTCATTGGCTGCGTTACATATTAATACGTGAATCGGCGGAAGCAGAATTTGGTCCGTCTCTATGGCAGCGCCATCTCATAGTACGGAGATGGACAAGCGCTGTGCCTGCGCTGTTGCGCTTAGCGGGGCGCGCTCTAGTGGGAAAGTTTTTTACGCGCTGACTACGCGGAACTATGTACACAACAGTATATCTCACACAATTGGAAGGTTGTCACTTTCCCCCTTACCCATATCTCGCCCTTCTGCTGATGTCTCTCCTATGGAGGCAGATCGACGATGTCCAGCACTGAAATCACGCGTTGCATTATGGGTAGCTGAGGAACAGGTTTCAGACACTCCACTGTCCAGAATGGACACAAATAGACCTAAGGAGAGCAGCAATTAGACCACCCTTTTATTTTAGACGTTCAGTTAGACACATTTTGCGGTCGAAAAGGATTAATTTGAAGTGCAGTGTGCAGCAGCAGAATGACATTCTTGACAACTTTTGACACTGATGAAACGCTTATCCCCAACAATTCTACCCTTCTCTAAGGACATTGTGGGGCTGCACTCCATTTGAACAATACTTTTCACCTTTGGAGTGTAGCGAAATCGGAACATTAGATGAAGCAGCAGAGTGTGTTTAAGCTTTTCCAGCGTTCCTGCTCCACACTCTCTTTTGGCATGATCACAGGGACATGCGAAATTGATATGTGTGTGAATAAAATGGCAAATGGTCCCTCTGAAAATCCCCAGTTCGGCAACACCATTATTGCCCCCTGCACATCTTTATTGAGAACTATAGAAATGTATCCATACAGGCACAACCCCTAACCAATCCCTTGGCGCCTGTGGGCAGGCAACCACTTGACAGCCTTCAGCTGACGGATGGTACACTGCAGCTTTCCTGCCTACCTGCAGGCATGTGGAGAGGGGTGTGTCACATGGGTTACCTTTTCACAGGCGCTTAGGAATCAGTCATTTCTAAAGTTTTCAAGTGAAGTGCACAGCTGGCACTGAGCCGTGGTGTCGTCAAATTGGGGGTGAAGGACCGGAGGAGTGGCTTAGAGGGGCCTTTGCCATTTTATTCATGTGTGTGTCTGTCCCCCCACCCCAGTGATGATCATGCTGTAGGAAGGCTGAAAAAGCATAAATACTCTTTGACGGTCCCTAGTGGTTCCAACTTGAACATAAGAACAAAACTTGAGGTCATGCTCTGTTCCAAATAGGTCTGATCGGCTTCAATCGCTTTCCAAGCCAAAGACATTCTTAGAAAAGGACTGAATCGTCTGAAGGTGCCAGCAGTGTCAAAGATGTCAAGAACACAGTTCTATTGCACCTAGCGTTTTCGACTGTGAAATTCGTGTAAATGGACGTGCGAATGGAGGAAGTGGTTTCATTGCCGACTTTTATGCAAATCCTGAGGCCTTTCCATGTCGGATGTGAGTGGCAGTGTATGTTGGAGTTCTATTAATAAAGAATATATTATTATTATGTTCGCTGAAATACAGTGTAATTAGCATTCGAATTTACCACCAAAATCCGAATTTTTGATCTCCCGCCATTTTTTTAATATCCCGCCAAAATCGGAATTACCCGCCATTTTTTTCTGGGTGTGGGATGGGTATTGCCCAGAGGGGTGGTGGAGGAAGGGGGGGCACGTGCCAGCTGGGGAAAACCAATGATGTCATCAGGAGGGTTGATAGTTAATTGATCAATTTATTTAATTTGGATAGTTATCAAAAGTGTGCCAGAACGTAGTTTGCCTTACCACCATACGTTTTTTCTCCGTCTCCGTTAAGAAAACCACGTAATTTCAAAGCTGGACGTTGTGGTTCTGCCCTACTTTGCAAACGTGTCAAAAGAAGGAGTGGGATGTGAGCAGGGAAAAGTGCGACATGCCCACAATGGGTACTGAGGTGAAATTTCGCGCCAAAGTGATATCATTAGCCTGCCTTACACGTCAAGTGAAATTCTGAGGTCTGGCGTATTTTTCGCTTGTGTTCCTGTCTCAAGCGTTGCCGACCCGGAGGATGATGTCGCAGGGCGCCACACATTCGCATCATTATGGAAGAAGGTTTTAGACATTTTCCATCCAAATTTCTAAGTCGCAAATTTACAAAAAAGTGATCACTCTAATCTTTTGTGCAATGTAACTGAAGGCACACTATCATATCGACAGTAATTCAGTAATTCTCCATAGCTTCCAGCAGGATCTATTGTTCCAAGCTCTT
This sequence comes from Schistocerca nitens, assembly GCF_023898315.1. Classification (NCBI taxonomy): domain Eukaryota; kingdom Metazoa; phylum Arthropoda; class Insecta; order Orthoptera; family Acrididae; genus Schistocerca; species Schistocerca nitens. The sequence continues at coordinate 124,560,654 of NC_064623.1, forward strand.
TTACGGTGTGAATTGAAATTAAAATACTGGAGAACGTCCTTAATAAGGACAATGGCACAAAGCTGAGTGTAGCAGTTAATCATAACACTGACTACGAACAGTTTTTTTTTATTTTCAGATTGGGAGATTTCACAACATTTGAACTAGCGCCTTCAGTTTCAATTTCAAGCAGCCATCTTTTGTGTTAAATGCTTAGCTTCACTTCATCAAGTTCTATATTTCAGATGTAACATCTCTCTCACATCACATACTTCGTGATATATTTAAGACATCAATAATTTAATTTCACCTTGAAGAAACCTAGCTATGGACTCACAAAGTACCAACCATCATACCCTCTTATCCGTATTGAGCACTGTGATGCGAATATCAATTTACTATACTGAAATGATGCTATGCGGTTTGCAGTTGTTTATGTCTATCTGTATGACCCTGCGACGAAGGTGGAGATTTGTTTTGTCAAGGAACTGGACGATTGGTAGAACATTCTGATCATTGTTTACTGACTCTAAAAATGGTTCAAATGGCTCTGAGCACTATGGGACTTAACATCTGAGGTCATCAGTCCCCTAGAACTTAGAACTACTTAAACCTAACTAACCTAAGGACTTCACACACATCCATGCCCGAGGCAGGATTCGAACCTGCGACCGTAGCGGTCACGCGGTTCCAGACTGAAACGCCTAGAACCGCACGGCCACACCGGCCGGCTTTACTGACTCTTTGTGATCATGTCGAACAATAATGTTATGTATGTGTGTCACTTTGACGTGTAATGCAGCATTCATTTAGAATTATTTGGCCTGTCATTATACTGTTAACTTTGATCCTATAATTAAATTTTACACAAGATATTCGAGGCTCATCTTTATCTACAATAATGATGGTAGCTGGAGAAATGAATTAAAATGTAATTGCAAGATGTACAGATCACCTACAGCTGAGGTATAAGATTTCCCCATTACGACCAATGCTGCACTGCTATTCGAATGCTGAAGAGCCTCGGCAATAGTAATGATCTAAGAAGTGGCAAATAAGCTGAGAGCGTGAATTTAGGTTTGTGTTGGTTAGGGCATTCGACTTGAGTAGCGTGTGCAGCAATGACAGCTGTACTGCTGCAGTGGAACAATGGCTTCCATTCCTGCTTAGTAAGCAAGGAGACCCGGCTTCAGGGTCAGGCTGGAGCACAAATTTTAATTCATTTCTTCAGCTTCCGTCATTACTGTTAATTTACTTTCTGAAGTCCCCTTGATGTCGAGTGCACAACTGCCTAATAAAGTGTTTCCTGTTAATTGTTTGGAGGTTGTAGTTCCGGCCAGAGGTGGTTTTGTGATGTATGAGGCGTACTCTTCGTACCACTACTTGGTCCAATTCAGTCAGGTGAAATTGCAACGGCAAAACAAGATTTTCGGAAAAAGGAGCACCTATTCTGTAGAAAAATGGGGTTGGAGTTAAGGGAAAGATTGGGTAAAACCTTTTTTTATAATTTTTCTGTACGATTGAGAAAGCTGGACATTGAAGACGAAAGAAAGACACAAAACTGAAGTATTCGATATGTAGTTTGGAGACGAAACATGAAAATAAAATGCGTGCATAGAGTGAACAACAAAGAGATGCTGAAAAGGGTAAAGGAGCAAAGAATTTTCCGAAACCTGGTTAAGAAAACATTATCATACTGGTTGGTATACACCTTCGCCATCCAAAAAGTTTCAAGACTTAATTGATGGAAGATAAACAAGGCATGATTCAGGTGTTCTCGATAATATCTCTCGGTTGTTCAACTCACACGTCACAATGGATCGAATGTTGGTTATGTCACCAAAGCGCTGACTTACATGTGAATTTCGCGCTTTGTCGTTTTTCGATAACTTCATATTGATTACATCAAGTCTCGTCAGCTGTCATTACTTTTTTCCCAGAAAAGATTTTTCCACGTCTTGCTTTTCAATCAAATCATGCAGGCGTCCAAACGTCGTTCGTTTTGTTCGGAAGTCATAATCAACGGGCCAAACTTTCTACACATGTTTCTCTTCTTCAAAACATAGTTGAGAATGTCTTGAACACTTTATTGAACGATGTTACTCCATTGCGATTTGTGACACACCAACATTGACACACCACGGTCGCATCTCCACAACTTAACACTGCCTGCTCTCCAACTGACCGGTCGAATGTCCCTCCGTTGTTTACATTTTTTAGTTCAAGCTGACACCATGGAACACTTCCTCGTTTACACCCTAGGAATAAAATCAGGCTGGAACTTTTGGACGGACGATGTACACTGTGACGAAAAAGAATTGTAACGATAGTTTAATGAAGTGAAAAGGAGATTATACCAGACCACGAGGCAGATGGCCGGGATCAGAATGAGATGCAGAGAGGACGATTTCAGGAATCTGTCTCAATAGATAGAACGATTTATAATACAAAAGGTGAGGCAGCTAAGACAGATATATCCAGAATGAATAAATATATCGAGGTGCAGTTTTCACCAAGTTACAGCGGCGAATATTGTGAATTTTCTGTCGTTCGCAAGAAATTTTTATCGTTTTTGGTCATCGAATTATGACAATGACTTTACTTGTTTTTTACTATATACTTGTTTCTGTGGCATTCGAAAGATGCTTCTAAGAGAACTTCAGCAACATAACATATATGAGACTTCATCAAACAGTACCAAGATAACAGTACCGCAGGTTATTCTAACAGCATCAGGAGAAGAAGTTCCACCATTGTGCGTTTCCTGAACGACATTTTCAATCCCCTTCAAATGTTTTCTTAAGAGGGCCTGTGATTATATGTGTGGAGTGGGAGGAACAACCGCCGTATTGGTGCCACACTGATCACCCTATGTGTGGCGAGGTGTTTTCCAACAACTGCGGCAGCAGAATGTCTTAGAAACTCGAGATACTTGTATGTGTTTAGATTCCCATCAAAAAAAGAGGGACTAATGATGCGGGTCTTGAAAAACACGCACCAAACTTTGATACACCAAGACCGTTGTTTTTATCAACTTCTTTGAGTCAGCATGGATTTTCAGCTGGCGATTAGCGTATACTTGAGAAGATTGAGTTGCCCACGGCTGGTAAACCATTCTTTTTGTTAAACAAAATTTTGCATAGACATGCCACATAACTTTGTACTTTTGCTACATAACATTCGGAGAACCGTAACCAATTTTGGAAGTAATTGCCATGACACTGTAAATACAGAGAAATGTGAAGAGAATGTTTCCTGCGCATGTACCCCGACATCAATATGGGATATGATCACCATACACACATACACAGACTGCACAATGGGTTGGCATACTCTGAATCAGGTGGTCGAGCAGCTGCTGGGGTATAGACTCCGATTCTTGCACCAGTGCCTGTCGGAGCTCCTTCAGTGTCCTAGAGGTTTGAAGACGTGCAGCGATACTTCGACCGAGAGCATCCCAGACGTGCTCTATGGGGTTTAGGTCTGGAGAACAGACAGGCCACTCCATTCGCCAGATATTTTCTGTTTCATGGTACTCCTCGACGATGGCCGCTCTGTGGGGCCTTGCGTTATCATCCATCAGGAGGAAGGTGGAACCCACTGCACCTCTGGAAAGGCGGACATACTGGTGCAAAATGACGTCCCGATGCACCTGACCTGTTACAGTTCCTCTGTCAAAGAATGCAGGGCTGTACATGCACCAATCATAATCCCACCCCACACTATCAAACCACGACCTCCATACAGGTCCCTTTCAAGGACATTAAGGGGTTGGTATCTGGTTCCTGGTTCACGCCAAATATAAACCCGGTGAGAATCACTGTTCAGACTATACCTGGACTCGTCCGTGAACATAACCTGGGACCACTGTACCAATGACCATGTACTGTGTTCTTGACACCAGGCTTTACGGGGTGTCCTGTGACCAGGGGTCAGTAGAGTGCAACTTGTAGGTCTCCGGGCGAAGAAACCATGTCTGTTCAGTCGTCTGTAGACTGTGTGTCTGGAAACAACTGTTCCAGAGGCTGCGGTAAGGTCCCGAGCAAAGCTACCTGCAGGACTCCGTGGCCGTCTGCGGGCAATGATGGTGAGATATCGGTCTTCTTGTGGTGTTGTACACTGTGGACGTCCCGTACTGTAGCGCCTGGACACGTTTTCTGTCTGCTGGAATCGTTGCCATAATCTTCAAACTTTGTTGGACACGGAGGGCCCGTGCTATGACCTGCTCTGTTTTACCAGCGTCCAGTCGCCCTAGTATTCTACTCCTCATAACGTCATCAATACGGGCCCTTTGAGCCATTTTCAACAGTCACCATTAGCGCGTCTGAGAACGTCTGCACACTTACTCGCTGCACCGTACTCTGATCTGCACCAACACACCTCTGCGTATGTGGACTGCTGCCAGCGCCACCGTGCGACTACTGCAGATCAGATGCATCGCATGGTCATACCCCGAAGTGATTTAAACCCGCAAACCACCCACCAGAGCGTTGTTTCACCACGTATCAGCATTATCCGTAATTTATGAGCATGAGTGTATATAACGAGTAGCGTTATGCTGTGTCCCTTAGTCTGATTTAAAGGTAGTCTCTGCTGATTACCAGATATGATAAAAATATAAAAGAGTTTCAAGGATTTGAATCGATATGTCTTTTTGGTGATGATGGTATACTAAATCAGCAGCAGTAATGACTTCCGTGTTACAGAAAAATGAACTAAGATTTTAGATTTTCTGTTACTGAGGTGCTATTCCATTACAGCTGCGGACCCTCTGCAATGCTGTTTCAGTTTTGGCAGAATACCAAATGGGATGAGGTGTGAATGGGAATTTGGATTGAGGAGGGAGGCGAGCTAGGGTATTCTGTGCATTCGTGCACAGGGGCAGATGTTCGAATTCTGGCCTTGTTACAAATTTCCATTTGTTGTTTCAGATTCCATATATACATAATAGGTGTTTGAGACTTGAAAAGGTCCCTGGAACGCTATAGTTTCATTTGACAGAAAATGTTGTCCGGGACGTGTTTTGAGTTGCGATGGTTAGTGATTTTTTTTTCTTTTTCAAATGATGCAAGGCCCTATCATGTTTTTTGTACCATAGCTTGGGCCCACTCGTTGAAGTGGCACTGAACATTAAGCAGGATGCTTATTTCAACAATCTGGTGACCGTTGCTGTTTCTTCTACTTCCTCGTGATGAATCTGTTTTGGACGCTCCTATCTTGCACGATGACAACTTTGTTCACAGGGCTACACGCATATCCTCCTGGTCTGACGAAGGTTTACTATCTTCACCCCAAAAAATCATGTTCCTTGAGGGTTTTTTCTCGGGATGTGTTATAGATATCAATGTCAAATTTGGAAAATTTTTTATTGACATTTCCTCTACAACACAGAATTTTTTCGACCGGAAATGTCGAACAGCAAAGGCGGAAGTGCCGTCGGAACGTAACAAAATTTCGATGTAGACCTTCACGTGCGGTATGTCACAGGTCAGCCGGCTGGTCTGAAATCAAAACTGAGTTGACGTTAGCGAAGTATATAAGATTCTTTATGAGTTGTACCTGGCTTATGTTATTTGGACCACAGGAAACAAAATGGTGGCCATTTGAAAAAAAATTGGGTTTTTTCATCGATTTTGCGACGTCGTCGGCCAAGTAAAAATATTTATAGTTAATGGATCGGAATAAAAGTGGTACAACTCCTAGACAATTTAGTTAGCTTCGTCGGAAACAAAGAATCATGCTAATCGGTTCAGTAGATTTGAAGTTACCATACCGCGCGATAAAAAGAAGTCATTTCGAGAAAAACGTGTGTGAAGCTTTGACAACATATAAATGCAATATTATGCAACTTACGTTCAATCTGCTATTCCGGATCCATAAACTAGTCCTTCCTCTTCCTCAAAGAGGGCGTTCTGCTCGACCTGGGCCATCCTGCGCTGCTCCAGAGCCGCTCGTACGGCTGGTGACAAGCGGTTTTCGGCCGCTTAAATCAGGTGGCCGTCCGAATGCTAGGCGAACTGCGCCGAATAGAGTCGCAAGGGGACGTCCATCGTTGTCATGGTCTTCAGAATTGCTGAATACCCTTCGTTGAAGATGCTCACTGCCAGGAAAGTCACAATCTCCACAGTCTTCGCACCATAATGCAAATGCTTGGGGCCTAATTTCCAAACACACGCGTTGAAACTTTCATTTGAATTTTGTGTGTTTCCACCCTAGCACCGGTACAATAACTCGTCCTCCGAAAGGGCCTCGTAGATCGGATGAACCACTTTTTGAACTTCTCTGGAGAACGGCTGGTCGCGTTGATATTCGTCCAGATGTCCAGTAGCCTCTGCAATGCGCCACTTGCACCAACTAGTTTCCCCAGCCGGACAATTTTGGTGTTGTGGGCGGTCATCCGTTGAACAATTGTGGAAATACGTTGCCCAAATTGCCTTCTTCATCTGTTCTACCGAACTGGAATGCCGGCCCATTCCCAAGCCGTAGTATGTCGTAAGCTCCTTGATTACTTTATCAGTTTTAGTCATGGGCAAGCATATAGAATAATTTTTCGCGGCTACAAAGTCGAAATTCCCGAAAAACACTGCCGGCCGCGGTGGCTGTGCGGTTCTGGCGCTGCAGTCCGGAACCGCGGGACTGCTACGGTCGCAGGTTCGAATCCTGCCTCGGGCATGGGTGTGTGTGATGTCCTTAGGTTAGTTAGGTTTAAGTAGTTCTAAGTTCTAGGGGACTTATGACCTAAGATGTTGAGTCCTATAGTGCTCAGAGCCATTTATGAACCGAAAAACACTGGTGCATGAAAAAGGCCGATTTCAGGTAGGTGCATTTTTTTGTTCAACCGCGAATAACAAACATTTCAATTCCGTATTCGGAAAAACCGTTTCAGGGGTGGATTCTAAACACTTTTATGGATCCAGAAATCCAATTTTTAAAAAATCGATTTTTTGAACCAAACGATAGTAAACCTCCCCTTAACCACGCTACTAAACCGAATCTGACCCGCTAAATCATATGATCCTAAGTCTAGAGAGAAAGTCTGGGACGGTTTGAGTCATCATGTGAAACGGAGCAACCAGCAGCCTAGCAATTTTGTAGCTCTACGGCATCTAATCACCAATGATCGTCTTCAGCTGGAAATGACATACCTGACGAAGCTTTTGGACTACCGTCCCCGCGAAACTGATGACATTATGAAGGCTACAGGCGCTCTTGCACGGTGCTATCGTGATGTAATCTGGGAATGACTAATTAATTTTTTGTATGCTGTGCTTACATCAAATATTTATTTGGGGGAGCGAGGACAGGGGAGTGGTGGAGGGGGCAGACGGATACTACGCAATTACTTCCGGTTTCTTAGACTATTGCTCAGACGTGCCAAAGAAGATAAGAACAATCCCAGAACTGCCATATATTCTTACCGTGAAAGATGATTCCATACTGGTTCTGTTTACAGCATCATGATGGTCGCATCCGTGTTTGGCGACATCGCGGTGAACGCACATTGGAAGCGTGTATTCGTCATCGCCATACTGGTGCATCACCCGGCGTGATGGTATGGGGTGCCATTGGTTACACGTCTCGGTCACCTCTTGTTCGCATTGACGGCACTTTGAACAGTGGATGTTACATTTCAGATGTTTTACGACCCGTGGCTCTACCCTTCACTCGATCCCTGCGAAACCCTACATTTCAGCAGGATAATGCACGACTGCATGTCGCAGGTCCTGTACGGGCCTTTCTGGATTCAGAAAATGTTTGCATGCTGCCCTGGCCATCACATTGTCCATATCTCTCACCAATTGAAAACGTCTGGTCAATGATGGCCGAGCAAGTGACTCGTCACAATACGCCAGTCACTACTTTTGAAGAACTGTATTATCGTGTTGAAGCTGCATGGGCAGCTGTACCTGTGACGCCATCCAAGCTCTGTTTGACTCAATGCCCAGGCGTATCAAGGCCGTTATTATGGCCAGAGGTGATTGTTCTGAATACTGATTTCTCAGGGTCTATGCACCCAAATTGCGTGAAAATGTAATCACATGTCAGTCCTAGTATAATATATTTGTCCAATGAATACCCATTTATCATCTGGTTTTTTTCTTGGTGTAGCAATTTTAATGGCCAGTAGTGTAGTAAACACTAGAGACAAGGTTGACTTGAGCATGCATTACGAATGCCAAAGTTGCTTACTTGGGAATAGAAGCCCTATCAACTGCATCGTACCGTAGCACTTATTCTTGAATCAGGATGACGAAGTTGGTTCTTTTCTTTACTAGTGACAGGACATACTTTTAGTTATTGCAATAATGTCTGCATTTCTTCGCAAGTATACCAAAGACTTGGGTTTACGCTCAACTTTAAAAGCTCCCCTGCCGATCCCGAGCTGTTTTCCCCGGGACGGGTAAACGAGTTAGAGAGCCGGCGACCGTCCGCGCCTGCGGAAACTTCGACTTCTGTGTAATAATTTCTGTAAAACTTCGTGAATGGCCGTATTTTGTCCGCGAGGAAAGAAAAAGAAGCCAACACCGCTATCCCTACAACGCTTTTCGTCCCCGCACCGAAACTTGTTTCATTACCCTGGGCGGCCAATTTTTTTGCCGTCTTGTTCGAGTAAAGCAGAGCTACTAAATAGGCGACTGTGGGCGTTAAGATAAGAACTAAAGTTACAGGTAGCCATTATTTCTCTCGTGGAAACGTTGACCCTGTTCACGAATAATATTACCTCCATTTTTCCCTATTATAGTGTTTTTCGTGCTCTTTAAAATTGGCGCTCCAGCAATTTGCTAAAAATTTGCGCCACACTCTATTATTTGTGCTGCAGTACCAGCGAAGTATAGCGACAGCGCGTGATAAGTTTACAAAATAACTTCTGCGTTCCGCCACATGTAATGATACAGTGCGGTGTCGCATTCTTAACATTAAAATTATATTCAAGCAGAGCGCTCTTTGAGGAGATACACAGAGCCAGTTGTCAATGGACGAAAGAACTATTTGTACTCACGTGATACGTTATTAAGGATTTTTTAAGAAAATTTTGTCCGTTGTTTCTCCTGCCATCTTTGTAAACATATTTAATCTGCATCTGGAGCAAGTTTCGCAGTACAGTATCATTCCGAGGAAGCTTCTAACCCAGCCTGTGTAAGAAGTATGCGAAAAGTCGCGTGCATTGCGTCAAGTGCGAGTATGGAACAGGCGCTTTTACAATGCAGTTGGTTAACTATTTCTTCCCATTTATTCATACTCACTTACATTCCTCCCATTTTGAAATTGTGCTTATCAAAAGGCTCTGGGTTTAAATGAACGACGAGGAGTTTTGAAATCAGTATTTCTTTCAGTTCACAAACAATACATGTGATGAGACACGTGCGTGCCAAATTTGGTTGAAATTTCTCCAAGGGTTCCTGAAGTTATGCTTTCATGTCATCCATTTCACCCCCACCCACAGCCATAGGGGCGCTGGGGGTATCTTCCTGTAACAGAAATTTCTTCCAGATATGTGTGCTAAGTTCGGCAGAAATTATTTCAGGCATTGCAAAGATACGCTGGTATGTCACTGGATTCTCAGGCCCCCAGCCCCGCTCGTAAGGGTGAAACGTCACTGGAACTGTCATCAATGAATCTAGCAACCCCAAAAGTATGTATTCGGTACTAATATCTGTCGTTATCAAATATTTTAAAATATCATGGCTTTTCTACTGCCGCAACAATACTTTAATTCAAATAATTCTGTAATTAACTTTTATTTATTTAGTGTGAGGTAATACGGAAATGGAGTGCAACTTACAGTAAATTTATAATTTTACAAAAATAAATAGAACTAAAGCATTAAATCTACAAATTAATCTATAGAGTGATATATTGGAATTTTGAGCTCATTTCCCGTGCTTGCAGAAAAATAATTAATTAAAGATGTATATAAATCATTATTTTGTTTTATCATCCAAACATATTTCACCACAGTTGTGGCTCCGTCAGTGTATTTTTTATTATTTGCCTCAAATGGACACATACAGATTATGTCTAGGTTAAGGAATACGATGTGTCAGATTTTTTTGTCAGTTACGTTGTATGTGCACTTTACCTTTTACTTTACATTACGTGTATCCTTTGGCTGCCTACCTGTGACTCATTGTGGCTGGCAGCCACATAGTTACACTTGGCATCCCATTTGTGGGTAAAATACCTTTAAACAGCGGTTAATTTTAATAGGCTGCACGAAAACCTCGTTACAGTGTTACAGCATATTCTAAAAAATTGAAGTTTCGTGGGATCTGAATGCTTAAAAAAAATCTTGATGATATGAAAGTATTTTGACTGACGCAACAAATGCTTTTGCTGAAATAAAATCTTCTCTATGGGTGACTTTTGTTGAAACCTAAGTACATGGGAAAACAAGAAGCTGTAATCGCTGATCTTTTTCCTGATGAATAACTTTGCAGTTAAAACTCGATCTCTTCTTTGCAAATCGGAAAAGAAAAGAATTATTGTGGTGTCGGGCGAAGAGTGAGGTACCAGAGCAAAGATAGTAGCCGCAAGCTGCTTCGACGAATGAGCGACATTGTCATAGCCACGCCCACCAGCGTTTCGCTGCGCCATTGCAGCGAATCATCAAACATCTACTTACGGCCAAACACAGTGCGAGCTAACATGTTCGGGTTCACATGGGGTTCCACTTCGTCGAAATGCCTTGGCTCAAACTCGTCTGGGGGTTGAACCGCACGACTCGAATTACACGCCCTAAATTAGAGAATTGTGACCCTTTGGTTAAATTGTCTGGCCGATAGCAAGTTTGCGAAATACAAAGTCAAAATAACATATAATAACAGTAATAATAATATCGGGAACTACACTGCAGACCACCGTAAATGCAACACCCTGAAGGAAGCATCCGAATCAAGTGAAATTTACACCATGAGTTTGCAGCGATGAGATATGCAACTGATTAGAATTTCAGCGCAGACGCACATCACGCGCGCCTGTGGCGCCACCTCATAGCGCCATTTAAGGCTTGGCGATTTCGACGAGTGTACGTTCGGCACGTGTGTTTACCTTGTGGTTGTTTCACAAGACGATCAGTTATGCCTCGTAGACAACAGCGAACATCTTTTGATCAAGTATTCGAGTTCGACAGAGGAAGGATAGTGGCTTACCGAGATTGTGGATTATCATACAGAGAAATCGCCAGTCGTGTTGGACGAAACCAAACAACTGTAATGCGGATATGTGACCGTTGGATGCAGGAGGTTTCGACGGACCGACGTGGTCGATCGCATTCACCTCGGTGCACCACTGCACGTGCTGATAGGCAAATTGTGCGCATGGCAGTGGCGGATCGCTCAGTGACATCCCGAACCATAGCACAGCACATTGCGTCTGTAACGCATCATCCAGTGTCTGCGCGTACCATTCGACGCCGTTTACAGCAGAGTGGTCCGTCCGCAAGACGTCCATTGCTTCGTCTACCATTGACGCAGAACCACAGACGTCTCCGTCGCCAATGGTGTGATGACAGACTGATGTGGACGGCAGAATGGAATGACGTTGTCTTTACTGACGAGGCACGCTTCTGTCTGCAGCGCCACGATGGTCGGATTCGAGTGGAGACACCGTGGAGAGAGGATGCTGGACAGCTGCATTATGCACCGCCACACTGGTCTTGCACCGGGTATTACGGTATGGGGCGATATTGGATATTACTCTCGCACGCCTCTATTACGCATTGCCGGTACTTTAAATAGCCGGCGCTACATATCCGAGGTGCTGGAGCCAGTTGTCCTTCCTTACCTTCAGGGCTCGGCCACACCCATATTTCAACAGGATAATGCGCGACCACACGTGGCACGCATTGTCCAAAGGTTCTTCGTCAATAACCAGATTGAATTGCTTCCCTGGCCGGCTCGCTCTCCGGATCTTTCGCCGATAGAAAACATGTGGTCCATGGTTGCTCAACGAGTGACCCAGATTACATCCCCAGCTGCCACACCAGATGATCTTTGGCAACGTGTGGAAGCTGCTTGGGCTGCTGTACCCCAGGAACACATCCAACGTCTCTTTGACTCAATGCCGAGACGTGTGGCAGCGGTGATCTCCAACAATGGCGGCTACTCTGGCTACTGATTCTGGCAGGAACCACATGTCACAGACGTCTGTAAACGTAATCATTTGATAATTGGTCAACATGTTATCTACAAAATAAATTTTGTTGTGCTACCTCTTGTCTTTCTTGGGGTTGCATTTACGGTGGCCAGCAGTGTAAATTAACGACCCATAGATGATGTAGGCCGCACAGTTGCGATTTGGTTAGAACAATGTTTATTCAGGAAAAATTTAGAGTTACCGTTACACTTGAGCGCATATCCGTTTGCCACAGTTCGATCATTCACAATCTCATTGCGAAATACCTCGTTAACTACGCGAAAAGCTGGAGTTCACACGAGCGCTCAGAGGCCAAGTCCAGCGATACCACACAACGCGAAATTTTCCAAGTCGTTTCACTTCCGAGCTGCCTAAAGACCGACTGTCCGCTTTCGCGTCCCAGTCTGAACTGTTCCAGCCGAACTGTCCCTCTGCCCGTCCCCGGCCGCGTTTCCCGCCCGCTAACATCCTCGCTCAACTGACTAGGGCAGTTCCCTTTCCTGAAGCCGTCCATCCGATTGGCTACAAATTATTCTACATTATTTTGCATTTTAACATATTTAAATAATCAAAGCTTGACCACTTTCACGTTTTAAATAAAGTAACAATAATATCCATTACATAATAAACGTTAAATTCTTTTAAATAAAACCAATACAATTCCCATCTTAGCTTTGAATGCCACGGCCAGTAGCCTTGCACCAATGTGCTTTCTGATAAATAAATAAGAACATAAGTAATTGTTATGCACTAAACTTTGCAACAAATTTTCTATTACCTAATGATTCAATAAGGTGTCATGTTGTCATCGTTCAATCTGTTTTGTGTGGAGGACGTAATGATCTGATGCTTAACTGCAAAGACTGATAATTTAAATTTACTATATCTTTTAAACAAATAAAGTTACAGAATTGATATTTACAACGTTTGTCATTTTAGTGATTCGCTTCTATATGAAATGTCGACCGTTAAGTCGAACACAGCGTTCAGATTTTAGCATTCAGGACTTTGTTACAAAACTTGTTAATTTAACTTCAATAACAAATTCTAAACTATTATAGATATGACCAAAGCTTTATTGGGATCACCATGAAAATTTATGGAGGATGGTGGATTAAAATTACCGTGGGTTGACTCCCTGAATTACTACAGAACTAAATAGTTTTCATGAATGTTTCCCTTTATGGCCGATCTTATGTCTACCATATTTAACGTCTCCTTCGCCACAAAAGGCTTCTACTGTGTTTCCCTGTGACGTACATTCTCGTCTGTCTCACTCGCACACTAAAGCGCTTAGACATCAATAGACAATAGACGCCTGTGGGTTTCCCATCTCGTGGTGAATCTGCACCCATTGTGGCACGCGATCCTTTAGTCCTGGGCGACAGGGTTCGTTTCACAATTCCTGTAGGATGACTCTTTCGGCTATATATTTAAATGAGAGCGCAATGGTCGTTAAGTCACAACAGGATCGCTCAACACAGGCCGTGATCTTCGACTGAGACCCCGATAGCATCGTCTTCTGTCACGCAGAATGGTATGTGAAAGGTACTGTTAAATGTACTCCAAGTGAAAGACTTGTATTGTGTCTGTATCAAGTGATACATCAATGTTCAGAGACGGTTGTAATTGTTCATGACATTCCTGTGGAAACGAATTGTAAAAAAGTTAAGTAATTCTTCTTATCTATGTTATAATGAAGTGAACTAATATTCTGTGTGTTATAGTATTTGATGTGTCGGCAGCTGGGCCAACACCTTGTAGACAGAGGTGGCTTAATGCATGCTAGACTAACGCAGACGGGCGTGAAGTACTGGAACAGGATACGTAATTAATGCTATGAAGAAAAGTACGTAGCTGGTATAATACTTATCTTTAATAACTCGTTGTGGTACATCGCACAAAGGAGACTTTAATTACAATCACTGTAAGGCTAATGGCGCCTTGCTAGTTCGTAGCCATTAACTTAGCTGAAGGCTATTCTGTCTCTCGGCTAATGAGAGAGAAAGGCTTCGTACGTCTAGTCGCTAGCTCTGTCGTCCGTACAACTGGGGCTGAGTTCGAGTCAGTCTCTCGAGACCTGCCTTGTGGTGGCGCTAGGTTTGCGATCACACAGTGGCGACACGTGGGTCCGACATGTACTACAGGACCGCGGCCGATTTAAGCTACCACCTAGGACGTGTGGTGTCTGGCTGTGACACCACATTCCTCCCCCGCAAATCGGCGAACGGTCGTGAGATAAGGCTTTCGCCCGCCGTGGGGAGGACCCCATGTTGACGTATGCGATGAGGTGGGGAGCCTAACAACAGGCGAGGCTGTGCCACCCGCACCCGGACATTCGGTCCGAGGGGAGCTAGGAAACGCCTGAAAACCTAGTGCAGGGTGCACGTCAACATGCGGTGTATGCTCCCGTAAAGAGACAGGAGGGGCCGAAGGGTCGACATCCATGTGGTCGGAGAATCCGACGCGCGATGACGACATCTGGTCCGGAACGGGCAAGAGTTCCATGGCGGAGGACAGCTGGTCACGGGAAGCGATCGGCGGCGCGTGACCCAGGGAGGCGCGTGGCGGCTGCAGCGAAGCGTCCACTGCGGGCGGCGCCGGAGGCGGCTGCGGCGGCTGCGGCGGCTGCGGCGGCGGCGCGACGCCATGAGGCAAAATGGAAGGCAGCGTCGGTAACACCTGGGGATGAGGCGAGCCAGTAGATGGGTCCCCAGGGTGCTGACCTGATGGCTCCGTCGCTGAAAGCAGACGGGGAGCAGCAGAACCCGGGCGACGACAGAGGTGCAGCTGATTGAGATGCCGACGCACCTCACCAGAGGCCCCCAAAACCAAATACATCGCGGGGCCGAGGCAGCGAAGAATGCGCCCTGCGAGCCAACGCCGTGAACCGCGATAGGTGCGATAGAAGACAACGTCGCCAGGAGCAAAAGCAGGAGTCTGCCGCTGCACAGGAACCTGATGCGGCGGATGCAGCAAAGACATCAAGGTTCGATGAGAACGACCATGGAGCAACTCAGGCGGCGAGCGACCATCGCGGGGCTGAGAGCGATACGAGGACAAAAAGAGCAATAATGCGTCCTCCCGAGAATGCGACTCTTTCAATTTCAACATCTGTGACTTGAAAGTCCGGACCAATCGTTCCGCGGCACCGTTTGACTGAGGCGAAAACGGCGCGGACGTCAGATGTTGAATACCATTGGCCTTGCAGAAGGACTGAAATTCTGCAGACATGAATTGTGGGCCATTGTCGGAAACAATAGTCTGCAGAAGACCTTCAATGCAAAAGATAGCAGACAAGGCTTGGATTGTGGCAGAAGACGTCGTGGAAGACATCCGGACAACAAAAGGAAAATTACTGAAAGCATCGACCACAACCTACCAACGAGCATTCCAGAATGGACCAGCAAAATCGATGTGCAAGCGTTGCCAAGGGGAAGTGGCTTTCGGCCATGCAAAGAATTTCCGCGGCGGTGCGGATTGTTGTTCGGCACACGCCACGCAAGAGGAGCACATATTCGTAATCGCAGCATCGATTCCGAACCAAGTACAGTGCTGACGAGCAAGTTGTTTCGTACGCACTATACCCCAATGTCCGTGGTGAAGAAGCCGTAAGACAGAGGACTGTAACGAACGTGGGACGACGACTCGGGACTGATCATTATCAGAACGCAACAACAAAACACCACGTCGTACAAAAAGTCTCTCCTTGTGAGCAAAAAATCGGCGAACCAGCGGATCCTCGATCCGTGACTTGGACAAGGGCCATTGCGTAGCAACAAAACGCAAAACAGTAGCAAGGACAGGGTCAACAGCTGTGGCCATAGCTACACGACGAAAATCAATCGGAAACGATTCGACCACGTCATCGGTTTCCGCATCAATGAACATGCAAGCAAGTTCGGAAGAATCGAATGCTTTATCCTCGGCAACAGGCAAACGGGACAACGCATCAGCGTTTCCGTGCTTAGCAGTGGACCGATACAAGATATCGTAGCGGTACTGCGAGAGGAAAAGAGACCAGCGAATGAATTTCTGCGCCGTACGCGGAGGTACCGGCTTGTTCGGGTGAAAAAGCGATGTCAAAGGTTTGTGGTCCGTGATGATGGTAAAGTGACGACCATACAAGAAATCGTGAAACTTAGTAACACCAAACACGAGAGCTAAAGCCTCTTTCTCTATCTGTGAATAATTTCTTTGCGCAGATGAGAGCAATTTTGACGCAAAGGCAATAGGGCGATCATGCGATCCCTCTTTGTGCGCAAGCACAGCACCGATCCCGAAATCCGATGCATCTACCATCAACAAAAGGGGTTTTCGGGGATCGTATGGCGTAAGGCAAGTATGTGAAAGCAACGCCGATTTCAACTGGCGAAAGGCGCGTTCGCATTCCGTCGTCCAGACGAACGGAACACCTTTACGGCGTAAGCGATGAAGTGGAGCTGAAATGGAAGAGGCATGGGGAACATATTTATGGTAGTAAGTAATTTTCCCCAACACACTTTGCAGCTGTTTCAAGTTCTGCGGTGACGGCAAATCCTGTATGGCACGGAGGTGCTCTGGACTCGGATGTATTCCTTGGGCATTGAGGACATGGCCCAGGTAGGGTAAATCCCGAGCAAAAAACACACATTTGTCCTTCCTCAAGCGAAGACCATTTTGTCGCAAGACCTGAAATAATGTTCGGAGATTTCGCAAATGTTCGGCTTCTGTCTTTCCGGAGATCACAATATCGTCCAGATAGTTCGCAGCAGTAGGGACCGACGCACAAATAGTTTGTAAATATTGCTGAAACAATGCAGGTGCGGACGCACACCCGAATGGCAGTCTTTTGAAGCGATACAAACCAAGATGCGTGTTTACCACCAAGACGCGCTGGGATTCTTCGTCCACCGGTATTTGCAAGTATGCATCTGCTAGGTCCAACTTTGAAAAATATGTTCCCAGGCACAGTTTGTCAAAAAGATCTTCCGGGCGGGGCAAAGGAAAAGTTGCAGTCACAAGTTGTGGATTCACAGTTGCCTTGAAGTCCACGCAAAGTCTCAATTTTCCGGAAGGTTTTGGCAAAATTACTAAGGGTGAGGCCCAGAGAGAAGCCTGCACACGTTCAATGACACCTTGAAATTCTAAATCGTTTAATGTTCTTGCGACCTCATCACGCAATGCGTGGGGAACATTGCGCGCACTGAAAAACTTCGGTTGCGAGTTGGCTTTTAGTTCCAAATGTGCTTCATAGTTCTTAGCGCAACCAAGGCCCGGTGCAAAAATGTCTGCAAATTCCTCACATAGACTAGAAACACTGGCAGAAGGCACAGTCTGAATCACTGAGAGGACCTGATTTACTATAGACATGTTAAACAACTGAAATAAATCTAAACCAAACAAGTTCACTGCAGTAGAAGAACGAAGAACGTAAAATGACACAAGTTTTGTTTGTCCCTTGTATGTTGCAAGAAGGCTGCACTGTCCTAACACTGGTATTTTCTGGCCTGAGTAACTAGTGAGCTGAACATTTGCGGCACGCAACGGAGGTTTGCCCAGTTGGTTGTACGTGTCGTGATGGAGCAATGAAACTGCAGCTCCGGTATCGAGCTGGAATGGTATCACTTTGCCTGCAAAGTCTAAGTCTACAAAAAGTTTATTGTCCTGCTGACGACAAAAGCGACTGTGTTGTGCAACTGGAACAGACACTGGGACAGAATCACGTGCGACGTGACGGGACTTCCGTCGACGGCGACGCACACTTTTTGTGGAATGAACACTGTCACCGGACGGGGTGGAATGAACTACATGAATATCCATGGGCGAAGGTTCACGAGCCTGAGTTTCCTTGGTTTGATTCCGGCGCGAAGCAAAGGGCCTGGAATTGGTGTGAGCGTCTGATCTGAGCTTTTTCTGGCAAACACTTTGGACATGTCCTTTCTTATGACAGTAAAAGCAAATAGCATGGCGTGACGGGCAATTTTCACGCGAATGTCTAGTTGCACACCGCGGGCATGATTTCACTCCATTAGCTTGCTTACGCGGCGCACGTGTTTGCGAGCTAGGCTGCCGCTGCGCTGACGGGCGCGAGGGCCGCCTAGCGTCCCGTGCAGCGGGCCCGGCGGGCCGGTTAATGTGACACACTGCTGGCGAAGTTGCAAATGAGTCCTGAGCAAAGTCAAGTGTGTCTTGCCTGTCCAATATGTCTATCACTTGTTGAAGGGAGGGATTAACTAGTTTCAAAATCTGTTCCCGTATGCGAACATCAGAAACGTTCTGTGCAATGGCATCACGCACCATAGTATCTGAATAAGGGAGGCCACATTCACACTGAAATTCACAATCCCTAGTAAGTCCTTGCAATGTCGCAACCCACTCCCTATTAGTCTGACCGGCCGTACGTTTTGTACGAAAGAACGTATACCTTTTTGCAACGACATTTACTGTTTCCTTGAAATAGGCATCTAAAGCAGACAAAAGGTCTTCGTAGGACAGAGTTGCTACGTCGCGCCGGGGAAACAACTTCACTATCACTCGGTAGGTGGACACACCGACACAAGAAAGCAAAAACGGCTGCCGGTTATTACCTTGAATTCTGTAGGCGGCTAGATGAAAGCTCAACTGGCGGGACCACTCTTGCCAGGACTCGTGGGTGGCATCAAAGGGTCTGAATTGAGGTGCAACAGCATGTTGTGGCTGCGGTAGCGATGAAGCGGCGGCGGCCGCATCGGTGTGCAGCGCACGTTGACCCTGGACGAGCTGTCCAAGAGCATCCAATAACGCCTGCGTCTGCTGATTCTGCAAGCGATAAAATTCGGACAGTACATCTGGAGATTGTGGCGAAGCCATGACACAAAGAAATTAGGGCAAAGTAAAACACAAGATCCGTTGTAGACTCGTTGCCATGTGATGTGTCGGCAGCTGGGCCAACACCTTGCAGATAGAGGTGGCTTAATGCACGCTAGACTAACGCAGACGGGCGTGAAGTACTGGAACAGGATACGTAATTAATGCTATGAAGAAAAGTACGTAGCTGGTATAATACTTATCTTTAATAACTCGTTGTGGTACATCGCACAAAGGAGACTTTAATTACAATCACTGTAAGGCTAATGGCGCCTTGCTAGTTCGTAGCCATTAACTTAGCTGAAGGCTATTCTGTCTCTCGGCTAATGAGAGAGAAAGGCTTCGTACGTCTAGTCGCTAGCTCTGTCGTCCGTACAACTGGGGCTGAGTTCGAGTCAGTCTCTCGAGACCTGCCTTGTGGTGGCGCTAGGTTTGCGATCACACAGTGGCGACACGCGGGTCCGACATGTACTACAGGACCGCGGCCGATTTAAGCTACCACCTAGGACGTGTGGTGTCTGGCTGTGACACCACAGTATTCACTTGGACCCCTTCCAGACCAAAATAAGGAACCCACAATTGTGCTGAACCGTCTTACATACATCGTGTGGTTTTTAGTATTATATTGTCCAGCTAGAAACATAATGGTCTTTTGTGTGTTTCTCAATTCAGTCGTCAGTGGGTAGTAGATTGTCCTATAATTCTGGTATAGCTGTTGCTTTTTGCGCCAGAGCGTAATTTCCATTTTAGATGGAGTGCCTGTTTCATATTCATTGTGGTGTGTGGCACTCTGTTGATCAAAACCAGTTGTCCTCTCGTCCAATTCCAAATTCGAATTTGGGCTCTAGAAGCGAGGACGTGTGTCGAGGACTCCAGCAGCTGGCGCAGTCGGTAGAGTGGCCCAGCTCTGTGGAGTCTCCCTCCTGTAGGGTGACGTCATACCACACTGGAATCGCTTCCGATTGAAACATTTGGCTGTTGAAGTTCCTCCTTATATTCCTACTGTTGTCGTCCCTGTGTTCCCTTCCTGTTGACTTTAGTAATTACCACTGTGTGATCAATGTACAGTTCCTTTTATTACTATTACTATTATTATTACACATTTTTGCCCTTAATACAGTGACTGAACATGAATATTACACGATTATTCAATTTTCCCCTTTTTTCATGTTTTCTTCTTCTTTTTCTCTTCCCAAAACCACTTCATTCTTTGACTGTATTCGTATTTCCTTTGTTCTGTCCGTATTTTCCATGGTCTCTTCCTTTCCTTTGCTTCATATTTCGTGTTCATAATTTTGTGTCTGAATTTGTTTCTTTCATTTATCATTTCTTTATTGACTGCTGCTTGTTTTAGGTCTTCTTCTACTTCATTAAACCAGTTGGGGTTTTTGATTGAGCTGTTAACTACATCAAAAATCCACTTTGTGAGTCCGATGTTGTTTATTCTGTGTATGTGTCCAAAGAATGTTAATCGACTTTTCTGATTACAGTTATTTTTAATTTTATTTATTTATATTTTATTTAATTTTTTTTTTACTTTTTATTTTTTAATTTTTTTATTTATTTATATCACCCAAAACCCATTATACCATATGCGATCATGTCATACAGTGAAAGAAACATGATATTTTTCTGGCTTATTTAGCAACACTGCCTATTTTCATAATGCAGTACTAATTTATGTAAGTTTTTATAAAAAAAATTGTCTAAAGGTCTCTGGGACTAAACTGCTGAGGTCATCGGTCACTAGGCTTCCACACTACTTAATCTAACTTAAACTAACTTACGCTAAAGACAACACAGACACTCATGCCCAAGGGAGGACTCGAACCTTCGACGGGGGGAGCTGCGCGAACCGTGGCAAGGCACCCCTGACCGAATGGCAACCCCGCGTGGCGATATGTAAATTTATCCGTTACATAGTGATAAGGGAGCTCCAGTACACTAGAGGGAAATTCTATATAGCATTTTTCTCGCATATTTAATCAGTAAATGGTGTCCACATAGAGACTACAGTGGCGTATGGTTAATAAAGGAAGTTACTTTTCAGTAGTTGCAGGGCGAATAGTCCTAATGATTTACTGGCCTGATCATGTAACATTAGCCAATAAGGCCTTGCTACGGTAGAATTGGCAATGGCTGTAAGCAAAGGGAAACAACAGACATAATATTTACTGAAGCATTAGGGAACCATTGACTGAAATATGGGGAAATAAATACCATAGATGATGATGGAGATAGCTTTTGGAGATGAAGCTGTGAAGGTATTATGGAATGAAAAAGGTAAAAAGACAATGCCCCATAGAAATTATTGGATTCTGAAATTTACTGATGAAAGGAGAAAATATGAGGTTTATCCAGAAAGTAAGATCCAGTCGGTCGCTAAATGGAAACGACAGTGAAAATAAAAACATTTTACTTGCAAGAGTTAACTACACTTTCCAGATACTTCTCTACATAATCGCCGCTCCGACTTTGAAATTGCCAGAGCGTTATACCAAATTTCCAACACCATCGTCAGAGAAGGCAACCACCTGTGCTTTCTGCTAATTCTCTGCGCTGGTCTATAGAGCGTAGCCTGCGCCCAAGTGTTGTCTTCGTATCCAGCATTTCATGTGAACAGATACAATAATTAGGATCAGCCAATTAGGGCTGTGTTGTGGGTGATCGAACACTTCCCATCGAAAAGGCTGCAAGAGCGCCTTCACTGCCCCTGCAGAGTACAGCTGAGAATTTCCAGGATGAAGGAAGTGCGTGGCAGTTGTGTTAGGTGGGCTGCATTCATTAAGGCGAAGCCTCTCAGCGGGCCCTCCTACTTGGCGGGGGACATCGTAGTTCTAGGCACCTTTACTCACTCACAGTGCGCTCACAACTAAAAAGAGCGTCTTGATGCGATCGACAGTCATACTAGAGACACTGCCCAACATATCTGTCCAAAGCTTCATTGGGTTTTCACTGTGATGTCCATTCTGCGACCGATCGGAACTTACTTGTATAAAAATGTAACAACCGAATTAAGTAATCATAATAATATTCCACGATGGGGTCTATACAAAGCCAGATTTGTTTCTTCTTCTGGCAACATCCACCTCAGTAGTTCTAAAGAGGCCAGTTTTGTTTGCTGTACTGACAACATTCCCTCCCCCCCCCCCTCATCACCCATGTAGTTGTCACTCAAATAGCCAAATTGTGGGCTATTTTACCTATGGAATATTTTACATAGAAAAATACTATCCTCAGACTGGCATGTACCGGGGGAATAAAATGGCTGCAGGTTAGGTCCATGGACTGGGGCGGGGGGTTGAGGAGGGGGAGGGGGGTGGGTTTAAGTCCATTGTCCAGTCCCAGAGTAATACACGGTTACCCAACAAATCCGTTGCGTTAGTAGTGATATTGTCACAAGCCACATGGTCGAGCTTTTGACTGTAGCGTTCACATCTGAGAGGAGGAGACACTAGTGACATTTGAAGTTTGAGTAACATTTGGAGACATGTTCAAATACCCCAAAAACTGGGAAGCTACGGGTCCGATTTCCCATTTGGCACAAATTTTCATTTGTTAGGGCAGATTGATGAGACACTGAATATAGAGAATAACATATCTTAAACAGCTATACATTGATCTTGTATTGTTGTATTTTATTCAACTGAAGCCAATAAGTGATTATAACATAAAGCTGAGCTGAGTCCACAGGTCACGGCCTGCCTGTAAGTACCGACTGACAGCCGTGTCATCCTCGTTTAATACCGTCGTTGGATTATACAATGTGTGAATGAGTCTTGAGACTTGGGCCAGGAGTGTAAAACATGGAAATAGACAAAAGGGGCTTCATGCATGTTCTGAATGTAACACATCAGCCTTCACACGTTTATCAGTACCCTATAAGCTACTGTGATGTGCATTTCAGAAGGTAGTTATTTCCCAGAGTACCACGTACTAGGGTTTCTTCCCATTACTTCTGCGTAGGGAGTGGGTGAAGAATGACTATTTAAAAGCCACTGTGGACTCTCGAATTAGTCTTATACTGTCTACGTGGTCTGTACTGAACTGATACGAAAGACGCTGTAGTGCATTCACGTATTCCTCAATTGTGGTTCTTGGAACTTTGTGAAAATCCTTCAGTGGGCTAGTTAACGACCGCCAATTCACGATTTTCTGCATTTCTGTGACGCCCGTCCATAGGTCACAAAATCCTGTTCACGTTCCTGTTAGCCTTCTTTATTTGCGTTCAGTACCTCCTTTCCGTCTTATCTAGCATAGGTCTCTCCTGACCAGTGTTATAGGACCGGATGCAAGAGCGTTTTGTAAGCAATTGCTTTGTAGAATCACTGTATTCCCCCAGTTTCCTGCCGATTAACCGAAGTCTTCCACCATTTTACTTACGACTGAACCTATATGATCGTTCCGTTTCATATTCAAAAATGGTTCAAATGGCTCTGAGCACTATGGGACTTAACTGCTGAGGTCATCAGTCCCCTAGAACTTAGAACTACTTAAACCTATCTAACCTAAGGACATCACACACATCCATGCCCGAGGCAGGATTCGAACCTGCGACCGTAGCGGTCGCGCGGTTCCAGACTGTAGTGCCTAGAACCGCTCGGCCACTCCGGCCGGCATTTCATATTCATACACACTGTTACATCCAGGTATTTGAACGATTGCAGCTGTCACGCACTGATATTGTAGTCATAAGATATGACTTTTCTGCGTTTTGTGAAGAGTAAAAATCTACGTTTCCGAACATTTCTCGGATGTACACCATCTATGCTGCTACCGATATATAAAGATAAGCCGTTGTTTAACATTATTATCAAAAATCTCGGAAAAATGCTTCACCGAATTTCATGGAATGTTTTCATGATATTATAATAAACGTTCAGACAGACATAGGCTGTATATTTTATCAATATATATGGTGTATAAAAACATAACTCTATCTAAAGGGAAAGTGGTTACCAAAAATCTCAAAAAAGATGTTGACCGATTTATTTCATATTTTTACACTATACTCTAATAAACATTTTGAATACAAAAACGGGTCGATGTTTAATATTTTTATTTTTTATATTTTAATAAAAGTTCGGACGCGAGAAAATGTTGATACCAAAAATCTCGAAAAGTCCCCGACCAATTTACTTCAGACTTTTATACGACAGGTTAATGAATACTCGGACATAGGCGATATATTTTTAAACAGATATACCATATAGATACGTGGGTGTTAGAAAACAGGAAAAAATTTCTTGGCCGATTTAATTCAAATGTTTACCCGACACTCTTTTAAACATTTTTCCAGACATTATATAACAGCAATTACAGGTTTTCTGTCAAAACCGACAGAGAGAAAGAAAATGATGTGCTGCGCTCTGCTGTGAATTGGCGTGGTTTTGTTTTCTTTCTCGCACACTGTTTTACATGTAAGACCAGGGTATTTAAACCATTAGAGAAAATGTTTTTTTCCATAGATAATCCTTCTCATTACATACACATTTTGAAACAAAAATTGTTTACACAACAAGGTGGTGTTTTGTTTTGTACTTCGTAGTCGTTTTTAACACAAAGGAGGAAAGTTGTTCCTATGGCTTATCGGCTTATAATTAGAACATTTCTACACTATCTGAATACTCCGAAATTTTGTAATCCTACCAATTTACGGATTCAAATTGTGCTATATACTGTCACTGAAGGTGCTATCCTCATAGATGCAGCAAAAGAAGTTTCTCTCATACCGCATATGCGAATCATCCCAACCGACTTACCTATTCATTTTAAGCTATTTCAATTCCCAATCAAAGTTTTGTTCGGAATAAGTTTAAGCACGACACAAAGGCAAAGAGAGGGGTGGATCGGTAGAGAGCTGGGGGGGGGGGGGGGGTGACGGAGTGGTTATGGACGTAATGGACGTAGAGAGGAGGGAAGAAGGAACGGATATAGAGGGGCTAGAGAGGGGGGAGAAGTCTAGACTGTATATTTAATTCCCATATAAATTTAGCCATTACGAAGCATTGCCAGGTTCACTAGTTACAGATAACTGCAACATCCCTGTGTTGTTATTTTAAGAATAAACTGTTTTCTCTTATGTCTGTTACGTTTTGGTCGAGTAAAACGTGAATTTCGATTCTGATGCTTCGTTTGTCAGCGATACTTTCATGTTTCGCGTAAACCCCGAAATTACCAACACCATCATCTACCAATGTGCCATCGTCCCAGAAACTGAACGTTGTAAAAATGGAGTGTCCACGATTAGCTTAAATTCACAAGAAACGTCTACCTTCTGTGACTTCGAATGTTTGGTGCTGGGAGACTGAGGTTTTATTAGGAAGTATTATTTTAAGTTCTGCAGTGAATAACCATCAAATTGCGAATGACTACCGCTAAACAAATAAAACCACGATAACAGATTTCTGCACAAATGAGCACTTTTCTTTTTCAGCAGGGTGGATATGTGCACTGAAAAGGAAATAAAAAGATAAAAAAGACGCACCACAAATGAATATACAGGACTCCGTCTTCAGGCCGCGAGTGACCTACCGGGACCATCCGACCACCGTGCCATCCTTAGTGGAGGATGCGGATAGGAGGGGCGTGGGGTCAGCATACCGCTCTCACGGTCGTTATGATGGTATTCTTGACCGAAGCCGCTACTATTCGGTCGAGTAGCTCCTCAACTGGCATCACGAGGCTGAGTGCACCCCGAAAAATGGGAACAGCGCATGGCGGCTGGATGGTCGCCCATACAAGTGCCAGCCACGCCCAACAGCGCTTAATTTCGGTGATCTCACGGGAACCGGTGTATCCACTGCGGCAAGGCCAATGAATATACAAATGACACATACATCGATAGATGTGATGTACATGTACAGACAAGCAAATGCTTATAATTCGAGAAATATTGGATGGAAATGGAAATGTCGTGTTCGTGTGGTAAGGGCCTCCCGTTGGGTAGACAGTTCCCTGCTGCAAGTCTTGCGAGTTGACGCCACTTCGGCGACTTGAGTATCATGGGCATGAAATTGTGATGATAAGGACAACACAACAGCCAAATCTCCGACCCAGCCGGGAATCGAACTCGGGCCGTTAGGTATGATATTCCGTCGCGCTGACCGCTCAGCTACCAAGGGAAGACAATCATTTATTCAAGAGAAAGAGCTTCACGAATTGAACCAGTCAATAATGCGTTGATCCACGTCTGGTACGTACGCATGCAGGATTTCTGCTTCCCGCTAAGTGATAGAGTTGTTGGACGTCGTCCTCAGTGTTATCGTGCCTGATTCTGTCCAACTGGCCCATCAGATCATCAAAATATCAAGCCGGTTGGAGGGCCCAGCCTGTAATGGTCCAAACGTTCTCAGTTGGGGCGAAATCCGGCGACTATGCTGGACAAGATATGGTTTGGGGAGCACAAAGAAAAACAGTATAAACTCTCGCCATGTGCGGGCAGGCATTATATTGTTGAAATATAAGGCTAGGGCGGTTTGGCTTGAAGGGCAAGAAAACGGGACGTAGAATCCGTTGACATAACGCTGTACTGCGAGGATGCCATGAATGACAACCAAAGGGTTCCTGCTATGAAAAGAAGTGGTACCCCAAAACATCAGTGCTCGTTGTCAGGCCGTATGGCAGGCGAGAGTCAGGCTGGTATGAAGATGGTATCTGTTCTATCGGACATGTCCGAAAGAACAGATACCAACTTCATATAGTTAACGCTAACCGGCCATCGACCCCCTTCTTCTTCGTTGGATGCACACGCATTGCCCGAACTCTTACGGGACTCGGTAAGATTGTCTGCCGCGAGTAATGAGGGTAATGGGCAGGGGCACTACCGACGTAGTGTATGGACATTAAGTTGGGAATGTGGGTCTCACGGGGAGCGTGCGATGGTTAAATCCCTGTAGTCGCACTATCCTCTGCGCCCTCGGTGGATCAGATGGATAGAGCGTCTGCCATGTAAGTAGGAGATCCCGGATTCGAGTCCTGGTCGGGGCCTACATTTTCGACTGTCCCCGTTGATGTACATCAACGCTTGTTGACAGCCTAGGGTCTTGATTTAACTATCATTTCAGTCAGGCTGGTATCCCCCTGCTGTCTGTGGCGTCTCTAGACACGTTCTTGCTGGTTATTAGGGGCCAGTTCGAAACAGGACTCATGACTGAAGACAATTTTACTCCGTGGAATTAGATTTCACGCCGAGTGTGCACGACACCACTGGAGACTGGTTTGATGCTGTATGGAGGTCGTAGGTAGCTGGAGCATAGGCCGCCGTGAGCTCATCCTGTTAAGGGTCGCCGGCCGCTGTGGCCGAGCGGTTCTAGGCGCTTCAGTCTGGAACCGCGCGACCGCTGCGGTCAAAGGTCCGAATCCTGCCTCGGGCATGGGTCTGTGTGATGTCCTTAGGTTAGTTAGGTTTAAGTAGTTCTAAGTTCCAGGGGACTGCTGACCTCAGATGTTGTCCCATAGTGCTCAGAGCCATTTAAACTATTTCTTAAGGGTCCTTGTGGTCACCAGTTGTACGTCGCGTTGATGATAATGATGAATCCGGGGCTCGGATTGCCTCTCCGACGATTCCTCGATCTTCACGTTCTGCCGTCCCTCTAGGTCGACCGCCCCCTTCTTGGCGCTGCGTTCGGCCATAGTTCACACAATTCCTGCCAATGTCGTCCAATGGTGACATCGCTTCTACTCAAATGTCGAGCGACTCGCTGATTACTCCGACCGGCTTCTTTGTTCCGAACTGCACGTCCTCCTTCACATGCTGACATCTGCATTTGTTGTTCAGGCACCTATCAGCTAGGCATAGTAATGTCCAACTGAGTACACGGAATGAAATTCGCAGACTCTTAAAGACCTGCCGGCCGCGGTTGTCCAGCGGTTCTGGGCGCTCAGTCCGGAACCGCGCGACTGCTACGGTCGCAGATTCGAATCCTGCCTCGGGCATGGGTGTGTGTGATGTCCTTAGGTTAGTTAGGTTTAAGTAATTCTAAGTTCTAGGGGACTGATGACCACAGATGTTAAGTCCCATAGTGCTCAGAGCCATTTGAACCAACCATTTTTTTCTTAAAGACCTGGTATCGATATTTTCCCTCTTTACTGTCCTTGCTAGTTGCACAGTGAAACTGCCCTGCAGCGTCGCATGTTCATCCATCCGGCGCCAAAGCTTGCAGTTTTGCATAGTCCATCGAGACCTATATGAATATCAGTTTGTCACCATATTCCGTAACGCGTACGCGGTGCTTCTCTTTTTGTGTGTGCGTTACAGCATAGTATATACAGGGTGTTTCACTAAATGTGTTAGCCTCTGTAAGTTACGAAGTAATAGGCGACTGAAATATTTATTGCGGTGGGTCACCATAAGAAACGTTACACTGTCTGCGGAGCTATGGACATAGTTTATTGTGTTATTATCCAAAGAGTTACTGCAAAAAGATACAATTTTTTAAATGGAACGATAGTAGTTTCTATCATGCACTGGAATCAGTAACACCACCTGTGTATACATCAATTTAAATTACATTCCTATCACTTTTAGTTTGGGAGCTACGACCCTTCAAAGTTTCAGGCGCAGATACCACACACGCTGGGCACAACACAAAGCGCCTTCTAAATGTGGTGCGGCCGAGTTGTAACGTCGCCGGTGTCACGGAGCGAGAAGCTCCCTCGATGCGCTGTTAGACTGCCGATTGTCGCCGCACACGGCCGTATACCCGGCAGTTCGAGCCACACAAGCAAACGGGGCTCAATATGCCACAGTTACTGACATCTGATGAAGATGGCATACACCAGGGGCGGGCAAACGTTGCACGCGGCTCATGAGCACACAGCGCTGCACGTGTGCTGCTCGCGTGCAGCCGTCGAACGGAGCAGTGGCGACAGCCGGCAGGTTGCCGCAGTGTAGTTCCAGGCTAAGCTGCGGACGTTGAAGTGAAGCGACCACTACGTAGTGAATTTCAGTAACCGGAAAATGCAGAGTGAATCAAGGAAACGGAGAATTGGAGATTTGCTATCTTTTAAAAAGGAATGGGAGGATCATTTTTTCTGTGTGCAAAAACGTGAAAATTGGAAATGTATAATATGTGACAGTGTTCTCGCTGATCAGCGGAAGTTTAATATTGAACGCCATTATAATAAATTTCAGTATGTTGCCGTTCTTAGTGCAATAAAAGAGGAATTTCTCAAGCGATTTGGGGATATATCTTACTTATCCCAAGGTTTTGAATAGTTCTCGAGACAATCTGCTGTTTCTGTAGATGATATTCATCCCAGTTTGCAAATGGAATTAATATGTCTACATCGTAATTCTCGTCTGAGAGACAGGTTCCTTTTGGCAAGACGTGTCATAGATTTTTATCACGACTTTCCACAGCAAGTTTCCTCGTCTCCATCGTGAAGCCGCGAAGATAATGTCAATGTTTGGCTCGACATACGTTTGTGAGAGATTTTTTTCTGTTATGAAAATTAATAAGTCTTGGTTAAGAGCAAACATCAGTAATGAAAATTTGCGTAACTGTTTGCGTTTGTCTGTATGTAGAAATTTTGTTCCAGACATTAAACGTATTGTAAACTCCACCTGTGAAATTAAATACAACGTATCGTAGGTAATAGGTACTCTTTCAAAGGATGATTACTTTCAAGCACTCCTACTAACCATATTCCTTCATTCAATAAAGCAGGCCAGGAAACAAAACGCATTACAGAGGAAGAAGCGGAGAGACGGTATGGTGGGGAGGGGAGAGAAGCGGGTGGCCAGCTTGCCCCTGTGTGCACGCAGAACACCTGTTAACTGCACACGTGCATGTGCACCGCACACGTGCAGAATTCCTGCCCGCCCCTGGCATACACGAACAACGAGTATGTTGACATGTAGCTGATGCTCGGCGAGTGCCGACACGATGCCAGTGAAGCAGCCATGGCGTACTCCGTGCGGTATCCTAGGCAAAGAGCTCCGGCAGCCATTACGTTCTTATGTGCCGAACAACGACTTCGGGAAACAGGCAGCTTGGTAATGCGCCGCAGTAACAGACGAAGGACTGCAAGAAGTGAGGAGACGGAGGTGTTTGTTTTAGCTGCAGTACACCACGATCCTCGTGTCAGCTTACGAGCCGTTGCTGCAGTCGCCGGTGTCAGTCTCACACATGTGTGGCGTACACAGGGTGTTACAAAAAGGTACGGCCAAACTTTCAGGAAACATTCCTCACACACAAAGAAAGAAAATATGTTATGTGGACATGTGTCCGGAAACGCTTACTTTCCATGTTAGAGCTCATTTTATTACTTCTCTTCAAATCACATTAATCATGGAATGGAAACACACAGCAACAGAACGTACCATCGTGACTTCAAACACTTTGTTACAGGAAATGTTCAAAATGTCCTCCGTTAGCGAGGATACATGCATCCACGTCGCATGGAATCCCTGATGCAGCCCTGGAGAATGGCGTATTGTATCACAGCCGTCCACAATACGAGCACGTAGAGTCTCTACATTGGTATCGGGGTTGCATAGACAAGAGCTTTCAAATGCCCCCATAAATGAAAGTCAAGAGGGTTGAGGTCAGGAGAGCGTGTATGCCATGGAATTGGTCCGCCTCTACCAATCCATCGGTCACCGAATCTGTTGTTGAGAAGCGTACGAACACTTCGACTGAAATGTGCAGGAGCTCCATCGTGCATGAACCACATGTTGTGTCGTACTTGTAAAGGCACATGTTCTAGCAGCACAGGTAGAGTGTTGTTGTTGTTGTGGTCTTCAGTCCTGAGACTGGTTTGATACAGCTCTCCATGCTACTCTATCCTGTGCAAGCTTCTTCATCTCCCAGTACCTACTGCAACCTACATCCCTCTGAATCTGCTTAGTGTATTGATCTCTTTGTCTCCCTCTACGATTTTTACCCTCCACGCTGCCCTCCGATGCTAAATTTGTGATCCCTTGATGCCTCAAAACATGTCCTACCAACCGATCCCTTCTTCTAGTCAAGTTGTGCCACAAACTTCTCTTGTCCCCAATCCTATTCAATACCTCCTCATTAGTTACGTGATCTACCCACCTTATCTTCAGCATTCTTCTGTAGCACCAGATTTCGAAAGCTTCTATTCTCTTCTTGTCCAGACTGGTTATCATCCATGTTTCACTTCCATACATGGCTACACTCCATACAAATACTTTCAGAAACGACTTCCTGACACTTAAATCTATACTCGATGTTAACAAATTTCTCTTCTTCAGAAACGATTTCCTTGCCATTTCCAGTCTACATTTTATATCCTCTCTACTTCGACCATCATCAGTTATTTTACTCCCTAAATAGCAAAACTCCTTTACTACTTTAAGTGTCTCATTTCCTAATCTAATTCCCTCAGCATCACCCGATTTAATTTGACTACATTCCATTATCCTCGTTATGCTTTTGTTGATGTTCATCTTATATCCTCCTTTCAAGACACTGTCCATTCCGTTCAACTGCTCTTCCAAGTCCTTTGCTGTCTCTGACAGAATTACAATGTCATCGGCGAACCTCAAAGTTTTTACTTCTTCTCCATGAATTTTAATACCTACTCCGAATTTTTCTTTTGTTTCCTTTACCGCTTGCTCAATATACAGATTGAATAACATCGGGGAGAGGCTACAACCCTGTCTCACTCCCTCCCCAACCACTGCTTCCCTTTCATGCCCCTCGACTCTTATAACTGCCACCTGGTTTCTGTACAAATTGTAAATAGCCTTTCGCTCCCTGTATTTTACCCCTGCCACCTTCAGAATTTGAAAGAGAGTATTCCAGTTAACGTTGTCAAAAGCAGGTAGAGTATCCCATATGAAATCATGATAACGTGCTCCATTGAGCGTAGGTGGAAGAACAAACTGAAATGAGCTCTAAAATGGAAATTAAGCGCTTCGGGACACATGCCCACATAACATATTTTCTTTATTTGTGTGTGAGGAATGTTTCCTGAAAGTTTGGCCGTACCTTTTTGTAACATCCTGTAGTACACGGTCACAGGTTTAACCCGTACCGCCTGTCACGGACCCAGGAGCTGCATGGGAACGATTTCCGTCCGAGAGTTACATTCTGGGAAAGGGCCATGTGTAATTTCAAGCTGGAGTCTTTACAAGGTGTTATGTTCTCTGATGAGTCCACGTTCACAAATTATGGTGCAGTGCATCGCCATAACGTGCACTACTGGGCCGCAGACAATCCTCGTTGGGTACGACATGTCGACCGTCAACGTAGGTGGTCTATTAATGTATGGTGTGGTATACTTGGGGATGAAATCATCGGTCCACACTACTTCCCCGGTACACTGACAGGTGCGTTATATTGCGCGTATATGGTCGACAGTTTGGGTGGTCTCCTTGAACATGTGTGTCTACACACGAGAGTCCATATGTGGATGCAGCACGATGGTCACGCAGCCCATTCTGCGCGTGCTGTTGTGGAAGAACTAAACAACAGGTTTGCAGGAAGGTGGTTGGGGCGCCATGGTCCTCATTCATGGCCCGCAAGGTCGCCCGACTTAACACCACTAGATTTTTTTTGTGGAGATATCTAAAGGATCGTGTTTATGTCACTGAGCCCACATCCCCAGATGATCTCAAACCGCGCATCGAGGACGCATGTTGCTCCGTGACACCGGCGATGTTACATCTCGTCCGCAGATCCTTTAGAAGGAGCATTGCATTGTGCATTCAGGAACATGGGCACATATTTGAACATCTCATTTAAATCAACTTCCCACCGCCACAACATCCATCACCCACCATACAGCCATGTATTATGTACAGCGTGTGGTATATGCCCCTGAAACTTTGAAGGGTTGTAGCTCCCAAATTAAAAGTGACAGCGATGTAATTTAAATTGACGTATACATATCTATCGTTGCATGATAGAAACAACTATTGTTCCATTTAAAAAATTGTATCTTTTCGCTGTAACTCTTTCGATAATAGCACAATAAACTATGTTCATAGCTCCGCAGACAGTCTAACGTTACTTATGGTGACCTACCGCAATAAATATTTCCGTCGCCTATTATGGTTCAAATGGCTCTGAGCACTATGGGACTTAACTTCTGAGGTCATCAGTCGCCTAGAACTTAGAACTACTTAAACCTAACTAACCGAAGGACATCACACACATCGATGCGGTCGCCTATTACTTCGTAACTTACAGAGGCAAACACGTTTAGTGCAACTCCCTGTATAATCCTTGATTTCTAAAAATACAGATTCCAGGGAGTGTTTTTGAAGTTTATAATCCTTTAAACGTTATTTTAATGCTTTTCTGAGCATTTTAAAAGTTTGAGTACAACATTTGTTTTACATTGCTTCAACTGCAACATGTTCTATTGTACACTATCTCTGATTTTTCGTCGAATGCTACCGATGCGTACCGTCACAAATCAGGGAATTATATATGAGGGCTAGTCAGAATCAGAAAGTAGTGAACGTTTTGACATTAAAAAAAAACTAAGTACCGAAATACATTCTATTATATACATCTGAAAGAGCGTCTGACATAGTTTTCCACATAGTCACCAAACACATTGAGGCGCTTACCATAGCGGTGGACAAGCTTTGAAAGACCGCCTTAAAATTCTGCCGCCTGAGACGTCAGCTAGTGAGTCACGCCCACCTGGGGTTCCGCGTCGTCATCAAAGCGCTGCGTTGCAAGCCAGTTCTTCATCTCGGGAAACAAGTTGAAGTCGCTTGGTGCAAGATCGGGGCTATAGGGCGGATGAGGGAAAATTTCCCATTTGAATGAATTAAGAAGTTCTTTAGTGCGGTTTAACATGTGAGGTCGAGCATTGTCGTGCAAAAACAGCTACTTTTAGTGCAGCAGTACATTCATATGCGAGTTTTTGTTTCCTTCCGACCTTAAATATCTTTTTCTCAGCATCAGTATTATGTGTGTGGGTTCCTTCTGCAGATTGTGATCCATTTGTACGGCCAATTGCGTTTGTTTTTCTGTGTGTCGGGGGGGGGGGGGGGGGGGGGCGAGGGGGGATCCCACAAACGATTTAATACGTCTCTCCATGCTAATGTATCCCGTGCAAGCCCCTTCAACCTACTGCAACTTACATCCATTTGAACCGGTTTCAAGCAATGGTCATCCTCTACAGTTTTTGCTCGTCACACTCCGCCCCCCTCTCCCCCCCTCCCACCTCCCTACATCTAACTATTCTTTGATACGTGAGAATGAGTCCAGTCTACCAGGCCACTTTTTTAGTCAAGTTGTACCGTAACACTTGTTTTTGCCCCGTTGGACTCAGTGCCTCTTCATTAGTTATTTCACCTACTCATCTAATCCTCAGCATTCTTTTATAACACTATATCTCTAAAGCTTCTGTTGTGTTCTTGTCTATATTGCTACTCGTCCCCATTTCAGTCTCATGTGAGGTTACACTCAGAAATAACTTCCTGCCACTTAAATTTATTTTACATACTCAAAGCTCCTCTTTTTTAGAAATCCTTTTTATGCTGCAACGCGTCTGCATTTTATACCCTCTCTGTTTTGGCCATGTCAGTTACCTTGCTGCCCAAATAGTAAACATCGTTTCCTACTATTAGTTCCTCCTAATTTAATTCCCTCAACATACTGGACTTAATTCTACTACGCTCCATTGCCACTCTTTTAGTTTCGTGTGTTTTGTTCTATAATCTCTTTTCAAGACACTACGATTCTTAAATCGAATCTTTGCAACGATTAAATTGTGCTCAGTGCAAACTTCAGCCAGGTATGTTCCCATTTCATTCATTTCCTCCGACCTTGTTGTCCTACATTTTTCCCTGTCTTCTTTTCACTATTATAGAATCCTACCCGCCCGGCGGGATTAATTTTTCGTCTCCCTTTTTTATCCGAGCACCTATATTTATTAATTTCCTTCGGATCTAGTAGGCATATACACTCGTGCTACTGTGACGGGCTTTGCGTTTGGGCTATGTGTCTATCTTGGCTACAATAATACGTTCATTATGCTGTTTCCATTGAGGATAAAAAACTCTCATCGAAAATAATTATGGTCAAATAGTGTGAAATATAAAACGGGTAGAAATTTACGATCGTGTGTTGGTATCCCAATTCTCATTATCGCAGCTTTTATCCCATGTTCATAATAAGCTTTTTTTCCCAAATCTTTTACCTCCCAAGTTCATTGTTCCACGGGTCACACGCAGTGATTCCTACACGCCGCTGAGAGGCAATCTGTGGGTTGACAGGAAATCCATAACCGCACAATCGGGACTACGTTTGAATTATAGAAGTGGACAGAACGGCTAACTCACCCCCCCCCCTCCTCCTCCGCCTCTCTCTCTCTCTCTAATACATACTCACTCACAAACACACACACACACACACACACACACACACACACACATACATACATACATGCTTTGCCACTATTTGTTAATGCCGCGTCATCGTGCAATCTCTAGATTTATAGTCTCTGTCGCATTTTCGATGCCACATTTCTGCTATTCCTCAGCCTCAAAACAATTGATCCGTCAATGACTTATTATCCTATTTGTAAATTGCTGTCCACTATGCAAAATAATTAAAACAAAGCAAACGTATGCTATAATACTAATCAATCACCGTTTCTGTTACTTGTCACTCATGCTACACATGTAAATAGTAAGCTCTTGCTTTATTGTGCGGTTCACTTTAGTTTAACCGCCTCACTTGGAACGGAAATTAAACGCTATGGAATATCCATGAGTGCTTACGTACTTATTGAATGAGACACTTATGGTGAGATCCTTCAAATCTCATATAGGTGTGTACTACTAAAGTTCCCTTCATGCAGGTGTTTTTGGACTGTGCAGCTGCCTGTGTAAATGTTCTACACCACTCTGTAGTTCACGTAATGAACGTTTCAGTAAAAACCAAGTAGATAGTTCTTAGTTGTGCTTCATTTACTTTACTACTTTGTATTTTCAAAAATACGTTAAGCTCAGCTCTCATCCTATGACTTTGGTTCTTTTATAATTAACTGTTGTTTAATTCGATTATTTCTGTTACAATGCCTCAAATTGGCATGCGTCACTGTTAGCGACCTATAGGCGGCGCAACTTGTCTTGTTTTCGTAGCAGCAATGTAAGCCACTGGGCCGCTCAGTCTGATGTTGTTCTACATCTACATCTACATTTATACTCCGCAAGCCACCCAACGGTGTGTGGCGGAGGGCACTTTACGTGCCACTGTCATTACCTCCCTTTCCTGTTCCAGTCGCGTATGGTTCGCGGGAAGAACGACTGTCTGAAAGCCTCCGTGCGCGCTCTAATCTCTCTAATTTTACATTCGTGATCTTCTCGGGAGGTATAAGTAGGGGAAAGCAATATATTCGATACCTCATCCAGAAACGCACCCTCTCGAAACCTGGCGAACAAGCTACACCGCGATGCAGAGAGCCTCTCTTGCAGAGTCTGCCACTTGAGTTTATTAAACATCTCCATAACGCTATCACGGTTACCAAATAACCCTGTGACGAAACGCGCCGCTCTTCTTTGGATCTTCTCTACCTCCTCCGTCAACCCGATCTGGTATGGATCCCACACTGATGAGCAATACTAAAGTATAGATCGAACAAGTGTTTTGTAAGCCACCTCCTTTGTTGATGGACTACATTTTCTAAGCACTCTCCCAATGAATCTCAACATGGTACCCGCCTTACCAACAATTAATTTTATATGATCATTCCACTTCAAATCGTTCCGCACGCATACTCCCAGATGTTTTACAGAAGTAACTGCTACCAGTGTTTGTTCGCTATCATATAATCATACAATAAAGGATCCTTCTTTCTATGTATTCGCAATACATTACATTTGTCTATGTTAAGGGACAGTTGCCACACCCTGCACCAAGTGCCTATCCGCTGCAGATCTTCCTGCATTTCGCTACAATTTTCTAATGCTGCAACTTCTCTGTATACTACAGCATCATCCGCGAAAAGCCGCATGGAACTTCCGACACTACCTACTAGGTCATTTATATATATTGTGAAAAGCAATGGTCCCATAACACTCCCCTGTGGCACACCAGAGGTTGCTTTAACGTCTGTAGACGTCTCTCCATTGATAACAACATGCTGTGTTCTGTTTGCTAAAAACTCTTCAATCCAGCCACTCAGCTGGTCTGATATTCCGTAGGCTCTTACTTTGTTTATCAGGCGACAGTGCGGAACTGTATCGAACGCCTTCCGGAAGTCAAGAAAAATATCATCTACCTGGGAGCCTGTATCTAATATTTTCTGGGTCTCATGAACAAATAAAGCGAGTTGAGTCTCACACGATCGCTGTTTCCGGAATCCATGTTGATTCCTACATAGTAGATTCTGGGTTTCCAAAAACGACATGATACTCGAGCAAAAAACATGTTCTAAAATTCTACAACAGATCGACGTCAGAGATATAGGTCTATAGTTTTGCGCATCTGCTCGACGACCCTTCTTGAAGACTGGGACTACCTGTGCTCTTTTCCAATCGTTTGGAACCCTCCGTTCCTCTAGAGACTTGCGGTACACGGCTGTTAGAAGGGGGGCAAGTTCTTTCGCGTACTCTGTGTAGAATCGAATTGGTATCCCGTCAGGTCCTGTGGACTTTCCTCTGTTGAGTGATTCCAGTTGCTTTTCTATTCCTTGGACACTTATTTCGATGTCAGCCATTTTTTCGTTTGTTCGAGGATTTAGAGAAGGAACTGCAGTGCGGTCTTCCTCTGTGAAACAGCTTTGGAAAAAGGTGTTTAGTATTTCAGCATTACGCGTGTCATCCTCTGTTTCAATGCCATCATCATCCCGGAGTGTCTGTATATGCTGTTTCGAGCCACTTACTGATTTAACGTAAGACCAGAACTTCCTAGGATTTTCTGTCAAGTCGGTACATAGAATTTTACTTTCGAATTCACCGAACGCTTCACGCATAGCCCTCCTTACGCTAACTTTGACATCGTTTAGCTTCTGTTTTTCTGAGAGGTTTTGGCTGCGTTTAAACTTGGAGTGAAGCTCTCTTTGCTTTCGCAGTAGTTTCCTAACTTTGTTGTTGTACCACGGTGGGTTTTTCCCGTCCCTCACAGTTTTACTCGGCACGTACCTGTCTAAAACGCATTTTACGATTGCCTTGAACTTTTTCCATAAACACTCACCATTGTCAGTGTCGGAACAGAAATTTTCGTTTTGATCTGTTAGGTAGTCTGAAACCTGCCTTCTATTACTCTTGCTAAACAGATAAACCTTCCTCCCTTTTTTTATATTCCTATTAACTTCCATATTCAGGGATGCTGCAACGGCCTTATGATCACTGATTCCCTGTTCTGCACATACAGAGTCGAAAAGTTCGGTTCTGTTTGTTATCAGTAGGTCCAAGATGTTATCTCCACGAGTCGGTTCTCTGTTTAATTGCTCGAGGTAATTTTCGGATAGTGCACTCAGTATAATGTCACTCGATGCTCTGTCCCTACCACCCGTCCTAAACATCTGAGTGTCCCAGTCTATATCCGGTAAATTGAAATCTTCACCTAAGACTATAACATGCTGAGAAAATTTATGTAAAATGTATTCCAAATTTTCTCTCAGTTGTCCTGCCACTAATGCTGCTGAGTCGGGAGGTCGGTAAAAGGAGCCAATTATGAACCTAGCTCGGTTGTTGAGTGTAACCTCCACCCATAATAATTCACAAGAACTATCCACTTCTACTTCACTACAGGATAAACTACTACTAACAGCGACGAACACTCAACCACCGGTTGCATGCAATCTATCCTTTCTAAACACCGTCTGTACCTTTGTAAAAATTTCGGCAGAATTTATCTCTGGCTTCAGCCAGCTTTCTGTACCTTGCAAGGTGAACGCACCGAAGACTGGAACGTTTTTAATTTTTAATTTTTGACTTGAGCATTTCTGCTCCAAGCTTTGACTACTGCATTATCGCAATGTAACTTTATATAAGTAATCTTTCTACAAGATGTACAACTTTGCTTCCGCCGTTTTTCCCAACATTTGAGGGTTTAATGAAACGAATTGGTCACACATGTATCATTCAAAGTATTTCCCGTCGCTGGCCACTACTTTCTCCCATCTTTCGGTCAGTGTACGAACCCTCGTCGAAAAAATTGTTCATCTTTTGAAGCGATCCACGAATGGATCCAATTTATGACTTCTTCATGAGATCGGAAGTGTTGGTCAGCTAGGCCATGCGCCATTGATCTAAACAGGTGATAGTCAGAGCGAGCAGTGTCTGGAGAATACGGCGGGTGGGGTAGGACTTCCCATTTTAACGTTTCCAAGTACGTTTTGACCTCTTTTGCAACGTGGGGTCGAGCGTTGTCGAGCTGCAAAATCACTTTATCGTGCCTCTCGCTGTATTGCGGCCGTTTGTCCTTTAATGCTCTGCTCAAACGCATTAATTGCGTTCGATAACGAGCACCTAATAATTCCAATCCCAAAGAAGCAGGTGTTGACAGATGTGAAAATTACCGAACTATCAGTTTAATAAGTCACAGCTGCAAAATACTAACGCAAATTCTTTACAGACGAATGGAAATACTAGTAGAGGCCGACCTCGGGGAAGATCAGTTTGGATTCCGTAGAAATGATGGAACACGTGAGGCAATATTACCCTACGACTTACCTTAGAACAAAGATTAAGGAAAGGCCAACCTGCGTTTCTAGCATTTGTAGACTTAAAGGAAGCTTTTGACAATGTTGATTGGAATACACTCTTTCAAATTCTGAAGGTGGCAGGGGTAAAATACAGGGAGCGAAAGACTATTTACAATTTGTACAGAAACCAGATGGCAGTTATTAGAGTCGAGGGGTATGAAAGGGAAGCAGTGGTTGGGAAGGGAGTGAGACAGGGTTGTAGCCTCTCCCCGATGTTATTCTATCTGTATATTGAGCAAGCAGTAAAGGAAACAAAAGAAAAATTCGGAGTAGGTATTAAAATCCATGGAGAAGAAATAAAAACTTTGACGTTCGCCGATGACATTGTAATTCTGTCAGAGACAGCAAAGGACTTGGAAGAGCAGTTGAACGGAATGGATAGTGTCTTGAAAGGAGGATATAAGATGAACATCAACAAAAGCAAAACGAGGATAATGGAATGTAGTCGAATTAAGTCTGGTGATGCTGAGGGAATTACATTAGGAAATGAGACAAAGTAGTAAAGGAGTTTTGCTTTTTGGGGAGCAAAATAACTGATGATGGTCGAAGTAGAGAGGATATCAAATGTAGACTGGCAATGGCAAGGAAAGCTTTTCTGAAGAAGAGAAATTTGTTAACATCGAGTATAGATTTAAGTGTCAGGAAGTCATTTTTGAAAGTATTTGTATGGAGTGTAGCCATGTGTGGAAGTGTAACATGGACGATAAATAGTTTGGACAAGAAGAGAATAGAAGCTTTCGAAATGTGGTGCTACCGAAGAATGCTGAAGATTAGATGGGTAGATCACATAACTAATGAGGAAGTATTGAATAGGATTGGGGAGAAGAGAAGTTTGTGGCAAAACTTAACTAGAAGAAGGGATCGATTGGTAATACATGTTCTGAGGCATCAATAGATCACCAATTTAGTATTGGAGGGCAGCGTGGAGGGTAAAAATCGTAGAGGGAGACCAAGAGATGAATACACTAAGCAGATTCAGAAGGATGTAGGTTGCGGTAGGTACTGGGAGATGAAGAAGCTTGCACAGGATAGAGTAGCATGGAGAGGTGCATCAAAGCAGTCTCAGGACTGAAGACCACACACAACAACAACAACGAGCACCTGTGATTGTTTCACTTGGCCTTAACACCTCATAGTATACGACGCCGAGATGATCCCAACAAATGCAGAGCATGATCTTGGAGCCGCGAATATTCGGTTTGGCCGTCGACGTGGACCCACGGCCGGGATATCCCCATGATTTTTTGTGTTGAGAATTATCGTAATGAACCCACTTTTCGTCCCCGGTCACAATGCGAGGCAGAAATCCCGTTTTTGCCTCTGAAGCAACTGTTCACAAACACACAAACGCCGTTCAACGTCTCTCGGTTTCAGCTCACACGGGACCCAAGTTCCTTCTTTCTGAATCATGCCGGTAGCCGAGACGTTTTGAAACGGCTTACTATGTCACTCCCACTAATCGTACCAAATCTGCTTGTGTTTGACGGGAGTCTTCACTCAGCAATGTCTCCAATTCTGCATCTTCGGAAACATTCTCTCTTCCACCACTAAGCCGGTCCACGACGTTAAAATCACCGTTCTCGAAGCGTCGAAGCCACTCACGACCCTGTCTTTCATTAATAGCGTCCTTACCATACGCACTTCAGAGCATTGGATGTGACTCAGCTGCTGTTTTCTTCATATTGAAACAAAACAGTAACACCTCCCGCAGATGACGAGAATTAGGCTCGTAAACTGACATTTTCAATCAAGAACAACTTTATGATGCAGACACAAATCTACTAA
The DNA here is from genome assembly GCF_023898315.1 of Schistocerca nitens. Taxonomy (NCBI): domain Eukaryota; kingdom Metazoa; phylum Arthropoda; class Insecta; order Orthoptera; family Acrididae; genus Schistocerca; species Schistocerca nitens. The sequence goes on from NC_064623.1 coordinate 124,602,030, forward strand.
TGTTTGGATGAGATTATGTTGACCGAGGTCCAAGCTAACTGCCTGACGTCTGCGATCTGTTTCTTTCGACCGCTACTTACGGTTGTCGCCACCTATCGGCAAACGGCGGAAACAAAGTTCTACACCTTATATGTTATGATATTGTTCATCTTGGTTAATGTTTCTGTAAAACTTATTTTTCGATGTATTATTTTATGGGATTTTAAATTTTCATTCTGATGGAAACATCCTTAGAGGTGTCGAAACCTAGGTAAATGTATTAAATAACTACACTCCTGGAAATTGAAATAAGAACACCGTGAATTCATTGTCCCAGGAAGGGGAAACTTTATTGACACATTCCTGGGGTCAGATACATCACATGATCACACTGACAGAACCACAGGCACATAGACACAGGCAACAGAGCATGCACAATGTCGGCACTAGTACAGTGTATATCCACCTTTCGCAGCAATGCAGGCTGCGATTCTCCCATGGAGACGATCGTAGAGATGCTGGATGTAGTCCTGTGGAACGGCTTGCCATGCCATTTCCACCTGGCGCCTCAGTTGGACCAGCGTTCGTGCTGGACGTGCAGACCGCGTGAGACGACGCTTCATCCAGTCCCAAACATGCTCAATGGGGGACAGATCCGGAGATCTAGCTGGCCGGGGTAGTTGACTTACACCTTCTAGAGCACGTTGGGTGACACGGGATACATGCGGACGTGCATTGTCCTGTTGGAACAGCAAGTTCCCTTGCCGGTCTAGGAATGGTAGAACGATGGGTTCGATGACGGTTTGGATGTACCGTGCACTATTCAGTGTCCCCTCGACGATCACCAGTGGTGTACGGCCAGTGTAGGAGATCGCTCCCCACACCATGATGCCGGGTGTTGGCCCTGTGTGCCTCGGTCGTATGCAGTCCTGATTGTGGCGCTCACCTGCACGGCGCCAAACACGCATACGACCATCATTGGCACCAAGGCAGAAGCGACTCTCATCGGTGAAGACGACACGTCTCCATTCGTCCCTCCATTCACGCCTGTCGCGACACCACTGGAGGCGGGCTGCACAATGTTGGGGCGTGAGCGGAAGACGGCCTAACGGTGTGCGGGACCGTAGCCCAGCTTCATGGAGACGGTTGCGAATTGTCCTCGCCGATACCCCAGGAGCAACAGTGTCCCTAATTTGCTGGGAAGTGGCGGTGCGGTCCCCTACGGCACTGCGTAGGATCCTACGGTCTTGGCGTGCATCCGTGCGTCGCTGCGGTCCGGTCCCAGGTCGACGGGCACGTGCCCATTCCGCCGACCACTGGCGACAACATCGATGTACTGTGGAGACCTCACGCCCCACGTGTTGAGCAATTCGGCGGTACGTCCACCCGGCCTCCCGCATGCCCACTATACGCCCTCGCTCAAAGTCCGTCAACTGCACATACGGTTCACGTCCACGCTGTCGCGGCATGCTACCAGTGTTAAAGACTGCGATGGAGTTCCGTATGCCACGGCAAACTGGCTGACACTGACGGCGGCGGTGCACAAATGCTGCGCAGCTAGCGCCATTCGACGGCCAACACCGCGGGTCCTGGTGTGTCCGCTGTGCCGTGCGTGTGATCATTGCTTGTACAGCCCTCTCGCAGTGTCCGGAGCAAGTATGGTGGGTCTGACACACCGGTGTCAATGTGTTCTTTTTTCCATTTCCAGGAGTGTGTTTACAACCAGTTGGCCGTGTTGTTTCACCACTGAAACTTATGGTTTACTTGTAAGGGGCAGTCAAGTGAAAACGAAACAGATGGAAAAAAAGTAAGTAAATTGTTTTTACTTCAAAAGTAATCGCCATAACTGTTATCACATTTATCACATTGTAAGAGAAGACAGTCAGTGCCGTCATGGAAAAATTTATTCTGTTGCCTACGGAACGATGGCAGTACGCAGGATGCATCTCTTCGTCCGAAGCAAATAGACGGTTACGAATCTCTTTGGGGCTCCAAAAATAGGGAAAGCGCATGGAGAGAAATGTTCAAAGATGTGTGAATTCCTAAGGGACCTTAACTGCTGAGGTCATCGGTTCCTAGACTTATACACTACTTAAACTACCTTAAACTAACTTATGCTAAGAACAACACACACACCCATTCCCGAGGGAGGACTCGAACATCCGGCGGGAGGGGCCGCGCAATCCGTGACATGGCACCTCAAACCGCGCGCCCACTCCACGCGGCGCATGGGGAGAGATTGGGACTGTATGGAGGATGTATAGAGGCTTCCCACCGACACTTCTGCAGCGTAGTCGAAAGAAACCCTAATAGTGGGTGGGGTCTCATGTTATCAAGGTTGTGTCGACAAAGCTGCGGAAGTTCACGCATCTTCCACACAGTCCCGATCTTTCCCCATTTCATTTTCATCTTCTTAGAGCCATAAAGGAAGACATTCGTGTCCGCCGATTTCCTTCGGACGGAGAGGTGCACGCCTGGACACAGTCACGGTTCCATAAGAAATCACAAATATTTTTCCATGAAGGCACTTAAGTCTCTTGTCTCACAGTGGGGTAAAACTATTAAAAGTTATGGCGATTACTTTTGAAATAATGAACAGCTTACTTACTTTTCCTTCTCTCTCATTTTCGCTTAACAGCCCCTTATAATTACTGTCTTCACTTGCATTACTTGGCAGTTTGATAAAACACTACCTGCTTTAATTTGCATGAACTGGGATAACATAGAAATATGGAGGTCACGCGGGAGTTATGGTGATTGTTACATAGCGCCATTAACACTCACTGATCATTTATTACAAGTTACTCAACGCTGTTAAATACAATGATCTGATAACTTGTTCGGGTTACTCGGGCATACAATAATAAATAATGGAGGCAAGTGCTTGCAACGTGGATCAGATAGAGCAGAAAAATTACACGTAAATTTCCAGAATGAGATATTCACTCTGCAGCGGAGTGTGCGCTGATATGAAACTTCCTGGCAGATTAAAACTGTGGGCCGGACCGAGACTCGAACTCGGGACCTTCGCCTTTCGCGGGCAAGTGCTCTACCAACTGAGCTACCCAAGCACGGCTCACGACCAGTCCTCACAGCTTTACTTCTGCCAGTATCTCGTCTCCTACCTTCAAAACTTTACAGAAGCTCTCCTGCGAACCTTGCAGAACTAGCACTCCTGAAACAAAGGATATTGCGGAGACATGGATTAACCACAGCCTGGGGGGTGTTTCCAGAATGAGATATTCACTCTGCAGCGGAGTGTGCGCTGATAGGAAACTTCCTGGCAGATTAAAACTGTGTGCCGGACCGAGACTCGAACTCGGGACCTTCGCCTTTCGCGGGCAAGTGCTCTACCAACTGAGCAACCCAAGCACGACTCACGCCCCGTCCTCACAGTTTTAATCTGCCTGGAAGTTTCTTACACGTAAATTAACAAAAAAAACTGATTTTTAAAATATGGGTCCAGCCAATGAGAATTACCATAAGCAGGTTGAATCGAGTGTGTCGGTTTTTGGCCCGTGGTGTGTAGGTCAATTGAGGTCCACAAGACATGGTCCAAAGTCTTGAAAACGATAGTGGAAATATAAAGTGACAACACTTAATTGCACTCGAACACTAAGTTTCTTTTCCCTGATCATCGCTACAGCCACAGCAACGATGCTATGACGTAATGAAGGAACAACGGAAAGCGTAGATCTCTATATATCATTGAAAAAATAAAATACACATCTAGCAATAATTTTACACCGAAAAACTTAAAAACTAAATACGTGAAAATTGCGCCAGTTTTTGGGTTCAACTATTTATGCGCAACCCTTCAGGAGCCTGCCCTGGAAAAGCTTACTTACGAAATTCGTTGCCCAGAAAAGAGAAGAGGCTTCAGACTTACGTAAGGTATCTCTAACAAATAAAGCATTTCAAAATAAGCAAAACTGGAACACCACAACCAGCTACTCAAATGAAAGTATCTTTATGAGAGAGAGAGAGATGCTCATTTTCAACAGGAAGAGAACTGTTGAAGAAATCGAAAAGAGAAAAGAAAAATAATTTAAGAGCAAATAAATAAACTGAAAAATATTCAAATTCTTATTCAAACACGAAAAAATCTACAGGCTAAAATCACATGGACATATTAAAAGAACGGAACTCAACAGATTAACTAGTCAGATTGTGGAATTCTACCAAAGACCTAGCGAAAATTGAAGCAATAAAAGGGGGGGGGGGGGGGTCAGTGCAGCAACATGAAACAAGCAGGAATAACACAACCTGATATACCAAACAGAGACATTTTTAGGCACATAGGTTGTAATTCGCGACTGGCAATTCACCTGACAGAAAAACGCAAGGGGATCGGAACAACTTGGTCTCAGTGCCGGAAAAGAGCCTATTCTGACAGAATGAAAGTACTACAGACACAAATGAAAGCTAAAACAGAACTTTGAAAATGCCCCATACTGTGCGTCGCGTGGTCCATTAGGGGCCAGCATGACAAATGATTTATTTATGGATTTGAAATTTAGGAGAAGCAAAAGTGAGTTTATTAGAGATTGCATTATTGTTCCTGCACAATGCAGTAATATTAGAAGTAACGTCGTCATGCAAGTATTTGTGTTTAAAAAAACATACAATTATTATGCAATGGGAAAAATATTGTTTTGTGTAAAATTTTGAGTTTTCTTTTCTTTAAAAGGTCGTACCAAAATGACTTCGAAAACGAAATATTACTATGTTTACCCATTGTAACAACATAACTTTACTTTTCTTTTAAGGTCTACAAATGCTATAAACCAAGGTTTGCGTTTTCTTGACCTATCTTCTATGAGTGGTCATAGGATCAGTATTACCCCGCGTGTTGCTACATGTCTCCGGAATCCAAATTGATCTGCCTCGAGGTCGGCCCCATTACACTGTAAAGAAGAAAATAAAATATGTACAATGTTCAGAAAACTCAGTGCCAGATACCTAAAAATTAGGAAACAATGGCAACGGTATGTGAAAGTATAGGTCGTTGCCGAATGTAGGCCCGGTGCTACATGGAAAAAAATATAAATATCGCTGTATTTTTTGACTGTATTATTGGATATAGAAGGCTATATTAGTATGTTACAGCACATTCTAAGCAAATTCTAGCCCAGAAGAAACACATGCTGGGCCGGCCGAAGTGGCCGTGCGGTTAAAGGCGCTGCAGTCTGGAACCGCAACACCGCTACGGTCGCAGGTTCGAATCCTGCCTCGGGCATGGATGTTTGTGATGTCCTTAGGTTAGTTAGGTTTAACTAGTTCTAAGTTCTAGGGGACTAATGACCTCAGCAGTTGAGTCCCATAGTGCTCAGAGCCATTTGAACCATTAAACACATGCTGACACTGCGACGAACATCGTACATCAAGTAGATGCTGCCGCCTACCGGGAACTCGCAGAAACTAAAACAAATGAATCAGTGAGTTGGAAAAGGAATCATGTCATAGAAGGAAAATTCTTTAGCAGGCACAAAATACTGTTGCACTACACAACGGGTGCCTTCCTTTCGAATCTGTTTTTCTTGATGAGGCAACTAGTGTTCTGTTTTCAGAGCAAGGATAGTGTTATGCAAATTTACATTGTTCATGTTCATTACAGGAATAAAAGAATGTGTTGTGAACATACACGTTTATTCATATGTTGTTGTTGTTGTTGTGGTCTTCAGTCCTGAGACTGCTTTGATGCACCTCTCCATCCTACTCTATCCTGTGCAAGCTTCTTCATCTCCCAGTACCTACTGCAACCTACATCCTTCTGAATCTGCTTAGTGTATCGATCTCTTGGTCTCCCCCTACGATTTTTACCCTCCACGCTGCCCTCCAGTACTAAATTGGTGATCCCTTGATGCCTCAGAACATGCCCTACCAACCGATCCCTTCTTCTGGTCAAGTTGTGCCACAAACTCCTCTTCTCCCCAATCCTATTCAGTACCTCCTCATTAGTTATGTGATCTACCCATCTAACCTTCAGCATTCTTCGGTAGCACCACATTTCGAAAGCTTCTATTCTCTTCTTGTTCAAACTATTTACCGTCCATGTTTCACTTCCATACATGGCTACACTCCATACAAATACTTTCAGAAATGACTTCCTGACACTTAAATCAATACTCGATGTTAACAAATTTCTCTTCTTCAGAAACGCTTTCCTTGCCATTGCCAGTCTATATTTGATATCCTCTCTACTTCGACCATCATCAGTTATTTTGCTCCCCAAATAGCAAAACTCCTTTACTACTTTAAGTGTCTCATTTCCTAATCTAATACCCTCAACATCACCCGACTTAATTCGACTACATTCCATTATCCTCGTTTTGCTTTTGTTGATGTTCATCTTACATCCTCCCTTCAAGACACCATCCATTCCGTTCAACTGCTCTTCCAAGTCCTTTGCTGTCTCTGACAGAATTACAATGTCATCGGCGAACGTCAAAGTTTTTATTTCTTCTCCATGGATTTTAATACCTACTCCGAATTTTTCTTTTGTTTCCTTTACTGCTTGCTCAATATACAGATTGAATAACATCGGGGAGAGGCTACAACCCTGTCTTACTCCCTTGCCAACCACTGCTTCCCTTTCATGCCCCTCCACTCTTATAACTGCCATCTGGTTTCTGTACAAACTGTAAATAGCCTTTCGCTCCCTGTATTTTACCCCTGCCACCTTTAGAATTTGAAAGAGAGTATTCCAGTCAACATTGTAAAAACCTTTCTCTAAGTCTACAAATGCTATTCATAATGTATCCAAAATACAACAACAGGCAAAATATTGCAAAGCTGGTAGGGGTGGCTAAGCTATATGTTTATCTTGCTCATCATTCGCTAGCCACTGGCCGATTCTGTTATAAATTGGTTTCTGCTCACAAGGATATATTGTAGAATTTTCTTAACATCATCTAGTTCCTTCATTTTTTTTATTGGAACTGGTACAGTATAAGTTTGTTTATATGGATATGGCCCCTTCTCTAACTCAACACGCTTCAAAAAAATGGTTCAAATGGCTCTGAGCACTATGGGACTTAACATCTCTGGTCATGAGTCCCCTAGAACTTAGAACTACTTAAATCTAACTAACCTAAGGACATCACACACATCCATGCCCGAGGCAGGATTTGAACCTGCGACCGGAGCGGTCACGCGGTTCCAGACTGAAGCGCCTAGACCGCACGGCCACAACGGACGGCTCAACACGCTTCCAACGCGAGCTTCTGATGATGGAATATGACCCCTTCTTATACCAAAAGATGCGTAGAGATATATAGCTCAGTTATCTCCGATAAACATAATTTGAAAAAGAGTGAACATGACCCGTTTTCCAACACATCGGTTCAAGTTATGTACAGAAAGCATGTGGTGTAAAGTGTATGCTACTATGGGGCACAGCGATTTTCGTTTATTCCCTCAGTTAGAAAGGAATAAAAGTTGGATGCGACATTTTTGGTACACAAGGACTGACGGGCTATACACTAACAAGGGGAGGCCGCCAATTGTGAAATTCAGATTCGATTCATACTGCGCATAATGAAAGCTCATGGCCAGAGGTGTAATGTGGCAAAGCACCAAGATGCACTTCTCAGCCGTTGTCGAGAAAATCGACAGTTAAAAGAAACCGCTGCCGTGAAATACGCTCTACGATTAATTATTTTCTACAGCGTCGTGGCGCAGCGGTAAGCGCTCAGGTTCGTATATATATATATATATATATATATATATATATATATATATATATATATACTATTAATGAATTGCTTATGCATGTTGGTGAAGGCGGATCGCCCTCCAATTGTACCGCCTCCATTTTTCCGTTTGTTTAACGGGGTGTACTTAAGCTCTCACGTCCGCACCGATTTTCGACGATGTTATAAGTTGCGCTAGGGACCGCATCTACCTTCTTTCGAAGTTAGCAGGCAACTACGCTGTTATGCGGCGGCTCGTTTCGGCCCATTCAACATCTGTCCTTCAAGTGTAACGAGCGAGTAACGGAGTTTATATTTCATACCTGCCACAGCAAATTTGTGTTCGTGGGGTCTCTATTCTTCCGTTTACTATACGTGGTTAACATTATGAGGACAATTAATAACATTTATGAAATACAACTTTATTTGCGGAAAACATAATGATGTTCGAAGTCGCCAGTTTTTCCATGACAAACGACTTTCAACAACTTATTATATGCATAATTGTTGCAACAGATTGCCGGGAATTATATATATATATATATATATATATATATATATATATATATATATATATATATATAGTGTGTGTGTGTGTGTATACAAACATTTGAATTACAAAAAACAAATACTAAAAAAAAGGTTGCATGGCGCGAGATTCGATCCGGCGACCTTCGGGTTACGAACCCGAGCGCTTACCGCTGCGCTACGACGCTGAGGAAACTATAAATCGTAGAGAGTATTTCACCGCAGCGATTTCTTTTAACTGTCGATTTTCTCGACAACGGCTGAGAAGTGCATCTTGGTGCTTTGCCACATTACACCTCTGGCCATGAGCTTTTATTATGCGCAGTATGAATCGAATCTGAATTTCACAATTGGCGGCCTCCCCTTGTAAGATGCCAAAATTCGTGGGATACCTCCTAATATCATGCTGGACCTCCCTTTCCCCGGCGTAGTGCAGGAAGTCGACGTGGCATAGACTCAAAAAGTTGTTGGAAGTCCCTTGCAGAAATATTAAGCCCTGTTGGCTGTATAGCCGAAGTGCTGACCGTGCATGGCGCATTCTCATCCTTAAAAATTACATCGATGTTTGGGAACAAAAAGTCCTAATGGCTGCAGACAGTCAAAGACCGGTTCATTTGGACCAGAGGACCTAGTCAATTCCATGTAAACACAGCCCACACCGCATATGGAGCAACCACCAGCTTTTACATTGCCTTGTTGACAACTTGCTCCCATGCCGTTGCGGGGTCCGTGCCACAGTCTCTTCCGAGCCCTAATCGGGACTCATGTGACGAGCCCACGCTTTTCTAGTCGTCTAGGGTCCAACCTATATGGTCACGAGCAATATCGCGCTGTTAACAAAGACTTTCGCCTCTGTCGTCTGCTGCTATAGCCGATTAACGCCAAATTTCGCCGCACTATCGTAACTGACCCGTGCATTGCACGTCCCACATTAATTTCTGCGGTTATTTCACGCAATTTTGCATGTGTGGTAGCACTGAGAACTGTACGCAAACGCCGCTGCTCTCGGTCGTTTAGTGAAGGTCGTCCGTGGTGAGAGGTAATGCCTGACATTTGGTATTCTCAGCACACTCTTGACACTGTGGATCTCGGAATACTGAATCCCCTAACGATCTCCGAAATGGAATGTCCCTTGCGTCTAGCAGCAACTAACACTCAGCGTTCAAAGTCTGTTAATTCCGTTCGTAGGGCCGTAATCACGTCGGAAATCTTGCGAAGTGCCGGGGTGGAGAAGAATTTGTACCTCTTTAATTCTGACGAATTTTGCATAAGAACGAGACATGCACTCCACCCGCTCCTTACCTACCATCTAATTAACTATGCGCACAACGGTAATGAAAGGAAATGATGGTGGACCCTGCTACTTGTTAAATAAGGAGTGCACACACAATAATTTAATAAAAACCGTAATCTACTCAGAGAAAAGAAAAGACAGAACTTTATCAAAATAAACAACGGTAAATGGGATTCTCCATATATCTACGGAATGATATGCAGATTAAATATTACAATGAGATTTATTATACACCAGAACATAAACGCACATGATTATCAATACAAACAGTAGGTAAAAGGATAGGGTATACTGCACTACTGGCCATCAAGAAGAAATGCAGATGATAAACGGGTATTCATTGGACAAAAATATATTTTACTAGAACTGAAATGTGATTACATTTTCACGCAATTTGGTTGCATAGATCCTGAGAAATCAGTACCCAGAACAACCACCTCTGGCCGTAATAACGGCCTTGATATGCCTGGGCACTGAGTCAAACAGAGCTTCGGCTGATCACGGCGGAGGTTCGAGTATTCCCTCGGGCATAGGTGTGTGTGTTTGTCCTTAGGATAATTTAGATTTAAGTAACGTGTAAGCATAAGGACTGATGACCTTAGCCGTTAAGTCCCGTACGATTTCACACACATTTGAACATTCAAACAGAGCTTGGATGGCGTGTACAGGTACAGCTGCCCATGCAGCTTCAACACGATACCACAGTTCATCAACAGTAGTGACTGGCGTATTGTGACGAGACAGTTGCTCGGTCACATTTGACCAGACGTTTTCAGTTGGTGAGAGATCTGGAGAATGTGCTGGCCAGGGCAGCAGTCGAACATTTTCTGTATCCAGAAAGGTTCGTACAGGACCTGCAACATGCGGTCTTGCATTATCCTGCTGAAATGTAGGGTTTCCCACGGATCTAATGAAGGGCAGATCACGGGTCGTAACACATCTGAAACGTAAGGTCCACTGTTCAAAGTGCCGTCAATGCGAACAAGAGGTGACCGAGACGTGTAACCAATGGCACCCAATACCATCACGCCGGGTGAGGACGAATACACGCTTCCAATGTGCGTTCACCGCGATATCGCCAAATACGAATGCGACCATCACGATGCTGTAAACAGCACCTGGATTCATCCGAAAAAATGACGTTTTGCCATTCCTGCACCCAAGTTCGTCAAGGGTAACCGCAGCTATGGTCTCCGAACTGATAGCCCATGCTGCTGCAAACGTCGTCGAACTGCTCGTGCAGATGATTGTTGTCTTGCAAACGTCCCCATCTGTTGACTCAGGGATCGAGACGTGGCTGCACGATCCGTTACAGCCATGAGGATAAGATGCCTGTCATCTCGACTGCTAGTGATACGAGGCCGTTGGGATCCAGCATTTAGTCTAATGACCATTGTAGTTGTGCGCCCTAAAACCACAAAAAAATGGCGTTCCGTATTACCCTCCTGAACCTACCGATTCTATATTCTGCTAACAGTCATTGGATCTCGACCAACGCAATGTCGCGATACGAAAAACCGGAATCGCGACAGGCAACAGTCCGACCTTTATCAAAGTCGGAAACGTGATGGTACGCATTTCTCCTCCTCACACGAGGCATCACAACAACTTTTCACCAGGCAACGCCGGTCAACTGCTGTTTGTGTATGAGAAATCGGTTGGAAACGTTCCTCATGTCAGCACGTTTGTCGCCACCGGCGCCAACCTTGTGTGAATCCTCTGAAAAGCTAATCATTTACATATCACAGCATCTTCTTCCTGTCGGTTAAAAATATCGTCTGCACCACGTCATCTTCGTGGTGTAACAATTTTAATGGCTAGTAGGGTATTATGAGAATAAGAGTTGGCTCTAGAATAAGGGGCTCCTACTCTCTGTGAAGCAATAAATTGACGATAATGAGTGGAGGTCCTAATGAATCAAATATTACTCTGCCGACTATATTGCAATATCGCGATTAGTAGTGAGAGCTCAAATGGGATCACACGGAGAAACAAGCAAGGTGGACTTGTAGCAGTGCGAGCGTGCGTGCTGTTGAGGGCTTCAGTACAAAATTTATAGGTCCTACAATGCCAGAGCCTGAAAATACTGTACCAGTCCTGAAATCTGTAGCAGGTAGCGTTCTGATGATGTAGCCGCCGGCTTCTGCTGTGCAACGACTCCGTTTCTGGCTGTCCGAGGATTCTAAGTTCTGCCGAAGAAGTGCGACTAAGTCGCTAAAAAAAAAAAAAAAAAAATGTGTGCCTAGGGCCTCCCGTCGGGTCGCCGTTCGCCTGGTGCAAGTCTTTCGATTTGACGCCACTTCGGCGACTTGGGACCAATCATGCCTCTGGTATTCAGCTGAGGGCACTGAACTTGCCGTTTGACCGGCTACGAAAACAACATGCTTAGACCACCGGCAATCCGGCGCCAGACAGTCGCACCCAGCAGGGCACGGTCCACAAGTATTCTCAGAATCAAGAGGACAATGCAGTCAGTCGGTGCCAGCAGTCTCCGTTCCGGACGCGCCGGAAGACTAAACACAAACTGCGGCGACACTCAGACGTCTCGCAGGTCGTTTCGTCCTGCATTACGCGTAATTCGACCGACGTCAGTCGTTCCGCCAGGCGCTTAAGCCCATTGATGTACGACCCTCTCAGTATTCGCGGAAGTGGAGCCCCCAACCGGAAACGCAGTGTGCTGCTTACTCCAGCTCTCGCCTCACACAGGCCACCCAGAGAAGTAACCCGACATGCATAGGAATCAAGTGAAAAGTACTTTGAGCTCTCAGTACAAATGCTCTCATTACAATAACTTTATTTGGCCTGTTACCACCGTGCAATGACACAAAACATTAATAAAATTGATGAAAATGAGAGGCGACATGCAAAAGAGGGCATGGAACCTCTCAGTCTTTTCACACGAATCACCTGAGCACAAATAACAGCTCTGTCGATGCACGGCCCTTTTATACCTTGTGTACACGATACTACCACAATCTGTAAATGTACATATCGGTATCCCATGACGTCTGCCACCTCACAAGGGAACCTCCCCATCGCACCCCCCTCAGATTTAGTTATAAAGTGACACAGTGGATAGGCCTTGAAAAACTGAACACAGATCAGTCGAGAAAATAGGAAGAAGTTGTGTTTAACTATGAAAAAATAAGCAAATTATACAAACTGAGTAGTCCAAGTGTTCAAGTGGCTCTGAGCACTATGGGACTCAACTGCTGTGGTTATCAGTCCCCTAGAACTTAGAACAACTTAAACCTAACTAACCTAAGGACATCACACACATCCATGCCCGAGGCAGGATTCTAACCTGCGACCGTAGCAGTCCCACGGTTCCGGACTGCGCTCCTAGAACCGCGAGACCACCGCGGACGGCTAGTCCAAGTGTAAGATATGCAACATCTAGGACTGTGTAAGCTGAGGAGCGCCGTGGTCCCGTGGTTAGAGTGAGTAACTGCGGAACGAGAGGTCCTTGGTTCGAGTCCTCCCGCGAGTAAAAATTTTACTTACTTTATTTTCGCAAAGTTACGATCTGACCGTTCATTCATTGACGTCTCTGTTCACTGTAATAAGTTTAGTGTCTGTGTTTTGCGACCGCACCGCAAAACCGTGCGATTAGTAGACGAAAGGACGTGCCTCTCCAATAGGAACCGAAAACATTTGATCGCAAATTCATAGGTCAACCGATTCCTCCACAGGAAAACACGTCTGAAATATTCTATACGACACTGGTGACGGCATGTGCTTCACATTACAGGAATATGTTGTCGACCCACCTAACTTGCACACTTGGCGAATGGGTAAAAAGTTTCTTCTACCTTGCCCGATTTAGGTTTTCTTGTGGATGTGATAATCACTCCCAAAAAAGTGATGAAAACATAAGAGTTTGTCACATAAACTGCAACAAATGAATGCAAGTTTCACAGTCACACAGTTTTCCATGTGCACTGTCAAAATATACGTTTTTAACGTTTTCAAGTTTTTTCGTGTGTAGACCGTCAAATCCTGCATGTGTCCAAGCAAATCTGAACATGTCCTGGAATTTTGGAGAGCGAAGTTGATCATGTCTGAGTGCATGAACTTTGATAATTTTCTGAAAATAAAAAATTAAAACTTTTCACTCGAGGGAGGATTGAACCATTAATTAATAGCTGCTCGCGGTAACCACGGGACCACGGTGCTCATCAGTGTACACGTACCTTGATGTGGCTTATCTTGGACACGGACTACTCAGTTTGTATATTTTGCTTATTTTTTTCATAGTTCCATACAACTTCTTCCTGTTTTCTCGATTGATCTGTGTTCAGTTTTTCATGGCCTATCCCTGTGCCAACTTATAACTAAATCTGAGGGGGGTGCGATGGGGAGGTTCCCTTGTCAGTATAAGACCGCGACAGCAACAACTCGTACTGATCTCCCGTTTCTGATCCGCCTCCTGACCGCAAACTGTGGTACTAATTACGTGCTCCATTACTGCGGCGTAAAGAAATACTTTGGATAAAGGTGCCGCCTTTCTCTCACGTAGTTTCCTCATTTTGTTCAAAAGCTCTTCCTTAATATCGCGAGATAATTACCAACTTTCCAGCACAAGAGCGAACATCAGATCTTAGACTGAATACATTTCCCCTCGCTCCGACACCACGTCTTCTTCTGGCTCCCAGTGCGGTCTCCAACTTTCTCCTTCTTGGGAATGAACTCTTTTTATCTTCTCAGCCATCCAGTTCTACCCGCCTTCACTTTCCCTCCTCCCGGTCCAGTCCCTCAGGGCCTTTCCATCCACCCCAGGCAAAGAAGGGATGTCTGAGGCCACAATATTTATATCTCCCGCAGAAAAGTTTCCGCTTCGGAAAGTCCCGCACAGCAACGACTCGACCGCGCGAGTAATTATTCCGGATGGGCGCGGATGAAACGTCATCCGCCGGCTCTCAGAAATGAGGCAAGGCACCAGCTGGCGACGGCCCTGTCTGCCAAATGGGGGAGTAATTTGCCTCGGCACCAATTACTGGAGCTCGCCGTCGCTGCGAATTTTTCACGATATTATCGCATTTATTTTCATTTCACACCTCCGTCAGTTGGCATCGTGGTTAATGAAAATTGCTACATCGAGTAGGCTTGATTTGAACTTTATAAGCGACCCGGACAGTCAAGTTAAAAGAGTGCACTGATCACTTCTGAGCACAGCAGACCCTCCTAGAAATGAAACCCAGCAGATTAAAACAGTGTGCCGGACCCAGGCCCAAAGTCGGGAGTTCGGGTCCCGTGTTCGAATCTCGGTCCGGCACACCTCTTTAGTCTGCCAGGAAGTTTCATATCAGCGCCCAGTCCACTGCAGAGTGAAAATTTCATTCAGGAGACTCTTAGAAATGGACCAGCCGCTCACTTCATCCTCCACGGCTGGCAATGAAAGGCTGGGGGCAGTACCAGATCTAAAGTACCCACACACTCCTATGTATGTCAGAAGAGGCTGATCTGTCATTATAACCGAGTCAGGGACGACAGTAGAATCATTAAGGATGTAGGAACATCAGAATGGGTCGATAACGACAGCTCAGTGACTTTCCATATCGACTAGACACTGGATGTCACGTGAGTAACGAATCCATCAGGAACATGTAAAATCTTCTAATGATGCTTGTAACGGGACATCCTCCTCTAGAATTCTTTTCTTCAACAGTAGTTCTCGATTTGAGTCTAATTTTGCGAATTTAGGAGAGATCAAAATTATCTCACCTGAAAACTTTCATATAATTTTACACAAAGTATGCTGTATTTAAATCTAAAATTTATGAAAAAGAATGAGTTTATAAAATATTTTAGTTTCGATGGTATAATCGATAAGTACTAGTTCTGAATGTGAAGTTAAAATTATTTTTTTGGAACATTTGAAACTAAGAATTATTTGCATACTTAAAATTTCTATTATTAATTACGCAATCCTGTACTGTTTACTACGTTTGTTTCTGGATTCATTTATGAAATAAAAATCGAAATTAATAATGTAACGAAAACTAGTAGGAATTCATTTGTTAAAGAAAAATTATAAACCCTTTGGAATATTGTCGACCTGGGGGACAAGCGTTCGACAATGTAAAACGGAGCAAGATGTTCGAAATTCTGAGAAAATAGGGGTAAGCTATAGGGGGACGCGTGTAGTATTGAATATCTACAAGAGCCAAGAAAGAATAACAAGAGCCGACGGTCAAAAACGAAGTGCTCGGATTAAACAGGGTGTAAGACAGGGATGCAGTCTTTCGCCCCTGCTCTTCAGTCTGTACAACGAAGAATCAATGACGGAAACGAAAGAAAGATTCAGAATTGGAACGAAAATTCAAGGTGAAACTATATCAGTGATAAGATTCGCTGATGACATTGCTATCCTGAGTGAAAGTGAAGGAGAATTGCATGATCTGCTGAGTGGAATGGACAGTGTAATGATACAGGGTATGGACTGAGAGTAAGACTAAAGTAACTAGAAGCAGCAACAATGAGAACAGCGCTCTAAGCACTATGGGACTTATCATCTGAGGTCTTCAGTCCCTTAGACTTAGAACTACTTAAACCTAACTAACCTAAGTACAGCACATACATACATGCCCGAGGCAGGATTCGAACCTGCAACCGTAGAAGCAGCGCGGTTCCTGACTGCAGCGCCCAGAACAGCTCGGCCACACCGGACAGCTGTGGAATCACATCATCATTTTTATATACTGTGATCATTCTTCTTCATATGTCTTTTTAATATTTTGTACGTGTAAAGGAATTTCGTCCTTTTATATACTGAAATCTATTCACAATTAAAATACCGTAACTGTATCACACTGACAATTTTTTTAAACAGTTTCATGTCTTATTATATAGGGTTTACAGCAGAAATGAGTGGAACAGCTCCGCTGTATCCTATATAAAAGGCGAGTAAGTGCGCTACTTCCGAGCACAGCAGACATTCGCGCAGAAGGACCACAATTTAGCTGGTCTTTCTCACGATACACGTACAGAACAAACCATCTCTCACCAGTACCTCACACCACATTACGTCATCTCGCAAGCTGCGACATGGTCGCGAAGTGAACAGTGACCCGAAAACAAAATTAATTTCCTTTATTTCACGTCTATGGTCACAAATCTTTACGTCCTCAGACTACTGGTTTCGATCGACAATGGCCATTCTGAAGATGGCGATTCTGAAGGTGACCTAGAACTTCGTGTTCATATACGTGAAATAAAGGAAAACTGCGTCAGTTTCCCACTGCTACCTTCTCAACTGCTCCAAGAAGAGCTTGTTATACCTGAATATGATGCCTGTAAATCCAGAGATATTAGAAGCCGATGGTACGTAGCTATCAGCACCCTAGAAATATTCAGATGAATACTGGAAACCTGAAGAAGCTCGAGGACCCTGTGCTTCACCGGGTTGATGCCGTTATGAAGGTCTGACGCTGTATTACAAAGTATGTCTCCAGTCGGTGACTAACTGTTTGTCTGGTTTGAATATACACTGACGGGCCAAAAAACCGGTACACCTGCCTAATATCGTGTAGGGCCTCCGCGAGCACGCGGAAGTGCCGCAACACGACGTGGCATGGACTCGGCTAATATTTCAGGTAGTGCTCCAGGGAACTGACACCATGAATCCTGCGGTGCTGTCCATAAATCTGTAAGAGTACGAGGTAGTGGAGAACTCTTATGAACAGCATATTGCAAGGCATCACAGATATGTTCAACAATGTTCACGTATGGGGAATTTAGTGGCCACCGGAAGTGTTTAAACTCAAAAGAGTCACTCTGTAGCAATTCTGGACATGTTTGGGGTGGCGCATTGTCCTGCTGGAATTGCAAAAGTCCTTCGGAATGCAGAATGGACACGAATGGATGCAGGTGATCAGACAGGATTCTTACGTATGTGTCACAGAGTCGTATCTACACGTACCAGGGTTCCCATATCACCCCAACTGCACACGCCCCACACCATTTCAGCGGCTCCAAAAAAAATGGTTCAAATGGCTCTGAGCACTATGGGACTCAACTGCTGAGGTCATAAGTCCCCTAGAACTTAGAACTACTTAAACCTAACTAACCTAAGGACAACACACACATCCATGCCCGAGGCAGGATTCGAACCTGCGACCGTAGCGGTCGCGCGGTTCCAGACTGTAGCGCCAGAACCGCTCGGCCACCAGCGGACAGCGGCTCCACCAGCTGGAACAGTACCCTGCTGAAATGCGGGTTCCATGGATTCATGAGGTTTCCTCGCTGCTCGTACACGTTATCCGCTCGATACAATTTGAAATGACTCTCGTCCGACCAGGTAACATGTTTCCAGTCATCGACAGTCCAAAGTCGGTGTTGACGGGCTCAGGCGAGGCGTAAAGCTTTGTGTCGTGAGGTCATCAAGGGTACACGATTGGGTCTTCGGCTCCGAAAGACCATATCGATGATGTCTCGCTGACACTTGTTGATGGTCCAGCACTGAAATCAACAGCAATTTGGGGAATGGTTGCATTTCTGTCACGTTGAACGAGTCTCTTCCGTCGTCGTTGGCCCCGTTCTTGCAGGGGCTTTTTCCGGCGGTAGCGATGTCGTAGATTTGGTGTTTTACCGGATTCCTGATATTCACAGTATGCTCGTGAAGTAGCCGTACAGGAAAATCACCAGTTCATCGCTGTCTCGGAGATGCTGTGTCCCATCGTTCGTGCGCCGATTCAACAACGTTCACTCGCTTAAATCTTGATGACCTGCCATTGTAGCAGCAGTAACCGATCCCACAATAGCAGCGGACACTTGCCGTCTTATATATGCGTTGCCGACCGCAGCGCCGTATTCTGCCTGTTCACATCTCTCTGTATTTGAATACGCATGCCTATACCAGTTTCTTCGGCGCTTCAGTGTAACTGTGACAGCAGTACCTGAGAAACTGCAAACGTAGGCCGTATATCTTTAGTTTGTGGACACCAATACTTGGGAAACCAGTAAACGGAATCCATATATCATTCGTTTCCGTAGCTGTTGTTTTTACGGCACAGGTGGATCCCTGGCCACATTGCCGTGTGTTGCGTGTCCCTGGTGCGGCATGGCGACGCGTGCGGACGGGGGTTGATGACCTCGTTAGCTGACCTGGCCTCCTTGTTACGGACTGCAACAGGGCCATCGCGTGCAACCACCCTCCCCTCCCCCAACCCCTCCCCCACACCCACCGTGTGCCAGTGGACGGACACAAGGCGGCGACACGGGCCATAAAACAGGACGCCTTCGTTGCCGCTCTTCCTTGCCCTTCCTTGCGCCCCCATCGCGCACACCTTTGTGACCCGGTCTCGCTAATTGGCTGTTAAACGGGACACTGCGCCCGACTCCACGTGTCGACGCGCTGTGGAATGAATAAGGAATTTAAAGGCAGTACGGTTTTACGGCTCGCCGACATGGAAAGTATCGGGGACCGAGCACCACTTCTACTGTACAAGGATGGCGAAGGACGCAAGTATTGTCTCACGGTCCAGAGGTATCTTCGGATATATCCAGCTAAGGGCGCTGAAGGACTTTTAGATCGTATACAGATACCAAATTGCGGGAATGTTAATTGCTACACCGTTTCATATACAGGGTGGTCCATTGATGGTGACCGGGTCAAATATATCACGAATAAGCATCAAACGAAAAAACTACAAAGAACGAAACGAGTCTAGCTTGAAGGGGGAAACCAGATGGCGCTATGGTTGGCCCGCTAGATGGCGCTGCCATAGGTCAAACCGATATCAACTGCGTTTTTTTAAAATAGGAACAATTTTTTATTACGTATTCGTGTAGTACATAAAGAAATATGAATGTTTTAGTTGGACCACTTTTTTCGCTTTGTGATAGATGGCGCTGTAATAGCCACAAACGTATAAGTACGTGGTATCACATAACATTCCGCCAGTGCAGACGGTATTTGCTTCGTGATACATAACCCGTGTTAAAATTGACCGTTTACCACTTGCGGAAAACGTCGACATCGTGTTGATTTATGGCTATTGTGATCAAAATGCCCAACGGGCTTGTGCTATGTATGCTGCTCGGTACCCTGGACGACATCATCCAAGTGTCCGGACCGTTCGCCAGATAGTTACATTATTTAAGGAAACAGGAAGTGTTCAGCCACATGTGAAACGTCAACCACGACCTGCAACAAACGGTGATGCCCAAGTATGTGTTTTAGCTGCTGTCGCGGCTAATCCGCGCTTCAGTAGCAGACAAATTGTGCGTGAATCGGGAATCTCAAAACCGTCGGTGTTGGGAATGCTACATCAAGATCGATTGCACCCGTACCATATTTCTATGCACCAGGAATTGCAAGGCGACGACTTTGAACGTCGTGTACAGTTCTGCCACTGGGCACAAGAGAAATTACGGAATGATGACAGATTTTTTGCACGCGTTCTATTTAGCGACGAAGCGTCATTCACCAACATAATATGCACTATTGGGCAATGGAAAATCCGCGATGGCTGCGACAAGTGGAACATCAGCGAACTTGGCGGGTTAATGTATGGTGCGGCATTATGGGAGGAAGGATAATTGGCCCCCATTTTATCGATGGCAGTCTAAATGGTGCAGTGTATGCTGGTTTCCTACGTAATGTCCTACCGATGTTACTACAAGATGTTTCACTGCATGACAGAATGGCGATGTTCTTGCAACATGATGGATGTGCGGCACATAGCTCGCGTGCGGACGAAGCGGTATTGAATAGCATATTTCATGACAGGTGGATTGGTCGTCGAAGCACCGTACCATAGCCCGCACGTTCACCGGACCTGACGTCCCCGGATGTCTTTCTGTGGGGAAAGTTGAAGCATATTTGCTATCGTGATCCACCGACAATGCCTGACAACATGCGTCAGCGCATTGTCAATGCATGTGCGAACATTACGGAAGGCGAACTACTCGCTGTTGAGAGGAATGTCGTTACAGGTATTGCCAAATTCATTGAGGTTGACGGACATCATTTTTTGCATTAATGCGGTATTTACAGGTAATCACGCTGTAACAGCATGCGTTCTCAGAAATGATAGGTTCACAAAGGTACATGTATCACATTGGAACAACCAAAATAAAATGTTCAAACGTACCTACGTTCTGTATTTTAATTTAAAAAACCTACCCGTTACCAACTGTTCGTCTAAAATTGTGAGCCATATGTTTGTGACTATTACAGCGCCATCTATCACAAAGAGAAAAAAATGGTCCAACTAAAACATTCATATTTCTTTACGTACTACACGAATGTGTAATAAAAAAAGGGGGGGTTCCTTTTTTAAAAAAAAAAACGCAGTTGATATCCGTTTGAACTATGGCAGTGCCATCTAGCGGGCCAAACATAGATCCATCTGGTTTCCCCTTCAAGCTCGACAAGTTTCTTTCTTTGTAGTTTTTCTTTCGTTTGACGCTTATTTCGTGTGATATTTGGCCCGGTCACGATCAATGGACCACCCTGTATAAATATTTTTAGATATGTTTCAACCTGTAATATGTTTACGTTTTACAGTTTTTCAGTAAACAAAACCAACTGATAATGGCACGGAGGTGCCGAAATATGTTTGGCTAATAGGACAAAACAGTGTTTTGCATAGAAAGCGGAACCTGTATCCAATAATTCATTTCACATGCGTGTTGTAGATCCCCGGTCTGAAGCATACAGTTGTGGTGTGCGTACTATAAGACCTTCGGTACACACACCATCAGATTATCTGACTTGTCGCTCTAACGAAGTAGGCGAGTGTCAGCAATATGTCTCGTGGTCTTGTCGTGGCGTGTTTATCTTCCGCCGTTAGGTCAGACGATAGAAATGCCACTTGCACGCTTAGAGTAGCAGATTGACGGTGACCAACTTTAAACAGAATTTGATTAATTTTCACACACATTTATTAAAATAATAACAAGCATAAAAATTACTTAACTTGGTTCTGGATGCTACTTACAATTGACCATCTGAAGTTCCTTTGGTATTGGTACGTTAATCTTATTCTCACATATATCTCTGATACGTGACAAAAGTGTCTATACATTTCTCTTCATGGCTATGTACAGGAATATGATAATCTTATTAGGCGCAGAGTGAAACTTGACTATAGACTAATGCAGACTAATGCAAACTTATGGAGACTGACTAATCGGAGGTCTGTACACTCGTTATAATACCTCGGGCGTTCATGTATCACTGCGCGAGTGTGATCCGCGAGGGGAAAAGATTCTACGTTAGCAGCAACCTCATTGGCTGCATTACATATTAATACGCGGATCGGCGGAAGCAGAATTTGGTCCGTCTCTAAGACAGCGCCATCTCGTAGTGCGGAGACGGACGAGCGCTGCGCCTTCGCTGTTGTGCTTAGCGGGGCGCGCTCTAGTGGGAAAGTTGTGTACGTGCTGACTACACGGAACTATGTACACAACAACAGTAGATAACTAGAGCAGGTTATATTGATAGAGAGTAGGACAGAGGGTGCTGATTGCGTGAAACGGGTAGAAGACTGGACTAACAGGGATAAAGCCACGGTCCGGCAGACAGACGTTCATATAACTGTCCTGCGTGTCGCCAGTGGCTACGTTACCCCCACCCCACCACCTGTCGCAGCGAGGGTGGAAATCTGGGGGTAAGCTTGTTAAAGCGTGCCTGCCGGAAGGCGGGTGAAGACAAAAGAGCGGCGCTTACTCTATCTACTTCCTTTGACGCAAGGCTGGGCGAGAACGTGCGTGGCGCGGCTCGCTTTCCGCGTTTATCCTCCTGCGAGGCTATTCTTTAACGCTGTTAGTCGATCGCTTTGCTGCTCCATTCACACGCCGGAGCGAGATAGCATAACTCGCCTCGTGCTTCCGTAAGCGCCCTGTTCTCCGTCATCTTGTAACGGCCCGTATATAGAGAGTGATAGCATAAAAGGACTAAAACGAGATGCGGTGGCGCGCGGTCGCTCTGCCTATTGGAATTTTACTCACTTAACTTGATGAGTTTCTTAGAACCACGGGCTGCGCTGAGGCGACGTATTATGGTTCAACGTGGAAAACCCGTTGAAAAGACTAGTTGCTCTCTACGCGTCAGGAGAGTGCTTAAAACGTCCCGTTTCTTGGTACTAAGACTGAGGCTACTAACTAAAACAATTTCTTGTCCGCAATCTGAGTGCAATGTTCTCATTTTAACGATACAGGGTGTTACAAAAAGGTACGGCCAAACTTTCAGGAAACATTCCTCACACACAAAGAAAGAAAATATGTTGTGTGGACATGTGTCCGGGAACGCTTACTTTCCATGTTAGAGCTCATTTCATTACTTCTCTTCAAATCACATTAATCATGGAATGGAAACACACACCAACCTAACGTACCAGCGTGACTTCAAACACTTTGTTACAGGAAATGTTCAAAATGTCCTCCGTTAGCGAGGATACATGCATCCACCCTCCGTCGCATGGAATCCCTGATGCGCTGATGCAGCCCTGGAGAATGGCGTATTGTATCACAGCCGTCCACAATACGAGCACGAAGAGTCTCTACATTTGGTACCGTGGTTGCGTAGACAAGAGCTTTCAAATGCCCCCATAAATGAAAGTCAAGAGGGTTGAGGTTAGGAGAGCGTGGAGGCCATGGAATTCGGTCACCGAATCTGTTGTTGAGAAGCGTACGAACACTTCGACTGAAATGTGCAGGAGCTCCATCGTGCATGAACATGTTGTGTCGTACTTGTAAAGGCACATGTTCTAGCAGTACAGGTAGAGTATTCGTATGAAATCATGATAACGTGCTCTATTGAGCGTAGGTGGAAGAACATCACCAACAATTCCTGCCCAAACGTTCACAGAAAATCTTTGTTGATGACGTGATTGCACAAATGCGTGCGGATTCTCGTCAGCCCACACATGTTGATTGTGAAAATTTACAATTTGATCACGTTGGAATGAAGCCTCGTCCGTAAAGAAAACAGTTGCACTGAAATGAAGATTGACGCATTTTTGGATGAACCATTCGCAGATGTGTACCCGTGGAGGCCAATCAGCTGCTGATGGTGCTTGCACACGCTGTACATGGTACGGAAACAACTGGTTCTCCCGTAGCACTCTCCATACAGTGACGTGGTCAACGTTACCTTGTACAGCAGCAACTTCTCTGACGCTGACATTAGGGTTATCGTCAACTGCACGAAGAATTGCCTCGTCCATTGCAGGTGTCCTCGTCGTTCTAGGTCTTCCCCAGTCGCGAGTCATAGGCTGGAATGTTCCGTGCTCCCTAAGACGCCGATCAGTTGCTTCGAACGTCTTCCTGTCGGGACACCTTCGTTCTGGAAATCTATCTCGATACAAACGTACCGCGCCACGGCTATTGCCCCGTGCTAATCCATACATCAAATGAGGATCTGCCAACTCCGCTTTTGTAAACATTGCAGTGACTGCAAAAGGCGACCGCGGTGGCCGTGCGGTTCTAAGCGCTTCAGTCTGGAACCGCGTGACTGCTACGGTCGCAGGTTCGAATCCCGCCTCGGGCATGGGTGTGTGTGCTGTCCTTAGGTTAGTTAGGTTTAAGTAGTTCTAAGTTCTAGGGGACTGATGACCTCAGATGTTAGGTCCCATAGTGCTCAGAGCCATTTGAACCATTTGACTGCAAAACCACATTCGTGATGAACACTAACCTGTTGATACTACGTACTGATGTGCTTGATGCTAGTACTGTAGAGCAATGAGTCGTATGTCAACACAAGCACTGAAGTCAACATTACCTTCCTTCAATTGGGCCAACTGGCGCTGAATCGAGGAGGTACAGTACATACTGAAGAAACTAAAATGAGCTCTAACATGGAAATTAAGCGTTTCCGGACACATGTCCACATAACATCTTTTAATTATTTGTGGCCGGCCGCGGTGGTCTGGCGGTTCTAGGCGCTCAGTCCGGAACCGCGCGACTGCTACGGTCGCAGGTTCGAATCCTGCCTCGGGCATGGATGTGTGTGATGTCCTTAGGTTAGTTAGGTTTAAGTAGTTCTAAGTTCTAGGGGACTGATGACCACAGATGTTAAGTCCCATAGTGCTCAGAGCCATTTGAACCATTTTTGAATTATTTGTGTGTGAGGAATGTTTCCTGAAAGTTTGGCGGTACCTTTTTGTAACACCCTGTATACAAGCTGCTGTGAAGTCCAACCTACAGTTCTTGACCGATAAACGAGTACTTGTTTGTTGCAGTATCACGTTCATTCTCGTAAGCACATTATTCCAAACCTTTTTATTTATATTTATTTATTGCTGTCTTCTTACCCTGACAAGATTACACGCAGCCGACCGTCTCTTACACCTAATTAAGATTCTACATATTTTGCATTACATACAGGGTCTTCTTCTGCTTTCGCTTACGCCATAGTCCCGCAGCGATCGCAGGGTCGGCGTGGTTACAACGGATTTGGCAATGTTAGTTGTAGGGATGGCCACACACCCTTCCTGCTGCCACCCCATACCAATTGGTTGTTGTACGACAGTTCATTAAAAAATTGGTTCTTGTCACTGTTTTACACGTGTGCCTTAACAAGGTCTTTCTTTTTAATGAACGTTTTTACATCTATCGCAAATGTTTGTCTTCTCTTTCTAAATGGCCTCCTTCAGTCTCTATGCAGGCCATGACCGTAGTAATATGCCTGAACGGAAAGTTACATTCTTCTTTGGAGCCACTGACAAAATATAGCGGCGCTTTAAAATTGTCCACTGCAACTGCCCTGGCAACTTCCAGAGACCTAAGTAGGTTACTGTTTCATAGTTTATTGCCTTATCAAACTATGCTCTGACAGATTCTTTTACAGCCTTCAGTGTTGATGTTTTGTTTCCTTTGAAGTGGCCTGGGTCTTGCCTCTTGCGCGTCACGTTATCTAAAAGTTTATTGCAGTTGTATTTCGAACGGATGGCAGATATAATACTTCATAAGTTTTCTGTGCAAACAATATCCGTGATTAAAATTGCCCAATGCTTGGTCATCAGTACGCTGTAGCACATTGTGTCATCGTGTTATTTGGGAGGTGAAGGTCGGTATTCAATGTGGCTGGCAGTACCTTCATTTGCTGGTGGAGCCAACTGTCAGTTCCTTCATTAGCTGGCGAGGCCAATGTTTGGTCACCAGTACACTGTAACACATTGGGTTGTGGTGTTTTTGGGTGTGAAGGTCCGTATTCACTTTGACAATGTTTGGTCATCAGTTCACCGTAGTACATTGGGTCGCGGTGTTTCTGGGGGGTGAAGGTCTGTGTTCACTTTGGCAGTTCCTTCATTTGCTGGCGAGTACGTTCCAGAACTATTGGAACTGTCATTTCCCTTTGCAGTTTCTAATTCGCCATCAGACTCACAATCACTTTTCCTATCCAATCTGTCAGTATGAAATTCTATTGACTCACCATAGCATTTTTTTGTCTTATGAAGTCACATAACGTGCTTGCGAACGGCCCATCCTCTACTCCAATTAGGTCCTCATTATTCGGTGTGTAGGTTATCGTGTACCTTTCCGTGCAGCAGGTTCACAGGAATAACTGGCTTCAGCCTACTCATGTTTGTCAGCACGTGTACTTCAGCACTGCAAACTCCAACGGTCCTAGTTCGTACTGTCACTGACCTCCAGATGGTGCTAGCGGCTGCACGCGTAGTTTTACAGAGGGGGGCCCACGGGAAATACGGGCATCGCAACGAGCTAGTCGGCTTTTCCGCCTCACTTCAGAAATGCTCGGATCTGTGTACAGTGCGTTATGTAACGGGAAAGTTACCCACTAAAGGTCTTAAATTTGTCGTGTGCTATCGAAAGCTCTCATGTATTGAAATGCGCAGTGAAGAATTGTTAAAGTCGTCTGAAATAGCTAATTCCTCCCTGCCGGAGACGGCTGCTGGCGCTCCTATGACCTGAAGTGTCACGTGCTGTGACGTACGCGCCACAGCCTATCTTCCTCGTGGGCCGCATTTTACTGACGAATGATGTTGATAGCTGTTCAGACAGTTACAACATCCTATTTTAAACGCGTTGCCACTTGGTTTTAACTGTTCACACTGGGGTAC
Source organism: Schistocerca nitens (assembly GCF_023898315.1). Classification (NCBI taxonomy): domain Eukaryota; kingdom Metazoa; phylum Arthropoda; class Insecta; order Orthoptera; family Acrididae; genus Schistocerca; species Schistocerca nitens. Next base: position 124,628,555 of record NC_064623.1, read on the forward strand.
TTCACTTGTTACTATTTTACGGAAAGCAAATCAACTGAAAATTCTTCGTCTTCATCCGATATAGCATAGGGTATAGAAATAAACATTCTGCTACTACGGTCCTTAAACTGGCTACTAAACATTAATCACATTATATCCCTGTATGACTCACTTCTCCAATACGCAATATTATTCACACTGTCACTCATCAATGGCATATTTCAAGTTTCATAATTTTCGTGTGTGATGCATTCATGCCGTCACTAACTTTAAGGGTGTATGAAATGCCCTATGCTTACAGTTTTAAATTGAATCAAAAGCCAGGAACATTTTCTAATGAGTTATTGGGACTATACTCTTGAATTTTCACAGAACACGGATCACATTCTCCGTTTATCTATTGAATTAATCATTTCATTTCATTTTTGAGACATTTCATTTTTTCTAAATGTTAAAAATTTTGTACATTTTAATAAGTATTTGAAAGTACAAATCTCTTGATACAAAATAATTTCACAAATCTTTTAAGTCAGATACATTAGATGGGCTTGAAGAACAACTCCTGATATTTTCATCTTCCTACTGTCTCTGAGAAAATGTACGTTATACACAGAAAAATTAAAGTTATGGGAAATGAACGTCAAAGCTTTTACTTCAGTGCATGCTTGTTCCATAGCTAGTATCATCAGGATCGTCCAACAGTTTCCAGCTCAATATCTGTGCCGTTCCTTGTCCAAGCAAAGTATAGCTACTGCAGTGCGTAATCCTACGCAGATTCCCATCTTCTGCTAATCTTTGGACTTTGTTACATTGCGATAATTGCGTGATGAAACTCAAAAGTGAGTGTTTACACCTACAAGCAAAGTTTTAGGTAGTATTTTCCGTATCACATGGTTCACACACTCATTTGGATTTTGAGTTTGGCCATGAAAACACTTCTTTAGTGGACTAATATCTGTGAGGTCTGGGACTATAGGTTTTATTTCGTCCAATATGACAGGTGGCAAGTGATGAGTGTGATCGTGTTGTTGTTTAGTTACCTTGCCTCTGTTGTACTTCCACCAGCTATCTTTTCCTTTAGGACATAGCCCACGTTGGGGATTCTCATTGCTTGAAGCTGCGTGGAAAAAAAAAAAAAAGAAAGACAGATCGCAAACTGATCTTCACATTAATCCTAACTCTGCTGTATTCCGTCTGACTGACCATAGAACTTCTGAATATGCATTATAGCAACATTTGTCAGTATGTTTTTCCCATTTAATATTTCTCTAGCCCTCAGTTTCTTGCTTTCATGCCAGTTTTGAGCCGTCGAAATCTTGATCCCATTCTTTTCTGAAAGTGACAAACACTCTCTAGTGTGCAGACATTCACATTGTCCACATAGGATCCCATTTTCTCAATTTCTTCGGATGCTTTTGAGTCACCATCTTGTGTATCTAACGTTGTACCATTTTACTAACAAGGGGAGGCCGCCAATTGTGAAATTCAGATTCGATTCATATTGCGCATAATAAAAGCTCATGGCCAGAGGTGTAATGTGGCAAAGCACCAAGATGCACTTCTCAGCCGTTGTCGAGAAAATTGACAGTTAAAAGAAACCGTTGCGGTGAAATACCCTCTACGATTAATAATTTTCTACAGCGTCGTGGTGCAGCGGCAAGCGCTGGGGTTCGTAATCCGAAGGTCGCCGCATCGAATCTCGCGCCATGCAACGTTTTTTTTAGTATTTGTCTTTTGTAATTCAAATATATATATATATATATATATATATATATATATATATATTATAGTTCCCGGCAATCAGTTGCAACAATTATGCATATAATAAGTTGTTGAAAGTCGTTTGTCGTGGAAAAACTGGCGACTTCGAACATAATTATGTTTTCCGCAAACAAAGTTGTATTTCACAAATGTTATTAATTGTATTCGTAATGTTAACCACGTATAGTTAACGGAAGAGGTAGAAACGATATTCCGAAACGAATACGTATAGCGTAAGACAAACGTTCGAAATAGAATAGAGACCCAACGAACACAAATTTGCTGTGGCAGGTATGAAATATAAACTACGTTACTCGCTCGTTACACTTGAAGGACAGATGTTGAATGGGCCGAAACGAGCCGCCGCATAACAGCGTAGTTGCCTGCTAACTTCGAAAGAAGGTAGATGCGGTCCCTAGCGCAACTTATAACATCGTCGAAAATCATTGCGGACGGGAGAGCTTTGGTACACCCTGTTAAACAAACGGAAAAATGGAGGCGGTACAATTGGAGAGCGATCCGCCTTCACCAACATGCATAAGCAATTCATTATATATATATGAATTACAAAAAACTAATAATAAAAAAAAATTGCATGGCGCGAGTTTCGATCCGGCGACCTTCGAATAACTAACCCGAGATCTTACCGCTGCGCCACGACGCTGTAGAAGGCTGTTAATCGTAGAGAGTATTTCACCACAACGGTTTCTTTTAAGTGTCGATTTTCTCGACAACGGCTGAGAAGTGCATCTTGGTGCTTTGCCACATTACACCTCTGGCCATGAGCTTTTATTATGCGCTGTATGAATCGAATCTGAATTTCACAATTGGCGGCCTCCCCTTGGAAGAGTTGATATGTACTTCTTACTCGAGCAACTTCCGCACCACCGCTTGTACCATAATAATTTGCTATGCACTCATCCTCATAATAACTATTCATTTCATCTGCAATGCTTGGAAAGTATTTCCATATCAAATATCTTACGAATGCCCACACATGTAGCTGTTACAACACCAATGTGTGACCACGCTTCTGCCAGCTTCCATCAAAAGCTATGGACAAGTCCCTGTTATTATTATTTTCAACGATGTCTTCGTGAACCGCATCTTTCATTTTTTCCTGTGCTACATCTCCAACAGTAGAGCCTATTGCAATGATGTGTTTGTCAAATTTTGAGGGTGAAACAGGGAAGTTCATCACACCACATCTGCAGCCCTACCCTCACCTATAGACATAAATCAGTCTAATGTTTCTATCTTATAATTTACCTGTACATGTAGTAACAAGTGAAGGACTGAAAAAGGCACTTTTTTTTTGAATAATTGCACATCAACACTAATTCACAAACAAGTCCCAAATGTATGTTAGTTTCAGTGAAACATCACATTTTCCACGTTTTTACACTTTTTCCGGCAGATATTGTTCTCCAAATCATCTGATAACAAAGACACATTAATTATCTCATATTTTGTAGTCCGAGCGTTTAGTTTCTTGTACTGTTCTTCATCCCAGCTAGTTTTCTTTCTGAAGCATTCCAGGAGCAGTGGTAACAGCATCACTGAGTGTTTCGCACTATAGAGGTTTGACGCTACTGGGACGTGCAGTACTGATGTAGAAGATAAATCAGACGAGTTCTGAGTACTCTTTACTTTCTTGCCCCAATGTACACGGTTTTTAAATACTTTCAGACCAGATCTTGACATGTTAAAGGGAAGAAAACTCAAAACTTCACCAAGTATGACTTTCGCAACAAGCACATCTGTTTACTGCAAAGGAAACAGTGCAAACAGTGCAAATGGTGCATAATCGATTGTCAGCTGTCTTGTAGTGTAGCCAACAGAAACGATAACTTTCTTGAGCACAATTACATCTCTGGCAATGAAGGCTATTTCAGGCATTTTCCATGTATCATAAACATGGTGTGGAACATCGTGTCCCCCATTCAGAAAAAATTGATTTAAAATATTTCTATGCACGTCAGCTCAATATTTTATGCACAATTTTAAGTGGGAGACTCTAAATATATTGAAAATGCATTTTCAGAAAAATCTATTTTCTCACTTCATTCCGTATACCCTTAACACTATAAAAAACGAGAATAATAACATCAAACAACTGAAAATCATGAAAATATTATGTAATGTTAACTTTAATAAAGAAAATACTATCTAATGAAGCATGTAGTGACAAAATTTTTAGTTTAGGCCATCCTCTCAAGTATTTACAAAACCGTTTATACGTATCACAGTGTACTTTTAATGGGACGCTATAAAACTTGTATTTTACGGAAAGTTAAATATCTCCGAAAATATTTGACCTACATCTACATGGTTACTCTGCAATTTACACTTAAGTGCCTGGCAGAGGGTTCATCGAACCATTTTCATACTGCTTCTCTACCATTCCAATCTCGAATGTCGCGTGAGAAAAAGGAACACCTAAATCTTTCCGTTCGAGCTCTGATTTCTCTTATTTTATTATGATGATCATTTCTAAGTAGGAGAGTGTCAACAAAATATTTTCGCATTTGGAAGAGAAAGTTGGTGATTGAAAGTAAAGACCTGAAAGTAAAGATTTGAAGCGATCAACTATTCTTGGACTAAAGGGTTAGACTATACAAAATTTAATAGCGATCGATACACGGGAAATGAGTTTATTAATTCACAGGTCGGTGAATAATTTAAGTGGTCTACAAAGTGTAAAAGCACGTGACTGGGACTGGAATGTGCGTGCATAGGACAAGAGGTCGCAGCTTCTCAGTGTGGAAACGCGTCCTTCAGAGCACTGGGACAGATCTTACTGCTTCCTCATCGCCAATCCATGTCGCTACGACACAAAGAATCATACAGACAAAATACCTTCATTCGTCTTCAAAGTAACCTCCGTAGAGTACAACAAGACAGCAGTGGTAATGTTAGTAAAATTGCTGAAAATTGTCAACGAAGAAGATTTTTAGAAGTGATAGAAGCATTTGCGTCACACTGCGTGAATCTCTGTCCACGGTGCAAGTAGGTAGCTGTGTTCTGTGACCGCGATTAGAGGTCTGCCAGAATAAGGAAAAATGTTATGCGTTGGTCGCAAGTCCGCAACCAAATCCTTATCTACAACCGCAACCGCGCGTGTGAAAATAATGCAAACCGTTTTAACCCGTTAGATACGCTGCAGTTCTGACAGTAGGCCAAGGCCGTCCATGTTCTTGAAATATTCCTTCTGTTATAGTTTTCTGTGATACCTCCGAAGGATTTTGTGAAATTTTCTGCACAATGTTTCTTCAAATTGGGAACTGAAATGGAGTCCTGTACCAAGTTGCCGTCACAGTTAAATCGTTGCCATACACAAGCCGTAAAGGGTAACTGTTTACAACGTATCACAGTGGCGTAAGGTGCCCCGAGACGAATAGTTTGCCATGAGACACTTGGGATCTGTCACGCTGCAAAACAACCTCTCTTTGGCATACAAGGCCACGCAAGGCAGAGCGCGTCCGCACCGCTCGAGACTTTTAATGTCCTCTTGCCATCTTATGCCACAGGCTTTCGTTAACGTGAGGAAGCTAACCTTTCCCGTGAGGGTAATGAAAGGTAAAGACTTCTGAACAAGTCACGCAAAAACTAATTGTAATTCTATTTAAAATTAACCCTTACAAGCACAGAAACAGCACGATTTAATTTTTAATTTTACGTTGTTAAAATTAACAAAACTGTGAGGTCAAATTTACTCAAACATCGGAGTCTAGATTTTCCAGGTGTAGGAGGAGTTTGAATACTTCCCGGGTATTCAGATAGATGGCGTCGCCACGGAAGCTCCTGAATAATTTATTTATAACTGTACGACCGATTTCGGTCGGAGACTAATTTCCAGTGCAAATATTTGCTGACAGCAGGTGTTACATATAAAATGTGACCATAATTAAACTTCAGTTTCAAAACGCTATGGAAACAGAACCACTGCTCAGAATGACGTAAAATTTGAACAACATATTATTGACGTTGAGGAAATTGTCATGGAATAAAAAATTACGAAAATTTTAACAACAAACGACGCCGTCCTAAATGCTGTCTGCCATAAATGGCAGTTAAATCTTAATACGACGACTATGGTTTAAGTTACACATTACACCATCCGCGCTGTTCAATGTACATGACCACACACGTTCGGCAGTCAACAGTTGGTTATACACGCCCGTCCATCTCTTCGAGGTCGTACCATATCGGATGGGAAAAGCCGATCTTTAATTTTCCTGAAGCCAAAAACTGCATAAAAAGCAAAATGACATTTACGTCTAACTGTCCTGAGACTGGCGCAAGACAAATTGCAATCCAACGTTTTCTGCCACAAGGTGAAATCGAGAAACTTGCTGTTCCACAACATATCTGAGCGTCTCGGGGCTCAATTACAAAATGCACTGTGCAATACATGTCTTCAGTTCAGCTATGTTCATAACTGGAGCACTAAACACAACATCTATAACTCCGCAGCCATAAGTCGTACAGATCAAGATCAGGTGATCTGGACAGCCAGGCTGTCAGAAAATGACAGCAGATAATTCCAGCGTTTCCGAAATGCCTCTGCAGCAGCAGCTTCACTCACTGTACAATGAGTGAACAAGTACCATCTTGCATAAAAATGGTGCTACCCACACATCCACGCCGTTTGTAGTAGACGTCGCTCTAAATGATACTTGTCGTATCATCACCGGGTGCCTGGAGCCTACTGCTCTGGATAAACTGTACAGCCTCCCCCCGACATCCGCCGAGAGGTTGCAGCAAAAAGTGAGAAGAAAAATTCAGAAACTTCCGAAGCTCACCCCCTATATGACTATCAACCAGCAAATCCACGATTAAAATCCAGAAAGAGCTTCCTCAAATCTACCAAAGCTCTAGTTGGGGCACCACAGCAATGCCGAATCGATCTATGGCGTGCAAGGCTTACCACTACTGTGGGATGGATTACATCAAGCGAAACATTACAACGCGGCTACACAGAAAATTGGAGTACATGGAGATCCTTCAACACATTACGCTCGGGTGTCACGAAACGTAAGAGCAAATTGACTAAATGGGGTTTCCAAGAGGAGCCGCCTCTCTGTGAGTGTGGAGCAACGCAGACGACCTTCCATCTGATACAGTGTACGAAATGTCCAGCAACATGCACAACAGATGACATGCTACATGCAACGCCAAACGCAATAGAGGTCGCTAACTTCTGGAAACAAAAGTGTAAATAATTGTCTTGTAAATATATATACACAGCCAACGGCCTTGCCGCAGTGGTAACACCGGTTCCCTTCAGATCACCGAAGTTAAGCGCTGTCGGGTTGGGCTAGTACTTGGATGGGTGACCATCCGGTCTGCGGAGTGCTGCTGACAAGCGGGGTATACTCAGCCCTTGTGAGGCAAACTGAGGAGCTACTTGATTGAGAAGTAGCGGCTCCGGTCTCGAAAACTGACATACGGCCGCGAGAGCGGTGTGCTGACCACATGCCTCTCCATATCCGCATCCAGTGACGCCTGAGAGCTGATGATGACACGGTGGCCGGTCGGTACCGTTGAGCCTTCATGGCCTGTTCGGGTGGGGAGCTAAATATCTATACACACGACATGTAAATATTGTACATTATTTTATACATCGTAAATGCTTCTGACACAAATAAATAAATAATCCACGCTGTTGAAGAGTTGGAATGACGTTGGTATGCAAGAGACTCACAAAGCGTTTATCCTTTACGCTGCAGGTAACAGGACCCGCAGAACTCATCTCCTCGACAAAATACCACTCTACCATAAACGATGCCGTGATCTCGCACCACACAGCCACCTTTGGAGAGTAAACTGATACAGGTTGACGAATTGTTCATTGCCCATATGCTGCAGTTGTGCGTATTGACATGTTCTTGGAAATGGAAATGGGCTTCGTCTATCCACAGAATGTTCCATGGTCATTCATTGTCCACTTCCATGCGAACAAGAAATTCCAGAACGAACGCTGGTCTCACTGGCAGATCAGCAGGAACCAACTTCTGAACATAGGTGATTTTGTATGGACAGCAATGCAGTACGTTTCGTAGGATTTTATACACAGTGCTCGCATGCATTTCGAATGTTCGGACAATTCATCGTGTACTGCATGTTTTCACATGGCCCCTCGACTCCTCTGCCAGTGCTGTCGCCAAATGTTCGGTAGACGTCGAATCAGCTACTTTTCTCCCTGCCTGCCGAATTTTTTGGGAAGCCTCGAGCTCTGAAATGTTCTGTGATGGACACAAAAGCACTTCTCTTAGTTTAGCTGAGACCCCTGGGTGGACATGCTGTAATGTTCGGCTCTTGAAGGTAATGATCTTTGTGATAAATCTGTTCTGCACTTTAGGCCTGCTTCCTAAAGTGGCTGTGAGAAACACGGTTTGGGAGCGTAACGTTTTTCCTCCCCGCGCGGAAATTTACGAGTCACGAATTGGCTGCTTCTGGACCAGGGAAGATATTGTTATCAATTTTCGTTAGGAATAACCGGAGGTAGAGCAGATGAGCTAGAGGGAAAACATGGCGCTCATGAAGTCTTGTGACTGGCATGATACCTGTGTTGCGGGCGATTTGAAGTTTACCAAGTTTTGATGGAAAGGGATGAGGGGAGAAATTGGACTTCTGATTCAGAATCCGGTCTGGAGAGGACTCTTGTTACGAGTGGCTTGCACTTGAGACTCTCGTTCTGAGCATGACTATGACTGGGGAGCCTGTGGTGAAGTCTTAGCTGTACTGACGGTTGAGACTTCAGTCATCTCGGACAACTTGCTGTGCTGAGGACAGTCTTATTTGTATCCAATCTGTTGCCATGACGTTTGATCTCGTAGTGCACACACATATATGCGAGTCAAAGTGGTCCATAGGGTGACCAGCGAACGGGAGTATCACACACTGGAATCTGTCGAGATTTCAGGTTTCCATTAGAGAGTAATTCCGATCCATCTGACAGGTCGCCTGTCCGCGACTTTACATATTTCGTCATTGCAGTAAATTACAAAATGGTTCAAATGGCTCTGACAAGGGAACCTCCCCATCGCACCCCCCTCAGATTTAGTTATAAATTGACACAGTGGATAGGCCTTGAAAAACTGAACACAGATCAATCGAGAAAACAGGAAGAAGTTGTGTGGAACTATGAAAAAATAAGCAAAATATACAAACTGAGTAGTCCAAGTGTAAGATATGCAACATCAAGATATATATATATATATATATATATATATATATATATATATATATATATATATATATATATATATATATGCTGAGGAGCGCCGTGGTCATGTGGTTAGAGTAACTGCGGAACGAGAGGTCCTTCGTTCGAGTCCTCCCTCGAGTAAAAATTTTACTTACTTTGTTTTCGCAAAGTTACGATCTAACCGTTCATTCATTGACGTCTCTGTTCACTGTAATAAGTTTAGTGCCTGTGTTTTGCGACCGCACCGCAAAACCGTGCGATTAGTAGACGAAATGACGTGCCTCTCCAGAAGGAACCGAAAACATTTGATCGCAAATTCATAGGTCAACCGATTCCTCCACAGGAAAACACGACTGAAATATTCTATACGACACTGGTGACGGCATGTGCGTCACATTACAGGAATATGTTGTCGACCCACCTAACTTGCGCACTTGGCGAATGGGTAAAAAGATTCTTCTACCTCGCCCGATTTAGGTTTTCTTGTGGATGTGATAAACACTCCCAAAAAAGTGATGAAAACATAAGAGTTTGTCACATAAACGGCAACAAATGAATGCAACAGTTTCACAGTCGCACAGTTTTCCCTGTGCTCTGTCAAAACATACGTTTTTAACGGTTTCAAGTTTTTCCGTGTGTAGACCGTCAAATCCTGCATGTGTCCAAGCAAATCTGAACATGTCCTGGAATTTTGGAGAGCGAAGTTGATCATGTCTGAGTGCATGAACTTTTCACTCGAAGGAGGATTGAACCAGGGACCTTCAGTTCCGAAGCTGCTTACGGTAACCACGGGACCACGGTGCTCCTCGGTGTACACGTACCTTGATGTGGCTTATCTTGGACACGGACTACTCAGTTTGCATATTTTGCTTATTTTTTTCATAGTTCCATACAACTTCTTCCTGTTTTCTCAATTGATCTGTGTTCAGTTTTTCATGGCCTATCCCTGTGCCAACTTACAACTAAATCTGATTGGGGTGCGATGGGGAGGTTCCCTTGTGAGCACTATGGGACTTAACATCTGAGGTCATCAGTCCCCTAGAACTTAGAACTACTTAAACCTAACTAACCTAAGAACATCACACACATCCATGCCCGAGGCAGAATTCGAAGTTGTGACCGTAGCGGTCGCGCGGTGCCAGACTGGAGTGCCTAGAACCGCTCGGTCACTGCGGACGGCAACGAATTACAGGCGTCGCGCATCACTACTCCAAAGACACTTGCACCATGATCGTCCCCTGGGACAGTTCTACGCATCGAGAAAGGAGTATGGTATTGCTGGACCCTCTTGTTAGGGCAAACATAATCGCAGTCTCGCCACTTGTTCTCGGCTGAACCAACGTAGTTTATGATGTGTCGGCAGAAGTGCCAACACCGTGTTGTTTGAGGAAGCCGAAATGCACGCTATAAGCTCACGCAGGATGGCGTGAGGTCTGAAACAGGATACTTAATGAATGCTATAAAGAAAAGTACGTAGCTGCTGGAATACTTAACTTTAATCAACAATTGGTGAACACTGGTCTTGTTACTGTACATGCTTCATTAGATACATAGCAAAGGATAAATGGCGCCTTGCTAGGTCGTAGCAATTGACTAAGCTGAAGGCTATGCTAACTATCGTCTCGGCTAATGAGAGCGTAATTCTCAGTGAACCTTTCCTAGCAATGTCGGCTGTACAACTGGGGCGAGTGCTAGTGAGTCTTTCGAGACCGGCCGTGTGGTGGCGCTCGGTCTGCGATCACTGACAGTGGCGACACGCGGGTCCGACATGTACTAATGGACCGCGGCCGATTTAAAGCTACCACCTAGCAAGTGTGGTGTCTGGCGGTGACACCACAGTTTATCTGCTGTGTAAAATAAATCCATCAAAGGCAACTCAGCATTAGGTATTTTCAGATTGTGTTACCCATATTTTGAAACAGGGTAAATAGATTAAACAGATAAACCTTAGTCTCTGCCAACCAAACGGCATCCGGTGGTCTGGTAATTATCCGTTGCTTCTATTTGTGTTGCCAACAATTCATTATTTATTTGTCGTTTCACTTAACTTGCATTTCTTATAAAACATTAATCCTATATTGATATATTAATCACCCATCACCAATTGATTACAATAATGACATGACCGCCGGCCGCGGTGGCCGCTACAGTCCGGAACCGCGTGACTGCTACGGTCGCAGGTTCGAATCCTGCCTCGGGCATGTATGTGTGCGATGTGCTTAGGTTATTTAGGTTTAAGTAATTCTAAGTTCTAGGGGACTGATGACCTAAGGTGTTAAGTCCCATAGTGTTCAGAGCTTCTCTCAGCATTCGAATTTTATTTAAGATTCTGGTAATAGTGATAACCTCCAATGGAGGCTATAAATAACAACCGCTATCAGAGTGCGCAATTAGTTTAGCAGAAGCATGGCCAGGTAGACAAGTAAAAAAATGACTCTGAGCACTATGGGACTTAACATCTGTGGTCATCAGTCCCCTAGAACTTAGAACTACTTAAACCTAACTAACCTAAGGACATCACACACATCCATGCCCGAGGCAGGATTCGAACCTGCGACCGTAGCAGTCGCGCGGTTCCGGACTGAGCGCCTAGAACCGCGAGACCACCGCGGCCAGCAGACAAGTAAAAGGCTTATAAGTTAAAAAGTTATTGCTTACAGTCGCCTGCAGTCTTTCAAATCAAAGCACAAGACCATTGTTGTAGTGTTGTAAAGTGGTGGCTTCATGGTCTGGGAAGACGATGGCAGCCCGCAAAGCACTGTGCTTACCCTGCCAAACCACGTCATACCGCATCTGGATGGCGCCAAACGGCAGAGGATGACATGGCAACCGGTCGGCGTCTTGTTCTGATTGCAGTTATACAGGGTGTTCGGAAATTCCCATTACAAAGGTCTAAGACTTGTAGACGGGAGTGAATACGTAATATTCTGAATTCGAAACCGTGTCTAGAAATGTACCGTTTCCGTGCTGCAACCATTTGAAAACATATTGGTAACGCGGCCACTTTTTCAAGTATTTGATTTGTTGTGACCCAGAATATCGCTTCTTTTACAGTCCCTCTCATTAATAGCCAAAGAAATTGCTTGTGTATTCATTGACAGGCTCTCTTCAACGTGAAGCAGTACAGCCTCTTTAATTCGGGTGTGCGGCATCTCCTTGGCAACAGCCACGCGTGTTGAAGGTGAAGGTATTCGTTCTCGGAGCCTTTGTGTAACTGTAGCGAAAAGGGTAAGATGCATGGGTCGGGTGCATCGGTTCGACTGGCAAACCTCCTCTACCTGATAGCTCCGACTGCTACCTGCCAGCCCACACTCCATCAGACACTAGGGTCGGTGGTAACATGTAGTCTCACTAAATATGGATTTGATCAGCACAAGCTACACAATGGGTTACAGTAAAAGAAACTTCCCACCTTAAAATAGACTGGGATTAACAATCACTGTGGATTTTAGCAAGAAATGTCTGCAATCAGTTTCCCTAGTACAGCTGGAGCAAATTTGCTTATCTCACGGCTTCTAAAGATATCCCATAGCTATTGTCTCACTTGGTTTCTGCTCTGTCGACCGCGAGCTCTAACGCTTGTGCCATAAACAGTGCGTAATAATGTGGCAAGTGGGTAAGTTTAAACTGCTAATCATAATACTAGTCGTAAAACGTAAGGATTCGAAATAATTTTGTTTTATTTCATTAATTGCAAAATTAGTAAAACTGTTCCTAGAGTCAGTCTACAGCTAATACTCGTAACAAGATTCCAGTCATTAATCATTACTTTCCAAGCGTCACAAAAGCCACGAAAATGCTTCACTATATCTCAGAATCAACATGAGATCGTACAAATATGTTTTTCGAGGCAACTTTAACAATTACTTCCGTCTTTATGCGAAGTTGCACTACACACATTAGTTCCCATGTTGCCACCTCGAAAACCGATTGTAATCTGCCTTCAGTCAACAGAACATAACGCAAGTACATCAACGGAGGCAGTTTTTGAAGAAAGTGTTGTGTGTTTACATGAGATTAGATTGTATATACAGATTCATGTAGTAGCTACTTGGAAACCGATCGCTTACGTAGTGGGCTATGTTAGCCTGCCCTGTCGGGGGCACTTGCTATTAGCCCATCCCTCCCATCAATAAGCATTGACAGTACGTGACATCTGTTATTGTCATTTCATGATGGACTGAGTGATACTGAAATTATTATTAACACGTTGTCAGTGCAAGTAAGTCATCACCATGGTTGGAGGTGTATATTAATATTCAAACAGTAAATATAAATAATAAGAGATCCGTTTGTTGGTGCTAGCGTGGTAGGTACTCTAAGGCTCTTGCTCGTCCGACCAATCTCACGTTACTTGAATATCTGGCGCGTTGTTTGGTGAGTCTGCGATGTGATCCTACCTACTCGCTAGTCTCCCGTAACAAAGTCTTCCAATACCGTGCATTAAAATACAGTAACAAATGAATGTAATATGGATGGGCGGGGAAGGGGCATAAACGCCACACAGACAGACAGGATTGGCCCGCAGTCCACACGCTACCCAACACATATGCGAGCAAGTCGGTGGACTGGTCGGGCTGTCAATGAATGGTTGTAGGAGCACAGCCTACAGTTTCGCTACGAGCCTGGGAGCAGTGTGAAAAGCAACCGGATTGCGCAGACACAGTTAAGCTGCACGTACTGGCGCTAATGGTTTTAGCCAGCCCACAGTTGCCACTTAGATATTTGCTGTTTCCTGAGACACCTCGATGTTGCCAAGTCTGAAAAGTTTACTTCAGGCCGTGACAAACCGAGAGATCAGCAGCGATAGGCCGACAATATTAAAATACTGTCTAGTGAGAGAGCAAAGCTGCGGCATTCCTTTCATTAGTCAGCTGTGCAGTATTGTAGAGAAGTGATAGTTTGACAAGAATCCGCTATGAGACTTCTTGGCAGATTAAAACTGTGTGCCGGACCGAGACTCGAACTCAGGACCTTCTGTATGGTTTCGCAGTTTGGAAGGTAGGAGACGAGATACTGGCAGAAGTGAAGCTGTTGGGCCGGGCCGTGAGTCGTGCTTGGGTAGCTCAGATGGTAGAGCACTTGCCCGCGAAAAGCAAAGGTCCCGAGTTCGAGTCTCCGTCCGGTACACAGTTTTAATCTGTCGGGAAATTTCATATCAGCGCACACTCCGCTGCAGAGTGAAAATCTCATTCTGGAAGAATCTACTGATATTTTTCACCTGAGATAAATTTTTTGGCTGGCGCTAAAGCTACTCAACCTTTAGGAAGAGGGAGAGCATCGAGCCTTTGAAGTGGGCTGGAGAAACGTTACTTGGCATTCTGGTGCCGGTTCCGATTCTGACCACCATCCATCTGGGGTGAGGATCCGGATGGAAACTTTCAGGTTCCTGCTTTAGATGGAAGTTTTGCGGAGTTTTATTTTGATTGGTAAGAGGACGTTCCCCACTGGCAGTGTTTGGAGTGCTTGCTTCATTTAATAGGGGCGATTAAGTTCTGATTGCTGCGAGCGAGATAGAGACTTAATGCAGTATTCATTGGCTGTAGCTCAGTACAGTTATGTTTCCTTTGAAAGTTAGCTGCATTACAGTAAGGCTTGTGGCAACCATCGATCATATGAGGGGCGTTCACAACAGGTCCTTCTTTATCGGCCAGTTTCGATTGAAGAAATGCTTAATTTTTGCAATATTCCCACTTCACTCCCTCTAGTTTCATTAGGTGACGGTGCTATACGTATCATTCAGAATGGCGTCTGTAACAGAGGCGTGTTACAAGGGGAGAACTGTCACTGCGTTTCTTTTGGCAGAAAACCAGAGCGTCGTAGGTATTCATAGGCGCTTGCAAAATGTTCAAATGTGTGTCAGTTCCTAAGGTCATCCGTCCCTAAACTTACACACTACTTTAAACTAACTTATGCTAAGAAAACCACACACACACATGCAAGAGGGACGAATCGCACCTTCGGCGGGAGTGGTCGCGCAGTCCACGACATGGCGCCTCAAACTACGCGGCCACTTCGCGCGGCTTGAAAAATGACTACGGAGACCTGGCAGTGAACAGAAGCGCGGTGAGTTATTGGGCAAGGCTTCTGTCATCATCTCAACAAGGTCGCGCAAACCTGTCCAGTCTCACGTGTGCCGGTCGGCCGCACACAGCTGTACAATTTTGGAACGTGTGGACACTCTCATTAGAGGTGATCGACTGATCTCAAACACCTCACTGCTCAACTGGACGCCTCTGTTGGTAGTGTAGTACTGACATAGCCGTCCACCAGCTGGTGTTCTCAAAGATGTACGCCTGCAGGGCTCCTCACCACCTGACAGAAGACCGTAAGGAGCAACGAAGCGGAATTGCTTGCGCGTTGCGAGGCTGATCGTCACAATCTTTTGTCGAATATCGAACATCGTCGCAGACGACGAAACATGTGTCCAACACTTCGAATCGGAAACGAAACGGCAATCCGTAGACTGGCGCCCACCACCTCTCCCCCCCCCCCCCCCCCCCGTAGAAAATGTTCAAAGCCGCGCCGTCAGCCACCAAAGTGGTGGCGACCGTCTTCTTGGACTCTGAAGGTGTTATTCTTTTTGATGTCCTCCTCCATGGTGTAACGATCAACTCTTAAGTGTACTGTGCTACTCTCACGAAACTAAAGAAACGACCTCAGCGTGTCCGTCGCCACAAACATGGAATCCAAATTCTCCTTCTCCATGCTTAGGGCCTCACACAATTCTTCGCACTTGAAAGGAGCTTACAAAACTTCATTGTCACTCTTTACAAAGACGCACTACACGCGGCCGTAGGATTGTCTGCAGGGCACATGGCGATGACGTTGCATTTATTGTCAAAGACAACGACGAGATGGAGAAAGCACTCGACATAACAAACAAATATGAACTAATATCTGGTGCGAAAGTGAATAGAAATAAGTCTGGCTTAATGAATATTGGAAGCGGATTAGGAGTTCCTATTCATGGAACAATAAAGGAAACTGTCACCATGACATGTCTTGGGGTGGAATATCCGACACACCGTTGCAGTTAATTACAGAAGAATCCTCACCACCATCGGTGCCTGTGTACGCCAGCACAGTCTCTATACCCTTCATGAGATGAAAAAGAGTGGCTCTCGTGAACATGTATTTATCCTCTAAAATAAATTACGTGGCGCAAGCCCTGCCAATGCCGAGGGAAGTGGTGAACAGGATGTTGGGTGCTTTTGGCCACTTCATCAGCCGTGGCCACATCTTCAAAGTCAAATACCAAACGCTGACTCTACCGACTACCAACGGTGGATTGAATCTTAAAGACATGTACAATAAACCACAAGCGTTGTATGTCTGTAAAACACATAAACTGTGGAAGCGGTCAGTCAGTAGTGTTGCCCGTATTTCTGTTAAATGAAATAGCGCCGACCAGACAGGACGCCCCAATAGACGTTCACCACATCCCAAATGAACTTTCTCACCTAAAACATTTCTTCGCAGAATATAGCTACATTAGACTGGGAACACCCGAGAAAGATATCATCAAAGTCAAGAAAATCTACCAGAAATTAATGAACTTTCAGACCAAGAACATCATACAACAAAAATACGTCGGTCACTCTTGACTTGATATCTGGAGGAACATAGACCACCCGCATTTACCAACAAAGGTGCGGTCAAAAATGGTTCAAATGGCTCTGAGCACTATGGGACTTAACATCTGTGGTCATCAGTCCCCTAAAACTTAGAACTACTTAAACCTAACTAACCTAAGGACATCACACACATCCATGCCCGAGGCAGGATTCGAACCTGCGACCGTAGCAGTCGCGCGGTTGCGGACTGAGCGCCTAGAACCGCTAGACCACCGCGGCCGGCAAAAGTGCGGTCATTGTGGTATTATTTTGTGACTAGGAAATTTCCAACGAGCTCCAGACTACATTCCAACCATCTGGCGGATTCCTCTTTGTGTACCACTTGCAACCAAATTGACACAGATGAACATCAATTTCCCTGTGGAACTTCAAATAACATATGGTTGTCAATCAGAAAAAAATTAGCAACTATGCGGAGAAAACCGCCGTATTTGATAACGCCAACGTGCCTTTTATACCCGGAAGAAGAATTATACCCCACCTCGAAGAAAAATGCCGTCAACTGTTTGAAGCGACACGCGGTATTTTACCTGCTGTCCAGTAAGGAAAGGAGCGAAGGAGATTTTAGGACGTACATATCCGACCAGTATCACAAGCTACTACGCATGAATAATTACTATGATACATACGCCAACTTCCCCAGAAGAACCGTCATGTGAACTCCGATTTTCGATGATGTGATTCAGAATATGGAAAAACGAGAAGAAAATCTGATCTATGAAAAACACGTACGATCAAATGACGAACAGCATTTTCAATAAATGTTTTGTTTCGCTAAGGCTTCTAGTAACGTAGATTATCTTTATGCCTATGTCTCTATAATAAGCAGTTTTATGATTTTGTTGTAACTATTTCTGAATAAATAAAAAGCGCTGGCCTCGCACTTCTGACTGCGATCTGTCTGGCCCAACAAAGAATGCACTCCATGAAAGTAGTACGTGGCTGATGGGGAGGTACTGATACAGCAAGATGCTTGCTCCGACGTCGACCACATGAGAGGTACCGTGCGGGAATACAGACCCTCCCAATAAAGTGGCGTAAGGTCGACGCCTTGAAATGAGATCATGGGAAAGAAAAAATAGCATTATGTAGCCAAAAGAGTTGTGATGGTGGATAATATGATTTATTTGGATCCTGGATGAAACCACTCTGCTTTCACAAAAAAGCTTTGCATTGTATATTAAACTTCATATTAAGAGATCACGGGTTGAACGTGCTTAATTGTTTTCGTGTAGTGTGCAAGGCGCCGTTGGGGTTGTCTCTACTGTACCAAATGCGCCTCTTATGCATCGAGTATCCCCTCTGGAAAAGCAGATAACTCCACTACTGTCCAATCCATATACACTCCTGGAAATTGAAATAAGAACACCGTGAATTCATTGTCCCAGGAAGGGGAAACTTTATTGACACATTCCTGGGGTCAGATACATCACATGATCACACTGACAGAACCACAGGCACATAGACACAGGCAACAGAGCATGCACAATGTCGGCACTAGTACAGTGTATATCCACCTTTCGCAGCAATGCATGGAGACGATCGTAGAGATGCTGGATGTAGTCCTGTGGAACGGCTTGCCATGCCATTTCCACCTGGCGCCTCAGTTGGACCAGCGTTCGTGCTGGACGTGCAGACCGCGCGAGACGACGCTTCATCCAGTCCCAAACATGCTCAATGGGGGATCCGGAGATCTTACTGGCCAGGGTAGTTGACTTACACCTTCTAGAGCACGTTGGGTGACACGGGATACATGCGGACGTGCATTGTCCTGTTGGAACAGCAAGTTCCCTTGCCGGTCTAGGAATGGTAGAACGATGGGTTCGACGACGGTTTGGATGTACCGTGCACTATTCAGTGTCCCCTCGACGATCACCAGTGGTGTACGGCCAGTGTAGGAGATCGCTCCCCACACCATGATGCCGGGTGTTGGCCCTGTGTGCCTCGGTCGTATGCAGTCCTGGTTGTGGCGCTCACCTGCACGACGCCAAACACGCATACGACCATCATTGGCACCAAGGCAGAAGCGACTCTCATCGCTGAAGACGACACGTCTCCATTCGTCCCTCCATTCACGCCTGTCGCGACACCACTGGAGGCGGGCTGCACGATGTTGGGGCGTGAGCGGAAGACGGCCTAACGGTGTGCGGGACCGTAGCCCAGCTTCATGGAGACGGTTGCGAATGGTCCTCGCCGATACCCCAGGAGCAACAGTGTCCCTAATTCGCTGGGAAGTGGCGGTGCGGTCCCCTACGGCACTGCCTAGGATCCTACGGTCTCGGCTTGCATCCGTGCGTCGCTGCGGTCCGGTCCCAGGTCGACGGGCACGTGCACCTTCCGCCGACCACTGGCGACAACATCGATGTACTGTGGAGACCTCACGCCCCACGTGTTGAGCAATTCGGCGGTACGTCCACCCGGCCTACCGCATGCCCACTATACGCCCTCGCTCAAAGTCCGTCAACTGCACATACGGTTCACGTCCACGCTGTCGCGGCATGCTACCAGTGTTAAAGACTGCGATGGAGCTCCGTATGCCACGGCAAACTGGCTGACACTGACGGCGGCGGTGCACAAATGCTGCGCAGCTAGCGCCATTCGACGGCCAACACCGCGGTTCCTGGTGTGTCCGCTGTGCCGTGCGTGTGATCATTGCTTGTACAGCCCTCTCGCAGTGTCCGGAGCAAGTATGGTGGGTCTGACACACCGGTGTCAATGTGTTCTTTTTTCCATTTCCAGGAGTGTATATGGTAGTGACGTGTGCGAGCAAATGGAAGAAATGTTGGCCATAACATATGAACTGTAGCTTTGTGCCTTGATAAATATTAATAATTCAGTGAGTAGTATTTGGAACTATTGACTGCAGGAATGAGACAAGGATTCTCAAAAATTGCAAATTTACTGATGCGAGTTCGTGAATAATATGCAAGTACAAAGAATTAAAGAAATATTTTACTTGGAGGAAATGAGTACGAGGTACTAAATTCGAAGATAAAATTACGGTAGGTCATAGGAAAAGGAATGAGCCGAGTTGCCCTAGAAAGGTAATTAATGAGTCGGTAATGGACGTGACTATCTGTCCTAAATTAATTTAAATGCTTTGCTGAATTAATTGTGATGATTGCATCGGCAGGCTAATGAGAAACAGAAAAGCAATTTGAAGTCCAAGTATCAAGGTCGTAGCCGGCCGCGGTGGTCTCGCGGTTCTAGGCGCGCAGTCCGGAACCGTGCGACTGCTACGGTCGCAGGTTCCAATCCTGCCTAGGGCATGGATGTGTGTGTTGTCCTTAGGTTAGTTAGGTTTAAGTAGTTCTAAGTTCTAGGGGACTGATGACCACAGCAGTTGAGTCCCATAGTGCTCAGAGCCATCAAGGTCGTATCCAAGATGTCATCTCGAAAGTGAGTGATTAATTATTCTACAAAAACGCGATTATCACCTTGCAAGAGTTGCTCATTAGCGACATCGCTGTGGCATTTATACAGTATAAAACAGGTTAGCCGTGGTGAGAAGAGACTCCAGGTGATGTTGGACTGTGGAATGCTGCGTCCCATCTCCCCTGCTGAGTCAATATATACGTAAATTACTTTACTCACCAATGTGGTTCACTACAGATTACTCGATGAATGTCTGTAATCTTCAGCATTCTTCTGCACGATCACCTTTCAAAAGCTTGCATTCTCTTCAGGTCACAACATACTATCGGCCACGTTTCACTTTTGCACAAGGCTACACTCCATACAAATACCTTCAGAAAATACTTCTTAAAACTTTTTCAGTCACTCTTATCTTTCTGTTGCCATTCTGGATTTTATATCCTTTCTATTCCATCCAACATCACTTATTTTTCTGCCCAAACAGCAAAACTCATCTCCTACTCTCAGCATCTCGTTTTTTAATCTAATTCCTTCAACATCACCTGATTTAATTCACCTACATTTCATCTTCCTTGTTTAACTTTTGTTGATGTTCATCCTATAACCAGTTTTGAAGGCAGTACACTTTCCCTTCAACTGCTTGCATCCAGATGACGCCCTATGACACAGGATGACACGAAGAATGGTCAGCATCACGTGGTTGTGATTGTGGAGAATTTTTAATCACTTTGTAACTTATTCGTCTTCTAATTTTTGCTTCCTGTTCAAGTATCCTGTTCAAGTATCACTGTATTATTTGTCTCCTGTATATTTGCACTAGATGATTCTTTTGTCTATACTATCTATATTTCCTACTCTTGCTACCCTGAGACCTTCTAGGTTCACACACTTTAACAATTTACAAAAAGACTATCTACATAGCGTAATTAATTTTTTTATCATATCATTACATGCAATATCGTTGGATCGAAACTTGGAACACAAGGTAATTTACAGTAAAATGGTTCAAATGGCTCTGAGCACTATGGGATTTAACATCTATGGTGATCAGTCCCCTAGAACTTAGAACTACTTAAACCTAACTAACCTAAGGACAGCACACAACACCCAGCCATCACGAGGCAGAGAAAATCCCTGACCCCGCCGGGAATCGAACCCGGGAACCCGGGCGTGGGAAGCGAGAACGCTACCGCACGACCACGAGATGCGAGCAATTTACAGTAAGTATAGAGTGGATCACATTCCGAAGTACGAAGCTAACTCCTTGTTCTGATGTAGAGTGTACTATAATTTGACACTGTTTCGTATGTTTTAACTTTCGATTGGCTGGTAGTAGGTGAGACACGTTATACAGAATGATGTAGTAATAAAAACCATAAAATGATACAGCGGGCATTTTTCGTTAAGAGTGCGGATCCTACTAGGAATTCTTTTGATTTATTAATCACATTTTTACGCCGTGGAAATGCAAATATGTATAAAAAGATATGAGATCGAAGTCATTTAATTAGAACTATTTCGCTGCAATTTTCTGATTAAGTCTTGGCGTCTTACTTTTACAGGTCTTCATTTGGCCTTACTACGTTAATCGCTCACAGTTTGCGGTGCGAGGCTAAACAAGAAAAGTGAGATCGCAAGAAAAAAAAAGGCAAGAAAGAAAACAGAAGGGAAGTTAACAGGCAGAGCAGTGAGCAGGGAGGTAGGATCGGCTTTGCAGGAAATTCGACCCCGGAGGGACGCGGGCTCAAGGCAGACTGGATAGAGAAATAAAATAAAAAGCAGACGACTCGGAGGGACTGCCACCAAGTTTATTGGCAAGTGGCTGGCGAAGGAAGGAACGGGTGGGGGGGAGCGAGAGAGTGGCGAGGAATTTCTTCGCCAGGGAGAGGGTCGGTGGGAAGGGGGGGGGGCTCCCCCGGCAGCGCGCGGGACTTCCCCGGGTCGGGATTACGAGGACAGGGCCGCCAACCTCGGCGATCCGTAATCCGCTGACGGCTGGGCCCCTACAACCGCGGCCGCCGACTGCCGTCTTGAGATGCCCGGCGCGCCGTCAGCGAGTGATTGGACGGGGCCGAGGAGGTCTCGAAAGGTCTGTCACGTCATGTCACAGGGCTGTCGATGCCTCTGCTGCCCTCTGTCCTGTATCAGCATCGCTCACGGGCCGTCAGACACGTCCACCGGAAAATACGCTCTGGCCATACATACTGTTTAGTCGCAGATCTTCAACCCTTCAGACAGGTAGTTTCCGTGCTCGCGTTTAGGTAACTGATACTAGCTTTCACAATGAGATTGTTCAGGAATCATCATCATCATCAGTGTTCTGCCAAAAGGCAGGTTTTCACATAGTAGTTCTCCAGGCTGTCCAGTCTTCTGCCATCCTCTTCATGTCTGCATAATTTCCTCTTCTCTTTACGTAGTCTATCATCTTGTATCTCCTTCTTCCTCTCAGTCTTCCCCCACAAATCAATCCTTCCAAAGCATCTGCTAGCAAGCACTCCCTTCTCAATGAACGTCACAACCAGTTCTTTTTTCTTTCTCTTACAACCTTCAGCAGACATCTTCTCTCACCAACACTTTCCAATACTCTTTCATTATTCACTCTTTCCATCCAGCTTATTCTCTCCATTCTCCTCCACAGCCACATCTCAAATGCTTCTAACCTTTTTCATCCTCTCGTCTCAGCGTCCATGTTTCTGGCCCATATAGTGCCACACTCCAGGCAAAACATTTGCCAAGCCTTTTCCTTAGACCTTTATCTAATTTGCCACATAACAGTCTCCTCTTTCAGTTGATTGCCTCCTTCACTAAGGCTATTCCAGTTTTCACCTCCTGGTGACACCTCAAGTCTTCAGTTATTGTGCTTCCAAGATATTTAAATGCACTTACTTGGCTAATGGTAGAGTGTCCCAATTTAATATTGGACAGTATGCGTCTTGTACTGATGACCATACTCTTTCTTTTTGCTGTGTTTACTTCAAAAATGGTTCAAATGGCTCTGAGCTCTATGGGACTTAACTGCTGAGGTCATCAGTCCCCTAGAACTTAGAACTACTTAAACCTAAGTAACCTAAGGACATCACGCACATCCATGCCCCAGGCAGGATTCGAACCTGCGACCATGTCAGTCGCGTGGTTCCAGACTGAAGTGCCTAGAACCGCTCGGCCACCCCAGGCGGTGCTGTGTTTATTTGTATCCCATATTCCACACAAGCTTCATTCAGATATTTCAGCATGTTATTCACTGTCCACTCACTTTCTGCCACTAATAGCATGTCATCAGCAAATCTTATACATTCTATTCTCTTTCCAGCAATACATATTCCTCTTTTTCCATCTAAGCCTTTCGCAATAATCTCTTCAAGGTATGCGTTAAACAACAGTGGGGAAAAGCAACAACCTTATCAAACACCTTGTCGAATGCTGCTTCCTGTTGACATTTCATTTCCAATCCTTATCCTTACTTTCTGGTGTAAATATAGATTCTGTATCAGTCGTCTCTCTTTCCAGTCTACTCCTTTCCTCTTCAAAATATCCATCAGCGTGTTCCACTGAACTCTGTCAAAAGCCTTTTCTAAATCTATAGAAACAGCAAAGATTTTTCTACCTCTTTCCATATATCTTTCCCCTATAGTTCTTAACAGGCCAATAGCATCTCTTGTTCCTTTTCCTCTTCTAAATCCGAACTGCTCCTCTGCAATCCCTCTATCCAGCTTGCCATATAGCGTTCTATTGAACATTCTCAGCAAGACTTAAGCTGCATGAGAAATTAGACTGATGGTCCAATGTTCTTCACGTTTTTTAGTGTTTCTCTTTTTCTCTATTGGTATCATAACTGCTGCAAGAAAGTCCTCAGGCGATTCCCCTTTGTCATATATCTCATTAGAGAGGTAGACTATTTCTTTTCTTCCCTTGTGTCCCAGACTCTTCAACAGCTCTGCTGGCAAACCATCAATTCCACATGCCTTCCTATTCTTCATCTCCTTCAGCGCCTTTTCTACTTCTGCTTCCAAGGTGGTGAATCCCTTTCCATCTTCCGGTACGTATTGCTCCTCTTCAGCCTTAATGTCACTTTGCATTTCATCCCTCTTATACATACATTCAATATATTCTTGCCATCTGTTCAAAACCTCCTGCTAGAGTACCATGCTCTCTTTCTGTTTACCTGTTATTCCTCTTTCTTTTATGTTCAAAAACTATCTCACTAGCCAGTCTATACATCATTTCATACTTTCCCTCTTTCTCAATTTTCTCTCATTTCTGTTTCATCCATTTTTCCCTTGCTTCTTCAGTTTCTCTTCTTAATTCATTATTCAGTTTCTTGTACCTCTTTTTGCCTTCTTCAGCTTCTAAACTTTTTCACTTTCTGCACTCTTCCATCTTTTTCAAGATGTTTTCTGTTATCCATTCCTTCCTGGTTGTTTGGGATACTTTAATTCCTAGTACTTCTTTGGGAGTCCACGAGTCCTTCCCTCATTTTTATCCATTTGTCATTAACACTTTCATCAACACTACCTCTTTGCCATTTTTCCATAAATATGTTATCCAAATCTGATATCCTTCCTACCTCTTTTCTCTTTCTATGTTTAGTCTTTTCCTTTGCATTGCGTTCAGGAATGCAGCATTTAATTTAAATTGCCTCAGAGTTGTTGGAAAATTAATGAAATTTTCAGGAACTGCTAATAATTACAACCGTCGTAAAAAAGCTGCGCATTGACACACGGTGTTACGGGAGCTCACCGACAAACCTTGATGAATGACAGGCCACACAAATGTCCATATCACACCTTTTCAACTCTGTAAGTACTTCCGTTTCGAGGACATAATAAATTTGTATAACCGGTTACACTGCTATAATTATTAATAGTATTTGAGCTATAGGCCTATTCCAGGTATACAGCCATCATCAAGTTATCTGTAATTGAACATTTTATAAATTTTAATACATTTGTTGTATTACATGTGAAATACTTGTGATTTTACGTACGTTTTCAAGTCTTGACTTTCATACAGTATCGTTGTTTTTGTTGCTGTCTATATGTTACTGACTACATATCATGTTAACGTAGCAATAATAATCAGTTTCATAATGTTCTAATTTTCTTTTTAGAAGTGGTCAGAAATAAATCTCAGTTTGTAGTTGAAGTTTTAGTGAGACCAGTTGCGGCAGCTGATCAGCGATTTTGTGCTTTCTCTTGTTTTGTATTTGTGTACTGCTTATTACCAGAATAACAGCAAAAGAATAATCAGTAGACAAATAGACAGTTACTCATATGTAATACAACAAATATACCAAAATTTGTATCCCCCCGCCGCGTTCGAGTCCTACCTCGGGGCCGGCCGCTATGGCCGAGTAGTTCTAGGCTCTTCAGTCCGGAACCGCGCGACTGCTACGGTTGCAGGTTCGAATCCTGCCTCAGGCATGGATGTGTGTGATGTCCTTAGATTAATTAGGTTTAAGTAGTTTTGTGTTCTACGGGACTGATGACCTCAGATGTTGTCCCATAGTGCTCAGAGCCATTTGAACCACTGAACCTCCCTCGGGCATGGGTGTGTATTGTACTTAGCATGAGTTAGAGTAAGTTAGATTAAGTAATGTGTAAGCCTAGGGATCAATGACCTCAGCAATTTGGTCTGATAGGAACTTACCACCACCAAAATTTATAAAATGTTCTATTGCAGATAACCTCATAATTGCTGTATAGTTGAAATAGGCTTATAGTTGAAAAAATAATAATAATAACTATAATGATACTCATAGCAGCGTAACTGGTTGTACAAGTTTATTATGTCTTGAAAGAAATTTATTGGCAGAGGATTACAAACTTCATATCCGTCGAACATTCCATGTTCCCGATAGTAAAGTCTGTAATCTTACCAATTTTTGTTTACTATTTTGGCCGTCTATATTCGGAGACTTTGATGAGAAATTTTGCGTTTTGTGGCTTCTTACGAGTGGTGGGCTGCAAAATCAACGCGTGAACTCTCATCCAGGAGCGCCAGTCTGTCGGGGTGTTCTTCCCTTGGACTGGTTCTCTTTATAGACTCATGAGACAAGTCTTGCTCTTTTAAAAGTTGCCACTTTTTCCAGATGGATCGTACTGAGGTCCTTCTTCGTTGCGAATGTGGTCTTCGTTCGTATCCCTGAACAAGGGAATGGCATTATAACCGGCAGTACCGGCCCGTCATCGGATCTCAGCGACCGATATTGAGTCTGACCCATTCCCGCTACGTTGGCCCGCCTGCTGATAAGTCTACTCACAAAAGGACTCTCTGGTTCCCCTTAAGGTGCGTTAACTCTCCTGTATGAAAGCGCAAGCAGAGGCTTGATCAGTTTGAAAGGGTACAGTACCGCCCGACATTGAAAATAGGTACAACATACTTCATTATTCTTGTCAGAACAACACATTTTTTTTGTAAAAATAACTCAATTTCAATTAATACAGCGAAGCCGGATACCAGTGTGGGAAAGAATGACAATTTATTTATTTATTTAATTGATCATATGTGCACTCCCAAAAAATAAATCCCTACATCCAGTTTGGTGAGATCTGTGAAATGAATGAATGTATGGTCGTCTGCTAACCGCAGATAGTGAAAGTGAATATATGATCGATCATCTTTGAGACGATCCTTTGGCCACCTTAGGTGGGACCAAACAGATGAAATTTACCTGAGCTTTGAGCGCCTGAAATGTGGCTGACCAATACGGTAGCAAGGTGCTCCACCACTTCGACAGAGGTGTGAGAGGACCTAGAGAATGGCCATGTTTCAGCACTCTGCCGCTGGATCTTGTGCTGTTAAGACCTGTTTTAGTTGTGCTCCGTAATGACAAAAGAGTGGAGACATGGTATGCATGTGGAATATTTAAGAGTAGTTTGAAATAATAATTTCTCTATTTCAGGAACTTTTGTGGGGAGAATTAAATGTCAGGCAGGTAATATTAATGGGATTGTAGTAATCTTCGGAAGTGACCAACGGTCACGATGAAACCATGTGTAGCAATAAGTTGAAATACTTCTGTGTGCTTAAGTTAAGCTGCATTACTAGCGTGTGTACAATAAGTTGAAATATTTAAGAAATAGCGTGTGTACCATAAGTTGAAATATTTAAGAAATGGCGTGTGCAGGACTTGAAATTAGAGACGAGTACTTCCACATGGTGAGTACTGTGTGAGTCTCATTCTGTGTATGAGACAAAGGATAAAGAGAAGCACTCGTCCATGGTATCAGTTGAGGACTCGCGTGTGTGATGAATATGTTCTTAATATTACTTTGCGTGATATGATTCCGTGTGACGCTAGATTCAAACTCTGAGAGAGAAGCAAGGTGAGTCGGCCGTCTATCCAGCAACGTCACTTGGCTTGCGTTGCACAGGATGACGTGCAAATATCTCCAGAGTTCATTGTAGGAAAGTAGAATTACAAAGTGGGGCAGTGTCGTGTGAAACTGATAGTGATAGTGTTGTGACTATTTAGTGTTTTGTATTTCATATTGTAGTGTGATGTATGTCATGTAATTTGGGTATGTGTGGTTTGCATGGGAGAGTAGCAAGGTAGTTTCAAAAGATTAGTGGGTTATGCTTGTTCCTTCTGTACTGCTCGGTCTGGAGGATAGTTTCGTGATGATGATTGTGAGAGTCGAAGTCTGAGGTATAATAAAAGATCCACCATCCTATCCAGAAAGTACACTGTAGCGTTAAATAATTACGAGACCATAACATAGAGATTCACCAATGTAAAGCCATGCCCACTGGGCGGAATTTCTCATTTGTTATTGTTTTAGGTTATAGAATTTGTGTGTTTAGGTTTGAAAATTTATCGGAATAAATAAGATAGTGAAAAGAAAAAAGATTGGTGGACTTTTCCTTCGAATTGTATGTTGTCATAATGTCCCGAATTTATAATGTGTGCGCCATTCATATTCAGTGCGGTGGCCACGTGTTGACAAAAGCCGTTAAATAAAAGACAAAAAAAAAATGTGGTATTGCCAGTGCGTAGTGTACAGTCAGAGTTCTGTAAATTACTGATAGTCAGATGCGTGTTTCCGTTGCGTATTAATCATATAGGAGGATAACTTGTAACTTAAGTGTGAGTACTAGAGTTCATGTTACTCGATAAATAAGAATGAATCCACTCGCTTGGCAGACCACTCATCTTGCAGGCCTGACTGCTTGATGCCACAGTATGAGCAAGGCATGTGGGTGCCTCTCAAGTTAAAGTCACCATTCTGTGTGGTGTAGAACGCAGCAGTCTTGCAAACGAAATCCTGCACCACAGGTCTCCTCCAACGAGTTTGCAGCAGTTTTGCTACGAAAGACTGCCTGAAATTTATAGGAGCATCTTCCTTTGTCTTCCGCAAAAAATAAATGCACTGTGCAGTGAAATATTTCGTAGCCTTATGTATATTTTCCCTCATCCCTTTGCCCATGTTTTTCTTTCCACGAATAAAGTTTGTAGTTCGTGATTTGTTGCAACTCATTCTTTTTCCTACACCCTTCAACACCGCCGTCCCTAAGTTAGTCGATGACGTACTGTTGTCCGCCGCCGACAGGCAATTCAGTTTCACCTGTGACGTTCCAGCAGAAAGATCGTATTCATTCTATTTTTTCTTAACGTAATTTGCGTCGTTCTCTTCTAATAAAGTTCCCGTTCTACAGTGTGAGCGGCGTAACTTGGACAGTCGTAACGATCGTAATAAGTCTAGATATGGAGACGAAGTTTCCAGTAAATGACAGTATGCAAAGAACCAAGTACGACTTTGTGTTCGTAATAACTGTATCGCTCCTATCCACCGAGATATTGAAATAACTATAATTTTCTAGGGTTCTGTACCTCAAACGGTAAACCTCATAGATTCATTTCGTTGTCCGTCTTTCTGTCTGTTTGTTCGACTGTTAAGACTCCATTTTCTCGGGAACAGGTAGAGGTGTGAAGCTGAAATTTATGTCACGTAGTGAGGTCTACTGTCCCTTGGCGGTGTGAAATCTTTAAGATTCTAAGTCAGTGCAGACGAAAGATATGGCGAAATATATCACATATTTTGATACTCGCAAACTCATTCGTAAAAACCTATCGGGAACTTCCCGTTGACCTACACCAACCACATAGTTTAACACGAAGCGAGGTTTCACAGTACATGTAAACGAAAAAATCCGAAAATTGTTCATTTGTAATTATGTCACATAAAAAGTAATTTTTTCCGTTAGTCGCTAGGATCTTTGTCTTTCCGCCTGTTAAGACCTTTTCTTCTCAGGAAGGGTAGAGAAGTCAAGTTGAAATTTATGTCAAATACCAAAGTCGGTGGATTAAGCTTCTCAGTCAGTGTAATCAGAAGGTACGGCCGTACGTGACACATTTTTGATATTCGCAAACTCCTTCGTCAAAACCTGTAGACGAACTATCTGTACAGATTTTGGCCCTGCTGGTCTAGCGATAGCAGTTCCGCATTGCGCGCCGAGCGATCGGGTTGTTCTTCCTTTCGCCCGTACCGCAGCGCCGCCTGTGTCAAACTCGTGCGTACTCAGTCTTGTGTGTGTATCGGCAGTTGTCGCATCCTCCTTGCAAGCGGAGTTTGTTGTTGGTCTGCTCTCTGGCGGCGGCGGTCTCTGCCCTCGCCATGATGTCCATCGAATCTCCCAAGAATATTCTTTGTCTCAGCACCGTTCGTTTCAGTTTTAACAAGAGTACGCGTCATGTTGACGTGAAAGGTCAAATAATGTAACGGGCCGGCCGCTGGTGGCCGAGCGGTTCTTAGCGCTTCAGTCTGGAACCGCGCGACCGCTACCGTCGCAGGTTCCAATCCTGCCTCGGGCATGGATATGTGTGATGTCCTTAGGTTAGTTAGGTTTAAGTAGTTCTAAGTTCTAGGGGACTTATGACCTGAAATGTTAAGTCCCATAGTGCTCAGAGCCATTTGAACCATTTAATGTAACGGGATTAATATACGTGATCAAAAAGTCAGTATAAATTTGAAAACTTAATAAACCACGGAATAATGTAGATAGAGAGGTAAAAATTGACACACATGCGTGGAATGACGTGGGGTTTTATTAGAACCAAAAAAAAAAAGTTCACAAAATGTCCGACACATGGCGTTGGACAGCAAAACGTCAGTAACTGCTACCGTGACGGGTGAGAGGTACGCCGATATGTTACGGAATCGCGTCATCCCCCGCCTGGCTGATAAAACACCTGCTGGAACGTACGATGTTTATGCAGAATGGCGCTCCACCCCATACTGCTAGACGCGTGAAAGATCTCTTGCGCTCGTCGTTTGGTGATGATCGTGTGCTCAGCCGCCACTTTCGTCATGCTTGGCCTCCCAGGTCCCCAGATCTCAGTCCGTGCGATTATTGGCTTTGGGGTTACCTGAAGTCGCAAGTGTATCGTGATCGACCGACATATCTAGGGATGCTGGAAGACAACATCCTACGCCAATGCCTCACAATAACTCCGGTCATGCTTTACAGTGCTGTTCACAGCATTATTCCTCGACTACAGCTATTGTCGAGGAATGATGGTGGACATATTGAACATTTCCTGTAAAGAACATCATCTTTGCTTTGTCTTGCTTTTTTATGCCAATTATCGCTATTCTAATCAGATGAAGCGCCATCTGTCGGACATTTTTGAACTTTTGTATTTCTTTAGTTCTAATAAAATCCCATGTCATTCCAAGAATGTGTGTCAATTTGTACCTCTCTATCTACATTATTCCGTGATTTATTCAGTTTTCAAATTTATACTGCCTTTGCCGGCCGGAGTGGCCGTGCGGTTCTAGGTGCTACAGTTTGGAACCGCGTGACCGCTACGGTCGCAGGTTCTAATCCTGCCTCGGGCATGGATGTTTGTGATGTCCTTAGGTTAGTTAGGTTTAAGTAGTTCTAAGTTCTAGGGGACTGATGACCTCAGATGTTGAGTCCCATAGTGCTCAGAGCCATTTTATACTGCCTTTTTGATCTCTCGGTACATGCGTGAAAGGACTTACAACGTCGCTTTCATCGTCTTATTACCTATTGACCGACAGAGGTCAAAGTGATTAGTGCTATCAGGTGTTACCAAAATGGACCTTTAACGTCAACACCTATTAGAACATAAAGGTAGTTTGTCTCTTCCACGCTAAATGCCTTCGCAAACATCACTTGATTAATTTTCATGGTTCAGTACCTCAAGTACCTGATTTTAAGAGACTAGTTTAGCTTTAGTTTCTTTTTACGCTATTTTGGTACATATCCGATATCACTATTCAAAATGTCCTCTGTCGGTCATTAGATATTAAGGGCTGTGAAGGCGACGTTGTACGTCCTCTCATGCAATTACGTTAAGCCTGTCATACTAATTTGTCCGTTTTCTGGTAAATAGCGATTCGAATTTAATATAGTAATTTTGCACGCTTATCCAAGCATAGTCATCAAATCGATCACCGACCCCAAGTGATTGAAAAATGGGTTATTCATCCCCCATATTTTTTAGCCTGCTTCTAGCTGATGGTATTTTGCCTGTCCTGCGTGCATGCGTTTTGACCATCCGTGGAATTTGCTATCCCACATATACAGGGTGAAAAGTATTTAAACCGACAAACTCTGGGAGGTTGTTTTTTTTTTGGTCATCAGTCTACTGACTGGTTTGATGCGGCCCGCCACGAATTCCTTTCCTGTGCTAACCTCTTCATCTCAGAGTAGCACTTGCAACCTACGTCCTCAATTATTTGCTTGACGTATTCCAATCTCTGTCTTCCTCTACAGTTTTTGCCCTCTACAGCTCCCTCTAGTACCATGGAAGTCATTCCCTCAGGTCTTAGCAGATGTCCTATCATCCTGTCCCTTCTCCGTATCAGTGTTTTCCACATATTCCTTTCCTTTCCTCATTCCTTACCTTATAAGTCCACCTAATTTTCAACATTCGTCTATAGCACCACATCTCAAATGCTTCGATTCTCTTCTGTTCCGGTTTTCCCACAGTCCATGTTTCACTACCATACAATACTGTACTCCAGACGTACATCCTCAGAAATTCCTTCCTCAAATTAAGGCCGGTATTTGATATTAGTAGACTTCTCTTGGCTAGAAATGCCTTTTTTGCCATAGCGAGTCTGCTTTTGATGTCCTCCTTGCTCCGCCCGTCATTGGTTATTTTACTGCCTAGGTAGCAGAATTCCTTAACTTCATTGACTTCGTGACCATCAATCCTGATGTTAAGTTTCTCGCTGTTCTCATTTCTACTACTTCTCATTACCTTCGTCTTTCTCCGATTTACTCTCAAACCATACTGTGTACTCATTAGACTGTTCATTCCGTTCAGCAGATTATTTAATTCTTCTTCACTTTCACTCAGGATAGCAATGTCATCAGCGAATCGTATCATTGATATCCCTTCACATTGTATTTTAATTCCACTCCTGAACCTTTCCTTTATTTCCATCATTGCTGCCTCGATGTACAGATTGAAGAGTAGGGGCGAAAGGCTACAGCCTTGTCTTACACCCTTCGTAATATGAGCACTTCGTGCTTGATCGTCCACTCTTGTTATTCCCTCTTGGTAGATACTGTATATGACCCGTCTCTCCCTATAGCTTACCCCTACTTTTTTCAGAATCTCGAACAGCTTGCACCATTTTATATTGTCGAACGCTTTTTCCAGGTCGACAAATCCTATGAAAGTGTCCTGATGTTTCTTTAGTCTTGCTTCCATTATTAGCCGTAACGTCAGAATTGCCTCTCTCGTCCCTTTACTTTTCCTAAAGCCAAACTGATCGTCACCTAGCGCATTCTCAATTTTCTTTTCCATTCTTCTGTATATTATTCTTGTAAGCAGCTTCGATGCATGAGCTGTTAAGCTGATTGTGCGATAATTCTCGCACTTGGCAGTTCTTGCCGTCTTCGGAATTGTGTGGATGATGCTTTTCCGAAAGTCAGATGGTATGTCGCCAGACTCATATGTTCTACACACCAACGTGAATAGTCGTTTTGTTGCCGCTTCCCCCAATGATTTTAGAAATTCTGATGGAATGTTATCTATCCTTTCTGCCTTATTTGACCGTAAGTCCTCCAAAGCTCTTTTAAATTCCGATTCTAATACTGGATCCCCTATCTCTTCTAAATCGACTCCTGTTTCTTCTTCTATCACATCAGACAAATCTTCACCCTCATAGAGGCTTTCAACGTATTCTTTCAACCTATCTGCTCTCTCCTCTGCATTTAACAGTGGAATTCTCGTTGCACTCTTAATGTTACCACTGTTGCTTTTAATGTCACCAAAGGTTGTTTTGACTTTTCTGTATGCTGAGTCTGTCCTTCCGACAATCATATCTTTTTCGATGTCTTCACATTTTTCCTGCAGCCATTTCGTCTTAGCTTCCCTGCACTTCCTATTTATTTCATTCCTCAGCGACTTGTATTTCTGTATTCCTGATTTTCCCGGAACATGTTTGTACTTCCTCCTTTCATCAATCAACTGAAGTATTTCTTCTGTTACCCATGGTTTCTTCGCAGCTACCTTCTTTGTACCTATGTTTTCCTTCCCAACTTCTGTGATGGCCCTTTTTAGAGATGTCCATTCCTCTTCAACTGTACTGCCTACTGCGCTATTCCTTATTGCTGTATCTATAGCGTTAGAGAACTTCAAACGTATCTCGTCATTCCTTAGTACTTCCGTATCCAACTTCTTTGCGTATTGATTCTTCCTGACTAATGTCTTGAACTTCAGCCTACTCTTCATCACTACTATATTGTGATAAGAGTCTATATCTGCTCCTGGGTACGCCTTACAATCCAGTATCTGATTTCGGAATCTCTGTCTGACCATGATGTAATCTAATTGAAATCTTCCCGTATCTCCCGGCCTTTTCCAAGTATACCTCCTCCTCTTGTGATTCTTGAACAGGGTATTCGCTATTACTAGCTGAAACTTGTTACAGAACTCAATTAGTCTTTCTCCTCTTTCATTCCTTGTCCCAAGCCCATATTCTCCTGTAACCATCTCTTCTAATCCTTCCCCTACAACTGCATTCCAGTCGCCCATGACTATTAGATTTTCGTCCCCCTTTACATACTGCATTACCCTTTCAATATCCTCATACACTTTCTCTATCTGTTCATCTTCAGCTTGCGACGTCGGCATGTATACCTGAACTATCGTTGTCGGTGTTGGTCTGCTGTCGATTCTGATTAGAACAATCCGGTCACTGAACTGTTCACAGTAACACACCCTCTGCCCTACCTTCCTATTCATAACGAATCCTACACCTGTTATACCATTTTCTGCTGCTGTTGATATTACCCGATACTCATCTGACCAGAAATCCTTGTCTTCCTTCCACTTCACTTCACTGACCCCTACTATATCTAGATTGAGCCTTTGCATTTCCCTTTTCAGATTTTCTAGTTTCCCTACCACGTTCAAGCTTCTGACATTCCACGCCCCGACTCGTAGAACGTTATCCTTTCGTTGATTATTCAATCTTTTTCTCATGGTAATCTCCCCACTTCACTGACCCCTACTATGTCTAGATTGAGCCTTTACATTTCCCTTTTCAGATTTTCTAGTTTCCCTACCACGTTCAAGCTTCTGACATTCCACACCCCGACTCGTAGAACGTTATGCTTTCGTTGATTATTCAATCTTTTTCTCATGGTAACCTCCCCCTTGGCAGTCCCCTCCCGGAGATCCGAATGGAGGACTATTCCGGAATCTTTTGCCAATGGAGAGATCATCATGACACTTCTTGAATTACAGGCCACATGTTCTGTGGATACACGTCACGTGTCTTTAATGCAGTTGTTTCCATTGCGTTCTGCATCCTCATGTCGTTGATCATTGCTGATTCTTCCGCCTTTAGTGGCAATTTCCCACCCCTAGGGGAGAGTGCCCTGAAACTCTATCCGCTCCTCCGCCCTGACAAGGCCGTTGGCAGAATGAGGCTGACTTCTTATGCCGGAAGTCTTCGGCCGCCAATGCTGATTGTTTATCAAAATTTAGGCAGTGGCGGTGATCGAAACCGGGACCGAAGACGTTTTGATTATGAACCAAAGACGCTACCCCTAGACCACGGGTACTGTAGGGGATATCAAAACAAATATTTTTCCCTAATTTAATTTTTGCCTATGAGGATTATTTAAACCGGTGGAGGCCGTATTACGCTCTTCAGTTGTTAGAGGCCGTATTACGATCTTCAGTTGTTAGAGGGCGTATTACGCTATTCAGTTGCAGGCAACTGCTGTTCACCAGTGTAGTAGTGCACTGTCTCTGTTCACTAATGGAGCGATACACCTGGAGAGGGTACACTGATACGGTTGGTGCGTACTACGTACCGCACCACAACGGACGAGCTGCACAGCGGGTTTATTAACAACAATGTCCTAATCGTCGTATCCCGCATCATACGACCTTTGCTGCGGTGTACCAACGTCTGCGTGAGACCGGGTCATTTAGCAGATTACCTGGACAGGGACGCCGTCGCACGGTAAGAACGCTGCGATCTGAGGAAGCTGTCTTGCAGCATGTGGGGCGGGATCCTTCAATTAACACTTGTGCAATTGCACGTAACATGCGGACGAATCAGACGAATGTAAGAACAGTCCTTCGAGAGCAATTGTTGCGTCCATTTCACTTACAGCGTGTCCACAACTTGGAACCAGTCGATTATCCCCCCAGAGCACAGTTTTCGCAGTGGTACCTGGAACAGAGTGAAATGCATCCTACATTTCCATCCTTTGTGTAGTTTACCGATGGTCAAAGTTCGGGCGTGGTGGAGTCTTCAACATACACAATTCGCACGTTTGGAGTGAGGATAACCCACATGCCAGTTACCAGCGCTTATCGAGTGCGGTTCTTCGTTAATGTGTGGGTCGGTGTTGTTGGGGACTGTTTAATTGGGCCGTATCAGCTACCTAGGCCATTAAATGGCTGGCACTATTACAATTTTCTCACCAGAGCATTGCCAGAATTTCTGGAAGATGTCCCGCTCCCTACAAGACAACGCATGTGGTTCCAACATGACGGGGTGCCAGCACATTTCAGTCGTCGTGTGCGTCGATTCCTTGACCGACAGTTCCCAGAAACGTGGATTGGCAGAGGTGGTCCTGTACTATGTCCTGCTCGATCCCCAGATATCTCACCTCTGGACTTTTTTGTGTGGGGAGAGATGCGCAACCTTGTTTACGCAACTCCTGTTGCATCAGAAGAGGATCTGGTTGCTCGGATAGTAGCAGCAGCAGGAACAATTCAGGATACTCCAGGAGTTTTTACCCGTGTCAGACAGAACATGATCCGACGGTGTAACCTTTGTTTACGTGTCAATGGAGTCATTTTTGGAAATCTACTGTAATTGATATTGGGTTGTGTTAATGTGTTGTCTCTTGGTCATAAAAAATAGAAAAGTGTTTGTTGGTTTAATTAATTTGCCGCCAGAGAAAACTCCCCCCACCGGTTTAAATAGTCGTCATAGGAAAAAATGACATTAGGGAAAAATTTTTGTTTTGATGTCCCCTACAACCTCCCAGAGTTTGTCGGTTTAAATACTTTTCACCCTGTATAGTTTGAGCCTGTCCACGATCTATGGTTCTATAAAATCGTCCTCGAACTAGGACATTATACAGACACACGAATTAACAGCGACTGATGACCTCAGAAAAGTCGCATAGTGCTCAGAGCCATTTAACTTCCTGCGTCTTTGACACGGACATCGGATCGCTATCGTAACACATTTTTATGCCAATCACATGGAAGAAGACGATTTTTCAATTTTCGCATGCGTGTTCCTTTCTGACATTCTCACAGCCTAGCTGCTGGCGCCACCTCAGTTTACGTGAGAGCCCGCGGCCTACAGAGCGTTGGCTGGGGTGAGGAAGCACACTTCTGACGTTTGACATAAGTACGCCGGCCGCGGTGGTCTAGCGGTTCTAGGCGCTCAGTCAGGAACCGCGCAACTGCTACGGTCGCAGGTTCGAATCCTGCCTCGGGCATGGATGTGTGTGACGTCCTTAGGTTAGTTAGGTTTAAGTAGTTCTAAGTTCTAGGGGACTTATGACCACAGATGTTGAGTCCCATAGTGCTCAGAGCCATTTGAACCATTTGAACATAAGTACAGTTGTTGACATGGTACACACGCACCTTTTATTTGACATTTTATGCGAGTCTTTTGCCCTTTTGGGCGTTCTGTATTAATGTCGGACAATGCCTGTTTAGGCAGTTTGTAGTTTTAGTGTGCCCCGGAGAAGGCGTGGTTATCCGCGCCGAAACCTAGGTTAACATCCGATTTCTCTTTGCAATCGAGGCGGATTCTTTACAGTCATTTGCGTCAAACGTCCATCGGTGACAGATCACGTCATATGGAAGAATTTTTTTCAGAGACAAAATGTTCGGTGACTCATCCCACCGACCTTAGGCGTCCTTTAGTATTCGCCCATCCTGGGACGACAAGATTTCACCGAACTAGCGGGACCTGCTAACCAGTTGTATACTAGGAGAATCATTTTGAGCAAGGAAACCTTAAGAATATCTCCAACCAGAGACAGATATATGAGAAGCGAATTTTTCTGGGTCTACTTCCTTTCATACGGAGCAGATGCCTGGGTTGTAGGCAACACACAAGGCATACGCCTATCGCCTGTCGCCCTCGCAGGGGGACAACCGACGCTAGAGAACGCCTGAAGTCACCGGGAAGCTTCAGCGAACATTTCGTCTCTAATAACAGTTGTTCTCATGACCTAAGCATCACTGCTTGCGTTTATGTAAGGACTTTAATATTCTCTATTATGAAACTTGTTTAATTTTGACAAATCGCTTTTGAAGACACAATGCAAAGTGAGTCACTAGTCTCCTTAAACGATATCTAGTTTTTTTCGAAAACTATGTAATTTTTGTTGCAATTTGCAGTGTAGTTATTGCATTCGTAGCTACTTGAAGCAAACACCTGCACAACTTTCTGTGCACATTAGGTACATGCGTACATGCGGCAGGCAGTTGCACGAAGATCCAAAGAGGGCCCATGCTCTTATCCAAAGTCACAGTTCTCCCATCCCAGACGGACAGACGCATGTAGTCCAATAGCCGAGCTGTTCTGCTCGCCGGTCTCTCGGTTTTGTATTATTACGTCTCACTGTTGAAATGTATAAACTTTAGCGCTTGCGTTTCCGCTATAGCCGAGCTCTGTAAAGGGAAACACTTCGAATTTGAAGAATTTTACCGTGCATTTTCTTATCTGTAGTTGATTAACGTAATAGGCTGTAAAGCTACTGTGAAACAAAATAGCTGTCTACAGTTTCTCTCAAAGAATTTGAGCCTGGAAGCAACAAAGGCAAACCTGAAAAAAATATAAGAGAAAACTTTTGCTGGTATTTCCGACACATGCATGTTGAAGGAGAGGAATAATTCTGAGACTCTCGGTATGACGTAGCCAGACTGTTTCCTTTAAGAGCCGCGTTCATTCAAAAATAGTTTGCGTCGACGAGAGCAAATAAAACAACACTGAAGTCACACTTGTAATTGAGAAAGCTGATTCTGCTGTTGTAGGGGTACTCTAGGATCATCAGTTTGCCGTCCCAGCCCCCCAACGATGAGAGAAATTTCGCTTCACTTCAAACCCTCTCGCAACATCCAACAACTCTTCTCCAGAGTTTGGAGGCTGGAGGTGAGCAAAATGACACTCAAAAATCTAATTAAACGCTTTTCACAAACTAAGATCCTCTCCCCTGACAGAATGCTTTTGACAAAATAAGACCCTTCCTCCTGTTCCCCTGTCACACACACACACACACACACACACACACACACACACACACACACACAAACATACACCAGCAATGATAGGATTTCACTGACGCATATGTAAATGGATATGTGTTTCCTTTCAGCGCGTCCAATCCATATATCTTTACAATATTGTATCCTCACAAACATACATATTCGTCGTTTCTTGAACTATTGATTGTTAAACATCAACGAAGTGTTTCTGTCACGCATAGTACAAAAACATAATGTATTATTAAAGTGTGATTCTAGTACTTAAGATAGAGACTAACGCACATCTTTCTGAAAGATGTAACGCCCTTTTGACTGTACAAATGGTTTTATTCCACAATCTAGATTTCGGCCTTCGGCTACGATTAACTGTTACACCAATCGAAAAAACACTTGACTTGAGTAGAACACAAGTTATCGTCAAAATACACTCCTGGAAATTGAAATAAGAACACCGTGAATTCATTGTCCCAGGAAGGGGAAACTTTATTGACACATTCCTGGGGTCAGATACATCACATGATCACACTGAAAGAACCACAGGCACATAGACACAGGCAACAGAGCATGCACAATGTCGGCACTAGTACAGTGTATATCCACCTTTCGCAGCAATGCAGGCTGCTATTCTCCCATGGAGACGATCGTAGAGATGCTGGATGTAGTCCTGTGGAACGGCTTGCCATGCCATTTCCACCTGGCGCCTCAGTTGGACCAGCGTTCGTGCTGGACGTGCAGACCGCGTGAGACGACGCTTCATCCAGTCCCAAACATGCTCAATGGGGGACAGATCCGGAGATCTTGCTGGCCAGGGTAGTTGACTTACACCTTCTAGAGCACGTTGGGTGGCACGGGATACATGCGGACGTGCATTGTCCTGTTGGAACAGCAAGTTCCCTTGCCGGTCTAGGAATGGTAGAACGATGGGTTCGATGACGGTTTGGATGTACCGTGCACTATTCAGTGTCCCCCCGACGATCACCAGTGGTGTACGGCCAGTGTAGGAGATCGCTCCCCACACCATGATGCCGGGTGTTGGCCCTGTGTGCCTCGGTCGCATGCAGTCCTGATTGTGGCGCTCACCTGCACGGCGCCAAACACGCATACGACCATCATTGGCACCAAGGCAGAAGCGACTCTCATCGCTGAAGACGACACGTCTCCATTCGTCCCTCCATTCGCGCCTGTCGCGACACCACTGGAGGCGGGCTGCACGATGTTGGGGCGTGAGCGGAAGACGGCCTAACGGTGTGCGGGACCGTAGCCCAGCTTCATGGAGACGGTTGCGAATGGTCCTCGCCGATACCGCAGGAGCAACAGTGTCCCTAATTTGCTGGGAAGTGGCGGTGCGGTCCCCTACGGCACTGCGTAGGATCCTACGGTCTTGGCGTGCATCCGTGCGTCGCTGCTGTCCGGTCCCAGGTCGACGGGCACGTGCACCTTCCGCCGACCACTGGCGACAACATCGATGTACTGTGGAGACCTCACGCCCCACGTGTTTAGCAATTCGGCGGTACGTCCACCCGGCCTCCCGCACGCCCACTATGCGCCCTCGCTCAAAGTCCGTCAACTGCACATACGGTTCACGTCCACGCTGTCGCGGCATGCTACCAGTGTTAAAGACTGCGATGGAGCTCCGTATGCCACGGCCAACTGGCTGACACTGACGGCGGCGGTGCACAAATGCTGCGCAGCTAGCGCCATTCGACGGCCAACACCGCGGTTCCTGGTGTGTCCGCTGTGCCGTGCGTGTGATCATTGCTTGTACAGCCCTCTCGCAGTGTCCGGAGTAAGTATGGTGGGTCTGACACACCGGTGTCAATGTGTTCTTTTTTTCCATTTCCAGGAGTGTATGTATCTTCGCTTACATAAACCAATTTTGTCAAAAGTAAAAGTCAGAACATTTGTGTAAGAGACTAATTTATTGGCATTAACATGACGATGACTCGTCTTCTACTCAAGTCTAATGATCTTTCATACTTGTAACACTTGATAATGGCTTAACGTCTAAATCTAGATTGTGGAGTAAAATCTTTTGTACAGTCTCTTCTATGACTATGGCTCCGTACTTCTGCTAGAGAGCACAATGTTAAAACCTCCCAGGGGCTCGCCACTCTTTGGCGGGTTCTTGCTTGGCTACCACGGGGACCCAGTCTCTGTAGCATCTTTTCCCCTCCGTCTTGCCTGTATATCCACTTCCTATTCTTTTTTCCGTCCCTTGGGAACATGTCTGGGGTATTCTTGGGAATGTTCTGCATTCTGTCGCTGACGTGAGAACAGTCTCACTTCTGTTTTTCGCTCCCCTTTCCTTTCTTTGTCTCCCTTCTCCTCTCGTTCCTCCACTTCGGCGTTTGACGATCCTCTTTCTTCTTCTCCCCCTCTGCGCGCCCCTGAAGGCCGCCCCACGCGTCTGACGCGTAACAGGTGACTGGGTAACGCGTAATTCCCAGCCCTGGGTCGACAGGTAGGATTCGCACATACCCCTGGTAGATTCCAGGGCCAGGGAGGGGTGATTGCCTGAGCTGTAACCTTCCAAAAGTGCTGATTGGTCCCTCCATCAGGTGTTCGGGAGGTCTGACCTGAGGTGTGAACAATCACCCCCTTGTGAAGGTGGCCACCAGTTGCAATGAGCGCGCCATCGGAGACACTAGCAGTCATGGGGGATTTCCTCGCAATGAGTCAATCATCTTCCCACTCAACTTCTACAAAACGTAAACGCAACGAGGTTAATGATTCAAAGACCCTTACCCACTGTGCCACAGTTCCTCGTGGTCTCACTTACTAAATACAGTCAATCCTTTGCCATGGTAAATCCGTTTATTATTCAGAAAGGCGTAGATGCAATTGCTGGCCCTGAAAATGCTGCTCTCGTTTACAGAATGGCACGTTGCTTTTGGACACCGCTTCTGATTCTCAATCACAACAACTGCTTGCTGCCTCGCTTCTCCACGGTTAGCCTGTTTCTGTCGTGTCCTCTGGTGTAATTTACACCAGGCTGCTCGACGGTCTAACTTGCAGCTTCCAGAATTCCCCGATGACTCCATCCTGGTGCTTTATTGTTCTTGATGATTTCTCTTACTTCTTCCATAAATGTCGATTCGCTATCCGGTTTTAGTATATATAGGGAAACATAGTTATTAAAAATATCATTATCTATAAAAAGACCCATATATCAAAGGATTTGGTACCTAACAAAAAAAATTGTTGAAATGGCTCTAAACACTATGGGACTTAACAGCTGAGGTCTTCAGTCAACTAAACGTAAAGCTACTTAAACCTTACTAACCTAAGGACATCATACACATCCATGCCCGAGGCAGGATTCGAACCTGCGACCGTAGCAGCCGCGTGGTTCCGGACTGAAGCGCCTAGAACCGCTCGGCGACCGCAGCCGGCGGTACCTAACAACACAACAACACGCCCATACTAAAATTCAAAGTTGTGTCAAAATTTCAAAGCAATCGGTCAAGAACTTCCGGAGACAAACGATTTTCAATAAACCAACAGTTACATTTTTATAAATCTTCTCCTTTTATTACATATGTTACACGTAAACCTGATGGCATTCCCGTAAGGTATATAAAAACACTTAACCACTGGAATGTAACATTGCTTCAAAATTTCAAAGCACTCTCTGAATAACTTACGGGGATTGAGATTTTGAAGAAAGGAACATCTGCGTTTGTATTTATATAGAAACTATAAATGTTCCTAATCGCAGATTTCCGAAAGTTTTTGACCGAATGCTTCGAAATTTTTACACATCGTTGCACTGGAATAAGCATGCTTTTTTTTCTTTTGTGTAACTGTTTTTAATATATGTAAATGTATAATTTTTTACAAATATAATACGAAAACTTTGTTATATATACCTAAAACACGCGTTTTTAGAATGCAACCTTGAATGAAAATTTCAAAGGACTCGCTCAAGAAATTTTGGAGATAGACGATTTTGAACAAACATTTTTAGTTATATAGATATAGTGCATTTATGTTTACGCTAAGATTAAAAAGTTAGCTATAATTTAAAGACGACTGTACCGTTATTCTACTTACCCTTCTGGTGAAGCAAAGTAATCGGTAAATTCTCGTCGCACTTCCTTTGCTGACGGCGGCCAGTTACGCATGCTTAGGGGTTCCAATGATACATTTCCTTCGGCTCATCTGTCTTTGTGCCATTCTCCTATTCGACATTGACGTTTTCGTTCCGGTACTGAACACACAAAACTTCTAGCAACTGGCAAGTTTGGCTATTACTTGGCACAAGAAACTGTTTCCTCTAACGTGCAAAAGCTACTTATGGATGTTGCCGAATTCGGAGAAGTCGACTTGTTGCGAATGAACTTTCAGTAGTAGCTTTGCTTCATCCTGGAACCGCGCGACCGCTCCGGTCGCAGGTTCGAATCCTGCCTCGGGCATGGATGGTTGTGATGTCCTTAGGTTACTTAGGTTTAAGTAGTTCTAAGTTCTAGGGGACTGATGACCTCAGGCGTTAAGTCCCATAGTGCTCAGAGCCATTTGAACCATTTTTTAGTAGCAGCTATCTGCAAACAACTTCCGGAAATTTACTTGTTAGTGAAGACACACCTTTACCCCATCAATACCTTCATATTTTTCATAACGTGCTTTACCAGCGGGTAGGGGGCCGAAGGGGGAGGGGGGAGGGGGGAGGGGGGAGGGACGGGGTTCAAATGGCTCTATGGGACTTAACATCTATGGTCATCAGTCCCCTAGAACTTAGAACTACTTAAACCTAACTAACCTAAGGACAGCACACAACACCCAGTCATGAGGGACGGGGAGAGAGTACCTTATGCCCACCCTTACAAAATCTGGAATAAGAAAAAGTCAGTAACTGTTGCCAACTTGTATTAACAACTTGCTTTTGAAAGAGGTGCTACTGTGTAACTACGATCCAGAATATGAAAATATCGTTCAG
Source organism: Schistocerca nitens (assembly GCF_023898315.1). Lineage (NCBI taxonomy): Eukaryota > Metazoa > Arthropoda > Insecta > Orthoptera > Acrididae > Schistocerca > Schistocerca nitens. The sequence goes on from NC_064623.1 coordinate 124,672,195, forward strand.
CACGCTCTTAGCAATAACAAGACACTTTCAACTGTACTACGACAACAACAAAAAAATTTTAGTGCTAATTTCATTAATTGTTGTTGACTTTAACTCACACATACATTTTACAGAAATAATGATGTGTGAGGAGCGTCCTGAATCTGAAAATATTGAATATAACATTCACTGGGCAAAGTTACATCTACTACTGCTAAATAAATTTTTGAACTAAGTTTGACTGAAAAAATTAGAACTTTTGTGGGATCTAGTAGAAGAGCTCATTAAAAGCAATAAATATTTTTTTCAAATTTTTAAAATGCGCTGCCGGAATAATGAAATTATTACACATTTTTAGCAATTTCCAATTCACTGTAGATTTATTGTTGCAACGTTGCATATGGCATACATGAAAAGGTTATGCTTACAGATCAATAGCACACAACCGGTTCTCAGGTACCAGATATTGACTCATGCTGAAACACACATATTAGTACGTCGTGTAGCCCCCACGAGCAGCAATGCAGGCGCTGACTCTAGCATCCTTTCGATCGAACGGATGGCGAATACTGTCCTGGGATACGTTATGCAACGCCTGCCCGACCTTATCATGTAATTCTGTAAGAGTTGTTGACTGAAGAGTCCAACGACTCACTTCTCATCCCATCATTTCCCACACGTGCTCGATTGGAGACAAGTTCCAGAGATCGTGCTACCCAGGAAAGTAATGCACATCTTGTACAGCACGTTGAGCTTGACTGGCAGTGTGTGGGCGAGCGTTATCGTGTTGGAACATTACCTTCCTGTTGCAAGAAGGGCAAAAGAAGTGGTATAACAACATCGTGCTCTTACCGAGCTCTGGTTAGCGTTCCCCCCAGAACCACCAAATGTGAACGAGAGTTGTAGCTTATCTGCACACAGACCATAAGGCCTGCAGTGAGGCCAGTGTGTCTCGGATGAATAAACTGTACGAGACAGCGTCGTACGCTCGAACGACCATCATTTGCGAGCTGTTGGTAAATCTGTTTTCAACGCGGAAGACCACGGTCAACCATTCCATCTTCAAAGTCATCCTGTGACGGTACAAGTCGAGCCATGCACATCGATGCTGTAGCGTGAGATGTGCGTGCCAGTAGTCTCACTACTGACAACCAGTTCGAAAGTGTTAGTGTTGACGGGTATTGGCTCACAAGCCTAGCGGTTCAAAAATGGCTGTGAGCAGTATGGGACTTAACATCTCAGGTCATCAGTCCCCTAGAACTTAGAACTACTTAAACCTAACTAACCTAAGGACATCACACACATCCATGCCCGAGGCAGGATTCGAACCTGTGCCGTAGCCGTCGCGTGGTTCAAGACTGTAGCACCTAGAACCGCTCGGCCACACCGGCTGGCAAGCCAAGCTGTGGTACTGTACGATCTGCTAATGCTGCCCTTACAGTACGAAAATCCTGGCAGGCTTCTGTGCTGTGTGGGCATCCAGGACCTCGACTGCAGGTGTGAGAATATTAACGTGGCCACTGATACCAACTTTGCACAACTGACGCAGCATGTCCAGTTTGTGACGTAATTCTCAGAAACGACCATCCTGCCACTCGGAAGGGCACAATTTAACCCCTTCCCAATTCGCTCTGTTGCCTGTAGGCAGCACAAGTGCTCTTCTGTGTCATGTTTACCTGCTTGCTTCATACGTCTGCACCACACTGAGCCTTCTAGCTTTGAGCATTCCCTATTAAAGGGCAGACACAGTGATAGCTATACCACTAAGCTATCCGTTGGTGGACGTCGTCGAAATCATTGTCAGTACATCTACTATACCCCAATCGAAGTCGTGTGTCCAGGTGTATTAATTTTTTTTTTCTGGCAGTGTATAATAATTCTGCTCCGATTACAATAGCCGGCCGCGGTGGCCATGCGGTTCTAGGCGCTGTAGTCCGGAACCGCGCGACTGCTACGGTCGCAGGTTCGAATCCTGCCTCGGGCATGGATGTGTGTGATGTCCTTAGGTTAGTTAGGTTTAATTAGTTCTAAGTTCTAGGGGACTGATGACCTCAGATGTTAAGTCCCATAGTGCTCAGAGTCATTTGAACCATCAGTCAACCGATTACAATATTTTCAAAAAAGTGGACTTGAAGTAGTACTCCGCCCCCCCCTCTCCCCCCGGTAATGCGTGGTTCAAGCCCCACCACTTGCTTTCTCATCAGAGGGATTAATTACACCAAAGAGGAAAAGAAGACAGTAGTCATACAAAGACATTGTAGTACAGGGTTATTACAAATGATTGAAGCGATTTCACAGCTCTACAATAACTTTATTATTTGAGATATTTTCACAATGCTTTGCACACACATACAAAAACTCAAAAAGTTTTTTAGGCATTCACAAATGTTCGATATGTGCCCCTTTAGTGATTCGGCAGACATCAAGCCGATAATCGAGTTCCTCCCACACTCGGCGCAGCATGTCCCCATCAATGAGTTCGAAAGCATCGTTGACGCGAGCTCGCAGTTCTGGCACGTTTCTTGGTAGAGGAGGTTTAAACACTGAATCTTTCACATAATCCCACAGAAAGAAATCGCATGGGGTTAAGTCGGGAGAGCGTGGAGGCCATGACATGAATTGCTGATCATTATCTCCACCACGACCGCTCCATCGGTTTTCCAATCTCCTGTTTAAAAAATGCCGAACATCATGATGGAAGTGCGGTGGAGCACCATCCTGTTGAAAGATGAAGTCGGTACTGTCGGTCTCCAGTTGTGGCATGAGCCAATTTTCCAGCATGTCCAGATACACGTGACCTGTAACGTTTCTTTCGCAGAAGAAAAAGGGGCTGTAAACTTTAAACGGTGAGATTGCATAAAACACGTTAACTTTTGGTGAATTGCGAATTTGCTGCACGAATGCGTGAGGATTCATACCGCCCAGATTCGTACATTGTGTCTGTTCACTTCACCATTAAGAAAAAATGTTGCTTCATCACTGAAAACAAGTTTCGCACTGAACGCATCCTCTCCCATGAGCTGTTTCAACCGCGCCGAAAATTCAAAGCATTTGACTTTGTCATCGGGTGTCAGGGCTTGTAGCAATTGTAAACTGTAAGGCTTCTGCTTTAGCCTTTTCCGTAAGATTTTCCAAACCGTCGGCTGTGGTACGTTTAGCTCCCTGCTTGCTTTATTCGTCGACTTCCGCGGGCTACGTGTGAAACTTGCCCGCACGCGTTCAACCGTTTCTTCGCTCACTGCAGGCCGACCCGTTGATTTCCCCTTACAGAGACATCCAGAAGCTTTAAACTGCGCATACCATCGCCGAATGGAGTTAGCAGTTGGCGGATCTTTGTTGAACTTCGTCCTGAAGTGTCGTTGCACTGTTATGACTGATGTGAGTGCATTTCAAGCACGACATACGCTTTCTCAGCTCCTGTCGCCATTTTGTCTCACTGCGCTCTCGAGCGCTCTGGCGGCAGAAACCTGAAGTGCGGCTTCAGCCGAACAAAACTTTATGAGATTTTTTACGTATCTGTAGTGTGTCGTGACCATATGTCAATGAATGGAGCTACAGTGAATTTATGAAATCGCTTCAATCATTTGTAATGGCCCTTTACATAATTCCGCGATGTGCTGGGAGAGCGGACAGCGTGAAGCCACAGATCGTTGTCTGAGGTTGGCGAGAGTCCGACGCCAGCCAGGGCGGGATCTGGTTGCTAGGCGACGCGGATTGGGGTCACAGGGCGGAGACGCAATGCCTTCAGGCTCGCTTGCGTCTCTCTCTCTCTCTCTATCTCTCTCTCCACCACTATGGGTATACATTGAGCTGCCTCTCCTCCGGTACGTGACTTAACATGCAAGTCCTGCAGGCAGCGTTAGTTAAGCACGAAGGAATTACAGACATTGACTGCAAGTGGGTGTAGAGTGAAATCAATGGCGAAAGTTGAAAATTTGTGGCAGACGGGGAGTCGAACCCGGGTCTACTGCTTCCAGCGACCACGCAGAAGTGCCGCAACACGAGGTGGCATTGACTCGACTAACATGTTAAGCGTGCTGGAGGGAACTGACACCATGAATCCTGCAGCGCTGTCGATAAATCCGTAGGAGTACGAGGGGCTGGAGATCTCTTCTAAACAGCACGTTTCTAGGCATCCCAGATATGCTCAGTAATGTTCATCTCTGTGGAGTGTGGTAGCTAGCAGAAGTGTTTAAATTCAGAAGAATGTTCCTAGAGCCACTCTGTAGCAGTCGTGGACGAGAGGGTCGCATTGTCCTGCTGGACTTGCCGGAGTCCGTCGGAATGCATATATGACGTGACGGCCAATGTTCTGTTCCGAATTAGAATATCTTAGAAGGAAGATTAAGGAAAGGCAAACCTACGTTTCTAGCATTTGTAGACTTAGAGAAAGCTTTTGACAATGTTGACTGGAATACTCTCTTTCAAATTCTAAAGGTGGCAGGGGTAAAATACAGGGAGCGAAAGGCTATTTACAATTTGTACAGAAAGCAGATGACAGTTATAAGAGTCGAGGGACATGAAAAGGAAGCAGTGGTTGGGAAGGGAGTAAGACAGGGTTGTAGCCTCTCCCCGATGTTATTCAATCTCTATATTGAGCAAGCCGTAAAGGAAACAAAAGAAAAATTCGGAGTAGGTATTAAAATCGATGGAGAAGAAATAAAAACTTGGAGGTTCGCCGATGACATTGTAATTCTGTCAGAGACAGCAAAGGACTTGGAAGAGCAGTTGAACGGAATGGATGGTGTCTTGAAGGGAGGATATAAGATGAACATCAACAAAAGCAAAACGAGGATAATGGAATGTAGTCGAATTAAGTCGGGTGATGTTGAGGGTATTAGATTAGGAAATGAGACACTTAAAGTAGTAAAGGAGTTTTGCTATTTGGGGAGCAAAATAATTGATGATGGTCGAAGTAGAGAGGGTATAAAATGTAGACTGGCAATGGCAAGGAAAGCGTTTCTGAAGAAGAGAAATTTGTTAACATCGAGTATAGATTTAAGTGTCAGGAAGTCATTTCTGAAAGTATTTGTATGGAGTGCAGCTATGTATGGAAGTGAAACATGGACGGTAAATAGTGTGGAGAAGAAGAGAATAGAAGCTTTCGAAATGTGGTGCTACAGAAGAATGCTGAAGATTAGATGGGTAGATCACATAACTAATGAGGAGGTACTGAATAGGATTGGGGAGAAGAGGAGTTTGTGGCACAACTTGACTAGAAGAAGGGATCGGTTGGTAGGACATGTTCTGAGGCATCAAGTGATCACCAATTTAGTATTGGAGGGCAGCGTGGAGGGTAAAAATCGTAGAGGGAGACCAAGAGATGAATACAGTAAGCATATTCAGAAGGATGTAGGTTGCAGTAAGTACTGGGAGATGAAGAAGCTTGCACAGGATAGAGTAGCATGGAGAGCTGCATCAAACCAGTCTCAGGACTGAAGACCACAACAACAGCAATGTTTGAATATGCATGTCTATTCCAGTTTCGTTGGTGCTTCAGTGTATATTCTTCTTGAAGTCTGACGGTATTTCGCCTATCTCATACATCTTGCTCACCAGGTGGAATAGTTTTGTCATGGCTGTGTCTCCTAAGTAGATCTAATGGAATGTTATCTACTCCCGGGTCTTTGTATCGTCTTAAAGTCATTCAGTAGTTTATCAAATGCAGGACCAGCACTCCTGAAAGAAAGGATATTGCGGAGACATGGCTTAGCCACAGCCTGGGGGAGGTATCCAGAATGAGATTTTCACTCTGCAGCGGAGTGTGCGCTGATATGAAACTTCTGGATACCTCCCCCAGGCTGTGGCTAAGCCATGTCTCCGGAATATCCTTTCTTTCAGGAGTGCTAGTCCTGCAAGGTTCGCAGGAGAGCTTCTGTAAAGTCTGGAAGGTAGGAGACGAGATACTGTCAGAAGTAAAGCTGTGAGTACCGGGCGTGAGTCGTGCTTCGGTAGCTCAGATGGTAGAGCACTTGCCCGCGAAAGGCAAAGGTCCCGAGTTCGAGTCTCGGTCGAGCACACAGTTTTAATCTGCCAGGAAGTTTCATCGTTGAAAATGATTGCGTAGTATTGTGAGCACGTTGAAACAGCGGAAAGAAAGGAGGGTGTGTCGGGTGTATAATATACAAGAGCTTCGTATTATAAAAACTGCTCTTCTTTTATAAACACCCATCAGAGATTCAGTAAAACCACACCCAAAAGTAGGTCGCTGCTGAATTTGGCTTATTTTCAGTTAGAAGTTCCAATTCCTTTGATTCCGTGAGGCCATTGCTTCAGTATTGCACTGGCCAACTCACCAAATTCCATGGAGATGCATATCCACTTGCAACATATCTTGTAATCGCGCAAAGTAAGTGTTTTTCAGCATCTCCAAATTACCCCATCTGAGACCCCTCTTTGATTTTATATATATATATTCACTTGCTGCCAGTTTTATATATATATATATATATATATATATATATATATATATATATATACTTGCTGCCAGTTACTATAATATATATCTTAGATATGCTAGCGTAATATACGCGTGTTAGGCGGCTGTGGTATTACGTGACGCTTACATATCGACATTCTTAGTAAGTAACTGTGGACGTATCAAATATTACTTTTAACCTTTTCAAATAACACCAGATGTCCTTGTCTTAAAACCATTTCTCACCTCATTCCACATTTTCCTGCTTATTTTTGTTGCTTTTTTCTTGCGTATGGTACGTAATATGAGTATCGCATGAAGTAGCTTCTTTTGTGGATGCATAATTTGGATTTCTGTAGACAGTTTGAGCCCTTTCCCTTTTACAGCTGGGAACGTGACATGCAACTGCACACGGATAAAAAGGAAATACGAGAAAGAGAATGGAGTGAGAGTACTGGTTGAAAAAGAGACGTCATTAAAATTTCGCGTGTCGTTTATAATCAAAGGATGGGCCGGCTTGCTTATGGCTTCGCAAAATACCGCTGGTCTTCTTTTGAGAAAATTGTCAGAAGTAAGTGTGCGAATAGGCATGTGTGGGAAGTTAACTTTGTTTGTGCTTGTGAATTCAGGAGACCAACTGCCTTTTGACAGATGTTAGTAGCCTGCACAACCGCGAGTACACCTTTGAAATTGCGGCAGTGTCTTCACCAACGTAATAATTAAGACCTTTTTTTTTTTTTTTTTTTTTTTTGTAATTTCACTGCACGTCGCTTGGCGAATGAATCACAGTCGCAAAAGTGTCGCTATCGGCGGATGATTAAATTTTTCATAAATAATGAACTGTGTGGCAGGCAGTCATCGCTAGAAATTTCTGTGAACTGTGTAGTGAATCAAGATGATGTCCCCGTATTCCAGGAGGTGAACAAGCACCCAGCTAGCGAGATGGCGCAGCACACTGGAATCGTATTCGGGAGGACGACGGTTCAAACCCGCGTCCGGCCATCCAGATTTCGGTTTTCCGTGATTTCCCTAAAACTCTCCAAGCAAATGCCGGGATGGTTCCTATGAAAGGCCACGGTCAATTTCCCTTCGAATCCTTGACAAAATCCGAGCTTGTGCTCCGTCTCTAATGACCTCGATGTCGACGGGACGTTAAACACTAATCTCCTCCTCCAACAAGTGCCCCCTCTTTCCCTACCTTGGGGACGCGTATGTTCTGATCTCCCACCACGGAGTCCTGATGCTGACATTGGTCTAAAAAATAAAGACGGTGGACTGTGGAGAAGCCGCGTACAGTGGTCGCCCAATTGTCGATAGATGCAACGGAGAACTGCAACAAGATATCAGAAACCATTAGCATTACAGACAACCTGGTGTTGGGCATTACTTCAAAATTAGCATCGTCACAGAAGTGAAGGATGGCGCACGATAGTCGTATTAACCACTTGTCTCACGAGTTACATGAGCATCTGTACTCCGCAAACAACCATACGGTGGGTGGCGGAAGGTACTCGTTGTTTGAGTATTATACCCTCTCGACCCGCAACCCGCATTGTTGATAGAAGTAAAGCTGTGGGGGAGAATCGTCATTCGTGCTAGGATAACTGTCACTGGAGTTATTGTTAGCTTAAGGCAAAGGTTCCGAGATCGAGTACCGATCAGACACGAAGGTACAATTTATATGTAGAGATGGATAGTGCCTCTGCCATATAAGCAGGAAATCCCGGGTTCGAGTCCCGGTCGGGGCACACATTTTCAACCCCGTTGACTTATATCAACGCCTGTATACAGCTAGGGATATTAATTTCATTGTAATTTCAAGGTACAATTTGTCAGGGAATTTGAAATCGTAGCAAACTGTAAATTGATTCTGAAGCTATGTAATATCGAAATACATCCAAGTTTCAGTCAGGTGCCTAAGGAAAAGTTGATGATAATACACTCCTGGAAATGGAAAAAAGAACACATTGACACCGGTGTGTCAGACCCACCATACTTGCTCCGGACACTGCGAGAGGGCTGTACAAGCAATGATCACACGCATGGCACAGCGGACACACCAGGAACCGCGGTGTTGGCCGTCGAATGGCGCTAGCTGCGCAGCATTTGTGCACCGCCGCCGTCAGTGTCAGCCAGTTTGCCGTGGCATACGGAGCTCCATCGCAGTCTTTAACACTGGTAGCATGCCGCGACAGCGTGGACGTGAACCGTATGTGCAGTTGACGGACTTTGAGCGAGGGCGTATAGTGGGCATGCGGGAGGCCGGGTGGACGTACCGCCGAATTGCTCAACACGTGGGGCGTGAGGTCTCCACAGTACATCGATGTTGTCGCCAGTGGTCGGCGGAAGGTGCACGTGCCCGTCGACCTGGGACCGGACCGCAGCGACGCACGGATGCACGCCAAGACCGTAGGATCCTACGCAGTGCCGTAGGGGACCGCACCGCCACTTCCCAGCAAATTAGGGACACTGTTGCTCCTGGGGTATCGGCGAGGACCATTCGCAACCGTCTCCATGAAGCTGGGCTACGGTCCTGCACACCGTTAGGCCGTCTTCCGCTCACGCCCCAACATCGTGCAGCCCGCCTCCAGTGGTGTCGCGACAGGCGTGAATGGAGGGACGAATGGAGACGTGTCGTCTTCAGCGATGAGAGTCGCTTCTGCCTTGGTGCCAATGATGGTCGTATGCGTGTTTGGCGCCGTGCAGGTGAGCGCCACAATCAGGACTGCATACGACCGAGGCACACAGGGCCAACACCCGGCATCATGGTGTGGGGAGCGATCTCCTACACTGGCCGTACACCACTGGTGATCGTCGAGGGGACACTGAATAGTGCACGGTACATCCAAACCGTCATCGAACCCATCGTTCTACCATTCCTAGACCGGCAAGGGAACTTGCTGTTCCAACAGGACAATGCACGTCCGCATGTATCCCGTGCCACCCAACGTGCTCTAGAAGGTGTAAGTCAACTACCCTGGCCAGCAAGATCTCCGGATCTGTCCCCCATTGAGCATGTTTGGGACTGGATGAAGCGTCGTCTCACGCGGTCTGCACGTCCAGCACGAACGCTGGGCCAACTGAGGCGCCAGGTGGAAATGGCATGGCAAGCCGTTCCACAGGACTACATCCAGCATCTCTACGATCGTCTCCATGGGAGAATAGCAGCCTGCATTGCTGCGAAAGGTGGATATACACTGTACTAGTGCCGACATTGTGCATGCTCTGTTGCCTGTGTCTATGTGCCTGTGGTTCTGTCAGTGTGATCATGTGATGTATCTGACCCCAGGAATGTGTCAATAAAGTTTCCCCTTCCTGGGACAATGAATTCACGGTGTTCTTATTTCAATTTCCAGGAGTGTATGTGCATCCAGCTGACAGACAGCGTCAGAAATATGGGCACCATTACTTGATCTAAAAGCTGCGGGCGTCTTTGTCTCACGGCTTTTAATGAGTGACGCTTATGAAACCCGAGTAGTGAGATGAGATCTAGACATTTGTAGTGCGCGAAGCTGCACGTACTGTAACTCCCAACATGGAGCTAGTGGTTCAGTCAGTGTAAGGGAGGTTTTAGGAGTGCTGAAAGGCTGGGTGCAGGTACATCCAAAACTTTCTGAAGCTTCGTTTGTTTCCTATCGGCTTAATAATACACTAACTCCAGAAGGATGACGAATAACTAAATTTCACTGTGCACGTCATGCAGGGGCAAGTTATCACGTGATGAAAAAGCAAAAATCGGTGTGTACAAAAAAAAATGGGTCTGTCTAATCGTCAAATAGCCTAGACACCGAACCCTTCAAGTACAGTAGTTGATAATTTCGTTAGATCCTGATACGATATGGACGTAACGGAAAATATGGGCAAAAGAGAAAATTACACGAGGCGTCGTTACGGCTATTTCTCTCAACTTGTTGCTGATTTACAGTTGTCAGTTAAGTGTCAGAAGTGTACAATAAATTTTGTCAAACATCTTTCATTCAAGAAACGACTGCAGAAACCTGCTATGACACGCAAACATAAAATATCTAGACTGGAATTTGCTGAAAAACGTATGTTGTGAATTTCAGAATGGGATAAAGAGATCTTCAGTGATGAGATCTAGTTTAATTTAGGTTAGCTGAATGGATTTCAGTATTATTGGCATTACCTGAGAAGTGTTCTGATTTGGGCAACCCTCTACGCTAAAGGTAAACCCCGCATTGCTTGGCTTAATACTAGATGGAACTTTAAAATGTACGCTGAGATGCCAGAGATATGATTAATTAGAATGTATGGGGACCTAGGTGACGTAAGTCTAACGTTTGAACAAGATAATGCATATGTGCATGTTTTTGTACAACCAAAAAGTGGTTTGAAGGTAAAGATACCGATGTCTTGCCCTGGCCAGCAGGTAGCCCGGATTTGAACCCCGTAGAAAACTTTTGACGAATACTTGCAACGAATGCTTATCGCAGTGAAGGCAACCTGAGACCGTACGTAAGCTGAAAACAAGAGTACGATAAGAGTGGACCACAAATTCACTGTAAAAACTACATTTTCTAACAAAATCAATGCCGACGTGTATTTTAGAGGTTGGACGAAGTACTAACAATGCAAGAACACAACATGACAAAGAGTAAACTAATAGCAGTTTCCACCCTGGAAATGCAGAAGCTTTATTTTGTTACTCGTTTTATGAAAGAAACTATATGTAATTCCGTCGTGACTGTTAATATCTGATACGTATCTATTATTTTCATAACAAATTCGATACGTTTGTGCTGCAAACTTTGTACTATTACTTTCGCAATAACCCTTCTTTACACTCATTTCCACTACTGTAGTAACAAGGATAGATGATTATATTTGTAGCTGATCTAGTGCTGTTCGGGGTTGCAGGGTGCAGCAAGGTGGATGACAGATAGTACTTATAGTACATCATTCCATGTTGCTTCAAATCTATGCCAGAATTCTTCAATCGTAGTGGCTGTCGCGTGGTGCCGCTGCAAACCCATGACCAGATATTTTCGGGGGCTGAGGGAGAAGGGCAACAGTCGAACTCTCTCTTTACCAGAGCGGGTCATGACAGCGGTCTTGAGTTATCTTGTCGAAAGATAACTTCACGGAGACTGCGAAGATATGGCGCAGCCACTGGACTTAACGCGTCAGAAGCGAAACTGCTGCCGTCTAAATTACCAGCTGTTCGGATTAGGGCTATTGATATAACATCGATATTACGATAATTTTTTCCAAAGAGTACAGATATATATTGGCGATAAATTCTTACGGCTATATAGCAGTACTAAAATGGCAATATCGAGTGCCGATATTTTATTTGATGTTATATTTTTTCGCAACTGTCGGTGAATATTTGAAGTTATTCTTTTGAAGTTGTACTAGAATATAATTCTTCTTTCACTGTGTGTAGAAGTCTTATTACTTTTTGACTTTTATTACGTCCATTCTTTGTCTTTGACTGTGTGAAGCATGTATAGATGGCACAGCGAAGAAGTCCGGTTGCACTGAGGGGGGGAGGAACTAGTGTGCTATTTCTTCACATCGGCATTCTTCAAAAACAGTGGCTAAAAATGATGAACAAAATACTAAACGACAAGATTGGTCTTTGCGGTGCGCGGAGACGTGTGAGAGGAAATGCTGACATACTCTGCGCTCGGTGCTACACTATGTGATCAAAAGTATCCGGACACCTGGCTGAAAGTGACTTACGAGTTCGTGGCGCCCTCCATCGGTAATGCTAGAGTTCAATATGGTGTTGGCCCAACCTTAGCCTTGATGACAGCTTCCACGCTCGCAGGCATACGTTCAATGAGGTGCTGGAAGGTTTCTTGGGATGTAGATGTAGATTCTTCACGGAGTGGTTATTAACCCTCCACGACAGATGAAAGGTTGCGTCATCTGAGAAGAAACATCTTTCCAGGAAGGTGCCATCCATATCAATACCTACAGCAAATTTTTGTCGGCGTGGTTTGTCGTTTGTCGTCAGATGTAGAAGAATTTGCACTATGTAAGCACACATAAGAAGGCGCTGGTAAACTACACGATGCAATGTTGATCGAGGTACATCAAGTTGCCTATATGCTTGACTAATTGACTTACGTGGGCTTCCGAGCAACGTTTGTCTGATGTCCTCCACCGTCTCTTCTTAAACTCCATAACGTGCAGTGCCAGAATGTTTCAGAACACCTCCTGTTGCCAGAAACTTCCTATACCATTCTTTAAATGTTTTTATATCAGGTGGATCACATTCATACACACAGCGGCAATTTGTTTGCAAGCCGGCAGAGGTGGGCGAGCGGTTCTAGGCGCTACAGTCTGAAACCGCGCGACCGCTACGGTCGCAGGTTCGAATCCTGCCTCGGGCATGGATGTGTGTGATGTCCTTAGGTTAGTTAGGTTTAAGTAGTTCTAAGTTCTAGGGGACTGATGACCTCAGACGTTAAGTCCCATAGTGCTCAGAGCCATTTGAACCAATTTATTTGCACAGTAATCGGCGATTTTGTTTCTGCAAACCACACTACTGCTTGTGATTGCTGATTTGGAGTCGCCATTTTAAAAAATCGTTCAAATGGCTCCTAGCACTATGGGACTCAACTTCTGAGGTCATCAGTCCCCTAGAACTTAGAACTACTTAAACCTAACTAACCTAAGGACATCATACACATCCAAGCCCGAGGCAGGACTCGAACCTGTGACCGGAGAGGTCGCGCGGTTCCAGACTGTAGCGCCTAGAACCGCTCGGCACCCCGGCCGGCTCGACATTTTCACTTCATGCTACCATGGTGCACTCTGACGACGATATTTGGCACTTCTGACGCGGGCATATAAATTCTTTGAGAAGCTCTACAGTGTGGTGCATTTTTCATTGTTGTATCTACAGTGGTTTTTCTCTCCTGGGTCCTTGAAATCAGGGAGGTGTGTGTGGGAAGTGGAACTGCCGGCGGAAAGTGTTTTCATGTCTTTTTGGCGACACAGCATGTCGTCGAAGTCTCCGGTGTTCATATTCAACGAACTACGTGAGCAAAATTTAATAATGAAATCAGCATTATGACTTTCTTTCTTACTGTCCACGTCCCGTTCGTTAATCCATTAGATGTGGAAACATTTCAATAAGTTTTTCTTGCAACCGGAGCGTTATATTTGAACCTGGTGGCCAAAATTAGAACTTTTTTTTTCATTGTTAATCGGTTCCACGTTAACGCATTAGAATATTAGCAATTTTTGCTGCCAGACGATAATTACAGCTCACATTGAACATGTGTAAGTAGCTGCACTGTAATTACAACCAGCCGGTACAAGAATGCAGTGCACTTCATACGAATTTTGTTTGTTGTATGCCGATTTCATGGCGTTGCTATACAAATGGTCAGCAGTTCAGTACCTAAGTCTTCAAACTTGTTTTATATGACTTGCAGACGGCAACAGAAATTTGCATTTGCTTTTATTTGAAGGGAGTACTTGCGACATTAACGAAAATTGAAGCTTTCGAATTCTACAAAGCTGTACGGTTACTTACATCTAGCCGCAATCTCCAGCGTCGCAGACTGAGTGTCTGAAAGTCTGGTCCACACACTGTGATGGTCTGTAGCAATGTTAGATGACTCTTTCCAGCATAGATTTCTGTTCTCGCCGTGTTTCACTTCGCACCACCTGCATTTCATCGCATACCTGTGGAACAATTTGAAAACTCGCTGTGTGGTGTTCAATGCTGTCATGCACGTAGAATCATAAAACAATGACAACAACCTGCTTTAGTTTCGGCTGATAGGCTTTTCAAATGCCCAGTAGACACATATTCCAAAACCGATAATAGCTGTAAATAACTTACAACTCAATCAGTAACGGTTGTTATTGAAATTCGCTTACCTATGTACAGGGTAACAGTTACTGAACTATACGGAAAAAACGTAAATTAGCGACAAACTATTGCGTCCACACACTTAATTCAACATATAAACGTCACTACAGATACTCGGATTAGGTTATGATGCGTTTGATACGCCTGGCATCATTGGCGATGATGTGTTGCTGAAAAATCCCACATGACCCACTGAAGTGTCCGAACATCAGTGCTGTCGATGACCTCCTGAATGCCTGTTTTCAGTTCAGGGGTTATTGCTGTACGCCTTCTCTAATAAAACTCCCAAAAATGAGTCACAAGTTAGCCGAGAGTGCTAACGTGCTGCTTCCTGGACTCGAGTAGGCGCGCCAGCCCTGGATCGAATACGACTGGCGGATTAACGACGCGGGCCTGTGTGCCAGACAGCCTGGATGTGATTTTTAGGCGGTTTTCCACATCCCACTAGGTGAATACTGGGCTGGTCTCCACGCTCCGCCGCGGTACCACGATTCACAGACATTTGAAACACCTTCACACTATTTCATGATTTACACTAGACGCAGACAGCTGGGGTAATTGATTCCGTACCATGGTGGGATGGTGGCAGGAAGGGCATCCGACCACCCCTTCAAACTAACCTTGTCAAATCCATAGTAACCATGCCAACCCTGAAACAACTGCGGGACAAAGGCATAAGCCAAAGAAAGATTCAGTCACTGGACATTGCACACCACGCAGTCACCCACTTCTGTCACTGATCGTTATGGGGACAGAAACTGGGTGCACCACTTTGCGCTGGAAACAAAAAGGCAGTCCATGGAGTGGCATCATCCTCACTCACCACAAAGGAAGAAATTCAAGACAACCTCCTCTGCCGGAAAAGTCATGGTGACAGTCTTATGGGATTGTGATGGCGTCATTCTCGTGGATGTGATACCAAAGGGTGAACTATCAATTCAGAGGCATACGTGAAGACTCTGAATAAACTCAAGAACTATTTCCGATGTGTTCGACCAGACAACAATCCAGCAGAAATTTTGCTCCGACACGATAATGCACGCCCACACACAAGTCTGAAAACCCGCGAACACGTCGCCAATTTGGGTTGTACATCGTTGCCCTATCCAACGTACAGTCCAGACCTGGGACCCTCGGACTTCCATCTCCTTGGGCAGCTTAAAGATTCTCTATGGGTAACACACTTTGAAGATGACGACCTCCCGCCGGAGGTTCGAGTCCTCCCTCGGGCATGGGTGTGCGTGTTGTTCTTAGCATAGGTTAGTTTCAGTTGGTTTAAGTTGTGTGTAAGTCTAGAGACCGATGACCTAAGCAGTCTGGTCCCTTAGAAACACACATTTGAAATTTTTTGAAGATGACGAGAGTGTCAGTACTGCAGTGAAACCATGGCTACGCCTACAGGACAAGGGCTTCTACCAGCATGGAATACATGATCTTCCACAATGTTTGCGTAAGGCCATAGAACGTGATGGAGACTACGTAGAAAAATATGACTTGGACAAGACATGTTAATATTTATTGTCCCCAAATTCTGACTCTTAACAACAAGTATGTCCTGACAAACTAAATTGGGGCATTATTTATTGAGCGACCCTCGTAATAATACCGTTCATCATCAATAAAAGAAATAAACTTACGTGCATCACAAACAAAAATAAATTTGAGATCTCGAGTTAGGTTCGATTATCACTTTTTTATTGTCACCACGAAACATACTGCTTGGTATTAAAACTGCAAGGCAACTAAAGTATGTACCATATGCTGGGAGGTGCAGTCGATTATCATTTCAATGGAGCCTCACTACGTAGATAGAACTACGCCATTTAGATTCTATACAGGGTGAGGAGAAATTCGCGCACTCGGGCTTCGCAGCGCGACTCCTCAGGTGTCAGCGATAAAAAAACGTCTGTCACAAAATTTCGTCTGGCGAGTAAATCCGACAGAAAAAGGACGTTAAAGAGTGGCAGTCTGGCAACACTGTAACAACACGTACGGTAACTACCTCTAACAGCACACATTAATCGTGCTGTATAGTTGGTGCAGTTGATAGAGTTTTGGGTTAGCATGCAGGAGGTCGATTATTCGATCCTGGGTTAAAGCATATGTTTTTTATTTGGTAAATGTAGTCCAGGTGGTATGGTATCTGGCATCTTAATCGTCAACAGCGATTGCAGCGGTTCCTCTGGATAACATTTGCACTTACATACGACAATCTTAGAAATGGAAGAGAGGTCAGCTTTGAAATAAGTCCTTTCCACGTCGAGGGCTCGAATTAATTCGCAACACTGCATCTACTAGATGCAAGACCCGTTTTCTTTGTACCCTCCTCTAATGGTCACGTAGATTAGTACCAATTATTATTCTTGCGTCGTTCAGTTCCATTACATTTCGTTAGGGCCTTAGTTACCAGTATGACTAGCTACGTGCTTTGATAAAAATATCCAAACTCGTTTACTATTTGTATGTGTTATCACCATAGTCCCATTACTTGTTTCAACAGTCTGTTTCTTATTTGTCTAACCACGTATTCGTTGTGTTCAGCGTTACAAAATATTGTAAATTTAGGATACATGTGACATAAGAAACGCCATATATTACAGTATGAAATGTCAGAATGAAATTAGTAAATAAAAAAAATGTGCCCCATCCCTGGATTGAACCCTCGACCTCCTGCCTGCTAACCCAAAACTGTATCCACTGCACCAACTGTACTGTAGTCGTCAGTTTACAATGTTGTCAGATTGCCAGTCTTTAAAGTCCTTTTTCTGCAGGATGTACTTGCCAGACAAAATTTTGTGACAGACATTTTCTTATCGCTGGCACGTGAGGAGACGCGCTGCGAAGCCCGAGTGCGCGAGTTTCGCTTTACCTTCTATATAGAGGTGCGTCACACGGAACATATTTTATTGCAATTTGTGGCCGAAATAGTGTGGCCACGAACACTGCCGCAACAAGGCTGTAATATGGGGGGCAGTCAAATGGAAGCCTAACACCCACCACAAGGAACACATTTTATTGCAATTTGTGGCCGAAATAGTGTGGCCACGAACATTAAAAATGGCTCTGAGCACTATAGGACTTAACATCTGTGGTCATCCGTCCCCTAGAACTTAGAACTACTTAAACCTAACTAACCTAAGGACATCACACACATCCATGCCCGAGGCAGGATTCGAACCTGCGACCGTAGCAGTCGCGCGGTTCCGGACTGAGCGCCTAGAACCGTTAGACCACCGCGGCCGGCCACGAACACTGCCGAAACAAGTCTGTAATACGGGGGGCAGTCAAATGGAAGCCTAACACCCACCACAAGGGAAGCATGGAATGGTTTCATTCAAAAATAGTCACACAGTGCATTAAGACATTTATCCCACCTGCAGACGAGACGATCGACTCCTGTTTCGTAGAACTCGGATGGCACATCCTCAACCGCATCCGCTCTTGCAGTTCCTCGTCCGACTGAAAAAAAATTTGGAAATCTGTGGTAACTTCATATTGCACCAAACTCGTGAGATCATAGGTTCCCACGCCTACACAGTACTTAATCAAACTTAAAACTAACTTACGCTAAGGACAACACACACACACACACGCATACACACCCATGCCCGAGGGAGGACTCAAACCTTTGACGGGGTGAGCCACGCGAACCGTGGCAAGGCGCCTGAGACCGCGCGGCTACCCCGCGCGGCCGTCCGACTGAAACCTACGTCCACGCATATCTTTCTTTAGATCACCAAAGATGTGAAAATCACACCGTGAAAGATGCAGACTGTACGGAGCATGCTGTAGTGTCTCCCAACCGATTGACGGTGTGGGAACGGGCGTTACTGTGCAAGAGCATGATTCCATCCAGCAGCATTCCCCCGCATTTTGACATCATGGCGAATCAGAGTTCCTGAAAAGTGACTTCGTAGCGCTGCGCATTGATTGTTCTTCCACGCTTGAGGAAGGGACGATCAGAGGGCCCGTGGAGTCGAAGAAGAAGATCATCATGACCGTACCGGAACTTGGGTAAACAGTTTGGGATTTTCTTGGTATGTTTCCACTGTGTCTTTGCTTTTTGCCCTCGGGCTGCCGGAATACTGCCGGACGGAATCATCCTGTTGCACGATAATATCCACCCCACACTGCCAATCGGAAGAAGGGTACACCTCAGCGATTTGTCTGGGAAACACTGACTGTAACATCCTCCGTACAACTCGCGTCTTTCACTGTGTGATTTTTCACATCTTTCGCGACCTGAAAGGAGACATACTTGGACGCCGGTACAGTCGGACGAGGAAGTGCAAGAGTGGGTGTGGTTGTACAGCCATCGGCAGCCGACCGTCCTCTGTTACTTCCTGGATGCATTACAGTCTCTGTTTTCCTGTACAGTTTTTAGCCTCTGCAGCTCCTTCTAGATCCATGGTCGTTATTCCCTGATGTTTTAACACATGTCGTACCATCCTGAGAACCTCATCATTTCTTACCTTATCAGTGAACCTAATTTTCAACGTTCTTCTATAGCACCACATCTCAAGTTCTTCGATTCTCTTCTTTTCCGGTTTTCCCACAGTCTGTGTTTCACTGCAATAGAATGCTGTGCTCCAAACGCACATTTTCTGGAATTTCTTCCTCAAATTAAGGCCTAAGTTAGATACTGGCAGTCTTCTCTTGGCCAGGAATGCCCTTTTTGCCAGTGCTAGGCTGCTCTTGATGTCCTCCTTACTCCATCAATCATTGGTTATTTTGCTATCTGGGTAGTAAAATTCCTTAACTTCATCTACTTCGTGATCATCAATTTCGATGTAAAGTTTTTCGCTGTTCTTATTTCTACAACTTCTCATTACTTTCGTCTTTCTTCGATTTACTCTCAGTTCATTTGTCTACTCATTAGACTGTTCACTCCATTCAGCAGCTCCTCTACTACTGCTTCACTTTCACTGAGGATAGCAATGTCATCAGCAAATCTTATTGATATCCTTACACCTTGAAATTTAATCCTACTCTTGACACTTCCTTTTTTTTCCGTCTGTGACGACGTCACTCAAGACGCCAGTGAGTACCGCGCCACATTCGATAACCCGCGCTCAAAACGTAGCGCAGCAGCTGTATGGGTTGACAGTACGTACTATGCCGAGATTCGCCAGCGGCCGCAGCTGCCAACCGACGGGCATCACATTTGTGAATAGCGATTAGTCGATGCCTCCGTAAATACCGGAGCACTGAGCTACGGCGGGCAGAACTCTTCAGCTTGCCGTCGAGTCCACAAGCTGCAGTGTTCGTCCGTTGTCTCCGAGATTCAGGCTGCGTATGAATCGCAGGCCAGCTCTTGACTCTCTGTAGGCATTACTTACAGGCATAGTGGCAGGACAATAATATTTTAGAGGATCTGTAATAAATTCAACCGGGTAATTGTGCTGTACATTTCACGTGAAGAAGCAAAAAAAAAGAAAATGTTCAAATGTGTGTGAAATCTTATGGGACTTAACTGCTAAGGTCATCAGTCCCTAAGCTTACACACTACTTAACCTAAATAATCCTAAGGACAAACACACACACCCGTGCCCGAGGGAGGACTCGAATCTCCGCCAGGGTGTAAGGGGTCCGCAGGCCCTTACTACTAAGTTTGCATCAGCACAGGTCGACAGGGCAACTATCGATTAGTGTGTTGGGTCGCGAGAGCGAGAGTCAGTTAAGCAGTGTGCTGTGTGTTGTAGGTTCCCGCGAGGCGGGCAGAGCTGTGCAGAAGCCAGCAGTTGTTGATACTAATTACCGACAAAGGGAGTGGCCATCGCCGCGGTTTAACCCCTTTGTGTTAGTATTATACGGGAAAGTGAAGAAGTTTAATTACAAGTGTAATCAGTGATATTTGTGTGCTGTTATTGAGATTCCGCGTCTACCGCGCCGGCATTATTTGGATTACAGTGTTGGATTACAGTGATTGGATTTTGCGTGTGACGGTTATGAATAACGAAGAAACCTGTGCTGAGATTAGCCGTTATTAACAGTGTATGACGAAGGCAGTGGCTGTCTCCTTATTTTTGGTGTTTTTGGTACGAATATAGGTCTTGATTAGTGAAGCTGTGTTGTTGTTCTCTTGCCACCAGACATTTCATCATTGCAGCATTTGAGAAGGACAGAATGGAATGTAACAACTCCCAAGCAGTCCAATCCGATTGCCAGCCCCATTAGGTACACGGTCATATTAATTAATACTTATATGGGCTGCTATTCAGATCCGCGAACGAGCGGATACACCAAATTATAAGGGAGTGTTACAAGGGCCAGCCACACAGTCTATGACTGCAGCGCCTTGACCGCTCGGCTAATCACGCGCGCCATGAAGAAGTAGAAATCAAGTTCAGTATATCTTCATATTTTTGTGTATTTAAACTCGGGACCTACAAACGACGGAGAGGTTTCGTCCCGTCGTAGCCCTCAGTGGTTCGCAACCGCACAACAGGCCACAGCAGTCCACCCACCCCGCCGCCGCCCCACATCGAACCCAAGGTTATTCTGCGGTTCGGCCCCCAGTGCCTCCTTCCCCCACCCCGGGAACATCTCATACCAGACGAATGTAACCCCAACTGTTTGCATGGTGGAGTAACTATGGTATACACTTATGTGGAAACGGTGTTTGTGCAGCAATCGCCGACATAGTACAACTGAGGCAGAATAAGGGGAACCAGCCCGCATTCACCGAGGCAGATGGAAAACCGCCATAAAAACCATCCAGAGGCTGACCGGCACATCGGACCTCGACACTGATCTGTGGGGCGGATTTGTGCTGGGGACCGGCATGCCTTCCCGCTCGGGAAGCAGCGCGTTAGACCGCACGGCTAGCCGGGTAGGCTTTATTACTAATAGGCAGAAATCTTTCTGAAACTTCCTGTCAGATTAAAACTGTCTGCCCGACCGAGACTCGAACTCCGGACCTTTGCCTTTCGCTGGCAAGTGCTCTACCAACTGAGCTATCGAAGCACGACTCACGCCCGGTCCCCACAGCTTTACTTCTGCCAGTATCTCGTCTCCTACCTTCCAAACTTTACAGAAGCTCTCCTGCGAAACTTGCAGAACTAGCACTCCTGAAAGAAAGGATATTGCGGAGACACGGCTTAGCCACAGCCTGGGGGATGTTTCCAGAATGAGATTTTCACTCTGCAGCGCAGTGTGCGCTGATATGAAACTTCCTGGCAGATTAAAACTGCCTTTCGGGGGCAAGTGCTCTACCAACTGAGCTACCGAAGTTGGTAGAGCACTTGCCCGCGAAAGGCAAATATCCCGAGTTCGAGTCTCGGTCGGGCACACAGTTTTAATCTGCCAGAAAGTATCATATCAGCGCACACTCCGCTGCAGAGTGAAAATTTCATTCTGGAAACATCCCCGAGGCTGTGGCTAAGCCGTGTCTCCGCAGTATCCTTTCTTTCAGGAGTGCTAGTTCTGCAAGGTTCGCAGGAGAGCTTCTGTAAAGTTTGGAAGGTAGGAGACGATATACTGGCAGAAGTAATGCTGTGAGGACCGGGCGTGAGTCGTGCTTCGGTAGCTCAGTTGCTAGAGCACTTGCCCGCGAAAGGCAAAAGTCCCGAGTTCGAGTCTCGGTCGGGCACACAGTTTTAATCTGCCAGGAAGTTTCATATCAGCGCACACTCCGCTGCAGAGTGAAAATCTCTTTCGAGAAATCTTTCTGATTCAAGATAAACTATGCCGTCCTCCAGCATTCCCAACTCCGTCACTGCGTCTTTGACTTATAGATTGGAACAATAGCGGCGAAAGAATACATCCCTCTCTTAAACCTTTCTTAATGCAACCATTTCGTTCTTGATCGTCCACTCTTATTATTCCCTCTTGGGACTTGTACATATTGTACTTTACGCTTGTACATATTGTACTTTACGCTTGTACATATTGTACTTTACGCTTACCACTAGTTTCCTCAGAATTTCCAATATCTTGCACCATTTTACGTTGTCGAACGCTTTTCCCAGGTCGGCAAAATGAAAGTGTCTCGATTTTTCTTTAGTCTTGCTTCCATTATCAACCGCAACGCCAGAATTGCCTTTCTGGTGCCCTTACCTTTCATGAAACCAAACTAATCGTCATCTAACGTAACCTCAACTTTCTTTTCCATTCTTCTGTTTATCATTATTTCAGCAACTCGGATGCATCAGCTGTTACTTTACAATCTCCTTACATCTGTGCATCTATGGCAATATCTGGAGGCGCCGCAGTCCGTACACCGACGGGTGGCGGAGCTGCCCACCCCCTCTGGCCACAGTGATTATTGGCGGCGCCTGCAGGGATGCCACTCACGTGCCGGCGGTTAGCCTTTGCGGCTACGCGCCTCCCTATCAGCCGAGCGGAGGCTGTCGCCGCAGAAAGGATCAGCGGGCCTTAGCGGCGACTTAGCGCCGCTGCCCGCCCACCCCGGAGCCGGCGCCCGAGAGAAATTGGAGCCCAGTCCGCCGGCGGACGCTCGCTGCATAAAACAAGCGTACCGGGGGGTCGGCAGAACTGCTCACAGGCCCTGGCTGCTAGGATTATCGCGGGAGCGCTGAGGGCGCCCGCTGGCTCTGCGAATAATGGGATGACGAAGAAGCATGGGCGCTGGCACGTTCCCTGGGTACACAACAGTGGCCGAAAATACCAAGAAGACCTGCTGAGATCCGCAGATTTATTCTGGTAAAAGTTCGCCCATAGACGACATTCCTCAGACATCTTAACGTCACTTCTAAGTCTAAACATCCATATCGTCAAAAATTACACTTACACTACTGGCCATTAAAATTGCTACACCACGAAGATGACGTACTACAGACGCGAAATTCAACCGACAGGAAGAAGATGCTGTGATATGCAAGTGATTAGCTTTTCATTCACACAATGTTGGTGCCCGTGGCGACACCTAGAACGTACTGACATGAGGAAAGTTTCCAACCGATTTCTCATACACAAACAGCAGTTGACCGGCGTTGCCTGGTGAAACGTTGTTGTGATGCCTCGTGTAAGGAGGAGAAATGCGTAAAATCACGTTTACGACTTTGATGAAGGTCGGATTGTTGCCTGTCGCGATTGCGGTTTATCGTATCGCGACATTGCTGCTTACGTTGGTCGAGATCCAATGACTGTTAGCAGAATACGGAATCGGTGGGTTCAGGAGGGTAATACAGAACGCCGTGGTGGATCCCAACGGCCTCGTACCACTAGCAGTCGAGATGACAGGCATCTTATCCGCATGGCTGTAACGGATCGTGCAGCCACGCCTCGATCCCTGAGGCAACAGATGGGGACGTTTGCAAGACAACAACCATCTGCACGAACAGTTCGACGACTTTTGCAGCAGCATGGACTATCAGCTTGGAGACCACGGCTGCGGTTACCCTTGACGCTGCATCACAGACAGGAGCGCCTGCGATGGTGTACTCGACGACGAACCTGGGTGCACGAATGGCAAAACGTCATTTTTTCGGATGAATCCAGGTTCTGTTCACAGCATCATGATGGTCGCATCCGTATTTGGCGACATCTCGGTGAACGCACATTGGAAGCGTGTATTCGTCGTCGCCATACTGGCGTATCACCCGGCGTGATGGTATGGGTTGCCATTGGTTACACGTCTCGGTCACTTGTTCTCATTCACGGCACTTTGAACAGTGGACGTTACATTTCAGATGTGTTACGACCCGTGGCTCTACCCTTTGTTCGATTCCTGCGAAACCCTACATTTCAGCAGGGTAGTGCACGACCGCATATTGCAGGTCCTGTACGGGCCTTTCTGGATACAGAAAATGTTCGACTGCTGCCCTGGCCACAGCATTCTGCAGATCTCTCACCAATTGAAAACGTCTGGTCAATGGTGGCCGAGCAACTGGCTCGTCACAATACGCCAGTCACTACTAGTTATGAACTGTGGTATCGTGTTGAAGCTGCATAGCCAGCTGAACCTGTACACGCCATCCAAGCTCTGTTTGACTCAATGCCGAGGCGTATCAAGGCCGTTATTACGGCCAGAGGTGGTTGTTCTGGGTACTGATATCTCAGAATCTATGCACACAAATTGCATGAAAATGTAATCACATGTCAGTTCTAGTATAATATATTTCTCCAGTGATTACCCATTTATCATCTGCATTTCTTCTTGGTACAGCAATTTTAATGGCCAGTAGTGTATGTTTCGAATTACTTCCACCAGGTGATTATAATTAAAGCGCAGCTACGCACAGAGGTCAAGTGGGGGCTGTAATTGTCGTATGGTACCGAAGCTGCATAGATATTCTAATGCGTTCGTGCAGAACCGACTTCCGCTGCAAAAAAAAAAAAAAGAGTTAGTTCCAACTTTGGCCACCAGGTGTAAATCTGGCGCTGTGAATGCAAGAAATACATCTAGTAATGTTTCTGCAGTATCCTCATCGCCACTGTATACTTTTGTACCACAAGGAAGCACGGGAGAGGACGTTGTTATGGGTAGCCGGTATCCTCTTTCTACAATGCAAATGCTGACGTGGATTAATACGGTTCTTTATTTATTTGTACTGAAACATTTACTTAACCGGAACAGCGTGCCTGATCTGTGATACACGCTCACCACGCTATGGCCACTAATCTGATCGCTATGTACTGTCGGAGCCTGTAATGTGAACTGAGCCAGCTTTCCAATTATGCTGACAGACGCCGAACTCGATGAGTGAAGCAGTGAGTCCGCCCCGGTCAGCGGCGGCGGCCTAAATACATGCTGACGAGAGGACGTTGGCGGCATGTTGCTTGTCAGTATGTCTCTCGCCTCTTTTGTGATAGGCGAGCTTGATCCAGGAACTACCTTCGATCTTCGCGCTACATCTTTGCCAGTCGGTGTGCTGGCGACAGCTTATGCCAGCATAGTTTACCTATGTAATGGATTAGGACAAAGACTTGGGGAGAAAAGGTCAGACAAGAGAGAGAGGTATAATGTTGATTTCATTATTAACTGGCACTTACAGGCCGGCCGGAGTGGCCGAGCGGTTCTAGGCGCTACAGTCTTGACCCGCGCGACCGCTACGGTAGCAGGTTCGAATCCTGCCTCGGGCATGGATGTGTGTGATGTCCTTAGGTTAGTTAGGTTTAAGTAGTTCTAAGTTCTAGGGGACTGATGACCATAGCAGTTAAGTCCCATAGTGCTCAGAGCCATTTGAACCATTTTGCACTTACACAAATTGTTCAATATGAGCGATGGAGACGTCGACAAGATGCTATAAAGCGCCAGCTTTGCATTGGTTGACCAAAATTGGAACAAAGTTTTTCCAA
Organism: Schistocerca nitens; assembly: GCF_023898315.1. Lineage (NCBI taxonomy): Eukaryota > Metazoa > Arthropoda > Insecta > Orthoptera > Acrididae > Schistocerca > Schistocerca nitens. The sequence goes on from NC_064623.1 coordinate 124,697,709, forward strand.
TGTTACTGAGTTCCGCATTAATGCATTAGCATGTCTACCAATTACACTGCACAGTAGACCTCTGCAAGTAGTTGCACATTAATCATAACCGCATGGGTGCTATTATCAGTAACCACCCAACCCCCATTCTTCAAAGAATCAAACTTTCATGCAGAAAACTGCTTCAAACGTCTTAGTGCTTAACAAATGAGCAAATATCTTACATATTTCACGTCAAGCATGAAAAACGTCTATAGTTAAAGACGCAAAACATTCAGTGCTAAATCTGACATTGTCTGCAAAATGTGTTGCGAGCCGGCCGCTGTGGTCGAACGGTTATAGGCGCTTCAGTCCGGAACCGCGTGACTGCTACGGTCGCAGGTTCGAATCCTGCCTCGGGCATGGATGTGTGTGATGTACTTAGGTTAGTTAGGTTTAAATTGTTCTGTCTAGGGGACTGATGACCTCAGATGTTAAGTCCCATAGTGCTTAGAGTCATTTGAATCATGTGTTGCGAATAGTGTTAGCAGGAGGGGCGTTCAGTAAGTAATGCAACACTTTTTTTTTCAAAGCAGGTGGGTTTTATCTGGATTCCAATACACCACATTATTCTCCACTCTTTTGGCAACGAAACCCTATTTTTGAACATAATCTCAGTTCACCGGCGACGGTCTTAAACCACCTTACTGGATGGCTCTGTATTCCCCCATCGTACCACTCTACTAGTCGGTGTCGAAGCCCACGTCTTGCTGCGTCAATAACCGCACCACCATCCTCTTACGGCTTCCCGCAGAGTGCATCCTCCATTGGGCTAAACAGATATCAGTCGGAAGATGCGACATCTGGTCTGCAAGGCGGATGAGAACAGTTGTCTAGTTGATCCTTCTGAGCTCCTCTCAGGCGTACAGACTTGCGTGAGGCCTGGCGTTGTCATGGAGAAATGTAAAATTGTTTGTAATCCGTCGATCACACAAATGAGTGTGTCCGCACGTTCCAATATTGCAACAGTCAGAGCTGTGGGCCGCCGGCCGGCAGTGAGAGATCGGACAGGTATGCTAGCCAAGCCTGCAGAGGCCATTCAATAAGCAATGCTACACATACTCTGCCGATCTCAGTAGAAATAAATGCACAGTATGTAGTGGGACGTCGCTGAATGTTCCCATTCAGCCCCTGTCGTTTCATAAATTACATTAGGCGGCGGAGCTATACGAAGCCTTCAAAGTAGCGTCTGTAACGGTGGTGCGTTCGAAAGGGAGAACTGTCATTGAGTTTATTTTGGCGGAAAACCAGAACATCGCAGTTATTCATAGGTTCTTGCTGAATGACTACGGAGACCTGGCAGTGAACAAAAGCACGGTGAGTCGTTGGGCGAAGCGTCTATCATCGTCGCAACTTGATCGCGCAAAACCTGTCCGATCTCGCGTTTGCAGACCGGCCGCACACAGCTCTGACATCACAATCAGCACCTTCAGGCTCAACTGGACGTCTCTGTTGGTAGTGCTGACTCAGAGATCTCCAAGGCGCATGCCTGCTGGGATCCTCGCCACCTAACAGAAGAGCATAAGGAGCAACGAAGAACTGTCTGTGCGGAATTGCTTGCACGAAGCTGATCGTGACAATTTTTTCTCGACCATCGTCGCGGGGGATGAAACATGACTTCAACACTTCGAATCTGAAACAAAACGGCAGTATTTAGAGTGACGCCCAGCCCCTGTCTTCCAAAGAAAGTGTTCAAAACCGCACCCTCAGCCGACAAAATCATGGCGATGATCTTGGACGCTGAAGCTGTTATTCTGTTTGATGTCCCACTTCATAGTGCAACTATCAGCTCTAACGTGTATTGCGCTACCCTCAGGAAACTGAAGAAACAACTTCACAGTGTTCGTCAGCAAAAATGTTAAACGATCTTCTCCATCCCATGACAATACAAGGCTTCACATAAATCTGCGTCCACAACAGAAACTCACAGAAGTTCATTGGACTGTTCTTGCTGATCCCCCCTACACCCCGGATATTTACACCTTCCACTTCCATCTGTTTAGTCCAATAAAGGATGCTGTAGCTGAGCGGTTCTATGCGCTTCAGCCTGGAACCGCGCGACCGCTACGGTCGCAGGTTCGAATCCTGCCTCGGGCATGGATGTGTGTGATGTCTTTAGGTTAGTTAGGTTTAAGTACTTCTAAGCCTAGGGGACTGATGACCTCAGATGTTAAGTCCCATAGTGCTCAGAGCCATTTGAACCATTTGATGCTCTCTGTGGGAAGCAGTCGGTGTGTGATGTGGAGGTTATCAGTGCAGCAGGACGTGGACTTCGACGTCGACCAGTAGAGTGCTACCATGCGGGCATACAGACCGTCCCGGTAAGATAGCTTTCGGCCTTCGCACTGAATATGTTGAAAAATAGAGTTTTCTAGCCAAAAGAGTGGGGTGTGATATGGTGCATCTTAATCCTGAGTAAAACCAACCTGCTTTCGTAAAAACTTGATGTATTAGTTATTGATCGCCCCTCGTAAACCCGTCCTCTCGAGAGCTACTCACTTGGCGTATTTTACGACCCTCCTAACCCCATCGATTCTATATTCGCATGGCAGTCACGGAATCCCAACCAATGCAGTCAGCGGTAGAATTTGTTCTTTTTTATTTTTTTTTATTACATGCTATGGTCAAAACAAATTTCTCCTCACACTATTCGTTTCGGTCAGTGCTGTCCGTCTTCAGGTCTGCTTAACCCCTCCAGAAGTGAACATTTTCTGTAGGAAGGAAAGCGTTTGTTTGTATGGTAATGCTCTTACGTGATTTTTTTATGATATTATATCCAAGATTTATGCAAGAATAGGTTCTCGTTCTCGTAATATATTTTGTACACTTGGTTTCATTTTATGGGCTAAAACATCTGTTTACGAAATATTCTGTATTGTAATAAACAGTAAAATCACTATTAAAAAATTACCATGCAAAACAACAATAACAATATTCAGTTATACAGTGGAATAAAGGGAACCAGCCACATCGTGTATTCTGGTGCTCACAAGCTGCTGCGCACTGCGACATTGACTTGCTGATATTTTCAGAGTGATGCCCAACAGTTGGCAGCACTCGCACATGATGAAAAGGTTGAACATTCACAAATGTGCACCTCAGGTTTTCAATAGGAAAAAATACGACACAGTAAAATTCAAATGGCTCTGAGCACTATGGGACTTAACATCCGAGGTCATCAGTCCCCTAGAACTTAGAACTACTTAAACACAACTAACGACACAGTAAAATTCAAATGGCTCTGTGCACTATGGGACTTAACATCCGAGGTCATCAGTCCCCTAGAACTTAGAACTACTTAAACCCAACTAACGTAAGGACATCACACACATCCATGCCCGAGGCAGGATTCGAACCGGGTAGCGGTGGCGCGGTTCTAGACTGAAGCGCCTAGAACCGCTCGGCCACAACGGTCGGCTCTTCCCATAAACATAGAGCATTAAAATTCTATTTCTGTATGACATCTACTCCTTCGTTATACAGATAATGTATCTTACATTACTCCCACCTACTAGTTACGCTGAAGTGATAATCAGTTGCCTATCTTAGCTCGTAGTAAACTTCATGCCACTTCGACGTTAGTGACTGGGGTCTCATAGGGTTCAATTTTGTGTCCGCTCCTTTTCCTTAGCCGGCCGCGGTGGTCTCGCGGTTCTAGGCGCGCAGTCCGGAACGGTTCGACTGCTACGGTCGCAGGTTCGAATCCTGCCTCGGACATGGATGTGTGTGATGTCCTTAGGTTGGTTAGGTTTAAGTAGTTCTAAGTTCTAGGGGACTTATGACCACAGCAGATGAGTCCCATAGTGCTCAGAGCCATTTGAACCATTTTTGAATCCTTTTCCTTATATATGTGAAGGACCTTTCAGTTCACTTTCAACAACCAAAAATTTTTATTTTTTGCGGACGATGCCAGGGATATAATAAATCCCATTAGAGAGGAAGCAACAGAAGAGCTAATAAATGATATTTCCCAAAGAATTATTAAGCAGTTCTCTGAAAAGGGACTCTACCTGAATTTTGAAAACGCTCTACACTCAGAACGATAATGGTGGAAGCTGAAGAAACGAATCAAAATTTGTGCTACGGCCAGGACCGGAATCAGTGTCTTCTTGCTTACTAGGCAGAAATGCTGACCATTTTTTCTTTAATTATGTTCATTTTGTTGGATATTGTTCGTTGCATTCGGTCTGGGCGGAAGTCACATGACATACGTTCAAGTTGGTCTTTGATTCCTTAACTCAGTTTTTATCACAGAGGGTAGCCAGCCCTCTGACCGAACATGCTGAGCCACCGTGCCGGCTTACACTATCGCAGCACTATGGTCAACATTGTTATACGAACTACCCAAGTCGAATGCCCTCACCAACACAAACTTCAATTCATATCTCCAGCTTATGTTCTCCCTACATTGTCAGTATTTCCAGGCCTCTCTGGCATTGGAAAAGCAACGCAGCGTTGGACTTAATGGGGAAGTCCTGCACCACAGATGATCTTATAATTAAATTTTCCCAGAGAAATTTAAGTCTCATCTACAGTAAATGTGACGATGTAGGGATAAAATAAGCTGGAGATATGAATAGAAGATTGTGTTGCGGAGGGCATTCGATGTGGGTACTTAGTGCAGCAACTTTGACCATAGAGTTCCGGTGTTGTAATGGTTTCAGCCTAGTAGCAAGAAGATCCGAATTCCGACTGTGGCACAAATTTTAATTCATTTCTTCAAGTCCAATGATTATCATAGATTAGGTTGAGACATAAATGTCTCTGGGAACATTTAATTATAAGATCCAAACATAAAAGACCACTACATTCCGTTCTGTACAACAAATAGAGACATACCAACAGTTCATGTAGCACAAGGAATAAGTGAGGAGGGTAGGATGCTCCAAATTTTTGCCTGTACATGGTCATGAAAAGTTGAACTGAAAAAGTATATTACTCAAAATTAAAATTTACCTATTTTTGCTCTTCGTATTATTTGATAGTCTTGAAACAAATATGAATATATTTTGCATATTTCCACTCAGTAATGTCGTACGGAATAATTTTATGAAGCAACTGATCATTTAGAAAGAAAGTATTGATTGCACAAAATCGGGGAGTAAGAAAAATACACTATGTGGTCAAAAGTATCCGGACGCCTGGCTGAAAATGACTTACAGGTTCGTGGCGCCCTCCATCGGTAGTGCTGGAATCTAATATGATGTTGACCCACCTTTAGCCTTGATGTCAGTTTCCACTGTCGCAGGCATACGTTCAATCAGGTGCTGGAAGGTTTCTTGGGGAAAAGACAGCCCATTCTTCACGGAGTGCTGCACTGAGGAGAGGTATCGATGTCGGTCAGTGAGGCCTGGCACGAAATCGGCCGAAACATCCCTAACGCGTTCTATAGGATGCAATTCAGGACTCTGTGGAGGCCAGTGCAATACAGGGATATTATTGTCGTGTAACCACTCCTCCACAGGCAGTACATTATGAACAGGTGCTCGATCGTGTTGAAAGATACAATCGACATCCCCAAATTGCTCTACAACAGTGGGAAGCAAGTAGGTGCTTAATACATAAATGTAGGCCTGTGCTGTGATAGTGCCACGCAAAACGACAAGGAGTGCAAGGCCCCTCCATGAAAAACACGACCACACCATATCACCACCGACTCCGAATTTTGCTGTTGGGACTACACACGCTGGCAGATGACGTTCACTGGGGATTTGCCATGCCCACATCCTGCCAACTGATCGCCACGTTGTGTACCGTGATTCGTCACTCCACAACGTTTTTCCACTGTTCAATCGTCCAATGTTTACGTTCCTTGCACCAAGCGGGACGTCGTTTGGCATTTAACGGCGTGATGTGTGGCTTATGAGCAGCCGGTCGACTATGAATTCCAAGTTTTCTCACCTCCTGCCTAACTGTCATAGTACTTGCACTGGATCCTGATGCAGTTTGAAATTCCTGCGTGATTGTCTGTATAGATCCTCTTCAACTGTCGGCGGTCTCTGTCAGTCAACATACGAGGTCGGCCTGTACGCTTTTGTTCTGTACGTGTCCCTTCACGTTTCCACTTCACTATCACATTGGAAACGGTGGACCTAGGGATGTTTAGGAGTGTGGAAATCTCGCGTACCGACGTATGACACAAGTGACACACAGTCACGTGATCACGTTCGAATTCCGTGACCATTTGTCCAATAACCTCAGATGACTTACACATAGCGAAACAAGTTTTGAATCTAATTCAGAATCATTTCTCCTGGACAACGGCTTCTGCTCCATTCACGAATTTCTACTTAAAAATTGGTAAAATAATAATATGGTCAATAATGTCAACAATGGTCATCTATACATATCCTGTAAATTGACTCGTTCCAATAAATGAAAAATCACCAGTTTGCATTTGTTCTACAATATTGTAGAACAAAAGCAAGCTGGTGCTTTTCATTTATTATAATGTTGTTCTACCAAGAACCGACGGAAGATTCTGTTAAAATGACTCGTTCCACATAATTTCTATAAAAGAAACGTTCAGATAATTTGTGGAACATGTAACTAACTGCCACCATCACGGCACTGCATTTTCAGTGACCAGTAGCGTAACGTCAGCAGCGGATTTGCCTTCTCTGGTCCGGAATACTTGTCCCTACGCAACGCTCCGTGGCTGGTCGACCGCTGCGCAACCGCACACCTCATACGGCGTCTCGGTCGGCCCCTAGCGCCCTGTTCAGACTAAAGCCTTCCAAAGTATTTCCCGTCCGCAGGTTACGGCCACCATAAAAGGCTTTTATCTCTAGTGCCATCATAGGGATCTGCGAGACCCGCTTTCCCGTCGCCTTCGACAGCGATTCTCCCTCCTTCATGACTGCACCATTTACAGGAGCTGCGGCTGAATGTGTTGTCCATAAATTTCGGTGTCGGTCGTCGTTTATGTGACACGTTTTCTGTTCTTGCTCGATTGAAAAATAAACATTTAATCGCCAGGTACGCAGTATTTTCTGTACCTGATGACATTTGTACGGTTAAATAGGTAGCGTCCGCCGCCTTCTGCGTTAGTAACACAGCATAATCTCGAAGATAATCGTTATTGTCGTGACCAGGCGAAACTAGTTCCTTCCGGTCACAACTGTGGGCTCTTCCACTGCTGTGGGAGAAGGCTCGCCATACTAGAACACATGAAGTATTAGTTCAGTTCACTTATTTATTTAATCGTATCGATCTGACATTTGAAGTTACATTGGTCAAAAAAATCATATTTACTAACTGATTCACGAACAACGAGATTTACACCGCAAGTATTATCTAACCTCACTAAACCAGAATAAATGCAAATCGTCAAATTACGTATAGCTCTGTTAAAAAATCTTAGAAACATTACAAAAGTGAAATACCTAACCAGCCTTTTTATCAAATCAGTTTATGTACATTCTGGGGTTACTCAACAATTACAAATTATCAGCAATCTCATCTGTACTAACGCGCTGGCAAAACAAAAATCATAATTATTTAACATCTTTACCTTGCTTACATGGAGACTTTTGCGTCCATGTTCAACAATACTGACAACCTATATTAATCTAACACTTGGTGTCTTCACAGATAACACCACAAAAACTGCCTGCGCCATTCTCTTTCGCCCGCAGACGGATACCCACAGCTATGCGCCTGGCGGGCTGTTTCTTCAACACTACAATCTCAGACCAGAAGCAGTATCTTTGGCACTGCGGTCGTGTTCAGTGAGCGACCGAAATGATAAAGCCTATCAGAGACATACATCGTTTATAATGTCCGCCTGCTTAGCTGGGTGGTAACGTGCTCGCCTCCCATGCAAGCGGGCCCGGGTTCGATTCTCGGCCGGGCTGGAGGTTTTCTCCGCTCTTGGACTGTGTGTTGTGTTGCCCTCATCATCATCATTTCATCTTCATCACCGGCACGCAAGTCGCCCAGTGTGGCGTCGAATGAAATAAGACTTGTACTTGGCGGTGAAACTTCCCCGCATGGGGCCTCCAGGCCACAATGCCACACGCTCATTTCCGTTTTTATCGTTTATAATGTTATACTTTCAGTTTAGTTTACATTAATATTCATATTGTGGTGTCACCGCCAGACACCACACTTGCTAGGTGGTAGCTTTAAATCGGCCGCGGTCCATTAGTACATGTCGGACCCGCGTGTCGCCACTTTTAGTGATAGCAGACCGAGCGCCACCACACGGCAGGTCTAGAGAGACGTACGAGCACTCGCCCCAGTTGTACGGACGACGTAGCTAGCGATGCACATTGTCGAAGCCTCGGCCGGCCGCGGTGGTCTCGCGGTTCTAGGCGCGCAGTCCGGAACCGTGCGACTGCTACGGTCGCAGGTTCGAATCCTGCCTCGGGCATGGCTGTGTGTGATGTCCTTAGGTTAGTTAGGTTTAAGTAGTTCTAAGTTCTAGGGGACTGATGACCACAGCAGTTGAGTCCCATAGTGCTCAGAGCCTTTTTTTTTTTTTTTTTTTTTTTTTTTTTTTTTTTTTTTTTTTTTTTTTTTGTCGAAGCCTCGCTCATTTGCAGAGCAGATAGTTAGAATAGCCTTCAGCTAAGTCAATGGCAACGACCTAGCAAGGCGCCATTAGCAGTATATTGTCTGAAACTATAGAGTCTCACTTGTATCGTCAATAGCGATGTACCAAGGATGGATTAAAGTTAAGTATTCCAGGAGCTACGTACTTTTCTTTATACCATTCATTACGTATCCTGTTTCAGACCTCACGCCATCCTGCGTGAGCTTATAGCGTGTATTTCAGTCTCCTCAAACCACACGGTGTCGGCACTTCTGTCGACACATCACATATCATCTTCGGGTGCCACGTATGTGCCCCAGTAGACTAATATTAACCTCAGCGCGAGGGCGCCACTATGCTGAGATGGGGGCGTGGTCTACAGAAGTACCTACCAAACTGATTCGCGTTGCAAACTATGGTGGGGCAACGCTACCTCTGTACGATATCACAGTCACAATAGAACTGCTTTTTCGTGATTACCAGGATAAATCTTTCGCTCTGTCAAGGCAGTGTGCTGTGAATAAGATGGCAGATTAAACCTGTAAGCCGGACAGGTCTGGAAACCTCTGAACTTTCCCTTTCGGGGGCTGTGCTCTTCCAGAGTGGGCCATCGCGATATGACTCGTGAACCTGTCCTCATAGCCTTACTCACGTCACTAAATCTTCCTCTACCTTCCAAAGTACACAGGTGTCCTCCACACCCTGTTAAAATAGCACTACTGGAAGAAACGCTATTGACTAGATGTGATCTCTCAAGCTTTCTCGGTGTCACTGATTAATGATCTGCCTCTCAGTGTCCTGAAGCGTTGTTGTCTCCATTTTATGCTCTGTACCCGGACGACCTACCTGCTCGCCATTTCCATCTGCTGTGGGCTGTGTTGTTATTTGCACTCGCTGCCTCGACTGCGACCACCCTGTGACGTTTTGTCTTTTATACTTCTTTTGTGCTCAAGTCTCATCTCCTTCATCTGACTTTCACTGCTTGTTTGCGTGAAAGGTGACAATTTGGATGAATCTTATTCGTTATACCATAGAGGGCGATTAGAAGAGCCACAAAGTAGCCAGTATTGTTCCACAACAGCAGACATCAAACTGCGGGTCCGAAGCTCGTGGTCTAGTGGCTAAGGTTGGTGCCTCTGGGTCACGGGCCTTCCAGGTTCGATTCCCGACCGAGTTGCGGATTTTCTCTGCCCAGGGACTTGGTTTTTGTGTTGTCTCATCATCATCATTCGTGACAGTGAACTGTGTAAAAAATTGGATTGTGTAAAAATTGGGACATTGTCTATGGACTGGTGGCCGCACAGTTGAGCGCCCCAAAAACCAAACATTATCAAACTGCGGCCCACAGCCCGAATCAAGCATTCGTGCTGCTTGTGGTTCTCAGTTGTATTTTATAGACGGCCGCTGTGGCCGAGCGGTTCTAGGTCCTTCAGTCCAGAACCGCGCTGCCGCTACGGTCGCAGGTTCGAATCCTGCCTCGGGCATGAATGTGTGTGATGTCCTTAGGTTAGTTAGGTTTAACTAGTCTTAAGTTCTAGGGGACTGATGACCTCAGATGTTGTCCCATAGTGGTTAGAGCCATTTGAATCATTTGTATTTTATAATAATATGCATCTAGCAACTAACAACCGAATGATAAACCATCCACTAACTTTAACAGTAGATCAAGAGTGTAAATCCCTGCTCGGTGACAAACAAAAATACTCGCAGAGACGGTAATACTTTTAGAGTTGCTTGATTCTAATCGACATTGGTGAATTTTGCCTTTAGCTGTGTACAGTTGGCCGCTTACCTCCGTGGCAAAGGGATAACTCAGAGCCAACACTGCGCTCCCGTGAATACAGCCCAAAAAATGTAATTGTTAACAAACTGTGGCGCGACAGTTTAAAATTCTTATTCGCTGGATTGGAGGATTTTAATATCATAAACATGGTTGGTCGTTGTCAGAAAGTGCACAATAATTTTATTCGACGAAGGTGTCAGATCCAGCCAACAGTTGCGAATGGGAAACATTTTTTGTCTGCTGGTTTCGCATATACATTTATATTTGTAACAGATATTAACTTTTAGTAGCTTCTGAATAAAGATAACTTATGTATGTCTGAAACGAGTAAAGAGTAAATACTTACTATTTGCAACTACTGCCTGTGCACAACTCCTTCCCCGCGTCCGGCCATCCTGATGTAGGTTTTCCGTGATTTCCCTAAATCCCTCCAGGTAAATGCCGGGATGGTTCCTCTGAAAGAGCACGGCCGTCTTCCTTTCCCGTCCTTCCCTAATCCGATGAGACCGATGACCTCCCCCCAAAACAACCGAACCCAACAACTCCTTCTCGGATCAAAAACATATGGAGGAATTGTAGTACGCACTTGGAAAGTCGGTCGGTCGCTTCGGGGGTGAAACTGTGTGTAGAGGCATATATATTTGTCTTTGGGAGGGCGAGGGGTGGTGAGGGTGCACTCACACAGACAACACGACAAGAGTTCGTCAGGCAATAAGAGTGTCACAACTTTGGGGTCGCTGACCGCGGCAGGAATCTGACCGAGCGAACAGTCGACACGGAGAGACCGAATGGTGCCAAATTTAACGATCAGTACTTGGGTGTCAGCTGCCGACTTGTCGCATCATTGTTATGGATAATCTATTGGGAACTGAAAACATACTAATTTATATGAGTTACGAATTAATAATAAGATCAGTACATAAGGTGCCGCCCTAACTGTGCCAGTATTGGCTCTTGAGAAAAAAAGATGTACGACCTCTGTTCTAGAAGATTTGTTTTATATCATCTGAGCTAACGCCTTTGGAACTCTGTATCTACGACTGGGACGCGGATTTCGTGCTCCTATTGGAACAAGCTGTCTGAACTTCCGCCGCATTTGGGCGATCTTGTTACACAGAGGTGTAGAAAGTTGGACATACTGGATGGTCAACAACTCCACACAACAGGACGTACTGTCGGTGTCTGCGTGTGCGTGAGTGAGAGAGTTTGGAGCTTACACATATTGCAGGTGTCGCGCCGATGTTTATACCAGAGCTCGACTCCTGGCACCCACTAAACCCTTTGATGCTGTTTTGTTTTTCACGGTCTACGCTGGAAACGCTAATGCTCTCGAAGTTTCCCACTTATTCTGGATAATCTTCGTTGATCAATTATGGAGCGTGGGACAACGGCTGGCATGTATTTCTTGATGCAATGATTTACCAACAGCCGTATGTATCGAAGAAATTTATTTTATAAACTCCTTATGTGCTACCAGTTTCGGCATTATATTAATGCCATCTTCAGGCCCCAAACGTCATAGTCGTGAAATCGCTATACTCGGAAGGAGCCACATAACTGGATCCGTGAAACGTTATGCAACAGCTCTTGGTGACCAGGCGTCACAGACTCAGCCTGGTAGCGCATAAGAAGTTTATAAAATAAATTTCTTCAATACATGCGGCTGTTGGTAAATCATTGCATCAAGAAATATTCTGGATAAGGTGGCTGGAGACATCTTAAGAAACTGAGTGTCTCTAATATAATCATGAAATCAAATACAAAATGAGTATTGATATTATTTGACAGCGTAGTTAAGAAGATTGCCAAAACAAAATTATCGGAAAGTCTAGTAAACCGGCACTGGAACTTTGTTTTTCACAAACGCAGGGAGTTCGGGACTCCATTTATGAAGATCTCGCTAGCAGGTACCCATGAATTTGGACAACATGGTCCAGACGAGTTACAGCGATCTGGTGACGCAACCGAATTAAAACGACGGTCTGTATCGCAGTGATACTTTATTAATGACCTGTTTCGACTTCATTTGGAAGTCATCCTCAGAAAATGAGGACCACATTGACGCTGCTGGAACCTCTCCTGATGCTCACGTGGCGATCGTAAAGTGTTGCAGTTTACCGTCGTGTTGCCGCGTGAGCGTCAGGGTAGGTTCCAGCAGCATCAATGTAGTGCCCATTTTCTGAAGATGACTTGTGCATGAAATCGAAACCGGTCATGAATAAAATATTATTGCTATATAGTCTGTTGTCTTAAAACACATCCCCCAGACCTGGGAACCGCTGAGAGAATGTGCATCTCGCGGAATATCAGGGCGGGCTGTAAAAACCAGGGGCGTAACAAAGTGTAGAGGTCGCTGAGGGTCAAACTCTGATGTAACTAGCGGCGCGAAACCAACGCTTTATCACAGTACACATAAACATGGCACGAGCGTTGCCGAGAAAATAATGCACCACATTTTTTTTTTCCCCTCAGCCGAAATCACTGCTAGGAGTTCGATCCGTATGTTTTATTTGAAGTCTCCTAAGTGAGCGCGTCAAGTTTCCGTTACTTCCGACAGATATCGTAGCTGCAAGACAGTTCAAAATTGCGTCTGTAGGTGATGTACGTTACAAACAACGTGCAGAGAAAGAAACTGTACGGAATATTCACAAACGCTTGTGCAAAGTTTATGGGACATCTGCTGTCGAGAGAAGTACGAGGTGCATTCAAGTTCTAAGGCCTCCGATTTTTTTTCTAATTAAGTACTCCCCCGAAATCGATGAAACTGGCGTTACTTCTCGACGTAATCGCCCTGCAGACGTACACATTTTTCACAACGCTGACGGCATGATTCCATGGCAGCGGCGAAGGCTTCTTTAGGAGTCTGTTTTGACCACTGGAAAATCGCTGAGGCAATAGCGGCACGGCTGGTGAATGTGCGGCCACGGAGAGTCTCTTTCATTGTTGTAAAAAGCCAAAAGTCACTAAGAGCCAGGTCAGGTGAGTAGGGAGTATGAGGAATCACTTCAAAGTTGTTGTCACGAAGAAACTGTTGCGTAACGTTAGCTCGATGTGCGGGTGCGTTGTCTTGGTGAAACAGCACACGCGCAGCCCTTCCCAGACGTTTTTGTTGCAGTGCAGGAAGGAATTTCTTCTTCAAAACATTTTCGTAGGATGCACCTGTTTCCGTAGTGCCCTTTGGAATTCAATGGGTAAGGATTACGCCCTCGCTGTCCCAGAACATGGACACCATCATTTTTTCAGCACTGGCGGTTACCCGAAACTTTTTTGGTGGCGGTGAATCTGTGTGCTTCCATTGAGCTGACTGGCGCTTTGTTTCTGGATTGAAAAATGGCATCCACGTCTCATCCATTGTCACAACAGACGAAAAGAAAGCCCCATTCATGCTGTCGTTGTGCGTCAACATTGCTTGGCAACATGCCACACGGGCAGCCATCTGGTCGTCCGTCAGCGTTCGTGGCACCCACCTGGATGACACTTTTCGCATTTTCAGGTCGTCATGCAGGATTGTGTGCACAGAACCCACAGAAATGCCAACTCTGGAGGCGATCTGTTCAACAGTCATTCGGCGATCCCCCAAAACAATTCTCTCCACTTTCTCGATCGTGTCGTCAGACCGGCTTGTGCGAGCCCGAGGTTGTTTCGGTTTGTTGTCACACGATCTTCTGCCTTCATTATACTGTCGCACCCACGAACGCACTTTCGACACATCCATAACTCCATCACCCCATGTCTCCTTCAACTGTCGATGAATTTCAATTGGTTTCACACCACGCAAATTCAGAAAACGAATGATTGCACACTGTTCAAGTAAGGAAAATGTCGCCATTTTAAGTATTTAAACAGTTTTCATTCTCGCCGCTGGCGGTAAAATTCCATCTGCCGTACGGTGCTGCCATCTCTGGGACGTATTGACAATGAACGCGGCCTCATTTAAAAACAATGCGCATGTTTCTATCTCTTTCTAGTCCGGAGAAAAAAAATCGGAGGCCTTAGAACTTGAATGCACCTCGTACAGTTAGTCGCTGGGCACGGAGGGTGAGGTCGTCAGAAGGCGGTTCGGCGGAGCTCCACGATTTGCAGTGGTCGGGGAGACCATCTACGGCTGTCACACCTGACGTGTTGCAGCGAGCCGATGTCGTCATTCGCGAGGACAGGCGCATTACGACTCCGCTGTTGGCGCTGCATCTGTCATTAATTAAAGGGAGTGTGGATGCAATATTCAAAAGTGTGTGCAACATGGATCCCACGGTGTAACGGTGGATCACAAATCGCACAGAAAAAAACATTTGCTTTGTTGCAACGTTTTGAAGCTGAGGGGGAGGCATCCTTGTCCCAGATTGTGACAGGTGATGCAACCTGTGTTCACCATTTTGAGCCCGAAACGAAATGACAGTCGATGGAATGGCGAAATTCCCACTTCCCACAGAAGAAACAATTCAAAGCAACTGCTTCCGCCCATAAGGTCACGATCACCGTGTTCTAGAACTGTGAAGGCGTGAATCTCGTTGATGTGATGCCAAGAGGCAGTACCAGTAATTCAGAAGCATATGTCAACACATTAACAAAACTCAAGACGTGCCTTCGGCGACTTCGACGTCGGAGCAACCCAGGAGATGTTTTGCTGCAACACGATAACGCACGTCCCCAAGTAAGTCTGAAGACTGCTGAACACATCCAGCGCGGAAAGTTTGGGAGGAAAAACGTACACTCGTACAATGGTACCCTAATGAGTAAAAATTGTTGGAAATAACCCAGCCTGCGTGGTTTCCGAGGTGCCGCTTTTTCGTTCCCGGTTATCTCTCCAGTCCTGCTACAATAGCGGCCTTCCACCCAGAGCTTCAGTTCTACCTGTCGTTTCATCTACACTGGCATTCCAACCTCTACTAGTATAGCCGGCCGCGGTGGTCTAGCGGTTCTAGGCGCTCAGTCAGGAACCGCGCGACTACTACGGTCGCAGGTTCGAATCCTGCCTCGGGCATGGATATGTGTGATGTCCTTAGGTTAGTTAGGTTTAAGTAGTTCTAAGTTCTAGGGGACTTATGACCACAGATGTTAAGTCCCATAGTGCTCAGAGCCATTTGAACCATTCTACTAGTATAGGCAATCATTGATTACGCCATTCTGATAATAAAGACAATCCGTAACCTTTCATGCAATAAGCGTTAACAATTATTTACAAGGTGTATGTGACAATGTCAGTCTCCTTAAAATATTCATATACAGGGTGTTACAAAAACGTACGGCCAAACTTTCAGGAAACATTCCTCACACACAAATAAAGAAAATATGTTATGTGGTCATGTGTCCGGAAACACTTACTTTCCATGTTAGAGCTCATTTTATTACTTCTCTTCAAATCACATTAATCATGGAATGGAAACACACAGCAACAGAACGTACCAGCGTGACTTCAAACACTTTCTTACAGGAAATGTTCAAAATGTTCTCCGTTAGCAAGGATACATACATCCACCCTCCGTCGCATGGAATCCCTGATGCGCTGATGCAGCCCTGAAGAATGGCGTATTGTATCACAGCCGTCCACAATACGAGCACGAAGAGTCTCTACATTTGGTACCGGGGTTGCGTAGGCAAGAGCTTTCAAATGCCCCCATAAATGAAAGTCAAGAGGGTTGAGGTCAAGAGAGCGTGGAGGCCATGGAATTGGTCCGCCTCTACCAATCCATCGGTCACCGAATCTGTTGTTGAGAAGCGTACGAACACTTGGACTGAAATGTGCAGGAGCTCCATCGTGCATGAACCATATGTTGTGTCATACTTGTAAAGGCACATGTTCTAGCAGCACAGGTAGAGTAACCCGTATGAAATCATGATAACGTGCTCCATTGAGCGTAGGTGGAAGAACATGGGGCCCAATCAAGATGCCTGCCGAAACGTACACAGAAAATCTGTGTTGATGACGTGATTGCACAATTGCGTGCGGACTCTCGTCAGCCCACACATGTTGATTGTGAAAATTTACAATTTGATCACGTTGGAATGAAGCCTCATCCATAAAGAGAACATTTGCACTGAAATGAGGATTGAAACATTGTTGGATGAACCATTCGCAGAAGTGTACCCGTGGAGGCCAATCAGCTGCTGATAGTGCCTGCACACGCTGTACACGGTACGGAAACAACTGGTTCTCCCGTAGCACTCTCCATACAGTGACGTGGTCAACGTTACCTTGTACAGCAGCAACTTCTCTGACGCTGACATTAGGGTTATCGTCAACTGCACGAAGAATTGCCTCGTCCATTGCAGGTGTCCTCGTCCTTCTAGGTCTTCCCCTGTCGCGAATCATAGGCTGGAATGTTCCGTGCTCCCTAAGACGCCGATCAATTGCTTCGAACGTCTTCCTGTCGGGACACCTTCGTTCTGGAAATCTGTCTCGATACAAACGTACCGCGCCACGGCTATTGCCCCGTGCTAATCCATACATCAAATGGGCTTCTGCCAACTCCGCATTTGTAAACATTGCACTGACTGCAAAACCACGTTCGTGATGAACACTAACCTGTTGATGCTCCGTACTGATTTGCTTGATGTTAGTACTGCAGAGCAATGAGTCGCATGTCAACACAAGACACGATAACGCACGTCCCCAAGTAAGTCTGAAGACTGCTGAACACATCCAGCGCGGAAAGTTTGGGAGGAAAAACGTACCTTCCTTCAATTGGGCCAACTGGCGGTGAATCGAGGAGGTACAGTACATACTGACCAAACTAAAATTAGCTCTAACATGGAAATTAAGCGTTTCCGGACACATGTCCACATAACATCTTTTCTTTATTTGTGTGTGAGGAATGTTTCCTGAAAGTTTGGCCGTACCTTTTTGTGACACCGTGTATACGATGTACAGCGTATTAAATGATACCTAATTCTAGTCGTAGTTCACGGCAAAGTATGTGGATTAGTGCTTGTAAGGTGCGAAATTATAGCCACCTTACAATATTAAATTACTTTTTTTCGTGTCGATGTATTTTATGCTTCACGGAATTGCTAGTGGAACAAGCAACTTTATTTACAAATTTGCATCGACTGGGAATCGAGACCATTCTATCGTTTCCTTCCGTCGTGACGCCCATTTGTTGCGCGGCTGCTGCTGCCTCCACGCTCCAGGCGGTCGTCGCGCCACTTCCGCCCCACCACGTCAGTCTCCAGCTCTTGGCAGCCTCGGAAGGGCGGCAGTGTAAAATGTGGCGCCCCGTATAATTTCCACGTTATTACTCCCGACCCGCTTCCCCTGCTGGCGCGCCTTATGACGCGGTTCGCCGGCCCACCCCCGTCCACCCCATAACAGAGATTAGAAAGCCTGGATGGGGTGGAAGAACAACGACCGTGTGGTGGGAGGCGAAAGTGTGTCGCAGCAGGCAGCCCTCACCATCCGCCATCTTCCTACCTACCGCCTTCGAGAGTGAATAGGAGAAGTCGCTGGTGGGGTTCCACAAGGCTCAGTCTTAGGTCCATTATTATTTCTGATATAATTATGTAAAAGGGCCTCCTTCTTTTTACAGATGACACCAGTTTTTTAATCAGTCCAGATATACTCCATTTCTTAGAAAAGTTCCGGGACAATTCTTTAAAAAAATAGAAAATTGTGCTTACCAAGAAATGATCCTAGTTCCTGTAGAAGAAATCTCCTTGGCTATCTGTACACAGTTGCCAACTTTCCTGGAGCTCTTGGAAGCCGGCAGGGAAATTTGCAATTGCGATGCTTGTAAGTTCATTTGTCTGCGATATCTTGATGAAGCTTTCCTTCCAATCGCCTTTTCACGCGCGGAAACAAGAGAAAATCGCAATTCGAGAGGTCGTGCGAATATGGCGGATGTGGGATGGCAATAACAGAATGCCTGGCTAGATACTCGGTAACAGAGTATAGGCCCTTAATCTAGTCAGGCAGTAAGAACCAGTCCTGAGAATGCCACAAATCAGTTCAGAGAAGTCGAATTGCTTGTCGCAATCGGTTCAGATCTTCGATGTACAGAGTTTGGTTCGCTGTCTGACCTGGAGGAACATACTCATGTTGAACTAATCCTTTAATATCAAAGAATGCGATCAACATTGTCTTCGTTCTCGAAGGTTGTTTGACATTTTTCGAGGGTGGTGGTTCAGGACTCCGACATTCAGCACTTTGACGCTTCGTCTGAAGTTCGTACTGGTAGCACCAACTTTCATTCCCAATAGTGTCTTTGACAGAAATGTGGGATCACGTCTGCCTGTATCCAGTAGGTCAGCAGAAATTCTTCGTCTTTCCTCTTTCTGTTCGTCTGTTAGTTTATGACGAACGAGTTTTACATTAAGTTTCGATTCCCTAAAGCTGCACGTAAAATCCTATGACACACCCACAATTCAAATTAAGGTCTTCCGCTATCACACGCACAGTTACATGACGGTCATGGTGCAAGGTGGAAGGAACATATAAGGGAGAGGAGCTATACAAACTGACATGAGAACGATGTTAGATTCCTGTGAAATGACTGAGCACGCGAGGGAATCCTGATCCTACCACTTACCTTAGTAGATAGACTGGAGGATGGCAAATCTGCTTTTATACACTACTGGCCATTAAAATTTGCTACACCATTAACAAATGTAGATGATAAATGGTTATTCATTGGACAAATATATTATACTAGAACTGACATGTGATTACATTTGGGTGCATAGATCCTGAGAAATCAGTACCCGGAACAACTTCCTCTGGCTATAATAACGGCCTTGACATGCCTGGGCATTGAGTCAAACAGAGCTTGGATGGCGTGTACAGGTATAGCTGCCCATGCAGCTTCAACACGATACCACAGTTCATCAAGAGTAGAGACTGACATATTGTGACGAGCCAGTTGCTCGGCCACCATTGACCAGACGCTTTCAATTGGTGAGAGACCTAGAGAATGTGCTGGCCAGGGCAGCAGTCGAACATTTTCTGTATCCAGAAAGGCCCGTACAGGACCTGCAACATGCGGTCGTTCATTATTCTGCTGAAATGTAGGGTTTCGCAGGGATCGAATGTAGGGTAGAGCCACGGGTCGTAACACATCTGAAATGTAACGTCCACTGTTCAAAGCTCCGTCAACGCGAACAATAGGTGACAGAGACGTGTAACCAATGGCACCCCATACCATCACGCCGGGTGATACGCCAGTATGGCGATGACGAATACACGCTTCCAATGTGCGTTCACCGCGATGTCGCCAAACACGGATGCGACCATCATGATGCTGTAAACAGAACCTGGATTCATCAGAAAAAATGACGTTTTGCCATTCGTGCACCCAGGTTCGTCGTTGAGTACACCATCGCAGGCGTTCCTGTCTGTGTTGCAGCGTCAAGGGTAACCGCAGCCATGGTCTCCAAGCTGATAGTCCATGCTACTGCAAACGTCGTCGAACTGTTCGTACAGATGGTTGTTGTCTTGCAAACATCCCCATCTGTTGACTCAGGGTTCGAGACGTGGCTGCACGATCCGTTACAGCCATGCGGATAAGATGCCTGTCGTCTCGACTGCTAGTGATACCAGGCCGTTGGGATCCAGCACGGCGTTCTCTATTATCCTCCTGAACCCACCGACTCCATATTCTGCTAACAGTCATTGGATCTCGACCAAAGTGAGCAGCAATGTCGCGATACGATAAACCGCAATCGCAATATGTTACAATCCGACCTTTATCAAAGTCGGAAACGTGATGGTATGCATTTCTCCTCCTTACACGAGGCATCACAACAACGTTTCACCAGGCAACGCCGGTCAACTGCTGTTTGTGTATGAGAAATCGGTCGGAAACTTTCCTCATGTCAGCACGTTGTAGGTGTCTCCACCGGCGCCAACCTTGTGTCAATCCTCTGAAAAGCTAATCATTTGCATATCACAGCATCTTCTTCTTGTCGGTTAAATTTCACGTCTGTAGCACGTCATCTTCGTGGTATAGCAATTTTAATGGCCAGTAGTGTAGTATTTGTAGATTCAGAGGAAGCTTTTGGCATTCTGAACTGAAAACACGCTTTGAATCTATGGAAGTATCAGGGATAAATTCAGGGATAAAACACAGGGACACAAGATTATCTACAACTTGTACAGAAAGTAGACAGCAGTTGTAAGAGCTCGTGACTTGAAACGGCAGCAGTAACTGAGAACGCACAAGTAGAGATGATATAAAATGTATACTGGCAATAGCAAGAAAAGCGTTTCCGAACAAAAAGTTGTTGACGTGGAATATGAATTTAAGTGTCATGGAGTATTTTATGAAGGTATTTGTGTGAAGTGTAGCCTTGTATGTAATTGTAACGTGGACGATTAATAGCTCTGTCTAGAAGACAGTGTGCTGTTAAAGAAGAATGCCGAAGATCACATATGTAGATCGTATAACTAATGAAGAGGTACTGAAACAAACTGAGAACAAAAGGCAAACTAAGGTACAGATCGTCTTAAAGGAAGGAACTAGTTGACACAACATATTCCGAAGCATCAAAGAATAGTTAATTTGGTAATGGAAGCAAGATTATAGAGACAATGGTCAAGGCTTAACAACAGTCAGCAGATTCGAATGCATGTGGGACGCAGTAGTTACGTAGGGATGAAGAGGCTTACGCAGTAATAGGCAGTGTGGAGAGCTTTGTGGACACAGTGGAACATATACTGAGCTGAATTGTATTGTTTATTAGCGAAACCCAGCAGCAACTAACATCTATGATTAGCCAGTCCAGTTGTATATTCATTGCCAGAATATTGGTTCAATATAGCCTGTCTGGCATATATCACTTGTGATGTATTTGTCTATATATCTCTGTTACTCACTGCAAACGGCCTTATACCAGAAACAACCTGAATGCAGTTTTCATAAGGTGACTGGCAGCTAATGGTAGTGAATTGCAGTTTTGGTCACTCTGCAATTTGTGGTATTTTCCATGAAACAACAACCAATCCCTGGTCATGTAATACCTATGACTTTTAGTATGAACTGGCACTTCCCAAACTGTGTAGGAGTTATCTATGGCAAATACATCGTAATACAGTTCTGCATATGCTGCCATACGACTTTTGTGCAGTGGAGGCTTTTCCGCTGACGCCAAATATCATGTGACCATTATCAGGCCTATTGATGCGTTAACGTCGTATGAAAATATGTTAATTACAGTTTGTGTCGGGGAAGCCAGTTAATCAAACAATAAATGGTATGGCTGTTGGTCTTAAGTTACTAAGGAGATCGATGACGAAATGGCTCTGCTCACAAAACTGGGTACTCTAGGCAGATTTTGGGCTAGAAATCCTGAGACGTTCTATAAACGTGGTAAATTTTTAAAGTTTATTCAAGGGACACAGTTGGCAGATACGTTTTCTTGCCGTACTAAATGCATCCGATATTCCTCTTTTAAGTTATAAGACCTACAGGAGTAACTTTAGGTTATCATAACTTATGGGCATTATTAATGAAAATAAACGTCCCCTTGACATTCTACAGATTGCTTTACAGAAAAAGTTTTTGTACTTGGTATCCCAATATTTCTTGTTCTCATTCAGCATTCGTGTGTCCCCCAAAAGACCACCGATATTTCGGTTAAGCCCACACACCATCAACGCATGCACGAGCGTCTACAGGCAAGCTGTTTACTTTCTTGCCGTCAGCCTGATAGGGTACACGGCCGCGTCCACTGTTCGCGACTGCATATAGGCCGGAGAAGCGGTATGCGGTTGTCAGGTTCTACTTTCCCGTCAATTGCTATTTACTTGACGGGTTTAATCCAGGGAGAATATCCGTCCATTTTGTTGTTACCACTTCTAAGGCTTTCATCCTAGCCACAGGTCTTTAATAGTTTTTCATTTATTTTCACCTTAGCAATGGATCACTATTTGAAAAATTATGTTTAACCGTCGTTGGTCCCGTTATTCGTGGTACACTCGTGAAATCGTCGTACGGGAAAATCCCCACTTCATCGCTACCTCGGGGCTGTTGTGTCCCATCGCTCGTGCACCGATTACATCACTTTCAGAACCAGTTAAATCTTGATAATCTGCCATTGTAGCAGCAGTAACCCATCTAACAACTGCGCCAGACACTTGTCTTATATAGGCGTTGTCGACCGCAACGCCCTATTCCACATGTTTACATATTCGTATATTTGAATATACCAGAGATTGTAGAGAGTTTCAGGGAGAGCATAAGGGAACAATTGACAGGAATGGGCGAAAGAAATACAGTAGAAGAAGAATGGGTAGCTCTGAGGGATGAAGTAGTGAAGGCAGCAGAAGATCAAGTAGGTAAAAAGACGCGGGCTAGTAGAAATCCTTGGGTAACAGAAGAAATATTGAATTTAATTGATGAAAGGAGAAAATATAAAAATGCAGTAAATGAAGCAGGCAAAAAGGAATACAAACGTCTCAAAAATGAGATCGACAGGAAGTGCAAAATCGCTAAGCAGGGATGGCTAGAAGACAAATGTAAGGATGTAGAGGCTTATCTCACGAGGGGTAAGATATATACTGCCTACAGGAAAATTAAAGAGACCTTTGGAGAGAAGAGAACCACTTTTATGAATATCAAGAGCTCAGATGGAAACCCAGTACTAAGCAAAGAAGGGAAGGCATAAAGGTGGAAGGAGTATATAGAGGGTCTATACAAGGGCGATGTACTTGAGGACAATATTATGGAAATGGAAGGGGATGTAGATGAAGACGAAATGGGAGATAAGATACTGCGTGAAGAGTTTGACAGAGCACTGAAAGACCTCAGTCGAAACAAGGCCCCCGGAGTAGACAACATTCCATTAGAACTACTGACAGCCTTGGGAGAGCCAGTCCTGACAAAACTATATCATCTGGTGAGCAAGATGTATGAGACAGGCGAAATACCCTCAGACTTCAAGAAATTACCGAACTATCAGTTTAATAAGTCCCAGCTGCAAAATACTAACGCGAATTCTTTACAGACGAATGGAAAAACTGGTAGAAGCCGACCTCGGCGAAGATCAGTTTGGATTCCGTAGAAACGACTTATCTTAGAAGAAAGATTAAGAAAAGGCAAACCTACGTTTCTAGCATTTGTAGACTTAGAGAAAGCTTTTGACAATGTTAACTGGAATACTCTCTTTCAAATTCTGAAGGTGGCAGGGGTAAAATACAGGGAGCGAAGGGCTATTTACAATTTGTACAGAAACCAGATGGCAGTTATAAGAGTCGAGGGGCATGAAAGGGAAGCAGTGGTTGGGAAGGGAGTGAGACAGGGTTGTAGCCTCTCCCCGATGTCATTCAATCTGTATATTGAGCAAGCAGTAAAGGAAACAAAAGAAAAATTCGGAGTAGGTATTAAAATTCATGGAGAAGAAATAAAAACTTTGAGGTTCGCCGATGACATTGTAATTCTGTCAGAGATAGCAAAGGACTT
Source organism: Schistocerca nitens (assembly GCF_023898315.1). NCBI lineage: Eukaryota > Metazoa > Arthropoda > Insecta > Orthoptera > Acrididae > Schistocerca > Schistocerca nitens. The sequence goes on from NC_064623.1 coordinate 124,721,434, forward strand.
GGAAGAGCAGTTGAACGGAATGGACAATGTCTTGAAAGGAGGGTATAAGATGAACATCAACAAAAGCAAAACGAGGATAATGGAATGTAGTCAAATTAAATCGGGTGATGCGGAGGGAATTAGATTAGGAAATGAGACACTTAAAGTAGTAAAGGAGTCGTGCTATTTAGGGAGTAAAATAACGGATGATGGTCGAAGTAGAGAGGATATATAATGTAGACTGGCAATGGCAAGGAAAGTGTTTCTGAAGAAGAAAAATTTGTTAACATCGAGTATAGATTTAAGTGTCAGGAAGTCGTTTCCGAAAGTATTTGTATGGAGTGTAGCCATGTATGGAAGTGAAACATGGACGATAAATAGTTTGGACAAGAAGAGAATATAAGCTTTCGAAATGTGGTGCTACAGAAGAATGCTGAAGATTAGATGGGTAGATCACATAACTAATGAGGAGGTATTGAATAGAATTGGGGAGAAGAGGAGTTTGTGGTACAACTTGACAAAAAGAAGGGACCGGTTGGTAGGACATGTTTTGAGGCATCAAGGGATCACAAATTTAGCATTGGAGGGCAGCGTGGAGGGTAAAAATCGTAGAGGGAGACCAAGAGATGAATACACTAAGCAGATTCAGAAGGATGTAGGTTGCAGTAAGTACTGGGAGATGAAGAAGCTTGCACAGGATAGAGTAGCATGGAGAGCTGCATCAAACCAGTCTCAGGACTGAAGACCACAACAACAACAATATTTGAATATGCATGTCTATTCCAGTTTCGTTGGCGCTTCAGTGTATATTCTTCTTGAAGTGTGAGGGTATTTCGCCTATGTCATACATCTTGCTCACCAGGTGGAATAGTTTTGTCATGGCTGTGTCTCCTAAGTAGATCTAATGGAATGTTATCTACTCCCGGGTCTTTGTTTCGTCTTAAAGTCATTCGGTAGTTTATCAAATTCTTCACGCAGTATCATATCTCCCTTCTCATCTTCCTCTACGTCCTCTTCCATTTCCATAATACTGCCCACACGTACATCTCCCTTATACGTACAGGCTCTCTACTTCTTTCACCTTTCTGCTTTCTCTTCTTTGCTAAGGACTGACGTTCCACCTGAGCGCTTGATATTCGTATAGGTGCTTCTCTATTCTCCAAAGCTCTCTTTAAGTTTTGCGCTTGATATTCATATAGGTGGTTCTCTATTCTCCAAAGCTCTCTTTAAGTTTCCTGTAGGCAGAATCTATCTTACACCTAGTGATATATACTTCTACTTCCTTACATTTATCCTGTAGCAATTCCTGCTTAGCCATTTTTCGCTTCCTGTCTACCTCATTTTTTTGACGTTTGTATTCCCTTTCTTCTGCTTCATTTATTCCATTTTTGTATTTTTTCCTTTCCTCGATTAAAGTCAGTATCTCTTGTGTTTCCCAAGGATTTCTTCTAACCCTCGTCTTTTTACCTACTTGTTCCTCTGCTCCCTTCACTATTTCACCTCTCAAAGCTATTCATTTCTGTTCCATTGCAATCCTTTCCCATGTTCTTGTCAATGGCTTCCTAATGCTCTCTCTGAAACCATGTACAACATCTGCTTCTTTAATTTATCCGGGTCCCATCTCCTTAAATTCCTACCTTTTTGCAGTTTCTTCAGTTGTACTCTGCAGTAAAATTTTAGTCAGAGTCCACATCTGCCCCTGGAAATGTCAGTTTAAAATCTGGTTCCTAAATCTCTGTTTAACTATTATATAATCAATCTAAAACCTTCCAGTGTCTCCAAGTCTCTTCCATGTACGTTGCCTTCTCTCATTATTCCTAAACAGATAACTACTACTATATTATTGTTACTTAATCATGAATATATATATATATATATATATATATATATATATATATATATATATATATATATCACTGAACTCCTCCTAAACGGCTGGACCGATTTGAATGAATTTTTTTGTATGCCTTTGGGTGGCACTCTGGATGGTTTAGATTCACAAGTCAGCTTGTCAGATGGCGCTAGAGTCGGTATCTACATTATTTATCTGTACTGCATCTAAACGGCTGGATAGACTTGAATGAATTTTTGTGAATGCATTCAAGTGGGGGCATGGAAAATTTACATTCTTAAATCAGCACGGTAGGTGGCGTTGCAATTTTGTGTGCAACATTGAGCGTATTATACTCAGATATAAGTTACGTGCGTACGATTTCGTTTATTTTTCGACATTTTAATTTGAGTGTATTATATTACGTGTGTATTGTTATTTTGACATTTTAATTTTTTTGTACGGTGTCTTTTGATATTTCAGGTGTCGCATTTCAGTGAATATTAAGTGTATTATATTCACATATAAGTTACGTACACAAAACAATGCCACGTCTTCTTGAACGAGGAGGAAATATTGGTCGACGTACTCGGAATTCACAATTAGTCCAGAACCGTTGTTTAAATAGATCGACAGAAGATCAATTGACGGACAATGAAAATTTGGGTTTTCCGATACACGAAAGAGATCCTGCTGTTATACATTGGGCCGTGCACCTTGAAAATGGACAGCGTGTTTAGGTCACTGAAGAGACTGCTCTACAACGTGCTTCAATTGCCCCAAAAACTACATTAACTGAGTTTTTCGAACTATGCAACCAACCAGGTATTCCCTGTCAATTCGCAAAGACATTAATGTACACTGATGTGCCACCATATCTCACATGGAACAAACAGTCAAAAAAGTGGGAACCACGAAAGCGAGGTGTTGAGGTTGAAGGATACAACGGCATATTTATGGGAAATACATTAGGCCGATTATACACAGTCCATCCAAAGCACCACGAATGTTTCTTCCTGCCCTTACTGTTGGTTAATGTTCCTGGACCGACGTCCTTCCAATATGTGCGAACAGTCAATGGCATTTTGTACGACACATATCATGATGCGTGCCGCGAATTACATTTACTGGAAAATGACAACCATTGGGATATTACACATGCAGATTCAACATTGAGTTCCTCTCCTCATCAAATTCGCCAGTTATTCGCTATATTGTAGACGACATGTTTTCCATCTCAAGCTTCTGTCCTCTGGGACAAATATAAAGATTCCATGAGCGACGACATTCTGCATCGCATTCGGATCGCTGATCAAGATCCCAATATCCATTTTTTGCCGGAAATATATAACGAGGCGCTAATAAAGATTGAAGATATTTGCGCTCTGATTTCGATTATGCCATTCATTCATTTTGGTATGTCTCACCTAACTGCCCAGCAACAGACATTGTTAACAACGAGATTCAGAGCGAACAACAGTTCAATACGGTCTCTTTAACTACTTTCGTTGAAAATAATGAGCAACTATTCAATGATGAACAAAAGAATGTATACGATCGAATTAATTTGTCTATTGCAGCAGAGCAAGGTGGACTCTTTTTTATTTTTTTGACGCCAGGTGGCACTGGAAAAACGTTTCTCATCTCTCTAATACTTGCATGCATTCGATCTCAACATCATATTGCGTTAGCAATTGCGTCATCAGGTGTTTCAGCCACTTTGCTTGATGGCGGACGGACTGCACATTCAGCACTCAAGTTGCTGTTGAACATTCACACATATCCAAATGCAGTGTGCAACATGAAAAACGCATTCCAGTATGGCTTAAGTTTTGCAAAAATGCGGAATTATTATCTGGGATGAATGCACTATGGCCCACAAGCATTCGCTTGAAGCTCTCGATAGAATGATGAAAGATCTAAATAATAACACCAGGCTTTTCGGTGGTGCTCTACTGCTGCTGTTCGGTGATTTTAGATAGACATTCCCGATCATTCCACGCGATACATATGCGGATGAAATTAACGCATTTATAAAACAATCTTATCTATGGCGAAATGTCAGTACATTACGTCTTAACACAAATATACTTCAACTACAAAACGATCCATTGGCACCATCATTCTCCGAGCAATTGCTCAACATTGGAAATGGAACAGTACCATTGCATGGAGACACACAATGCATCACATTGCCAGACAATTTCTGCAACATGCTAAATACGATAGATGATTAGATTGAAAGCATATTTCCAGGTTTACAATCTAATTATATTAGTCATGCGTGGCTTCGTGAACGAGCTATTTTAGTCACAAAAAATATCTATGTTGACGCTATTAACATCAAAATCCAACAGTCATTGCCCGGCAATGAGATATTGTTCAAATCGATCGACACTGTTACCGATCCTGACAAAGCAGTCAATTATCCTGTTGAATTTTTGAATTCGCTGGATTTACCGGGAATGCCACCACATAACTTGCGATTAAAGATTGGCTCACCTATCATTTTGCTTCGGAATGTAAATGCACCTGAGCTATTAAACGGTACAAGATTAGTCATAAAAAATTATGGGCAATGCTACAATTTTGAACGGCCAATTTGAAAGTGAAGTTGTTCTCCTGCCATGAATCCCAACGATCCCTTCAGACTCACCCATTCCATTCAGACGTCTGCAATTTCCAATCCGCTTGGCATTTGCCATGACTATTAATAAGTCACAAGGTCAAACAATGTCGATTTGTGGATTGGATCTAGAGAATCCGGTCTTTTCACATGGCCAATTGTAAGTGGCGTGTTCTCGCGGTGGAAAACCGTCAAGTTTATTCATTTATACTCCTCAGAAATTGACTAAAAATATTGTTCATCAACTCGCATTAAGATAAAATTAAACAAACATTATTGATTATAACGAATTGTTTTTGGAAAAATTGATGTTATTTAAAAATAAATAATAATGACATTATTATATTATTTGTCTTTCATTTCATACTTTGTTTAATATCCTAAGCACTTGAAATATCATGCAGGACAACGTCTGTCGGGTCGGCTAGTATATATATATATATATATATATATATATATATATATATATATATATATATATATATATATATATATATATATATATATACATATATATATATATTCACTATTTGTAGTACTGATGAATTTTCTAATGTATGGTTTATGGATGAAAAACTATTGGTCATGCACAAATATCGACAGGTGCTTTGGGAAACAAAATGTGGAGGAAAGCCTCTTTCTATACGGAAGGTGCTGAGCCCGCCAAACTAAGAGGTTTTTCAGGCTACGTGGTGGGCGCACCAAGGCAGGAATCGCAAACCAGCCTGTCTCTAGGCTTTAGACCAGTGGTTCTCAACCTTTCGCAGACCATTACCCCTGAGAGCAATTAGACGTTAGCTAGCACTCCCCCCCCCCCCCCACACACACACATTACCATCAACTTTAGCACCTAAATAAACTGTAGAATGAAAGACTTTCCTTGGAAAACTTTTTTTTTTAATGGTGAAAGATGAATAACATTTAGTTTGTGTGTGTGTGTGTTAGAATGAATGACGAAGGAATTCGTGGTGCATCGCAAGTGCTACCCGCAACACCTTCTCAGAAGAGAAAGTTAATTTTCCACAGTGAGGATAGACGCTTTTTACGAATCATGCTTCCCCTGCATTTCTCCTCTCCGTTGCGGCACTCGGCACTTGCTTGATCTACACACTGCAACCCCATTTAAAATCAAACAGGGTCACAAGCGTGAAATATACTGACTGTTACTAAATAACTTCACTGGTGCACTCCTTACTTCTCAACTGTCAGAAATTGGACGACTCGAGGCTGATAATTCTTTGTGTTTAACCACTCTGATAATAATAATAATAATAAAACTGTGTACAGCGCTATAGTAGCCCTTATGCAGTACTGCTGTGTTGTGGTGTCAAATAATTCATTTTCCTGTTTCGTAGCGAGTAATGAAGCAATTTCTGGACTATTGCAGATACTATCTACAACTTGTTCTTGAGATACATAGCATTCCTTAAGTAGATGTCTCATTTTTATCATCAACGACTTACGGGCCAAAGCATAACAAATGTGTGCGGTGGGTGGACTATGTGAGGAACCTGTAGCATCCATCGCACCAATGCTACTAATTGAAAATAAGTAATTACTGACAACTTCCATAATCAATATTAGAGTATTACAAAATGATAGTAATGATCTTTTGAAAATACACTCCTGGAAATTGAAATAAGAACACCGTGAATTCATTGTCCCAGGAAGGGGAAACTTTATTGACACATTCCTGGGGTCAGATACATCACATGATCACACCGACAGAACCACAGGCACATAGACACAGGCAACAGAGCATGCACAATGTCGGCACTAGTACAGTGTATATCCACCTTTCGCAGCAATGCAGGCTGCTATTCTCCCATGGAGACGATCGTAGAGACGCTGGATGTAGTCCTGTGGAACGGCTTGCCATGCCATTTCCACCTGGCGCCTCAGTTGGACCAGCGTTCGTGCTGGACGTGCAGACCGCGTGAGACGACGCTTCATCCAGTCCCAAACATGCTCAATGGGGGACAGATCCGGAGATCTTGCTGGCCAGGGTAGTTGACTTACACCTTCTAGAGCACGTTGGGTGGCACGGGATACATGCCGACGTGCATTGTCCTGTTGGAACAGCAAGTTCCCTTGCCGGTATAGGAATGGTAGAACGATGGGTTCGATGACGGTTTGGATGTACCGTGCACTATTCAGTGTCCCCTCGACGATCACCAGTGGTGTACGGCCAGTGTAGGAGATCGCTCCCCACACCATGATGCCGGGTGTTGGCCCTGTGTGCCTCGGTCGTATGCAGTCCTGATTGTGGCGCTCACCTGCACGGCGCCAAACACGCATACGACCATCATTGGCACCAAGGCAGAAGCGACTCTCATCGCTGAAGACGACACGTCTCCATTCGTCCCTCCATTCACGCCTGTCGCGACACCACTGGAGGCGGGCTGCACGATGTTGGGTTCAAAATGGTTGAAATGGCTCTGAGCACTATGGGACTTAACATCTATGGTCATCAGTCCCCTAGAACTTAGAACTACTTAAACCTAACTAACCTAAGGACAGCACACAACAGCCAGCCATCACGAGGCAGAGAAAATCCCTGACCCCGCCGGGAATCGAACCCGGGAACCCGGGCGTGGGAAGCGAGAACGCTACCGCACGACCACGAGATGCGGGCCACGATGTTGGGGCGTGAGCGGAAGACGGCCTAACGGTGTGCGGGACCGTAGCCCAGCTTCATGGAGACGGTTGCGAATGGTCCTCGCCGATACCCCAGGAGCAACAGTGTCCCTAATTTGCTGGGAAGTGGCGGTGCGGTCCCCTACGGCACTGCGTAGGATCCTACGGTCTCGGCGTGCATCCGTGCGTCGCTGCGATCGGGTCCCAGGTCGACGGGCACGTGCACCTTCCGCCGACCACTGGCGACAACATCGATGTACTGTGGAGACCTCACGCCCCACGTATTGAGCAATTCGGCGGTACGTCCACCCGGCCTCCCGCATGCCCACTATACGCCCTCGCTCAAAGTCCGTCAACTGCACATACGGTTCACGTCCACGCTGTCGCGGCATGCTACCAGTGTTAAAGACTGCGATGGAGCTCCGTATGCCACGGCAAACTGGCTGACACTGACGGCGGCGGTGCACAAATGCTGCACAGCTAGCGCCATTCGACGGCCAACACCACGGTTCCTGGTGTGTCCGCTGTGCCGTGCGTGTGATCATTGCTTGTACAGCCCTCTCGCAGTGTCCGGAGCAAGTATGGTGGGTCTGACACACTGGTGTCAATGTGTTCTTTTTTCCATTTCCAGGAGTGTAATTTAGTTTCGTGACTGAAACAAAATCGAATTATTTAGTTTTTACCCGTTAGAAAATTTCATTCTAGCACTGAGGGGGTAATTACTCCCAGGTTGGGAACCTCTGCTTTAGACTATTAGCTGAAGCGAGGCCAAATTCCCTGCAGATTTACTGGACGCATTACCAGGTAACTGCAGCGTGGAGTATTTGTACACTGCTCTAGAGTGATTGGAGATGGCCAGAAGAATTACGTTAGAGCAATTTGTATGCTGAATCACGCTTGCGCAATAGAAGTCAAGGTCATCACCACCGCTGCTCTGTACATCGTTGTCTCCGGGCAATGTACTGTTTTTTTATTTTATTTTTTCTATTTTTTAAACGCATCAGCCAGTATGCCCTTCAATGTGATTGAATCCATTTTTGGGATGTAACCTTCAAGTTATACAGGCAGTTACTGACATTAGTCACGTAAGTCATAGCTATGTTAGGATACTGGCCCCAATTCCTAAAGTTATCTGACTCTCTGTGATACTGCATCTGACCATTAAAAGAACTAATTTTATTAACATGAAACAAAACTGAAGTGCTTTGGTGAGGAAAGCAGCTAACATATTATTCTGTTCTGTTTATAAACCATTCTTGATAACGCAGTTGTTACAAAGATTGAATTTTGTGGAGCGTAGTTCTGTTTTACAAATGTACTGCTATGCGTTATCCTGATGAAAAGGCCTCTATACCATAGAAGTAGATTTGATTGTTGCTTGAGTACATATCGTAAGACAAATATTCTTTCAAAATTAGGCAGTTCGGCTAGGCAGTGTTATTGTGAGGATGAGGTTTATTATTCTCGTAATACCTCAGAGTAATGAGATTCATCGAGGCTGTTCTTAGTGACCGTTTTTCGAAAAATTTCTGCCCAGAGGTAAATGATAGAAGGTTCCGTGCTATCTAATGAATTTAAGCTTAAAATTGTTAATGTTTATTTCAAAACTTTCTGTCCCATCTTGATTGGCGACCGAATTTTTAGTTGATTATAAATAATTAGAATTGCTAAATGAATCCATGTTCAAATACTGCTTTCTTATCTGTACTCTCCTGGATAAATTAATGTTGTGTTTTGGAGACGATGGCTAAAAATCCATTAGTTACATGATGCTGGTCGTAAATACTGTACAAAAGTGTACCACTAATTTCCTATCAGAGGGTTATTATACACGGGATGACTTAATCTACGTGCACATGCATATTAAGCAAGTTACCAAGATGTACGTGGTAGAGGGTACCCTGTACAACTACTAATTATTTCCATTCCTGTTCCACTCGTAAACAGAGAGAGGGAAAGACGACTGTCTGCCGGCCGGAGTGGCCGTGCGGTTCTAGGCGTTACAGTCTGGAACCGAGCGCCCACTACGGTCGCAGGTTCGAATCCTGCCTCGGGCATGGATGTGTGTGATGTCCTTAGGTTAGTTAGGTTTAATTAGTTCTAAGTTCTAGGCGACTGATGACCTCAGAAGTTAAGTCGCTTAGTGCTCAGAGCCATTTGAACCATTTTTTGACGACTGTCTATATGCCTTCGTATGAGCCCTGATCTACCTAATCTTGTCTTCGCAATCCTTAGGTGAAATGCACGTTGGCAGTAGTAGGATAGTTCTGCAGTCACCTTAAAATGTCCGTTGTCTAAATTTTCTCAATAGCGTTCGTCGGAAAGTACGTCGTGTTCCCTCCATGAATTCCCAATTGAGTTACCGAGCGAGATGGCGCAGTGGTTAGCACACTGGACTCGCATTCGGGAGGGCGACGGTTCAATCCCGCGTCCTGCCATCCTGATTTAGGTTTTCCGTGATTTCCCTAAATCGCTCCGGGAAAATGCCGGGATGGTTCCTTTGAAAGGGCACGGCCGACTTCCTTCCCTAATCCGATGAGACCGATGACCTCGCTGTTTGGTCTCTTCCCCCAAACAACCCCAACCCAACCCAATTGAGTTCTCGATGCATCTCCATAATACTAGCGTGTTGTTCACACCTACCGCTAACAAATCTAACAGGCCGTCTCTGAATTGGTTCTATGTCTTCCTTTAATCCGACCTGGTACAGATCGCTAACTCTCTAGCAGTACGCAAGAACAGGTCTCACTATCGTCCTATATACAGTGTCCACTACAGATGAACCACACTTTCCTAAAAATTCTTCCAATAAGCCGAAGTCAACGATTCACCTTTTCTACTACAGTTGTCACATGCTCGCCACTTTGCAACGTCATGCTCAGATACTTAAACGACTTGACTGAGTCAAGCAGGACACTAGTAATACAGTAACCGAACGTTATAGGTTTGTTCTTCCTACTCATCCTCATTAACTTGCATTTTTTCCATATAGCTACCGTTCATTACACCAACGAGAACTTTTGTCTAAGTCGTCTTGTATCTTCTTACAGTCAGTCAACTTCGACGGCTTCCTGTACACTGCATCATCATCAACAAACAACCACAGATTCCTGCTCACTCTGCCCGCCAAATCATTTACATCTGCATCTACATCTGCATGGTTACTCTGAAATTCACACATAAGTGCCTGGCAGAGGGTTTTCATACTACTACTCTACCATTCCACTCTCGAATGGCTCGTGGGAAAAAGGAACATAAATCTTTCCGTTCGAGTTCTGATTTGTCTTATTTTATGATGATGATCAGTTCTCCCTACGTAGGTGGGCGTCAACAAAATATTTTCGCATTCGGAAGAGAAAGTTGGTAATTGAAATTTCGTAAATAGATCTCGGCGCAAAACAAATAAATAAATAAATAAAAATCCGTCTTTGTTTCAGTGACTGCCACCCCCAACTCGCGTATCATACCAGTGACACTCTCACCTATATTGTGTTATAACGCCAAACGAACTGCCCTTCTTTGCACTTTTTCGATGTCCTCCTTCAGTTCTAACTGGTAAGGATCCCGCACCGCGCAGCAACATTCCAGCAGAGGACGGACACGTGTAATGTAGGCTGTCTCTTTAGTGGGTTTGTCCCATCTTCTAAGTGTTCTGCCAACAAAGCGCAGTCTTCGTTTCGCCCCTCCCCACAATATTATCTATGTGGTCTTTCCAATTTAAGTTGCTCGTAATTGTAATTCCTAGATATTTAGTCGAATTGACAGCCCTTAGATTTGTGCGATTTATCGTATACCCAAAATTTATCGGATTTCTTTTAGTACCCATGTGGATTTTTGTTTAGTGCCAATTGCCACTTTTTGCACCACACAGAAATTCTCTCTAGATCATTTTGTAATTGGAATTGATAGTCTGATGATTTTACTAGACGGTAAATTACAGCGTCATCTGCAAACAATCTAAGGGGTCTGCTCAGCATATCAACTAGATCATTTATGTAAATCAGGAACAGCAGAGGGCCTATGACACTACTTTGCGTAACGCCATATATCACTTCTGTTCTATCCATGATTTACCGTCTGTCACTACGAACTGTGACCTCTCTGAGAGGAAATCATGAATCCAGTCACACAACTGAGACGATATGCACGCAATTTGATTAATAGTCGCTTGTGAGGAACGGTATCCAATGCCTTGTGGAAATCTAGGAATATGGAATCGATCTGAGATGTATACAGAGGTTGTAGTGGTCATGTCACAATTCCTTGAAGCACTCCTGATGAGACACTATTCTCTGATGAACATTTGCCATCGAAGGCATCGTATTGGGTTCCATTACTTAAGAAGTCTCCGAACCACTCACATATCTGGGAACCTATTCCTTACCCTCGCACTTACGTCAACAGCCTGGTGCGGGGCACCGTGTGAAATCCCTTCCGGAAATCTAGGAATGTGGAACCTGCCTGTTGCCCTTCATGCATAGTTCTCAGTATATCGTGTGAGAAAAGAGCAAGCTGAGATTTGCACTAACGGTGCTTTCTGCAGCCCTGCTAATTCGTGGACATAATCTTCCCAGTCTCAATGAAATTTGTTATATTCGATCTGAGAAGGATTTTGCAGCACACAAGTGTCAGGGATATTGCTTTGCTGTTTTGCGTGTCCGTTCTCTTACCTTCTTATACTGTGTGTACATGCGCCTCTGAAATACGACGCCACTGCACTCTGTTGTGGCAGGAGCGCTTGATGATGTTCTGAGGATATTTTGGTGCAGGGTGATACTGGTGCGCGTGCTGAGGTGGTGTTTTGGTGCCGCAGGATCCTGGTGCGCGCCATCAGCTACACGGTGCACGGGCTGATTCCCGCGTCGTGCGTGTTCGCCGACCGCTACAACCGCGAGGAGGTGGTGCGCTCGCTGGGCAAGGAGGTGAACATCAACCCGCCGCTGACGCTGGGCCAGCTACCCGACACACCCGAGGAGCTGCTCAAGCTGGACCAGGTAGGGCGCCGCCGCCGCTGCAGCCATCTTCCCACACACCATCCAGTCCTGGCAGGGTCGCCACAGTAGCGAGTGTGGCGTCAGGGAAGTGCCAGTTTCGTATCAAAGTTATCGACGTGTGGAAGAAACAAGTTAAGGTGTGCAAATGGAGAAAACTTTGTAAATGTCAAACCAATCTATCCACGTCACCATTAGTTATCCGTCTCGATCTTACTACAGTTCAGTTAAATAGAATTGCACCACACAAATTTCACTTTTATTTATAAAGCACCTTCCATCATTTTTCTGCAAATTGGATACATACGCTTGTACAGTTTTGGTTGTTTTAGGTTAAAATCAGTGTTTTGTTTATAAAGTTGGTGTGCAAGTTACTTATGGTATATCTTTACATACACTACAGGCCATTAAAATTGCTACACCAAGAAGAAATGCAGATGATAAACGGGTATTCATTGCACAAATATATTATACTAGAACTGACATGTGATTACATTTTCACGCAATTTGGGTGCATAGATCCTGAGAAATCAGTACCCAGACCAACCACCTCTGGCCGTAATAACAGCCTTGATACGCCTGGGCATTGAGTCAAACAGAGCTTGGATGGTGTGTACAGGTACAGCTGCCCATACAGCTTCAACACGATACCACAGTTCATCAGGAGTAGTGACTGGCGTATTGCGACGAGCCAGTTGCTCGGCCACCATAGACCAGACGTTTTCAATTGGTGAGAGATCTGGAGAATGTACTGGCCAGGGCAGTAGTCGAACACTTTCTGTATCCCATACCATCACGCCGGGTGATAGGCGAGTATGGCGAATACGAATACACGCTTCCAATGTGCGTTCACCGCGATGTCGGCAAACACGGATGCGACCATCATGATGCTGTAAACAGAACCTGGATTCATCCGAAAAAAATGACGTTTTGCCATTCGTGCACCCTGGTTCGTCGTTGAGTACACCATCGCCGACGCTTCTGTGATGCAGCGTCAAGGTTAACCGTAGCCGTGGTCTCCGAGCCGATAGTCCATGCTGCTGCAAACGTCGTCGAACTGTTCGTGCAGATGGTTGTCGTCTTGCAAACGTTCCCATCTGTTGACTCAGGGATCGAGACGTGGTTGCACGATCCGTTACAGCCATGCGGATAAGATGCCTGTCATCTCGACTGCTATTGATACGAGGCCGTTGGGATCCAGCACGGCGTTCCGTATTACCCTCCTGAACCCACCGAGTCCATATTTTGCTAAAAGTCATTGGATCTCTACTAACGCGAGCAGCATTGTCGCGATACGATAAACCGCAATCGCGATAGGCTACAATCCGACCTTTATCAAAGTCGGAAACGTAATGGTACGCATTTCACCTCGTTACACGAGGCACCACAACAACGTTTCACCAGGCAACGCCGGTCAATTGCTGTTTGTGTATGAGAAATCGGTTGGAAACTTTCCTCATGTCAGCACATTGTAGGTGTCGCCACCGGCGCCAACCTTGTGTGAATGCTCTGAAAATCTAATCATTTGCATATCACAGTATCTTCTTCCTGTCGGTTAAATTTCGCGCCTGTAGCACGTCATCTTCGTGGTGTAGCAATATGAATGGCCACTAGTGTATTATACTTCTTCCCTCATTGCTAGCAGCGGTTGACGCCGAAAGACTTTGGGTCGCATATGCACTTGGCAGTTTTTGCCATTCTTGGAGTGCTTCTTGTGCTGCATTATTTATACTTCACTTTTGTAAACTGAAAAATGTTTCAAGTGGCTCTGAGCACTATGGGACTTAACATCTGAGATCATCAGTCCCCTAGACGTAGAACTACGTAAACCGAAGTAACATAAGGACATCACACGCAGCCATGCCCGAGGCAGGATTTGAACCTGCGGCCGTAGCAGCCGCGTGGTTCCGGTCTGAAGTACCTAGAACCGGTCGGCCACATCGGCCGGCTAGTAAACTGAAATAAAGTTTCGTGTGTTTCTCACTCTGATCAGTAACAGTGTTTATGTCTGTCCGTTTGTTATTGTTCACGTTGAGAATGGTGCCAACCTGTAATATTAGGTGTGTGTGTGTGTGTGTGTGTGTGTGTGTGTGTGTGTGTGTGCGCGCGCGCGCTTGCGAGTTAATGTAGTTTGACACGTTGGCGACACTCACAACGTGAACGAAAACAATCGAACAGACATAAACACTGTAACTGGGCAGAGTGAAAAACATCAGTTCGGTTTATAACAGTGAACTGCAAATAACGCAGCGCAAGAAATACTGCAGAATGGTAAAAACTGCCAAGTGCATATGCGAATCAAAGTCTTTCGCCGTCAAACGCTGCTAGCAAGGAGGGAAAAAGCAGAAATATCATAAATAACTTGCACACCAACTTTATAAACAAACCACTGTTTTTAACCTAAAACAGCCATAAAGTAGAAACATATGTATTCAATTTCCAGAATAACCACGGAAAATGCTTCATAAATAAAATAGAAATGTGTCTGGTGTAATTCTCTTCAATTAACTTGCAGTAAGCTCAAGACGGATAACCAATAGTAACTGACTTTAACAGCTGCTGCGGAAGGTGACCATGCAAACAAACGTAAAATCTATCTCTGTTTGTATGTATCTGATTTGTATCCAAAAGAGTGAGAAGGTGTTCTGATACTACAGAATTACGTAGCTCACTGCATCACCGCAAAAAAATAATGAGACAAATTAGAAAATAAATACACTATTAAGAACCTTGTAAGTGCAATTCCCGGAAAACGACTTGTACTCAGCGCCAGTACGAAAGTTTTTACAAGGTGTTTTTTGTAAAGAAGAAAACAGCAACGGGCCACTGTTAATAATGCTATTTATTTACAACAATAGCGCTATTAATGGTTTCGTACCGACAGTTTCATCTTCAGACGGCTGTTTACATTTGTAATTTTATTACATGTGTTCATGTTTACATTACTTGCTATTTGTTGTCTTTCGACAACTATTGTAAACAACAATAAATGTAATATAAACGTGAACTGAAATCTGAAGAAGGATGTTTCCGTTCGAAACCGGTAACGGCACTGTTTGTGTAAATAATAGTGTCGCGGTGCTGTTTTCTTTTTTGCACGACTCATATTTTGTCCACAGCCGCGCTCGCAAAGATGTCAGTTTTAGACAAAACAGGAAGAGAGAAGTTTTTGTGCCAAGTACTGTCAGTACTAAGGCCCTCCAGTTTATTTGTGACAGTGCAACCACGGAAATACAACATTAGGTCTTTAAATAACAGGACTTTGCTCAACACTAACCACTTCTCACATCTTTTAAATTTTACAATTCCATGGAGAAGTGCAGCTTGCAAAGAAGGCCTTGCGCTATCAGATAATGCATATTTGAAAGACTTTCCTCGTGGTTTCGTGCTTGTACAAGTCTAGTGACATGCAACAGAGTACCGAGAAAACTCGTGTTTTGTGGAAATGATACCTTGTACCTCTTTCCCTATCCACCATTCATTGGATATGAGGTGATATCCAAAAGCTCCTAAAAGGTATTAAATAAAGTAATTACGTATTCTGCGTATCCCAGTGTCTCTTGAGCCAAGGACAGCAGCATTTTCAATGCGAAATGGTTGTGCATGAAGCAAGATATCAAATCTTATCTAGGACAAATTTTACTTGTGGTACTAAATCTCAGATATGACAGACACTTCCGCTTCCGTAAATATTTAAAAAGCTTGTGATTCCGTGGACCGCAAGTCTCTCTTCCAGCTTCTGAAAGAACAAGGTCTGGACCTCAAAACGACTCCATTTATCACGAAATCACTCAATGGCACAAAATCTAGAGTAAAATTCAGGGAAGATATGTCGGAAAATTTTGAAATTAAAACAGCAGTGACAAAATGTGGTGGGGATTCTCTCCATTACTTTTCAACTATCGCTCACGAAAAGTAACCCAAGAGGAGAAAAAACTGAAGTAAGAGATTAAAACTGACGAGCGAATCAGTAGGAAGAAGCAATATTAATAGATACGAGAAATATATTCGCAGTTGTGAATATGATCAGACTGGGACTCGAATCCGTACTTCCCGCTGCAGGGCAGATCGAAACCTCCATATGTCACCGTGTGTCTACTTCCAGTACTCGCACAACTGGTGTGATTCCCGCCCAGGGAGAAACTTCTGATTATTGTTGCTGCCTTTTCTTGGCGTGAAATACCGTAATGCCGTACCTGTGGTTTTATGATGCACTCTGTAATGTCCTTCAGATATGCGTGGAATTACGAATAAATTATCAAAATTAATAGATGTTGTGGTACTAGAGTCCGCAGCTCGTGGTCTTGCGGCAGCGTTCTCGCTTCCCGCGCGCTGGGTCCCGGGTTCGATTCCCGGCGGGGTCAGGGATTTTCGCAGCCTCGAGATGACTGGATGTTGTTGTGTCGTCTTCATCATCATCATCATTCATCCCCATTACGTTCGGAGGAAGCAATGGTAACCTT
The DNA here is from genome assembly GCF_023898315.1 of Schistocerca nitens. NCBI lineage: Eukaryota > Metazoa > Arthropoda > Insecta > Orthoptera > Acrididae > Schistocerca > Schistocerca nitens. Next base: position 124,737,961 of record NC_064623.1, read on the forward strand.
CGCTAGGAGCTTGCCTACTACGGCGGTGCGGGTCTCCCGCATCGTCCACTACGCTCGTCGGAGTATGGGACATCATTATCGTGGTACTAGAATTTCGGTTGAAGTTTTTCTATCAGTCAATTTAAGTATAAAATTACGGGCAATGTGAGTACTACCAGAAGTTTTATGAGAAATAAAAGGAGACCAATTAATTCCCATTAACTGGCGTGCACATATTTGGTTTCATTTATAATATTGTAATACCAACACTGTATTTCCATTGTACAAGAAAATATAGTATCTAACACAGTACAGCTATCCACCATTTATGTGGGGAACACAGGATAGCAGATAACCAAAAGGGTCGTTGTATGCCTTGATTATCTAAAGAGATAACTGCTCCTATCATTCTACAAGAAAGGGCTGGACATCGAGACGAATCTAGTAGCACACTTCCGGCAATCAATTGGTTGGCAGCTTTCATTCATCCTATGTGGTTGACCACACGAGGAAAATACTCCGAAAAATGCGTCGAAATTCAGTTTCTCGCAAGCGATCTCCACAATGGGAACAAAGTTTTGAAAAGTATCGAGCACCATGGCTTAGTATATATAAGCGACACGACATGTAAATCTGCCTTACAGCCACATCTACTGGGTGACAAAGAAATCTCATTTAAATTTCCAGTAATACGCGAAAAACTCTCTAGCAATCATTTTAAATTAGAATTTTAATATATTAAGCAAACAAAGGGCCGGTGGCGAAGCTACACGGAATCATGAGAGACTTAAAATACTATGCATTGCCACGTGTAACACATTACAATGAAAGCACAACTAATTAGGAGAATTTACAAATTGAAGCCGTTTTGACAGTCAGGAAGCACCACTGAAATAATTTAAATCAAGGGAAAACACGGTAAGATAATTAAACTGACTTGAAATTACGTGAAAATTTAACTCGCACAGCGAGCACCCATACGACAAAGAAAATTATGCATTAACACAAAGTTTAAATTGCGTAGTGTCGGAACTATCAACCAAATATAAATTAAATGAGATTGTCGAGTGTGAAACGCTCCGAAAGCCTATCGGAAACAACCAGATATAACAAAGCCCGCGAGGACACTCATAGCTGTGAACACAAGGGACCATTGAAAACTATCAAAAAATTAAATCGTGAAGTACCAAAAACGAATACAAAAACATAGATAAAGTTAGTAGTACACAAGTAATGGACTAAAATGTGATGCCTGATGCTGAAGTTTTTGTAGTCAAACATTGAAAATACAGTAAGCGATACATTTTTTTTCCAACCATTATTCCGTAGGGCTGTCAGCGAGAAAAAGTTTTGAAAAGATTTGAAATTATATGTAAAGTTTATCGCTAAGTGTTCTCATTCTCAAATACTGGATGATTATTGTATGGGTAATCTGTGCACAAGTAGCTACGTTGCCTAAAGACATACACACAGCTTCGAACTATAAGACGAACCGTACTGTGGTAAACTGTCAATTTAAGATTACATCTCTTAATGAGTACAATATGTCAGCATTTTAAATTTTTTTAAGTTCAGTCAGTAACTGTATTAGGTACTGAAAATCAAATTTCTGTTTGCCCTGAAAGCGATTGAATGTGGAACGTGCTACTGGGGTGGTATGATTGCAATTGTTTACTAATGTCTATGGCTGCTGTTACACTATTTCTGTGTGGCCGAGCGGATCTAGGCGCTACAGTCTGGAACCGCACGACCGCTACGGTCGCAGGTTCGAATCCTCCCTCGGGCATGGATGTGTGTGATGTCCTTAGATTAGTTCGGTTTAAGTAGTTCTAAGTTCTAGGGGACTGATGACCTCAGCTGTTAAGTCCCATAGTGCTCAGAGCCATTTGAACTATTTCTGTTGTACATATAATCTGGCATTAGGTGTGAACATACCTGTCTAAAGTGTCTTGCCTATGTGACTACATTCCTTTGGATCGATGATGCATTTGTACACGTCTCATCATTTCGTCTGGGCCAGTCAGTACCGACGTTGGACTGTTGATGACTGGAAACATGTTGCCTGGTCGAACGAGTGTCGTTTCAAATTGTATCGATCGGATGGATGTGTACGGATACGGAGACAACCTCACGAATCCATGGGCGCTGCATGTCAGCAGAAGACTCTTCAAGCTGATGGAGGCTCTGTAATGGTATGAGGCGCGTGCAGTAGGAGTGATATGGGAACCCTAAAAAATGGTTCAAATGGCTCTGAGCACTAGGGGACTCAACTGCTGTGGTCATAAGTCCCCTAGAACTTAGAACTACTTAAACCTAACTAACCTAAGGACAGCACACAACACCCAGCCATCACGAGGCAGAGAAAATCCCTGACCCCGCCGGGAATCGAACCCGGGAACCCGGGCGTGGGAAGCGAGAACGCTACCGCACGACCACGAGATGAGGGCGATATGGGACCCCTGATACATCTAGATACGACTATGACAGGTGACCCGTACGTAAGCATCCTGTCTGATCACTTGCATCCATTCATGTCCATTGTGTACACTGTGCATTCCGATAATCTTCGTCAATTCCAGAAGGTAACTGCGACACCCCACACGTCCAAAATTGCTGCAGAGTGGATCCAAGAACACGCTTCCGAGTTTAAACACTTACGCTGGACACCAGCATACGTGGGATGCCTTGCATAGTGCTGTTCAGAAGAGATCTCCACCCCTCGTACTCATACGGATTTACGGACAGCCCTGCAGGATTCATCGTGTCAGTTCCCTACAGTACTACAGTACTACTTCAGACATTAGCTGAGCGCATGACACGTAGTTTTGCGGCACTTCCTTGTGCTTACGGGGGCCCTACATGATATTAGGCAGGTGTACCAGTTTCTTTGTAACACGTTACGCAGATTCCAAGGCGACATTGCTTGCAGCAACGAATCACATTTCTCCAGGGGTGCTCTTCTTGTGCACTGAAGCAGCCATATTGGTCGGCGATAGCTTATTGTCGTACAACAAGCAGTGCCAGAGCAGTTAACAGAATGTGCCTTCGAAGACTCGCCAGCAAATACAGTTGCAACACAATGATGCAGCAGCATGAACTTACGGAAATTGAAAGAGTTGCACCATGAAACGCCAAGTAAATATTCATCAAACTTTAAGGCAATATTCATTATGTAATGGATATTAAATTTTATGCTATCGAAACTGTTGGCCATTGTCAGCATCAGAAAGAGGTATGATCCTCACAAGCACAAATATAATCTTGCTTTCGTTATGGCATGGAAGCAAACAGCCTCTGAATGATACCTTGAGCAACTCATTGCCTTGTCTGAAATACCTGCAGTGTAGGTTCAACTTTCAGCAGTTCGTCTAAGGACTGTTCCATAAAAACACGGGAGAACTGCCGGATATCAGTAACGTCCTGCCACGATATTTCGGCGCAGTCTTCTGGTAAGTGCCACTGTAGTAGTACTGGCGAGTATGCGCTGAGCTCCGCTGATATCCGGCAGTTCTCCCGTGTTTTTATGGAACAATCAGTACGCCGGGAAAGCTTTAAACATCACGTCTTAGGACGCTTTACAATCGATCTGACCGCCTCAAACAGAAATGCGACTCTTCAATGAACACCTCACAATACCATTCAATGGTCCTTCTTAACCAATGAAAATCGTCATCTCGTTAAAATGGTGTGATACATCTATGACATAGTCATATCCTACCCTACACAGATGGGTGATCCAGCAACATTAGCAATGTGACACAGTGTATCCTCGTTGCCATATCTCCTCCTAGGTCACAGTGAAGGTAAACATCCCCCTCACATCCCTCCTAGCTTAATCTGGAAAGCCGTCCGCTGGTGGCCGAGCGGTTCTGGCGCTACAGTCTGGAACCGCGCGACCGCTACGGTCGCAGGTTCGAATCCTGCCTCGGGCATGGATGTGTGTGTTGTCCTTAGGTTAGTTAGGTTTAAGTAGTTCTAAGTTCTAGGGGACTTATGACCTCAGCAGTTGAGTCCCATAGTGCTCAGAGCCACTTGAACCATTTTTTTTTTTCATCTGGAAAGGTATAGATGGTGGGAAATTGAAATGTCCATTATACTATTGGTCTGGGAACGCGGCGAAATTCGCTGGATTGTCAGGCTTATTAAAGATAGTGGAGTGGATCTAATTTATTAGCATAACTGATGACCAGTCACCCCCCCCCCCTCCCCGTCCAACCCAGTTAGTGTAATTTATGACCAAAAACTGGCTGCCAAGGACTTTTCAAACTCACTCCGATTTCCTTTATTTTGCAAACTGTGTCACATTCCTATATACATAGAGCAACACAATACATACAAAAACAGATGCATGTTACTTGTCATAATACACAAGTGTGGTTATACTCTTTGCTCTCATAAATAAACCTGTCTATATTATTTAGCGAGTGTAAAATACCAATGTAGCACTACTGTTGTAACGTAATTGTTCTATAGCAATAAAAAAATACATATGGCTCACACATTGGTAGCACCGGAGTAGCGAGTGACATATACATGTGATGACAAGTTTAATGCAGTAGGTTGGCTACATCTACGAACGGTACCATGAATAAAATGTGGTAGTACTGTGACATAGCCATACACTTTATTTTACATAGTGCTTTAGGTATGGGAGATATGCATAGAGATGTATGATTAGGTAACCATCTTACCATTCTTATAAAACACCAGGAACTAAGTCTTCCTGACTAAAGAGCATGATATTAAGTTGTGGTTCATAACTCTACAGTGGTGCTACGCATTTGTCTAATGACAAGCAGTATTTTGTGCAGTATTCTGCAATGTGTCCACTAGTGTTATAAGAACACAATTTTCTGCGTCTAAAAGCTTGAAATCAAAATTGCTGAGTTTGAAAACCTGTGAAATAATTATTTTCAATGAACATTTGTATGGCTACTGTGGTTAACTTATATGTAAACTGTTTGCAAATTGATTACACAAACTCGATCGCTATTTACTTTCAGCATTTTAAAGTTCCCTGAATAAACCAGAAGAGAGTATTAAGCTACAGTTTCTACAGCGTTTGACCCTACACAAAAAAAAAAAAAAAATTAGCAGAGCTGAAAGAAGTGAAAGCTACAAATCCTATCACTGACTGATGTGGGATCGAAACCTGAGCGTTCCAAACTGTACTCTAGCACTTCTGGCACAGTTTTTCATGCTGTTGTGCCCTGTAGCTAGTAATAGCGATGTATCAGTGCCATCTCTATGCTGGTGGTGCAGAGCTAATGGAGATCTGCCCAATAACTCTTGAAGAACGATTGTGCTGGCATTGGAATGTAAATACTGCATATGTTTCATCTGGTGTGTGGTGCAGAAGTAGCCATGGTACTGGTGGCGAAAGTGTGTCTGTAATTTGCAGCCTGTGGCAGGAATCACTCTGGAGTTGAGACGCGGTGACAGCCTGGCATCTGTGTGTTGATGGACTGTGCAATAACGTTTGTACTCGCACCTTATCACAATAACTTACAAGCTGAAGTATAATTACTATACATGACAAATGTGTATGCTATATGTAGTAGAGGAGTGGTGGTGCACTTGTTAAGTTGCACTCCCTTGAGTCGTTTTATTATTGATGTTGGGTAACTGGAGTGTGATTTGTCATGCACAAGTTGGATCCTTCATATACAGGGTGAGTCACCTGACGTTACCGCTGGATATATTTCGTAAACCACATCAAATACTGACGAACCGATTCCACAGACAGAACGTGAGGAGAGGGGCTAGTGTAATTGTTTAATACAAACCATACAAAAATGCACGGAAGTATGTTTTTTAACACAAACCTACGTTTTTTTTAATGGAACCCCGTTAGTTTTGTTAGCACATCTGAACATATAAACAAATACATAATCAGTGCCGTTTGTTGCACTGTAAAATGTTAATTACATCCGGAGATATCGTAACCTAAAGTTGACGCTTGAAACCTCCGACGTTCAGTTGCGTGTTGTAACAAACACGGGCCACGGGTCTTTCATAGGACGTGGAGGACGCATAAATTGGCCAGCCCGTTCTCCTGATCTTACACCTCTGGACTTCTTTCTGTGGGATACGTTAAAGGAGAATCTGTACCGTGATGTGCCTACAACCCCAGAGGATATGAAACAACGTATTGGTGGTGGTTAGTGTTTAACGTCCCGTCGACAACGAGGTCATTAGAGACGGAGCGCAAGCTCGGGTTAGGGAAGGATTGGGAAGGAAATCGGCCATGCCCTTTCAAAGGAACCATCCCGGCATTTGCCTGAAACGATTTAGGGGAATCACGGAAAACCTAAATCAGGATGGCCGGAGACGGGATTGAACCGTCGTCCTCCCGAATGCGAGTCCAGTGTGCTAACCACTGCGCCACCTCGCTCGGTGAAACAACGTATTGAGGCAGCCTGCGGCGACATTACACCAGATGTACTGCGGCGTGTACGACATTCATTACGCCAGAGATTGCAATTGTGTGCAGCAAATGATGGACACCACATTGAATATCTATTGGCCTGAGATGTCGGGACACACTCTATTCCACTCCGTAATTGAAAACGGAAACCACGTGTGTACGTGTACCTCACCCCTCATGGTAATATACATGTGCGTCAGTGAAAAAGACCAATAAAAAGGTGTTAGCATGTGGACGTAATGTGCTGTTCCAGTCTCTTCTGTACCTAAGGTCCATCACCGTTCCCTTTGGATCCCTACGTAATTCGGTGCTCTCCGATACACACGATCGAACAGCGGAGGAGTGGTACTCAAGCATCAACTTTAGGTTACAATATCTCCGGATGTAATTAACATTTTACAATGCAACAAACGGCACTGATTACGTATTTGTTTATATGTTCAGATGTGCTAACAAAACTAACGGGGTTCCATTTAAAAAAACGTAGGTTTGTGTTAAAAAACTTACTTCCGTGCCTTTTTTTATGGTTTGTATTAACCAATTACACTAGCCCCTCTCCTCACGTTCGGTCTGTGGAATCGATTCGTCAGTATTTGATGTGATTTACGAAATATATCCAGCGGTAATGTTAGGTGACTTACCCTGTATACTATAATTTGATTCTGAATGCTATAGTATTCTATCCCAAGACAAGCAAGCGATGTGCAGAGAAATCTGCATATCAATAGGAGAATACGTGAAATGAGCATTTACTGTATGTAGCAATGGAAAGTGCCTGCACACTGGTGTATTTGCAGAAAATGTTGCATTCTAGAACGTTTATTACATTAAAGAATACAAGTTGCAAAGTCTAACACAAAGAAGAAGGTTGTGCTGCTAAGTAGTTCGCTTGGTAGAGGTGTGGGCCAGCAGTTGCAGGAAGTGGTGGGGAGTAAGTACGGGGTGACCAGCATTGTGTAGCCTAGTGCAGGATTGGCTCAGGTGACTGACGGCATAGGGGAGTTGTGAAGGAATTTTACAAAGGAGTATCACGTAGTGATTGTCGATGGAGTAGGGAATAGTCTTGATAGGAACGGGGAATATGATGTAGGTGGTGACCTGGTAAAGATACCTACTCAAGCTGGTGACACTAATGTGCATTTCATGCAACTTTTTCAGCGTCATTGTCGGCCTCATCTTAAAGCGGCTGTTAGGCACGTTAACATGGCGCTGGAGAAGACATTGATGGCAGAGGGCATGGGTCACATTTCATTGCTGCCAGTTGAGTCTATCAGTAGATCGGGTTTCACTAGGCATGGCCTGCACCTCAATAGTTATGGGAAGGGGAGTCTGGGAAAGATTATAGTTGAAAGTGTAGTGGGTGGTGCTGAGATCACTCATGGAAAAATACCTGTAATAGTTGGTGTTAGAGCTGCAACTTTTCTACACTGAAGTCAGCTTATAGGTTACCTGTTTAAAGGAAGTCCTAACTAAGGGTTCACCTTCAGAGGACGTCATGTTCCAAGTAGAGAAGGAATTAGCATGTTTTATCAAAATATAAGAGGTATTAGAGATAAAGTTATTGAACTGCTTATAGACATTGACTCTGAAATTATTGCTATATCGGAGCACCACTTCAATAATTTGACAGTTAAGAGGCCTCTTTTACCAGGATACAGATTAACTGGCTGTTTTTCGAGGAGTTTGTTGCGTGGTGGGTGAGTGGCCATGTACGTAAAAAACAGTATTCCATTTGAGCCCATAGACGTATCAAGGCACTGCCCTTAACAGATATTTGAATGTTGTGCAGGGCAGCTAAATTTAGTGAAATTAACTCCTAATTACTGTTGTTTACAGGTCCCCTAACTGATTTCAGAGCATTTCTGCTCAAGCTAGAGAGAGTTCTTGATTCACATAATAGGAAGTACCGGAAATTAGTTACATGTGGTGACTTCAATATTAATTCTGTATATGATGGTGCAAGAAAAAGGATATTGGTAGATCTCCTAAATTCATATGATCTGATGCAGACCGTGTTTTATCCAACTAGGGTGCAGGGGAACAGTAACAATATTTTTATTCATCCTTCATTACTAGGTGGACAGTCTGTTAGTAAAAGGGTGAATGGCCTTTCAGATCATGAGGCACAAATTTTAACAATAACAAATGTCACATATAATTACGAACTATGTAGGAAAGTTAATCCAACAGCAATAGAGAGTTTTTAAATTTCATCAAGCAACAAGAGTGGCAGGATGTTTGTAGTGCTGATAACACAGATGGAAAATATAATGCATTCCTTAGCACATTTCTCATCCTCTTTCAGAGCTGCTTTCCATTAGAACGTCCTAAACGGGGTACTGGCAGTGAAAGACAGCCTGGGTGGATGAGTAGTGGGATAAGGATATCAAGTAGAACAAAGTGGGAATTACGAGTGTATCAAACTGTTAGAAGTAGTCACAATCAAGCTACAGTAGCCCATTACAAACAGTACTGTAAGGTCTTCAGCATGTTGATAGCAAGGCAAAGAGTATGTGATACGAAAATAGAATAGCTGATTCACAGGATAAAATTAAATCCATATGGTCAGTTGTGAAGGAAGTGTTTGGTACCAGCACAAGGTTTACGATACAAAGTCAGTTCGTAGTAAAAATATTTCTCTTACTGATAAATGAGATATATGTACAGTGTTTAACAAAAATTTTCTGAGCACTGATGGTGAATTAAATAAAAATTTAGTTTCTACAAGGAATCATATAACTCTTGGCAAATGCATTTCCGAGATTGATGTCTGAAATACTGCTCTATGATACATACAAGGGGGAGATTGTGTCAATAATTAACTCACTGAAGACTAAGGACTCTCATGTATATGATGGACTGCCTAGCAGAGTATTAAAGTACTGTGCTACACATGTTAGCCCTGTATTTAGCCAAATTTGTAGTTTTCGTTCAGGAATGACCAGTTTCCTGAACGATTAAAGTACTCAGTAGTAAAGCTGCTTTATAAAATGGGAGAAAGGGATAATGTAGACAATTTTAGACCTATTTCTATGTCATCAGCGTTTGCTAAAGTTATTGAAAAGACTGTGTATGTAAGGATAACCGATCATCTTATATCACACGATTTGCTAGCAAATGTAGAGTTTGGCTGTAGAGGTCGTTTAACAATTGAAAATGTTATATTCTCTTTTCTCTGTGAGATACTGGATGGGTTAACCAAAATGTTTCGAACGCTATGCATATTTTTTGATTTAACTGAGGCGTTTAATTGTATTGATCACAAAATATTGCTCCAGAAGTTGGACCATTATGAAATACGGGGAATAGCTCACAAATGGTTCACATCTTACTTTAGCAACAAACAACAAAAGGTCATTATTCACAGTGTTAAGAATGGCTTTGATGTGGGCTGTGATGTGGGGTGTGAGTGGGGTACAGTCAAATGGAGGGTGCCCCAGGGATCAGTATTGGGGCCACTCCTGTTCCTTATTTATATAAATGACATGGTATCTAGTATTACAGGTAACTCTAAAATATTTCTGTTTGCTGATGACGCTAGCTTAGTAGTAAAGGATGTTGTGTGCAACATTGGCTCGGTTTCAACTAGTGCAGTTCATGACATAAGGTCATGGCTTGTAGAAAATAAACTAACGATAAATCACCGCAAGACTCAGTTTTTACATTTTCTAACACACAATTCAACAAAACCTGATGTTTTAATTTCACACAATGGACATATGATTAGTGAAACTGAACAGTTCAAATTTCTAGGTGTTCAAATAGATAGTAAACTGTCATGGAAAGCCCACCTTCAGGATCTTGTTCAAAGACTTAATGCTGCCATTTTTACTATTCGAATGGTATCTGTAGTAAGTGCTCGTTCAACGGGAAAATTAGTCTACTTTCCTTATTTTCATTCGCTTACGTCGTATGGTATATTTTGGGGTAACTCTTCCCATTCTAAAAGGATATTCTTGGCTCAGAAACAAGCGGTTCAGGCAATACGTGGTGTAAGTTCACGAACACCTTGACGACCCCTGTTCACGAGTCTGGGTATTTTGACATTGGCCTTTAAATATATACATTCCTTACTATCATTTCTTCTTAACAATATTAGCTTATTCCCAAGAATAAGCAGCTTTCACTCAGTTAATACTCAGTAGAAATCAAACCTCCATTTGGATCGGACTTCCTTAACTCTTGTGCAGAAAGTTGTGCAGTATACTGCCGCATCCATTTTGAAGAAGCTACCATAAGAATTCAAAAATCTTTGTAATACACACGTTTTCAAATCGGAACTGAAGAGTTTCCTCATGAGTCAATCCTTCTATTCTGTCGAAGAGTTCTTTGAAAAATTAAACCGATTCTTGTTGTATTGTTGACTGCATTTACTTAAACTTATGGCTTGACTTTTTTGCGTTCATAAACATTTCATTTTTATCTATTATTACTTGTATGTTGTAATTTAATGTACTGACACGTTCCATGACCTTGGAGATTTGTTCCTTATTTTGGTCCTACTGAACTTGACCTGTAAATAAACAAACAAATAAATAAATAATTGATCACCGACTATGTCATTGTCTTCAAGAAGGTAGAAACAGCAGAAGACTTAAGCGAATGGATGTTCATACTGAATGAATGTAAATGTAGCGTGGCGTACACAAATATAGTAAGAAATCCGGTGGTGTACGATTGTGCTGTTTACGACAAATCAGTAACCTGGAGTGACCTACAGTAGAATGACTACGTAATACTCAATATACAGAATAGCATATACCTGGTTAGTGTTGGTCGTCAGCCTTGCTCCCTTAGTAGGTCACATTAATGAGGCAGTAGGTAAGATCCAATGCATACCGGCATGTACGTGGTAGTATAGCCAGTGTGAGATGCTAATCAAACTCCAGGGACATTAGAAATTATGAGAGAGGTATCATATAGCATGAAGAGGTTAACTTTTGAAAACAGTCCGGGAGAGTATGTTCTGGCTGGCATAATCCTCCCACATATATCTCACAAAATGATCACAGTGAGAATATACAGCTAATACTGACATTCACCTCCACGTTACATGATAAGGTGTGGACATCCAACAACTAGTCATGATATAACATGGTACGACATAAGCAATCCAACAGCCAACCAGCTTCTCTGTTTCCAGCATCCTCATTCCCAGCTGTTGGGCCATAACAATATGTCCTATGACAAAGATACTTGTGTCACTTTATTTCCCCATTGTGTCTCGATTGGTATTAGAATGGTTTCCCATTCGTCTTGACTCCTAGGAGGAATGGTCAGTATTGAGTGATATGACAGGAACGATCTTCTGAAGCAGAAACCTTCATACAGAATATGCCGTAATCTTAATGGTTCCCAAGATACAACACAGGTTATGATTGGTGTGGCCAGCCTTATTTACATGCATTCATTACCAGGATTACATACATACATGGAAAGTGAAGTAGGAGGAATGTGGCAGATTCGTGTTACACCAGCTTCAAAATTGTCTTTCCGACATTTTTTTTTATCAGTGACACATGCTGCTCCTCAAGGCTCTATTTTCAGTTCAATTTTTTTGTTATTTGTCAATGATTTGGCCATCAGCGTCAACATTCCATCAGTTCTTTTTGCAAATGACATCTTTATTATCTCAAACCAGATTACGTGGATAAGAGACAGATTTGCACGCCACAAACCCGAAAATAAATGTATGAGTACATTAAATGAGTTCTGTCTCGAAAACCATTCGGCTCAGACGAGTGGTCTTGTCATATTTCTGAATATTGATCATTTGTCTTGCGACATCCTGCACACTTTCCTTACTGCATCAAGTACACCCACAACGCCCGCTCGGCTAGCCGTCGGTCTAACGAACTGCTTGCTGACCAGAAAGCCGTGCTGGTTTCCAGCACGAATCCCCCCGGCACATTAGTGTCGAGGTGTGATGTGCCAGCCAGTTTGAAGGCGGTTTCCCATCTGCCTGGGCGAATGCGGGTTGTTTCCCCTTATACCGCCTCAGTTACACTGTATCAGCGATTGCTGCGCAAACACTGTTCCACGAAACACGTACACTATAATTACCACGCAAACATTTGGGTCTATACTCGTTTGGTATGAGACGTTCCTTGAGAGGGGGGGGGGGTACATTGGGGGCTGAATCGCACAATAATCCTGGGTTCGGTGTGAGGTGGTGGTGGGGTGGGTGGACTGCTGTGGTCTGTTGTGGGATTGTGAACCACTGAGGGGTACGGCGAGACGAAGCCTCTCCGTCGTTTCTAGGTCCCTGGTTTAACACAATGCACACCCCCACACCGCCACCAAGCAGCATTCAGTGTCCAGCGTCACAGTGGGCAGTGGTCATAACATTCTGCCTCATCAGTGTACACTCCTTACCTGCAGGCTGTTAGTTTTGGAGGTTGTTTCTTATTCCCTCTTTGTCTCTTTTGTCTCTAGCGATCTTGCTTCCCAAATAACTAAATGAACTAACCAGTTAGTTGTGTTATCTCTTTTGTCAGAAACCATCACCTTTTTTAAGACTCGTTTACACTAACGTTATATTATTTTATTGGATTTAATGAATTTTATACAGCACTGTTTCAAGGGTTTTTTCACTTTAAGCTAAAGTAGCTATTTTTGAAACATCATCACTTGCACGAGGACTGTAAGTCAATTTATTACGAACAGCGAGTATCAGTCCGGAAACAGACAATCTTCAGGTATAAAACCACATACGTTGCAGCATGTGTGTCAGATCGTAGCAACATGTATCTAGATCACCTGACGAAAAAAGTAAAGCATCGAGAACACAAAGTCGAATGTCAGTATAACACTGACCCACTCTTAATACAAGCATCGTTGATTAGAATTACAATTCGCTGGGATAGGCAAAATGGCCACCAGAGTGCATTAACGTTTTTCGGTTTTATCTTCATTACCAGGAATCATAGGGTATATGAGTAAACAGCCTCAGATGTTGAGTGAGTAGGACGTAGCTATCCCAGGAACTCATGTGAGACACTTTTTGAGCACTTGACATTGTTTGAAAGTGACATTGTTATGGGTCTCTGTTTGGGTGCCTGGTCTAATTGTTCAATATCCGGATTTCTTGAGCATCCGGACGTGACACTGGTTCGATGTTGGATTGCATGGGAACATGAGAGTAGGCATGCTTGGCACATTCCAAAAGACTAAATCTGACCATCACAAGGAAAGATCGCCATATTGTGCAATCCCTTGAGATTGTGCACCTGTCGTGTCATTGGGTCAGCAGGAAAGAACTAACGATCAAGTTGAACACACTTTATTTAATTGAAACGCCTTCTTGGCGTGCTCTATTTCCAAATTCAAGAACAACAAGAAATACAACAATTCTTGTGGTGGCAAAAGCCAGATAAAAGTTACAAGACAATAAAAAGAAATAATAACAACCAAATTAATACGCTACACAATTCTAAAGTAGCGTTACGCCCAACAAGATACAAATTTCTACAGAAGACTTCGGTGAGTGTCTACTGGGCTAAACCATCGCAGGTATTGGCTGAAGCTGTTCTAGCTGTAGGTATGCACTGCTGGTCTGACTCTGCTGGTGTGCTTATAACACTAATTATGTGGAGTGCTACACTTAGTCACATTAGTTCCAATTGGTGGATTTCTGTCATATCGCTTTTCACGAAGTAGTGCCGTGTTTATGCGGAAAGTCTGTTGATGTTTACATTCACTGGCGATGTTTTGACATGAGCTCTGGAAGGGAGGTCAGCAGCCCACCTTCCTTGTAAGTTGTGTGGGCCCTCTAACTGCTAAGGGGGCCGTACAGCACCTGTCATCCATGAGCAAGTAATGGATTCCCTACAACATTCCGTGTCCTGCATCATTGGCCAGAGACTAGCACCAACCAGACTAGGGAATTGCTGTCCCATGGAAAAACTGCCGTTAACATCACAAAACAAAGATATGTGTTTGCAGTGGTGCTGTGGGTGGGATGCATGAACGTGGTGAATTGCCTTGCCTTGTGTTCATGCAATAATTGCAGTCATGCAACTGCCCAGCATGATCATCTCCATTGAGTATGGTGGCGATATGAGGAGAGATCCCATTCTTTCAGTGTTTGCGAGAGGCACAGCGGTGTTAGTCCTGACGTCATGGTGTGGGGAGCAATCGGCTATGATTCCAAGTCATGGCTGGTAGTGACTGCAGGATCTCTGAGAGCACTACACTATGTCATGAACATCCTGCATCCTCATGTGTTACCTCTCATTTTCCAGTCTCATGGTGCAACTTTTCTTCCACATATGGCAAGTGTCTCTATGAACTGTCTTCATTATGTTGAGGTAATCTCATGGGCCAGCGAGATCCCCCGATCTGTCTCCGACAGAACATGTTTGGAGTCTACTCTGTTCCAGGGCCAGTACCCAGGATATCAAAAAATCGTTATAGCATTCTCCAGCTTGTCTCAGAAGAGGATAAAACAGCTTTATGAGACCCTTCCCATTCAAATTAGAGCAAGCAGCCAGGTCATTGGAGGTGGAACATCATAGTGATAAGTGGGCTCATATTGCCAAAGTTTTTCTCGATGTGACTCGAGTGTATCTCCTCCCCTTTAAGGTGCTTCACTTTCTTGTCAGGTGGTGTATATCAGCGCTAAAGAGGAACTGCATTAAAACTATAGAATGCAGCAAAGTAAGCAGCATCTAAGTCTGGCAATTTGGTATGCCACATTAACTTAGTGCCTCATGTGTGACATGGATGCTTTCCTGATTTTCATTATTTCTACACAGTTAGTCTGTAGCGTTGATCCACATACACACTGTCAAGATTTGACACATTTTTAGTAACTGATGTCGTTATGTACCTGAAGATTGTCTGCATAAAATGACATTCCCTCTTTAAAATAATCTGAAACAGCCATGTCACCAGCTTATGTCAAGATTTTTTAAATGATTTTATGATTCTCTTTATTTGGTGCACCATTCTACAATTTCGGCCTTGGATCATTTAAGGTATCTAAAATGAAAGCATTGTACATTGGATGCATTAGTATCAATTATGAATTTAACACGGGAACGAGGTATATCTCAAGATCTACTAAGAGGATTATTTCTTACTTTATGGATGATACTTTAGTGCTATATTATGCCATGTAAGCCTTTCCTCCCATGACTGTCTGTAATGGTCATAAAATAAATTAGATATTGTTTTTCAGTCTTTTAGTATCACAATGCTTTTGAGCAATGGTTGCAAATCTCTTATATACAAAGTCGATCTTCTTAACGTACTTGCGTTAGGAAGATTATAATTATTTTACAGAAATTGGTTAATTAGACTATATATATATATATATATATATATATATATATATATATATATATATATATGTCTTTGTTCACATATATATTTAATTATAGCATATCATTTGTGTAAATATGACAATATGTAATTTCCTCAAATGTAAATATTTGTTCTATTATTGTGGAAACATATCATTTTTGAATAATTGTTACAAAGATCTTACATAAAAAGTCGATCACAGTTTTCTGATGAACCATTACTGAAAATCACGAAAAAAGAGTAAAATATTTCATGACTTGCTTTACCATAATGTGATCTTTCGTATCACAGTCATATTTTTTTAATAAGTACAATAATGATTATACGATCTAAGGTTCTGTAATGGTTCATCGTAGAGCTCATAAAATGTCGTCTAGTACATTTAAAACTGTATCTGACTGGTCTTTTAGCTGGATGTAAATTTCACTTTCTTTCATCAGCTCTATGATTTTTACCCTTCTGTAACTTATGTAATATTTGTAATCATTTATTAATATTATGTATTTTGTTGTTGTTGTATTTAAAGACATATAAGATCTTTGTCCTACCCCCATGAACCATGGACCTTGCCGTTGGTGGGGAGGCTTGCGTGCCTCAGCGATACAGATGGCCGTACCATAGGTGCAACCACAACGGAGGGGTATCTGTTGAGAGTCCAGACAAACGTGTCGTTCCTGACGAGGGGCAGCAGCCTTTTCAGTAGTTGCAGAGGCAACAGTCTGGTTGATCGACTGATCTGGCTTTGTAACACTAACCAAAACGGCCTTGCTGTGCTGGTACTGCGAACGGCTGAAAGCAAGGGGAAACTACAGCAGTAATTTTTCCTGAGGGCATGCAGCTTTACTGTATGGTTAAATGATGATGGCGTCCTCTTGGGTAAAATATTCCGGAGGTAAAATAGTCCCCCATTCGGATCTCCGGGCAGGGACTACTCAAGAGGACGTCGTTATCAGGAGAAAGAAATCTGGCGTTCTACGGATCGGAGCGTGGAATGTCAGATCCCTTAATCGGACAGGTAGGTTAGAAAATTTAAAAAGGGAAATGGATAAGTTGAAGTTAGATATAGTGGGAATTAGGGAAGTTCGGTGGCAGGAGGAACAAGACTTTTGGTCAGGTGATTACAGGGTTATAAATACAAAATCAAATAGGGGTAATGCAGGAGTAGGTTTAATAATGAATAAAAAAATAGTAGTGCAGGGAAACTACTACCAACAGCATAGTTAACGCATTATTGTGGCCAAGATAGACACAAAGCCCATGCCTACTACAGTAGTACAAGTTTACATGCCAACTAGCTCTGCAGATGATGAAGAAATTGATGAAATGTATGATGAGATAAAAGAAATTATTCGGGTAGTGAAGGCAGACGAAAATTTAATAGTCATGGGTGACTGGAATTTGAGAGTAGGAAAAGGGAGAGAAGGAAACATGGTGAATATGGATTGGGGGAGAGAAATGAAAGAGGAAGCCATCTGGTAGAATTTTGCACAGAGCATAACGTAATGATAGCTAACACTTGGTTCAAGAATCATAAAAGAAGGTTGTATACATGGGAGAATCCTACAGATACTATAAGGTATCAGATAGATTATATAATGGAAAGACAGAGATTTAGGAACCAGGTTTTAAATTGTAAGACATTTCCAGGGGCAGATGTGGACTCTGACCACAAACTATTGGTTATGAACTAAAACTGAAGAAACTGCAAAAAGGTGGGAATCTAGGGAGTTGGGACCTGGAGAAACTGAAAGAACCAGAGGTTGTACAGAGTGTCAGGGAGAGCATAAGGGTACAATTGAAAGGAATGGGGGGGGGGAAGACGGTAGAAGAAGAATGGGTAGCTCTGAGGGATGAAGTAGTGAAGGCAGAAGAGGATCAAGTAGGTAAAATGACGAGTGCTGGTAGAAATCCTTGGGTAACAGTAGAAATATTGAATTTAATTGATGAAAGGAGAAAATATAAAAATGCAGTAAATGAAGCAGGCAAAAAGGAATACTAACGTCTCAAAAATGAGATCGACAGGAAGTGCAAAATGGCTAAGCAGGGATGGCTAGAGGACAAATGTAAGGATGTAGAGGCTTATCTCACAAGGGGTAAGATAGATACTGCCTACAGGAAAATTAAAGAGACCTTTAGAGAAAAGAGAGCCACTTGTATGAATATCAAGAGCTCAGATGGAAACCCAGTTCTAAGCAAAGAAGGGAAAGCAGAAAGGTGGAAGTAGTATATAGAGGGTCTATACAAGGGCGATGTACTTGAGGACAATATTATGCAAATGGAAGAGGATGTAGATGAAGATGAAATGGGAGATACGATACTGCGTGAAGAGTTTGACAGAGCACTGAAAGACCTGAGTCGAAACAAGGCCCCGGGAGTAGACAACATTCCATTAGAACTACTGACGGCCTTGGGAGAGCCACTCCTGACAAAACTCTACCATGTGGTGAGCAAGATGTAGACGTATGAGACAGGCTAAATACCCTCAGACTTCAAGAAGAATATAATAATTCCAATCCCAAAGAAAGCAGGTGTTGACAGATGTGAAAATTACCGAACTATTAGTTTAATAAGTCACAGCTGCAAAATACTAACGCGAATTCCTTACAGAGGAATGGAAACACTGGTAGAAGCCGACCTCGGCGAAGATCAGTTTGGATTCTGCAGAAATGTTGGAACACGTGAGACAATACTGACCCTACAACGTATCTTAGAAAATAGATTAAGGAAAGGCAAACCTACGTTTCTAGCATTTGTAGACTTAGAGAAAGCTTATGACAATGTTGACTGGAATACTCTCTTTCAAATTCTAAAGGTGGCAGGGGTAAAATACAGGGAGCGAAAGGCTATTTACAATTTGTACAGAAACCAGATGGCTTTTATAAGAGTCGAGGGGCATGAAAGGGAAGCAGTGGTTGGGAATGGAGTGAGACAGGGTTGTAGCCTGTCCCCGATGTTATTCAATCTGTATATTGAGCAAGCAGTAAAGGAAACAAATGAAAAATTCGGAGTAGGTATTAAAATCCATGGAGAAGAAATAAAAATTTTGAGGTTCGCCTATGACATTGTAATTCTGTCAGAGACAGCAATGGACTTGGAAGAGCAGAGCAGTTGAACGGAATGGATGGTGTCTTGAAGGGAGGATATAAGATGAACATCAACAAAAGCAAAACGAGGATAATGGAATGTAGTCGAATTAAGTCGGGTGATGTTGAGGGTATTAGATTAGGAAACGAGACACTTAAAGTAGTAAAGGAATTTTGCTATTTGGGGAGCAAAATAACTGATGATGGTTGAAGTAGAGAGGATATAAAATGTCGACTGGCAATGGCAAGGAAAGCGTTTCTGAAGAAGAGAAATTTGTTAACATCGAGTATAGATTTAAGTGTCAGGAAGTCATTTCTGAAAGTATTTGTATGGAGTGCAGCCATGTATGGAAGTGAAACATGGACGGTAAATAGTGTGGACAAGAAGAGAATAGAAGCTTTCGAAATGTGGTGCTACAGAAGAATGCTGAAGATTAGATGGGCAGATCACATAACTAATGATGAGGTATTGAATAGAATTGGGGAGAAGAGGAGTTTGTGGTACAACTTGACAAGAAGAAGGGACCGGTTGGTAGGACATGTTCTGAGGCATCAAGGGATCACAAATTTAGCATTGGAGGGCAGCGTGGAGGATAAAAATCGTAGAGGGAGACCAAGAGATGAATACACTAAGCAGATTCAGAAGAATGTAGGTTGCAGTAAGTACTGGGAGATGAAGAAGCTTGCACAGGATAGAGTAGCATGGAGAGCTGCATCAAACCAGTCTCAGGACTGAAGACAACAACAACAACAACAACAAGATCTTTGTAACAGCTAATCAAAATTACGTGCTCCCACAGTAATAAAATAAATATTTACAAGTTCCAGAATGAGATTTTCACTCTGCAGTCTTATTTACAAGTTGGTTTAAGGAAATTACATACAGTCATACTTACACCACTGATGAACGATAATTAAACACAGTTGAGAACAAAGACATATAGAGCTTAATTAAAGTATTTCTGTAAAATAGTTATAACCTTCCTAGGGCAAGTACGTTAAAACCTCGACCTTGTGTAATAGCTTTGCAACAATTGCTCAGACGTAAGGTGTTCCTAAAATAATTATAAATTGAATCTAATTTATTTTGTGAAAATTGCATATAGTCATAGGAGCAAAGACGTACTTGGCATAATGTACTATTAAAGAATCGTCCATAAACTTACAATCGTCCCAGAATATCTTACGATATGACTTTCTCCCATGTTAAATGCTTAACCGATACTAATGCATCCAATGTATAATGATTCTGTTTTAGATACGTGAAAATGGCTTACGGCCGAAGCTGTACAATCGTCAATCACCAAATAAACAATGTCAGCTGAATGCATCAGAAATCATTTAAAAATTCGACATAGCTCCAGACCGTACCGCACTTAAGATTATGTCAAGCTATCTGCTATTTTGGCATGTATGTCCATACGTGTCTCTAAATGTTCTCTGACGTTTTCAAGTGCCCCCCCCCCCCCCCCTCTGCACAGTGCAATGCAATTCTCTCTGATTCTTCACTCGTTTCGTAAATCAAAGATCTATCG
The DNA here is from genome assembly GCF_023898315.1 of Schistocerca nitens. NCBI lineage: Eukaryota > Metazoa > Arthropoda > Insecta > Orthoptera > Acrididae > Schistocerca > Schistocerca nitens. Next base: position 124,758,291 of record NC_064623.1, read on the forward strand.
CGAGGCCCGATGTGTTCTTAGTCGATTGTTCAGTTCAATCTTTTTTTCCGTGTAATATAAAATGCTTCTGATTCAACACAACAGAACAATTTCGGCTACTGCACAAAATTGCTTGAAATTATCCGTCTCTTGCTATATCGATCTTTCTGTTTGTATTTGATTCGTCAGCTTTCTTCTAGCGTTTCGAGTTTTTGTATTTGGTTTTTCTTTTAGAAATTATCCCCAGCATTAAAATGCAGTCCTATGCTATATCGATGAACCACATTGTGTTTTGACGTTTTTATTGTGATTCTCGTCTTTGTGTGTTTGTAGCCCTCATATCCCCATGTCAACACAGTCAAAATTTTATATACATGATTTCTTACGTAAATAGAACAGGCCATCTGTGGATGTGCCTGAAAACTGTTTTTAGCCACTGAATAATAGTGAAAATTGACCATCAGCTTCATTGGTAATTGTAGAAATAAACATTTGATTCGTAAGACACTGTAATTCTGATGTAGGGCTTGTTCGACGCTATAAGAATGACGTGGAAAGCCACCAAATTAAAAGTACGAACCACAGCGGGAGATTGTTGGTTGTGTCGGTTCAGCAGAATGTTCAGTGAATTAGGTCAGTTACTAACAAGGAGAGTCTGATAATTCGAGTTATTAAATAGTATAATGATAACACTGACTACACAATGTTTACGTGGGACAGTACGTTCTTTTTTGTGCTGAATGTTAATAAACAAACATTACGGTGAGTATTTGTTTGCTTTTAAACCCTTTAAAATTACGTCCAACTTCACATGAAGCCATTTACGTGCAACCTTGTACAAACCAACGACCACAAGATCAGTATGAACAAATCCACGGAGGTTGTGGATTTGAGAATAGACTGCGTGCCTACAACCTATGCAGAGGTCTGAGTGCATTAAAAATAACTTGTGATACAGCGCATCCTTGAAAGATTCTGTTTCTGAATATGCTCTTCTTGTGTTTTGCGCTCGTCACTTACAGCTGTCTTGTTTTTGGAGAGCCCCGTATCAGTTGCCCGTCTCTGTAATCTCTTCCCACTTTCTGCAGTTCCTCAATCATTTTCCCCTTTTACATTATCAAACGCTTTCCGAATATGTATAATTTAGTACAGAGAACCTTGGAAAAATTGCGCCTAACGCTGAATGCAACAAGTGAAGACGTACGACTCCCCTGACGCTAAGATGATATTCTAAAAATGATTAATTGCTGTCCTAGTGAAATAACAGCATTTTTCCAGTCAATTAAATCTTTATTATAATTATTTACCCTCAAACAAAGGGCGATTAATTGCGTCTCCCATCAATATAACGGGCAGTGCGTAATCACATTAATATTAATCGTAAAAAATGTCCACTGGGGGATTTGCGCCGTAATTAATAATCTGTAGGATTAAAAAAAAATTTCTCTTCTCCTATTTGGGAAAAAAACTGTTTTAAAACACGTCACTTACAGCGTTTTCCAGATAATGGTTACATGGGACCCAATACATTTTAAATGAACTGCTTTAAATGAAGTGTTTATAGACATTAACGGTGATATAACGAACACAAGCGCCCCTTTCATCTTATGAGTATCACAGGGTGCCTTGCTTTGTGTCACAGTCTCTGATAAATTATGCTTCGACGCGGGAATTTTACAGTCCGTTACCTGCGGAATAATTGATGGTGGGAATTCAATAAATTTGCAAGGTAAATCTTGCTGTTAGATACCACCCTCATCCAAAAATTTCATATTTTCTCTTTTTGTACTAACAAATATCACGTTCCAACTAAGAACTATTTTTCCTCGTTATTGTTTTCTAATTTTTTTGAATTCATTAGTGCTCTGCCCCTCTTCCCCTTTTCTCCTCACTTACCCAAAATTCTTATTATTTTCTGCCTAAGATTGTTACTACATTTAGTACTGTATTGGAAAAAATGAATTCTCTCTGCTGTTTCAAGTTACTGGATAGTTTTTACTACACATTTTTGTTTTGTTTCAGTGATTCCAGTCCGTGTTTTAACTAAATTTAAATGAAAGTAACAGAACATTTGGTCCGTCTGTCCTTACAAGCTATATACATACTAGCTACCAAACTCTGTAGAAAGAATGGGAACATTAATTGACAGTGAATGAACAGTCACACCAGTCAACAGATGGGATTCAGTGACCCGTAAATCTAGAAGAAGTGTGTTCTAAATTTGATGAAGAAATTGGCGATAGTATAGCCAAATTCCTAAAATAGCACACATTATTTCACTGTCAGTTGCAGAGAGGTTTTAGTGGCGCAAAAAGAATTTGCATTTTTGCAAATGGTTCAAATGTCTCTGAGCACTATGCGACTTAACTTCTGAGGTCATCATCGCCTAGAACTTAGAACTAATTAAACCTAACTAACCTAAGGACATCACACACATCCATGCCCAAGACAGGATTCGAACCTGCGACCGTAGCGGTCGCTCGGTTCCAGACTGCAGCGCCTAGAACCGCACGGCCACTCCGGCCGGCTGCATTTTTGCAGTTTTGCAGTTTATGTATTAGTGCAAAGTACGTCCGTTAAGTCGAGGAGCGTGCCTAGACGGATTTTCAGATTTAAAAACTCACTTTTGTAGAGTCTATGGAGGAAAAAGGAGTACAGGAATGGATTGCAGACCTTTCATTTTAAGTAGACTCGACTGTACTCTGCCCACAGTAAGACATTGCAAGATGAGAAACTATTTCTGATTTTATGGGCATGCATTTAAAACGAAAAGCACATTGTGGAATGGACAAATTGCTACATCTTGCTAACTGTATGTAACAATTGGAACAAACCTTGGGATGTAGTATCGGAGCTCCCATGAGGATCAGCATTCTGCATGTGAGTCCTCTCATTATATGCTGACGATGTGTCAACTTTTCTCGTCCATCGCAAATATATGTACACGAAGATGAGTTCGGGCATGGCGTGGCTCGATGGTAACACTGGTTCCCACCAGATCACTGAAATTGAGCACCGTCGGGCTCGGCTAGCAGCCATGAGTATTCATTTTTGCAGTTTCCTATTAGAAACGAAAACAAAAAATGAACTGTGTGTTTAGTGTAATATCGAACAAATTTCATTTCCATGTATTTGTGAATGTAACCTTGAAATTATCATAAATTCGTACAAAGAAATATGCATCTCAGTGTTTGTGACGTCATATCTCCTGAACTGTGATAGGTAAAAACGTGAAACTTCCTGCAAAATTAAAACAGTGTGCTGGACGGAGATGAGAACTAGCTTTTCTTGAGCAAGTGCTCTATTATGGCTAGGTTGTTCTTTTCCCCAGAGTGATTGATTTCTAACAATGTGGTTGGAATCGATCCAGCGGTTTGGAAGAAGGTGAGCAACATACACACCCATTTTTACAATACGTATTTATTGGTACAGAGCTATTACAAATGATTGAAGCTATTTCATAAATTTACTGTAGCTCCATTCATTGACATATGGTCACGACACACTACAGATACGTAGAAAAACTCATAAAGTTTTGTTTGGCTGAAGCCGCACTTCAGGTTTCTGCCGTCAGAGCGCTCGAGAGCGCAATGAGACAAAATGGCGACAGGAGCCGAGAAAGCGTATGTCGTGCTTGAAATGCACTCACATCAGTCAGTCATAACAGTGCAACGACACTTCAGGACGAAGTTCAACACAGATCCACCAACTGCTAACTCCATTCGGCGATGGTACGCACAGTTGAAGCTTTTGGATGCCTCTGTAAGGGGAAATCAACGGGTCGGCCTGCAGTGAGCGAAGAAACGGTTGAACGCGTGCGGGCAAATTTCACGCGTAGCCCGCGGAAGTCGACGAATAAAGCAAGCAGGGAGCTAAACGTACCACAGCCGACGGTTTGGAAAATCTTACGGAAAAGGCTAAAGCAGAAGCCTTACCGTTTACAATTGCTACAAGCCCTGACACCCGATGACAAAGTCAAACGCTTTGAATTTTCGGCGCGGTTGCAACAGCTCATGGAAGAGGATGCGTTCAGTGCGAAACTTGTTTTCAGTGATGAAGCAACATTTTTTCTTAATGGTGAACAGACACAATGTGCGAATCTGGGTGGTAGAGAATCCTCACGCATTCGTGCAGCAAATTCGCAATTCACCAAAAACGTGTTTTGTGCAATCTCACGGTTTAAAGTTTACGGCCGCTTTTTCTTCTTCGAAAAAAACGTTACAGGACACGTGTATCTGGACATGCTGGAAAATTGGCTCATGCCACAACTGGAGACCGACAGCGCCGACTTCATCTTTCAACAGGATGGTGCTCCACCGCACTTCCATCATGATGTTCGGCATTTCTTAAACAAGAGATTGGAAAACCGATGGATCGGTCGTGGTGGACATCATGATCAGCAATTCATGTCATGGCCTCCACTCTCTCCCGACGTAACCCCATGCGATTTCTTTCTGTGGGGTTATGTGAAAGATTCAGTGTTTCAACCTCCTCTACCAAGAAACGTGCCAGAACTGCGAGCTCGCATCAACGATGCTTTCGAACTCATTGATGGGGACGTGCTGCGCCGAGTGTGGGAGGAACTTGATTATCGGCTTGATGTCTGCCGAATCACTAAAGGGGCACATATCGAACATATGTGGATGCCTAAAAAAACTTTTTGAGTTTTTGTATGTGTGTGCAAAGCATTGTGAAAATATCTCAAATAATAAAGTTATTGTAGAACTGTGAAATCGCTTCAATCATTTGTAATAACCCTGTATATGTATGCACAAATTTATGTATGTCCAGGAAGGAACACGTGTTGCATTGATATTGGCTCTGATATTCTATGTATACTTTAATGAATTTGCTCATTATTCATCTTTTACAATAACATCTTTCCTGTTCCTGACTTTTTTAAATTTTTATTTTGGTGGGGGTCGGCTATCATTCAATTTCTTGTCTGTTATTTGTAAATTGAAGGAGGTGAAGAGAAGAAAGGAAAGGAAAAGGAGGGGATCACTGCTGTTAGCTGCATTGGGACATCAGGCATAATCAGCAGCGTCGATTGAAAATGTGTACCAGACTGGGATTCGAACCTGGGATCTCCTTCTTACTAGGCTTGTGCGTTAACCACTGCGCCACCCGCCGACACAGCATTATCACCACTGTGCAGCCTACTTTGGCACGCCTCACAGCTGATCCTCATTCCCAGCCAGCACCACCTATTCCTATAATCTGATAGGCCTAGCTGGGCGATGGAGGCAGTGCGGAGGCACAGATTCACTATTTACTCAAAAGTATCCGGACATCTGGCTGAAAATGACTTACAAGTTCGTGGCGCCTTCATCGGTAATGTTGGAATTCAATATGGTGTTGGCCCACCCTCAGCCTTGATGACAGCTTCCATTCTCGCAGGCATACGTTCAATCAGGTGCTGGAAGGTTAGTTGGGGAATGGCAGCCCATTCTTCACGGAGTGCTGCACTGAGGAGAGGTATCGACGTCGGTCGGTGAGGCCTGGCACGAAGTCGGCCTTCCAAAACATACCGAAGGTGTTTTATAGGATTCAAGTCAGGACTCTGTGGAGGCCAGTCCATTACTGGAATGTTATTGTCGTGTAACCACTCCACCACAGGCCGTGCATCATGAACAGGTGCTCGATAGTGTTGAAAGATGCAATCGACATCTACAAATTGTTCTTCAACAGTGGACAGCAAGAAGGTGCTTAAAACATCAATGTAGGCCTGTGCTGTGATAGTGCCACGCAAAACAACATGGGGTGCAAGCCCCCTCCATGAAAAACACGAGCCGGCCGCGGTGGTCTAGCGGTTCTGGCGCTGCAGTCCGGAACCGCGGGACTGCTACGGTCGCAGGTTCGAATCCTGCCTCGGGCATGGGTGTGTGTGATGTCCTTAGGTTAGTTAGGTTTAAGTAGTTCTAAGTTCTAGGGGACTTATGACCTAAGATGTTGAGTCCCATAGTGCTCAGAGCCATTTGAAAAACACGACCACACCGTAACATCACAGCCTCCGAATTTTACTGTTGGCACTACACACGCTGGCAAATGACGTTCACCAGGCTTTCGCCATACCCGCATCCTGCCATGGGGTCACCACATTGTGTACCGAGATTCGTCACTTCGTATAAGGTTTCCCCACTGTTCAATCGTCCAATGTTTACGCTCCTTACACCAAGCGAGGCGTCATTTGGCATTTACAGGCGTGATGTGTAGTTTATGAGCAGCCACTCGACCATGAAATTCAAGTTTTCTTACCTCCCGCCTAACTGTCATAGTACTTTCAGTGGATCCTGATGCAGTTTAAAATTCCTGTGTGATGATCTGAATAGATGTCTGCCTCTTCCACATTACGGGCCTCTTCAGCTGTCGGCGTTCTGTCATTCAACAAACCAGATCGGCTTGTACGCTTTTGTGCTGTACGGGTCCCTTCACGTTTCCACTTCACTATCACATCGGAAACAGAGGACCTAGGGACGTTAAGGGTGTGGAAATCTCGCGTACAGACGTACGACACGTCACCGAATCTCCTGATCATGCTCGAAATCCGTGAGTTCCGCGTAGCGCTCCATTCTGCTCTCTCGCGATGTCTAATGAGTACTGAGGTCGCTAATATTGAGTACCTGGCAGCACAGCGCATCTAATATGAAAAACATATGTTTTTGGGGGTATCCGGATACTTGTGATCACGTAGTGTACGTCCGCCTGCTGTCGGAATATCAGAGGAAGAACGTTTTAGAAATGGACAGAGACTGCAGATAGGTGGCGCTCGCTGGGGGTGGGGGTCAGCCGTGAGGCGTGTCGAGACAGTCCGTACAGTTGCGGTAACGCTGTTTTCCAGATGGCGCACTGGTTACCGCACCTGTCTAGCAAGCACGAGATACTGGGTTTTAATTCCAGTCCTGTACACATTTTCACTGGTTGCCGCTGATTCCGCGTAGTGTCCCGATGCCACTGACAGCAGTGATTCCCTCCCTTTCCTGTTATTTCTCCGGCCGAGGTGGCCGAGCAGTTCTAGACGCTACAGTCTGAAACCACGCGACCGCTACGGTCGCAGGCTCGAATCCTGCCTCGGGTATGGATGTGTGTGATGTCCGTAGGCTAGTTAGGTTTAAGTATAAGTTCTAGAGGATAAAACACCTTCGGTATGTTTTGGAAGGCCGACTTCGTGCCAGGTATCACCGACCGACATCGATACCTCTCCTCAGTGCAGCACTCCTTGAAGAATGGGCTACCATTCCCCAACAAACCTTCCAGCACCTGATTGAACGTATGCCTGCGAGAATGGAAGCTGTCATCAAGGCTGAGGGTGGGCCAACACCATATTGAATTCCAACATTACCGATGAAAGGGCCACGAACTTGTAAGTCATTTTCAGCCAGATGTCCGGATACTTTTGATTAAATAGTGCATGTGTGCCTCCGCACTGAAGAAAGGTGTATCCATTGCCCAGCTAGGCCTATCAGATTATAGGAATAGGTGGTGCTGGCTGGGAATGAGGATCAGCTGTGAGGCGTGCCAAAGTACGCTGCACAGTGGTGATAATGCTGTGTCGGAGGGTGGCGCAGTGGTTATCGCACAAGCCTAGTAAGAAGGGGATCCCAGGTTCGAATCCCAGTCTGGTACACATTTTCAATCGACGCTGCTGATTCTGCCTGATGTCCCAATGCAGCTAACAGCAGTGATCCCCTCCTTTTCCTTTCCTTTCTTCTCTTCACCTCCTTCAATTTACAAATAACAGACAAGAAATTGAATGATAGCCGACCCCCACCAAAATAAAAATTTAAAAAAGTCAGGAACGGGAAAGATGTTATTGTAAAAGATGAATAATGAGCAAATTCATTAAAGTATACATAGAATATCAGAGCCAATATCAATGCAACACGTGTTCCTTCCTGGACATACATAAATTTGTGCATACATATACATATAAATACATATTGTAAAAATGGGTGTGTATGTTGCTCATCTTCTTCCAAACCGCTGGGTCGATTCCAACCACATTTTTAGAAATCAATCACTCTGGGGAAAAGAACAACCTAGCCATAATAGAGCACTTGCTCAAGAAAAGCTAGTTCCAATCTCCGTCCAGCACACTGTTTTAATTTGCCAGGAAGTTTCACGTTTTTACCTATCATAGTTCAGGACGTCACAAACACTGAGATGCATATTTCTTTGTACGAAATTATAATTTCAAGGTTAAGTCCCATACTGATCAGAGCCATTTGAACCTGTTACTTCTTCCCCTCTCCACCTTCAGTTTACATGTAATGTATAACACCCGAGGATTCCGCGTGGTTTCTGTACTACTGCACCCCACTTTGCTCTCCTGTGCGACTCTCTTCATATCAGGATTCAGAGTCGCACTTATTGAACCTCTTTTGAACCACGGCGAGCAGCAACCTCAGCCGTACCGCCGGTGGCCTCGCGTGTTTTTCTGCAGCGACGTTGCAGAGGAAAGGGGCGAGGATAAGGATAAGGATACAGGGCTGCCAACAGGTTGGCGCGCTAACGAGCCGTAACGCGAGGACAAAGGAGTTACTCCCTCACCCCACCCCTACATCCACCCCCGCCCTATGCTCTCGTTGTAAAGGCGTCAGCGCGTTCCGTGGCCACTAGGACTATTCGTCGACAACGCAGATGACACTACAGACGAGGACGGATATTGTAACCACAGTGTCTGACGAGTAGATGTCGCTAGGTAACGTTAAGGGATTAGGGGTTAACGATTGGGGAAAAAGTTCAACGGCGGTTTGCTCCATATTTGGAAAGCAGAAGAATGTCAGCCAGTATCTACAAACGGGGAAGAAGTTTGAATTTGAGTACTGTGGTGTGCGTTCTGTAAGACCTTCGGTACACACACCATCAGATTATTTGTCACTCTAGCGAAGTAGGTGAGTGTCAGCAATATGTCTCGTGGTCTTATCGTGGCGTGTTTATCTTCTGTCGTTAGGTCAGACGATAGAAATGCCACTTGCAAGCTTAGAGTAGCAGATTGACGGTGACCAACTTTAAACAGAACTTGATTAATTTTCACACACATTTATTAAAATAATAAAAATCATAGATATTACGTAACTTGATTCTTGATGCTGTTTACAATTGACAATCTGAAGTTCCTTTGGTCTTGGTACATTAATCTTATTCTCACACATCTCTGATACTTGACAAAGTGTCTATACACTTCTCTTCATGGCTATGTACAGGAATATGATAATCTTATTATGCGCAGACTGCAGACTAATGCAGACTAAATGCAGACTGATGCAGACTGACTAATCAGAGGTCTGTACACTTGTTATAATGCCTCGCGCATTCAGGTATCACTGCGCGAGTGTGATCCGTGAGGAGAAAAGGTTCTACGTTAGCAGCAATATCATTGGCTGCGTTACATATTAATACGCGGATTGGCGGTAGCAGAATTTGGTCTCTCTCTAAGACAGCGCCATCTCGTAGTGCGGAGACGGACGAGCGCTGCGCCTGCGCTGTTGTGCTTACAAGGGAAGGCCGCCAATTGTGAAATTCAGATTCGATTCATACTGCGCATAATAAAAGTTCATGGCCAGAGGTGTAATGTGGCAAAGCACCAAGATGCACTTCTCAGCCGTTGTCGAGAAAATCGACAGTTAAAAGAAACCGTTCCGGTGAAATACTCTCTACGATTAATAATTTTCCACATCGTCGTGGCGCAGCGGTAAGCGCTCGGCTTCGGAATCGGAAGGTCGCTGGATCGAGTCTCGCGCCATGCAACCCTTTTTTTATTAGTATTTGTTTTTTGTTATTCAAATATATATAATTCCCGGCAATCAGTTGGAACAATTATACATATAATAAGTTGTTGAAAGTCGTTTGTCGTGGAAAAACTGGCGACTTCAAACATCATTATGTTTTCCGCAAACAAAGTTGTATTTCACAAATGTTAATAATTGTCTTCATAGTGTTAACCACATATAGTTAACGGAAGACGTAGAAACGGTATTGCGAAACGAATACATATAGCGTAAGTCAAACGTTCGAATTAGAATAGAGACCCCACGAACACAAATTTGCTGCGGCAGGTATGAAATATAAACTCCGTTACTCGCTCGTTACACTTGAAGGACAGATGTTGAATGGGCCGAAACGAGCCGCCGCATAAGAGCGTAGTTGCCTGCTAACTTCAAAAGAAGGTAGATGCGGTCCCTAGCGCAACTTATAACATCGTCGAAAATCAGTGTGGACGGGAGAGCTTTGGTACACCCTGTTAAAAAAACGGAAAAATGGAGGCGGTACAATTGGAGAGCGATCCGCCGTCACCAACATGCATAAGCAATTCATTAATAGTTTATATATATATATATATATATATATATATATATATTTGAATTACAAAAGACTAATAATAAAAAAAACGCATGGCGCGAGATTCGATCCGGCGACCTTCGGAGTACGAAGCCGAGCGCTTACCGCTGCGCTACGACGCTGTAGAAAATTATTAATCGTACAGAGTATTTCACCGCAACGGTTTCTTTTAACTGTCGATTTTCTCGACAACGGCTGAGAAGTGCATCTTGGTGCTTTGCCACATTACACCTCTGGCCATGAGCTTTTATTATGCGCAGTATGAATCGAATCTGAATTTCACAATTGGCGGCCTCCCCTTGTTAGTGGGGCGCGCTCTTGTGGGAAAGTTGTGTACGCGCTGACTACGCGTAACTATGCACCCAACAATTACGGTCTTGTATAGTGGGGGGGTACCACACGGATGTGTTCTGGGTCCATTGTTTTTCTTGATATGAAGTGACAGAAAGGAAATAGCAACACCAAAAATTAATTTATGTAGAGTAAAGAAATTTTTGGAATGCATTTTTGTACGCAGCGTATTTAAATGATTAACGTTGCACGGTCACAGTTTAATGCAAGAGTGACGTAAGCCATTGCAAATGTGAAATGCTGGTGCATTAATAAGCAGTGTGATACCCAGAGTTATACATGAAAACATCGAAACGTACAGGTACAGGATGCCAGTTACTGGGATAAAGTTCCGTGCCTGTTACACTTGGTCGGCCGATACAGCAACGGTTAATGCAGTTTGTGGATGACGTTGGAGTTGTCATTCGATGATATATCGATATATCTTCTCGACTGGAGATAGATCTGGTGATCGGGTAAGGCCAAGGCAACGTGTCGACAATGTAGAGCATGTTGGGTTACAACAGCGGTATGTGGGCGATCGTTATCGCGTTGGAAAACACCCCTGGAATGCATGACAGGACAGCAGGTCAGATCACCAGACTGACGTACAAATTAACAGTCAGGGTGCGTGGGATAATTGCGAGAGTGCTCCTGCTGTCATACGAAATCGCATCTCAGACCGTAACTCCAAGTGAAGGTCCAGTATGTCAAGCACGCAAACAGGTTGGTTGCACGCCTTCAACTGGCCTCCTTTTAACCAACACGCGGCCATCACTGGCACCGAGGCAGAACCAGCTCTCATCAGAAAACACAACAGACGTCCATCCCGCCCTCCAATGAGCTCTCGCTTGATACCACTGAGGTAGCAAATGCCGATGGTTTGGGGTCAATGGAAGGCATGCTTCTGGGCGTCTGGCTCTGAGCTGTCCTTGAAGTAACCCATTTGTAGTAGTTCGTTGAGTTTGGTACCAACTGCTGGTCAGACTGCTGCTGTAGATGCAGTTACGATGCGCCAAGCCGTACGCTGAAAACAATGGTTCGGAGACGGGTCCTCTTGCGACAGTACATTCTTGTGTCCACAGCTGGCAGTAATCATGTACAGTGGCTACATTCCTGCCAAGTCTTTCTGCAATATTGCAGAATATACAGCTTCTCGTCTCCCTGTTACACGACACCCGTTCAAACTTAGTGAGGTGTTGGTTATGGTTGAAACGTGGGACTTAGGGAAGGCAGGATTTGGTGTTGACGGCGCCTTACTCAGTTACCGTTGGTTGCTCAGTAATTTTTTTTTTAAAATCACGTACACTTTATTTGAAACCAATTGCGAATGAGGTTGACAATAAGGAACAATTATCAAATTCGACTATTAAGACACAATGTCTAATAAAAAATTCTTAAGCAAGTTGCACTCATGGTTGAAGGCCTTGTTGTTGTTGTTGTTGTTGTGGTCTTCAGTCCTGAGACTGGTTTGATGCAGCTCTCCATGCTACTCTATCCTGTGCAAGCTTCTTCATCTCCCAGTACCTACTGCAACCTACATCCTTCTGAATCTGCTTAGTGTATTCATCTCTTGGTCTCCCCCTACGGTTTTTACCCTCCACGCTGCCCTCCAATACTAAACTGGTGATCCCTTGATGCCTCAGAACATGTCCTACCAACCGATCCCTTCTTCTGGTCAAGTTGTGCCACAAACTCCTCTTCTCCCCAATCCAATTCAGTACCTCCTCATTAGTTATGTGATCTACCCATCTAATCTTCAGCATTCTTCTATAGCACCACATTTCGAAAGCTTCTATTCTCTTCTTGTCCAAACTATTTATTATCCATGTTTCACATCCATACATGGCTACACTCCATACAAATACTTTCAGAAAAGACTTCCTGACACTTAAATCTATACTCGATGTTAACAAATTTCTCTTCTTCAGAAACGCTTTCCTTGCCGTTGCCAGTCTACATTTTATATCCTCTCTACTTCGACCATCATCAGTTATTTTGCTCCCAAAATAGCAAAACTCCTTTACTACTTTAAGTGTCTCATTTCCTAATGTAATACCCTCAACATCACCCGACTTAATTCGACTACATTCCATTATCCTCGTTTTGCTTTGCTGGCCTTATTGGCCAGAAAATCAATTTATTAGGCGGCTGAAGGCCTGGATAGAAAATTGTTAAGAACAGTTAAACTTCTACCAGAGATACTAAAATATTATATTAAAAAAACACACAATTTTCAAAATTTCACTATTAAGAGACAATATCTAACTAAAAATTCTCTAGGCAAATTGCATTCACGAGGTTGCGACCCTCGCAAGTACAGCCCCTCCATCTGGCAATAACTGCGTGCCGCCAGCGGTTCCGGCATGTCGCCTCGCTGCCGGACCTCCCTCCAGCTCTGTCTCAATCGAACTACCGACGCACCCGACCTGGAAAACACTTGCTGTAATTCCAAAGATAGTACCACGGTACTAGATGTCGATAACTCGCGGACAGACAATGCTAGCAAACGTAGTGGCACCAGTAAAAACAAGAAAAAAACGAGACGCCACTATCCGTATTACACGATCCCAACCTACCAACGCGAGCCGCACACGGCTCAATGGCGCCTTCGCCCTCTTAAAGGTATTCTTGACTAGCATCAACTCATTACGCCCAATCTGAAAGGTAACTAACGCTCATGAGAGTTACAACGTGTATTTAACGCAAACATTACTTGCATCCTCACAGTGGCGCTTCTACCGCCTCTCTTAAGCGACTGGCGCGAAATCTGAACTGGCATCATCGTTAAGATGTAGGAACACGCCTACCAACTTTCGTTTATGTCGCACAACTCCTTCTTGGTGTTGTCCGTCCCGATAGCCGAGTGGTCAGAGTGACGGATTGCCGTCCTGTGGGCCCGGATTCGACTCCCGGCTGGGTCGGGGATTTTCTCCACTCAGGGACTGGATGTTGTGTGTCTTCATCATCATTTCATCCCCATCCGGCGCGCAGGTTGTCCAATGTGGCGTCGAATGTAATGAGACCTGCACCAAGGCGGCCGGACCTGCCCCGTAAGGGGCATTCCGGCCAATGACGCCCAACGCTCATTTCCATTTTTCTTGGTGTTGCGATTTTTTCCCCTGGCGTATATGAATAATATGCCACTAAAAATGACAAACGACACAAAAATTGTTATCTTTGCAGATGTCCCAAGTCTTATTTTGAAAGGCATGTGATATAAATTATGTACTCGTAGCTAACACCGTAGTCAGTAACAATTGCACATGGCTTTCAGAGAACGAATTAACGTTCAAAATGGAATACACACTGTTGTCCGAAGGGTGGTCAAACAGTTAGTGATGTCGACCATTTTAAATTTATACGAGTGAGGGTACATGGGAGACTATCATTGGTGAAGCACCTGCAGAAACTGAATGCTGCTGTCTTCAGTATAAAAACGATCTCCACTATGGCTGACAATGAAACACAAAGGCTTCCCTTGACGCTCACTTTCATTCTGTTACCTCGTACGTAGTTATAGTTATGCACTGATCAAGAACATTCTTAGCATAGGAACAGGCTGTCAAACAGATCCGCTGTGTCATTTCGCGAACTTCGTATATGCCGTAGTCCAGATACCTCTAACTCGACTGTTTCTGTGCGTATTTCCATCATACGATGTGGGATGAACATCAATTTAGTGAACGCTACAGGGGAAAATAATACACATTTAGATAAAACTATCTATAGCAGTGAACATAAAGAATACACTCTTCAGCAAGCATCTTTTTCCATAGGCTTCCAGTAGAACTGAAAACAAAATGAGTGACAGACATCAAGCATCCAAATACAAGTTGACCAGTTTTCTTGTGGCACACTCCTGTTCTGTACATGAGTTTCTTGCAGACAAATTTTCTCTACAAAGCTTTATTTATTCGTGTACTCTCTTTTCCACGTTTATTAATTAGTAATTGTTTAACACTTCGTTTATCAATGTTCTAATCAGCATTCTGTACGCTGTGTAATGTGCTGGTCAAAGCGCAAGTAGCTTTAGTTCGCTTGGTCTCACAGAACCGGATCTATAAATAAAAAGAAAATCCGTCAAGTGCTCATCTACGGTTGGCTTCTGGGGGCAGGAGGGAGGGAATGCAACAGTTTCCCACTTCTTCCTCCATTATCTACCCCCCAATTTAGTTTTCTGTTATCATTAATTTTAATACACCACACCTATCCATCCTATAGGAGAAGAAATTAGGTTTGAACAGTTTAACCTCCAGGAAGCTGGCCCTAGCGATGTTTAATAAACACACCATCGCCCAATTCTTTTCAAGCCGGTGTAACGCTGCTTCATAGAACTGCAGGTGCTGCAGTCTAAATTTTCTTCTTCGATACACATCACAGTTACGAAAACGAATCTGTCTAAAACTGACGCATCACTTCTGATTATCAGCATACTATTATTATTATTCTTCTTCTTCGGGCTACAGAAGCGTTGCTATTCATATTTCTCTCAGACATCATATAACCAACTCTAAAACAAAACCTACATTGCACAATGAAAAACCATACTTGAGAGCCCCAAACCAAATTGGTAACAATGACACAACATTACAGTCGCTACAGGTAACAACTTTTTCGGTCTGATACAAAAAAGGTGTATTAATTTATAAATGTATTCGGGCTAGGTGGTCTACCGTTAAGGAGCGGGCCTATAGACCCAAAGGTCGCAAGATGGAATGTTAGTCGGGCCACAGATTTTTTCTATCTGCCTTTAATCAAACCTCAAATCTCAAGGATGTGAATATTCACCATGAATGACACGTGGTTCGGATGCCGCTGTGGAATTAACCGACTGGGGCGGGTTAGGGCCACGCAGGTCGCCAAAGTGGTGTCCAGTTTGAAGACGCGGACAAATCCGTTGAGTCTCACAAAATTATTGCCGCTAAGAAATGCACTGCCGTCTGTCAGCTGTTTGTGGTCCTCTGTTTACTCTGCACAGCAGGTTATGTCATCTGTTATGATGGCTGACGCCAGTGTCTTGGGGCAAAATAATTAATTCCTCCAACCATTTTCCTTTTATATAAGGTACACGAAAAAACAAAATTACACCCATACAGTATGCAGGCCGCAGAAACATGCGGAACCGGTACGCCAAAGTCTCAGCAGAGCTGAGAGCTTACTGACGGGCAGGGAAAATCCGACCAACACGAGTAATCTAGTAGGGGTATCATGAGTTCGGCGGCAGTTAGGATGCATTCTGATTTTTTCATAACAGTCGTTGTGTTACTAAGTGTAAGTCCTGGAGTGATTTTACCGTGTAGCTATGTGTTACGGTCTGATGGTATTAACATGTCTTCATTTTACCTTTCTTTATTTTTCCTTCAGTTATTGAACCAAACCGTCATCATAAACTATAGTACAGGATGAATAGTATGCAGACACATATATTGGGCATTAACATGGACTTTATGGCGGTTTGAACTCTGCCAGGAGCACGTTAGATGAGGTGACTGGATGTTCCTGAAGGAATGAAAGCACGTTTTTCTTCAAGAGCGGAAACCAGAGAATGTAGATCTTCAGCGAAATTTACGTTCTAACGTATCGCAAAGGTCTTCTGTTCGTTCAGTGTGGGATCCTGGGAAAGCCAGCCCATTTCAGAGATGTTATTGTCGGCAGAGCTCCGTATCAAAGATCGTATTTCAAGACGGGGTGCACTGTCATGTTGATACAAAAAATCATTCTCTCTGTTGTATATAGAACAAAATGCTGTATAATGTATTCATATCATTCGGCATTTACCATTATCTTAAGCGCAATAAGGGGACCACAATGTAACAACGAAAAACACTCCCATACCTTAACATCAACTCCTTCGTACTTTACTGTTGGCACTAAACATGTTGTTGTTGGTCTTCAGTCCTGAGACTGGTTTGATGCAGCTCTCCATGCTACTCTATCCTGTGCAAGCTTCTTCATCTCCACGTACCTACTGCAACCTACATTCTTCTGAATCTGCTTAGTGTATTGATCTCTAGGTCTCCCTCTACGATTTTTACCCTCCACGCTGCCCTCCAATGCTAAATTTGTGATCCCTTGATGCCTCAAAACATGTACTACCAACAGATCCCTTCTTCTAGTCAAGTTGTGCCACAAACTTCTCTTCTCCCCAATCCTATTCAATACCTCCTCATTAGTTACGTGATCTACCCACCTTATCTTCAGCATTCTTCTGTAGCACCACATTTCGAAAGCTTCTATTCTCTTCTTGTCCAAACTGGTTATCGTCCATGTTTCACTTCCATACATGGCTACACTCCATACAAATACTTTCAGAAACTACTTCCTGACACTTAAATCTATACTAGATGTTAACAAATTTCTCTTCTTCAGAAACGATTTCCTTGCCATTGCCAGTCTACATTTTATATCCTCTCTACTTCGACCATCATCAGTTATTTTACTCCCTAAATAGCAAAACTCCTTTACTACTTTAAGTGTCTCATTTCCTAATCTAATCCCCTCAGCATCACCCGATTTAATTTGACTAATTTCCATTATCCTCGTTTTGCTTATGTTGATGTTCATCTTATATCCTCCTTTCAAGACACTGTCCATTCCGTTCTACTGCTCTCCCAAGTCCTTTGCTGTCTCTGACAGAATTACAATGTCATCGGCGAACCTCAAAGTTTTTATTTCTTCTCCATGAATTTTAATACCTACTCCGAATTTTTCTTTTGTTTCCTTTACTGCTTGCTCAATATACAGATTGAATAACATCGGGGAGAGGCTACAACCCTGTCTCACTCCTTTCCCAACCACTGCTTCCCTTTCATGCCCCTCGACTCTTATAACTGCCGTCTGGTTTCTGTACAAATTGTAAATAGTCTTTCGCTCCTTGTATTTTACCCCCGCCACCTTCAGAATTTGAAAGAGGGTATTCCAGTTAACGTTGTCAAAAGCTTTCTCTAAGTCTACAAATGCTAGAAACGTAGTTTTGGCTTTTCTTAATCTTTCTTCTAAGATAAGTCGTAAGGTTAGTATTGCCTCACGTGTTCCAACATTTCTACGGAATTCAAACTGATCTTCCCCGAGGTCCGCTTCTACCAGTTTTTCCATTCGTCTGTAAAGAATTCGTGTTAGTATTTTGCAGCTGTGACTTATTAAACTGATAGTTCGGTAATTTTCACATCTGTCAACACCTGCTTTCTTTGGTATTGGAATTATTATATTCTTCTTGAAGTCTGTGGGTATTTCGCCTGTCTCATACATCTTGCTCACCAGATGGTAGAGTTTTGTCATGACTGGCTCTCCCAAGGCCATCAGTAGTTCTAATGGAATGTTGTCTACTCCCGGGGCCTTGTTTCGACTCAGGTCTTTCAGTGCTCTGTCAAACTCTTCACGCAGTATCGTATCTCCCATTTCATCTTCATCTACATCCTCTTCCATTTCCATAATATTGTCCTCAAGTACATCGCCCTTGTATAAACCCTCTATATACTCCTTCCACCTTTCTGCCTTCCCTTCTTTGCTTAGAACTGGGTTGCCATCTGTGCTCTTGATATTCATACAAGTGGTTCTCTTCTCTCCAAAAGTCTCTTTAATTTTCCTAAACATACTGGCAAGTAATATGTTCCGACCATTCGCCAAAACCGAAGACTACCATCGTGTTCGAGCAGCGTACGACATGAGTCATCACATTACATCACTTGTTTGCAGTCATTCACTGTGCAAAGGCATCTCTCTTTGCAACCCCTCCAGCGTCACTTAGCATTGATAGTAGAAATGTGTCGCTTATGAGGTGACGCTCGACCATATTCCTTTAACTCCCTATGCACACTCATCGTGGTAACTGCACTGTTCGAAGCATTTTGGAACTCGTGAGTGATTCATTCTGCTGATTTCCTACGATTTCTACAATCATCCTCCACAATGTTTGGAGACTGCAGCACACACAGTTTTATGAAGCGGCGTTACACTGGCTAGAAAAGAATTAGCTAATAGTGTGTTTGTTAAAGATCACTAGAGGCAGCTTCCTGGAGGTCAGACGGTTCAGACATCATGAAATAATGTAATTACATAACAAAATATACAGATGAATGCAATGAATGCTCCTCCAGCACAGACATGACATGAAACTGGTCAGGTTGCACACAAAATACTGGCCATTAAAACTGCTACACCAAGAAGAGATGCAGATAATAAACGGGTATTCATTGGACAAATACACTCCTGGAAATTGAAATAAGAACACCGTGAATTCATTGTCCCAGGAAGGGGAAACTTTATTGACACATTCCTGGAGTCAGATACATCACATGATCACACTGACAGAACCACAGGCACATAGACACAGGCAACAGAGCATGCACAATGTCGGCACTAGTACAGTGTATATCCACCTTTCGCAGCAATACAGGCTGCTATTCTCCCATGGAGACGATCGTAGAGATGCTGGATGTAGTCCTGTGGAACGGCTTGCCATGCCATTTCCACCTGGCGCCTCAGTTGGACCAGCGTTCGTGCTGGACGTGCAGACCGCGTGAGACGACGCTTCATCCAGTCCCAAACATGCTCAATGGGGGACAGATCCGGAGATCTTGCTGGCCAGGGTAGTTGACTTACACCTTCTAGAGCACGTTGGGTGGCACGGGATACATGCGGACGTGCATTGTCCTGTTGGAACAGCAAGTTCCCTTGCCGGTCTAGGAATGGTAGAACGATGGGTTCGATGACGGTTTGGATGTACCGTGCACTATTCAGTGTCCCCTCGACGATCACCAGTGGTGTACGGTCAGTGTAGGAGATCGCTCCCCACACCATGATGCCGGGTATTGGCCTGTGTGCCTCGGTCGTATGCAGTCCTGATTGTGGCGCTCACCTGCACGGCGCCAAACACGCATACGACCATCATTGGCACCAAGGCAGAAGCGACTCTCATCGCTGAAGACGACACGTCTCCATTCGTCCCTCCATTCACGCCTGTCGCGACACCACTGGAGGCGGGCTGCACGATGTTGGGGCGTGAGCGGAAGACGGCCTAACGGTGTGCGGGACCGTAGCCCAGCTTCATGGAGACGGTTGCGAATGGTCCTCGCCGATACCCCAGGAGCAACAGTGTCCCTAATTTGCTGGGAAGTGGCGGTGCGGTCCCCTACGGCATTGCGTAGGATCCTACGGTCTTGGCGTGCATCTGTGCGTCGCTGCGGTCGGTCGCAGGTCGACGGGCACGTGCACCTTCCGCCGACCACTGGCGACAACATCGATGTACTGTGGAGACCTCACGCCCCACGTGTTGAGCAATTCGGCGGTACGTCCACCCGGCCTCCCGCATGCCCACTATACGCCCTCGCTCAAAGTCCGTCAACTGCACATACGGTTCACGTCCACGCTGTCGCGGCATGCTACCAGTGTTAAAGACTGCGATGGAGCTCCGTATGCCACGGCAAACTGGCTGACACTGACGGCGGCGGTGCACAAATGCTGCGCAGCTAGCGCCATTCGACGGCCAACACCGCGGTTCCTGGTGTGTCCGCTGTGCCGTGCGTGTGATCATTGCTTGTACAGCCCTCTCGCAGTGTCCGGATCAAGTATGGTGGGTCTGACACACTGGTGTCAATGTGTTCTTTTTTCCATTTCCAGGAGTGTATATTATACTAAAACCGACATGTGATTACATTTTCACGCAATTTGGGTGCATAGATCCTGAGAAATCAGTACCCAGAACAACCACCTCTGGCCGTGATAACGGCCTTGATAGGCATGGGCATGAGTCAAACAGAGCTCGGATGGCCTGTACAGGTACAGCTGCACGTGCAGCTTCAACACGATACCACAGTTCATCAAGAGCAGTGACTGGCGTATTTTGACGAGCCAGCTGCTCGGCCACCATTGACCAGACGTTTTCAATTGGTGAGAGATCGGGAGAATGTGCTGGCCGGGGCAGCGGTCGAACATTTTCTGTATCCAGAAAGGCCCGTACAGGACCTGAAACATGCGGTCGTGCATTATCCTGCTGAAATGTAGGGTTTCGCAGGGATCGAATGAAGGGTAGAGTCACGGGTCATAACAAATCTGAAATGTAACGTCGACTGTTCAAAGTGCCGTCAATGCGAACAAGAGGTGACCGACACGTGTAACCAATGGCACCCCATACCATCACGCCGGGTGATACGCCAGTATGGCGATGACGAATACACGCTTCCAGTGTGCGTTCACTGCGATGTCGCAAAACACGGATGGGACCATCATGATGCTGTAACAAGAACCTGGATTCATCCGAAAAAATGACGTTTTGCGATTCGTGTACCCAGTTTCGTCGTTGAGTACACCATCGCACGTGCTCCTGTCTGTGATACAGCGTCAAGGGTAACCGCAGCCATGATCTCTGAGCTAATAGTCCATGCTGCTGCAAACGTCGTCGAACTGTTCGTGCAGACGGTTGTCTTGCAAACGTCCCCATCTGTTGACGCAGGGATCGAGACGTGGCTGCACGATCCGTTACAGTAATGCGGATAAGATGCCTGTCATCTCGACTGCTAGTGATACGAGGCCGTTGGGATCCAGCACGGCGTTACGTATTACCATCCTGAACCCACCGATTCTATAATCTGCTAACAGTCATTGGATCTCGACCAACGCGAGCAGCAATGTCGCGATACGATAAACCGCAATCGCGAAAGGCTACAATCCGACCTTCATCAAAGTCGTAAACGTGATTCTACGCATTTCTCCTCCTTGCACGAGGTATCACAACAACGTTTCACCAGGTAACGCCGGTCAACTGCTGTTTGTGTATGAGAAATCGGTTGGGAACTTTCTTCATGTCGTCACGTTGTAGGTGTCGCCACCGGCGCCAACCTTGTGTGAATGCTCTGAAAAGCTAATCATTTGCGTATCACAGCATCTTCTTCCTGTCGGTTAAATTTCGCGTCTGTAGCACGTGATGTTCATGGTGTAGCAATTTTAATGGCCGGTAGTGTAACTGTGCAGAGGGCGTGGTAGGGGCAGGAACAACAGCCCATAACAGTGCAGAGGATGTGGTAGGGGGGATAAAGGCCTGTAACTATGCAGAGAGTGTGGCAGGGGAGGGGACGATGGCGTGTAACTGTGCAGACAAGAGCCTGTAACTGTGCACAGGTTGTGGGAGGGGTGAGGACAACACAGCTTGACGATTGAGGGGTCACTCAGTGCCTGAAGCCCATTTTAAGCTACAGCTAGCGAGACTGTAAGTGATGGTATCAGCAGGTTATGCCAGTACAAACAATAGCCGAACAGTTCAGTAGTCTCTGACCGGAGCACTGTGTGAAGACATCTGAACACAGATGACTGAAGAGATCGCTCCTAATGGATGAAGCACAAAGAGGGTATATTCACTTTGCGTTGAGAACGAGAATGTACATGTACCATGTTATTTTGCGTGAGCTATATGTAGTGAAAATACTGAATTGTCATGTTAGTCAAATTTGTAGTATCTTATAGAAGTCGATTATGTGCAAAAATGTTCTCCAACTGGCCCTGAATGTGCCCTATGAACACTTTCGGACTTTCTGTTCATGAATAATAGAAGGATGTCTCATGGAAGGAAGATAAAATAGACATCACAAGTAGTGATGGGAGAATAGGGTAAAACGTTAAAGACAATTATTCAAGATATTTGGTATAAACGGTGGAAGGGGGAGAAGAGAGGGACCTACAGATGGAGCGAAATATGGGGCTGGAGGGAGAGGGAGAGGGAAAGGGAGAGGGAGAGGGGGAGAGGGGGAGGGAGAGGGAGAGGGAGAGGGAGAGGGAGAGGGAGAGAGGTTCGCATGAATTTCCAAAGACAGGACCAAAGAACAGCAAGTAAAATAGACAGTGAAAGAAAAGGGAAAGTGGAGCTCGGGAACCAAGTCACAGAGAGCCTTTACATAAACACAGGATTCTTATCTATGCGTTCATGAGGTCTGCCTCTCATTGGTTTAGCTGTGGTTGTGCCTTCGCATTTCCACTTCACAGTCTCATCACCAATACTCGACTTTTAGCTTTAGAAATCTCGACATATCCCTCGTGGCTTCCCTACTCAGGTGACATCCATGACTGGCTCATTTTCGTTGACATCTCCTGAATGACACATACTGCTCATACTGATTCTCTACTGACGTCATAATATCCCACTACTTCTTTTATACTGGCGGACCAGCGTCTAGTGTTCAATTCCAAACGTAATGGTTTGCAGATAGACTGAATCAGAAAACTGGTTCTTCGACTGCGAACATTCAAACTAAAAATTAAAATATTACAAGTCAAATTCCACTCTTGACATACGTCAAAATATTGAGACATTTCAGATGAAGGTATGTAAATGTGTCGTTAGGTTGTACATGTTCCATATCAAAATTTTTAAGAAGTAGTATTGAAAAGCTCTATTAATGGGTGCAGTGGGAAGTACTCTCTGTCATTCCCCTCACACTGATTTTGCAGGGGGCTGAAATAGATGTAACTGTAGAATTCTGTTAATGAATTATATTACCGTTGTACGTAGATTTTAAACTGCCGTTGCGGAAAATTTCCTCCAGTGCTCGTTGAAAGGTGTCGGTAGCTTGTTTCTGAGCAGCCCGGCGCGTAATCTCGACATAAAGTGAAACCGGTGAGAACGCGCCGAGCCCACAACGACTTGGAGGCGGCGACCGAGGCGACACCTGCGCGGCGACGCCGGTAAGCTGCGGGCTGAGCAAACACCCCCGCGCGTATCGATCCTCCGCCCCCCCACCCCCTCCCAGCCTGGGCGCCCTGCGGCGGCCGGGCGAACTCGGACAGTTAATCCTGCCTCCCGCCGGCCGGGCAGAGTCATCGGCCCCCGGCTGCCGCCCCCAGAACCGCCCCCAGCTGCCACCCACTACCACCGCCTACGGCTGCCACCCACAACCGCCGCCCCCAGCTCTCGCCCCCGAGCTGCTGCCTCTCGGTGACAACGGCACTGTCACCTAGATTGTTTTTTCTGCCACCAGCGTAGGCCGTTCTGTTCCGTTTCCAGAGACGCGTAAAAGCTGTTCATACATACTGAATAACCTCCAGGCTCGGAAATCGTAAACTGAGCATATTTCAGTCGCCTGTAGACACATTAGTTGCTACATATGGCGTACCAACAACTGTGACAGTAGAATTAAAAAAAAAAAAGAAACAACTAACATGGCCTCAAAAAAGTGAGATCAATCTGTAAGAGTTTATAGCATGACAGTAATCCCCCATTCCCCAGGATTCCTTAAATAATACAACTCAGATGTATAGAACAGAATAAAACATCTGATTACCTTACAGATGATTTAATGTGTTAAATACTTGACCTTAGCCGGCCGAGGTGGCCGAGCGGTTCTAGGCGCTACAGTGTGGAACCGCGCGACCGCTACGGTCGCAGGTTAGAATCCTGCCTCGGGCATGGATGTATGTGATGTCCTTAGGTTAGTTAGGTTTAAGTAGTCCTAAGTTTTAGGGGACTGATGACCTCAGAAGTTGAAACGTCCCCTTTTAAACAATTTTACACGACTGTGCTTATCCTGACACACAATATTTTTAGCGCAACGTAATCTGACTTTCAAAAATCCCTACAAAAGAATGGCCCTGACTAACATTAACCTATACGTTTCACAAATCACTTACCTCACAAGAACCTTGGTTACTCCCACTACTGCAATACAGCAAGCGCCACTACTGACAGCTCAATAGTCATAATAAATATATATATATATATATATAGCAGTTCATGACAAATTTCAAAACTCCGCCATCTCTCTCCCCACATCCACCACTGCTGGCAGCTCACCTCCAACTGCGCAACGCTACGCGCTGTTCCCAGCCAGCTGCCTAACACTACAATGGCGAGTATTACAACAATGCAAAGCAGCCACAGACTGCACACAGCACAGTCAGTGATTTTCATACAGAGGTGGCGTTACCAATAAAAAAACCTAAACAGCCTACTTACATAGCCCCCATGCTCCCCACAAAAAATTTTACAAATTGGTTTGGGCAGTGGCCAATACAGATTTGAAAAAAAAATTTTTATAATTACAATAACAAAGAAATCAAATGCACACACTTATTGATACAATGTTGGTCAAAAGCTAAAATTTTCTCACAGTCCATAAAGACAGTCCTGATCATTCATCACATTGCAGTGTTTTTCTCAAAGTCTGAGCAGTAAAAGAAACTGCACACGGAAGTAGTGGATTTCCATGCAGTCTTGAAGAAGTAGCGTTGTCCTTCCAACAGAAAGACAGTGCTGACTCTTGACATGCTGACAGGTAATGGGCCACAACAGAGCAAACCCACAGCGGAGTCAGTCGAAGTTTTGAAGAGTATTGGTGGGTAGGTCATCACAGAGCAGACCCACTGTAGTCCTGGTAGAGATTACGGTATTGGTGGGCCACCAGAGGTGCAGACCCAATGCAATCCTTGTAGAGATAATGGTACTGATGGATCATCAAAGACGTAGATCCACTGTAGTCCTTGTAGAGATAATGGTACTGGTGGGTCATCAAAGATGCAGACCCACTGTAGTCCTTGTAGAGATGGCCAGCAGCCATCTGTTGTGACTATGCAGGTGCACAATCACCATTGAAGAGTCTTGCGGATAATAGAGCAAGTCCATAACCACCACTTGTGCACTCACAAAGTTTTTGAATTGTCCTGAGAACCAGCAATGCTGTTAACCAGTCCCTTGCCGAATTATTAACACACGTGCAAACACTAACAGTCCCTACTTCTCACATATTGTCCATATACTATGACCAATAGAAACGTGTGCAGTGAAATGTAACTTACAAGTTACTTAATTTGATGAACTGCTGTCAATTACAATTTTATAACATAAGAATACAATAACAAGGTACAAAATACATCATTCAAGAACATAACAATACAGATAACATTTGTAGTACATGCTTTACAACAGAATAGAAATAAACATATACATCAATGTTACAGGAATTATGAGATAAGTAGATACATAAAAGTTCAGAATAACTTTCGAAACATCAACTTCACACATGAGCATTAAAACAAAACAGAATAAATAATGTCTAAACATCTTTACAAAGAAAATAACATATTATTAATGCAAATTATATTTGAGGATAACAGTATTCCTCATCATAGTGAATAGTATTAGAAAAAAAATTCTATGAAACTACACAGAGACAGGAAGAAAACAAATACGCAAGGGTACACAAACATATAGTGGGAAAACACAAGGAAAGGACAGGGTTTCTTTTACTGCAGTATTTTGCAAACAAAACTTTCTTTACTTCTCGGAGATCTCCCTTCGTTCCTCACTATTTCCAAAAAGTCCTATCTATACCTGTTTTCTGTATTATAACCATATTTCTTTCAAAATAATTATGGCTCAATGTACAATACTCATTTTGGCCCAAATCTTTTTTATATACCTTGTCAATGCATTGCTTCCAATTCATCAAATGGCTCAAATGGCTCTGAGCACTATGGCCAATTCATCATAGTTAGTTTCTTATATAGTCTACCCCCTCTTAAGCTAACTTAAATCTACTGAGCTCAGATGCTAAACTAAGGGACGAGGCAATGCAGTAGCACAAAACAATTAACACAAACAGCAATGATCAAAAATACAAATGGCGAAGCAAGCAACATAAATTACAACTAACATAAGGCAATGAGCAGCAAACAAGAAAAATAAATCTGGCTTAGCAGAGTAACACAAATTAAAATTCAGTAGCACTATGCCTGGCAAACAGCAGCAGCAAAAAAAAAAAAAAACTTATCTCTAAACATGACATAGCTCAAGCAGAAAAAATATTACACTAAAAATGGCCATGTCTAATACCTATGTCACATCTTAACACTAGAGTGATGCATCACGATAACTTACTCTACCAAAAAAATTACCAAGTAGTTGAAAAGAAAATTATGTATGCAGTTCCTGTTACTAGTCCCTTCTTATTGTTCTTTCCATTCCAAGAGCTCCTTTTTCGAAGAATGTGGATCATGAAGTAATTATTTAATAGCTCTGTCGACAGAAAGTGTTCACATTAGCAAATGCATTTAATTTTTTTTTATGAAACCAATGCTGCAAGACAGCTGGAAACCAGATATCAAATGAAATAAGCAACTATGTACAAAGTAAAGCATAAAATAATCATTCAGTAGTCATGAGGCGTTTCATAAGTTAGTAGAAATTCTCTCAATTCTCGTAGATAGACACTTGTCCTAATCAGGTGTGCAGATGTAAGAATGTTTCCAAGTTATTATTAGCGTGTCGTATTTACGATGCTTTCTATAAAGGAATGTCAATAGCGAGGATAATGGCCTCCCCTTTTTTTTCTACCACCTAATGGCTTTTTCTCAAGGCGGCTGGCACACCTGGCCGCTCACAACGAATTACGTCACGGTCACTTACCTTTCATATCGAAATATTTACGACAGCAGTTTTCGCTACAGTGACAGTCTCATATAAAAAATTCACAGGTCGAAAATTTGCGTTACAAATGTGTAGAAACAAAATCCTATAAATATAACAGTGACCAAAAAATTTTCGCCGGCATTGTGATACATTCACGCATTTACACACATTTCATAACTCTTAAAGTACGATTCTCGGTTTACAACATCCTTTTTCACCAGTCAGAGTCCCTAACCGCTACTCATTACTCCTTACCTTATTACACATATATATATTCGTCGACGCTTCTTTAATATTTCATTATATGAAATATGTAGCATAATCAAATTCCTCATATAGCATCAGCTTCTTGACCATAAACATACCTCAGCAGCATAATACACATCGTCGTCGTAAAAATAACATCATAACACCTCAGTCAACTCTCAAAATCGTCGTAGCTTCCTCCAATAGTTTCAAAACCTAAAAAAATTCTCTGCTCATTTCAATAGTGTCATCAACCTCAAACGTACTTTAAAAATCATGATCCCATACCAAATACATCATTCAAAGCTCTCATAGTACCACAATGGCTCTGAAAAAATATGAACAGTTCACAAAGTACTGACAAAATACAATTTCATAAGTGTGAAATTATTCAACTGTGTAATTACGTAAACATCTGTCACTAATATAGTAAAAAAATGTTTGATTCTCTCAGGTAAATAATCAGATAGCTATGTAATTTGTGTGTTAGAGAAATATGGTACCGATGTGTAAAGTTGTATAAGCAAATACCACATTAGCTAGGGTTCCTTGTGCTTGCCAAACACATGGTACACAAAGTAAGCGTGTACCCCCCTGAGGATTAATGTAATTATACCCTCAGGTGTTACAGATTACAGCAATGGAATGAAATGTATCACGGAAAACCTTTGTATCATTGTACTCCAAATATCTTTAAAAATAAATATTTTTAGTACAAAATCAATCACTCAAATACGTGTCCTGTAGCGCTAAATGTGCGTCTTGTTGCAAGATAATCTCTGTGGAAGTGTCGTAGTTATCATCCTCCGAAAGCTAAGTTCTGCAGAAGTCAATGCACTTACCTCATGATACACAAAAGTGAAATGCTTTGCGTATGGATACCATAGTTATTACGTTTATTGTTGTGATGAAGAAAGTACTGTATTGTAACGTATTGTTGTGCCACGAAAAAGGCTGTCTCATTGTAGCTATACCACAAAAGTTACTACTAAAACATGTTTTACTTTCTAGAATAATACAGAAAAACTGTGCAGAAATAAAACAGAAACACTGCAAAAGCAACATTGTATATTGTCACTCATTAGTAGCGTCGTGATAAAATCGTGTAGCTGTCACATAAACTAACCACTGTGTCATCTGGTATCTCACAGAAAGTACTTTAAATCCAGAATGTATTTTCAAGTAAACCAAAATGTTGCATTAAAATCTCGTTAGCAGTACTGGTAAATGTTCTAAGTATGTAAGTCTTATAGTCGTTACGTAATCGTGCAACTAACACGCAAGAATGTACACACACAATGACACTGTGACGTCTGTTCACTATAACAATGCATTCGTAATTTCTGTTTAAATAAGTTCTCTTGGTTCTTGACTGGATATTTAACTTCAAACATTGTTGCATGTTAACAGTTTCTTAAGTCTGACAAAGCATACTAGAAATGTGAAGTGAAAAGTTTTATGGCAAACACTAAGTTAAAAAGCAGATTATCTTTCAATAAAAGGTTTTACATGTGAAGTGTGGTGCAATCCTTTACTCTTCATAGTACACAGAGTTTCAACTTCAAAGCAATTATTATGTTGTATACATCGGTAAAGAATGCTAAAATTTTTCTCAAGGCTAGCGTCTTATGTTATTTTTCTCGGAGCCAGCGGGTGCACGCGGCTGCCTGCTGTGCGAGTCATTGTCTGTCTCTTTGTTGGCGCGCGCCGTTATTGGGATTAGGAGACCTAACTTCTACAAATTCACTCTGACGAGAAGGCCCTGCCCTGTTTAAATCCCGCCAGTTCTGATGCAATTCAGGTCTGTCGTTACGAATATATCGTCTGTCGTCATGTCGGTAGGTTCCGTAGTTTCTTCCTTGTCCGTCACGTGGTGGAGAATTTCTCCCTGAATCGTAACTGCGCGCTGAATTGTTGCGTCTGAAATTATTCTGTCTCCCTTGATAATAATAGTTCTGATTCCCATATTGTCTGTTTCTATGGTTATTTCTGTCATATTCAATAGTCATTATATATATATATATATATATATATATATATATATATATATATATATATATATATATATATATATATAGCAGTTCATGACAAATTTCAAAACTCCGCCATCTCTCTCCCCACATCCACCACTGCTGGCGGCTCACCTCCAACTGCGCAACGCTACGCGCTGTTCCCAGCCAGCTGCCCAACACTACAATGGCGAGTATTACAACAATGCAAAGCAGCCACAGACTGCACACAGCACAGCCAGTGATTTTCATACAGAGCTGGCGTTACCAATAAAAAAACCTAAACAGCCTACTTACAAAGTTAAGTCCCATAGTGCTCATAGCCATTTTTGAACTTGACGTTAAGCATGTACACTGAGGTAACAAGTCATTGGATACCTCCTAACATTGTGTCGGACCTCCTTTTGCCAGAGTAGGGCAGCGGTTCGGCGTCGCATGGACTCAACAAGCCGTTGGAAGTCCCCTGAAGAAATATTACGCAGTGCTGGCTGCCTCTACAGCCGTCTATAATTGCGAAAGTGTTGGCCGGTGCAGGATTTTGTGTTAAAACTGAGCTCTCGATTATTTCCCATAAACGGTCAATGGGACTGATGCCGAGTGATCCGGATGGCCACATCATTCGCTCGAATTGTCCAGAACGTTCTTCAAACCTATCAAAATGGTTCAAATGGCTCTGAGCACTATGGGACTCAACATCTTAGGTCATAAGTCCCCTAGAACATAAACCTAACTAACCTAAGGACATCACACACACCCATGCCCGAGGCAGGATTCGAACCTGCGTCCGTAGCAGTCCCGCGGTTCCGGACTGCAGCGTCAGAACCGCACGGTCACCGCGGCCGGCTCAAACCAATCGTTAACAATTGTGGCTCACTGACAGCGTGCCTTATCACGCAAAAAAAAAAAAAAAAAAAAAAAAAAAAAAAATCCATAGTTGTTTTGGAACCACAGGTGCATGAACGGCTGCAGATAGTCTCCAAGTAGCGAAACATAATCATTTGTGTTCAATGATCGATTCAGTTGACCAGAGGACCCAGTCCACAGACCACGCCATAGTGGAGCCACCACCAGACACTTTGAGATTATTGAACTGAACTAGCGGTGATAGCTATGAACAGAATTACCAATAGTTTCTCGTCAGCCATCCTGAATGGTCTTCATTTTAATTTTTGATACCGCAGTGAGAAAGGTATCATCCATACTGACACAAATAATTTTGAGTGAGTATGTCATATTGTGTTGCAACGTTTGCTAAACATATTCACAGTAAAATACTGCACTGACAGTTTGATGGCCAATGTACGAGGTGTGGCTAGAAAAAAACCGGACTAGTACTCGTGAAACAATAAAACGAATGCATTAAGGCTGAAAGTCGCGTGGCCTGTCACGTGACTCTCGCTCCGCCTACTGCTCGAGTTTCATCTGCCTCCTGCACTCAGTCTGCCCGTGGCGTCTGTTTTAAGTAGTTGACGTTTTGTCTGTGCGTCGGAAAATGTTGATTGTACAGAAAGAACAGCGTGTTAACATCAAATTTTGTTTCAAACTATGAAAATCTGCAAGTGAAACGTATGTAATGTTACAACAAGTGTACGGCGATGATTGTTTATCGCGAACACAAGTGTTTGAGTGGTTTAAACGATTTAAAAATGGCCGCGAAGACACCAGTGATGACACTCGCACTGGCAGACCATTGTCAGCAAAAACTGATGCAAACATTGAAAAAATCGGTAAACTTGTTCGACAAGATCGCCGTTTAACAATCAGAGCAGTGTGTGAGTTAACAGGAGTTGACAAGGAAAGTGTTAGGCAGATTCTTCATGAAAGTTTCTACATGAACAAAGTGTGTTCAAAAATGGTTCCAAAGTGTCTCACAATTGAACAGAAGGAACGCCGAAGAATGATTTGTTCTGACATCCTGGAAAACATTGAAAGTGATCCCACCTTCTTACAAAATGTTATTACTTGCGATGAATCGTGGTTTTTTACTTACGATCCCGAAACTAAATGCCAATCGATGCATTGGAAAACTCCTGGTTCTCCACGACAAAAAAAACACGAACGTCAAAATCGAAATTCAAGGCAATGGTGATTGTTTTTTTTTTGACATCAAAGGGATTGTGCACATTGATTGGGTACCAGAGGGACAAACAGTGAATCAGCATTACTACATTTGCGTTCTGGCTACCCTACGTGAGCGAGTACGGAGAAAACGGAACGATTTGTGGAGAAAAAAGTCATGGATCCTTCACCAAGACAATGCCCCAGCTCACAGTGCGTTGTCAGTGAAGACGTTTTTGGCAAAACACATCATTCCCATCTTAGATCATCCACCCTACTCACCTGATTTGGCCCCCTGTGACTTTTTTCTTTTCCCTAAAGTCAAGTCAGCTTTGAAAGGAACTAGATTTGAGACTGTTGAAGCAGTAAAATAAAAAGCGACGGAAGTAATGTATGGACTTACCGAAAATGATCTGCAGCATTGCTATGAACAGTGGAAAATTCGTATGGAGCGGTGTAGAGACCGAGGAGGAGAGTACATTGAAGGAGATAACATGAAATTGTAAATAATTGTAAATAAATGTTTTTTCCAGCATCAGTCCGTTTTTTTTTTCTAGCCGCACCTCGTATCCCATATGTTATTTCCATTGATACATAGTTTCGTCGAACTGGTACTATATAAATGGTTGTGCAGCTGTTTAATGTAAGAAGAGAACATTTCCCGTGTTTTCCTTGTGGCTGTCGTGTATACGATAGTCACTTTCAAGTATCCAGGGGAAGGAGCCTTTTTGACTGGGCCGTCTTTTCCTAATCCTCCTAAATGGGCTGAGGAGGAGGCCTGAACGGCTGGCTCAGCGGCAGCGATTTTCCCAGGGTGACTGGTGGTTCCCTGCACTGGTCTGGACATAAACTTCTGAAAACCCCTCGCAGGGAGGAACATTTTGCTGTGGTCATTAGGATGAGTGCGAAATCCCCAATTAAATTGCTTGCATATACTTACTAAGTTTTATTGGCTCAAAGGTTCATATGTTAAAATTAACTGCCTGACAAAAAAATCAAAGCACTCAAACGAAATAATACTTCACAGGTTGAGATGGCATGGATACTTTTTCAGTGGTTACCAAATTAAGTGAAATTTACAAAGAGTTTCACAGCATGAGCCCATTTATCAGTTTGACGTTGCAACCGCTCGGCTCTGGATGCCTCCACTGATTAGGTTGGGAAGGCAAGCTGGCTCTCAACTTTTGCAGCAGGTCCTTGATACCGTGGGTTCTGGTGCAGGATGGAGCGGATTTCTGAACTAGTGTCACACATGTTCTATCGAGGACAGATATGGGGATGAATGAGATTTTCGCTCTGCAGATTAAAACTGTGTGCCGGACCGAGACCAGAACTCGGAACCTTTGCCTTTCGCGGACAAGTGCTCTGCCAAATGAACTACCCAGGCACGACGCATAACCCGTCCCCATAGCTTCAATGCTGCCAGTACCTCGTCTCCTACCTTTAGATAGGCTACGGGAGTGGAGTTTACGGTCATAACAACGTATCTACAAAATGTGCGTTTGGAGACAAAGGCAAAAGTAGTTACGCAACTGTGGAAACACTGCCATCTTTACCACCTAAGTTCACGACCCCGATAATCATGACACCCCACGGTTCATAGAGTGTGTTTACTGTTTACACTCATTCAACAATTTTTCAACTTCTGCATTACGTCTTACATAAAAAGATCGGCACTGTTGTAGGTACACTGTTCTGACTATACACATCTTGGTGCTCTGGAAAGTTAGATATGATACGGTAGAAATACAGATAACAATGACTACACTCGTAAAAAAAATTATACATATCTTGCTTAATTCCGTTAAAAATTCTTAACAATTTGTTTTAGACATTTATAACTGCTTTACACTGTCTCACAAATTACATAGCTTATTGCATTGCCATTTGAATGTAAACAACACAAAGATCAATCACCATGAGGAAATGGCAAAAAATATGACGAACGCAATGTATTTATTGTATTCAAATGTAAAGATATCTTTTAATGTACTTTAGTCTTTATTATCATCAACATCAGTTTCTGTTTCTTCTCCAACTGTTATATCTACCATAAGTGACTAGTAGAAGTGATGCTGTGGCTTTAGTGCATGTATACATGTCCGAAGAAATACTGCATCGAACCTTTTAACGCCGGCCGCTGGTGGCCGAGCGGTTCTGGCGCTACAGTCTGGAACCGCGCGACCGCTACGGTCGCAGGTTCGAATCCTGCCTCGGGCATGGATGTGTGTGTTGTCCTTAGCTTAGTTAGGTTTAAGTAGTTCTAAGTTCTAGGGGACTTATGACCTCAGCAGTTGAGTCCCATAGTGCTCAGAGCCATTTGAACCATTTTTGAACCTTTTAACAAAACAGGCCCTGCAGTAGCGTATTTATCCACCGATACCAGGCAGCGACTATCAATTGAAATGTCCTTCCTTCCTCTCTGCAGCAATTACATAACGTGTACAAGCACAGGTTCTAACACGCAGACGACGACATACGAAGGGCTTATTTCAGTAGTGGTACAAGTCCATTACCTCCACTTTTGTGTCTATAAAGCTTCTGAAATTAATGAGTCAAACAAACAGAAAGGAAGGTTCACCTCTAGCAAGAAGCCATATGCTTGAATATTTCTGGTATCTCAACTGCAGATTTTTCGGCGCTCATTTAACTTTATGGCACTGTATCTCAATATGAACAAAAATGGACTTGTACCACTATTGAAATAAGCCCTTCATATGGAAGTTAGGGTCTGCCCGCGCGTCGTGCAAAGATGGCTGAGGCAGTTTAGGTGATTGCTCGCTTAAAGCGGGAAATCCGAATTCTACTACTGGTTCAACCCAAATTTTCACTGTTGTCATTCCATCCTACAGCTGATGGTTCTCCGCGTTCGCAACTGTTAATACATTTCTTGTAATACAATAAAATACAGCGTCACAGAATAAATCTAGAGCACAAGATGTAATGAAATGTTCGTGCGGAGTCCCTGTACACGATGCGATGCAGAATTTAATGCTCTATATAAAGGGTAGGTTTGACGTTTTCTAATTTTGGAATAATTTGAGAGAAAGCAGAAATAGTCCGAAATTACGGCAGTTATCATCAATGCTGAAGTTATTCTCAGGAATCGGGGAAAACGCAGGTTATTCATACCAGAGGCCTACTTGCGTTGTTAATACAGTTTGCAGAACTCAACTACTTTTTGAATGCCAGAACTGTAATTTTTTGGCCTAGTAAAGACCCAAAGAAACTGGTACAGCTGCCCAATATCGTGAACGGCCCCCGTGTGCACGTAGAAGTGCCGCAACACGACGTGGCATGGACTCGACTAATGTCTCAAGTAGTGCTGGAGGGAATTCACACCATGAACCCTGCAGGACTGTCCATAAATCCGTAAGAGTACGAGGGAGTGGAGATCTCTTTTGAACGGCACGTAGCAAGGCATCCCAGATATGCCCAATAATGTTCATGTCTGGGGGGTTTGGTGGCCAGCGGAAGTGTTTAAACTCAGAAGCTACTTCCTGGAGCCACTCTATAGCAATTCTGGATGTGTGGGGTGTCGCATTGTCCTGCTGGAATTGTCCAAGACCGTCGGAATGCACAATACACATGAATATATGCTGGTGATCAGACAAGATGCTTACGTACGTGTCACCTGTTAGAATCGTATCTAGACGTATAAAGGGGCCTAGACAACTGCACACGCCCCACACCATTACAGATCCTCCACCAGCTTGAAGAGTCCCCTGCTGACATGCAGGGTCCATGGACTCATGAGGTCGTCTCCATACCCGTACACGTCCATCCGCTCGATACAAACTGAAACGAGACTCGTCCGACCAGGCAACACGCTTCCAATCATTAACAATCCAATGTCGGTGTTGACGTGCCGAGGCGAGGCGTAAAGCTTTGTGGCGTGCAGTCATCAAGGGTACACGACTGGGCCTTCGGCTCCGAAAGCCCATCGATGATGTTTCGTTGAATGGTTCGCACACTGATACTTGTTGATGCCCCAGCACAGAAGTCTGCAAAAATTTGCGGAAGGGTTGCACTTCCGTCACGTTGAACGATTCTCTTCAGTCGTCGTTGGTGCCGTTCTTGCAGGATCTTTTTCCAGCAGGAGCAATGTTGGAGATCTGTTTTACCAGATTCCTGATAGTCACGGTACACTCGTGAAATGGTCGTCCAGGAAATCCCCACTTCATCCCTACCTCGGAGATGGTGTGTCCAATCGCTCGTGCACCATCTATAACACCACGTTCAAATTCACTTAAATCTTGATAACCGATCTAACAACTGCGCCAGACTTATTTGTGTTACATAGGCGTTGCCGGCAGCAGCGCCGTTTCCGCCTGTGTACATATCTCTGTATTTGAATACGTATGCCTATAGAAGTTTCTTTGGAGCTTGTGTGTAGCTGTTGGCCGACATTCTACGAGTGTGGTCATTTGTATGTTGCATTAGCCGGTCATTGCCAACCTTAGTGATCTAACATTGTTAGAACATGCTTCATTTAATTTCATATTCATTACTATTGAAAAGTTTTACACATGAGGACGCAAATGTTGTTATTCTGGGCTTTCACTAAATCTTATATTTTTCGTGTGTCACTTCGACAGAAGAACTGAGCGGGATGGTGTAGTGCCTAACAGACCAGATTCACAGCCATCGAAGACAAAGACGCCGGGGCGGCCGGTTCAGCGAAGATAGACGGTCGGTGTGTTGGCAGCACTGTCTACCTCCACTGATCCCGCCGCTTCTGTGTCAAGGCAGCAGCCGGCGCATCGGGGCGAAGAAGACGCAACACAATGAGTGAAGTGACTAGAAGCGAGGTGTAGCTACGTCTTGCACGATTTTAACATATATCTAAGATGTATGTGAATAAATGTTGAAGATTGTAGTATGAGGAGCCCACGGAAACAACGGGGTTTAGTCACATTTTGTACATGTTGCGGGAGAGGATATTTAAACTTTCGAGACTACACAAATATCTAAAACACTCCAGTTGAGTGTAACCAATGTAATTATGATACCAAATTTAATGATTTTAGAGGAAGTACATTAGAAAAAATAACAAAGGTTAAAAAGACAGAACGTACAAATAAAGTACACCTTTGCCACGATAAGAATGTGGAAAGTCTACCACTTTTTGCCAGGCTTCCGTCCCTCCTTTGTGTGTTTATCTTTGGAAGTTATTTTTGTTAGTCTTGGACATTCGTTCATTATGTGGCAGACAGGAACAGAAAATTATTGTGTCTTGACCACAAAACTGTATAAGTTCTTGAAGGTCTACGTATTATTAATAACATATCGGCAGGAGATCTGAAAATATACCACTACATATACCCCTATAATTAGTTATTCGTAAAAAGGTCTTTATTTGCCTTACAAGAAGTTTCATTCCACAAAACGCTTACCGTTGTATACTCGCTAAGGCCATAATAATAAGGTCCCTGGAGTTGGTACTCAATTTCGATGTCTATTTGAAGACCGCCAGAGCGTTCCAAATCTACTTGCGTCCAGGCTACATTGTAAGCAATCCTGTATCTGAAACAGCTCATCTTTCTTCACAATAAGAGCCTTTATGAGCAGTCGCGCGTTCAGAAAACACTTCTGTAGTATTCTTTTAAATAGGTAGTCCGATCTCGTATAATTTCTTCTTTAGCAGAATTACTCTGTAAGGTCTTGGATTTACTATTGCGATTTCAAAAGGATTACCCAGTATACAGTATGCAGTATTTTCTTTTTTATCAAACCACAGTTGAATTTACTTTTAAAAGTTTTCCGATACATATCATTGCAACAGGAAGTAAAGGGTATTTTTCTTTATATAATTTGGGCGTTTTGTTACTGATAGTTCTTCTGGAAGATGAAGTCCTTCTTTCGCATGCCACAGTCGCTCTTGCTTCCTTTAAATGCACATATGTGTTTTATAACGGCTGTCTTCTTTTCTTTGGATAGTTTCCAAGGCTGGTTAACATGGTTGCTTCTTTTGTCTTTGTGAGGTATTCCAATATCCTCCAGAGCCTTTTCACCAAATATGAATTTCACTCATGGTATTATTTCGTTTGATTCTTACGAAGTATGGGAAACAGCTATCTCTGACATTGGAATCTTCATGCCCAGGCTTTCTACCAGCAATTAATGTCTCAGAAATTAATCTCGTTATGAATAAAGATTCAACATTCCAGTCACTTAATAAATTAAAATTCTTGATAAGCTGTTATGTGTTGTGGGGTCTGATTTGTTTGAAACTCTCAAGCAATGAGCATTTTCAGTGACTGTCTACTTGATGAGGCGTTGCCTGGAGGTCCCTATAGACATTACACATTCTACCATAATTTTTTCTCTTTGTAACTCACTGATTATCAGATGGCTTCTTACCTTCATCTTGTGACGATCCACATATTTTAAACATCCTAAGAAGATCACATTACAATCACGTTTCGAACTAAATACGGCCACTGTAAGAAAACAACAGAGAGTATCGTCTCAACCAATCACGTTAGCATTCGCAAGACAGCTGACCTAACAAGTGTAATACGAGGGTTGTCCAGAAAGTAAGTTCCGATCGGTCGTGAAATGGAAACCACAGTGAAAACCAGAAACGTTTCATTTGCAACACTTAGGTACACGTTCCACCTACTTCTCTACATAGTCGCCGCTCCAACTTCGAGTTTTGTCGTAGTGTTGTATCAACTTTCCAATATCCTCGTCATACAAAGCAGCCGCATGTGCTTTTGGCCAGTTACCTGCCCTGGTCTGCAGCTCGTTGTCTGTAGAAAAATTTTGTCTTCATAGCCAACGGTTGCTGTGAGCAGAGATGAGACTCAGAGGGAGCCAATTACGGACTGTATTGTAGGTGATAAACACTTCTCATCGGAAACGCTGCAACAGTGTCTTCATTGCCCCTGCAGTGTGCGGCCGAGAACTGGCATGGAGAAGGAACTGCTCGACAGTTGTGTTATGTGGGCTGCATCTCACAGGCGAAATCTCTAACCAGGCCATCGTACTTGGCAGTTGACGCTATTCCCTACGCATTTTTACGTGCTCACTGTTCACTCAAAACTGAAAAGAGCGACGCGGCACAATCTACGGGCAAACTAGAGACACCGCCCAACACATCTGTGCAAAGCTTTACCGGATTTTCCCTGTGGTTTCCATTTCGCGACCGATCGGAACTTACTTTCTGTACAACCCTCGTATAAACAGTCGAAGAAAACCTTGGACCACCCATTCTTTCCGTGAGAATAAAGATTTAGAACGTTCTTTTCGTTACCGCTAAAAGTGAAACACTTTTTATCTTTCCAGAATGAGATTTTCATTCTGCAGCGGAGTGTGCGCTGATATGAAACTTCCTGGCAGATTAAGGGGCTCCGGAAAGGTTCAAAATCATGAAAAGTTCAATTTTTACTTTTTTGCGTTTTCTGAATCTGCAGACTATTACCTTTTAATAGATATATAATTTATTCAATTCCGAAGACTACAACTATTTTTAAATTTTTTTTTGAAATGTGTTCTACATGGGCGTGACCCACTGTGGCGCTGTTAAACTGCTGTCAAATGGTGATATTATTAACATCCGTGTTCATCAGGTACATTTTGGTGATGTGAGATAAAGTATGTGTTGTGGCTAACCTGGGATGGTTCAATATATATCGCTGGTGTGATTGTCGATTGTTTCATGTTTATTTACTCTCTCGTTATCTCGAAAATATTCGTAATTAATTCTGTTTCTTGAGTCTCTGTTTTGTTGAAGTATAATAATGAGTAAAAGTAAAGTTATTAGAAATCCTCTGAAGGCTTTTAAGAAAAGGAGAAATGTTGGCAACATTGTAAGGTGCAAGGTATTTAGAAATATGGGAATGAAGATAGGTTCTAACATGGTACGAGCGATGCTTGCTTTAGACAAGGAACGCCTTCGGGCTGCAGACAGGGCTGTAAAGAGTCTAGAAACACAAGCAAGAGTAAACAGGAGGAGGAACAAGAGGAAGCTGGAGGAGGAGTTTGCAGAGGATGAAGATAATCCATCCTATGGACCTGGAATGCACTAAATAGTTAATCCAATCTTTGTCGCTCGATTCCCAAAACTTTTATTTTCTCATACTAATTACATGTTTTCTAAGGATCTTCCAAACATATTTGTTTCAAACTTTCAGTAAATGTTACACAGTACCTTCTGCATAATTTAACACAGCCTTTTTCCAAAAAACTGTATATTTTTGAATATATAAATAAAAAATTGCAAAAAAAATGTTGTGAATTTTCATTAGAATTGAAAAAAAATCATCTTTAATAACTGAACTAAAATTTTGTAAAATCCGTGTGTTAAGTTGTAGCCCATATTCCAATAAATAATCTGTAAAAAGTTCAACTTCCTACCACAAATACTTTGTGAGGAAAGATGTAATTTATAAGCGTTATTTTAACATTGCAAGTATAGGGCGTTCCGGAGCCCCTTAAAACTGTGTGCCCGACCGAGACTCGAACTCGGGTCCTTTGCCTTTCGCGGGCAAGTGCTCTACCATCTGAGCTACCGAAGCACGACTCACGCCCGGTACTCACAGATTTACTTCTGCCAGTAGAGCACTTGCCCGCGAAAGGCAAAGGTCCCGAGTTCGAGTCTCGGTCGGGCACACAGTTTTAATCTGCCAGGAACTTTCACTTTTTATCTTGCTGACTGACTTGTAGTGCTGACAACTGGCCATCAAAATGTGCCGTAAAGTCATTTCCTAATTAAATGGACTTACCCTGTTCTTTTCCGTGGGGTCTTCATATGCCAAGATGTGTCTTTTCCAGACGGGCTAGAATTACGCTGAGAGTAAAGAGTCGAATCTAGTTTTCACACTTTAGCACTGTGCATTTGTCTGCGCCTTGGCGATATTCCTGCCTGTTAGACACGAAAAACTTTGTCAGACACGGTGGGATGTTAGTAGATATAAAGAGCTGTTGCGACCTGCAACTGAAAATATGGCCTTTTTAACAGTGGAATTTATGCGAGCACTTGATCAAACACGTGTAGGAGACGTGACTCCTCAAAAACTGATGAAGATACTTCTACGTCTTGTGGGCGATCATGGATTCCAGCCTGGTGTGGCTGAGGATTTTGGAGCTGACCGGACGATATTATGTAAAACAGTGGACGATGTTGTGGTCCAGATAGCTTTAAAACCACAAGACAGGATTCGATTCCCGTCTAAAGTGCGTCAGATTAATACGGCATGAAATTATTTCGACTGCCAACTGTAATAGGAGCATTGGATTGCACCCAGATCGTAATTAGAAAATCAGCATTACGTTGTGACTGATACATCAGTCACAAAGGTTGTGCCTCCATTAATATGCAGGCCCCCGTAGATGCTGATCATAAATTTACTAGTGTAAGAGTAGAGTGGTCTGGTAGCGTGCCAGATGCTAGAATATGGAGACGTACCCCAGGTGTAAATATAATTTGAGGATGCAACGGGGATGTGATTCTGGATATGAAATATGTTCATGATTAGCCACACCATTTCAGCCAGCAGTAAACGCTCGTCAGCGAAGATTTAGTTTGGTCTATAACAGAGAAAGAGCAGCAGTGGAGAGTCTTTGGTTAACTGAAGCAACGATTTCCGATCATCGGTAACTGTGTAAGACTTTCTTTAGAGAGAGTCTCCTAACTAATGGTAACGTGTGCAATACTGCACAACATGTCTTAGCGCCTGAAAGATCACTTTAAGCATCACCTGGAGAACAGGGAAGGTGCAGAAGAAGAAGAAGAAGAAGAAGAAGAAGACGAAAGTGAGAGTCCTGATGAAGTCGATCCTACAGACAGACAGCTGGAAAGCAGTGTAAGCAAGGTTCATGGTGAACAGAAGCGGCAGCAAATGCCCGGATTTACAAGGTGTACAACTTTGCTTCCGCCGTTTGCCGATAGGTGGCGACAACGGTAAGCAGCGGTCGAAAGAAACAGATCGCAGACGTCAGGCACTTAGCTTGGACCTCGGTCAACATAACCTCATCCAAACATTAGTCGATTTGTATCTGCATCATAAAGTTGTTCTTGATTGAAAATGTCAGAGAGAGCAATGTCATTTGCGGGAGGTGTTACTGTTTTGTTTCAATATGAAGGAAACAGCGGCTGAGTCTCATCGAATGCTCTCAAGAACGTAAGGACGCTGTTAGTGAAAGAACGTGTCGTGAGTGATTTCAACGCTTCAAGAACGGTGATTTAAAAGTCGTAGACCGGCATAGAGGTGGAAGAGAGACTGTTTTCTAAGAGGCAGAATTGGAGACATTACTGAGTGAAGACTCGCGTCAAACTCAGGAAGAATTGGCAAGATTAGTGGGAGTGACACACCAAGCCATTTCAAAACGTCTCAAGGCTGTGGGCATGATTCACAACGAAAGAACTTGGGTCCTGTGTGAGCTGAAATCAAGAGACGTTGAACGGTGTTTGTGTGTTTGTGAGCAGTTGCTTCATAGGCAAAAACGGAATGGATTTCTACATCGCACTGTGACCGGGGATGAAAAATGGACTCATTAGGTAATCCTAAACCCAAAAAATCATAGGGATATCCCAGCCATGCTTCCACGTCCACGGCTAAACCGAATATTCACGGCTCCAAGACATGCTCTGCATTTCGTGGGACCAGCTCGGCGTCGTGTACTATGAGGTGATAAAACCAAGTGAAACAATCACAGGTGCTCGTTATCGAACGCAATTAACGCGTCTGAGCAGAGCATTAAAAGACAAACGGCCGCAATACAGCGAGAGGCACGATAAAGTGATTTTGCAGCACGACAACGCTCGACCCCACGTTGCAAAAGAGGTCAAAACTTACTCGGAAACGTAAAAATGGGAAGTCCTACCCCACCCGCCGTATTCTCCAGACATTACTCCCTCTATCACCTGTTAAGTGCAATGGCGCATGGCCTGGTTGACTAAAACTTCCGGTCTCATGAAGAAGTCACAAATTGGATCGATTCGTGGATCGCTTCAAAAGATGAACAAATTTTTCGACGCGGGATTCGTACACTGCCCCAAAGATGGGAGAAAGTAGTGGCCAGCGATGGAAAATACTTTGAATGATACATGTGTAACCAATGTGTCTCATTAAAGCCTCAAATTTTGGGGAAAAAACGGTGGAAGCAAAGTTGTACACCTTGTACTTAGATGGTTCTTCTTGGTGTAGTTGTGTACTATTTAAATGTAATAAGCAACATATAAGAAATGTACTTGTTACTGAGATTAATGTAATAACAAGAGAGCAAGAAATATGTACAAATTGTATTTTATTTATTTCTTTTAGACACTACAGGAAGGATACGGAAATTGCTACGTTGTAAAGTCAAGCGCCGGAACGATAGAGTGGACAGGGCTGTGAAGAAGACGTCAGCCAATCGCAAGCTGAGCGACCCCTCTCCAGGACGACAACACTACACCAGCGGCCTCTATGTGAAGAGAACTGGCTGCAGCTCACTTCTAAAGTAGCTTCACGACTAGCGACCTGAACTGAAGAGTTAACTGTATTACTTCACTTGTATTAGGAATTGTATATACTGAAGAGATTTCTTATTTGCATGTCGGCCTTAGCTTGCGACACTTCTGTGTTATTGTCAAAGTATCGTCATTGTTCATTTCGCAATAAAACTCATTAATACGATTTGCTTGAATTGTTGTCTAGCGAGCCGAGACGCAGGTTTCTTGGACTCACCATCTTTGATAACTAGGCAGGATTCAACAGTAATAGGAAGCGTTCAGAAATATAATATTTATGTTTCATGCTAATAATCCGTTTCAGTAGATTTTTTCTCTGCATTTTTTTGTAG
This sequence comes from Schistocerca nitens, assembly GCF_023898315.1. NCBI lineage: Eukaryota > Metazoa > Arthropoda > Insecta > Orthoptera > Acrididae > Schistocerca > Schistocerca nitens. Next base: position 124,801,437 of record NC_064623.1, read on the forward strand.
TTTTTCTTTTCGTTTTCTGTTTGAAGGTTCTGTAAATCCAATTGCTTCACCAATACAAGTCTCTGAAGTTCCGGTAAAAACAAGTCTTCTGTTTCTTCTCCTTCATATGTTACAAGGGTGTTCATGCGGAATTTACACTACTGGCCATTAGAATTGCTACACCATGAAGAAATGCAGGTGATAAACGGGTATTCATTGGACAAATATATTATACTAGAACTGACATGTGATTACATTTTCACGCAATTTGGGTGCATAGATCCTGAGAAATCAGTACCCAGAACAACCACCACTGGCCGTAATAACGGCCTTGATACGCCTGGGCATTGAGTCAAATAGAGCTTGGATGGCGTGTACAGGTAGAGCTGCCCATGCAGCTTCAACACGATACCACAGTTCATCAAGAGTAGTGACTGGCGTATTGTGACGAGCCAGTTGCTCGGCCACCATTGACCAGACGTTTTCAATTGGTGAGTGATCTCGAGAATGTGCTGGCCAGGGCAGCGGTCGAACATTTTCTGGACCCAGAAATGCCAGTACAGGACCTGCAACATGCGGTCGAGCATTATCCTGCTGAAATGTAGGGTTTCGCTGGGATCGAATGAAGGGTAGAGCCACGGGTCGTAACACATCTAAAATGTAACGTCCACTGTTCAAAGCTCCGTCAACGCGAACAATAGGTGACAGAGACGTGTAACCAATGGCACCCCATACCATCACGCCGGGTGATACGCCAGTATGGCGATGACGAATACACGCTTCCAATGTGCGTTCACCAAACACGGATGCGACCATCATGATGCTGTAAACAGAACTTGGATTCGTCCGAAAAAATGACGTTCTGCCATTCGTGCACGCAGGTTCGTCGTTGAGTACACCATCGCAGGCGCTCATGTCTGTGACGCAGCGTCAAGGGTGACCGCAGCCATGGTCTCCGAGCTGATAGTCCATGCTGCTGCAAAAGTCGTCGAACTGTTCGTGAAGATGGTTGTTGTCTTGCAAACGTCCCCATCTGTTGACTCAGGGATCGAGACGTTAAAATGTAATCACAAGTCAGTTCGAGTATAATATATTCGTCCAATGAATACCCGTTCATCATCTGCATTTCTTCTTGGTGTAGCAATTTTAATGGCCAGTAGTGTATTTGCCTTTGGAAGGAATATGTGGTTTTCCCGTTTGCCCTTCGTCTTTGTCATTTTCCTTCCATTTCTCAGGCTACCCAATTCGTCTGCATTTTCCTTTGTCTCATTCCGTTCGTCACATTTTTCATTTAGTAGCAGCTTTCTACTATTACTGAAGTTTTTTGAAACATTCTGATCCAAAACTTCGTTCAGTTTATACTCTTCCTGCAAGATCACATTTTGTTTGCCAGTAGCAATTGTCTGTCACTCAATACTTGGCAGAGGTGCAGCGATTAACGATTTATGAACAGAAATCGTAGGGTGATTAAAAAAATATTAAAACCAAAATTTACCGATGAAATGTACTACAAGAGCACAAAATTTATAAAATATATATTCTTAAATTTATGAGATATGAGTTAATCTGAGCTAAAAGTACTTGTTTCTTACCAGTTGTTTTTTTTTACTATTAATTCCAAAATTTTTGCTGTTCACATTAGTCCTTTGTGTACTGTTTCCAGTAACACGAAGTACAGCCTTAATAGCACAACAGAAATAATTTCGGTTATGTGATCCTTGAGTTTCTCCCAGCGTATTTGATAATAAAAATATCCACGGGTGTACTGCCGGTCTACAGTGTCCAACGGGTACAATATTTCGGTGATCATAGATGTCGCCATCATCAGGTGAACTGACGGACTGAGCTCCTGAGGACGTGCCGGCACGGAGATCCGTACGCTATGGCTGCTCAGAGGGAACTGGGTTCGGTCGCGGCGGCGGCCGATTTAAATACCCTCCGCCCGCGGCACACTCCTTCCGCCGTCCGCGCCACGGTCGCGCGGTGGAACAGATTGCGACGGCGTCTGAGATGGCGTGATGGCTCTGTCCGCCGTGGTCGTCACAACTATACGTTTGCTCGATTTACTCTTGATTAGCCCAATCGCTGGTTCCCAAGCCTTGCTAAGATTATAGCCACAGTCACGGTTTATGAGGTCATCATTGGTGCGAATTTCGATGGCCTCTCTAACAACGCTGTCCCAGTATCTCGACGTCTGTACCAGAATCCTCGTGCGTTCTTACTCCATAGCGTGATTTTCCGGCAATGTCCAGCGACCGCCGACTTGCTCGGATACATCAGTCGAGTGTGCCTCTGGTGTTCACGGCATCGATCGTCGACGGTACTCATCGTCTGACCAATATACGACTTGCCACATTGACACGGAATCTGGTACACGCCCGCCTTCCTCAAACCGAGGTCATCTTTGGCGCTCCCCACCAGTGCACGAGTTTTATTCGGAGGCAACAAAATGCGGGCGATTTTCCCCGAGAGTGCGCCTGTATATGGAATAAACGCAGTGCTTACCTCCTTCCACGTTCGTCATCTGGCCACATGGTATGGATAAACTCCTTGACTTCCACACACATCTAAACTCCATACACCCCAACATCAAATTCACTATGGAGACTGAAACGGAGGGTAAATTACCTTTCCTTGACGTCCTGGTCAAGAGAAGGGCTGACGGCACCCTAGGTCATGGGCTGTATCGGAAGACAACGCACACCGATCTGTATTTGCACGCAGACAGCTGCCACCACCCTTCACAGAGGAATGGGGTACTTAAAACTCTAGTACATAGGGCGCGCACTATCTCTGACGCAGGGAGTCTACCCCAGGAATTGGAACATCTGAGAACTGTATTTCGAAAAAATGGGTACTCAGAGTGGCAGATTCAACGTGCTCTCCGCCCACCCACTACTGCACAACCTGTGGAGATGGATGAAATCACGAGGGAGGAGGTAGGCACTGCGTTTATTCCATATACAGGCGCACTCTCGGGGAAAATCGCCCGCATTTTGATGAAACACCGGGTCGGGACTGTGTTTTGTCCTCCGAGTCATCAGGCGAGAAATCCGCTTTCTGTAATGGTTAAAATAGCTCTGAGCACTATGGGACTTAACATCTGTGGTCATCAGTCCCCTAAAACTTAGTACTTAAACCTAACTAACCTAAGGACATCACACACATCCATGCCCGAGGCAGGATTCGAACCTGCGACCGTAGCGGTCACGCGGCTCCAGACTGAAGCGCCTAGAACCGCACGGCCACACCGGCCGGCAAACTGCGTTGATTTCACAACCATGTCGTTATCATTCTCAACCTTGATGATCCTTCCCAGCAGAACAGCGAGTTACCTGCTTGGTTTGGACTCGATCAAGCCACAAGAAAAACTGCATATACTTTCTCTTGATCGACGGTATCAAGGAGCTCGCAATATGGAGAGATGGCTTTGGAGTCCGTGAAGGATGCGATTGGGGATGCGCAGTTTTCGCACAAAGCGCTGGGCGATTTCATACGTCTGTTGCGAAGGCGACGTGGACAGTGTCTACCACCTTTCCGCCAGTCGTCGATGACAGAATCTAGGCCACGCCCTGCAGTCTTCCTCAAACGATTCTACAGAAACAATTCGGATAACAAAATCATTTTTGCTTTGCTTGTAGCTTTATACAGGGTGGTCCATCTGAAGTTTCGGATGAGATTATCTCGAAAACAATACATCTGGTAAAAGTAGCGGATAAGACAAGTTCGTAAGCTCAAAGGGGGACATCAGATGATACTACACCTGACCCCCAGCCTCTACCCCCTTGGGTGGGCGGGGGGCAACTTTTAAATCTTAAATGGAAACACCCATTTTTAATTGCAGATTCGGATTCACCATAAAAAAGTCATCAAGTTTTGTCTGAAACATTTTTTAAACCATTGACAGATGGCGCTGAAATCGAGAAAAGAGTAAAATTGGGGAAGAACTCTGATTTATTTGGGATTATCCGAGAAAGACGCATCAAATCGATAAAAAATGTGCACCAATTCTTACTTTACGCCAAATTAATTTATTTATGCACAAAATGTACTTTATCCTACCTTTAGCGTTACACAGGAACAACGACACTGATGTAGTAGAACGATGTTCCCATGGCGTGCTTCATTAGTGTGACTCCTCTTGCCTCTCACATGTTGGGGTGCTTCCTTAGTATGAGTCCCCCTGCCTCTCACAATTTGGGGTGCTTAATTAATGAAATTAGCCAAGAAGAAATTATTCAAAATTATTCCGATTTGCTTCAATGCACAGAGTCAATCGTCTGCAAAATTTGTCCACAGTTGTGAGCAGCACATCCCGTGGTATGGCTGCACACGCTCTTCGAATGCGTTGCTCCATATCGTTTCTGGTTGTGGGCTCTTTCATAAACAGTATTTTTTAAATAGCCCCACATGAAAAAATCAGAAGATGTTAGGTCTGGTGAACGTGGAGGCCACTGAATTGGTCCGTCACATCCCACCCACCGACTAGGGTACTGTAAATTTAAAACGTGCCGCACATTTTTGGCATGATGGGGAGCTGCTCCGTCCTGTTGCAACCACATTCGTTGCCTAGTTTCTAAATCAACATCTTCCATTAACCACAACAAATCATCACCGAGAAGTTGTAAATAAGATTCCCCAGTAACGTTTCGGTCAAAAAAATACGGTCCTATCAGGTAACCGTTTAAAATTCCGTACCAGACCATTAACGACCATTTGTGTTGATTTTCAACGGGTCTGTGCCAATGTGGATTGACAGGGGACCAATAATGACAGTCATGACGATTTAATTCACCTTTTTATTTTAATGTGGCTTCATGTGTGAACATAACGTATCTAAAATAATCATTGTCACCTCTTATCATTTCCGAGGCCCATTGGCAGTAATGCACGCGTATTTGCGTATCTTTCGGCTTTAATGCCTGTGTCAGTGTGGTATGATACGCATGATATTTACGTGCCTTCAAAATCCTCAAAACAGTTGATTTCGGTATTCCAGTTTGTCTCTGAATCGCACGACTACTCATTTCGGGATCCAGTTGACCACAGGCGAGAACGGGAAGGGTACGAGCTTCATTTTCATTGTATTCGCGATGACAAGGTGGACGGTGCATATATCCATTTTGAGCTCGTTGAGTGCAGTTTTGAATTATATTTTCCCTTGGATGTCGTCTGTTTGGGAAACGATCCGCATACAATTGCGCAGCTGCAGCATAATTGTTATGGCTTTCACCTAAAATTAACATCATATCAACAATCTCTGTAGAAGGATAGTGAGCCATGTTTCACTTAAGAATGATTTACTTTCGTCAGTTGATGTTTACGGTTCACAGTCTGAAATTGTAGTGACGTCTCATCGCATTGCACAGACCTTTATAGTGAGCCATAGTTTGCAGTTTGACCACGGTAGCGCCACAGTCAGGTGAGTAATGCAATTGTGAAGCGTTCCCTAACGAGGTTTTAATACCATTCCACCTCCCTCCATCAAAAACTGTGGCGGGTAGGACATATTTTGTAAAAAAAAAAAATAATAATAAAATAGAGGTCTTCCCTAATTTTAATTTTTCTCGATTTCGCCATCTGTCAATGGTTTAAAAAATGTTTCAGCCAAAACTTGATTACTTTTTTATGGAAAATCCGAATCTGCAATAAAAAATGGGGGTTTCCATTTAAGATTTAAAAGTTGCCCCCCGCCCCACCCAAGGGGGTGGGGGGCTGGGGGTTACGTGTAGTATCATTTGATGTCCCCCTTTGAGCTTACGAACTTGTCTTACCCACTATTTTTACCCATGTATAGTTTTCGAGATAATCTCATCCGAAACTTCAGATGGGCCACCCTGTATGTCAGAGTCATTATGGTGTGCCCATTATTTCGGTAATCGTCATAGTTATTGTCATACTTACGTGGAAGTAAGATATTGCGCCAATGCAATGCAAAATAGAGGTCGCTATGATTTTGCGTTTGGTGCATATCACATAATATGTTGCTGCATATGAAACTTAGCTAACATATTGAATTTTTCTATTTAACTCTTCTTTAGATCATTTCACTACAAAAATGTACGATTTTCAGAATATAAACAATGGAATGACGCTTTTCAGTGAAGGGAACACGATAATGTTGTGTGAAAACTACTGACAGCTTAGATTCAATTAAGAACCAGGCATACCATTAAAATCGAACGCTTGCACCTAATGCCAAGTAAAACGAATCTTAGTCTGTCTCACACATTTTTCGCCTTCTAAGAATGTTTTGGTCATTATACACAGTAACAGTTTCGTTAGAGAAGTTTGCACGATCCAAAACATACACTCCTGGAAATTGAAATAAGAACACCGTGAATTCATTGTCCCAGGAAGGGGAAACTTTATTGACACATTCCTGGGGTCAGATACATCACATGATCACACTGACAGAACCACAGGCACAGAGACACAGGCAACAGAGCATGCACAATGTCGGCACTAGTACAGTGTATATCCACCTTTCGCAGCAATGCAGGCTGCTATTCTCCCATGGAGACGATCGTAGAGATGCTGGATGTAGTCCTGTGGAACGGCTTGCCATGCCATTTCCACCTGGCGCCTCAGTTGGACCAGCGTTCGTGCTGGACGTGCAGACCGCGTGAGACGACGCTTCATCCAGTCCCAAACATGCTCAATGGGGGACAGATCCGGAGATCTTGCTGGCCAGGGTAGTTGACTTACACCTTCTAGAGGACGTTGGGTGGCACGGGATAAATGCGGACGTGCATTGTCCTGTTGGAACAGCAAGTTCCCTTGCCGGTCTAGGAATGGTAGAACGATGGGTTCGATGACGGTTTGGATGTACCGTGCACTATTCAGTGTCCCCTCGACGATCACCAGTGGTGTACGGCCAGTGTAGGAGATCGCTCCCCACACCATGATGCCGGGTGTTGGCCCTGTGTGCCTCAGTCGTATGCAGTCCTGATTGTGGCGCTCACCTGCACGGCGCCAAACACGCATACGACCATCATTGGCACCAAGGCAGAAGCGACTCTCATCGCTGAAGACGACACGTCTCCATTCGTCCCTCCATTCACGCCTGTCGCGACACCACTGGAGGCGGGCTGAACGATGTTGGGGCGTGAGCGGAAGACGGCCTAACGGTGTGCGGGACCGTAGCCCAGCTTCATCGAGACGGTTGCGAATGGTCCTCACCGATACCCCAGGAGCAACAGTGTCCCTAATTTGCTGGGAAGTGGCGGTGCGGTCCCCTACGGCACTGCGTAGGATCCTACGGTCTTGGCGTGCATCCGTGCGCCGCTGCGGTCCGGTCCCAGGTCGACGGGCACGTGCACCTTCCGCCGACCACTGGCGACAACATCGATGTACTGTGGAGACCTCACGCCCCACGTGTTGAGCAATTCGGCGGTACGTCCACCCGGCCTCCCGCATGCCCACTATACGCCCTCGCTCAAAGTCCGTCAACTGCACATACGGTTCACGTCCACGCTGTCGCGGCATGCTACCAGTGTTAAAGACTGCGATGGAGCTCCGTATGCCACGGCAAACTGGCTGACACTGACGGCGGCGGTGCACAAATGCTGCGCAGCTAGCGCCATTCGACGGCCAACACCGCGGTTCCTTGTGTGTCCGCTGTGCCGTGCGTGTGATCATTGCTTGTACAGCCCTCTCGCAGTGTCCGGAGCAAGTATGGTGGGTCTGGCACACCGGTGTCAATGTGTTCTTTTTTCCATTTCCAGGAGTGTATATTTCAGTCATGATTTAACATACTATTACAATCAGCAGTACACATATATCCACTTACGACGTCTGCAAAAATGAATTTCACTAACAAATAGGTTATACACTAAACGATCATTTATTGCGATAAAAGTATACTACGGTACTTTATGAAATAAAATATTTATTTTACTTTCACAAACCAAAACAAAGTTGCAAATCTAGTTCACTGTCTTTCAAAGGGAATTAGGTTTATGTATTTACACTTACTTAAGTTTCTGTGCGAAAAGACATTCAGCGTTCTCACTGTATCAGCCACACTTGACTGTAATACCAAGTGATTCTGAACTGGCCATTGACGTCTCATGTTAGCATTCAAGGCCAGAAAAACTCTTGTTTGAACTCTTACTCACAACTTCGCTAACCATTAAATCAATACATTTCCATGGACATAAATACTGCATCACTTGTGAAACCAAGTACCCCACATTGCTACCACTTACATTTCTAGGATGTGGCTAACAAGTACCAGATATGATAGTAATGTAATCATGTGCTCCTGTGAATAAAAGTTGAGGGTTGATGCAAAATATGTCAAAGCTGGACCACATTTTGCAAGAACTGTAAGATGTACATTGTTTTCGTACCTCTTTCATTGATACTACGATCGATTAATTTAACTTGGCGGGTTATTGTTTTTGTCTGTTTTCAGTTTTGTGGGTTAACACTGATGGGCAGAGTGAGTTCTCTCTCTGATCGGCAAATGCCAACTCTGTGCCAGTTCGCTGTGGTATGTAAGTGTAGCTCAGTTTGTGGACGGATTTCTACTCTGCCTTGATAAGGTGAACTGGGAGGTTCCGTTAGCTTTCGTGACACAGAAGCGGGGTGGACGCTCTAAAATACGGTAGAAGCGCCCAACGGCACATTCCTGTGCGACCTACGTGGAACGATCTGCGTGCGCCGATGTTGAAACGGACATTCCCGCCAAATTCACTAGCGAGGCGTTTCACTGGTCCGTTCGATTCCTCAGAAGAAGTTGGCAGAAGAGCGCCAAATAAGATGTATTATTACGCTCCCTTCTCGGAATCTGATTGGCCTGTACTGCAGCGCAGAAGAGCGTGACTTGGGATTGGCCAGTGTGGACTGGAAAAACACGCGGGCAAACAGCTTTGGGGACACGAAGAGTAAAGTTGAGATAGCTTTGGGAAGGCGAAGAACGGAGATGAGATAGCTTTGGGGACGCGAGGAATAGGGTTGGGGAAGCTTTCGGGACACGGCGAATAGAGATGAGATAGCTTTGGGGACGCGAATAGTAGAGTTGAGATTGGTTTTTGGACGCGAGGGGAACAGCAGTGTTAGCTTCGGAGGACGCTGAAAGTCCAGTCAGATGTTAGAGTAATTATAAAGTTCAGTCATATTACATTGGAAAATTACTGAGATTATTAAATTAAATTTCAGTGTCGTGTATGGTCAGCTGGAAATACCTGGGAGTTAAGTCAAGTTGATGTTCTCAAGTAAACTGTGTAGTGCTGCAGAAAATAGATTCATGTCGGATGCAGTAGATCAGAGATTAGAGACCACAGAGTTTGCTGCTGTCTGAAGCAGCTGTAGCCAGCACTCTGGAATGGTAAGAAACAAAGAATTATAAGCGTAGCTAGCAATGAATTGTGGACTGCAGAGTAGATTAACAGTTTCATCAGTATTTTCATCTTTCCTACTTTTGATAGTAGTTAAATTATGAGACGACTTATAATGATTTTGTCAGCTTGTATGTCTCGCTTGTTTTTTTCAAAATTTTTGTGGCCCGAAATAGTTCATCCTGTTATTAAGTACTGAAGCTTTAATTAGCAGAGCACAAAGATGCCTCCCCCAATTGTTTCGTACATGTTCTGTAGCTTTCATTGCTATAGTATCAGTGTTTACTTTCGTTTCACATAGTTTCCTTCAACGGACAAGACTCACATCTGATTGATTTACATTGACTACAATGCAGTTTCCCTTTCCCCAACACACAGAGTATGCCCCACGTTGATGTTTCTCCCATTTCGTTTCAGTCAGCCTCGAATATGTATGAGACAATTAAATGAACTAATTTTCCATTTTTTTGGTCGAGTTCCTTGTCAATTTGATAAGACATGATAATAAATGTTGTATTTTATAATGCTCATTTGAAGTTACCAGTTTCCCAATCCCAACAATTGTAGTCGGCAGTAGAAGTCAGAAAGGTACCAAGTACATGCAGAGATCAAGTAGTCATCATCCTAAGAGAGTGCTTGCATTACCTTTCCTAGGGTTGGATTAAGATCTCTCCATTATAAATAAGAGATTAAATACTTTATTTTCTGTGGATAGAACTCAGTAGGCCATTGCACTTAGGGTTGACGAACGATATAAAATTATAACAAAAAGGTTGTGCTGTGTAATGAGACAACACACTCATATACTCATGTAGACCAGGTACTAAAGTCTGTTAACTCTTCTCAAGTTTTGTTGATAACCCCGAGATATCTGAGACCATTTGTACTACCGTTAATCCTATTCCTTCATTTACACTGTATACAATGTTAACCACTGAAATACTCTTTATCTATGTAATTCATCCTCTGCAAGACATTTATTACATGATTCAAATGACTATTCCACTGCTTCAGGCGATAGTTCCTTCCTGCCTTGCATGTTTACTTCACACACAGCGTAGAACTTTCTCTTGATATGAACGACAGTATCACGAAGTGCTGCGTCTGGATTGAGGGGAGCATCTTTTGGCAAGACTAGAAAACAAACATATGCATAAAATTCGCATTACGTTAATCTATTATCATCTTCTGGAGCAGCAGTTTCGAAAGTAAAGAAAAATCTGCGAACAAAACAATTAGTAAGAGCAGAATAATCGTATATGCACAAAAATAATTAATAAGTAGAAAATTTTAAATGAGTAATTTGTTGGCCAGTCAAAACATTCACTCGCTGAATTATCTCAAATGTAAATATTTAACTGCTGTGACACTAGCTGCTAACGGTAAAGGAAAACGAGCTTAGCATTAAATTTTGTCAAATAAGTAAGTACCATACTCTGAAACATTACAATCGTTTATGAAAAATCTAGAGTTGCTTACTTTCTGCATGTATGAGAGAAATGATGAAAAAATGCAAGGCTCTGATGCAAACACTTCTTATTGAAGTTCGTTCAAACTGTGCTTCGCAGAAACACTCTGAACATATTGTACTGTGACAGAAAGGAATTACAGACACTGAAAGCTAGTGGTTGTTGATAGAAATAACTGGGGAAAGTTGAAAATTTCTACCGGACCGGAATTTGAACCGCGATTTCCTGCTTACAAGGCAGATGCTCTGACAATTATTTTTTTTTTCATTTAGGCGTGGTCATTCAGTTTTTTGTTACAGAGAGCATGATGCAGCTTTCTGACCGAACACAGTGAGCTACCGTGCCGGCGATCACTATAGTGCGTTTAAAATTAGTTGCAACTTTTGACATTGGCTCAGAGGAGGGGACGTGACGCCATTACCCAGGTAACACCAATGGCGAGCAGGCTTTCCTTACACGCCACCAGCGCTTCGGTTGGTAAAGCGCCCCTGTTGCCACGCCGTTGGTAAACATTACCATGTGGTGTCGAGCAATAGATGCATCTACGTTCGTCACCCCTCGTTGGAGCGTGCTATTTTCTGGCTCTGAAGTGTTGCGCCGTCATCAGGTATTGTGAGCAAGTGTTTTATGTTGGATTAGTATAAATAAAAACAGTGCACCACGTCTGAAAACGCAAGATTCACAATGAAAGTGAACGATCAAATGGTTCAAATGGCTCTGAGCACTATTGGACTCAACTGCTGTGGTCATAAGTCCCCTAGAACTTAGAACTACTTAAACCTAACGAACCTAAGGACAGCACACAACTCCAGCCATCACGAGGCAGAGAAAATCCCTGACCCCGCCGGGAATCGAACCCGGGAACCCGGGCGTGGGAAGCGAGAACGCTACCGCACGACCACCAGATGCGGGCGTGGACGATCAGGAAGACATTCTATGGCTTTGAAAGTAATGTATTCCTGCAAAATATTCCTCCGAATTTGACAATAATAATGGACACTGCGCCATACTACTCTGTTGTGATGGATAAAGCCATAACAATGCAGTGGATGAATGCGAATATTTCACTCTGAGTACAAAGAACTAACTGTTCCACTGGACAAAGTTGAACTTAGCATGTATAAGGCGAAGGTAATTGAATTTGAAGTGCTGCGCAAGCCAAAACCCCACGGCATCAGGTCGACGAAGTGGCTGACGCTAAACGACATAGTCTAATCAGGCTTAGTCCATGTCACGATAATTTAAATCAGACTGAGAATACGCTCAGTAAGGCTAAAATAAATAGGAAGTGCAGGGAAGCTAAGACGAAATGGCTGCAGGAAAAATGTGAAGACATCGAAAAAGATATGATTGTCGGAAGGACAGACTCAGCACACAGGAAAGTCAAAACAACCTTTGGTGACATTAAAATCAACGGTGGTAACATTAAGAGTGCAACGGGAATTCCACTGTTAAATGCAGAGGAGAGAGCAGATAGGTGGAAAGAATACATTGAAAGCCTCTATGAGGGTGAAGATTTGTCTGATAGAAGAAGAAACGGGTGTCGATTTAGAAGAGATAGGGGATCCAGTATTAGAATCGGAATTTAAAAGAGCTTTGGAGGACTTACGGTCAAATAAGGCAGAAGGGATAGATAACATTCGATCAGAATTTCTAAAATCATTGGGGGAAGTGGCAACAAAACGACTATTCACGTTGGTGTGTAGAATATATGAGTCTGGCGACATACCATCTGACTTTCGGAAAGCATCATCCACACAATTCCAAAGACGGCAAGAGCTGACAAGTGCGAGAATTATCGCACAATCAGCTTAACAGCTCATGCATCGAAGCCGCTTACAAGAATAATATACAGAAGAATGGAAAATAAAATTGAGAATACGCTAGGTGACGATCAGTTTGGCTTTAGGAAAAGTAAAGGGACGAGAGAGGCAATTCTGACGTTACGGCTAATAATGGAAGCAAGGCTAAAGAAAAATCAAGACACTTTCATAGGATTTGTCGACCTGGAAAAACCGTTCGACAATATAAAATGGTGCAAGCGAGATTCTGAAAAAAGTAGGGGTAAGCTATAGGGAGAGACGGGTCATATCCAATATGTACAATAACCAAGAGGGAATAATAAGAGTGGACGATCAAGAACGAAGTGCTCGTATTAAGAAGGGTGTAAGACAAAGCTGTAGCCTTTCGCCCCTACTCTTCAATCTGTACATCGTGGAAGCAATGATGGAAATAAAAGAAAGGTTCAGGAGTGGAATTAAAATACGAGGTGAATGGATATCAATGATACGATTCGCTGATGACATTGCTATCCTGAGTGAAAGTGAAGAAGAATTAAATGATCTGCTGAACGGAATGAACAGTCTAATGAGTACACAGTATAGTTTGAGCGTAAATCGGAGAAAGACGAAGGTAACGAGAAGTAGTAGAAATAGGAACAGAGAGAAACAACATCAGGTTTGATGGTCACGAAGTCAATGAAGTTGGAATTCTGCTACCTCGGCAGTAAAATAACCAATGACAGACGGAGCAAGGAGGACATCAAAAGCAGACTCGTTATGGCAAAAAAGGCATTTCTGGCCAAGAGAAGTCTACTAATATCAAACACCGGCCTTAATTTGAGGAAGAAATTTCTGAGGATGTACGTCTGGAGTACAGCATTGTATGGTAGTGAAACATGGACTGTGGGAAAACCGGAACAGAAGAGAATCGAAGCATTTGAGATGTGGTGCTATAGACGAATGTTGAAAATTAGGTGGACTGATAAGGTAAGGAATGAGGAGATTCTACGCAGAATCGGAGAGGAAAGGAATATGTGGAAAACACTGATAAGGGGAAGGGACAGGATGATAGGACATCTGCTAAGACATGAGGGAATGACTTCCATGGTACTAGAGGGAGCTGTAGAGGGCAAAAACTGTAGAGGAAAACAGAGATTGGAATACGTCAAGCAAATAATTGAGGACGTAGGTTGCAAGTGCTACACTCAGGTGAAGAGGTTAGCACAGGAAAGGAATTCGTGGCGGACCGCATCAAACCAGTCAGTAGACTGATGACCAAAAAAAAAAGAAAGGCTAAAATGCTGAAAGAAGAAGCCATTTGAAACGTTGCACCACAGAACAGGTCTCGAACTGTTGGCCATACCAAGAAGGTAGTTGAGGAGAGACGGATTCACGAAGGACTGTGACGAGTTTTGAGTAACACATAAATTCTCTTGTCGCCATGCTAAAATCTGCTTCTTTTCTGAAAACAGAGCACATCTCATTAACATTCTAACGCAGTTGAAAATACGACAGAATCATGAAATAGTGTGTTATTAAGCCAGTAAATGAGGGAATGTCGGGTCAGTAGTTTATGAAAAGCATGTTCTCAGAATAAAGTAAACGCGTAACTTCACTAACAGTGTCACAAAACCAGCCACTGATGGTACTTAAAAATTACATTATTTCACCGAAAAGAAATCTATAGTTGTGCTCTATTATCGCGGCGGATATGAAAGTTTCGCATTTTAATTATGTGGCAAAATATTCAGCTTTTTGTGTGCTTCTGTCATTTACCAAAATCTTGTTTCGATACCTCGAACGGTTCATTTGATAAGTGGGATTTATAACTACTTCTTTCTGGATTTTTCACTGGCGCGTGCTTTCACGGCGGAGTCGTGCACATACATTCAATTTTCTCGAGTCTGCAGACAGATCCCTCCGAGTTTAAATAACAACTCAGTATGTTTCTACATATCATATGAGGCAACATATGATCTAACACGCACGAAATGCAAATTCAAAGCGACCCTTACTTTTCGCTGCAAACTCTAAGAATTTCTTGCAGTAATATCGAAATATCACAATAACTATAAGCATTAACGAAATGATATGCAGTTCATCGTGAAGCTCACGAATTAACCTACAAGATGTGCGAGAATCAGATGTTTGGAGCTGACAGTTTCTTTACAGTCGTCTGACGCGTTCAGCTCACTCTGGCAACTGCGCTTCCATCCACTCCTTCCGCTCTGAACTGCCAAAGTTGCAACTAATTTTACACGCACTATAAGCCATCTGGACACATTGCTCGTCGCAACTGCGCGGAATTCCGTACTACACCTCCCATCACACCCAAATTCCCAACTTATTCGCACAGCTCCAATGAGTGCCCATTGCCCATTGTCCTCATTACTAAAGTAAAATTTCGAGCCTGGTCCGACAGAATAGACACCACATATACACAAGGTGTTCAGAAAAGTGTCGAATACTTTGAGAGGTGATAGCACTCATCGAAACAAGTGAAATAAGTCAAGTAAACATGTATATTGTAACAAATAAGCCCTCGGTCACAAATATTATGTCAAAATTGACCTGGTTTCGACGCTACTATGAGCGTCGTCTTCAGAATTAGACTAACTGTACTAAAACATTAGGTATATAGTACATCAATAAAATTAAAGTTTGTACTGACTCGAAAAGATGCAGTACTTACAAGTGAGATATTAAAAAAATCTCGGCCGGAAAGGCGACGTCATGAACACTTGTCAGATGGCGAGGCGCCAAGGGCTGCTCATACTGTGGACAGGGGTTGCAACAAGACTGAGGTGCCCACTTTAGAAAGTGTGGGCAAGTAAACATGGTGTTGCGTGGTGTTTACTTGCCCACACTTTCTAAAGTGGGCACCTCAGTCTTGTTGCAACCCCTGTCCACAGTATGAGCAGCCCTTGGCGCCTCGCCATCTGACAAGTGTTCATGACGTCGCCTTTCCGGCCGAGATTTTTTTAATATCTCACTTGTAAGTACTGCATATTTTCGAGTCAGTACAAACTTTAATTTTATTAATGTACTATATACCTAATGTTTTAGTACAGTTAGTCTAATTCTGAAGACGACGCTCATAGTAGCGTCGAAACCAGGTCAATTTCGACTTAATATTTGTGACCGAGGGCTTATTTGCTACAATATAATTCTGACACGGTCACTGAACCTTAGCAGCTATGTTCAAAGTTCCAGTAAACATGTGTCTGGAAACTTATTTTTTCCGAGATAAACGAGTGTTTATAGGAAGGGCTGGGTTGCGTCGTTTCGGGGAAGAGACCAAACTGCGAGGTCATCGGTCTCATCGGATTAGGGAAGGACGGGGATGGAAGTCCGCCGTGCCGGCCGGAGTGGCCGAGCGGTTCTAGGCGCTACAGTCTGGAACCGCGCGACCGCTACGGTCGCAGGTTCGAATCCTGCCTCGGGCACGGATGTGTGTGATGTCCTTAGGTTTAAGTTGTTCTAAGTTCTAGGGGACATGACCTCAGAAGTCAAGTCCCATAGTGCTCAGAGCCATTTGAACCATTTTTGAAGTCCGCCGCGCCCTTTCAAAGGAACCATCTCGGAATTTGCCAGAAGCGATTTAGGGAAATCACGGAAAATCTAAATCAGGAAGGCCGGAGCGGGATTGAACCACCGTCCTCCCGAATGCGAGTCCAGCGTGCTAACCACTGCGCCACCTCGCCCGGTTAGGAAGAGCTGCATGACGCTTGGTTGCGCATATTAGCACAGTCGTTGCATTGGCGCTCCGTCAATGGCGTCGACAGGGTATTTTCATATCTTACTCGCAGTACTTGACCAACCATTAGGTGGTCAGCGCTCAGTTATGTGGTCCGAGTCGTATTGTAGGCTACGTTAGTTTTCGTCCTGCTTGCGTGTCTTATTTTACAGTACTGTCAACTCTGAGTATGTATTACGGTGTTTTACCTTCTTCCAAACGCGGATTCACATGTGTTTACTATTATTCCGCTGTTTCTACGTACAGATGGTGTAGTATATTTACAGTATTGCTTAAAAACAGTTTTGGTTGCTATTTTAGTTTTTTATTTTTCAACGACGAGTTTCGCCTTATTTAGCATCTTCAGGTTATCTTTTCTAGATGGACGCGAGAGGCACCAAGATCTGCATAACGCAGGAACCTGTGAACGGGAACACGTTATGCAGAACTTGGTGCCTCTCGCGTCCACCTAGAAAAGATAACCTGAAGGTGCCTAAATAAGGCGAAACACGTCGTTGAAAAATAAAAAACTAAAATTGCATCCAAGACTGTTTTTAACCAATACTGTTAACCACTGGTTTGCTGTATGCCACATACGGAATGGAAGAATTTCTATGTGATCGCAAATTTATTTATGGAAGACTTCGAGGAACGTGCATTGGAGTCGGCGCCTTTAAAACCCGCCTGTTTCTTTAGATACGTTGACGATACCTTCGTTGTTTGGCCTCACGGTAGCGAGAATTTGAATGTCTTTCTAGAACATCTGAACTCGATCCACCCGAACATTCGTTTTACGATGGAGGTGGAAGAGGATGGTTGCCTTCCCTTTCTCGACGTGTTGGTTAGGAGGAAGGATGATGGATCATTGGGACATGCAGTCTACAGGAAACGTACTCACACCGACTTGTACTTACAAGCTAATAGTTGTCACCATTCATGCCGGCTGGTGTGGCCGAGCGGTTCTAGGCGCTACAGTCTGGAACCGCGCGATCGCTACAGTCGCAGGTTCGAATCCTGCCTCGGGCATGGGTGTGTGTGATGTCCTTAGGTTAGTTAGGTTTAAGTAGTACTACGTTCTAGGGGACTGATGACCTCAGATGTTAAGTCCCATAGTGCTCAGAGCCATTTGAACCATTTTTTTGTCACCATTCGGCTCAGCGTGAAGGGGTACTTCATACCTTGGTACGCAGGGCACATGTCGTTTCTGACGCTAAGACTTTGCCAGCTGAGCTGTCCCATCCTGAAGTTACATTTCGTCAAAATGGTTATAGTGATAGACAGATTGAACGTGCGTTGCGCTATCGACCAACTGTACATCGGGTGATTGATGATAATTCTGAGTCAACACCTAAGTCTACTGCCTTTTTGCCTTACGTAGGAAACACGTCCAATAAGATCGGTCGTATTTTACGGAAATACGATGTGAAATGTGTTTTCCGACCTCCATCTAAAATTAGAGCACTTTTGAGTTCCGTTGAGGATGATCTTGGACTGCGTAAGGCGGGTGTATATCGTATTCCTTGTAGCTGCGGCATGGCATATATTGGTCAAACTATCAGGACCGTGGAGGACAGATGTACTGAGCATAAACGGCACACACGATTACAGCAGCCAAATAGATCTGCTATTGCCGAACATTGCTTGGATACTGGTCACCCCACGTTATATAATAACACCGAGATATTGGCATGCACGTCCAGCTATTGGGACAGTGTCATTAGGGAGGCAGTTGAGATTAAACTAGCGAGCAACCTCGTTAACAGGGATGGAGGTTTCTGTTTAAACTCTGTTTGAAATCCGGCTCTCTCCCTTGCCAAAAAACAGAGGAACAGAGTCAATGCTGCCTCACCTGCGAATTCATAGTCTCACTATCGATAGCTCTGACTTTGGTCATCTTTGGTGGCACTAGTGTTCAGTGTGTGTGTCTGTGTGTGTGTGTGTGTTATCTTTCCTGCTTCTGTCGGAGAACCGAGGTATTAAATTTGCATGTACGCCGCCTGTCCGTTGCAGTTTGCCTTGAAAATGGCGGGGTGTTCTCTCGCCGAAATATCGGCGGTCGCTGAAAGTGTTACCTGGCTGAATTCCCGGAAGTTATTTGGAATTTCTATAGTATATTTACATTTTTCCCTTCCATCACTTGTTAGCAATGGAAGCCTACTACTCGATAAGTGAAGTGGCAGATATGATATCCTGCCATGGTTTAGCAAGTGGTAGTAGTCAGCGAGCCCGTGGCCTCTACGTCGAAAAATAACCACAGCGCACAATGCGCTCTGAATAGACTTTTCCAGCGTGTGAGGGATACAGGTAGCCTTGCACATCGGAAGACTGACAGTGGAAGACCCTGCACAGTCCGCACACCTGACGTGGAGCAGCATGTGCTACGTTCGGTGGAAGAAACGCCTGGGACCAGTGTGCGACTATTACCAGTAGCAGAGGCCGTTTCTCACTCTCTTATCTGGGGGAAGGGGTACTTCATGAACAATTGCTGTTCCCATATCATCTACAGCGCGTCCAGGCCTCAAGGCCACAGAATCATCATGGCAAACGCCGGTTCTGTCAGTGGCTGTTGCAGAAGTGTGCTGCAGTTCCACTGTTCACATGCAAGATTTTATTTACCGATGATGCAGGGTTCACAAGAGGCGGTGGTGTGAATTACCATAAACACCATGTACGGGCAGATGTAAATCCCAAAGCAATTCTGGAAGGAGGGCGATAACACCGATCCTCAATCAACGTTTGGGCCGGCGTACTTGGCGATGGAGTAATAGGGCCACACGTGCTTCCACAAAGGTTAACTGGGGCGCATTATCTGGACGTTCTTATTAATGTATTGCCTACCTTGTTGGAGGCTGTGCCATTGCAGCAACGAACACAAATGTGGTTCATGCATGATGGTGCACCAGCACACTTTCGTCACAATGTGCGCCAACCTCTGAAGCAGACGTGTCGGAGCAACTGGATTGGTTTTGAGAAGGGGAGGGGGTGGGGGAGGGGGGATGCGGCACACCTTGGCCTGCTCGTTCCCCAGACCTCAATCCCCAACCAGCAGGTACAACAACAACCGGGTATGCTTCAAAGTGTGCATCATTCTTTACGCCAGAGGGCAGAGGGGTACGTTGTCATGATTGGATGCCACGTTGAACACCTCCTGTATCACAGAAAGCATGCATTTCCGGACCCATATTTACGAGTATTAGACTTATTTTTCTTGTTTCGGTGAGTACTACCACCCCTCAACATACTCGGCACTTCTTGTTAAATTTTACTGTATTTTACTGATGTGCTGTATTTCGTTGCCAAGTTTGTCCTTCTTGAACCTACAGATTGTAAACACTAACGACACTGAAAGAAAATATCGAAACGAATAGTCCATATTATTTTAGCTAAAATATACCTGTAGAAAGGAACAGCAGACTTCCTGTTTTTGTATCCGTAGGTACTACAAGTAGGCTACCCATATTTACAGAAATATACGTTTGTATTTCTATGAATAACAGTACAACACACACACGTTGCGCACATTGTTTTGATGACAAACAGTGTACGTAACTCGCTGGCTTCACGTTTACTGCATACACTCTAACCTTCTTGGTCGTTGTCCGCGTGCCAAGCCCTCAAATGTTATTAAAAAAAAATAGTCTGGGCAGGCCGCGTGACCTCTGCCAACTTCTCCACATCAGAGAAAGTTGTTTGGAATCTCCGTCCTCTGAAGTCTCTGCCTACTAATCCAAAGATCTCGCGTATTCCTAATGCGCCCATTGCTAATTAGCGGGACTTCGGAACTGCCCACTCATTGCCGTAACTACAGTTACTTCAAAGGAAAGGGGGCAGCACGAACGTTGTTTCTTCCAGTAGGTACCAAGTGCTTCTATCACAGTATATCCATTTAACTCTCTTTCTAGCAATGGCAGAGTTTTAATCTTTGGAAACAAGAAATGAGTGAGCCGAAATCTGCCCGATGCGTTTATGTGTGCACACCTACATCTTTACTCTGCAACTCACAATGAAGTGCCTGGCAGAGGGTTCATCGGACCACTTCAAGCTACTTCACTACGGTTCCACTCCTTAATAGTGCTTGGCACAAACGGTCACTTAAATCTTTCCATTCGAGCTCTGGTTTCTCTTATTTTAGTATGATAATCATTTCTTCGTATGAAGGTGGGCGCCAACAAGTATTTTCACACTCTGAGGAAAATGTTGGTGATCGAAATTTCTTGAGAAGGTCCAGCCGCAGCGAAAAAAGCCTTTTTTTTTAATGACTGCCACTCCAACTCGTATATCATAGTCATGGCACTATGGTCCCTATTTCGCTATAGTACAAAACGAGGTGCCCTTCTTTGAACTTTTTCGATGTCCTCCGTCAGTCGTATCTGATGCGGATCCCACACTGCACAGCAATGATCCAAAAGAGGACGGACACAAGTGCTGTAAGCAGTCTCTTTAGTACTCCTGTTGCACTCTGCCAATTAACCGCAGTGTTTAGTTGAGTTTCCAGCATTTAATTTGTCGTGTAACCGAAATTTAGCGGATTCTTTTTAATACTTATGTGCATGACTTAACACTTTACGTTGTCTGCAGCTCGTGGTCTAGTGCAGCCGGCACGGTAGCTCAGCGTGTTCGGTCAGAGAGCTGGTTGGCCTCTGAAATTAAAAAAAAAACTGAGTGGAAGAATCAACAAACGAACTTTAACGGATGTCATGTGACGTCCGCAACGACCAAACCCAACGATCAACAAAAGAAAGTGACTAGCTTTGCTACCTCTGGATCACGGAGTCCTGGGTTCGATTCCCGGCGGGGTTGGGGATTTCTCTGCCCAGGGACTGGGTGTTTTTGTTGTCATCATCATTCATGAAAGTGGCTAGATTGAACTGAGTACTGCGCAGTTGAGTGTACCACAAAGCAAACATCATCATCATCACACTTTTTGTTATTTATAGTCAATTGCCACTTTTTGCACCATACAGATATCTTTTCTAAATCATTTTGCAATTCCTTTTGATCATCTGATGACTTTACAAGACGATAACTGGCAGAAGCATCTGCAAACAATCTAAGAGGGCTGCTCAGATTGTCTGCAAAATCGTGTACGTAGATCTGGAACAGCAGAGGGCCTCTAACATTGCCACATATTAGTTCTGTTTTACTCGATGATTTTCCATCGGTTATTATGAACTGTGACCTTTCTGAAAGGAAACGACGAACACAGTCGCATAGCTGATACGGTAGTCCATAGGCACACAATTTGGTTAGAAGTCGCTTGTGGGGAACAGTGTCAAAAATCTTCCGGAAACATTAAAATATGGATTCAATGTGGCATGCTCTATCGATAGAACTCATTACTTAATGAGAATAAAGCGCTAATTTTGTTTCACAAGAACGGTATTTTCTGAATCCGTGTTGGCTATGTAAAAATAAATCGTTTTCTTCCAGGTAATTCATAGTGTTCTAGCGCAGCATAAGATCCAAAACCCAACTGCATATCGATAACAGTGATATTGATCTGTAATTCAGTGGATGATTCACGTTACCTTTCTTGTATTTTGTTACGACTTCTGCAACTGTCCAGTCTTTGGGTACGGGTTTCCCTACCAACTAGCGCCTGTATATGATTGCTAAGTACGGCGATTTGAATCAGCATACAGTCTAGACAGGAGACGCTGCGTTTATCCCGTGTTTTAAGACGCTTCGCTATACCAGAATACCTGCTTCTAAGGTAATCATGTTGGCAATTGTTCAAAAATGTTCAAATGTGTGTGAAATCTTATGGGACTTAACTCTTTGATGCACAGATTTTATGTTTAATTAATTTTTTAATAAAACATGCATTTTCTATGTCTGGTGGGGTTGCTAATAAAGGAAAACATGAATTAAAATTTTTTATTGTATTGATTTTGGTTTTAGATGGTGGTATATATAATATACCACCATGCCACTTAGGGCCGTACCTAAAGTTTTTGAGATATCTTGGTTTGTGCTTGTAACTCACCTTTAAATTCTACTCTAAGCAGTAATAATTAGTATAATTAATGTAAAATAATTTTATTTCTGGCAATTGGTCATTTACAATACAAAATCAAATTACAAACCTTACAAATAAAATATGTTTCTTATTCCTTTTTGTGAAAATCTTGAAAGCACCTTTTTGTTTTGCTAAGGCACAAAGGCACTTTGCATTCAGCGCACATCCAGAAAGTGCGCACTTGCTTCTTTTTTGTACTGCATTTCGCACAACGTCTGGCGGTAGTACGCTCTGGCTGGTGGGATGAATTGTCGAGACGCTGGCGTGAGGAAACATATGGCTTGTTTTTCTTTACGTGGACTTGACTCTCATGAAGTCTAGATGGCCTCAATGGTGTTTTCTGGGTTACTAAGCTTTGCAGGATACTCATCCTGAAGACTTTGGCAGTCATTTTTTCTCTATCGCCTAGTTCCTTCCAAATTATATAGCTGTTGACGATACTGACATCAAGCAGGTGAAAGAATATTCGGTGCCACCACTTTTTACTTCTCCGGCTTATTTCATATGATTTTTTCAGTTGGTCGAACTTGTCGACATTGTTCATGTGTGCATTGTAATCCATCACTGCTTGAGGACAAGGTAGCTCTATGCGTGAACCATCTCTTTCACGGCGAGTCACTGTAGTAACTTCAGGACTGTGAAAATTTGAAAGGAGATGAACAGCTCTCTTATCTTTCCACTTCAAGTAGAGGATGCCACAGTTGCTGACCCTCCAGTCAAATTCACCTCTGCTTAATTCTTTGTCTGTTTTTAATTTGGGTAAATGTTTCCTTGTTGGTTGAACTGTCCCACAGGCATATATGTTTCTCTGCTGTAAACCAGCCAACAAGTTATAGCTATTGAAATAGTTGTCGAAATAAAGATAATGGCCTTTATTTACGAGTTCAGAGGACAAACTCAGCACTACATGCTCCCCAAGGCCTGTTTGCACTGTGTCACCTACTTTTCCGGTGTAAATATCAAATTTCAAGTTGTAAGAGGTCTTGTCACACAGCATCCACACTTTGTAACCACGCTTTATGGGTTTATCTCTCATGTATTGTTTCATACTGTTGCGGCCTTTGAATTTGATCATTGACTCATCAATTGCTAGGTGTTTGCTGGGTTGGTAACACTTGGAAAAAGATTCAGATAGTATCTTGATCACTGGTCGCAGCTTGTACAGTTTGTCATAACCTGGGTGTCCTTTTTCTGGATGCAATGTGTTATCATTCAGATGAATGTTCCTCAGTAACCATCCAAACCGATTTACTGCCATCAGAGATGCAATATAACGATCATGAAGTTCTGGGGCACTAGACCAGTAGTCTCTGTATGCTGGCATACGCTTTATACCCATCAAAATGTTGATTCCCAGGAAAGTTCGTATTTCATTGTCAGTTGTTGGAGTGAAAGACTTGCCAGATTGCGTCGCATATAAATTTGTTTGGAAAACGATTAGCTCAACTAGCTCTTTTGGAAATATTTTTTCGAATATATCGATAGGTTCTGGATCATCAATGTCCCTAATAAAAGCACTTGGTCCTGATTCACTGTCGAACTGCATTCCTGAGGTAGCATTGAATTGTTGTCCCCAAGTTGGCGCTGTGTCAGCAGCGCGTTTTGGCGGAGTGGACTCACTTTCTTCCTCGCTCTCTGAAACTTCGCCTTCAGACGACACAATAGCCTCCGCAACAATGCTTGCTTCATAATCAGATTCGTCATCTGTGGTGTCAACAGTGGAATCCTCGTCTGATGGAATTTCACACAATAATCGTTCGATTTCTTCATCTCGTAAGCCTCTTCTTGACATTTTCATTTTCAAACAACAGCCTGAATCCAAGTAAAGAATACGTAAGCAAAACAAAATGGAGAAAGAGCTAAAATAAGTCACAACACAATTAAAAACTAAACTTTGTAGCGGAGGATTTCGAATTTTATACTAGGAAACGAAATGCAATAGAATACTGCTACATGCACGGTGGTACAAATAATATACCACCAAAATAAATTGTATATAAATAACGGAAGATTGTGCATATGAATGTATACATGGGTTCATACCGTAGCTGTGACGTCCAAGATATGGAAAAAACACAGGCGCAACAAGAAATTCGTTATAAACCACTATTCACACGCAAAAACCATGCACAACTCAGCACGCAGCTTTCACAGTTGTAATCTATGCAATTCTTGGCGGGAACTGATTCCTTATAGGCAGTGAGTGCCATCTGTCTGATAAGTAGAGAACTAGGTGAGCATATTAGAGTGGTGGTCGTGCAGTTAAACCACTGTGCAAAGAGCCAAGAAAATTTTCAAAAGGTGGTATACTATGTATACCACCGTGCTCCAAAGAGTTAACTGCTAAGGTCATCAGTCCCTAAGCTTACACACTACTTAACCTAAATTATCCTAGGGACAAACACACACACACACACACACACACACACACACACACACACCCATGCCCGAGGGAGGACTCGAACCTCCGCCGGGACCAGCCGCACAGTCCATGACTGCAGCGCCTGAGACCGCTCGGCTAATCCCGCGCTGCTGGGCAAGTGTTCTTGTTGTGTCGGCTACTGTGAGAGTCAGCACTGTCTCAAATAAGGAAGGAGAGAAGTTGCAATGGCCGGTGACAGGAATCCAAAATGATCCGTACATAGCACTTTAAGATTAATTGAACACTATTTCTAAAAAGAAAATACACATAACTTAACTGGATTGCTGTGCCTCCTGTATGCAAGTACCTTTATACACAAGCAGCAGGCTAAGTGTCGGCTTCATGTTACTCAGTATTCCCGGCGTCTAAAACTACTGAAAACGCAAATCCTGCAGTCTGTATATCATCCCTATGAAGTTGGGTACCCATACACTCGAAAGATTTCCGTCAACATTGGCTCAAGTATTGGAAGTTTAATTATAACCTCCTCGTATATCACAAAGCTACAAACCCATTAAGGTATAGCGAAATATAGGGACACCTACAGGATCAACACTTAATGCCATCGCCCGAAATTGACCCTCAACAAAAATAAATTGAAGTAATTGCTCATAATTACTGTTGAGCTGCACTATTGCTGATTAATTGCTGGAATTGCGCAAAACATCTGTGAGGAATTGTTTGAACTGGCCTTCCGTAGAACGACCACGTAAAACGACTTGCGTGCAAATCAGAGGCAGGCTAGCTCATTTGAACAGTCGTAAGGAAACTCGGTTCACCAATTAAAGAAGTAGCTTAAAACCTCTGAGAGCTTCAGTCTGATATCCTTAGTATGTTGAATTGACAGACGAGATAGGAATAAGAGCAGCATCTTTCTTTACGGGTTAGCTTAGTGCGCCCCAGACATTCACTGAGATGCTCCTCAAACTGCAGTGGCAGCTCCAACATGGCGGTCGTTCTGTGTCACGGACAGGTCTGCGTTGACACTGCAGCCTATGGCATAGCACCACGAACATTTAAAATAAAATTTTGCTTTCTTTTCTTTAAAAAACTGATTCAGGCCCTCTTATAACCGTAAAGACATAAACGGATTTATTCTGCATGGAATTTTGCGGCTGAGTTTTTCAGCGTACTATTGACATAAACTAAATATCCATCTCTCACTCCCCGCTCTATCGCGCGTCGAGTTGAGGTTGAAGGTCGGCCAGACGCATGGCAACATTGATTCTGCTGGCAAAACAGCAAAAGATTTTTTTAAAGAAAGTATTCATTACTCTCTATTCCGCATAAACTTGAATTATTTGATAACTGATTTCGTCCAAACCAGGATTGCATTCGTAATGTAGAGGTCACTGTACGAATGTACCTTGCACATATGATCACAAACAGCAGTGCATAAACGTCATTTTAAGCCAACTAAATAAGGAGATATTACAAGAAGTACCTCTAGTGTAAAGTGTAAACGCAAAGTAATTAATGAACTGACTATCTAAAACTTTCATTTTAAGGCTAATTATATTGTAAATTATTTGATTTGAATTAGATTCAGGTAAAATTTGTTCGATTGATAAATTCATTTTGTTATCTTACATTTTTCCTAACAAACGCATGTTATTGTAAACAGTGAGATACTGATTTTTTTTTCATGGACACGAATTTCACATTTTGAACACCTTTTTATTATGTCGACTTCTTGTCTGTTTGTCTGTTCAATGCAAATTTTAGAATTAATTTTGAGCTAAATTCCCGACGAGCTAGAAACTTTCAACATAGGTCAGAACTGAATGACAATGCAATATTAACTCACTTTCTTGTCTGGTATTTGCCGGCAGCTATTTTGTGTACCACTGCTATTTTCCCGTTTTCCTGTCCCAATCGCGATTGTTTTTCGGTAAGAGCGATTGCTGCTGATCCTCAGTGTGAACTGAAATATCTCTATTTTTTACCTTCACAGTCTTTTAGCGAGATTTACCTACGAAGGAGCAATACATTGGCTGACTTAGCTGAAGAGAACATAAGTGTAAAAAGCATAAAATAATAACTTACGTGAAAAAGCTTTTTACTACTTTTTAAAACGTGCTAAAAAGTCTAAAATAATTTCTCGTAGACCAATACAGAGTCCTAAACGGATACAGTTAGCATTTATAATTTGTGCTTGTGTATTTTTAATAGCTATGCCAATACTTGCAAAATTTAAACTGTACTGGAACTCAGCGCTCGTGGCTGCCGCATCGCGGTCGCGAAGTGGGGCCGAGGCAGTTCCAGATACGTTTTTACAGTCTGATGATAATTTATGGATTTCTAGTTTTAGCTTCACGATGTCCACTATGGACAAACGGTAGTTACTGTTATTCTGAAGAAGGTTGGGTTATCCCGACTGAAACATAGGTAAATTCTAGGTAAACGGTTGAAGATATTTAAGATTATTATTATCTAGTGTGAAATATTCACGTATCAATTACCTATTGCATATGCCCTAAAATTTTGTTTTAAATTTTACAATTATTTACATAGCTATTAAAATTCATGAGGACAAATATTTAATTTGTCCATTGACCTCCTCCTATGCGAATGCGCACAGGTTGCCCGATCTCTTACGGGAGTCGTCACCTTAGTGTTAGCGAGTAATGAGTGGATGGGCAAATATCTATTAGGAACATTACATATGTAGATTGTGGACAGTTCGGAATGTGGGTCTCACGGGGAGCGTGCAAGTGATAAGTCCCTGCAGTCGCGCTATTCATCTGTATCCTCGGTGGCTCAGATGGATAGAGCGTCTGCCATGATCCCTGTTCAGGGCACACATTTTTAGCTGTCCCCATCGAGGTATATCAACAACACCTGTCGGCAGCTGAGGGTTTCAATTAATTATCATTTATTCTAGGGAAGCTGCACAGTCATCAATGGTATCTGTTCTTTCGAGAACAGTTACTATCTTCATATACAAATTTTGAGAGGTTCATGAATGTGGTTATGAATCTGTATGGGGTTAGAATTATTTATTTTCTAATCTTTAGTCCCTTCAAAATGGCTCTGAGCACTATGGGACTTAACTTCTGAGGTCATCAGTCCCCTAGAACTTAGAACTAATTAAACCTAACTAACCTAAGGACATCAGACACATCCATGCCCGAGGCAGGATTCGAACGTGCGACCGTAGCGCTTTAGTCCGTTCGTTTTAAAAATGTATTATAGTAAATAGATTTCTAATTATTATTTAAATTCTTATTATTTTTAAATACTGTATTTGATAGCGATGTTGCGACAGCTGATGGTCTAATGCAGGGCTTCACAACATACGTGCTCGCGGAGCAAGCTGTGAGCAGCAAGGCGCGAGCATGGAGCAGCGCGAGCACGCTACCCGCACTACCAGACCAGAGCGGAGAGTGGGGAGAGTCACGTGGGGTACACAAAAGCTGCCGCCAGTCAATGTAAATCCGCGGCCACCTGCAGGGATATCACTCACGAATTATTACTGCGACAAATGAAACAAATAAAGGAGAATGTACACGTGCCACATAATTTTATTAGCTTAGTGTATGCCTCTACCATCTGTAGACACTGAAACTAAAGAATTCCACGACAATCCTA
The DNA here is from genome assembly GCF_023898315.1 of Schistocerca nitens. Lineage (NCBI taxonomy): Eukaryota > Metazoa > Arthropoda > Insecta > Orthoptera > Acrididae > Schistocerca > Schistocerca nitens. Next base: position 124,829,778 of record NC_064623.1, read on the forward strand.
TATTTTCAACACTTTCTTCAACACTACTTAAAATATCACCTCCGGTTGTAGTGTTCTTCATGGCTACTACATCGAGGAGCTCATCCCTCACCTGAAGATCTCTGTTAACACCTCTAATAAATATGGCATGCTGCGCTGTTCCAGTGATATCAACACTTTCGTCCAGAGCTAGAGAATACGCCATAAAATCTTAACAGATATTTGCAAGCTGGCTCTGGTTGGTTGGTTGGTTGTTTCGGGGAAGGAGACCAGACAGCGAGGTCATCGGTCTCATCGGATTAGGGAAGGACGGGGAAGGAAGTCGGCCGTGCCCTTTCAAAGGAACCATCCCGGCATTTGCCTGGAGCGATTTAGGGAAATCACGGAAAACCTAAATCAGGATGGCCGGACGCGGGATTGAACCGTCGTCCTCCCGAATGCGAGTCCAGTGTCTAACCACTGCGCCACCTCGCTCGGTGCTGGCTGTGGACGTCGTCTGCCACGTCCTGTATGCGACGCATAATGGTCATGTTAGATAATGGCACAATCCGAAACTGTTCAACTTGAGATGGACACAAATGTTCCGCTGCAACTACCAAACATTCTTTTATTAAATCGCCATCAGTTAAGGGGCGCAGGGATTTTGCTAAAAGCAAAGCAATTTTGTAACCCACTCTGAGAGCTGCCTCAGTTGATTTTTCTTCGTCGTCCAGATCTTCTTCGGATAGCTTCCTTTTAAGTTTAATAACTTCCTGTGCACGATCTGGTCAATCACATTTTCTACGTCCGTAGTCTTTCGCATGGTACGACATATAATGTCGCTGCAAATTAAATTTCGTAAAAGAATTCAGCGTTTTGTGACATACTAAACATTTTGCAACACCATCTTTTTCAGTAAACAGATACAATCCCTCCCAATGGGGGTTGAACTGCGAAAGCATGGTTGGGGTTACACAACGGCGACTTCACATGATTCTTAACCAGCAAGTGACTGTTAAGAGCTGATCGCAATACTTTAAACGTTACACAGTCGGCGCGAATTCAATAGGCACGCTGCGGCCCTATTTAAACGTGCGCGCGCATTTCCCCTCCCTCCCCTCCCTCCGTACTCCACGACCTTGCAGCTGCTCGCGAGCACGTCCCTGAGCAGACGCGAGTACTCGCGCTCAAAACCGGCCAGTTGTTAAGCCCTGGTCTAATGGTTAGAGGGGCGAACTGTTGGGGAGATCAGGGGGTCCCGTATTCGATTACTGAGCAGGTAAGAGATTTTCTTATCTCGGGGTCTGTTCTTTTTCTTCGTTTTTGTCATCCTCATCATTTAATACTGTCTTCATCGACGTTCAATTCGTTTAAGTGATGGGAAATAGAAACAGTTACAGCATGTGGGCGAACTACCCCAGATCAGGCTCCATTCCATTAACGCCATACGGTCATTTCATTTCCGAGCAATCTTAACAAATGGTGTTCAGTCAATTATTTCAGTTACTTCAATTATTGTTAATATTATGAATAATTGACCATAAATTGCATCGTAAAATTTTGTTGATTGCGTAATAAACTTTTGTAGGCGTTTACTTAGAAATTTTATGCAATTTTTTTGCTGTTTACTTACTACAAAATTTCCCCTCTTAAGGCCCGCACCAAAGGTTTAGGCTACCGGTCTATAGGTCCTCACTACGATCCCGGTCGTAGGCATCCGCAAAAGGGAAGGGCTGGCAAAAGGCGACACTTGCCCTCGCACCGCGTTCGAATCTCGAATACAGAGGTTTTATTTACAGGATTCTCATAAACTTCTAGAAGTGAGTCGACAACCATCACTTCTCTGTTACATAATCAGATTTTTACGTGTAGTCGAATTAAGTCGGGTGATGTTGAGGGTATTAGATTAGGAAATGAGACACTTAAAGTAGTAAAGGAGTTTTGCTATTTGGGGAGCAAAATAACTGATGATGGTCGAAGTAGAGAGGATATAAAATGTAGAGTGGCAATGGCAACGAAAGCGTTTCTGAAGAAGAGAAATTTGTTAACATCGAGTATAGATTTAAGTGTCAGGAAGTCATTTCTGAAAGTATTTGTATGGAGTGTAGCCATGTATGGAAGTGAAACGTGGACGGTAAATAGTTTGGACAAGAAGAGAATAGAAGCTTTCGAAATGTGGTGCTACAGAAGAATGCTGATAATTAGATGGGTAGTTCACATAACTAATGAGGAAGTATTGAATAGGATTGGGGAGAAGAGAAGTTTGTGGCACAACTTGACCAGAAGAAGGGATCGGTTGGTAGTACATGTTCTGAGGCATCAAGGGATCACCAATTTAGTATTGGAGGGCATCGTGGAGGGTAAAAATCGTAGGGGGAGACCAAGAGATGAATACACTAAGCAGATTCAGAAGGATGTAGGTTGCAATAGGTACTGGGAGATGAAGAAGCTTGATAGAGTAGCATGGAGAGCTGCATCAAACCAATCTCAGGACTGAAGACCACAACAACAACAACAGAATTTAGTTCTTGTGTCAAGACAGGTCTAGAAACTGATCAACTCAATTATATCAAAAATTCCAGTTTTAGAACCTTTTTGTCCCTCTGCATAAATTTCTGCGAACTCTCATGGAACTGATGATGAAGTACGAGCTTCGGAAGCTAGTCCACAAAATTTTTCTACCCTTCCCTTTCACTTTGTTTCCATTTCCGGAATCAGTCTTGGCACGCCTCTTGCTGGGTCGCGTGAAGCGCCGTCTTGCGAATTTTCTTTTATCTCGTCGATCGTTGCAAATATTCGTCCTTTCAACTGGGTTCCCAAGTTTGGAAATAAAAATAAGTCCGCAGGGGCCAGGTCTGGAGAGTAAGGAAAATGAGGCAGCACAGTGATTTCGTTTTTTGTGCAGTTGTCACGCACCAACAGGGATGAATGTGCGGATGCGTTATTGTGATGCAAGAGCCTTGACTTGTCTCACCACATTTCAGGCCGTTTTCTTCTCACATTTTCTCCCAGGAGTCGCATTCTCCCGATAGTATCGTCGAATTCATGACGAACTAATCCCTCAAAGTGAAAGAAAACTATCAGCATAGCTTTAACTTTTGGCCTCATCTGACGAGCTTATTTCGGTCTTGAAGAATCTTTCGTGACTCTCTGTGAAGATTGAACGTTGATCCCAACGTCATAACTGTAGATCCACGGCTCTTCACCAGTTATGATTCTCTTAAGGAACATCTCGTTCTCATTTGCGCGATCCAAAAGCTCTTCACAGTGCGAGGCGAAGGTCTTCCTGGTTTTGACTCGTGAGCCGTGCGACGAACTTGGCGGCAACGCCATGTATTCCAAGATGCTGTGTCGGGATTTCATGACATTATTCGACTGGAACGCTACATTCCTCTGCAATCTCTCGCACAGTCAGCCTTCGATTGGCACGCACAGTTTCGTTGACCTTCCCGACATGAGCGTCGTAGGTAGACGTCGAAGGGCGCCCTGCACGAGGGTCATCTTTAACTTCCGTCCGATCATTTTTAAACCGTGTGAACCATTCGTAACACCGAGTACGGCATACGCACCCCTCATCGTAGGCTTCCTGCATCATTTCGTGTGCCTCTGTAAAGGTATTCTTGAGTTTCACGCAAAATTTATCGCAGACGAGTTTCTGCTCTAACTCTGCTGTCCCGAAATTCCCGACACAACGTTGTACTCTGTGCAGCATTGAACAATAACTAACAGACAAACAGCGAAACTTCCAGCAGTTATACGAGGGTTGCAACTTAAATAGTGGCAACTATTTATTCACAACCGATACAAAAGAGTTACATTTGCACCTGTTACTGTCCTTCACAGTAGTCACCAGCGTTGTGTAGAACCCGTTGCCAGCGATGTGGAAGGCGTAGTATACCGGTAGCAGAGCCTGTTCTGTTGATGGTGCGGTTGGAGCAGTCCACTGCCTGTCGAATCTCTGGAACAGTTCTGAAGCGAATGCCATGAAGTGGTTCCTTCATCTTCGGAATTAGATCAGTCACAAGGAAGTAAGTCCGGGGAGTTTGGTGGATGGTACAGTACTTCCCTGTCCCATCCACCGAACAGAGCAGCCACAGCTTGCGCTGTAAGCGACCGCGCGTTGTCGTGGAAAATGATGCCCAGAAAGTGTCGCCGCTTCTTTCGCTCGGGTAGAGCACATGCCCGCGAAAGCCAAAGGACCCGAGTTCGAGTCTCGGTCCAGCACACAGGATTTATTTACCAGGAAGTGTCATATCAGCGCACACTCCGCTGCAGAGTGAAAATCTCATTCTGCAAACATCCCCCAGGCTGTGGCTAAGCCATGTCTCCGCAATATCCTTTCTTTCAGGAGTACTAGTTCTGCAAGTTTCGCAGGAGAGCTTCTGTGAAATTCGGAAGGTAGGAGACGAGGTACAGGTGGAAGTAAAGCTGTGAGGATGGGTCGTGTGTCGTGCTTGGGTAGCTCAGATGGTAGAGCACTTGCCCGCGAATGGAAAAGGTCCAGATTTCGAATCTCGGTCTGGCACAACAGATTTAATCTGCCAGGAAGTTTCATATCAGCGCACACTCCGCTGCAGAGTGAAAATTTCATTCTGTGCATTGACGATCTGCCGTGGAGGAACGTAATGCGCTAGGATAGCACCATCAGAGTCGAACACGAGAGTCACCATAACTTCTACCATACTTCGGCTCTGACCCACTTTCGACTTTCGCGGAGACCCATAATGACGCCATTCGTTGGATTGGCGTTTCAGTTGTGGCTCGTACGATGTCTCTCACCCATTGTCACGATACGGCGTAAGAAAGCCCCTCCTTCGCGCTCATAGCGCTCCGAGTGCGTCTGAGCAGCGTCGGAACGCATCCATTTCTGCATTTCCGTCAAGTCATGCGGAGCCCATCGTCGTGCTTGATTTGATTCCGAAGATGAAAGAACCACTTCTTAGCATTCGCTTCAGAACTGTTCCAGAGATTCGACAGTCCATTCGCACCATTAACAGAACAGGCTCTGCTAACGGAATACTACGCCTTCCACATCGCTGGCAACGGGTTCTACACAACGCTGGTGACTACTTTGAAGGACAGTAACAGGTGCAAACACGTAACTGTGTTGTATCGGTTGTGAATAAATAGTTGTCACTATTGAAGTTCCAACCCTCGTACGTTAAACACACGCTTGTGCCGGAATGCGAACCGCATTTCGCTCCAACACAGCAATGGCGTGAAATTACGAATGTTCCGTAATTTCTGGAACAGTCGTCATATATTGTTAAAATTCCAAGAGGATATGTACGAAGGAGTTCAGACGACATACTTCTCTACCCCACGCACTTCTCGCGATACGACCCTTACGGACAAATCAGAGAAATTATAGAGCCCACACGACATCTTACTGGCAGGCGTTCTTCCCGCATACCATTCGCGGTAGGGACACGAAAGGACGGGGATTGTGGAGGAATCAGCGCCACTCTCCTTCGCAAACCGAAAATGGCATGTGGACCAGTGATGTAGATTAACGTGTAGAGAGAGACTTAACTACATATGTGCCAAACACACACGTAAGATGGGCGCAGGGGAACTGCCTCTGCCTTCTGATAATGAGGAAGAACTTCCGCCCTGCTGCTGTGCTTCCCCACTCTTCTATCTGCGCCGAGCCGGCGGTGCAGCTAATTGTTAAAACAAACTTCAGGCTGACGCGGAAGTCAAACACCAGCTCCAGGACGCTAAAGAGACGGATAGCCGCGGCTAAACCTCCGTCTGTTTAAATGTTGTTAACAAGGAACGCCTTCTCCAAATACACGGGATTTGTGCGGCGCAGTGGTAGCAAATGGAAAAATAAAGGCTTGTACGAGGGGTAATCACAAAGTTTTAATTATCACCTACAAAAAAATGAAGTTACGTCATTATTTTTATTTGCAGGACCACGCCTGCAATGCTGCTACACACCGAAATCCTCGCACCGCGGGAACCGTAGCAAATAATAAAAAAAAAAGAAGAAAGAGAGAATGAGAAATGTGTAGCCCACTGATAAAGTGGAGTATGGTCCTCAATTTGTTTTCTAGTTTAGGAGCGGAACAATGCAGCAACTCTCAGTACTGAGTCGATTTATAATGTACGGCGGCAATACTGAACGACAAAGAACCAAGTTCCAGAACGACTATGTTGGAAGAATTAGGAATCGCAAGAGATCTAGAGGTAGGGATAGGAAAAATCGATCGCCCAATACCGATACCGGCATTTTAGTTTGGAATAACCGGTATTTTTCAGTAGTTGTTTGGTCTCGGTTACAACAGCTGTTTTCTGTTTTTACTAATAGTAAAGAAAACCGAAACATCAATTAGCCATAGCAGCAGCGTTAAAGTGTATTGTTTTTAAACAAACCCTATTTAAAAAGAACTGGTAATTTTTATTCGTAAAATTTGCATTGGTTTGAAATACTGTGTTGTTATAATAGGTGGAGAAACCCATCAGTGCTATTTTAATAGTAATGCCAATAGCAATTATCAACAAACACAAGGCATAAGGTGTGGTACAGCTTTCCCGAGACAAAAATGCCTCTGCCGTGTATCGTGGTTTAAGGAACGTGTGTATACGCGCAGTGTGCAAGACTAACCCCCACCTGGTCTATATGGTAGTTTTTCTCTGTCGTAGGCACACATGTGCCTCTGTCGTGTAATGGCTCCAACCCTAGTCTGGAAATTCTTTTTACAAAGACACGTAACAATGATGTAGAATACTTCATTTGCTTTAAAAGATTAAAGATTTGCCTGCCATTTTGATGCAATAGTAACAGATGAGGAAGGAAATTATGGAAACGTTAAAAAATTAAAATTCTAACAACAATTCATTCGTAGTATGCAGTAAAAATAGAAAGTAACTCATTTGTGCCTTTGTCTACGTAATAGCCGTTATCTGCTTCAATCCCATGAAAACGGACAAATTAACACGAAAAACAGAGTACTTCAACCTCAGTTTTCATCCTTCAGCACTGATCATTCATAATGCCCAAAAAGTGGTGTGATCCCCGATTACAATATGATTTTTGAGCAGACCTTCAATAAATTAGAATCAATAAGAGAAAACTGGTAAATATTTGTAGAAATCAACTATTTGTCACTTTTCGAGAAAAGCAGAGAACGGTCGACCGACTTTCTTTTTCTTTTTTGCCTATTTAAATTAATATTTTGATTCAATGTATTTTGAAACTGAAAGAATCAAATCTTTTTCTATCATTGTTTATTACAGGAACTAATACGAATAAAAAACTGAACTTGGATATTCCAGAAACTGGTTATTTTGAGCTTTTTTCATAGACGGATTAAATGGCACAGTAAAAAATGATATGAAAAAACCGATTGTTTCAGGGTTAACTTCCGTCACTATTTCGAGCCTCTTATGTTCGAGTACTATATCAAAATCGAGACTACAGTTGAACATGTGAAAATCATTGGTAGATCACTTTTTATCATCTTAACACGCCAAAGGTCGCCGCCCGATTGTTCACAGGCAGTGAAAAGTCCGCACAAACGAGGCAGGTGCAGAAATGTTGCAACTGTCAATCCAGAAGTTTCTCTTTGCCAGCATATCAGCCGGCCGGTGTGGTCCGAAATCGCGCTGCTGCTGCTACGGTCGCAGGTTCGAATCCTGCCTTGGGCATGGATGTGTGTGATGTCCTTAGTTAGGTTTAAGTAGTTCTAAATTCTAGGGGACTGATGACCTCAGTGTTAAGTCCCATAGTGCTCAGAGCCATTTGAACCAGCTTATCACCATGCCCCCCCCCCCTCCTCCTCACCAATGAACTTGTCGTTGGTGAGGAGGCTTGCGTACCTCAGCGATACAGATAGCCGTACCGTAGTTGCATACCGTAGTTGCACCCACAATGGAGGGGTATCAACGTGTGGTTCCTGAAGAGGGGCAGCAGCCTTTTCAGTAGTCGCCGGTACAACAGTCTGGATGATTGAATGATCTGGCCTTGTAACACTAACCAAAACGGCCTTGCTGTGCTAGTACTGCGAACGGCTGAAAGCAAGGAGAAACTACAGCAGTAATTTTTACCGAGGGCATGCAGCTTTACTTTATGGTTAAATGATGATGGCGTCCTCTTGGGTAAAATATTACGGAGGTAAAATAGTCCCTCATTCGGATCTCGGGTTGGGGAATACTCAGGAGTACGTCGTTTTCAGGAGAAAGAAAACTGGCATTCTACGGATGGAGCGGGAATGTAAGATCCCTTAATGGGTCAGGTAGGTTAGAAAATTTAAGAAAGGAAATAGATATAGTGGGAATCATTGCAGTTCGGTGACAGGAGGAACAAGACTTCTGGTTAGGTGAATACAGTCCTATATATACCAATTCAAATACGAGTAATGCAGGAGTAGGTTTAAAAGTGAATCAAAAATTAGGAGTGCGGGTAAGCTATTACGAGCAGCATAGTGGACGCATTATTGTAGAGATAGACATGAAGCCCACACCTACCACAGTAGTATGCCGCCTGGTATAATTTTGTACAGAGCACAACTACCTCCGCAGATGACGAAGAGATTGATGAAATGTATGATGAGATAAAAGAGATTATTCTTATATTGAATGGAGACGAAAATTTAATAGTTATGGGGGACTGGAATTCGATAGTAGGAAAAGGAAGAGAAGGAAAAGTAGTAGGTGAATGTGGAATGTGGGTAAGAAATGAAACAGGAAGCCGCCTGGTAGAATTTTGTACAGAGCATGACTTAATCATAGCTTACACTAGGTTCAAGAATCATGAAAGAAGGTTGTGTACATGGAAGAGGCCTGGAGACACTGGAAGTTTTCATATAGATTATATGATTGTAAGACGGAGATTAAGGAACCAGGTTTTAAATTGAAAGATTTCCAGGGGCAGTGTGGAATCCGACCACAATCTATTGATTATGAACTGCAGATTAAAACCGAAGAAACTGCAAAAAGGTGGGAATTTAAGGGGATGGGACCTGGTTAAACTGAAAGAACCAGACTTTGTAGAGAGTTTCAGACAGAGCATTATGGAATGATTGACAAGAACGGGGGAAAGAAATACAGTAGAAAAAGAATGGGTAGCTTTGAGAGATGAAATAATGAAGGCATCAGAGGATCAAGTAGGTAAAAAGACGAGGGCTAGTAGAAATCCTTGGGTAACAGAAGAAATAATTGATGAATTGAGAAAATATAAAAATGCAGTAAATGAAGCAGGCAAAAAGGAATACATACGTCTCAAAAATGAGATCGACAGTAAGTGCAAAATGGCTAAGCAGGGATGGCTAGATGACAAATGTAAGGATGTAGGGGCATATATCACTAAGGGTAAGACAGATACTGCGTACAGGAAAATTAAAGACACCTTTGGAGAAAAGACAACCACTTGTATGAATATCAAGAGCTCAGATGGAAAACCAGTTCTAAGCAAAGAAGGGAAAGCAGAAAGGTGAAAGGAGTATATAGAGAGGCCGTAGATGACGTAAATAAAGATGGAATGAGAGATATGGTACTGCGTGAAGAGTCTGACAGAGCACTGAAAGACCTAAGTCGAAACAAGGCCCCGGGAGTAGACAACATTCCATTAGAACTACTTATAGCCTTGGGAGAGCCAGCCCTGACAAAACTCTACTATCTGGTGAGCAAGATATATGAGACAGGCGAAATACCCTCAGACTTCAACAAGAATTTAATAATTCCAATCCCAAAGAAGGCAGGTGTTGACAGGTGTGAAAATTAGCGAACTATCAGTTTAATAAGTTATGGCTGCAAAATACTGACACAAATTCTTTACAGAAGAATGCAAAAACTGGTAGAAGCCGACCTTGGGGAAGATCAGTTTGGATTTCGTAGAAATGTTGGAACAATTCTGAGCCTACGACTTACCTTAGAAGATAGATTAACGAAAGCCAGATTTCTATCATGATAGAAATCAGCCAAGGACAGTACCTCTACTCAAGGCATGTATCGGTTAGAAAAATGCACCGATGATGACTGATATTAGTCGAAATCGATTTGCAACAAGATAAATAAATTACGTTTCCGCGACGTGTTGCTACATTCTTTATAATTTTATATTCCACGGTCGCTACACATAAAGGGAACCTTATGGAGCCGAACATTCAAACATTCCATCGTTGTTTGGGGACATGAAGTAATGAATGGCAGCAAATGGTCTCCAAGTATTCGAACATAACCATTTCCAGTCTATGACCGGCTGAGCTGGATCAGAGGACGCATCCATTCCATGTAAACACAGCCCACACTGTTGTGGAGCCATACCAGCTTGCACACTGCTTTTTTGAGAATTTGGGTCCATGGCTTCGTGCGTCTGCAGCGCACTCAAACCCTACCATCAGCTCTTACCAGCTGCAATCGGGACTCATATGGCCGATTGTCCAGGTTCAATGCCAACGGCCCAGGAGAGGCACTGCACGTAATGTACTGTTAGCGAAGGCAATCGCATAGGTCTTCTGCTTCCATAGCCCATTAACGAAACATTTCGCCGTACTGGCCTAACGGATACGTTCGTCGTACATCTTACAGGGTGTTTCAAAAATGACCGGTATATTTGAAACGGCAATAAAAACTAAACGAGCAGCGATAGAAATACACCGTTTGTTGCAATATGCTTGGGACAACAGTACATTTTCAGGCAGACAAACTTTAGAAATTACAGTAGTTACAATTTTCAACAACAGATGGCGCTGCGGTCTGGGAAACTCTATAGTACGATATTTTCCACATATCCACCATCCGTAGCAATAATATGGCGTAGTCTCTGAATGAAATTACCCGAAACCTTTGACAACGTGTCTGGCGGAATGGCTTCACATGCAGATGAGATGTACTGCTTCAGCTGTTCAATTGTTTCTCGATTCTGGCGGTACACCTGGTCTTTCAAGTGTCCCCACAGAAAGAAGTCATAGGGGTTCACGTCTGGCGAATAGGGAGGCCAATCCACGCCGCCTCCTGTATGTTTCGGATAGCCCAAAGCAATCACACGATCATCGAAATATTCATTCAGGAAATTAAAGACGTCGGCCGTGCGATGTGGCCGGGCACCATCTTGCATAAACCACGAGGTGTTCGCAGTGTCGTCTAAGGCAGTTTGTACCGCCACAAATTCACGAAGAATGTCCAGATAGCGTGATGCAGTAATCGTTTCGGATCTGAAAAATGGACCAATGATTCCTTTGGAAGAAATGGCGGCCCAGACCAGTACTTTTTGAGGATGCAGGGACGATGGGACTGCAACATGGGGCTTTTCGGTTCCCCATATGCGCCAGTTCTGTTTATTGACGAAGCCGTCCAGGTAAAAATACGCTTCGTCAGTAAACCAAATGCTGCCCACATGCATATCGCCGTCATCAATCCTGTGCACTATATCGTTAGCGAATGTCTCTCGTGCAGCAATGGTAGCGGCGCTGAGGGGTTGCCGCGTTTGAATTTTGTATGGATAGAGGTGTAAACTCTGGCGCATGAGACGATGCGTGGACGTTGGCGTCATTTGGACCGCAGCTGCAACACGGCGAACGGAAACCCGAGGCCGCTGTTGGATCACCTGCTGCACTAGCTGCGCGTTGCCCTCTGTGGTTGCCGTACGCGGTCGCCCTACCTTTCCAGCACGTTCATCCGTCACGTTTCCAGTCCGTTGAAATTTTTCAAACAGATCCTTTATTGTATCGCTTTTCGGTCCTTTGGTTACATTAAACCTCCGTTGAAAACTTCGTCTTGTTGCAACAACACTGTGTTCTAGGCGGTGGAATTCCAACACCAGAAAAATCCTCTGTTCTAAGGAATAAACCATGTTGTCTACAGCACACTTTCACGTTGTGAACAGCACACGCTTACAGCAGAAAGACGACGTATATCTTTCACATCACTTGCAGCGCCATCTGTTGTTGAAAATTGTAACTACTGTAATTTCGAAAGTTTGTCTGCCTGAAAATGTACTGTTGTCCCAAGCATATTGCAACAAACGGTGTATTTCTATCGCTGCTCGTTCAGTTTTTATTGCCGTTTCAAATATACCGGTCATTTTTGAAACACCCTGTACATTGATCTCTGCGGTTATTTCCCGCACTTTTGCTTGTCTGTTTGCACTGACAACTGTACGCAGAGGCAACGAGTAGTCATGCGTGAAATTTGGTATTCTCGCCACACTCTTGACACTATGAATCTCGGAATACTGATTTCCCTAAAGATTTCCGAAACTGAATGTCCAGTGCGTCTAGTTCTAACTACCATTCCGTCTGTTAATTTCAGTCGTGCGGCCCCAATCACGTCAGAAATCTTTTTACTTGAATCATATGAGTAGAAATGACAGCTCCGCCAATACACTGAGCTTTAATACCTTGTGTATACGATAATATCGCCATTTGAATATGTGCATGATGCTATACCATGACTTTTGTGACCTCAGCGTATATTAAGCTTCCCTATGTTATAAAAGAATAAATACGAGACGTAAGTTGAGGAATGACTAACATTTGTACACTGAAAGCATGTTTCTCCACTCTTTCTCTTCTATTAGTCGCAATAGTAGTTAATGCATCAGTTATCTGTGGCCCTGTGGACTTCAAATGGCTCTGAGCACTATGGGACTTAACATCTATGGTCATCAGTCCCCTAGAACTTAGAACTACTTGAACCTAACTAACCTAAGGACATCACACAATACCCAGTCATCACGAGTCAGGGAAAATCCCTGACCCCGCCGGGAACCCGGGCGCGGGAAGCGAGAAAGCTACCGCACGACCACGAGCTGCGGACTCCCTGTGGACTGAGGCGTCACTGACTATTACTAGTTCTAGGCTACTTAAATGTTGTCAGTGATGTTCTTGATTCTTCCATGCAGTTACAAATGTGTTTTAATCTTGTCTCCAATATATCGCGATTTTAATTAAGTTGATGTAACAAGTGTTTTTTTGTCAACTTTCACGCATGGAACCAGGCAACCCTTTGAGTGTCTCCTATTCATAAATAACATTACGCAGTGCTTCCTCACACCTAAATATCTGTCCAAGCGTTTTAATATCCTTTCTCATGTGACGCCAGCTTAATTTATCCAGTTTAATCAATTATTTCTTTGTCGACTGTGACACATGGCAGGACCCAAACTTTTGACTTTCTCGTGTTTATAATTAGCTTTGCACAGTGTACCCTCTCTGTTAAATACATCTCAACAGTTGTAATATTCTTTCAGAAATAATTCCCGTGTCACTATTTATTCTGTGTTTCCTTTGTCTACCTTGACACATGGTGGGTGAATGCAGTGGGGCACGTTTTCCGGTACGGACTATCCATGAAGTGACATGATTCGAGTGCAGGTTCTCTTCTACGTGTTTCCCTATCGATGTACCATGGCGTAAAATGCCTGGGCATTTAGAAATCGGGGTAAATGGCCAGTATAAATGCCAGGGCAAATGTCAAAAATTTGTAAATGCTTAGGCATTTATGAATTTTAAAGATTAATTGATAAGCGGTGCTTATAAAAAACTTTAAGCCGATATTTTGTACTGCAAAAGGTGTTTTCCGACACTGCTTCTTCAGTGCTTGGGTAACCAAGTTGAAAAAATTGTTTGAGATTTAGTGAGGTCAGTTTTGGAGTTTGTATATAATAATAATAATAATAATAATAATAATAAAAGAAAATGATAATCATGTAGAACAGTAACTTTTTAAAAAAGTATAGTTTATATTAAGTAGCTAGTCTGTAGGTAGCATTTTTAGTTATACTATTCTGCTGCAAAAGAAAAAAAAAAGTAGTTCTCAATCACTGTATCTAACTAATCTTACTCAGTCACCTTTTTCAAATTCTGAGGACTCTTCAAACATTTTTTGATAATCTTTTCTACTTTCTTAGAGTGTGACTGTTTGTATTCCTTAAAACTATATTTACATGATACTGCTTTCATTTTTAAAGTGAAGAAGCTCCTAACAGGTTCTTTTTTTCTTAACCTATTTGCAGCTGTTCAATAGCCTGCTGTTTATAAAACTGTAAATAACACAAAGACGAGGTCATGTTGCTACGTACTGAACCACACGGATATGAATGACTATCAGACGGTCAGACCACTGTCGCCAATTCCAGTTAACTAAATAACCCACAAAAGTGCATGAATTATCTGACATTACCCACCACTCATTCAAAATTTCAACTATTACCTGTTTCCAATAGAAGCAATAGAACTAATATTTATTTAGAATAACTGGAATTAGAGTAAAAAACGGTTAACCATAATGATTTTAGTTACGAATGTGTCATGTACCGATTCCGTTTCTACAATTCCAAGAATCGAGTAGTACCGGGATCGAAAGATTCCAGCGTCTTGTGCATCGATTCTTTGTTATTAAATCTTTTTTATGTTAGTGTTCTCGTTTTATCTTCACAGCAGTGAAGCCATACGAACGCAGATACAGAAAGGAGCAGAACAGAAAACTATAGTCTGTCTCAAATGTCACTTACATCTGACAATAAACCTTTTCTTCCCCATTATAAACAGTTTAACTTTTAAGAGTAGATTTATCATCAAGAAACACGTGCCAGATATTTAATATATTCAGTAATAATTGTAGTATAAATAATCATTCGTCAATAATATTAAGAAATTTGACACGGGTTATAAAGTGTGTTGCCGGCCGCGGTGGTCTAGCGGTTCTGGCGCTGCAGTCCGGAACCGCGGGACTGCTACGGTCGCAGGTTCGAATCCTGCCTCGGGCATGGGTGTGTGTGATGTCCTTAGGTTAGTTAGGTTTAAGTAGTTCTAAGTTCTAGGGGACTTATGACCTAAGATGTTGAGCCCATAGTGCTCAGAGCCATTTGAACCATTTTTTATAAAGTGTGTTACGTTACAAAACGATGACCGAAGGACAATGTTCTTTATACCAGCTTACCACTATACAGCTGTTCAACGCAGTATACGTGTGGTGTGTGTGTGTGTGTGTGTGTGTGTGTGGGCGCACGTGATAGACAGAGAGAGAGAGAGAGAGAGACGGAGAGTGAAGAGTGTAAGTGGTAAAAATAAAAAGGACATTATAAATGATAAACAGCTGTAAGCAAAACGCGCCCTCCCTTGGTACAGCGAGTTGGAATGCTAGTAAAATAAATGAGGGTTCTCTCTTCTTTCCTTTCGTCGTAAAGGCGGGTGTAAACGTTCACTAACTTTTAATACCGGGAGTATCATCCCATTCCATTATTTCAATTGCTAAATTACACATTCTAACAGTAAAAACTTTAAAAAGTACTTTTTTACATAAATGCTCAGATTTTTGGCAATTAAAACTGCTTTGGTAAAATTCCCGGGCAAAAGCCCATTTAGAAATGTCCTCCCCACTGGGCATTTGCCCGGTCCACACCGCTATCCATGTAACACAATTTCTCCATGAACACGTCAGGTAGTCAAGTAATGTAACTGTCCCTTATTATATTGTTTCTCCAATACACATATGGGAAGGTTGCTGTGTTCGTTGTACGAATATCGTGTTCCAAGTTTCTCTGTCCTTTCCAGCCATACGCAAAGTGGAGCATCAAAGTGCATCAGTAATTATAAAAAAATATTAATGTGTGTTCATCCTCGCTGTAACTGAAAAATCTAACAATAATTTTCCCGTTTTTATCTATTTTGTGATTTTATTAGATGACCTACTTCCTATTCCTGCGTGACTGGGTCATTAATTGATACAAATAGGAAGCGGGACAGTTGCATAGTGACATAAGTGAGTGTTTTCATCGTCTGGAACTCCTGTTGCCGAAGGAGAAGAAAATCATGGTTCAGTTATAAAAGTAAAAAAAAAAATTATGTCTTGTTAATGCAGCACTTTAGTCATTATTTTATGAATTCGTTATGACTATCCTTCTAGGTGGGAACAGTTACTGGTTACTGTAAACGAACAATTCCATTGAGGAATATTTGGGCAACACGTTGTTTGCAGCCTTGACACTGTAACTTCCCCACAAAATATGATAAATGAAAATGGAGCCAAGTGTGACCTCCGCACAAAAATTGTTAAATAAAAATGAGCGAAGTGTAGCCTGCCCAAAGAATAATAATTAAATGAATTTTAAATATTATGACCTCTGAACAAAATTGTCTCCCATTTATAGCGTGTGTGCAGAAATGCATTCACATTTAATGTTACCACAAAATTCTTTTCTCATTTTATGTCAAGTTCGAAACAGAAAAATTCCTAAACACCAAAAATAATAAAAAAGTTTTGTAACCTGATGAATTTTATGAGGACAGCAGCGCTGCCCTTCGGCCCTGTATTCTGAATAAAAAAAGCAAAAATTGTTACCTCAATAAAACTGCAATTATATCTGCTCTTAATTAGTCATTTTTCGACACAGCTTCGTGCAATGCTGCCCTATTTTTTTTTTTATCCTTGGAAGCAATGATAATGCATTGGAAATTGAAATGAATGCTTTTCTTTAAAAGAGTTACTTTGTATTATAAAAATTATTATTGGGGCATTTTTTTGAACAAATTAAATTACAATTAACATACATTATTAAATATGCGCAATGATGCTTCTTTACCATCTACAACAATACTCATTCTCCAGAATCCTGACCAGAGTCGCGAGCAGAGCACACAGCCGACGCATGCCGACTCCCGCAGACTATTACTGTCCACTCGCTACTAAAGCCGACCGACTACTACTGTCGACTCGCGCAGACAAGCGCAGACTCGCAACAAACAATAACTAACGATAAACTACTCTCTGGTCAGAGATTCTGTCATGCCTCGCCCATCGCCGGCAAAGCATACGTCTTACAACACATGTTACAAAGTAGGATTGCAGATATTTTTAAAAATATCGGGAGTCCATCATCTAGATATTTAAAAGGTATTCTTATTTTCTCTCTACACAGGGTGACCCATTTATCTTGACCATCCTAAATAACTATTCGTCCAGATGCAAATTATAAAATGTTCCAAGCTGATGTTCTTTAGCCGTCAGGAGGACATCAATCAGCATGATTACCTTCGTTGTAGCTTTGTTTTTTACTGAGATATAAACAGCGGTATTATTTTTTAAATGGCACCCTGTATTTTTTATTCGGGAATTCGTTTCCTCTTCTAAAGATGTATTCAAAAATGTATCACAGTGTACCATTCACTGAAACACAACGTTATTAATTACATGACACAACTTTGAGCCCGGAATCCCAAACTCGTCCACTTGCTGAAGTTGTCAGAAAAAAAATGAAAACCAAGTAAAAACATAACACAAAATTGACTTGGAGACTCCTGTACCATTGCCCGGGAACAGAAAATTCAAAAGTGCTCAAAGTGGTGACCCTGGACACCGATACACTGGTACACTCGTTGATGAAAGAATTATTTACTGCTTCCAGTGTTGCCTGCTGAAGAGAATTACAAGTAAGCACGTTACGTTCCTGCATGTCCTCTGGAGTTGTTGGAATATCGCGATAGACAACGTCTTTCTTGCATCCCCAAAGAGAAGAGTCCAGAGGATTTAAATCAGGAGACCTATCAGGCCAATCCATCTGGCGGGATACCTTCCGTTCTGACACTGGACTCGC
Source organism: Schistocerca nitens (assembly GCF_023898315.1). NCBI lineage: Eukaryota > Metazoa > Arthropoda > Insecta > Orthoptera > Acrididae > Schistocerca > Schistocerca nitens. The sequence goes on from NC_064623.1 coordinate 124,847,275, forward strand.
ATTCGGGAGGACGACGGTTCAATCCCGCGTCCGGCCATCCTGATTTAGGTTTTCCGTGATTTCCCTAAATCGCTCCAGGTAAATGCCGGGATGGTTCCTTTCAAAGGGCACGGCCGACTTCATTCCCCGTCCTTCCCTAATCCGATGAGACCGATGACCTCGCTGTCTGGTGTCCTTCCCCGAAACAACCAACCAAGCAACCAACCAACCTTCCGTTCTGAACACAACGTGCGTGCAGGGCATTATGTGCTGAACATCCATTGTGTTGATACCACATAAGCATTCTGGTTCTTAGCGCCACTTCACTCAGAAGAGGAGGAAGAATTCGTCTGAGGAATTTGGCATACGCTGTGCTGTTTAGACTACCATTGATGAAATAAGGGCCAATAATTGTAGTACCAAGCATCCAACACCAGGCGTTAAGTCTCCAATGACGCTGATGTTCCACTTGTCTAAGCCATCGTGGGTTGTCGCTGGACCAAAAATGCGTGTTCCTTGTATTTACCTGTCCTTTGCTTGAGAAGGAACATTCGTCGGTAAATACAACATTGGAAAAGAAGATCGGGTTGGCGAGGATTTGCTGCTGTGCCCACTGACAGAACTGTACACGAGTCTAGAAATCATTCCCATGCAATTCTTGATGTAGGCGTACATGGTATGGATGGAACCTGTGACGTGTAAGAATACGATGTACACGGGTTTTAGCAATGCTAATTTCGTGTTCAAGCAGTCGAGTGCTCACATGTGGGTTCATAGCAACGGAAGCGCGAACAGTAACTTCGGCAGCTTCGTCTGTGCGAGTGCTACGAAGATTCCATTGTCGTGGGTTGAAACTTTCCGTTTCCTGAAGCGTCGCAACAAGACGAGAAAACATCCGTCGGGAAGGTGGGTTGTTGTCAGGATATCGGTCTCTGTGCAGTTATGCTGCCTGCGTAGCATTTCGCCTAACTTCAACAACAGCAACAACAACAACAATAAAAGAAACTATATGACGATGTAGTTTGTAGGAAGGACAGCCTTTACTGTGTGCCTACTCCACGCAACAGTACTTTACAGGAGTAAAGTACTATACTAGATCTACTCATACATAAGAAAACAGAATTGCAATTACTGTTCTGCTATCTCACATTCCCCACAGATGAGTAGCATTTCTACTTTCTCTTCACTGGTGTACATTCTACTCACACAGCTCTTCAACTGACGATGGTTGACGGTATGACGGGTGTGCATTCTCCCTCTGTCAACGTCAGCACGTGGATGTGTTCCATTACCCCGAGTACCTGCATTAACAAGGGGAGGCCGCCAATTGTGAAATTCATATTCGATTCATACTGCGCATAATAAAAGCTCATGGCCAGAGGTGTAATGTGGCAAAGCACCAAGATGCACTTCTCAGCCGTTGTCGAGAAAATCGACAGTTAAAAGAAACCGTTGCGGTGAAATACTCTCTACGATTAACAATTTCCTACAGCGGCGTGGCGCAGCGATAAGCGCTCGGGTTCGTAATCCGAAGGTCGCCGGATCGAATCTTGCGCCATGCAACACTTTTTTTAGGATTTTTTTTTTTTTTGTAATTCAAATATATATAATTCCCGGCAATCAGTTGCAACAATTATTCATATAATAAGTTGTTGAAAGTCGTTTGTCGTGGAAAACTGGCGACTTCGAACATCATTATCTTTTCCGCAAACAAAGTTGTACTTCACAAATGTTATTAATTGTCTTCATAATGTTAACCACGTATAGTTAACGGAAGACGTAGAAACGGTATTCCGAAACGAATACGTATAGCGTAAGTCAAACGTTCGAATTAGAATAGAGACCCCGCGAACACAAATTTGCTGCGGCAGGTATGAAATATAAACTCCGTTACTCGCTCGTTACACTTGAAGGACAGATGTTGAATGGGCCGAAACGAGCCGCCGCATAACAGCGTAGTTGCCTGCTAACTTCTAAAGAAGGTAGATGCGGGCCTTAGTGCAACTTATAACATCGTCGAAAATCAGTGCGGACGGGAGAGCTTTGGTACACCCTGTTAAAAAAACGGAAAAATGGAGGCGGTACAATTGGAGAGCGATCCGCCTTCACCAACATGCATAAGCAATTCATTAATAGTTTATATATATATATATATATATATATATATATATATATATATATATATATATATATATATATATATATATATAAACTAATAATAAAAAAAACTGCATGGCGCGAGATTCGATCCGGCGACCTTCGAATTACGAGCCCCAGCGCTTACCGCTGCGCCACGACGCTGTAGAAAACTATTAATCGTAGAGAATATTTCACCGCAACGGTTTCTTTTAACTGTCGATTTTCTCGATAGCGGCTGAGATGTGCATCTTGGTGCTTTGCCACATTACACCTCTGGCCATTAGCTTTTATTATGCGCAGTATGAATCGAATCTGAATTTCACAATTGGCGGCCTCCCCTTGTAAGTGATGGGAACGTCAACGTCAATATTGTGTTATGTAATTAATAACGTTGTGTTTCAGTGAATGGTACACTGTGATATATTTCTGAATATATCTTTAGGGGAGGAAACGAATTCCCGAATAAAAAATACAGGGTGCCATTTAAAAAATAATACTGCTGTTTATATCTCAGTAAAAAACAATGCTACAGCGAAGGCAATCATGCTGATTGATGTTCCCCTGACGGCTAAAGAACATCTGCTTTGAACATTTTGTAATTTGCATCTGGACAAACAGTTATTTAGGGTGGTCAAGACAAATAGGACACCCTGTATATCGAGAAAACGTATCGATATTTGGCGGAGAAAACATCGACGTACCTACATATAAAAATATCTGCTGCATATTGTAAATATACTGCGGATTTTAGAGCCGTATATTTAAGTATTGTGTTATTAGATATTCTGTACATCAACAAGCTAACAGCCTGCCTATCGCCCTTAGAGCAAGAACTAAAAGGAAATCGATGCACGTTCACGCTTGGCGATAACCACCCTGCTAACAATGGTAGCTGCTTCTAAGTGGCACAATAAACGGTGTCCAATCGATCCGTCGTTCGGTTTCGTCAAATATCGCATTTGTCCGGAAAAGTTCATTTCGACTACCCTGTCTTTTCATTTGTGCCAACACCAGCGACGTAGAAGCCGTAGCGTCAAAATTGCGTGGTGGAGTGAAATGTTGCAGTTTCTCTTGGTAGTGCCACCCGATTACGTGAGCCAGCATTTCCCCTCACACGTCTCCGTCCACCGTGGAGACCAATCTTGTCATTTAGATTCGTGTTCATCATTTTCAGCATCTGTTTTAGAGATTCTCAATGTGAAGAAATAGCACACTAGTTGCGTTAAAAATCGTTTTTTCACATCGGAAATCTTGTGATTCAATTCACACTGCTACCTCCCACTGCAGTCGGACTTATTTCCGTACCAGGTATAGTTAATTCACGCAGTCAAAGAGAAAGACTGGACGTGATGAAGGCTCAAAACTTAGTGAGACTCCTTAACACAGTGAAAGTGAAATTATGTTCTACTACAATTTCTAAAGAGCAACTTCAAATATTTAACGAAAAATATGAAAAAACTGTGACTTAAAATAAAAATATTGGCACTCGATATTACCATTTTGATATCAAGATACCTATAAATCGTGGGGGAATATATCGCCGATATGTATCGATATTTTTCGGAAAAATTTCGATATTTTGTCCGCAGCCCTTCTACAAAGATGATGCAAATCAACACGCACCTGTAACGCGCCGCACTTTGATTAACTGTTCCGAGCCGCATGCGCCATCTGTCCACAAGAAACTGGACCGTCAGTTGGTAGATCCGTGTAATATGTTGTGTGTGACGCGGCGAAGATGGCCTGAAAAACGACTGAATTCGTTGAAGAATATTACAATTCACTTGAGTTTGGGACGGCAGGAGAAGTAACTTCAGGGATAAAGATGAACGATTAACACTTGGCGTATCGCTAAAAAATATGGTAGTAGCGTTTCTGAAACAAAGAAGATGCGGACTGCATTCCATCTTGAACGTACACGCTAAGATAAAAAAAAAGGGAGCACAACGAAGGAGGTATCTGAATGGACGGAAATCGATAGATATGATGTACATGTACAGAAAAACAAATGACTACAATTTCAGAAGAATTGGATGATTTATTCAAGAGAAAGAGCTTTACAAATTGAGCAAGTCACTAGCACTTTGGTCCACCTTCGGCTCTTATGCAAGCAGTTATTCAGCTTGGCATTGATTGGGACAACTGTTGGTTGTGCTACTGGAGGATATCGTGCCAAATTCAATTGGAGCTTCACCTCGTCAAGATCCCGAGGTGGTTGGAAGGCCCTGCCCATAATGCCCGAAACGCTCTCGATTGGGGAGAGATCCGGCGACCTAAATGGCCAAGGTAGCGTTTAGGAAGCACGAAGGCAAGCAGTAGAAACTCTCGTCATGTGCGGTTGGGCATTAGCTTGCTTAAATGTGAGTCCAGGATGGGCTGCCATGATGGGCAACAAAACGGGACGCATAATATCGTCGATGTACCGCTGTGCTGTGAGGGTGACGCGAACAACCAAAGGGTCCCTGCTATGGAAAGATACGCCGCTGCGCACCAGTCCAGGTTGTCGGGCAGCATGGCGAGCAACAGTCAGGTTGGTATTCTACCACTGTCCGGAGTGTCTCGAGAAGCGTCGTCTTTAATATAAAACTTCGACATCCGAAGAAAAGTCGTACAAGCCTTCAGAAAGGAAAAGGGACCTGTACCATACACACGTAAAAGTGTAGAATTCTAAGCGACTGTACAAAACCACAGAGACCACGTATTACAGCACTACATATTTTTGAAAAGTATTCTCAAAATACTTGGTTCAGATATCCAGAAGATAATATCTCAGTGAAGAGTCACTGTTACCTATAGCTAAATATCTCTGTCACTAAAGGCATCAGCTGGAATTGCCTCACGGTCTTTGTATCAGTTTCCGTACTACAGATATGGTCTCACACAGTAACTGACTAAAATATTCTAAAATATTTGTTTAAAAATTTTTAACAAATCATCGTTGTCATCCACCTGCACCATTTCTTACGATATTTACACTACTGGCCATTAAAATTGCTACACCACGAAGATGACGTGCAACAAACGTGAAATTTAACCGACAGGAAGAAGATGCTGTGATATGCAAATGATTAGCTTTTCAGAGCATTCACACAAGGATGGCGCCGGTGGTGACACCTACAACGTGCTGACACGAGGAAAGTTACCAAACGATTTCTCATACACAAACAGCAGTTGACCGGCGTTGCCTGGTGAAACGTTGTTGTGATGCCTCGTGTAAGGAGGAGAAATGCGTACCATCACGTTTCCGACTTTGATAAAGGTCGGATTGTAGCCTATCGCGATTGCGGTTTATCGTATCGCGACATTGCTGCTTGCGTTGGTCGAGATCCAATGACCGTTAGCAGAATATTGAATTGGTGGGTTCAGAAGCGTAATACGGAACGCCGAGCTGGATCCCAACGGCCAGTCGAGTTGACAGGCATCTTATCCGCATTACTGTAACGGATCGTGCAGCCACGTCACGATCCCTGAGTCAACAGATGGGGACGTTTGCAAGACAACAACCATCTGCACGAACAGTTCGACGAAGTTTGCGGCAGCATGGACTATCAGCTCGGAGACCATGGTTGCGGTTACCCTTGACGCTGCATCACAGACAGGAGCGCCTGGGATGGTGTACTCAGCGACGAACCTGGGTGCACGAGTGGCAAAACGTCATTTTTTCGGATGAATCCAGGTTCTGTTTACAGCATCATGATGGTCGCATCCGTGTTTGGCGTCATCGCGGTGAACGCACATTGGAAGCGTGTATTCGTCATCCCCATACTGGCATATCTCCCGGCGTGATGGTATGGGGTGTCATTGGTTACACGTCTCGGTCACCTCTTGTTCGCATTGACGGCACTTTGAACAGTGGACGTTACATTTCAGATTTGTTACGACCCGTGGCTATACCCTTCATTCGATCCTTGCGAAACCCTACATTTCAGCAGGATAATGCACTATCGCTTGTTGTAGTTCCTGGACAGGCCTTTCTGGATACAGAAAATGTTGGACTGCTGCCCTGGCCAGCACATTCTCCAGATCTCTCACCAATTGAAAACGTCTGGCCAATGGTGGCCGAGCAACTGGCTGGTCACAATACGCCTGTCTCTACTCTTGATGAACTGTGGTATCGTGTTGAAGCTGCATGGGCAGCTGTACCTGCACACGCCATCCAACCTCAATGGCCAGGCGTATCATGGCCGTTATTATGGCCAGAGGTGGTTGTTCTGAGTAGTGATTTCTCAGGATCTATGCACCCAAATTTCGTGAAAATGTAATCACATGTCAGTTCTAGTATAATATATTTGTCCAATAAATACGCGTTTATCATTTGCATTTCTTCTTGGTGTAGCAATTTTAATGGCTAGTAGTGTAATTACCTGTAACAAATAATTTTCCACCGTCTTGGTGTTCTTCTTTGTCTAATCCTTCTGTTACTCAAGGTTATGACGAATAAAGTAATTGCTGGTACCATTTTCAAGGGCGTGATGCATTTTTCTGATGCTGCTTCAATGAGATTGCCTGAGACTTCCTGGCAGATTAAAACTGTGTGCCGGACCGAGACTGGAACTCGGGACCTTGCCTTTCACGGGCAAGTGGTCTACCGTCTGAGCTATCCAAGCACGACTCACGCCCCGTCCTCACAGGTTTACTTCCACCAGTACCTCGCCTCCTACCTTCCAAACTTTACAGAAGCTCTCCTGCGAACCTTGCAGAACTAGCACTCCTTTCAGGAGTGCTTGGGTAGCTCAGTTGGAAGAGCACTTGTCCGCGAAAGGCAAAGGCCCCGAGTTCGAGTCTCGGTCCGGCACACAGTTTTAATCTGCCAGGATGTTTCATATCAGCGCACACTCCGCTGCAGAGTGAAAATCTCATTCTGGAGATTGCCTGAGGCTTGTGCAGAAACCGTGGCAACAACTATTGAATGACGACAGGTAACACGTTTTGTGGGTAACAGCAACTTTGTAGCAGGTTTTTCGTCGTATCAGGAGGGGATAATATTTAGAAGTAGAATATGTTGTCTGAAATTTGCGTACTTCCAGTACCGCAAGAAAAGGAATTGCAGGAAATAGTAGACATCATGAAAGCTGAAGGAAAGAGTTATGGGATTAAACTAAATACAAAGCAAATGAAAAAGGTACTAGGGTGAGGTGGTACAGTGAGTGTTGAATGTAGGGACACTAGAATATGTGCAGAGGTTTAAATATCTGTGAAGTCGCGTAGAAAGTGACGGGAAGAGCAGCACAGAAGTCAAAACCAGGAGAGCAAAAGGTGAAAGAGGCAGTTTTCTGTTGTAATATGGAGAAAGATTTGAGAAAAAGGCTTTATAAAGAGTTTTGTGTGGAGTGTCCTTCGCTATGGTACTGTAAGACAAGTCTGGGGGCTTATGAGCTGCTGCCGTGGTGCAGAACAGAAATACGAAGTCGGATGGAGACAATGAAAAGTTGGTGTGTTAGGAGGATATGGGGAAGAAGGAGACAGACGTATCAGATCCGGTGCGAGATGGGGGCAGAAAGGATCTGCCAAATAACAGGAAACTGAGATGGAGACTCAGGTCTCACAGCAAAACATGGCAACTCGAGACAACATGTAACACGAGGGAATTCCACCGAGGCAACACTAGGCCAGAAGTTTCATGCCGCATGTCGTCTGGTGTGACGAAGTTTTGGTGTGTGCCGTGAAACCGTGGTACGAAGTTACTATGCCCAGAAAATGTGTTACCTGACGTTGCACGCTACAAGTTGCATGTGTTTGTATCATGCACACAAGTCCATTCCACTGAATCAACGTCAGAATAATGCATTACGCCTTTCGGGGTAGCAGCAGGTACTTCTTGATCGGAATTCAAGTACAAATCCAAAATGGACAAGGTTTCTACCATTGAAGTTTTTTATCATAATGTTTGATATCAATTTAACAAATTTAATAATTTGTAGGTAATTAGTTTTTAATAATTATTTAATAATTAGATATGTGATAAATGTTCAATGTGTCCACCGTTGGCTGCACGGCAAACATCGACGCGGTAGTGGTTGGTGAAGGCGGGACGTAAACAGCTTCCTTCACATAACCCCATAAGAAATAGTCGCTGGGTGTAAGGAGATCTTGGTGGCCGTAAGTGCAGAGCCAGGTTCCCTGCGACCGATCCAGCGCTGAGGAAGGGAATTCAAAAAGCCTCGTACATCACGGTGCCAATGGGGGGGGGGGGGGAGTTCCATCATGTTGGAAAATGAGGTCCTGGAAATCTTCCATAGCTTAAGGGAACAGCCATTATTCCAACATGTCCAGGTACGTGATTTCCGGTGCAGTTCTTTCCGCAAAGAAAAATGGTGCATAAAACTTTGAACGGGATACGGCACAGAACACGTTGATCTTCGGTGAGTCTCTTTCCAGTTGCAATGGTGAATGTGGATTTTCCATTTGCGAACATTGTGTCTGTTTACTTTCCACTAAGGTGGAACGTAGCTTCATCGCTTAAAATTACACGCTGTAGAAAAGCGTCATCCTCCATCTTTGCTATCACATAACCGCAAAATGCGAGACGCTTCTCTTTATCGTTGGTATTGAGAGCCTGCAATTGGTAGGTCTTGTACATCAAAAGCCATCTCAGAACTTTTCATACAGTTGGTTGCGGTATTCCAAGCTCTCGACTGGCTCTATTGGTAGACTTACTGGGACTGCGCACAATACTTTCTTGAATCCGTCGGTCCGCCTTTAACAAAACAAAATTTTGTTTTTTAACCCAAAAGTGTTTCACTGCAGTTGCAGCATCATTAGTGCGCTTTTAATTTATGGCTGTTAAAGATAAAGAATGTTCAAATGGTTCAAATGGCTCTGAGCACTATAGGACTTAACATCTGAGGTCATCAGTTCCCTAGAACTTAGAACTACTTAAACCTAACTAACCTAAGGACGTCGCACACATCCATGCCCGAGGCAGGATTCGAACCTGCGACCCTAGCGGTCGCGCGGTTCCAGACTGAAGCGCCTAGAACCGCTAGGCAACAGCGGCCGGCCTAAAGAATGTTCTTTACTGTTTGCACACATGTAAATATTATTTTTTAAAATCGTAATTATAGATTTTTGAAGAAACACATAAAATTATGAATTCATACCTTTTTACCATGTGGTGTGGTTTTCCTGGTGTATTATGTTTTACGTCAGGAAAACCACAGCCTATGGTAAAAAGGTATGAATTCATAATTTTATGCGTATTATCTTTTACATCAGGAAAACCACACCATGTGGTAAAAGGGATGAATTCATAATTTTATGTGTTTCTTCAAAAACTTATAATTACGATTTAAAAACTGATATTTACACGTATACAAACAGTAAAGAACATTCTTTATGTTTAACAGACATAAAATAAATGCCCACTGATGATGCTACAACTGCAGTGAAATATGTTTGCGATAAAAAACAGAAGTGTGTTTTGTTGAGGGCGGACCCCGTCCAAAAACATATGTATTGTTAAAGCAACGACGACAGTATGCCATCTTAGGCAATTTATAACACTTGTAAGTAAGTATTACAAATATGGATTCTTATACGGTTATATCGCTTGTTATGTATTTCATTGTTATTGTCTAACCTGCTTTCAGAAAACACTTGATTATGGCACTTTGAAGCCGAAGTCATGATTGTGTAAGTGTAAATGTAACACTGTAAACAAACAACAGTCTAATGGGGGTACTCACTTCAAAGATGGACAAAAGAGCTTCAACCCCAAGGTCATTGCTATTCACCGACTTTACAGCTCACGCGAACTTCTGAGCTGTGGCCTTTCTTCCGCATGTGTCGACACGTCGCCGTATGAAGCCTGGCCGAGCGCGAGGATGACGTCCCAGGACACGCTTTCGCACCATTACAGAGAAAGGTTGTACGCGTCTTTGAGCTGAATTTCAAACCTTTGCTTCGTAATAGAAGAATATAAGACAATCAGGGGGGTTTTGACGGCGTGATCCTTTAATTTTTTGCGCGCGTTCTAGTATACTGCACGCCTACTGATGTGGTGGGTTTTTGTGTCCCCAGTCTGAAAGCTACGCGAAGAATAAACCATATTTTATGTGACTGTAGCAGTACCCTTGTTGTTCTGTAAAATTACATCATCGATTGCAAAGGAACAGCGAAAGCGGCCGGTAAACGACAGAGAAGCTACAAATCTCCGACAAGCGTAAACACAATCGTCTTTACATACAAATGATTCTGTTTGTCTGTCGCATCTCCTTGCCTACCACGAGCATACGGCAGATTACGTTTTCCTGGGCGTAGGGATAAATCCAGGATTTTGTTTTTTTCTCATACCTCGTAAATAGTAGTAAATCGTTAAAAGTGGACACCCAACTTCAGATACACGTTGCCTATCTAACGGCTTTCAGGGGCAAAAAGTAATTTTGTCTTACGTGTCTCACACAATAACTGAACGAATGTTGTTGTGGTCTTCAGTCCAGAGGCTGGTTTGATGCATCTCTCCATGAGACTCTATCCTGTGGAAGGTTCTTCAGCTCCAAGTAACTAGTGCAACGTACATCCTTCTGAATCTGCTTAGAGTATTCATCTCTTGGTCTCCCTCTACGATTTTTACCCTCCACGCTGCGCTCCAATACTAACTTGGTGATCCATTGATGCCTCAAAACGTGTCGTACCAACCGATCCCTTCTTCTAGTGAAGTTGTGCCACATATTCCTCTCCTCCCCAATTCTATTCAGTACCTCCTCATTAGTTACGTGATCTACCCATCCGATATTCAGCATTCTTCTGTAGCACCACATTTCGAAAGCTTCTGTTCTCTTCTTATCTAAACTATTTATCTTCCATGTTTCACATACGTACATGGCTAAACTCCTTACAAATACTTTTAGAAAATACTTCCTGACACTTGAACCTATATTCGATGTTAGCAAATTTCTCTTCCTCAGAAACGCTTTCCTTGCCATAGCCTGTCTACATTTTAAATACTCTCTACTCCATCATCAGTTATTTTGCTCCCCAAATAGGAAAACTCATCTACCAATTTAAGTGTCTCATTTTCTAATTTAATTTCACCTGATTTAATTAGACTACATTAGATTATCTTTGTTTTGCTTTTGTTGATGTTCATCTTATATCCTCCTTTAAAGACTCTGTCTATTCAACTGCTCTTCCAGGTCTGAACGAATAAAAATCAAAAATGGGATCATAATGCGCTCATTAAGTGGTGTAAACCTACGTTAAATGTTCAGTACAGCTACTTAGCAACTGTGTATATTTAATGAGGCAACCTAGCCCACAGTGCACAAATTACCCGGCCTGTATTCAGCCAGAATTTGAGAAAGAAACCACTTAGCGACTTATAACAAGCGTTATGCATAAATCCAAACCCTACAGAAATTTATTCTCGCTAACATGCCTCATAAAATGTTGAAAGGAAAAAAAAGTTTATAGCTTATCACACTTTCGGTGTCCATGCAGTAAAACTTCATCAGACATGACGTTTTAATTTATTTCTTCTTAAATACTGTTTCGAAACATATTTTGCACACAGCATCCACGTATACCATTGAATATATCCCATAAATTATATCATTGTGCGACCATAGTTCAGGAGACGTGACGTCATAGACATTGAGATGCGTGAAAAAGTAGCTTATCTTAAAACATAGTGACTTCCAACGAAGTTTAAAGATAATTTCAACTTTTTCTAAAGTTTTTGGTTGTTACTTTTCCATTAGTCTACGGTTAAATAATCTGTAGGTAATAAAACTTTAACATTAAGGTTTCTATGTCTTCAATCCTAAATCTTGTGTGCGCCTAACGTCAAATATTTAACACATTATTTCATTTGTGAAGTAATCAGAAGTGTGAAGCTCTTTTATACATGGGAGTTCTGTTCTTTACAACAGGGTTTCCTAAACTGTGTTGCTCGGAACATAGGTGTTCTCGGGTAAGTGGATAACTGCTCAACAAAAAGTATTAACAACAAGAACTTTTTCCGAGATTTTTCCTTACTTTCTTAAAAAGGTTTATTGTGATTTCTATTGCTGCTGACGACCTAGCACCAGCTTATCAAGCAGGAAACATGGAAGTATGCGAAAGAGCTTTGACCTCAGATTTGAACATAATGGTTGATTACTTCAAGAACAGGAGACTGATCCTAAACCCATAAAAGAAAAAAAAATTACGATCTGAATAACTTTGAGGCCCATTATAAATTATATTCGGTATCTGAGGACGTTCCTCTGGAATATAACGCATACCTGAAATACTTCAGGGTCATTTTGTACTGGGCCCTTAATATTAAGAACCACTGAGAAAATACAGCAAGAAAGGCAAACACGGGAAATTATATCATTAGAAAACCAACTGGGTCAGTATGAAATGTAAATGCAGACACGTTTCGTTCTGCCATGTTGGTATTTGATTAATATACAGCAGAGTATTGTGCACCAGTATGGAAATCAGTGCACATGAACGCAAACTTGGTGTTAAACTAAATCATATAGTGAGAATAATTTCTGCTAATAGTGAGTCAACACCACGTCCATAGCTGCCTGTACAGGGTGTACATAAATTCCTGGATCACTTTCAATTATTTATTACACAAGAGCCAAATATTGTACGGATACCATACATATATCATTTTCATGGATACCTCCACAGCGATGCCATGCTTGAATTGAGGTTTATGGCCGTCAGTTGTAGCACATTTTGTAAGGTACAGTACAAATGGTACGTTAGTTGTGTCAATGATGATATTTGCAGTTAACTGTAACTAATGTTAATAAAAAAGTGCAGTCTTCTGTCGGTGTTGGTGCCGTTCTTGCAGGATCTTTCTCCAGTCGCAACGATGTCGGAGATTTGATGTTATACCGGACTCCTGATATTCACGGTACACTCGTGAAATGGTCGTACGAGAAAATCCCCACTTAATCGCTACCTCGGAGATGCTGTGACCCATCGCTCGTGTGGCAACTATAACACGAAGTTGAAACTCACTCAGATCTTGATAACCTGTCATTGTAGCAACAGTAACCGATCTAACAACTGCGCCAGATAATTGTAGTCTTATACAGTTGTTGCCAACCGCAGCTGGTTTACCAGTTTCTTTGACGCTTCAATGTATGAACCATAATAAACACTGACTCCGACCCATAAAAGTACATTTAGTACTATATCTTACTATGTTCCATTTAAACCCGAAAATGATATGAAAATTCAGTTGAGTTAACGAATAACTTCTACTAGTATGTCTCTGAGATCGTTGTATAGCATTATGTAGCGTTCCTCTACTGGCAGTTTGCTGTACAGCCCATCAACGTGTCCAGAATCTGGTTCGCGATTTTCTCGGCTCTTCTTTGACGACGGCTAACAGAGTTAATACAGCCGTTTTACGCGTGTCTGTTTCTGTAGGGGCAACGGCCTTGCCGCAGTGGCTACACCGGTTCCCGTGAGATCACCGAAGTTAAGCGCTGTCGGGCGTGGTCGGCACTTGGATGGGTGACCATCCAGGCTGCCATGCGCTGTTGCCATTTTTCGAGGTGCACTCAGCCTCGTAATGCCAATTGAGGAGCTACTCGACCGAATAGTAGCGGCTTCGGTCAAGAATACCATCATAACGACCAGGAGAGCGGTGTGCTGACCCCACGCCCCTCTTATCCGCATCCTCCACTGAGGATGACACGGCGGTCGGATGGTCCCGGTAGGCCACGCGTGGCCTGAAGACGGAGCGCTTTCTGTTTCTGTAGAGAAACTGTGCTGTCTGCGAGTAGAGCCGACAAAGGCCGCTGGAGAGCGCTGTCGCGTTAGCCACCTCGTCCCGACTATTGTGCCGACAGCGCCGTCTCTCGTGAGGTCGGATATCCCATCCGTGTGCACTACAACCTTAAGTGACTCGCCCCGCGACTTTGAGGCTCGTGGAGAGCGGTGTGCTGACCCCGCGCCCCTTTTATCTGCATCATCCACTGAGGATGACACAGCGGTCGGATGGTCCCGGTAGGCCACTCGTAGCCTGAAGACGGAGCGCTTTCTGCTTCCATAGAGAAACTGTGCTGTCTGCGAGTAGAGCCGACAAAGGCCGCTGGAGAGCGCTGTCGCGTTAGCCACCTCGTCCCGGCTATTGTGCTGACAGCGCCGTCTCTTGTGAGGTCGGATATCCCATCTGTGTGCACGACAACCTCAAGTGACTCGCCCCGCGACTTTGAGGCTAGTAGACGAGATTCCGGTCGCATGTATTGCGCGCCACCTGTTGTGCGCCTACCGACCAGCTTCACCGCGGCGTCATATCGGCGTTCCGCGTCTCGTCACGGCCGGTGCAATGGAGGCTGATGGATTAGCTGTCAGGAGGGAGACGGTGGGGCATCCATAGGCCGGCGAACCCCGCCCTCCTTCTGGCCAGGGCTGGCCGTCACGTGCAGGCGGCCAGGTACGGTCTCTCTGTTCGAAAATTTAATGCACCAGACGAGCAGGTGATCAATCTTACCAGAGGCTGAGGCGTAGGGGGCCACAGGATACGCGTAGAAAACATCGGAAACTAGTGATGGGGTAACATTCTGCGTAACGTTCCTTTCTTAATTCCTATGCTGACAGAAATGGAAGGAGTTACACCATGAAGCACCAGTCCACAACTTTGTGAAGATGCTCATCACATAATTGGTTGGTTCAAATGGCTCTGAGCACTATGGTACTTAACTTCTGAGGTCATCAGTCCCTAGAACTTAGAACTACTTAAACCTAACTAACCTAAGAACGTCACACACATCCATGCCCGAGGCAGGATTCGAACCTGCGACCGTAGCGGTCGCGCAGTTCCAAACTGTAGCGCCTAGAACCTCTCGGCCACTAAAGCTGGCAATTGGTATTAAATACTAAAATTTTCATCCTGTTTGAAACTGATGGCTATAATCATCCACTCCTACATTCAAACTCCGAGGGCCACCGTACAGTGAGTGGGGAAGGTACCTACCTTCCTGCTGCACTCGCAAATAGACCGAAGGGAAAAACGACTGTCTGTGTGCCTCTGTATGAGCCCTTCATTCTCGTATCTTATCTTCGTGGTCCTTTCGCTAAATGTATGTTGGCGGTAATAGAATAATTCTGCCATTAGCATCAAATTGCCCGTTTCTAAATTTTGTCTGCAGTGTTCCTCGAAAAGAACATTGCCTTCCCTCCAGGGATTCCCATTTGAGTTCCCAAATCATCTCCGTAAAAAAGCATCTCGAATCGACCGGTAACAAATTTAGCTGCCTGCTTCTGAATTGCTTCGATGGTTTCTTTTGATCTGCCCTGGTATGGGTCCCAAACACTCGAGCAGTACTCAAGAGCAGGTCGTACTAGTGTCCTATAGGCGGTATTCTTTGCAGATGAACCACACTTTCCCAAATTTCTTCCAGTGAACTGGAGTCGACCATTCGCTTTCCCTGTCAGAAATCTCGCACGATCATTCCATTTCATATCACTTTTCAACGTTACGCCCTTATATTTATATGATGTGACTGTGTCAAGCAGGACACTACTAACGCTATATCCGAACATTACGGGTTTATTTTTCCTATTCATTCGCACTAACTTACATTTTTCAACACAGCAACTATAAATTTTGTTTAAGTGGTCTTCTATCCGCTTGCAGTACTCAACTTTGACACCTTCTCGTATGCTATGGCACTATGAGCAAACAACCGCAGATTACTGAACACCCTGTCCGCCAGATCATTTGTGTATTAAGAAAATAACAGCTGTCCTATAACCCTTCGATGGTGTACTCCTGACGATACCCTTGTCTCTGATGAATTAGATCCTACGTTGACGGAAAAAGGAAGTGTTACGGCCTGAAGCAGCACGCAGACATTTATCAGACTTTGTGGAGATGTTCATCACATAACTGGTATTAAATAATTAAACTTACATTCTAGTTGGAACTGATGTTCATCAGCAGCATGTTACACTTAATTTATGAGCATGAGTGTATAATGTGTGTGATGCTATCAGCTGTTTGTTGTTATCGTAACTAGAAGAACATTTGTCATTTCTAGGTATCAACAACAGCCTGTTCCAAGTTACCGTTAAGTATGTATTTGAGTTTGAAGTTACGATGTACTGAACATCTACCTCTGTGAGAATGAGTATAGTATGACACAGTTTGCAGTTAACAACGGAAGCTGACACTCGGTCGACTATACAACATGTTTCCAGTCATCTACAGCCCAATGTCGGTGTTGACGGGCACAGGCGAGACGTTAAGCTTTATGTCGTCTAGTCATCAAGGGTACACGAGTGGGCCTTCGGTTCCAATAGCCCTTATACACTCCTGGAAATTGAAATAAGAACACCGTGAATTCATTGTCCCAGGAAGGGGAAACTTTATTGACACATTCCTGGCGTCAGATACATCACATGATCACACTGACAGAACCACAGGCACATAGACACAGGCAACAGAGCATGCCCAATGTCGGCACTAGTACTGTGTATATCCACCTTTCGCAGCAATGCAGGCTGCTATTCTCCCATGGAGACGATCGTAGAGATGCTGGATGTAGTCCTGTGGAACGGCTTGCCATGCCATTTCCACCTGGCGCCTCAGTTGGACCAGCGTTCGTGCTGGACGTGCAGACCGCGTGAGACGACGCTTCATCCAGTCCCAAACATGCTCAATGGGGGACAGATCCGGAGATCTTGCTGGCCAGGGTAGTTGACTTACACCTTCTAGAGCACGTTGGGTGGCACGGGATACATGCGCACGTGCATTGTCCTGTTGGAACAGCAAGTTCCCTTGCCGGTCTAGGAATGGTAGAACGATGGGTTCGATGACGGTTTGGATGTACCCTGCACTATTCAGTGTCCCCTCGACGATCACCAGTGGTGTACGGCCAGTGTAGGAGATCGCTCCCCACACCATGATGCCGGGTGTTGGCCCTGTGTGCTCGGTCGTATGCAGTCCTGATTGTGGCGCTCACCTGCACGGCGCCAAACACGCATACGACCATCATTGGCACCAAGGCAGAAGCGACTCTCATCGCTGAAGACGACACGTCTCCATTCGTCCCTCCATTCACGCCTGTCGCGACACCACTGGAGGCGGGCTGCACGATGTTGGGGCGTGAGCGGAAGACGGCCTAACGGCGTGCGGGACCGTAGCCCAGCTTCATGGAGACGGTTGCGAATGGTCCTCGCCGATACCCCAGGAGTAACAGTGTCCCTAATTTGCTGGGAAGTGGCGGTGCGGTCCCCTACGGCACTGCGTAGGATCCTACGGTCTTGGCGTGCATCCGTGCGTCGCTGCGGTCCGGTCCCAGGTCGACGGGCACGTGCACCTTCCGCCGACCACTGGCGACAACATCGATGTACTGTGGAGACCTCACGCCCCACGTGTTGAGCAATTCGGCGGTACGTCCACCCGGCCTCCCGCATGCCCACTATACGCCCTCGCTCAAAGTCCTTCAACTGCACATACTGTTCACGTCCACGCTGTCGCGGCATGCTACCAGTGTTAAAGACTGCGATGGAGCTCCGTATGCCACGGCAAACTGGCTGACACTGACGGCGGCGGTGCACAAGTGCTGCGCAGCTAGCGCCATTCGATGGCCAACACCGCGGTTCCTGGTGCGTCCGCTGTGCCGTGCGTGTGATCATTGCTTGTACAGCCCTCTCGCAGTGTCCGGAGCAAGTATGGTGGGTCTGACACACCGGTGTCAATGTGTTCTTTTTTCCATTTCCAGGAGTGTAGATGATGTTTCGTTGAATGGTTTTTGCACGCTGACACTTGTTGATGGCCCATCATTGCAATCTGAAGAAGGGCTGCACTTCCATCACGTTGAACGTTTCTCTTCAGCCGTATTTGGGTCCATCCTTGCAGGATCGTTTTCCGTCCGTAGCGATGTCGCAAATTTGATGCCTAACCGGATTCTCGATATTCACGGTACACTCGTGAAATGGTCGTACGGGAAAATCCCCACTTCATCGCTACCTCAGAGATGCTGTGTGCCATCGCTCGTGCGCCGGCTATAACACCCCCTTCAGACGTATTTAAATCTTGATAACCCGCCATTGCAGCAGCAGTAACCGATCTGATAACTGCGTCAGACACTTGTCGTCTTATATAGGCGTTGCCGATCGCAGCGGCGTTTTCTGTAGGTAAATAAAACTTACCAACTGGAGGCTTTTCCTATTATGAAACTGTGAAATATACATACAAATCTCAGGGATTATGGAGTACCTGATCTTTGTATCTTGCCAGTAAGTATACTTCGAAAAAATCTCCTCTTCCATTCCAATGAAATTACGAAAGGAATTTCGATCGTGAGATCGTGTCATTAAGTACGTTATTTCAGAGCGATGGTAGTCAAGGGAACGTCGAGAATATGGACATTACGCACGCGCAGTCTGGAATTAAAAACTTCCTTATGCGATGTTGATACTAAATAGGAGTATGGGAATAGCTATTATGGACTCTATGATAACAGTAAAATAGCCAGATGTGTTTTTGTGAACACTCTTCGTATTGATCGGTTTCGAAAATATCATCATCAGATTCTCTTAGCCAGAGATGTAGTCAAATCAAATTTGAACTTTCGTGAGCTAAGGCATTATGATGCAGGTCGAAAATCACCGTGTAACGTTATATGCGTATTACTCATAAATAAATGATTGCCAGCGTACCTTATTAATGATACAGCGGGTCGTGCGGGTCATGCATAGACCTTTTCTCGCTGTATGCCTGAATTAAGGCACTTAACGCCTGATTCCGAAATCATATACTGGATTGTAAGGCGTACCCAGGAGCAGATATAGTCTCAGATCACAATATAGTAGTGATGAAGAGTAGGCTGAAGTTCAAGACATTAGTCAGGAAGAATCAATACGCAAAGAAGTGGGATACGGAAGTACTAAGGAATGACGAGATACGTTTGAAGTTCTCTAACGCTATAGATACAGCAATAAGGTTCAAAATGGTTCAAAGGGCTCTGAGCACTATGGGACTCAACATTAGTCCCCTAGAACTTAGAACTAGTTAAACCTAACTAACCTAAGGACATCAAAAACATCCATGCCCGAGGCAGGATTCGAACCTGCGACCGTAGCGGTATTGCGGTTCCAGACTGCAGCGCCTTTAACCGCACGGCCACTTCGGCCGGCCAGCAATAAGGAATAGCGCAGTAGGCAGTACAGTTGAAGAGGAATGGACATCTCTAAAAAGGGCCATCACAGAAGTTGGGAAGGAAAACATAGGTACAAAGAAGGTAGCTGCGAAGAAACCATGGGTAACACAAGAAATACTTCAGTTGATTGATGAAAGGAGGAAGTACAAACATGTTCCGGGAAAATCAGGAATACAGAAATACAAGTCGCTGAGGAATGAAATAAATAGGAAGTGCAGGGAAGCTAAGACCAAATGGCTGCAGGAAAAATGTGAAGACATCGAAAAAGATATGATTGTCGGAAGGACAGACTCAGCATACAGGAAAGTCAAAACAACCTTTGGTGACATTAAAAGCAACGGTGGTAACATTAAGAGTGCAACGGGAATTCCACTGCTAAATGCAGAGGAGAGAGCAGATAGGTGGAAAGAATACATTGAAAGCCTCTATGAGGGTGAAGATTTGTCTGATGTGATAGAAGAAGAAACAGGAGTCGATTTAGAAGAGATAGGGGATCCAGTATTAGAATCGGAATTTAAAAGAGCTTTGGAGGACTTACGGTCAAATAAGGCAGAAAGGATGGATAACATTCCATCAGAATTTCTAAAATCATTGGGGGAAGTGGCAACAAAACGACTATTCACGTTGGTGTGTAGAATATATGAGTCCGGCGACATACCATCTGACTTTCGGAAAAGCATCATCCACACAATTCCGAAGACGGCAAGAGCTGACAAGTGCGAGAATTATCGCACAATCAGCTTAACAGCTCATGCATCAAAGCTGCTTACAAGAATAATATACAGAAGAATGGAAAAGAAAATTGAGAATGCGCTAGGTGACGATCAGTTTGGCTTTAGGAAAAGTAAAGGGACGAGAGAGGCAATTCTGACGTTACGGCTAATAATGGAAGCAAGGCTAAAGAAAAATCAAGACACTTTCATAGGGTTTGTCGACCTGGAAAAAGCGTTCGACAATATAAAATGGTGCAAGCTGTTCGAGATTCTGAAAAAAGTAGGGGTAAGCTATAGGGAGAGACGGGTCATATACAATATGTACAACAACCAAGAGGGAATAATAAGAGTGGACGATCAAGAACGAAGTGCTCGTATTAAGAAGGGTGTAAGACAAGGCTGTAGCCTTTCGCCCCTACTCTTCAATCTGCACATCGAGGAAGCAATGATGGAAATAAAAGAGAGGTTCAGGAGTGGAATTAAAATACAAGGTGAAAGGATATCAATGCTACGATTCGCTGATGACATTGCTATCCTGAGTGAAAGTGAGGAAGAATTAAATGATCTGCTGAACGGAATGAACAGTCTAATGAGTACACAGTATGGTTTGAGAGTAAATCGGAGAAAGACGAAGGTAATGAGAAGTAGTAGAAATGAGAACAGCGAGATACTTAACATCAGGATTGATGGTCACGAAGTCAATGAAGTTAAGGAATTCTGCTACCTAGGCAGTAAAATAACCAATGACGGACGGAGCAAGGAGGGCATCAAAAGCAGACTCGCTATGGCAAAAAAAGGCATTTCTGGCCAAGAGAAGTCTACTAATATCAAATACCGGCCTTAATTTGAGGAAGAAATTTCTGAGGATGTACGTCTGGAGTACAGCATTGTATGGTAGTGAAACATGGACTGTGGGAAAACCGGAACAGAAGAGAATCGAAGCATTTGAGATGTGGTGCTATAGACGATAAGGTAAGGAATGAGGAGGTTCTACGCAGAAACGTAGAGGAAAGGAATATGTGGAAAACACTGATAAGGAGAAGGGACAGGATGATAGGACATCAGCTAAGACATGAGGGAATGACTTCCATGGTACTAGAGGGAGCTGTAGAGGGCAAAAACGGTAGAGGAAGACAGAGATTGGAATACGTCAAGCAAATAATTGAGGACGTAGGTTGCAAGTGCTACTCTGAGATGAAGAGGTTAGCACAGGAAAGGAATTCGTGGCGGGCCGCATCAAACCAGTCAGTAGACTGATGACCAAAAAAAAAAAAAGGCCTGTTTGCTCCATTCCATTTGTTTTACGAAGCAATCAGTGGACAAAAATGCTTTCACAGGCAGCTAGTATAACGGATAGTCTACCGGCCACAAAGAAATCTCCATTTATAAAATCCACTTACTGAAAAAAAAAAACATGCTGAAAATCACCAACATCCTCTGCTTGCTAAGGCACCTAGGCGCAGCGGTTCACACATCTGCACTGATTACCCTGACACCCCTCCCTCCCCGATCCAAATTCTCACTGTCACCCCAGACTACTTCAAATTCCCCGTTACACACGAGCAGAATTGCCGAGGCTCTCCCTGTTCTGGAATAGCACCTCAACATCGAACATAAATGGAGGATACAACTTGAAACCAGGTACAGTGACTCTCTGCTCCAGTCTGTATACATAAATTCGTACCTCTATGAGACCAGTAAAGTCTTTGAAACTGTGTCATTTCCCCCGCAGCGATGGAAGTCGTCGTGCACTGCCAGTGCATTCACTTCCGTCGACATTTCGCAAAGGCCGCCCTACGGCACGGATGATGTCTTCTCTTGGATTGTAGCACGTGTCGCGTAGATGCTCCTACATTCTGGCCGTAATCGCACGGACTAGTATCGGGTGAACACGATGGATGAGCCAGTATCTCCTACGCCGACGTACACAGGAGTCCCGCACAGGGTTCGCCGTGTGGCATCGCGTTCTGTCGTGGAGGATGCTGGGATGCACTGCCGAAAGGAAACACTGTTGTAACCCCCGACCACGTGCCACTTCAGTCTGGATCCACGCACGTTTTTCGTGTTTCCTAAACAGTGTTAGGGCTCTCTAACTGTCCTGCCGCACTTTCAGACACTACACACAGCGTCTGACTGAAACACAGCCGTGGCCGCTCACTGCACTACTTCAGTTGCCATTCTGTTATCAGCTACAGACAGCGGAAACCCCACGTGACTCACATCCTAGTTTTTGCCGCTACTTTTTGTCCAACCAAAGTATCTTTGTTCGTATGGTTCTTCGAAATCCATGTTTGGTCCAGATAAACCACAGACGTACATACGAGGGCTGTTCGGAAAGTAAATTCCGATTAGTAGCGAAATGGAAACCACTGTGAAAATCCAAAATGTGTCATTTGCAACAGTTGGCCACACCTTCCAGCTACTTCTCTACGTAGCCACCTCTCTCAGATATTTGTCGTAGCGTTGTGCCAGCCTTCCAATACTCTATACATATGTGGATATGGTGTCTGTTCAAAATGGTTCAAATGGCTCTGAGCACTATGGGACTTAACATCTATGGTCATCAGTCCCCTAGAACTTAGAACTACTTAAACCTAACTAACCTAAGGACATCACACAACACCCAGCCATCACGAGGCAGAGAAAATCCCTGACCCGCCGGGAATCGAACCAGGGAACCCGGGCGTGGGAAGCGAGAACGCTACCGCACGACCACGAGCTTCGGGCTATGGTGTCTGTTCTTTCGGACATCCATATATCTTTCTGGCAATACCGGCCATGACCTCCTTCTTCTGTGCGGATGCCCACGTATAACTCTTACGGGACTTGGTAAGAATGTCTTCCACGAGCAATGAGTGTGTTGGGTAGGGACACTACGAATGTAGTGTGTGGACATATAAGGTGAGAATGTGAGTCTCGCTGGGGCTGTGCGCGAGATAGTCCCTGCAGTGGCACTATCCTCTGTGCCCTCGGTGGCTCAGATGGATAGAGCGTCTGCCATCTAAGCAGGAGATCCTGGGTTCGAAGCCTGGTTGGGGCACACATTTTTCACCTGGCCCCGTTGATATATATTAACGCCCATCAGCAGCTGAAGGTATTAATATATTTCTGATTTCAATACTCTAGTCATAGAAGGCAGCCACCTTTGCTTTTCGTCAAAATCCTGCACTGATCCACAGCTCTTCGTCTGCGCCAAAATGTTGTCTTCAAAGCCAACGGTTCATGAGAGCAGAGATGAAACTCAGGGACAGCCAGTTACTTTCCGTCAAAAAACGCTGCAGGAGCACCTTCATTGTCTCCATAGAGTGCGGCCGAGAACTATCATGATGAAGGAATCGCATGACAGTTGTGTCATGCGGGCTGCATAACAACAGGCGAAATCTCTCACCAGGTCATCACACTTTGCGGGAGACGCTACTTTCTAGGCATCTTTAAGTGTGCTCAGAAGTGAAAATGATGACGTGACGCGACCGACGGGCGTACTAGAGACACTGCCCTACACATCTGTGCAAAGCTCCATCGGATTTTCACAGTGGTTTCCATTTCGCAACCGATCGGAACTTACCTTCCGAACATCTCTCATACACACTCTGCAATATGTAGCTCTCGAGAAGGCTATATCCCATCGTTCAATATTTGTGTCCATCGTCGCAATTACTTAGACTAAAATCTATGTCTCTTAGAAGCCAAATAGTGGCCGTCTCTGGGCCTTCATACTCAAATTTGTGTTGCAGTTCGGCACGAAGATTAGTGGCTGTAGGATATTCATCTTCAATGTAGTGGTGTAACACAGCTCTGCAGGTCACCTCTTTCTTCAGATCGTCTTTGAATAAATCTGCTTTCCCTCTTTCGTGGCGAATCAAAGACCGCATTCCCACCTACAGCCCCTGAAGGAGTTACGCAGTGCTAACACACTGTTGTTCCTGGATCTCCACATGCTTCTGCCGTCAATTCTTGTGATTGATGATGTTTCGTCTAGCTTTTTTATCATGAGCAAGCTTGTTGCCGACTTTAGAATATTCGATGTTAGAAATTTAGTTTGTTGACCAAGGTTCATTCGGTTCCAGCACACAGCAAGAAGACTTGGACTAGCAACTATGCTATGTCCAGGAATCCTACGTATCACTCATCTGCAAAGCAGAACGAGTTCACGGAAATCAGAAGTACTTGGTTGACGATGACAGTTGGACCTTTGATACCCTGCAGAACCAGGGGACGAAGCAGGGTGGGATGTGAGCGGCTGATATGTGCCACTGTGACCATGTGACAGCGACTTGTGTCACACTAAGAACACAAATGGTAATCGCAATTTCTACAGCTCCATACATCTACATCTACGTGGACACTTTGCAAATCACACTTAAGTGCCTGACAGTGGGTTCATCGGACTACATTTACAATAATTCTCTGTTGTTCCAATCTCGTACAGTGAGCGAAAAAAACGAACACTTATATCGTTCCATGCAAGCTCCGATTTCCCTTATTTTATTATGATGATCGCTTCTCCCTTGCCGGCCGCGGTGGTCTCGCGTTTCTGGCACTGCAGTCCGGAACCGCGGGACTGCTACGGTCGCAGGTTCGAATCCTGCCTCGGGCATGGGTGTGTGTGATGTCCTTAGGTTAGTTAGGTTTAAGTAGTTCTAAGTTCTAGGGGACTTATGACCTAAGATGTTGAGTCCCATAGTGCTCAGAGCCATTTGAACCTTTTTTTTTTTTTTTGCTTCTCCCTTTCTGGGTTGGCATCAATAAAATATTTTCGCATTCGGAGGAAAAAGTTAGTGATTGAAATTTCGTGAGAAGATTTCGGCGCCACGAATATCGCATTTGCTTTGGTGATGTCAACCAAAAACCCTGTTCATGCCCCTGACACTCTCTCCCTTATTTTGGGATAATACAAAACGTGCTGTTCTTCTTTGAACTTTCTCGATGTACTCCGTTAATTCTATTTGGTAAGGATCCCAGATCGCGCAGCAATGCTACGAAAGAAGACAGAGAAGCGTAACGCAGGCTCTTCAGTAGATCTATTCCATTTTCTAAGTGTTCTGCCAGTAAAACGCAATCTTTGTTCTGCCTTGCCCAAAACATCTTCTATGTATTCTTTCGAATTTAAGTTGTTCGCAATTGTAGTTTCTAGGTATTTGACGGAATTTACGGCCTACTGTTATATCGTATAACCATAGTTTAACGGATTCCTTTTAGTACTCATGCGGATGACTTCACACTTTTCATCATTTAGGGTCAATTGCCAATTTGCACGCCATACAGATATCTTTTCTAAATCGTTTTGCAATTTCTTTTGATCTTCTAATGACTTTACTAGATGATATATGACAGCATCATGTGCAAAAAACCTAAGTCGACTGCTCCAATGGTCTCCTAAACCGTTTATATAGATGAATAACAACAGAGGGCCTATAACTTTTTACCTTGGGGAACGCCAGAAGTCATTTTTGTCTTACTCGATCACTTTCCGTCAGTTACTACGAACTGTGAACTCCCTGGCAGCAAATGATGAATCCAGTCGCATAACCGAGATGATATTCCATAAGCACGCAGTTTCACTACAAGTTGCTTGTGTGCTACAGTGTCAAAAGCCCTCTGGAATTGTAGAAATACGGAATCAATTTGATATATTTTGTCAATAGTACTCAACACTTCTTGGGTGTAAACAGCTAGTTGTGTTTCACAAGAGCGATGTTTGCTAAATCAGTGTTGACCACATGTCAATAGACCGTTGCCTTCGAGGTAATTCATAATGTTCGAACACAACATATGTTTGAGAATCCTGCTGCATATCTACATTAATCATATGGGCCTGTACTCCTACTACCTTTCTCGAATATTGGTGTCACCTGTGCAACTTTACAGTCTTTGGATACGGATCTTTCGTTCAGCGAGCCGTTGTACATGATTGTTAACTATGGCGCTATTGCATCAGCATACTCTGAAAGGAACATAATTGGTATACCATCTGGACCGGAAGATTTGCTGTTATTAAGGGAGAGGATATCTACTTCTAAGCTACTTATGTTGGCATCTGGTTTTGATTCGAGTTTTGGAACATTTACTTCGTCTTCTTTGATGAAGTAATTTCGGAGCGCTGTGTTTGGTAACTCAGCTTTCGCAACACAGTCGTCGATAGTATTTCCATTGCTACCGCGCAGAGAAGGCATTAACTGTTTCTTCCCTCTAGCATACTCTTTGGTTCTTCTGCCGGTTTCGAGAAAAAGTTTCGTTGTGGAAATGACTATAAGCATCTCGCATTGAAGTCCGCGCAAAATTTCGAGCTTCTGTAAGAGATCACCAATGTTGGAGATTTTGCGTTCGTTTGAATTTGGCATACTTGTTTCGTTGTTTCTGCAACTGTGTTGTGAAGCTTTTGTGTACCAAGAGGGGTCAGCTCCGTCGTTTGTTAATTTGGTATCAATCTCACTACTGCCGTCGATACTATTTCTTTAAATTCAAGCCATAGTTTGTCTACTATTACGTTAATATTTTGGATGGTTTGGACATTGTCTCTCAGAAAGACGTCAAGTGAATGTTCAATTGCTTTTTTAAGTAGGCACATTTTTCGTTTATTTTTGGAGATAACAGATAAACAACGCAATTTGCAGATAATAATTCTTATTGAAATTTAAATAACTTGTGGCATTTATGCCACAATTTTGGTCATAATTTAATTTCGAAGCAATGCCACTTAACGGTCATGGCAGAGTATGTTGAAGAGATGGGCTGGTTGTCCACTCCAGTATGACAGATGGTCAAGACACCTGGATCCAGAGTGGGGTAACTTTCAGGAGGTACAAGAATCTTTCCTTGAGTCAAGGCACGCCGCAGAAACTCCCCTACGAAATTGGCGGCAATATGCGTAACTTAAAATGCTAATTTTTCATAAATAACTCATTAAAATGCCAGGCTGGCCACATATCAATAGTCACCCATATTGGAGTTTCATATTCACAACATTATTTATCAAAAAGAACTTTCAGAAGGCAAACAAGTCAATAGAATTAACGTGACGAACGTTGACGGAAATGATCTATCTCGTGTGGGCTGTTGGAGCACTCAAAGAGTAGTCTAACTAGGTGCTCCATGATGTTAACACGTAATATGATAAGAGTTTGTATTATGAAGTAATTAAAAATATTCGTCGATAAACTATTGATAAGTGGTCAAAAGTAACCGGACACGTGGCTGAAAATGACTTA
Source organism: Schistocerca nitens (assembly GCF_023898315.1). Lineage (NCBI taxonomy): Eukaryota > Metazoa > Arthropoda > Insecta > Orthoptera > Acrididae > Schistocerca > Schistocerca nitens. The sequence goes on from NC_064623.1 coordinate 124,874,434, forward strand.
CAAGTACGTGGCACCCTCCATCGATAATGCTGGAGTTCAATATGGTGTTGGCCCACCCTTAGCCTTGATGACAGCTTCCACTCTCGCAGGCTTACGTTCACTCAAGTGCTGGAAGGTTTCTTGCGGAATGGCAGCCCATACTTCACGGAGTGCTGAAATGAGGAGAGGTATCGATGTCGATCGGTGAGGCCTGGTATAAGTTCGGCGTTCCAAAACGTCCCAAAGCTGTTGTGTAGGATTCAGGTCAGGGCTCTGTGCAGGACAGCCCATTACAAGGATGTTGTCGTGTAACCACTCCGCCACAGGCCGTGCGTTATGAACAGGTGCTCGATCGTGTTGAAAGATGCAATCGCCATCCCCGAATTGCTCTTCAACAGTGGGAAGCAAGAAGGTGCTTAAAACATCAGTGTAGGCCTCTGCTGTGATAGTGCTACTCAAAACAACAAGGGGTGCAAGACCCCTTCCATGAAAAAGACGACTACACCATAACACCACGGCCTCTGAATTTTACTGTTGGCACTACACACGCTGGCCGATGACGTTCACCGGGCATTCGCTATACCCACAGCCCGCCATCGCATCGCCACATTGTGTACCGTGATTCGTTACTTTTTTCCACTGTTCAGTTGTCCAATGTTTACGCTCCTTACACCAAGCGAGGCGTCGTTTGGCATTTACCAGCGTGATGTGTGGCTTATGAGCAGCCGTTCGACCGTGAAATCCAAATTTTCTCATCTCCCACCTCGCTGTCATAGTACTTGCAATGAATCCTGATGTAGTTTGGACTCCTGTGTGATGATCTGTGTAGATCTGTGCTTATTACACATTACGACCCTCTTCAACTGTCGGCGATCTCTGTCAGTCAACAGACGAGGTCGGCCTCTATGATTTTGTGCTGTACGGGTCCGTTCACGTTTCTACTTCACTATCACGTCGGAAACAGTGGACCTAGGGATGTTTAGGAGTGTGTAAATCTCTATGGCACACGCAACGTCCAATCACCTGACCAGCTCGAAGTCCGCGGAGCGCCCCATTCTGCTCTCTCACGATATCTGATGACTACAGAGGTTACTGATATGGAGTACCTGGCAGTAGGTGGCAGCGCAATGCACCTAATATGAAAAACGTATGTTTTTTTGGGGTGTCCGGATACTTTTGATCACATAGTGTACTAAGTTCTTTTCAGTAATAAAAGACATTTGTATCGGATGTAATAGATGCGGTGCTCGATAATGTGATTAGATCATGCAGTTTTCTCCAAGACTTAAGGATCTGTACTGATTCTCATGTGGCATCAACTTTAACATATCGCCTAATACGTTTCCTTATGTAACGTAAGTTAAGAAAGTAATAATGGAGCCTCTGGTTTCTTAAATCAAAAGATTGTTGAAATTCTTTTGCTGGCGCTTCCACATAGGGAAAAATTTACAGAGTTGGCAAACATATGTAGTAAATATTATATGCAGTAGTAATACGTGTCGTCATCGAGAACTTTCCCTTCGCAAATAAGACAGCAATTACTACCAGGTCACTCATTCATTCATTCATCGTATTTTGTACTTCCCATGAAAAAGGCGAACCTTCAGGTGTGTGAAACCCGTTATGGTATAAATTATGTGACGAGTACGAACTCTCAGGTACTTCATAAAAGGTCAATATACTACTTAACATTAACCGCACTTACTCCAGCTAAGCGCCAAACATAGTCAATAAAGAAATTAGTCATTCTTAACGTTTAAGGTCAGTGGTCGCTCGCTTTCCAGCTCTTCATAAAATTGCTTGTTTATGCCGCCAGAAACGTGAATTTCTTCATTCCACCTGGCTCATTAACTTCCATATACTTCAATGATTGCTTGCAGTAAGTCGAAGTGTGTCATTCCCAATACAGCTTTAACTCGACTATCAGATATGCGTTTTCAAGTCCACGTAATTAACAGAATTACAGGTCAGTCCAGAGAACAGAAGGGAATAGGGTTTTCACCAAGTGTTTCAAAAAATGATAATTATTTCTCTCGTCTTCAGGCACGCAGAGAAGTTCACACAACCTATATATCACTATTACCCATGTAGACATTTGATTTAATGCTGGATGTCTTTGCACGAGTACACCAAACAAAAAGTTCTTTCGGGAACAGATGCCATCTTCATTCATTTTCGTTTGTTTCCTGAGCCTCCGGTGACTGTCTAGGGGGACAAGACTGCAGATATCTTTAACGGATCCAAAGTAATCTGAGGTGAAAAAGTTGAACGCTCAACCTGCATACTACAATTTTCAGTAACGGGATCGAACAAAAATAACAGTGATTTATAGTCCTGTCTCACTGATTTTAGTCGTATTGTATTTGCTAGGATAAATCATAGTCGAACATTTAAAAATAAAAATATGTGAAGTATTGGTTACGAAACAGTTGTTGTTGTTGTGGTCTTCAGTCCTGAGACTGGTTTGATGCAGCTCTCTATCCTGTCAAGCTTCTTCATCTCCCAGTACCTACTGCAACCTACATCCTTCTGAATCTGCTTAGTGTATTCATCTCTTGGTCTCCCTCTACGATTTTTACCCTCCACGCTGCCCTCCAATACTAAATTGGTGATCCCTTGATGCCTCAGAACATGTCCTACCAACCGATCCCGTCTTCTGGTCAAGTTGTGCCACAAACTTCTCTTCTCCCCAATCCTATTCAGTACTTCCTCATTAGTTATGTGATCTACCCATCTAATCTTCAGCATTCTTCTGTAGCACCACATTTCGAAAGCTTCTATTCTCTTCTTGTCCAAACTATTTATCGTCCATGTTTCACTTCCATACATGGCTACACTCCATACAAATACTTTCAGAAATGACTTCTTGACACTTAAATCTATACTCGATGTTAACAAATTTCTCTTCTTCAGAAACGCTTTCCTTGCCATTGCCAGTCTGCATTTTATATCCTCTCTACTTCGACCATCATCAGTTATTTTGCTCCCCAAAAAGCAAAACTCCTTTACTACTTTAAGTGTCTCATTTCCTAATCTAATTCCATCAGCATCACCCGACTTAATTCGACTACATTCCATTATCCTCGTTTTGCTTTTGTTGATGTTCATCTTATATCCTCCTTCCAAGACACTGTCCATTCCATTCAACTGCTCTTCCAAGTCCTTTGCTGTCTCTGACAGAATTACAATGTCATCGGCGAACCTCAAAGTTTTTATTTCTTCTCCATGAATTTTAATACCTACTCCGAATTATTCTTTTGTTTCCTTTACTGCTTGTTCAATATACAGATTGAATGACATCGGGGAGAGGCTACAACCCTGTCTCACTCCCTTCCCAACCACTGCTTCCCTTTCATGCCCCTCCACTCTTATAACTGCCATCTGGTTTCTGTACAAATTGTAAATAGCCTTTCGCTCCCTGTATTTTACCCCTGCCACCTTTAGAATTTGAAAGAGAGTATTCCAGTCAACATTGTCAAAAGCTTTCTCTAAGTCTACAAATGCTACAAACGTAGGTTTGCCTTTCCTTAATCTTTCTTCTAAGATAAGTCGTAAGGTCAGTATTGCCTCACGTGTTCCAGTGTTTCTACGGAATCCAAACTGATCTTCCCCGAGGTTGGCTTCTATTAGTTTTTCCATTCGTCTGTAAAGAATTCGTGTTAGTATTTCGCAGCTGTGACTTATTAAACTGATGGTTCGGTAATTTTCACATCTGTCAACACCTGCTTTCTTTGGGATTGGAATTATTATATTCTTCTTGAAGTCTGAGGGTATTTCGCCTGTTTCATACATCTTGCTCACCAGATGGTAGAGTTTTGTCAGGACTGTATAGCACTAAATAAATATTCGAATAATTTATCAGTAGATATTTGTTATACGCGCTTCTTCAAACCTTAAAGTCAATAAAATTTTATTTGTACCTATTTTTTCCAAGCTATAATACTCAAGAATGTGGGCTTTCTCGAAAGATGTGTCTACTTTTTTTTTCCCCCTTCAAGAGGAGAGCAGGACAGTTTTTTAAACGGTAGCTTGAGGCGACACTGTTACTCGAACATTAACACGAATAGACTTCGTGAGTCACATGATAGTTTCTCGTGGACGTAATCTCCAGATATAAAAGGCAATGCCCTGACTGACTCACGGTCTGATTCGTTATCGGCAAGTCCAAACCGCTAAGGACGGAAGCATGAAATTTGGAGAAGGTGTGAAATTCAGGAGTCGCTTAAGAAGGAATTTTCCAAAATTCCAACACTAAGGGGGTGAAATAGGGAATGAAGGGCTTTTATTTTGTAAAATGTCGCTATGAAGGCTATTTGAAACTAGACCTACGAAAACTGGTATTTTGTTTCTTGGTCAGAAATAAGGAAACACGTGTTTCAGCATTTTTGGCAATTTAACCTTGTGGGGGTGAAATAGTGGGCGAAAGCTTTTCTTTTTTTTAAAAAAAAAATACGCTGTTTTAAAGAACTAGTGAAGCATTTATAGAGCTACAGCTATGAATATTGCTATTTAACTTCTCGGTTAGAAATACGAAAAAAGTGTTTTAGTGTTTCTGTAAATTCAGCCCCTAGGGCAGTGCAATAGGGGATCAATATTTTTAAGCAAATATTTTGATATATTAAAAAAATTAAAGCTAAATTTATGAAAATTGGTTAGATATAAAGAAATATTCGTTAGGGGATAAAAGTTGGTATGTAAGTATCTCCAAAAGAACGCAAAAGGCATGATCGACGAAAACCTTAGGCTCCAGCTGCCAGAAACGATTTTTGGTCAGAAGTACATTCCCAAAAGACCGTGCTTATATGGCCCTAATTAGCGTGAGTCACTTAGAAGGCGTTGCAGTTCGTGAATGACATAACAATTCGATTAAATATAAACAAAAAATAAAACAAAAAAGCTCTGCAGGCCATACAGTCTACGCGAGTGAAACAGCGGTCGCTAATTTAGTGATATCTTAAATTTCGAGAATATAATGATCTCCGTTACTTCAGTAACATCGATCTAAACTGTTTTCGTGTGCATTGCTTCATTTTTTATTTAATTGGCAAATCAGTAACATTCTTTGATAGCATTGTTAGCGTATTACAGGTGAATATTTTACTGTAGGTTTCCCATTTTTCTGTGCGACTGAAAAATTATAACCGATAAAACTGTTCTGTTGGTCTCGTCAGCTCTTTTTGCAGTTAATTTCTCGACGGAAAACTGCTAAACTCCAGTTATTACCTTTGACTGAATCCCATAAAACAATGGGTGCCCGTGGCATCGCTTTTATTAGGGGTGGTTTTTGAGCAGCTCTCTCAGGTACTATGCAAGGTATTTCCTGACGTCTTAGCGGATATCTTGCCATCCTGCTCCTTCTCTTTGTCAGTTTTTTCCACATGTTTCTCTCCTCGTCTATTCTGCGGAAAACCACCTCATTATTTACCTCATCGGTCCACTCAATTTTCTGCATCCATCTATAGCGCCACATCTCAAACGTTTCGATGGTCTTTTTCCTGGGGCTCACATACATTCGAGTTTCCATTTGATGCTGTGCTTCAGGGGTCCTTTCTCGCAAATTTCTTTCTCAATTTAGGGCCAATGTTTCATGCTAGTAGACTTCTCTTTGTCTGTGGTAGTCTTCCTTTTACGTTGTCCTAGCTTCGTCCATCAAGGGTTATTTGAGTTTCAAGATAGAAGAATTTCTTCAGCTGCACAAAAATTGTATTACATTCATTTATCCTGTTTCAACAGAATAACCTGTTAGCTTCAGAAATTTGAAACAAGCTCAAATCTTACGTCAGGTGACGTCAAATAAGCATCGGACAATGGACTGCCAAAAAAACATAGACGTAAAAACGATGTTAAAAGCAAATGTACATAGGCTGAACAATAGAGTAGTATAAAAAGTCTGTTAAAACAGACGTCAAATAGTTGGCATCAGAACCGCATCAAACCTTTCTTAAAGAATTAATAAACAGAGTCGTGTCGCAAAATACAGTGGGGAGTATGAAACACACATAAAACAGGATGGTCAGAAAGAGTGTGTAAGGGTGTTGCAGGGTAGGCTGTGCTGAGAAATAATTGCTAATAAAGAAATTCGATGCGTTGCGGCGTTTCCGAGTTAATTAGCATTGAAGTTAGCCAATCAGGCCGTTGCCCCGCAAATTCAACCTCCCCGGTAGATACAATTAGTGTCAGTTGTTCTCATAGTGTAGATCAGGGGTCACCAAACCGCGGTCCACGACATTTGGTTCATCAGGCTCGCCGACGGTGCTTCAGTTTACTTGATCAAACGTACGGAACGCAAAACGTTGCGATTCAATTTAAATTTAGATATTCTGTTTACAATAATAAAAGATAATCACACGTGCAAGCATCTACTGGTTACTATATGGCTTTGATTATAATCAATAATTGCAGAATGAGATTTTCACTCTGGAGCGGTGTGTGTATTGATATGAAACTTCCTGGCAGATTAAAACTGTTTGCTGGACGGAGACTCGAACGCCGGACCTTTGCCTTTCGCGGGCAAGTGCTCTACCATCTGAGCTACCCAAGGTCCGAACCTTGCAGAACTAGCACTCCTGAAAGAAAGGATATTGCGGAGACATGGCTTAGCCACAGCAAGGGATGTGTTTCCAGAATGAGATTTTCACTCTGAAGCGGAGTGTGCGATGATTTGAAACTTCCTGGCAGATTAAAACTGTGTGCCGGACCGAGACTCGAACACGGGACCTTTGCCTGGTTCGCAGGAGAACTTCTATATAGTTAGGAAAGTAGGAGACGAAGTACTGGCATAAAATAAAGCTGTGAGGATGGTGCGTGAGTCGTGGTTGGGGAGCTCAGATGGTAGAGCACTTGCCCGCGAAAGGCAAAGGTCCCGAGTTCGAGTCTCGGTCCGGCACACACTTTTAATCTGCCAGGAAGTTTCATAATCAATAATTATATATATCATTATATTCAATTTTACGTAATTACATTTAAAAAGTTGTTGTTTACTGTAATGGTTGGTTATGGCGTGCCATCCCAAGATTGTAATTTTGTTTTTAATTCAACATCTTTTTCATTTTCACATCTCCCTTACTTCACACTTCGCTATGCATACTACGAAGAGAAAAACGGGCGCCGAGCGTCGCGCTTTCAAATGAGAATTGGGAGCAAAAGTTCTTCTTTCTGGATAACGTCATCTGCGACGAAACTGTAGTGGTTTTGAAACAGTACAATCTTCCGTGTCACTGTGAAACAGAACGTCTATCAATATATTCAAAATTTTCCAGCAAGTTACGATCTGACAAATATGAGTCCACGCAATGTAATTTAGGAAACCAAAGAAATCCCTTCACGACAAAGCTTGCTGTAAATGAATTTGTCACTCGTACAAGTTGCAAAATAGTACACATGATGACAGAACGACGAAACTGTTTATCCACGGTAACTTTATGAAAGAGTGTAGAGTGGAAGCAGCAAAGGACTTGCCTCCTAAGAAAGCCGATTTTTTTGGGAAGTATCAGCCTTTCGGTAAGTTCCGTTGTGCGGAGAATGGAAGAAACTGGAGAGAAAAAAAATGGCTCTAAGCACTATGGGACGTAAAATCTGAGTTCATCAGTCCCCTAGACTTAGAACTACTTAAACCTAACTAACCCAAGGACATCTCACCCATCCATGGCCGAGGCAGGATTCGAACCTGCGACCGTAGCAGCAGCGTGGTTCCGGACTGAAGGGCCTAGAGCCGCTCTGCCACAGCGGCCGGCAACTGGAGAGAACTTAGTGCCTTATATACACAAGAAAGCTAGCAAATTTTGTTACGTATTCCTCCAGATGGGCGAGTCTACTAATGACGTCTGGAGTAGTCTCCCCTTCTCGTCTTCATTCCTAGTGTCAACTTAGAATTTCGGGTAACGGAAGAGTTGGTATCCGCATCCAGCATCCATAGTGTGGTGTCACCGCCAGACACCACACTTGCTAGGTGGTAGCCTTTTAAATCGGCCGCGGTCCATTAGTATACGTCGGACCCGCGTGTCGCCACTGTCAGTAATTGCAGACCGAGCGCCACCACACGGCAGGTCTAGAGAGACGTCATGGCACTCGCCCCAGTTGTACAGCCGACTTTGCAAGGAATGGTTCACTGACAAATACGCTCTCATTTGCCGAGACGATAGTTAGCATAGCCTTCAGCTACATTTGCTACGACCTATGAAGGCGCCGTATTCAATTGATATTGAGATTCTATTAAATTATCATCAAGAGCGATGTTCTACAAATGTGGATTAAAGTTAAGTATTCCAGAAGCTACGTAGTTTTCTTTATAGCATTCATTACGTATCCTGTTTCAGACATCACGCCAGCCTGCGTGAGTTTAAGCGCGTGCCTTTCGGCTTCCTCTCATTGTGTCTAGGCTGTCTTGTCTAGACACAACACATAGAACAATATCTGGAGAAGACATTTTCATGCAAGCGCAAAAAATATCACAATTTTACAGTCAATGGAGTCGCCTTCGTTGTGTTTCAGTTGATAGAAGAAGAAACGGCTGAAGTTAGAAACGGTCTGGAGTTTCAAGTCTAGAACCCATAGGAAGAGATGCGAATTTCGGCCACTCTCTTCATTAGTTGCATCATATGCCGTCATTTGCGCTCAGGTGATCCACGTGAAAAGGTTTCAGAAGTGATTATGGACGTACGACTGGAATTAACAAACCCTGAACAGAAAGGTAGTTGGAGCTAGACGCATGGGACATTTCGCAAATCGTTTGGGAATGATACACAGTGTAGAAAGAGTGTGGCGCGAATATCATGTGTCAGGCATTATCTCTCACCACGAAAAACCCAGGCCGTCGGTCTTCACTTAACGACCTAGAGCAGCGGCGGTTGCGTAGAGTTGTCAGTGCTAACAGACAAGCAACACTGCGTGAAATAACCGCAGAAATCAGTGTGGGACGTACGACTAGAGTAGCAGTAGGACAGTGCGGTGACGACTGATGCAAGTACCTTTGCTAACAGTACGACTTCCCCTGCAGCTCCTCTCCTGACCATATCGGTTGCACCCTAGACGACAGCAAAATCTTCGCCTGGTCAGATGGGTCCCGTTTTCGGTGGTGAGAGCTGATGGTAGGGTTGGAGTGCGGCGCAGACCCTGCAAAGCCACGAACCCAAGTTGTCAACAAGACACTTTGCAAGCTGGTGGTGATTCCATAATGGTGTGGGCTATGCCTACACGGAATGGACTGAACCCTCTGGTCCAACTGAACGGACCATTGCCCGGAAATCATTATTTTGGGTTACTTGAAGACCATTTTCAGCCATTCATGGGCTTCATGTTCCTAGACAACAGTGGACTCTTTACGGATGGCAATTCGCCGTGTCACAACATTCTTGACAATTCGAGCGAGTGATTGGTCACCTACATAACTCAACATCCCGTCTCTCATGTATGGCATCTAATCGAGAGGTCAGTTCTCGCACAAAATCCTCCACCGCAACACTTTCACAATACACTATAGAGGCAGCACCGTTCAATATTTCTTCCAACGACTTGTTGAGCCCATGCCACTCCGAGATACTGCACTACGCCGGGCGAAAGGATGTCCGACACGATATCAGCAGGTATGAGTTTTGTCAAATCGTTCAAATGGCTCTGAGCACTATGGGACTCAACTGCTGAGGTCATAAGTCCCCTAGAACTTAGAACTACTTAAACCTAACTAACCTAAGGACAACACACACATCCATGCCCGAGGCAGGATTCGAACCTGCGACCGTAGCGGTCGCGCGGTGCCAGACTGTAGCGCCTAGAACCGCTCGGCCACCAGCGGCCGGCTGATTTTTGTCACCTCAGTCTACATTAACGAGCACTTTGTGGGAAAGGCTTAGATATTTCTTGTGTACTGAAACCAGTCCTTCCTCTGTGAACTTCATTCGCCGACATGCACTCAGTCACCGTTAATTCGAGGCTTTTCTTGAAGAAACGTGTTCTGAATTCCGTGACTTGTCTTATCATATAAGAGTCAGCTGACTCAGTGGCGGTAAAGTCCTGTTCTTACGTTTTTGCAAGCTCCAAAACGGAACACACGTTTTTCTGACGAAAAAAGATAGATGAGATCCGCAACTGTGATATCCTACCTCTCTCCAAATTCTTGATAGTATGCTAAAGTTCTATAGTTCTCCGTACAAAATTTGAACAATTCTGCAGAATTTCGCAAAAAAAGACAATAGTACTCAAGAAAATTTTAATCTTGTAAAAAAAAATTAATCACCAAATTTTAGAGGAAAATGATCGCAATTTGAATAGCTCCCGAGGAGTTCTACAGAAAACCCTACTGACATATTTATCTGCAAAAAAAGTAGTTTATGAGATAAATGCAACAGTGAGGGACCGATTTTTATCACTTGTGAAGCTAGCAACCGACTTTCGAGAAATATACATTTTTTCAGAGCTCTTTACTGCAAAAAAAAAAAAAAAAAAAAAAAAAAAATATGGCTCTGAGTACTATGAGACTTAACTTCTGAAGTCATCGGTAACCTAGAACTTAGAACTACTTAAACCTAACTAACCTAAGGACATCACACACATCCATGCCCGAGGCAGGATTCGAACCTGCGACCTTAGCGGTCGCGTGGTTCCAGACTGTAGCGCCTAGAACCGCTCGGCCAATCTCTTTACTGTAATAGTTTCATAAACCATTATTTGCACAAGACATGCCATTAAGGTTTTTTTGTATTTTTTTCAGAAATTCTGCAGAACTATTCAAGTTTTGTACACAGAACTATAAAACTACATCATATCTATCAAGAACTTAGAAAAAAAAATGTGTATTCTTCGAAATTAGGTTGCCACCATCGCAGCTATTCAGCTGTTCACAGTTGTGATCATAATTTTTTCGTCAAATTCTGCAGACCTATTCAAACGTTGTACAAAGACCTTTAGAACTATGGCATATCTGTCAAGAACTCTGAAAAAAAAAAAAAAAAAAAAAAAACATTTTTCTCGACGTCGGGCCTCAGTGGTGAAAATGGCTCCCTCGTTATTGCAATTATCTCACAAACTATTATCTACAGATAAATTGTAATTAGGGTTTTCTGAAGAACTCTTGAGGAGTTATTCAAAATTTGGATCGTAATTTTTTCCGCAAATTGGCAAATAATTTTTTTGAAGATGAAAGCTTTCCCGAGTGTGGTACTGGAGAAGGCGTCGCAAAGAATAAACTGAATGGAGTTGCTGCTGTCTCTATACTTGACGGACCTCGTGTGTTTGTATACTGTCTTTTTAATTTTAGTATTAATAATAAGAATCATGAAACTTTTATTCAAGGTAATAGCTGGTTGACTGTAGCTATTGTAAGCTATTCTAATGTCATTGCTTATCGCACTTATCATATTGGTGAGGCAGGGAGGAAAGACATTGATAGGTCATATTGGTATTATTATGATAAGGCCTTGTTCTTAGCAAAATCCTGCATACCTATTGAAATTTTGTACGTAGTACTGTAAAACTATAGCATATCTATAAACAACCATGAAAAGAATGTATATTTCTCGAAATTCGGTTTCCAACTTCACCAGACATGCCAGCCAGTGGCGACTCGAGACACATCAGCCTAGCTTACGGGATTATTTCCAGTATCAATTTTTCGCTCTGCAGTGGAATGTGAGCCGTGTGAAACTTCCCTCAAGATTAGAACTGTGTACTGGACTTGGACTCGAACCAGGAAACTTGCCTTTCTTGAGCAATACCCTTACCAGCTGAGATATCCGGGCACGTTTTGAAAAAGAATGATCGTATGGCGTTGATGGCTGGGAATCCGCAACTGGCGAAGTTGGGCCTCCGAGTTGCAAGTCTTTTCAGTTGACGCCACTTTGAGCGACTTGCGTGTTGATGATGAGGTCAACACAGCAGCCATTCTCAGAGTAGAGAGAATCTCCCACCAGACCCGGAATCGAACCCAGGGTGCCACGCGTGGCAGTCGGACGCGCTGACCACTCAGCTAAGGGGGCTAACTATGGAAAGTACGAGGGTTGATTTAAAAGTAATGTCTCCGCCTGGCGAGTGTCGCTAGGGTTTTACGTTTTTGTGTGATGTCTGGCCTTCTTCCCAAAATATTGGGATTGAAATCTTAATGTGCTGTCCAGTGGTTTGGTCACCCATTATTTGTAAGTGGTCACTCAGCCACCGTTAATTATTTTTACCTGTTTGTACTGCTATTTTATTTTTAGTTTTATCTCCCTGTTTTGATGTGCTGTGTCCAATCTTGCAATTTGAACAATACCCATTCTCTCACAATTCGGCTCTGAATTGAACTTTTGGGAACGGGCGCTGATAACCTCGCTGTTGTGCGCCCTAAAACACTAATAATAATCATCATCATCATCATCGTAACTCTTCAACAGTTGGCAGCATTGGTATGCGGCAGGTACTGGCTTGTTACGCAGCCGCTTCTCTACAGCTCCAGTTGGCGGGAAACCACAGCATTGAACGGCTGCGTTGTTACATTGTAAAGTATGGAACCCTGCGCAGACGATCGCTCAATGCGATTTAAGCAACGTGCAGTCATTGAATTCTTGACAGCAGAGAATGAAAGCAGTTTATGGAGATTGTGTTGATGCGAGTACTGTGCGTCGTTGGGCCAGATGTTGAGGCGGGAACATCTGACTTGCGTAACAAACAGAGTTGGACGGCCTGTGACAGCAACCACCGGGTTTCACAGGCAAAATGTTGACAGATTGATTCAGGACGATCGTCGTATGACTCAGAGAGAAACTGCAAGCACAATCGGCATTTCAAAAAAACGTGTGGGTCACATTATTGTTTTGCTTGGCTATCAGAATATCTGTGCTCAATGGGTACCCTGGATGCTGACTCCTGAAATGAAAGCGCATAGACTTGAAATTTGCCAGGAACTCCTCTCGCGTTACGATAGTGAAGGTGACGCCTTTCTCCATTAAGGTGTGACAGGAGACGAAACGTGCGTACACCATTACGACCCGGAGACGAAACGTCAGTCTGTGGAATATCGACACAAAGATTCGCCCCAGAGAAAGAAATTCAAGACGCAGCCCTCAGCTGGAAAAATCATGGCCATAGTGTTCTGGGACGCAGATGGTGTTATCCATGTTGATTTCCTCGATCGTGGAACAACAATAAATTCAGAGCGTTACATCACAACGCTGCGGACTTTGAAACGACGGTTAACAAGGATCCGAAAGGAAAAGGGAAAGCCGCGCGGGATTAGCCGAGCGGTCTATGGGCGCTGCAGTCATGGACTGTGCGGCTGGTCCCGGTGGAGGTTCGAGTCCTCCCTCGGCCATGGGTGTGTGTGTTTGTCCTTAGGATAAGCTAGGTTAAGCAGTGTGTAAGCTTAGGGACTGATGACCTTAGCAGTTAAGTCCAATAAGATTTCTCACACATTTGTAAATTTTGAAAAGGGAAATATTTCCTGCAATATGACAATGCCAAACCACACACTTCACGCGCCACCACAGCAGAACTTCAGAGACTGAATCTCACCACCGTACGGCATCCTCCATACAGTCCAGATTTATCACCGTCTGACTCCCAGCTGTTCCCGATAATAAAAGACGATCTGCGGGGTCAATATTATGTTTCTGATGAAGACGTTGAGTGAACTGTGAGACTGTGGTTGCGGAAACAGAGTGTCGACTTCTTCCATGACGGCTTCAGAAAACTTGTTCACCGTCGGCAGAAATGCATCCAATTGGCTGATGATTATGTGGAAAAGTGAATATTGGTAATTAAAGGTCACATTCTATGGATTATTTCTACGTTAGATTTATTAAAGAATTCCCATCCAAACCCAATCAACGAAGCGGGAGAATTTACTTTTCATTCAACCCTCGTAGCAGAGAGTGACTGGCAGAAGGGAGCCATTAAAAGGGAGGTCGCTATTCAAGCTTGGACAGCCCAGTACTTGGAGAGCGTACAGTTTAATTTTTCACGTAGCTGCACAGACACGTTGGAGGGAAGAATACGACGGAGTGGAAAGGCAAGATTCTAGGTCCAACACCCTTCTAACGAATGGTTGTTCGTTAGAGCATGTTTCATAACATTAAGTACTCCTCTGCACAAAATTTTCTCCGATAATTTTAGTAGCTCGGGCAAACGCATCCCACTGTACTTGCCCTCGGGCGCAAGCCGAGATGAGAAGTTACGGGACTTGGCTAATTTATTAATGCGGTGCGGCACATAATGCACAGCGGTTTATGGCAGTGGCAGTAAAATTCCTCGATTAGTCTACAAGCACACCGTCGCTGCGAAGAAGTTGCGCAGAGGTATCAACAAGTTTGTACTCTATTTGACAGAGCACGACATACGAGGTGTGACAATAAAGTAATGAAACTTCATCGCAGATTAAGACTGTGTGCCGGATCGAGACTCGAACTCTGGACCTGTGCCTTTCGCGGGAAACTGCTCTACTATCCGAGTTACCCAAGCACGACTCACGCCCCATCCTCACAGCTTTACTTCTGCCAGTGCCTCGTCTCCTACCTTCCATACTTCACATAAGCTCCCCTGCAAACCTTGCAGAACTAGCACTCCGCTGCAGAGTGATAATCTCATTCTGAATAAAGTAATGAGACTGATTTTCTTTGCAAGATAAGGCCACCCTGCTGGCTTGCGTAGACACAATATCTTTGACCTTGGTCTATAAGCTGCTTCTAGTCCAAGTGGCACATCGATGCAACGGCTCAGTTGTGGGTTGTCTTGTAATAAGTTAACACGTGTTTGTCTCTCTCATCATGGAAATGGAACCACGTACTACTGCACAACGGTATGCCATTTCCTTTTGCGTTAAATTGGGTGAAAACGCAATGACAACTTACGGTAAGCTTCAGAAGGCTCTTGGAGAGGAGGTTATGTCAAGAGCTCAAGTTTTTCGTTGCCATAAAATGTTTAGTGAAGTCAGAACGAATGTTGAATACCGCAGTGGACGACCATCAACCTCACGGAAAGATTTCAGCTTGGCCAGGGTGCGTGAATACGTACGACTGATCGAAGATTATCCGTGAAAATGATTGCAGAAGAACTGAACATCAATCGAGAAACGGTTCGTCTAATAATAACTGATAACGTAGAACGCCAGTTTTCTTTCTCCTGATAACGACGTCCTCTTGAGTAGTCCCCTCCCGGAGATCCGAATGGGGGACTATTTTACCTCCGGAATATTTTACCCAAGAGGACGCCATCATCATTTAATCATACAGTAAAGCTGCATGTCCTCGGGAAAAATTACGGCTGTAGTTTCCCCTTGCTTTCAGAGACAGTAAAGGACTTGGAAGAGCAGTTGAACGGAATGGACAGTGTCTTGAAAGGAGGATATAAGATGAACATCAACAAAAGCAAAACGAGGATAATGGAATGTAGTCAAATTAAATCGGGTGATGCTGAGGGAATTAGATTAGGAAATGAGACACTTAAAGTAGTAAAGGAGTTTTGCTATTAAGGGAGTAATATAACTGATGATGGTCGAAGTAGAGAGGATATAAAATGTAGACTGGCAATGGCAAGGAAATCATTTCTGAAGAAGAGAAATTTGTTAACATCGAGTATAGATTTAAGTGTCAGGAAGTCGTTTCTGAAAGTACTTGTATGGAGTGTAGCCATGTATGGTGAAACATGGACGATAACTAGTATGGACAGGAAGAGAATAGAAGCTTTCGAAATGTGGTGCTACAGAAGAATGCTGAAGATAACGTGAGTAGATCACGTAACTAATGAGGAGGTATTGAATAGGATTGGGGAGAAGAGAAGTTTGTGGCACAACTTGACTAGAAGAAGGGATCGGTTGGTAGGACATGTTTTGAGGCATCAAGGGATCACAAATTTAGCATTGGAGGGCAGCGTGGAGGGTAAAAATCGGAGACCAAGAGATGAATACACTAAGCAGATTCAGAAGGATGTAGGTTGCAGTAAGTACTGGGAGATGAAGAAGCTTGCACAGTATAGAGTAGCATGGAGAGCTGCATCAAACCAGTCTCAGGACTGAAGACCACAACAACAATAACAATAATAACTGAAAATCTTAGTATGAGAAAGATTTGTGTAAAAATGGTCCCAAAAAATCTCACACCACAACAGCGAGAAACAGGGAAAAATGTGGCAGCCGATCTGTTAGAGCAAACGGAAATCAATCCAGAATTGTTGAGCTGTGTTATCACTGGTGATGAAAGTTGGTTTTTTCAGTACGATCCAGAGATAAAACGCCGAAGTTCGCAATGGTGCTTAAAGGGATCACCCAGACCATAAAAGCTCGCATGTCAAAGTCAAAAGTGAAATTCAGGCTTGTGTGCTTCTTTGAATCCAAGGGAATTGTTCACGAAGAGTGGGTGCCTCCTGGACAAACAGTTAACAAATATTACTTCAAAGAAATTTTAGAAACACTTCGTAAAAGAGTTCTTCGTGTCCGTGCCAACATTGCTGATAATTGGATTCTGCATCAAGATTATGCGCCATCCCATACTGCTCTGTCAGTACAGCAATTTTTAACCTCAAAACAAACTTCAGTACTACCATAGCCACCTTATTCACCAGATATCGCTACGTGCGACTTTTTTCTATTACCAAGTCAAAACGGCGGTCAAGGGACATCATTTTCAAACAAGACAAGAAGTCCAAAAAGCTGTGACGAGCGTCTTGGAGGATATTACAGAAGATGAGTTCCAGAAATGGTACAATCAATGGAAGAAGCGCTGAAAAAAATGTGTGCAACCAGAAGGGAACTACTTTGAAGGAAACAACACAAAACTGGACTAAAACGGCAAGCAACATCTTTTTTTCACATCAGTCTCATTACTTTATTGACGCACCTCCTAATTACACTGGTACGATGAGCTCTACCTGCAGTAACATATTATCTGTTCATTCTGTGTATAAAGAAGGTTTGAAAAACATGAACTTTTACATGGAGAGAGTAAGTCTAAAGAAAGCAACAGAATGAACGAAGAAATAAATAAATAACGTGTGTAAACCAATATACAGCACAAGACAGCAGACGGCCGCAAGCATTTCGAGAAAAAGTAAACACACTGATGGCCGTTTTGATGTTGTGTGTTTACCTTGAATCAGAAACAGACTGAAACAATAATGTCAGCTCTAAAATCCAAAACGAATATTGTTCACCAACAAGTGCTACAATCGCCTCAGGGAACATTTGGAGTCGAAACTGCTCTTTAGTAAAATTTAAGTTTTAGTAAGGCCGGTATTAACATACGGTCCTGGATACTAACGAACTTCTAAGAAAATCAGCATGGTATGCTTGAAAGAAAGGCCTTGAGACAAATTCTTAGTCCATTGCATGAGAGTCATGTCTGGAGTAGGCGATTCAACTATCAATTATATGAACTTCGTTTCCATCTCAAAGAGCTGTAACTTCCATTAAGATTTTGAGGTTTTCCAAGCACACACTTCTGTAGGAATTCGGGATCTGCTAAACACCTGGATATAACAGATTGAAAACGTCGCAGGGATAAATACTCTTAATATGAGGAACTACAGAACGAGTAAGAGTCGTGGCGTCGTGCAAATTTTGCCAGTTATTATTTTTATCACACTCAGAACGGAATTGAAACGTAATATTCAGGAACAGAAACTTCAATATCACATAGTAAATGAAGAGCCAATAATTTTTTTCACAATTTTGGTCGCATTTGCGTACTCCCCTCTTAGGAATAGGGGAACAAAATTAGCCGTGTCCTTTCAAACGTACCATCCCGGCAACTGCCTGGAGCGATTTAGGGAAATCACTGGAAAGTTAAATCTGGATGGTCGCACGCGGATTTGAACCGCCGTCCTCCAAGAGCATTGTAAACCCACAAAAAGTAAAATTTCGCTATTTGCTATCCTTCTCCACGTTCGAATTTTTTTGGGCAGCTGTCGATATCCGGCTGCAGTTTTCGCAAAGCTGCAGAGGACAAGGCAAGTAATTTTGAACGTTTCTAGTTGCCGAATTAAGACATCGACTATGTTTTTTCTTTAACAGAACCACAGGGCTACTATACATGATTCGTTTGTTTTCAGAGTTCTATGTTTCCCAACGTGTTATATGCACAAATACGATGTATAAATAGAACCGCAAACTCATCGAGTTTGCATTGTGCCCACTAGTTGGCATGACGACTGCAGTATCTTGACAAAATGGCGACAGAGTAACAAAAGAGTATTTCGTGTTGCAGTTTGGGACATGTTTATCTGTTGCAGTGTACCGTGGTTCCAGAAGGAATTACGGTAAAGAGCCGTCATACAAACAGAGCATTGTGCGTTCGTGACGAGAATTTAGGGACAGTGAACAGAAAGAAACCGGTCGACCAAGTGTACCGTGTGGAAAGGGTGAGGGAAAGTTTCAACGTAGTCCAAAGAAATCAACGGTCCGCGCAATTCACGAACTTGGAATACCGCAGCAAGCTGTGTAGAAGATCTTGCGATGCCGTTTACATTCCAGACCGTACCGTCTGCAAATGTTCAAATGTGTGTGAAATCTTATGGGACTTAACTGCTAAGGTCATAGTCCCTAAGCTTACACACTACTTAACGTAAATTATCCTAAGGACAAACACACACACCCATAATTATATTTTCACTCTGCTGCGGAGTGTGTGCTGATATGAAACTCGGGAGTCTCGGTCCGGCACACAATCTGCCAGGAAGTTTCACACACACCCATGCCCGAGGGAGGACTCGAACCTCCTCCGGGATCAGCCGCACAGTCCATGACTGCAGCGCCGCAGACCGCTCGGCTAATCCCGCGCGGCGTACCGTCTGCAGCTCGTGCAACAATTAATAACCCAAGATTACGGCCGGTGCCTTCAGTTTTGTATCACAACGCCGGAAGCACTTGAGGATGAAAATTTCGCCTCCAAGCTGATTTTCAGTGACGAAACAACGTTGCATTTATCTGGAAAGATTAATGGCGACAATGTGAGAGTGTGGTATTGAAAATCCTCATGAAATTGTGGCGCTTGAAGGGGATTTGCCGAAGGTTAATGTTTTCTGTACATTGCCACGGACGAAACTGTATGAGCCTTTTTTCTTCTGTGATGGGTACCTCTTAGCTTGATATGCTTGCACAACTGACTGCTGGTTCCGAGAGTTTCACCTTCCACAAGACGAGGCATTCCTCATTGGTTCATCGATGTTCGTCGCTAGCTTCGCTGGGTTGGGCGCAGTGGTGCAGATGATGTGGCTCTCTGTTCGCTTGGTACACCAGGTTGCCTGACGTCACGGCGTGTGACCTTTTTCTTTCGGGGTACATTAACGACAGCGCTACGTACAACCACGTCAAGAATACTGCAACAGCTCAGAGGACGCATCAGTTCTAATGTGATGGTCGATGACAGGACGTTGGTACACGAGGAATGAAACGAACTGTACTACTGGCTGGTCGTGTGTCCAGAAGGGGTCCTCCCCGACAGCAAGTCTGCTTTCGGCTGCGGTGGGGCGAGGACGTCCGCTGCACCCCGCCGTGCGCGACCGTGAGCGCTTGCTTGTGTTTACCTTCTCGCGGCGCGAGTTGTATTTGTTCCAAGTTCAGTACGACTGTGGCACACACATGGCGCCACGATACGATCAAAATTACTTTCCAACCAGATCACGCGCGTCCTCGAGCCAGTTCATACGCGACGATCTACGTTTAGATCCGGCGACTGTCGTCGGAATACATTTTTCTATAACGGCGAGCGTGGTTTATGTTAAAATGACCAGTGCAGAGGTCTGCGCGACATTGGTTTCTAAATACTCGAACTCTCTCCGCTTCAAACATTCTGACGGGCATATCGGTGCAGTGACGGTGGATCATGCAGGCATGGGCCTAAGGACTGTAAGGGTTTTTGAGCTCCCCTTCGAGGTCCCAGAGGAAGTTGTCAATGACGCCTTCCGACCATATGGCAATGTTATCAGCCACGTTGCAGAAAAGTGGCAAACTTTCTCGGCGTATAAGGTCTACAGTGGTGTGCGCCAAATTAAACTTGAGCTCAAGAAACATGTGCCGTCATATTTGAACATCGGTGGCTGTCGTGCAATCATCATGTACGACGGTCAACCGCGTACCTGTTCCGGATGTGGGCAGGAAGGCCATGTTCGATTGAGCTGCTTACAACGTAGAATTACGCAGATACCAGTGGGAGACTCCGTTTCCCCGACGGGGACGACAATCCTGCCCCTCACGTACGCTCAGGCGACGATGCGCACCGCAGTTGAGGACGGAACGGGCGATCAGACACATCCATCGATGTCAGAAGTACCAAGGGAGGAAGAGGAAGGACCCTCGGTGCCAACCCATATGTCGCCCCCTCCACAGCAACAACAGCAGCAACAGTCCCACGGACTCCAGACGCAACACAACATTCAGAACGCGATGGACGTGGACGCGAACATTGTCCCGACCGCGGCTTTCGTAGCGGAAGGTGATACGACGCTGGATTGCCTCCCACATTCGGATACGGATGTCCACGTTCGAATGCAACGTTCGCCTCGACGACGCAAGCGACGTCGGCGGACCCCTTCTGACGATTGCCTCCTACACACGGCCGGTCAAGAAGGTGACATCTCATCAGACGGCATGGATGCTGCGCCTGCTGAGGATCTAAGTGGTGTAGACGGTTCACTTGCCCATACTACGAGTGCCCAGTTACTTCTTGCACGACAAACGCGGCAGGTCGCGTCGATGGATGGCACTCCGTCTACCTCTACCAACGACGACGTACGTGAGAGAGATTTAGGTGCCGATCAGCTACACAGCATCGTGTTGCACCCACTGTGGTCGGACGATGTTGAGGAACTTCCTGAAGAGGGCACGGGTGACAGGGTAGGGGGCGGCATTGGGGATGCCACTCCTAGCGTGAAAGACTCATAATTTGTAACGGGTTTGGTGTGTCCGGCATCTCTTGCGGTTAGCTTTGATTGCCATGGGGTCTACCCTAGGTGAAGAGGCTAGGCAGCACACCTTTCGCCTTGCCACAATCAATATCAACGCGATAAGGGCACCACACAAACTGACAATGCTACAACGCATGCTTGATGCGGCGGACATCGACGCGGCCCTCTTACAGGAAGTATGTGTCGCTAGTTTCCCTGACTTCTACGGATATACCGCCCACACCTCCCACGCCTCTTCTACCGATTGTGGTGTGGCTGTTCTGCTACGGGACGGTTTGGCGGCTACGGACGTACTGTACTTACCGAGTGCAAGAGCCATGGCAGTACCTGTCAACGGTGTACGACTCATCAATGTATATGCCCCTTCAGGATCAGGGAGACGGAGAGATCGGGCCCGCTTTTTTTCCGAAGATATTACGCGTCTATTTATGGGCCGCATAGACGATATGGTGATCGGAGGAGATTTTAACTGTACATTATCTCCGTCTGATCAGCAGCCACATCACGTCGCGTGTGCGGAATTGGAAATGCTAGTGCGTGACCTCCACCTGATTGACACGTTGCGCCACATCCATGGCCCAGCTCCTGGTTACACCCATTATACATGCCATTCATCAAGTCGGTTAGACAGGATTTACGTCACAAGCCCCCTTTAACGGCGACGAGAGGAGCAGAGCTCTGGCCCACTGCATTCACCGACCACACAGGCTATATTTGCACCATTGCCCTCCAACCTGCACGTGTGTGGCGCAGTAGGCCCTCCAGGAAACTGAACGTCGCCCATCTGGACGAGCCGGCATGTAAAGGCGCTGTCGAAGAGTCGTGGAACGCGTCCTTACAGCGTCGTGGTCGTTACCGATCGACCCTCAGTTGGTGGATTGAATGTGCGAAGCCTGCTCTTAGGCGCACCTTCATGGCTTACGGCCGGGAAGCGGCGGCATGGAGGAGGAGCACGGAAAACTTTTATTACACCGTCCTACGGGAATGTCTTGCTATGGAGCCCTCACCTGACAGGCAGATCATAGTCAATCGCGCGAAAGCGCAGCTCGTCTCCTTAGCACGCCATCATTTACAAGGCGCTGTTATACGGTCGCGTGCTCCAGACATGATACAATCAGAAAGGCCATCTATGCACCACGTGCTCATAGAACGCAGGAGGCGCCGTAGGGCACTGGTAACCGACTTGATAACGGACGACGGTCGACACGTGGCAGAACAAACAGATATAGCCTTCTATGGGCATTACGCTCAACTTTATTCAGCAGTGCTCCCTGATATGGCGACGGTAGACACCGTTTCAGCACATGTCCACGGTACAGTTCCACCAGACATGGCACCGACTTTACTGGGAGACGTGACAGAAGAGGAAGTGCTCGACGCCATTGGTAAAGGTGCTCCCCATAAATCACCAGGAATCGATGGATTACTATTAGAGTTCTATCGAGCCTTTAAACAACTGTTGCTACCGTATTTGATTGAAATTTGCCAGGAATTGATGTCCCCGGGTATAACATTGCCTGCACCATTCTTGGAAGGTCTTATTGTCCCCATCCATAAGCCGAAGGGACGGAATCATGCCCGCAATTATCGTCCCTTAACGTTATTGAACAGCGACTTCAAGATCTTTTCGACGCTGCTATCAGAACGTATTCGCGGCACACTATTGCACGTCTTGTACGGCGATCAGACGTCCTTGGGGGGACCCAACAACATCAGAACTGCGTTATGTCGTTACAGAGATCTCATCTCCCTTGCACGGGTGAGACGTTTGCCGGCAGCCCTCGCGCCTATCGACTTTAGCCAGGCTTTTGACCGTGTGGGCCACACTTTCCTCACGGCCGTTCTACGGCGCATGGAATACCCCGACCCCTTTATCGCAGTGTTGACACGCCTACTACATGGTGCAACTTCTTGAGTTCTTGTTAATGGAAGACTGACGGCACCCATGCCGATCAGCCGATCAGTACGACAGGGATGTCCATTATCAACATTGTTATTTGCATTGGCCTTAGAACCTTTGTTGTGTGGTCTCCGAGACAGGCTCACTGGGATACAGTTCGGCGGCTCCATCTATCGTTGCACCGCATATGCGGATGATTTGATGATCGTCATACGTGGAGCTGACGACATGGCGGCGGCTTTGGACTGGATTGCAACCTACGGTACAGCTTCTGGTAGCCAAATCAACGTTGACAAGTCCGTCGCCTTGAGTCGCCTACAGTGATACTGTACGCTGCTTGGGCTTAGATTTCATGAGCGACATGCGACGCGCGACGACGCTCAATTATCGACGCCTTCTTAACCAAATTAGGGCCGGAATTGCAAATCAGCGCTTGTGATCCCTCAACATCGTATTATGCCAATGTAAACCTTGCGTCCCGCATACCGCATGTCGCCCAAACGCTACCCATTCCGAAGCCCTTGGCTCGTAGCATTATGGCAGCGCTGGGATACTTCGTCACCGCTGGTATGTTACTGAAGATCAGATACGTATCTCTTACCCTCCCCAAGGAAAAAGGTGGTCTCGGCCTAGTTAACGTCCATGATAGGGCCATTGCCCTCTATGTTAGCTCACATTTATGTCTGCTGCGCCGTTGTCCTACGAGCCTCACGAGTCTGCTTCTGACGGCGCTACGACCTGCTTCACTAAGAGCGCCGGTGCCACTACAGGACATCCCAGCGCCCCTCTTTTATATAGGACGTTTCTATTTAGAACAAAGTTATTGCAGTGTCGCGCTCACGACACCACAAATGGCCACAACTCAACGCCTATATCATGACATGCTGCAACGCCGCCCCCTAAATGTGGTCGAACTAAAATATCCTGACGTACGGTGGCGCGTGGTGTGGAAGACTGTACACGATGCCATGCTTGATTCCGATGTTGTTTCCCAATGGTACGTAGTCTTTAATGGGAAGCTGGTGACGCAAGAACGTCTCTACAATATCCACATGGCAGAATCTCCCAATTATGTGGGTTGTAATACAGTAGATTCTGACGAGCACCGCCTCAGCTGTGGAGAGGCGGACCCGGTTTGGCACCTAGTGCGGCAGATGCTGGCTAATCTCTTGCGAGTTAGGCCGGAGCATATATCTACACGCACGTTATTGTTTCCGGATGAGACATTTTACCAGAAGACTCGAACCAACTCTATCACCTGGATACGTGGACATGCAGTCCATTACCTCTGTCGTGACGGACACAAGAATTTCCTTGACTTCTGGCTCTATTTGCAAGAAAGACATCATGCTATTTCCGGGCATACCAGATATCGACAGTGCTTCGCAAACTACCTATGGAGTGCCTTTCACAGCCCGCCGTGCAGCTGGAATGTTCCAGGCAGTGGCAGATGAGGTCAGAACGAACTGCAAACGAGCATATATTGAACAATCTTTATCAGTGGGCGCAGTCGCTGGGAAGCCTCACTATGACGTGGTAGCTTTCTTTTCATGTTATTTATGTTTCATATCTTCGATGGCGTCTTCATTCTGTTTTAGTTTTCCAGGCTTGATTAACTATGACTGTTCGCACATTGATATCTACACTCCTGGAAATGGAAAAAAGAACACATTGACACCGGTGTGTCAGACCCACCATACTTGCTCCGGACACTGCGAGAGGGCTGTACAAGCAATGATCACACGCACGGCACAGCGGACACACCAGGAACCGCGGTGTTGGCCGTCGAATGGCGCTAGCTGCGCAGCATTTGTGCACCGCCGCCGTCAGTGTCAGCCAGTTTGCCGTGGCATACGGAGCTCCATCGCAGTCTTTAACACTGGTAGCATGCCGCGACAGCGTGGACGTGAACCGTATGTGCAGTTGACGGACTTTGAGCGAGGGCGTATAGTGGGCATGCGGGAGGCCGGGTGGACGTACCGCCGAATTGCTCAACACGTGGGGCGTGAGGTCTCCACAGTACATCGATGTTGTCGCCAGTGGTCGGCGGAAGATGCACGTGCCCGTCGACCTGGGACCGGACCGCAGCGACGCACGGATGCACGCCAAGACCGTAGGATCCTACACAGTGCCGTAGGGGACCGCACCGCCACTTCCCAGCAAATTAGGGACACTGTTGCTCCTGGGGTATCGGCGAGGACCATTCGCAACCGTCTCCATGAAGCTGGGCTACGGTCCCGCACACCGTTAGGCCGTCTTCCGCTCACGCCCCAACATCGTGCAGCCCGCCTCCAGTGGTGTCGCGACAGGCGTGAATGGAGGGACGAATGGAGACGTGTCGTCTTCAGCGATGAGAGTCGCTTCTGCCTTGGTGCCAATGATGGTCGTATGCGTGTTTGGCGCCGTGCAGGTGAGCGCCACAATCAGGACTGCATACGACCGAGGCACACAGGGCCAACACCCGGCATCATGGTGTGGGGAGCGATCTCCTACACTGGCCGTACACCACTGGTGATCGTCGAGGGGACACTGAATAGTGCACGGTACATCCAAACCGTCATCGAACCCATCGTTCTACCATTCCTAGACCGGCAAGGGAACTTGCTGTTCCAACAGGACAATGCACGTCCGCATGTTCCCGTGCCACCCAACGTGCTCTAGAAGGTGTAAGTCAACTACCCTGGCCAGCAAGATCTCCGGATCTGTCCCCCATTGAGCATGTTTGGGACTGGATTAAGCGTCGTCTCACGCGGTCTGCACGTCCAGCACGAACGCTGGTCCAACTGAGGCGCCAGGTGGAAATGGCATGGCAAGCCGTTCCACAGGACTACATCCAGCATCTCTACGATCGTCTCCATGGGAGAATAGCAGCCTGCATTGCTGCGAAAGGTGGATATACACTGTACTAGTGCCGACATTATGCATGCTCTGTTGCCTGTGTCTATGTGCCTGTGGTCCTGTCAGTGTGATCATGTGATGTATCTGACCCCAGGAATGTGTCAATAATGTTTCCCCTTCCTGGGACAATGAATTCACGGTGTTCTTATTTCAATTTCCAGGAGTGTATATAAATAAAAAAAAGATTTAAAAAAAGTGGGCAGGAGATCTGCCTTCGAATCCAAATAAATACACATAAGAAATTAAAAAAAAAAAGAAGATAGCTGCGTGGTCAGCGTGACGGACTGCCGTCCTACGGGCCCGGGTTCGATTCTCGGCTGGGTCGGGGATTTTCTCCTCTCACGGATTGGGTGCCGTGTTGTCTTCATCATCATTTCATCCAAATCCGGCGCGCAGGTCGCCCAATGTGGCGTCGAATGTAGTAAGACCTGCACCAAGGCGGCCGGGCCTGCCATGCAAGGGCCAATGACGGCAAATGCTCATTTCCATTTGTCCAGAGGGGCACTCGTAGAAAATTTGTATGATGCTAAACGTAAACTTAGTGAATTTACGGTTCTATATTGCATCCGTCATATTTATACACGTAAGACTTCGGAAAATATAGTTTCGAAAACGACTGGATCATTTATAAAAACCCTCTAAGAGGAATAGTCAGAAAGATTTAATTATTACATAAAAAGAATAAAGTTAGTGTACGAAGGTTTGGTTTGTACGAGGACATACAGAAAAAAACCTCTTAAAGCTTTTTGGCGCTTTGACTACCAGTTTTATTTCAAAAATATCAATAGCTATTTTAATTAATTCCTTAGTCAGAGGTAACAGTATGAAAAGAATATTTCCCGCAGTTTTGTTATCCAAAGGAGTTGCGCGTACTCATAAGTACCTCCCATACTAAGACTATTTCGTAGCGAGAGTGGCGTATTGCCACAAGACATTACATCTACATCTGTAGTCGGCAAACCACCATGAGGCACAAGGCAGAGAGCACGTCCCATTGTACCAGTTATTGCTGATTCTACCTGTTCCATTGATATATGGAGCGCCGGAAGAATAATTATCTGAACGCCTCTCTGTGTGCAGTAATTATTTTAATCTTATGTTCACGATCATTGTTTGACTGATACGTAGCGGGCTGTAGTACATTCCTAGAGTCATCACTTAAAGCAGATTCTTCGAACCGTCAATAGACTTTCTCGGGATATTTTACGTCTATCTCCAAGAGTCTTCCAGGTCAGTTCCTTCAGTACCTCTGTTACAGTCTCCCACGGATTAAACAAACCTGTGATCACTCGTGCTGCCCTTCCCCGTATAGGTTCAATATCCCCTGTTAGTCCAATCTGGTACGGGCGCCACACGCTTGATCAATATTCTAGAACCAGTCGTACGAGTGATTTGTAAGCAATCTCTTCTGTAGACAGATTACACGTCCCCAGTGTTCTACCAATAAGCCGAAGTCTACTACCTGCTTTAACGACGACTGAACCTATGTGATCATTCCACAGCATATCCCCACAAAGTGCTACACCCAGGTATTAGTATGAGTTTGCGATTATAACTGTGTCCCAATGATATTATAGTGCTAAATAAATGTAAATGTCGTGTGACTAGGACTGCCCATCGGGTAGCCCGTTCGCCGGGTGCAAGTCTTTCGTTTTGACGCCACTTCGGCGACTTGCACGTCAATGGGGGTGAAATGATGATGATGAAGACAACACAACACCCAGTCTCTGAGCGGAGAAAATCTCCGACCCAGCTGGGAATCGAACCAGGGCCCTTAGCAGGGGGCGGACATTATAGTGATAGGATGCTACGTTTCTTCGTTTTGTGAAAAACAAAATTTTACATTTCTGAACATTTAGAGCACGTTGCCAATCTCTGCACCACTTTGAAATCTTATCAAGATATAACTCAATATGAATACAGCTTCTTTCAGACACTACTTCACTATAGATAACTGCATCATGTGAAAAAAGCATGATTTTACAATTGATTTTGTCTGCAAGGCCATTAATATTCAATAAGAACAGCAAGGGTTCAAACACACATCCCTTGGACACGCCCGAAGTTACTGCTACATCTGACGATGATTCTCCATCCAAGATAACATGCTATGTCCACCCTATCAAAAAGTCCTCAATCCAGTACGAAATTTCACTTGATACCTCAAAATGGTTCAAATGGCTCTGAGCACTATGGGACTCAACTGCTGAGGTCATTAGTCCCCTAGAACTTAGAACTAGTTAAACCTAACTAACCTAAGGACATCACAAACATCCATGCCCGAGGCAGGATTCGAACCTGCGACCGTAGCGGTCTTGCGGTTCCAGACTGCAGCGCCTTTAACCGCACGGCCACTTCGGCCGGCGATACCTCATATGATCGTACTTTTGACAATAATCGGAGCTGCGGTACTGAGTCAAATGGTTTTCGGAAATCAATAAACACCTCCATTTACCTTGTTGCCTTGATCCAAAGCTTTCGCCGGCCGCTGTGGCCGAGCGATTCTAGGCGCTTCAGTCCGGAACCGCGCACCTGCTACGGTCGCAAGTTCGAATCCTGCCTCGGGCGTGGATGTGTGTGATATCCTTAGGTTAGTTAGGTTTAAGTAGTTCTAAGTTCTAGGAGACTAATGACCTCAGATGTTAAGTCCCATTAACCATTTGAACCAAGGCTGCACCGGTGCGGATGACAGATGCATCATAGGGAGTGAGTGAAATCGCTCGACAGTTGCAAACGTAATCGAAAGCAGAAGTTCGCGGGGCATTACCATTCTTGTAGGCAAAAGTCTAAGTTGCACACATATTCACCATGAAAATCTGGACGTATGTGGACCCATGGGAATGTCGAAGTGAAATGGTGTTAACAATTTAACATAAGCCGCATAGAAGTGCGTGATACTGATCAGATTTTACACTACGCGATTTCCACCTTTTCAGCAAGCTGAAAGGACAACTAAAGGAAACATATTTCCCGACATCGACGACGTTCACATTAGTCATGGCTGTTACCGCTGAAACAACAGATTATATTGGTTTTTTCCATGCCAGTTTAACCTGAATGTTAAAACCACTCGAAATAACCGATTTTCGGTTTATTAGTCCCTGTAATATACATAGCAATCGAACAAAGACTGAAAAACATTGACTCCGTCAGTTTCAAAACACGTAGAATCAAAAAAATTGTTCAAATGGCTCTAAGCACTATGGGACTTAACATCTGAGGTCATCAGTCCCCTTTACTTGTTGTTGTTGTTGTGGTCTTCAGTCCTGAGACTGGTTTGATGCAGCTCTCCATGCTACTCTACCCTGTGCAAGCTTCTTCATCTCCCAGTACCTATTGCAACCTACATCCTTCTGAATCTGCTTGGTGTATTCATCTCTTGGTCTCCCTCAACGATTTTTACCCTCCACGCTGCCCTCCAATACTAAATTGGTGATCCCTTGATGCCTCAGAACATGTCCTACCAACCGATCCCTTCTTCTAGTCAAGTTGTGCCACAAACTTCTCCTCAATCCTATACAACACCTCCTCATTAGTTATGTGATCTACCCATCTAATCTTCAGCATTCTTCTTTAGCACCACATTTCGAAAGCTTCTATTCTCTTCTTGTCTAAACTATTTATCGTCCATGTTTCGCTTCCATACATGGCTAAACTCCATACAAATACTTTCAGAAACGACTTCCTAACACTTAAATCAATACTCGATGTTAACAAATTTCTCTTCTTCAGAAACTCTTTCCTTCCCATTGCCAGTCTACATTTTATATCCTCTCTACTTCGACCAACATCAGTTATTTTGTTCCCCAAATAGCAAAACTCCTTTACTGCTTTAAGTGTCTCATTTCCTAATATAATACCCTCAACATCACCCGACTTAATTCGGCTACATTCCATTATCCTCGTTTTGCTTTTGTTGATGTTCATCTTCTATCCTCCTTTCTGTCCATTCCGTTCAACTGCTCTTCCAAGTCCTTTGCTGTCTCTGATAGAATTACAATGTCATCGGCGAACCTCAAAGTTTTTATTTCTTCTCCATGGATTTTAATACCTACTCCGAATTTTTCTGTTGTTTCCTTCACTGCTTGCTCAATATACAGATTGAATAACATCGGGGACAGGATACAACCCTGTCTCACTCCCTTCCCAACCACTGCTTCCCTTTCATGCCCCTCAACTCTTATAACTGCCATTTGGTTTCTATACAAATTGTAAATAGCCTTTCGCTCCCTGTATTTTACCCCTGCCACCTTCAGAATTTGAAAGAGAGTATTCCGGTCAACATTGTCAAAAGCTTTCTCGAAGTCTACAAATGCTAGAAACTTAGGTTTGCCTTTCCTTAATCTAGCTTCTAAGATATGCCGTAGGGTCAGTATTGCCTCACGTGTTCCAATATTTCTACGGAATCCAAACTGATCTTACCCAAGGTCAGCTACTACTAGTTTTTCCATTCGTCTGTAAATAATTCGCGTTAGTATTTTGCAGCCGTGACTTATTAAACTGATAGTTCGGTAATTTTCACATCTGTCAACACATGCTTTCTTTGGGATTGGGATTATTATATTCTTCTTGAAGTCTGAGGGTATTTCGCCTGTCGCCGGCCGCGGTGGCCGTGCGGTTCTGGCGCTGCAGTTCGGAACCGCGGGACTGCTACGGTCGCAGGTTCAAATCCTGCCGCGGGCATGGGTGTGTGTGATGTCCTTAGGTTAGTTAGGTTTAAGTAGTTCTAAGTTCTAGGGGACTTATGACCTAAGATGTTGAGTCCCATAGTGCTCAGAGCCATTTGAACCATTTCGCCTGTCTCATACATCTTGCTCACCAGATAGTAGAGTTTTGTCAGGACTGGCTCTCCCAAGGCCGTCAGTAGTTCTAATGGAATGTTGTCTACTCCCAGGGCCTTGTTTCGACTCAGGTCTTTCAGTGCTCTGTCGAACTCTTCACGCAGTATCATATCTCCCATTTCATCTTCTTCTACATCCTCTTCCATTTCCATAATATTGTCCTCAAGTACATCGCCCTTGTATAGACCCTCTATATACTCCTTCCACCTTTCTGCTTTCCCTTCTTTGCTTAGAACTGGGTTTCCATCTGAGCTCTTGATATTCATACAAGTGGTTCTCTTTTCTCCAAAGGTCTCTTTAATTTTCCTGTCGGCAGTATCTATCTTACCCCTAGTGAGATAAGCCTCTACATCCTTACATTTATCCTCTAGCCATCCCTGCTTAGCCATTATGCACTTCCTGTCGATCTCATTTTTGAGACGTTTGTATTCCTTTTTGCCTGCTTCATTTACTGCATTTTTATATTTTCTCCTTTCATCAATTAAATTCAATATTTCTTCTGTTACCCAGGGATTTCTACTAGCCCTCGTCTTTTTACCTACTTGATACTCTGCTGCCTTCACTACTTCATCCCTCAAAGCTACCCATTCTTCTTCTGCTGTATTTCTTTCCCTAGACTTAGAACTATGTAAACCGAACTAACCTAAGGTCATCACACACATCCATGCCCGAGGCCGGATTCGAGCCTGCGACGGTATCAGCAGCGCGGTTCTGGACTGAAGCGCCTAGAACCGCTCGGCCACAGCGGCCGGCGAATGAATAATTGTCCTTTTTTTATTATTTCTTAGAAATTGTAGACAAATGTTTAATCTCTTAAAACAAATGTAGCATTGTCTTTCATTTTTATGTCACTTCGTAAGATATTTCCAGACTAGTGCTACAACCACTCTGCAATACAACAACAGTGAGAAAACACAGTATTGGGGCAGGTTTTGCACACTGCACGTACAGCCATACCTTACGTCACTACACGTGGCAACATGTACACTATTGTCTCAGCAACACTGTACCAGTTCTTACGCTACGTGTTTGTTGGTCGTTTCTGTTGGCAGTGTTATTAAGGGGAACATGATGGACAAAATATTACTCAAATTCGGGATTTCTTTTCTCCATACCGCAATGTAGCAGACAAACAGGGTTTGCTGCAAAGAATAAAGTATACATTGAAGTTTTTATTGGCATTTTTTATTGAAAAATATTAATGCCTTTACTGTGTAATTGGGAATTTCCCGAGCCAGCTCTGAAAGGCGGTAGATCGAAGGTTGTCGCTGTAACTCCGGTTGTGGTAATCTGAAACATCAAATTAGTTTAATTGGCGAAATTATAGATATCTGGTAAAAATTACAGATTTTTGTAACCTTCTTTCTAGGCCGAAGGAAATATTAAATATTAACATAAAAAACTCGGCTACGATGAACTGAAGGGAATCCAGATTGCTTGAAGGGAGACCAAAAATTATTAAAATCGGATGAAAATTGTAGCATGGGCGACGGCAATCACGCCGAAAAAGTCTGACAAATATTTATCATATAAAAAAACAGACAAAGCTTGAAACTTACAGCATATCATCGGTGCCTGGTCCATAATAACTGTCGCACTGCCTTGTGGATGCCCGCTTTATGCTTCTTTGACCTGATAAGCCCTGATTTTCGTCCTCAAAGCCCTTTTCGTCGCTTCACAGAATCGGCGCACTTCGTCGCTGAAGGCCATTGGCCAAGTGCGTTAATGCAGTATCACATACATTAAATAGACATATTGCCAAATTTGAAGCAATGTTGACAAATTCGTTGCGACTGGATGTTATTTCTGGAGCGTATCTCCAAAGGAGACTGTTGAAAGTTTCGTTCATATTTTGAGTAAAACCACTGAAACAGCGCTCCAGCAAATCAGGTTTACTCAAATCGATATAAATAGGGGTGATGGTATCGATAATGACTCGTGGCAACGGTGTTTTGTGTTGTGCACGCTCGGTTCAATTCGAATTGGAATTCGCTCATAATATTTTGAGGATTAATTCTTGAATATACATTCGAATTCCTTAATAAAAAATATAGAGTTTTTTTGACCGCCACAGCGTCGTTCTCCCTAAAAATGCCACTCATCATTTGTCCTATTTCCCATAATAATGTAACAATCCAAATTTTACAAATAAAATGTGGCGTAACAAGACTGCCACGCCACTCGGAAGTAGCGGAAAGGCACGCGTTAACTCACGCAGGCTAGTAGATAGGCCTGAAACAGGATACGTAATGAATGCTATAAAGAAAAGTACGTAGCTCCTGGAATACTTAACTTTAATCCATCCTTGTGGTACATCGCTCTTGACGATACAAGTGAGACTCTTTAGATACAAGCTATGTAATGCTAATGGCGCCTTGCTAGGTCGTAGCCATTGACTTAGCTGAAGGATATTCTATCGGCTCTGCAAATGAGCGAGGCTTCGTCAGTGTGCATCGCTAGCTACGTCGTCCGTACAACTGGGGCGAGTGCTAGTAAGTCTCTCGAGACCTGCCGTGTGGTGGCGCTCGGTCTGCGATCACTGACAGTGGTGACACGCGGGTCCGACATGTACTAATGGACCGCGGCCGATTTAAAGCTACCACCTAGCAAGTGTGGTGTCTGGCGGTGACACCACATTCCTCCCCCGCAAATCGGCGAACGGTCGTGTTATAAGGCTTCCGCCCGTCGTGGGGAGGACCCCATGTTGACGTATGCGATGAGGTGGGGAGCCTAACAACAGGCGAGGCTGTGCCACCCGCACCCTGCCATTCGGTCCGAGGGGAGCTAGGAAACGCCTGAAAACCTAGTCCAGGGTGCACGTCAACATGCGGTGTATGCGCCCTTAGAGATACAGGAGGGGCCGAAGGGTCGACCTCCATGTGGTCAGGGCACCCGACGGGCGAAGACGACATCTGGTCCGGAACGGGCAAGAGTTCCATGGCGGAGGACATCTGGTCACGGGAAGCGATCGGCGGCGCGTGACCCAGGGAGGCGCTAGGCGGTTGCAGCGACGCGTCCACTGCGGGCGGCGGCGGCGGCGGCGGGAGGACCGGCGGCGGCGGTGGCGCGTCGCCATGGGGCAAAATGGAAGGCAGCGTCGGTAACACCTGGGGATGAGGCGAGCCAGTAGATGGGTCCCCAGGGCGCTGACCGGACGGCACCGTCGCTGAAAGCAGACGGGGAGCGGCAGAACCCAGGCGACGACAGAGGCGCAGCTGATTGAGATGCCGACGCACCTCACCAGAGGCCCCCAAAATCAAATACATAGCGCGGCCGAGGCAGCGAAGAATGCGCCCCGCGAGCCAACGCTGTGAACCGCGATAGGTGCGATAATAGACAACGTCGCCTGGAACAAAAGCAGGTGTCTGCCGCTGCACAAGAACCTGATGCGGCAGATGCAGCAATGACATCAAGGTTCGATGAGGACGACCGTGCAACAACTCAGCCGGCGAGCGACCATCTCCGGGCTGAGAGCGATACGAAGACAAAAAGAGCAACAACGCGTCCTCCCGAGAATGCGACTCTTTCAACTTCAACATCTGTGACTTGAAGGTCCGGACCAATCGTTCAGCGGCACCGTTTGACTGAGGCAAAAACGGCGCGGATGTCAGATGGCGAATACCATTGGCCTTGCAGAATGACTGAAATTCTGCGGACATGAATTGTGGGCCATTGTCGGAAACAATAGTCTGTGGAAGACCTTCAATGCAAAAGATAGCAGACAATGCTTGGATGGTGGCAGATGACGTCGTGGAAGACATCTGGACAACAAAAGGAAAATTCCAGAAGGGACCAGCAAAATCGATGTGTAAGCGTTGCCAAGGGGAAGTGGCTTTCGGCCATGCAAAGAATTTCCGCGGTGGTGCGGATTGTTGTTCAGCACAAGCCATGCAAGAAGAGCACATATTCGTAATCGCAGCATCGATTCCGAACCAAGTACAGTGCTGACGAGCAAGTTGTTTCGTTCGCACTACACCCCAATGTCCTTGGTGAAGAAGCCGTAAGACAGAGGACTGTAACGAACGTGGGACCACGACTCTGGACTGATCATTATCAGAACGCAACAACAAAACACCACGTCGTACAAAAAGTCTCTCCTTGTGAGCAAAAAATCTGTGAACCAATGGATCCTCGATCCGTGACTTTGACAAGGGCCATTGCGTAGCAACAAAACGCAAAACGGTAGCAAGGACAGGGTCAGCAGCTGTGGCTGTAGCTACACGACGAAAATCAATTGGAAACGATTCGACCACGTCATCGGTTTCCGAATCAATGAACATGCAAGCAAGTTCGGAAGAATCGAATGCTCTATCCTCATCACGCAATGCGTGAGGAACATTACGCACTCTGAAAAATTTCGGCTGCGCGTTTACTTTCAGTTCCAAATGTGCTTCATAGTTCTGAGCGCAACCCAGGCCCGGTGCAAAAATGTCTGCAAATTCTTCACATAGACTAGAAACACTGGCGGAAGGCACAGTCTGATTCACTGATGGGACCTGATTGACTATAGACAAGTTAAACAACTGAAATAAATCTAAACCAAACAAGTTCACTGCAGAAGAAGAACGAAGAACGTAAAATGACACAAGTTTTGTTTGTCCCTTGTATGTTGCAAGAAGAGTGCACTGTCCTAACACAGGGATATGCTGTTCTGAATAACTAGTGAGCTGAACATTTGCGGCACGCAACGGAGGTTTGCCCAGTTGTTTGTACGTGTCGTGATTGATCAACGAAACTGCAGCTCCGGTATCGAGATGGAATGGTATCACTTTGCCTTCAAAGTCCAAGTCTACAAGAAGTTTATTGTCCTGCTGACGACAAGAGCGACTTTCTCGTGTAATTTGAACTGATACCGGTACAGAAGCACCTGCGACCGGACGAGATTTCCGGCGACGTCGACGCACACTATTTGTGGGACGAACACAGTCACTGTTAGAGAAAGTGGCACTGGGCGGAGTGGAATTAACTACATGAATGTCCATGGGTGAAGGTTCACGAGCCTGATTGTCCATGGTTCGATTCCGGCGCGAAGCAAAGGGCCTGGAATGGTTGTGATTGTCTGATCGGAGCTTTTTGTGGCAAACACTTTGAACATGTCCTTTCTTATGACAGTAAAAGCAAATAGCTTGGCGTGACGGGCAATTGTCACGCGAATGTCTAGTCGCACACCGCGGGCATGATTTCACTGCATTGCGCCCGGCGGCCCGGTTAATGTGACACACGGCTGGCGAAGTTTCAAATGATTCCTGTGCAAAGTCAAGTGTGTCTTGCCTATCTAATATATCACTTGTTGAAGGGAGGGAGTAACTAGTTTCAAAATCTGTTCCCGTATACAAACATCAGAAACGTTCTGTGCAATTGCATCACGTACCATTGTATCTGAATAAGGGAGTCCACATTCACACTCAAAAGCACAATCCCTAGTAAGGCCTTGCAATGTTGCAACCCACTCCCTATTAGTCTGACCGGCCGTACGTTTTGTACGAAAGAACATATACCTTTTTGCAACGACATTTACTGTTTCTTTGAAATAGGCATCTAACGCCGACAAAATGTCTTCATAGGACAGAGTCGCTACGTCGCGGCGGGGAAACAATTTCACTATCACACGGTAGGTGGACACACCTACACAGGCCAATAAAAAAGGCTGCCGTTCGTTACCTTGAATTCTGTAGGCGGCGAGATGAAATCCAAATTGGCGTGACCACTCCGTCCAGGATTCCATGGCCGGGTCAAATGGCCGGAACGGGGGTGCAACAGCATGTTGTGGCTGCGGTAGCGGTGAAGCGGCGGCGGCCGCATCGTTTTGCATTGCACGGTGACCCTGGATGAGCTGTCCCAGGGCATCCAGTAACGCCTGCGTCTGCTAATTCTGCAAGCGATAAAATTTGGACAGTACATCTGGAGATTGTGGCGAAGCCATGACACAAAGTAGAGCAATACGAACGCAAAATCCTCTTTGAAGCCTCGTCGCCAACTGTTGTGGCGTAACAAGACAGCCACGCCACTCGGAAGTAGCGGAAAGGCACGCGTTAAACCACGCAGGCTGGTAGATAGGTCTGAAACAGGATACGTAATGAATGCTATAAAGAAAAGTACGTAGCTCCTGGAATACTTAACTTTAATCCATCCTTGTGGTACATCGCTCTTGACGATACAAGTGAGACTCTTTAGATACAAGCTATGTAAGGCTAATGGCGCGTTGCTAGGTCGTAGCCATTGACTTAGTTGAAGGCTATTCTAACTATCGGCTCTGCAAATGAGCGAGGCTTCGTCAGTGTGCATCGCTAGCTACGTCGTCCGTACAACTGGGGCGTGTGCAAGTAAGTCTCTCGAGACCTGCCGTGTGGTGGCGCTCGGTCTGCGATCACTGACAGTGGCGACACGCAGGTCCGACATGTACTAATGGACCGCGGCCGATTTAAAGCTACCACCTAGCAAGTGTGGTGTCTGGCGGTGACACCACATAAAAACTTTTCGCTTTTTAAAAAGGGTATTTTTAAAATGATATTTCGGTTTTTTACCCGGTTATTAGAAAAAATGTGAAACGCCTGTTCTAACCAGCACCAAATAAATACCGAAAGATACCGGTTATTCACAACAAAAATAACGGTATTGGTTTTAACCGGTCGATTTTTCCCATCCCTTTGGTTCCCACAGCAGTTCTCAAATGGCCCTGAGACCAAGGAGTGGATTCTGTCATCGAGAAATTGGAGGATTGGTAGAACGTTCCAGCTGTGGTTTACAGAGATGTGATGACTATGGTGAAAAATAGTGTCATTTATCTGTATCACTTTGGTGCAGCATTCAATAAAAGTGACTTGACCTGCCATATCAATGTGTAACTCACTTTTTGAATTCTTTCGCACAGTGGCCGAGCAGTTCTAGGCGCTTTAGTCGGAAACTGCGCTGTTGCTACGGTCGCAGGTTCGAATCCTGCCTCAGGCATGGATGTGTGTGACGTCAGGTTAGTTAGTTTTAATGAAAATATCCACGGGTGTACTGCTGGTCTACAGTGTCCAACGGGCACAATATTTCGGCGATCATACATGTCGCCATCATCAGGTGAACTGACGGACTGAGCTCCTGTGAACGTGCCGGTACGGAGATGGCTGCTCAGACGGAACTGGCTTCGGTCGCGGCGGCGGCCGATTTAAATACCCTCCGTCCGCGGCGCGCTCCCTCCGCTGTCCGCGCCCCGCGACACGGTTGCGCGGTGGAACAGATTGCGACGGCGTCTGAGATGACGTCGGAGTGATGGCTCTGTCCGCCGTGGTCGTCACAAGTATACGTTTGCTCGAGTTACTCTTGATTAACCCAATCGCTGGTTCCCAAGCCTTGCTAAGATTATAGCCACAGTCACGGTTTATGAGGTCGTCATTGGTGCGAATTTCGATGGCCTCTCTAACAAAGCTGTCCCAGTATCTCGACGTCTGTACCAGAATCCTCGTGCGTTCATACTCCATAGCGTGATTTTCCGACAAACAATGTTCAGCGACCGCCGACTTTACATCAGTCGAGTGTGCCTCTGGTGTTCACGGCATCGATCCTCGACGGTACGCATCGTCTGACCAATATACGACTTGCCACATTGACACGGAATCTGGTACACGCCGGCCTTCCTCAAACCGAGGTCATCTTTGGCGCTCCCCACCAGTGCACGAGTTTTATTCGGAGGACAAAACACAGTTCCGACTCGGTGTTTCTTCAAAATGCGGGCTATTTTCCCAGAGAGTGCGCCTGTATATGGAATAAACGCAGTGCCTACCTTCTTCCTCGTGATTTCAGCCATCTCCACAGATTGTGCAGTAGTGGGTGGGCGGAGAGCACGTTGAATCTGCCACTCTGAGTACCCATTTTTTCGAAATACAGTTCTCAGATGTTCCAATTCCTGGGGTAGACTCCCTGCGTCAGAGATAGTGCGCGCCCTATGTACTAGAGTTTTAAGTGCCCCATTCCTCTGTGAAGGATGGTGGCAGCTGTCTGCGAGCAAATACAGATCAGTGTGCGTTGTCTTCCGATACACCCCATGACCTAGGGAGCCGTCAGCCCTTCTCTTGACCAAGACGTCAAGGAAAGGTAATTTACCCTCCGTTTCAGTCTCCATAGTGAATTTGATGTTGGGGTGTATGGAGTTTAGATGTGTAAGGAAGTCAAGGAGTTTATCCATACCGTGTGGCCAGATGACAGACGTGTCGTCCACGTAACCGAAAAAGCAAGTAGGTTTCCATTCGGATGACGACAGGGCTTTAAGTAGTTCTAAGTCTACGGGTCCCATAGTGCTCAGAGCCATAGTCTCTTCGCACAGTGGACCTGAAGTTGTTCAGAATCTCAACGAAACCGTTTATCATTACAAAATAGAAATACGGCAATACACTTTTGCAGGAGAAGAAACACCGCCGCCAAGTTTTATGGTTCCTGCTCTATTTTTGAGGATGATAATGAAAACTCGTTGATTCGTTTGCGTAACGAAACAACGACCAAAAAGAAAAAGGCCATAAAACTAGATATTAGCCGAAATGGGAAGCAGTATCCCTACAAGCTCTACTTTCGCTGGCCCGCCGCAGGCGATTAGGGGAAGTCCCTTTCTCCGTATTCACAAACCCTTCCTCGGCTGAGTGCGCTGTGTGGGGCGGCAACGAAATGTAGCCCCGGCTGCAGCGGTAGTGTAGCGCGCCGTGCGCGGAACAGATGAGCCGCCTGCGGGCATAACGCAGGCGTGCAAACACGGCGGCGCGTGGGGCGGAATGCCATTACGGTGCCGCAACTGGGTCGCGCCGCGCCGCCGCGTTTTACGATGTTGGCCGGCCTGATGAGCGCCCCGGAGTAGCGGACGGCTTCGCCTGCGAGGCAGGCTACACGCGGCACACCCCAACGCAACTTTCGCTGCGCGCCCAGTTTACGGCGGACACGCAGCAATATCTGTGCTCGCTTCCGGGAACTGCGAAACGCTTCAGCGCGGCGAATCTGCGTCTACATCTACATACGAGGCGGGTCACCTAACACAGTGACCTCAAATGCTTTCAGAACCATTTATTTTTTGTGATGTATGTAGTCGACAAATGCAAATATGGTGAATATGGCAGATAATGGCTGGGTACGTCACACAGGGTGATTTTTTTTCCCACCATGTACAACTCTAGTTATTGATCTATGAGAGGATACAGAACAAAAAAGATCTATGAACTTACGTCCGGAAATGCACGGTTTCCATGCTAGAGACCATTTATTCAATCATACTTTGTTACAGAGACTGCAGTTTAATATGCGCTGTATCATGTGGCCACAGTTACAGTATGTGTTGAGAATGGTTTCCCTGAGCCTCAACACATGTGCTTGTGGGCCGTAGCATGGTCTCACATGTTCACATCAGCCAGGCTGCATCCGAACAGTGGTAAAGGCAGCATAGATACGCTGTTTCAGTGTCTCCACATCTGAAATGGACTCTGCATACACGATACTTTTGAGATGGTCCCGTTACCAGAAATGGCACAGGTTGAGGCCCAGTGAACGAGAAGGCCGTGCAACTGTACCCCCTCGTCTGATCCATTGACCAGAGAAGACACAAGAGAGATGTGTCCGGAATTTAATGGCGAAGTGGGCTGGAGAACCATCATGTAGCAGCCATATATCCCTTCGAATCAGCAATGGCACTTCTTCCAGCAGGAGAGGCAAAGTCACCACCAAGATAGTTCTGACCCGTTAGGAGACGTGGAAGGAAGACTGTTCACAACGTATGGTCGCCAGTTATCCTGCCCCACACATATTGGCTGCAACGATGCTGATGATTTGCTGATGATCCCTGTACATGCAAGACTATGAGTCTTCCGACGAGATACATTCAGATGATCACCTCTTAAAGTCCAAGACAGGTTCTTTGCGAAAGTGGTCGATCCTTTATCTGTAGTCGGTCGATCCCGATGAGCGATTAAAAATGGGTCCCTGATTCAGAATTATGAACAACGGTAACAGTACCTCGTATCAAACTGGCAACACATGGGTGGTTTAAACTGAATAAGAAATGGACCATCTGTT
Source organism: Schistocerca nitens (assembly GCF_023898315.1). NCBI lineage: Eukaryota > Metazoa > Arthropoda > Insecta > Orthoptera > Acrididae > Schistocerca > Schistocerca nitens. Next base: position 124,914,946 of record NC_064623.1, read on the forward strand.
AATAATACATTACTACCTCTCACTGCAAATTTATTTATTCTTTTGCGCAAGAAGATGCTTTCTGCAGTAGGAAAAGGAAATGACTGGGGGTTAAATTACTTTCTGTAACCCAATCTCATTGAATTAAACATTTATTGATGGATTGACGCCTGTCTTTAAATGAAACAGGTATCAATAGACATGAAATGAAAAGATAGCCCGTTACTGTAATACTTTTTACGGAGATAGAAGTTAGTTAATACATATTACAAAACTAAGTGTACAATGTGCGTAGTGCTAAAACTCGGAAACGAGTCCCAGTACGATCAAGGGACTTGTGGTAGTCTTCTATCCCCCATCGATAAAGAAGGTTGCACCTTATATCTGAAGGACGTGCTTTTGGAGATATAAGGGCTGGGAAGTTGCGTCCTTTAGATATTTTTAAAACATTCCAGAACATTTTAGGGCATTCGAGAGCATGGCCGCCCGGCTAGCCGCGCGGTCTAACGCGCTGCTTCACGAGTGGGAAGGAGTGCCGGTCCCCCAGCACGAATCCGCCTGGCCGATTAGTTTCGAGGTCCGGTGTGCCAGGCAGCTTGTGTATGGTTTTTAAGGTGGTTTTCCATCTGCCTCGGCGAATGCGGGCTGGTTCCCCTTGTTCTGCCTCAGTTACACTATGTCGGCGATTGCTGCGCAAACACTGCCTCCGCGTACGTATACACCATCACTAGCCGGCCGCTGGTGGCCGAGCGGTTCTGGCGCTACAGTCTGGAACCGCGCGACCGCTACGGTCGCAGGTTCGAATCCTGCCTCGGGCATGGATGTGTGTGTTGTCCTTAGGTTAGTTAGGTTTAAGTAGTTCTAAGTTCTAGGGGACTTATGACCTCAGCAGTTGAGTCCCATAGTGCTCAGAGCCATTTTGAACACCATCACTACTCTACCACGCAAACATTTGGGATTACACTCGTCTGATGTGAGACGTTCCAGGGAGGGGGGGGGGAGTCCACTCTGAGTCGAACCGCACAATAACCCTGTTTTCGGCGTGGGGTGGCGGTGGGGTGGGTGGACTGCTGTGGTCTGTTGTGGGGTTGTGAACAACTAAGGGCTACGGCGGGCCGAAGCCTCTCCGTCGTTTCTGGGTCCCCAGTTTCAGTACACAATGTACAATACACAATTCGAGAGCATTCCACAGCATTCCAGAATGTTCGACAATGATTAGGGATATTCTGCAATGTTTGCGATAGGTCTGGAACATTCATCAAGATTCCAGAATGTTCAAAAACATCCCGGTACATCTCAGATCACTGTGGAACATTCCAGAACACTCTCTAATGTTGTGGAATGTTCTGGAATATTGTGAACCAGTGGAAGCCTTTCTGGTATGTTCAGGAAGACTTTCATAAATATGTGAAGGCACATATCCTACTGACCCGACAACCAACCTCATTAAACTCAACAGTGATTCTTGCAAAATAGCCACTGCTAAAAACGAACTCAACGATCAAATTTATCCATAGATCGTTCACAATTATACCAAACCGGACAGGCTATTTGAAAGGGTAGTTTTGCCAACTAAAAATAATATTGTCGACGACATCAACTTCAATATTCAAAACCAAATTCCCGGTCTGGAGAGAGTATACAGTTCGATCGACATGATGGTAAACGTCGAAGAAAGTGTGAACTTCCCTACAGAATATCTAAACTTTTTGCAGGTATCAGGAATGACATTACACTGCCTTCGATTAAAACTGGATCTCCTATTACTCAGAAATCTCAATTCACCAAACCTATGTAATCGGACAAGAATCGAATAACATCATCGAAGCCGAACTTATGAGTAGAAACTATACAGGACAGACAATATTTATCCACACAGTACCACTGATCTCTACTGAACGGCAATTGCTATTTAAAAGACTGCAGTTTCCAATCAAATTAGCCTACAATTAACAAAGCGCAAGGACAAACTTTAAAATAATTGCGGCATCAACCTCAAAAACTCACGGTCAGCTACAAGTAGCTTGTTCCCGAGAAGGAAATTCGAAAAATTTGTACATATATGCCCTGGATAACAAAATGAAAATTTCGTTTATAAGCAAGTATTGTAAATAGAATATATTTTCCATAAATTTTTTTACCTCTTATACTTTAACAAGTATTTTAAATAGTTCTAATATGTTTTCAATAAAAATTTTCTACCTCTTATACTTAAAAGTTTATCGTTTTTCTCAAACTATCACACAGCCTCGTATCAACTCCCTGAGCGACGCCGGATGCCTCAGGTAGCTAGGAATAAAAGCGACTCGCGAATGGTACGGAGAGGTAAAAGAGAAGAGATGCCTGCATACTCAGCGGAAACGAAAGATAATCCTGCATACAATTACCCACTGACTGACACGTTACTCTTAACATGCATGAAATCTGATATTATTCTAGCAAATAACCACTCGAAAGGCAGAAGGATCTGCAAGTTCCGAGACAGAAAACACTAGCGACAGGTGGCTGTGAAGACGCACACGGGGTCGTCTCTCAAGTCAAGACACTCTCCCGCACTGTACAAAATATTCGCATAGTAGTACTACATGTTCTAGAGTGATTGTTGATGGTATTGAACTCAAACGGGCAGTTAGGCATAGATTTAAACATTTGTCACAAAACACTTAGATCAATTACAGATTGCTCTAGAAACGGAAATAAATCAGATACCAAACATAGCTTTCATCAGAAATATAAGATACGAAATCAGTTAAGGAAACGCGGCATGAGATTATTCAGATAGGAGACCATTCCTGATTGCATGTGGTCGTCTCCACTTTGAACAAATACAGATCCTTGTCCGCAACTTTTACTTGTAAGAATTTACTAAATCGATTCACCAGAAATTGAAATAACGCTCCCGAACGTTATGGAAAGTAATAGCAATGCACTTCACCTACTTCACTATTACACTACTGGCCATTAAAATTGCTACACCAAGAATAAATGCAGGTGATAAACTAGTATTCATTGGACAATTTTATTATACTAGAACTGACATGTGATTACATTTTCACGCAATTTGGGTGCATAGATCCTGAGAAATCAGTACCCAGAAGAACCACCTCTGGCCGTAATAACGGCCTTGATACGCCTGGACATTGAGTCAAACAGAGCTTAGATGGCGTGTACAGGTACAGCTGCCCATGCAGCTTCAACACGATACCACAGTTCACCAAGAGTAGTGACTGGCGTATTGTGACGAGCCAGTTGCCCGGCCACAATTGACCAGACGTTTTCAATTGGTGAGAGATCTGGATAATGTGCTGGCCAGAGCATCAGTCGAACATTTTCTGTATCCAGAAAGGCCCGTAGAGGACCTGCAACATGCGGCCGTGCATTATCCTCTTGAAATCTAGGATTTCGCAGGGATCGAATGAAGGGTAGATCCACGGGTCGTAACACATCTGAAATGTAACGTCCACTGTTCAAAGTGCCGTCAATGCGAACAGACGTGTAACCAATGGCACCCCATACCATCACGCCGTGTGATACGCCAGCATGGCGATGGCGAATACACGCTTCCAATGTGCGTTCACCGCGATGTCGCCAAACACGGATGCGACCATCGTGATGCTGTAAACAGAACCTGGATTCATCCGAAAAAATGACGTTTTGCCATTCGTGGACCCAGGTTCGTCGTTGAGTACACCATCTCAGGCGCTCCTGTCTGTGATGCAGCGTCGAGGGTAACCGCAGCCATGGTCTCCGAGCTGATAGTCCATGCTGCTGCAAACGTCGTCGAAATGTTCGTGCAGATGGTTGTTGTCTTGCAAACGTCTCCATCTGTTGACTCACGGATCGAGACGTGGCTGCACGATCCGTTACAGCAATGCGGATAAGATGCCTGTCATCTCGACTGCTAGTGATACGAGTCCGTTGGGATCCAGCACGGCGTTCCGTATTACCCTCCTAAACCCACGGATTCAATATTCTGCTAACGGTCATTGGATCTCGACCAACGCGAGCAGCAATGTCGCGATACGATAAACCGCAATCGCGATAGGCTACAATCCGACCTTTATCGAAGTCGGAAACGTGATGGTACGCATTTCTCCTCCTTACACGAGGCATCACAACAACGTTTCACCAGGCAACGCCAGTCAACTGCTGTTTGTGTATGAGAAATCGGTTGGAGACTTTCCTCATGTCAGGACGTTGTAGGTGTCGCCACCGGCGCCAAACTTGTGTGAATGCTCTGAAAAGCTAATCATTTGCGTATCACAGCATCTTCTTCCTGTAGGTTATATTTTGCGTCTGTAACACGTCATCTTCGTGGTGTAGCAATTTTAATGGCCAGTAGTGTATTTGCTAGCCCTAACCAAAATAAGCACGTTTTAATCTAAGTCTTGAAGAAACAGTCGGTCTTGCCGGTACATCATCTCGCCAACAATTGCCAGACTCTCACTTAGACTTCGTCGGGCGTTCTTTCACTGGTGGCGGAAGGCGGACAGCTGGAGACATTCCGCTGCTGGAAAACGGGAAATGGACTTACTCGCCGAAAAAGACCTCAGTCAAATGTTCTGGAAAATGTTAGCAATACAACCGGATGGGTAGTGCCCTGATTTGTCGTTAAAGCTACTCTGGAAGAAGGTAACAGAATCGATATCGTAGCAAAGACTACACAAGAAAAACCCTGCTTCCCTCACAGGTCGATCCAGACAAGTAAACTCATAGACATTACCTAACTGGATAGTATCTGTGGTACTGGAGATGAAGTGGAAAAAAAGAAGCTAGCCAAAATATGAAATAAACATTCGCACACACACTGCGCATTCTGTTCGCGAGATACACTACTGGCCATTAAAATTGCTACACCACGAAGATGACGTGCTGCAGACGCGAAATTTGACCGACGGGAAGAAGATGCTGTGAAATGCAAATGATTAGCTTTTCAGAGCATTCACACAAGGTAGGCGCCGGTGTCGACACCTACAACGTGCTGACATGAGGAATGTTTCCAACCGAATTCTCATACGCAAACAACAGTTGACCGGCGTTGCCTGGTGAAACGTTGTTGTGATGCCTCGTGTAAGGAGGAGAAATGCGTAGAATCACGTTTACGACTTTGATGAAGGTCGGATTGTAGCCTTTCGCGATTGCGGTTTATCGTATCGCGACATTGCTGCTCGCGTTGGTCGAGATCCAGTGACTGTTAGCAGAATATGGAATCGGTGGGTTCAGGAGGGTAATACGGAACGCCGTGCTGGATCCCAACGGCCTCGTATCACTAGCAGTCGAGATGACTGGCATCTTATCCGCATTGCTGTAACGGATGGTGCAGCCACCTCTCGATCCCTGAATCAACAGATGCTGACGTTTGCAGGACAACAACTGATGTGTCGGCAGCTGGGCCAACACCTTGTAGATAGAGGTGGCTTAAAAGGCACGCTAGACTAACGCAGATGGGCGTGAAGTACTGGAACAGGATACGTAATTAATGCTATGAAGAAAAGTACGTAGCTGGTATAATACTTATCTTTAATCAATCATTGTGGTACATCGCACAAAGGAGACTTTAATTACAATCACTGTAAGGCTAATGGCGCCTTGCTAGTTCGTAGCCATTAACTTAGCTGAAGGCTATTCTGTCTCTCGGCTAATGAGAGAGAAAGGCTTCGTACGTCTAGTCGCTAGCTCTGTCGTCCGTACAACTGGGTTGAGTTCGAGTCAGTCTCTCGAGACCTGCCTTGTGGTGGCGCTAGGTTTGCGATCACACAGTGGCGACACGCGGGTCCGACATGTACTACAGGACCGCGGCCGATTTAAGCTACCACCTAGCACGTGTGGTGTCTGGCTGTGACACCACAACAACCATCTGCACGAACAGTTCGACGACGTTTGCAGCAGCACAGACTATCAGCTCGGAGACCGTGGCTGCGGTTATCCTTGACGCTGCATCACAGACAGGAGCGCCTGCGATGGTATACTGAACGACGAACCTGGGAGCACGAATGGCAAAACGTCATTTTTTCGGATGAATCCAGGTTCTGTTTACAGCATCCTGATGGTCGGATCCGTGTTTGGCGACATAGCGGTGAACGCACATTGGAAGCGTGTATTCGTCGTCGCCATACTGACGTATCACCCGGCTTGATGGTATGGGGTGGCATTGCTTACACGTCTCGGTCACCTCTTGTTCGCATTGAAGGCACTTTGAACAGTGGACGTTACATTTCAGATGTGTTACGACCCGTGGCTCTACCCTTCATTCGATGCCTGCGAAACCCTACATTTCAGCAGGATAATGCACGACCGCAAGTTGCAGGTCCTGTATGGACCTTTCTGGATACAGAAAATGTTCGACTGCTGCCCTGGCCAGCACATTCTCCAGATCTCTCACCAATTGAAAACGTCTGGTCAATGTTGGCCGAGCAACTGGATCGTCACAATACGCCAGTCACTACTCTTGATGAACTGCTCTGTTTGACTCAATACCCAGGCGTATCATGGCCGTTATTACGGGTACTGATTTCTCAGGATCTATGCACCCAAACTGCGTGAAAATGTAATCACATGTCAGTTCTAGTTTAATATATTTGTCCAATGAATACCCTTTTATCATCTCATTTCTTCTTGGTGTAGCAAGTTTAATGACCAGTAGTGTATTAAAACTCAGGACGCTTCCATATGCAGTTTATATTATACTACTGATTAATGTGGATTAATTAATCATGAAACACGGTAGTGTTCCTTTTGGTGGTGCGAAGAAACAAGATACTGCTATAATAGGACCAAAAACACACGGACTTCAATGTTGTGACTTATTGCTATATTCCCTTTGCTTAAAATGATTACGATTTCTGAGCAACAGACCTTCTCTACTGACCTGATAATGTCGCACAGCTGTTCGATGTTCAAAGTACAGATGTGTAACAGTATGGACGTCTGACTAAAATCGCTTTTCCACATTCAACATCACTTCTGCATTCGAGCAATCCAATATCAAATGCCATTCTAATCTCATTTTCAGATGATGATATTGGTAAGTAATTATAACAACCCGCATTTCGCTAAGCATAGTGTAACATAGGATTGTACTTCGGTGCACAAAGTTGATCGTACGGCACAGAGTGAAGTCTGATGATGAAACTGCGATCGTGTAAATTTACTTGTGCTTATTCGCATAGCAGCCTTACAAGTTCAACGGTCCGTCTTACGTCGAGTTTGTATTGCCTACAGATGTACACATCAAGATATTGGCATTATTTGGTACTATTATGTCGATATTTCGTTTCCTCGCGTTGGACAAAGTTCCTCTCTTAGATCTCTAGCGGTAAGACGGTTAGTTTCGCTTGTGAATGGTCATACCACTGCTTTGGGATGAACTGTTCAAGTTGTAAGTATATTTTCATGCGATTCTAAGTGATGGAGTTCACATTATTCCTTTATGAGTAGTAGTAGTAGTATGGTATTCTGCCTTAGCGGCAGGTCCTGTCATAGGTTAAGCCTCTTACACTTTTGTCTGTTCATAGCCAGTCTTTTCATTTCTGAATATTTGTTACCTTTTATACTGTCCAGCATTTGATATCCTCTTTTTCCTCTTCCCCTTTTTCCCTCCACCATTCCTTCTATTCCTTCCTTCAACAAACAGTCGCTCCTGAAACAATGTCCAATCCAGTTCCATTTTCTCTTTCTGTTAACTTCCAGCATGTTTCTTTCTTCTCCAACTTTCTTCATTCCTTACTCGGTCTTCCCACTTCACTTTTTCCATTCTTCTCCATATCCACATCTCTAGTGCCTCCAACCTTCTTTCATCTTCCTTCCTCAATGTCCAGATCTCCGCACCATATAGTGCAGCGCTCCAGATGTAACATGTGGCAAGTCTTTTCTTCATATCTTTGTTTAGTGGCCCACAAAGTAATTTCTGTTTCCTCTTGAATCCTTCTTTTGCCATTGCAATTCTTTTTCTGATTTCTGTTGACCAATACAAATCATTCATTATTACAGTTCCCAAGTAATTGAAGTTTGACTCGGAGCCCCACTGCAGACTCCTAAGGTACGAGCATATGGGATTGGTTCCCAAATATGTGAGTGGCTCGAAGACCTCTTAAGTAATAGAACCCAACACGTTGGCCTCGATGGTGAGTGTTCATCGGAGGTGAGGGTATCATCTGGAGTGTCCCAGGGAAGTGTGGCAGGTCCGCTGTTGTTTTCTATCTACATAAATGATCTTTTGGATAGGGTGGATAGCAATGTGCGGCTGTTTGCTGATGATGCTGTGGTGTACGGGAAGGTGTCGTCGTTGAGTGACTGTAGGAGGATACAAGATGCCTTGGACACGATTTGGATTGGTGTAACGAATGGCAGCTAACTCTAAATATAGATAAATATAAATTAATGCAGATGAATAGGAAAAAGAATCCCCTAATTTTTGAATACTCCATTAGTAGTGTAGCGCTTGACACAGTCACGTCGATTAAATATTTGGGCGTAACACTGCAGAGCGATATGAAGTGGGACAAGCATGTAATGGGAGTTGTGGGGAAGGCGGATAGTCGTCTTCGGTTCATTGGTAGAATTTTGGGAAGATGTGGTTCATCTGTAAAGGAGACCGCTTATAAAACACTAATACGATCTATTCTTGAGTACTGCTCGAGCGTTTGGGATCCCTATCAGGTCGGATTGAGGGAGGACATAGAAGCAATTCAGAGGCGGGCTGCTATATTTGTAACTGTTAGGTTTGATCATCACGCGAGTGTTACAGAAATGCTTCAGGAACTCGGGTGGGAGTCTCTGGAGGAAAGGAGGCGTTCTTTTCGTGAATCGCTACTGAGGAAATTTAGAGAAACAGCATTTGAGGCTGACTGCAGTACAGTTTCACTGGCGCCAACTTATATTTCGCGGAAAGACCACAAAGATACGATAAGAGAGATTAGGGCTCTTACAGTGGCATATAGACAGTCATTTTTCCATCGTTCTGTTTGGGAGTCGAACAGGGAGAGAAGATACTAGTTGTGGTACGAGGTACCCTCCGCCACGCACCGTATGGTAGATTGCGGATTATGTATGTAGATGTAGATGTACTCACTTGCTCTATTTCCTCTCCCTCTATTTTCATACGGCATTTTTCCCCTTTCCTCCAATTACCATGCTTTTCGTTTTCTTCTTGTTAATCTTCATTCCACATTCTTCTGATTTTGTGGTTAGGTCATCTAAAATTTGTTCCATCTCTCTTGCACTCTCTGCCATCACAACCATCACAATTACTTTATGAGAGGCACAGGAGAGGAATTCGTGGCGGGTAGCATCATACCTGTCAGATGACTAGTGATACAAAAAAAAGGTCACAAACTTAGTAGAACTCCCAAAAAAAAGTATGGATGAAATTTTCACGGAGTTTGCATCAGTATAAACAGCTGCGACTGAAATATTAATGCTTTGACTTCGTTATGATTACTAAAGGCTGCATTGTAGCGTTGATGTTTTATGACGATGCCTGCAAAACAATCGAACGAACATGCGAGCACTATATACAGTTTTACCCGTACTACACATATTCGGCTTGTGTCCGTCAAAACAAAATAGAGGGAAGAAAAACTTTTTAAAAAATGTGGTGTTGTATATAGATGCGAAACATATTTTCCTGCTTCGTAATACGTCCGCGTAAAGAACGGCGGAGTGGAAGTAATTTGACATAATTCCCGGGCGAGTCTGCGCTCGTAATGCGCTCTTACATCATGGCGGCAGCGCCCTTATTAAATTCCGGGTAATAGCTGCCTGCCTGCCTGCTTCTCCACGCCGTGCCGCGGATTTGAATATGATGACGTACTCGCCCGACCCGGCGGTATGCGCAACAATCCACGCCACCCTGCAGGAACCCACGGCCGTCCATACCCGTAAACACTTTTCTGCAGACTCACACCCGTACATAGTTTGAAATCATATCAATAGATTTTAAAAAATTCGACTGAAGACATGCGAACTCCGAATACAGCACTGTAAACCTTATCGGCCACAACTGAGAGAGAGAGAGAGAGAGAGAGAGAGAGAGAGAGAGAAGTTACAAAAAAGAGCGGCGCCTTTCGCCACGCGATCGTCAAGTCGACGGGAGAGCGTTACAGATATGCCCAACGAACTTCAGTGGCAGGCGTTGCAAGAGAGGCGTTGCGCCTCACCGAGAGCTCCACTACTGAAATTTCTAGGGAGTACACTCTGCGACAAAAATAAATAAATAACATAAAAAGGGAGGGATATCGGTACATGAGATGTGCATGTACGGACGAACAAATGATTACAATTTCAGAAAAATTCAATGATTTATCAAACAGAAAGAGCTTCACAAATTGAGCAAGTCTACATCTATATCTACATATATACTCCGCTAGCCACAAAGCGGTGTGTGGCGGAAAGCACTATTCACGCCGAAGTCGTATTCCCCCCCCCCCCCCCCCCCTGTTCCACTAGGGGATCGCGCGAGGGAGAAACGACTGTCTGAACGCCTCAGTACGCGATCTAATTTCCCTTATCTTTGAATGGTGATCATTGCGCTATTTGAAAATTGGTGGTAGTAATATATGCTCTACATCCTCGGTGAAGATCGGATTTCGGAATTTACTGAGCAGCCCCTTCCGTTTTGCGTACCGTCTATCTGCAAGTGTGTACCACTTCAAACTTCCTATGAGATTTGTAACGCTCTCGCGATGGTTAAATTTACCAGTCACGAATCTTGCCGCTCTCCTTTGTACCCTCTCAATCTCTTGAATCAGACCCAACTGGTAAGGGTCCCATACAGACGAACAATAAGACTGGACGAACTAACGTAATGTAAGCTATTTCCTTCGTTTAAGGACTGCATAGCTTCAGGATTCTACCAATAAACCGCAATCTAGAGTTCGCCTTACCCGTTACTTGTGTAATCTGATCGTTACATTTGAGATCACTTCGAATAGTCACACCCAGATATTTGACGGATATGACCGCTTCCAAAGGCTGGGCATTTATTTTGTACTCGTACATTAATGAGGATTTTCGCTTTGGTGTACGCAGTAGGTTACACTTACTAATATTGAGAGATAACTGCCAGTCATTACACCACGCATTTATTTTCTGCAAATCCTCATTCAGTTGTTCACAACTTTCGTGTGATACTACTTTCCTGTAGACTACAGCATCATCGGCAAACAGTCTAATGCCGCTGTCAGTACCATCAACCAGATCGTTTATGTAAATCATAAAAAGCGGCGGACCTATTACGCTGCCCTGGGGTACATCTGAAGTTACGATTGTTTCTGTTGAAGTCACCCCGTTCAGGACGACATACTGCTCCCTGTCTGTTAGAAAACTTTCTATTCAACCGCATATGTCATCGGATAGACCGTAAGCGCGCACTTTTTGGAACAAGCGACAGTGCGGAACTGAGTCTAACGCCTTTCGAAAGTCGAGAAATATGGCATTAACCTGGGAGCCTGTATCTAGAGCCTGTTGTATATCATGCACAAAGAGGGCCAGCTGTGTCTCGCATGACCGCTGTTTCCTAAAACCGTGTTGGTTTCTACAGATGAACTACTCAGAGTCTAGAAAGGTCATTATCTCTGAATACAAAATATGTTCCAAGAGTCTACAACAAATCGATGTCAGTGAAATTGGCCGGTAATTATGTGCATCCGATTTTCTACCCTTTTTATAGATTGCTATGACCTGGGCCTTCTTCCAGTCCCGTGGAACTTTCCGCTGTTCCAATGATCTCTGAAACATGATGGATAAGAATGGAACTATATTTGTTGCAAAGTCAACATAAAATCTTACGGGGATACCATCTGGGCCAGTTGCCTTCCTGGTGTCTAAGGTTCAAATGGTTCTGAGCACTATGGGACTTAACATCTATGGTCATCAGTCCCCTAGAATTAAGAACTACTTAATCCTAGCCAGCCGCGGTGGTCTAGCGGTTCTGGGCGCTCAGTCCGGAACCGCGCGACTGCTACGGTGGCAGGTTCGAATCTTGCCTCGGGCATGGATGTTTGTGATGTCCTTAGGCTAGTTAGCTTTAACTAGTTCTAAGTTCTAGGGGACTAATGACCTCAGAAGTTGAGTCCCATAGTGCTCAGAGCCATTTGAACCATTTGAACTTAAACCTAACTAACCTAAGGACATCACACAACATCAAGTCATCACGAGGCAGAGAAAATCCCTGACCCCGCCGGGAATCGAACCCGGGAACCCGGGTGTGGGAAGCGAGAACGCTACCGCACGACCACGAGCTGCGGGCCGTCTAAGGATCTTAACTGCTTTACAATGGCAGATACACTGTGTCAGCCATCCTTGCGTATGTTCGATAATTGAAAGGGGGAATGGTAAACGAGTTTTTGAAAGCTAGGTTTAGAATTTCGGCCTTCTGTTTATCATCATGGGTTATGTTAAATGGTTCAAATGGCTCTGAGCACCATGGGAGTTAACTTCTGAGGTGATTAGTCCCCTACAACGTAGAACTACTTAAACCTAACTAACCTAAGGACATCACACACATCCATGCCCGAGGCAGGATTCGAACCTGCGACCGTAGCGGTCGCGCGGTTCCACACTGTAGCGTCTAGAATCGCTCGGCCACGCCGGCCGGCCTCAGTTACATTGCCTGTACTGTCAGCAAGAGAAGGTATTGAATTATTTGTAGCCTTTACAGATTTTACGTACGACCAAATTTTTTGGGGTTATTTTTAGAATCTGCAGATAAAATATTGCTACCAAATTCGTTAAAAGAATCTCTCATTGTCCTTCTGACAGCTGCTTTCATTTCGCATAATTTCTGTTTGTCAGCGGGTCAGTGACTACGTTTAAAACGACTGTGCAAAATTCTCTGCATTGGTCCACATCTTGCCCTTACGTAGTAACTCGACTTGGCATCGATGGACAGCTTTTATGGTGTCATTCTGAGGGATATCGTACCACGTGCCACATTCTGTGCCGTTGGCGCGTTAGATCGTCAAAATCCCGAACTGCTTGGAGGGCCCCGCCCGTAATACCCCAAAAGTTCTTAACTACACTCCTGGAAATGGAAAAAAGAACACATTGACACCGGTGTGTCAGACCCACCATACTTGCTCCGGACACTGCGAGAGGGCTGTACAAGCAATGATCACACGCACGGCACAGCGGACACACCAGGAACCGCGGTGTTGGCCGTCGAATGGCGCTAGCTGCGCAGCATTTGTGCACCGCCGCCGTCAGTGTCAGCCAGTTTGCCGTGGCATACGGAGCTCCATCGCAGTCTTTAACACTGGTAGCATGCCGCGACAGCGTGGACGTGAACCGTATGTGCAGTTGACGGACTTTGAGCGATGGCGTATAGTGGGCATGCGGGAGGCCGGGTGGACGTACCGCCGAATTGCTCAACACGTGGGGCGTGAGGTCTCCACAGTACATCGATGTTGTCGCCAGTGGTCGGCGGAAGGTGCACGTGCCCGTCGACCTGGGACCGGACCGCAGCGACGCACGGATGCACGCCAAGACCGTAGGATCCTACGCAGTGCCGTAGGGGACCGCACCGCCACTTCCCAGCAAATTAGGGACACTGTTGCTCCTGGGGTATCGGCGAGGACCATTCGCAACCGTCTCCATGAAGCTGGGCTACGGTCCCGCACACCGTTAGGCCGTCTTCCGCTCACGCCCCAACATCGTGCAGCCCGCCTCCAGTGGTGTCGCGACAGGCGTGAATGGAGGGACGAATGGAGACGTGTCGTCTTCAGCGATGAGAGTCGCTTCTGCCTTGGTGCCAATGATGGTCGTATGCGTGTTTGGCGCCGTGCAGGTGAGCGCCACAATCAGGACTGCATACGACCGAGGCACACAGGGCCAACACCCGGCATCATGGTGTGGGGAGCGATCTCCTACACTGGCCGTACACCACTGGTGATCGTCGAGGGGACACTGAATAGTGCACGGTATATCCAAACCGTCATCGAACCCATCGTTCTACCATTCCTAGACCGGCAAGGGAACTTGCCGTTCCAACAGAACAATGCACGTCCGCATGTATCCCGTGCCACCCAACGTGCTCTAGAAGGTGTAAGTCAACTACCCTGGCCAGCAAGATCTCCGGATCTGTCCCCCATTGAGCATGTTTGGGACTGGATGAAGCGTCGTCTCACGCGGTCTGCACGTCCAGCACGAACGCTGGTCCAACTGAGGCGCCAGGTGGAAATGGCATGGCAAGCCGTTCCACAGGACTACATCCAGCATCTCTACGATCGTCTCCATGGGAGAATAGCAGCCTGCATTGCTGCGAAAGGTGGATACACACTGTACTAGTGCCGACATTGTGCATGCTCTGTTGCCTGTGTCTATGTGCCTGTGGTTCTGTCAGTGTGATCATGTGATGTATCTGACCCCAGGAATGTGTCAATAAAGTTTCCCCTTCCTGGGACAATGAATTCACGGTGTTCTTATTTCAATTTCCAGGAGTGTAGATAGAGATCCACATATCTTGTCAGCCAAGGTAGAGTCTGACAAGTGCGAAGACAGCTGTCACCGTGTGCGGAGGGGCATTAACCTGCTGAATTGTAAGCCGAGGAGGGCTTGCCACGAAGAGCAACAGAAGTGGAGTGTAGAATATCGTCAATGTACAGCTGTACTGCAAGAGTGCTGTGGATGACAAGCAAAGTGGTCCAGCTTTGAAATGAGATAGCACCGCAGATTTATCGTGCCTTACGGCGGGCGACAGTCAAGTTCGCATGCCACCACTGTCTGTGGCTTCTCAAGACACGTGTTCGGCCTGGAATCTCACTGACTGGAGTAGAATTGTCTCCAGTGATGAGTTTTGCTACGAACTGAGCCCTAATAACAAGCAGAGACGTGTCTGGTGACGCCCCAGACTGCGGTGGATACCAGCTTGACTGTCGCCCGCCAGACGCCCCGACAACACGGAGTGATGGCTTAGCGTTGAGCCGTGCGCGCCTCGTGTTCGTGCCATTATTGGTTGACATTTTGTCTTGGCGGTACTCCCGTCTCGTTTCTTATTCGATTTACTGGCGTCACTAACAAGGGGAGGCCGCCAATTGTGAAATTCAGATTCGATTCATACTGCGCATAATAAAAGCTCATGGCCAGAGGTGTAATGTGGCAAAGCACCAAGATGCACTTCTCAGCCGTTGTCGAGAAAATCGACAGTTGAAAGAAACCGTTGCGGTGAAATACTCTCTACGATTAATAATTTTCTCCAGCGTCGTGGCGCAGCGGTAAGCGCTTGGGTTCGTAATCCGACGGTCGCCGGATCGAATCTCGCGCCATGCAATTTTTTTTTATAATTAGTTTTTTGTAATTCAAATATATATATATATATATATATATATATATATATATATATATATATATATACTATTAATGAATTGCTTATGCATGTTGGTGAAGGCGGATTGCTCTCCAATTGTACCGCCTCCATTTTTCCGTTTGTTTAACAGGGTGTACCAAAGCTCTCCCGTCCGCACTGATTTTCGACGATGTTATAAGTTGCGCTAGGGACCGCATCTACCTTCTTTCGAAGTTAGCAGGCAACTACGCTAGTTATACGGCGGCTCGTTTCGGCCCATTCAACGTCTGTTCTTCAAGTGTAACGAGCGAGTAACGGAGTTTATATTTCATACCTGCCGCAGCAAATTTGTGTTCGTGGGGTCTCTATTCTAATTCGAACGTTTGACTTACGCTATGCGTACTCGTTTCGGAATATCGTTTCTACGTCTTCCGTTAACTATACGTGGTTAACATTATAAAGACAATTAATAACATTTGTGAAATACATCTTTGTTTACGGAAAACATAATGATGTTCGAAGTCGCCAGTTTTTCCACCACAAACGACTTTCAATAACTTATTATATGCATAATTGTTGCAACTTATTGCCTCAATTATATATATATATATATATATATATATATATATATATATATATATATATATATATATATATATATGTGTGTGTGTGTGTGTGTGTGTGTGTGTGTGTGTGTGTGTGTGTGTATTTGAATTACAAAAAACCAATACTAAAAAAAAAGGTTGCATGGCGCGAGATTCGATCCGGCGACCTTGGGATTACGAACCCGAGCGCTTACCGCTGCACCACGACGCTGTAGAAAGTTATTAATCGTAGAGCGTATTTCACCGCAACGGTTTCTTTTAACTGTCGATTTTCTCGACAACGGCTGAGAAGTGCATCTTGGTGCTTTGCCACATTACACCTCTGACCATGAGCTTTTATTATGCGCAGTATGAATCGAATCTGAATTTCACAATTGGCGGCCTCCCCTTGTAAGTTGCTGGCTTGCCTGCACGTGAGTGGCAGGAGCAGTGCTTATCGATAGGAGCACTGTCGTACTATCTTTGGAGCGACGAATAGTATTTCCGGGTCGTCGTGTGTCGGGAGTCAGTGAGGATGGAGCATCGGTGAGGTCCAGACAGCCATGACGCGCCCGACCGTTGCCGGCACACATGACTTCAGTGTGGACGACCTCGGTTAATCGTTCGGTCGGTCGTCTCATCGCACAACGTGTATTTGGTTGCCGGCCGCTTCCGGGTTCTCTGTGTGTGTCGACTTGTGATTCCTTCCTAGTTGCTCTACAGTGACTGGTTTTAGTATTGTTCGAGTTGTTTGTGGAAGTGTTTCACGGAACCGTTTGTAGCTTGTGTGGTTTTGACTGAGCAGTTATTTTAACGCTGTCTGCGTGCTGGATTGAGTCGGTTGGTTGGGACAGAGCAGCGAGGAAGTCTCTGTGGCACCAGGTCAGGCCGGGACCCCTGGCGGCGTGCACGCACGGTCGGATCGTGAGGCGCTAGCTCCGAGAGCGACAAAGTTCGTTGCCCACCGGACACGGACACTGAAGTTGAGTGATCAGTCAACCTGTTATGAAACCTCAACTGCTGTGACATCTCTTAGTTCATTGCCAGTTGTTGCTTCCTAGGCTATTCCGGCATGTTGGCAGAATTTTGCAGCCATCTTCCTGTGTGGTCTTTAACTATTAAATTGGTTGTTACTTAGCATGGAACTGCACCAGCGATATTTTCTACCTTGTGGCCATTAACGCCCCAGTTACCTGCCCTGGTCGTTAGTGTAGTTTTCTGGCTGTGTGTTTTTCCTCGCCGCATTGATGCTGTCTGGCATGGCATTTAATTCGACAGCCTTCTAGTTGTTTTTTTCATTTTTTTAGAGTGGTTACTGTGCCTTGGCTGTTTTTAGATGCCAATTTTGAAGACGTAGTGTGGCTGGTATCTTCGTCCTCAGCTGGTATTTTCCATTGTCGTAACGTTAGTCGGGTGCAGGGGAATTGATTAGATTGTTGGTCAGTCCTTCAGCTGTCACTGGGTCGGGTTGCCATCCGATTATTTAACCTTACTCTTGGCTGCCTGCCTCACCACACCTTACGGTAGGGCTACCTCCTCAGGCCAACCCATGAAACACTTCTGAGCTCCACTGTTCTGTTGGTTTTAGGTTGTGATTTTCATTTTAGTCTGATGTTCTGTGCAAGGCTTTCAGCTGTCTATTAATTTAGTTGTTTTATTTTTAAGATAAGGCCTTCAGCCGACTTAAAGTTGAAGATTGATTTGTTTAATAAGTAAAATTTTGAAAGTTTGTTCTGTCTGAAATTCTTGTTATCCAGGTCCTAAGTTCTAAGTTGTTCAATGTCTTCCGTGTGTCTTTCAGCTGAGTATTTACGTGAAATATTCACACCTTCAGCCGTATGTATTCTTCAAAGTAATTTTTGTGTGTTCAGTCCTTCAGCTGTTCTTGTTTTTGGTGTGGTTTTTGGCCTTCAGCCGAGGAGATATTGCAAGTTTCCTTAACTAGGACTTCAGCTATATTATTTTAATTTGATCCTTTTAAGTCAGTGTGTAATTAAGTGGTTTTTAGGAAAAGAAAAGTTTGTTGTTTTGTCTAACTAACAGTAACTGATTATGACCCCCGCCACAACCATAACCTGATCCGCTCTATCCTGCGAAACTTGATTTCAGTCATACCATTTCTTTTCATAGCAGGTTCCCTTTGGTTGTCATCCGCGACTCCATCACAGCATAGCGGTACGTTGACGATATTCCACGCTCCGTTTTGTTGCCCTACATGGTATGCCATCATGGGCTTGCATTTCAGCAAGATAGTGCCTGCCCGCTCACGGCGAGAGTTACTACAGCCTGCCTTCATGCTTGTCAAAAACTACCTTGGCTGGCGAGGTCTCTGACTCTCTCCCCAGTTGAGTACGTTTGGAGCATTATGGGATGGCTTCCAGCAGCTCGGGATTCTGGCTATGTAACACAATTGGGCGAACTTTGCTCGATATCCCTCAGTAGGAAATCCAATAACTCTGTCAATCAATGCCAAGCTCAATAGCTGCTTGCATGTTTGTCAGATGTGGACCCACGTGTTATTGCTTTGCTCAATTTGGAAAGCTCTTTTCCGGTCGGGGTGGCCGAGCAGTTCTAGGCGCTTCAATCCGGAACCGCGCGACTGCTACAGCCGCAGGTTCGCATCCTGCCTCGGGCACAGACGTGTGTGGTGTCCTTAGGCTGGTTGGGTTTAAGTAGTTCTAAGTTCTAGGGGACTGATGACCTCATCTGCTAAGTTCCATAGTGCTCAGAGCCATTTGAACCATTTTTTGAAAAGCTCTTTCTTTTGAATAAACCATCCATTTCATCTGAGATTGTAATCATTTGTTTGTCTGTAAATGTGCAACACATGTACCTTTCTCCGTCTCGTTTGGATATTTATTTCGTGATGCGTTGTCTTGTTTTGTATTTTTTTTTTTGTCTTACCTAGGAAGCATCGGATAACATATTACACTGGTGTACAATATTAAGATATGAGCAACATTTTCCCTAATAACGCGGGAAATACTGGAGGGAAATAAATGAAAATAGGCTTGGATATAGTTTATTGTATGAAAATCATTTGTACAAAACAACAGTTCAAACACCAGTGGTTAACATGAGTAAATGGCCAAGAGTCCAAACGGCTGTAAAAACGTGGCTGGTGCGGTGTGTTGTCGCCTCGGACACACACACACACACACACACACACACACACACACAGAGAGAGAGAGAGAGAGAGAGAGAGAGAGAGAGCATATTGTCAACAAGCAAGTGGCTGTGAAAATCGCGTCCACTCTTCCTCCAGAGCGGTTTTTAACTCCTGAATGGTTCTTGCTGGGGGCTGGCGTGTTACAACGCCCTCCCAAGAACATCCCAACCGTATTCAATAGGATTCAGGTCAGGTGACTTTGAGGGCCAAATCATACGGTGAATACCTTCGCTTCGCAGATATTAACCAGTTAGGCCTTTCTGACCTCGCGTTGTCGTTCTTCAACGCCAAACTGAATAGCTGCCTGCGAAGGGCCAGATGTGGACCCCCCGCGTTATCGACTTTCCCAGTTTGAGAATCTCTTTCTCTTGAACATATCATCCAGTTTTTCTGAAGTTGAGGGCTAACAGAAACGCTGAAAGGTCACTCGCACAAAGGACTCTAAGATCTGCAGCATGTTCCTCTGGCTATTCACGGAACCAGTGACAAACATGTGGAGCGGTGGTTAGGTATCGTGGAAAATCTCTGCCCAAATAGTACACAACCATCACCGTATGTGACGTTTTCCCTGATGTCGCAGGGATGGTGTCGTGTCCATATGAAGACTCGCCGAGTATCAGGTTATAGACTTAACCTGGACTCATCCGTGAAGAGAACATAAGCCCATTGAAGTTATGTCCACTGTTAGTGTTGTATGTACCGTCGTAAACGATCTCTTTTGTGGGAGAGATGAGTAAGCTGCACACAGCCGGCCTTCTAGATTACAGCCTACCTCGTGGAGCCTTCCGGCAACTGTCTTCCTGGAAACTGTTGTTCCTGTGGCAGCAGCGAGGTCGCGAGAGAGTTGTACGGTTATAGACGTGCTCTGGCGCCAGGCTGAAAAGTACCAAGTACCAGCCGTTATTGGCATCACTGGCGCGCGTCCTCCACAACACCATCGCACGCATCGCGTTTTGCGAATTCAAAAAGCGTCTGTAAAACCGAAATTACGCACATTTAATATGTTTGTGCAGTGTCCACAGAATACGAAAGAAGAAGTATCAGTCACAGCAATACTTGACAAGCTATCAATTCAGGTTCGCCGCGGTAGCCGAGTGATCAGCGCGACGGTCTGTCACGCCAAGGGGCCCGGGTTCAGTTCCCGACTGGGTCGGCAACGGGAAACCACCATTGGAATCACTTCCCTAGACGCTCAAACGGTGAAGTCTCTGACGAGGCTTCCCCCATTACTAGACTTACTGTAAGGTGGAACACAAAGTTATCAATGCAGAATACCATACATATGCTACTGCAAAGCCATGTAACGTAAATGAAGGTTTTCAATAAACAAAACCCACTGATGTGGGCACAGAGATGCCGAAACGTGTTTGAGTAACAAGAAAAAAGTGTTTTGCACAAAAGGCGATAAGAAAAACCTTTCTGCAAACAAAGATATAACATCGAATATAAATTTCAGTGGTAGGAAGAAATTTCTGATGGTATTTCTCAGGAGTGTTGTACGGAAATGACACATGGACGATAAGCAGCTCAGAGAAGAGAAAAGAAGTTTCTGAAATGTGCTGCTACAGAAAATATTGAATATTACGTGGGTCGGTCGAATAAGTAATCAGGAGTCGAATTGAAGAAAATAGAATTTTTTGACACAGCATGACTAAAAAAAAGGACCGATTGACAGTAGAAGTCCTGAAGTATCAATTTGGTAATAAAGTGGAGTGTGGGTGGGTAAAGTCGCAGGACGGAAGTACAAATGGAGATACCGTACCTGGTGAACAGTATCCTGACACCCATATCTAATGCGGAATTTACCACTAGATGCCACTATAGGCTATGTCACTAGTGTAAAAGAATTCGGGGAGCATTGTGTTGTCAGTAGAGAAGCAGTAATAGTACAATGTGTCGCGCAGGAAACATCAGAGTCTCCGCACATGGACTAGTCATTGGATGTCATCTGACAAGGGAAAGTCCAACATCGCACTTTCCTCAGACTTCGTGGTAAGATGGTGTAGTGGACACCCCGTCAAAAACTGAGCACAGACCAAGCCTGAAAACAGGAGGAAGTGTGAAAAAAAAACAGTAAAATGGAAACAGTGAACGGTCCATGTTAATAAGAGTAACATCGAGCATAATGGAAGAGCTGCAGCGTCGTCGATAAACAGTGATAGTAATGACATACGCGGACCACTTGTGTTCAGAACTCCCTAGTGCAAATTGTTTTTTTTTATTTTTTTCATGAAATTGGGAACTGTCCGTCTGGTCACTGAAACGTTTGTTCTCTTCCTGTAGTCTTGGTGGTTTTCAGACATTGGTTACAGAATATATGGTAAGAATACGGTACCGTCGCTAGTAGATGTGATGAATGCAGAGAGCAGGCGAGATACCACATGGACGACTCACATAAATGAAAGCAACAAGCAAACGAGTGTGAACTGCACTCATGCTCATAAATTAAGGATAATGCTGATACATGGTGAAACAACGCTCTGGTGGGCGGTTTGCGGGTTCAAATGACCTCGGGGTATGACCATGCGGTGCATTTGACCTGCGGTCGTCGCACGGTGGCGATGGCAGCAGTCCACATACACAGAGGTGTGTTGGTGCATGTCAGAGTACGGTGAAACGAGTAAGTGTGCAGACGTTTTTAGACGTGCTAAGGGTGACTGTGTGTTGAAAATGGCTCAAAGAACACATATTGATGACGTTATGAGGGTTAGAATACTAGGGCGAGTGGAGGCTGGTCAAACACAGCAGGTCGTAACACGGGCCCTCCATATGTCACAAAGTGCGATAATATTATGGCAAAGGTTCCAGCAGACAGGAAACGTGTCCAGGCGCTTCAGTACGGGACGTCCACAGTGTACAACAGCACAAGAAGACCGATATCTCACTATCAGTGCCCGCAGTTGGCTACGGAGTATTCCAGTTAGCCTTGCTTGGGACCTTACCACAGCCACTGGAACAGTTGTCTCCAGACACACAGTCTACAGACGACTGAACAGACATGGTTTATTCGTCCAGAGACTTGCAAGGTGCATTCCACTGATCCCTGGTCACAGGAGAGCCAGTAAAGCCTGGTGTCAAGAACACAGTACATGGTCATTGGAACAGTGGTCCCAGGTTATGTTCACGGACGAGTCCAGGTATAGTCTGAACAGTGATTCTCGCCGGGTTTTCATCTGGCGTAAACCAGGAACCAGATACCAACCTCTTAATGTCCTTGAAAGGGACCTGTATGGAGCTGGTAGTTTGATGGTGTGAGGTTGGATTATGATTGGTGCACGTCAACCCCTGCATGTCTTTGACAGAGGAACTGTAACAGGTCAGGTTTAACGGGACGTCATTTTGTACCAGTATGTCCGTCTTTTCATGGGTGCAGTGGATCCCACCTTCCTCCTGATGGATGATAACGCACGGCCCCACCGAGTTGCCGTCGTGGAGGAGTACCTTGAAACAGAAGATATCAGGTGAATGTAGTGGCCTGCCTGTTCTCCGGACCTAATGCTCATCGAGCCCGTCTGGGATGCTCTCGGTCGACGTATCGCTACACGTCTTCAAACCCCTACGACACTTCAGGAGCTCCGACAGGCACTGGTGTAAGAATGGGAGGCTGTACACCACCAGCTGCTCGTCCACCTGCTCCAGAGTATGCCAACCCGTTGTACGGCCTGTGTTCGTGTGCATGGTGATCATATCCCATATTGATGTCGGGGTACATGCACTGGAAACAGTGGCGTTTTGTAGCACATGAGTCTCGGGACGGTTTTCTCAACTTATCACCAATACCGTGGACTTACAGGTATGTGTCGTTTGTGTTCCGTATGTGCCTATGCTATTAGCGCCAGTTTTGTGTAGTGCCACGTTGCGTGGCACCACATTCTGCAATTATCCTTAATTTATGAGCATTAGTGTAGATGTGATAAATGCTGAGAGCAGGGGAGATACCAAATAGTCTCAGATAAATGAAAGCAACGAGTAAACGCGTGTGAACTATGCTACAACAAAGGAATTCAAGAGTCAAGAACTCCAAAATGGAACGCAACTTCAAAAACGTTAAAAACATATGTTTTAACAGAGCACGGAGAATCTATGTTATTGTGAAACTGTTGCGTTCACTTATTGCAGCTTATGTGACAAACTACTACGTTTTCATCATTTCCCTCGGAGTGATCACATTCATACGAACACCTGTATCGGGCAAGGAAGCATATCTCACTCACTTACCAGGTTTACAAATTAGGTGCGTCGATAAGAGGTTCCTGTCATCTGACACACGTACTGTCGCGTACGATACACCAGACGTGTTTTCCAGTGGAGGTTTCGGCTGTGACCTTGTCATCAAACGTTTGCAGTTCTCATTCGAAAGCCACTTGCTTTCGGCTGCTAATAGAATAACTGTACAGAATCAACTTTCATTATAAATTTCTTGCTTACAGCTCGCTGTTGCAAACGGACGTTACGCTACGACACAGGCACAAATTGTAATAGAGAAGAAAAATGAAAAAATTGGAATGAGGGAGACTCGTACTCGGGTAGCCCGCTTTATTCCGATACCGTGACCACTTAACCACAGGAGCGGTTTAGGTTTATTTCATGTGCCCGGCAGAAAGGTAGCCCTATTCATTGACTCTCACATGACGTTGTGGCGCCGTAGTCCTTCGTTCCTTGCTAGCCTATTGCTGGAGGCCCTTTTACCACACTCTCTCTCAGCACCTATCCAACTTTCGGAAGTCCCGCATCCCTTCTTTTACTTCCGCCGCTTTTTCCTTGAACTGAGCAACGTCCGTACTGTGATACTGCCGGTTCAGTTAACATCCATAAAGGGGATCTATGGTTTTGGCCGCGGTGGTCTAGCGGTTCTAGGCGCTCAGTCCGGAACCGCGCGACAGCTACGGTCGCAGGTTCCAATCCTGCCTCGGGCATGGATGTGTGTGATAGGTTAGTTAGGTTTAAAAATATGTTGTTTACGTGAAAGAACTTTCTCAATCAAAGTGGACTTGCCGATATTAGTATCTCCATAAAGGTACAACTGCTTTTTACGTACCATTTGGGACCGAAAGGCCTCATTATACCACCGGACCACGCGGCCCGCCCAGCCATTGTACGTGAGGTGACACTCGGTTAGGCAACGCGCAACACACTTCTTCGCCTGAAAAGATTCAAAGTACTTCTCAATAAACCTTATACGGGACCAGTTATTAACAAGAAACGAGTCGGTATAATCAATTTCTTTTGTTCGTTCTGCCCAACGACGTAAACGAACATTAAATGAAAACGAAGATTCATTACAATTCGTTATAGGAGAAGGACTCTGTGGTGTACTACTGAGGCTCTAATATGTGTACCATAGAGGCCTGTATCTACCTTGCCTAAAATCAAAATAACGGTGCGCACACCTTATACCGTTAGGCATGAATACGAACTCCCTATAAGCCTCTCTGAATTGATTAAGTAATTGTTGCAGGTTAGGTTTGTAAAACCAAAGTTCTTCAAGCACAATCACAGCAGCAGAATAATTAATTCTTTTCCCATAGAATGTTAGTGCTAGATCGTCGATACGCTGCTGGTTGGTAGGTACCAGGAAGGCGAGGCGGAGATCGTCAGGATAATTTCGGATGTGCTCCCAATTTGAATAAAAAAACTCCAACGCAGACATTAGCTGTAACAATAACATTTATTTAGAATGTTACAGTTCCTTTCCTTTTACAGTTCTAGGGGACTGATTACCACAGATGTTAAGTCCCGTAGTGCTCAGAGCCATTTGAACCATTTTGAATTTGATCTATGGTTTCCTTCAGCACCACAGGTGACCGAATGTGGTTGAAGGGAAGCTTTCCCAAGTCGACTGGAGTGCCGATCGGTGTGCTCTCCGACGCCCAGTCTGCATTGTACCTTATTGTATGGGAAGTATGCCGGTCACGCCTTCACAGGTTTCACCTCGCAGACATCCCGTTGTGTGTCGCCTGTGATGTTGTGGACACAGACGAGCCCCGGCTGGTGGGCAGATTGGCGAGGGGTGTCTGGTTCTTGGTGCGACAGATGTCCCTAATTACCTGTGCGACTCCTCATCAGATACCTACTCAACTGCTCCTCTTTCCGGACACACGATACTACCCACAACCGAAGACGAACTCTGTGAGGTGGATTTGCGGACGCGCAGCACTCTACTTGTTTGCTGATGGCGAGGAAAGTATCCTCGACTTTTAGTAGTTCCTTAATGAACGCCACTGCGCAGTTGTCTGCAGTCCAAAATAGAGACAATTTTTCTCCAAATTCCTCTGAAGTGTCTTCCTTAACCCACCCAGAGCTGGGGTGTTCCTGTCATGAAGAGTTGAGCCCAGTCTCTTCCACACTTAGCACCGATACATTCACTAGTGATAGGAATGTTCATCTCGGAAAAACTACACGTTTGATAGTCTCAGTTAGTCTGACCTCTTGCTGCGTCGTCCTTCTCGCGTGACGCTGGTTTCCTGATATTTTCGTTGGTGTTAACGACACAAATAAATAAATAAGAGGGCTATTCAGAAAGTAAGGAACGTTTTGGCATTAAAATAACTAAGTACATGAAATACATTTTATTACATACACCTGAAAGAGCGACTGACATACTACTTTTCCACATAGTCACCAAACACATCGAGGCACTTATCATAGCGCTGGACAAGCTTTGAAAGACCTTCGTCTTAAAATTCTGCCGCCTGGCAATTCAGTCAGCGAGTCACGCCCTTCTGGAGTTCGATTCGTCATCAAAGCACTGCGTTGCAAGCCAGTTCTTCATCTTGGGATACAAGTGGAAGTCGCTTGATGCCAGATCAGGGCTGTAGGGCGGATGAGGAAAAATTTCCCATTTGAATGAATTAAGGATTTCTTTACTGTGGTTTGCCGTGTGAGGTCGAGCATTGTCGTGCAAAAACAAAATTTTGTACGTCAGCTTTCCTCAGTGTTTGTTTTGAACTGCTCTTCTAAGGCTGTGCAAAGTTTGACAGTACCGGGCAGAATTTATGGTTGCTCCCCGTTAGAGAAAATCAATAAGAAGCACACCTTGCCTGCCCCAAAACACTGTCGCTACCAACTTCCTTGCTGACAAGGTTTGCAAACATTTTCTTGGTTTTTGGGGGGGACCTTGTATGCCCTGACCCCCTGGACTGTAATTTTGTCTCACAATTGACGTGTTTCACTCACGCCTCGTCACCAGTTATGATTCGATCCAGTAATGATTCACCATGTTCATAGTAGGCATCCAGAAATGTCAACGTTGCCTCCATTCGCTGTTCTGTATGGTGCTCTGTAAGCGTTTTGGGCAGCCATTCTGCACAACATTTGTGGTAGCCCAGCTTTTGAGTGACAATTTCAAACAACAGAGTCCGTGAAACTTGTGCAAAAGAAAGCGAAAGCTCCGTTATTGTGAAGCGACGGTTTTCACTTATCGTTTCACCAACTTTAGCGACAACATCGTCAGTCACAATGCTTGGGAGTCCACTCTTCTCTTCATCATGAACATTGGTTTGGCCATTTTTAAATCGAATGCACCATTCCGGACGGAAAATTCACTCATTATGTTGTTTCTGTGCACTTCACACAGTTCACGATGAATGTCGATAGGTTTTAGGTTTTTTCTCAACAAAAACCGTATCACAGACCGCACCTCACAACTGGCGGGATTTTCGATTGCAGCGCATTTTTCAAATTCGCATAGCCAAAAAAACCAGACGCGCAGAGGCGTTCCCGCTGTCACGGATGGATGCCGACTGAGCTGCAAAGTACATACATACCAAAATATACGCGATCGGCCCGCGCCTAGCGGCGTCAGACGGAAACGTTCCCTACTTTCTAAATAGCCGTCGTAAAAAAAAAAAAAAAAAAAAAAAAAAAAAACTAAGAGAAAAATAAACAAATAAAGAATGTTCATCGTACCTCTACACGTTCCCTAAGCTTTCCCTTGTTCCTGGAGGGTCGGAACGGGACATGGTGGCCCGGCCTCGGGTTGCGACACCTGCCCTCTTTGCCCCCACCCCTATCCTTGGGCACCGGGAAGGTTCCTTTAAACAAAAACACGACGCCATGACTCATACACACTCTGCTCTATATTGTATCTCTTGTTGTTCGACCGTTCATTGTTTTCCTGTTTTCATGCTTGATGCGTGCTCAGTTTTTGAAGGCTGTCAGGTGGGCTGTCTTACCACTAAATCAGAGAGGGTGCGACGGGGAGTTTCCCTTGTGAGTAACAAATCCATCAGCCTTTCTAAGACTGCCAGATAAACCGAGACTGGGCAGACAACATGTATTGACACATTGTGAAGGATGGTTGTAAAAAATCGGTCGAAATGATCTGTTGGCATCACTTGTGAGTACCGAAGTGCTACCTGGCGTCCAGCTATCACAGGGACTACATGTACTGGGGTGAAAACGAATATAGCAGGATAGTCTAGCAGCCCCTCGTAAGCCACACATTTCTGCAGTCATCTTAATCGACACAGAGATGGTGTAAACAACGACGCCACTGGACGATAAATTGGAAGCGGCTGATCTGCTCTGTACCCTGCGGCAGTCTTATTGAAGTATTTGGTTTTCGCGAGTGCCTGCCGTCTTGAGTAGTGCATAGGGTGAAGTACGGAGGGAGTGGTGTTACGGTACGGTGGTTATTTTCGTGTTTAGGGTGTGCTCCTCTTAATACGCGTAAGAAAATACTGGAGGATATGGACGCATTTTACAGCTCTGTGTATGCGAACAGTAGTGGAACAGTTTGGAAACTATGACTGTTTTTAGCAACATGACAATGAACTCTATCATAAAACAGGAACTGTAAACCAATGGTTTCTGGACAGCAACATCCCTCAAATTAACTGCCCTGCCTGGACCCCAACCTGAACCCAGTGGAACACCTTCGAGAAGAGCTATAACATCGACACCGCTCCAGACCCAAGTGTCCAACATCACTAACATCTCTGGATTCGGCTCTTGAGGAAAAATGGGTTCTCATTTCTCCATAGACATTCAGACACATCATTGAAAGTGTCGTCGAAGCTGTCATAAAGTTGGACACACCCCCTATTAATACTTCTGACTGGGTAGTGTACGTTTCAGCAGCTATTCAAAGAGAAAGATGGTTGCTCAGGATAGACTGGCATGGACAGGTACAACAAGCCAGTCTTCGAAATGACGACCTCAAATAACAACAACTACCACAACAACAACAACATGCTATGAAACTTCCAGGCAGATTAAAACTGTGTGCCGAATTCGGGACCTATGGCTTTCGTGGTCAAGTGCTCTACCATCTGAGCTACCCATGTACGACTCACGATGCGTCCTCACAGCATCAATTCTCCAACATTGCAGTTTTAAAACGTGAACAAACTGAGTTTTTTTATGCTGTCGACAGGTTTCTTTCCGTTTCCTATCTGACATACAATAGAGATAAATGAGTGACCGCAGCAGTACCGGGTTAGCGATGCTTAAATCCGGAAAAATTTCATTTTGAATTTCCCCCCATATCGTAGTTCCGCCGAAGGTCGCAAGTGGCGTACTTGAAAGCCATACGGATTTAGTAAACAGTTATAACCTTAGAATGGCCGAGATGTTACGGACAAGTGCGGAGTAGAACCTAAGAGGCGCGATTATCGGAAGTCTTCGCGCTGGGCGTTCTCCCACTAAACTCGTAGTTCAATTCTTTGGATACTCCGTCCGCAGCTCGTGGTCTCGGGCTGGCGTTGCTCCCTCTGGATCATGGCGTACCAGGTTCGATCCCCGGCCGGGTTGGGGATTTTCTCTCCCTGGGGACTGGGTGTTTGTGTTGTTCGCATCATTTCATCATCATCATCATTCGTGTCAGTGGGTGGATTGGACTGTGTAAAAAATAGGTAAAAACTGTGACTTCGTACGTGCACTGATGACCGCGCAGTTGAGCGCCCCACAGAACAAATATCACATTTTCGGGTACCCGAGATCAACTATTTACGATATTGTGGCCAAGTATAATGCTTTGGAGGAGTTTGGGGAAGGTTACGTTGACCCGGCGAAGAAACCTAATTCGAGGAAACACGTGTCACGAACTGCGGCAGTCATCGAAAAGGTTCAGGCGCTGATTTGGGAGCACCCGGGGAAATCGTTGAGGAATCTGGCGTCAGTATTGAATGTCAGCGAGCATCTGATGGCAGAGGAGGACTTCGTACGAGCCATTTAGTCCAAAGTTGGGTCTCGGATAACGTTGACAGGTTCTTATCAGATGAATTCCCACTTGCGAATAATGACTACCATCAGCTGTAGAATGGAATGACGAGAGTGAAGATTTGTGCCAGACCGGGACTCGAACCTGGATTTCCCGCTTATAGCGAGCGGTCGCCTTACCGTAAGGCTATCCATGCACGATTCACGAGCAAACTCCCATATGTCGTCAACCATGAGTCTACGATCTGTACTCGTAGACACATGGTTGACGACACATGTAAGATTGGGTCTGGCCGTGAATCGTACATGGATAGCCAAGTCTGTAGACGCATGGTTGATGACATATGAAAGTTTGCGTCTGGCCGTGAATCGTGCACGGATAGCCAAATGGTAAGGCGACGCTGGCGATATGTGGGAAATCCGGGTTCGAGTCCCAGCTCGGCACAAATTTTCATTTCCTTTCAGGGACTAGGTTTAAGTTAAGAATCTGGAAATATTCTATAATCCCTTATGTATCACTTCCGTAGGGATCTCGAAAACAGGATTAATGATACATTGTGAGCTTTCATGGCTGGTACTGTCATCACTTTAAACTTCTGGGCTATAAGGCCATGGTCGATGTATAAAACTTTTTTTTTTTTTTTTAGTATTCCTCTCCAACGGCGGGAGACATCTTCATACCTTGGTTATATCAGATTTATAGATCACCTACGCCTCAGCTACAGACAGGATTTCCCCATTACGTGCAACTCTGGGGTGCTATTCCAGTACCAGAGAGCCTCGGCGGTAGGGACGATCTAAGTAGGGGAAAATGTGCTGAAAATGCGAATTGAAGTATTTGTTAGGGACAGCATTGGAGTAGGGGAGTGTGCGTGGCTATTGTGGTGGTCAATTCACCCTAATCAGCCAACTGCTGTTGAGTGGGAGGGCTAGGCCGCATAGGCAACATTCACAGTTTATAACAACAACGCTTTTATTAAACTTTTTTTTGGCAAAATAAAATTTTATCTTTAAAATTTTTGTGATAAAGTAACTTAGCAAAAAATACTTACAAGCACGAGCAACCGCCCTATTCAAACAACAGCATTAATCTTTAAACAAGCATTAAGTGACTCGCAAGTTACTTAAATTCTGTACACAGTAAAGCTCCCAAAAGTAGACTACAATAATCAGATAAACTTTAACAAATAATGGATATCACAAAATTTTTTTAACACAAAATAAAATACAAACAGATGCGCCCCTTACATCTTCAAAACAGGCAACGTCACATAGGCACGGGCTAATTCAAATAGCAGAAGGGGGGCCCACTGGACCCACACCAGAGGCGGCTACACCCAGAACCCACAGCAAGCGGGCGAGGTGGACAGGGTGCCGCACACAGTACACTATAACACACTGGAAAAAAAGGTCGTAGAGCACGTGCTACTACACAATTTCAGAGAAACTGGGGGGGGGGGGGGCGGTAGAAAACGGCAAACATTAATTCCTCAAACCTAAAATAACTACGAAGTATAAAATAACTACCTATTTCATGAACATTGAAATAAAATAGTCAAGGGTGAATCAGTAACTAATGCCCTTGACGTAACCTTAAAGGACGAGCTTAGAAATTTAAACTACACTTTTAGATTATCATATGCTCACTGAAACTGCGGAGCTCATTTAAATTACCCCTTAACAGGATAGTTATAAACTTAAAAAGTCATGTAAGACTACCATTTCACTGTTTACGAGTGAACTAGTAATACAATTAGATAACACAGAACGTACAGATTCAATGTTAAGCCTGTGCTTTGAACCAACTATAACAACGTCCACACAGCTCACTGCAGCAGGTTCTAGGCGCTCAGTCCAGAACCGCGCGACTGCTACGGTCGCAGGTTCGAATCCTGCCTCGGGCATGGATGTGTGTGATGTCCTTAGGCTAGTTAGGTTTAAGTAGTTCTAAGTTCTATGGGACTGATGACCACAGATGTTAAGTCCCATAGTGCTCAGAGCCATTTGAACCATTTGGATTTAACATCTGAGGTCATAAGTCCCCTAGAACTTAGAACTACTTAAACCTTACTAACCTAAGGACATCACACACATTCATGCCCGAGGCAGGATTCGAACTTGCGACCGTGGCAGTCGCGCGGTTCTAGACTGAAGCGCCTAGAACTGCTTGTCCACAGCGGGCGGCCTTTTATATATCAACCATGCCCTAATAGCCCCGAAGTTTTAAGTGAAGATTAGACTAATTACAAAGGTGTTTAAGGAGACATTTTCCACGCACGCTAGTTCGTGAGTGGAATGGGAATAAGCCCCAATAACTGATACCGTGGGAAATATCCTCTTGACAATGGACTGCAGAGTATAGACGCAGGTAACTGGGATGTTGCCGTGTTTGGGAAGTCTGGCTGTCAAACGTGAAACGATCGGCAAATAACTGGGCAGCTGGAGGCCGAACGAGTACAATAAAACAAGAGCGGGCGGGACTTGCGTATTTTTCCGCCTGGAGAAGTCTGCTCGCGAGCCACGGCTGCTCGCGACTCTGCCCTCCGTGTGTGCCCGCCGCCTTCCGTCACGCCCTGGCCTCTTATTAAAGCGCGGGTAATGGTCGCGTGGCCCAAATCTGAGTTTGATGGCCCACTTAGGCGCGGCCCGCGTGCCCTCACACACACACACGGACTGACCCCTTTTCTTGCCCACACGAGGATCCACTTTGGGCAGCGGCGGCCATTAGCGTCCGCCCGCCATATTGCCGAGACCCGCCCCGCTCGCTGGAGAAAAAACACGCGACTTACGTACGCCTGTGTGCCCCGAATCCTACCACCTCGCAGCAGAAAGGCAATCACTTTCAGGCTGTGCGGCCTGATGGGAAAATTTTCGCACATGCACTGCTGCGCGCGATTCACTGCACCTGTGTTTCTCAACTGTTTTCGGTTCCCGGCGTCAGACCTTAACTATTGTCGGCCAGTGTGGCCGAGCGGTTCTAGGCGCTTCAGCTTAGAACGACGCGACCGCTACGGTCGCAGGTTCGAATCCTGCCTCGGACATGGATGTGTGTGATGTCCCTAGGTTATTTAGGTTTAAGTAGTTTTAAGTTCTAGGGAACTGATGACCTCAGATGTTGAGTCCCACACTGCTCAGAGGCATTTCCTTATCTACACTCCTGGAAATTGAAATAAGAACACCGTGAATTCATTGTCCCGGGAAGGGGAAACTTTATTGACACATTCCTGGGGTCAGATACATCACATGATCACACTGACAGAACCACAGGCACATAGACACAGGCAACAGAGCATGCACAGTGTCGGCACTAGTACAGTGTATATCCACCTTTCGCAGCAATGCAGGCTGCTATTCTCCCATGGAGACGATCGTAGAGATGCTGGATGTAGTCCTGTGGAACGGCTTGCCATGCCATTTCCACCTGGCGCCTCAGTTGGACCAGCGTTCGTGCTGGACGTGCAGACCGCGTGAGACGACGCTTCATCCAGTCCCAAACATGCTCAATGGGGGACAGATCCGGAGATCTTGCTGGCCAGGGTAGTTGACTTACACCTTCTAGAGCACGTTGGGTGGCACGGGATACATGCGGACGTGCATTGTCCTGTTGGAACAGCAAGTTCCCTTGCCGGTCTAGGAATGGTAGAACGATGGGTTCGATGACGGTTTGGATGTACCGTGCACTATTCAGTGTCCCCTCGACGATCACCAGTGGTGTACGGCCAGTGTAGGAGATCGCTCCCCACACCATGATGCCGGGTGTTGGCCCTGTGTGCCTCGGTCGTATGCAGTCCTGATTGTGGCGCTCACCTGCACGGCGCCAAACACGCATACGACCATCATTGGCACCAAGGCAGAAGCGACTCTCATCGCTGAAGACGACACGTCTCCATTCGTCCCTCCATTCACGCCTGTCGCGACACCACTGGAGGCGGGCTGCACGATGTTGGTGCGTGAGCGGAAGACGACCTAACGGTGTGCGGGACAGTAGCCCAGCTTCATGGAGACGGTTGCGAATGGTCCTCGCCGATACCCCAGGAGCAACAGTGTCCCTAATTTGCTGGGAAGTGGCGGTGCGGTCCCCTACGGCACTGTGTAGGATCCTACGGTCTTGGCGTGCATCCGTGAGTCGCTGCGGTCCGGTCCCAGGTCGACGGGCACGTGCACCTTCCACCGACCACTGGCGACAACATCGATGTACTGTGGAGACCTCACGCCCCACGTGTTGAGCAATTCGGCGGTACGTCCACCCGGCCTCCCGCATGCCCACTATACGCCCTCGCTCAAAGTCCGTCAACTGCACATACGGTTCACGTCCACGCTGTCGCGGCATGCTACCAGTGTTAAAGACTGCGATGGAGCTCCGTATGCCACGGCAAACTGGCTGACACTGACGGCGGCGGTGCACAAATGCTGCGCAGCTAGCGCCATTCGACGGCCAACACCGCGGTTCCTGGTGTGTCCGCTGTGCCGTGCGTGTGATCATTGCTTGTACAGCCCTCTCGCAGTGTCCGGAGCAAGTATGGTGGGTCTGACACAACGGTGTCAATGTGTTCTTTTTTCCATTTCCAGGAGTGTATTATTGATGGTCTTTCAGACAGCTACAGTTTTTTTGTCTTTGTGATATTTCGCACACTCCTTTGAGGCGAAGCACACTGTTCTGTGTGCCTTCCTATCGAATGGTCTTGCGGTAGCGTTCTCGCCTCCCTCGCACGGGGCCCCGGGTTCGATTCCCGGTAAGGTAAGGGATTTTTCCTGCCTCGAGATGACTGGGTTTTGTTGTGTCGTCATCATCATTCATCCCCATTACGTTCGGAGGAAGGTAATGGCAAACCATCTCCGGTAGGACCTTGCGTAGTACAGCGGTGTGGGTCTCCCGCATCGTCCCCTACGCTCCATCCTATGGGATGGCAAGCTACACGTGCCAGAAATCCGGCATTGTTGTTGTGATTTATTTCCTATTTTTGGGCTTTGAGAGAGTGTGGCCTCCGTTTTTGTTGGACGTTACCGTTTCTCCGTGGTGTGGATAGCTAAACCTTCCATGCAGCGTTTTCGATGCGCGAGGGATATGGGTGTTCAAGAATACTTCATTGAATTCTCATGTGAGGACTCTGACGACAGTTGTAATGACTCTGATTTCCAGTGTTTAGTGATAGCGATACTAATTCGAGGAAGGAAACTGAAAGTGAGAAGCGTACTTCTTCAGTAAGAACAGAAAGGTGCTTTAGATGGAGAAAACTGAGGCCGCTAACTGACTTACGAAAAAATTAACTAAACGCCGGCCGAACAGGTCATGAAGGCCCAACGGTACCGATCGGCCGCCGTGTCATCCTCACCCCACAGGCGTCACTGGGTGCGGATATGGAGGGGCATGTGGTCAGCATACCGCTCTCCCTGCCATAAGTCAGTTTACGAGACCGGAGCCGCTACTTCTGAGTCAAATAGCTCCTCAGTTTGCCTCACAAGGGCTGAGTGCACCCCGCTTGCCAACTTGCCAACGTTGGCCGCTTGGCAACTGAATACTGTCTTGCAACTGCCTGGCCTACAGCAGATTACGAAAAGTCTCGGAGAAAACTTGCTGTTTTGGAGATATGAGCCTCAAATAAAGAAATACGGAAAACGAAAAACATCAGCCTCTTGTTGCGCTTGTTTGAAGTGGAAAACAAGTTATCCCTGTCAAGAGCGTGGCATTCCGGTTTGGTTCTAGAATTGTGGACGGTCTACAGGACATGCAGGCTGAAAGAAACTTAAATTCGAAATAGGGCCTCAGAAGAATACAGTGGGTAATTACTTTCTTCTTGATATTTAAAACAAAAATGTTTCAAAATTTCTCCCTTGATAGTATTATGCAGTGGAATAATCGCTATGAGGTTGAAATGATGAGTAGTAAACTCAAAGCTGATTCCAAGTACATAACTGAGATGTGTTTTTCCATACAGCTACTTTGCGAATGAGTAATACTATCTACCTTTTGATAATCTGTGATTGGGTAGAAAGGTAACTATGTGCTGTTATTTTAGTAATACGTAAAATAAAAATAAATTTCAAATTTTGCTGTGTTTTCGTTTTAAAACTGTTTTAAATTCTGCATTGTATAAGAAAACGCAAATTTCCGTAAAGTCTGTTCCAAGAAGTGTAACGAACAACAGGAAGTCTTGAAAACATGCACTGTGTGCCAAAGAAACTGGTATAGGCATGTGTATTCAGATACAGAGATATGTAAACAGGCGGAATACGTCGCTGCGGTCGGCAAAGAATATATAAGACAAAAGTGTCTGGCGCAGTTGTTAGAGTGGTTATTGCTGCTACAGTGGCAGGTTATCGAGATTTAAGTGAGCTTGAACGTGGTGTTATAGTCGGTGCACGAGTGATGGGACACAGTATCTCCGAGGTAGCGATGAAGTGCAGATTTTCCCGTACGACAATTTCACGCGTGTACCGTGAACATCAAGAATCGGGTAAATCATCAAATCTCCGACACCGCTGCGGCCGGAAAAAGATAATGCAAGAACTGGACCAACGACGACTGAAGGCAATCGTTCAACGTCACAGAAGTGCAACCCTTCCACAGTTTGCAGCAAACTTCAGTGCTGGACCATCAACAAGTGTCAGCGTGACAACCATTCAACGAAACATCATCGACATGAGGTTTCGGAACCGAAGGTCCTCTCGAATACCCTTGATGACTGCACGACACAAAGCTTTATGCCTCTCCTGGGCCCGTAACACCAAAATTGGACTTTTGATGACTGGAAACATGCTGCCTGGTCGGAACGAGTCTCGTTTCAAATTGTATCCAGCGGATGAACGTGTACGGGTATGGAGACAACTCATGAATGCATGGACCCTGCATGTCAGGAGGGGACTGTTCAAGCTGGTGGAGGCTTTTTAATGGTGTGGGACGTGTTCAGTTAGAGTGATATGGGACCCCTGATACGTCTAGAAATGACATTGACAGGTTACACACACGTAAGCATCCCGTCTGGTCGCCTTTATCCATTCAAGTCCATCAGCATTCCGACGAACTTGGGCAATTCCAACAGGATGATTCTACATCCCATACGTCCACAATTGCTACAGAGTGGCTCCAGAAACACGCTTCTGAGTTTAAACACTTCCGCTGGCCACCAAATTCCCCACACATGAACATTATTCAGCATATCTGGGATGCCTTGCAACGTGCTATTGAGAAGAGGTCTCAACCCCCCTGTACTCTTACGGATTTACGGACAGCCCTGCAGGATTTATGGTGTCAGTTCCCTGCAGCACTGCTTCAGACATTACTCGAGTCCGTGCCACGTCGTACTGCGGCACTTTTGCGTGCTTGCGGGGGCCCTACATGATATTAGGCAGGTGTTGTTGTTGTTGTGGTCTTCAGTCCTGAGACTGGTTTGATGCAGCTCTCCATGCTACTCTATCCTGAGCAAGCTTCTTCATCACCCAGTACCTACTGCAACCTACATCCTTCTGAATCTGCTTAGTGTATTGATCTCTTGGTCTCCCTCTACGATTTTTACCCTCCACGCTGTCCTCCAATGCTAAATTTGTGATCCCTTGATGCCTCAAAACATGTCCTACCAACCGATCCCTTCTTCTAGTCAAGTTGTACCACAAACTTCTCTTCTCCCCAATCCTATTCAATACCTCCTCATTAGTTACGTGATCTACCCACCTTATCTTCAGCATTCTTCTGTAGCACCACATTTCGAAAGCTTCTATTCTCTTCTTGTCCAAACTGGTTATCGTCCATGTTTCACTTCCATACATGGCTACACTCCATACAAATACTTTCAGAAACGACTTCCTGACACTTAAATCTATACTCGATGTTAACAAATTTCTCTTCTTCAGAAACGATTTCCTTGCCATTGCCAGTCTACATTTTATATCCTCTCTACTTCGACCATCATCAGTTATTTTACTCCCTAAATAGCAAAACTCCTTTACTACTTTAAGTGTCTCATTTCCTAATCTAATCCCCTCAGCATCACCCGATTAAATTTGACTACATTCCATTATCCTCGTTTTGCTTTTGTTGATGTTCATCTTATATCTTCCCTTCAAGACACTGTCCATTCCGTTCAACTGCTCTTCCAAGTCCTTTGCTGTCTCTGACAGAATTACAATGTCATCGGCGAACCTCAAAGTTTTTACTTCTTCTCCATGAATTTTAATACCTACTCCGAATTTTTCTTTCGTTTCCTTCACTGCTTGCTCAATATACAGATTGAATGACATCGGGGAGAGGCTACAACCCTGTCTCACTCCTTTCCCAACCACTGCTTCCCTTTCATGCCCCTCGACTCTTATAACTGCCACCTGGTTTCTGTACAAATTGTAAATAGCCTTTCGCTCCCTGTATTTTACCCCTGCCACCTTCAGAATTTGAAAGAGAATATTCCAGTTAACGTTGTCAAAAGCTTTCTCTAAGTCTACAAATGCTAGAAACGTAGGTTTGCCTTTTCTTAATCTTTCTTCTAAGATAAGTCGTAAGGTTAGTATTGCCTCACGTGTTCCAACATTTCTACGGAATCCAAACTGATCTTCCCCGAGGTCCGCTTCTACCAGTTTTTCCATTCGTCTGTAAAGAATTCGCGTTAGTATTTTGCAGCTGTGACTTATTAAACTGATAGTTCGGTAATTTTCACATCTGTCAACACCTGCTTTCTTTGGGATTGAAATTATTATATTCTTCTTGAAGTCTGTGGGTATTTCGCCTGTCTCATACATCTTGCTCACCAGATGGTAGAGTTTTGTCATGACTGGCTCTCCCAAGGCCATCAGTAGTTCTAATGGAATGTTGTCTACTCCCGGGGCCTTATTTCGTCACAGGTCTTTCAGTGCTCTGTCAAACTCTTCACTCAGTATCTTATCTCCCATTTCATCTTCATCTACATCCTCTTCCATTTCCATAATATTGTCCTCAAGTAAATCGCCCTTGTATAAACCCTCTATATACTCCTTCCACCTTTCTGCCTTCCCTTCTTTGCTTAGAACTGGGTTGCCATCTGAGCTCTTGATATTCATACAAGTGGTTCTCTTCTCTCCAAATTTCTCTCTAATTTTTCTGTAGGCAGTATCTATCTTACCCCTAGTGAGACAAGCCTCTACATCCTTATATTTGTCCTCTAGCCATCCCTGCTTAGCCATTTTGCACTTCCTGTCGATTTCATTTTTGAGACGTTTGTATTCCTTTTTGCCTGCTTCATTTACTGCATTTTTATATTTTCTCCTTTCATCAATTAAATTCAATATTTCTTCTGTTATCCAAGGATTTCTATTAACCCTCGTCTTTTTACCTACTTGATCGTCTGCTGCCTTCACCACTTCATCCCTCAGAGCTACCCATTCTTCTTCTACTGTATTTCTTTCCCCCACTCCTGTCAATTGTTCCCTTATGCTCTCCCTGAAACTCTCTACAACCTCTGGTTCTTTCAGTTTATCCAGGTCCCATCTCCTTAAATTCCCACCTTTTTGCAGTTTCTTCAGTTTCAATCTGCAGTTCATAACCAATAGATTGTGGTCAGAATCCACATCTGCCCCTGGAAATGTCTTACAATTTAAAACCTGGTTCCTAAATCTCTGTCTTACCATTATATAATCTATCTGATACCTATTAGTATCTCCAGGATTCTTCCAGGTATACAACCTTCTTTTATGATTCTTGAACCAAGTGTTAGCTATGATTAAGTTATGCTCTGTGCAAAATTCTACAAGGCGGCTTCCTCTTTCATTTCTTCCCCCCAATCCATATTCACCTACTATGTTTCCTTCTCTCCCTTTTCCTACTGACGAATTCCAGTCACCCATGACTATTAAATTTTCGTCTCCCTTCACTACCTGAATAATTTCTTTTATCTCGTCATACATTTCATCAATTTCTTCATCATCTGCAGAGCTAGTTGGCATATAAACTTGTACTACTGTAGTAGGCATGGGCTTTGTGTCTATCTTGGCCACAATAATGCGTTCACTATGCTGTTTGTAGTAGCTAACCCGCACTCCTATTTTTTTATTCATTATTAAACCTACTCCTGTATTACCCCTATTTGATTTTGTATTTATAACCCTGTAATCACCTGACCAAAAATCTTGTTCCTCCTGCCACCGAACTTCACTAATTCCCACTATATATAACTTTAACCTATCCATTTCCCTTTTTAAATTTTCTAACCTACCTGCCCGATTAAGGGATCTGACATTCCACGCTCCGATCCGTAGAATCCCAGTTTTCTTTCTCCTGATAACGACGTCCTCTTGAGTAGTCCCCGCCCGGAGATCCGAATTGGGGACTATTTTACCTCCGGAATATTTTACCCAAGAGGACGCCATCATCATTTAATCATACAGAAAAGCTGCATGTCCTCGGGAAAAATTACGGCTTTAGTTTCTCCTTGCTTTCAGCCGTTCGCAGTACCAGCACAGCAAGGCCGTTTTGGTTGATGTTACAAGGCCAGATCAGTCAATCATCCAGACTGTTGCCCCTGCAACTACTGAAAAGGCTGCTGCCCCTCTTCAGGAACCACATATTTGTCTGGCCTCTCAACAGATACCCCGCCGGTGACATTGTAATTCTGCAGGGACAGCAAAGGACTTGGAAGAGCAGTTGAACGGAATGGACAGTGTCTTGAAAGGAGGATATAAGATGAACATCAACAAAAGCAAAACGAGGATAATGGAATGTAGTCAAATTTAATCGGGTGATGCTGAGGGGATTAGATTAGGAAATGAGACACTTAAAGTAGTAAAGGAGTTTTGCTATTTAGGGAGTAAAATAACTGATGATGGTCGAAGTAGAGAGGATATAAAATGTAGACTGGCAATGGCAAGGAAATCGTTTCTGAAGAAGAGAAATTTGTTATCATCGAGTATAGATTTAAGTGTCAGGAAGTCGTTTCTGAATGTATTTGTATGGAGTGTAGCCATGTATGGAAGTGAAACATGGACGATAACCAGTTTGGACAAGAAGAGAATAGAAGCTTTCGAAATGTGGTGCTACAGAAGAATGCTGAAGATAAGGTGGGTAGATCACGTAGCTAATGAGGAGGTATTGAATAGGATTGGGGAGAAGTTTGTGGCACAACTTGACTAGAAGAAGGGATCGGTTGGTAGGACATGTTTTGAGGCATCAAGGGATCACAAATTTAGCATTGGAGGGCAGCGTGGAGGGTAAAAATCGTAGAGGGAGACCAAGAGATGAATACACTAATCAGATTCAGAAGGATGTAGGTTGCAGTAGGTACTGGGAGATGAAGAAGCTTGCACAGGATAGAGTAGCATGGAGAGCTGCATCAAACCAGTCCCAGGACTGAAGACCACAACAGCAACAACGAACAAAATGCTATGAGTGATTCAATGGATAGAAGATGGGTCAGACTGTTCAATGAAGGACGTGATCAAGTGCACGACGAAGAAGTGGACGCCCATCTGTGGTTACTGACGAATTGGTTCACACAATTAAAGAGAAGATTAAGCACAACAGTAAGTTTGTACTTAGTGCCCTTGTTTTGGAAGTTCCGCAAATATCACGATTAATAATTCATGAAATTGTTACTGAAAAACTGAAATTTCGAAAACTTTGCTCACGTTGGGTACCTAAAATTCTTACTGAACAACACAAAAAGCAACGGATGGGCAGTGCACTTCAGTTTTTGACACGCTACAATGAAGAAGGCGATGGTTTCCTTTCCTAGATAGTCACGGGGGATGAAACTTGGGTATCGTCCGACACCCCTGAAACAAAACGCCAATCAATGGAATGGAAGCACAGTTCATCCCCAACGAAGGTTAAGCAAAAATTGGTTCAAATCGCTCTGAGCACTATGGGACTTCAGTCCCCTAGAACTTAGAACTACTTAAACCTAACTAACCTAAGCACGTCACACGCATCCATGCCCGAGGGAGGATTCGAACCTGCGACCGTAGCGGTCGCGTGGTTCCAGACTGTAGCGTCTAGAACCGCTCGGCCACCCAGGCCGCCGAAGGTTAAGTCTAAGCAAATATTGGCACCTCAAAAAGTCATGTGCGCCGTTTTTTGGGACAGAAAAGGCATTTTGCTGATTGATTTCTTACCACGAGGCCAAGCAATCAATGCATATGCTTATTGCGAGACCATTAAGAAATTGCGTCGCGCGATACAGAACAAACGTCGAGGATTACTGTCAAAAGGTGTTTTTTTCTTTCACTATAATGCTCGACCTCTCACGGCGAATATGACCAAATAATTCTTACGAGATTTTAACCTGGACGCGTTTGATCATCCTCCGTACAGCCCGGACCTCGCTCCTAGCGACTTTCTTCTTACGCCTAAAATCTATCCTTGGTGGTCAACACTTCAATGATGATGACGATCTGAAAGCACATGTTACCACATGGTTGAATACAGAAGCGGCAACCTTCTATGAAGAAGGCGTACAAAAACTTGTGCCACGCTATGACAAGTGCCTACAAAATTTCGGAAGCTACGTAGAGAAGTTGTTTCACAGTTGTCAATTTTTGTACAATAAATATTTTATCTGTGTCTATACACGTTTGTTTTATATAACCAATGGAACTTACTTTGTCGACATACCTCGTATTTTTCTTGTAGTTACCCACCTATTGTGCACAACATTTGTTTTGTTTTGATCACATTTATCTCACCGCTCTTTATGGTTCTGTTTGGCATCCTGTATGTGTGTGTTTGTCAAAATGGAAATTAGAGAAGATGTGTAGTGGAGTGATGATTAGACGTTCTTTCTTGTTTTGATCCATTCTACATTCATAATATGGAAAGCAAAGAACTTCCAGTAGAAGAGATGTCGTGCACCGTACCAGAGATGAACAAGTGCTCATACATCTTAATGTATGGATTTTAGACCACATGTTTACTGGACATTTATTTCCTGATATGCTTTAGTGAACCTGTTCAAATGGCTCTGAGCACTATGGGACTTAACTCCTGAGGTGATCTGTCCCCTAGAACTACTTAAACCTAACTAACCTAAGGACATCAGACACATCCATGCCCGAGTCAGGATTCGAACCTGCGACCGTAGCGGTCGCGCGGTTCCAGACTGTAGCGCCTAGAAACACTCGGCCACTCCGGCCGGCAGTTAATCTGTCACCAAATTTTTAAAACTTATTTCTGAAATACGCTGTACAATTTTGATCCTGTAGCCACTATGAATCAAGACACAAAGAAATTAATGACATTAGCTGTGAGTAGGTATTGTTTTAAATCAATACAAAAATTTGAAAATGTGTTCTAGACTGGGATTCGAACCTGTGTCTCCTGCTTCTACGCAGATGCGCTGACCATTGACCCATCCGGACACAGCACATCTGCCTAGTAAGCAGGAGACCTGGGTTCGAGTACTGATCCAGAACAAATTTTCAACTTTCCCCATTGACTTCAATGAATGCCCAATGGCTGCTAATGTCATTAATTACTTTGTGTCTCGATTCACAGTGGCTGCAGGATCAATAAACAGTATTACACTCCTGGAAATTGAAATAAGAACACCGTGAATTCATTGTCCCAGGAAGGGGAAACTTTATTGACACATTCCTGGGGTCAGATACATCACATGATCACACTGACAGAACCACAGGCACATAGACACAGGCAACAGAGCATGCACAATGTCGGCACTAGTACAGTGTATATCCACCTTTCGCAGCAATGCAGCCTGCTATTCTCCCATGGAGACGATCGTAGAGATGCTGGATGTAGTCCTGTGGAACGGCTTGCCATGCCATTTCCACCTGGCGCCTCAGTTGGACCAGCGTTCGTGCTGGACGTGCAGACCGCGTGAGACGACGCTTCATCCAGTCCCAAACATGCTCAATGGGGGACAGATCCGGAGATCTTGCTGGCCAGGGTAGTTGACTTACACCTTCTAGAGCACGTTGGGTGGCACGGGATACATGCGGACGTGCATTGTCCTGTTGGAACAGCAAGTTCCCTTGCCGGCCTAGGAATGGTAGAACGATGGGTTCGATGACGGTTTGGATGTACCGTGCACTATTCAGTGTCCCCTCGACGATCACCAGTGGTGTACGGCCAGTGTAGGAGATCGCTCCCCACACCATGATGCCGGGTGTTGGCCCTGTGTGCCTCGGTCGTATGCAGTCCTGATTGTGGCGCTCACCTGCACGGCGCCAAACACGCATACGACCATCATTGGCACCAAGGCAGAAGCGACTCTCATCGCTGAAGACGACACGTCTCCATTCGTCCCTCCATTCACGCCTGTCGCGACACCACTGGAGGCGGGCTG
The DNA here is from genome assembly GCF_023898315.1 of Schistocerca nitens. Taxonomy (NCBI): domain Eukaryota; kingdom Metazoa; phylum Arthropoda; class Insecta; order Orthoptera; family Acrididae; genus Schistocerca; species Schistocerca nitens. Next base: position 124,958,377 of record NC_064623.1, read on the forward strand.
CACGATGTTGGGGCGTGAGCGGAAGACGGCCTAACGGTGTGTGGGACCGTAGCCCAGCTTCATGGAGACGGTTGCGAATGGCCCTCGCCGATACCCCAGGAGCAACAGTGTCCTAATTTGCTGGGAAGTGGCGGTGCGGTCCCCTACGGCACTGCGTAGGATCCTACGGTCTTGGCGTGCATCCGTGCGTCGCTGCGGTCCGGTCCCAGGTCGACGGGCACGTGCACCTTCCGCCGACCACTGGCGACAACATCGATGTACTGTGGAGACCTCACGCCCCACGTGTTGAGCAATTCGGCGGTACGTCCACCCGGCCTCCCGCATGCCCACTATACGCCCTCGCTCAAAGTCCGTCAACTACACATACGGTTCACGTCCACGCTGTCGCGGCATGCTACCAGTGTTAAAGACTGCGATGGAGCTCCGTATGCCACGGCAAACTGGCTGACACTGACGGCGGCGGTGCACAAATGCTGCGCAGCTAGCGCCATTCGACGGCCAACACCGCGGTTCCTGGTGTGTCCGCTGTGCCGTGCGTGTGATCATTGCTTGTACAGCCCTCTCGCAGTGTCCGGAGCAAGTATGGTGGGTCTGACACACCGGTGTCAATGTGTTCTTTTTTCCATTTCCAGGAGTGTATTTGTCTTGCAGCTACCCACTTGTTGTGCATAACATCTGTTTTGGACAGATTTATCTTAAGGCTGTTCACGGTTCTGCTTGTCATCGTGTGTGCATTCGTGGAAATGGAAATTTGACGAACGTTATAGCACTTGTGAAGCGGAGTGACGTTTTTCTCGTGGCGCTTGTGATCGGAGTGACACGTGAATTGTGTCCGCGTCGCCAGGCAGCGTTATCGTCTGCGGCGTTGCCCCTCTGCCACGGACAGGCCCTGTCGGCCGCTGTCGGAGGGCCTTATCGGCAGTCGGTCTGCTCCCTCCGCCGTTCTGCGGGCCGCGCGAGATTAAACACGCGGCCCGCTGCGGCTGTAGGAGGTCGTCGGATGCTCTAACACGCAAAGGTTACCACAGGCCGCCCGCCAGGGAATGAACTTGGTCTGAGCAACGTGACGTGATGACCTATTCCCCACGCGAGATAGGCAGCCACGTCTGATGGCCGAATTCCACGGCGAGCGAACTCTGTCCGTACCCATAGCGGGCGCAAAAGCTTTCCATCGCGTACGTCCCGCCGAGCTCCGCCCACTGAATTAGGCACGCCAGATTACGACCTGCATGTACGAGGGCCGTTCAGAAAGTAACCTCCGGTTGATTTAAAAAAATACACCAAGTTAAATAAAAATATTTTAATATATACATCTTACAACTACATCTTTGCACTATTTTTCTACATAGTCTCCATAGCGATTGAGGCACTTATCGTATCTCTTCACAAGCTTTGAAATTCCTTCCTTGTGCCTGGAGCCAGCCTGTGACCGCATCTTTGAGCTCTTCGTCGTCATCAAACCGCTGTGACCCGAGCCATTTCTTCAAATGCATGAAGAGGTGATAATCACTTGGCGCCAGGTCTGGGCTGTAAGGTGGATGGTTGATAACGTCCCACTTGAAGGACTCAAGAAGGGCCGTTGTTCTGCGAGCAGAGTGAGGACGGGCGTTATCGTGCAAAAAAACGATACCGGAAGTCAGCATACCACGGCGTTTGTTCTGTATAGCCCGTCGTAACTTTTTTATTGTTTCACAGTACACGTCTTGATTAATGGTCGTACCACGTTCCATGAATTCAACCAACAACACCCCTTTGGCATCCCAAAACACCGTTGCCATCAGTTTTCTGGCAGAAAAATCTTGCGAGGCTTTTCTTGGTTTGGTAGGCGAATTTGAATGTGCCCACATCTTTGATTGTTCTTTTGTCTCAGGGTTCACGTACTTAATCCAGGTTTCGTCACCGGTCACTATTCTGTTTAACAATGGTTCTCCTTCGTCCTCATAACGTGACAGAAAGTCTAATGCAGAGGCCATTCTTTGAGTTTTGTGGTGGTCGGTAAGAATTTTGGGCACCCATCGTGCACAGAACTTACGGTAACCCAATCTTGCTGTCACTATCTCGTACAAGAGAGTCTTAGAAATCTGTGGAAAACCAGTGGACAACTCCGACATTGAGAAACGTCGATTTTCACGAACTTTTGCATCAACTGTCTGAACGAGTTCGTCAGTCACCAATGATGGTCTACCACTCCTCTCTTCATCATGAACGTTTTCTCGTCCACTTTTAAATAAACGTACCCATTCACGGACAACTCCTTCACTCATAACTCTTGGTCCGTACACGGCACTAAGCTCACGATGAATAGCTGCTGCAGAATATCCTTTGGCTGTAAAACACCTTATGACAGCACGCACTTCACATTTGGCGGGGTTTTCTATTGCAGCACACATTTCAAACTGCCACAAAAACTAAACTACCGCAGGTACGACGTTCACTCGACCACGGCTTGATGCCGACTGACCTGTTGAGTGCGTGAACGCACAGATGGCGTCGCTACTCCCCCCACAACCTGCACTGTGACCAATCGGAGGTTACTTTCTGAACCGCCCTCGTAGGTTGCTATAATACTGTGTTTGCCAGACAGATAATAAAACTCTGTGCGCCAAAGACAAGATTCCTGATTCCCATTCCAGTGGTACATGTACGCTACTGGCCATTAAAATTACTACACAACGAAGATGACGTGCTACAGACGCGAAATTTAACCGACAATCAGAAGATGCTGTGATATGCAAACGATTAGATTTTCAGAGGATTCACACAAGGTTGGCGCCGGTGGCGACACCTACAACGTGCTGACATGAGGAAAGTTTACAACCGATTTCTCATACACAAACAGCAGTTGACCGGCGTTGCCTGGTGAAATGTTGTTGTGATGCCTCGTATAAGGAGGCGAAATGCGTACCGTCACGTTTCCCACTTTGATAAACGTCACATTCTAGCCTATCGCGATTTGCGGTTTATCGTATCGCGACATTGCTGCTCGCGTTGGTCGAGATCCAATGACTGTTAGCAGAATATGGAATCGGTAGGTTCAGGAGGATAATACGGAACGCCGTCGAGATGACAGGCATCCGCATGGCTCTAACGGATCGTGCAGCCATGTCTCGATCTCTGTGACAACAGTTGGCGACGTTTGCAAGACAACAACCATCTGCACGAACAGTTCGACGACGTTTGCAGCAGCATGGACTATCAGCTCGGAGATCATGGCTACGGCTACCCTTGACGCTGCATCACAGACAGCAGCGCCTGCGATGGTGTACTCAACGACGAACCTGGGTGCACGAATGGCAAAACGCCATTTTTTCGGATGAATCCAGGTTCTGTTTACAGCATCATGATGGTCGCATCCGTGTTTGGCGACATCGCGGTGAACGCACATTGGAAGCGTGTATTTGTCATCGCCATACTGGCGTATCACCCGGCGTGATGCTATGGGGGTGCCATTGGTTACACGTCTCTGTCACCTCTTGTTCGCATTGATGGCACTGGATGATGACAGTGGATGTTACATTTCAGATGTGTTACGACCCGTGGCTCTACCCTTCATTCGATCTCTGCGAAACCCTACATTTCAGCAGGATAATGCACGACCGCATGTTGCAGTTCCTGTACGGGCCTTTCTGGATACAGAAAATGTTCGACTACTGCCCTGGACAGCACATTCTCCAGTTCTCTCAATATTTGAAAACGTCTGGTCAATGGTGGCCGAGCAACTGGCTTGTCACAATACGCCAGTCACTACTCTTGATGAACTGTGGTATCGTGTTGAAGCTGCATGGGCAGCTGTACCTGTACACGCCATCCAAGCTTTGTTTGACTCAATGCCCAGGCGTATCAAGGTCGTTATTACGGTCAGAGGTGGTTGTTCTGGGTACTCATTTCTCAGGATCTATGCGCTCAAATTGCGTGAAAATGTAATCACATGTCAGTTCTAGTATAATATATTTGTCCAATGAATACCCGTTTATCATCTACATTTCTTCATGGTGTACCAATTTTAATGGCCAGTAGTGTAGTTTTAATATGAAGGAAGGGAGGAAGATTGGGTTTAACGTCCCATTGACATCGAGGTCGTTTGAGACGGAACACAGCCTTGGGTTGTGTCAAGGAGGGGGAAGGAAATCGGCCGTGCACAAAAGATGGTTCAAATGGCTATAAGCACTATGGGACTTAACATCTGAGGTCATCAGTCCCCTAGACTTGGAACTACTTAAACCTAACTAACCTAAGGGCATCACACACATCCATGCCCGAGGCAGGATTCGAACCTGCGACCGTAGCAGCAGCGCGGTTCCGGACTGAAGCGCCTAGAACCGCTCGACCACAGCGGCCGGCTGCCCAAAGGGACCATCCCTGCATTTGCCTAGTGAGATTTTAAAAAATCACGGAAAACCTGAATATGGTTGGCCGGACGCGAGTTAGACCAGTCGTCCTCCCGAATGCGAGTCCAGTGTACCATTTTTTTATTGTGCCAATAGTCTTCTGACTGGTTTGGTGCTGCCCGTCACGAATCACGAATTGCTCTCCTGTGCTAACCTCTTCATCTCTAAGTAGCACTTACAACGTACGTCCTCCGTTATTTGCTGGCTGTATTGCAGTCTCTCTCTACTGTTTAATGTTTTTTTTTTTTTTTCATTTTAGTCTTTGATCACAATATCAATTCTTAGACGATGACCGGTTTCAGTCCGTAATGACCATCCTCAGATATTTTTTTACACCATGTCCTAAAGTGATTAGGCTATAATGTTTTTTTTTTCCTCTGCACCCTCCTCTAGTACCATGTAAGTCATTCCTTGATGTCTTGACAGATGCGCTATCACCCTGTCCCTCCTTCTTGCCAGTGTTTTCCACATATACGATGGTTGCAACTTAAATATCGGCAACTATTTGTTGACAACCGATACAAAAGAATTACATGTTTGCACCTGTTACTGTCCTTCAAAGTAGTCACCATCGTTATGTAGAACCTGTTGCCAGCGATGTGGAAGGCGTAGTATACCGTTAGCAGAGCCTGTTCTGTTGATGGTGCGTATGGAGCGGCCTAAAGTTATGGTATTATCCTAAAGCATTACGTTCCTCCACGGCAGACCGTCAACGCACAGTATTACTGTTCGTTTTTGGAGCACCACTTGCGACCAGCTTTGTGAAAGAAGCGGCGACACTTTCTGCACAACCCACCCTTCATTCAGCACGACAATGAGGGGGCGCATACAGAGCAAGCTGTGGCTGCTTTGTTCGGTCGATGGGACTGGGAAGCACTGTATCATCCACCATACTCCCCGGACTTGATTCCTTGTGACTTTGATTTGATTCCGAAGATGAAGGAACCACTTCGTGGCATTCGCTTCAGAACAATTCCAGAGATTCGACAGGCATTGGACCGCTCCATTCGCACCATTCAACAGAACAGGCTCTGCTAACGGTATATTACACCTTCCACATCGCTGGCATCGGGTTCTACACAACGCTGGTGATTACTTTGAAGGACACTAACAGGTGCAAACAAGTAACTCTTCTGTATCGGTTGTGAAAAATAGTTGCCACTATTTAAGTTCCAATCCTCGTATCTTTCCTCTCCGATTCTGTGCAAAGCCTCCTCATTCCTTACCTTAGCAGTCCACATAATTTTCAAGATTAGTCTGTATCACCACATCTCAAATGCTGAGATTCTCTTCTGTTCCGCTTTACCCACAGTCCATGTTTCACTTCCATACAATGCTCTGCTCGAGACGTACATTCTCAGAAATTTCTTCCTCAAATTAAGTCCTATGTTTGATACTAGTAGACTTCTCGCAGCCAGGAATGCCATTTTTGCCAGTGTTCGTCTGCTTTTGATGTCCTCCTTGCTCCGACCGTCATTGGTTATTTTACTGCCTAGGTAGCAGAATTCCTTAACTTCATCTACTTCGTGACCATCAATCCTGATGTCAAGTTTCTCGCTGTTCTCAATTCCGGTACTTCGCATTACTCTCGTCTTTCTTCGATTTACTCTCAGTCCATATTCTGTACTCATTAAATTGTTCATTCCATTCAGCAGATGCTTCACTTTTACTCAGGATAGCAACATCGTCATCGAATCGTGTCATTAATATCCTTTCACCTTGTATTTCATTTCACTCTTGAACATTTCTTTTATTTCCATCATTGCTTTTTCGATGTAGAGATTGAACTGTAGGGGCCAAAGACTACAATTACACTCTTTTTAATCCAAGCACTTCGTTCTTGGTCGTCCACTCTTATTATTTCGTCTTGGCTCTTGTACATATTGGACATTAACCGTCTCTCCATGTAGCTTACCCATATTTTTCTACGAAATTTCGAACATCTTGCACAATTTTACATTGTCGAACGCTTTTTCCAGGGCGCCAAATCCTATGAACGTATCTTCTTTTTATTCTTGATTCCATTATCAACCAGTTTGGCATTCAGTTTTAATTTGCCAAGTAGCGTAAGAGTATAATGACATTCTTTCCTCGTTGTCTTGCTAACTTATTTTATTGCATTTAGATATACAGGATTCTTCAGAATGACGTTTTAAAATTTGTCGACAGGTTCCTTAACCCCAAAAAAAGAAAAAATGTACAGTAAACATGGGCTCTAAAATGCATACCTTAAGAACTATGAGCGCTTGATCAGCTACACTACTTTGAAACCCATCTCTTCTACCGAACAAGTCCTCATAGCTCTCAAGGTACACATTTTAGTTCCCATTTTTACTGGACATTTTCTTGTTGTTTTGCTCCGTACTACCTCTTTCCAAAATATTGAAAGTAAAGATCTTTGCAATAGAATAAACGTGTTGCACAGTACCGAGGATCAACAAGTGCTCATACCTCTTAAGGAATGTATTTTAGAGCCCATGATTACCGGACTTTTTTTCTTGTTTCCACGTAAGGAAACCGTCCCTAAATTTTCAAAACATCATTCTCGAACACCTTATATAATTATAACTCATTACTATTTTTCGACTGCTTTGTTAACGTTATCCGTCTCTTCCTTTCTTGTGCCATTCTTATTACCCTTCAGCCCAACAGACCTCGACTGACCAAATGGGCGCCGCAGTTGATTTAAATTGGACGCGCACTCATATCAATTTCAGCCTCTGGGGCCCCGTTTCCATTGCAATATAACTTAAGTGCAGATATATTCGCAGTATACATGCGTAAATCTCTGACTTCAATGTGCTGTAGAACTAGGGAACATGTTTTATGCACATTTAAAGTCTGATTCAGAAGGAAAAAACAAATTTCAATTGTTTATTGCAGATCTATGAAAACAGGAACACATTGCGCATGCTACTGGATAGTGGAAGGATCAGAGTTTTATCTTCGCACAAACTATACTATACACTCTACATGAGCATCATGTGTTGCTCGAGAAACACCGAAACGGTAGTCCATTGCATTCCACACAGCAATTAGCAAGTCCTTGTTTACTGAATTTTTTTTTGTGGTAAGTTCTTATGGGACCAAACTGCTGAGGTCATCGGTCCCTAGGCTTACACACTACTTAATCTAACTTAACTAAGTTACGCTAAGCACAACAGAAACACCCTTGTCCTAGGGAGGACTCGAACCTCCGACGGGGGGCGCCGCGCGAACCGTGGCAAGGCCCCCAGACCACGCGGCTACCCCGTGTGGCCCTGTTTGCTCAATCGACGGCTTCACCAGTTAGTTTCTTCAGCTCTTGAAGAGCATGTACCAAAATGGGACAAATACTCTGCCTTTTGTGTAACCCACAAAAAAAAGATCAAAGGTTTGACGTATTGTGACCTGTGAGGCCAAAAGTAATGAACAAGTTCTTGATGTAGACCTCGTCCAATCCAAAATTGTGGGATGGTGGCTTGACGGTAAGGTCGCAACTCAAGTTAACCAGGGCGTCGCCATGCATAAAAACCAAATCGTTGGTGCCTTCGTGAAGATGCGGAAACAAACGATTTTGCATCATGTCCAGGTATGACATTGCTATCAATGTTTCCTCTGCAAAAAAGAAAGATCCGTAAACTTTGTGAGTAGAAAAGGCACAAGACGCATTCAGTTTCGGTGAGTCTCTTTCGCGTCCTACGGCGACGACAGGATTTTGTGACCCCCATATTCTGATATTATGGCGGTTTACTTTACCCTACGGATGGAACGACGATTCGTCCGAAGAGATGGTTCAAATGGCTCTGAGCACTATGGGACTCAACTGCTGTGGTTATCAGTCCCCTAGAACTTAGAACTACTTAAACCTAACTAACCTAAGGACATCACACACATCCATGCCCGAGGCAGGATTCGAACCTGCGACCGTAGCAGTCCCACGGTTCCGGACTGCGCGCCTAGAACCACGAGACCACCGCGGCCGGCCCGAAGAGATGAATCGTTCGCAAAAAGTGTCCTCTGCCGCATCCTGGAGAAACGAAATGCAAGATTCGTAACTTCTGTTATGGTCGCCGGGACGCAGTTGCTGCTGTAACTGTCACCCCTAAGTCGTCGTTCCAGCATACGCGACACCCTTGTTTGAGGAAGTTGATGCTGACTCTGCTCGAACGCATCTCCGCAGTGCTTCACATTTGCGTCAAACTTGTGCGCATGCTTCACATATGCAACCAACTTCCAACAGTTTTGTATCCCAGTCATATGTGCAGGGATGTGTTATAACCAGGAATAACACAATAACCTCTTCAGTCTGGTTTATTAAATCACAAATCACTTTTTAACAATTATGTTAGCCAAGCGTCTACCCAGGCTCACACTCACAAGGGAACCTCCCCATCGCACCCCCCTCAGATTTAGTTATAAATTGACACAGTGGATAGGCCTTGAAAAACTGAACACAGGTCAATCGAGAAAACAGGAAGAAGTTGTGTGGAACTATGAAAAAAATAAGCAAAATATACAAACTGAGTAGTCCATGTGCAAGATAGGCAACATAAAGGACAATAATAGCTGATGAGCGCCGCGGTCCCGTGGTTAGAGTGAGCAACTGCGGAACAAAAGGTCCTTGGTTCGAGTCCTCCCTCGAGTGAAAATTTTACTTTTTTTATTTTCGCAAAGTTACGATCTGTCTGTTCATTCGTTGACGTCTCTGTTCACTGTAATAAGTTTAATGTCTGTGTTTTGCGACCGCACCGCAAAACCGTGCGATTAGTAGACGATAGGACGTGCCTCTCCAATAGGAACGCCGGCCGAAGTGGCCGTGCGGTTAAAGGCGCTGCAGCCTGGAACCACAAGACCGCTACGGTCGCAGGTTCGAATCCTGCCTCGGGCATGGATGTTTGTGATGTCCTTAGGTTAGTTAGGTTTAACTAGTTCTAAGTTCTAGGGGACTAATGACCTCAGCAGTTGAGTCCCATAGTGCTCAGAGCCATTTGAACCATTTTTTCCAATAGGAACAGAAAACATTTGATCGCAAGGTCATAGGTCAACCGATTCCTCCACAGGAAAACACGTCTGATATATTCTTTACGACACTGGTGACGGCATGTGCGTCACATGACAGGAATATGTTGTCGACCCACCTAACTTACACACTTGGCGAATGGGTAAAAAGATTCTTCTACCTTGCCCGATTTAGGTTTTCTTGTGGATGTGATAATCACTCCCAAAAAAGTGATGAAAACATAATAGTTTGTCACATAAACCGCAACAAATGAATGCAACAGTTTCACAGTCGCACCGTTTTCCCTGTGCTCTGTCAAAACATATGTTTTTTACGTTTTCAAATGTTTCCGTGCGTAGACCGTCAAATTCTGTATATGTCCAAGCAAATCTGAACATGTCCTGGAATTTTGGAGAGCGAAGTTGATTATGTGTCAGTGCCTGAACTTTGATAATTATCTGAAAATAAAAAATTAAAATTTTCACCCGAGAGAAGATTTGAACCAAGGACCTGTCGTTCCACAGCTGCTCACGCTAACCACGGGACCACGGCGCTCGTAAGCTAACACCCTCCTCGATGTTGGCTACCTTGCGCATGGACTACTCAGTTTGTATATTTTGCTTTTTTTTTTTCATAGTTCCACTCAACTTCTTCCTGTTTTCTCGATTGATCTGTGTTCAGTTTTTCAAGGCCTATCCCTGTGCCAACTTATAACTAAATCTGAGGGGGGTGCGATGGGGAGGTTCCCTTGTCAGAAGTAATGTAGAATTAAAGTTTGGTTATACCAATGTCCGAATGTGCATGGTGGGGTGCACGTCCCGTAATTATTCCCAAGTCCAGTGAAGTTCAGTCTCTCCAAGTGAAGTCGCCAGATTTCCGCCGAGCAGCCAGGTAACCTCGAGTGGTGCGGCGAGTCATCCACAAGCAGCTGGAACACGGCGTACTGCACTTCCCGATGAGAACTGTCGTTTGCGGCGGCGGCCGGGTTTATATAAGGCATGCTAGTTAATGGAGCCGTCGGCTGGGGTCGCTGTTTTCCAGGGAAACCAATCGCAATGTTTCCTGGCGTAGCCAATTGCTGTGTGCTGACAAACGCGCGCGCGCGAAGGCGGCCAGCGATGGTAGTAGACGCGGGCCGCCCGGAGAAGTGCGGCCAGCGATGTACACTCCTGGAAATTGAAATAAGAACACCGTGAATTCATTGTCCCAGGAAGGGGAAACTTTATTGACACATTCCTGGGGTCAGATACATCACATGATCACACTGACAGAACCACAGGCACATAGACACAGGCAACAGAGCATGCACAATGTCGGCACTAGTACAGTGTATATCCACCTTTCGCAGCAATGCAGCCTGCTATTCTCCCATGGAGACGATCGTAGAGATGCTGGATGTAGTCCTGTGGAACGGCTTGCCATGCCATTTCCACCTGGCGCCTCAGTTGGACCAGCGTTCGTGCTGGACGTGCAGACCGCGTGAGACGACGCTTCATCCAGTCCCAAACATGCTCAATGGGGGACAGATCCGGAGATCTTGCTGGCCAGGGTAGTTGACTTACACCTTCTAGAGCACGTTGGGTGGCACGGGATACATGCGGACGTGCATTGTCCTGTTGGAACAGCAAGTTCCCTTGCCGGTCTAGGAATGGTAGAACGATGGGTTCGATGACGGTTTGGATGTACCGTGCACTATTCAGTGTCCCCTCGACGATCACCAGTGGTGTACGGCCAGTGTAGGAGATCGCTCCCCACACCATGATGCCGGGTGTTGGCCCTGTGTGCCTCGGTCGTATGCAGTCCTGATTGTGGCGCTCACCTGCACGGCGCCAAACACGCATACGACCATCATTGGCACCAAGGCAGAAGCGACTCTCATCGCTGAAGACGACACGTCTCCATTCGTCCCTCCATTCACGCCTGTCGCGACACCACTGGAGGCGGGCTGCACGATGTTGGGGCGTGAGCGGAAGACGGCCTAACGGTGTGCGGGACCGTAGCCCAGCTTCATGGAGACGGTTGCGAATGGTCCTCGCCGATACCCCAGGAGCAACAGTGTCCCTAATTTGCTGGGAAGTGGCGGTGCGGTCCCCTACGGCACTGCGTAGGATCCTACGGTCTTGGCGTGCATCCGTGCGTCGCTGCGGTCCGGTCCCAGGTCGACGGGCACGTGCACCTTCCGCCGACCACTGGCGACAACATCGATGTACTGTGGAGACCTCACGCCCCACGTGTTGAGCAATTCGGCGGTACGTCCACCCGGCCTCCCGCATGCCCACTATACGCCCTCGCTCAAAGTCCGTCAACTGCACATACGGTTCACGTCCACGCTGTCGCGGCATGCTACCAGTGTTAAAGACTGCGATGGAGCTCCGTATGCCACGGCAAACTGGCTGACACTGACGGCGGCGGTGCACAAATGCTGCGCAGCTAGCGCCATTCGACGGCCAACACCGCGGTTCCTGGTGTGTCCGCTGTGCCGTGCGTGTGATCATTGCTTGTACAGCCCTCTCGCAGTGTCCGGAGCAAGTATGGTGGGTCTGACACACCGGTGTCAATGTGTTCTTTTTTCCATTTCCAGGAGTTGTTCGGTGTTTGTTAGAAGTTTTGTATACCACAGGATGGCTTCGCGAAAATTGCAGAACACGAAATGATTTACCTTGTGGTGTAGTTGCAACATTGGAGATGTCTCAAAGCTCTGTTAAGTCCTCTATCCTGTGACATCTGAAATGTCTTTCAATATTTTGCAGTATGTCTGAGCTGTGCTGCGGCTCGCGTTGCAGCTGTTTGTAGGTTTCCGCACTCTGTTGAAGGCCAGACCGTATCGTTTAATTGGCATGGCTGCGGTTGTTAGTCTTCTTCTCGTGTTGACTGGCGCCACTCGGTTTCGCAAGCGTTGCCTGTCCGCTAGTGGCAGCAGCGGCGGTTATCGATATGTAGTAACTGTTGCCCTATCTTTGTGGAGACGTCGTTGTTTTTCTGGGTCGTATGAGTAGGCCAGTTCGGTTGGGGACTCAGGAGGAGCCAGGTCCGCGCAGTGGGGGCACACGCCGGGACCGCTGGCTTCTTCGTCTGGCTGTTCTTCGTCTGCTTACTGCCATTTGAAATTATGTCTTCACAACACTAGGAACTGAACACCCTATTCACAGATTTCTAGCTCTCTGAAAACAAAATTTCAAATGGCAGTAAACAAACTAAGAACAGCTGTAAAAAAGGCAAAGGAACACGTATGGATCGGCATCCTCGAAATCTGCCTTGCAAATAACAAAAGTGAAAAGCGTGTAGTACAAAACTGGTGTTTCATTCAGTTGTGATTGGACGGGCACAAAGTAATGATTATCAACACGCTGTGAAATTATACGCGACTGGGGACGATAGGTCTAGGAAGGCCGAAGAGCTACCTTTCATTGCACTGGATGGAAGTTTCGTCCAAATTCTTGTGGCGTTACCTTACTATCGTCCAACGATTATACCCTCCTGCACACAACAGCGCGCCGTGAGCTGACAATGTCGTAGTGCTGCGGATCCTGTCTGGTTAGTTGTTTACAAGTACTCAAAAAATTTACAAGTTTTATTACGCTTCCTCGAAGAACACTCGATGCTGCTTTCGTTTCTGTGGAACATTCGCCGATCCGGTATAACCTAGTGGGCTCTTTCAATGAAATGTACATCGAATCACAAATCAGATGTTTGCGAAGACACTCCATGAGATCGTATCTTGGTTAGCAGTTGAGGATGTGATACAGTGTCGAAATTTGGAAATCTAGGTGGACGGAATCTGGCCGTTCAGCTGCATCTGCAACGTATCAAGTGTGAATACAGACAACTGTGTTTCATACGAATGTCTTTTGCTCATTCGGAGCTGTACACTGAGAGAAGCGCCATTTTCTTCAGGAACATGATGTTGTTAGAGTTTAGGATATGGTCTAATGTTCTGTAATACGGGACTATTCACTGTGCAAGAAACGTTTTTTTTATTTTTATTTGTTATTTTATTTTTTATTTTTTTATTTTTTTATTCTTCAGTCTTCTGACTGGTATGACGCGGCCGGCCACAAATTCCTCTCCTGTGCCAACCTCTTCATCTCAGAGTATTGCTTGCATCCTACGTCCTCAATTATTTGCTGGGTGTTTTCCAATCTCCGCCTTCGTTTACAGTTTTTGCCCTCTACAGCTCACTCTAGTACAATGGAAGTCATTCCCAGATATCCTAACTGATGTCCTATCATCCTGTCCCTTCTCCTTGTCAGTTTTTTCCACATATTCCTTTCCTCTCCGATTCTGCGCAGAATCTCCTCATTCCTTACTTTATCAGTCCACCTAGTTTACAAAATTCGTCTGTAGCACCACGTCTCACCAAGAAATGCAGATGATAAACGAGTATTCATTGGACAAATTATTATACTAGAATTGAAATGTGATTAATTTTCACACAATTTGGGTGCATAGATCCTGAGAAATCAGTACCCAAAACAACCACCTCTGGCCGTAATAACGGCCTTGATACGCCTGGGCATAGAGTCAAACAGAGCTTGGATGGCGTGTACAGGTACAGCTGCCCATGCAGCTTCAACACGATACCACAGTTCATCAAGAGTAGTGACTGGCGTATTGTGACGAGCCAGTTGGTCGGCCACCATTGACCAGACGTTTTCAAATGTTGAGAGAACTGGAGAATGTGCTGTCCAGGGCAGTAGTCGAACATTTTCTGTATCCAGAACGGCCCGTACAGGAACTGCAACATGCGGTCGTGCATTATCCTGCTGAAATGTAGGGTTTCGCAGGGATCGAATGGAGGGTGGAACCACGGGTCGTAACACATCTGAAATGTAACGTCCACTGCCAATGCGAACAAGAGGTGACCGAGACGTGTAACCAATGGCACCCCATACCATCACGCCGGGTGATACGCCAGTATGACGATCACAAATACACGCTTCCAATGTGCGTTCACCGCGATGTCGCCAAACCATCATGATGCTGTAAACAGAACCTGGATTCATCCGAAAAAAATGACGTTTTGCATTCGTGCACCCAGGTTCGTCGTTGAGTACACCACCGCAGGCGCTTCTGTCTGTGATGCAGCGCTAACGGTAACCGCAGCCATGGTCTCCGAGCTGATAGTCCATGCTGCTGCAAACGTCATCGAACTGTCCGTGCAGATGATTGTTGTCTTGCAAACGTCCCCATCTGTTGACTCAGGGATCGAGACGTGGCTGCACCATCCGTTACAGCCATGGGGATAAGATGCCTGTTATCTCGACTGCTAGTGATACGAGGCCGTTGGAATCCAGCACGGCGTTCCATATTACCCTCCTGAACCCACCGATTCCATATTCTGATATCAGTCATTGGATCGCCACCAACGATAGCAGCAATGTCGCGATACGATAAACCGCAATCGCGATAGGCTACAATCCGACCTTAATCAAAGTCGGAAACGTGATCGTACGCATTTCTCCTCCTTACACGAGGCATCACATCAACGTTTCACCAGGCAACGCCGGTCAACTGCTGTTTGTGTAAGAGAAATCGGTTGTAATCTTTTCTCGTGTCAGCACGTTGTAGGTGTCGCCACCGGCGCCAACCTTGTGTGAATGCTCTGAAAAGCTCATCATTTGCGTATCACAGCATCTTCTTCCTGTCGGTGTAGCAATTTTAATGGCCAGTAGTGTATATATTTTCAAATTGTTTACAAACAACATTCCCTTCAAAATTTTTTCCATTACAGTTAACACATTTTTCCCACCGCTGCTTCCATTGTTCGAAATATTGTTTTTAATCGTCTTTAGAAATGGCTGACGGCTCCTCCCTTTTTTTTTTTTCCTTGACTTCTTCAGTGTTGTCAAATCGATGTCCTTTCGTGCCCCTTTGCATGCGTGGAAATAAGAAAAATTCGCATGGAGCTAGGTCAGGGGAGTAAGGCGTGTGGGGCAGCGGAACCATGCCATTCTTAGCCGAAAAGTGTTTAGCAGAGATGGCTGTGTGCGCAGGTGCGTTGTCGTGCTGAAAGAACCAGTCTCCCGTCTGCCACAAATCGGACCTTTTTCACGAACACAGTCGCGCAGTCTTCTTAAAACTTCCAAATGAACGGTTTGATTGACGGTCTGAGCTAGGGGAACAAACTCTGAATGAACTATCCCTTGGCATCAAAGAAGCAAATCAGCTTTGTTTTGATGTTTCATTTGACTTGACGACCTCTTTTTGGACGGTGTGACAATGATGTCTTCCATTGGCTTCATTGTTGCTTTGTTCTGGGTCGTAACCATAGCACCATAACTTATCATCAGTTTCAAGCTGTTGTCCTTTGAGGATGACATTTTTCAACTCGACGTTCCTTTAGATTGTCAGTGAGGACTCGAGGAACAAACTTGGCAGCAACCCTGTTGCTCACCAATTCGCTGAACCGAGCTCCAAGCTAATCCACTAATCTCTGACGTTTGATCAGTTGTCTGTCGGCGGTCTGCGAACACGGGTTCTCGATTTTTTTTTTCAATATTTTCGTCAATTCGGGCAGTTGATGGACGTTCAGAACGAGGTTTGTCAGCAATGGATAAGTCGCCATTTTTAAACTGAGCAAACCACTCGTACACTTGAGTTCATCCCATAGCGTCATCTTGGTAAGCTGTTTTCAACATTAAAACATTTTCAGCAGTATTTTTACCGAGTAGAAAACAAACTTTCACAGCTACACATCGTTCATTTAGACTTGCTATCATAAAAAACCGAAACAAGAACGAAACAGGGCTAGCAAAAACAACTCTGCAGATGAACAGAACTAACCATGTCGACAACACAGGCGGCAATGAACTGGCAATGGGTTGTGCTATACGCGCCTAGCGGCAGAAATGCGTACTACACAAGCTCCGCCCACTGCAATTTTATTCCGATTCTTTTTTTCTCGGGTATCCCCTCGCATTCGTAAATAGATGTATAAGAGAAATGTTATTCACAAATATCTACGTCCAGAGATTGAGAATTTAATTCTACGATAATGATCGAAGCAGAATAAATGAATTAAAATTTGTGCGGCTGCCGGGACTCGAACCCGGGTCTTCTTGCGAGGCAGAAATGGTAACCATTACACTACCACCAACACAATGGTCAACATTGCTGCACGCACTACATACGTTGAGTGCCCTCCCCAACACAAACTTAATTCATTATCTTCTGCTCATTTTCCCTTACATTGTCACTACTGCCAGGGCTCTCCGACACTGGAATAGCACCCCAGCGTTGGATGTAAAGGGAAAGTCCTGTACCATAGTGATCTTATAATTAAATGTTTCCCTTAGACATTTAAGTCTCTTCATTATCTACGATAATTCATTTCTTCTGCTTTGATCATCATCGTAGATAATGAAGACACTTAAGTGTCTCAGGGAAACATTTGATTATAAGATCTATAAGAATTTAATTCGTTGCAATTGATATAACTTTTTCGTAACATATTTGCCCAACCAAGCCTGCGGTAATATGGCGAGCAATAGCAAGTTAGTTTGTATAACCACAAAGCATTGTATGTTTACTTTTTATTAGAATTATACGGTTGCAATAAAGCTACAGATGTAGAAACACCAACAGAGAAAAGCAACACTCCACAATTTTGTCGGCTACACCGTAGAAATAGGTGTTGAAAATGAAAGAAGAGAAACGGAAAACCAAATACACTGCGATGATTGGAAAGCAAACGGAAAATCAGAAAGAAGAAAACAGATCCTGATAACATAATCGGTACAAATCACTAAGGAAAATTTGAATTTTAATCGCCTGAAAGTCAATCTGATCAAAATCAGCTGACCAGCTTGTGTGGCAACAATGACTTACATCATTCAGATGCCGACTAAAAACAAGACGCTTTTTTAGGAGTATATTGACTTAGAAAAAAAAATGGAAAAGTCTCATCGAGATGTACAACCCGCTCGTTTTGAACCCATTCATTGTGCAGTGGTTAATTATTTATGTAAAATATGTTTGCACAAACAGTGAACTTCTCAAATTGCGATTTACCTTGATCGGCATAAGATTTAATGCGTTATTTCTGTAGCTAATACAAGACTTAAGGCATTATTTCTATAGTTTATAGTGGAATGTTCTCCTTTTCGATTAAGCCTATTTTGAATGATGTAGGAAACTAAAACAAAATTAAATATTAAAAGGAAGTACATAGAGCAGAAAACCAAAAATTTTACAATACGTTATTCAACCTGTTTTGATATGTGATACAAAAATTCGTTCTGCAATAAGTCATATTATCGTATGACTTTATTGATTTATTTATTTATTTAACCTGATCAGACTATGGCATTCAGTCACTTTCTTGCATTGGACCAGGGATTCACACATTCAGTATTTTTTGACATCGTAATTACCTAAGAAAGGACAATAATTTTAATATGACAAACTGTAATAAAATAATATTAACAGATTTAAAAATGATTTGAATATACACTATGTGATCAAATTTATCCGGACACGCCTAAAAACATATTTTTTTTTCATATTTCGTGCATTGTGCTGCCACCTATTGCCAGGTACTCCATATCAGCGACCTCAATAGTCATTAGACATCGCGAGAGAGCAGAATGGAGCGATTCGTGGAACTCACGGACTTCGAACGTGGTCAAGTGATTGGGTGTTACTTGTGTCATACGTCTGTACGCGAGATTTCCACACTCCTAAACATCCATAGGTCCACTGTTTCCGATGTGATAATGAAGTGGAAACGTGAAGGGACACGTACAGCACAAAAGGGTACAGTCCGACATCTTCTGTTGACTGACAGAGACCGCCGACAGTTGAAGAGGGTCGTAATGTGTAATACGCAGACATCTATCCAGACCATCACATAGGAATTCCAACATGCATCAGGATCCACTGCAAGTACTAAGACACTTAGGCGGGAGGTGAGAAAAGTTGGATTTCATGGTCGACCGGCTGCTCATAAGCCGCACATCATGCCGGTAAATGCCAAACGGCGACTCGCTTGGTGTAAGGAGCGTAAAGATTGGAGGATTGAACAGTGGAAAAACGTTGTGTGGAGTGACGAATCATGGTACACCACGTGGCGATCCGATGGCAGGGTGTTGGTATGGAAAACGTCCGGTGAACGTCATCTGTCAGCGTGTGTAGCGCCAACAGTAAAATTCGGAGGCGGTGGTTTTATGGTGTGGTTGTGTTTTTCATGGAGGGGCTTGTACCCCTTGTTGTTTTGCGTGGCACTATCACTGCACAGGCCTACACTGATGTGTTAAACACCATATTGCTTCCCACTGTTGAAGAACAACTCGGGGATGGCGATTGCATCTTTCAACACAATCGCGCACCTGTTCATAATGCACAGATTTTGGCGGAGTCGTTACACGACAATACATCCCTGTAATGGACTGTCCTGCACAGAATCCTGACCTGAATCCAATAGAACACCTTTGGGATGTTTTGGGACGACGACTTCGTGCCAGGCCTCACCGACCGACATCGATACCTCTCCCCAGTGCAGCACTCCGTGAAGAATGGGCTGACATTCCCCAAGAAACCTTCCAGCGCCTGATTGAACGTATGCCTGCGAGAGTGGAAGCTGTCATCAAGGCTAAGGGTGGACCTACACCATACTGAATTCAAACATTACCGATAGAGGGCGCCACGAATTTGTAAGTCATTTTCAGCCAGGTGTCCGGACAGTTTTAATCATATAGTGTATGTATAGACAATATGAGTAAGTAGAACTCAGAAGTAATAAAGCTAGTAATAGCAGTCCTACAGCTGCTGCTGCTGCTGCCCTTGCTTCGACTAATAATAATAATTACTATTATTTATTATTATTATTATTATGAAAGTGAAAATGGCAGAAAGATATAAAAAGTGAAATTTTCTGAGAATGCGACTTCTGTGGGTGAGAATGATGTCTTTCATCAACTAAGAGCATTGAGAAATGAGGGAGATAGGATTGGAAGGAATTATGTAATGGGATAACCAGCGCATACAGGGGCAAAAATAGACATTGTTGTTGTTTCAGTAGATATGATTGATAATAAAATTGTCAAATGTGAGCGGAATTACCCATACTCACCTAAAGGTCACTGCATCTCACCGAGAAAACGTTCTCAGCCAACGTCATCTGTTGAAAATGTCTGTAGATATGTTCATGATTTCCTTTAATACATCGATTCCCATTTCCCAGTTTATGTCCGTCAAATTCATTCTCTCGCTCTTCCTCCTCTTCTTCACTTTAATAATTCGCCGCTTCCTTTTCTGTCGCCCTTCCTCATTTTTCTGTCACACAGCTGAGCCCCCGCTGCCGTACACTAAATCTTCCATTGTAGAGCAGAGAGCGCAGCGACGGAGCTGCTTGGCGAGTGGACTCAAAGGCACGTCGTCTCGTGTTTCAGGTGTTCATCAAGTCTGAGCTGAAGGTGGGCGTGATCTACGTGAAGGAGGGCCAGTACACCGAGGAGGAGATCCTCGACAACAACGACAACAGCCCCATGTTCGAGGAGTTCCTGCAGATCCTGGGGGACAAGGTGCGCCTCAAAGGTAAGGTCGGCTCGCCTGCTCCACTATTCACCTCCCGCCCCACAGGTTTAACACTGCGCCCGCCAGACAGCCATCAGAGGCGGGGACCAGCTCAGGTGGAGTCCCGCCGGCATTTGCACGCAGTGATTCAAGAGATAATTTTTGAGTTAGTGGTGTTGTAAAGTAGGCGTCTTTACAGAACAGCTATACAGGCATGCAGTGGAAAAATTACATCGTGGTAGGCGAAACTGGCCGTAATTTTTAATCTTCTTTACCCTTTCATTTTTTTACGAGATTTCCTTCTGGCAGTATTGGGTATTGGATATTGGGTATTACTAGTCGCTACAGCTGTATTTAGTCCTTTATTATTGGATCACTACCAGTTTCCTATTTTTTCTTAGGCCAACACACCAATTAAACTAACTTATGCTAAGGGCAACACACACACACACACACCCACGACAGAGGGAGGACTCGAAAGTCTGACGGGGGGAGCAGCACGAACTGCGACAAGGCGCCTGAGACCGCGCGGCTACCCGCACGGTTTCTAAAAGCAGAACATATGACTAAAACGTTAGAGCGGAAAAGCTCCGAATCTTTTTACCCTACGTTCGTTGTCGTCGGAACAAAAACCGCTGGAAGGCGGTATGTCATAGAATAAAACAGCCGGATTCCAATATAGCGGATGAGTCCGCTTCTCCGATCTAAACAGAACCGCGAACCCGGGACTTGGCCGGGTTTTATTCTATCACATACCGCCCTTTAGCGGTGTTTTGTTCTGACGAGGAAAAAATCTTGGGTAAAAAGGTCCCGAGCTTTGTTGTTGTTGTGGTCTTGTCCTGAGACTGGTTTGATGCAGCTCTCCATGCTAATCTATCCTCTGCAAGCTCCTTCATCTCCCAGTACCTACTGCAACCTACATCCTTCTGAATCTGCTTAGTGTATTCATCTCTTGGTCTCCCTCTAAGATTTTTACCCTCCACGCTGCCCTCCAATGCTAAATTTTTGATCCCTTGATGCCTCAGGACATGTCCTACCAACCGATCCCTTCTTCTAGTCAAGTTGTGCCACAAACTTCTCTTCTTCCCAATCCTATTCAATACCTCCTCATTAGTTACGTGATCTACCCACCTAATCTACAACATTCTTCTGTAGCACCACATTTCGAAAGCTTCTATTCTCTTCTTGTCCAAACTATTTATTGTCCATGTTTCACTTCCATACATGGCTACACTCCATGCAAATACTTTCACAAACGACTTCCTGACACTTAAATCTATACTCGATGTTAACAAATTTCTCTTCTTCAGAGACGCTTTCCTTCCCATTGCCAGTCTACATTTTATATCCTCTCTACTTCGACCATCATCAGTTATTTTGCTTCCCAAATAGCAAAACTCCTTTACTACTTTAAATGTCTCATTTCCTAATCTAATTCCCTCAGCATCACCCGACTTAATTCGACTACATTCCATTAACCGTGTTTTGCTTTTGTTGATGTTCATCTTATATCCTCCTTTCAAGACACTGTCCATTCCATTCAACTGCTCTTCCAAGTCCTTTGCTGTCTCTGAAAGAATTACAATGTCATCGGCGAACCTCAAACTTTTTATTTCTTCTCCCTGGATTTTAATACGTACTCCAATTTTTTATTTTGTTTCCTTTACTGCTTGCTCAATATAGAGATTGAATAACATCGGGGAGAGGCTACAACCCTGTCTCACTCCCTTCCCAACCACTGCTTCCCTTTCGTGCCCCGAGGTTTGTCGCTCTAAATATTTGGAAATTTGTGGTATGATCCTATGGAAAATTTGAGGTAAGATCCCATGGGAAATTTGAGGTAATATCCTTTGGGAAATTCGTGGTAAGATCCTATGGAACCAAACTGCTGAGGCCATCGGTTCCTAAGCTTACAAATCTACTTGATCTAACTTAAACTGACTTACGCTAAGGACAACACACACACCCATGCCTAAGGGAAGACTCGAACCTCCGACGGGGGAAGCCGCGCGAACCGTTGCAAGGCCTCTCGACCGCGTGGATAAGTGGCGCGGCTTTGCCTCTCTAATGTTTTACTCTTCACCTGAATATGTGGCTTTCAGTGCCACGAAACCGGTAGTGATCCAATAATAAAGGACTACATACAGCTGAAGCGGTTTCTTATACCCAATATGACTATTCATAGCTGTTCACATCAAATGAATTCGCAATTGCGAATAATGATTACCATCAGCTATAAAATGGAATGACAACAATGAAAATTTGTGCCGGATCGGGACTCGAACCCGGATTTCCCGCTTACGGCGAGCGCTCGCCTTACCATTGGTTTTTTTACCTGATTTTGTTCTATATTCTTCGATAAATTTGTTCGGGAGGGATGTCCTATGACACCCGTTCATTCTTCGTTGATCCGTTCACTCAGTTTTTTTTATTACGGAGGGTAGCTAACCCTCTAACCGAACATGCTGAGCTACCGTGCCGGCACAATTTGCCTATCCGTGCGCGAATCGCGGCCAGACTCAAATTTCCATATACCATGAACCATGCGTCTCCTATCGTACGAGAATATACATAATGGATGTATAACTACAGGTGTGGTCCGCTCTGTGCCTGTTCGGTTGACATGCATCCATGTCCAAAGGCACTTAGCATTGTAACCAGAATAACACAGGCACTGCAATATTGTATCGTACTCATAGCTGTCGTCCTACCTACAAGTGTTGCCTGCACGACTTGTTTCTCTTTGGTTGATACCTTCTTATGTGGTTATTTACACTACTGGCCATTAAAATTGCTACACCAAGAAGAAATGCAGATGATAAACTGGTATTCATTGGACAAATATATTATACTAGAACTGACATGAGATTACATTTTCACGCAATTTGGATGCATAGATCCTGAGAAATCAGTACCCAGAAATACCACCTCTGGCCGTAATAACGGCCTTGATACGCCTGGGCATTGAGTCAGACAGAGTTTGGATGGAGTGTACAGGTACAGCTGCCCATGCAGCTTCAACACGATACCACAGTTCATCAATAGTAGTGACTGGCCACAATTGACCAGACGTTTTCAGTTGGTGAGAGATCTGGAGAATGTGCTGGTCAGGGTAGCAGTCGAACATTTTCTGTATCCAGAAACGCCCGTACAGGACCTGCAACATGCGGTCGTGCGTTATCCTGCTGAAATGTAGGGTTTCGCAGGGATCGAATTAAGGGTAGAGCCACGGGTCGTAACACATCTGAAATGTAACGTCCACTGCTCAAAGTACCGTCAGTGCGACCAAGAGGTGACCGAGACGCGTAACCAATGGCATCCCATACCATCACGCCGTGTAATACGCCAGTATGGCGATGACGAATACACGCTTCCAATGTGCGTTCACCGCGATGTCGCCAAACACGGAAGCGACCATCATGATGCTGTAAACAGAACCTGGATTCATCCGAAAAATCGACGTTCTGCCATTCGTGCACCCAGGTTCGTAGTTGAGTACACCATCGCAGGCGCTCCTGTCTGTGATGCAGCGTCAAGGGTAGCCGTAGCCATGATCTCCGAGCTGATAGTCCATGCTACTGCGAACGCCGTTGAACTGTTCGTGCAGATGGTTGTTGTCTTGCAAACGTCTCCATCTGTTGACTCAAGGACCGAGACATGGCTGCACGATCCGTTACAGCCATGCGGATAAGATGCCTGTCATCTCGACTGCTAGTGATACGAGGCCTTTGGGATCCAGCACGGCGTTCCGTATTACCCTCCTGAACCCACCGATTCCATATTCTGCTAACAGTCATTGGATCTCGACCAACGCCAGCAGCAATGTCGTGATACGATAAACCGCAATCGCGATAGGCTACAATCCGACCTTTATCAAAGTCAGAAACGTGATAGTACGCATTTCTCCTCCTTATACGAAGCATCACAACAACATTTCACCAGGCAACGCCGGTCAACTGCTGTTAATGTATGAGAAATCGGTTGGAAACTTTCCTCATGCCAGCACGTCGTAGGTGTCGCCACCGGCGCCAACCTTGTGTGTATGCTCTGAAATCTTATCATTTGCATATCACAGCATCTTATTCCTGTCGGTTAAATTCCGCGTCTGCATCACGTCATCTTCGTGGTGTAGCTATTTTAATGGCCATTGGTGTATTTTTCGGTACTTTAGTGAGGAAATATTGACTTTGAACGTCTGTATTTATCAAATTATTGACCACACTAACGTGACCTATTAATAAGATCGTGTGTCATTGCAGAGAGTATTTTCGTATTTAGTTCCGGCTTTTCTCGATGTTGCTCTCTTCGTGTACCTCGTGCAAACAAAAATGAAGCAAACAATGTACGTGTCTCGTAGCCGATGTCATTCAAATGTCTTAATTTATGTACCACCCTTTCATTGTTGTTGGTAAAACATTTTTAGATAGGCAATAAAAATAAGAGGCCAGCGATTACGGCAGAGATACGTACTTGGAGGAGAGTGTGGTAATTACAAACACTTAAGGTGGAACTGAAATACAAAGTTATGTATACTACTTATTACTGAAACTTTACTTAAAGGATTCTATCTTAAGTTCGCATAATCAACGTATATTAATTTTCAATCCAAAACCAAATATTAACAAGAAAACAAAACCTTGGTGTCCGGGATTACCCCGCAGAGAGTGGGGTAATTACGGATTGCATGTGGGGTAGTCGCGGACATTGTCTGGTCGTCACGGAAGTCATCGAAAAATCCTTTTGATGTACTTTAATCACACGCGCATTTTTCGTGGGCCCATAAATTAGTTTTGTAGCATTTCATCCAGTCTTCAGTGGGAGGAATTCATACGTTTCTTCACAAACTAGGCAATAATACACATTCTCGATCGCAGCTCCCTCAGGGTCCGTTTTCTTCTTGGTGGTATGTCGTATTCTTGAATATTCATCTTGATGTTATCATCTGTAAATGCTTGAAGGTTCTTCACAGCTTTTCTACTTTTAGGTGAACGTACAGTCTTTTCACTTTCTTTCATCCGGACCTTACTGTTTTTTCTCTCTTCATTATTTTCTAAAATATCTTTCATAGAAGAACTAGTTATTACAGCTGAATGTGATTTTCTGACATTTTATTTACGTTTCGGATGTGGCGGTTTGGGAACATCAGTCCTAACAATATCTTCAAGTGGAACTGATTTGAACAAAACTACAGGGGTTACTGGCCTCTGCTCCATACTTGTTGTCGGCACTAGGCCCATCTGCGTATCAAGTATTTCTGCTCTTTGCTCATTTGACGTGAGCACTATCTGTGCATCAGCTGTTGCTTATGCCAAATCTATGAAATGTTCATGAAATTTAGTTGTACCTATTGGTCAAACTTCATCTGCCCGGGAACCATTTGCTGTTTTCTCTATATTGCTGATGCGTTTGAAGGCTTCCGTGAAAAGTGAGACAACTTCGAACTGTGCAATTCGTCGGTCTACGTTGCTAGCCGTGTGCAAGTTGCATTCTCTGTTGTATGAAGCCTTGAGAGGTGCAGAATATGTCAGGACCAGTGGCTGCAGACGATGTGATGTATGTTGTGGAAGGGATAACAGTGTTATTCCATTCTGGTAACAAAGCAGATAGCAGGCAAGACTAATGCTTCATTCGCTCCTCCTTAAAAATAAAAAAGGAGGAAACATTATTTTCCTGAAACACTAAATACACAAACAACTGCTGCTGTTGTGCCTCTTTCATGAGTAGTTGCCATGCCGACTTGTTCCTGGTTCTTTGCTGCTAAAATCCTTGACTTTCTATATACACTCCTGGAAATGGAAAAAAAAACACATTGACACCGGTGTGTCAGACCCACCATACTTGCTCCGGACACTGCGAGAGGGCTGTACAAGCAATGATCACACGCACGGCACAGCGGACACACCAGGAACCGCGGTGTTGGCCGTCGAATGGCGCTAGCTGCGCAGCATTTGTGCACCGCCGCCGTCAGTGTCAGCCAGTTTGCCGTGGCATACGGAGCTCCATCGCAGTCTTTAACACTGGTAGCATGCCGCGACAGCGTGGACGTGAACCGTATGTGCAGTTGACGGACTTTGAGCGAGGGCGTATAGTGGGCATGCGGGAGGCCGGGTGGACGTACCGCCGAATTGCTCAACACGTGGGGCGTGAGGTCTCCACAGTACATCGATGTTGTCGCCAGTGGTCGGCGGAAGGTGCACGTGCCCGTCGACCTGGGACCGGACCGCAGCGACGCACGGATGCACGCCAAGACCGTAGGATCCTACGCAGTGCCGTAGGGGACCGCACCGCCACTTCCCAGCAAATTAGGGACACTGTTGCTCCTGGGGTATCGGCGAGGACCATTCGCAACCGTCTCCATGAAGCTGGGCTACGGTCCCGCACACCGTTAGGCCGTCTTCCGCTCACGCCCCAACATCGTGCAGCCCGCCTCCAGTGGTGTCGCGACAGGCGTGAATGGAGGGACGAATGGAGACGTGTCGTCTTCAGCGATGAGAGTCGCTTCTGCCTTGGTGCCAATGATGGTCGTATGCGTGTTTGGCGCCGTGCAGGTGAGCGCCACAATCAGGACTGCATACGACCGAGGCACACAGGCCAACACCCGGCATCATGGTGTGGGGAGCGATCTCCTACACTGACCGTACACCACTGGTGATCGTCGAGGGGACACTGAATAGTGCACGGTACATCCAAACCGTCATCGAACCCATCGTTCTACCATTCCTAGACCGGCAAGGGAACTTGCTGTTCCAACAGGACAATGCACGTCCCGTGCCACCCAACGTGCTCTAGAAGGTGTAAGTCAACTACCCTGGCCAGCAAGATCTCCGGATCTGTCCCCCATTGAGCATGTTTGGAACTGGATGAAGCGTCGTCTCACGCGGTCTGCACGTCCAGCACGAACGCTGGTCCAACTGAGGCGCCAGGTGGAAATGGCATGGCAAGCCGTTCCACAGGACTACATCCAGCATCTCTACGATCGTCTCCATGGGAGAATAGCAGCCTGCATTGCTGCGAAAGGTGGATATACACTGTACTAGTGTCGACATTGTGCATGCTCTGTTGCCTGTGTCTATGTGCCTGTGGTTCTGTCGGTGTGATCATGTGATGTATCTGACCCCAGGAATGTGTCAATAAAGTTTCCCCTTCCTGGGACAATGAATTCACGGGGTTCTTATTTCAATTTCCAGGAGTGTACATTCGACATGCCTGTCACATCAACAAGGTAAATACGATTAACTTCGAAGTGCTATTTTGTCTACAAAGCTTGCTAGTTATTGGAGAACATTTTCGCTTCAGATTCATTAAAAGCTGTAATTCTATTGATCGAAGAAGTGGACTCAGGTTTGTTCCTTTTTTTTTTGGGGGGGGGGGGGGGGGAGGGAATTTGTGGTAAGGTCTTATGGGACCAATGTGCTGAGGTCATCGGTCCCTAGGCTTACACACTACTTAATCTAACTTAAACTGACTTCCGCCAAGGACAACACATACATCCATGCCCCAGGTAGGACTCGAACCTCCGAGGGGGGGGGGGGGGGGGGGGGGGGAGACGCGTGACCATGACAGACCGCACGGCCACCCTGTGCTGCGACTCAGGCTTCCGCAGTGAAATATTTGGATGTTTTTTTTTAAAAAAAAACGTACATGCACTCTTTTCCTCCCATTTGGTGTGTTTTGTCAAAATTATGCTTCAAATTATTTACCTCAGCAAATCTGAAAGCTATATACCGCAGTATCTATATGGTTAACCCGTAAGATATGTTGTTCTAATTCCGTTTCGTGTTCTTCGGAAAATATAGTCTTACGTCCAGGTTTCGGCTGCTGTATAACTTCTTTCTTGAGATGGTGGTGTATAGTACTATCTGGAACAGAATAAGTAGCAGCTGCTTTTCCCAGTGAACGTGTTTTGTTCCTCATATCCTTAATGGCTCTCTCTCTAAGTCGTCTAATTTGTATCCGATCTCCGAGTTCCTTTGGTAATTTCGTGGCATCTGACACAGACGTGGTTAAGTATGTAGGGCTAGTTACGGACGGTCTGTATTATATCACTCAAAATGTTAGTCATTAACGAAACATACGGTAACACAAAACAATATTTTTCTTTGTCGTTAGAATCGCATGACGCTCGCGGCTAGTACGTAAAAACATTGCTTAATTAGACGTTATGTTATGCCATGTTATGCTAATCAGGGACCTAGAAACGACGGAGAGACTCCGCCCCCGCCGCAGTCGCAGTGGTCTTCAACCCCACGACGATTATCGCAGTCCACTTCACCCCTCCGCCGAACCACTCCGGACCCAGTGTTATTGTGCGATTCGGCCTCCGGTGAACCCCCCAGGGAACGTCTCACAAAAGACGAGTATAGCCCCTATGTTTGCGTGGTAATGGCGGTGTACGCGTACGTGGAGAACTTGTTTGCGCAGCAGTCGCCCACATAGTCTAGCTGAGGTGGAATAAGGGGAACCAGCCAGCATTCGCCGTGGCAGATGGAAAACCGCCTAAAAACCATCCACAGACTGGCCGGCTCACCGGATTTCGACACAAATCCGCCGGGAGGATTCGTACCAGGGACCGGCGCTCCTTCCCGCCTGGAAAGCAGTGCTTTAGACCTCACGGCCATCTAGGCGGCCTTAATTAGACGTTAATTCTCATAAACGATACAGCATTTCTATGTGACCCCTAAAATATTATACGCTTATAGAAGTTTACTCATATCTTACATAAACTTTTTGAAAAAATGTGAAGTGAAAATACTTTCTGCAGCGAGAGCGGCGTCGGTTGACAACTATTTATTTGGTGCTGCGTTCAGGTTCGACTCGCGATTGTGTCATTGGAAATATCTTCCGTCCTTCTCCAACACAGCCAGACATGTGTGTCCAGCATTCCACGTCCGTGATTCCCCCACTCTCCACCATGCACCTTTGAACAAGGAAACTAAGAAGAATCGTTCAGAAGGAAAAGGCGGATCATCCTTCGATATACTGGTTGAAAATAGGGGGAATCGTTGCTTCGAGATTTCTCTTTTATGAATTAATGAAGAGTCTCCAGTCATTCACATCTTACTTTACGTTAAACGGATCCAAATAATTGGCTACACCCTCGATATCTATCGCTGTGCCGCGGAAGTCCTCATGAAAATCCAAGCCTCTGTACCCACTGTACCCAAACATTTGTAGAGATTCTAATGTTCGCGGTGGTGAAGATGTACCTGATATTGAAAGTATCTAACCAAAATTGTTACCTTTTTTATTGCGATTGTGTCATTGATAAGATTGTTCTAAATTAATTATTCAGCAAACCTGCATCTGACTGCGTCTGTGAACTTGTTTCTTGCACTCCTCCATTTTGCCAGGAATGCAACATGTATTTGACTCAGCAATCAAGTTTAAGAGAATAATGCCGTTTGTGCAATGGCATTAAGACAGTACTGTAAAATTAACTTTGGGCCCTGATGTTTACTTGGTTCTTTCATTGGTGGGTAACTTTACTTTACTACTCATTTTCATATTCAATACAAGCAAAGGATGTGGATTATGGTTCAGGCTGTTAGATTTAAACACAATGTTGGTCTCAATATATATATTGTTAAAATTTTAAGTCATACACAAAGCATACCATTTCCAACATTTTTGTAGCACGAATCACTCTTACAAAAAATTTTACCAAACGCTTACTGTGTCAAACCTTGGACATACAAATCCTAACTCTGAGCATTACCTAACAAAACCAATTTGAAATCATTACATATCTTCTCTCATTTACGTGCTAAAGTTTGGTCAGGTGCAGCAAGCGCGACCTACCTTAAAGCTGTCACCACACGTCTGCTTTCTCTGGGCACCTACCTGCGACTCCCTGCTTTTTTTACTGCGCGCGCCCAGCTCTCTTAACCATCAAAGATCCTCTTACTCAAAGATATTATACTCGTTCCACCTTGCGGTTGGCAGCTACCGACTATTTTCTGGAGCTACCCTGATCAGACCTTAGCACATACCTTTCAATATATGAGGTCTGTTCAAAAAATTCCGGAACTTTGTCCACACAATTTTCCTATGCTTACCTTTTACTTATTTTGCATGGTCTCCTTCGAATACTCTCTTCCACAATTTGATACACCGCTCCCAACGCCATTTCCACTTTCGGAAGAATCTTGGTAAGCCTCTTGCTGGCTCGAACGAAGTGCCGTCTGCGTTATATATATATATATATATATATATATATATATATATATATATATATATATATATCAGACGGCACTTCGTCAGGGTTGATCTGACCTGATGAGCTTTTTTTTTGGACTTGGAGAACCCTTGCCAACCCACAGTGAAGATTTAATCTTGATCTCGACATCATAACCGTAGTCCCACGCCTCATCACCAGCTATGATTCTCCTAAGAGACGTCTTCTTGACATAAAAGTTTTATGGGTTTGGTACCGCGTCATAGAAAAACCAACGTTTCTGCCAGGGTTGCAGCGGCCTTCTTCTGAGTCTAATGGCGCGTTCTAGCTATGCAGTGTCCTACAGCCATAAGTCGATAAACACAGCCTTGTCGACGAACACAAGCAAGAAAGATAAGCAGGAAACAGACAAACTGCAGCCAACGGTACGCTTACCCTACGTGAAAAACGTCACTGACCGAATAGGCAAACACCTTCGCCGCGTTGGGGATGCAGCCTGTCTTCTATAGTGGGCGTAGGATCCAGGACGTGCTCGGCTCCACCAAGGACAAGGTGGATGCATTACACACTGCAGGCGTTTACAAGGAGGAATGCGAATGTGGAGAGGCATACATCGGCGAGACTGGTAGGCCAATAGCAACGCGCATTCGGGAGCACGAGCGTTACATTCGTCTAGGGCAACACAATAAATCCGCAGTGGCAGAACATCACCATGACTGCGGAAAAGAAATAAAATTCAGCGAAGCCTGTGTGTTGGCCAAGCAGCCAATTATGACGAAACGCAAAATCAGAGAGGCCATCGAAATACTCAAACACCCTAACAACATGAACAGGGAGGATGGACTCAGGCTTGCCCCACCTTGGCTGCCAGCAATCAGAGCCCAACACGAGGCGCAATCACTACCGGCGAGTAACTGCCGCCGCGCGGCCGACGACCAGCAGTTGGTAAACAGCAGCAAACTTCTCATTCGACGGTGGTACATAACACAAGCGCCAATGGACAACAGAGGTCACGTTCTCCCTCCACCGCAATAACCTATTAAAATAAAGTTCCCTCTCCTTCTTCCTTAAGTGACCAATAAACTAACTACTTTTTAAAATTATGACGTAATGGCATGCGCAGTGAACAGTAAGAACAAAATATAAAGGACACTGCATAGCTAGAACACATTCTATCTCACCATCTATGGCTGTTCTATCGCCCTGACCCCCACACTTAAGTACCTTGGCGTCACCCTCAACCGTCACCTCTCCTGGACCCCCCATCTCTGTACGTGGGGTCTGGACCCCTCCACCATCCTCCCCACCTATAAATCCCTCATCCGCCCTATCCTCTGCTACGCCCACCCTGCCTGGATCTCCGCCCCCCCCCCCTTACCTTTTACAAATCCCTTCAGTTCCTTGAACGCCATGCTCTCTGCCTCGCCTATTGCATCCGTCTCCCCTCCCCCACGCGGATCCTGTATGACCTCATACCGTTCCCCCACCTCCTCCTTTCCCTTGAATGGAGACAGATCCTCTACACCTCCCGAAAACTCGATCCTCCTCACCCGCTTGTCCCCCCCATCCTCTCCTACCCCCGCCCGCTGCCTCGCCTGTTTTCCCACATCCCACCCGGTCTCCATCTCTCCACCCTCCTTACCCTCTCCCAAGGTGGCTTCCGCCAGCTCCCCCTCCCTAATGATGCCCTCCTCCCCTCCATCTACCCCTCCTACCAACTTTGATCCTCCCTCCCTCCTTTGGGTACCCTCCCTCCCTTCTCTCCCCCCTTCCCTCCCTCGTCCATTTCTCCCCACTCCTCCCCCGGGCTTCCCCTCCCCTGTCCTCCTCCCATCTCCTCACCCATTGGCATCTTCGTTCTCCCCTCTCCTCCCCCCTCACCCTTCATCCCCTCTTGGCAGGTCCCCGGACTCGCACATGCTACGTGGACATTCGCGCGCCAGAGATCATCGCCATTAGTGTCTCGTGTTTAGTGTTCAGTGTTCACCGTCACACTCCACCGTTCACCAGTGCCATCGACATCTTCAGTGTTTGTGCGTCGTGTCAACAGTTTGTAGTGTGGATTGTCATCGAGTGTGAACGGCTTCATGTTTTTTATGTTCATGTGTCTACTGTTTTTTCCCCGCCGTTTTGTTCCAACTCATGTGTCTTCTCTGTTTTACCATTGTAATAT
The DNA here is from genome assembly GCF_023898315.1 of Schistocerca nitens. Classification (NCBI taxonomy): domain Eukaryota; kingdom Metazoa; phylum Arthropoda; class Insecta; order Orthoptera; family Acrididae; genus Schistocerca; species Schistocerca nitens. Next base: position 124,990,605 of record NC_064623.1, read on the forward strand.
CTTTGGCTGAAGAGCGGCGTATTGTGCTGCTGCCAGCCTACCTGTTTTTATATGGGTATTAAAATCACAATAAAGAAAAAAAAACTAGAACGCACCATTAGTCCCAGAAGAAGGTCGCTGCAACCGTGGCCGAAACGTCGGTTTTTCTATAGCAGCAGTAGTTTTTACATTATGATGCGGTACCAAACCCAGAAAACTTTTATGTCGACTGACTCTGGCCGCGGAAGCCTACGCAATTAGACGTCTTCTTCTCATTTGAAAGATCCACAACCTCTTCACAGTTTGCAAGGCAAAGATCTGTTTGGACTCATGTGTCGTGGGACGAACTGGGCGCAACACGATGCATTCCAAGATGCTGTGTCAGTATTTCATGACGTGATCCAACTGAAATGCTACATTCTTCTGCAATCCCTCGGACAATCAGTATTCGATTGGGACGCACAGTTTCGATAACGTTCCTGACATGAGCGTGTCGGTAGACGTCGAAGGGAGTCCTGAACGATGGTCATCTTTAACTTCCGGCCATTTATAAACGAGTGAACCATTCGTAACACCGAGTACGGCCCAAGCACTCATCACCGTATGCTTCCTGCATCATTTTGTAAATCCTTATAAAGATTGTCTTGAGTTTCACGCCAGATTTAATGCAGATTCGTAGCTTCTCTACCATCTCGAAATTCGCAAACTTTGTGACACGGCGCTCTACTCAATACAGCACCGAAAAATAACTACCGCATTTCGGTCCAACATAGCATTGGCGCGAAATTATGAATGTTCCGAATTTTTTTTAACAGACCTCGTATGATATAAAGATTGTAGAGTTGGTCCCGCTTTCTCTCTCTCTCTCTCTCTCTCTCTCTCTCTCTCTCTCTATCTCCCCCCCCCTCCCTCCCTCTCCCTCTCTTTCTGCAGGGGAAGGTTGTAGGCAACTTTGAGCCGAATTTTAAAACTTACGCATCGCAATATGAGACAATTACAAGGTTCTTTTAATCTTGCTGCGCTGTGGAGTTTACACTGTTCCTACCTCCTGCAGGGATACGTGACACACTTTTTTTAAGGTGTATATTTTTAATCACTTCTTGCTGTACCGTCTATTATTTATACTGCAAGTTCATTTTTATTACTCGCTTTCAGTTCTACCAACGCCTCACAATTAATTAAACGGTATTATATTTTTTGCCAAGTTCTCGAGGCCATACTATTAGCCGCTGTTCTCCAGGGTATTCATTCCGCCGCATCGCAGTTAATTGCGGCTATAAATCAAATAACACTTAATTTAATTGCAGCCGGTTCCTTCTCGCGCAAGAATTCAGTAACAAACCGCGGGCAAATTCTCAGCCGTGGAAACGTCGCACTGTTTCGTCGCTTCCTACTTCCACAGACAGCAAAAACCGCCGTCGGATACCTCATTAGTAAAGTTTGTGTGTCGCTATCTGCCGAGTCGTCCTCGCAAGTCATATGTCTTTTCCTGCTGACTTCGTCGTGTCGGAAAGATGTGCCGTCATTCTTATTTACGACTCGTCTCAAGCCTACAAGTCCTCTCTACAAGTTATTAAAAAATGGTTCAAACGGCTCTGAGCACTATGGGACTTAACATCTGAGGTCATCAGTCCCCTAGACTTAGAACTACTTAAACCTAACTAACCCACCCGAGGCAGGATTCGAACCTGCGAATGTAGCAGCCGCGTAGTTCCGGACTGAAGCGCCTATAACAGCTGGCCCACAACGGCCGGCTACAAGTTCTTTATTCCATCTGAGCCTGCAATCATTTAAAAAACTCAGTAGTCCCATTGTCTGGGGATCAGTGTAGGGACGTCCTAATTAAGGCGGTTTGCCATTGCCATTGCCATTGCCATCCGACCTGCTACGTAATGCCAAGTATACGAGGTGTGGCTAGAAAAAAACCGGACTAGTACTGGTGAAACAATAAAACGAATGCAATAAGGCTGAAAGTCGCGTGGCCTGTCATGTGATTCTCGCTCCGCTTACTGCTCGAGTTTCATCTGCCTCCTGCACTCAGTCTGCCCGTGGCGTCTCTTTTAAGTAGTTGACGTTTTGTCTGTGCGTCGGAAAATGTTGAGTGTACAGAAAGAACAGCGTGTTAACATCAAATTTTGTTTAAACTAGGAAAATCTGCAAGTGAAACGTTTGTAATGTTACAACAAGTGTACGGCGATGATTGTTTATCGAGAACACAAGTGTTTGGGTGGTTTAAACGATTTAAAGATGGCCGCGAAGACACCAGTGATGACACTCGCACTATCAGACCATTGTCAGCAAAAACTGATGCAAACATTGAAAAAATCGGTAAACTTGTTCGACAAGATCGCCGTTTAACAATCAGAGCAGTGTCTGAGTTAACAGGAGTTGACAAGGAAAGTGTTAGGCAGATTCTTCATGAAAGTTTCAACATGAACAAAGTGTGTTCAAAAATGGTTCCAAAGTGTCTCACAATTGAACAGAAGGAACGCCGAAGAATGATTTGTTCTGACATCCTGGAAAACATTGAAAGTGATCCCACCTTCTTACAAAATGCTATTACTTGCGATGAATCGTGGTTTTTTACTTACGATCCCGAAACTAAACGCTAATCGATGCATTGGAAAACTCCTGGTTCTCCACGACAAAAAAAAGCACGAATGTCAAAATCGAAATTCAAGGCAATGATGATTGTTTTTTTTTGACATCAAAGGGATTGTGCACATTGATTGGGTACCAGAGGGACAAACAGTGAATCAGCATTACTACATTAGCGTCCTGGCTACCCTACGTGAGTGAGTACGGAGAAAACGGAACGATTTGTGGAGAAAAAAAGTCATGGATCCTTCACCAAGACAATGCCCCAGCTCACAGTGCGTTGTCAGTGAAGACGTTTTTGGCAAAACACAACATTCCCATCTTAGATCATCCACCCTACTCACCTGATTTGGCCCCCTGTGACTTTTTTCTTTTCCCTAAAGTCAAGTCAGCTTTGAAAGGAACTAGATTTGAGACTGTTGAAGCAGTAAAACAAAAAGCGACGGAAGTAATGTATGGACTTACCGAAAATGATCTGCAGCATTGCTATGAACAGTGGAAAATTCGTATGGAGCGGTGTAGAGACCGAGGAGGAGAGTACATTGAAGGAGATAACATGAAATTGTAAATAATTGTAAATAAATGTTTTTTCCAGCATCAGTCCGGTTTTTTTCTAGCCGCACCTCGTATATGTGTGTGTGTGTGTGTGTGTTGTGTGTGTGTGTGTGTGTGTGTGTGTGTGTGTGTGTTTTGATGACTCCGAAGGCTTTGTACAGCCTAATGTTGGTTTTGTGTTCATATGGATGAAGATAAGTGAGAGGATGAAACCCATCGCCGGACGTAGGGTGCTCTCCTGGAATAGCACATAGGGATCCCCAACCCTAACGCCCCTATCTGAGGGACGGATGCCCTCAGTCCGCGACACATTGCGCAGAGTTTTCTAACGTAATCCAGGACACTGGCTGTGGTGTATCGAGTGGTTGTAACAATGGAAAATTGTACTGAAATGCATTAGGACCTGCAGGGAATTGACGCATGGTGCAGGGAATGGCAATTGAATTTCAATGTAGACAAGTGTAATGTGCTGCGAATACATAGAAAGATAGATCCCTTATCATTTAGCTACAAAATAGCAGGTCAGCAACTGGAAGCAGTTAATTCCATAAATTATCTGGGAGTACGCATTAGGAGTGATTTAAAATGGAATGATCATATAAAGTTGATTGTCGGTAAAGCAGATGGCAGACTGAGATTCATTGGAAGAATCTTAAGGAAATGCAATCCGAAAACAAAGGAAGCAGGTTACAGTACGCTTTTTCGCGCACTGCTTGAATACTGCTCAGCAGTGTGGGATCCGTACCAGATAGGGTTGATAGAAGAGATAGAGAAGATCCAACGGAGAGCAGCGCGCTTCGTTACACGATCATTTAGTAATCGCGATAGCGTTACGGAGATAATAGATAAACTCCAGTGGAAGACTCTGCAGGAGAGACGCTCAGTAGCTCGGTACGGGATTTTGTTAAAGTTTCGAGAACATACCTTCACCGAAGAGTCAAGCAGTATATTGCTCCCTCCTACGTGTATCTCGCGAAGAGACCTTGAGGATAAAATCAGAGAGATTAGAGCCCACACAGAAGCATACCGACAATCCTTCTTTCCACGAACAATACGAGACTGGAATAGAAGGGAGAACCGATAGAGGTACTCAAGGTACCCTCCGCCACACACCGTCAGGTGGCTTGCGGAGTATGGATGTAGATGTAGATGTAGAAAGACTGATGATCAGAAACTTCACGCCACTACCCATCCTCTTCTCACTGGCTAAATACCGGAAGTGAAAATTTTCCACTACCTAGAGCGCCATTGTACAGGCTAAATACCAATAGGCGATCTCAGCCATGGAGGCGGTTTCTGCAGAGCGAGCGAATGTCACGAGAACTGGCATCCCATTACAAGATACGTAGTGTGTGACGCCTGAATGTTGCGGCTCGATGCGGCGGTGGCGTCGTACCTGAGCCGTCTGTTACAGACAGGTTAAAACGCAAAAAATGATTCAAATGGCTCTGAGTACTATGGGACTTAACTTCTGAGGTCATCAGTCCCCTAGAACTTAGAACTACTTAAATCTAACTAACTTAAGGACATCACACACATCCATGCCCGAGACTGGATTCGAACCTGCGACCGTAGTGGTCGCGCGGTTCCAGACTGTAGCTCCTAGAACCGGTCAGCCACTTCGGCAGGCGTTAAAACGCACCCACTATCGAAAACGTATCGGTAATTGGTTCTTGGAACGGACGCAGTTTCCCTGTATACGTTTGGCATTCAATAAATAATGCAACACTTTTTTTCTTTTCAGAAAACATGTTCATTTTATTAAAGATTCCAATATACCATATGATTTCCCATATCTTAGGCTACAACACCGTACTTTTCAATATAATCTCCGTTCAGTCTCACGGCCTTACGCCACCTTACTGGGAAGGCCTGTATGCCCGCATTGTTGTCATGGTCAAGAAGAATTTCGTCTGCATTTTTGTGTCGACGGACACGGCAAGTTTCATTAATTTCCTGATGGTAGCACAGCTGTTTGATGCTGGCCGACACACGGGAGATCGGATAGGTTTGTGCGACCTGGTTGCCATGATGACAGACGCCTCGCCCAACGACTCACCGTGCTTTTGTTCGCTGCTTGGTCTCCGTTGACATTCTGCAAGCGCCAGTGAATGTCTGCGATGTTATGGTTTTCCGCCAAAACAAATTCAGTTACAGCTCTCTGCTTGGAAAGGTTCTTTGAAAATATGTCGCTATCGAGGCAATTTTGTAGCTAGAGCTATGAAAATTGTTATTTCCTTTCTGTCAGAAATAAACACGCGTTTCAGAATTTTTGGAAATTTAACCCCTATGGCGTTGAAATAGTGGGTGAAATTTTTAAATAAATCGTTATTAAAGAACTACCAATTAATTTTTAAAGCTACATCTATGAAAATTTGTCTCTGACTTCTCCGTTACAAATTAAAGATGCGTGTTTCAATGTTTTTAGAAATTCAACCCCTGTAAGTGTGAAATAGAAGATGAAATATTTTATGAAAATATTTCTTTATGAAAGCATCTTTAAAGTTAACTATATGTAAATTTGAATTTGGCTTCTCAGTTAGAAATATAGGACATGTGTGTTTCACTGTTTCTGTATATTCAACCCATCAGAGGGTGAAAGAGGTGATGAAAATTTTTAAGAAAATATTTCGTTACATTAAACAGTTTTAAAGCTAAATCTACGAAAATTGGTATTTCACTTCTCGGTTAGATATAAGGAAATGTATGTTAGGGGATGAAAGTTTCTGTGGAAGTATCTGCACAAGAACACAAAAGGTATGATTAATAAAAACCTTGGAAACTGGAAACATCCCCCAGGCTGTGGCTAAGCCATGTGTCCGCAATATCCTTTCTTTGAGGAGTGCTAGTCCTGCAAGGTTCGCAGGAGAGCTTCTGTAAAGTTTGAAAGGTAGGAGACGAGGTACTGGCAGAAGTAAAGCTGTGAGGACGGGACGTGAGTCGTGCTTGGGTAGCTCGGATGATAGAGCACTTGCCCGCGAAAGACAATGGTCCCGAGTTCGAGTCTCGGTCCGGCATACAGTTTTGCTCTGCCAGGACATTTCAAAAATCTTGGACTCTAGCTACCAGAGTCACTTTTTGGTCAGAAGTACATTCGGAAGAGACCATGGTTCTATGGATTTAAACAGCGTGAAAAGTCTAGAAGATGTAGTAATTTGTGAAAAACATAAAAATTCGATTAAAGACAAACAAAAAATAACAAAAAAGGAAAAATCTGTGCGGATCATACAGTCTATGCTAGCGAAGCAGTGGATGGCAAGCTACTGCTCAATGAGGCTGAAGCCTCTGTAAGGTGGAACATTTACAACTTTCATTTGCATTATCGTACAACTGAGAAGAAATCGTCACTCAAGCGAAACCTGATAAAAATACTTTTTCTTTATTATAAACTAAATTTTCAATGTCATTATTGATCATTTAAGAAATCATACTGATTATGTCCGCCTGCTTAGCTAAATGGTAACGTGCTTGCCTCCCATGCAGCGGGCCCGGGTTCGATTCCCGGCCGGGTTGGAGATTTTCTCCACCCGTGGACTGGGTGTTGTGTTGTCCTCATCATCTCGGACGCGCAGGTCGCCTAATGTGGCGTCACCTGCAATAAGAATTGAACCTGGCGGCCGAACTTCCCCGGACGGGACCTCCCGACCAACAATGCCTTACGATCATTTCATTTCATCATACTGATTCCTACTTGACCCTTTTTCTGAAACTGATTTGTTGCCCTCTGATTACACCAAGCTGACAGGGCTGCCTATCTTTTGACGACATCAGCTACGTTTTCTGCCCTTTTTGACGAATTTAAAACACAATTTTATTGAGATGGTTAATAACACGTAATTAACTACAGTGGCCTGTGAGGTTAACTGACAGTTTTCTAATAAATAGAAACTAATACATGACGCTTGCGCGTGTGCACACACCCATACCCACCTACCCACCCACCCATCCACACACACACACACACACACACACACACACACACACACACACACACAAACTGAAAAGGTACAGCTTAACACAACTTTCAACACAAATTTCACAAGCAATTTACAAATGTCTATATTCATTGTCATCAATAGTGTTAGCACATCCCAGGGAAGTTTCAGAGTCGCGTGGATCAGCTCCTCAATGAGGCAGTCTGATTCTCTAATGCAGTATGCTGATGATATCACGTGGACTCTAGACAGGTGTTAGCGGTGGCAGCCATGGTTGAATGTCAACCCGGCAATGGTCCTCACAAACCGCCTCTTGTTCGCTACGCCATTTGAGTTACGTTTCATGCCCCACTTGTCAGTGCACCTTCGGGCTTTCGGTAAGCGTATGTCGACGTCTTTCTACCATGTACCCTCGTGCAGGGCTCCGGTCTCCCAGACCTTGTTCTATCGGCTTTTGGCCGTATCTCTGACTGCAGCAAAGAGATGATTCACTTGAATGCATCTCTCTTGTATTCCATCCTTTACTGCATTGAAACTTCCTGGCAGATTAAAACTGTGTGCCAGACCGAGACTCGAACTCGGGACCTTTGCCTGCAAGGTTCGCAGGAGAGCTTCTGTAAAGTTTGGAAGGTAGGAGACGAGATACGGGCAGAAGTAAAGCTGTGAGACCGGGCGTGAGTCGTGCTTCGGTAGCTCAGATGGTAGAGCACTTGCCCGCGAAATGCAAAGGTCCCGAGTTCGAGTCTCGGTCGGGCACACAGTTTTAACCTGCCAGGAAGTTTCATATCAGCGCACACTCCGCTGCAGAGTGAAAATCTCATTCCTCTTTACTGCATTATTTACCAAACGGTCCACTGTCGCATTCCCCACAGTCTCAGCACACATCTTGGTCCATACAAATTATACCCCCGTACCGTTTCTTTGCGGCCTGATGTGCTGACTAGTTCCATTTGTTACTCAAAAAGACGAGGATCAAAGAATCCCATGGCGACAGACTGATGAGACTAGTACCGTAAATGATATTTCATTTTTTTATAAAATCACACGAGAGACTGTGCAATATATTTATAAAGTTTTTAAAAATTCTGAACTTGAATGCGATGCTTTGGCAGCACTCGTGCCACAGAACTACGCTTAAACATACAAATAGACAAGGAAAATACGAATGTTACAAATTACAGTTTCTCTTTGTGATTATACACCAAGTTCGACACGGAACGTGAACATTTTCAACCAATAAACGGTTTTCGCCGTCCACTTTGCATCACTAGAGCGCAGAAAGATGGTCTACGAAATTGCAGCTTATACTAAAAAGTCTCTCTAATCCTCTTTAGGCTCTTGTTTTCTCAAATTTCGTGAAAAGATCTCTCCGCAATGAAAAGGTCTTTGTTTTAACGATTGCCTCTCCAACACACTTTTCATATCCGTGCCATGACTCTCTCTCTCTCTCTCTCTCTCTCTCTCTCTCTCCCTCCCGCCCATTTAGTGGTCTTACAAAATGAGCTACTCTTCTTTGAGCTTTTTTGATGCTCCTCCAACCCTATTAGCTGAAGCTCTCATGCTGCAAAGCAGTACTCTAGCACAGGATGGACAAACAGAGTACGTGCAGCTTCTAAGTATCCTATAAATAGAACGCCGTCGTTGGTTCGCTTTTCCTACAGTATTTTGTATATGGCAGATCTCGTTTCATTTGTTTCTTGGTACCTAGCTGAATCTACCATCTTTAAATTTGTCTCACTTATTGTGTAATCGGACTTTAGCCGACTTCTTTTAATACTCATGCAGATGATCTCGAACTTTTTATTTTTTAAGATCAGCTTCCACATTTCGTGTCATACAAGTATCTTGTATAAATCATTTTGGAAATGCTTTTGATCTTCTGATGGCTTTTCTAGATGGTAAACGACAGCATCATCTGCAAACAATCAAGATGAATGCCGAAATTGGCTCCTAAACCTCTAAAGGCCTATAACACTTCCTTGGGCAGCCCCAGATATAAGTTGGGTTTCAGTAGATGACTTTCCGTCAATTACTACGAACTAAGACCTTTTTGACAGGGAACAACAAATCCTGCCGAATATAAGAGATGATACTCCACAGCCACGCAATGTGATTTTAGGCCACCTGCGAGGAACGGTATCACAAGACTTCAGAATATCAGTAAATACGGTATCAACTTGAGACTCCCTGTCGATAGCACTCGTTTCTTTGTTTGGATAAAAAGCCAGAACGATATTTTCTGAATCCGTGCTGGATTATGTGTTAACAGACTGTTTTCTTCGAGGTATTTCGTAATCTCGGAACACCACATAAGTTCCAGAATCCTGCTACAAATCGATGTCATTGACACGGATCCATAATTCTACAGATCCATTCTTGTCTGTTGGTGCAACCTCCGCAACTTAGCAGTCTTCAGATTCAGCTTGCCCGTCGAGCGAGTGGTCGTACATGATTGCTAAAACTGGAGCCATTTCATCAGTTTACTCTAAAAATTACCTAACTGGTATACAATTTGAACCGGAAGACTTTCCCTTATTATCACCGTTTCTGTATCATCCTCGTATATGCAAATGACGTTACACCATTTGAATACAGATTTCAAGTTACAGAGGAGGACCATAATAACCGAAAAGAGTAGTCGAGCTCACTGCAAACATGCAAAAACCTGTGAAAAAAACTGGGAATTTTAACTACACCATGTGTGTACATTTATCACTTAATTATACAAACGAGAAATAACACTGACAATTAGTGCTCAAACAGCTTCGCCCATGACCAAGGAACAAGAGCTAGACTGAATATACTTTTTTCCGAGAAGGAATAAACGTAAAACTCAAAACAACATTTTCTATCAAGGAACAAAACTGCACAATAAGTTATCGAAGGAGATTGAAGAGATTACTAAAACAAACGTATTAGAAAGGCAGTCAAAAATACCTGTTAAGGAGTACATTCTGTACACTGAAGTACAGGGTGATTCAAAAAGAATACCACAACTTTAATAATGTGTATTTAATGAAAGAAACATAATATAACCTTCTGTTATACATCATTACAAAGAGTATTTAAAAAGGTTTTTTTTCGCTCAAAAACAAGTTCAGAGATGTTCAATATGGCCCCCTCCAGACACACGAGCAATATCAACCCGATACTTCAACTCGTTCCACACTCTCTGTAGCATATCAGGCGTAACAGTTTGGATAGCTGCTGTTATTTCTCGTTTCAAATCATCAATGGTGGCTGGGAGAGGTGGCCGAAACACCATATCCTTAACATACCCCCATAAGAAAAAATCGCAGGGGGTAAGATCAGGGCTTCTTGGAGGCCAGTGATGAAGTGCTCTGTCACAGGCTGCCTGGCGGCCGATCCATCGCCTCGGGTAGTTGACGTTCAGGTAGTTACGGACAGATAAGTGCCAATGTGGTGGCGCTCCATCCTGCTGAAATATGAATTGTTGTGCTTCTTGTTCGAGCTGAGGGAACAGCCAATTCTCTAACATCTCCAGATACTGTAGTCCAGTTACAGTAGCACCTTCGAAGAAAAAGGGACCAAAAACTTTATTGTTTGAAATGGCACAGAAAACGTTCACCTTAGGCGAGTCACGTTCATACTGAGTTGTTTCCCGCGGATTCTCAGTGCCCCATATACAGACATTGTGACGGTTGACTTACCCATTAGTGTGGAAAGTTGCTTCATCACTAAACACAATCTTTGAAACGAAAGATTCATCTGTTTCCATTTGAGCAAGGATAAAATCACAGAAATCGATTCTTTTAATGTTATCAGCTGCAGACAGTGCTTGAACCAATTTCAGACGATAAGGTTTCATAACTAACCTTTTTCGTAGGACTCTCCATACAGTTGATTGTGGAATTTGCAGCTCTCTGCTAGCTCTGCGAGTCGATTTTCCTGGGCTGCGAACAAATGCTTGCTGGATGCGTGCTACATTTTCATCACTCGTTCCCGGCCGTCCAGAACTTTTCCCTTTTCACAAACACCCATTCTCTGTAAACTGTTTATACCAACGTTTAATACACCACCTATCAGGAGGTTTAACACCATACTTCGTTCGAAATGCACGCTGAACAACTGTCGTCGATTCACCTCTGCCATACTCAATAACACAAAAAGCTTTCTGTTGAGCGGTCGCCATCTTAGCATCAACTGACGCTGACGCCTAGTCAACAGCGCCTCAAGCGAACAAATGTACAACTAAATGAAACTTTATAGCTCCCTTAATTCGCCAACAGATAGTGCTTAGCTCTGCCTTTTGTCGTTGCAGAGTTTTAAATTCCTAAAGTTGTGGTATTATTTTTGAATCACCCTGTATTACTGAAGTAACACAGAGTATAAAATGTAACACATAAAAACAATAATAACACGGCAATAAAACATATACTACTTTGCATAACACATCACACTATGTTTTTCCTTCTTTTCTTATGGAAGAACTTACTCAGCATATAATACTAATAGTTTATCCTCTTCTTGAACTCAACATCTACTAGTTATAGGGGAATGCTGACCCAGTTTTTCAGCCTAGCAAACGGTAATTTGTAGTACACAAAATGGAAACCAGACATCGTCACTATGATCCTGACATCAGTTGATAGCGTGTGTTGTGTTACATTACGAAACAATATGCATGGATTGTGTAGCGTGTGCACTGACTGGGGGAGAGAAATGATTGAAGGCTGTAGTAGAGTAAGGTTGCTCAAATCGTGCCCCCTTAAGGGAGAATTGCTGTATTTCATACGGTAATTTAAATAACACAGTTTGTTTGGCATATAGAAAATCAGTTGATTTGAACTCATATATCACAGAATATTTCTTAATTTTACTTTCTACGACAGCGCATAGGTCAAGAACCTAATCTTCAAACTGCTGTTCAAATGTGTGTGAAATCTTACGGGACTTAACTGCTAAGGTCATCAGTCCTACTTAACCTAAATTATCCTAAGGACAAACACACACACCCGTGCCCGAGGGAGGACTCGAACCTCCTCCGGGACCAGCCGCACAGTCCATGACTGCAGCGCCTGAGACCGCTCGGCTAATCCCGCGCGGTACCTAATCTTCACATTTCATACATTGTGTCATATCTTCTTCTCGGTGTTTTCTACATAGATGACATTACCAATTCTTTCTCTCCTTTATCTTTTTTTTTTTTTTTGTTCTCTTTAAAATTTTCATCTATGTGCTCTTTTTTATAGGTGTCTTCTCTTTTTATGGGTTTCTTCTTTTTACTAGCCTTTTCTTTGGCTTCTCTTTCCTTTCTGTAAAGACTTGATATCACTTCCATTGTTGCTTTAGATCGTTTCGTATTTTTCTTGATAACTGTTATTGAATATGAGCTAGGAAACTACTGAAGTGAGACTTAATGCGTTGACTGCTAATTTCGGTAGTTGTTGCGATATTGTTTTCGGGTAGACATTCGTGATACATTGTAGAAGGTCCAGACTGAGCACTGAATGATGTTACAACGTTAGGCCGCTTGTTATAGGACGCTGCTAGGATTTGAATGCACTCACAAAGATGCGGATTCATTGCATCTGTTTTTAGTGTTTTAAAGAGCGAACTGTCCTACGGCTTTAGACGGTAAGTCGTGTGAGCAGGAAATGATAGCATGATTATAACATAGTCACGAGCCTGTAAATTTTTGGTGTGTGTGCTATACACAGGCGACAGATCATCTGTTTTCTATGTTTATTTTATGCTTTGAATGAACTGTCAAGTTTTTAATTTATTATTGTCGCCGTAATTTGCTTTGTCCTCTGTTAATCCACAGAAATGGCACGTAAGTAATAGCCTTTTGCGTAAAATTTTTAGCGTTATCTTTCGTCAATTATTTCGAATGAAAATCCAGTTTTACAGTCAAATATATTTATTCATTTTTCAACAGAATTTTAAATACATTTTTTATGACAGATCTGAAAATGCTCGTTCGAAAAATTCAAATGAACAATTAAGACAGTAATCAGACTATAACATTAATTGCGAATAATTACTGACAATATTTAAAATTTTAATAATGAATTACTCCAGTGGCCAATACAGTATTGGTTTTAAATGGCTGCGATTTGTTCCAATTACTGGGTAGAGATTTTTGTCCGAACTACATGCGGCTTGCGATGGTCGTCTTTAAGTTTTTGTAATGACTATCAGATGGTACTATTAAGATATGACATTGCTCAATAATTTCACTGGTATCAGCGCCATCTATCAAGCACTTGGCCTTCGTACCTGTTAAAACGTTCTGAGGATAGCTACTCTGTTACGTTTCTCCTGTCAGTTTCGATTGTTGCTCAGTCTGGACCTTCTACAATGTATCACGAATGTCTACCCGAAAACAATATCGCAACAACTACCGAAATTAGCAGTTTCCGAAGTGTTTGACACTAAAAATAAAATGCATCCGCAGTTATCAGCTACACTGAAGGGTGTACCAGCTTGCTCTCTCCCCTCATTCGCTCCAGTCGTCGCCCTCACAGATTACAACACATTCCCAAATAGCAACGAGAGCTTGCCGCTTTAAATAAAAAAAACTGCTCAAATTCGGCATCAAAATAATGTATGTAAATAGCTGCCTTCGTCTCCCTTTAACGCCAACAACCGCCGAAAGAGGTAAAAAAACCTGTAACGTTTGTTATGAGCAGCGAGAGCTGAAAAAAGTGATTACGCGAAATTATTATTCAGTTGTCGGAGGGAGACGATTTATTTATTTATTTATTTATTTATTTGCTAAGCTTTGACACTGATATTGTGGACATGAAACGGCGATAAACCAAGCACAGCGGGCAAAACGTTAGTCGAGACGTGACTCTAATCCTGTGTAGCCCCACCCCTAGCCTTGATTTATGGCCTTAGAGAGGAAAGAACGACTGTCCGCGAGTTACCCCAGTTCTGCCATGTCTGACTGAAGCCACTCATTAATGATTAAATGTCAAATCAAAACACATTCAGCCGTCTAAATTTCAAGTTTTATCTTATTTGTACAAGCAGTTTCAGTGTTATAGTACATCTTCGGGCCCTTGACCGACGTGTAGGAAGAATCCCACCTCTCCAACAGTCGAAATAGGAACCATTCAGTTACTGGTATCCACGGATTTCTTCTTAACACGGCGATCTCTTCGCTCATCAGTGCCGACAAGATGACGTAATGTAACGTTGTAACTGGTTGCACGAATAAAATAAAAGTGGAAATTTAGACAGCTGAAGGTGTTTTGATTTAACATATACATTGAACAGCCCAGGTCCCGCAAACATCTTGTATAATTAAATGCCTCCCAGAGGTGAGAGTATTAAAATCCTAATGGTAAACTGCCGAAACATTCGCAACAAAGTGCCAGAGTTCGAAGTGCCCCTGAAAAACAGTGAAACTCACATAATACTAGGTACAGAAAGCTGTTTGAAACCAGAAATTGATAGCAGGGAGACTTTTGGATAAACTGTATGTGTATATCAAAAGGACAGGCTAATGGGAAATGGAGGTGGTGCATTTGTCACCGTAGGTAAGAAACTCAAATCCACTGTGATAGAATTGACGCTACATGTGCGACTGTTTGGGCAGGACTCAGTGTCAGGGGTGGGCATAAAATGGTAACTGGATCCTCCTATCACCCATCAGACTCATCTACTGGTGCAACCGAATTTTTTAGCGAAAACTGCAAGATAGCCTAAGGTGGCCTCAGTTCTCCGTCTAATGACTAAAAAGTAGTAACCACCATACCCAAGAGGTGCCACGTTTATCAATAGTGCAAGGAAATCTCACACTAAATGGACCAGCTTGACATAAAATTAATGTAATTCCTTCAAACCGGCTACAAAATAGTGAATGAGAATGGGTGTCATTGAAAAATTAATAACAAGGACCTACGGTATCGTAAAGAGAATTATTAACTAATATCAAGGTCAGAACCTAACTAGAATTAACGTGTAAATGAGATTGGCTAGCCGGCCGCTGTGACCGAGTGGTTCAGGGCTCTCCAGTTCGGAACCGCGCTGCTGCTACGGTCGCAGGTTCGAATCCTGCCTCGGACATGGATGTGTGTGATGTCCTTAGGTTAGTTAGGTTTAAGTAGTTCTAGGTTCTAGGGGACTGATGACCTCAGATGTTAAGTCCCATAGTGCTCAGAGCCATTTGAACCATTTTGAGACCGGCTACTGTGGGTGGAGGGATGCCAATCTAGGAAAACTCACTCTGCTGTATCGTTCCACTGATTGGTCTCGCGCGTCGAAATATAATTAAGCATGCAATGGACACTGGGAGTGACTACTGCGAGTGAAGTGTCGGCAGAAGTGCCAACACCGTGTTGTTTGAGGAAGCCGAAATGCACGCTATAAACTCACGCAGGATGGCGTGAGGTATGCTTCATTAGATACATAGCAAAGGAGAATTGGCGCCTTGCTAGGTCGTAGCAATTGACTTAGCTGAAGGCTATGCTAACTTAGTTGGTCGTTTGGGGAAGCAGACCAGACAGCGAGGTTATCGGTCTCATCGAATGAGGGAAGGATGGGGAAGGAATTCGGCCGTGTCCTTTCAGAGGAACCATCCCCGCATTTGCCTGGAGTGATTTAGGGAAATAACGGAAAACCTAAATCAGGATGGCCGCACGCGGGATTGAACCGTCGTCCTCCCGAATGCGAGTCCAGTGTCTAACCACTGCGCCACCTCGCTCGCTGCTATGCTAACTATCGTCTCGGCTAATGAGAGCGTAATTCTCAGTGAACCTTTCCTAGCAACGTCGGCTGTACAACTGGGGGCGAGTGCTAGTAAGTCTCTCTAGACCTGCCGTGTGGCGGCGCTCGGTCTGCAATTACTGACAGTGGCGACACGCGGGTCCGACGTATACTAATGGACCGCGGCCGATTTAAAAGCTACCACCTAGCAAGTGTGGTGTCTGGCGGTGACACCACAGCGAGTACAACGCTCCTACGAAAAAAAGATGGTCGTGAAAACGAAGTTGCGCAACGTTACCGATCTAGCCGGTGAAAGACGAGATGCTGATGCCGTCGTCTGCATGCAGTTGTTGCCGAAGCGTCGCAGTGCGGGAGATGTCGCCACGTCTGCCGGTGATTGTCTCACGTCCGCGAAAATATAAAGTTTCCCCCAGGTGTCAAGACGTGCCTACAACTAACTGCTCTCTTCGTAGAAACGGAAGACCTCTAGCGACTGTACTCCACGACGGTCGAGAAGCAAGTCTCCACCTTTCCCGTTACTCAAAACCTTCTGAAAAACAGCCAATCCCCCTGATGTTCTCGAATAAACCTGTCGTGGCCCAACAGTGGTTACTGCGCCAATCATGTTTTCTAGTAAGGAAACACGATCTTCCTCAACCAATCACTGGAGTGCAGTACACATACTGTTCCCCGAAAAAACAGCACACAATGCCTGGAGATCTTGCAGACAGGTCCCGGCACATTTCACAAGATTAGGGGAGTTTCCTAGTGAAAAAACGCTCTGTCTCGCCTATAAAACGATTTAGTGGGCGCCGAAACGCGACACGCGGAGAAATTCGTCGTCCGGAGAAATTCGTCGTCCCGTCTCACAAGGTACGCTGTTCTTGTAATAAACACGTTAGCCGGGCGCCAGCCAGACGCCGCTTTACCTGGACCCGCACACGGAATAATGAGACCAGACCCCCCACACCACTTCCACTCGCTAATAAAGCAGTTAGGCCGGCGCCAGGCTGTCTGGCGCCTCCAGTTTCTAAAGAAGTGTCATTTCGCATTGAGCTACGGCGTTCCCACCCTCTTGCTTTCCCACTAGCGGAACAAGGCTGTGAGTCAGAATGGCGGCCCCTAAACCACTGCCCTGCAGCGTCCACAGCCAGTTTCGGCGACTACAAGGGAATCCTAGAACTCTCCTGCTGCTCGGGGAAAGTTCTTAAGCTGCTCCTAACGCAATGGTCACCTCCAGTGTCGAAAAATCTGTCTGTATAGCCGAATTTAATTCTACTAATGCTACTCAAGTCATGCAAGTACTGTGAGATCAGTCAGTGGTTTACCATAACCCTAATAGTCCATCAGATTAATATCAATCAGGGATAATTTAGATACACCAAGGGCGAATGAAATTCTGTGATAATCACCGAAACAAAACGAAAGGGGAAGTGCCTGACGAGTGTTACCACGGCAGTGGCCTGCCTGGAAGGCACCGCTATCTTTCAAAACCTCAGTTCACTTGTACGTTAAGTTCCCTAATCATACCATAATCATTAGTGAGCACTTTAATCACCCAACAATCAATTGTCAAAATTACAGTTTTGTTAGTGATGGGCGCGATAAGACATAATGGGTGCCACATTACTAACAGCCTTCTCTGGAAACTACTTACAAGCGAACCTCCCCATCGCACCCCCCTCAGATTTAGTTACAAGTTGGCACAGTGGACAGGCCTTGAAAAACTGAACACAGATCAATCGAGAAAACAGGAAGAAGTTGTGTGGAACTATGGAAAAAATAAGTAAAAATATACAAACTGAGTAGTCCATGTTCAAGATAAGCAACATCAACCATAGTGTCAGTACAGGAGCGCCGTGGTCTCGTGGCTAGCGTGAACAACTGCGGAACGAGAGGTCCTTGGTTCAAGTTAACCCTCGGGTGAAAATTTTACTTTATTTGTTTTCGCAAAGTTATGATCTGTCAGTTCGTTCATTGACGTCTCTGTTCACTGTAATAAGTTTAGTGTCTGTGTTTTGCGACCGCACCGCAAAACCGTGCGATTAGTAGACGAAAGTACGTTCCTCTCCAATGGGATCCGAAAACATTTGATCGCAAGGTCATAGGTCAACCGATTCCTCCCCAGGAAAACACGTCTGATATATTCTATACGACACTGGTGACGGCATGTGCGTCACATGACAGGAATATGTTGCAGACCCACCTAACTTGTACACTTGGCGAATGGGTAAAAAGATTCTTCTACCTTGCCCGATTTAGGTTTTCTTGTGGATGTGATAATAACTCCCAAAAAAGTGATGAAAACATAAGAGTTTATCACATAAACTGCAACAAATGAATGCAACAGTTTCACAGTCACACAGTTTTTCCTGTGCTCTGTCAAAACATATGTTTTTAACGTTTTCCAATTTTTTCCGTGTGTCAAATCCTGCATATGTCCAAGCAAATCTGAACATGTCCTGGAATTTTCGAGAGCGAAGTTGATTTTGTGAGTGCCTGAACTTTGATAATTGACACACGTCAATTGCTAGAAAATAAAAAAGTTAAAGTTTTTGCTCGAGGGAAGACTTGAACCGAGGTCCTCTCGTACCGCAGTTTCTTACGCTAACCACGAGACTACGGCGCTCCTGAGATCATAGTGTCCTTGATGTGGCTTATGTTACACATCGACTACTCAGTTTGTATATTTTGCTTATTTTTTTCATAGTTCGACAAAACTTCTTCCTATTTTCTCGGTTGATCTGTGTTCAGTTTTTCAAGGCCTATCCACTGTGCCAACTTATAACTAAATCTGAGGGGGGTGCGATGGGGAGGTTCCCTTGTTAGAACAGATAGTTCGCAACCGCACTCGATGGATATACACTCATGTTCATAAATTAAGGATAATGCTGATACATGGTGAAATAAGGCACTGGTGGGTGGTTTGCGGGTTTCAATCACCTCGGGATATGACCATGCGGTGCATTTGACGCGCGGTCGTCGCACGGTGGCGCTGGTAGCAGTCCACATACGCAGAGGTGTGTTGGTGCATGTCACAGTACGGTGCAGCGAGTAAGTGTGCAGACGTTTTCAGATGTGCTAATGGTGACTGTGTGTTGAAAATGGCTCAAAGAACACATACGACGTTATGAGCGGTAGCATACTAGGGCGACTGGAGGCTGGTCAAACACAGCAGGTCGTAGCACGGGCCCTCCGTGTGCCACAAAGTGTGATCTCAAGATTATGGCAACGATTCCAGCAGACAGGAAACGTGTCCAGGTGCTACAGTACGGGACGTCCACAGTGTACAATACCACAAGAAGACCGATATCTCACCATCAGAGCCCGCAGACGGCCATGGAGTACTGCTGGGACCTTACCGCAGCCACTGGAACAGTTGTCTCCAGACACACAATGTACAGACGACTGAACAGACATTGTTTATTCGCCCGGAGACCTGTAAGGTGCATTCCACGGATCCCTGGTCACAGTAGAGCACGTAAAGCCTGGTGTCAAGAACACAGTACATGATCATTGGAACAGTGGTCCCAGGTTATGTTCACGGACGAGTCCACGTATAGTCTGAACAGTAATTCTCGCCGGGTTTTCATCTGGCGTCAACCAGGAACCTGATACCAACCCCTTAATGTCCTTGAAAGGGACCTGTATAGAGGTCGTGGTTTGATGGTGTGGGATGGGATTATGATTGGTGCACTTAAACCCCTGCATGTCTACGACAGAGGAACTGTAACAGGTCAGGTGTATCGGGACGTCATTTTGCGCCAGTATTTCCGCCTTTTCAGGGGCGCAGTGGGTCCCCCCTTCCTCCTGATGAATGATAATGCACAGCCCCACCGAGCTGCCATCGTGGAGGAGTACCTTGAAACAGAAGATGTCAGGCGAATGTAGTGGCCTGCCTGTTCTCCAGACCTAAACCCCAACGATCAGGTCTGGGATGTTCTCGGTCGACGTATCGCTGCACGTCTGCAAACCCCTGCGACACTTCAGGAGCTCCGACAGGCACTGGTGCAAGAATGGGAGGCTATACCCCAGCAGCTGCTCGACCACCTGATCCAGAGTATTCCAACCCGTTGTGCGGCCTGTGTACGTGTGCATGGTGATCTTACACATGTTGATGTCGGGGTACATGCGCAGGAAACAGTGGCGTTTTGTAGCACATGTGTTTCGGGACGGTTTTCTCATCACCAATACCGTGGACTTGCAGATCTGTGTTCTGTGTGTTCCCTATGTGCCTATGCTATTAGCGCCAGTTTTGTGTAGTGCCACGTTGTGTGGCACCACATTCTGCAATTATCCATAATTTATGAGCGTGAGTGTATATTGGATCTAATGGCAACAAATAGACCTAACCTCTTTGAAGATGTCCACATCGAAACTGCTATTAGTGACCATGACGCGGTTGTGGCAACAATGATTAGCAAAGTATAAAGGACAACTAAAACAGTCAGAAAGATATATATCTTCGGTAAACTGGATACAAAATCAGTAGTTTCATAACTCAATGAGAAAACTGAAGCTTTCAGCACAGTGCAGGAGACTGTAGAGGAACTGTGGTTCAAGTTTAAAAAAATAGTTGATCATGCACTGGATAGGTATGTGCCCAGTCGAACAGTTCATAATGGGAGGAAATGCCTATAAAATACAGTCGCTGTAAAGAAACTTCTAAAGAAACAGGGATTACTGCATAATACGTGTGAAACAAAGCGTAGAGCTGTAGATAGATACTGAATGAAACGCATTTGGCTGTCAAGAGAGAAATGCATGAGGGCTTCAGTGACTATCGGGGCAGAACATTGTCAAGTGATCTTTCATAGAACCCAAAGAAATTCTGGTCGTATGTAAAGGCTGTTAGTGGCACCAGAGTTAGTCTTCAGTCCCTAGCAAAATTTAAAATGCTTAACGCTTGTCAAATGTTCCTTTAAAAAGAAAAACCCAGGAGAACTACCACAATTTAATCCTCGTACCACTGAAATAACGAATTAAATAAGTACCTGGTGGTTATAGTTAAACTTTCCCTATTTAACACGTTAAACACGTAAACTAATTACCGCATGAGTACCACACTTGGTAGCATTAATGTCAAGGATGTGGGGAAGAAAGATAGTGCAGAATCAGTTCAACTGAAACACTTCTAACGTACAACTACGGTATATCCTACCATTACATACCGGTGCCATTACTGCTACAAAATCGGCTGAATATGGCGCCCATCAGTGTCCAAAGGAGTCTGAAAGCGCAGGATTGCATTGTGCACAGGAGAACGAAGCATGTCCGTAGGTACACTGCTGGCCACCGTAAATGCAACACCCTGAAGGAAGCATCCGAATCGAGTGAAATTTACACCATGGGTTTGCAGCGATGAGATATGCAACTGATTAGAATTTCAGCGCAGACGCACATCACGCGCGCCTGTGGCGCCACCTCATAGCGCCATTTAAGGCTTGGCGATTTCGACGAGTGTACGATCGGCACGTGTGTTTACCTTGTGGTTGTTTCACAAGACGATCAGTTATGCCTCGTAGACAACAGCGAACATCGTTTGATCAAGTATCCGAGTTCGACAGAGGAAGGATAGTGGCTTACCGAGGTTCTGGATTATCATACAGAGAAATCGCTAGTCGTGTTGGACGAAACCAAACAACTGTAATGCGGATATGTGACCGTTGGATGCAGGAGGGTACGACGGACCGACGTGGTCGATCGCATTCACCTCGGTGCACCACTGCACGTGCTGATAGGCAAATTGTGCGCATGGCAGTGACGGATCGCTCAGTGACATCCCGAACCATAGCACAGCACATTGCGTCTGTAACGCATCATCCAGTGTCTGCGCGTACCATTCGACGCCATTTACAGCAGAGTGGTCTGTCCGCAAGACGTCCATTGCTTCGTCTACCATTGACGCAGAACCACAGACGTCTCCGTCGCCAATGGTGTGATGACAGACGGATGTGGACGGCAGAATGGAATGACGTTGTCTTTACTGACGAGGCACGCTTCTGTCTGCAGCACCACGATGGTCGGATTCGAGTGTGGAGACACCGTGGAGAGAGGATGCTGGACAGCTGCATTATGCACCGCCACACTGGTCTTGCACCGGGTATTATTGTATGGGGCGGTATTGGATATTACTCTCGCACGCCTCTAGTACGCATTGCCGGTACTTTAAATAGCCGGCGCTACGTATCCGAGGTGCTGGAGCCAGTTGTCCTTCCTTACCTTCAGGGCTCGGCCACAGCCATATTTCAACAGGATAATGTGCGACCACACGTGGCACGCATTGTCCAAAGGTTCTTCGTCAATAACCAGATTGAATTGCTTCCCTGGCCGGCTCGCTCTCCGCTCTTTCGCCGATAGAAAACATGTGGTCCATGGTTGCTCAACGAGTGACCCAGATTACATCCCCAGCTGCCACACCAGATGATCTTTGGCAACGTGTGGAAGCTGCTTGGGCTGCTGTACCCCAGAAACACATCCAACGTCTCTTTGACTCAATGCCGAGACGTGTGGCAGCGGTGATCTCCAACAATGGCGGCTACTCTGGCTACTGATTCTGGCAGGAACCACATGTCACAGACGTCTGTAAACGTAATCATTTGATACTTGGTCAACATGTTATCTACAAAATAAATTTTGTTGTGCTACCTCTTGTCTTTCTTGGTGTTGCATTTACGGTGGCCAGCAGTGTATGTTGGCTACCACTCTGGATATGCTGCGTTTCAGATCAGCACATGCGTGAACGTTCCCCTGGTAAACTCTGACCTTCAGGTAGCCCCGCAACCAGAAACTACAGGGA
Organism: Schistocerca nitens; assembly: GCF_023898315.1. Lineage (NCBI taxonomy): Eukaryota > Metazoa > Arthropoda > Insecta > Orthoptera > Acrididae > Schistocerca > Schistocerca nitens. Next base: position 125,013,150 of record NC_064623.1, read on the forward strand.
GTGAGATCAGGTGGTCGCACCGGCCAAGCATTTGGATCGTTTTCAAACGTCTTTCGGAAAAGCAGATGAACTTCACTAGCGATGTGCGGTGGGGCCCCATCTTGCATGAAAACTATTGAGTTCAATGCGCCTCTCTCCTGTAGGGCGGTTATGACACGCTGGTGAAGCATATCGCAGTAACGCTGGCCAGTCACACAGCGCGTCTCTGGTCCTTGAGCGCCAGCCTGTTCGAAAAAGAATGGGCCAATGATGAACGCAGCCGTGAAGCCACACCGTACAGAGGAACTTCATACACAGTGACTGGAGATGAAGATCCCCACAGTCAGGAATTCTGTGAGTTCACCGTCAGAGAAAAATGAGCTTCGTCTGCCCATAGGATGGTCCAAGGCCAACCCTCATCGACTTCAGTCCTTGTGAGAAAGTGGAGAGCGAAGTCAACACGTCGTTGTGCGTCCTGTGGTGCCAGCTGTTGTATGATATGGATCTTATACTGAGACCATTTGAGAATGGTTGGAAGCACCTTCCGTAGAGTGGACCACAGGATGTACAGCTATCGTGACACAGCATGCGCACTGCCTGATGATCGAGAACTGCGCGGAGCATTGTCTGCCATAGTAACAGCGATATCATCAACCAGCTGTGGTCCAACGGTCGTCGGGCTCTTCCCAGAGCGACACCCATTCTCCAGTTGATTCGAACTCCTTCATCATGCTCCCCTCAGCAGGTGGAAAAGGAAGAGCCTTCCGTAATCCTTTCAGCTGGCCATATTCTCGAAGTACAGGTGCAGCATTACTGTTGTTTTGATAACAGAGTTTCACCAGTAATGCCCTGCGCCTTTTGTCCAAGCGCATGTTGACACATCCACAAATGCACTGCTACTCGACAGGTCTGTGAGACTGTGAATCATGATGACTGATCACGACACTGGACGGTGGCACTGCGACGCATGGAAATCATGCACCCCATATTCTGGGCATTAATGCTACCAGGTTAGGCACTCGTACAGTAATAGGTTTCTGTGTTATAACGTGTTAAATAGGGACAGTTTAATTATAACAACCCGGTATTAGTGTCATGGGTGTTGATAAACAGCTGAAATTGTTAAAATTGAACAAAGCTCCAGGGCCCGATGGAATCTCTGTCAGATTCAATACGGAATTTTCGGCATGTTAACTCCTCTTTTAACTATAATATATCGTAGATCCCTTGAACAAAAAAACTGTGCCCAGTTCTTGCAAAAACGCAAAGGTCAAACGCATTTACAAGAACGAAATTAGAATTATATATTAATACCTAGCTGCTGACGGGCGTTGATATATATCAACGGGGACAGGTGAAAATGTGTGTCCCGACAGGGACTCGAACCCAGGATATCCTACTTGCAAGGCAGACGCTCTATCCATCTGAGCCACCGAGGGTGCAGAGGATAATGCGACTGCACAGACAATCTCGCGCACGCCCCACCCCGCGGGACCCACATTCTCACCTTATATGTCCACACACTACATTCGTAGTGTTTTACCAAGTACTGTAAGAGTTCGGGTAATACGTGTGCATCCGTATAGAAGACGAAGGTCATGGACGGTATTGCCAGAATTATATTCTTATATGGACATGGTGTCTGTTCTTTCGGACATGTCCGAAAGAATAGACACCATTGATGACCTGCATCCGTCTAGAACGCGGGGGGCGTGCGCGAGATAGTCCCTGCAGTCGCACTATCCTCTGTGCCCTCGGTGGCTCAGATGGATAGAGCGTCTGCCATGTAAGCAGGAGATCCCGGGTTCTAGTCCCGGTCGGGGCACACATTTTCACCTACCAGCAGCTGAAGGGCATGTCCGAAAGAACAGACACCACATCCATATCAGTATACGTATACGGTTACAAGCGCTGACTGGAAACTTCCTGACAGATTAAAACTGTGTGCGGAAAGCTGGGTGAAGTCTGGAAGGTAGGAGATTAGGTGCTGGTGGAAGTGAAGATGTGAAGGCAGTTCGTGACCCATGTTTGGGTAGGTCAGTCAGCTGAGCACTTGTCCGCTACAGGGTAAAAATTCATTCTGTCCTCTAGGCTGTAGCTAAGCCATGACTCCGCAATATCTTCTTCCCTGGGAGTGCTTGGTCCACAAGGTATGCATGACACTTTCTTTGGTTATAAATAAACACTTTTTGGATTTCTTACGTTATTATTACTTTTAAGGAGGGTAGGACGTCAAACGGGCCCACTTGGAGCTGGAGAGGCACCACTGAACGTTTTAATTTCTACTGTCTATATTTTTCCAAATAAATTCATATAACTTTGTCACCATGACCAGGAAGGATTCAGGATTCACATTCATAGCAGTGAAAGTTCAAAAACATAACAAAATAATTTTTTTATATGTGAAATTTCACCAAAAAAATGGCTCTGAGCTCTATAGGATTCAACTGCTGTGGTCATCAGTCCCCTAGAACTTAGAACTACTTAAACCTAACTAACCTAAGGACATCACACACATCCATGCCCGAGGCAGGATTCGAACCTGCGACCGTAGCAGTCGCACGGTTCCGGACTGCGCGCCTAGAACCGCGAGACCACCGCGGCCGGCGGAATTTCACCATTTTTTCACTTCCTATTGGCTGCATTTGTTGCTGTAGGTACACTTTTCTTCGTAAGTAAGTGTTTCTTCGATGAATTTTGCACAGCACAGGAACCATACTTACAGGTGTATGAAACTCTAGAACTTTTCCAAATCTGTTAAAAACTGTGGTAAAAATTAACTATAAAATTTTTGAGTTTTTTTCTAAACATGAAGTTTAAAATGTAACAGCTCATTCATTTTTTCATTGGTTAAATAGATTTTAGAGTTTCATGGTTTGTATGCTGTGCAAAATTCATCGAAGAAGCTCTCTTACTTATGAAGAAAAGTGTACCTATAGCAACAAATGCAGCCAATAGTAAGTGAAAAAAGATGAAATCTTACATGCAGAAGTTCCATTTTCAAGTACCTGTCGGGCATAATGTGTCTGCCATAGACAGCACAGGAAAGATACGCAGGTATACAATGACAATCAACAAAAGAAAGCAGTCTTATACAACGGGAGTTAGTTTAAATACAAGCAGAAAAATTGCACAAAAGCACTTGGTGAATGTACAATGGATATCTGCGGCAGGGGACCTGTTAGTGTCACAATATATTTAAAGTTCCACAAGCCAATGGTTCTGTACTAAGCCTGCCACAAACAAAGACCAGAATAGACGCTTCGAACTTAAAGTTCCGAGAGGACGTGGAAAAGCTGAAGTTCGGTGTAGCTGATGGCTAGAACGATACAAATATTACGAAGTACGATAGCTAGTCACAGAGTCCACGCCTCTTTCGTGTAGAGGCTGCTGGACGGAAAGCTTGACACGGACAGTGACGCCGTCTCAGCAGTGACTCCAGAGTGAGTTCCTAACTGATGGAATGTCTCCATCTACGTCTAAATGGATACTCTGCAAATCACATTTAAGTGCTTGGCGGAGGGTTCATCGAACCACCTTCACAATTCTCTATTATTCCAATCTCGTATAGCGCGCGAATGAACGAACACCTGTATCTTTCCGTACGAGCTCTGATTTCCCTTATTTTATCATGGTGATCATTTCTCCCTATGTAGGTCGGTGTCAACAAAATATTTTCGCATTCGCAGGAGAAAGCTGGTGATTGGAATTTCGTGAGAAGATCCCATCGCAACGAAAAACGCCTTTCTTTTAATGATGTCCAGCCCAAATCCTGTATCATTTCTGTGACACTCTCTCCCATACTTCGCGATAATACAAAACGTGCTGCCCTTCTTTGAACTTTTTCGATGTACTCTGTCAGTCCTATCTGGTAAGGATCCCACACCGCGCAGCAGTATTCTAAAAGAGGACGGACAAGCGTAGTGTAGGCAGTCTCCTTAGTAGAACCGTTACATTTTCTAAGTGTCCTGCCAATAAAATGCAGTCTTTGGTTAGCCTTACCCACAACATTTTCTGTGTGTTCCTTCCAGTTTAAGTTTTTCGCAATTGTAATACCCAGGTATTTAGTTGAATTTACGGCTTTTAGATTAAACTGATTTATCGTGTAACCGAAGTTTAACGAATTCCTGTTAGCACTCATGTGGATGACCTCACACTTTTCGTTATTTAGGGTCAACTGCCACTTTTCGCACCATTCAGAATCTTTTCTAAATCATTTTACCATTTGTTTTGATCTACTGATGACTTTAGTAGTCTATAAACGACAGCGTCATCTGGAAACAACCTAAGACGGCTGCTCAGATTGTCCCTCAAATCGTTTATATAGGTAAGGAACAGCAAAGGGCCTATAAAACTACCTTGAGGACCGCCAGAAATCACTTCCCCGTTTTACTCGATGACTTTCCGTCAATTACTACGAACTGTGACCTCTCTGTCAGGAAATCACAAATCCAGTCACATAACTGAGACGATATTCCACAAGCACGCAATTTGACTACAAGGTGCTTGTGTGGTACAGTGTCAAAAGCCTTCCGGAAATCCCTTTTGCTTTCGCAATCAAAAATGGTTCAAATGGCTCTGAGCACTATGGGACTTAACTGCTGTGGTTATCAGTCCCCTAGAACTTAGAACTACTTAAACCTAACTAACCTAAGGACATCACACACATCCATGCCCGATGCAGGATTCGAACCTGCGACCGTAGCGATCACGCGGTTCCAGACTGTAGCGCCTAGAAACGCACGGCCACTCCGGCCGGCCTTTCGCAATCGGCACCTGGCCCAGGAACATGGCGTGAACAGGCCCGTCGTGGTCCGAGTGCCAGCTTAAACACTGCCCGTACTCCAGGGTACTGCTGGTACTATTTTAGATCATGCGGCCCGCGGAAAAGTCCCCGGGACCATTGATCCCTGGTGGCGCTCGAGTGGGTACCTGTTGGCAGGGCGGACGGTAGATCTCTCGTCTTTCATCCTCAGAGGTGTCCGCTGCCCGCATAGCATGTTTGTGTTGCAGGTTGCTGGCTGAACAGGCGCAAGGCTCCTACACAGCAGAGAAGGTAGAAGGACATGCTCTGGGGGAAGTAGAGCTGTCAACCGCGGGTCGTGAGTCTTTTTAGGATATATCAGTCGGCAAAGCACTTACCCGCGAAACGCAGACGTCCCAGGTTCGCATTCCGTTCTGGTACATAGTTTTAATCTGCCAACAGTTTCAGGATAAGTCGATCCCTGTGAATATGGTTGTTATAATCCAGGTAGATGAGGGTGTACGCAGTAATCTCATCATGAAGAAAAGGGTAACATTTGGTCACTGAGATGTTAAACAACCTGGTTGCTCTTCATAATAATCTGAATGAGTGAGCCCACGTCATGGTACGAAAAGTGTCGCCGCAACATCACAGAGCCACCTCTGTAGGCTGAATTACATCCTCCACACACTGCATGCTAAACGCCTCATTGATCGGCCAGTGCGCTCAGTGTCTCGGAACATCTGATCAGAGGCGAAATCGCGACTCACCGCACTAGACTACACACCTACTCTCTGCATTATCCAGTTTCTGTACTGTTAGTCCATTGATGGTAGCGAAGAAGCTACATACACGTGAATAGGGCAACGTGAAGGCACGTGTCAGTGCAGCTATTACCAGTCCCGTGTCCCTCCTGCAAAGATGGTACAATATGCACTCTGCATATCTTGAACAGGGAAACGAAGCTGTAAAAACTACACTCCTGGAAATTGAAATAAGAACACCGTGAATTCATTGTCCCAGGAAGGGGAAACTTTATTGACACATTCCTGGGGTCAGATACATCACATGATCACACTGACAGAACCACAGGCACATAGACACAGGCAACAGAGCATGCACAATGTCGGCACTAGTACAGTGTATATCCACCTTTCGCAGCAATTCAGGCTGCTATTCTCCCATGGAGACGATCGTAGAGATGCTGGATGTAGTCCTGTGGAACGGCTTGCCATGCCATTTCCACCTGGCGCCTCAGTTGACCAGCGTTCGTGCTGGACGTGCAGACCGCGTGAGACGACGCTTCATCCAGTCAATGCGGGACAGATCCGGAGATCTTGCTGGCCAGGGTAGTTGACTTACACCTTCTAGAGCACGTTGGGTGGCACGGGGTACATGCGGACGTGCATTGTCCTGTTGGAACAGCAAGTTCCCTTGCCGGTCTAGGAATGGTAGAACGATGGGTTCGATGACGCTTTGGATGTACCGTGCACTATTCAGTGTCCCCTCGACGATCACCAGTGGTGTACGGCCAGTGTAGGAGATCGCTCCCCACACCATGATGCCGGGTGTTGGCCCTGTGTGCCTCGGTCGTATGCAGTCCTGATTGTGGCGCTCACCTGCACGGCGCCAAACACGCATACGACCATCATTGGCACCAAGGCAGAAGCGACTCTTATCGCTGAAGACGACACGTCTCCGTTCGTCCCTCCATTCACGCCTGTCGCGACACCACTGGAGGCGGGCTGCACGATGTTGGGGCGTGAGCGGAAGACGGCCTAACGGTGTGCGGGACCGTAGCCCAGCTTCATGGAGACGGTTGCGAATGGTCCTCGCCGATACCCCAGGAGCAACAGTGTCCCTAATTTGCTGGGAAGTGGCGGTGCGGTCCCCTACGGCACTGCGTAGGATCCTACGGTCTTGGCGTGCATCCGTGCGTCGCTGCGGTCCGGTCCCAGGTCGACGGGTACGTGCACCTTCCGCCGACCACTGGCGACAACATCGATGTACTGTGGAGACCTCACGCGCCACGTGTTGAGCAATTCGGCGGTACGTCCACCCGGCCTCCCGCATGCCCACTATACGCCCTCGCTCAAAGTCCGTCAACTGCACATACGGTTCACGTCCACGCTGTCGCGGCATGCTACCAGTGTTAAAGACTGCGATGGAGCTCCGTATGCCACGGCAAACTGGCTGACACTGACGGCGGCGGTGCACAAATGCTGCGCAGCTAGCGCCATTAGACGGCCAACACCGCGGGTCCTGGTGTGTCCGCTGTGCCGTGCGTGTGATCATTGCTTGTACAGCCCTCTCGCAGTGTCCGGAGCAAGTATGGTGGGTCTGACACACCGGTGTCAATGTGTTCTTTTTTCCATTTCCAGGAGTGTATTACACCCTTGGTTATCATGCAAGGTCGGGTGAGAGATAACGTATAGAGGGAGCTACAGAATGATGTTTCAAAAGTTTGGAAGATTGTAGAGGATGAAATTTTGAACGTTTTTAGGATTCCATAACTCAACCGCCAAAAACGGCATCCTTACAGGATCATTTTGTTGTTCGTGTATCTGTCTGACCGAGTGTTAAAAAAAAACCCTTTGCTCAGTAACTGATGGACGCATCAAGTTTCAATTTATATCATATCGTAATATCCTAATGTCTTCAGTCCCTACGTCAATGCAATCAAAGAAACGTCCATTTATGTCACACGTTTTCATACTCTTTCACTCATCGAAAACCTATAGCGCATTTCCCATTGATATACATTCATGAAATTTGGAAAGAAGTAAGGTTTAGCAGTACAACTAAAGAAAACCCGCAAAGTGTTAATTTGTAATTATATCACAAGAAAAGAAATTTTTAATCATTTCTTATCAGACTGTCTGCCTCCTGGGCCGTCTCTTGAGACCCCTTTTCCTCAGGAACGGGTATACGTATGAAGTTGCAATGAATGTCGCATATCAAGAAATATAGTACCATGGCGGTGTAATAAATGTAAACTTCTAAATCTACGCAGTCAACAGATCGCCCTTTTATGTCATCTATTTGACACTCACAAACGACTTATTAAAACCTATAGCGTATTTCCGTTGACCTATAATCATGAAATTTGGCACGAAGCAAGTTTTAACGGGGATAGGACTTCAAATGGCCTGACTTGGAGCAGGAGACGCACCACTGGACGATTTGATTTCCACTGTCTACACTTTTCCAAATAAACTCATAAAACTTTGTCAGCATGACCAGGAAGGATTCAGGATTCACATTCGTAGCAGTGGAAGTTCAAAAACATAACAAAATAATTTTTTTTCATGTGAAATGTCATCATTTTTTCCCTTCCTATTGGCTATATTTCTACATCTACTTCTACACATATATTCCGCTAGCCACGAAGCGGTGCGTGGCGGAGGGCACAGTTCACGCCAAAGTCATATTTCCCCCCCTCACTTCCACTCGCGGATCGCGCTAGGGTAAAACGACTGTCTGAATGCCTCAGTACGAGCTCTAATTTCCCTTATCTTTCAATGGTGATCATTGCGCGATTTGAAAGTTGGTGGTAATAATATATGCTCTGCATCCTCGGCTAAGATCAGTTTTCGGAATTTAGTGAGCTGCCCCTTCCGTTTCGCGCGCCGTCTACCTGCAAGTGTGTCCCACTTCAGACTTTCTATGAGATTTGTAACGTTCTCGCGATGACTAAATGTACCAGTCACGAATCTTGCTGCTCTTCTTTGGACCTTCTCAGTCTCTTGAATCAGACCCAAATGGTAAGGGTCCCATACAGACGAACAATACTCAGGACGAACTAACGTACTGTAAGTAATTTCCTTTGTTGAAGAACTGCATCGCTTCAGGATTCTACCAATAAACAGCAATGTAGAGTTTGTTGTTGTTGGTACACTTTTCTTCATAAGTAAGAGTGTTTCTTCGATGAATTTTGCACAGCATACAAACCATACTTACAGGTGTATGAACCTCTAGAATTGTCCAAATCTGTTCAAAACTGTGGTAAAAATTAAACATGAAGTTTAAAATGTAACAGCTCATTCCTTTTTTTCATAAATTAAATAGATTCTAGAGTTTCATGGTTTGTACGCTGTGCAAAATTCATCGAAGAAACTCTCTTACTTATGAAGTAAAGTGTACCTATAGCAACAAATGTAACCAATAGTAAGTGAAAAAATGATGAAATTTGACATGAAAAAAAATTATTTTGTTATGTTTTTGAACTTCCACTGCTACGAGTGTGAATCCTGAATCCTTCCTGGTCATGCTGACAAAGTTTCATGAATTTATTTGTAAAAGTATAGACAATGCAAATTAAAATGTCCCGTGGTGCCTCTCCTGCTCCAAGTGGGCCCGTTTGACATCCTACCCTCCTTAAAAGTAATAATAAAGTAAGAAATCCAAAAAGTGTTAATTTATAATTATATCATACGATTTTTTTTCTGATTTGTTGTCCGACTGTTTGCCTGTCCGTCTGTTAGACGTCTTTTCCTCAGGGATCAGTAGACACATCAATTTGAAATCCTTGTCACGTACCAACGTTCATGGTCTGTTGGTGCTGAAAAAGTGTTAAGCTTCTAAGTCAATGCAGTCAAAAGATACGACCATTTATGTCACATATTTTGATACTCGCAAATTCACTCCTTAAAACGTATAGTGTACTTTCCGTTAATCTACAATCACGAAATCTGGAAAGAAGCAAAGTTTCACGTTACAAGTAAAGGGAAAAAATCAACAAATTGGTTATTTGTAATTATATCACACGTAAAAAACATTTCTTTTGTCATTTGTCATCGGGCTTAAACTTAGAACATTCTCGAAAGTCATGAAATCCCCGGGACTGTTATCTTGCCAGTATCAGTCTCGATGAGAGGCAAGAATCGTCAAGTTTCGTGATTTCCGTGATGGATGAACTGTCTCCACACATAATTAAGTTTGTACGGAACAATCGGGGCGCAAGTTGTACTCGAACCTGGCCAATTTTTTTTATTTTATACGGAACTTATAGCCGGGAATGTGAAATAAAATTTCTACAACATTATACACATTCTATGCATTCGGTAGGCTGAATGAAGTATCAGAATACTGTAGTTTGGAAAATGTTTATTGAGAGTAGAGTACAATCAAATACAGTACACTGTACCTGTGGTTTCATTACTGTAACATTATTGCTCACCATCAACTTCGTTACGTAATGTACTACGACGAACTATGTTTTGTCTCTTTCTCTGTAGGATTCCGCTCTCCCCTCTGATAATATTAAGCGCTGTAAATAAGCTCAGATGATGTCCCTACTGGTTTTGAGTACACAGGAGACTTTACATAGCCCCAGAGGAAAAAGTTAAGAGAGATGAGGTCACAGGAGCGCACCCCTTCCAGTTCTCCTCAGCCTGAAGTTGTCTCTGAGGTCTGCTCTGGCCTGAGGGTCAAAGTGCGCTCCAGCGCCATTGTTCTGAAGCCACAAACTAGAACGCCGTTGGAAGGGAATGTCTTCCAAAAGTTCAGGCAAGGCATGTCCTGAAAGTTCAAATACGAGGGGCTTTCAATAAGTAACGTAGTTTTTTCATAAAACAGGATGATTGTATTCAGGATTACAGTATATTATCCCCACTCTTTTGGCTACAAAACCCTGTATTTGAACAAAATTTCCATTCTGTGCGAGGGCCTTAGGTCACCTAACCTGGACCCCCTGTAGGCCCACTTGGTACCACTCTACTGGTCGTCGTCAGAGCCAACGTCTCCCCATCATTATTCACTCATTGGGTCAAACAGGTGGAAGTGGGAAGGTGCGAGATCCGGACTATTGGCTAGATGAGCAAGAACAGTCCAAGGAAGTTTTGTGAGCTCCTCTCGGGTGCGAAGACTTGTATGAGGCCTTGCGTTGTCATGGAGAAGGAGAAATTCGTTTGTATTCTTGTGGCGCCGAACTCGTCGAAATCGTTTCTTCAATATTTCAAAGTTGATCGTTTCATCATGGGGAGGACATCAAACAGAATAACTCCTTCAGAGTCCCAGAAGCCCTCTGTCATGACTTTACCGGCTGATGTTGCAGTTTTGAGCTTTTTCTTTGGAAGAGGGGTCGTGTGGCACCTCTCCATGGATAGCTGTTTTGTTTCCGCTTCGAAGTAGTGAACGAATTTTTCATCGTCTGTGACGATGTTCGTCAAAACATTGGCACAATCAGCCTCGTAACGCGCAAGCAGCTCCGCACCGATGGCCCTTCGTTGCTTCTCATGGTCTGCGGTTAGGTGGCGAGGTACCTAGCGGACACACTTTTGGCTACAAAACCCTATATTTGAACAAAATTTCCGTTCTGTGCGAGGGCCTAAGGTCACCTAACCTGGAAGCCCTGTAGTACCCCAAATGGTGGATGAGTGTGTCGAAACTATCAACAGAGACGTTCAGTTGAGGAGCGGGGGATTTGGATTTGACCTGTCAACCACCTCTAATGAGAGTGTCCGCACGTTCCTACATAGCAGGAGTCGCAGCTGTGTCCGACCGGTCGACACAAGGGAGATTTAGGTGCGATCCTGACAGACGCCTCGCCCACCGACTCTCCGTGCTTTTACTCACTGTCACATCTAGGTAGACATTTTGCAAACGCCTATGAATATCTGCTTTTCCGCCAAAAAAAACTCACTGATAGCCCTCTGCCTAGAAATAACCTACGTTACATGCGCCATTCTCAAGGCTATTTATAGTACCACCGCCTATCGGAAGCTATACGGGCTGAAGCGGGAATATTCCACTATACCCCACAACAGATTCCGCAATTTTTCTATCAAAATTGGTCAAGAAGAAATGTGTTGCTTTCCTGAAAGCCCTTTGCACTATGCGCCGTTCAAACTATCTAGTAAGATGTGTCACCCATTACGGTGATCTCCTGAAGTTCCAGCCCATATGTTCACTCAGAATATCACCTTGAAACTTCTCATACAGCTGTAGAAAGTTTATTCACAATTCCGATTATAGGTTCCTTGTATCAAAATATTCGACGTTTCATCCTCCAGAATCTCTCAAATCATTAAGACGTCGTTCTGTATCTCCCAGTGTATATTGGTTACCGAAGAATGCGTATGAGAGTCGAAGAAATGAGATGGGAGTGAAACATGGCTGTAGCTTAACCCCAATGTTATTCAACCTGTATACTGAGCGAGTAGTAAAGGAAAACAGGGTAAAACGTAGAAAGGGATTTGAATTACAGAGATCAGAAACAAAAACTTCGCTGTTTGTCGGTGATTTTGTAATTCTGTCTGACATAGCTAAGGATTTGGAAGAGTAGTTGAACCGAGTAGATAATGTCTTGAAAAGAGGTTATAAGTGGAATGTCAACAAAATTAAAACAAAGGTAATAGAATGTAGGGGAATTAAATCAGGTTATGCTGACAGAATTAGATTAAAAACGAGACACAGAAAGTAGTCGATGGGATTTGCTATCTGGCAAGCAGAATAAATGACGACAATCGAAGGAGAGAGGATATACAACGCAGACTCACATTAGAAACAATGCGTTTCTGAAAAACATAAATCTGTTAACATTTAATATACATTTAAGTGTTAGTAAATCTTTTTTGAAGTTTTTTTTTTTTTTTTTTTTTTTTTTGTACGGAGTGTAGCCTTGTACGACAGTGATACGCAGACGATAAGCAATTCTGACAACAGGAGAATAAGGTGCTTTTGATATGTGATGCTATAGTAAAATGCCTAACATTGGATGAGGAAATCGAATAAAAAAAGAGGAGACAAAGAATCGAATTGGGGGAAAATAATTTTATCGCAATATGTCAGCTAATGCACGTAATCGAGTACACTATTGCGTTGTTTTTGTGGCACACATGCACAGAAATACGATGTATACCAGTCCACATGCACCAGCGATGTACTCGTAATACAATGTGAAATGAAGATGAAATCGCAAGGTAAGTACTTGAAAATGACCCACGGTTGAAACTGACCGACTGCGCGTGGAGTAAAACGGATACAGCCTAGTTGGACGATTCTTACATTCTAAAACACATTGAGGCTGTGTACCCCACAAAAATAAAATTTTATGACAATACTTCACGAAAGGAAGTCATAGTCGATAGGACGCATTCTGAAGCATCAAGAACCGCGAATTTGGTAATGGACGGAAATATGGAGGGTAAACATGTAAAGCTGCATCACCGTTCTACAGCTAGGCTACATATATACTCCGCTAGCGACCAAGCAGAGTGAGGCGGAGGGCACTATTCGCGCCAAAGTCATATTCCCCCCCCCCCCTCTGTTTCACTCGCGGATCGCGCGAGGGAAAAAGGAAAAAGGACTGTATGAACGCCTCAGTATGAGCGCTAATTTTCCTTATTTTTGAACTGTGATCATTGGGCGGTTTGAAATTTAGTGGTAATATTATAAGCTCTAAATCCTCGGCGAAGATCGGATTTTGGATTTTAGTGAGTAGGTCGTTCCGTTTAGCACGTCTCTATCTGAAAGTGTGTCCCACTTCAAACTTTCTATGAGATTTGTAGCGTTGTCGCGATGGCTGGATGTACCAGTCACGAATCTTGCCGCTCTTCTTTGGACCTTCTCAATCTCTTGAATGAGATCCAACTGGTAATGGTCCCATACAGACGAACAATACTCTAAGACTGGACGAACTAACGTATTGTAAGCAATTTGCTTTGTTGGAGGACTGCATCGCTTCAGGATTCTACCAATAAACCGCAATCTAGAGTTCGCCTTACCCGTTACTTGTGTAATCTGATCGTTACATTTGAGATCACTTCGAATAGTCACACCCAGATATTTGACGGATATTACCGCTTCCAAAGACTAGGCGTTTATTTTTTACTCGTACATTAATGGGGATTTTCGCTTTGTTATACGCAGTAGGTTACACTTACTAATATTGAGAGATAACTGCCAGTCATTACACCACGCATTTATTTTCTGCAAATCCTCATTGATTTGTTCACAACTTTCGTGTGATACTACTTTCCTGTATACTACAGCATCATCGGCAAACAGTCTAATGCCGCTGTCAATACCATCAATCCAATCCGTTTATGTAAATCGTAAAAGGCAGCGGACCTATTACGCTGCCCTGGGGCACACCTGAAGTTACGCTTGTTTCTGTTGAAGTCACCCCGTTCAGGACGACATACTGCTCCCTGTCTGTTAGAAAACTTTCTATCAAACCGCATATGTCATCGGATAGACCGTAAGCGAGCACATTTTGGAGCAAGCGACAGTGCGGAACTGGGTCGAACGCCTCTCGAAAGTCGAGGAATATGACATCAACGTGGGAGCCGGTATCTAAAGCCTGTTGTATATCATGCACAAAGATGGCCATCTGTGTCTCACATGACCGCTGTTTCCTAAAACCGTGCTGGTTTCTGCAGTTGAGCCGGCCGCAGTGGTCTCGCGATTCTAGGCGCGCAGTCCGGAACCGCGTGACTGCTACGGTCGCAGGTTCGAATCCTGCCTCGGGCATGGATGTGTGTGATGTCCTTAGGTTAGTTAGGTTTAAGTAGTTCTAAGTTCTAGGGGACTGATGACCACAGCTGTTAAGTCTCATAGTGCTCAGAGCCATTTGAACCATTTTTTTATGCAGTTGAGCTTCTCAGAGTCTAGAAAGATCATTATGTCTGAACACAAAATTCTACAACAAATCGATGTCAGTGAAATTGGCCGGCAATTACGTGCATCCGATTTTGTGCACTTTTTGTAGATTGCTATGACCTGGGCCTTCGAACTAAAGACAACAACAACAAGCAACAGGAGCCTTAGCGGCAGACTTCGATAATTTCTGTGTTTCTTGGAAATACAAACATGCAGAAATGTCTACATGATAACTACCTCGCCATTTGCTTTTGGACACTATAGTAATGTCAGCTCTTGAAGCCATTTTTAGGTGATGCATTGTTACACTGTAGTAATTACACAATTTTGTTGTAGAATCTTAGAACATATTCTGCGTTCAAATGTAATGAGGTATCTCGAACAAAATGATAACGTACATGCTACTAGCGGGAGTTACGAAAACATCGGTCAATCTGTCTTGTGAAGCCAAACTTCAGCATATCCCACACGAAATTCTGAAACTCTTCAGTTAGCTGGGGTGGCCCAGCGGTTCTACGCGCTGCAGTCCGGAACCGCACGACTGCTACGGTTGCAGATCCGAATCCTGCCTCGGCGATGGATGTGTAGTGTCCTTAAGTTAGTTAGGTTTAAGTAGTTCTAAGTTCTAGGGGACTGATGACCTCAGATGTTAAGTTCCATAGTGCTTAGAGCCATTTGAACCATTTTCTGAAACTCATCCATCAAGGAATTCAGGTAAATACAATATTTCTCGATTTTCGAAAAGCATTTGACTGGGTACCACACGAACTATTATTAACCAAAATACAATGAGAGAGGTCAACACAAAAATGTTGTGACTTATATTAAAAAATTAAAAACCCGCCTCGATTGCGAAAAAAGCACCTAATGTTGAGTGTTAACCCAGGTTTCGGCGTAGATAACTACACCTTCTTCAGAACAAGTGCCTAAGAAGACCTTTGTCAATGATTAAAAGAACACCATGTTCATTGACAAAGGTCTTCTTAGGCACTTGTGGGTTTTACTGTTGTTCTGAAGAAGGTGTAGTTATCTACGCCGAAACCTGGGTTAACACTTAACGCCAGGTGCTTTTTTCACAATCGAGGCGGATTTTTAGTTTTTAATATATTAACCAACGATTGCTGACGCGCTGCGATGTTGAAGGTTCTTAAATGTTGTAACTTGTTTGAGGATTTGTTGGTACGAAGGGCGCAGCATGTTATCCCGGATGAAGAATGCCCGCATCTCGTGGTCGTGCGGTAGCGTTCTCGCTTCCCACGCCCGGGTTCCCGGGTTCGATTCCCGGCGGGGTCAGGGATTTTCTCTGCCTCGTGATGGCTGGGTGTTGTGTGCTGTCCTTAGGTTAGTTAGGTTTAAGTAGTTCTAAGTTCTAGGGGACTTATGACCACAGCAGTTGAGTCCCATAGTGCTCAGAGCCATTTTGAACCGGATGAAGAATCTTCGATAAAAGTACAAGAACGAGGGGTTGATGTAAAGTAATGCCTCTGAATTGTTTGTAGGGAAACTCGTTTTTTAAGAAAAATAGACTTTATTAACAGTCGAAATCTTCATTCTTCGTGACTACATATTTATTGTTTATTGTCTCACAGGAAGCGTGCAAGGGATAAGCCCCTGCAGTCACGCTATTCATTTGTGTCCTCGGTGACTCAGATGGATAGAGCGTCTGCCATGTAAGCAGGAGATCCCGGGTTCGGGTCCCGGTCGGTGCACACATTTTCAGCTGTCCACATCGAGGTATATCAACAATACCTGTCGGCGGCTGAGGTTTTCAGTTTGTCATCATTTATTCCAGGGGAAAGCTGTACGGTCATCAACAGTAACTTCTTTCGAGAACAAGTTACTGCCTTCGTATATATAGTATCTTAGAATGTTGCTCAAGTGCGTGGGACCCAGAACTAATACAGGATATTAACCGCATACAAAGGAGGACAGCACGGATGATCACAACTTCGTTTGGATCACGGAAGGTAGAAAAGCGTTAAGGAAATTTTGAAAAACCTAAATTGTCACGCGCTTGAAAATAGACGCCAATTAATCTGAGAAAACCTATTTAAAATTTCAAGAACTAATATTGAGCGTGGACGCCAGAGATATTCTCTAGCTTCCTTCGTATCGCTCGCGTGAGGATCTTGAAGACAATGTTAAATGAATTGCAGTACGCACAGAGGTATTTAATTATTTGTTCTTCAATCGAACGTGACTGGAACGTGAAGAAAGCTATTTCAAGTACATCTGCCACGCACATTACAGTGGCTTGTATAATATGTATGTACGAGGATCGTTCAATGTGCCCCACATTTTTTTAAAAAAAGCCGTTAATATACATAGACAAAAGTCCTTGTGAGTGCTTCACATTTGTTGCTTGTTCTGCGCGCCGGTGAAGTTTCGAACCGTTCTGGCAGATGGCAGACCCGTAGTACGGCGTCAAAATGGCGTCTACATAGGACTCACGTTACAAACACCGTGCTGTTATTGACTTCATGTATGCAGATAAATAAACCGTCGTGAACATCCATAAACGTTTGTGCGCAGTGCATGACAATGCTGCAGTTGACAGGAGTACAGTTGGGTGACGGATAAAGAGAGTTACAGCCTCAGGAAATGCAGAGGTAGAGCTCCGTTGTCAGCCACGCTCGGGGCGTCCTGTCGCAGCCACTGCTCCAGACGTGCTGAATCGTGCGGATTCCATTCTTCGTGCCGACCTGCGCATCACAACTCGACAATTGGCTCTACAGTTGAAACATCCTGGCAGATTGTGTGCCCGACCGAGACTCGAACTCGGGACCTTTGCCTTTCGCGGGCAAGTGCTCTACTAACTGAGCTACCGAAGCACGACTCACGCCCGGTACTCACAGCTTTACTTCTGCCAGTACCTCGTCTCCTACCTTTGCCCGCGAAAGGCAAAGGTCCCGAGTTCGAGTCTCGGTCGGGCACACAGTTTTAATCTGCCAGGAAGTTTCATATCAGCGCACACTCCGCTGCAGAGTGAAAATCTCATTCTGGCTCTACAGTTGTCGATCAGCACTGGAAATGCATCTGCAATGATCGAGACTCCCGGATATTCAAAGAAGTGCCCACGATGGGTTCTACGAATGCTCACAGCGGACGAAAAGATTCAAAGAAAAGCCATTTCATCTGAATTGTTGGAGCGTTTTGATGCCGATGGAGAGGCCTTCCTATCACGGATCGTTACGGGGGACGAATGCTGGGTGCACAACTTTGCGCCGAAAACAAAAGGGCAGTCCATGGAGTGGCATCATCCTCATTCACCACAAAAGAAGAAATTCAAAACAACGTTGTCTGCCGGAAAAGTCATGGTGACAGTCTTTTGGGATTTTGATGGCGTCATTCTCGTGGATGTGATGCCAAGAGGTTCAACCATCAGTTCAGAGACATACGTGAAGACTCTGAATAAACTCAAGAATTGTTTCCGACGTGTTCGATGGGACAAGTATCCAGCAGGAATCTTGCTCCAACACGATAATGCACGCCCATACAAAAGCCTGAGAATCCGGGAACAAATCACCAAATTGCGTTGGATATCATTGCCTAATCCATCCTACAGTCCAGACCTGGCACCTTCGGACTTCCATCTCATTGAGCCGCTTAAAGATTGTCTACGGGACCACACTTTGAAGATGGCGAGAATGTCAGTCAGTCACGCAGTGAAAACATGGCTGCGCCTACAGAACAAGAGCTTTTACCAGCAGGGAATACATGCTCTTTCACAACATTGGCATATAGCCATAGAACGTGATGGAGACTACGTAAAAAAATAGGACATAGACAAGATATGTTGATGTATCTTGTCACCAGATTGAGACTCTTAACAATAAATATGTTCTGAAAAAAAAATGGGGCATTACTTATTGAACGACCCTCGTAGATGGGTGTGACACAAACTCATGGCACTGTGAAAGATTCATACTGGAGGGGGCTGTCTAGTTTGTTTCGCGAATCGGTTGTAGGTCTGAAGTGGAGGGACTGGAGGTCGCTGGAGGCAGGGCAAGAGCCCTCCAGGGAAGGAATTAGAAGGAACCGCAGAGCACACAATGGCGGAAGGCTGTCGCCGTCCGCCGAACAAAGGACTGCCGTAGCAACCGGTGGTCCTCCTCCCCCCCGCCCCCCATCCTCACGAGCACCACTCTCGACCTGCCGGTGTTGATTTCTGACTTAATTGCCAGAGTGTCTCTCACAGGCAATCAGCAGTAGTACCATCGCAGACGCTCTACAGGGAGGTAAACTACACTCCTGGAAATGGAAAAAAGAACACATTGACACCGGTGTGTCAGACCCACCATACTTGCTCCGGACACTGCGAGAGGGCTGTACAAGCAATGATCACACGCACGGCACAGCGGACACACCAGGAACCGCGGTGTTGGCCGTCGAATGGCGCTAGCTGCGCAGCATTTGTGCACCGCCGCCGTCAGTGTCAGCCAGTTTGCCGTGGCATACGGAGCTCCATCGCAGTCTTTAACACTGGTAGCATGCCGCGACAGCGTGGACGTGAACCGTATGTGCAGTTGACGGACTTTGAGCGAGGGCGTATAGTGGGCATGCGGGAGGCCGGGTGGACGTACCGCCGAATTGCTCAACACGTGGGGCGTGAGGTCTCCACAGTACATCGATGTTGTCGCCAGTGGTCGGCGGAAGGTGCACGTGCCCGTCGACCTGGGACCGGACCGCAGCGACGCACGGATGCACGCCAAGACCGTAGGATCCTACGTAGTGCCGTAGGGGACCGCACCGCCACTTCCCAGCAAATTAGGGACTGTTGCTCCTGGGGTATCGGCGAGGACCATTCGCAACCGTCTCCATGAAGCTGGGCTACGGTCCCGCACACCGTTAGGCCGTCTTCCGCTCACGCCCCAACATCGTACAGCCCGCCTCCAGTGGTGTCGCGACAGGCGTGAATGGAGGGACAAGTGGAGACGTGTCGTCTTCAGCGATGAGAGTCGCTTCTGCCTTGGTGCCAATGATGGTCGTATGCGTGTTTGGCGCCGTGCAGGTGAGCCCCACAATCAGGACTGCATACGACCGAGGCACACAGGGCCAACACCCGGCATCATGGTGTGGGGAGCGATCTCCTACACTGGCCGTACACCACTGGTGATCGTCGAGTGGACACTGAATAGTGCACGGTACATCCAAACCGTCATCGAACCCATCGTTCTACCATTCCTAGACCGGCAAGGGAACTTGCTGTTCCAACAGGACAATGCACGTCCGCATGTATCCCGTGCCACCCAACGTGCTCTAGAAGGTGTAAGTCAACTACCCTGGCCAGCAAGATCTCCGGATCTGTCCCCCATTGAGCATGTTTGGGACTGGATGAAGCGTCGTCTCACGCAGTCTGCACGTCCAGCACGAACGCTGGTCCAACTGAGGCGCCAGGTGGAAATGGCATGGCAAGCCGTTCCACAGGACTACATCCAGCATCTCTACGATCGTCTCCATGGGAGAATAGCAGCCTGCATTGCTGCGAAAGGTGGATATACACTGTACTAGTGCCGACATTGTGCATGCTCTGTTGCCTGTGTCTATGTGCCTGTGGTTCTGTCAGTGTGATCATGTGATGTATCTGACCACAGGAATGTGTCAATAAAGTTTCCCCTTCCTGGGACAATGAATTCACGGTGTTCTTATTTCAATTTCAAGGAGTGTATCTCATCAGAAGTATCTGGACACTTATCAGTGGATATTAATATGAGATGTATCCACTCTTTGCCTTTATAGCGGCCTGAACTTTGGTGGGGATATTTTCAATGAGGTGTATGACTCTCTGTGGGGGAATAGTAGCCCAATCTTTCTCAAGAACTGAAACCAAATATAATTAAACCTTCCTTGAGACATTTGAGTCTCATCGTTATCTATGATGGAAGAGGAAGAAATGAATTAAAATTTGTTGTATGGGCAGGACTTGAACCCAGGTCTTCTTGGTTAGTAGGCAGGAATGCCATCCACTGTAACAATGACTATGCTTGGAGCCAATGAGCTCTTGTACCGTTACGGCTTCTCTGCTAACCACGCAATACGCGCCACCTACTTTGATGCTGGCGGGGCCATCTAAAGTGGTAAACACCAAATAATGTAGTGCAGTCTCGATACTTTTGATTGCAGTCTTTACAAGGTCCATGAGATAAGGATACTGACCGCCCAGGAGACTTACTGCTAATATCCTGTAACATCACATCTAGCCTCGATAGTGGCCTCATTTCCACGAGAAACAGTGTCCACAAGTCCCTTCCGGTATTGTTAACAACCGTTAAACAGATAAGATCAAATAAAATATTTCCTTATTTAAGACAACCAGTTTCAACAGACTATACTGTCAAAAAATGGTTCAAATGGCTCTGAGCACTATGGGACTTAACTTCTGAGGTCATCAGTCCCCTAGAACTTAGAACTACTTAAACCTAACTAACCTAATGACATCACACACATCCATCCCCGAGGCAGGATTCGAACCTGCGACCGTAGCGGTCGCGCAGTTCCAGACTGTAGCGCCTAGAACCGCTCAGAGACTATACTGTCACCTACCCTCACAGCTTAAAATCTTATGTTGCAAAACATGTTAATTTTACACTTGCCCCATGCACAAGATGTCAGATAGATAAAAATAGCAGGTTATAAAAGGTCTGTCATCGCTAAAATTTTTAAAAGATTAAGCACCTTATGTAACAGGCTATGTCCATATACATATTGTTTACAGATGCTTGTTGCATCATACTATCATGGTACACAATAGCACGGCTCTTTACATATGCTGGACATATTCTTCCGGTTTGTAAACCACTTAGTGATGGCGAGACCATGCAGAGTTAGCATATTTCATGGGCGTTGACTTCTGCGTGTCACCTCGTGTTCTAGATAGTGCTAGACATTACCTGCCTGATTAAGTTCAGATGACTTGCCGGGTTAGTCGAGGTGTGGTACCCTGTGTGAGTTTCCGTCAAACTTGGACCATATGGGTGCAAACCTTGTGAGCACTGATGTTATTTTTGAAGATGGGAATGTCTGCAGCATGCTCATCACTCAGACATAGAAGAATGGGCAACACCTGGTCACTGCGAACTTTGAAATACACTTCCTGGTTCATTTTCATAGTGAGATGAATAAGTGGACACAAATCACGGTACAGAAAACTCTTTCAGAACATCGCAGAGCCAACTCGAGCGAACTACACCATCCACTCACCGAGGTTTAAAGCTCCACGGACCATGAGGCCACGTGATGCCTCGCATCATTTGAGAACAAGCTAGAACGGAAAACTGCGTACCACACTCCATACATCCAATCAGATATTTTCCAGTGTCTGTGTTGTCTGACCCACTGAAGACATGCCACTGTGTGTGACGCTGAGCGATATACATGTCTGCTAATGTCTACTGCATACAGTTCCCTTCGCAATGTTCTCTCGGAAACTGGTTCAGATGCACCTGTATTCCCTGGCTCCGGCAATTTCTACTGGGTTCAGTTGTGATCAACAAGGCGCGTGTCATATATCTTGTCCCTATCGGTTAGGTTCTTCTTACAGCTATCATTCTTACGCGATGATAGATGGCTGCGACTGATACACCATTCCTTGTACATTCGTTGGACAGTACGCACTGATTCAGAAACCAGGCAACTTCATTCACGGTGTGGTCTTGGACACCTTTAAAAATGACAGCTCCAACTCTGTCGCGTCTCCACTTCAAATGGTTGAAATGGCTCTGAGCACTATGGGACTTAACATCTGAGGTCATCACTCCGCTAGACTTAGAACTACTTAAACCTAACTAACCTAAGGAATCACATACATCCATGCCCGAGGCAGGATTCGAACCTGCGAGCGTAGCAGGCGCACGGTTCCAGACTGAAGCGCCTAGAACCGCTTGGCCATACCGGCCGGTCCTATTACGCACAGGGTCCACCATGGACCTTCATAACTTATTTCATGCGTGATGGCTTCGACCCCGTATAAGGTGCGAGTGGCGCCCTGTGGTATAGCCGTCCATGGTGCATTAACCTGGTTACAAAGTTCATCTGTGGTTGTTGACACTGGGTCAAAGCGCTGCAGCCGTCGTTTCACCATATCCCACACATTTTCGATTGGGATACAAGTCTGGTGATCTTATGAGCCAGAAGAAAACGCTGACATCCTCTGACACAAAGAAGGCACGTATTCGTGCAGCAACATGTGGTCGTGCATTGTCTTGCTGAAAATGGCTACAGGTCGCAGGATCTCATTAACTAATATGAAGATGTATCTCTTCTTCCCGTCATGTCCAAAAGAGCGGATATCATCTTCATATAGTTAAGGCTAACTGGCTATTGACCTTCTTCTTCTGTGCTGGATGCACACGCATTGCCCGAACTCTAACGGGACTCGGTAAGATTGTCTGCCGCGAGCAACGAGTGTAATGGGTAGCGGCAGTACGAATGTAGTGTGTGGACATTAAGTTTGGAATGTGAGTCTCACGGAGAGCGTGCAAGGGATAAATCCCTGCAGTCGCACTATCCTCTGTGCCCAACTGTGGCTCAGATGGATAGAGCGTCTGCCATGTAAGCAGGAGATCCCGGGTTCGAGTCCCGGTCGGGGCACACATTTTCAATTGTCCCCGTTGATATACATCAACGCCTGTCAACAGCTTATTGTCTTGATTTAATTATCATTTCACTCATTAACGTAGGTCATACTGGTCACAACGCACTGGACATGCACCAATTGTGATTTCTGATTTACCAAATAACACCCCACACCGTCAGGCCTTGAGTTGGCGCTGTATGTCCCGCGTGAATGCATTCACTGTAAAGCTGCTCCCTGTCTGCGGCGAACCAAAATGCAGTCATGATTTTCAAACGAACAGAACCTGGATTTGTTCGAAAACATTGTCTGATACCATTGCCGTCAATACACCGCTGGGGTTATAGCATGTTTCAACATACTCGTCAAAGGTAGGCGGAGAAGAGGAGGTGCACGTAACCCATAACGTAATAAACGGCGACAAACTGTGAGCCCTGATTGCGCACGAAGTGTCACACTGTTCTGCTAGAGCCGGGAAGGACGCAGATCTCTCCTACAATGCCCTTCGGATGAGGTGTCGATCTTTCCGGGGCATGGTGTTGTTGGTGCGACATGATCCATCTTGTCATGTTCTATGGCCTTCCGTGCACCATTCTGTACACACCTGTTGTACTGCCGAAAAACTTCGCCCCACACGAGCATCAATTTCCTTGATGGATGCATCACATTCTTTCATGCCAATAACGCGCCCTCTTTCAAACTCACTCATGATGCTACAGTTCTTCCATATGTCTGCATCCTGTGCATCGGCTCAAGTACACAGGTCCATTATCTTCGGTTTCTAGTGACAACGAGAGGTGCAGGCACGTTCTACCGGTAGATGGTGTTGCGCTGCGGTATCGTTGTTGACCTTGAACCTGCGGGCCGACATGGTTCAAAAGCTAATCATTTTTACAGGGCATACTAATATACATGTCCTTTGAATATGAACATCCTACCTGTAGTTGTTCAAGGTGCTCTGTTTTTTCTTAACGTGAGCGTATCTGATGCATGACGAGAAAGCGTTACTCCAAAAAAAATCTCGACAATTTCGTGAGTGCTTTACACAAAATTTTTTGTACGATACGCTTAAAACTGAATGCGAAAAAGAAAATGCTGTTCTGCGAAAATGTGGTGGTTTCGTTTTCATTCCCGCAGTTAGTTTCAGCTAGGAGGGCCTGTAAATCATTAGACAAATTATCGAGTCTCATAACACACAAATTAAACTGTTTTAACTCCTCCCCAACAGGGAGTGAAGGACCAACGGTACCGACCGGCCGCCGTGTCATCCTCAGACCAGAGGCGTCGCTGGATGCGAAAAAGAAAATGCTGTTCTGCGAAAATGTGGTGGTTTCGTTTTCATTCCCGCAGTTAGTTTCAACTAGGAGGGCCGGTAAATCATTAGACAAATTATCGAGTCTCATAACACACAAATTGAACTTTTTTAACTCCTCCCCAACAGGGAGTGAAGGACCAACGGTACCGACCGGCCGCCGTGTCATCCTCAGACCAGAGGCGTCGCTGGATGCGAAAAAGAAAATGCTGTTCTGCGAAAATGTGGTGGTTTCGTTTTCATTCCCGCAGTTAGTTTCAACTAGGAGGGCCGGTAAATCATTAGACAAATTATCGAGTCTCATAACACACAAATTGAACTTTTTTAACTCCTCCCCAACAGGGAGTGAAGGACCAACGGTACCGACCGGCCGCCGTGTCATCCTCAGACCAGAGGCGTCGCTGGATGCGAAAAAGAAAATGCTGTTCTGCGAAAATGTGGTGGTTTCGTTTTCATTCCCGCAGTTAGTTTCAACTAGGAGGGCCTGTAAATCATTAGACAAATTATCGAGTCTCATAACACACAAATTAAACTTTTTTAACTCCTCCCCAACAGGGAGTGAAGGACCAACGGTACCGACCGGCCGCCGTGTCATCCTCAGACCAGAGGCGTCGCTGGATGCGAAAAAGAAAATGCTGTTCTGCGAAAATGTGGTGGTTTCGTTTTCATTCCCGCAGTTAGTTTCAACTAGGAGGGCCGGTAAATCATTAGACAAATTATCGAGTCTCATAACACACAAATTAAACTTTTTTAACTCCTCCCCAACAGGGAGTGAAGGACCAACGGTACCGACCGGCCGCCGTGTCATCCTCAGACCAGAGGCGTCGCTGGATGCGAAAAAGAAAATGCTGTTCTGCGAAAATGTGGTGGTTTCGTTTTCATTCCCGCAGTTAGTTTCAACTAGGAGGGCCGGTAAATCATTAGACAAATTATCGAGTCTCATAACACACAAATTAAACTTTTTTTAACTTCTCCCCAACAGGGAGTGAAGGACCAACGGTACCGACCGGCCGCCGTGTCATCCTCAGACCAGAGGCGTCGCTGGATGCGAAAAAGAAAATGCTGTTCTGCGAAAATGTGGTGGTTTCGTTTTCATTCCCGCAGTTAGTTTCAACTAGGAGGGCCGGTAAATCATTAGACAAATTATCGAGTCTCATAACACACAAATTAAACTTTTTTAACTCCTCCCCAACAGGGAGTGAAGGACCAACGGTACCGACCGGCCGCCGTGTCATCCTCAGACCAGAGGCGTCGCTGGATGCGAAAAAGAAAATGCTGTTCTGCGAAAATGTGGTGGTTTCGTTTTCATTCCCGCAGTTAGTTTCAACTAGGAGGGCCGGTAAATCATTAGACAAATTATCGAGTCTCATAACACACAAATTAAACTTTTTTAACTCCTCCCCAACAGGGAGTGAAGGACCAACGGTACCGACCGGCCGCCGTGTCATCCTCAGACCAGAGGCGTCGCTGGATGCGAAAAAGAAAATGCTGTTCTGCGAAAATGTGGTGGTTTCGTTTTCATTCCCGCAGTTAGTTTCAGCTAGGAGGGCCTGTAAATCATTAGACAAATTATCGAGTCTCATAACACACAAATTAAACTTTTTTAACTCCTCCCCAACAGGGAGTGAAGGACCAACGGTACCGACCGGCCGCCGTGTCATCCTCAGACCAGAGGCGTCGCTGGATGCGGATATGGAGGGGCATGTGGTCAACACACCACTCTCCCGGCCGTATGCCAGTTTACGAGACCGGAGCCGCTACTTCTCAGTCAAGTAGCTCCTCAGTTTTCCTCACAAGGGCTGCGTGCACCCCGTGTGCCAACAGCGCTCGGCAGTCCGAATGGTCACCCATCCTAGTGCTAGACCAGCCCGACAGCGCTTAACTTTGTTGAGCTCACGAGAACCGGTGTTACCAACGCAGCAAGGCCGTTGGCACACAAATTAAAACAAAAATTATGTAAGTGAATTTTATCCATAGTGGATGCTGTTGAGCTCCTTAATTGTTCTTTTATAGGGTGCAGAAAATTTTTTCTATACACTAAAAATTATGTGCTCAACAATATAATTTTTGCTCTCTTTCTCGCCATCGGTTTTACAGAAAATACGAAAGTATGTTTATGACTTACGATAAGAATACTATTACGGAATCTGAATCGTCTGAAACTTTGTAATCCTACCCATTTGCATATTAAAATTCTGATGCAAAATAATATCATTGAAGCTATTATCGCCACAAATCTAGCACCTACACATTTCTTTTTGATGTCTCGTGCACCAGTGATTCCAACCGTTGTACTCACTCATTTTGAGAATCTTCAATTCCCGTTGAAGGTTTTAATTGCTATAACAGTAAAGAAGGCTCGGGGGTTAGAAGTAGGAGTAAAAGTCATACAGTGAAGGCTTTCACGACCGGGTGTTTCAGCTGTCGAGAATTCTTCCGGGTTGTATCGTCGTGATCCATGGAACTCATCTATCCCTGACTTTTCGTCGAAGGCTACGTTGGACATCTTCGGAGGTGCTCCTGGTTTTGCTGAGTCTTGCCGATTGACGAGTCGGACGTCGAAGAATGACCTAAATACAGTGGAAAGTGGGCGTGGTCTGGATTTCATGTGATAGCGGAGATAAACCTTGTCAAGGATAAAATATAACTATCGATCATAGTACTTCAAAGATAAAAACTTCTCATCGATTCTGTAACGCCGTTGTCCATATAACGCTGAGTATCATAGCTTCTTCTTTTCTGTTAAAATTATCCCCATGTTTATACATTTCGATGGCTTCTCTACATATCCGTGGATAATAGTTCGTCATAGTACAGATCCATTCTCTATATAGCCGTAGATAATAGTTAGTCATAGTACATAGTACGCCAACTAAGGTGCGAGAATAAGTTCTTCTTCTTCTTCTTCTTCTTCTTCTTCTTCTTTGGCGCTACAGCGTTTGATGTGCCTTGACTTCCTCAATAATCTTCCTCTGTGCATCTCTGTTCTCTGCTTTTCTCTTCTATCCTCGGATCGCCGTCTTAGTAAGATCGACCAACACATTGCCCAGCCAACTAGCTCTTGGTCTGTCCTTGCTTCTGGTGGAACACAATCTGCCCTTCATTATTCGATTGGGCATCCTGTATTCTGTCATCCTCTCACATGTCCTAACCAACGTATTCTTTAAGATTTAAAAAAAGTCCACTATATCTTCCCCTTATATAAGCTCTTGTGTTGCATGGTTTTATCTTACTTTCCAACCCTCTGCCTCTCTCACGCGCCCGTACGGTTTTCGCAGGATTTTCCTTTCAAATGCCCGTAGGTTGTTCATATCTGCTTCTGTCACCTTCCACATCTCTGACCCGTATGTAGCTGCTGACACAAGGAAATAGTATTAAGTTGGCTGATCTTGTAATTAGAGAATTCTTGAATACTGCTAAGTTTGCATATTACGCTTTGTTTCATGCTCGTATCCTCTGAGAATGAATACCGCAGCGAGCCAATAATTTTGCGGGCCAAAGATTATGCCAAACGACTGAATAACGTCTATATATAGACACATCAAAAATGTTTCTCGTCACCTCGGTTCCGAGAGTTCCGGAACCTGTACAGAAAATTGCTCATGAAAACCACACATTGCATGTTGTACCACCATACAGGGAGACCTTCAGAGGTGATGGTCCACACTGCTGTACACACCGGTACAGCTAATACCCAGTAGCACGTCCTCTTGCTTTGATGCATGCCTGTATTCGTCGTGGCATGCTATCCACAAGTTCACCAAGGCACTGTTGCTCTAGATTGTCCCACTCCTCAACGGCGATTCGGCGTATACAGGGTGTCCCATTTATCTTGACCACCGTAAATAACTTTTTGTCCAGATGCAAATTACAAAATGTTTCAAGTAAATGTTCTTTAGCCGTCAGGGGGTCATCAATCAGCATGATTGCCTTCGTTGTAGCTTTGTTTTTTACAAAGATATGAACAGCGCTATGACTTTTTAAAATGGCACCCTGTAATTTTTATTCGGTAATTCATTTCCTCTCCTAAAGACCTATTCAAAAATGTATCACATTGCACCATTCACAGAAACACAACGTCATTCATTACATAACACAACACTGACGTTGACGAGGGTAATGAACACATCCACGTGCTCACGTTGACATAGGATAAATGTAAACATAAGTAGAATGCACACCCGTCATTCCGTCAACAATAGTCAGTTGAAGAGGTGTGTGAGTAGAATGTACACGGACGAAGAGAAGGTAGAAATGCTGCTCATCTATGTGGAATATAAGTAAGCAGAGCAGTAATTGCAATACTGTTTTCTTACGTACGGGTAGTTTAGTCCTTTTAAATACTGTTGTGTAGAGTAGGCATACAGTAAAGGCTGTCCTTCCTACAAACTGCATCGACATAACGTTTCTTTTATTGTTGTTGTTGTTGAACGTAGGCGAAATGCTACGCAGGCAGCGGAACTGTGCAGAGAGCAATATCCTGACAAGAACCCACCTTCCCGTCGGTTGTTTTCAAATCGTGTTGCGACGCTTCAGGAAACGGGGAAGTTTTAACCCACGACAACGCAATCGTCGTAGCACTCGCACAGACGAAGCTGCCGAAGTTACTGACCTCGCTTCCGTTGTTAAGAATCCACATGTGAGCACACGACAGCTTGAACACGAGATTGGCATTCCTAAATCCAGTGTATTCTTACACGTCACCGGTTCCATCCTTACCATGTACACTTGCCTCAAGAATTGCATCGGAATGATTTCCAGAATCGTGTTCAGTTCTGTCGTTGGACACAGCATCAAATCCTCTCCAACCCGAACTTCTTCTCCAATGTTCTTTTTACCGATGATTGTTTGTTCTCAAACAAAGGACTGATAAATACAAGGAATATGCATTATTGAGTCAGCGACAACTGAAGATGGCTTAAACAGGTGGAATATCAGCGTCAATGGGGAGTTAACGTCTGGTGTGGGATGCTTGGTACTACAATTATTGGCCCTTATTTCATCAGCGGTAGTGTACACGGCACAACGTATGCCAGCTTCCTCAGACGAATTCTTCCTGCTCTTCTGGATGAAGTGCCTCTAAGAAACAGAATGCTTATGTGGTATCAACACGATGGATGTCCAGTACATAATGCCTTGCGTGCACGTCGTGTTCTGAACCGAAGGTATCCTGCCAGATGGATTGGACGAGGAAGAACAGTTACTTGTGCTGCTAGATCTTCTGATTTAAATCCTCTGGACTTTTTTATTTGGGGATGCATTAAAGACGTTGTCTACCGTGATATTCCGACAACTCCAGAGGACATACGGGAACGTATCGAGCTTGCTTGTAATGCTCTTCAGCAGGCAACAATGGAAGCAGTAAATAATTCTTTCATTCAACGAGTGCACCAGTGTACCGGTGTCAAGGGTCACCAGTTCGAGCCCTGCACCTTTGAATGTTCTTCTCGTGGGCAGTGCTACAGAAGAGTCAGAGTCAATTTTGTGTTCTCTTTTTACTTCGTTTTCATTGTTTTCTGACAACTCCAGCGTGGCCGAACGGTTCTAGGCGCTACAGTGTGGAACCGCGTGACCGTTACGGTCGCAGGTTCGAATCCTGCCTCGGGCATGGATGTTTGTGATGTCCTTAGGTTAGCTAGGTTAAAGTAGTTCTAGGGGACATTACCTTAGAAGTTAAGTCCCATAGTCCTCAGAGCCATTTTGACAACTCCAGCAAGTGGACGAGTTTGTGATCCCGGGCTCAACGCTGTGTTGTGTAATTAATAACGTTGTGTTTCAGTGAATGGTGTACTGTGATACATTTTTTAATAGGTCTTTAGGACAGGAAATGAGTTACCGAATAAAAAATACAAGGTGCCATTTAAAAGAGTCATACCGCTGTTCATATCTTTGTAAAAAAAAAAGCTACAACGAAGGCAATCGTGCTGATTGATGTCCCCCTGACGGCTAAAGAACATTTGCTTAAAACATTTTGTGATTTGCATCTGGACAAACAGTTATTTAGGGTGGCCAAGATAAATGGGACACCCTGTATACCTCAGAGTGGTTGAAGGGTCACGTCGTCCATAAACAGCACTTTTCAATTTATTCCAGGCATGTTAGATAGGGTAATGGAACACATCCATGTACTGACGTTGACAGGGGATAAATGGAAACATAAGTAGGGCTCGATTTGTCGTCCATGAAGACGAATGCTTTGCCAATATGCTGCCGATATGGTTGCACTATCGCTCGGAGGCTGGCATTCACGTATCATACAGCCATTACGGCGCCTTGCATGACCACCAGTGGCATACGTCGGCCCCACATAATACCACCCCAAAGCAGCAGGGAACCTCCACCCCGCTCATTCGCTGGATAGTGCGTTCAACCTGACCGGGTTGCCTCCAAACACGTCTCTAACCATTGTCTGATTGAAGGCATATGCGACACTCATCGGTGAAGAGAACGTGATCGCAATCCTGAGCGGTCCATTCGGCATGTTGTTGGGCCCATCTGTACCGCGCTGCATGGTGTCGTGGTTGCAAAGATGGACCTCGCCATGGACGTCGGGAGTGAAGTTGTGCATCATGCAGCCTATTGCGCACAGTTTGAGTCGTAACACGACGTCCTGTGGCTGCACTGTTCCTCCGAGCCATAACCCGTAGGTAGCGGTCATCCACTTCAGCAGTAGCCCTTGGGCGGCCTGAGCGAGACTTGTCATCGACAGTTCCTGTCTCTCTGTATCTCCTCCATGTCCAGACAACATCGCTTTGGTTCACTCTAAGACGCCTGGACAATTCCCTTGTTGAGAGGCCTTCCTGGCACAAAGTAACAATGCGTATGCGATCGAACCCCGGTATTTACCGTCTAGGCATAGTTGAACTACAGACAACAAGAGCCGTGTACGTCCTTCCTGTTTGAATGACTGGAACTGATCAGCTGTCGGACCCCCTCCGTCTAATAGGCGCTGCTCATGCATGATTGTTTACATGTTTAGGCGGGTTTAGTCACATCTCTGAACAGTCAAAGGAACTGTGTCTATGATACAATCTCCACAGTCAGCGCCTATCTTCAGGAGTTCTGGGAACCGGGGCGATGAAAAACTTTTTTTTATGTGTGTATTTAACGACTTCTCTGATGTCGCATGATCTAAAATAGCGAGGAATAAGACAGTTTTCTCAGGATTCAGATGAAACTGCAGGGTGAAATTCACTACGCATACAGGTGAAACATTTGTACAAATACGCGTGAAACATGTTATAAATACGTGAAATATATTCTGTATACAGGGTGAGGCAGCTAAGTCATAACACCCCTTGTATCTCCCCAACCGTAATAGATACAAAGATGCCATTTGGACAGTGAATTGCAGGGACCGGGGATACATGAATACATCACATTTCACATTTGTGCTATTTTTTATTACAGAGATATGAGGCCATCTTTGGTTTTTTTTTACCGAACTCTATGTTAAACTTTAGCGTAACATGATGGGCTTAAAAAGACGATTTCAAATATGTGTATATCATAATATTTAGGCGAATAGTTTTTGAGTCATAGATATGTTCCCGTATCATATTCGTCCTTCGAAGCGGCGTTGTCGAATGCCAACTTTCCTGTTGACCACTGAGGAACTTAACAGGGAAACGCCGTAAGGTGACGCCCGAGGTAGCTGTAGAGAAGAGTATAAATGTGCTGCTGGGGTAACGAGACATCGCATTTCCGTCACAGTTCCTTGGCAGACATGTACACCAACGAAGAAAAGTTAGATATGCTTCTGGCGTATGGTGAAAGCAGAAGAAATGCTGTTAGAGGAATAAAGCGATCTGGAGAGCTGTATCCTGATAGTGAGCGTCTTACGCGCCAGCTTCTTACACGTATTTGCAAGAAACTAAATGGAACGCCATACACAAGACAAGGCAGAAAACTGCAACTGGCGAGGTACATGAAGAGGGCGTTCTAGCGTTGGCGGAAAACGACGCTACTGTTTCGTCGCGATGTATCGCCTCGGAATGTGTTACAAATCAGAGAAGTGTTCTATGCATATTACACCGGCATAGATTTCACCCGGTTCGTCTCTCATTACATCACGCACTTTTCGGTGTGGATTCCGAACGTCACCAGTAATTTTGACGATTTTCTCTGCAGCGCCTACAATATGATCCAACGTTTATTCAACGGGTGCTTTTTACTGATGAAGCGACTTTCACCAACCACGGTAATGTGAATTTGCATAATATGCATTACTGGTCAATAGAGAACCCTCATTGGCTTCGATAGGTACAGGATCAGCAACCGTGGAGTGTTAACGTGTGTTGCGGCATCGTCGGAAATGTCATTGTGGGGCCGTACGTCATTCCGGTTATACTAATTGACAATAACTATGCACATTTCCTGTGAAACGTTGTGCCCATTTTGCTGGAAGATGTACCACTAACTACCCGTCAGTGCATGTGGTTCCAACATGACGCCTGTCCTGCTCACCCTTCCCGTGTGGCTACACATCTGTTAAATGAAAAGTTCCCGGATTTTTGGATAGGACGACGTGCTAAAGTGAAGCGGCCAGCCCAATCTCCTGATCTGACCCCTCTTGATTTTTGTCCGTGGGAAGCAATCAAATATAAAGTGTATGCTCAAATACCAACTACGCCAGACGATATGAAGCAACGTATCATCGAAGCGTGCACTGTTATCTCACGTGACACCCTAGCAGACGTTCGCAAATCATTCGAACGGCGACTACAAATGTACATTGCAGCAGAGGGGAAGCATTTTGAGCACATGCTTCAGTAAAGTTTTGTATCTTGTACAGTATGTATTGAGAGGCACCCAGATGCCTTGCTCATACTGTGGCATCAAGCAGTCAGGCCTGCAAGATGAGTGGTCTGCCAAGCGAGTGGATTTATTCTTATTTCTCGATCGAGTAACATCAATGACTGATTATGAGCTCTAGTACCCACAATTGAGCAACAAATTATTCTCCTGT
This sequence comes from Schistocerca nitens, assembly GCF_023898315.1. Classification (NCBI taxonomy): domain Eukaryota; kingdom Metazoa; phylum Arthropoda; class Insecta; order Orthoptera; family Acrididae; genus Schistocerca; species Schistocerca nitens. The sequence continues at coordinate 125,046,328 of NC_064623.1, forward strand.
TTGAATATTACGCAACGGAAACGGATAACGCACATCTGACTATTAGAAATTTACACAACTCTGATTGTACACTACGCTCTGGCAATATCACATTTTCTTTCTCACCCAACGACTTTGATCAACACGTGGCCATCGCACTGAATATGAATGGCGCACACGTTATAAATTCTGGATATCATGACTACACACTATTCGAAGAACAAGGCCACCAATCATTTTCTTTTCACTATCTTTTTTATTCCGATAAATTCTATTATGATTCAAAGATAACCTAAACACACCATTACATTTTATACAACAATTACACATGAGAAACTCCGCCCAGTGGGCATGCCTTTACATTGGTGATTCTCTATCTTATGGTCTCGTAATTATCTAAAGTTACAGTGCACTTTCTGGATAGGATGGAGGATCTTTCGCTATATCTCACACTTCGACTTCACACCCATGATTACGAAAATTTACAAAAAGGAACATGCATAACCAACTGCCTCTGAACCTATCTTGCTACTCTCCCATGCAAACCACACGTACTTAAATTACAAGAAACACATCACACTGGCAACATATAATACATCACAAAGACTAGTCACAACGTTGGAATCACTTGACTTTCAGCTTTCCCACTTCAATTAGTATTCATCCCTGTTTCACACGACACTGCCCCACTTCGTGACTTATCTTTCCTACTACGAACTCTGGAGTATATATGAACGTCTTCCTGTGCAATGCAAGCCAAGTGGCGTTGCTGGATAGACGGCTGATTCACCTTGCTTCTCTCTCAGAGTATTAGAGTTTGAATCTAGCGTCACACGGAAACATAACACGCAAAGGTAATATTAAGATCATATTCATCTCTCCTACCATGAACTGTGGAGGATATATGCACGTCTTCCCGTGCAATGCAAAGCCAAGTGAAGTTGCTGGATAGACGGATGACTCACCTTACTTCTCTCTCAGAGTATTAGAGTTTGAATCAAGCGTCACACGGAAACATAACAGGCAAAGATCATATTCGTCACACACGCGAGTCCTCACCTGATACCTTGGACGAGTACTTCTCTTTACCCTTTGTCTCATACACAGATTGAGACTCACACAGTACTCACCACGTGGACGTGCTCGTCTCTAATTTCAAGTCCTGCACACTCCATTTCTTAAATATTTCCAACCTATAGTACACACACCAGTAATTCAGCATAACTTTAGCACTCGGAAGTATTTCAACATAGTACTAGCACTAGCAAGTATCTCAACTTATTGCTACATGTGGTTTCATTGTGACCGTTGGTCAATTCCGAAGATTGCTACGATCCCCCTAATATTACCTGGTTGTCATTTAATTCTTCCCCCAAAAGTTCCTGAAATAGAGAAAAAATTATTCCAAACTACTCTTAAGTATTTCACATGTATACCATTCTCTCCACTCTTTTGTCTTTACGGAGCACACCTAAGGTACGTCTTACCAACACAAGATCCAGCGCCAGAGTGCTGAAACATGGCCATTCTTCAGGTCATCTCACACCTCCGCCGAGGTGGGGGAGCACCATGCTACCGTATTGGTCAGCCACATTTCAGGCGCTCAAAGCTCAGGTAAATTTCATCTCTTTGGTTCCACCAAAGGTGACCAAAGGACCGTCTCAAAGATGATCATATATTGCACATTCACTATCTGCGGTTAGCAGACGACCATACATTCATTCATTTCATAGATCTCACCCAATTGGATGTAGGGATTTATTTTGTGGGAGTGCACATGTTATCAATTAAATAAATAAATTGGCCTTCTTTCCTACACTGGTATCCGGCTTCGGTGTATTAAGTGATATTGAGTTATTATTACAAAAAATATGTTGTTCTGACAAGAATAACGAAGAATGTTGTGCCTATTTTCAATGTCGGGCAGTACTGTACCCTTTCAGTATTTTGCCCAGAAAATGGTTCAAATGGCTCTGAGCACTATGGGACTTAACATCTGAGGTCATCAGTCCCCTAGAACATAGAACTACTTAAACCTAACTAACCTAAGGACATCACACACATCGATGCTCGAGGCAGCAGGATTCGAACCTGCGACCGTAGCGGTCGCGCGGTTTCAGAATGAAAAACCGATCGGCCACAGAGGCCGGCATGTATTTTGCATCTTTGTGCGTATTTGCTTCTTATTGTGATCAATAGTAAATATTTTAAAATGAAAAACAAATACGTACGAAATAATTGTGACCAATAAGGGGCTCCTCATTTACATTTGTATTTCTGTTACTTAAAATATGTTAACATCTTGTAGTATTTTAATACTGTACGTTGTCTACTATTTTCGTTTAACTGTTGTCAAATAACTGAATAATATTTACGCGACATCATCAGTTAATTTTTGCGCAAAATATCACAATATGTATTGCTATTGTCGGGTAAATGGGCGTGTCTGTGTAAGGACGGACTCGCGACGTTTACCATGTACTCTACAGAACAGCAAAGGTCGCATTGGACAACGCCGCTTCGAAGGACAAACACGAAACGAGAACATATCTGTGTCTCAAAAACTATTCGCCTAAATATTATGATATATACATATTTGAAACCATCTTTTTAAGCCCATCATGTTACGCTAAAATTTAAGAAAAGGTTCCATTTAAAAAACCAAAGATGGCCTCATATCTCTGTAATAAAAAATAGCACAAACATGAAATGTGATGTATTCATGTAGGCCCTGTCTCTGCAATTCACTCTCCAAACGGCATCTTTGTATCTATTACGGTTGGGGAGATGTTATGACTTAGCTGCCTCACCCTGTATATGTGACATATATTTATGTGGGTGAAGCCGCGGGCAAAATGCTAGTACGGGACTAAACTGCATTTCAATTCGATACTGTCAACAACTGGGTTAGTGCTAACTTGAAGAAAAACGCATTTTGTAGCTATTTTGGTTGAACAGGAAATAAATATATCGAAAACGCTGCTAGTGTTGATAGTTCGCTGCATGGACGGGCAAATCCATTTCCATTATCTGTGAGACTGCCGTTTATTTCCTGTCCCCCACACCACCAGCAGTGAGTATTTTATACGCTCCCATGTTGCACAGCCCGGCACCGACAGAGCAAAAAACAAACACCCAGTGTCATGGTTCGCGGAACAGGCTCTAGATATATCCAATATTTCCGACGTATTGGTACGTAGCAAATTCGCTTCCACTTGTCGCACGGAGAGCAGTACAAGCTTCGTAAACTGCGCGTCTTGCCACTTTCACATTCACCAGAGTGTTGCAAGCAAGCTTCATGAGTTTGTAAACAGTGGCTAACAAAACTCCGTACAGCCACAGCGATGGAGTAGAAGAATACGGCGCAAGACGACACGCATTTCTGATAAACACAGAGGGCTCCAACAGAAAACTATTAAAAATATGCGTGTACATTCATTGTAATTATTTTATTGCCGATTGGCACCTTATACCGCGAAAAATGTTCCAGTACGAGGTGCATTCAAGTTCTAAGGCCTCCGATTTTTTTTCTCCGGACTGGAAAGAGATAGAAACATGCGCATTGTTTTAAAATGAGGCCGCGTTCATTGTCAATACGTCCCAGAGATGGCAGCACCGTACGGCAGATGGAATTTTACCGCCAGCGGCGAGAATGAAAACTGTTTTAAATACTTAAAATGGAGACGTTTTCTTTACTTGAACAGCGTGCAATCATTCGTTTTCTGAATTTTCGTGGTGTGAAACCAATTGAAATTCATCGACAGTTGAAGGAGACATGTGGTGATGGAGTTATGGATGTGTCGAAAGTGCGTTCGTGGGTGCGACAGTTTAACGAAGGCAGAACATCGTGTGACAACAAACCGAAACAACCTCGGGCTCGCACAAGCTGGTCTGACGACATGATAGAGAAAGTGGAAAGAATTGTTTTGGGGGATCGACGAATGACTGTTGAACAGATCGCCTGCAGAGTTGGAATTTCTGTGGGTACTGTGCACACAATCCTGCATGACGACCTGAAAATGCGAAAAGTGTCATCCAGGTGGGTGCCACGAATGCTGACGGACGACCACACGGCTGCCCGTGTGGCATGTTGCCAAGCAATGTTGACGCACAACGACAGCAGGAATGGGACTTTCTTTTCGTCGGTTGTGACAATGGATGAGACGTGTATGTCATTTTTCAATCCAGAAACAAAGCGCCAGTCAGCTCAATGGAAGCACACAGATTCACCGCCACCAAAAAAATTTCGGTTAACCGCCAGTGCTGAAAAAATGATGGTGTCCATGTTCTGGGACAGCGAGGGCGTAATCCTTACCCATTGCGTTCCAAAGGGCCAAAGGGCACTACGGTAACAGGTGCATCCTACGAAAATGTTGTGAAGAACAAATTCCTTCCTGCACTGCAACAAAAACGTCCGGGAAGGGCTGCTCGTGTGCTGTTTCACCAAGACAACGCACCCGCACATCGAGCTAACGTTACGCAACAGTTTCTTCGTGATAACAACTTTGAAGTAATTCCTCATGCTCCCTACTCACCTGACCTGGCTCCTAGTGACTTTTGGCTTTTTCCAACAATGAAAGACACTCTCCGTGGACGCACACTCACCAGCCGTGCTGCTATTGCCTCAGCGATTTTCCAGTGGTCAAAAGAGACTCCTAAAGAAGCCTTCGCCGCTGACATGGAATCATGGCGTCAGCGTTGTGAAAAATGTGTACGTCTGCAGGGCGATTACGTCGAGAAGTAACACCAGTTTCATCGATTTCGGGTGAGTAGTTAATTAGAAAAAAAATCGGAGGCCTTAGAACTTGAATGCACCTCGTATTAAATAATTTAAGTAAGTTGACAAAGAACTGTGGTCGGTAAGGGTGCCAACCTGTAAAACAGTTTATAAACCCTTCGTATATTATCAAACTTTATGTGACGGTCACACGCTAATTTATTAAAAGTGATATTCAGTTTAGGATTTGCAGTCATTATCGCATCTAAAAATAACTGCAGCTACACTTAAGGCGCATAGCCGTGACTTGCCGTGGAACCAGTATCCAACACAGGGACTATGTGAATATATAAGAACTGAGGCTTCCGCGGCCGGTGTCATAGTGATTAAAATTCTTCTGGGTATTATGCCGCGTCATTGCTAAAAAACTAACAACAATAATAAACTAAAACCGACGTTTCGGCCGAATTGCAACGTCCTTGCCCTGAGAAAGGCCGTTGCAATTCGGCCGAAACGTCGGTTTTAGTTCACTATTGTTGTTAGTTTTTTAGCAGTGACGCGGCATAATACTCAGAAGAATTTTAATCACTATGTGAGTATACTTTTGCCTTTATTTTATCTACCAATATGGTTCAAATGGCTCTGAGCACTATGGGTTCAAATGGCTCTGAGAACTATGGGACTTCACATCGGAGGTCATCAGTCCCCTAAAACTTAGAACTACTTAAACCTAACCAACCTAAGGACATGACACACATCCATGCCTGAGGCAGGATTTGAACCTGCGACCGTAGCAATAGCGCGGTTCCAGACTGAAGCGTCTAGAACCGCTCGGCCACCACGGCCGGCTCCACCAATATCTTTGGCCCCATTATCACTCTGATTCGCAGATAGCGTGTTTTTCGCACAGCGACGCCTGCGAGAAGGGTAGTATCTTCGAATCGTTGATAGTAGTTTTATCATTTATACCGCACTGAATGGTTTTGTCGTACGTTGCGCCGCAATCCGAATACAACAGCTTCTATAACAGGGAGGGAATCGTATTCACAGTTCGGAGGCGATCATGGTATGTGCTTATAGTACTGTTCTGATTTCTGGCGGCCTAGTCACGTATTTCTAAATATCCTGTTGATATCAGAGGTGATATTGTTTCCTTCTGAACCTCACTCCATCTGTGTCAGCAGTCAATTCCTTTGTAAATATAAAACATCTTTGGTGTGAACTGTCAATTACAGGTAATATCTACAATATTATAACAAAATATTACGAAGCACTAAATAAAACAGCGCAAAATCGATATTTCAGGATTTCACGTGAAATATAACGAGAACAGTGAAAAGACACAGTCACACTCGATGTTATATATACGTCAGGACAACGTAGACGTAGTTAAAAATGAAAATATTCCGAAAAAAACTACCGTAATAATCAATAAATATTTTAAGCAATGATACTGGGACCTTACTTGCAATGTCCTTTCAAGCCATATATTTCACTGCACGCCCAACCACCAAGAAATTAACGACTGTGTTTTCGTTTACGGTATATTTGCATATTTACACACATCAAAAAAGTTTTGCATCACGTCGGTTCCGAGAGTTCTGGAACCTGCATAGAAAATTGCAAAAGAGATCAACATAAATACCACTTCCGCCCTTTTTATTGCTCAAGAAAACCACACATTGCATGTTGTGCCACCATACAGCGAGACCTTCAGAGATGGTGGTCCAGATTGCTGTACACACTGGTACCTCTGATACCCAGTAGCGTGTACTCTAGCATTGACGCATGCCTGTATCCATCGTAGCCTACTATCCACAAGTTCAAGGCACTCTTGGTCCAGATTGTCCCACTCCGCAACGGCGATTCGGCGCAGATCCCTCAGAGTGGTTGGTGGGTCACGTCGTCCATAAACAGCCCTTTTCAATCTATCCCAGGCATGTTCGATAGGGTTCATGTCTGGAGATCGTGCTGACCATTGTAGTAGATCGATGTCGTTATCCTAAAGGAAGTCATTCACAAGATGTTCACAATGGGGGCGCGAAGCGTCGTCCATGAAGACGAATGCCTCGCCAGTACGCTGCCGATATGGTTGCACTATCGGACGGAGGATGACATTCACGTGTCGTACAGCCGTTATGGTGCCTTCCATGAGCACCAGCGGCGTACGTCGGCCCCACAGAATGCCATCCCAAAACAGCAGGGAACCTCCACTTTGCTGTACTCGCTGGACAGTGTGTCTAAGGCATTCAGCCTGACAGGGTTGCCTCCAAACACGTGTCCGACGATTGTCTGGTTGAAGGCATGTGCGACACTCATCGATGAAGAGAACGTGATGCCAATCCGGAGCGGTCCATTCGGCGTGTTGTTGGGCCCATCTGTACCGCGCTGCATTGTGTCCGGGTTGCAAAGACGGACCTCACCATGGACGTCGCGAGTAAACTTACGCATTATGTAGCTTACTGCACGCAGTTTGAGTTGTAACACGACGTCCTGTGGCTGCACGAAAATCATTATTCAACATGGCGGCGTTGCTGTCAGGGTTCCTCCGAGCCATAATCCGTAGGTAGCGGTCATCCACTTCAGTAGTAGCCCTTGGGCGGCCTGAGCGAGGCATGTCATCGACAGTTCCTTTCTCTCTGTATCTCGACCATATCCGAACAACATCGCTTTGGTTCACTCCGAGACGCCTGGTCACTTCCCTGGTTAAGAGCCCTTCCTGGCACAAAGTAACAGTGCGGACGCGATCGAACAGCGGTATTGTCCGTCTAGGCATGGTAGAACTACAGACAACACAAGATGCGTACCTCCTTTCTGGTTGACTGACTGGAACTGATCGGCTGTCGGACTTCCTCCATCTAATAAGTGCTGCTCACGTATGATTGTTTACATCTTTGGGCGGGTTTGGCTCTGAGCACCATGGGACTCAACTGCTGTGGTCATAAGTCCCATAGAACTTAGAACTACTTAAACCTAACTAACCTACACCCAGCCAACACGAGGCAGAGAAAATCCCTGACCCCGCCGGGAATCGAACCCGGGAACCCGGGCGTGGGAAGCGAGAACGCTACCGCACGACCACGAGATGCGGGCTGGGCGGGTTTAGGGACATCGCTGAACAGTCAAAGGGACTGTGTCTGTGATACAGTATCCACAGCCAACGTCTATCTTCATGAGTTCTGGGAACTGCGGTGATGCAAAACCTTTTTTGATGTGTGTATATTCACATTATTTATTTATTTAAGCTGGCCGGATTGGGGCTTTGTGGTCCTCTCTTACATTTGACCGGTTTTACTCATCATGATTACTTAAGGAATAATAATAATGACCTTAATATTATACACAGTAATGAAACGATAGCAATTGAATTAAAATTAGTCTGGAACAACATCTAAATTTACCGAATGGCATTTCGGAAATAATACTAAGAACCAATGGCAGTAATACTAGCGATACTACTACTACGGCGAATAATAATGATAACAAGTGATAATAGAAAATAGAAAATATATTTTTATAAAATTGAGGCTTTTGACGTAGAGTTCTGAGGAAGGGATATTCAAATACAGTGCACCCTGTAGGGACTTTGGGAAATGAAGGTCTGATGGGAAAGGAGGGTGCTTAGTTGTGATGGAGTACACGACAAAGGTGAACGTAGGTGTCTCAGTAGATTTGCCATTGGATGGTTTTTAAAGCCGTAGTTTGATGTTTCAGTGAGCTGCCGTTATATAGGCTATCGGAAACGCTCTAGTTTATACATCTACACTTCTAATCTGTAAAAGATTGTGAAGTGCATGGCAGAGGAACTTTCCATTGAATCATTTTTAGGGTCTCCTCCCGGTCCATTTGCGTGTCGAGTGCGGGAAGAATAACTGCACGAACGCTTGCGTGCGCCTTAATGAACCTTGTCTCCTCGGAACTTTCGCATGTTTACCGATGTGTTAGGTTCCCCATAAACTTTGGCAATACTTCGATTAATTTTCTTACTTAAGTTACATATTTATCGTCTGAAAATATCTCTGAACGTATTTGACTGCCAAAAAAACTATTTTTCTGGTAATGTATTTATACGCTACTGGCCATTAAAATGGCTACACCAAGAAGAAATGCAGATGATAAACTGGTATTCATTGGAAAAATATATTATACTGCAACTGACATGTGATTACATTTTCACGCAATTTGGGTGCATAGATCCTGAGGAATCCGTACCCAGAACAACCACCTCTGGCGTAATAACGGCCTTGATACGCCTCGGCATTGAGTCAAACAGAGCTTGGATGGCGTGTACAGGTACAGCTGCCCATGCAGCTTCAACACGATACCACAGTTCATCAAGAGTATTGAGTGGCGTATTGTGACGCTCCAGTTGCTCGGCCACCATTGACCAGACATTTTCAATTGGTGAGAGATCTGGAGAATGTGCTGGCCAGGGCAGCAGTCGAACATTTTCTGCATCCAGAAAGGCCCGTACAGGACCTGCTACATGCGGTCGTGTGTTATCCTACTGAAATGTAGGGTTTCACAGGGATAGAATGAAGGGTAGAGCCACGGGTCGTAACACATCTTAAATGTAACGTCCACTGTTCAAAGTGGTGACCGAGACGTGTAACCAGTGGCACCCCATACCATCACGCCGGGTGATGCACCAGTATGGCGATGACGAATACACGCTTCCAATATCCATTCACTGCGATGACGCCAAACACGGATGCGACCATTATGATGCTGTAAACAGAACTTTGATTCATCCGGAAAAAATGAGGTTTTGCCATTCGTGCACCCAGGTTCGTCGTTGAGTACACCATCCAAGGCGCTCCTGTCTGTGATGCAGCGTCAAGGGTAACCGCAGCCGTGGTCTCCGAGTTGATAGTCCATACTGCTGCAAACGTCGTCGAACTGTTGGTGCAGATGGTTGTTGTCTTGCAAACGTCCCCATGTGTTGACTCAGGTATCGAGACGTGGCTGTACAATCCGTTACAGCCATGCGGATGAGATGCTTGTCATCTCGACTGCTAGTGATACGAGGCCGTTGGGATCCAGCACGGCGTTCCGTATCACCCTCCTGAACCCACCGATTCCATATTCTGCTAACAGTCATTGGATCTCGACCAACGCGAGCAGCAATGTCGCGATACGATAAACCGCAATCGCGATAGGCTACAATCCGACCTTTATCAAAGTCGGAAACGTGATGGTTTCACCAGGCAACGCCGGTCAACTGCTGTTCGTGTATGAGAAATCGTTTGGAAACTCTCCTCATGTCACCACGTTCTATGTGTCACCACCGGCGCCATTTGTGTGTGAATGCTCCGAAAAGCTACTAATTTGCATATCGCAGCATCTTCTTCCTGTCGGTTTAATTTCGCGTCTGTAGCACGTCATCTTCGTGGTGTAGCAATTTTAATGGCCAGTAGTGTATTATTCATATCGATCCATTTCGTAGGATCGATTTTGTAACATGAAAATCAGAACCCTGCATCTACATATACTTATATATGTCGCACTCCTCTGGTTGGTACGTGGCGGAGGGTACGCTGTGCCACTTGTAGTCATTTCCTTTCCTGTTCCACTCGTAAACAGAGCGAGGGAAAACATTTCTCCATATGAGCCCTAATTTCTCGTATCTTATCTTCTTGGTCCTTGGACGCAATGTATGTTGGAGGCAGTAGAGTCATTCTGCAGTCAGCTTCAAATGCCAGTTGTGTAAATTTTTCAATGGCGTTCTTCCCTCCAGGGATTCCCATTTGAGTTCCTGAAGCATGTCCATAACACTTGCATGGTGTTCAAACATGCTGTTAACAAATCTAGCAGCCCGCTTCTGAATTGCTTCGATGTCTTTCTTCAATAGAACCTGGTACAGATCCCAAATATTCGAGCAGTACTCAAGGAAAGGTCGCACTAGCGTCCTGTATGCAATCTCCTTTACAGAGGAACCACACTTTCCTAGAATTCTCCCAATAAACCGAAGTCGACCATTCGCCTTCCCTACCACAATGCTGACATGGTCGTTCCATTCTATATCGCTTTGCAACGTTACGCCCAGATATTTAAACGATTAATGGTGCATTCGAACATTAAGAGTTTGCTTTTCGTACTCGAGAGTCATTTCAAATAGCGTAAAAACAAATATACAGTAAATATAATATTGATATGCTTCAGTTTTCATGCAAACAAAATTTCTGTCTTCATCTACACTCCTGGAAATGGAAAAAAGAACACATTGACACCGGTGTGTCAGACCCACCATACTTGCTCCGGACACTGCGAGAGGGCTGTACAAGCAATGATCACACGCACGGCACAGCGTACACACCAGGAACCGCGGGGTTGGCCGTCGAATGGCGCTAGCTGCGCAGCATTTGTGCACCGCCGCCGTCAGTGTCAGCCAGTTTGCCGTGGCATACGGAGCTCCATCGCAGTCTTTAACACTGGTAGCATGCCGCGACAGCGTGGACGTGAACCGTATGTGCAGTTGACGGACTTTGAGCGAGGGCGTATAGTGGGCATGCGGGAGGCCGGGTGGACGTACCGCCGAATTGCTCAACACGTGGGGCGTGAGGTCTCCACAGTACATCGATGTTGTCGCCAGTGGTCGGCGGAAGGTGCACGTGCCCGTCGACCTGGGACCGGACCGCAGCGACGCACGGATGCACGCCAAGACCGTAGGATCCTACGCAGTGCCGTAGGGGACCGCACCGCCACTTCCCAGCAAATTAGGGACACTGTTGCTCCTGGGGTATCGGCGAGGACCATTCGCAACCGTCTCCATGAAGCTGGGCTACGGTCCCGCACACCGTTAGGCCGTCTTCCGCTCACGCCCCAACATCGTGCAGCCCGCCTCCAGTGGTGTCGCGACAGGCGTGAATGGAGGGACGAATGGAGACGTGTCGTCTTCAGCGATGAGAGTCGCTTCTGCCTTGGTGCCAATGATGGTCGTATGCGTGTTTGGCGCCGTGCAGGTGAGCGCCGCAATCAGGACTGCATACGACCGAGGCACACAGGGCCAACACCCGGCATCATGGTGTGGGGAGCGATCTCCTACACTGGCCGTACACCACTGGTGATCGTCGAGGGGACACTCAATAGTGCACGGTACATCCAAACCGTCATCGAACCCATCGTTCTACCATTCCTAGACCGGCAAGGGAACTTGCTGTTCCAACAGGACAATGCACGTCCGCATGTATCCCGTGCCACCCAACGTGCTCTAGAAGGTGTAAGTCAACTACCCTGGCCAGCAAGATCTCCGGATCTGTCCCCCATTGAGCATGTTTGGGACTGGATGAAGCGTCGTCTCACGCGGTCTGCACGTCCAGCACGAACGCTGGTCCAACTGAGGCGCCAGGTGGAAATGGCATGGCAAGCCGTTCCACAGGACTACATCCAGCATCTCTACGATCGTCTCCATGGGAGAATAGCAGCCTGCATTGCTGCGAAAGGTGGATATACACTGTACTAGTGCCGACATTGTGCATGCTCTGTTGCCTGTGTCTATGTGCGTGTGGTTCTGTCAGTGTGATCATGTGATGTATCTGACCCCAGGAATGTGTCAATAAAGTTTCCCCTTCCTGGGACAATGAATTCACGGTGTTCTTATTTCAATTTCCAGGAGTGTATAATTATTGTAATTTTATTATGTAAGGAAATCGATGTTACAACACGAAGCTACTATTTTTCATATTGTCAAAATTTGTAACCTTTGTTATTAACCATTAGGCCTATAAACCTTCACCCAAAAAAATTATCTCCAGGAAGCGTTATATTAAATAACTCTGAAAAACAATTTAAGTTGAGACAGTCATATTAATATCAGTTTGGACTACATCCTGTTGTAGATGCTGGACGCTGCCTTCGTAATATATATACCGTTTTTATTGCGCAAAGCGCGTCAGAGTGGTTTTAGTAGCCATTGACCTTGAAAGGTACATGATGTTCTTTGCTGGACTGTCTTCTAACAGAAGAAAATGGTTGAAAGCAACACAATGTTCCAGTGACTTGTCATGTCATGGAGGAAATCGTCTAATAGCTTACACAGGAACAAAGGCGCCAGCCCAAACAACGACAGACTTTGCAATATAATTACTTTTGCATCCTCAGTGTACTGCAGCAGTTCCTGAGATTATCATGAACGTGTTGACAGAAACTGTAATGAGTGACTTACTTATACGGGGTGAACCAGAACTTCACCGACAGACTTTCAGAGGTGCGATTATGGATCAGACAATAAAAAAAGTCTCGTAATCATTGGTTCTGAAATGCGTGACTTCGCCTCTGTAGGTGAGTAGCCAACGCGGATGAGCCCATCCGGAGGATACCGATTCGATTCCCAGTACTGCCATCGATTTTTCCTTTCCGGTAGGACAGGAACAGGCTGTAGTCAGCCTCGTGAGGCAATCTTGAAAGTAACATGCAAAAACTTGAACTCGTGTTTATAAGTTTTAGGTTGGTATCTGGGAAATGTGTAAAACTTATTTTGGCATCTAAACGTGTAAATATGAGTGCAGAGCAACAGCACAATGTGACAGTTTAATTATGAATGGAAATATATGGAGCTCACGCTACACGATGCGAAAGTCAGACCACTCGGTACATCAAACTATTGGCCTGCGAGAAAGTAATCAGTTTTCAATTAATTTACATCCGCCTTCTGACTGCAAAACAAATGGCTCAGATTAAATTTTGGCCCTGAATATTGCAAATCTTTGTCTGTAGTCTTGCATACAATCACTGTAGCAGAACTAATATTGTAATTACACAGCAAAAGAATACAAAAATTAATGCAGCTGACCATCTCTTAAAGTCTATATGAAAATTCACAAGATAGCACTTCACTGAAGTCTTCTATTGGTATTAATTCTCTGAACTGATACGATATTAGTTTCACTAAGTACACACAGACAATCACTGTCCCTTACAGTGGACATGAAGTTTGATGGTAATTAAATTTATTGGCCTAACTGTGCACGCGGAACGCTTCTCTGCTCTGCAACCTGTCAGTATTAGGAATACTGATATGACTGCGCAAAATCAAATTTAATTTGCCGTACTTGCGTTGTGCAATGCAAGACGGTATCTTACCAATTTTCACTAAAATGCTTCTCAGTAAACAACGCGCGATGTGCAATGCGATTATACAAACACAGTTATGAAAGTAAATGGAAAATGGGGAACTAATTTTTAGAGGACTTGCACGTGTATAAATGTTAAAAATCGATTTTTTAATTTTTGTCTTAAAAGGTTCTCTGTAGGTTTCTGAGATAGAAAAAGTTTACCTCCAGGAAAATGAAACAGAGAAAGTACCAAAATTAGACGAATTTAAAAGTGGCTGCAAGCTCCACGACATTCCGATGGCACACAGTCAGATCTGTTAAAAATTAAGTAATGTTTCGTTTTTATGACTTTTTAGTCCCTTATGTTGGTTAACCTACGAAAGCTTTACAGTTGCTTATTTTTTGTTTATACAGTGAGTTGAGTCATTGTTTGTGTTGTTTTGGCGCCAATATTTTGTTTACGTCGAAGTAATTGTGTGAGTGAGTTTCTTATTGTGTGCATGAGTTTCTTATTCCACTTGAAAGCAGTGGGAAGACTTAAGAAGTTCGGTGTTAAATAAAGTAAATTTTATCTAAATCGGTTCACCAAACGGATTAACTCAGCTAATAATGAAATTCAACATGATACAACACTTGAATCCGCTTCTACTACTCCAGGTGCTTCGAAGCTAAATCTTAAATATTTGGACAATGGCTTGACAGTATTAATGCTGATACTGTAGAGACGCTAGCGACTGATTCATGTTGTGTTATTGATGAACTCTCTGACCTATCTGCACTAACAAATAAAGCTTAGCAGCGTTAGGACTGTGGCAATAGTGGTGTGAAGGTAGTTGAAGAGATACGTGCTAGAAGAGGTTGTGCACCAAAATTAAGATTTGTTTGTAATTTTTGTGATTTAAGCAAATGTGGTTATACTTGTGGTGTAACTAAACAGAGAGTGTATAACCTAAACATTAAACTTGCTTATGATATGAGGTTTATAGGCAAAGGGTACAGAAGTGCACAAATTTTCTGTGCTCCCATCGATTTACCTCCCCTTACAAGGTTTTACAGGTACAATAAAATTATTCTACAGACTTTAGAAGAAGTAGCAATTTACAGTAAGAAAAATGGTGTTCAGGAACGTGTAGACATGAATGACTACAATACATGTATGTCTGCAGCTCTGGATGCAGCCCTAAATGGTGTAGTGACAGCTACGTCCTTGGACAATGGTAAAGTTATTGGTGTGGAGTGTATTACCAAGTACTGCCATGGCTGTACTAGTGGAGCTGGAAATCCCAAATGTTTGACTGATTTTAGTGGTTATAGTGAAGGGATGGAATCTAAAGGTGTTGTGAAGATATTTCACAGGTCAGTGGAGAAATATGGTGTGATGTATACATCTTACCTAGACTCAAAAGGGTACCAAAAGGTCAGTGAATCCAAACCTTATGCTGACACAAAAATTGCAAAAATGGAATGTGTTGGACATGTGCACAGGAATTTGAAAGAAAATAAACTAGCTGATGGTAAGTGCATTAGTAGGCGTGGTCGACTTACAGATGAAGAAATAGACAGGTTGCAATATTATCATGGACAAGCCATAAGACAAAATAAAAATGACCTTGAGGGAATTTAAAGGCAGTATGGGCTACCTTCTTTCATAAATCCTCTACAGATGACAAACCATGTCATGCACTCTGCCCACATAGCAGTGATTCGTGGTGTGGTGACCAGAGGCCTGTTATTCAAGGTGAGATCTACAACCATAAACAGTCTTTGCCATTTGCTATAATGGAAGTTATAAAACCTATATACAGGGATCTTACTCACACGAGATTATTAATGTTTACATGGTAGGACTCAAAATCCAAATGAAAGTTTCAACAATTTTACATGGGAACAGATACCAAAAACTGTTCTCGTAGCACTAAATACTTTGAAAAAAGGTGTGCTAGGTGCTGTTCTATGTTTCAATGCCGGTGCAGTGCCAAGGCTTCATGTTGTGGAGTTGATGGGAATGCCTCGTGGACTAAATATGCATAGAGCTCTAATACTCACTGACCAAAGGAGACTCTTCGAAGTGGAAAAGTCAGTTTTGGAAGCCACCAAAGAAGCAAGAATAAGAAGGAGTATGAAACAGAGAAGGGAGGAAGAACAACACAGGAAACAAGATGAATATGGACCTGGGATGCATTAGTGCCATGCAGATTTACAGAAAAAGCAAATTTTAACTTTAACTTGAATTTCCCAGAAGTTAAATTATTTCATGTTCTGGAACACTTTGGCTAAAAGCTATTAAAGATAGAGGGCAAAAATTTTGTATACTGTCTTAAAACATGCTTAGCTAAAAAGTACTGTTGTGACTTTGCTTTGAAAATAAAATGCTTTTTTGAAGAAAAACCCTGAATTCATTTCCAAAATTTTTGATAGTCGTACTTAAAAATTTTTTGTACCACAGTTTATGACAGCACCAACTTTTCAATAGTCTGCTGTAAAGATAATAGTGTAAACAACTTACAGGAAAAAATAAACTTTCTACTTTGTTTATATTTTGAGTAATGCGAACCTATGACGTACATAAATAATTAGGATGGTTTATTTCACTTGCAACAAAAAAATACAAGTAAACGAAGTGTGAGAGCTAAAGCTGTGGTTCATACATAAAAATGTTCCCAAAAGATGTCTTAAAAGACGGTAAGCATTATGTGGCATTACAAATCTTATTCTTTGAGTTACACTGTTTAGAAAACTGACAATTTTTTCAAGGTTTCCCCTCGTATTCACAGATCAATCCCCTTAACGACTCATAAATGAGAACACGACTTTAACTTTAACTATACTTCATTAATCCACTACAACAATACACCTTTTCATAAAGTTCTGACACCTAGGTAAGTTATCAAAATATTTCTTAATAACTTTCTTGTGCATTATTGCCTACCTTGACACTTATTTCAATTAGACAAGGCCAACTGCTTCACTATACAATTTCTATAGAAAACTAAACCATACACAATGTTCTAAAAATAAGAAACTATACAGTTAAAAATAAACGTATAAAAAAATCTATATTACCTTCTTCCACTGGTATAGTCTCATCAAAAACTTTCCTTAAAACATATTCTTACAAAATCCCTTTCTAGAGTGCCGCCTGCACCATACGGCAGGTCAGCGTCCAACCTCTTCAAACCAAGTACATGGTCGGACTGTCCAACACACACTGCTGCTCTCTGCCGCACACTGACTAACATCTCTGGTCACAAACACAGACTTACAAAGAATATAACTACATCTATAGAACAGAGGTTGAGTTCATTTATCAAATTCGCAACCTCATTCACAATTACGGCCAAAACTTCTTGAAAATCGTCTGGTTAATAGGACAGCCCCCTTTCTAGCTGAGGATCTACATGAGCGATTCGAAAGTGTCACGAAAACTGGCAACAGATGGGAGAGCAGTGTGCTTCCGCACGCCCCTCCAAACCACATCTAGTGATGGCACTGGTGGAGGATGACACGGCGGTCTGTCGGTACGGATTGCGCCGCCAGCTCCTGTCGACGGAATTTATCTTCTGCTGCAAGCTGCGCGCTTTCCGTATTTTCGGAAGAAGAAGTATGGACTAAACCAGGGGTTTTCAACAAAATTTTCTCGAGGACCCCCTCATCGAGCATGATTGGTACCTTGTCATATCACAGTATCAAGTACCTAAAAAAGCCAAATTAAGAGTCTTTTTATCCGTTTTCTATTTTTACTACTTAGAAAAAACATTTACATATTCATTATTGAAAAAATATTGAGCTTAAAAATTTTTCAATTTAGCCATAATTGTTATTCTTAAATTTTTGATTATTACTCAAAATCTTTATCTTCAAATCTGGGTGTTTAGTGTAACAAACTCCTTAAAAAAATAAAAATTGAGTATGAACTGAAAATGACAGGAAAAAATTAAAACTGACTGTATTGGTCTTTCAAGTGTACTACACTTGAGATTGCATTGAGTAGACATATAAGAAAAGTAAGAAAACACTAATTTCATACAAGGTGTGCTAGTTTCAGTTGGCTCTAGGAGGACGCTAGATGCAGAAGTCAGCGTTCGCTAAGGCTCTGCTCATGCAGGAAGCGGCCAAAACAAAAAATCTGTTATCATACGAAATATATTTAATATATTTTTTATTGTAATAGCATCTTGCGGACCCCTCTGGCATAGCTCGCGGACCCCTTTGGGTCCGCGGACCACCTGCTGGGAACCACTGGACTAAACCAAGAAAATGTCCTGTAAGCATGGGCTCCGAAATTCATCCCTTAATAGCTATGAGCACTTGTCTCACAGTAGCGCGGATGGATAAATGCTCGTAGCTTTTAAGAAATGCATTTTAGAGTCCATTTTTACCGGATATTTTTCTTGGTTTGGTCGGTTTTACCACCTCTGAACGTTTGTCGATGGGTTTCTGTGTGTGTGTGTGTGTGTGTGTGTGTGTGTGGTGATACAGGTGGTAAAATCAGACGCATTGCCAACCGTCAGTGTGCTTGTGTATGTGGTCTCTGCATCTCCTGAATGTCGAGGTAATTCCAGCAGAAGGACGACGGCTCCAGTGGAGAGACAGTTCAAAGTTGTCAGAAGGGCCGCCGCGGCCACACGAGGAACTTTGCGGCCAATTTCGGGGGTTCCCCTCTGTTTCAGACGTCCCAGCTCCTGCTGCTGTGGTTTACTGTCACAGATGTGCTGCACGACCGCGCCGTCCAGACAAAGTTGGCAGTACTGTGGCGTCTCATTTCAGTTCGGTGCAGTTGGTGACTGTGCATGCGCAGAGCATGACGGGAACACTGACTTCAGGAAAAGTCAGCGCTGTGAGTTGTAATTCGTTCTGATGTGGTTAAACACAATACCAAACCCCAATATGCAGGATTAACGACGCACTTAAACCATACCTGTGATGAAAGCGAAGCGACAGGTTAGCGTTCTGCGGACATGTTATTTTCGCACAGAACTGAAGACTGCAAAAGGATGTGGAAGGAAACGACAAATTACTGTTGTTGTTTACTACAGGTCTCCCCAAGCTACTCTATCCTGTGCAAGCCCTGTCATTTCTGTACAACTAAAGGAACCTACATCTTTTTGAATCAGCTCACACTACTCCTATCTTGCTTTCGCTCTACTGTTTCAACTCCCCCACTCCCCCCCCCCCCCCCCCCCACACACACACACTTCCTTCCAATATTAAACTGGTGATCAATCGATGTCTCAGGATGTGTCCTACCAATTGATCACTACTTCTACTCACGTCGGTCCACAAATTTCTTGTCTCCCCAATTCTATTCAGTACCACCTCATCAGCTACGTTATCTACACATCTAATCTTCGCTGTTCTTCCGTAACATCGCATTACAAAAGGTTCTCTTCTCTTCTTGTCTAAACTGTTTATCATCCTTTTTTCATTTCCATACATGGATACACTCCAGACTAATGCTTTCAGAAAAGACCTCCTAATACTTCAGTCCATATTCAGTCTTAACAAATTTCTCTTCTTAAAAACGTTTCTTGCCATTGTCAACCTACATTTTATATGAAGGGCTTATTTCAATAGTGGTACAAGTCCATTTTCGTTCGTTCTGAGATACAAAGTGCTGAAGTTAATTGAGCGCTGAAAAATCTGCAGTTGAGATACCACAAATATTCACGTATATATACTTGAATATTTCTGGTACCTCAACTGCAGATTTTTCAGTGCTCAATTAACTTTAGGACTCTGTATCTCAGAATGAACAAAAATGGACTTGTACCACTATTGAAATAAGCCCTTCATATACTGTCTCCTTTTGCCATTGTCTTTTACGAGTATTTTGCTGCCCAAATAGCAAACCTCGCCTGCCACACTGAGTGTCTCGTTTTCTAATCTGATTCCTTCACTGTCATCTGATTTAACTCATGTACATTCCACTATCCTCGTTTTACTTTTGTTGATGTTCGTCTTATATCCTCCTTTCAAGACATTCTCCATTCCATTCATCTGCTTTTCCTAGTCCTTCGCTGTCTCTGACAGAATTATAATTACATCAGCAAATCTCAAAGTTTTTATTTTTTCTCCCTGAACATTAATTCCTATTCTAAATTTTTCTTTTGTTACGGATTTCTCAGTGTACAGACTGAACGACAATGGGGATAGGCTACAACCCTGCTTCAGTCCCTTTTCAACCATTGCTTCCCTTTCATGCGTCTATGCTCTTATAACTGCCGTCCGGTTTCTGCACAAGTTGTAAACAGCCTGTAAATAGTCCCTGCTACATTCAGAACTTCAAAGAGATACTCCAGTCTGCAATGTCAAAAGCTTTGTGTAACTCTACAAAATGCTATAAACGTAGGTTTGCCTGCCCTTAAACCTATGTTCTAAGATAAGTTGTAGGGTCAGTATCAACCTCACACGTTCCTACATTTCTCCAGAATCTAAACTGGTCTTTCCTGAGGTCGGTTTCAAAATGGTTCAAATGGCTCTGAGCACTATGGGACTCAACTGCGGAGGTCATTAGTCCCCTAGAACTTAGAACTACTAGAACCTAACTAACCTAAGGACATCACAAACATCCATGCCCGAGGCAGGATTCGAACCTGCGACCGTAGCGGTCTCGCGGTTCCAGACTGCAGCGCCTTTAACCGCACGGCCACTTCGGCCGGCAGGTCGGTTTCGATCAGTATTTACATTATTCGCGTTAATATTTTTCAATTACAGCTTGTTAGGCTGATAGCGACTTCTTTCTTTCCAATTCCAATTATTATATTCTTCTTGAAATCTGAGGGTATTTCACTTTTCCAGTACATGTTGTACACCATATGGATGAGTACTGCGATGGCTGCCTCTCCAAAGACTATTAGCAATTCTTACGGAATGTCGTCTACTGTCGGGGTCTTGTTTCGATTTAGGTCTTACACTGCTCCATCAAACTTTTCTCGTGGTATCGTAACTCTCATCTCATCTTGAACTACGTCCTCTTTCACTTCTGTAATATTGCTTCCAATGTCATTTTCCTTGTGTAGACCCTCCATATACTCCTTCCGAATTTCAAATTTCCCTTCTTTGCTCAGGACTGATTTTCCACCTGTGCTCTTGATATTTATAAAGCTGAAAAAATGTTCCATCATGGCAGGCTGGCACAGCAACCGGTTTAAAAGAGTTTCAAAACAAAAACAGACTCGGTTGCAAAATTACTTAATGCAGCTGGTTCTCTTTTCTCCAAAGGCCTATTTAATTTTCCTTTAGGCGGTATCTAACTTTTCCGTAGTGACATTCCTGCGTAGCCATTGCGCACTTCCTAGCAATCTCATTTCTTAGAAGTTTGTATTCCCTTTCGTCTGCTTCATCTGCTGAATTCTGAAATTTTCTCCTTTCATCAGTTAAATTGAGCATCTCTTGTGTTGTCCATAGATTTCTAGTAGTGCTTGCCTGTTTATCTATTTCATCCTCTGCTGCCTTCACAGACTCATCTCTCAAAGCTACCCATTCGACTTCTAATGTATTTCTTTCCACTGTTCTGGTGAAAAGTTGCCTAATACTCCCTCTGAAACCCTCAACAATCTATGGTTCTTTCAACTTATCCAGGTCCCATCCTCTTACTTTCTTTCCTTTTTACAATTACTTTAGTTTTAATCCACCGTTCATAACCAATAAATTGTCCGCCCCCTATAGCTGAGTGGTTGCCGGTACGTTAGCCCAGCGTGTTCGGTCAGAGGGTAAGCTGCCCTCAGTAATAACAAAATTGAGTGAAGGAATCAATGATCAACGTGAACGGATGTCTTGTCCGCCCAGACCAAACACAACGAACAACGCCGAACAAAATGAAGGAAAAAAAGTGGTCAGTGGGACAGAATGTCAATCCTAAGGGGCCGGGTTCGATTCTCCGCTCAGGGACTGGGTATTGTGTTGTCCTAATCATCATCATTTCATCCCCATAAAACTCGAGACGCCAAAGTGGCGTCAAATCGAAAGACTTGCACCCAGCGAACGGTCTACCCGACTGGAGGCCCTAGTCACACAGCGTTTACATTTTTTTACCAATAAATTGAGGTCCACATCTGGTCCTGAAAAGTCTTACAATTTAAAACCTGGTTCCAACATCTCGGTCCTACCATTATAAGACGTATCTGAAACCTTCCGCTGTCCCCAGGTCTCTTCCACGTATACAGCCTTCTTTCATGATTCTTAAACCAAGTGTTGGCTATGAATACATTACGCTCTGTGCAAAATTTAGCAGGTGGCTTCCTTTTAAATTCCTTAAATTCACTTACTATATTTCTTTCTCTTCCTTCTCCTACTATCGAATTCCAAGTCCTCCCTTCAAAATTAAATTTCCTTCTCCCTTAACTATCTAAATAATTTATTTTATCTCATCATACATTGTTTCATTCTCTTCATCATCTACGGAGCTAGTTGGCATGTAAACTTGTACTACTATGGTGGGTGTGGGCTTCGTGTCTTTCTTGGCAACGATGATTCTTTGACTATGCTGTTCATAGTAGCTTACCCGCATTCCTGGTATGTTATTGATTTTTAAACTTAATCGTGCAATACCGCTACGTGATTTTGTATTTTACCTGTATTCGTCTGACCAGAAGTCCTGTTTCTCGTGCCTCCGAACTTCACAAATTCCCGTTATTTCTAACTTCAACTTATCCACTTCCGTTTTAAATTTTCTAATCTAGCTGCCCAATTAAGGGATCTAACATTCCAAGCCCCGATCCGTGGAATGCCAGTTTTGTTTCTCCTGATGACGATATCCTTCTGAGGAATGCTAGTCCGGAGATCCGAATGGCCAACTATTTTACCTCTGGAATATTCTACCCATCATCATTTAACCATACAGTAGAGCTGCATACTCTCAGAAAAAATTAGGGCTGTAATTTCCCCCAGTTTTCAGCCGTTCGCAGTATCAGCGCAGCAACGCCGTTTCGATTGATGTTACAAGGCCAGATCAGTGAATCATCCAGACTGTTGCCCCTGCAACTACTGAAAAGGCTGCTGCCCCTCTTCATAAATCACACGTTTGTCTGGCCTCTTAACACATACCCTCTATTCATCTACGTCTACATCTACATGATTACTCTGCTATTCACAATAAAGTGCCTAGTAGAAGGTTCGACGAACCACCTTCAAGCTATCTCTCCACCGTTTCATTCACGAACGGCTCGCGGGGAAACGAACACTTAAATTTTTCTGTGTGAGCCCTAATTTCTCTTACTTTATCGTGATAATCATTTGTCGCTATGTAGGTGGGTGTCAACAGAAAGTATTCGCATTCGAAGGAGAAAACTGGTGACTGAAATCTCATGAAAAGATCCCGTTGCAACGAAAAACGCCTTTTTTTAATGATTGCCACTCCAATTCACGTATCATGTCCGTGGCACTATCACCCCTGTTTCGCGATAATACAAAACGAGCTGTCCTGCTGTGAACTTCTTCGATGTCATCCGGCAGCCCACCCTGATGCAGATCCCACACCGCACAGCAATACTTCAGGATAGGGCGGTCAAGCGTGGTGTAAACAGTCTCTTTAGTAGACCTGTTGCACCTTCTAAGTGTTCTGCCAATGAATCGCTGTCTTTTATTTACTCTACCCACAACATTATCTATGTGATCGTTCCAATTTAGGTTATTTGTAATTGTAATCCCTAAGTATCTGGTAGAATTTACAGCCTTCAGATTTGTGGGACTTATCGCGTAATCGAAATTTAGCGGATTTGTTTTAGTACTCATGTGAATAACTTCACACTTTTCTTTATTCAGGGTCAGTTGCCACTTTTCGCACCATACAGATATCTTATCTAACTCATTTTGCAAGTCGTTTTGATCTCTGATGACTTTACAAGACTGTAAATGACAGCATCATCTGCCAACAATCTAAGACGGCTACTCAGATTGTCTCCTATGTCGTTAATATAGATCAGGATCTATAGAGGGCCTATAACACTTCCTTGGGGAACGCCGGATATTACCTCTGTTTTACTCGAAAACTTTCCGTCTATTACTACGAACTGTGACCTTTCTGACAGAAAAGCACGAATCCAGTCGCACAACTGAGGCGATACTCCGTAGGCATGCAGTTTGATTAGAAGACGCTTGTGAAGAACGGTGTCGAAAGCCTTCTGGAAATCTAAAAATATGAAATTAATTTGACATCCCCTGTCAATAGAACTTATTACTTCATGAGTATAAACAGCTAGTTGTGTTTCACAAGAACGATACTTTCTCAATCCGTGCTGACTATATGTCAATAAATCGTTTTCTTCGAGGTACTTCATAGTGTTCGAATAAAGTATATGTTCTAAAACCCTACAGCAAATCGACGTTAGTGGTATAGGCCTGTAATTCAGCGGATTACTCCTACTTCCCTTTTTGGGTATTGGTGTGACTTGAGCAATTTCCCAGTGTTTAGGTACGTATCTTTCTGTGAGCGAGTGGATGTATATAATTGCTAAATATGGAGCTATTGTATCTGCGTATTTTGAGAGGAACCTGACTGGTATACAATCTCGACCGGGGGCCTTGCCTTTATTAAGTGATTTAAGCTGCTTTGTTACACCGAGGATATCTACTTCTATGTTCCTCATCTTCACAGTACTTCGTACTGCTTTGATGCTGGCAGGGTTCTCGGGTGCGACATTCAGTTCTGCAGCGTCTTTTATAATTGCCGTCCTCTTATTTTTCGTCACAGTCGTCTTCAATGAGCGTTTGTCACGGTCATTCAACAAGCGCTTTCGTCCGTGTTGTGACTTAGCGGATGATGTTTTCCTCGTCTCCCGTATGCGGTATTAAGATTCGACAACGTGCCTCTTGAAACATCAAACACTTCGGCTCCCATTAGTTCCGGAAGCACCCTTCATGAGAGCGCCCACGATTTGCCCACTTTCGAATTGATTTAGCTCCGACTTAATACACTCACGACTACACCATGCTCATAATTAAAGGATAATGATGATTATGGTGAAACAACGCTCTGGTGGACGGTTTGCGGGTTTAAATCACCTCGGGGTCTGACCTTGCGGTGCATTTGACCTGCGGTCGTCGCACGGTGGCGCTGGCAGCGGTCCACATACGCAGAGGTGTGTTGGTGTGTGTCACAGTACGGTGCAGCAAGTAAGTGTGCAGACGTTTTCAGACGTGCTAATGGTGACTGTGTGTTGAAAATGGCTCAAAGAACACACATTCATGACGTTATGAGGGGTAGAATACTAAGGTGACTGGTAGGCTGGTCAAACACAGCAGGTCGTAGCACGGGCCCTCCGTGTGCCACAAAGTGTGATCTCAAGATTATGGCCACGATTCCAGCAGACAGGAAACGTGTCCAGGCACTACAGTACGAGACGTCCACAGTGTACAACACCACAAGAAGACCGATATCTCACCATCAGTGCCTGCAGAGGGCCACGGAGTGCCGGCCGCTGGTGGCCGAGCGGTTCTGGCGCTACAGTCTGGAAACGCGCGACCGCTACGGTCGCAGGTTCGAATCCTGCCTCGGGCATGGATGTGTGTGTTGTCCTTAGGTTAGTTAGGTTTAAGTAGTTCTAAGTTCTAGGGGACTTATGACCTCAGCAGTTGAGTCCCATAGTGCTCAGAGCCATTTGAACCATTTTTGAGGGCCACGGAGTACTGCAGTTAGCCTTGCTCGGGACCTTACCGCAGCCACTGGAAGAGTTGTCTCCAATCTACAGACGACTGAACAGACATGGTTTATTCGCCCGGAGACCTGCAAGGTGCATTCCACTTACCCC
The DNA here is from genome assembly GCF_023898315.1 of Schistocerca nitens. Taxonomy (NCBI): domain Eukaryota; kingdom Metazoa; phylum Arthropoda; class Insecta; order Orthoptera; family Acrididae; genus Schistocerca; species Schistocerca nitens. Next base: position 125,071,824 of record NC_064623.1, read on the forward strand.
TGGTCACAGGAGAGCCAGTAAAGCCTGGTGGCAAGAACACAGTACATGGTCACTGGAACAGTGGTCCCAGGTTATGTTCACGGACGAGTCCAGGTATAGTCTGAACAGTTATTCTCGCCGGGTTTTCATCTGGCGTGAACCAGGAACCAGATACCAACCTCTTAACGTCCTTGAAAGGGACCTGTATGGAGGTCATGATTTGATGGTGTGGCGTGGGATTATGATTGGTGCACTTACACCCCTGCATGTCTTTGACAGAGGAAGTGTAACAGGTCAGGTGTATCGGGACGTCATTTTGCTCCAATATGTCCGCCTTTTCAGGGGTGCAGTGGGTCCCACCTTCCTCCTGCTGGATGATAACACACAGCCCCTCTGAGCTGCCATCGTGGATGAGTACCTTGAAACAGACGTAAACCCCATCGAGCACGTCTGGGATGTTCTCGGGGTCGACGTATCGCACGTCTTCAAACCCTTAGGACACTTCAGGAGTTCCGACGGGCACTGGTGGAAGAATGGGAGGCCATACCTCAGCAGCTGCTCGACCACCTGATCAAGAGTACGCCAACCCGTTGTGTGGCCTGTATACATGTGAATGGTGACCATATCCCATATTGATGTCGGGGTAAATGCACAGGAAACAGTGGCGTTTTGTAGCTCATGTGTTTCGAGACGGTTTTCTCAACTTATCACCAATACTGTGGACTTACAGATCTGTGTCGTCTGTGTTCCCTATGTGCCTATGCTATTAGCGCGTTTTGTGTTGTGCCACGTTGTGTGGCACCACATTCCGCTATTATCCTTAATTTATGAGCACGAGTGTATATAGGACACTGTTCTGATCACTAGTGACCTATTGAGAACGCTGCACAGGTGCCGTTCGGGGGTCAAATACAACAGCGCAACCTCTAGGCTTGGCTAGCATCTGAATTTTAAGACCAAACATGCGTTTCTTGCGGTGTTCCTTACTTTTGTCAAATCCCTTTGTAGTACTTAAGAACGGCCCGTTAGGTCGAAATTGAACAATCGTGTAAAATGCAGTAAAGACAAAAGTACGTGCAAGTCAGTCAGTAACTGCCTAGGTGCAACCATGTCTCTAACCTTCATCTTTCCTTTTTTTTTGGGGGGGGGGGGGGGTCATCAGTCTTCTGACTGGTTTCATCGCCACGAATTGCTCTCCTGTGCCAACTTCTTCATCTCAGAGTAGCACTTGCAGTCTATGTCCTCAGTTATTTGCTGGATGTATTCCAATATCTGTCCTCCTCTACAGTTTTTGCCCTCTAAAACTCTCTCTAGTACCGTGGAAGTCATTCCCTGATGTCTTAACAGACGTTCAATCAATCCTGCCCCTTCTCCTTGTCAGTGTTTTCCATATATTCCTTTCCCCTGCGATTCTGCGCAAAGCCTCCTCATTCCTTACCTTACCTAAAACTAAACTGAACTCCTCCCGAACAGGCCACGAAGATCCAACGGTACCGACCGGTCGCCGTGTGATCCTCAACCTATAGGCGTCACTGGAGGCAGATATGGAGGGGCATGTGGTCAGCACACCGCTCTCCCGGCCGTTTGTCAGTTTCCGAGACCGGAGCCGCTACTGCTCAATCAAGTAACTCCTCAGTTTGCCTCACAATGGCTGAGTGCACCCCGCTTGCCAACAGCGCTCGGCAGACAGGAGACCGGATGGTCACCCATCCAAGTGCTAGCCCAGCCCGACAGCACTTAACTTCGGTGATCTGACAAGAACCGGTGTTACCACTGTGGCAAGGACGTTGGCCCTTACCTTATCACTCCACCTAATTTTCAACATTCGTCTTAGCACCACACCTCAAATGCCTCGATTCTCTTCTCTTCCTGTTTTTCCATAGTCCATGTTTCACTACCATACAATGCTGTGCTCCATACGTATATTCTCAGAAATTTATTCCTCACGTTAAGGCCTATGTTTGATACCAGTAGGCTTCTCTTGGTCATGCATGCCCTTTTTTCCAGTGCTAGTCTGCTCCTTGCTCCGTCAGTCATTGGTTATTTTGCTGCCTACGTAACAGAATTCCTTAACTTCATCTACTTCGTGACCATCAGTCCAGATTTTAAGCTTCTCGTTGTTCTCATCTGCGCTACTTCTCCTTACGTTCGCCTTTATTCGATTTACTCTCAATCCATATTCTGTACTCATTACTCTGTTCGTTCCATTCATGAGATCATGTAATTGCTCTTGACTTTTACTCAGGACAGCAATGTCATCAGCGAATCGTATCATTCATATCCTTTCATCTCGAATTTTAATTCCACTCCTGAACCTTATTTTTATTTCATCACTGCTTCTTCGATGTACAGATTCAACAGTAGAGGCGAAAGCCTACATCCCTGTCTTGCATCCTTTTTACTCCGAACACTTCGTTCTTGGTCGTCCACTCTTATTATTCCCTCTTGGCTGTTGTACGAGGGTAAGTCAATTATTATCAGCAATTTAGTTATATTTTGTTTATTTAGGTACTACTGTCATTTTACGTTGATGACGCATGCTTTGTTTCTTTGTTGTTATATCTTTGCAATTTACAGCTGCTAGGTTAGTTTCGTTATCACTGCCGTGCTGTTTATCATGGCTGCTCCGCTGTATATTTGCACCAAAGAAAAGCAACGTTCAGTGATCCGTTTTTTGTGGTCAGAAGGCGTGTCAGGGGCCGAAATTCATCGAAGATTCTCGGTACAGTACGGGAACAGTGTTTTGCCACAACGGAGTGTCTACGAATGGATTGAAAAATTCCGAAACGGTCGCACAAGTGTTACGCAAGATAAGGGAGCCGACGACCGTTTACCACCACAAATGGAGAAACCATTGAGCTTTCACGTGAAATGATTCTCTAAGACTATTAACTATTGACGAAGTGGCACATCGCTGCAAATTACTCACGGTTCTGCCTACGAAATAATCCACATCAGACTTGGGTTTCATAAAGTTTGTGCAAGATGGGTCCCAAAACAATTCACACAGTTGCACAAACAAACGCGCTTGGACATCTTCAAAAAATATTTGGATCGCTATGTTAACGAAGGGGACAACTTCTTAGATAGGATCATTACTGGTAACGAAACATGGATCCATCATTACGAGCCGGAGAGTAAACGGCAGAGTTTGAAACGGAAACATCCAAATTCGCCGTGCAAGGAAAAGTTCAAGACCTAACCGTCCGCAGGAAAATTGATGCTTTCGGTTTTTTGGGACGCACAAGGTCCAGTACCGGAAAATTATGGGGAAAGGGGCACAACAATAAACAGTGTACGTTACAGTGAGATGCTTACTGCGAGGCTAAATCGTGCAGTTCAAAGCAAACGCTGAGGATTGCTGTCAAAAAGAGGTATCTTGTTGCACGACAATGCCCGTCCACATACTGCTGCCCACACTGCTGAAACTCTCCAGAAATTCAAATTTGAAGTACTCGATCATCCTCCATATAGTCTCGACTTTGCCCCTTCTGACTATCACTTGTTTGATCCACTCAAGCAGGCATTAAGGGACCGTCGATTTGCCTCGGACGAAGCAGTGAAAGAAACGGTGCATTCCTGGCTCGCACCTCAACCGAGAATCTTCTTTTATGAGGGCATCAGGAAACTTGTACAAAGATGGAGCAAGTGCGATGAAACGTAAGGAGACTACGTTGAAAAGATGTTCTTGTAAGTTTCCTATTGATTACAAATGGCTCTGAGCACCATGGGACTTAACTTATGAGGTCATCAGTCCCCTAGAACGTAGAAATACGTAAACCTAACTAACCTAAGGACATCACACACATCCATGCCCGAGGCAGGATTCGAACCTGCGACCGTAGTGGTCGCTCGGTTCCAGACTGTAGCGCCTAGAACCGCTCGGCCGACCCGACCGGCCCTATTGATGAAAATGAAATTTTATGACTACTTTGCGGATAATAATTGACTTAAAATGGTTCAACTGGCTTAGAACTCCTTAAACCTAACTTACCAAAGGACATCACACACGTCCACGCCCGAGGCAGGATTCGAACCTGCGACCGTAGCGGTCGCGCGGTTTCGGACTGAAGCGTCTAGAACCGCTCGGCCACACCGGCCGGCGGAACATTTTGCACCATTTTACTTTGTCGAATGCTTTTCCCAGGTCGACAAATCCTATACAGATACAAGCGAATAGCACTGAACACTGGAGAATTGTCTGCGAATGAGCATTCGCTTGCGTTCGCTTCCGTTCTGTCTAGTGTAAATGGGGGACAGTGCCTTGATCTATAATTGAATATTATCCTCGCCGAATGATATTTCTGCCTGCCGCATCAAAAAGACACCTCTAGCATTTACGCCTTTTCACTTACGACAGTCTTCCACGTAATGGGCAAAGAGACGACGAAGCTGAATGTCGTTGCAAAATTCATCTCTAGTTCTCGTTCGGCCACTTTGCGAGGAAACGGATCTCAGAACAAATCGTGGACGGAGATGCCGGAATATTGTATTGGATTATCTCCCAGAGTACTGGGGATGTTTCCAGACTAAAGAGCTTCGAGAGAGGGAAAGAAACTTACTATTCTACGGAAGCGCATATTCGCTTCATTAATTATTTTCCTTTCTGCATTTTTAAAGCGACGTCACTATACGAAGGATGCCGCGAAAAACAGGAAAGACCTTTAATCCTGTGATCGCCGCCTGGAACGCGACTATCGTTTTCTGTACTCATTTTTCTATCCTTCATGTCGTAGTATTCCTGTTTCTCTTGCCCGCGATCGCACTAGAGCGGATGGAAGTGAACACAAGCGACTGCTGATTCGCAGACAATTCACCAGTGTTCAGTACCATTCGCTTGTATCTGTGAACAAACGTTTACACTATGTTGATATTTTTAAAAATATCGGGAATCCGATATATGGTTATTTAAAAAAATATCAAACAATCCTGTTGGAAAAGCATCCGCAACTCAGAATAATAGTAGAGGTTGAAAATACCGCTTCAGTTGTAAATTTCTTTATATTCACAAGACCGGTTTCGGACTGTTATAAGCCCTTCTTCAGGTTTCGTACTGGAAATAGCAGAAGACGGGAGATAATTTTCACACACCGCAACAAACATAATTTTTTTTTTCTAAAAGGTTTTATAAGCTTTTAAAAAACATTTCGAAACCGCCGGTCGGGCTAGGTGCTGTGAAACCTATGTCAGTGCGAAAGTGGCACCAGACAGTACTACGGACGAGTGCCTGGGTAAGGAAATATACAAATAATAGCAGGACACTTACGCTGTGCTGTGGTCCCCGAGCGCCGCGTGTACCAGGCGCGGTGTGCTGCCTATGAGCGCACAACAGGGAGTAGCGGATGCGAACGAGGAGACAAATTGGTAAACCAGAGTGGCAAAACTGCTGCCATCTGTTGACGGAGATAAGAACGCGGGGCCACTAGCCCGGCCGGATGTCGGAACCAATGTCTTGCTGTGACGATGTATGACGAAAATTTGTCACGATAAGCCTCTTAACACGCAACGAATTCCGCACAGGTAGTCCTTTGTTGCTCTTTATGTCTTCTGCTAGGCGGCGGGTAACCCATCGGGCACATACACTCCTGGAAATTGAAATAAGAACACCGTGAATCCATTGTCCCAGGAAGGGGAAACTTTATTGACACATTCCTGGGGTCAGATACATCACATGATCACACTGACAGAACCACAGGCACATAGACACAGGCAACAGAGCATGCACAATGTCGGCACTAGTACAGTGTATATCCACCTTTCGCAGCAATGCAGGCTGCTATTCTCCCATGGAGACGATCGTAGAGATGCTGGATGTAGTCCTGTGGAACGGCTTGCCATGCCATTTCCACCTGGCGCCTCAGCTGGACCAGCGTTCGTGCTGGACGTGCAGACCGCGTGAGACGACGCTTCATCCAGTCCCAAACATGCTCAATGGGGGACAGATCCGGAGATCTTGCTGGCCAGGGTAGTTGACTTACACCTTCTAGAGCACGTTGGGTGGCACGGGATACATGCGGACGTGCATTGTCCTGTTGGAACAGCAAGTTCCCTTGCCGGTCTAGGAATGGTAGAACGATGGGTTCGATGACGGTTTGGATGTACCGTGCACTATTCAGTGTCCCCTCGACGATCACCAGTGGTGTACGGCCAGTGTAGGAGATCGCTCCCCACACCATGATGCCGGGTGTTGGCCCTGTGTGCCTCGGTCGTATGCAGTCCTGATTGTGGCGCTCACCTGCACGGCGCCAAACACGCATACGACCATCATTGGCACCAAGGCAGAAGCGACTCTCATCGCTGAAGACGACACGTCTCCATTCGTCCCTCCATTCACGCCTGTCGCGACACCACTGGAGGCGGGCTGCACGATGTTGGGGCGTTAGCGGAAGACGGCCTAACGGTGTGCGGGACCGTAGCCCAGCTTCATGGAGACGGTTGCGAATGGTCCTCGCCGATACCCCAGGAGCAACAGTGTCCCTAATTTGCTGGGAAGTGGCGGTGCGGTCCCCTACGGCACTGCGTAGGATCCTACGGTCTTGGCGTGCATCCGTGCGTCGCTGCGGTCCGGTCCCAGGTCGACGGGCACGTGCACCTTCCGCCGACCACTGGCGACAACATCGATGTACTGTCGAGACCTCACGCCCCACGTGTTGAGCAATTCGGCGGTACGTCCACCCGGCCTCCCGCATGCCCACTATACGCCCTCGCTCAAAGTCCGTCAACTGCACATACGGTTCACGTGCACGCTGTCGCGGCATGCTACCAGTGTTAAAGACTGCGATGGAGCTCCGTATGCCACGGCAAACTGGCTGACACTGACGGCGGCGGTGCACAAATGCTGCGCAGCTAGCGCCATTCGACGGCCAACACCGCGGTTCCTGGTGTGTCCGCTGTGCCGTGCGTGTGATCATTGCTTGTACAGCCCTCTCGCAGTGTCCGGAGCAAGTATGGTGGGTCTGACACACCGGTGTCAATGTGTTCTTTTTTCCATTTCCAGGAGGGTACCTTTGAGTACCCCAACTGTTGGATGAGTGTGTCAACACTACCAACAGAGCTGTGCAGCGAGGTGTTTGACTGTGAACCGTCGATCACCTGGAGTGAGAGTGTCCGCACGTTCCGACATTGCAGGAGAAAGCTGTGTGCGGCAGGCCGGCATGCGGGAGATCGGACACGTTTGCGCGACCTCGTTGCGATGACGACAGGCGCCTCGCCCAACGACTCACCGTGCTTTTATTCACTGCCATGTCTCCGTAGATATTCTGCAACTGCCTATCAATAGCCCCATGCTCTAGTTTTCCACTAAAAGAAACTCAATGACAGCTCTATTCTTGAAACGCATTTCCATTACAGACGCCGCTTGACAGCGTCACGTCGTGTATGCATTTCGCGGTAATAGAAAGAAGCGATATGAAATGCGACGATCACGTAGAATCAGTAGTAGTGAAGGAGAACACAGACTTAACATATTTTGGAAGAGTTCTAGGAAAGTGCGGTGCATCTGTAAGGACATCGCTTACAAGAATTGTGCGACCAATTCGAGAGTACTGTTCCAGTCGCGGTAATAGGAAGATGCGATATGACATGCGACGATCACGTAGAATGAGTAGTAGTGAAGGAGAATGCAAACTTACATATTTTGGTGCATCTGTGAAGGAAATCGCGTACAAGGGGCTTGTGCGACCAATTCTAGAGTACTGTGCCAGTGTTGGGAGTCCTTGTCAAGTACGCGTGGTAGCACGCATAGAATAAAATCAGAAGAGCGCTGCTAGGGTGGTAACAGGTCGGCGAAAGTGTGACAGAAAAGTTAGGGCAACTGAAGTGCTTCGAGGAAACTCAACGTCGTCCTCGAGAAACCGTGTTGCTTGTATTAAGAGAACATGTATTCGAAGAGGACTGTCGTATATATATGCTGCCACCACCGCGTAGAAATCACGGGAATAACACGAAGGAAATTAGGGCATTTACAGAGGCACATAGACAGTCGTTTTTCCTTCGCTCACTCCGTGAATGGAATAAGAAGTGCAATGCATAATATTCCTATGATGTTGCCTCCGCCATGCACTGTAGAGTGTTTACGTAGATGCAGATGTTTCATTATATTTAACTTTAGTGTGTATAGTTTTTTGGTCACATGACTGAGCGGAAGGAAAACAAGATTTCAAATTAATTACAGAATGGGTTTTTACCCCAGCTAAGTCCGCCTCCGGTAGCTGAGTGTTCAGCGTGACAGAATGTCAAACCTAAGGGCCCGTGTTCGATTGCCGGCTGGGTCGGAGATTTTCTCCGCTCAGGGACTGGGTGTTGTGGTGCCCTACTCATCATCATTTCATCCCCATCGACGCGCAAGTCCCCGAAGTGGCGTCGTATCGAAAGACTTGCAAGCAACGAACGGTCTATCTGACAGGAGGCCCTAGTCACACGACTTTTATTTACCCTAGCGAAACGAAGAGTCGCTAATGCTAGCTAATTGCTAGGTATGGAAGTAAACTGTTAAAATGTTCATAGCCTGAAGGACTAGCTATTTTAAATGATGACTAACTGACAACCTCAGCTGCTGACAGGTGTTGTTGTTATACCTCGATGTGGACAGCTGAAAATGTGTGCCCCGACCGGGACCCGAACCCGGGACCTCCTGCTTACATGGCAGACGCTCTATCCATCTGAGCCACCGAGGACACAGATGAATAGCGCGACTGCAGGGACTTATCCTTTGCACGCTTCCCGTGAGACTCATATTCCCAACTGTCCACAATTCTACATATGTATTGTACCTTATAGACATTTGCCCATCCACTCATTACTCGCGCACGCGTTGGCGATTCCCGTAAGAGTTTGGGCAACCTGTGCGCATTCGCACAGACAAAGGTCAATGGCTGGGTAGCCTTTAACTATATATACAAAGACAGTAACTTGTTCTCGAAAGAACAGTTATTGTTGATGACCGTGCAGCTTTTCCCTGAAATAAATGATGACTAACTGACAACCTCAGCTGCTGACAGGTGTTGTTGTTATACCTCGATGTGGACAGCTGAAAATGTGTGCCCCGACCGGGACCCGAACCCGGGACCTCCTGCTTACATGGCAGACGCTCTATCCATCTGAGCCACCGAGGACACAGATGAATAGCGCGACTGCAGGGACTTATCCCTTGCACGCTTCCCGTGAGACTCACATTCCCAACTGTCCACAATTCTACATATGTATTGTACCTTATAGACATTTGCCCATCCACTCATTACTCGCGCACGCGTTGGCGATTCCCGTAAGAGTTTGGGCAACCTGTGCGCATTCGCACAGACAAAGGTCAATGGCTGGGTAGCCTTTAACTATATATACAAAGACAGTAACTTGTTCTCGAAAGAACAGTTATTGTTGATGACCGTGCAGCTTTTCCCTGAAAAAAATGATGACTAACTGACAACCTCAGCTGCTGACAGATGTTGTTGTTATACCTCAATGTGTCAGCAGCTGAGGTTGTCAGTTAGTCATCATTTATTTCAGGGAAAAGCTGCACGGTCATCAACAATAACTGTTCTTTCGAGAACAAGTTACTGTCTTTGTATATATAGTTAAAGGCTACCCAGCCATTGACCTTTGTCTGTGCGAATGCGCACAGGTTGCCCAAACTCTTACGGGAATCGCCAACGCGTGCGCGAGTAATGAGTGGATGGGCAAATGTCTATAAGGTACAATACATATGTAGAATTGTGGACAGTTGGGAATGTGAGTCTCACGGGAAGCGTGCAAGGGATAAGTCCCTGCAGTCGCGCTATTCATCTGTGTCCTCGGTGGCTCAGATGGATAGAGCGTCTGCCATGTAAGCAGGAGGTCCCGGGTTCGGGTCCCGGTCGGGGCACACATTTTCAGCTGTCCACATCGAGGTATAACAACAACACCTGTCAGCAGCTGAGGTTGTCAGTTAGTCATCATTTATTTCAGGGAAAAGCTGCACGGACATCAACAATAACTGTTCTTTCGAGAACAAGTTACTGTCTTTGTATATATAGTTAAAGGCTACCCAGCCATTGACCTTTGTCTGTGCGAATGCGCACAGGTTGCCCAAACTCTTACGGGAATCGCCAACGCGTGCGCGAGTAATGAGTGGATGGGCAAATGTCTATAAGGTACAATACATATGTAGAATTGTGGACAGTTGGGAATGTGAGTCTCACGGGAAGCGTGCAAGGGATAAGTCCCTGCAGTCGCGCTATTCATCTGTGTCCTCGGTGGCTCAGATGGATAGAGCGTCTGCCATGTAAGCAGGAGGTCCCGGGTTCGGGTCCCGGTCGGGGCACACATTTTCAGCTGTCCACATCGAGGTATAACAACAACACCTGTCAGCAGCTGAGGTTGTCAGTTAGTCATCATTTATTTCAGGGAAAAGCTGCACGGACATCAACAATAACTGTTCTTTCGAGAACAAGTTACTGTCTTTGTATATATAGTTAAAGGCTACCCAGCCATTGACCTTTGTCTGTGCGAATGCGCACAGGTTGCCCAAACTCTTACGGGAATCGCCAACGCGTGCGCGAGTAATGAGTGGATGGGCAAATGTCTATAAGGTACAATACATATGTAGAATTGTGGACAGTTGGGAATGTGAGTCTCACGGGAAGGGTGCAAGGGATAAGTCCCTGCAGTCGCGCTATTCATCTGTGTCCTCGGTGGCTCAGATGGATAGAGCGTCTGCCATGTAAGCAGGAGGTCCCGGGTTCGGGTCCCGGTCGGGGCACACATTTTCAGCTGTCCACATCGAGGTATAACAACAACACCTGTCAGCAGCTGAGGTTGTCAGTTAGTCATCATTTATTTCAGGGAAAAGCTGCACGGTCATCAACAATAACTGTTCTTTCGAGAACAAGTTACTGTCTTTGTAAACTAGCTATTTTGCCTACAAAAAGTTAAATTTATGTGATGTGTAGCTGACACAAAGACTTTCTTCCAAACAAGTACTAAATACCGTGAAATGTAAACGCTAGGAAGGCAAATGAGATGTAAAAAACATCATTTCTTCAAGACCGAGCTATTTTGCGTCCAAAAGTTGCATTGGTGTTATATATGATAATTAAAACGGCTTGCTTCAAATCAGGCCTTAAATTTATGACATTTCGAGAAGATCAGACATTAGAAAGACAAATGATGTCTCAAAAGGTTTTATCTTTTCAATGTCCAGCTATGTTGCGCATAAGAAATTGGATTGGTGTTGTATTTAAGTGACTAAACGGTTTCCTGTGGTGCAAGTGTTAAATTCAGGACATATCGAGAAGAGAAGACGCTAGAAAATCAATAATGCTGGTCTGGTATTTAAGTGCCTAAACGATTTCCTGCCTAAATTCAGAACATATCGAGAACAGAAGACGTTAGAAATTCAATAATATCATTCTTGCTGGACAAAACTTGAGAATAAAAGAAAATTAAAAAATTTGTCAAATAATTTGTGAAATGGTTTGTCTCAAAGCAAGAAATAAAACAGATTAGAAATACATTTGAAGCCCCTTAGAATGATGCTCTAAATCACGTATAGCAAATGAGGTGCTTCATTTCTTACATTTAGACAAATCGCTTCACACAACTTTTGCTGCATTCAACTCGTTTGTAATCGTGTGCAGTATGAAGATTAAAACGTAATCAGTGCGCGCGAACACGTGTGTGTGTGAGTGTGTGTGTGTTGGCGATTTACTATTCAGTGAGGAGTAAACGCGAGGAGTCGTAACCGTGCTCGCGAAAAAATTTTCAATTATTCGCCCCTCGCGTCAACGCCAGAGCAATGACCGCAAACTGTTATATAATGCAGAGCGCCGACAAAGTGGATGCGCGTTAAAGGGAAGGCGGCGTTGCGCAAGAGACCGCGCGCGGGAACGAAAGTACGCCCACGGCCGACAATTGCGCGTCGTCGCGCGCGCGTTACATAAGGGCTGCGTCTGTCGTGACGCAAAACACGCCCACACAGCACGTGACCGCCGCTCTTTGCACGACACGCAACGTGCGCGAGGGGTGGTCTGGATTGTAGTTGCATGTTCTACACCTACATCTACACATATACTCCGCTAGCCACCAAGAGGTGTGCGGCGGAGGGCACTACTCGCGTCATATTCCTCCCCCAACCCCCCCCCCCCCCCCCCCTCACTTTGTTCCACTCGCGGATCGTGCGAGGGAAAAACGACTGTCTGAATGCCTCAGTACGAGCTCTAATTTCCCTTATCTTTGAATGGTGATCATTGAGCGATATGAAAGTTGGTGGTAATAATACATCCTTGGCGAAGATCGGATTTTTGGAATTTAGCGAGCAGACCCTTCCGTTTAGCACGTCGTCTACCTGCAAGTGTGTCCCACTTCAAACTTCCTATGAGATTTGGCTGAATGTACCAGTCACGATTCTTGCCGCTCTTCTTTGGATCTTCTCAATCTCTTGAATCAGACCCAACTGGTGAGGGTCCCATACAGACGAGCAATACTCTAAGACTGAACGAACTAAAGTATTGTATGCAATTTCCTTTGTTGAAGGAGTGCATAGCTTCAGGATTCTGCTAATAAATCGCAATCTAGAGTTCGCCTTGCCCGTTACTTGTGTAATCTGATCATCCTATTTTAGATCATTTCGAATAGTCACACCTAGATACTTCACTGATGTTACCACTTCCAAAGACTGGGCATTTATTTTTTACTCGTACATTAATGGGGATTTTCGCGTTGTTATACGCAGTAGGTTACACTTACTAGCATTGAGAGATAACTGCCAGTCATTACACCACGCATTTATTTTCTGCAAATCCTCATTGATTTGTTCTCAACTTTCGTGTGATACTACTTTCCTGTAGACTACAGCATCATCGGCAAACATTCTAATGCCGCTGTCAATACCATCAACCAGATCGTTTATGTAAATCGTAAAAAGCGGCGGGCCTATTACGCTGCTGTGGGGCACACCAGAAGTTACGCTTGTTTCTGTTGAAGTCACTGTTGTGTCTAGACAAGACAGCCTAGACACAATGAGAGGAAGCCGAAAGGCACGCGCTTAAACTCACGCAGGCTGACGTGAGGTCTGAAACAGGATACGTAATGAATGCTATAAAGAAAAGTAAGTAGCTTCTGGAATACTTAACTTCAATCCACATTTGTAGAACATCACTCTTGATGATACATAGAATCTCAATATCAATTGAATACGGCGCCTTCATAGGTCGTAGCAAATGTAGCTGAAGGCTATGCTAACTATCGTCTCGGCAAATGAGAGCGTATTTGTCAGTGATCCATCTCTGGCTAAGTCGGCTGTACAACTGGGGCGAGTGCCAGGACGTCTCTCTAGACCTGCCGTGTGGTGGCGCTCGGTCTGCCATTACTGACAGTGGCGACACGCGGGTCCGACGTATACTAATGGACCGCGGCCGATTTAAAAGGCTACCACCTAGCAAGTGTGGTGTCTGGCGGTGACACCACAGTCACCACATTCAGGACGACATACTGCTCTCTCTCTCTCTGTTAGAAAACTTTCTGTCCAACCGCATATGTCATCGGATAGACCGTAAAAAAAATGGTTCAAATGGCTCTGAGCACTATGCGACTTAACTTCTGAGGTCAACAGTCGCCTAGAACTTAGAACTAATTAAACCTAAGGACATCACACACATCCATGCCCGAGGCAGGATTCGGACCTGCGACCGTAGCGGTCGCTCGGCTCCAGACTGTAGCACCTAGAACCGCACGGCCACTCCGGCCGATAGACCGTAAGCATGCATGTTAGTGCGTATGAGAATTTAAATTTTCAAAAAACTGTTATTCTTCAGCATAATCTCCTTTAACATCAATACACTTATCCAGCGCTGTTTTCGCAATGACTTTTTCCACCCCTGTAGTATTTGTGTCGATTTGCTGCGAAATATTCATCTACACCTACCATCCATGAGAAATCCTTGGATAACACAAGAGCTAATGAATTTAATTGTTGAAAGGGTAAAATATAAAACTGCATTAAATGAAGCAGCAATAGGGTATACAACGCCTAGAAAATGTGATCGATAGGAAGTGCAAAATGGCTAAGTGGGAATGGTTAAAGGACACATGTAAGGATGTAGAAGCTCATATCACTAGTAGTAAGATAGATGCTGCCGACAGGGAAATTAAAGAGACCTCTTGAGAAAAGAGAACCACCTGTGTGAATATCAGGAGCTCAGATGGAAAACCAGTCCTAAGCAAAGAAGGGAAAGCAGACAGGTGGAAGAAGTATATAGAGGATCTGTAAAAGGGCGATGTACTTGAGGACAATATTATGAAAATGGAAGAGGATGTAGATGCAAATGAGATGGGAGATACGATACTGAAAGACCTGAGTCGAAACAAGGCCGCGGGAGTAGACAGCATGACATTAGAACGACTGATAGCCTTAGGCAAGCCAGCCATGACAAAACTCTTCCATCTGGTGAGCAAGATGGATGAGAGAGCCGAAATACCGTCAGACTTCAAGAAGAGTACAATAATTCTAATTCCAAAGAAATATTATCGAAGTATCAGTTTAATAAATCACGGTTGCAAAGTATTAATACGAATGCTTTTCAGAAGAATGAAAAAACTGGTAGAAGCTGACCTCGGGAGAGAGAAGTTTGGATTTCGAAGAAATGTAGGAACACGCGAGGCAATACTGACCCTACGACTTATCTTGGAAGACAAATTAGGAAAAGGCAAACCTACGGTTATAGCATTTGTAGACTTAGACAAAGCTTTTGACAATTTTTTTAAAGATTGCAAAAACTGCTCGAAAGTAACGTACTCCTAAAATAGCGTGAACACCTCGGCTTTATTTTATGAGCATAACAAATGGCTCTGAGCACTATGGGACTTAACATCAATGGTCATCAGTCCCCTAGAACTTAGAACTACTTAAACCTAACCAACCTAAGGACATCACACAACACCCAGCCATCACGAGGCAGAGAAAATCCCTGACCCCGCCGTGAATCGAACCCGGGAACCCGCGCGCGGGAAGCGAGAACGCTACCACACGACCACGAGCTGCAGGCATGAGCATAACATGATTTCATAGAAGCAACGACGTATATGACATAATCTGCTACTAAAAAATCTTCCATACAATTCTTGAAAATGGCCTATGGCCGAAATTGCACAATAATACTGGAAATAAAGAGAATGAATGGCAGTTGAAGGCTTCAAGAAATCTTTCAAAAAATTCATCGCAGCTGCGGACCCTAGCGCATCGAAAATTATATCTTTTGACAATGTTCACTGGAATACTATCTTTGAAATTATAAAGGTGGCAGTGCTGAAACATAGGAAGTGAATGGCTGTTTACGATTTGAACAGAAAACATGTGGCAGTTAAAAGAGTTGAGGGCCCGAAAAGCAGTTTAAGAGAATGGGCAGTGTCTTGAAAGGAAGATATAAGATGAACTTCAACAAAAGCAAAACGAGGATAATCGAATTAAATGAGGCGATGCTGCGGGAACTAGATTAGAAAATGACACACTTAAAGAAGCAGATCAGTTTTGCTATTTTGGCGGCAAAATAACTGATGGTGGTCGACGTTGGGAGGATTAAAATGTAGAGTGGCAATAGCAAGAAAAGCGTTTCTGAAGAAGAGAAATTTGTTAACATCGAGAATATATTTAAGTGTCAGGAAGTCTTTTCTGAAAGTATGTGCATGGAATGTAGACATGTATGGAAGTGCAACATGGACGATAAACAGTTTAGACGAGAAGAGAATAGAAGATTTCTAAATGTGGTACTACAGAAGAATGCAGAAGAGTGGATGGGTAGATCACTTAACTAATGAGGAGGTACTGAACAGAATTGGGAAGAAGATAAATTTGTGACAAGAAGATGGGATCGGTTGGTAGGACACGTTCTGAGGCATCAAGGGATCACCAATTTAGTACTGGAGGGCATCGTGGAGGGTAAAAGTCGCAGAAAGAGACCAAGAGATGAACATAGTAAGCAGATTCAGAAGGATGTAGCTTGCTGTAGTTACTCGCAGATGAAGAGGCTTACGCAGGATCGAGTAGAATGGAGAGCCGCATCAAACCAGTCTCAGGACTGAAGACCACAACAAACAACAACACCTACCATCACTTCCCTGCTCGACAAAAAACGCTAAGGAATGAGTAACACTGTGAGTTATGAGACGAGATGGAAGACTAACTGGGTCAAATACGGGGAACAAGGTGGATGAGCCAACACTTCATAGCGAGATCCCTCAATGTTCCCATTACCGTAATGTTTCGTGAACCGTAAACTGTCTTCATAAAAGAAGACTTTTTTTGCACTGCAAACAAAGACATTTTCTCGAACTTTTGCATCCATTATATCCATTCTCCATCTCACCCCTCCCCCACACCACCATGATTCTTTAAGGAACCAAAGTCCCACGCGTAAAACAGCTTCAATAGCTCCGTCATGAGATCAGCTAATTTTTCACGCATCTCATTGTGTCTGACGTCATATCTTCAAAACTAAGTGTGTTATGGATAGAGCTGGTAGTAAGGAAGCTAGAAGTTAAAACGTCATGCTGGACACTGAAATTTTATGGCAGCAACAGCGAACATGTACGAAAGAGCGCTGAGAAGTAATGCCTCCGAACTTTTTAATGTGAATACTCTTAAAGCTTTTTAAAACTTAAAGTTTTTTAAATAAAATGAACGTAATTGACATCTTACGTATTTACTGTTCATGTCTACATATTTCACCAAGCGAAGTGGCGCAGTTGTTAGCACACTGGATTCGGATTCGGGAGGACGACGGTTCAAACCCACGTCCCGCCACCCTGATTTAGGTTTTCCACGATTTGCCTGAATCGCTTCAAGGAAATGACGGGATGGTTCTTTTGAAAAGGCACTGCCCAATCCCTTCCCTCCCCTTCCCTAAACCGATAGCACCGATGACCTCGCTGTTTGGTCCCCTCGCCCAAATCAACTAACAAACCAGTCTACATGTTTGCAGTACTCCGCCACAGAGGGCTCCGTTTGTAGCGTATAACATGGCGGAGAACAACGTAACTACACTCATGCTCATAAATTAAGGATAAGTGCAGAATGTGGTGCCACACAACGTGGCACTACACGAAACAAGTGCTAATAGCGTAGGCACATGAGAAACACACACAACACAGATATGTAAGTCCACGGTATTGGTGATAAGTTGAGAAACCCGTCCCGAAACGTGCTACAAAACGCCACTGTTTCCCACGCATGTACCCTTACATCAATATGGGATTGATCATCATGCACACGTACACAGGCCGCACAACGGGTTGGCATACTCTGGATCAGGTGGTCGAACAGCTGCTGGGGTATAGCCTCCCATTCTTGCACCAGTGCCTGTCGGAGCTCCTGAAGTGCCCTAGGGGTTTGAAGACGTGCAGCGATACGTCGACCGAGAGCATCCCAGACGTGCTCGATGGGGTTTAGGTCTGGAGAACAGGCAGGCCACTTCATTCACCTGATATCTTCTGTTTCAAGGTACTCCTCCACCATAGCAGCTGAATGGGGCTGTGCGTTATGATCCAGCAGGAGGAAGGTGGGACCCACTGCATCCCTGAAAACGTGGACATACTGGTGCAAAATGACGTCCCGATACACCTGACCTGTTACAGTTCCTCTGTCAAAGACATGCAGGGTGTACGTCCACCAAACATATTCCCACGTCTCACCATCAAATCACGACCTCTATACAGGTCCCTTTCAAGGACACTAAGTTCCTCGTTCATGCCAGATGAAAACCCGGCGAGAATCACTGTACAGACTATTCTTGGACTCTTCCCTGAACATAACCTGGAACCACTGTTCCAGTGACCATGTACTGTGTTCTTGACACCAGGCTTTACTGGCTCTCCTGTGACCAGGGGGTCAGTGTAATGCACCTTGCATGCCTCCGGGCGAATAAACCATGTCTGTTCAGTCGTCTGTAGACTGTGTGTCTGGAGACAACTGTTCCAGTGGCTGCAGTAAAGTCCCAAGCAAGGCTCCGTGCAGTACTCCGTGTCCATCTCCGGGCACTGATGGTGAGATATCGGTCATCCTGTGGTATTATACACTGTGGACGTCCCGTACTGTGGCGCCTGGAAACGTTCCCTGTCTGCTGGAATCGTTGCCGTAATCTCTAGATTACACTCTGTGGCACACGGAGGGCCCGTGCTACGACCTGCTGTGTTTGACCAGCCTCGTCGCCCTAGTATTCTACCCCTCGTAACGTCATCAATATATGTTCTTTGAGCCATTTTAAACACACAGTCACCATTAGCATGTCTGAAAACGTTTGCACACTTACTCGCTGCACTGTACTCTGACATGCACCAACACACCCCTGCGTATGTGGACTGCTGCCAGCGCCACCGTGCAACGACCGCAGGTCAAATGCACCGCATGGTCATACCCCGAGGTGATTTAAACCCGAAAACCGCCCACCAGAGCGTTGTTTCACCATGTATCAGCATTATCCTTAACTTATGAACATGAGTGTATGTCGGTGGGCGTGAAACAGCGTGCTGTAATTGAGTTTCGAATTCGAAGAGTTCGTCCACACGTATAGCACCGTCTCCTTCAGCACGACAACGCCCGAACACACACGAGCTCTGCGTCATCTACAGTAATCCAATGCCTTGGGCTCAGTGTCATCGCTCCATAGAGTCCCAACTTGACCCCATCCCATCTTCAGCTCTTTCCAAAGCTTAAAGAACGCCTTCGACGACTTCACTTTGATACTGATGAAGCGGTGCAGGCTTAGGTATGGTTGTGGCTTTGCCAACAAACATTCTACACTCACAGTATATAAACTGGGCTCCCATAGGGAGAAATGTCTTCGTCGCCAGAATAACTATGTTGAATAAATATGTAGACATGAAAAATAAATACCGGGTGATCAGAAAGTCAGCATAAATTCAAAAACTAAATAAATCACGGAATAATGAGGATAGAGAGGTACAAATTAACACAAATGCTTCGAATGACATGGGGTTTTATTAGAACCAAAAAAATACAAAAGTTCAAAAAATGGCCGACAGATGGCGCTTCATCTGATCAGAATAGCAATAATTAGCATAATAAAGTAAGACAAAGCAAAGATGATGTTCTTTACAGGAAATGCTCTATATGTCCACCATCATTCCTCAACAATAGCTGTAGACGAGGAATAATGTTGTGAACAGCACTGTAAAGCATGTCCGGAGTTATGGTGAGGCATTGGCGTCGGATGTTGTCTTTCAGCATCCCTAGAGATGTCGGTCGATCACGATACACTTACGACTTCAGGTGACCCCAAAGCCAATAATCGCACGGACCTGGGAGGCCAAGCATGACGATAGTGGCGGCTGAGCACACGATCGTCACCAAACGACGCGCATCTGTCGGACATTTTGTGAACTTTGTTTTTTTTTGTTTGTTCTAATAAAACCCCATGTCATCCCAAGCATGTGTATCAATTTTTACCCCTGTATCTACCTTATTCCGTGCTTTATTAAGTTTTCAAATTTATACTGACGTTTTGATCACCCAGTATCTAAACGCTTAATAAAGTTTGTTTTATTTTAAAAGCTTTAATAGTTTTCACCCAAAAGTTTCGGGTGCATTACACTTCAGCACACCGACGAAGTAACTCCTAAACTTTTTCTCCTGATTTGAAAGTCGCTAAGTGTTCTCATTCTCATATAAAGAATTAATATATTTTACGTAATTTGCGCGCCCTTCGCAGGCTGCCTGTAGACATATACGCAGTTTCCAATTTTAATACTTGTCTTATTGTGTTAAATCATTGACCTGAGATTCTACCTCATAATGAGTACATTGTACAAACTTTTAAATTTTTAATTTCTGGAAATAATCATTTGAAATAGTGGAAATGAAATTTTTGTTGCCCCTGCAAACTGTTAGTTTTCAATCTGCAACTTCATTGTGCTCCCGTGAACACATTTCAGGCGTTTAGCAATGCATATAAGCGTACAGTAACATTCCCTAGTTATTGGTTCGCCTTTTTGAAGATTTCAATTAATTAAATTTCTTTCGTACCCCAAACTATAGGGACTGAAGCGAGAACTTTCCACGGGTCCCACAAAAAATTCAGCATTTCATCAACGAAATTGGCCGAGAAAGTATGTTTGCATTATTGAACTCTCTTGTATGTGTGGTGTGCGTACTGTAAGACCTTCGGTACACACACCATCATATTATTTGACTTGTCGCTCTAACGAAGTAGGCGAGTGTCAGTAATATGTCTCGTGGTGTTATCGTGACGTGTTTATCTTCTGCCGTTAGGTCAGACGATAGAAAGGCCACTTGCACGCTTAGAGTAGCAGATTGACGGTGGCCAACTTTAAACAGAATTTGATTAATTTTCACACATATTTATTAAAATAATAAAAAGCATAGGTATAACGTAACTTGATTCTGGATGCTGTTTACAATTGACAATCTGAAGTTCCTTTGGTCTTGGTACGTTTATCTTATTCTCACATATCTCTGATACTTGACAAAGTGTCTATTCGTTTCTCTTCATGGCTATGTACAGGAATATGGTAATCGTATTAGGTGCAGACTGAAACTTGACTATAGAATGGTACAGACTGATGCAGACTGGTACAGACTGGTGCAGACAAATGCAGACTGACTAATCAGAGGTCTGCACACTCGTTATAATACCTCGCGCGTTCAGGTATCACTGCGCGAGTGTGATCCGCGAGGAGAAAAGGTTCTACATTAGTAGCAACCTCATTGGCTGCTTTACATATTAATACGCGGATCGGCGGAAGCAGAATTTGGTCCGTCTCTATGGCAGCGCCATCTCGTAGTGCGGAGACGGACGAGCGCTGCGCCTGCGCTGTTGTGCTTAGCGGGGCGCGCTCTAGTGGGAAAGTTGTGCACGCGCTGACTACGCGGAACTATGTACACAACAGTATGTGTAATGAGTTTGAAGATCGTATCACTTTCACTTCCGTTTCACGGCACGCACAGAGCGGACACAATCAGCTCTGATTCGTTTGCTCTGCACGTTGTGGGCAATGTTTCGGGTACTCGGCGTCGTATTCTCTTTTATCTGACGAAGGAGGTCGTCTTCTTCAAAGTCGATGGTACAACACCTCCGGCGAACGCAATAAGCCGTCACAACGGCGGACGAACCAGTTTCTCGCAACCGCTACGGTAGTCGGACGAAAATGCGTATGTGATGTCATAATTACAACAGGGACCGACAGCAGCACCATCTTCACAGTTTGTGTGCGTACTGTGAAACGCCAGATTTGAAAGTGATTTAATTTTCAGACTTATTTTACATCCACACATTTTACATCCACACGCCCCCAGTAGCTGAGTGGTCAGGGTTCGATTCCCGGCTGCGTCGGAAATTTTCTCTGCTCCGTTCAGCTCTGGGCCTGGGTGTTGTGTTGTCCTAATCATCATCATTTCATCCCCATCGGTGCGCAAGTTGCCGAAGTGGCGTCAAATCGGAAGACTTGCACCCGGCGAACGGTCTACTCGACGGTAGGCACTAGTCACACGACATTTCTATTTTTTACAATTACGGACATGGGTTCCTTACGAGATCTTTATCAATAAAGTCCCAGCAACAGTCCCGAGGAGCTTGCAACCGGAATTTTGAAAGATTTGGCATAAACACATGTAATTGTCGCCACCCTATCTAGTGACCGCAGTCACAGCTCTGTACAGCGAGCAGCAGCTGTGACGCGGGTTGCGTGCGGGCGTCTGTCAGGGGCCTGGGAACACGCGGGTCTCTCGTTAGGCAAGTCCCAGCGCGGACGGGCAAACACCGTCTCCACCGCTGACAGCTGTTTGTTTAACGCGGCGCCCCCTTTCCTGGAAGGCCACACGTGTCACTAATCCGCTGCTCCTGGTCGTCGAAAAAAGGATAGAGAAGCATTCGCTCAACAGTCAAAATACAAATAACGAAGTATCATTGGATACCTCATTATACCTGTAGACACGAGAATGTTATCCGGTGCTAGCAGCGATACGCAGCTTCAAAGGGGAAAGGTGTTTTTGTGATCATGTACACAGCATTTTTCAGCGCTAGATTATACAAACATTATTAACAGCACAGAGAAAACATGCTGCATAATTTACATTACATGGCAGTATTCGAATTACCAGAAATATTGCAACGCCCCCCATGTGGGGGCATAGAATTCGTTACCGGAGTCAGAGACTATCTCGATTGCCACACACCGCTTACGACCCAAAGTCGATATACTGAACACAATGAAAATATGCTATCCGAAATTTAACCCTAACATTTCTAACGCGGGGAATTGCTAGCAAATCAGTTAATAACTACAGGGTGCGTCAAAAAAATGTGTACACACTTTGAAGGGTCATAGAAAATTTATTTCCCGTTCTACAGTGTTGAATTTCTGGAAATGGAAAGCTTTAAGTCCAATTGGAAAAATAAATGTACTTTGCAAATGTGATTAATTTTCAAACTGGTGGGCTTCAGCATCAATACATTTCTGAGTACGAGTCACCACTGATTCCGTACATCGCACCAAAGTGTCCAACGAGATTTCTGCGCACACCGCCTGAATCTCATTCCAAATTGTGTCCAGGTTACGTGGTTTACGTTTGTACACCTCATCTTTTACTGTGCCCCATAAGAAGAAATCCAGCGGCGTGAGGTCTGGAGAGCGTGCAGGAAACTCGATTGGTCCCCTGCGTCCTATCCACTGGCCTGGAACATTGTGATCCAGGTATGCTCGTACGTCCTTGTGATAGTGCGGCAGGGCGCCATCTTGTTGGAAATAAAACTCATCATTACCGTATAATGCACGAATGGCAGGGAATATGGAGTCAGCAAGCATTGTTGGGTACGTTTCTCCAGTAACAGTACCTTCAAAGCGGAAAGGCCCAATGAGTCCCCTTGCAGACAAACCACACCACACATTTACACCAGGCAAATTCACAGCCTTTTCAACTGTAATGTAAGAATTATCTTCAGCCCAGTACACACAATTGTGCCTATTGACAGTTCCATTGAGTTTGGATTGGGCTTCATCCGACCAAATTATGCTACCCATAAATCCCGGTTCACGTCTCACCATCTCCTGAACCCATTCACAAAATTCTAACCTTCGATCTGGATCGTCGTCACTTAGCTATTGCACCAGCCTTGAATATACACACGAAACTTGCCTTTCTTCAGAATGCGTAGCACACTTCTGGCACTTACATTACTCTCACTTGCCGCTTACCTTGAAGATTTTTGAAGCGAACGCTGAAACACTTCCAAGACCGCAGTTGTGGAATCATCACTTGTAGCTGTACGAGGTCGTCCTGATCGACCTTTATGCACATTGCACACTGTTCCATGAATTTCGAATTTGTCTCGTAGACGTGTAATTGTTAACCTTGAAGGTGGTTCTGTACCATACTCACTTCTCCACTGCCTTCGAACCGCAGCTACATTCTCAAACTTCCAGTACCACTTAATTATCTGCTTCCGCGCTTCAAAGCTCAAACGCACGTCCGCCATGTTGCAGTTACTTCCTTGCCACTGCTGCCACCTGTTGAAGAAACATAACATTACCTTCTCACAGATATTTAACCTTGTACAACGGGAAATAAATTGTCTATGACAGTTCAGAGTGTGTATACATTTTTTTGACGCACCCTGTATATTTCAATTAACAAGTGATAATAAAAATAAAATTCAAAAAATAAACTGTTGATTTATTACAAAAGTTCGACTTCGTATACAGCAAAACCACCAGATTAACAGTATAAATCTAACATGACGGACGGACTATTATTGAGCACAGGTATGATGTCCAGCGAACGATAACGGATTGAAGCAGTACTTTCCCTCGATGATGAGAATAAACCCCACGTATATGAATTTTACTACGCAGTGATTGGTTGTTTAAACTAAATTAAAAAGAACTCAAATCCGTAAGTGGAATCTAACGGCACTGTGGCATCGGCGACCCTTATAAAACGATAAACTCCCTCCTGAAGAACCGGTGCTGCACAGTATGCTCTTCCCGCACCCGGGTCCCCGGGTTCGATTTCCGGCGGGGTCAGGGATTTTCTCTGCCTCGTGATGACTGGGTGTTGTGTGATATCCTTAGGTTAGTTAGGTTTAAGTAGATCTAAGTTCTAGGGGACTGATGACCATAGATGTTAAGTCCCAAAGTGCTCAGAGCCATTTGCACAGTATGCTCACCAGTCTCTTGTCGTCTCGATGCACGTGAAGATGTCGGTCAGCACGAGATCCGCAACTGCCCAGAATCTGCAGATCGCGCTAGGTCGCCGAGACTGACAATAACAGGATCCTCTTCATCTCCATCATCTCAATCAGTTGGTCTCTCATCAAGTACGTGATAAATCGACGCCTGAACTTTGTGCTCTTCTAGCCCATAACAATCCACATATAACAAAATGTACCATTAATTGCGCGATCAGATATCATTTCACACGCAAAATATGAACAAAAATGCAATAAACTGCCACTCTGACGTTTTCTTCTTATGGGACGAGAGTGGTGTATTGGGCTTTCACATACTCCAGCTTGCTCAACTTGTTTCAACAGCATCTCACAAAGTCCTGTTCTCAATAAAAGGTACAAAAACAAACTTGAAATGATAATTAAATCAAGACCCTAAGCTGTCGACAGGTGTTGATATACATCAACGACGACAGTTGAAAATGTGTGCCCCACCCGGGACTCGAACCCGGTATCTCCTGCTTATATGGCAGACACTCTATCCATTTGAACCACCGAGGGCAAAGAGGATAGTGCGACTGCAGGGATTTGTCCCGTGCACGCTCCCCGTGAGACCAACATTCCCAGCTTTTAGAGCTCGGGCAATGCATGTGCATCCAGCACAGAAGAAAAAGGTCAATGGCCGGTTAGTCTTAACTATATGAAGATGGCATCTGGTCTTTCCGACGTGTCCAAAAGAGCAGATACCGTCGGTGACCATGCAGCTCTCTTAGAAGATAATTTTCAACTATCCCCGTCGCCGGCCGGTGTGGCCGTGCGGTTAAAAGCGCTTCAGTCTGGAACCGCGTGACCGCTCCGGTCGCAGGTTCGAATCCTGCCTCGGGCATGGATGTGTGTGATGTCCTTAGGTTAGTTAGGTTTAAGTAGTTCTAAGTTCTAGGGGACTGATGACCACAGATGTTAAGTCCCATAGTGCTCAGAGCCATTTGAACCATTTTTGAACTATCCCCGTTGATGAAAATCACCGCCCGTCGACAACTTATGGTCTTGATATAGTTAAGGCTAACCGGCCATTGATCTTTTTCTTCTGTGCTGGATGTACACGCATTGCCCGAACTATTACGGGACTCGGTAAGATTGTCTGCCGCGAGTAACGAGTGTAATGGCCAGCGGCAGTATGAATGTAGTGTGTGGACATTAAGTTGGGAATGTTGGTCCCACGGGGAGTGTGCAAGGGACAAATCCCTGCAGTCGCACTATCCTCTGCGCCCTCGGTGGTTCAGATGGATAGAGCGTCTGCCATGTAAGCAGGAGATCCCGGGTTCGAGTCCCAGTTGGGGCACACATTTTCAACTGTCGTCGTTGATGTATATCAACGCCTGTCGACAGCTTAGGGTCTTGATTTAAGTATCATTTCATTTTAAGAGAGTTGCATGGTCACCGATGGACATGTCCGAAAGAACAAATACCATGTTCATTTAAAAACATGCTTTTACCACTCTGCTGACATCTCGTAGAAGCTATATGGAACCACAAAGCAGTGTCAGGTATCCTCTAGCAGTTAATTATAGAAATTCGTCGTAAGGGGCATGCATACCACACCCCTACACACTACTGCCGGGCTAATCCACCATAAACATGAACCGCAATGTTTACTGAAGTGTTCTCTGCGTTCAAGTGTCGCGCTTCACCTTCGTGTTGAGCACGCTGTGGAAGTACTGCCTAGATCGCAGCTGCCGTGTTCACTGACCTGCACACATACCGTCTTGGTTTGACGAATATTCGGGCAGCCTCCAGTACTTTGATTGGCCCTCTAACGTACCCGACCACAATTTCGCAGTAAAAGTCTGGATCTATTTGTGACTTTGGCTGAAACACAGCAGTCACCATCACCGGAGTTCAGTAGCTCTACGGCAGTGGTCGCAAACGTTTCTGTTTAAGCGCCAGTATTGACATGAGTGACACCTCAGGCCGAATAGCAAATGAGACGCGTGGGAGGGGGGATTAGTAAAGTGGCCACTTAGCCACTCATAGAGAAATTCAGTTTTCACGAACCCATAGTTATTGATAGAAGTTTACCGCTTAATACATTTTGAATCAACTGAATCTATATATTTATAAGCTACTTTTAAGTGAAGAGAAAATAATATTTTAGATATATATTAGAAGTACATGCAACAGAATGCCATGTTTGTTATTTCTGATTTCTGGGCACATTTTTCTAGGCATCTTCGTGTCCTAGTATCTGAAAGAATATCAGGCGGCTGCCGCAGAACGTTTCCAGTTGGAATTCTGAACTAGGCCAAATACACCAGAGCAGAGACTGTTGTAAATAATATAAGTTAATTACTTCAAAATTCTCACAAAGGGATTCAACAGCGGATGATAGCTTTGGATATAAACGCGTGTAAAAGTCAGTTTTTTCTGTTGTATTATGCTTGTTTTTCGCAAGTAACTAACTCTTATTAGGGTGAACACCTTGGCTGCCTTTTCCGGCAAACAGTGGGGCCACTTTTCCCCATCGGACACCGTGTCGGCATTTGTGATCCACAGAAGAGTCTATTAAATAAATAACAAGGAACTACATTTGTAGGCCAAAAGGTGTAGTTTGAGCATTGATAGTGTAAAAAATTATTACTCTTCATGCAAGAGAGGTAATAGGAATAACATATAAATAACTTAACTTACATCAGGCGACTATAAAACAACAACGTTTTTATTAAAAAAATAGCGGAACAAGCTTCCTCTGTCAATCAACAACGGAGACGTATGTTAGACCTACACTTGAAACGTCCCCTTTGAACAATTATACATGACTGTGCTTAAACTGACACACAATATTTTTAGCGCAATGCAATCTGACTTTCAATAATCCCTACAAAAGAATGGCCCTGACTAACATTAACCTATACCTTTCACAAATCACTTACCTCACAAAAATCTTCGTTACTCGAACTACTGCAATACAGCAAGCGCCACTACTGCCAGCTAAATAAAAGATTCAAACTACGGAAGGCACTAACTACTGACGGGCATAGTTAGCAGATGAAAGATTTTAATAGAGAACAAACAATGTATTTACCTTAATAGTGTTGAAAAATCATAATATATACAGGGTTATTACAAATGATTGAAGCGATTTCACAGCTCTACAATAACTTTATTATTTGAGATATTTTCACAATGCTTTGCACACACATACAAAAACTCAAAAAGTTTTTTTAGGCATTCACAAATGTTCGATATGTGCCCCTTTAGTGATTCAGCAGACATCAAGTCGATAATCAAGTTCCTCCCACACTCGGCGCAGCATGTCCCCATCAATGAGTTCGAAAGCATCGTTGATGCGAGCTCGCAGTTCTGGCACGTTTCTTGGTAGAGGAGGTTTAAACACTGAATCTTTCACATAACCCCACAGAAAGAAATCGCGTGGGCTTAAGTCGGGAGAGCGTGGAGGCCATGACATGAATTGCTGATCACGATCTCCACCACGACCGATCCATTGGTTTTCCAATCCCCTGTTTAAGAAATGCCGAACATCATGATGGAAGTGCGGTGGAGCACCATCCTGTTGAAAGATGAAGTCGGCGCTGTCGGTCTCCAGTTGTGGCATGAGCCAATTTTCCAGCATGTCCAGATACACGTGCCCTGTAACGTTTTTTTTCGCAGAAGAAAAAGGGGCCGTAAACTTTAAACCGTGAGATTGCACAAAACACGTTAACTTTTGGTGAATGGAGTTAGCAGTTGGTGGATCTTTGTTGAACTTCGTCCTGAAGTGTCGTTGCACTGTCATGACTGACTGATGTGAGTGCATTTCAAGCACGACATACGCTTTCTCGGCTCCTGTCGCCATTTTGTCTCACTGCCCCCTCGAGCGCTCTGGCGGCAGAAACCTGAAGTGCGGCTTCAGCCGAACAAAACTTTAAGAGTTTTTCTACGTATCTGTAGTGTGTCGTGACCATATGTCAATGAATGGAGCTACAGTGAATTTATGAAATCGTTTCAATCATTTGTAATAGCCCTGTATAGCAGTTCATGACATCCAGTCTTACAAATTTCAAAACTCCGCCATTTCTCTCCCCATATCCACCACTGCTGGCGGCTCACCTCCAACTGCGCAACGCTACGCGCTGTTCACATCCAGCTGCCGCTGCCCAACACTGCAATGGCAGACAACAATGCAAACTAGCCACAGACTGCACACAGCACAGCCAGTGATTTTCATACAGAGCGCTACGTAAAGTTGCCAGTAAGAAAACATAGCCTACTTACATAGCCCCCATGCTCACCACAAAAAAATTTACAAATTGTTTTGGGCACTGGCCAATACAGATTTGAAAAAATTTTTCATTACTACAATAACAAAGAAATCAAATGCACACACTTATTGATACAATGTTGGTCAAAAGCTAGAATTTTCTCACAGTCCATAAAGACAGTCCTGCTCATTCATTACAGTAAAACTGCCGTTTCTTTTCTCAAAGTCTGAGCAGTAAAAGACAATGCACACGGAAGTAGTGGATTTCCATGCAGTCTTGAAGAAGTAGTGTTGTCCTTCCAACGGAAAGACAGTGCTGACTCTTGACATGCTGACAGGTAATGGGCCACAACAGAGCTAACCCACAGCAGAGTCATTCGACGTTTTGAAGAATATTGGTAGGTAGGTCATCACAGAGTAGACCCACTGTAGTCCTGGTAGAGACTGTGGTATTGGTGGGCCACCAGAGGTGCAGACCCACTGCAGTCCTTGTAGAAACAATGGTACTGGTGAGTCAGCAAAGGTGTAGACCCACTGTAGTCCTTGTAGAAATAATGGTATTGGTGGGTCATCAAAGATGCAGACCCACTGTAGTCTTTGTAGAGATAGCCAGCAGCCATCTGTTGTGACTGTGCAGGTGCACAACCACCATTGAAGAGTCTTGCGGATAACATAGCAAGTCCATAACCACCACTTGTGCACTCACAAAAATTTTTTGAAATGTCGTTAGAACCAGCAATGCTGTTAACCAGTCCCTTACTGAATTATTAACACACCTGCAAACACTAACAGTCCCCTTTTTCTCGCATATTCTGCGTGTACTATGACCAACAAAAACGTGTGCAGTGAAATGAAACTTAATTTGAAGAACTGGTGTCCAAACAATTATAAATTTACAACATAAGAATACAATTACAAAGGTACAAAATACATCATTAAAGAACATAACAGTACAGATAACATTTGTAGTAACACAGGCTTTACAAAAGAACAGAAATAAACATATACATCAGTGTTACAGGAATTATGACATAAGTAAATACATAAAAGATCAGAATAACTTTTGAAACATCAACTTCACACGTGAGCATTAAAACAAAACAGAATAAATAATGTCTAAACATCTTCACAAAGTAAATAACATAGTATTTGAAAAATTCTACAACATAAATCTTATTAGCTAAACACTTAAAGACTGGAAAAAGACAAATACACAAGGGTACATAAACACATAGCGGAATAATACAAAAGGAAAGACAGGGTTCGTTTTCAGTGTGACATTTGGTACTGCAGTCCAACCCAAAACTTCGTTCTGTAGATCTTTCCCCTTATTTCAACATTTTTTCCCACCAAAAAAAAATCCTATCCAAGCATGCTTTCTGTATTCTGTTTACATCCTCTTTCAAAATTCTTTTTTGGCCAAACCATTTTCTTATAGCTTCCCAATGCATTTCTTCCAATTCATCACAACTCGTTCTCACATATAGCCTACCCCATCTTAAGCTAACTTAAATCTACTGAGCTCAGATGTTAAACTAAGGGACGAGGCAATGCAGTGGCACAAAACAATTAACACAAACAGCAATGACAAAAAAAAATGGAAATTGGCATAGCAAGCTACAGTAAATCTAAATTACCAAGCAAATGCAACATTACAACTAATATGAGCCAATGTGCAGCAACAAGAAAAATAAATCAGTAGTAAAACTAGCTTAACAGAATAATACAAAGTGAAATTTAGTAGCACTATGCCTGGCAAACAGCAGCAGCAACTGCAATAACTTATATCTAAACATGACAAAGCTCAAGCAGAAAAAATATTACAGTAAAAATGGCCATGTTTAATACCTATGTCACATCTTAACACTAGAGTGATGCATCACCTTGACTTACTCTAGCAGATAAGTTACCAACCTGTTAAAAAATTATTTTTGCAATTCCTGTGAAGGGAAATGTCTATTTGTGCTCTCTCTTCTACGAAAGTACATCAGAAAATTATTCTTTACTGGGTCTGTAGACAGAAAATAGTGATATTACTACATCTATTAAATTTTATTTTAACCAATGCTGCTGCAGCTAGAAACTTGATATTAAACAAAATGAGCAAACTCTAAACTAGAAAGACAATAGATGTAAAATGTTTCTCATCATTTCATTAGGCATTTTATAAAATATCATAAATTAAGAACACCACAGTATAATCATATATTTTCAAGTTTGAGGGTGTCGCATTTGCGATGCTTTCTACAAAGAAATGTCAATAGCGAGGATAATGCCCTCCTTTTTTTCTCCACCTGTGCCTCTGAAAGGCACATACTAATGGCTTTTTTCCAGGCGATTGTCACGCAGCTGGGTGCCCACGACGCATTATGTGAAGGTGGTCACTTAACTTTCTTACCGAAATATTTACGACAGCAGTAACAGTCTCATATAAAAATTTCACAGGTTGAGAATTTGCGTTACAAATGTGTAGAAACAAAACCCTATCAATATAACAGGGTCCAAAAATTTTCCCGCGGCATTGTGATACATTCACGCATGTACACACATTTCATAACTCTTTAAAGTACGATTCTCAGCTTATTGATCATAAACGTTCCTCAACAGCATAATACACATCGTCATCGCAATAATAACATCATAACAGATCAATCAAATCTCAGAATCGTCACAGCTTCTTTCAATAATTTCAAGACCTTCAATAAAGTCACCTCAAATGTACTTCAAAAATCATAATCCCTTACCAAATACATCATTCAAAGCTCTCATAGTATCACAATGGTTCCGAAAAAATATGAACAGTTCACATAGTGCAGACAAAATACAATTTCGTAAGTGTGAAATCATCTAACTGTATAATTGTGTAAACATGTGTCACTGACATAGTAAAATAATTTTTGTTTCTCTGTTAAATAATCAGATAGCTGTGTAATTTATGTGTTAGAGAAATATGGTACCGAAGTGTTAAGTTGTATAAGCAAATACCATATTAGCTAGGGCTCCTTGTGCTTACCAAACACATGGTACACAAAGTAAGCGTGTACCCCCCTGAGGATTAATGTAATTATACCCTCTGGTGTTACAGATTAGAGCAATGGAATGAAATGTATCACGGAAAACCTTCTTTGTAATTCAAAAATCTTTAAAAGTAAATGTCTTAAGTACAAAATTAATCACTCAAATGCGTGTCCTGTAGCGCTAAACTGTGCTCTTGTTGTAAGATAATCTCTGTGGAAGTGTTGTAGTTATCGTCCTACGAAAGCTAAGTTCTACAGAAGTCAATGTACTTACCTCATGATAAACAAAAGTGAAATGCTTTGCGTATAGATATCTTAGTTATTACGCTTATTGCCATGATGAAGAAAGTACTGTGCTGTAACGTATTGTTGTGCTATGGAAAAGGCTGTCTCATTGTAGCTATACCACAAAAGTTACTACTAAAACATGTTTCCCATTCCAGGAGAATTCAGAAAAACAGTGCAGATATAAAACAGATACACTGCAAAAGCAACATTGTAAATTGTCACTCATTAGTAGCATCGTGATTAAATCGTGTAGCTGTCACATAAATTAACCACTATGTCATCTGGTATCTCACAGAAATTACTTTAAATCCAGAATGTATTTTCAAGTAAACCAAAATGTTGCATTAAAGTCTCATTAGCAGTACTGGTAAATGTTCTAAGTATGTGAGCCTTATAGTCATTACATAATCGTGCAACTAACAAGCAAGAATGTACGCACACAATAACACTGTGACGTCTGCTCACTATAACAATGCATTCGTAATTTCTGTTTAAATAAGTTCTCTTGGTTCTTGATTGGATATTTAACTTCAAACATTGTTGCATGGTAACAGTTTCTAAGTATGACAATGCATACTAGAAATGTGAAGTGAAAAGTTTTATGGCAAAGACAAAGTTAAAAAGCAGATTATCTTTCAATAAACGGTTTTACATGTGAAATGTGGTGTAAACCTTTACTCTTCCTAGTAGGCAGAGTTTCAACTTCAACGCAATTATCATGTGGTATACGTCGGATTCTGTAAGGTCCATTGTAAACTAGAAAGAATTTGTGACTCAAGTGTTTCTTCTTATGTGACAATGAATGAGCTTTAATGAGAACTTTCTGACCAATATATAATTTCTGTGGATTTGCTTTACCGTGTAGTTTTCTCCTTTTGTCTGCTGCAGATTTTATATTTTTAAGAGCCAAATCAATTATGTCTTTGTGTCGAAGTTTACGTGTATTCGGGAAAGGTACAAGATCTCTGATTCTGTTCGGTGGTTCTTCATTCTTCAGTACAAGAGTAGGTGGTAAAGCAGTGGAATCATGAGGCATTTCATTCAGCACATTTTGAAATAAGTGTAAATATCTGTCCCAATGCTGATGCTTTCTGTGACAATAAAGTCTACAAAGCTTATTGATTTCTTTCATAATCCGTTCAGACGGGTTACAATGTGGTGAGTACAATGAAATAAAAACAGGTTTTATTTTATGATTCCGAAGCATGCGTGACCAAACAGCAGATCTGAATTGCGGTCCGTTATCTGAAATGACTTTAGCAACGTGGCCAACTTCACGTAAGAAATTTTTAACAAAGGCGTTGGATACAGACCGTCCAGTGGCTTTACGTAACGGAGTGAAAGAAACAAATTTTGAAATAAGTTCAACAGCGACTAGAATGTACGAAAATCCATTCGATGTTGTGACAAGGGGTCCCAAGAGATCAACAGCAGCAAATTCTTTTAATTTAGAAGGAATAATAGGAAACAACGAAGCACGATGTGAGATAGTAGATGGTTTCGCCTTTTGACAAAGTTTACAAGTAGACAAGGCTCTTCGAATTCTCTTTTCCATATTGTTAAAATAACAAGTCGTTCGAATAATATGACAACATTTTCGTGGACCAAAATGTGCGTAGCTGAAATGAATGTACCAAATGAGCTTATTAACAAATTCGTCTGGAATGCAAAGTACCCATAGCTTGTTACCAACGGTGCAGCGTTTGAACAGTATGTTGTTTCTAACCAGGTAATAATGCCGAATCTGAGTGTGCGTCTTTTCATGCCATTTACTTTTGATGTCTTTCCAAATCGGATCTTTATCTTGTTCACGAGCAATGTCCTTTAAAGATGTGGTGATGAAGTTTTCAAAGGCGACTTTCTGAATGTAAAGAATACTGAAATTTTTCTCGAGGTTGCCTTCTGTGTTACTTTTCTCAAGCCCAGCCGGTGCGCGTGACAGTGCGTCCGCAACAATGTTCTCCTTGCCGGGAATGTAGACTATTGTGAAGTGGAATTCTTGCAGAAACAATGCCCAACGTTTTAACCTGTCATGATTTAATTTTGAAGACATAAGAAATTGTAATGCACGATGATTACTGTATACTTTTACGTGCTTACCAGAAAGAAAGAAACGGAATTTGTTAAATGCCCAAACGATAGCTAAAGCTTCTAATTCAGTAACGGAATAACTTTTTTTCAGATTTTGTTAGCACTCGGCTAGCAAAAGCAATGGTTTTCTGAACAGTAGTGTCATTTTCTGTGGCTTCTTGAAATAAATGGGCACCAAGACCGACTTTAGAAGAATCCGTGCTAAGGCAGAAATCTTGTGACAGATCTGGATGAGCTAGTATTGGCGCGTTAAGTAGCGATTCTTTCAAAGAATTGAATTCCAACTGTGCTTGTTCGTCCCAGTTCCAAATAGTATTTTTTCCAGTGAGAGAACAAAGTTTTGGTGTAACTAGAATTTGCATATTCAGAAAACGACGGTAAAAATTTACGAGACCTAGAAAACTGCGGACTTGTTTTTTGTTTTTTTTTTGGATGGAACTGGAGTGGCTCTGATTGCTTCTAACTTTTCAGGATCCGGCTTAATGCCTTCAGAAGAGATGATATGTCCCAAAAACTTCACCTTTGTCCTACCGAATTCAGACTTTTCCAAGTTAACTGTAATTCCATATTCTGCAAAAATACGTAACAAACTGTTGAGGATGCGATTATGTTGTTCCCATGAGGCTTCTGCTATCAGAATATCGTCCACATTTAAGGTGATGTGACGTTTTAAGAACTCAGGTAATATGGAATTTAGCCCGCGAATGAATGCTGCCGAAGAAATGTTCAAACCAAAAGGAAGTTTCCGAAACTGATAACAAACGCCGAAACAAAGGAAAGCTGTGTATTTTCTACATTCTGGATGAAGTTCGATCTGATAAAAGCTGGATATGAGATCAATAGAAGACAACACTTTTACACCATTAAAATTTTGAAGAAGTTCTTCTAACGTTTGCGGCCTGTCTGTTTCAGGAATGATGATAGTATTGATTTGTCTCGAATCTAAGACAAGCCTGATCGATCCATTTTTCTTCTTAACAACATGTAATGGATTGTTGTATGAGCTTACTGCAGGCTCAATAATGCCCTCGTCAAGCATAGATTGTATTTCTGTTCTAACACGGTCCCTATAATGTGCTGGAATTACGTATGGTCTAACACAAAATTTAGTATGCTCACGAACACGAAATTGGTATTGAAATCCCTTGATTGTTCCTGTTTTGTGAGTAAAAACTGTGGAATGTGCTTGTAAAATCTCAAAAAGGTCTTGCCTATCATTGTCATTACAATTCTCAATTGTTTGAATTTTATTCTGAATTAACTCATTAGTATCAAATGCGCCGTCGATATCATCCCTGTCAGTACTTGCAGAGTGATTGTTAGTGTCAAGTTCCGTCGAAAATTCCGAACTGTTGTCTAACAGGAGGTAAATCCGATTAATTTCTTCGTCATGGTTTGAGAGCCAATCTTCAAATTTCAAAGCTATTGACCTACCTTCTTTCTCTAAACTTATTTTAGCATCGTGAAACTTTAAGATTACTTTGTATTCATTCAAAAAGTCTACTCCCAATATAATTTCCGTCGACAATAATGGAACAATAAGAAAGTTCATAGAGAAGCTGTGGCTTTGACAAAAGAATTCTAAGTTGGTTTGTTGGCGTGCATCTACACTTTTTCCAAAGATTGCACCTTGTAATTTAATCTTACGTAACGGAAGTGTGGGACAATCGTTCGATTTGATGCATTTGCTAAAGGCTGTTTCACTAATTACTGAAATGGGACTGCCAGAGTGAAGTACTGCCGTAAATTTTACGTCATTTACTGTAATGTGAATCACAGGATATGCAATGTTGTTATGTTTTACGTCGTGCTCATGGAGTAAGATGTCCCTAATGTCTTCCATTTTTACGTATTTACTAGCTATGGCAGCTGCGTCGTCAGTTTCATTAGTACGTTTTGTGGCTGCCAGCGGTATGAGTCATTGCCTATTGTGTCTTTGTTGGCGCGTGTCGTTATTGGGATTTGGAGACCTAACTTCTACAAATTCACCTTGTCGAAAGGGCTCTGCTCTGTTTGAATCCCACCAGTTCAGATGCAATTCAGCTCTGTCGTTACGATCATATCGTCTGTCGTCATGTCGGTAGATTCCATAGTTTCTTTCTTGTCGGTCACGTGGTGTAGAATTTCTCCCTGAATCGTAACTGCGCGCTGGATCGTTGCGTCTAAAGTTATTCTGTCTCCCTTGATAATAATTATTTTGGTTCCCAAATTGTCTGTTTCTCTGATTGTCTCTGTGATAGTCACTACCGCGGAGAGGTGATATTTCACTGTAATTATTACTGCTCTGCCAACGGTTGTCATACGGGTGGTGTCTGTTTTGATCACGATTTGTGTTGTGAGAATAGCCTTGTCGTGTCCAGTTATTATTTCTTTCATCGCGAAATTGCGACGGATGTGACCTGTAATTGTTGTGTTCCTGTTTTCGCGTTCCGCGATTGTCAGTGTCAATTTCTAATTCTTGTAAGAATCCCTGAAAAGCTTCAATGTCGTATTTGCAACGTCCTGCCAAAATAATATGTCATAAATGTTCAGGTAATTTGATTAAGCAAATGCGGATGAGTTCTGAGGGGCTGTATGGGTTTGACAGGTACTGATTCTTGTGCAACATGTCTTCAAAATATTTCATAAGACTGGAAAATTCAGATTGTTCGAAATGTTTCATCATTATGATGCTATCTTTTACTCGGTCTTGTGTAGCTTGAGACCAATATGCTGAGAGGAAGGCATGGTAAAATTCTCCTTCACTGTGACAATCGTGAATGACCGATCGCATTCTTACAGCTGGTTCATTCTCTAAATAGCCACACATAAATTCTAATCTGTGCTCTAATGACCAGTTGGGA
Source organism: Schistocerca nitens (assembly GCF_023898315.1). Lineage (NCBI taxonomy): Eukaryota > Metazoa > Arthropoda > Insecta > Orthoptera > Acrididae > Schistocerca > Schistocerca nitens. The sequence goes on from NC_064623.1 coordinate 125,108,464, forward strand.
GGAAAACAATGAGAGAATTGATGGAGCCACGCTTGTGGATGAATGTTGCCAGAATTCTTAAATGTTTTAAATTTACGTGTAGTAATGAACAGCTTATAGTCAAAATCATCATGTCGGCGATTCGCATATCGGTCATTGTTACGTCGTTTCAGCGGTTCCATTTTAAATTCGGTGTTCCTTGCCAATTTCTTTCATAATTTCCGAAATGCGCTGTGTTATTATTTTGTGGCTGTTCCGTATTTCTATGTCCCTCTTCCCGTATTGGGGCGTGAGTGTCCTATGAAATACGTAATTCTTGTATTACCTGTGTCAGCTGATCTTGTACTTCCCGGATTTCTCTTTGGTGTTGCGTATTAATTTGATTCTGATTTTGTTTGAATTTCCTAATTTGTTCGCACTCTTCTGTGTCATTAAAGACTACCGGTTTTGTGTCATTCAGATTATCATCTACCTTCGTAGATAAATTATTTAGCTGATCCGAAAGTTCAACTACTTTCACTGATAATGAACTAATTTCCTCCATGTGTCTTTCTACTGAATCCTTTAAGTTTTCCTGGGTTTTTGCAAGTTGCGTAACTGAATCGGTAGATGCAACTAACTGAGTCAGGTCTCATGATTTTCATGAACAATAATTTGCAGTTCTTTTATGGCTGCTTCGTGATTCTGTAATGCATTTTCATGCCGCGAAAAATAGGTTGAAAATGCTCACAAATTTGTGTTTTTACGTCATTACAGGCTTTTTGACATTTCGATTCAATGTTATGAAACTCAGTAGTTAAATCTTCACGTGTTTGTTCAAGTGTGATGTCTAACTTTTGAAGCTTTTGCTGTGTTCGTCTCTGATTTTGTTCCATTGTGTCTAACTGTTACTGTGTTTGTCTCTGATTTTGTTCCATTGTGTGTAACTGTTGCTGTGTTTGTCTCTGATTTTGTGCCATTTGTTGCATTAAATGCAATAATAATGTATTAGTGTCTGGAATGTGTTTCTCTATGCTTTTTGGCAGTGCATTTTCACCGGCAACATTCACGTTTTGACAAGCAGAAAATGTGTCTTGACTCATTTGAGAAAACGGTGAGGACCCAGAACCTGAGTCTACAGTATTTGCAATATTGTGTTCTGTCATTTCGGATTCCTGAGGCGAGCTGTTGCCGACCGATCGATCGATAATGCTTCCCTGTTCACTAATTGTTTCACTGCCTACACCATTATTTGCAGCCCGCTCCATTTCCCTATACACAATTACCAAATTACTACTTTGAACATTAGTTAATTCATTACTCTGCGGCGCTAACACACTGCTTTCGTCTTCACTGTCATTTCTCAGTTTACTTTGAAGCCTAGTATTACGTTTTTCACACGCCATTATTGTCACAATATTTCACACGACAACACAGAAAAGCACAATTTGAAGATTCCCCTTTGAAAAATTATGCAAGACTGTGCTTAAACTGACACACAATATTTTTAGCGCAACGCAATCTGACTTTCAATAATCCCTACAAAAGAATGGCCCTGACTAACATTAACCTATACCTTGCACAAATCACTTACCTCACCAAAAATCTTCGTTACTCGAACTGCTGTAAAACAGCGAGCGCCACTACTGCCAGCTAAATAAAAGATTCAAACTACGGAAGGCACTAACTACTAATGGGTATAGTTAGCAGATGAAAGATTTTAATAGAGAACAAACAATGTATTTACCTTAATAGTGTTGAAAAATCATAATATACATAGCAGTTCATGACATCCAGTCTTACAAATTTCAAAACTCCGCCATTTCTCTCCCCACATCCACGACTGCTGGCGGCTCACCTCCAACTGCGCAACGCTACGCGCTGTTAACATCCAGCTGCCCAACACTACAATGGCAGACAACAATGCAAACTAGCCACAGACTGCACACAGCACAGCCAGTGATTTTCATACAGAGCGCTACGTAAAGTTGCCAATAAGAAAACATAAACAGCCTACTTACACACTGAAGAGCCAAAGGATCTGCTACACCTGCCTAATATCCTGTAGGGCCCCCGCGAGCATGCAGACGTAGAGCAACACGACGTGGCATGGACTCCACTAATGTCGGAAGTAGTGCTGGAGGGAACTGGCACCATGAATTCTGCAGGACTGTCCACAAATGCGTAAGACTACGAGGGGGTGGGGATCTCTTCTGAACAGCGCTTTGTAAGCCATTCCGTATATGCTCAATAATGTTCACGTCTTGGGAGTTAGGTAGGCAGCGGAAGTGTTTAAACTCAGAAGAGTGTTCCTGGAGTCACTCTGTAGCAGTCCTGAATGTGTGGGATGTCGCATTGTCATGCTGGAAATGTCCAAGTGCACAATGTACGTGAATTGGTGCATGTGATCAGACAGGATACTTACGTATCTAGACGTATCAGGGGTCCCATATTACTCGAACTGCTCACATCCCACACCATTACAGAGCCTCTACAAACTTGAACATTCCCCTGCTGATATGCAGGGTCCAGGCATTCATGACGTTGTCTCCATACCTGTATACGTCCATCCCCTCGATACAATTTGAAACGAGACTCGTCCGACGAGGCAAAATCTTCCCAATCATCAACAGTCCAATGTCAATGTTGACGGCCCTAGGCGAGGCGTAAAGCTTTCTGTCGTGCAGTCGTCAAGGGAACACGAGTGAGCCCATATCGATTATGTTTCGTTGAATGGTTCGCACGCTGACACTTGTTGATGGCGCTGCATTGAAATCTGCAGTAATTTGCGAAAGGGCTGCACTTCTGTCACATTGAACGATTATCTTCAGTCTCTTTCTTGCAGGATCTTTCTCCAGCCGCAGCCATGTGATGTTTGACCGGATTCTTGACATTCATTATACACTCGTGAAGTGTCGTACGGGAAAATCGCCAGTTCATCGCTATCTCCCAGATGCTGTGTCTCATCGCTCTTGCGCCGACTATAACACCACGTTCAAACTCACTTAAACCTTGATAATCTGCCACTGTAGCATCACTAACCGATCTAACAATCCTCCAGACACTTGCTGTCTTATGTAGGCGTTGCCGACCGCAACGCCATATCCTGCCTGTTTACACATCTCTCCTTTTGAATACGCATACCTCTACCACTTTCTTTGACACTTCAGTGTGTTCTGACCACTTCTTTCGCAGGCAGTAGCGGTATTCAGAGCAAAAATTATGCGACTTGTTCCATCATGGGCCCACCTGAAGAAGCTCTGCCTTACCGTATTAAGGCCATTATAAGACTGGAGGCAGTGCTACACGGTATGACGGTGATGTCAACTCTCGCCCTCTAATTTTCTGTATGCTGTGCAGTATACGATGTTATAGCCCAAAGCATGAGCTGGTTTCACGTTAAGAAACATCTGACGACATTTTTTTACAGCCAGAAAGGTCATGAATACGAACAGAACTGCGATCGAGATGGGCATGACATGTATTGTAATAGCGATATGTTACCTGCAAGCAAACCGCCTTTCTTCGAAATATGAAACTTTGCTCTCTTTATATTCGTCTGGACGGCCAGTATTTGAGACCACTCGTGCCTTATTGGTTCGCAGGATTCGACAAGTATAAGGGAGGCCTGGACACGGTGCACGACCTGACCGGCCTGTACTCGGTCTACACGAACTGGAGGAGCATCGAGATCATGTTCCACGTCTCCACGCTGCTGCCCTACGAGAAGCACGACCCCCAGAAGGTGAGCCTGCTGCAGCTGACTGCCTCTTTAACTCTCCAAATCACGTTTTTTGCCTTCTTCTCCGTCATCCTCTGGTATTCCTCTTCCCTGTTCATCCGCTGACATCCTCTCTACCGTCGTCTTGCTCCTCATACTTCATCTATCTACCAGTCTCCTGTTCATCATCTTCATCCTCCTCAACCTTTTCATTCACACCCTCTTCATCCTTCTTCGCATTTTCATCTCATCCTTTCCATCCTCCTTCCCATTTTCACCGTCCGCAGCTCGTGGTCGTGCGGTAGCATTCTCGCTTCCCGCGCCCAGATTCCCAGGTTCGATTCCCGGCGGGGTCAGGGATTTTCCCTGCCTCGTGATGACTGGGTGTTGTGTGATGTCCTTATGTTAGTTAGGTTTAAGTAGTTCTAAGTTCTAGGGGACTGATGACCGTAGATGTTAAGTCCCATAGTGCTCAGAGCCATTTGAACCATTTTCACCCTCTTCTTTCTCATCATCCTTTTCATCATTTTTTATCTTAATTTTCCTTGAAACAATCTTGGTCCTCACTACAAGTTCAATTTAGTTACACCCTGTATCCACTGAATCTAATACGTTCGTCATCCTCCTTGCCCTATTCATGCTCCTCGCCTTCTTCATCCATCCTCTTCAACTTCCTTCTCCTTTTCAACAATACTTCCTCATCCTTCTCCGTTATTTCATTCTCGAACCTCCTCCCCTTCTCTTCACTTTCCTCTTCTTCTCTGTTTGCTCCTCTTGATTCCCCAGCTCTTCTTCCATTCCCTTTCTTGTACCTGTACCTCCCTCCCTTCTTTTCTAGTCCGTTTTACCGATTTCCATCTGCGTCCCTCATTTCCCAGTTCTGTCTACCCTTAACAGTGTTTCTGTTTTCATTATCTCCTGTGTGTCCCTTTCTCTGCAACGCTATACAAAGAAAACGTTTATCCAATTGTACAACCCCAGATTTGGAATAAGCTGCCTTATATCCTGTGCTAACTGCCATAGTTTTGACTTTCTATGATATTTGTGCACGACACCACTTGTACGTTGGAGTGGTCCCTACATCAAGGTTACTGTTGATTATTGCCTCACTGTTGTCCAAAGTATCGTTAGGGCCAATTGTGGCGCACTCCAACATGTGCGATGGCCCCTCCTCCTGGAGGTTCGAGTCCTCCCTCGGGCATGTGTGTATGAGTTGTTCTTAGCACAAGTTAGTTTAGGTAGTAAGTCTAGGGACAGAAGACGTAAGCTGTCTGGCCCCTTAGGAATTCACACACATTTTTCAACATGTGCGAGAAGCAGAGTATCCATTTCACAAAGAAATTGTACACGAGACAGAAGCATGTTATAACACCATGGCAGTTCCATTATAAACGTACGGTCCTGATATGTGGACCATAATCAAATAGTCAACCTGTGGAAACAAAATTCGTGTAGAAAACTGTTGAAAATGTTTCTCCCACCAGACATCCCAGACAGGAACGTAAGTCAAGAGACCGCGAAATCTGGTTGGTTACAACGTAGATCACGAATGGGAGAAGGAAAAATTCCTAAATTAATAAAAATATATCGACCTGTTGCGAAATGATAAGTAGGCAAACACGCCAGTTATGAAGCAACCGACGAAGCTAGATCTGTCTGAAAATCCAATACTTGATTGAAGGTAGTTGCATTCAAAGTCACCACCATAGAATAATTAATTAGAAATTGTTTTCGTTTCGTTCCCATATCGTGTGGCTACCCATCTTTTAGGTTTAACTTCAGGCGTGGCAGACACTGAAGGCTTTAACGAGAAGTTGTCTTAGTTTTTGGCAAATGTCGCTGGTTGTGCGGCTGTGGTCTGAAAAACTGTTCCGTTCCTGACGTTTCGTCCAGGGATGCATTGGGCGTCGTCAGAGATGGTCGTGATATCACTGAGTCTTGCCGACTCATTCTCATTCCTTTCATTGGCAAGAGTGTAGCGAATGAGGAGCACCCCAGACCTCTGGCTATGTCCAACGCAGCTCTGGACGAAATGTCAGTAAACGAAAAAGTTTCATGGACCACGACCGTACATACCGATAGATTCATCGGCAACTAAGGCACTGTCACATGGGAATCGCTTCCTTCCGGATTGCTTCTTGTTCGCTTTCTGACAACAGGAATATTGGGTAGCATATGTGATGGTATAAGCTAGGAGGTCTATTCCTGGCACCACATGCGATGTTACAAGTTGGTATTTGCATTACAGTGAGTATAGTGCTGTTGGTTGGTTGGTTTGTTGGGGGAAGGAGACCAGACAGCGAGGTCATCGGTCTCATCAGATTAGGGAAGGATGGGGAAGGAAGTCGGCCGTGCCCTTTGAAAGGAACCATCCCGGCATTTGCCTGGAGCGTTTTAGGGAAATCACGGAAAACCTAAATCAGGATGGCCGGACGCGGGATTGAACCGTCGTCCTCCCGAATGCGAGTCCAGTGTCTAACCACTGCGCCACCTCGCTCGGTGGGCTGTTTCTGAGCTGTGGTAGAGCCTTCGGAATCCAGCGGACCGAGATCTGATTAATAATGCTCTAGCACAATTGTTTTCCAACCTGTACTTCAGACTGTGCTTTGTCACACGACAGATAAACTCAACACTCTCGTCCTAGCAGGAATTGATTAAAGGCCAAAGTCGCTCAACCCGGAACACATAAAGAGAAGACAAGACTGTATTTCATTACTATAATCACTCCCTAATTCAAACACAGTACTGTTTTGCCCTCTTGAACTCCTAAACTAACCGTTTACACTCAGATAATTGTACCACAAACTGATCTTTCAGGGTGAGACTCCAGCACTGATAGAGCAAGCTAATGGTTGTACAACTTATGACCAATGTTACATACCCTGTTTCGGACCTATTGATGACAAAACCTTAAGACGTCCACCGATCATGAGGTCCGGGAACAAGTGTCATTTTCTGATGTTTCGCGTCTTTAGTCAGGCTCGCAAGTGTCAGCCGGTCAGGATCCGGTACATCTCCACACGCTACGTTATAATTTATATTTTTATGTTAACAGTGACTTCGTAACCATAATAAATTCCCCCAGATGACATAATGGACGATAGACACCCTTTGCTGTACAGGATGCAACTTAATTCCCTTTACATACTTTGAGGACTTGTAGTGAGAACCAATTCTGTTACATTTAACGTAGGAAGTCACGTCCCACTGGCCGCAACATACCACAACACGCGTTGCTCTCTGACACCTGCTGCTTGTCGTCTTACTTACAAGGAGGACTCGACATGACGATCATCGACGTCAATACAGATGCTGTATCCTCATTGCGAATATCGGTACACGGGATCACTATAGTCCCTGGTAATCCAGCTTCCGCCGCAGCCATAACCTGCGCCAATACGTCTTCCTCAGATACCACAGGGGTCACGTAAACTGGTTTCATTAGATCTCACAGGTAGTACTGTTGTAAATTCAAGTCGGAGGAACGTGCTGGCCTAGCAGTCAAAAACATGGCTCTGAGCACTATGGGACGTAACTTCTGAGGTCATCAGTCCCCTAGAACGTAGAACTACTTAAACCTATCTAACCTAAGGACATCACACACATGCATGCCCGAGGCAGGATTCGAACCTGCGACCGTTATAGTCGCGCGGTTCCAGACTGTAGCGCCTAGAACCGCTCGGCCGCCCCGGCCGGCCGTCTGTTAAGACCCTTTTCCTCTGGAACAGTACCACATATTAAATTCAAATTTATGTCACATACTGAGGTTTGTGGTCCATTGGCGGCGTAAAAATTGTTAGCCTCTAAGTCGATGCAGTCAAAAGATACGACCATTTATGTCAAATATTTTGATACTCGAAAACCCACTCATCAAAATCTTTAGAGTGCTTCCCGTTGACCTAAAATTGTGAAATTTGGCAAGAAGCAAGGTTTCACAGTACAAGTAAAGGAAAAAACCGAAAAACTGTAAATTTGTAATCATATAACACAAAAAAATATATTTTTTGTCATTTCTTATCCGACTGTCTGTCCGTCTTTTAAGACCTCTTTCCTCCAGAACAAGTGCGCGTATCATGTTCAAATTTATTTCACGTACTGCAGTCTATGATCCCCTGGCAATAAAAAATTTTAAGCTTCTAAGTCAATTCAATCGAAATATTCGGTCTTTTTGTCACATATTTTGATACTCGCAAACTTCCTCATCAAAATTATAGGGTACTTCCTGTTCACGTAGAATCATGAAATTCGGCAGGAAGCAAGGTTTCAGAGAACAATTAAAGTAAAAAGTCTGCAACTTGTGAAACTGTAATTATATCACGCAAAAAATATCATTTGTCATTTGAACATACGTTGCATTCATCATGTGTCAGAAGCACAATAAACGAACACTGCTTCACGCGAACATAACATGTAAGTATGAGATAAAGTACCACCACAGCTGTATCTTGAGAATGTCTTTATTCTGTCACACGACTAGGTTCGGCGGCACATTATCGCCATCCTCAGGCATTACCACTGTCAAACGCGTATCTGGTTCCGTAGACTCCTGACAGAAGTTAGCCCACGTATGCTAGTAACAAGGAGCGCACAGTAAATACGCCAAGGAAATCAAATACTCTTTTGGCAGTGGTGGCTCCTCAGGAAGGCGGTAACGTGCCGTTGAAACTAGTAGTGTGATAGAATAAAGACGAAGCGGTACTTTTTCTCATATATGCACTATGTGATCGAAAGTATCCGGACACGCCCAAAAATATACGTTTTTTCATATTAGGTGCATTGCGCTGCCACCTATTGCCAGGTACTCCATATCAGCGACCTCAGTGGTCATTAGACATGGTGAGAGAGCTGAATGGGGCGATCCGCGGAACTCACGGACTTGGAACGTGATCAGGTGATTGGATGTCACTCGTGTCATACGTGTGTACGCGAGATTTCCACACTCCTAAACGTCCCTAGGGCCACTGTTTGCAAGGCAATATTGAAGTGGAAACGTACAGCACAAAAGCGTACAGGCCGACCTCGTCTGTTGACTGACAGAGACCACCGAGAATTGAAGAGGGTCGTAATGTGTAATAGGCAGACATGTATCCAGACCATCACACAGGAATTCCAAACTGCATCAGGATCCACAGCAAGTACTACGACAGTTAGGCGGGAGGTGAGAAAACTTGGATTTCATGGTTGAGCGGCTGCTCATAAGCCACACATCACGACGGTAAATGGCAAACGACGCCTCGCTTGGTGTAAGGAGCGTAAACATTGGACGATTAGACAGTGGAAAAACGATGGCAGGGTGTGGGTATGGTGAATGCTTGGTGTACGTCATCTGCCACCGTGTGTAGTGCCAAAAGTAAAATTCGGAGGCGGTGGTGTGATGGTGTGGTCGTGTTTTTCATGGAGGGGGCCTACACCCCTTGTTGTTTGGCGTGGCACTATCATAGCACAGGCATACATTGACGTTTTAAGCATCTTGTTGCTTCCCACTGTTGAAGAGCATTTCGGGGATGGCGATTGCATCTTTCAACGCTATCGAACACCTGTTCATAATGCACGGCATGTGGCGGAGTGGCTACACGACAATAACATACCTGCAATTGACTGGCCTGCACAGAGTCCTGACCTGAATCCTATACAACACCCTTGGGATGCTTTGGAACGTCGACTTCGTGCCAGGCCTCACCGACCGACATCGATACCTCTCCTCAGTGCAGCACTCTTTGCAGAATGGGCTGCCACTCCCCAAGAAACCTTCCAGCACCTGATTTAACGTATGCCTGCGAGAGAGGAAGCTGTCATCAGGGCTAAGGGTGGACTGACACCATTTGAATTCCAGCATCACCGATGGAGGGCGCCACGAACTTGTAAGTCATTTTCAGCCAGGTGTCCGGATACTTCTGATCACACAGTGTAGCTTCAGCTGAAGTCCCTCGCCCATGCAGTAAGATGGATATCCATAAATTAAAACGCGAGTTGTAGTCATGTTCTAGTACGTAAATAAAAAAATGTTTCATTAGATCTTCTGAGTCTACATATATAAACTGATGTCCCCTGCTCGGTTCATTTTGTACGTCCGGGCCAGTCTGAGGAACTACTCTAGAGATTTTGATGTGTTCTTGAAATCCCGGGACCAGTATCTTGCCAGTATCGATATTGATTAACAGTCAAAAATCTTTGAAATTCTCCATTCCCAGGATGGATGATATATACAGGGTGTTACAAAAAGGTACGACCAAAGTTTCAAAAACATTCCTCACACACAAAGAAAGAAAATATGTTATGTGGACATGTGTCCGGAAACGCTTACTTTCCATGTTAGAGCTCATTTTATTACTTCTCTTCAAATCACATTAATCATGGAATGGAAACACACAGCAACAGAACGTACCAGCGTGACTTCAAACACTTTGTTACAGGAATTGTTCAAAATGTACTCCGTTAGCGAGGATACATGCATCTACCCTCCGTCGCATGGAATCCCTGATGCGCTGATGCAGCCCTGGAGAACGGCGTATTGTATCACAGCCGTCCACAATACGAGCACGAAGAGTCTCTACATTTGGTACCGTGGTTGCGTAGACAAGAGCTTTCAAATGCCCCCATAAATGGAAGTTAAGAGTGTTGAGGTCAGGAGAGCGTGGAGGCCACGGAATTGGTCCGCCTCTACCAATCCATCGGTCACCGAATCTGTTGTTGAGAAGCGTACGAACACTTGGACTGAAATGTGCAGGAGCTCCATCGTGCATGAACCAAATGTTGTGTCGTACTTGTAAAGGCACATGTTCTAGCAGCACAGGTAGAGTACCCGTATGAAATCATGATAACGTGCTCCATTGAGCGTAGGTGGAAGAACATGGGGCCCAATCAAGACATCACCAACAATGCCTGCCCAAACGTTCACATAAAATCTGTGTCGATGACGTGATTGCACAATTTCGTGTGGATTCTCGTCAGCCCACGCATGTTCATTTTGAAAATTTAGAATTTGATCACGTTGGAATGAAGCCTCATCCGTAAAGAAAACCGAAATGAGGATTCACACATTGTTGGATGAACCATTCGCAGAAGTGTACCCGTGGAGGCCAATCAGCTGCTGATAGTGCCTGCACACGCTGTACATGGTACGTAAACAACTGGTTCTCCCGTAGCACTCTCCATACAGTGACGTGGTCAACGTTACCTTGTACAGCAGCAACTTCTCTGAAGCTGACATTAGGGTTATCGTCAACTGCACGAAGAATTGCCTCGCCCATTGCAGGTGTTCTCGTCGTTCTAGGTCTTCCCCAGTCGCGAGTCATAGGATGGAATGTTCCGTGCTCCCTAAGACGCCGATCAATTGCTTCGAACGTCTTCCTGTCGGGACACCTTCGTTCTGGAAATCTGTGTCGATACAAACGTACCGCGCCACGGCTATTGCCCCGTGCTAATCCATACATCAAATGGGCATCTGCCAACTCCGCATTTGTAAACATTGCACCGACTGCAAAACCACGTTCGTGATGAACACTAACCTGTTGATGCTACGTACTGATGTGCTTGATGCTAGTACTGTAGAGCAATGAGTCGCATGTCAACACAAGAACCGAAGTCAACATTACCTTCCTTCAATTGGGCCAACTGGCGGTCAATCGAGGAAGTACAGTACATACTGTCGAAACTAAAATGAGCTCTAACATGGAAATTAAGCGTTTCCGGACACATGTCCACATAACATATTTTCTTTATTTGTGTGTGAGGAATGTTTCCTGAAAGTCTGGCCGTACCTTTTTGTAACACCCTGTATACACGTAATTAAGTTCGAATGAGACACTCAGTGCGCGAGACCTGTTCACAGATGGCCAGTTTTTTCTTCATGGTTCGTACGTTGCTTCGTGCCCACAGCTGCAGCGCAAGCGGCACATCGGCAACGACATCGTGTGCGTGGTGTTCCTCGAGGCGGACAACACCAGCTTCAGCCCGGCGTGCATCAAGTCGCACTTCCTGCACACCTTCATCCTGGTGCGCACCAGCCCGCGCATCAAGCGCAAGCCCACCAGATACGAGGTGAGTGTTCACACTACACTAGATGCCTCCCTCAGTCTCTCAAACTTCAGGATTTGACATCTCTCTCTTAAGGGGAGGTTTACTATCTTTGGCCCGAAAATAGCATGTTCTTTGAGAATTTTTTTTCTCGGGATGTGTTATAGATTTCAATGTCAAATCGGGTCAAAATGATTATTGATATTTCCTCTACAAACTGGAATTTGTCGACCGGAAATGTCGAAGAGCAAAGGCGGAAGTGCAGTCGGAATGAAACAAAATTGAGTTGACGTTAGCGAAGTATATAAGATTCTTTAGGAGTTGCATCGCGCTTAAGTTATTTCGACCATAGGAAACTAAATGGCGGCCATTTTAAAAAAATAGGATTTTTTCGTCGATTTTTCGTATTCGTCCGCCAAGTGAAAATATTTATAGTTGATGGATCGAAATAAAAATGGTACAACTCCTAGACAATTTAGTTAGCTTCGTCAGAAACAAAGAATAATGCCAGTCGGTTCAGTAGATTTGAAGTTACCATACCACGCGGTAAAAAAAATGTCATTTCGAGAAAAACGCGTTTGTAGTTTTGACTACATATAAATGCAATATTTAGCAACTTACATTCAATCTGCTATTCCGGGTCCTTAAACTAGTCCTTCCTCTTCCTCACAGAGGGCGTTCTGCTCGATCTGGGCCATCTTGTGCAGCTCAAGAGCCGCTCGTACGGCCGGTGACAAGCGATTTTCGGCCGCTTGAATCCGGTGGTCGTCCGAATGCTTGGCGAACTGCTTCGAATAGAGTCCCAGGGTGACGTCCATCGTTGTCATGGTCTTCAGAATTGCTGAATACGTTTCATTGAAGCTGTTCACTGCCAGGAAAGTCGCAGTCTTCGCACCAGAATGCAAATGCTTGGGGGCTAACTTCCAAACACAAGCGTTCAAACTTTCATTTGAATTTTGTGTGTTTCCTCCCAAGTACCTGGCAATAACTCGTCCACCGAAAGAAAAAAACTAGTGCGTGAAAAAGGCTGTTGTAAGGCAGGTGCAGGTGAATTTTGTGTGTTTCCTCCCAAGTACCTGGCAATAACTCGTCCACCGAAAGAAAAAAACTAGTGCGTGAAAAAGGCTGTTGTAAGGCAGGTGCATTTTTTTGTTCAACCACAATTAACAAACATTTCCGTTCCGTATTCGGAAAAACCGTTTCAGGCGTGAGTTCTAAACACCTTTATGGATCCAAAAATGCAATTTTTTGAACTAAAAGATAGTAAACCTCCCCTTAATGTAGAAGTTTCTTTGAAATTAACGTTCAGTATCTGATTGTTCGTGCCACACTGTCTGGGATGGGCAGAAGGGAAGGAGGAAACGAAATGAAGCTCAACGCGTTGAGAGGTTGTATGATGTGATATCAATGATTAAAATATCGAGTCAAATTTGCGACGCACTTGGTCGTAAGTGCCCACCTTTGTGTAGGACGTTGAACCCCTCACGCCTGTATACATGAGCTGATTTCGTTGTGAAGGGTGTCGTAAAGCTCCCATGAGCCAAGCTGGGCCACAACTGTTGTAATTGGTCCTTGTTATCCATGATAATGCTGCTCGGACAGAACTGATAACAGAACTGGTCTCACACATGTTTTATCGGAGACAGATCTGGGGATCTTGCTGGTCTCGAAAATACAAGGGTGCTTTTATAAGTCCGGTAAATTTCTAATACACTATACAACATTTTTGTTGCACCTTCACGTTTGGTAAGCTCAGTCATTCAAAGGATTTACATAGAATTTCGACAGTATGCAGCGTAAGTTCTTTGTTGACAGTTATCTAAATTGGTCAGTGTGTTGGTTAAAATTGAAAATGGAGAAAACAGAGCTTCTTCGCAGCTGTTAAACATTTTCATTTAAAAGCCTGGACTGCCGTACAAATCAAAAAAGAATTGGATGAGGTTTTTGAAGGGTGTAAATGCCATTTAACTGTACCAGGGGTTTTATTCGACAATCTGGATTTCAGTCTTAGACAATTATCAAGTGTTACAAGTACTAAAAATCATTAGAATTGAGTAGAACACAAGTCATTGTCAAAACATGTATCTTCGGTTATGTAAAACAACTTTTTACAATGGGAGAACATTTGTGCTACGGGCAATTAATATGACTTCTTCAGTTGCTACGGTCGTGGAATTGTGATCTAGTCATCTTTTTTATTCCACAACCGTATCAGGTGAAGAAGCCAAGCTAATTGCCAGCAAATTAACCTATTACACAATTGTTCTCGCATTTACTTTTGATAAATCTGGTTTCTATAACGGAAGATACATGTTTTGACGATGACATGTGTTATATTCAAGTCTAATGAATTATTAATACTTGTAGCAGTTGATAATGGCCTAAAACCGAATTCTAGATTGTGGAATAAAATCTATTGTACAGTTAAATGGCGATTATATCTTTCGAAAAGTTTTCTACGACTGTGGCTCCACACGAAGGTAAAATCAAGAATTGTATCAAGTTCACACTGTCTCTACGCCGTCATTGAAGACCATATATTTTTGGTTTAATGAATTTAAACGTGGCTGGACAGACGCCGTCCAACTGAGGTCATCACATAGGAAAACACTGACAAACTCTATGATATGGTAATGTAAGACCGCCGGATAAAAATTCGAGAGACTGGTAAGGCTGTAAGCATTTCAATTCAACTGAACTTACTGATAATTAGCTATCAAGAACCTGTGTGACAGTTGGATATCGCGATAGTTCACAGTCGACAATAAGTGCATCCGCCACAACATATCAACACAAAGTATGGCGATGTTTAATCGAAAACTGCAAGACTTTTTGCGCTGATTTGTAATTGTTAATAAACCCGCCCATCTCTCTACATATCACAGTCAAAACAGGAGTTAAAACAATGGACAAAGGCTTGTGAAAGTGCAAAGACCATTTTGTCAGCCGGTAAGGTGATGGCCACAGCTTTTTTGGGATTCCGAAAGAATAATCCTCATAGATTGCTTCGGAAAAGGTAGAACCATAACTGGAATCTCTTATGCTTCGTTGTTCGATCGTCTGAAACTTGTCTTGGCTGGAAAGAGACCAAGGTTGGTACACAAAAAATGTGTTCTTTCACCAGCATAATGCACCATCCCTCTCATCAGCGATAAGAATGGCGAAAGTGGTCATCAACCCTACTCACCAGACTTAGCCCCAAATGACTTGTGCCCATTCCCCGACGTGAAACTTATTTTCATGAAATGAGGAAGTAATAGTTGCAGTCAACGTGCGTTTTATAGAGTCTGACAAAACCTATTTTTCCAATGGGATGAGAAGCTGGAGGATCATTGGACTAAGCGTATATGCCCCAAATGCTGCTACGTCGAATCATAAGGTGAGCTGTTCAAGAAACAATCATTTTTTCTTGCCTTTCTTTTAACACACTTATCAAAGCGCACTCGTACTTCTGCATCACCCACACAGTTCATAAAGATACACACGCCACATGTATACGAGCATTACCCTTGTGAAACACGGAGGTACGATACTATCGCATTAGAAGAAACACAGGAGAGTACAGGCTATCCGTGACCAACTGTTGTGCCATCGAGGTCACCTCAATCACGATAGGCCTTGGCTATCCAATATCTCTCCATAACACCAGAAGCAAACGAGCAGTGCGTCCCCAAAACATTGGAAGTAAGGTAAACGCCATGCTCTACAACGATGGTCATCTTGGGTAGTCCAGAACCGCGATTCATCGCTGAACGCAGTTCAGAATCATTCTTCACCAGTTTCCGACCAATGGCGCGGTATGACACAGAAGGTTCCGGGGTACCCATTACTTGTTCTTGCCACACGCAGATGCGAAGTACGAGGGCAGTTCAAAAAGTATTGCAACACATTTTTTTTTCTCGGCCAATTTTGGTTGAAAAAACCGGAAATTTCTTGTGGAATATTTTCAAACATTCCCGCTTCGTCTCGTATAGTTTCATTGACTTCCGACAGGTGGCAGCGCTGTACGGAGCTGTTAAAATGGCGTCTGTAACGGATGTGCGTTGCAAACAACGGGCAGTGATCGAGTTTCTTTTGGCGGAAAACCAGGGCATCTCAGATATTCATAGGCGCTTGCAGAATGTCTACGGTGATCTGGCAGTGGACAAAAGCACGGTGAGTAGTTGGGCAAAGCGTGTGTCATCATCGCCGCAAGGTCAAGCAAGACTGTCTGATCTCCCGCGTGCGGGCCGGCCGTGCACAGCTGTGACTCCTACAATGGCGGAGCGTGCGAACACACTCGTTCAAGATGATCGACGGATCACCATCAAACAACTCAGTGCTCAACTTGACATCTCTGTTGGTAGTGTTGTCACAATTGTTCACCAGTTGGGATATTCAAAGGTTTGTTCCCGCTGGGTCCCTCGTTGTCTAACCGAACACCATAAAGAGCAAAGGAGAACCATCTGTGCGGAATTGCTTGCTCGTCATGTGGCTGATGGTGATAATTTCTTGTCAAAGATTGTTACAGGCGATGAAACATGGGTTCATCACTTCGAACCTGAAACAAAACGGCAATCAATGGAGTGGCGCCACACCCACTCCCCTACCAAGAAAAAGTTTAAAGCCATACCCTCAGCCGGTAAAGTCACGGTTACAGTCTTCTAGGACGCTGAAGGGGTTGTTCTGTTCAAACGATCAACTCTGAAGTGTATTGTGCTACTCTTCAGAAATTGAAGAAACGACTTCAGCGTGTTCGTAGGCACAAAAATCTGAACGAACTTCTCCTTCTTCATGACAACGCAAGACCTCACACAAGTCTTCGCACCCGAGAGGAGCTCACAAAACTTCAGTGGACTGTTCTTCCTCATGCACCCTACAGCCCCGATCTCGCACCGTCGGATTTCCATATGTTTGGCCCAATGAAGGACGCAATCCGTGGGACGCACTACGCGGATGATGAAGAAGTTATTGACGCAGTACGACGTTGGCTCCGACATCGACCAGTGGAATGGTACCGTGCAGGCATACAGGCCCTCATTTCAAGGTGGCGTAAGGCCGTAGCATTGAATGGAGATTACGTTGAAAAATAGTGTTGTGTAGCTAAAAGATTGGGGAATAACCTGGTGTATTTCAATGCTGAATAAAACAATCCCTGTTTCAGAAAAAAAAATGTGTTCCATTACTTATTGAACTGCCCTCGTAATTGCGATGTGCTTTGTGCACAATATGGGGATCCCCACTGATGGTGTTGAGACGTGGGTGACCGGAACTTTGACAACCAGCATGTTTGCCCTCAGGAACCCATGCGGTCCAGTATAGGGGCCACTGTCACATCTGAAAACCCCACAAATCTCGATACTGCACGTTTCGACAAGCCGGCCAAATGCAGACCCACAGTGAGATTACTTTCAAACTCTGTAAAGTGTTGATAACACAGTCTCAGTGGGGAATATGGCATCTCCAATGGTATACGCTGTGATCATTCAATATCTGACGCTGTTCGTGCTCCTTATTTACTGAACGCCAACACTAAACACGAACAATATTTATCGCGAGACTTCTTTTTTTTAAAAAAAAAAAAAGTATTCTGACAATTGAATGAAATATTTTGTTAAAAATTTCCTTTTATGTTTGTTAAAAGCCACGGCTAAATTTTCTCAGGGCCTATCGCCAGAAATATGATACGTATTCCAACGTGAAGACATCCGTCTTAATTACGATGGATAAAAAAAATCTTTCTTTAATATTGCGCGATAAGCCAATTAAACACAGTGCTTATTATTTTTTCTGTGAGGCTTGATACTCCAGGATGGCTGCCTATGTGCAATGGCAGCGTACACATTTATAGAAATTACTCTTAATAAAACTGTACCTCTGGCCAGAAATGAATTGGAAAATATTACAAGACGCCGTTTTGTATTTATTGATATTATTTTTTAATACTTTTAGCATTAAATGACTATTAAAATAGCACATATTATTTTTATTATTAATGGCGTCACTACAACAATGAGTCTATACAAAATGGCCAGGGCAACATTTAATTATCACGTAACAAAATCATGGGCAGGAAAGGTACTTGCTACTGACAAAAACACAATTTTGAATGATAATTTTTATATATATTCGAAATATTACTGATATTACTACAGATAACTGTTTGCTTACAGACCGTGAATAATAAACGTCCGTCAGCTACAGCATCAGAACCAGGAAGACAATGAAAGAAAAAACGTCCATCTCTTTTGTATCAAATGACAGAGATACTACACATAACTATTCTGAGAGCGCATGTAGCGCTTCCATTGTTATGTGTCGAAAATTTAATTTATACTCTTTTTTTTCTCCGGAGGCTATGCTATATATTTTGAATATGGCTGCCCATGACTCTAGGTACCTTAACTTTTGCATATCGACATACAGATCGCTGCCGACACATCTCATATGGAGATAGCTTTAATGACTGATTGCTAATGTGAAGTTTGTTTGCCCTACTGGGGAAGTCGGATTTAAATCCGATTATGTGGCCCGTCTGTAATGACCACGATGTCGACGAGACGTTAGAACCTACTGTTACTTTTTTTAACAGCGCCAGTGCACTCTTGTGGCCATTCTACTGTGCACATGGAATTACAACTATCATCGATTACGTTTCCTCCGATGTGCACGTGGACGAAGTTACTTTGACATACGACCATATCTTCTTTTTTTGTCAGGCAGTGTATATTAGCATATATTAAGTTGCATGAGAGCTTCACCATTTTTGGAACAGACTACAGGGTAAACCAGGAGTCCCCCGACAGAATCTCGGAGTGTGCTCAGGGATATTTTCTGCGTACTTTCATGTAAGAGATCTAGGACCGACTGTCTTTTGTTGCAGATTAATAATGCAACTACAATTTATTGCGTTTATTACTCTAGTTTCATTTTTTTGTGTGAAATTATCCTCACAACATCGAAGAATCTTATTATTATTTATTTATCTATCGGATAACCTTACAAGCCCACAAAAATATCCACAATCTATCTTGTTCCAGAAAGGGGTCCAATGTTCAGGAAAACATATTTTCAATAAATTGCCAGCAACCATTAAAAATTGGTTTCAGGTAAAATATAATTTTGAGTTTGAAAGACTTTTTGATGGACAATTCCATCTACCCTGTGCATGAATATCTTAATAGGGACTGTTAGACCGACTTAAGTAAAAACCCCTGTTAGATTTCAGCTTTGAAAGCACTTGCTCACTAAGTCAGGATTAGGTATTTTGTGTATGATAAACTTACCGGATGACAGTTATTGAACTATGTTGTTGTTGTTGACGTCTTCAGTCCTGAGACTGGTTTGATGCAGCTCTCCATGCTACTCTATCCTGTGCAAGCTTCTTCATCTCCCAGTACCTACTGCAACCTACATCCTTCTGAATCTGCTTAGTGTATTCATCTCTTGGTCTCCCTCTACGATTTTTACCCTCCACGCTGCCCTCCAATGCTAAATTTGTGATCCTTTGATGCCTCAGAACATGTCCTACCAACCGATCCCTTCTTCTAGTCAAGTTGTGCCACAAACTTCTCTTCTCCCCAATCCTATTCAATACCTCCTCATTAGTTACGTGATCTACCCACCTTATCTTCAGCATTCTTCTGTAGCACCACATTTCGAAAGCTTCTATTCTCTTCTTGTCCAAACTATTTATCGTCTATGTTTCACTTCCATACGTGGCTACACTCCATACAAATACTTTCAGAAACGACTTCCTGACACTTAAATCTATACTCGATGTTAACAAATTTCTCTTCTTCAGAAACGATTTCCTTGCCATTGCCAGTCTACATTTTATATCCTCTCTACTTCGACCATCATCAGTTATTTTACTCCCTAAATAGCAAAACTCCTTTACTACTTTAAGTGTCTCATTTCCTAATCTAATCCCCTCAGCATCACCCGATTTAATTTGACTACATTCCATTATCCTCGTTTTGCTTTTGTTGATGTTCATCTTATATCCTCCTTTCAAGACACTGTCCATTCCGTTCAACTGCTCTTCCAAGTCCTTTGCTGTCCCTGACAGAATTACAATGTCATAGGCAAACCTCAAAGTTTTTACTTCTTCTCCATGAATTTTAATACCTACTCCGAATTTTTCTTTTGTTTCCTTTACTGCTTGCTCAATATACAGATTGAATAACATCGGGGAGAGGCTACAACCCTGTCTCACTCCTTTCCCAACCACTGCTTCCCTTTCATGCCCCTCGACTCTTATAACTGCCATCTGGTTTCTGTACAAATTGTAAATAGCCTTTCGCTCCTTATATTTTACCCCTGCCACCTTCAGAGTTTGAAAGAGAGTATTCCAGTTAACGTTGTCAAAAGCTTTCTCTGTCCACAAATGCTAGAAACGTAGGTTTGCCTTTTCTTAATCTATTGAACTATATGAAATAAAATCGTCATACCTCCTGAACGGTTTCCGTTAGGACGTTCAAAGTGCACGGTTGGACGCGGAGGTATGATGGGAATTAGGATGCCCAGGTATGGTTTGGTTTAGCGATGAAGTTCACTTTCATTTGGATGGGTTCGTCAATAAGCAATATTGGAGCATTTGGGGGACTGAGAATCCGCATTTCGCGACCGAGCAATCTCTTCACCCTCAAGGGGTGACTGTGTGGTGTGCAGTGTCCAATCACGGAATAATCGATGCGATATTCGTTGATGGCACGGTGACTACCGAACGGTACCTGGAGGTTTTGGAAGATGATTTCATCCCCATTGTACGAAGTGACCCTGATTTCGATAAGATGAGACTCGTGCAAGACGGAGCTCGACCCCATCAGAGCAGGAGAATGATGTCCTCGTGGAGCAGTTTGGGGACCGCACTCTGGCTCTGGGGTACCGAGAGGCACTAGCGTGGGCCTTCATTGGCCAGCATGTTCTCCCGTTCTGAACACATTCGACTCCTCTTTGTTGGGCTATATTAAAGACAAGGTGTATAGCAATAACCCCAAAACAACTTGCTTATCTGCAAACAACCACTGAGGCGGTCATCGACAGCATCGATGTTCCGTTACTTTAGCGGGTCATGCAGAATTTCGCTATTCGTCGCCAATGACAGCACGCATATCGAACATGTCGTAACCAAAATTCGAATATCTGTAGTGACACTTCCTGGCAGATTAAAACTGTGTGCCCGACCGAGACTCGAACTCGGGACCTTTGCCTTTCGCGGGCAAGTGCTGTACCAACTGAGCTACCGAAGCACGACTCACGCCCGGTACTCACAGCTTTACTTCTGCCAGTACCTCGTCTCCTACCTTCCAAACTTTACCGAAGCTCTCCTGCGAACCTTGCAGAACTAGCACTCCTGAAAGAAAGGATATTGCGGAGACATGGCTTATCCACAGCCTGGGGGATGTTTCCAGAATGAGATTTTCACTCTGCAGCGGAGTGCAGAGTGAAAATCTCATTCTGGAAACATCCCCCAGGCTGTGGCTAAGCCATGTCTCCGCAATATCCTTTCTTTCAGGAGTGCTAGTTCTGCAAGGTTCGCAGGAGAGCTTCTATAAAGTTTGGACGGTAGGAGACGAGGTACTGGCAGAAGTAAAGCTGTGAGTAGCGGGTGTGAGTCGTGCTTCGGTAGCTCAGTAGGTAGAGCACTTGCCCGCGAAAGGCAAAGGTCCCGAGTTCGAGTCTCGGTCGGGCACACAGTTTTAATCTGCCAGGAAGTTTCATATCAGCGCACACTCCGCTGCAGAGTGAAAATCTCATTCTGGATCTGTAGTGACGTTTACATATTGAATAAAGTCTGTGCACGCCGTAGTTTGTAATTAATTTACGTTTTTCTTCATATATAAATTAGCAGTTCCAGTTTACTGTAATGTATTCACATATTTCGACAGTCCACTGAACAACGATCAGAGAAATGAATATTTACTTCGTCTTTTTTCGTGGAGTTTCGGAAAACGGTGTGTGGCAGCTCTGCTTTAGTGTTCTGTCATTAGTGCTATCACTATTGCTATCGAGAATGAAGATACTGATTTCGTCTTGCCACTGGTGTTCTTTACATCCGACGAGAATAACAGGGGAATTGCGTTTTGTTACCGTTCTTACCCCCATGGAAAATTGAACAAGTGACACCAACAGCCAAGAAAAAAAATAGAAGTAATCTGCTGAATTATAGATCCATATCACTAACATTTGAATGTTCTATGTTTTTTTATGTTGTACTTTCCGGCATATTCCACGCCAAGGAGAATCATCTCATTTTTGTGTCTATGGAACGAAAACTGAATCTAATCTAATCTACTATTATCAATTCAGTACAGATACAAAGATGTATGGGGGTAAGAACGGTAACAAAACGCAATTCCCCTGTTATTCTCGTCGGATGTAAAGAACACCAGTGGCAAGACGAAATCAGTATCTTCATTCTCGATAACAATAGTGATGGCACTAATGACAGAACACTAAAGCAGAGCTGCCACACACCGTTTTCCGAAACTCCACGAAAAAAGACGAAGTAAATATTCCAAAATTCAAATTAAGAACAACTGCCAACATGAGTGACTTAGAAGTAGATATTCTTGGTGTAGCAAAGCAGCTTAAAACACTTAAGGAAGTTAAGGCTTCCGGTCCAGATTGTATACCAGTCAGGTTCCTTTCACAGTGTCCTGATACAATAGCTCCACACTGAGCAACCATATACAACCGCTCGCTCCTACAAAGATCCGTACCCACAGACTGGAAAGTTGAACAAGTGACACCAACAGCCAGGAAAAAAAATAGAAGTAATCTGCTGAATTATAGATCCATATCACTAACGTCGATTTGCAGTAGAATTCTGCGTTCGAACATTATGAATTACCTTGAATAAGAATATCTAGTGACAAATAGTCAGCACGGATTCAGAAGATATCGTTATTGTGAAACACAGCTAGCTATTTATTCTCACGAAGTAATAGTGCTGTCGGCAGGGGATGTCAAATTGATGCCGTATTTTTAGATTTACAGAAGGCTTTTGATACCGTTCCTCAAAAGAGACTTCCAATCAGATTGAGTGTCTGTGCACTGTCGCCTCAGTTGTACGACGGGATTCGGGAGTTCCTGTCGGAAAGTCACAGTTCGAGGTAGATGACGGGAAGTCATCCAATAAAACAGAAGGAACTTCTGCCATGCCCTAAGGAAGTGTTACAGGCCGTCTGCCGTACTTCATCTACATTCACGACATAGGAGACAATCTGAGCAGCCCTCTCAGATTGTTTGCAGATGATGTTTGTCATTTAGTGTCTTGTTAAGTCATCAAATGATAAAAATTAATTCCAAAATTTTTTATGCAAGCTATATGTGTGGTGCGAAAATTGGCAATCGGCTCTAAATAATGAAAAGTGTGAAGTCATCCACATGAGTACTAGAAGAAATCTGTTATATTTCGGTTAAATGATAAATCACAAAAGTCTAAAGCTGAATAGGTCGAAAATAAATAAATCGCCAGGTCCTGATGGGATTCCAATTCGGTTTTGCAGAGAGTGCTCTACTGCATTGGCTCCTTTCTTAGCTTGTATTTATCGCGAATCTCTTGCCCAACGTAAAGCCCGAGCGACTGGAAAAAAGCGCAGGTGACGCCTGTATATAAGAAGGGTAGAAGGACGGATCCTCAAAATTACAGACCAATATCCTTAACATCGATTTGTTGCAGGATTCTCGAACATATTCTCAGTTCTAACATAATGAATTTCCTTGAGACAGAGAAGTTGCTGTCCATGCATCAGCACGGCTTTAGAAAGCATCGCTCCTGCGAAACGCAACTCGCCCTTTTTTCACATGATATCTTGCGAACCATGGATGAAGGGTATCAGACGGATGTCATACTCCTTGACTTCCGGAAAGCGTTTGACTCGGTGCCCCACTGCAGACTCCTAACTAAGGTACGAGCATATGGGATTGGTTCCCAAGTATGTGAGTGGCTCGAGGACTTCTTAAGTAATAGAACCCAGTACGTTGTCCTCGATGGTGAGTGTTAATCGGAGGTGAGGGTATCATCTGGAGTTCCCCAGGGAAGTGTGGTAGGTCCACTGTTGTTTTCTATCTATATAAATGATCTTTTGGATAGGGTGGATAGCAATGTGCGGCTGTTTGCTGATGATGCTGTGGTGTACGAGAAGGAGTCGTCGTTGAGTGACTGTCGGAGGATACAAGATGACTTGGACAGGAGTTGTGATTGGTGTAAAGAATGGCACCTAACTCTAAATATAGATAAATGTAAATTAATGCAGATGAATAGGGAAAAGAATCCCGTAATGTTTGAATACTCCATTAGTAGTAGTCCCGTCGATTAAATATTTGGGCGTTACATTGCAGAGCGATATGAAGTGGGACAAGCATGTAATGGCAGTTGTGGGGAAGGCGGATAGTCGTCTTCAGTTCATTGGTAGAATTTTGGGAAGATGTGGTTCATCTGTAAAGGAGACCGCTTATAAAACACTAATACGACCTATTCTTGAGTACTGCTCGAGCTTTTGGAATCCCTGTCAGGTCGGATTGAGGGAGGACATAGAAGCAATTCAGAGGCGGGCTGCTAGATTTGTTACTGGTAGGTTTGATCATCACGCGAGTGTTACGGAAATGCTTCAGGAAATCTGGTGGGACTCTCTAGAGGAAATGAGGGGTTCTTGTCGTGAATCGCTAGTGGGGAAATTTAGAGAACCAGCATTTGAGGCTGACTGCAGTACAATTTTACTGCCGCCAACTTATATTTCGCGGGAAGACCACAAAGATACTGTACTGCTTGTACAGAGGCATATAGGCAGTCATTTTTCCCTCGTTCTGTTTGGAAGTGGGATAGGGAGAGAAGATGCTAGTTGTGGTACGAGGTACCCTCCGCCACGCACCGTATGATGGATTGCGGAGTATTTATGTAGATGTAGCTAAACTAAATGCTCAGGGATTAAGATTACGAATAACGTAAATGGGAACTATCACATGGATAATGTTGTGAGGACTGCAAACCAAAGGCTGCGAGTTAATGCCAGAACATTTAGAAAATTCACCAGGTCTACTTAAAAGACTGGTTACACGACGTTTGTCAGCCCTCTTCTGGAGTACTGCTGTGAGGTGTGGGAACCGCTTCAGATGGGACTGACGGAGTACATCGAAGAGGGTCAACGAATGACACCTCGTTTTGTATTATCGCGGAACAGCGGAGCGAGTGCGACCGACTCGACTCGTGTATTGGGGTGGCAATCAAAACAAAGGCGTTTTTCGTTGCGATAGAATCTCCTGGTGAAACTACAATCACCAACTTTCTCCTCCGATTGCAAAAATATTCTGTTGGTGCCCACTTATATAGACAGAAATGAACATCGTGATAAAGTAAGAGAGAGCTCGCAGGGAAAGATTGAAGGACTCGGTTTTGCCGCGCGCCATTCGAGAGTAGAAAGGAAGAGAAGTAGCTTGTAGGTTGTTCGATGAACCCTCTGACAGGCACTTAATTGTGAATTGCACAGTAATCGTGCAGATGTAGGTGTAGACGAACAAGCCACCAGAGGCCGTGGTACCCTTATAGCCAAATACTCAGAAAATATCCCTGACCACTCCGAAATTTTGTCGGTGACGTTAGTGGTGTGGTGGTGGTTAGTGTTTAACGTCCCGTCGACAACGAAGTCATTAGAGACGGAGCTCATGCTCGGGTTAGGGAAGGATTGGGAAGGAAATCGGCCGTGCCCTTTCAAAGGAACCATCCCGGCATTTGCCTGAAGCGATTTAGGGAAATCACGGAAAACCTAAATCAGGATGGCTGGAGACGGGATTGAACCGTCGTCCTCCCGAATGCGAGTCCAGTGTGCTAACCACTCCGCCACCTCGCTCGGTGGGTGACGTTAGAGTTCACAATATATACAGTGGCGTCTTGTTAATTAACAAATGGCACACTGCTGTCAAATTATTTAATTACGACCTCCTGACAACAGCAAGACAAACTGTCTATTGTGTCAGTCATAGTTAATTGGTAATCGCTGAATCAGATTGTGTCGCGGTGCTTTTAGCGCCTGTTCGAACCAGTTTCACACAGAGATTGTCACGTTGTTTGATATTCGACATTTAATGACAGGTGTCAGCTACCTATCGCCCACACTACTACTACTGGACTGAGATTTAGTTATGACCGTGTCAACTAAACGCTTGTGCTTTCACATTTCACGCTTCCAATCAATTTTTTCGCAGGTTAACAGGAACCGGACGTTCCACCCCATTACCGACGGGTTTCCTTTTACAACACTGTGTCCCCCCTCGCCCCCCTCCCCCCTCCCTACCCGCGACCAACAAATCTGGCTTCCCCACAAACCAGCTACCCGCATTTCTTCTGAATGCGCCGTTTCGTCCAGTCAACGATTGTTCTTTTGGCCTACCATATGTGCCGCTAGGAGGACAATCCTCTGCGCTAAAGATTTTGTATTATCGCTTTCTACTTCTCTAAACTGTCTTTTCCTCCCTTTTACACGTCTAGATTTTTCTAAATACTCTTCATAAAGCCCTGTGGCCTACTTTCGCAATTTTTTAATAATTTTCTTCTCAGGAATTCTTAATTGAAAAACTAAGTCCAGTGATAGCATAATGAGTGTTGTTGCTGCCAGCTTCACATATTTCATAATGACTCAAGCTTCAATATATACCTTGTTCTTTTAATTGGCTTGTTCAACAGTCTCGATACATCCCATCAATAAGATTAACTACTGAACTGACTCTCTTGTTCTGTGTTAATCATTGTATGCAACTTTTACTTTAATGATTGCTATCATTTACACTTTACAATTCTTGATTTTGTGACCAGAATGCTTCCAGCTTAAGCAGAGTTAAATTTTGGACAGTTTTGTGGCAGCCACTAACTATCACTTAAACAATGAATTTCCATTATCATTGTTGGTATGCTTTGCAGGTAACATGGAATCTTCAAGGAATAAAGAAAAGAATTGACCAACAATAACGGGTCTAATTTCAGCAAATGTGTATTTATAAAAGATAAACTGAAACCATTATCTGTCGCTCACTATTATTTTCGTCCACGACGCATTTCTAGGACTTACTGCCTCATCTTCAGGTGGATCATTGCTTTTCGTGAGAATTTTGTTCCCTGGATGTAGCCAGCTGTCTGTCTTAACCTTCATTTCACTAAAAATCATTTACTATGTATCACTTGTTATAATCTGGCACTGAAGTCATCTACGTAACTAAACGGCAAACCTGTTCGTCCAATGCCAGTTATAGGTTTTCTGTCTAACGACTTCCAGGAGCACCAAAAGCTTCATTTTTCAGTGTTTCGTATAATTACTGACAAATTTAAAAATTTGGATTTGGTGCTATGTGGACATTTCAAGACACTCTTTGTTGATCCATTGTGGACATGGGATAGCGACTGGTTAAATATTTACCAATGGAAATGAAATGAGCGTTTGGCGTCATTGGCCAGGAGGTCCCTTACGGGGCAGGTCCTGCCGCCTTGGTGCAGGTCTTATTACATACGAATCCACATTGGGCGACCTGCGCGCCGGATGGAGATGAAATGATGATGAAGACAGCACAACATTCAGTCCCTGAGCGGAGAAAATCCCCGGCCCAGCCGGGAATCGAACCAGGGCCCGTAGGTCGGCAATCCGTCACGCTGACCACTCAGCTATCGGAGCGGGCAAATATTGACCAATGTAATTCGCCAAAAGCCGTGCAATCGAGATGTTATTTTATTTTCGATATCAGTTTCGGCAATTCATTATGCTGTCTTTAGGCTCCATATGCAACTCTCAATAATAATCAATGTTGGTATACTGGTGCCATGTATTTCTGGATGTCGTGAATTCGTAGTTCAATTGCTTCCTTCGAAGAGTTGACTGCAACTGCCAGTCATGTCTTCGAAGGAAGCACTTGAGCTGCAAATTCACGACACTCAGAAACACATGGCCCTAGTATGCCAATACCGATTATTTTTTAGAGGTGCATATGAGGCTGAAGATGGCATAATGGTCGAAACTTGTAGCGAAAATAAAATAAAATGAAATAACATCTCAATTGCATGGCTGTTTGGCGAAATTCATTCCTAAAACATTTCAAGGCCCTGGTGAATGCCCAAGACATTGACAATGTGCCAACGTTAGCAGCGTGTGGCCATTGTATGTGACGAAATGAGAATGGAGTTTGGTGTATTTAAAAGAGTGCGTGATTCACTGCGAAGAAGGGCTGAAGGACGTGTCGGGACGCGCGTTAATCGATGCAGCACTACCTATAGGTTCCAAATGATTGGAAAAGAGCACTGGTAGTCCCAGTCTTCAAGAAGGGTCGTCGAGCAAAACTATAGACTTATAGCTCTGACGTAGATAAGTTGTAAAATTTTAGAGCATGTTTTTTGCTCCCATATCATGTCGTTTCTACTCTGTAGGAATCAACATGGATTCCGGAAACAGCGATCGTGTGAGACCCAACTCGCTTTATTTGTTCATGAGTTCCAGAAAATGTTAGATACAGGCTCCCAGATAGATGCCATTTTCCTTGACTTCCGGAAGGCGTTTGATACAGTTCCGCACTGTCGCCTGATAAACAAAGTAAGAGCCTACGGAATATTAGACCAGCTGTGTGGCTGGATTGAAGAGTTCTTAGCAAACAGAACACAGCACGTTGTTCTCAATGGAGAGACGTCTACAGACGTTAAAGTAACCTCTGGCGTGCCGCAGGGGAGTGTTATGGGACCATTGCTTTTCACAATATATATAAATGACCTAGTAGATAGTGTCGTAAGTTCCATGCGGCTTTTTGCGGATGATGCTGTAGTATACAGAGAAGTTGTAGCATTAGAAAATTGTAGCGAAATGCAGGAAGATCTGCTGCGGATAGGCACTTGGTGCAGGGAGTGGCAACTGATCCTTAACATAGACAAATGTAATGTATTGCGAATACATAGAAAGAAGGATCCTTTATTGTATGATTATATGATAGCGGAACAAACACTGGTAGCAGTTACTTCTGTAAAATATCTGGGAGTATGCGTGCGGAACGATTTGAAGTGGAATGATCATATAAAATTAATTGTTGGTAAGGCGGGTAGCAGGTTGAGATTCATTGGGAGAGTCCTTAGAAAATGTAGTCCATCAACAAAGGAAGTGGCTTACAAAACACTCGTTCGACCTATACTTGAGTATTGCTCATCAGTGTGGGATCCGTGCGGCGTGATTTGTTACAGGGTTATTTGGTAAGCGTGATAGCGTTACGGAGATGTTTAATAAACTCAAGTGGCAGACTCTGTAAGAGAGGCGCTCTGCATCGCGGTGTAGCTTGCTGTCCAGGTTTCGAGAGGGTGCATTTCTGGATGAGGTATCGAATATATTGCTTCCCCCTGCTTATACCTCCCGAGGAGATCACGAATGTAAAATTAGAGAGATTCGAGCGCGCACGGAGGCTTTCCGGCAGTCGTTCTTCCCGCGAACCATACGCGACTGGAACAGGAAAGGGAGGTAATGACAGTGGCACGTAAAGTGCCCTCCGCCACACACCGTTGGGTGGCTTGCGGAGTATAAATGTAGATGTAGATGTAGATGTACTTCTACGTTACAGAGATGTAGAAATGACAGGAAAAACTGCCTCAACAGTTCTTGGTTTTCAGATATATCATTATAGGAACTTTTCTACGTGCTGTAGAAATACGTGACGCCTTTTTTTAAAAAAGAAATAAGAAAAAAGCACCCTTTGTTTGTATCACTGCAACGGCACGTGAGCAGCGCTTGATCAGGGAATCTTAGGCCACCCAAGTAACACAGTGCTGATAGAGCCTCTTTCGAATTCTGCGTGTAAAGGCATGGACTGCCCCTTTGGTGTATATTGGTGGGACTCACACAGCCCATCCCTCACTGCTCGCAGGTTTCAGTGGTGACCCGTGACGAGGTTGGTGCCTACAAGCCATACCTGTGGGAGCAGTCCGTCTTCGACAAGGGACCCATGTTCCGGGAGTGGCTGCTCACCAAGATCGTGAACGGCGAGCGCGCTTCCTACTCAGCGCCCAAGTTCGCGCGCATGCAAGAGCGCACACGGTCGCAGATGCTCGAGGACATCGTGGCCAACTTGGCCAACCACGCGGAGACTGGTCAGATACCCAAGCCCTACAGGTAAGGGGCCTACTAGCCTTTGCATACAAAAACCATTTTCCAGATCTTCACTGCTGAGAGAGTAGAAAGATGCTAGAGAACATCATGGTCAATCTGGCCAATCATGTGGAGATGGGTCAGATCCGCAAGTTGTGCAGGTAGGTGGGAAATGGCTATGTATCGTCTTCCAGTTCTGTAGGGCAAAGACATAACCAGATATGCACTGGAAATATGCTATAGGATGTCCTGTTCAGCCAAGCCAAAAGGTAAGGAAGGTGCAGTCTGTATCTTACCTTCCAGCCACTGGACGACAAAGCCATTAGCCAGGTCTGTACTGAGAGACTGTAAAATTCTACTGGACGTCATGATCAACCTGGCCAACCGTGTGGAGGTGGACCAGACCCCAATCCCTGTAGGTAAGGTGGTGGCAACTTTGTCTCTCCTACCAGGATCTTCACTGACAGACTGTAAACATGGTTATTCTGGACAACCATCCGGAGATGTACTGGATCCCCAAGTTGTATAGGTAAGTGGGAAGTGGGTATTTATCACCTTTCAGCTTCTGCAGTGTAAAACCATTAGCCAGGTCTTCACTAGGACTAGAGGGATGCCAGAGGACATCACGGACAATATGGGCAACCACACAGAAATGGGCCAGAACCCCACGTTGCGCAGGTAGGTGGGAAGTGGCTGTTTATCACCTTCCAGCATCCGCATGGTAAAGCCAATGAACGTGTTGTCACTGTGAGATGGGAAAGATGCTAGACGACATCATCACCAACCACGCAGTGGTAGGCCACGTCTCTAACGACTAAGGGTAATGGGGATTTGGCTATGTCTCACCTAGTATCTTCAGTAGAACGAAGCATTTAGCCAGTTCTTCCCTGAGACTGTAAAGATTCTATTGTCGACCAGGTCAACCACATGGAGGTGGGCCATATCCCAAAGTTCTACTGGTAAGCGAATTGTGGCTATCTATCACCTTCCACAGTCTGCATGGCGAAATCAATAAAAAGGTGGTCTTCTCAAATTGGAAGATGCTGGAGGATATCATCACCAATCTGACCAACCACGCAGAGACAGGCCAGAGCATTACGCTATACAGGTAAGTGTGTTAGCACTGGTGTCACCTGTCAGCCTCTGTGGATGTACAAGAATGGGTGTAGTGTCAACAGATGATTAGCATGGCGTAGTCTAGTCTGTATCACATAAAGTTTTGGTTCCTGCTCATGTGCTTTGTTTTTATTTTGACCTACATCATTTCCTATTAGAATACCAGATTCTATTTTCCTAACACCTTGTATAACAGAAGATACTGCAAAATATGCAGTAATAGAAAAGGATACTATGTAATTTAAGAAGTTTGAATTTTGTACAGCAATTCCCTTTGGCAGGGCGGAGCTTTGGTGTAGATGTGCATCTTGGTGATCACAGTGGTGGTTCTGTGGCTAATTTTGGTCCAGCTGGCGGTATGGCTGCTACTGACACTTTAATAATTGATGATCAGCTGCGTCCAGTTGTAGGTGGATGAAACCAGGATAGACGATAACATGTACATGTATTGAGGTGTACCTAAAGAAAGCTTGCTTGTTTTAATATTGAAGGGCAGGGGAGGAAGCCACAGAGGAAACCATAAAATATATAAATGTCAATAACGTACAAAAAGTGTGAGCAGTAGTGATTTTATTGTAAGAGGATGTTGCTTGAACAAGTAGTTTTCCTTGGAAGGATATACTCAGACAAGTCTAGACAAATGAATATGAATTGGGATTGCATTTGTAAGTAGATGGAAATGACTTTTAGATGGAATTCGGTACAAATAGTTTGATTAAGGGTGTGGAGCATACCAAAGCGATTTATGCCACAGTAAGAATGTGGACAATACCTGCAGCGATAGTGACAGGGCACAAGAAGATGGTAAAGATGATTTTATCTACTAGTGGTAGTCCGAGGTATGGTCAGTTTCGATTCGGAGTACGAGGGTTTTCCCTGGAATTTTCATGAATGTGATAGAGGGGTTGGTTGCCAGTACCGCAGGTGGATGAACATTGTTGATTGGGTGTTCAGTAGGAGCAGGCAGTTGGGGTTATCCAGCCTGTCTGGGGTCTGAATTTGGGAGGTTCGATAGTGTGCTGGTTGCTGAAGCGCTAGTGTGCTCTACTGATGGCCCTCCCCCCCCCCTCCCCCTCCCCTCCTCCCATGGTCCACCAGGCACAGCTCGTAGTGGCCCATCAGCCAAATGCAGCCATCCAGCCCTCTGCTGGTGAATGTGGGTTTTGGGTTTGGAGGGTTGGTTGGGCTGGCCTGTTGAGCTGATGGCGCCCCATTCTGTGCGTCCCCAGGCGCGGCTCGTGGCGGCCCATCGGCCACATGCGGCCGTCCAGCCCCCTACTGGACTCGGTGCGCGACCAGTTCGAGGACTACGACCAGCTGGCCAAGGACTTCACGCGCGCCTTCCTCAACAATGAGGAGAACATCGCTATCAATGCAAGCCTCTTCGACGTCGTCTTCCTCGTAGGACAGAGCAAGAGCAAGACGCGATTCATCGGAGTGCGGGCCATCCTGGGCGTGCGCAGTCGGTAAGTTGGAGACCATTTCTGTCTACGGGTGGACCTTGCCACAGTTACAAGCCAGCTTATGGAGTGGTTGAGACTCCCAGAATCATTCGACTTAAAATTTTCACAATGGCTGCAAGTTTTTCTGCATTTCTAGGGCCGCTTCTCATGAGCACACTGTGAAGTGCGTGGCGGAGGGCACTTCACAATCGACCACTTATTAGAGCTTATTCGCGTCCCATTCTCGTATGGAGCGTGACAAGTGCCTCCTTGCACGCCGGAATTAGTCTTGTGTTTGCTGTCCCTGATTCTTCAAACTTTGTAAGTAGGTCGTCATAGGATACTTGGCGTCTGTCTTCAGGCTTCTCCCAGTTCAGGTTTTCAACATGTCCATGATCCCTGCACAAGTCTCAGACAAATGTGCGACCATTCGTGCTGCCCTTATTTCAATATGTTCAATATCCCTATTTCGTACAGTTCCTGTAAAAGCTCCTCCTGTGTGACTTGCGTTTACTGATGGGGTTAGGAAAATTGTTGACTGCTTAGTGAGAGAAAAATAATTTAATAATTTTGAAAATCTGATACACCCGCAATTTGAGGATTAGTCTCGGTGGAATTGTTAGTCGCGGCACGTGAAAGGAATTTACATTAGCGAGAGAGGTACGAACGGTTTATTTCCTAGCGCCATATTTCATGATTTTGGTACCTATCTTGCTTTAGATCGGTATGAGGGAGGCGTAGGGTTTTTCTGATGATCTGACCAGGAGAAAACTATTATTCCTTTTATCCTTGGACCGTGAAGTCAGAAAGTTGAGGACTGTAAGCCTTTGAAAAGGGTGACAATAACTCTCTTTAGTTTTAGGTACCGCGCAAGCGGCCATTTTGACACAGTCCAAGGAATTAATCCGTCCTCATTTATCTCCTTTTACAGTCTCGAAGAACCCCTGAACTCCTTCGCCTTCTTTGCAAGAAAGCGTACCACAGGACAATAATAATTTTGTACACCGATTTCTTAACTTGAACGGCTATTATTAAATAACGAACGGACATATTCCTATGTACCCAAGCTCTATTGACGCTACAAAACGAAAGATGCCAGAATATGACATAACAAGCTCAACCTTAACATGTTGTTGTTGTTGTCTTCAGTCCAGAGATTGGTTTGATGTAGCTCTCCATGCTACTCTATCCTGTGCAAGCCTCATCATCTCCGAGTAACTACTGCAACCCACAACCTTCTGAATCTTCTTTCTATATTCATGTCTTGGTCCCCATATACGGTTTTTATCCTCCACTCTTCCCTCCAATTGGCGCTTCCTTGATGCCCTCAAAATGAGTCCTACCAACCGAGCTCTTCTTCTAGTCAAGTTGTGCCACAAAGTCCAAAAATGGTTCAAATGGCTCTAAGCAACATGGGACTTAACATCTGAGATCATCAGTCCCCTAGACTTAGAACTACGTAACCTAACTAACCTAAGGACATCACACACATCCATGTCCAAGGCAGTATTCGAACCTGCGTCCGTAGCAGCAGCGCGATTTCGTACTGAAGCACCTAGAACCGCTCGTCCACAGCAGCCGGCCCAGAAAGTCCTCCTCCTCAATTCTGTTCAGAACCTCCTCATTAGTTACGTGATCTACCCATCTAATCTTCAGCTTTTTTCTGTAGCACCACATTTAAAAACTTCTATTCTGTTCTTGTCTAAACTGTTTATCTTCCATGTTTCACTTACATACATGGCTATGATACAAATACTTGCAGAAAACACTTCCTGACCCTGAGGCCTATACTCGATGTTAACAAATTTCTCTTCTTCAGAAACGGCTTACTTTCCATCGCCAGTCTACGTTTCATATCCTCTCTACTTCGACCATCATCAGTTATGTTGCTTCCCAAATAGCAAAACTCATCTACTACTTTGTCTCATTTCCTAATCTAATTCCCTCAGCATCACCTGATTTAATTCGACTAGATTCCATTATTCTCGTTTTGCTTTTGTTGATGTTAATCTTATATCCTCCATTCGGGTCAGCTGCTCTTCCAGGTCCTTTGCTGTCTCTGACAGAATTACAATGTCGTCGGCAAACCTCAAAGTTTTTATTTCTTCTCCATGGATTTTAATTGCTACTCCAAATTTTTCTTTTGTTTCCTTTACTGCTCGCTCAATATACAGACTGAATAACATCGCGGATAGGCTGCAACCCTGTCTCACTCCCTTCTCAACCATTGCTTCCCTTTCGTCCCCCTCGACTCTTGTAACTGCCATCTGGCTTCTATACAAATTGCAAATAGCCTTTCGCTCCTAGCCGGCCGTGGTGGCCAAGCGGTTAAAGGCGCTACAGTCTGGAACCGCGCGGCCGCTACAGTCGCAGGTTCGAATCCTGCCTCGGGCATGGATGTGTGTGATGTCCTTAGGTTAGTTAGGTTTAAGTAGTTCTAAGTTCTAGGGGACTGATGACCTTAGAAGTTAAGTCCCACAGTGCTCAGAGCCATTTCAACCATTTCAACCTTTCGCTCCCTGTATTTTACCCCTGCCACAACATATCTACTATTTGTCCACAGAGATCTCAATATTCCATCTGGCAACCAAATTATTTATTGTAACGTTTTACGCCCTCGTGGGTGAAGTCTGTGTAGTTCACTTCACAAAGTGTTTGTTACATACTGTCTTTCACTTTTGCCAGAGTGTTCTCGGATATTTTAAAATCTTAATATTCATAACGGTATTGTCCATGTTGCTTTGATATTCTATGACCTTGTACGTGGTTCTTTCACGTATGAGTTTGTACAGTAATACGTAATGGTATATCGTTCTGTTCTTTCGACTATAGTAACATGGAGAACATTGTCTCTAGACACAAAACACCATTCTAACTTATCTAATTACATTGCATAACTTGCCTCGTATCACATTAGCTTCTTTAAAGTGATTTCTCTCTTTGTAGTTATTTTATTCATTCATATTTCAACAAAACAATAAAACAATTAGTTTTCCATGAAACAGTTACAGTTCCTCGTACCTAAAACGGAAACAAAAAATATCTATATACAAGTTTCCTACATATGTATACGTTCTCATCGGGTGACGTATTGTATGTTACAGTCAGAGGATAAATCACAAATGGTTTGGGTAGTCCATGGAAAGGCCCTCAAAGCGTGGTTTTTTGGTACCAGCGACTCCCCATGGTACACCATGCTTTTGAAAAATGTCCATCTCTTTCTAAAATAATAGTTCACATAAAACAAATATTTTAACAGAAATTAGACATCTTATACTACATACATACAGAGGTGGACAAAAGTATTCAGACGAAGGTCACATGCGTGTCTCACGGTCAATTGTGACTCAGGCATACACGGAATGTGTATCTGCGTACGTGCCATAATGCACGGAATATTTCTAAAGACGTCGACTATGGAAATGTCACCGTACCCTCTACCTGCAACGATTAATTCTGCGTTACCATAACAGGCGTGTGTATCACGCGGGACAAAGGTAATCAGACACCGCCCCGCTTGACAAGGTAACCGCGGTCCGAAGGCACAACTGGGCGGCAGCAGGCGGTCATTGTACGCAAGACAGCTGTCTCGTACTACAGGAGAGCACAAGGCTCATCAGAAAAGACCGACGTAGCGTCATGGCACGGAAAGGTGGCAGTGGAACAGCGGAGGCTTATTGTGTGGCTGCATAGTGAGGGAAAATCATATGCAGAAATAGGCAAGTCGTGAACCGAAGCCGTGAAACTATAGTATCGTCCAGAAATGGAAAGAAACGGCCTTGTCGCAGTGGTAACACCGGTTCCGGTCAGATTACCGAAGCGCTGTCGGGCTGGGCTAGCACTTGCATCATCCGGTCTGTCGAGCGCTGTTGGCAAGCGGGGTGCACTCAGCCCTTGTGAGGCAAACTGAGGAGCTACTTGATTGAGAAGTAGCGGCTCCGGTCTCGTAAACTGACATACGACTGCGAGAGCGGTGTGCTGACCACATGCCTCTCCATATCCGCATCCAGTGACGCATGCGGTCTGAGGATGTCACGGCGGCCGTCGGTTCCGTTGAGCCTTCCAAGGCCTGTTTGGACGGAGTTTAGTTTTTTTAGAAATG
Source organism: Schistocerca nitens (assembly GCF_023898315.1). NCBI lineage: Eukaryota > Metazoa > Arthropoda > Insecta > Orthoptera > Acrididae > Schistocerca > Schistocerca nitens. Next base: position 125,144,905 of record NC_064623.1, read on the forward strand.
GAAAGAAGAAAAAACTCTCGTCAATCGTCCAAGACAGGGGCGTCCTCAGAAACTCACGAACAGAGGAAAGAGGAAGAGCGTTCGAATCTACATCTACATCTACATCCATACTCCGCAAGCCCTCACGGTGTGTGGCGCAGGGTACGTTGAGTACCTCTATCGGTTCTCCCTTCTATTCCAGTCTCGTATTGTTCGTGGAAAGAAAGATTGTCGGTAGGCCTCTGTGTGGGCTCTAATCTCTCTGATTTTATCCTCATAGTCTCTTCGCGAGATATACGTAGGAGGGAGCCATATGCTGCTTGACTCCTCGGTGAAGGTATATTCTCGAAACTTCAACAATAGCCCGTACCGAGCTACTGCGCGTCTCTCTTGAAGAGTCTTCCACTGGAGTTTATTTGTCATCTCCGTAACGCTTTCGCGATTACTAATTGATCCTGTAACGAAGCGCGCTACTCTCCTTTGAACCTTCTCTATCTCCTCTATCAACCCTATCTGGTACGGATCCCACACCGGTGTGCAGCACTCAAGCAGTGGGCGAACAAGTGTACTGTAACGTACTTCCTTTGTTTTCGGACTGCATTTCCTTAGGATAGTTCCAATGAATCTCAGTCTGGCATCTGGTCATTCCATTTTAAATCACTCCTAATGCCTACTCCCAGATAATTTATGGTATTAACTGCTTAGTTGCTGACCTGCTGTATTGTAGCTAAATGATAAAGGATCTTTCTTTCTATGCATCCGCAGCACATTACACTTGTCTACATTGAGATTCAATTGCCATTCCCTGCACCATGCGTCAATTCGTTGCAGATCCTCCTGCATTTCAGTACAATGTTACATTGTTACAACCTCTCGATATACCACAGCATCATCCGCAAAAAGCCTCAGTGAACCTCCGATGTTATCCACAAGATCATTTATATATATTGTGAATAGCGACGGTCCTACGACACTCCCCTGCGGTATACCTGAAATCATTCTTACTTCGGGAGAGTTCTCTCCATTGAGAATGACATGCTGCCTTCTGCTATCTAGGAACTCTTCAATCCAATCACACAATTGACCTGATACTCCATATGCTCTTACTTTGTTCATTAAACGACTGTGGGGAACTATTGTCAAACGCCTTGCGGAAGTCAAGAAACACGGCATCTACCTGGGAACGCGTGTCTATGGCCCTCTGAGTCTCGTGGACGAATAGCTCGAGCTGGGTTTCACACGATCGTCTTTTTCGAAACCCATGCTGATTCCTAGAGAGTAGATTTCTAGTCATTATATTCGAACATAATACGTGTTCCAAAATTCTACAACATCGAAGTTAGAGATATAGGTCTGTAGTTCTGCACATCTGTTCGACGTCCCTTCTTGAAAACGGGGATGACCTGTGCCCTTTTCCAATCCTTTGGAACGCTACGCTCTTCTAGAGACCTACGGTACACCGCTGCAAGAAGGAGGGCAAGTTCCTTCGCGTACTCTGTGTAAAATCGAACTGGTATTCCATTAGGTCCAGCGGCCTTTCCTTTTTTGAGCGATTTTGTTTTTCTATCCCTCTGTCATCTATATCGGTATCTACCATTTTGTCATCTGTGCGACAATCTAGAGAAGGAACTACAGTGCAGTATTCCTCTGTGAAACAGCTTTGGAAAAAGGCCCGCGGGCAACGGCCCCTGCTGCAGCGGCAGAACTGTCAGAAGGCGTTGGTACCGAAGTTAGTGTTAGAACATTGCACAGGAGGCTGAACAGTGCTGGGTACAATGCCAAAGTGCCAAGCGCAAACCGTTCGTCACTAAGTGTAATGCAAAAATGTGGATGGTTTTTGCAGAAGAATTTGCCGGCAAAGACTTGATCTTTTGGGACACGATTCTGTGGAGTGATGAATGTAGATTTACTTTGAGCCATGTGGATGGCCGCAGTTTAGTGCGGCGTCAAGCAAACACAGAGTGGGAGCCCAAAAACATGCAAGCAACCATCAGACATCGAGGCGGCAGTTTGATGGCGTGGGGATGCATATCTTCCAGAGGTGTTGGCGAGGTTGTACACTCCTGGAAATGGAAAAAAGAACACATTGACACCGGTGTGTCAGACCCACCATACTTGCTCCGGACACTGCGAGAGGGCTGTACAAGCAATGATCACACGCACGGCACAGCGGACACACCAGGAACCGCGGTGTTGGCCGTCGAATGGCGCTAGCTGCGCAGCATTTGTGCACCGCCGCCGTCAGTGTCAGCCAGTTTGCCGTGGCATACGGAGCTCCATCACAGTCTTTAACACTGGTAGCATACCGCGATAGCGTGGACGTGAACCGTATGTGCAGTTGACGGACTTTGAGCGAGGGCGTACAGTGGGCATGCGGGAGGCCGGGTGGACGTACCGCCGAATTGCTCAACACGTGGGGCGTGAGGTCTCCACAGTACATCGATGTTGTCGCCAGTGGTCGGCGGAAGGTGCACGTGCCCGTCGACCTGGGACCGGACCGCAGCGACGCATGGATGCACGCCAAGACCGTAGGATCCTACGCAGTGCCGTAGGGGACCGCACCGCCACTTCCCAGCAAATTAGGGACACTGTTGCTCCTGGGGTATCGGCGAGGACCATTCGCAACCGTCTCCATGAAGCTGGGCTACGGTCCCGCACACCGTTAGGCCGTCTTCCGCTCACGCCCCAACATCGTGCAGCCCGCCTCCAGTGGTGTCGCGACAGGCGTGAATGGAGGGACGAATGGAGACGTGTCGTCTTCAGCGATGAGAGTCGCTTCTGCCTTGGTGCCAATGATGGTCGTATGCGTGTTTGGCGTCGTGCAGGTGAGCGCCACAATCGGGACTGCATACGACCGAGGCACACAGGGCCAACACCCGGCATCATGGTGTGGGGAGCGATCTCCTACACTGGCCGTACACCACTGGTGATCGTCGAGGGGACACTGAATAGTGCACGGTACATCCAAACCGTCATCGAACCCATCGTTCTACCATTCCTAGACCGGCAAGGGAACTTGCTGTTCCAACAGGACAATGCACGTCCGCATGTATCCCGTGCCACCCAACGTGCTCTAGAAGGTGTAAGTCAACTACCCTGGCCAGCAAGATCTCCGGATCTGTCCCCCATTGAGCATGTTTGGGACTGGATGAAGCGTCGTCTCACGCGGTCTGCACGTCCAGCACGAACGCTGGTCCAACTGAGGCGCCAGGTGGAAATGGCATGGCAAGCCGTTCCACAGGACTACATCCAGCATCTCTACGATCGTCTCCGTGGGAGAATAGCAGCCTGCATTGCTGCGAAAGGTGGATATACACTGTACTAGTGCCGACGTTGTGCATGCTCTGTTGCCTGTGTCTATGTGCCTGTGGTTCTGTCAGTGTGATCATGTGATGTATCTGACCCCAGGAATGTGTCAATAAAGTTTCCCCTTCCTAGGACAATGAATTCACGGTGTTCTTATTTCAATTTCCAGGAGTGTATTTATTGAAGGCACCATGGCCAAATTTGTCTATCTCGACATACTCCAACAAAATCTGACCAAAAGTGCTGCGAAGTTGAATCTTGGAGATGATTTTTACTACCATCAAGACAGTGATCCTAAGCATACGGCAGAAATTGTCAAACTTTGGATCCTATACAACACGCCTAATTACCCCACTGCAGTCTCCGGACCTCAGTCCCATCGAAAACATCTGTAATGAACTGTAAACGATACTACAAAACTACATGTAAGCAGTTTGACACATTTGCGTGCATCGATAGAAGAAGAATGGGTGAATATCGGTTCGGATATAGCGAAAAAGGTTGTTTACTGCATGCCACAAAGATTGAGGGCTGTAATACAGGGGAAGGGACGCATTACCAAATACTGGCTGCTGAGTGTCTGAACACTTTAGCCCATTGTATATTTCGATTTTCTTTCTTTCCATAAGGCTTGTTTTGTTACTTGTTGTTCTGCATCTGTTCAAATTGACATATGTATTACACAATTGTAAAGAATAAAATACATGCTCTGGGTTAAAAACACATTTAAGGTTTACTTCATCTACATCTACATGGATGCTCTGCAAATCACATTTAAGTGCCTGGCAGAGGGTTCATTGAACCACCTTCACAATTCTCTATTATTCCAATCTCGTATAGCGCGCGTAAAGATTGAACTATATCTTTCCGTACGAGCTCTGATTGCCCTTATTTCATCGTGGTGATCGTTCCTCCCTATGTAGGTCGGTGTCAACAAAAGATTTTCGCCTTCGGAGGAGAAAGTTGGTGATTGAAATTTCGTGAGAAGATTCCGTCGCAACGAAAAACGACTTTCTTTTAATGATGCCCAGCCCAAATCCTGTATCATTTCTGAGACACTCTCTCCCATATTTCGCGATAGTACAAAACGTGCCGCCTTTCTTTGAACTTTTTCGATGTACTCCGTCAGCCCTACCTGGTAAGGATCCTTCACCGCGCAGCAGTATTCTAAAGGAGGACGGACAAGCGTAGTGTAGGCAATCTCCTTAGTAAGTCTGTTACATTTTCTAAGTGTCCTGCCAATAAAACGCAGTCTTTGGTTAGCCTTCCCTTAAACATTTTCTATGTGTTCCTCCCAATGTAAGTTGTTCGTAATTGTAATACCTAGGAGTTTAGTTGAATTTACGGCTTTTAGATTAGACTGATTAATCGTGTAACCGAAGTTTAACGAGTTCCTTTTAGCACTCATGTGATTCACCTCACACTTTTCGTTATTTAGGGTCAACTGCCACTTTTCGCACCATACAGATATATTTTTGCTAAATCGTTTTACAGTTTGTTTTGATCTTCTGATCTACTTCTCTGATTACTCCTAGTGTCTGAATACTTTTGTCCGCATTTTTATATACATACATATAAGAATACTACGTTCTCCTTTATTACCTCACTATTTCATTCTCGGTCATCTGAGGTCTGTGGTGTCTCGAGATTTCTCCTTTTGTGTTAACATGTGAGCTTATAGTGAGGTTACATTTATTCCTTTCTCTACAAATTCCGTTAACATGCACTTGCATAATTGTATTTGTGAAGTTCGCTTCCTATTTTTAAATTCACATTGTCCCTACGTCCATTGGCTGACAAGAATGGTGGAGCAAACGTGAGTACATACGCAACAGGCAGTACGGTTCCACAGCGCGGCAGTTGGTCTTATCCGTCACAGTCGACGGGGCGGCATACTTCATAAGCGTGCGTGTGTTACGAGTTTGGGTTGCCGAGTGGTTTCTTTCATCGTGGTTTCACGTGCACCGGACTAGCTACACACAGGAAAGAGTAGCTAGGTCTTTGAAGAAGTCGAGAGCCCTTTCCTCACTACTAAATCCCGGTAAGTAACATAGCTTAATATTTTTGTGAATGCGCCATGCTGCCTTTAGATACTTTCACTGTCCATCGTTGAAAGACCGGATCGACTTTTCCTCCACAATGGGAACAAAACTTTCTTAAACAACAGTTTTCATTTCACTGCATTTGCACTACAGGAATGTAGTCACTCAATTTATAGTCATTTTTAAATTTAATTTCACAACAATCATCCTTCATACTGCCCTCGCTCATGAGCGCACTTTTTTTTAAGAATATCGTCAGCCGCGTACGCATTTACTTACAATTTATTATTTACAATACAATTACACAGTTCTGCGACATAAAAATTGTTTCAAATTTATTAAGTGATTTTTATAGTGTTTTCAACGCTGATTTTTGGAAAAATAGTGAAAAAGTTCCATTACGTACAGTTATTTAACAAACTGCTTGTATACTTTTAGCTTTTTTCGATATTTCAGCAATCTGGTGAGTTTGAATTTTGTTTTTTAGGATCTCCATATACTGTTGTTTAGCCGTTTCTATACTAGATATACGTAAAATAAAGAGTAATAAGGAGAAACCAGCAGTATTTTCATGTCAGTGCCTGTTGTCGCACTGCCCCTTCCCCCACCTTCACCAAGCAGTGAGCTTCTGCCATTGTCCTTCAGTTCACGGTACCTCTTCACCCTGTGCTGTTCACGTGTTGTTGTTACTGGTGCTTTAAAGTAGTGATTGTTTTCTTGTGAAGTTGTTTTATGGACAATGACAATGGTCACCAGACAATGTATAAACTCGCCAGATTGCTTCTGCTACACTTGTGGTAACTACACCGTTAAAAAGCAACAAAGAAACATTTCCGATTTTGTTGAAAAAGTGTATTTCGCCTATTTTTGTATAAAGTTAGGCGATCAAGATAAGTCTTGGGCCCCACACGAAGTTTGTTCAGTGTGTGTTGAAGACCTGACACAATGATTTCAACATAAAAAGCAGTCCTTACGTTTTGGAATACCAATAGTTTGGAGGGAGCCCAAAAATCATAGTCATGACTGCTATTTTTGTTCTTGCAGCGTACGAGGTATCAATTCAAAAAACAAAAGGATATTTCTTAACCTAACATTCAATCAGCCATTCGCTCTGTTCCTCATGGACCTGAAGCATTAAAGTTCATTTTCTCCACTCACAACTTGATTACTTCCCTGCAAACCTTGGTGATGTAAGTGAAGATCAGGGCGAAAGATGCCACCAAGACATCAAAGAAATGGATAGAAGATATCAAGGAAGATGGATTGTCAAATGAGAGCGGACTACTACTGGATGATAAAAAGAGATGATCGTCAACGGGTCCATAGCCGGAAAAGCAATAAAAGAATCTTCGACAGAAAGCGAAAGCATTATTATAAGGACTTAAGAGCTTAAAGAGTAATGGAAGTGTACTGGAAATTTAGTTTAGAACATGATTTATAAATAAAATAAAATTTTATAACGTTGGAAAAAATGTGATAAATTGCTTAAATTTTTTTATTATACCCAAAAATACTCCCTTTTTTGTGAGAAAACCTGACGTGATAGAAAAAAATGGATTGCATTTTTGAAATTAGCGCTAAAAAGTACCGGGTGATCAAAAAGTCAGTATAAATTTGAAAACTGAATAAATCACGGAATAATGTAGATAGAGAAATACAAATTGACACACATGCGTGGAATGACATGGGGTTTTATTAGAACCAAAAAAAATAGAAACGTTCAAAAAATGTCCGACAGATGGCGCTTCATCTGATCAGAATAGCAATAGTTAGCATAACAAAGTAAGACAAAGCAAAGATGATGTTCTTCACAGGAAATGCTCAATATGTCCACCATCATTCGTCAACAATAGCTATAGTCGAGGAATAATGTTGTGAACAGAACTGTAAAGCATGTCCGGAGTTATGGTGCACTGGCGTCGGATGTTGTCTTTCAGCATCCTTAGAGATGTCGGTAGATCACGATACACTTGCGATTTCAGGTAACCGCAAAGCCAATAATCGCACGCACTGAGGTCTGGGGACCTGGGAGGCCAAGCATGACGAAAGTGGCGGTTGAGCACACGATCATCACCAAACGACGCACGCAAGGGATCTTCCACACATCTAGCAATATGGGGTGGAGCACCATCCTGCATAAACATCATACGTTCCAGCAGGTGTTTATCAGCCAGTCTGGGGATGATGCGATTCTGTAACATATCGGCGTACCTCTCACCCATCACGATAGCAGTTTTGCTGTCCAGCGCCATCTGTCGGACATTTTGTGAACTTTTTTTTTTCCTAATAAAACTCCATGTCATTCCAAGCATGTGTCAATTTTTACCTCTCTATCTACATTATTCCGTGGTTTATTAAGTTTTCAAATTTATACTGACTTTTTGATCACCCTGTACATCAAAGCCAGTTATCAAATTTCAAACAACTTTCACAAAATATATTTTTTCTGACCTGTGTTGTTTGAGGTGTTGCTCCCTCTCAGTAGTATTCACGGAATCAGCAAAAATGGATTACATGAGACTGTCTTGCGCTTCCAGCATACAGAAACGCGAATTGTGTATACGTGGGTCGCCTGGAAAGCACGGCTTGTGAAGTTACAGTATTCATTTTCCTCATTGTAAATGTGCTTTACTTGATCGTTCGGTTACTTTCGTATCAAAATTGCGGAGCCAAGGTGTATACGTGGGCACGGAAAAAATCCTGGATTTTTTTCGCATTTCCCGGTTAAAAAGCATACTTTTTCTCGGGTGAAAATACGCTTTTCCCGCGTTGAGTGACAGTATTCTTGTTGACAGAAGCTTCCGTCTGCTCTTGGTACAACAACATTATAATAAATGAAAAGCGCCAGTTTGCTTTTGTTCCATAGTATTACTTTTATTGTGTTAACTGGTTTTTGGCTTACAAGGCCGTCTTCAGACATTTACTCTGGAACAAAAGACAGTATTCTTTCCCACAGAGCTGTAGAACTTATCAAACCTTTGAATGGTTAACGTTTTACACACTGACGTAGAACTTCCCGGCACTTTAGAAAACGAAACCGAGGAAAAAAATTAACTTTTTATACCTGGGACTCACAGTCATGTAGAACTTTATAAAAGACATCATATTTACGCCACTGACTGTAACACTTTCTTTATTTCACGATTGCAATTTCGGCCTCAGGCCATTATCAAGTGAAGATGTTATGGCTATTACGCCATTTTAGGTTGACATGGCCTAATGGCCATAACATCTTCACTTGATAATGGCTTAAGGCCGAAATTGCAATCGTGAAATAAAGTGCTACAGTCACTGGCGTAAATATGTCTTTTATAAACGAGGAAAAACGTTATGGAATGATTTTTGATGTGGAGCAGCATGTACGCTGCATATTTTCGTATTACAGAAGCGTAAATTTGAATCCCAACAAACACAGCACGTTAGTTTCCGAAGCATTGAAATCGAGATTGCGATGCCCGTTTCTAAGCCAGTCATAGATCATGTCACGAGATCTCGCCAGCCGATGACTGTAGATATTCAGAGCATCGGACAAGTGATGTAGTCAGCCAGTAGTAACATCACTGTTAAATAGCACGAACACACAAATAGGAAAAGTTAATGGTTTAAATTTATATACGTAGTGTAGCTACAAGAAAAGCTAAGCTTTCACATATTATATTGGTCTTTTTGGCGTGTGTTACACTTTAAGATACAACGTACAAATCTGCCAGTAAAATTTAAAATTCTGGGTTCGAAATTCTTCAAGTGGCTGATCGTCAACATTTTAAGTTTTAAGCGAGAGTCAAACGCTCTGCGATTTTAGAAATTCATCGCACATTCTCACACGTAACACAATTCATCTAGTGTAAAAGGAAATTTACTTTGAAAGTAATGCTTTTCAAACCACAATTCGGAATATTTTCCCGAAACCTGCTAGAAATAGATTCATTCTGGCAGTTGCCAGAGAGCGCCAGATAATAGACGTTACAGTGCGTGCACACGATTACGTAGGAAGCCCGTATGTACGTACATATAAAGCATGAAGAGACCTCATTAGCCATAAAAGAAAGAGGATATCGCAGGATAATACTCCAAGAGCATCTGAATTTCGTAAACCATACTAAAATGCATGAGTTGGCTTGAGTGCATATTTGTTATGTCCAGATTCTCAATGAAGTACGCCCCAACCTGATATTAAGCTTTACAGTGTGGTTGGCAGACGCTTGTGTGTGTGTACAGTGTTTTGCTGTCGTAAATTGTGCATTTCCTTTTCTTCTCTCGTTCATGTTTTATTGCTGCTGTATTATTCTGCAGTAGCGGGATACATTCTTTGTTACAGTATCAGTTCTTACCAGTCAAAATCACAAAAATTTAACTGAAAACTAAAACAAAGAAAAATTCGCGGAATTTCGAAAAAGTCCTGGGTTGTTCCTGGTTTTCTCCCGGGTAAAAAAATTCCCGGGTTTTCCCGGTTGTCCTGGGAACACTGTCAAGCACTCGGAACCGTCTCAAATTTAAGATCTGAATTAGTGTTTTTACCATAAATTTACTTCGTGTGTATGGGTGGGGGGGGGGAAGAGGAGGAGGAGGAGGAGGAGTAGGGAAAGAGGGGAAGAATTTTTTACGGGACTCACACTGCAACTTCGCAGTAATTACCAATTCATAGTTTCAAATTGTAATATAAATATTATAATAATAAGCATCTGCAACAGACAAATCTAGAATAGAGATCTTAGTAAAAAAAATGTCGTGTGACTAGGGCCTCCCGTCGGGTAGACCATTCGCCAGGTGCAAGTCTTTCGATTTGACACCACTTCGGCGACTTGCGCGTAGATGGGGATGAAATGACGATGATTAGGACAACATAACACCCAGGCCCTTAGGATTGACATTCTGTCGCGCTGACCAATTATTTTCTTTTTTTTCCTTTTGTGAACTCATTGTGTTCTATACCATTCGTTGAATTTGTTCGTGGCGGACGTCCGATGACACCCGTTCAGGTTTTTCGTTGATCAGTTCACTCAGTTTTTTTTTTTTTTTTTACTACAAAGGGTAGCTAAACCATCTGACCGAACACGCTGAGCTACCGTGCCGGCTCCCCCTCATTTATCGGGGACGGACATCTTAGTTAGTGACATCTTCACATATAGCTTTAGACCTAAGAGTGTACCATTTGTTACTCTCCTACGGGACTTACAGTACCCACTGAACTGGTCGTGCAAGCTATGTCTGTGGTTAATGTTCATTTAATTAGGTCTTTCACTTACCTTTATGATAACTCGCCTTGCGCGGTTTGCTGCTTATATCATACCTATTAAATAAAAATTGTGTATGCTAAAGCCCAGCTCTTGTCATGCTGCGATATATACTTCTGTTCATTCGTGCTTCTGTCAGAGCACCAGTGTATGCTAAAAATGTATAACGTTTGGGTCCTCTCCCTCACTACAAAACAAAGTTCATTGCTGGTAGTTCCAAAGTTTAGATCTGAACACTCATATATCCCTCTTGACATTATTCGTATTTTTCCATATGTTCCGAACAGCTCGTACTGGCGTCAAGAGTAATATTTGCATTGAAAGTCGCATTGGTTACACACATATTATTTGCGCATAGATAAAAGAAAATCTACTTGTATTCATTCATCTATTCAATTCCTTGAAGGAGGGTCAATTTTTTGTCCGATCTACTGTCGACTCATCTTGATCAGTTTGTAGTAAAATACTTTGCGAGTTCGTTGCCCATAGACTCCGGATTCCTCTATTACTTAAGTAAACCTACAATGATCAATACAGTCTTGCCTTACAATTACATTTCCGACCTTCTTAACTGCTAGTCACATGCAGATCAACATCCTCTAAATCTGAGAGTAGAACATTAGATTATTACTTCATCATTAAAAACAAAAACTGCCAGAACTGCTAATAACCTGTATACAGGGTGTTACAAAAAGGTACGGCCAAACTTTCAGGAAACATTCCTCACACACAAATAAAGAAAAGATGTTATGTGGACATGGGTCCGGAAACGCTTAATTTCCATGTTAGAGCTCATTTTATTTTCGTCAGTATTTACTGTACTTCCTCGATTCACCGCCAGTTGGCCCAATTGAAGGAAGGTAATGTGCATCAAGCACATAAGTACGTATCATCAACAGAACAGGTTAGTGTTCATCACGAACGTGGTTTTGCAGTCAGTGCAATGTTTACAAATGCGGAGTTGGCAGATGTCCATTTGATGTATGGATTAGCACGGGGCAATAGCCGTGGCGCGGTACGTTTGTATCGAGACAGATTTCCAGAACGAAGGTGCCCCGACAGGAAGACGTTCGAAGCAATTGATCGGCGTCTTAGGGAGCACGGAACATTCCAGCCTATGACTCGCGACTGGGGAAGACCTAGAACGACGAGGACACCGCAATGGACGAGGCAATTCCTCGTGCGGTTGACGATAACCCTAATGTCAGCTTCAGAGAAGTTGCTGCTGTACAAGGTAACGTTGACCACGTCACTGTATGGAGAGTGCTACGGGAGAACCAGTTGTTTCCGTACCATGTACAGCGTGTGCAGGCACTATCAGCAGCTGATTGGCCTCCACGGGTACACTTCTGCGAATGGTTCATCCAACAATGTGTCAATCCTCATTTCAGTGCAAATGTTCTCTTTACGGATGAGGCTTCATTCCAACGTGATCAAATTCTAAATTTTCACAATCAACATGTGCGGGCGGGCGAGATTCCGCACGCAATTGTGTAATCACGTCATCAACACAGATTTTCTGTGAACGTTTGGGCAGGCATTGTTGGTGATGTCTTGATTGGGCCCCATGTTATTCCACCTACGCTCAATGGAGCACGTTATCATGATTTCATACGGGATACTCTACCTGTGCTGCTAGAACATGTGCCTTTACAAGTACGACACAACATTTGGTTCATGCACGATGGAGCTCCTGCACATTTCAGTCCAAGTGTTCGTACGCTTCTCACCAACAGATTCGGTGACCGATGGATTGGTAGAGGCGGACCAATTCCATGGCCTCCACGCTCTCCTGACCTCAACCCTCTTGACTTTCATTTATGGGGGTATTTGAAAGCTCTTGTCTACGCAACCACGGTACCAAATGTAGAGACTCTTCGTGCTCGTATTGTGGACGGCTGTGATACAATACGCCATTCTCCAGGGCTGCATCAGCGCATGAGGGATTCCATGCGACGGAGGGTAGATGCATGTATCCTCGCTAACGGAGGACATTTTGAACATTTCCTGTAACAAAGTGCTTGAAGTCACGCCGGTATACTCTGTTGCTGTGTGTTTCCATTCCATGATTAATGTGATTTGAAGAGAAGTAATAAAATGAGCTCTAACATGGAAAGTAAGCGTTTCCGGACACATGTCCACATAACATATTTTCTTTCTTTGTGTGTGAGGAATGTTTGGCCGTACCTTTTTGTAACACCCTGTATACAACGTCCTAAGTGTAAACTAAATAGTGTAAACAAAAATATGTAAATACTACAGACCAGGAAAGATGCCTTAGAAAGTATACAGACGAAGTACGTATGGCACAAAAATTGTGTTCTATTCAGTTATGATTAGACTGTCCCAAAAGTAATGTTCATATGTGTGTGAATTCCTAAGGGACCAAACTGATGAAGATATCTGCCCCTAGACTTACACAGTACGTAAACTAACTTATGCTAAGAACAACACACACACCTATGCCCGAGGGTGGACTCGAATCTCCGGCAGAAGGGGCAGCGCAATCCGTGACATGGTTCCTCTAACCGCGCGGCCACTCCGCGCGGCACTTCAAAGGACACCACTGGCCACTAAAATTGCTACACCAGGAAGAAATGCAGAGGATAAACGGATATTCATTGGACAAATATATTATACTAGGACTGACATGTGATTACATTTTAACGCAATCTGGGTGCATAGATCCTGAGAAATAAGCACCAAGAACAAGCACCTCTGGCCTTGATACGCCTTGGCATTGAGTCAAACAGAGCTTGGATGGCGTGTACAGGTTCAGCTGCCTATGCAGCTTCAACACGATACCACAGTTCATGAAGAGTAGTGACTGGCATATTGTGATGAGCCAGTTGCTCGGCCACCATTGACCAGACGTTTTAAGTTGGTGAGAGATCTGGAGAATGTGCTGGCCAGGGCAGCAGTCGAACATTTTCCGTACCCAGAAAGGCCCCTACAGGACCTGCAATATGCGGTCGTGCATTATCCAGCTGAAATGTGGGGTTTCGTAGGGATCGAATGAAGCGTAGAGCCACGGTTCGTAACACATCTGAAATATAACGTCCACTGTTCAAAGTGTAGTCAATGCGAACAAGAGGTGACCCAGACGTGTAACCAATGGCACCCAATACCATCACGCTGGGTGATACGCCAGGATGGGGATGACGAATACACGCTTCCAACGGGCGTTCACTGCGATGTCGCCAAACACGGATGCAACCATCATGATGCTGTAAACAGAACCTGGATTCATCCGAAAAAATGACGTTTTGCCATTCGTGCACCCAGGTTCGTCGTTGAGTATACTATCACAGGCGCTCCTGTCTGTGATGCAGCATCAAGGGTAACCGCAGCTATGGTCTCCGTGCTGATAGTTCATGCTGCTGCAAACGTCGTCGAACTGTTCGTGAAGATGGTTGTTGTCTTGCAAACATCCCCATCCGTAGACTCAGGGATCGAGAAGTGGCTGCACGATCCGTTACAGCCATGCAGATAAAATGCCTGTCATCTCGACTGCTAGAGATACGAGGCCGTTGGGATGCAGCTCGGCGTTCCGTATTACCCTCCTTAACCCACCGATTCTATATTCTGCTAACAGTCATTGGATCTCGACCAACGCGAGCAGCAATGTCGCGATACGATAAACCGCAATCGCGATGGGCATCAATCCGACCTTTATCAAAGTCGGAAACTTGATGGTACGCATTTCTCGTCCTTACACGAAGCATCACAACAACGTTTCACCAGGCAACGCCGGTCAACTGCTGTTTGTGTATGAGAAATCGGTTGGAAACTTTCCTCATGTCGGCACGTTGTAGGTGTCGCCAGCGGCGCCAGCCTTGTGTGAATGCTCTGAAAAGCTAATCATTTGCATATCACAGTCCTGTGGGTTAAATTTCGCGTCTGTAGCACGTCATCTTCGTGGTGTAGCAATTTTAATGGCAAGTAGTGTATTATCGACATACCGTAATGTTATTCGCAATTGAGGACGACAGGAGTACAAAAGTTGAAGATGTTACTCTGTCTTTGCGGTCATCAGTCCTAAGCTCTTGTATGTGCTACGGACAAATAATGCGCGTCAGATTTCTGTGTTTTTGCACGATCCTGACGACGGTAGTAAAATGGTGCACATTCACCCGATACACGAGTCTCACCTTTCTTACGACTGTTTGCTGGCCCAGTTTCCCTCTGCCGTTGGTACTAGAGAGGGCGCAGCCGCAAGAATGAGATTGGCTGTATAGCGCACAAGTAGCGGTAAGCGTGGGGGATGGGTAAGGGTGAGGGAGGTTAAAGCAGATAAGCGGAGGAAACAAAAGCATATGTGGGGACCAGGCTGCAGAGAAGAAAGAGATGCGGGAAGGAAATTGGAGCTAGCTAGCGAGAAAGCGGAGGGGTTTCAATTAATTTGGGTCCCCTAGAGCCTCGGAGGAGGGCAGAGGCGGCCATTAGCGAGATGGGAGTGTCTGGCGACCGCAGGTGGGACGTGGGAGCAATAGCGCCACACCTTCCTGCCTTCTCACACAACAGCGGGGTGTGTCTCTCCGTCGAGGTTAAAAGCTGTTCACTGCTGGGAAGCTGACAAATAACCAGCACACTCGTGAGCAACACTATTGTTATGCTCTTCGCTTATGAGCCAAAACGTTTCGGCCACGCGGGGTAGCCGTGCGGTCTGATTTTCAAGAATGATTGCTGGCGAAGTTGGAGGGCTCCAAACGATACATATCGAACGTGCGATAGTAAATCGATTATGGAAGTCTCGTGGTGCGCGTTAAGAGTATGTTTCAAGCTGTCACTACAGCAACGACAAAAGAAAAGCGTTAGATAAGCACTTGTAAATTCAAAGGAGACGACTTACCTTACTCGTTGTCGGTGTTATCGTCTTGTGATAGTCCGAGTGATGTATAAGCTACAGGGGCAATTCCTTTTTTCCCGTATCCAGGGTAAACTCTGCCAATATCGCGCAGGAATATCGGCAGAGTGTCGCATGCGTCGACTTTTCCCTGCAAATGCACCTTGTGGAAGTATAGGTAATGGAACAAGTACAGTTCGTCCCTCTGTCCCGGACTCCCTTCTCTTTTTATGGTAGACTTGACAGACTTCCACAGCCGTTCTATATTCTGGGTATGGACACTGGTGTCGTCTGAAGAGAAGAACTCCACAGAGTGGTTCACGAATTCGTGGTCAAAGTCTTCAGCTTTCAGAGTCTGGTACGACTGAAACCCGTCTGTGATGACTTTTGTTCCAGGCAGTATGAAATGTTTTATGAGATCCACTAAAGTCACCTTGTCTCAGGACAATGCCCTCACAACAAAACACTTCCGGGACTCTCTTTCCATCCCACCGAAAAGACAAATATGTTGTACTTCACTTTTAGAAGGTCGGACTTTGTGATTCTTTCGTCTGGCAATATAAGATTCGTCTACTTCTACTGTTTTATTCGGTCCACTAATTGGCGCACTATCATTTGTCACTACCACGCAGCACACTTCTCGGCAAAACCCGAACTAGTCACACACTGTATTTGCCGATAACTCAGTTTCTGAGGCTGTGGCTTGCAAAGTGTAATCTCGAATCCAGCACGACACAAGAATTACGCTCGTCTGAATCGATAATTTGGAGGACTGGAACCACGTATTTTTCCTGATGCTGGTTCGCTTTTCCGCAAAGTCCGCAACGAAATTGCAACGGAATCTCGGTGTCTACACTGCTCTTACGAAGTTTTACAGACTTCCCAGCACCACAGTGAACAGAGGCCCTCCTTTCCTCGTCCGGCAGAAGTCCATATTTCCGGGAAAAAGTCAAACATTTGTCTATGCTGGATATGCATGGAATTAGAGTTTGCCATGTCAGGCAATCCGCAGAAGAAACGTGAGAAGCAGCAGACATTACACTCGCTATCAAGAGAAACCGTGTCGATTTCCCAATGGAATCACAAGTAATTACGGCGGGAATGTGATGTACACGAACTAAAGAAACAACGGAAAACTGATAAAAATGACGATCACAAATAATTGATCATAACGCGCGCCACGAGACTTCCATAATCGATTTACTATCGCACGTTCGATATGTATCGTTTGGAGCCCTCCAACTTAGATAGGCAATCATTCACGGGAATTACTTATTTATGCGCTTCGCTGATGAGCCAAAACATTTCGGCCGCGCGGGGAAGCCATGAGGTCTTGGGCGCCTTGTCACGGTTCGTACGGCCCCCCCCCTCCCCCCCCGGCGGAGGTTCGAGTCCTCGACTCGAACATGGGTGTGTGTTGAGTACATAGTTTCGCGCAAGGTGACGTCAACGTGGAAGCAAGCGCTCACAAGCAGACGACACGGCATGCGCGTTTACGTCAAGTTTTTGGCGGAAGATTTTGTTTATACCAGAAATAAGATGTCTAAACTGTTTTTCTGCTGCTAAAATATTACAGTTAAAACTGATGAGTTATATTCTTTCGCAGCTTATGCCTCACACATCGGTAAAATGTCAGATCACAACCACACTGACACACACTTGAAATTCGAAACCTCGGCTCAAATAAATCAGAAACTATTCATTTAATCGCATTGAAATGAATTTACTTAAGAGCTCGAAGTTGCACACACTTGTTTGTAAGAACAGCATTACTTCTTTCTAAAGCCGCTATAGTATTCATCAAAGTAACTTTGTCTGTGTCTGAAAAAAAAAACTATCATCTGTACATGTGCTCTTATTATGATGTTTCTTATTTGGTGACAGCTTTTCCAGAGTTTCCAGAGATTTCTTATGTAGTTCTCGTTTCTTATACCGTTTGGTTCTGTCTTCTGTTGCGGGTGATGCTCCTTGACCGTCATGGTGCCTTGCACCTCCACTGGACCCATGAATGACCACGTGAATGCTTCCCAGAGCGTAATGGAGCCACCGCCAGATGGTCTCCATACCGCAGTACAGGTGTCAAAGAGCCGTTCCCCCGAAAGTCGACGGTTTCGCATCCTCCCATTGGCATGATGAAGAAGGTATCGGTATCAAGATTCAGCAGACAATGCAACGCTCACCCACTGCGCCAACATCCGGTGCCGATGGTCACGTGCAAATTTCAGCTGCCGATGTCATGGCGTTAACATTAGCACCTGCGTGGGTCGTCGGCTGTGGAGACCCATTGTTCAGTGCACTGTGCGTTCAGACACACTTGTCCTCTGCCCAGCATTAAAATCCGCTGTTAGTTCCGCCGCAGTTCGACTTCTGTCCTGTTTTACCAATCTTCCCAGCTGCCGACGTCTGACTTGAAGAACGAAGGGTGGCCACCCAGCCCCACGCCATCTGGACGTGGTTTCAGCTTGGTTTCGCCAAGTGTTGAAGACACTCACCACAGCGCCCCCTGAACACCCGATAAATCGTGCATTTTCCGAAATGTTCGTGCCGAGTCTCTGGGCCATCACAATTTACACTTGGTCAAACTCAGCTAGATCACGCGCCTCACGCACCTTCCCCATTCTACACACAGACAGCACGCTCACTGGTACTATATGCACTGTGCGTGGGTGTAACCAGTAGTCATTCGTCGCCAGGTGACGCTGCTATCGTCTGGACGGGTTTATGTCGACAGTAGGTCGGTGGTCGTAATGTTCTGGCTGATCAGTGTACATTTACAGCCGCCGGCGCCTACAACTTTGACGCACTGTAACGTCGTCGGATGACGTTTCCGAACATGGGTTCTTATGTAAAACTTGATGTACTAAGTCCCCTCAGCAACCTCTAGAATTGTGTAACATGAATTGTGGAACATCCTGCGAAAGCGGAGGAGAGACGTATGGGGAATCATTTAAGCGACGACAGGAGCCGGAAACGGGGAAATATACAGACATCAGCGACTCTGACAAAGGACAGATTGTTATGGTACGCCACCTGCGAACGACCATCTCGGAAATGGAGAAGCTGGTCGGCTGTTGGCGTGCTGCTGTCATCAGCGTCTATGAAAAGCGACTGAATGACGGTGAAAACTCGAGTAGGAGACAAGGTGCTGAACCTCCGCTCCCCATCCTACGCTTGTCCGCTCTATAAAGTTGGATTGCCGGCGATCTGTGATAGATCTGGCGACAAAGTACAGTGCTGGTATAGACTCAAGGGTCTTCGGAGCATACTGTTCATTGCACACTGTTGAATGTGGACTTCCGCAGTAGTCGTCCTCCACATGCTCCCATGTCGACCCAATGCACTGGGGACACGGTCACATAGATGGGACAGTGGATCAGTGGAAATGTGTTGTCTGACCGGGTGAATCACGTCTCTTGTTACACCGGGTCAATGGTCGTGTCTGGGTGAAAGGAAGATTATGGTTTAATGTTCCGTCGACGTCAAGGTCATTAGAGACGGAGCACAAGCTCGGAATGTTTCAACTAGAGGCAAGGAAATCTGGAGCGTCATTTCAAAGGAACCTTCCCCAGTACGATTTGGATTGGGTTGGGTTGTTTGGGGGCGGAGACCAGTCAGCGAGGTCACCAGATTAGGGAAGGACGGGGAAGGAAGTCGGCCGTGCCCTTTCAAAGGAACCATCCCGGCATTGGCTGGAGCGATTTAGGGAAATCACGGAAAACCTAAATCAGGAAGGCCAGACGTGGGATTGAACCGTCGTCCAGTGTGCTAGCCTCTGCGCCACCTCGCTCGGTAGCGATTTAGAGAAATAATGGGAAACCTAAAGCTGGATGCGGATCTGAACCGTCATCTTCACCAATCTGAGTCCATTGTGTCGCCGGTCGCTGTGATCGAGTGGTCCTAGGCGCTTCAGTCCGGAACCGCGCTGCTGCTACGGTCGGAGGTTCGAATCCTGCCTTGGGCATGGATATGTGTGATGTCCTCTTGATAGTTAGTATTAAGTAGTTCTACGTCTAGGGGACTGATGACCTCAGATGTTAAGTCCCATAGGGCTTAGAGCCATTTGAACCATTGTGTCGACCACTGCGCCTCATCGCTCGTCGTGGTGTCCGGATTCGCCGTTATCCAGGCGAATGGCTGTTCGAACAGTATACTGTACTACAGAATGATGCTGGTGGGGTAGTATTATGCTGTAGGGGACATTCACCTGGAATTTCATGGGCTCCATCACAAGTGTAAACTACGTGAACATCGTTGCTGACCACCTGAATCCCTTCATGTTTACACTGGACTCGCATTCGGGAGGACGACGGTTCAGTCCCGCGTCTGGCCATCCTGATTTAGGTTTTCCTTGCTTTCCCTAAATAGCTCCAGGCAAATGCCGGAATGGTTCCTTTGAAAGAGCACGGCCGACTTCCGTCCCTGTCATTCCCTAATCCGGTGAGACCGATAACCTCGCAGTCTGGTCTCTTCCCCCAAATAACCCAATCCAGCCTTCATGTTTGATATCGTCCGTCAATGGCGATGGCAGTTCCCAGCAGGACAACTGACCATATGACAAGGCCAGGAGCGTACTACCTGTAGTTTGAAATGCGTGATAATGAACTCACATTGACGTCTAGGCCACCAGACTTGCCTGGTCTGAACGCAGTGGTACACACCTGGGATGATAATGGGTGTCATCTCCGTGCCCATAAACCATAATTTAAGGGAATGGTGTGACCTGCATGTAGACTTCTAGTGCCGCACACCTCTGGGCACCTACCAAGACCTATCGGATCACTGCTGCGTGGAATCAATGCTCTGTTACATTCCTAAGGTGGACCAACACGCTCCAAGCAGGTGTTGATCAGTGTAATCCGACAAGTACAAGTTTTACTGCAACAGGTAATATGTTTCGTAATATAATAAAGCGATCATGCAATATTAGTTTACCTGCCGAGTATGTCTATGGATTCATTATGGGCGGGTACAGACAGACAGTCACATGGAATACTTCTGAACACGTTTCCTGAAAATTGTCTCGAGCAGCTAGCTCGGCAGCCCACATGCAATGGAAGTACCTTACACCTTGTAGCGATAAATAGGCCGCACCGTACCGACAATGTCAGTCAGAAACGGGGATTAGCGAACATGGTGTCATTATAGCAATTATGATTCCGAAAGTTAATAAATCAATCAAGAAGGGTAGTTGGCGCTGTAATAAATAAAAAATACTTATTTACTTCGTAAATTTTGATTCGCTGAAACTAAAACTCTCCCTCTCTCCTCATAGGGTGGGGTTTGAGAGAGAGGAATTAGAGTTTTACAAATGTTGACCCAAATACTATATTAAATTTTTTCCGCAGATTCGGGTAAGTTTTGTTTGTTTCGTGGCCATGAGAATGTCCCCCTTGAAAATAATCAACTTTTTATTCTGCACATTTTTTCGTGTGAAGCTTATTTTTCGAGTTATTCAGGTTTGTCAACTTAAAATTTACACCCTGTATAGTCTCTCAACTGTTCCTTCATTGTATGCAGTATACAAACCCGTAAAATGTATTCATATCTGTCTGTACTTATCACTCTCCTAAGCCCGACAGGGGACCACCGTCATCACTAAAACACGCCCTTACTGTATTCCCAGCCATTTCCTACTTCGACCGAGCGAGGTGGCACAGTGGTTAGCACACTGGCCTCGAATTCAGGAAGACGATGGTTCAAACCGCCTCCGGCCATCCAGATTTAGGTTTTCCGTGATTTGTCTACATCGCTCCAGGCAAATTCCGGGATGGTTCCTATGAAAGGGTGCGGTTGATTCCCTTCCCCATCCTTGACACCATCCGAGCTTGTGCTCCGTCACTAATGACCTCGTTGTCGACGGAAAGTTTGTAATGGTACTTGAATTACGTCACCATTACGGCACCTCACCTCAACCTCTCGATACCAGCAATATTCTATTGTGTTTCTGTAAAATAGCTAACATATTTCTGTGACAACATTCAGATTTGATTTCATTAATGTAGAGGTACTTCAATACATCGATATGTATATATTGCAATGATATTATTCTTATGTGTATTCTTTCTTTGGTCACTATGACATACTTGTAATTCTGATTTTTGGGAGCGTAAGCGGTTATTAGAGAGTCAAGCTTTGGTCGTCATGTTTATGAAATGTGAACTTTAACAGCGAGGAAGATATTTTCAAGTATGTTTTATATTGTGAAGTGATGTTTTGGAACGAGTTACGTGATATTGAAACAAAAGTAATAAAAAAGAAGTGTAACTTAAATTCGGAGTGCTGATTACATTTTTATATCACCATTGTCCTAACTTTCAAAAGTTTAATCTTCAAGAATGGTTTATGAAACACATCTATAAAACTTTTGAATGTCGCAGAATAACACCTAGGCCTCTTTGCATCCGAGCTTGGAAACATCACTACCTAGATTTTCGACGATTGAGCCATGAGTTCACAACGAGATCAGCGTGGGAAACACGAAAAGATGAGTGCCTAGTTTATCCATTATTTCAAGAAATGACTTTATTAACTGTGCTCTAATGACACCTGCCACATGATATAACTTTGTTGTTGCCAGAAAATGCAATATTTAGTAGCGTGAGCAACACTACAATCATAATTAATTTCTGACCTTTGTTGTGGTAGGGTTGTTAGAAGTTGAACTCAATCCTCATTCCTTCCTTCCTCCTTACTCCACTGCTGGGTACCACACATGTTGTCAGGCAACGTTTTCCAATAATTTGTCGAACACAAGTCATATTCCAACAACGTATAGCGTGATTCATCACTCCAAGTCACTAGTTTGCAATCATCAACTGTCAAGTGTGGTCGCTCTACACCAGGGCTTAACAACTGGCCGGTTTTGAGCGCGAGTACTCGCGTCTGCTCAAGCACGTGCTCGTGAGCACCTGCATGGTCGCGGAGTACGGTGGGAGGGGAGGGAGGGGAAATGCGCGCGCACGTTTGAATAGGGCCGCAGCGTGCCTATTGAAGTCGCGCCGACTGTGTAACGTTTAAAGTACTACGATCAGCTCTTAACAGTCACTTCGCTGGTTAAGAATCATGTGAAGTCGCCGTTGTGTAACCCCAACCATGCTTTCGCAGTTCAACCTCCATTGGGAGGAATTGTATCTGTTTACTGAAAAAGATGGTGTTGCAAAATGTTTAGTATGTCACAAAACGCTGAATTCTTTTACGAAATTTAATTTGCAGCGACATTATATGTCGTACCAAAATGTTTAGTATGTCACAAAACGCTGAATTCTTTTACGAAATTTAATTTGCAGCGACATTATATGTCGTACCACGCGAAAGACTACGGACGTGGAAAATGTGATTGACCAGATCGTGCACAGGAAGTTATTAAACATAAAAGGAAGCTATCCGAAGAAGATCTGCATGACGAAGAAAAATCAACTGAGGCAGCTCTCAGAGTGGGTTACAAAATTGCTTTGCTTTTAGCAAAATCCCTGCGCCCCTTAACCGATGGCGATTTAATAAAAGAATGTTTGGTAGTTGCAGCGGAACATTTGTGTCCATCTCAAGTTGAACAGTTTCGGATTGTGCCATTATCTAACATGACCATTATGCGTCGCATACAGGACATGGCAGACGACGTCCAGAGCCAGCTTGCAAATATCTGTTAAGATTTTATGGCGTATTCTGTAGCTCTGGACGAAAGTGTTGATATCACTGGAACAGCGCAGCTTGCCATATTTATTAGAGATGTTAATAGAGATCTTCAGGTGAGGGAGGAGCTCCTCGATGTAGTAGCCATAAAGAACACTACAACCGGAGGTGATATTTTAAGTAGTGTTGAAGAAAGTGTTGAAAATATAGGATTGTCGTGGAATTCTTTAGTTTCAGTGTCTACAGATGGTAGAGGCATACACTAAGCTAATAAAATTATGTGGCACGTGTACGTTCTCCTTTATTTGTTTCATCTGTCGCAGTAATAATTCGTGAGTGATATCCCTGCAGGCGGCAGCGGATTCACATTGACTGGCGGCAGCTGCTGTGTGCCCCACGTGACTCTCCCCACTCTCCGCTCTGGTCCGGTAGTGGGGGGTAGCGTGCTCGCGCTGCTCCGTGCTCGCGCCTTGCTGCTCACAGCTTGCTCCGCGAGCACGTATGTTGTGAAGCCCTGCTCTACACCATCCCAGGAGCCGTTTAGCACTGACTGTAGAAATATGTGGCTTATGAGGAGTTGCTCAGCGTTTGTACCCCATTCTTCTTAACTCTGTACGCATAGTCATTAAGCTGTGTCGACTGCTTGTAGCGCTTTGCACCTCACGAATGATTGCTGCCGCTGATTTCAGTCCGTCACCTCACGAATGATTGCTACCGCTGATTTCAGTCCGTCCCCATCCATCAGTATAAGGTCTTCCTCCTCTTGGTTTAACTGTGGTTGTCCCCTCGTGTCATCTTTTTTTTCCACTTGACAATAATGTCACCGTCATTTGACATAGGTAGCTTTAGGAGCGTTGAAATGTCCGTTATGACATTGAGTGACTACTCCACGTTCCAAGTCACTGAGCTCTCCTAATCGACCCATTCTGCCGTGTCTGTCTGCTCACGACACAATACAGAAGCTCGAAATTACTCGCGGACTTTAATGCGAAATGCTTATAACAGTTTCCACAACGAAACTTTGTCTCTAAACCTGGCACAAAATCCAAAGAGATTCTGGTCGTATGTGACGTATGTTAGCGGCAAGAAACAATCAATGCCTTCTCTGCGCGATAGCAATGGAGATACTATCGACGACAGTGCTGCCAAAGCAGAGTTACTAAAAACAGCCTTCCGAAAGTAACGTAGAGCCGGCCGAAGTGGCCGTGCGGTTAAAGGCGCTGCAGTCTGGAACCACAAGACCGCTACGGTCGCAGGTTCAAATCCTGCCTCGGGCATGGATGTTTGTGATGTCCTTAGGTTAGTTAGGTTTAACTAGTTCTAAGTTCTAGGGGACTAATGACCTCAGAAGTTGAGTCCCATAGTGCTCAGAGCCATTTGAACCATAGCCAAGTAACGTAGAAGTAAATGTCCTCGGAGTAGTGAAGCAACTTAAATCACGTAACAGAATCAAGTCTTCTGGTCCAGACTGTATACCAATTAGGTTCCTTTCGGTGTATGCTGATGCATTATCTCTGTGGTGTCACCGCCAGACACCACACTTGCTAGGTGGTAGCCTTTACATCGGCCGCGGTCCGTTAGTATGCGTCGGACCCGCGTGTCGCCACTATCAGTGATTGCAGACCGAGCGCCGCCACACGGCAGGTCTAGTCTAGAGAGACTCCCTAGCACTCGCCCCAGTTGTACAGCCGACTTTGCTAGCGATGGTTCACTGACAAAATACGCTCTCATTTGCCGAGACGATAGTTTAGCATAGCCTTCAGCTACGTCTTTTGCTACGACCTAGCAAGGCGCCATTATCAGTTACTATTGATATTGTGAATCATGTACCGTAAAGACCGACGTTCACCATTAATGGATTAAAGTTAAGTATTCCACCAGCTACGTCCGTTTTTCTAAATTCTAATTTCCTTGTCCTGTTCCAGACCTCACGCCAGCCTGCGTGAGCTAAAACGCGTGCCTTTCCTGCCAACCAAAAGAATCTCCATACTTAACAATCATATACAACCGTTCGGTCGACGACACATCCATATCCAAAGATTGGAAAGTAGCACAGGTCACACCAGTATTCAAAAAAGGTAGTAGGAGTAATCCACTAAATTACAGGCTGATATCGTTAACGTCGATATGCAGCAGGATTTTGTAACATATATTGTGTTCAAACATTTTGAATTAGCTAGAAGACAACGGTCTACTGACACACAGTCAACAAGGGTTTAGAAAACATCGTTCCTGTGAAACACAACTAGCTCTTTATTCACATGAAGTGTTGAGTGCTATTGACAAGGGATTTCAGATCGATTCCGTATTTCTGGATTTCCGGAAGGCTTTTGACACCGTACCACACAAGCGGCTTGTAGTGAAATTGCGTGCTTACGGAATATCGTCTCAGTTATGTGACTCGATTTGTGATTTCCTGTCAGAGAGGTCACAGTTCGTAGTAACTGACGGAAAGCCATCGAGTTATTCGGAAGTGATTTCTGGCGTTCTCCAAGGTAGTGTTACGGGCCTTTTGCTGTTCCTTATCTATATAAACGATTTGAAGACAATCTGAGGAGCCGTCTTGTTTGCAGATGACGATGTCATTTATCGACTAATAAAGTCATCAGAAGATCAAAACAAATTGCAAAACGATTTAGAAAAGATATCTGAATGGTGCGAAAATTGGCAATTGACACTAAATAACGAAAAGTATGACGTCATCCATATGAGTGCTAACAGGAAAGCGTTAAACTTCGGTTACACGATAAATCAGTCTAATCTAAAAGCCGTAAATTCAACTAAATACCTAGGTATTACAATGACGAACAACTTATATTGGGAGGAACACATAGAAAATGTTGTGGGGAAGGCTAACCCACGACTGCGTTTATTGGCACGATATTTATAAAATGTAACAGACCTACTAAGGACTCTGCCTACACTACGCTTGTCCGTCCTCTTTTAGAACACTGCTGCGCGGTGTGTGATCCTTACCAGATAGGACTGACGGAGTACATCGAAAAAGTTCAAAGAAAGGCAGCACGTTTTGTATTATCGCGAAGTATTGGAGAAAGTGTCACAGAAATGATACAGGATTTGGGCTGAACATCATTAAAAGAAAGGAGTTTTTTGTTGCTGGGGAATCTTCTCACGAAATTCCGATCACCAACTTTCTACTCCGAATGCGAAAATATTTTGTTGACACCGACCTCCGTAGGGAAAAACGATCACCACGATAAAATAAGGGGAATCAGAGCTCGTACGGAAAGATATGTGTGTTCGTTCTTCCCGCGCACTATACGAGATTGGAATAATACAGAGTTGTGAAGGTGGGCTGAACATCATTAAAAGAAAGGAGTTTTTTGTTGCTGGGGAATCTTCTCACGAAATTCCAATCACCAACTTTCTACTCCGAATGCGAAAATATTTTGTTGACACCGACCTCCGTAGGGAAAAACGATCACCACGATAAAATAAGGGGAATCAGAGCTCGTACGGAAAGATATATGTGTTCGTTCGTCCCGCGCACTATACGAGATTGGAATAATAGAGAGTTGTGAAGGTGGTTCGATGAAGCCTCTGCCAGGCACTTAAATGTGATTTGCAGAGTGTCCAGTAGACGTAGATGTAGATGTAGAATACCCCATGTCTCCATATGCACTGAGGTGACAAAAGTCATAGAATGCCTCGTAATATTGTGTCGGACCTCCTTTTGCCCAAGTCGACATGGCATTGACTCAACAAGCCGTTGGAAGTCCCCTGAAGAAATATTAACCTCTATAGCTGATCCAGGATGTTGGCTGCGACGTCGACCAATATAGTAGTACCGTGCGGGCATTCAGGCCCCCAGTAAAATGGCGTAAGGCAGTCGCTTCGAACTGAAATTATGTTCAAAAATAAATTTTCGACCCAAAAGAGTAGGGAATAATATGTTGTTGTTGTTGTGGTCTTCAGTCCAGAGACTGGTTTGATGCAGCTCTCCATGCTACTCTATCCTGTGCAAGCTTCTTCATCTCACAGTACTTACTGCAACCTACATCCTTCTGAATCTGCTAAGTGTATTCATCTCTTGGTCTCGCTCTACGATTTTTACCCTCCACGCTGCCCTCCAATGCTAAATTTGTGATTCCTTGATGCCTCAAAACATGTCCTACCAACCGATCGCTTCTTCTACTCAAGTTGTGCCACAAACTTCTCTTCTCCCCAATCCTATTCAATACCTCCTCATTAGTTACGTGATCTACCCATCTAATCTTCAGCATTCTTCTGTAGCACCACATTTCGAAAGCTTCTATTCTCTTCTTGTCCAAACTAGTTATCGTCCATGTTTCACTTCCATACATGGCTACACTCCATACAAATACTTTCAGAAACGACTTCCTGACACTTAAATCTATACTCGATGTTAACAAATTTCTCTTGTTCAGAAACGATTTCCTTGCCATTGCCAGTCTACATTTTATATCCTCTCTACTTCGACCATCATCAGTTATTTTACTCCCTAAATAGCAAAACTCCTTTACTACTTTAAGTGTCTCATTTCCTAATCTAATCCCCTCAGCATCACCCGATTTAATTTGACTACATTCCATTATCCTCGTTTTGCTTTTGTTGATGTTCATCTTATATCCTCCTTTCAAGACACTGTCAAATTCCGTTCAACAGCTCTTCCAAGTCCTTTGCTGTCTCTGACAGAATTACAATGTCATCGGCGAACCTCAAAGTTTTTACTTCTTCTCCATGAATTTCAATACCTACTCCGAATTTTTCTTTTGTTTCCTTTACTGCTTGCTCAATATACAGATTGAATAACATCGGGGAGAGGCTACAACCCTGTCTCACTCCTTTCCCAACCACTGCTTCCCTTTCATGCCCCTCGACTCTTGTAACTGCCATCTGGTTTCTGTACAAATTGTAAATAGCCTTTCGCTCCCTGTATTTTACCCCTGCCACCTTCAGAATTTGAAAGAGAGTATTGCAGTCAACATTGTCAAAAGCTTTCTCTAAGTCTACAAATGCTAGAAACGTAGGTTTGCCTTTTCTTAATCTTTCTTCTAAGATAAGTCGTAAGGTTAGTATTGCCTCACGTGTTCCAACATTTCTACGGAATCCAAACTGATCTTCCCCGAGGTCCGCTTCTACCAGTTTTTCCATTCGTCCGTTAATATGGGAATAATATGGTGTTTCGGAATTCTGGATAAAACCAACCTGCTTTCATTAAAAAAATATGTGTTGCCTTAATTATTGAACGTCGCTCGTAGATCCGAAAATAGACGGCCGGCCGGAGTGGCCGATCGGTTCTAGGCGCTACAGTCTGGAACCGCGCGACCGCTACGGTCGCAGGTGCGAATACTGCCTCGGGCATGGATGTGTGTGATGTCCTTAGGTTAGGTTTAAGTTGTTCTGAGTTCTAGGGGACTCATGACCTGAGCAGCTAAGTCCCATAGTGCTCAGAGCCATTTTTGAACCGAAAATAGACAACCATCGTGCACACAGTTATCTTTTTAACATCCAGTCTGTTTAGTTTATCGACCGGTGGCGGTCCACTGCTTCTTTTCAGTTTTTGAGGACATTTCGTTGTTTGTTGCTGTGCGTCCGTTTACAAGGGTACTTCGAATGTTGCCACTGCAGGATTTTGTGCAAGAACTGATCCCTCGATTATGTCCCATAAATGATCGATGGGATTCGTGTCGGACGATCTGGGTAGCCAAATCATTCACTCGAATTGTCCAATCGCGTACAATCGTGGCCCGGTGACATGGCGATTTGTCATCTATAAAAAAAACATCGTTGTTTGGGAACATGAACTTCGTGAATGGTGAAAATGTTCTGCAAGAAGCCGAACATAACCGTTTCCCGTCAGTGATCGGTTCAGTTGGACCAGAGTACCCACTCCATTCCATGTAAACACAGCACAAATCACACGCAGCCACCACCAGCGTGCACAGTGCCTTGTTGACAACCTGGATCCATGGCTTCGCGGGGTCTGCGCCACACTCGAATCCTACTATCAGCTCTTACCAGCTGAAACTGAGACTAATCTGACCAGGCCGCGGCTTTCCAGTCGTCTAGGGTGCAACCGATATGATCACAAGTCCAAGAGAGACGCTGTGGACGATGTGGAGCAGCTAGCAAAGGCAATCGCGTCGTTGTCTGCTGTCATAGATCATTAGCGCCCAACGAACACGTTCGTCGTACATCCCACATTGATTTATGGGGTTGTTTCACGTAGTATTACTTGTCAGTTAGCGCTGCCAACTCTACGCCGCTGCTCTCGGTCGTTAAGTGAAGGCCGTCGGTCACTGTGTTGTCCGTGGTGAGAGGCAGTGCCTGGAATTGTTACTCTCGGCACACTCTACATCTAGATCTACATCTACATGACTACTCTGCAATTCACATTTAAGTGCTTGGCAGAGGGTTCGTCGAACCACAATCATACTATCTCTCTACCATTCCACTCCCGAACAGCGTGCGGGAAAAACGAACACCTAAACCTTTCTGTTTGAGCTCTGATTTCTCTTATTTTATTTTGATGATCATTCCTACCTATGAAGGTTGGGCTCAACAAAATATTTTCGCATCGGAAGAGAAAGTTGGTGACTGAAATTTCGTAAATAGATCTCGCCGCGACGAAAAACGTCTTTGCTGTAATGACTTCCATCCCAATTCGCGTATCATATCTGCCACACTCTCTCCCCTACTACTAATACAAAACGAGCTGCCCCCCTTTTTTGCACCCTTTCGATGTCCTCCGTCAATCCCACCTGGTAAGGATCCCACACCGCGCAGCAATATTCTAACAGAGGAGGAATGAGTGTAGTGTAAGCTGTCTCTTTAGTGGACTTGTTGCATCTTCTAAGTGTCCTGCCAATAAAACGCAACCTTTGGCTCGCCTTCCCCACAATATTATCAATGTGGTCTTTCCAACTGAAGTTGTTCGTAATTTTAACACCCAGGTACTTAGTTGAATTGACAGCCTTGAGAATTGTACTATTTATCGAGTAATCGAATTCCAGCGGATTTCTTTTGGAACTCATGTGGATCACCTCACACTTTTCGTTATTTAGCGTCAACTGCCACCTGCCACACCATACAGCAATCTTTTCTAAATCGCTTTGCAACTGATACTGGTCTTCGGATGACCTTACTAGACGGTAAATTACAGCATCATCTGCGAACAACCTAAGAGAACTGCTCAGATTGTGACCCAGGTTATTTATATAGATAAGGAACAGCAGAGGTCCCAGGGCGCTTCCCTGGTGAACACCTGATATCACTTCAGTTTTACTCGATGATTTGCCGTCTATTACTACGAACTGTGACCTTCCTGACAGGAAATGACAAATCCAGTCGCACAACTGAGACGATACCCCATAGGCCCGCAGCTTGATCAGAAGTCGCTTGTGAGGAACGGTGTCAAAAGCTTTCCGGAAATCTAGAAATACGGAATCAACTTGAGATCCCCTGTCGATAGCGGCCATTACTTCGTGCGTATAAAGAGCTAGCTGCGTTGCACAAGAACGATGTTTTCTGAAACCATGCTGATTACGTATCAATAGATCGTTCCCTTCGAGGTGATTCATAATGTTTGAATACAGTATATGCTCCAAAACCCTACTGCAAACCGACGTCAATGATATAGGTCTGTAGTTCGATGGATTACTCCTACTACCCTTCTTAAACACTGGTGCGACCTGCGCAATTTTCCAATCTGTAGGAACAGATCTATCGGTGAGCGAGCGGTTGTATATGAGTGTTAAGTAGGGAGCTATTGTATCAGCGTAATCTGAAAGGAGTCCGCCCCTCGTGGTCTCGCGTTAGCGTTCTCGCTTCCCGAGCACGGGGACCCGGGTTCGATTCCCGGCGGGGTCAGGGATTTTTCCTGCCTCGAGATGACTGGGTGTTGTTGTGTCGTCTTCGTCATGATCATTCATCCCCATTACGGTCGGAGGAAGGCAACGGCAAACCACCTCCATTAGGACCTTGCCTAGTAAGGCGGTGCGGGTCTCCCGCATCGTTCCCCTACGCTCTGTAAAGAAGCATGGGACTTCATTTCATTTTCGAATCTGAAAGGAACCTAATCGGTATACAATCTGGACCTGAAGACTTGCCAGTATCAAGCGGTTTGGTATCTACTTCTAAGAAACTCATATTAGCAGTTGTTCGTGTTTCAAATTCTGGAATATTCCATTCATCTTCCCTGGTGAAGGAATTTCGGAAAACTGCGTTCAATAACTCTTGACACAGCGGATTCCGGAGTTTTGAATTCGCAAACGATTTCCGAAATGTCCAATGCGCCAGGCTCCAACTACCACTCCACGTTCAAAACCTGTTAATTCCCAAGGTGCGTCCATAATCACGTCGCATATCTTTTTACGTGGATCACCTGACTACAAATGACAGCCCCGCCAAAGTACTGCCCCTTCGTGCCCTGTGTGCGCGATACTACAACCATCTATACAGGGCTACTACAAATGATTGAAGCGATTTCATAAATTCACTGTAGCTCCATTCATTGACATATGGTCACGACACACTACAGATACGTAGAAAAACTCATAAAGTTTTGTTCGGCTGAAGCCGCACTTCAGGTTTCTGCCGCCAGAGCGCTCGAGAGCGCAGTGAGACAAAATGGCGACAGGAGCCGAGAAAGCGTATGTCGTGCTTGAAATGCACCCACATCAGTCAGTCATAACAGTGCAACGACACTTCAGGACGAAGTTCAACAAAGATCCACCAACTGCTAACTCCATTCGGCGATGGTATGCGCAGTTTAAAGCTTCTGGATGCCTCTGTAAGGGGAAATCAACGGGTCGGCCTGCAGTGAGCGAAGAAACGGTTGAACGCGTGCGGGCAAGTTTCACGCGTAGCCCGCGGAAGTCGACGAATAAAGCAAGCAGGGAGCTAAACGTACCACAGGATGGTGCTCCACCGCACTTCCATCATGATGTTCGGCATTTCTTAAACAGGAGATTGGAAAACCGATGGATCGGTCGTGGTGGAGATCATGATCAGCAATTCATGTCATGGCCTCCACGCTCTCCCGACTTAACCCCATGCGATTTCTTTCTGTGGGGTTATGTGAAAGATTCAGTGTTTAAACCTCCTCTACCAAGAAACGTGCCAGAACTGCGAGCTCGCATCAATGATGCTTTCGAACTCATTGATGGGGACAAGCTGCGCCGAGCGTGGGAGGACCTTGATTATCGGCTTGATGTCTGCCGAATCACTAAAGGGGCACATATCGAACATTTGTGAATGCCTAAAAAAACTTTTTGAGTTTTTGTATGTGTGTGCAAAGCATTGTGAAAATATCTCAAATAATAAAGTTATTGTAGAGCTGTGAAATCGCTTCAATCATTTGTAATAACCCTGTATATGTGCATATCGCTATCCCACAACTTTTGTCACCTCAGCATACACCACCAGTTCCGTCTCTCGTGACATCCAGTGGTCAGTTTCACACTTCATAGCGGTGTCGGGATACTTTTGATCAGGTAAATGGTGCATAACATGTTTTGTGGTAGTTTTGGTATAAAGTGTTGTAATATCAAAGCTCGCAAGTTACGTCGTTGGGTGTTTGCAGCATATGGTGGTGCAGTAGGGCTTCTATCTGTGCTGCTCCATCTCTCTCTCTCTCTCTCTCTCTCTCTCTCGCCCCCCCCCCCCCGTCTTTTGTCCTCCTTATACGACAGCGGGTCCCCCAGGGCACGACTCGGGACCAAGTTACAGGGCTTAACAGCGTCGCTGGGAGCAGGCGTACACGGCTACCAGGACGTTAGAGGTGGGAGGGAGGGAAAGGGGGGGGGGGGGGGGGAAGGGAACCTGTTTCACGCTTGCACGCCACTGCCACTTGCTACAGACGGTGGCCTTTGAAATCAACTTACGTGTATTTGTCATGTATACCAGCAGTCTTGAATACAAATGTGAAGGAGGTGTGTTCAATAAGTAATGTAACACTTTTTTTCTCGGTCAGTTTCGGTTGAAAAAAGTGTGGAATTGATTGTGGGACATCGTGGAATATTTCCTCTTCAGCCTCTATAGTTCCAATGGATAGCGGCTTCTGTAATTGAGGTGCTTTCCAAGCAGAGAGCTGCCAATGAGTTTCTTTTGGTGGAAAACGAGAGCATTGCAAGTATTTACAGGCGTTTGCTGAATATTTGCGGAGACCTCGTAGTGAACAAAAGCACGGTGAGTCGTTGGGCTAGAGGTTTGTCATCATCCCAACAAGATTCCGGAAGATAACAGCGTATATAATTGAGGTGCGTTCCAAGCAGAGAGCTGCCATTGAGTTTCTTTTGGTTGAAAACCAGAGCATCGCAGATATATACAGGCGTTTGCAGAATATTTACAGAGATCTTGTAGTTAACAAAAGCACGGTGAGTCGTTGGGCTAGAGGTTTGTCGTCATCGCAACAAGGTTCCGGAAGATAACAGCGAAAGTAATTGAGGTGCGTTCCAAGCTGAGAGCTGCCATTGAGTTTCTTTTGGTGGAAAACCAGAGCATTGCAGATATTTACATGCGTTTGCAGAATATTTACGGAAACCTTGTAGTGAACAAAAGCACGGTGAGTCGTTGGGCTAGACTTTTGTCATCATCGTAACAAGGCGCACAAACCTGCCCGATCCCTTGCTTTCTGGACTAGCTCACACAGGTGTGCATCCCTCAAGAAACGGAAGAAACTTCAGAGAGTTTGTCGGCACGAAAACACAAACGAATTCCTCCTCCTCCATGACAATGCAAGACCTCAGACAAGTCTGCGCATCCCAGAGACTCTGAAAAAACTTCACTGTTCTTCCTCACCCCACCCCCCCCCCTGCAGCTCGTATATTACGACTTCCATCTGTTTCGCTCAATGAAGGATGCACTCTGTGGGATGCAGTACTTGATGATGGGGAGGTTATTGATGCAGCAAGATGCTGGCTCCGACGTCAACCAGTAGAGTGGTACAATGCGGGCATTCAGGTCCCCAACAAGGGGGTGTAAGGTCGTCACCTTGGACTGAAATTATGTTCAAAAATACGGTTTTGTACCCAAAAGAGTGAGGAATAATATGGTGTTTTGGAATCTGTGATAAAACCAACCTGATTTAGGGGAAAAATTTGTTGGATTACTTATTGAACGTCCCTTGAAGATCCGCAAATACACAACGGTCGTGTATACAGTTATCTTTTTGACATCCATTCTGTTTAGTTTATCAACTGGTGCAGATCCGTTGCTTCCCTTCAGTTTTTGAAGACATTTCGCCGTTTGTCACGATGCGGCTGTTAACAAGGTTACTGAGACATAACGAAATATGAAAATCTAAAAAATGCTTCCATTGTACAACGAAACACTACTTTACACAAGGATGAAAACCTGGTGGAAGTCAGTCTCAGTAAAGACCAGTTTGGGTTTCTGTAAAATGTAGGAACTTGAGAGGCAAAACTGATGAGAAAAAACTGACCGTCTGATGTATCTTAAAAGGTAGGTGGAACAAAGGCAGGTCGCATTTATAGAATGTGTGGATTCAGAGAAAGCTTTGACAGTGTGGATTTCACTACAATCTGGGATATTTTAAAGGTATCACGGATAAGATACAGATAGAGGAATGTTATTTTAAACTTACACAAGAACCACACTGCATTTGTAAGAGTCGAAAGACATGAATGGGAAGGAATGATTGAGAAGGGAGTTAGACAGGATTGCAGCATACCCGCGACATTATTCAACTTGTACATTGAGCGAGCATTAAAGGAAACCAAGGAAAATTTTGTAATGGGAATTGTAGTTGACGGAGAATAAATAAAAGCCTTTATGTTTCCCTACAACACTGTAATTCTCTCAGAGATGACAAAGCATTTGGTAGATTATTTGACGATATCGATTGTGTCTTGAAAAGAGGTTAGAAGACGAAAATAGAGGGTCAAGGCATATAGTCAAAGAGAGTGATTGTCAGTAAATTATATAAGGAAATGAGGTACAAAAATTAGTACATGACTTTTGCTATTTGTCAGTAAAATAACTGATGATGTTCGAAGTGGACAGGGTATAAAACGTAGTCTAGCAATAGCAATAAAAGCATTTCCGAAAAATAAAAATTTACTAAGATCGAATATAAATTTAAGTGTTAATAATTCTTTTATGAAAGTATTTGTCTTGAGTGTAGCCTTGTACGGAACTGAAAAGTGAACTAAACACATTTCGGGCAAGAACAGAAAAGAAACTTTTTGATGTGCGGTGCTACAGAAGAATGCTCAGCATTAGATGGGTAGTTCGAAAAATTAATGAGGAAGTACTGAATCGAATTGGCCAGAAAAGGAATTCAGGCACATCTTGACTACAAGAAGGGATCAGTTGATAGGAAACTTGCTGACGCGTCAAGAAATCGTCAATTTCCTAATGGAAGGAAATGTGGGGCCAAAAAATTGGAGACCAAGGCTCGAACACAGAAAGCAGATTCAACTGGATGTCAGGTGTAGGAGATGAAGAGGCTTGCACTGGATACATTAGCTGGAGAGGTGCATTAAACTAGTCTTAATACTGAAGATCAGGACAATATGGAATCAACTAATAACTTAAAATAGTGGCTTTACTAATGTTTCTTTACTTCCTTCTTGCAAACCCAAAACGTACGATTATTCTGATTTCACTAGGAAAGTAATCTCCGGTTTCTCGCAGTGTTATAAGTAGAGGGGGGATCGTAACGGTCGTTTCACACTGACGCTCAAGGTCCAGCTGAGATAGTGAGAAAGCTACTATGCTTCTAGTTCGCCTGCAGTAGCCATTCTGAATGAGCGTTGCAGTCGAAAATTCCGCTGCACTACACTTGATGTGCCTCCTGTAATCCAGTTTTTCTCCTCTCCCGAACAGGCCATGAAAGCCCTAAAGGGCCGACCGGCCGCCGTGTCATCCTCAACCCACAGGCGTCACTGGATGCGGATATGGAGGGGCATGTGGTCAGCACACCGCTCTCCCGGCCGTATGTCAGTTTACGAGACCGGAGCCGCTACTTCTCAATCAAGTAGTTCCTCAGTTTGCCTCACAAGGGCTGAGTGCACCCCGCTTTCCAATAGCGCTCTGCAGACCGGATGGTCACCCACCCAAGTACTAACCGAGCCCGACAGCGCTTAACTCCGGTGACCTGACGAGGCTGTAATACAGTTTTAGTGCCAAGAAACCTCAAAGCTCCTGTCATTCATCACGGAATTCGCGATGCGTGTGGACGGAATGTGACGAGTGAAGGTGTTACGTCTCAATTGTACCATTTGTTCAACAGGAAGCTTCATGATGACTACAGATGTGGCCGTCATTCTGTAGTCAGCAACGGACTGCTACAGAAAACTGATGGTGAAATACGAGAAAACCGGAAAGTCACGATATCTCAGTTATCGTATAAATTGCTGCAAACTGCTCGGAGTGTGATCGCAACTAAACAGATAGCTTACAATTAGTTCTGTGGAAGAAAGTAGGCACCGCTCGCCGACGTTGAGGAATTTACATCTAATCCATACCGCCAGCAAAGGGAAAGTTCTAAATCACGTAGAGAAAATTTAAATCCTGAAACACTCCGGTACAGGAAAATGTATTTTACTGAATGCTCGATTGGTTACCTGAAATCAATATTATTGTGATATTATGGTATCCACTAGACCAGTCCACCAATAGCTTTCATTGTGAATGTGACGCTACCTTTTTTTCATTCCTTATCTTTTAACTGATTTTATCGGTCTGACTAATATTTTAGCATCATTTTAAGTTTTACTGATTGATAGGTTCAAATAATTTTACACTTTAGAATGAAATTTTCACTCTACAGTGGAGTGTGTGCTGATATGAAACTTCCTGGCAGATTAAAACTATGTGCCAGATCGAGACTTTAACTCGGGACCTTTGCCTTTCGCGGGCAAGTGCTCTACCAAGTGAGCTACCCAAGCACGACTCACGCCCCGTCCTTACAGCTTTAATTCCGCCAGTACATCGTATCCTACCTTCTAAACTTCACAGAAGCTCTCCTACGAAACTTGCAGAACTAGCACTCCTGGAAGAAAGGATATTGCGGAGACATGGCTTAGCCACAGCCTTGGGGTTGTTTCTAGAATGAAATTTCTAGAATGAAATTTATTGTACATAACAGATAAGTCTTCCTGATTGAGTCGTTGCAGTTAATTTCCCCATTTTGCAACCACTCTAACATCGTAATCCCGAAATCATATTTATTATGCATTCTGTCGAACTCCCAGCTATGCAACAGCGCATTATCCGTACCATATCAGAATTATGTGGAATTTGCAAGCCATAATATTTGCACCCCCCTCCCCCCCCCCCCTCCAACCTCATCAAATTCAAGAAGTTCGCAAGTTAGTGTAAACGAATTCCAGCATGAAACTTCCTGACAAATTAAAACTGTTCTCCAGATCGAGTTCCATGGTTCGAGTCTGCGTCCGGCAAACAGTTTCAATTCGTCAGAAAGTTTGAAATCAGCACAGACTCCGCTGCAGGATGGAGATTTGTCCTAGTTTCTTGGATCTTGCTGCAAGTACCTACCCAATTTGTCTTTTTGTGGAAGTTCAGTCAAGGAACTGTGAAATGTGTTTACCAATCATTTGTAGGATGGCAGGACACATATCTTTACATTTTAGCCGATTTTTTATGTTACCGTTAAACATAAATGCATTACATTTGTGATATAAGCAGTAAATACAGCTTGCGAAAATCGAAGACTATTTAATACGCAGTCGTTTAGTGAGATACCACGCTGCGTTTTTGTTTCCTGTTATCGAACATTTTATTATACAGTAGACAATAGATGTTCGAAATATGCATACATCCTCAAAGTTTTTCATCTAAGTGAAGTCCTCAGATTTTAGTTACCTGAATTGTGTTTCTTGGTAACATGTACTCCTCTAATATTTTTCTATTTTTTATTTTAGTGTTTCGTCACTATTTTTATTCATTAATAACAATGCAACAACAGCGGCGGTTGCTCTGGTTTTTAAGAGTAACTCCGCATGTACACTGAAGAAATTCGTATAGGCATGCGTATTCAAATACAGAGATATGTAAACAGGCAGAATACGGCGAAGCGGTCGCCAACGCTTATACAGGCTCTTACAAAAAGTTACGGCCAAACTTTCAGGAAACATTCCTCAGACACAAAGAAAGAAAATATGTTCTGTGGACATGTGTCCGGAAACGCTTACTTTCCATGTTAGAGCTCATTTTGTTACTTCTCTTCAAATCACATTAATCATGGAGTGGAAACACACTGCAACAGAACGTACCAGCGTGACTTCAAACACTTTGTTACAGGAAATGTTCAAAATGTCCTCCGTTAGCGAGGATACATGCATCCACCCTCCGTCGCATGGAATCCCTGATGGACTGATGCAGCCCTGGAGAATGGCGTATTGTATCACAGCCGTCCACAATACGAGCACGAAGAGTCTCTACATTTGGTACCGGGGTTGCGTAGACAAGAGCTTTCAAATGCCCCCATAAATGAAAGTCAAGAGGGTTGAGGTCAGGAGAGCGTGGAGGCCATGGAATTGGTCCGCCTCTACCAATCCATCGGTCACCGAATCTGTTGTTGAGAAGCGTACGAACACTTGGACTGAAATGTGCAGGAGCTCCAACGTGCATGAACCACATGTTGTGTCGTACTTGTAAAGGCACATGTTCTAGCAGCACAGGTAGAGTATCCCGTATGAAATCATGATAACGTGCTCCATTGAGCGTAGGTGGAAGAACATGGGGCCCAATCAAGACATCACCAACAATGCCTGCCCGAAAGTTCACAGAAAATCGCGGTGAACGCACATTGGAAGCGTGTATTCGTCATCGCCTCACTGGCATATCACCCGGCGTGATGGTATGGGGAGCCACTGGTTACACGTCTCGGTCACCTCTTGTTCGCACTGACGGCACTTTGAACAGTGGACGTTACATTTCAGATGTGTTACGACCCGTGGCTCTACACGTCATTCGATCCCTGCGAAACCCTACATTTCAGCAGGTTAATGCACGACCGCATGTTGCTGCACGGGCCTTTCTGGATACAGAAAATGTTCGACTGCTGCCTTGGCCAGCACATTCTCCAGATCTCTCACTAATTGAAAACGTCTGATCAATGGTGGTCGAACAACTGGCGCGTCACAATACGCCAGTCACTACTCTTGATGAACTGCGGTATCGTGTTGAAGCTTCATGAGCAGCTGTACCTGTACACGCCATCCAAGCTCTATTTCACTCAATACCCATGCGTATCAAGGCCGTTATTACGGCCAGAGGTGGTTGTTCTGGGTACTGATTTCTCAGGACCTATGCACCCAAATTGGGTGAAAATGTAATCACATGTCAGTTCTAGTATAGTATATTTGTCCAATGAATACCCATTTATCATCTGCATTTCTTCTTGGTGTAGCAATTTTAATGGCCAGTTGTGTATATTGTGCTACCCTTAGAAAATTGAAGGAACGGCAGATTCAGAAGGATGTAGGTTGCAGTAGGTACTGGGAGATGAAGAAGCTTGCACAGGATAGAGCAGCATGGAGAGCTGCATCAAACCAGTCTCAGGACTGAAGACCACAACAACAACACAACAAACGAACTTCTCCTTCTCCATGACAACGCAAGGCCTCATACAAGTCTTTGTACCAGAGAGGAGCTCACAAAACTTCCTTGGATTGTTCTTCCTCATCCACCCAATAGTCCGGATCTCGCACCTTCCCACTTCCACCTGTTTGATCCAATGAATGAATGATGATGGGGAGACATTGGCTCTGACGTCGACCAGGAGAGTGGTACCAAGTGGGCCTACAGGAGGTCGAGGTTAGGTGTCCTAAGGCCCTCGCACAGAACGGAAATTTTGTTCAAATATAGGGTTTTGTAGCCAAAAGACTGGCGAATAATATTCTGTAATCCTGAGTAAAATCATCCTGTTTTATGATAAAAATGTTACGTTACTTATTGAAAGCCCCTCGTATTTAAACTTTCAGGACAAGTAATCAAAACTTCCGGGCTAAGAGGCCGTGGTCCAATAGTAGAAATACTTCTCCCTGAAGTTTCGTTGCCAGCTGCGGGCAACATCATCTGAGGTGAGTCTACGACTGGCTGCTAGGCCGTGGAGGTCCTGTTTATATAGAGCGCGTAGAGGGCGCCACCACTCGTCACGTGTTGTCAACAGTAAAACTATCTCTGGCTGGCGTCATTACTCTCGATCGAAGGTAATCGATTGTCACATCTTTGGTACAGAGTCGATCGCCATATCTTATCTAGCTTCAAGCCTTCTTCTTTCCTGTTAAAATTATTGTGGTGTTTAAAAATCTCTACAGCCTCTCTATACATAAGTGCATAATAATGCGATGTCTTAGCTAGCACGCTCGTCTCACTAAATTTTATTTCATGGTCACCCGTTTCAAAAACATGTTCCGCTACAGCCGATTTGTCCGTGTGTCCCAGTCGACAGTTCCTTTTATGTTCACAATAATTTTAACAGGAAAGAAGAAGGCTTGAAGCTAGATACGATATGGCGATCGACTCTGTACCAAAGATGTGACAATCGATTACCTTCGATCGAGAGTAATGACGCCAGCCAGAGATAGTTTTACTGTTGACAACACGTGACGAGTGGTGGCGCCCTCTACGCGCTCTATATAAACAGGACCTCCACGGCCTAGCAGCCAGTCGTAGACTCACCTCAGATGATGTTGCCCGCAGCTGGCAACGAAACGTCATGGAGAAGTATTTCTACTATTGGACCACGGCCTCTTAGCCCGGAAGTTTTAATTACTGAAGACGCCGGCCGTGAAAGCCTACACGCTATGATTTCAGGACAAGCCTTGCCAGAACTTTTGGAAGACATTCCCTTCCAACGGCGTTCTAGTTTGTGGCTTCAGAACAATGGCGCTGCAGCGCACTTTGACCCTCAGGCTAGAGCATATCTCACAGACAACTTCAGGCTGAGAGTAACTGGAAGGGGATGTCCTGATCCTTGGCCTTAATACCGAATTTGTTGTTGAGAAGCGTACGAACACTTCGACTGAAATGCGCAGGAGCACCACCGTGCATGAACCACATGCTTTGTCGTACTTGTAAAGGCACATGTTCTAGCAGCACAGGTAGAGTAACCCGTATAAAATCATGAGAATGTGCTCCATTGAGCGTAGGTGGAAGAAACTAAAATGAGCTCCAACGTGGAAATTAAGCGTTTCTGGGCACATGTCCACATAACATCTTTTCTTTATTTGTGTGTGAGGAATGTTTCCTGAAAGTTTTGCCGTACCTTTTTGTAACACCCTGCATAAGACAAGTGTCTGGCGCAGTTGTCAGATCGGTTACTGCTACTACAGTGGCAGATTATCAGAATTTGAGTTTCAACGTGGAGTTATAGTCGGCGCACGATCGATGGGACGCAGCGAGGTATCGATGAAGTGGGGATTTTCCCGTACGACCATTTCACGAGTCCGTCGTGAATATCAGAAATCCAATAAAACATCAAATCTCTGACATCGCCGCGGTCGGCTAAAGGTCCTGCAAGAACGGGACCATTGACGACTGAAGAGAATCTTTCAACATGACAGTAGTGCAACCCTTCTGCAAATTGCTGCAGATTTCAACGCTGGACCATCAACAAGTGTCGGCGTGCGAACCATTCAGCGAAACAGCATCGATATGTGTTTTGATGACTGTATGATACAAAGCTTTACGCCTCGCCTCGGCCAGTCAACACCGACAAGGGAATTTTTATAACTGGAAACATGTTGCCTGGTTGGACGAGTCTCGTTTCAGATTGTAAAAAATGGTTCAAATGGCTCTGAGCACTATGGGACTTAACATCTGAGGTCATCGGTGCCCTAGAACTTAGAACTACTTAAACCTAACCAACCTAAGGACATAACACACATCCATGCCCGAGGCAGGACCCGAACCTGCGACCGTAGCAGTCGCGCGGTTCCGGACTGAAGCGCCTAGAACCGCTCGGCCACCGCGGCCGGCTTCAGATTGTATCGAGCGGATAAACGTGTACGGGTATGCAGACAACCTCGTGAATCCATGGACCCTGCATGGCAACAGGGGACTGTTCAAGCTGGCGGTGGCTCTGTAATGGTGGGCGGCGTAGTTATATGGGGCCCCTGATATGTCTAGATACGACTCTGACAGGTGACACGTATTTAAGCATCCTGTCTGATAACGTGCATCCATTCATATCCATTGTGCATTCCGACGGACTTGGGTAATTCCAGCAGGGCAATGCGACATCCCACACGTCCAGAATTGCCACAGAGTGGCTCTAGGAACACACTTCTGAGTTTAAACACTTCTGCTTGGCACCAGACTCGCCAGACATGAAATATTATTGAGCATATCTG
This sequence comes from Schistocerca nitens, assembly GCF_023898315.1. Taxonomy (NCBI): domain Eukaryota; kingdom Metazoa; phylum Arthropoda; class Insecta; order Orthoptera; family Acrididae; genus Schistocerca; species Schistocerca nitens. Next base: position 125,187,272 of record NC_064623.1, read on the forward strand.
GAATCCTTGCAATCTACTGTTTGGCCATGATGACTTGACAATTTCGCTAGTGCTGCTACAAGTGGAGAAAATCAGAACTACCCACTCCCTGGCTATCTACTGTTTGCCCACGATGACAGCCATGCAGGACTCATGGTGTCAGTTCCCTCCCACACTACTTCAGACATTAATCGAGTCCATGTCACGTCGTGTTGCGCCACTTCTGCATGCTCACACGGGCCCTACATGATACTAGGCAGGTGTACGAGTTTCTTTGTCCAGGGCGGCGAGTTCCTGAAATAAACTTGCCCCCAGAGACTAGAGGAAGTAAACGTGAGTAAGCTTTTTTCTGTTGCAAACATTTCAGCAAGCGCTTACGGAAGTTACTTGGTACTGGACGCAAGCCTTTTGTAATACTTCGTATCTATGGGCAGCTTGACGTTTACAGCGCTCGGAGATGAATGAGTATGCCTCAAGTAGTTCTGGTTTTCTCCGCATCTGGCAACACTGGCGAAACTGTCAAGTCATCGTGGCCAAACAGTACACGGCCGGGGGAGTGGATAGTTCTGATTTTCTCCGCCTCTGGCAGCACTAGCAAAATTGTGAAGTCATCGTGGGCAAACAGTAGATAGCCAGGGAGTGGGTAGTTCTGATTTTCTCCACTTGTGGCAGCACTAGCGAAATTGTCAAGTCATCATGGCCAAACAGTAGATTGCCAGGGAGTGGGTAGTTCTGATTTTCTCCACTTCTGGCAGCACTAGCGAAACTGTCAAGTTATCGTGGCCAAACAGTAGACAACCAGGCAGTGGATAGTTCTGATTTTCTCCGCTTCTGGCAGCACTAGTGAAATTGTCAAGTCATCGTGGCCAAACAGTAGACAGCCAGGGAGTGGGTAGTTCTGATTTTCTCCACTTCTGGTAGCACTAGCGAAATTGTCAAGTCATGGTAGCCAAGCATTAGACGGTCAGTAAGTGGGTAGTCTGATTTTCTCCGCTTCTGGCAGCATTAGCAAAACAGTCAAGTCATCGTGGCCAAATAGTAGACAGCCAGGGTGTGGGTAGTTCTGATTTTCTCCGCTTCTGGCAGCACTAGCGAAACTGTCAAGTTATCGTCGCCAAACAGTAGACAACCAGTCAGGGAATAGTTCTGATTTTCTCCATTTCCGGCAGCACTAGCGAAACTGTCAAGTTATCGTGGCCAAACAGTAGATAACCAGGCAGTGGATAGTTCCGATTTTCTCCGCTTCTGGCAGCACTAGCGAAATTGTCAAGTCATCGTGGCCAAACAGTAGACAGCCAGGGAGTGGGTAGTTCTGATTTTCTCCACTTCTGGTAGCACTAGCGAAATTGTCAAGTCATGGTAGCCAAGCATTAGACGGTCAGTAAGTGGGTAGTCTGATTTTCTTCACTTCTGGTAGCACTAGCGAAATTGTCAAGTCATCAAGCAGTTGACGGTCAGTAAGTGAGTAGTCTGATTTTCTCCGCTTCTGGCAGCATTAGCAAAACTGTCAAGTCATCGTGGCCAAATAGTAGACAGCCAGGGTGTGGGTAGTTCTGATTTTCTCCGCTTCTGGCAGTACTAGCGAAATTGTCAAGTCATCGTGGCCAAACAGTAGACAGCCAGGGAGTGGGTAGTTCTGATTTTCTCCACTTCTGGTAGCACTAGCGAAATTGTCAAGTCATGGTAGCCAAGCATTAGACGGTCAGTAAGTGGGTAGTCTGATTTTCTTCACTTCTGTTAGCACTAGCGAAATTGTCAAGTCATCAAGCTGTTGACGGTCAGTAAGTGAGTAGTCTGATTTTCTCCGCTTCTGGCAGCATTAGCAAAACTGTCAAGTCATCGTGGACAAACAGTAGACAGCCAGGGTGTGGGTAGTTCTGATTTTCACCGCTTCTGGCAGCACTAACGAAACTGTCAAGTCATCGTGACCAAACAGTAGGCGGCCAGCGGGTGTTTCCCGCCGTCGCGTATGGGGTCAGACTTGACGTCCACTGGGCACTGGGGCGACGCGGTAATCGATACGTTTTGGTCGCGGGTGGCGAAGGCGTCGTTCCCTGATGGAGCCCGCGCGAGCAATCAGGGTCTAGGCTGCGGCGGTGTTTGTTACGGGAGGCTGACGTGACCGGAATGGCCCAACCCCAGCGTAAGGGTGGGCGGGTGGCGACCCTCTGCCATCCCAGGCGACGGGGTGAGCCAGGGGGAGGGTGGAATTATTTGGTCTCTGCTCGACACAGTTCAGGAAGTACAGGAGATTTCGTAGACGTTTATTTCTGTCTAGCAAGACCGTATCTTCTACATAAACGAAAGTTAAAACTTGGGCTAAATTTTGAGATAGTTTCAATACACGATTTCTCTTTCTCCTGTGAACCGAAATTGCATTCGTGTATTGTCCAACTAAATAAGTGAATGGAAACGCTAGGTCGAGGTGAGTGTGATACATTTCTTTCAAGTCGCATTTCAGTAGTATTACATCAAAGACTATCATGAGAGAACGCAGCAGTATTCATAAACAGAAACTCTCACTCAGCAACAAGGATACATGGCTGTATGTAGTTTTCAACAATTAAACGGAAACAACTCCACAAGTTCCTCAGCAGATACAGGAACGCAACCTACAATAATTTTAGAAAAAGCGCCGTAACAGAACAATTCGCTTGAAAATGATAATCTATAAAGCCCCATTATTCGTGCACGGAAAATACGTGGATGGGTTACCATCCGGTCTGCCTAGCGCTGTTGGCGAGCGGGGTGCACTCAGCCCTTGTGAGGCGAACTGAGGAGCTTCTTGATTGAGAAGCAGTGGTTGCGGTCTCGTAATAAGCCGACATAAGGCCGGGAGAGCGGTGTTCTGACCACTTGCCCCTCCATAGCCGCAGCTAGTGATGCCTATGGGCTGAGGATGACACGGCGGCCGGTCGGTACCGTTGGGTTTCCATGGCCCGTTCGAGTGGAGTTTAGTTTTGTTTAGTTTAGGTAAAAAGCGTCCATCTAATTATTTCCGTTACAGTCAATAACAGCAAGCATAGATTTGCCATGTAAACTGTACTTAAATCTACTACTAATATACAGGGTGTTACAAAAAGGTACGGCCAAACTTTCAGGAAACATTCCTCACACACAAAGAAAGAAAATATGTTATGTGGACATGTGTCCGGAAACGCTTACTTTCCATGTCAGAGCTCATTTTATTACCTCTCTTCAAATCACATTAATCATGGAATGGATACACACAGCAACAGAACGTACCAGCGTGACTTCAAACACTTTGTTACAGGAAATGTTCAAAATGTCCTCCGTTAGCGAGGATACATGCATCCACCCTCCGTCGCATGGAATCCCTGATGCGCTGATGCAGCCCTGGTGAATGGCGTATTGTATCACAGCCGTCCACAATACGAGCACGAAGAGTCTCTACATTTGGTACCGGGGTTGCGTAGACAAGAGCTTTCAAATGCCCCCATAAATGAAAGTCAAGAGGGTTGAGGTCAGGAGAGCGTGGAGGCCATGGAATTGGTCCGCCTCTACCAATCCATCGGTCACCGAATCTGTTGTTGACAAGCGTACGAACACTTGGACTGAAATGTGCAGGAGCTCCATCGTGCATGTACCACATGTTGTGTCGTACTTGTAAAGGCACATTTTCTAGCAGCACAGGTAGAGTATCGCGTATGAAATCATATTAACGTGCTCCATTGAGCGTAGGTGGAAGAACATGGGGCCCAATCAGGACATCGCCAACAATGGCTGCCCAAACGTCACAGAAAATCTGTGTTGATGACGTGATTGCACAATTGCCTGCGGATTCTCGTCAGCCCGCACATGTTGATTGTGAAAATTTACAATTTTATCACGTTGGAATGAAGCCTCATCCGTAAAGAGAACATTTGCACTGAAATGAGGATTGACACATTGTTGGATGAACCATTCGCAGAAGTGTACCCATGGAGGCCAATCAGCTGCTGATAGTGCCTGCACACGCTGTACATGGTACAGAAACAACTGGTTCTCTCGTAGCACTCTCCATACAGTGACGTGGTCAACGTTACCTTGTACAGCAGCAACTTCTCTGGCGCTGACAGTAGGGTTATCGTCAACCGCACGAGGAATTGCCTCGTCCATTGCAGGTGTCCTCGTCGTTCTAGGTCTTCCCCAGTCGCGAGTCATAGGCTGGAATGTTCCGTGCTCCCTAAGACGCCGATCAATTGCGTCGAACGTCTTCCTGTCGGGACACCTTCGTTCTGGAAATCTGTCTCGATACAAACGTACGGCGCCACGGCTATTGCCCCGTGTTAATCCATACATCAAATGGGCATCTGCCAACTCCGCATTTGTAAACATTGCACTGACTGCAAAACCACGTTCGTGATGAACACTAACCTGTTGATCCTACGTACTGATGTGCTTGATGCTAGTCTGTAGAGCAATGAGTCGCATGTCAACACAAACACCGAAGTCAACATTACCTTCCTTCAATCGGGCCAACTGGCGGTGAATCGAGGAAGTACAGTACATACTGACGAAACTAAAATGAGCTCTAACATGGAAATTAAACGTTTCCGGACACATGTCCACATAACATCTTTTCTTTATTTGTGTTTGAGGAATGTTTCCTGAAAGTATGGCCGTACCTTTTTGTAACACCCTGTATATTTCTTCCTGGCGAGAAATAGCGCCTGGTCCCCGGCACGAATCCGCCCGGCGGACTTGTGCCGAGGTCCGGTGAGTTGGCCATTCTGTGGATGGATTTTAGGCGGTTTTCCATCTGCTTCAGCGAATGCGGGGTGGTTCCCCTTATTCCGCCTCAGGTACACCATGTCGGCGATTGCTGCGCAAACAAGTTCTCCACGTACGCGTACACCACCATTACCACGCAAACATAGGGGCTACATTCGTCTGATGTTTGATGTTCCCTTGGAGGGTCCTCCCAGGGCCGAACCGCACAATAATCCTGAAAGAGTGGTTCGGTGTGGGGTGGTGGAGAGGTGAAATGGACTGCGGTAGTCGTCGTGGGGTTGTGGACCACTCATCACATCTCCGACATCGCTGCGGCCGGAAAAAGATCTTGCAAGAACGGGACCAACGACGACTGAAGAGAATCGTTAAAGTGAAAGAAATGCAAACCTTCCGCAAATTGCTGCAGATTTCAACGCTGGGCCATCAACAAGTGTGAGCGTGCGAACCATTCCACGAAAACCACCGACATGGGTTTTCGGAGCCGAGTGCAACTCGTATACTCTTGATGACTGCATGATACAAAGCTTTACGCCTCGCCTGGGCCCGTCTATATCTACATTGGATTGTTGATGGTTGGGAATACGTTGCCTGGTCGGACAAGTCTCGTTTCAAATTGTATCGAGAGGGTGGACGTGTGCGGATATGGAGGCAGCCTCATGAATCCATGGACCCTGTTTGTCAGTAGGGGCCTGTTCAAGCTGGTGGACGCTCTGCTATGGTGTAGCCGACCGAGGTGGCCGAGCAGTTCTAGGCACTACAGTCTGGAACCGCGTGACCGCTACAGTCATAGGTTCGAATCCTGCCCCGGGCATGGAGGTGTGTTGTGTCCTTAGGTTAGTTAGATTTAAGTAGTTCTAAGTTCTAGGGGACTGATGACCACAGAAGTTAAGTCCCATAGTGCTCAGAGCCATTTGAACCATTTTTTTCGGAGATTCTTCAGCGATATTTTCCTGCCAGGCATCCTTCGGCTTTGACGTCTTGTTACAGTACAGTAACTTATTTATGATTTATTCTTTTTATTCCCGTAATGTTCAAGTGCAAAAATACAACGTACACGGGTCAGCAAGAACATTATGACCACCTTCCTAACAACCCGTATGTCCACCTTTGGCATAGATAACAGCGGCGAAGCATTGCGGCATGGAAGCAGTGAGGCCTTGGTAGGTCGCTGGAGAGAGTTGGCACCACATGTGCATACACACAATTCAACTAATTCCCGTAAGGTCCAGCGTGGGGGGCGATGAGCTCTGATTTCAATCACATCCCAGATGTGTTCGATCAGGTTCAGATCTGGTGAGTTGGGGGGCCAGCACATCAATTTGAACTCGCCACTGAGTTCCTTGAACCACCCCATCATACGCGTGGCCTTGTGATATGGCGCATTATCTTGTTGAAAAATGCCAGTGACATGATCGTGAGGAAGAGTGTACAGTCTACAGCCAGTGTACGATATGCCTTGGCCATCATGTTGCTTTGCACGAGCTCCACTGGATCCATAGATGCCCACATGAATGTTCCTGAGAGCATAATGGAGTAACTGGATTGTCTCCCTCCCGCAGGACAGGTGTCAGGGAGCTGTTCTCCTGGAAGATGATGGATTCGCGCCCTCCCATCAGCATGTGTAATGCTCTGCCACTGCGCCTTTGGTCACTAGCCCATTTCAGTAGTAGTTGCTGATGAAGTGTTTGCATCGTCACATGCCCGGGTCGTCGGCTGCAAAGGACCATCGTTAGGATCGTTCGGTGCATTGTGTGTTCAGACACACTTGTACTCTACCCAGCATTAAAGCTGTTCCACCACAGTTCGTCTCCTGTTCTGGTTGATCAGTGTGCCCAGCCTACCACATCCGACATCTGTAATGAGGTGTGGCCACAGAACCCGACGATATCTGGACGTTGTTTCAGCTTGGTTTCTCCACATCTTCAAGACACTCACCACAACACTCTTCAAACACCCGAAAAGTCCTGCAGTTTCGGAAATGCTAGTGCCCAGACTAGAGGTCATCAGAATCTGTCTTTGGTCAGACTCAAATAGAACGCACGGCTTCCCAGTTCTACACATGGACAACACTGGGTTTTTTGAACCACTCCACCACGCTCGTGGCCCTGTGATATGGCGCATTATCTTGTTGAAAAATGCCACTGATGCGATCCTGAGGAAGAGTGTACAGTCTACAGCCTGTGTACGATATTCCTTACCATCATGTTGCTTTGCACAAGCTCCACTGGATCCATGGATGCCCACATGAATGTTCCCGAGAGCATAATGGAGCCACTGGATTGTCTCCCTCCCACAGGACAGGTGTCAGGGACTGTTCTCCTGGAAGATGATGGATTCGCGCCCTCCCATCGGCACGATGTAACGCTCTGCCACTGCGCCATTGGTCACTTGCCCATTTCAGTAGTAGCTGCCGATGAAGTGCTGCAGAGGCCCATCGATAGGAGTGTTCGGTGCACTGTGTGTTCAGTTACACTCACACTCTGCCCAGCATTCAAGCTGTTCCGCCACAGTTCGCCTCCTGTTCTGTTTTACCAGTGTGCACAGCCTACCATGTCCGACATCTGTAATGAGGGGTGGCCACCCAACCCTTACGATGTCTGGACGCTGTTTCACCTTCGTTTCTCCACGTCTTAAAGAAACTCACCACAGCCCTCCTCGAACACCCTAAAAGTACTGCAGTTTCCGAAATGCTAGTGCCCAGACTCGAGGTCATCAGAATCTGCCCTCCGTCAGACTCAGATAGAATGCACGGCTTCCCAGTTCTACACACGGACAACACTGAGTTTCTTGAACCACTCCATCACACTCGTGGCCTTGTGATATGGCGCATTGTCTTGTTGAAAAATGCCAGTGACATGATCGTGAGGAAGAGTGTACAGTCTACAGCCAGTGTACGATATGCCTTGGCCATCATGTTGCTTTGCACGAGCTCAACTGGATCCATGGATGCCCACGTGAATGTTCCCGAGAGCATAATGGAGCCACTGGATTGTCTCCCTCCTGCAGGACAGGTGACAGGGACTGTTCTCCTGGAAGATGATGGATTCGCGCCCTCCCATCGGCACGATGTAACGCTCTGCCACTGCGCCATTGGTCACTTGCCCATTTCAGTAGTAGCTGCCGATGAAGTGCTGCAGAGGCCCATCGATAGGAGTGTTTGGTGCACTGTGTGTTCAGTTACACTCACACTCTGCCCAGCATGCAAGCTGTTCCGCCACAGTTCGATTCCTGTTCTGTTTTACCAGTGTGCCCAGCCTACCATGTCCGACATCTGTTATGAGGGGTGGCCACCCAACCCTTACGATGTCTGGACGTTGTTTCACCTTGGTTTCTCCACGTCTTAAAGACACTCACCACAGCCCTCCTCGAACACCCTAAAAGTACTGCAGTTTCCGAAATGCTAGTGCCCAGACTCGAGATCATCAGAATCTGCCCTCGGTCAGACTCAGATAGAATGCACGGCTTCCCAGTTCTACACACGGACAACACTGAGTTCCTTGAACCACTCCATCACACGCGTGGCCTTGTGATATGGCGCATTATCTTGTTGAAAAATGCCAGTGTCATGATCGTGAGGAAGAGTGTACAGTCTACAGCCAGTGTACGATATTCCTTGGCCATTATGGTGCTTTGCACGAGCTCAACTGGATTCACAGATGCCCACGTGAATGTTCCCGAGAGCATAATGGAGCCGCCGGGTTGTCTCCCTCCCACAGGACAGGTGTCAGGGAGCTGTTCTCCTGGAAGATGATGGATTCGAGCCCTCCCATCGGCACGATGTAACGCTCTGCCACTGCGCCATTGGTCACTTGCCCATTTCAGTAGTAGCTGCCGATGAAGTGCTGCAGAGGCCCATCGATAGGAGTGTTCGGTGCACTGTGTGTTCAGTTACACTCACACTCTGCCCAGCATTCAAGTTGTTCCGCCACAGTTCGTCTCCTGTTCTGCTTTACCAGTGTGCCCAGCCTATCATGTCCGACATCTGTAATGAGGGGTGGCCACCCAACCCTTACGATGTCTGGACGTTGTTTCACCTTGGTTTCTCCACGTCTTAAAGACACTCACCACAGCCCTCCTCGAACACCCTAAAAGTACTGCAGTTTCCGAAATGCTAGTGCCCAGACTCGAGGTCATCAGAATCTGCCCTCCGTCAGACTCAGATAGAATGCACGGCTTCCCAGTTCTACACACGGACAACACTGAGTTTCTTGAACCACTCCATCACACTCGTGGCCTTGTGATATGGCGCATTGTCTTGTTGAAAAATGCCAGTGACATGATCGTGAGGAAGAGTGTACAGTCTACAGCCAGTGTACGATATTCCTTGGCCATCATGTTGCTTTGCACGAGCTCATCTGGATCCATGGATGCCCAAGTGAATGTTCCCGAGAGCATAATGGAGCCACTGGATTGTCTCCCTCCTGCAGGACAGGTGTCAGGGACTGTTATCCTGGAAGATGATGGATTCGCGCCCTCCCATCAGCATGTGTAATGCTCTGCCACTGCGCCTTTGGTCACTAGCCCATTTCAGTAGTAGTTTCTGATGAAGTGTTTGCATCGTCACATGCCCGGGTCGTCGGCTGCAGAGGACCATCATTAGGATCGTTCGGTGCATTGTGTGTTCAGACACACTTGTACACTACCCAGCATTAAAGCTGTTCCACCAAAGTTCGTCTCCTGTTCTGGTTGAAGAGTGTTCCCAGCCTACCACATCCGACATCTGTAATGAGGTCTGGCCACAGAAACCGACGATATCTGGACGTTGTTTCACCTTGGTTTCTCCACATCTTGAAGACACACACCACAACACTCTTCAAACACCCGAAAAGTCCTGCAGTTTCGGAAATGCTAGTGCCCAGACTAGAGGTCATCAGAATCTGTCTTTGGTCAGACTCAAATAAAACGCACGGCTTCCCAGTTCTACACATGGACAACACTGAGTTTCTTGAACCACTCCATCACACTCGTGGCCCTGTGATATGGCGCATTATCTTGTTGTAAAATGCCACTGATGTGATCGTGAGGAAGAGTGTACAGTCTACAGCCAGTGTACGATATTCCTTGGCCATCATGTTGCTTTGCACAAGGTCCACTGGATCCATAGATGCCCACATGAATGTTCCCAAGAGCATAATGGAGCCACTGGATTGTCTCCCTCCCGCAGGACAGGTGTCAGGGAGCTGTTCTCCTGGAAGATGATGGATTCGCGCCCTCCCATCGGCACGATGTAACGCTCTGCCACTGCGCCTTTGGTCACTAGCCCATTTCAGTAGTAGTTGCTGATGAAGTGTTTGCATCGACACATGCCCGGGTCGCCGGCTGCAGAGGACCATCGTTAGGATCGTTCGGTGCATTGTGTGTTCAGACACACTTGTACTCTATCCAGCATTAAAGCTGTTCCACCACAGTTCGTCTCCTGTTCTGCTTGACCAGTGTGCCCAGCCTACCACATCCAACATCTGTAACGAGGGGTGGCCGCGCAACTCGACGATATCTGGACGTAGTTTCACCTTGGTTTCTCCACATCTTGAAGACACTCACCACAACACTCTTCTAACACCCGAAAAGTCCTGCAGTTTCCGAAGTGGTCGTGCCGAGCCTCCGGGTCATCAGAATCTGCCCTCGGTGAGACTCAGATAGAATGCACAGCTTCCCAGTTCTACACACGGACAACACACTCACTGATACTACGGTACATGCACCATGTGTGTGTCTCACTAGCAGTCATTCCGCGCCAGGTGACGCTGCTAACGCCTGGACGGGTATATATCGATTGTACGGTGGTGGTCACAATGTTCTGGCTGGTCAGTAAAGTGTTGAAAATTTCTGGTAAGTTTCTATGGGGCCAAACTGCTGAGGCCATTGGTTCCTAAACTTACACACTAGTTTACCTACACTACTGGTCATTAAAATTGCTACACCACGAAGATGTGCTACAGACGCGAAATTTAACCGACAGGAAGAAGATGCTGTGATATGCAAATGATTAGCTTCTCAGAGCATTCACACAAGGCTGGCGCTGGTGGCGACACCTACAACGTGCTGACATGAGGAAAATTTACAACCGATTTCTCATACACAAACAGCAGTTGACCGGCGTTGCCTGGTGAAACGTTGTTGTGACGTCTCGTGTAAGGAGGAGAAATGCATACCCTCACGTTTCCGACTTTGAAAGGTCGGATTGTAGCCTATCGCCATTGCGGTGTATCGTATCGCGACATTGCTGCTCGCGTTGGTTGAAATCCAATGACTGTTAGCAGAATAGAGAATCGGTGGGTTCAGGAGGGTATTACGGAACACCGTGCTGCATCCCAACGGCCTCGTATTACTAGCATCGAGATGACAGGCATCTTATCCGCATGGCTGTAAAGGATAGTGCAGCCACGTCTCGATCCCTGAGTCAACACATGGGGACGTTTGCAAGACAACAACCATTTGCACCAACAGTTCGACGACGTTTGCAGCAGCATGGACTATCAGCTCGGAGACCCTGGCCGCGGTTACCCTTGACGCTGCATCACAGACAGGAGTGCCTGCGATGGTGTACTCCACAACAAACCTGGGTGTACGAATGGCAAAACAACATTTTTTTTGGATGAATCCAGGTTCTGTTTACAGCATCCGTGTTTGGCGACATCGCGGTGAACGCACATTGGAAGCGTGTATTCATCATCGCCATACTGGCGTATCACCCGGCGTGATGGTATGGGGTGGCATTGGTTACACGTCTCGGTCACCTCTTGTTCGCATCGACGACACTTTGAACACTGGACGTTACATTTCAGATGTGTTACAAGCCCTGGGTCTACCCTTCATTTGATCCCTGCGAAACCCTACATTTCAACAGGATAATACCACATTCTCCAGATCTCTCGCCAATTGAAAACGTCTGGTCAATGGTGGCCGAGTAACTGGCTCGTTACAATACGCTCTTGATGAACTGTGGTATCGTGTTGAAGCTGCATGGGCAGCTGTACCTGTACACGCCATCCAAGCTCTGTTTGATTCAATGCCCAGGCGTATCAAGGCCGTTATTACGGCCAAAGGTGGCTGTTCCAGGTACTGATTACTCAGGATCTATGCACCCATAATGCGTGAAAATGTAATCACATGTCAGTTGTAGTATATTTGTCCAATGAATACCCGTTTATCATCTGCATTTCTTCTTGGTGTAGCAATTTTAACGGCCAGTAGTGTAACTTACACATACTCGTGCTCGAGGGAGGACTTGAACTAACGGCGGGGAGGAGCCGCTGAACCATGAAAATGCGCCTGAGACCGCGCAGCTACGCCGCGCGGCGCCAATATCAGTCTGCTGTGTCGCCCGAACAAGACACAGCCAGGGAAAAAGCACCACAGGCGCAAAGATGCGAGCTGGTGCCAGTGCCGTAGAGGCTCGCCACTTGCGCGAGTTCCACGAACGCCATTGGCGGTGCTAACAAGGGAACCTCCCCATCGCACCCCCCTCAGATTTAGTTATAAGTTGTCACAGTGGATAGGCCTTGAAAAACTGAACACAGATCAATCGAGAAAACAGGAAGAAGTTGTGTGGAACTACGAAAAAATAAGCACAATATACAAACTGAGTAGTCCATGCGCAAGATAGGCAACACCAAGCTAATGTAAGTTCAGGAGCGCCGTGGTCCCGTGGTTAGCGTGAGCAGCTGCGGAGCGAGAGGTCTTTGGTTCAAGTCTAACTCCAGTGAAAAGTGTAACTTTTTTTTCAGTTTATGTGACAAACTCTTATGGAGTAGGAGGAGATTATTTAACGTCCCGTCGACAACGAGGTCATTAGAGACGGAGCACAAGCTCGGGTTAGGGAAGGATGGAGAAGGAAATCGGCCGTGCCCTTTCAAAGGAACCATCCCGGCATTTGCCTGAAGTGATCTAGGGAAATCACGGAAAACCTAAATCTAGATGGCCGGACGCGGGATTGAACCGTCGTCCTCCCGAATGCGAATCCAGTCTGCTAACCACTGCGCCAACTCGCTCGGTCACAAACTCTTATGTTTTCCTCACTTTTTTAGGAGTGATTATCACATCCACAAGAAAACCGAAATCGGGTAAGGTAGAAGAATCTTTTTACCCATTCGGCAAGTGTACAAGTTAGGTGGGTGGACAACATATTCCCGTCATGTGAGCACATGCCGTCACCAGTGTCGTATAGAATATATCAGACATGTTTTCCTGTGGAGGAATCGGTTGACCTATGACCTTGCGATCATATGTTTTCGGTTCCCATTGGAGAGGCACGTCCTTTCGTCTACTGATCGCACGGTTTTGGGGTGCAGTCGCAAAACACAGACACTAAACTTATCACAGTGAACAGAGGCGTTAATGAACGAACGGACAGATCATAACTTTGCAAAAATAAAGAAATTAAGATTTCCAATGGAGGAAAGATTTGAACCAAGGACCTCTCGTTCCGCAACTGCTCACGCTAACCACAGGACCACGGCGCTCCTGAGCTCAAGTGAGCCTTGATGTTGCCAATCTTACGCATGGACGACTCAGTTTGTATATTTTGCTTATTTTTTCATAGTTCCACATAACTTCTTCCTGGTTTCTCGATAGAGCTGTGTTCAGTTTTTCAAGGCCTATCCAGTGTGCCAACTTATATGTAAATCTGACGGGGGTGCGATGGGGAGGTTCCCTTGTAAGAATGAATATGTCGACTTCGCCTCGGCCAACTGCCGGCCGAGTACAATCCGCCAATCACCGGACGACGACGGACAGAAGCCTACTCGGAAGATAGAAGAGCAGCTCTCGCCCACTTGGTTACAGATCATCGTCCAGGGCTGACTTAGAGAGGGAACGGCGTTTGGTGGACTCTTAGAAGCGGACAGACAGTTGTAAATTGCATTTGCTTTGTACTGCGATTATTTTTGTGTTATATTACAAGCAGTGTTGCAGACTTCCCTATTCAACTAGTCACAAAGATAAGTAAACCTTCTCATTTGTGTGACTTTGTTACTAAATTGTTGGAGTGTTCTAGAACCTTCGTTCTCCTATCCTGTTACCTGACCCTGGGGCATAGCTGTGTAATAAGTGGCAGGGAGAAATTGTATTAGCTCTCTACTGCACCAGAAGTCGTTTCGCGAACTCAGAAACTCGGCCTACCGTAACAACTGTGGCAATTCGGCCTCCACAGCAGTAGCGACGAGGTCTTTACAAAACTGCTGACGAGGGTTTACAAAACAGTGCAGTGTACCCGCAGAAGGGAAAGTACTGTGCTGTGGTTGCCGTCGCTGCGGGAACATCTGAGCATCGCGTCGTTGTGCCAGGCTCCACTGCATTCAGTGAACCCGTACACGAAAGGCATATCGACTGTCCATCAGCCCGCCCGATTGGCCGTGCGGCATAACGCACGGCTTTCCGAGCGGGAAGGAGCGTTTGGTCCCCGGCACCAATCCGGCCGGCGGATTTGTGTCGAGGTCCGGTGAACCGGCCAGTCTGTGGGTGGTTTTTAGGCGGTTTTCCATCTGCCTCGACCAATGCGGGCTGGTTCCCCTTATTCCGTCTCAGTTGCGCTATGTCGGCGATTGCTGCGCAAACAAGTTCTGCACGTACGTGTACACCACCATTACTCTACCACGCAAACGTAGGGGCTACACCCGTCTGGTGTGAGACGTTCCCTGGGGGGTCCACCGGGGGCCGAACCGCACAATAACCCTGGGTTCGGTGTGGGGCGGCGGGGGGGTGAAGTGGACTGCGGTAGTCGTCGTGTGGTTGCGGACCACTGCGGCTTTGGCGGGGACGGAGCCTCTCCGTCGTTTCTAGGTCCCGGGTTAACATACAATACAATACAACACAATACAACTGTTCATCAGTAAATATAACCGCACAACTAAAACTGCCGGTAAAACAAATCTTTACGGCGTCTTATCTCCTGAACTGTATGTCGTAAAATGATATTATCTTATACGTACATGCAGCGGCACATGTGAGCACAGTCTGCGAAATGTGTCGCTAATATAGTTAGTTGTAAAAAAGTAGTAAATTAAAACTGCATGCCTAATGCGGCAGTTTTGCTGTATAAACAGCGAAAACGTAGTAAGTGGTACACTTCTTCCCTCTCATTATTTTTTTGCTGATGTCAACGAGAAAAACTTTTGTAAAGGTTTCTACGCATCAACACATCTACATGGCTACGCTGCAAATCACACTTAAATCCCTGGCAGAAGGTCCATCGAACCGCTTTCACAACAAATTCTGGTATTCCACTCTCGAATAGAGCCCTAAAAAAAAAAAAAAAAAAAAAAAAAAAAAAGAAAAAAGAAAAGAAAGAAAAGAGAGTGAGAGAGAGAGAGAGAGAGAGATCACCTATATCTTCCCGTGCGAGCTCTGGTTTCCCTTATTTTATTATGGTGATCGTCCCTCTCTATGTAGGTCAGCGTCAGCAAAATATTTTCGCATTTGGAGTAGAAATTTGGTGGTTGAAATTTCGTGAGAACATCCCGCCGCAGTGAGAAGCATCTTTGTTTTAATGATGTCCACCCCAAATCCTGTATCATGTCCTAGGCACAATGTCGCCTACTTCTCGGTAATGCAACACGTGCTGTTCTTCTTTCAACTTTCTCGATGTACCCCGTTAGTCCTATCTGGTAAGGGTCCCAGCCCACGCACCAGTATTCCAAAAGAGAACGGACAAGCGTAGTGTAGGCACTCTAATCAGTAGATCTGTTAAATTTTCTAATTTTTTTGCCAATAAAACGCAGCCTTCGTTTCGTCTTTCCCATAATACCTTCTATGTGTTCTTTCCAATTTAAGTTGTTCGTGACTGCAATTCCTAGGTTTTTAGTTGAATTTGCGGCCGTTAGATTTCGTTGATTTATCGTGTAACCGATGTTTGACGGATTCCTTGCAGCACTCATGTGGAAGACCTCACACTTTTCATTATTTAGGCTCAACTGCGAATTTTTCACACTATACAGATATATTTTCTAAATAGCTTTGCAGTTTGTTTTGATCTTCTGATGAATTTACTAGACGATAAACAACAGCATTATCTGCAACCATCCTAAGACGGCTGCTCATATTATCTCCTAAGTCGTTTATATAGATAAGGAACGGCAGAGGGCCTATAACACTATCTTGGGGAACGCCAGAAATAACTTCTGTTTTACTCGATGACTTTCCGTCAATTACTACGAACTATGATTTCCCTGACAGGAAATCACGAATCCAGCCGCACAACTCTGTCGAATTCCAAAGCACGTAATTTGATTACAAGCCGCTTGTGACGTACAGTGTCAAAAGCCTTCTGGAAATGTAGAAATGCGGTATCAGTTTGAAATACCTTGTTGATAACATTCAACACTTCGTCTGAGTTAGGAGCTAGTTCTGTTTCATAAGAACGAAGCTTTCTAAATCCATGTTGAGTGTATGTCAATTCTCCGCGAGGTAATTCATAATCTTCGAACACCATATATGTTCCAAAATCCTGCTGCATATCGGCGTTAATGTTGTGGGCCTGTAATGTAGTGGATTAGTCCTATTGCCTCTCTTGAATATTGGTGTGCCCTGTGCAAGTTTCCAGTCTTTGAGTACGTATCTTTCGTCGAGCGCCGGGTTGCATATGATTGTTAAGTATGGAGCTGTAATTACATGTGAAATTTGTTGCAAATGGTTAAGTGCTCTCGTTCTAAGGTACTGAACGAAATAGTCTGGGTATCTGCGAGTCGTGGGTTGCACTTCTTTTTCGTCTCCACTCTAACGTCTTTGATAGGTAGATGCTTCTGATCCCTGCAGCGCTTCTTTCCAGAGAGTAAGTGATATGTGCACCCTTTTTGGTTCTAATCAGGCCATTTGTTCGGTAGGTGATATGGTACGTACACACATTCATTTGTATAAAATGTATGAATTACCGCATGACGTGTCCGCAGTACGACAAGGCACCATTCAGTCACGCGTTGGGCAGTGACCATAAAGTTGTAGCTTAAAGCGACCGTTCAATAAGTAACGCAACTCCTTTTTTCCTTGGGCACTTTCGGTTGAAAAAATGCGGAATTTCTTGTGCGACATCGTAGAATATTCCCGCTTCGGCCACTAGTGTTTCATTAAGTCCCGATGGGTAGACTCGCTATATGTAGCCTTCTAGATGGCGCATTTAACATGTGCGTTCCAGGCAGAGAGGTGTTATTGAGTTGCTTTTGGTGGAAAACCAAAGCATCGCATATATTCATAGGCGCTTGCAAAATGTCTGTGGAAACCTGGCAGTGAACAAAAGCACGGTGAGTCATTGGGCGAGGCGTCTGTCATCATCGAAACAAGATGGCGCAAACCTATCTGATGTGCCGCAAATAGACGGGCTGCACACAGCTGTGACTCTTGCAGTGTTGGAACATGTGGACACGCTTATTCGAGGTGACAGGCGGATCTCAATCACGCACCTCGCTCCACAACTGGACGTCTCTGTTGGTAGTGCTAACACACTTGTCCTCCAGTTGAGGTTCTCAAATGGTTCAAATGGCTCTGAGCACTATGGGACTTAACATCTTAGATCCTCAGCCCCTAGGACTTAGAATTACTTAAACCTAACTAACCTAAGAACATCACACATTTCCATGGCCGAGGCAGGATTCGAACCTGCGACCGTAGCGGTCGCGCGGTTCCAGACTGAAGCGTCTAAAACGGCACGGCCACACCGGCCGGCTGAGGTTCTCAAAGGTCGGTTCCTTTTCCCCAAACAGAAGACCATAAAAAGCACCGAAGAGCCATCTGAGAGGAATTGCTTGCGCTTTATGAGAGTGATCGCGACAATTTTTTGTCGAACATCGTTACAGGCAATCGAACTTAGGTTTATGGCTTCAAACCGGAAACAAGACCGCAATCCATGGAGTAGCGCCATACCACCTCTCCCCCGAAGGAACAGTTCCAGCCGGCCGATGTGGCCGAGCGGTTCTAGGCCCTTCAGTCCGGAACCATGCTGGTGCTACGGTCGCAGGTACGAGTCCTGCCTCGGGCATGGATGTGTATGATGTCCTTAGGTAGTTAGGTTTAAGTAGATTCTACGTGTAGTGGACTGATGACCTCAGATGTTAAGTCCCATAGTGCTCAGAGCCATTTGAACCATTTGAAAAGTTCAAATCTGCACCCTCAGCCGGTAGTCATCACGAGGGTCTTCTGGGAATCTGAGGTTTCATGACCTCCCTTACAGTGCAACGATCAACTCTGAAGCGTATTGTGCTACCCTCACGAAACTGAAGGAACGATTTCAACGTGATCGTCGCCGCAAAAATGCTAACTAATTATCCTTGTCCATGACAACACAAGGCCTCACATCAGTCTGCCCACCCGAGAGGAGCTGACAAAACTTCATTGGACTGTTCTTCCTCATCCACTATACATCCCGGATCTCGTACCTTCTGACTTCCACCTGTTTGGCCCAATGAAGGATGCACTCCTCACGAAACAGTATATACGAGGGTCAGTCCAAAAAAAAATGCACATTATTTTTTTAAAAAATCCATCCTTTATTCTACATGTTTGAAAGTTTTACAGTGTTTAGATACATCCTTTAGGAACAATATTTTCATTTCCCCACATAATTTCCATCCCTGTCAACTGCCTTATGCCATCTTGGAACCAGGGCCTGTATACCCGCACTGTAAAATTCTGGACCAACCAGTTGGAGCCACTGTTTGGCAGCGTGCACAAGGGAGTCATCATCTTCAAACCTTGTTCCACGAAGAGAGTCTTTCAGTTTCCCAAAGAGATGATAGTCACATGGAGCCAGGTCAGGACTGTAAGGCGGGTGTTTCAGTGTTGTCCATCCGAGTTTTGTGATCGCTTCCACGGTTTTTTGACTGACATGTGGCCGTGCAATGTCGTGCAACAGCGAAACACCCTGCTTTTGCCGATGTGGTCGAACACGACTCAGTCGAACTCAAAGTTTCTTCAGTGTCGTCACATATTTATGGTGGTTCCACTTGGTATGATGTCCACAAGGAAGAGTCCTTCGGAATCGAAAAACACCGTAGCCATAACTTTTCCAGCAGAAGGTGTGGTTTTGAATTTTTTTTCCTTGGGTGAATTTGCATGATGCCATTCCATTGATTGCCTCTTCGTCTCTCGTGAAAAATGATGGAGCCATGTTTCATCACCTGTCACAATTCTTCCAAGAAATTCATCTCCACCATTCTCGTACTGTTCCAGAAGTTCGCTGCATACCGTTTTTCTTGTTTCTTTGTGAGCCACTGTCAACTTCCTGGGAACCTACCTGGCACAGAACTTTTTTAACGCCAACACTTTCAGTATTCTGCAAACACTCCCCCTATCCCAACGTAGCGTGACAATTCGTTCACTGCCATGCGTCTGTCAGCAGTCACCAATTCGTTAACACTGTGCACATTGTCTGGAGTGTGTGCAGTACGAGGCCTGCCGCTGCGAGGACAATCCTCAATATTGCTGTGTCCGCTTTCATCACGTAACCTGCTTGCCCACCAACTAACTGTACTGCGATCGACAGCAGCATCTCCATACACCTTTTTCGACCTCTTGTGGATGTTTCCCACTGTCTCGTTTTCACAGCACAGGAATTCTATGACAGCACATTGCTTCTGACGAACGTCCTCAGAGACCAAAAACAGGAAAAGTTAACGTAATATTGGTAAACTGCAGGAGTATCCAGGGCAAGGTTCCTGAATTAGTATCGCTTATTGAAGGAAATAGTGCGCATATAGTATTAGGAACGGAAAGTTGGTTAAAACCGGAAGTGAACAGTAACGAAATCCTAGACACAGAATGGAATATATACCGCAAGGATAGGATAAATGCCAATGGTGGAGGAGTATTTATAGCAGTAAAGAATTCAATAATATCCAGTGAAGTTATTAGCGAATGCGAATGTGAAATAATCTGGGTTAAGTTAAGTATCAAAGGTGGGTCAGATATGATAGTCGGATGCTTCTATAGACCACCTGCATCAGCAACCGTAGTAGTTGAGCGCCTCAGAGAGAACCTGCAGAACGTCGTGAAGAAGTTTCGTGATCATACTATTGTAATAGAGGGAGACTTCAATCTACCAGGTATAGAATGGGATAGTCACACAATCAGAACTGGAGCCAGGGACAGAGACTCTTGTGACATTATCCTGACTGCCTTGTCCGAGAATTACTTCGAGCAGATAGTTAGAGAACCAACTCGTGAAGCTAACGTTTTAGACCTCATAGCAACAAATAGACCGGAACTTTTCGACTCCGTGAATGTAGAAGAGGGTATCAGTGATCATAAGTCAGTGGTTGCATCAATGACTACAAGTGTAATAAGAAATGCCAAGAAAGGAAGGAAAATATATTTGCTTAACAAGAGTGATAGGGCACAAATCGCAGAATATCTGAGTGACCACCATCAAACGTTCATTTCTGAGGAAGAGGATGTGGAACAAAAATGGAAAAAATTCAGAAACATCGTCCAGTACGCCTTAGATAAGTTCGTACCGACTAAGGTCCAAAGCGAGGGGAAAGATCCACCGTGGTATAACAATCATGTACGAAAGGTACTACGGAAACAAAGAAAGCTTCATCATAGGTTTAAGAGTAGTCGAATCATAGCTGATAAGGAAAAGCTGAACGAAGCGAAAAAGAGCGTAAAGAGAGCAATGAGAGAAGCATTCAACGAATTCGAACATAAAACATTGGCAAACAATCTAAACAAGAACCATAAAAAGTTTTGGTCATATGTAAAATCGGTAAGCGGATCTAAATCCCCTATTCAGTCACTCGTTGACCACGATGGCACCGAAACAGAGGACGACCGAAGAAAGGCAGAAATACTGAATTCAGTGTTCCGAAACTGTTTCACTGCGGAAAATCGTAACACGGTCCCTGACTTCAGCCGTCGCACGGACGCCAAAATGGAAAATATTGAAATAAACGATATCGGAATTGAAAAACAACTGCTATCACTTAGTAGCGGAAAAGCATCCGGACCAGACGAGATACCCGTAAGATTCTACAGTGATTATGCTAAAGAACTTGCCCCCTTTCTATCAGCAATTTATCGTAGATCTCTGGAAGAACGTAAAGTACCTAGCGACTGGAAGAAAGCGCAGGTCGTTCCCATTTTCAAGAAGGGTCATAAATCAGATGCGAATAATTATAGGCCTATTTCGCTTACGTCAATCTGTTGTAGAATAATGGAACATGTTTTATGTTCTCGTATTATGACGTTCTTAGATAATACAAATCTCCTTCATCATAACCAACATGGATTCCGCAAACAGAGATCATGTGAAACTCAGCTCGCCCTATTTGTCCAAGAAATTTACAGTGCCGTAGACACTGGCGAGCAGATTGATGCCGTATTCCTGGACTTCAGGAAGGCATTTGATACGGTTCCGCACTTACGTTTAGTGAAAAAAAATACGAGCTTACGGTATATCGGACCAGGTTTGTGATTGGATTCAGGATTTCCTAGAAGAAAGAACACAACATGTCATTCTTAACGGTTCAAAATCTGCAGATGTAGAGGTAATTTCGGGAGTACCGCAAGGAAGCGTGATAGGACCTTTATTGTTTACAATATACATAAATGACTTAGTTGACAACATCGGTAGCTCCGTGAGGCTATTTGCAGATGACACGGTTGTCTACAAGAAAGTAGCAACATCAGAAGACTCGTACGTACTCCAGGAAGACCTGCAGAGGATTAATGAATGGTGCGACAGCTGGTAGCTTTCCCTAAACGTAGATAAATGTAATATAATGCGCATACATAGGGGCAGAAATCCATTCCAGTACGATTATGCCATAGGTGGTAAATCATTGGAAGCGGTAACGACCGTAAAATACTTAGGAGTTACTATCCGGAGCGATCTGAAGTGGAATGATCACATAAAACAAATAGTGGGAAAAGCAGGCGCCAGGTTGAGATTCATAGGAAGAATTCTAAGAAAATGTGACTCATCGACGAAAGAAGTAGCTTACAAAACGCTTGTTCGTCCGATTCTTGAGTATTGCTCATCAGTATGGGACCCTTACCAGGTTGGATTAATAGAAGAGATAGACATGATCCAGCGAAAAGCAGCGCGATTCGTCATGGGGACATTTAGTCAGCGCGAGAGCGTTACGGAGATGCTGAACAAGCTCCAGTGGCGGACACTTCAAGAAAGGCGTTACGCAATACGGAGAGGTTTATTATCGAAATTACGAGAGAGCACATTCCGGGAAGAGATGGGCAACATATTACTACCGCCCACATATATCTCGCGTAATGATCACAACGAAAAGATCCGAGAAATTAGAGCAAATACGGAGACTTACAAGCAGTCGTTCTTCCCACGCACAATTCGTGAATGGAACAGGGAAGGGGGGATCAGATAGTGGTACAATAAGTACCCTCCGCCACACACCGTAAGGTGGCTCGCGGAGTATAGATGTAGATGTGTAGCAGCCATCTTGAAGAAATGCTGTGACGGCGCCACTCACGGGAACAGGTTGAACTAAGTTTGAAAACAAGCGGGAAGGATGTATCTACACACTGTAAAACTTTCACAGATGCAGAATGAAAACTGTATTTTTACAAAAATAGTGTGTATTTCTTTTGGAGTGACCCTCGGAGATGATCGGGAGGTTATTGGTGCAGCAAGACTTTGGCGTTGACCAATAGAGTGGTACCATGCGGACACACAGACCGTCCCACTAAGTTGGTGTAAGGCCTTCGCACTGAATGGAGATTATGTAGAAAAAATGGTTTGGTAGCAAAAAGATTGGGGATTAAGATGGTGTATTGGAATCTTCAATAACACCAACTTGCTTTCGGAAAAAATGTGTTACATTACTTACTGAACTCCCTTCGTATATGACGCAGTCTTCCCGAGAGATGTGCTTAGAGACCATACATTTATTGGTGGAAGTGCCCTGTCGCCTTGTTGCGGTATACCTGTCGCCGCCCTGGCCTCGCATGTGATAAGAGTAGACAGTGGAGCTATCAACGGCGATGTACGAGTATGTCGGCTGCGGCTCCATCTGCACGCGAACTTACCTCCGAGATATAGCGTGTTGATAATAAACGCTCCTGGTTTCGAGGAAGAACTGTTGCGAGTTTCGTCGAGTCGCGCTACCATAGTGGCTCCGGAACTTTGGACCCTTTAAACAATGAGTAGTTCCTGTGGAGACGGCGGTATGGACCACGAGTCAGATTCAAATGCCAACACCAATCTGCCCCTGTGTGCTGCATCCATAACGAATTTAGGGAGGTGATCAGCCTATTTGGTGTGCATTGAGTCTCAAAGAGTTGGAAGAACCACTCCGAACCGTCCTCTGAGTGTTCGCAATGTATTCGAATCACGCTGGCAGCCATCAAGACCAGGATAGCTAATAACGAAATATTACGCACTGGTAATTTATGCTGTTGGGTGGTTGTTTTGGGCGAGGGGACGAAACAGCGAGGTCATCAGTCCCATCGGATTAGAGAAGGATGGGGAATGAAGTTAGCCGTGCCCTTTTAAAGGAACCATCCCGGCATTTGCCTGAAGCGATTTAGGGAAATCACGGAAAAGCTAAATCAGGATGGCCGGACGGGGTTTTGAACTGTCGTCCTCCAGAATGCGGGTCCAGTGTGCTAAGCAGTGCGCCACGTCGCTCGTCCTGGTGTCCGGATATGCCGTTATCCAGGGGAACGGCTGCTCATAGCGTATACTGTACCACAGATACATGCTGGTGGAGCAGCATTATACACTACTGGCCATTAAAATTGCTACACCAAGAAGAAATGCAGATGAAAAACAGGTATTCATTGGACAAATATATTATACTAGAACTGTCACGTCATAATATTTTCACGCAATTTGGGTGCATAGATCCTGAGAAAGCAGTACTCAGAACAGCCGTAAGAACGGCCTTGATACGCCTGGGCATTGAGTCAAACAGAGCTTGGATGACGTGTACAGGTACAGCTGCCCATGCAGCTTCAACACGATACCACAGTTCATCAAGAGTAGTGACTGGCGTATTGTGAGGAGCCAGTTGCTCGGCCACCATTCACCAGACGTTTTCAATTGGTGAGAGATCTGGAGAATGTGCTGGCCGGGACAGCAGTCAAACATTTTCTGTATCCAGAAAGGCCCGTACAGGACCTGCAACATGCAGTCGTGCATTATCCTGCTGAAATGTAGGGTTTCGCAGGGATCGAATAGAGGGTAGAGCCACGGATCGTAACACATCTGAAATGTAACGTCCACTGTTCAAAGTGCCGTCAATGCGAACAAGAGGTGACCGAGACGTGTAAGCAATGCCACCCCATACCATCACGCCGGGTGATACGCCAGTATGGCGATGACGAGTATACGCTTCCAATCTGCGCTCACCGCGATGTCGCCAAACACGGTTGCGACCATCATGATGCTGTAAACAGAACCTGGATTCATCCGAAAAAATAACGATTTGCCATTCGTGCACCCAGGTTCGTCGTTGAATACACCATCGCAGGCGCTCCTGTCTGTGATGCAGCGTCAAGGGTATCCGCAGCCACCGTCTCCGAGCTGATAGTCCATGCTGCTGCAAACGTCGTCGGACTGTTGGTGCAGATGGTTGTTGTCTTACAAACGTCCCCATCTGTTCTCAGGGATAGAGACGTGGCTGCACGATCCGTTACAGCAATGCTCATAAGATGCCTGTCATCTCGATCCTAGTAATACGAGGCCGTTGGGATCCAGCACGGCGTTCCGTATTACCCTCCTGAACCCACCGTTTCCACATTCTGCTAACAGTCGTTGTATCTCGACCAACGCGAGCAGCACTGTCGCGATACGATCTACCGCAATCGCGATAGGCTACAATCCGACCCTTATCAAAGTCGGAAACGTGATGGTACGTATTTCTCCGCCTTACACGAGGCATCACAACAACTTTTCACCAGGCAACGCCGGTCAACTGCTGTTTGTTTATGAGAAATCGCTTGGAAACTTTCCTCATGCCAGCACGTTGTAGGTGTCGCCACCGGCGCCAAACTTGTGTGAATGCTTTGAAAAGCTAATCATTTGCATATCACAGCATCATCTTCCTGTCGGTTAAATTTCGCGTCTGTAGCACGTCATCTTCGTGGTTTAGCAATTTTAATGGCCAGTAGTGTACTATCGGAGACATTCGCCTGGATTTTCATGGGCTCTGTGACTACGTGAAGACTGCGTGAACAACGTTGCTGACCACCTGCATCCCTGAATCTCTGATACCTTTCCCAATGGCGATGGGAATTTCGAACATGATAACTGACCGTATGCAATGCCAGGATCGTACTACCTGTAGTTTTAACTGCGTGATAATTAACTCACATTGACGTCTCGGCCACCAGACTTGTCTGATCTGAACGCAATGGTGCACACCTGGGAAGCTACCCGGTGTCATCTCCGCACCCGTAAACTCAGTTTACGGGAAGTGTGTGACCTGTGCGTAGACTTACAGTACCACATATCTCCTGAAACCTACGAAGTCGGATCCCTGCCACGCAGAATCGCTGCTCTGTTATAGTGCAGCAGGAAGAATTTGTGTGTGATTTGGTGGTGTAAAAGGTGTTAAATGTAGCAGATAGACCCTGTTGGATGACAGATATGGGTACTTCATTCCACAGTGCTTTAGCTCTGTGCCAGAAATCGTCAGTCATAGTGACTGGAGAGTGTTGACATACCAGTCTCTCGTAACCATCACCAGATGTTTCCAGTGGCTGAGAGATATGGAGAACGCACTGGCCAGAACAACAGGCGAACACCCTTCGTGTCGACGCAGGTCAGGACAGCAAGGGCTATACACCGTCCAGTGCACCTACACCAGCATACATACTCTGCAAGCTACCATACCGTGCATGGCGGAGGGTACTTTCAACCACTGCTAGGCATTCCCTTTCCTGTGCCACTGGTAAATGGATCGAGGTAAAAGGACTGTCTCTACAGCCCAGTACGAGAACTGATTTCTCTTATCTTGTCTTGACGCTCCTTATACAGGATGTATCTTGATGGCTGAAGAATCGTTCTGAACTCTGCAGCAAATGCTGGTTCTCTAAATTTTATCTGCAGTGTTCCACGAAAAAAACGATGCCTTCCCTCCAGGGATTCTTTCTCCGTAATTATCACGATTTCTAGGCTAAAATTACGATGTTACGGGAGCCCCTGCTAAAATTAATTTGATTTATATTAATAGCTCAACAGCACAATGTGTTTCGTAGCATCATTTTGTTTGAACCAGTATTGTCTCACAAGTAACCCAATACCCTTTCATCATCTAATTAGCTCGTCTTTATAATATACTCAAACACTTCTCGACCAGTGGTTCTTTGCTAACTTCACTACCGTGGATGCGTAAACTTGTACTTACATGTATGTTGCGATTTGACGCCACTGTCGAAAAGCAACTACCATTTAAATTAACTCTCGCATTTTTTTATTTCAAGTAATTGTTTCTTTTAAAGTAACGAATGCTCTGCCAGAGAATTTTCTTATTACGCGTCTTTCTCGTCTTTTTCACAATTGCGTGAGAACTCTTTCGTCCCTCTCCTAAGTTCTCTTGCCCCCGTGACTGACGCATTGAATCCAAAAAGAATTCATATAGTCGTAGTTTTTTTAAAAAAAACTAAGTACATGTCACGTGAAGGGAAGGGAACATAAAATGTGAACATAAAGTCATATGCAACGAACCTCGGTAAGTCATTTTTATTAATGGACAAGGAAATAAATACATCCATGGCGATAACAAATTTCACAAAATGGAGAATTTATTCAAGGGATACTTCAAAAAGTATTTTCAAATTACAATCTGAAAATATGATTTCAGTTACAAATATTAATATTTAGTGGGGTTTTCCTTTGCAGCTATTACTGCTTGTAGTCGTCTGGGCATAGATTTGACCACGTTTGCCGTCAGAGAGGCTGAAATTTTGTCCCATTCTTGAAGTGCTTCTTTTAGGTCTGTCTCGTTAGAAATGTGTCTTCTCCTGATGCTATCTTCCAGTACTTTCCAAAGGTGTTCAATGGGATGAATGCCTGTGATCTAAGGAGGGGTGTTAAGTTCTACAGGAGCCACAGGCATGTATTTAGAGCAGTATGCTTTGGGTCACTATCTTGTTGAAAAATGTAATTTCCTTGTAGACCTAATTTTTCGGCGTTATGATTCAGATTGTCCTCTAAAATGTTGATATACATTTGGTGATCCATTGTACCTTCTATTAAATGTAATATTCTAACACCTGCAGCACTCATACAGCCCCACACCATCAGGGAGCCACCACTGTGTTTAACCGTTGGCACAAGATTGCCTGGCAACAGCTTCGCATTGTTCTTACGCCACACCATTCGCTTGCCACAAGACCCGAATACGTTATATTTACTCTCATCAGAAAGTATTGCTCTATTCCAGAAGTCTTCCTTTTTGAATCTATGTTACATTGCAAAATTAAGACGTTTCTTTCGATTCTGTTTACTGACCCAAAATTTGTTGCGCGCTACCCGGCCGTGATACCGATACGTTTTGGAGGTATTTCTGATTGTGTTGGCACATACCTTCTTTCCCCTAGACTTAGGAGCGCTGATTTTAGGCTCCTTCTTCATTTCCCTCATGATAAATCTCACATCTTCATCAGTCAAAATGTGAGAGCGTCCGGTACGTGTTTGGTTTCTTAATGATTTTGTTGTGCAAAATCGATCTATTATCGACTGAACCGTCGATCTAGGTCTACCGACTACTTCAGCAATCTCGTAAGATTTGCACTCATTATGTAAGCGCAGAATAAATTTCCTTTCGATCAGCGTCGTGTCACCACCCTTACGGCCCATGGCGCTAATTGCACTGTATCGCCGCCGTTCAGAACCACAGCAGGCGATAGAGTAGGGACCGCGCACGGTTGACTCTAGTGTGTGCCGTGGGTCAGTGTTATAGTTTAATCACTGCCGGCAGAATTTCGGCATGTTCAGATGGTGGACGAATACTTTATGAACTAGCTCTTGTATTACATT
The DNA here is from genome assembly GCF_023898315.1 of Schistocerca nitens. NCBI lineage: Eukaryota > Metazoa > Arthropoda > Insecta > Orthoptera > Acrididae > Schistocerca > Schistocerca nitens. Next base: position 125,214,927 of record NC_064623.1, read on the forward strand.
TTCTACTTTTTTAACCTTGCTGTCGATTTGGGTGTATTTCTTTCGTTGCTTTTCAACAAATATGACTTACCGAGGTGCCGGCCGGGTGGCCGAGCGCTTCTAGGCGCTTCAATCTGGAACCGCGCGACCGCTACGGTCGCAGGTTCGAATCCTGCCTCGGGCATGGATGTGTGTGATGTCCTTAGGTTAGTTAGGTTTAAGTAGTTCTAAGTTCTAGGGGACTGATGACCTCTGAAGTTAAGTCCCATAGTGCTCAGAGCCATTTGAACCATTTTTTGGACTTAGCGAGGTACTTCTTTTTATATCCCGCCTGGAAGGCGGCGCGTGGGTAGGAGCAGGAGCTGGAAAAATACGTCGGTACTGCTAGTGAGTAAAAGGGGTTTACTGTTGTCTGAATATATATATATATATATATATATATATATATATATATATATATATATATATATATATATATACACTCCTGGAAATTGAAATAAGAACACCGTGAATTCATTGTCCCAGGAAGAGGAAACTTTATTGACACATTCCTGGGGTCAGATACATCACATGATCACACTGACAGAACCACAGGCACATAGACACAGGCAACAGAGCATGCACAATGTCGGCACTAGTACAGTGTATATCCACCTTTCGCAGCAATGCAGGCTGCTATTCTCCCATGGAGACGATCGTAGAGATGCTGGATGTAGTCCTGTGGAACGGCTTGCCATGCCATTTCCACCTGGCGCCTCAGTTGGACCAGCGTTCGTGCTGGACGTGCAGACCGCGTGAGACGACGCTTCATCCAGTCCCAAACATGCTCAATGGGGGACAGATCCGGAGATCTTGCTGGCCAGGGTAGTTGACTTACACCTTCTAGAGCACGTTGTGTGGCACGGGATACATGCGGACGTGCATTGTCCTGTTGGAACAGCAAGTTCCCTTGCCGGTCTAGGAATGGTAGAACGATGGGTTCGATGACGGTTTGGATGTACCGTGCACTATTCAGTGTCCCCTCGACGATCACCAGTGGTGTACGGCCAGTGTAGGAGATCGCTCCCCACACCATGATGCCGGGTGTTTGCCCTGTGTGCCTCGGTCGTATGCAGTCCTGATTGTGGCGCTCACCTGCACGGCGCCAAACACGCATACGACCATCATTGGCACCAAGGCAGAAGCGACTCTCATCGCTGAAGACGACACGTCTCCATTCGTCCCTCCATTCACGCCTGTCGCGACACCACTGGAGGCGGGCTGCACGATGTTGGGGCGTGAGCGGAAGACGGCCTAACGGTGTGCGGGACCGTAGCCCAGCTTCATGGGGACGGTTGCGAATGGTCCTCGCCGATACCCCAGGAGCAACAGTGTCCCTAAATTGCTGGGAAGTGGCGGTGCGGTCCCCTACGGCACTGCGTAGGATCCTACGGTCTTGGCGTGCATCCGTGCGTCGCTGCGGTCCGGTCCCAGGTCGACGGGCACGTGCACCTTCCGCCGACCACTGGCGACAACATCGATGTACTGTGGAGACCTCACGCCCCACGTGTTGAGCAATTCGGCGGTACGTCCACCCGGCCTCCCGCATGCCCACTATACGCCCTCGCTCAAAGTCCGTCAACTGCACATACGGTTCACGTCCACGCTGTCGCGGCATGCTACCAGTGTTAAAGACTGCGATGGAGCTCCGTATGCCACGGCAAACTGGCTGACACTGACGGCGGCGGTGCACAAATGCTGCGCAGCTAGCGCCATTCGACGGCCAACACCGCGGTTCCTGGTGTGTCCGCTGTGCCGTGCGTGTGATCATTGCTTGTACAGCCCTCTCGCAGTGTCCGGAGCAAGTATGGTGGGTCTGACACACCGGTGTCAATGTGTTCTTTTTTCCATTTCCAGGAGTGTATATATATACACTCCTGGAAATTGAAATAAGAACACCGTGAATTCATTGTCCCAGGAAGGGGAAACTTTATTGACACATTCCTGGGGTCAGATACATCACATGATCACACTGACAGAACCACAGGCACATAGACACAGGCAACAGAGCATGCACAATGTCGGCACTAGTACAGTGTATATCCACCTTTCGCAGCAATGCAGGCTGCTATTCTCCCATGGAGACGATCGTAGAGATGCTGGATGTAGTCCTGTGGAACGGCTTGCCATGCCATTTCCACCTGGCGCCTCAGTTGGACCAGCGTTCGTGCTGGACGTGCAGACCGCGTGAGACGACGCTTCATCCAGTCCCAAACATGCTCAATGGGGGACAGATCCGGAGATCTTGCTGGCCAGGGTAGTTGACTTACACCTTCTAGAGCACGTTGGGTGGCACGGGATACATGCGGACGTGCATTGTCCTGTTGGAACAGCAAGTTCCCTTGCCGGTCTAGGAATGGTAGAACGATGGGTTCGATGACGGTTTGGATGTACCGTGCACTATTCAGTGTCCCCTCGACGATCACCAGTGGTGTACGGCCAGTGTAGGAGATCGCTCCCCACACCATGATGCCGGGTGTTTGCCCTGTGTGCCTCGGTCGTATGCAGTCCTGATTGTGGCGCTCACCTGCACGGCGCCAAACACGCATACGACCATCATTGGCACCAAGGCAGAAGCGACTCTCATCGCTGAAGACGACACGTCTCCATTCGTCCCTCCATTCACGCCTGTCGCGACACCACTGGAGGCGGGCTGCACGATGTTGGGGCGTGAGCGGAAGACGGCCTAACGGTGTGCGGGACCGTAGCCCAGCTTCATGGGGACGGTTGCGAATGGTCCTCGCCGATACCCCAGGAGCAACAGTGTCCCTAAATTGCTGGGAAGTGGCGGTGCGGTCCCCTACGGCACTGCGTAGGATCCTACGGTCTTGGCGTGCATCCGTGCGTCGCTGCGGTCCGGTCCCAGGTCGACGGGCACGTGCACCTTCCGCCGACCACTGGCGACAACATCGATGTACTGTGGAGACCTCACGCCCCACGTGTTGAGCAATTCGGCGGTACGTCCACCCGGCCTCCCGCATGCCCACTATACGCCCTCGCTCAAAGTCCGTCAACTGCACATACGGTTCACGTCCACGCTGTCGCGGCATGCTACCAGTGTTAAAGACTGCGATGGAGCTCCGTATGCCACGGCAAACTGGCTGACACTGACGGCGGCGGTGCACAAATGCTGCGCAGCTAGCGCCATTCGACGGCCAACACCGCGGTTCCTGGTGTGTCCGCTGTGCCGTGTGTGTGATCATTGCTTGTACAGCCCTCTCGCAGTGTCCGGAGCAAGTATGGTGGGTCTGACACACCGGTGTCAATGTGTTCTTTTTTCCATTTCCAGGAGTGTATATATATACACTCCTGGAAATTGAAATAAGAACACCGTGAATTCATTGTCCCAGGAAGGGGAAACTTTATTGACACATTCCTGGGGTCAGATACATCACATGATCACACTGACAGAACCACAGGCACATAGACACAGGCAACAGAGCATGCACAATGTCGGCACTAGTACAGTGTATATCCACCTTTCGCAGCAATGCAGGCTGCTATTCTCCCATGGAGACGATCGTAGAGATGCTGGATGTAGTCCTGTGGAACGGCTTGCCATGCCATTTCCACCTGGCGCCTCAGTTGGACCAGCGTTCGTGCTGGACGTGCAGACCGCGTGAGACGACGCTTCATCCAGTCCCAAACATGCTCAATGGGGGACAGATCCGGAGATCTTGCTGGCCAGGGTAGTTGACTTACACCTTCTAGAGCACGTTGGGTGGCACGGGATACATGCGGACGTGCATTGTCCTGTTGGAACAGCAAGTTCCCTTGCCGGTCTAGGAATGGTAGAACGATGGGTTCGATGACGGTTTGGATGTACCGTGCACTATTCAGTGTCCCCTCGACGATCACCAGTGGTGTACGGCCAGTGTAGGAGATCGCTCCCCACACCATGATGCCGGGTGTTTGCCCTGTGTGCCTCGGTCGTATGCAGTCCTGATTGTGGCGCTCACCTGCACGGCGCCAAACACGCATACGACCATCATTGGCACCAAGGCAGAAGCGACTCTCATCGCTGAAGACGACACGTCTCCATTCGTCCCTCCATTCACGCCTGTCGCGACACCACTGGAGGCGGGCTGCACGATGTTGGGGCGTGAGCGGAAGACGGCCTAACGGTGTGCGGGACCGTAGCCCAGCTTCATGGGGACGGTTGCGAATGGTCCTCGCCGATACCCCAGGAGCAACAGTGTCCCTAAATTGCTGGGAAGTGGCGGTGCGGTCCCCTACGGCACTGCGTAGGATCCTACGGTCTTGGCGTGCATCCGTGCGTCGCTGCGGTCCGGTCCCAGGTCGACGGGCACGTGCACCTTCCGCCGACCACTGGCGACAACATCGATGTACTGTGGAGACCTCACGCCCCACGTGTTGAGCAATTCGGCGGTACGTCCACCCGGCCTCCCGCATGCCCACTATACGCCCTCGCTCAAAGTCCGTCAACTGCACATACGGTTCACGTCCACGCTGTCGCGGCATGCTACCAGTGTTAAAGACTGCGATGGAGCTCCGTATGCCACGGCAAACTGGCTGACACTGACGGCGGCGGTGCACAAATGCTGCGCAGCTAGCGCCATTCGACGGCCAACACCGCGGTTCCTGGTGTGTCCGCTGTGCCGTGCGTGTGATCATTGCTTGTACAGCCCTCTCGCAGTGTCCGGAGCATGTATGGTGGGTCTGACACACCGGTGTCAATGTGTTCTTTTTTCCATTTCCAGGAGTGTATATACAGAGGCATACATAACTTTGTACAGATGAGCACAGTCTCAAGATGCAGCTAAGTGTCCCAGCCATCTGCTCTTGATCAAATGGGACTGAAACTGGAGCGGAGCTCGTAGATGTCAACAGCGCCTGCTAGAGGGCGCTGTCGTCGGTGTCTCGTAGTAGTGCCAACTTAAGGCAGGTATTACACTATCAAATTTCTTTGTCAAAGATTTGATCAAAGATGTGATCAAATATTCCGTCAAATATATTTGACAAAGATCTTTGTCATAGTGCTAGAAGGGGTATTACACTGTCATCATATTTTCGTCAAAGTTCAAGATGGCTGACAACAACAACTTGTTATTAACCGCAGCTGCTGCATGTACCACAATTGCACTGTGTGCACATGCAGAAGAGAAGTGGGGGAAAAACAGGACACATACCTGGGTGAAGCCGTGGGTTTTACGACAACACGATAAAAGCATTCAACAAAACTTTCACGTGAGCTTATAGTGGAGGACGTCAAGTCGTACATCAATTACTTAAGAATGGATGAGCATACATTTCTGTATGTCCTCAATGAAGTGTAGCCTCATATCACAAAGCACAATATTCACTTAAGAACTGCAGGCTCACTGTAACACAACGATTGATTCCTTGTTACAGGAGAGCCTCACGCTGTAAAGCGCCTCATCAGCTTCATATATCTCTATAAATTTTGTAGTTGTCGGCACACACCAATTGTATTTACCCGCAATGTTTATAAAAATACTACAGACGGCAGAATGCAGCGATGCTAGCGCTCCATGTGGTAACATGTCACATTGCAGTGAACAAAAGACAAGCGACTTCTTTGATCAAATCTACAACGAGGCCCTAGATTTGATCAAATATTGGGCGACATTTGGCAAAGTTCCCTATTACACCATCAAATATCTTTGTCAAAGATACTGGAAAAAGATATTTGACAAAGAAATTTGATGGTGTAATACCGGCCTAAGGTACGCCGTGGCATCGTAGCTATCGAAACCACACTTCTTACATGACTGGCTCTTTGGATACATTTCTTTCCATGTTACACAAACTTTGTTTTCTAAAAGATATGCAGCTAGACGAATACTTTCTGTACTCACTGTAGCTCCTTTCCAAACTTGGAATTTCTGCAGTTATCTCATGACAGTAATATACACTTGAAGTCACTCACTTGCCAAACATAGAAGCGCAGCATGATTTTTATTTGTGAGCTTATTAATTTCAATTCCTAATCTGATGTGGAATATTTCAAAATATGCACCAATGTTCTGAGACCGCAACCAACAACGCCATCTCCTAGTAGCACAAGAAACTGTTTGCATAAATGTTGTCATTTCAGACTGAGCACTTTAGTATTTGTGGATAATATTATTTGTATAACCAGTTATTTCAAAAGTTGAACTATACTGAAAAGCAGAAAGTGCATTAACAAGAAACAAAGTACATGGAATATTTATTGTACTTGTACGAGAGCTGTACTAGTTAGGCAGAACTGTTCTTTTTTCGTAACAACTTCCGGAGTAGTACTCTGTGGCAGCCTGTTCGTAGTGGCAATGGCGTGTGATCGGTGTCCAATTGTCAGCCTTCTGAGATGATCGATGAAATACGTCAGTTAGAACATTTATAACGTGACTTTATGTGGAGATACTACGAAAAGAGGTTTTCTGCCACTGAACAGCGACGTCACAGCAGCAATCCAGTTAATGATAACAGTGCAGATTCTCACTAACGTTTTAGGTCCATATTCTGAACACAAAGCGTATTTATTTAACTATTCTGACGACTATTTTCACAACTCTTCATTACGAGTTATTTTGACACTGCCGTTTCAGTCATCCCAGTAAATTATTCAGTGCACTAAGGGCTATATTATCAGTTGTTGTTGAGGTCTTCAGTCCTGAGACTGGTTTGATGCAGCTCTCCATGCTACTCTATCCTGTGCAGGCTTCTTCATCTCCCAGTACCTACTGCAACCTACATCGTTCTGAATCTGCTTAGTGCATTCATCTCTTGGTCTCCCTCTACGATTTTTACCCCCCACGCTGCCCTCCAATACTAAATTCGTGATTCCTTGATGCCTCAGAACATTTCCTACCAACCGATTCCTTCTTCTAGTCAAGTTGTGCCACAAATTTCTCCTCTCCCCAATTCTATTCAATGCCTCCTCATTAGTTATGTGATCTACCCATCTAATCTTCAGCATTCTTCTGTAGCACCACATTTCTAAAGCTTCTATTATCTTCTTGTCCAAACTATTTATGGTCAATGTTTCACATTCATACGTGGCTACACTCCATACAAATACTTTCAGAAACGACTTCCTGGCACTTAACTCAAGACTCGATGATAACAAATTTCTCTTCAGAAACGCTTTCCTTGCCATTGCCAGTCTACATTTTATAGCCTCTCTACTTCGACCATCAGCGGTTATTTTGTCCTCCAAATAGCAAAACTCATTTACTACTTTATTGCGTAGTCCATGAATAGTCTTTTAATGTGAGTGCATTATAGTGTAGATAATTATTGCGATTATTACTTTACTAGAGTATTACGTGATTCAGTGATGTATTGTATGCATCGTTAGCTACTCCACGTCTACCTTCCATTTGTCAAACCTGGATTGTTTCATTCTAATTAGTGGTCGTCAGTACGTGTACATAAAAGTAGGTTAATGTTATCGCGCGTATTGAAATTTAGTAGTAGCTCAGCGTCGGGTCGTCTGATGAATTCACCGTCACATATTCAATGAATTAACATCTCAGTGTAGTAATATCCCAATGGCCGCGCCACAGTTTCCATTTGAGTTTACGAAGAGTCTGTAACAGTCGCGTCTTCATCGAATATATTGGCAACAAATCTAGCAGCACGCCCCATAGTTGCTTCGATGTCTTCTTTTAATCCGATTCCAAACATTCAAACAGTACTTAAGAATGGACCGCACTAGTGTTCCGTATGCGATTGCTTTTACACATGAGCTACAGTTCCCCAAGATCCTGCGTTCCATTTCATGTCGCTTGGAAACATTTCGCCTTTTTAATCGAAATGATCGTTACAAGCAGCGCACCAGTAACACGGTATTCGAACATTATAGTTTGCTTTTCCTATTTCTCTTTATAAACTTAATTTTACCCACAGTTAGAGGAAGCAAACATCAGTCGCAGCATCTATTCACGCCATCCAGTATCCCCCTAGTCACTCAACGACGATACTTTCATCAGAAAACAACCGCAGCTTGCTGCTCACCCTATCTGTCAAATAATTTAAGTATGTACAAAACAAGAACAAGTCCTCCAAACATGAACCCAATCGAACATGCCTGGGATAGATCGACGTAACCCACAGACCACATTGAGGAATCTACGCCGAATCACCGTTGAACAGTGAGGCAGTCTGGACAAACAGTGCCTTGATGAACTTATGGATAACATTCCACGACGAATACAGGCATGCATCAATGCAAAAGGACATGCTACTGGGTATTAGAGATACTGGTGTGTACAGCAATGTGGACCACCATCTCTGAAGGTCTCGCTGTATAGTGGTACAACATGCAATGTGAGGTTTTCATTAGCAATAAAAAGGGTGGAAATGATTTTTATGTTGATCTCTGTTCCAATTTTCTGTGCAGGTTCCGGAATTCCCGGAACCGAGGTAATGCAAAACTTTTTTTGATGTGAGTATTTCGAACATAATCTTAAGTATATCGCTTCTTTTAGTCCTAGTATCCTATTCTTCAGATGAACTATGTAGCTCAACTGAAGAATGGGACATTGGTACAAAAAAGAAAGAAAGAAAAGGGACAACAGTAACTTGTATAGGTTAACTGCAGTACGGGATGCAAATTAAACGTATGTCGACTTTTTCGCCTTTGCTACACTAGTAACCTGTTCTTCAGTTGACCTATATAGGTCAACTGAAGAACGGGATACAAATTTTTAGAATGTCGGTCTTCTCCCCTACGATAGTTCTAGTATCGACTCAAAAATATCGTAGTAATACTAGTACTAGCGAAGGCGAAAAAAGCGACAACTATAAAATCTGTACTTCGTACTGAAGTTGACGAATCCTGCTTGAAATCTTCCACCGGCCGCTGTGGACGAGCGGTTCTATGCGCTTCAGTCCGGAACCGCGCGACTGCTACGGTCACAGGTTCGAATCCTGCCTCGGCATGGATGTGTGTGATGTCCTTAGGTTTAAGTAGTTCTAAGTCCTAGGGGACTGATGACCTCCGATGTTAAGTCCCATAGTGCTCAGAGCTATTTGATCGTGATGGTAGAATTGTTTTGTTGATCTCGAAGATATGAACCATTTTTTGAAATCTTCCATATTAAATAGAAATAGATACCTGCAAACTGAAACCCGGCAGGGTAGCTGAGAACGCTAACGCGCTGCTTCCTGGACTCGGGTAGGCGCGCCAGTCCCGGATCTAATCCGCACGACGGATTAACCACGAGAGCCGGTGTACCAGCCAGCCTGGATGTGGTTTTTAGGCGGTTTTCCACATCCTGCTAGGTGAACACCGGGCTGGTCCCCACGTTCCGCCTCAGTTACACAGCTCGCAGACATCTGAACACATTCACACTATTTTATGGATTCCACTAAACACAGACAGTTAGGGTACACTACTTCCATCCTGGGGGGGGGGGGGGGGGTACAGGGTGGCGGCAGGAAGGGCATCTGGCCACCCCTTATAATTAACATGCCAAATCCGGTTAAGCATGGCCGACCCTGCGTATCTGCGGGACAAGGCGCAAGCTATAGAATACCTGCAAACTAAAATCAAAAAGTAAAAATTGTCCAGAATGGAAAGCAAATCCTCCAAAATATCTCAAACTCCCTGAGAATTAAAATAAGCACCGAATAAATTGGAACGAACAAATGATTTAAATTAATACAAGTGACAAAAATCCTACACAGTGTCTAGTCCTGTCTTTTGAAAATGCATTCATTTATTTCAATTTACAGTGATGACGCCTCGCCACAGAAGATAACCGATTTATTATCTATGGCTCGAAAATAAAGACATTAGTGTGTGTGAGTAGACTATGACGTCGTTCATCAACGCCGACGGGTTGTATCGCATTCTTCAGTTGACCCTAAAGTTTGGTGCGCGACACGAACTTCTGCGTGGCTGCCAGTAATGAACACTGTGAAATACTGCAATCGCGCAAGTCGATTGTATTGCTGTTAGAATCCAGCCAGAATCAAACCCAAACAGAGTCCAAGGTCTCAGCATAGGTCACCCACGAGAGGGCAGCCGGCGTATACGTTGTAAGCATGTAGAGTGCAGGCGACTCTGGCCTTCTGCCGCGATGACGTCATGCTTTATCCCAGTCGTGATGACGTCATGCTTTATCCCACTCTGGAGATACCACCAGCGCGACGCGTGAAGTGGCAAAGAGACGCACTTCTCTGGCCCACTGCTGTGTGTTCGCTGCCTGCTGCGCGTACACTCAGGTGACAAAAGGCGTGGGATAGCGGTATGCACGTATAGAGATGTCAGTAGTGTGGTGTCATCGCCAGACACCACACTTGCTATGTGGTAGCTTAAATCGGCCGCGGTCCATTGGTACATGTCGGACCCGCGTGTCGCCACTGTCAGGATCGCAGACCGAGCGCCACCACAAGGCAGGTCTAGAGAGACGTACGAGCACTCGCCCCAGTTGTACGACGACATTGCTAGCGACTACACTGACGAAGCCTTTCTCTCATTTGCCGAGAGACAGTTAGAATAGCCTTCAGCTAAGTTAATGGCTACGACCTAGCAAGGCGCCATTTGTACCATTGCATGTATCTCAAGATAGTCTCACTTGTATCATCAAGAATGCTGTATACCAAAGGACGATATAAAAGTTAAGTGTTCTAGTAGCTACGTTCTTTTCTTTATCACATTCATTACGAATCCTGTTCCAGACTTAACGCCAGACGGCGTGAGTTGACGCGTGCCCTTTCGGCTACTTCACTGTGGACTGGCTGCCTTAACAGTCCACTACAAGTAGTATCTGGTATACAAGGTATAAAAGGGCAGCGCATTGGCGGAGCTGGCAGGTGATGCATGTGAAAAGGTGATTATAGCCGCACGACGGGAATTAAGAAACTTTGTACGCGGAGTGGTAGTTGGAGCTAGACACGTGGGACATTCCATTTCGGAAATCGTTAGGGACTTCAATATTCCGAGATCCACTGTGTCAAGAGTGTGCCGAGAATACCAAATTTCAGGCATTACCTCTCACCACTGGAAACGCAGTGGCCGACAGCCTCCACTTGAGGACCGGGAGCAGTGGCGTTTGCGTAGAGTTGTGACCCCTAACAGACAAGCAACACTGCGTAAAATAACCACAGTGTCAATGTGGGACATACGACGAACGTATCCGTTATGACTGCGCGGTGAAATTCGGCGTTAATGGGCTGTGGAAATCGACGACTGACGCGAATGCCTTTGCTGGCTATGGCAACAGACGACCGACGCAAATGCCTTTGCTAACAGCACGACATCGCCTCTCCTGAGCTCGTTACCATATCGGCTGCACCCGAGACGACTGGAAAACTTGTGTCGTGGTCAGATGAGTCCCAAATCCAGTTGGTAAGAGCCGATGGTAGGATCTGAGTGTGGCTCAGGCCCAGGTTGTCAACAAGGCACTATTCAAGTTTCTGGTGGCTCTGTAATGGTGTGGGCTGTGTTTACATGGAATGGACTGGGTCATCTGGTCCTATTCACTAACTTAAAAGCTAAAGACAAAACAAGGAGACATACACTCCTGGAAATTGAAATAAGAACACCGTGAATTCATTGTCCCAGGAAGGGGAAACTTTATTGACACATTCCTGGGGTCAGATACATCACATGATCACACTGACAGAACCACAGGCACATAGACACAGGCAACAGAGCATGCACAATGTCGGCATTGGTACAGTGTATATCCACCTTTCGCAGCAATGCAGGCTGCTATTCTCCCATGGAGACGATCGTAGAGATGCTGGATGTAGTCCTGTGGAACGGCTTGCCATGCCATTTCCACCTGGCGCCTCAGTTGGACCAGCGTTCGTGCTGGACGTGCAGACCGCGTGAGACGACGCTTCATCCAGTCCCAAACATGCTCAATGGGGGACAGATCTGGAGATCTTGCTGGCCAGGGTAGTTGACTTACACCTTCTAGAGCACGTTGGGTGGCACGGGATACATGCGGACGTGCATTGTCCTGTTGGAACAGCAAGTTCCCTTGCTGGTCTAGGAATGGTAGAACGATGGATGTACCGTGCACTATTCAGTGTCCCCTCGACGATCACCAGTGGTGTACGGCCAGTGTAGGAGATCGCTCCCCACACCATGATGCCGGGTGTTGGCCCTGTGTGCCTCGGTCGTATGCAGTCCTGATTGTGGCGCTCACCTGCACGGCGCCAAACACGCATACGACCATCATTGGCACCAAGGCAGAAGCGACTCTCATCGCTGAAGACGACACGTCTCCATTCGTCCCTCCATTCACGCCTGTCGCGACACCACTGGAGGCGGGCTGCACGATGTTGGGGCGTGAGCGGAAGACGGCCTAACGGTGTGCGGGACCGTAGCCCAGCTTCATGGAGACAGTTGCGAATGGTCCTCGCCGATACCCCAGGAGCAACAGTGTCCCTAATTTGCTGGCAAGTGGCGGTGCGGTCCCCTACGGCACTGAGTAGGATCCTACGGTCTTGGCGTGCATCCGTGCGTCGCTGCGGTCCGGTCCCAGGTCGACGGGCACGTGTACCTTCCGCCGACCACTGGCGACAACATCGATGTACTGTGGAGACCTCACGCCCCACGTGTTGAGCAATTCGGCGGTACGTCCACCCGGCCTCCCGCATGCCCACTATACGCCCTCGCTCAAAGTCCGTCAACTGCACATACGATTCACGTCCACGCTGTCGCGGCATGCTACCAGTGTTAAAGACTGCGATGGAGCTCCGTATGCCACGGCAAACTGGCTGACACTGACGGCGGCGGTGCACAAATGCTGCGCAGCTAGCGCCATTCGACGGCCAACACCGCGGTTCCTGGTGTGTCCGCTGTGCCGTGCGTGTGATCATTGCATGTACAGCCCTCTCGCAGTGTCCGGAGCAAGTATGGTGGGTCTGACACACCGGTGTCAATGTGTTCTTTTTTCCATTTCCAGGAGTGTATTTACCATGGGTTTAAAATGTCTTTAAAAGGTGAAATTAATGAGAGAACGTAAGAAGTAACACTGTCTTTCTGGATAGTTTAAAAACTGTGACAAAAATGTGGACAGAAAGCGCAGTTAAAAACACCTGAGGAACACGAAACACTTGAGAGAGAAAAGTACCTAGCAAACACTGAACGAGATAGACGCTGATCATTAAAAAACGGAGCACAGTACACATCCACCAAACTGGAAAAGAACTTGTCCTGGGATGGCAGATTGTTAATAAAAAAGAGTATGGAGTAAAGATGAATGGTGGTGATGGGGACTCGTAAGAGATGGTGATGAGATAACGATGACTGTAGGTAACAAGGAGGGAGGGGTATCTGGTATTGGGATCTATAAATTTGAAAGGAAATAAGGTGGAGAGCGACAGAGAAGGACAAACGGAGGAGGTGCGGTATTTGGTATGGGGAGAAGATGTGGAGGGAGTCCTTGGTGGTGTGGGGCGGGGTTGGGGGGAGGGGGGGGGCTACGAGAGGTGTATGCAGAGTTGGTGGGATATGTTGGGGCAGAGTTCATGGTCTGGGAGAGGGAGACAGTTGAAATTTCTTTGGGAGAGTACGTGTAAGGTTTGCAGGTGGAGGGTAGATGGGATGTGTAGGTAGATGCGGGGCAGAACTCTAAAATTGGAAAGGATACAGGACACAGTAGGATTGTTGGAGTCCAGTTTGCGTATGGTGTAGGTTATCTGGAGGTGTTAAATATGAATGAGTAGAGGTGGGAATTTGATGAGATTGTAAAGGATCCTTGTGGAGGGAGGTAAGTGGATGTGGAAGGTGAGGCGGAAAGCATGAAGTTCAAAGATCTGAAGGGACCTATGGAAGTTGGGTGCAGCAAATATCCACGCAACATACGAATGAATGGACAGATAAGAGATTTACATGTGTGAAGGATAGTGGAGGGGTGAAGTCACCAAGTTCAGCCAGTTAGTAGTTTTAGTGTATTGTGTGCTTTCTGTTGGATGGTTAGCAGTTGAGGTTCAAGCGCTAGTCGCTGGTCGAAGGTTAGTCCTAGGTATTTTAGTGTGTTAGCGGATAGGACGTTCGTAAAGAAAGAGATTGTCGGTTCGGAGACATCGTTGGGACTTCTGGAGCGTAGCGTACAGGCTGAGGAAAGCGGTGTCATTGGCATATTGAAGAAGGTGGATGAGGTGAGGCGGTTTGGGCTTATCGACAGTGGATAAGAGGTAAAAGGGAGAGAGAGAGAACGGGACGTTGGGGCACTCCTGCAATAGATTGAAGGTATGGGAATTAGTCTTGTTAATAATGACATACACTGATCACTCAAAGAAACTTGTACACCTGCTTAATATCGTGTAGGGCCCCAACAAGCACGCAGAAGTGCCGCAACACGGTGTGGCACGGCCTCGACCAATGTCTGAAGTAGGAGGAAGCTGAGAGCATGAATTCTGCAGGGCTGTCCATAAATCCGTAAGAGTACGAGGGGGCAGAGATCTCTTCTGAACAGCACATAGCAAGGCATCCCAAACATACTCAATAACGTTCATGTCGGGAGAGTTTGGTGGCCAGCGAAGTATTTAAACTCAGAGGAGTGTTTCTTGAGCTACTCTGAAGAAATTCTCGGCTTGTGGGATGTCGCACTGCCCTGCTGGAATTGCCCAAGTACATCGGAATGCACAATGGACCTGAATGGATGCAGGTGATCAGACAGTATGCTTATGTACATGTCACGTGTCAGTCGTATCTACACATTTAAGGGGTCCAATATCACTCCAGTTGCATACGCCCCGGACCATTACAGAGCCTCCACCAACTTGAACAGTCCCCTGCTGACATGCAGGGCCCATGGATTTATGAGGTGGTCTCCATACACGTTCATCCACTCGATACGATTTGAAACGAGATTCATTCAACCAGGCAACATGTTTCCAGTTATCAACAGTCCAATGTCGGTGTTGACGGGCCTAGGCGAGGTGTAAAGCTTTGTGTCGTGCAGCCATCAAGGGTTGCAACACAGTGATTTTGTGCTTTCTGCAGTAGTCAGGGACGAATGTGCTGGTGCGTTACCGTGATGCAAGAGCCATGAATTGTCTGGCTACATTTCAAGCCGTTTTCTTCTCACATTTTTTCACAGGCGTCGAAACACGTCCCAGTAGTACTAGAGATTAATATTTTGTCCCTGTGGCACGAATTCATTTGAAGCAATCCTTCAAAGTGAAAGAAAAGTATCAGCAGGGCTTTGACATTTTATACGACCTTACGAGCTTTTTTTTTTTTTTTTTTTTTTTTTTTTTTTTTTTTTTTTTTTGTCTTTAAGAACCTTTCCCGAACCATTATCGACACCTTGGTCTCAACATCATAACCGTAGGCCAACGTCTCATTACCAGTTATGATTCTCTTGAGGAACGTCTCGTTCTCATTTGCGCGATCCAAAATCTCTTCACAAGTTGCGAGGCGAAGGTCTTTCTGGTCTTGACCCATGAGGCGTGCAACGAACTTGGCGGCAACACGATGCATTGCAAGATGCTGTGTCAGGATTTTATGAGATGATCCAACTGAAATGTTACATCCTTCCGCAATCTCTCGGACAGTCAGTCGTGATTGGCACGCACAATTTCTTTGACGTTCCCGACATGAGCGTCATCGGTAGACGTCGAAGGGCGCCCTGAACGAGGATCGTGTTTAACTTCTGTCTGGCCATTTTTAAACCGTGAGAACCATTCCTAACACCGAGTACGGCTCAAGCACTCATCACCGTAGACTTCCTGCATCATTTGGCGTGTCTGCAAAGGTGTTCTTGAGTTTCGCGCAAAATTTAATGCAGACACGTTGCCCCTCTAACTCTGCCATCGCAGAATTTGCAAACTGTGCGACACAACGTTCTACTCAATGCAGCACTGAACGGTAACTAACAAGCATACAACAATGAAACTTTCTACAGTTACACATTAAACAAAGGCGTTTGCAGGGATGCGAACCGCATTTCGCTCCAACACACCATTGGTGCGAAATTACGAATGTTCCGAAATTTTGTGAACAGACCTCGTATATAAGGTACAAAATCGTTAAGGTGGACAGAGAGAGCAGTAATGGTGTCATTATGGAATGCTGTGGAGCACTCATTGTAATTTTCCAATTAAAGATGATGTATCATTCTTGCATGATATTATGAAGCTTGTTGTGCAGTTTTGGACGACATTTTCATATACAGCTATGATGAACGAAATTATAACCATCGCAAATAGGCAGTTTCGACGTCTTTTGGAAACAATGAGAGAAGACCGTCAGTCTACATTAGGATCAGTTGTAGAATGTCACTCTAGCGTATGGACTCATTGACTGCAGCTTCTGAAGCCAGCTTCGTTAATCAGGAGAGGGCGTGCTACCAAGATTAACAGGCGGCTACTGCACTGTACCGAATCAAGCATTGCTAGTAATTCTAGGAATAAGCCCATTTAACTTGGAAATCGGGGAAGGGGAAGCTCTTTATTGGTTGAGGAAAGGTAGTCAGGTCGTAGTACGAAGGATACTTGGAACTGAGGCCAATACGAAAACATTATTACAAACTAGCATGTTGCAATCTTTATAAGGTTTTAATAACATTAGCCGTAGTTGGGCATTGAAATGTATCAATGGTAACGTCCAGGACTAGGGTTCGGTCCCGGCGGAGGTTAGAGTCCTCCCTCGGGCATGGGCATGTGTGTTTGTCCTTAGGATAATTTAGGTTAAGTAGTGTGTAAGCTTAGGGAATGATGACCTTAGCAGTTAAGTCCCATAAGATTTCACACACATTTGAACATTTTTTGACTAGGGTGCGAACACTGATTATCTGCTTTACGGGAACGGTCGCCTCTGTCCGTCGGCCATCCGAATACACATCTTACCCAAATTCCCAGCCTGGTACTCACCACTGATTTAGAGACAGCTATCCATGAAACTCTCACTCGCGGACTCTGATTCCCATAAGAGATCGGGATGGCAAGCATCGTCAACTTACTTATACATGACGATTTTTTCCACCGTGATAAACTCTAGGAATTGATCGATGAGACCATACAGAACAAAAAAGACCTAATGAACGTATGTCCTGAAATGAATGCTTTCCATACTAGAGACCGTTTATTCATGTGACAGAGACTGCGGTCTATTAGCGGAGTACCACGAAGCCATAGTTACAGTATGCATGATTTCCTCCTAGAGGGTGGAACTGTTCCTTGTAAGTCACAACCTCTCCTGCCATAGTTATTGGTAATGTTGTGTTCGATTCACTTACCTTGCTGATTCACCTTGTAGTGGATGTGATACAATGTTGTACACAATAGTTCCGTATTCAAATCGAGAGTTTGCTGGCATGGTCTTTCCTTACGGAAAGGCAAACGGCAACGGATGGCGGGCAGCAAGGTTGTATCGGGAGACCTATACCCGCCCACAAAAACCGCATCATTCAATGTTTGCAACAGTGTTTCGCCGTTTGTCTGAGGCAGGGTCGTTTCAGGAAGCAGGAAATCGTGAAGGACGTACCCGAAATGTTCGGACACCAGACTTGGAGGAAAATGTGATTATCACTGTGGGAGGCGACCGCTGTGTCAGTACCAGGCAGTTGGCTCGCCAGTACAGGGAAAGCCAGATGACCATGTGGAACATCCTCGTGACAATTGTTACTACCCTTATCACTAATAGCGTGTGCAGGGCTTACTGGCGACAGACTTTGCACCTCTGAAGCAGTTTTGTCACTGGTTTCTTCACAAGGCAACCACGATTCCGGGATATGTGTCATTCATCCTATTCACAGATGAGGCCACCTTTACGCGAAATGGTATCTTCAACCTTCACAACAGTTATCTGTGGGACAGGATGCAGAATCCCCATGGTACGATGACAGCGAATCATCAGCATTGGTGCAGCCAGAATGTGTGGGCCAGGTTAACTGGCGACTGTATTTTTGGACCAGTCTTCTTTTCACGTCACCTAACAGGCCGGAACTATTGGCGTTTCTTGCAGGTGACTTTGCCTCCCCTGTTGGAAGAAGTCCCATTGATGATTCAAAGGGTTATGTGGCTGGTATAAGATGATGCTCCAGCCCACTTCGCCGTTAATGTCCGGACGCATCCCAATCATGTCTTCCCTGGTCAATGGACTGGACGAGGGAGTCCAGTTTCATGGCCTCCTCGTCCATCGGATCTCAACCCGTGAGATTGCTGGTGTGCAGAGCTAATTCCAGATGTGGAGACCTAGGAGCAGCAGCGTATTCATGCTGCCTTTGACACTATTCGGGTGCAGGCTGGCCAATGTGAACGAGTGAGACAGAACATGCTACGGTGCGTACATGCATGCGTTGGGTGCTTGGCAACCAATTTCAGCACATACTCTTAACTGTGGCTGCACGATACAACGCGTATTAGACCACAGTCTGTGGCACATGAATAAATGGTCTCTAACATAGAAACCATACGTTTTCGGACATAAGTTCATTAGACCTTTTTTGTTCCGTATCCTCTCATCGATCAGTCCCTAGAGGTTGTACACGGTGGAGAAAGTCGCCCTGTATATACGAGGCGTGTGAGAAAAGTACTGAGACTAATTTCTTTATCCACCAAATTTTTTACTTTCTTCAAACAAGAATAATGACCGCTTCAAAGTAGTTCCCTTAGGCAGCTATACACCAGTGAAGTCGTAGCAGTGCTGAAAGGCTTCAACTTGTACGACCTCTAACACATCGGCCACATTCTTTTGAACGTTCTCCAGAATCCTTTTTTCAGTTTTCGGAAAAGTGTCACGAAGCCTGTGATCAAGTGAAAAAGGGGGGGGGGGGGGGGGACTGTGTAACAAGAGGAATGCCTCTTGAAGTAAAAAAATTCGGTAATTTAAGTAGCCGTATGACTTAGGGCGTTGTCGTGATGCAGCATCCACTTGTCCACAATGTCCGATCTCATTAGATTCACCCTTTCCTGAGCCTTTCAAGCATATCCTTGTAAAACACTTGGTTGACAGTTTGTCTTGGTGAAGCAAATACTGTATGCGCGGACCCCCTACTGTGGAAAAAGCTAATCAACATTGATTTGATTTTCGATTTACTCATTTGAGCTTTTTCAGGGCAAGGAGACGTCTCAGTATGCCACATCTCACGTTGCCGCTTTGTCTCAGGATCGTACTCAAAAATCCAGGATTCATCACCTGTGATCACACGACCGAGCCATTCGTGTTCATTGGAAATCTTGTCAGGAAGAACACCTTGCTTGGTCGCTGGTCAACAGCATGTACAAATTTTTAAAAATGCACAACACTGTGCTGTCGGTAAGATTGTTATTTTATTTTGCTACCGGTTCGGTTCTGAACCATCATCAACGGCAGGAAAACTATCACAGATGTATGTGCTTTAAAATAAGTTATCACAGGAAACCATAATTTTCAAGGTAAAGTAAAAGCTAAAATTATAACAGGATAAAATTATTTTTATCTTGTTACAGTTTCCGATCTTACAATATCTTGGCAATTATGGTTTCCTGTGATAACTTATTTTGAAGCATACATGAGTTGTGCTAATCTGTGACAATTTTCCTGCCGTTGATGATGGTACAGAAACAAAACAAAATAACATTATTGGTTCAAATGGCTCTGAGCACTATGGGACTTAACTTCTGAGGTCATCAGTCCCTTAGCTTAGTTAGGTTTAAGTAGTTCTAAGGACATCACACATATCCATGACCGAGGCAGGATTCGAACCTGCGACCGTAGCGGTCGCGCGGTTCCAGACTGTATCGCCTAGAACCTCTCGGCCACCCCGGCTGACCAAAATAACATTATTACACACAGTTTTATGCATTTCTTAAAAACCTCTCAACAATATCAGCCCACACGTTTCTTCGATTGTCCTTCTGCTCAGTTGTAAGGTTTTTCGGCACCATTTTGCACAAACCTTTCGCATGTGCAAATCTTCGGTCAAAATTTGATGTACGGTGCTAATCATCGGTTTGATCTCACAAGGGCACGCAACGTTCGACGCTTTCCTCAAATTTTTAAGTTGAGGGTTTCCCTGAACGAGGTTCATCTTCAGTGTACTCTCTGACGTCCAAAAATGATTTGTGTCGTCAAAAGCCTTGTGTTCTTCAAAAGCAATGTTCCCTATAGGCCTGTTTCAAATTTTCAAAGGTCACATTTGTGGATACCATAAGTTTAACACAAAATTTGATTGCATAACGTTGCTCTAAGTTCCGCTGTTCCATTTTCGTTACACACAACAGAAACACAACTTTACTGATGGTGCTCTCAGAAATCACGTGATGGCTGTACGGAGTCTGAAACTCAGACTGAGCGTCTAGAAGGGATGAACACACCGATCTACACAGGTACAATATACCGTTGCTAGATGGCTCGCTGTGTTACCAGTCTCGTTTCTTTGCTCACTTATCTCGAATATACGAGCGTCATTCAATAATTAAAGAGAAAAATTGGTCTGGAGAGAAAAGCGTTTATTTTTACAAAAGAATACTTTTTCTAATTTTCAACATAATCCCCTTGAACATTTATACACTTGTTCCATCGGGATACAAGCTTTTTTATTCCGGCTGCAAAGAACTCTTTATCTCGATGTTTGAACCAATTTCTCATAAACTTTTTCACTTCCTCGTTGTCCTGGAACCTTTTCCCACGTAATGCCTCCTTCAGTGCACAAAACAAATGGAAATCACTAGGTGCTACATCAGGACTGTAAGAGGGACGTGGCAGTAGTTCCCAGTCCATTATGTCGATGATCTCACTGGGTAGTTGAGCAATATGAGGGCGTGCGTTGTCATGCTGGAAATCACACCTCTCCTCTGAGATCCACGACGTCTCTCTCTCATGGCCGGTTTCACCTTGTTTAAAAGCAAATCCAAGTAGTATTGGCTGTTCATTGTACGCTGCTCTTCGAGATAATCACAAAAAAAACTGGGTTACTGCATCCCAAAACACCGTCAACATGACTTTTCCTGCTGATGCTTAGCTTCTGAATTTTTTCTTGACAGGTGAGTTGGTGTGGTTTCATTCCATGCTTTGTCTTTTTGATTCTGGCTCATAAGAGCGAACCCAAGTTTCATCACAAGTTAAAATATTGTTGACGAATTGCTCACCTTCTCTTTCATAACGTCCTTTAGCTCTGTGCGCACTCTCAACCTTGTTTCCCTGCGTAGCCGCGTCAACTCCTTTGGGACCTATCTTGCACATGTTTTGCGGTACTTCGGCAATGTTATGAACTGTACCAGTACTAATTTGAACCTCATCAACTATCATTTCCACAG
Source organism: Schistocerca nitens (assembly GCF_023898315.1). NCBI lineage: Eukaryota > Metazoa > Arthropoda > Insecta > Orthoptera > Acrididae > Schistocerca > Schistocerca nitens. The sequence goes on from NC_064623.1 coordinate 125,236,122, forward strand.
TCACACGGCGGTCGGCACGAATAATGTCATCAATTCGACTTTCAAGTGAGGGAGTTGAAACTGCAACTTGTCGGCCAGAACGGTTTTCGTCAGTCACTGAGTCGCGACCATTTTTGAACTGCTCTACCCACTTACAAAAATTTGCACCATTCATACAACCTTCACCATAAACTTTAGACACTCTACAGTATATATTCAACAGTTTCTCCCCCTCAGCAATCAAAAAACCAATAACAGAACGTTGTTCAACTAATGTGGAATTTTCAAGCAGACTCACCATCTCGAAATTTAATTTTTAGGTTATAAACAAAACAATGTTAATACATCAGCTGCTGGCCGCTGTGGCCGAGTGGTTCTAGTCACTTCAATCCGGAACCTCACTGCTGCTACGGTCGCAGGTTCGAATCCTGCCTCGGGCATGTATGGTGTAATGTCTTTAGGTTAGTTCGGTTTAAGTAGTTCTAAATGTAGGGGACTGATGACCTCAGATGTTAAGTCTCATAGTGCTTAGAGCCATTTGAACCAATACATCAGCTGATCAGGGCTCATCCCAGTGGTGCCAACTTAAAGCCATAAAAGTACCAAATTTGCCCCACTAACAGTTTTTCCCCAGACCAATTTGTCTCTTTAATTATTGAACGACCCTCGTACATACTACAATTGTAGTAAAATGACTATGACATTTGAGGCACAGACAGGAGAACATACGAATTTTTTCACAACATTAGGGAAAGAACAAAATAAGATTTCTTAATCCGTTGAGTGAACTGATACATTATCTGACCGGTCACGGCGCGTACGCTACATATCTGTACAACATCAAAAGACAAATGAATAATGTTCTGCCCCACGCAGTGTTGGCTCTACAAAACTCACATTGAGGGGCTGTGCGGCCGTCCGCTGTGACCGAGCGGTTCTAGGCGCTTTAGTCCGGAACCACGCAGCTGCTACGATCGCAGTTTCGAATCCTGCCTCGGGCATGGTTGTGTGTGATGTCCTTAGGATAGTTGGGTTTAAATAGTTCTACGTTTAGGGGACTGATGACCTCAGATGTTAAGTCCCATAGTGCTTAGAGCCATTTGAACCATTTTTGAGGGGCTGAGCGCCCAACGGAGATACAACGGGTAGTGACCGTCAGACTTCAAGGATAATGGATGCCAAAACAGCATTGAGTATAGCAGTATAATGTTCGTCAAGAAGGAAGGTGACAGCCAAGAAACGAAATATATACAGGGTGTCCCAAAACACAACACAGACAATCTTTTATGATGGGCTTCTTCCACCAAAACAAAAGGTTCAAATGGCTCTGAGCACTATGGGACCTAACTTCTGAGGTCATCAGTCGCCTAGAACTTAGAACTACTTAAACCTAACTAACCTAAGGACATCACACAAATCCATGCCCTAGGCAGGATTCGAACCTGCTACCGTAGCGGTCGCGCAGTTCCAGACTGCAGCGCCTAGAAGCGCTCGGTCACTCCGGCCGACACCAAAACAAGAAAAGAATATGTAGTTCACCTGGGCTATAAACTGCATACCTTAAGACCTACGTCCAGTTGTTCATCTTCGATGTTATGAAATAAATATATTCTATTGCAAAGACTTTGCTTTCTACATTCTAGAAGAAGGTGCTATGGACCAAACCAAAATAGAGGCTCAGTAAACAGGAGGGATAAAATGCATATTTTATGAGCTATGAGCGCTTGTACATCTTCGCTACTGTGAAACACATCTCTTCTACTGAACAAGTGTTCATAGCTCTTAAAGTATGCACTTAAGAGCCGACTTTATCAGACATTTTTTCTTGTTTTGGTCCATACAACTTCCTCCAAAAATATGGAAAGCAAAGAGCCTGAAGTAGAGGAGAAGCATTTCATCGTATCGAAGTCGAACTAGTTCTCATAGTTCCTAAGGTAAGCTTTTTAGAGGCCATTTTTACATGAGTTTTTTTTCTTTTTTTATGTTTCGAATGATCATTTCTGTCATATCCCTGAATATTGACCATCACTTCTGAAACACCCTGTATATTAATAAAAGCATCTATAAGCATGAAACGTGTTTACTCTTGTTTTGTTGCAAAGAACCTGTCCCTATAGTCTGTCGCTGTTCTCTCTCTCTTTCTTTCTTTTCTTCACTGTATGTTCTGATGATGAGATTAAATTTATTGTACTTGACGTCTGCAAGTGGACTCATCAGTCATGGAACGCTGCAGATATGAAGATATCTTCTTAGGAATCACTACATTCGATGCAATCTGTTAACGTTGCATGCAGCAGAAAATGAAAAGTAGATTGTCTACTAAATTCTTCAGTTATCTCTCAGATCTTTCAAGTTAACTTAAAAACGATGTACTTCGTAATAACAAGTTTTCGAGTCCTGCTAATATTATGATACATTTCCACCTGTCGGACACTTTTTCATTTGTCGTGCGCTCGAACAAGAATTTCCCGCGAGGACGGCGGAGCTCTCCGAGACCATTATTCTTCATTGTTGGCTATAGAAAGAAATGTAGGAGTGTGAGGTGGGGGCAAAAGGGATAAATAATCGGGGCAAAAATGACGCACAGGGAGAGATGTACGGCTGGCAACCAGGTCACTCCGGAGCGAAAGTTGGGTAAGGAGTTCTCGCGCCGGTTATTTCCGATTAGGGGACAATTTATGTGACAGGCGGGGCTCTAAAGGGCCTCATTCGAATATATATGGCTGCCATTAGCAGTTCTCCGAAGGGAATCTTTCCAGCCTGAATTGGGTCTTAATGGAAACGACGGGACACACAGAAAGGAAGAATTAACGGAGCTTCGGTTCGTGTTCGGCCCTACTGGAGAACCGAGTCGGAATCTCTGGGCAACTAAATGGTTGTGAGCAGATCAGTTGTAGGCCGTTAATACGCTGGCGAAGTACTTCTGTGGCTTCATTAAATTTTAAGGGATACATTTGCTTCTCTATGGCCGTTTCTTAACGATACAACTGTGGAGAAAGATCTGTCTGTAATGCAGAGGCAAATCGCCAGTGATGTCAGCAGTCATTCAACTTGTAAAAGCTTTAGCGGCATTAAGCTCTGTAACGATATATACTCACGGTTTTGCTAAACTAAAACAAACGTTCGACTTCTACTTACTAGAACTGTGATAGTACACTTAAGAGCCAAAGGGTAAGGTACACTGCCTAATACTGTGTAGGGTCCCCGCGAGCAAGCAGAAATGCAGCAACACGGCGTGGCATGGACTCGACTAATATGTGAAGTAGTGCTTGAGGAAATTCACACCATGAATCCTTCAGGGCTGTCCATAAATCCGCAAGAGTACGAGTGCGTGGAGATCTCTTCTAAACAGCACGTTGCAAGGCATCCCAGATATGCTCAATAATGTTCATTTTTAAGGAGTTTGGTAGCCAGCGGAAGTGTTTAAACTCCGAAGAGTGTTCCTGGAGGCGCTATGTAGCATTTCTGGGCGTGTGGAGTGTTGCATTGTCCTTCTGGAAGTGCCCAAGTCTGTCGGAGTGTACAATGGACGTGAATGGATGCAGGTGATCAGACAGGATGCTTATGTACGTGTTACCTGTCAGAGTCGTATCTAGACGTATCAGGAGTCCCATATCACTCGAGTTGCACGCTCCACACCATTACAGAGCCTCCACAAGCTTGAACAGCCCCCTGCTGACATGCATGGTCCTTAGATTCATGAGATTGTCTCAATACCCGTGCACGTCCACCAGCTCGATATAATTTGAAACGAGACTCGTCCGACCAGACAACACGTTTCCAGTCATCAACAGTCCAATGTCGGTGTTGACGGACCCAGGTGAGGCTTGAAGCTTCGCTTTGTGCAGTCCTCAAGGGTACACGAGTGGGCCTTCGGCTCCGAAAGCCCATATCGATGATGTCTCGTTGAAAAGTTCGCACACTGATACTTGTTGATGGCCGAGCATTGAAATCTGGAGCAATTTGCGTAGGATTGCACTTCTGTCACGTTGAACGATTCTCTTCAGTCGTCGTTTTTCCCGTTCTTGCAGGATATTTTTCCCGCCTTAGCGATGTCGGAGATTTGATGTTTTACCGGATTCCTGATATTTACGGTTCACTCGTGAAATGGCCGTACGGAACAATCCCCACTTCATCGCTACTTCAGAGATGCTGTGTCCCATCGATCGTGCGCCGACTGTAACTCCACGTTGAAACTCACTTAAATCCTGATAACCTGCCATTGTAGAAGCAGTAACCGAGCCAACAACGGCGTCTGACACTCGTCTTATAAAGGCGTTGTCGACCGCAGTGCCGTATTCTGCCTGTATACATATCTCTGTTTTTGAATACGCATGCCTATACCAGAGTCTTTGGCGCTCTAATGTACAAGCAAAAACGTTTCAGCAAACATGAGAACCAATTCCGAATGTTTTGTTACGAGACGCTACTGTCTCCAGTAAGAACTATTGTTCCAGTTAGTACAAACGTATTTCGAATTTAAACTTTTTGGTTTAGTCTCAATCTGCGAAGGACGTTCAGTAACTACGGGCAATGCAATAAATTTTTATTTCTCGGTCAATTTCGGTTGTAAAAATGCAGACTTTCTTGTGAGGCATCGTAGAATACTCACTCTTCAGTCCTCATTGATCCTGTCCCTACCCTGAGGCCAGATCACAAAGGTATCATCCGCATAGCTAAAGAAGAATGTGACTTTGTATCTTGCCGTCTCTAATGCTTCCTCCTCAAATTTCACCATGAACAGAGTGGCAATCGCTGTAGGTGGAAGGCTATTCGTGGCTACTCCATTTGTCTATTCGTAATATTAGCTCCCCTACAGAAAATATCTTAAGGTCAAATTTCTCTCCAGCTCGTCTTCCAATGGTATCTTGGTAAACAGAGATATCACATCGTTTCACGGGATCTGATATAATGGTCAGTGACTTACGAACTACACTCCTGGAAATTGAAATAAGAACACCGTGAATTCATTGTCCCAGGAAGGGGAAACTTTATTGACACATTCCTGGGGTCAGATACATCACATGATCACACTGACAGAACCACAGGCACATAGACACAGGCAACAGAGCATGCACAATGTCGGCACTAGTACAGTGTATATCCACCTTTCGCAGCAATGCAGGCTGCTATTCTCCCATGGAGACGATCGTAGAGATGCTGGATGTAGTCCTATGGAACGGCTTGCCATGCCATTTCCACCTGGCGCCTCAGTTGGACCAGAGTTCGTGCTGGATGTGCAGACCGCGTGAGACGACGCTTCATCCAGTCCCAAACATGCTCAATGGGGGACAGATCCGGAGATCTTGCTGGCCAGGGTAGTTGACTTACACCTTCTAGAGCACGTTGGGTGGCACGGGATACATGCGGACGTGCATTGTCCTGTTGGAACAGCAAGTTCCCTTGCCGATGGGTTCGATGACGGTTTGGATGTACCGTGCACTATTCAGTGTCCCCTCGACGATCACCAGTGGTGTACGGCCAGTGTAGGAGATCGCTCCCCACACCATGATGCCGGGTGTTGGCCCTGTGTGCCTCGGTCGTATGCAGTCCTGATTGTGGCGCTCACCTGCACGGCGCCAAACACGCATACGACCATCATTGGCACCAAGGCAGAAGCGACTCTCATCGCTGAAGACGACACGTCTCCATTCGTCCCTCCATTCACGCCTGTCGCGACACCACTGGCGGCGGGCTGCACGATGTTGGGGCGTGAGCGGAAGACGGCCTAACGGTGTGCGGGACCGTAGCCCAGCTTCATGGAGACGGTTGCGAATGGTCCTCGCCGATACCCCAGGAGCAACAGTGTCCCTAATTTGCTGGGAAGTGGCGGTGCGGTCCCCTACGGCACTGCGTAGGATCCTACGGTCTTGGCGTGCATCCGTGCGTCGCTGCGGTCCGGTCCCAGGTCGACGGGCACGTGCACCTTCCGCCGACCACTGGCGACAACATCGATGTACTGTGGAGACCTCACGCCCCACGTGTTGAGCAATTCGGCGGTACGTCCACCCGGCCTGCCGCATGCCCACTATACGCCCTCGCTCAAAGTCCGTCAACTGCACATACGGTTCACGTCCACGCTGTCGCGGCATGCTACCAGTGTTAAAGACTGCGATGGAGCTCCGTATGCCACGGCAAACTGGCTGACACTGACGGCGGCGGTGCACAAATGCTGCGCAGCTAGCGCCATTCGACGGCCAACACCGCGGTTCCTGGTGTGTCCGCTGTGCCGTGCGTGTGATCATTGCTTGTACAGCCCTCTCGCAGTGTCCGGAGCAAGTATGGTGGGTCTGACACACCGGTGTCAATGTGTTCTTTTTTCCATTTCCAGGAGTGTATTTCAGACACCACAGAATTATGCCGTAAATTTTGACGAAACGGTACTGTTCCCTACTACAGTTCTTCAACCGTATCAACAGGCATGTCGTACATTTCAGTTCTGCAGCGATATCAGACAAAAAAATCCACAGGACTAAGGTCAGGGCATCTTGATGGCCAAAATCGAGATCCTGGTCGACTTATCCATTTTCAACCATGCTGACTCTTTAGGCGTCGTCTTATTTAAGCACCAAATTTTTAAGGTGGTTCTTTCCCTGATTATAGGACAGGGATGAAATTTCAGCCCAGTTAGATGGTAAGTTAATCGAAAAGTCTACCTTTTAAATATATTTGTACTACCACGCGGCTGCTACGGTCCCAGTTTCGAATCCTGCCTTGGGCATGGATGTGTGTGATTTCCTTAGTTAGGTTTACGTAGTCTAGGGGACTGATGACCTCAGATGTTAAGTCCCATAATGCTTAGAGCCATTTGAACTAAAAAGGTACAATATTTCATACCGAAGTCAATGGCCGCTCGTAACCACACATTCGCAGTTATCTAGCAAACAGCCTGTTTGCAGACTCGTATTTAATGGCACTTTTTTGCTTGTGCGATGACGGTAAAAGTCTTAGCAGCAATAAATAATTTATTTCGAGATAAAATTTGTCTAGGTAACATATTTAAGTGATTAATGTTGCAAGATCGCAGGGTGAGGAAATCCATTGCAAATGTGAAATGCTGGTACACTAATAACAGGTGCTGAATGCAAGCACGCAAATGTGCATACATTGTATCGTACAAGTGCCTGATGCCAGTTTGTGAGATGGAGCTCCATGTCTGCTGCACCTGCTCTGTCAATACAAGGGTGGTTAATGCAGTTTGTGGATGACGCTGCAGTTGTCATCCGATAATGTCCCACACGTGTTCCTATGGAGACAAATCTGGTGGTCGAGCAGGCCAAGACAACATGTCGACACCCTGCATAGCATGCTGGGCTACAACAGCGGTATGTGGGCGAGGATTATCTTGTTGGAAAACACCCCCTGGGATGCAATCCCTGAATGGCAGCGCAAAAGGCCGATTCAGCAGACTGACGTACAAATCTGTAATCAGGGTACGTGCGGTAACCACGAAAATGCTCCTGCTCTCATACAAAATTACCTGTGTTAGGCGATCAACTAACTTTTAATACTTACAAAATGCAAATAATATTCTGTAAGAATATAAAATACACAATGGACTAAGACTGAATGACGTCCAGTTTTAATTATCTGCAAAACAAACAACCAAGCAAAGCAGGAAACAAAGAGAAGTCGTCGGCCCCCATTTTCTTTCTTCCACTTTCATTTGTGTGTCTTTCCCTACCAATACTACCAGTACTACCATAATCCTACCATTTACTACATCGTTTATGTATTGTACCAAAACTAACGAACCGTAGTTTTGGTAAAGCGCAACTGTAGAAACTACTGTGAAATACCTAGGAGTGACTGCCTGACGCGTTACAAACTGGAACGACTGCATAAAAGAAATAATAGGAAAAGCAGATGTCAGGCTGAGTTTCAGTCGAAGAATTTTAAGGAAGTGCAAATCATCTGCGGAACATGCATCTTACAAAAAAAAAAAAAACTGCCTTTGATCGATTCTTGAGTATTGATGATGCGTCTGTCACCCTTACCAGGTTGAATTAATAGAGGATATGGAAAAGAACCGACGAAGAGAGGCACGTTTCGCCATGGGATCGTTTACTCGGCGCGAGAACTTTACTGAGATGCCCAACCCAGGCAAGTGGCATACACTGCAAGAAAAGCAGGGAGGTTTCTGTCGTAATTTCGATAGCGTACAGTGAGAATGAGTCGGGCAGCATATTACTCCCTTGCATACACGTCTCGAAAAATGAGCACGAAGAGAAAAATCGGAGGAATTGGAGCTACCCAGATAGCCGAGCGCGTTAAGGCGCACGCCTTCGAGATATACGCTCCGCCCGGAGCCGCGCGACCGCTACGGTCGCAGGTTCGAATCCTACCTCGGGCATGGATGTGTGTGATGTCCTTAGGTTAGTTAGGTTTAAGCAGTTCTAAGTTCTAGGGGACTAATGACCACAGATGTTAAGTCCCATAGTGCTCAGAGCCATTTGAACCATTTTGAACCGAGATATAGGGTGCCTCACCGGCTGCGAATGGAATCCGCCTCGCGGATTAACGACGGGCACTTGTCTACAGGCCATCGTGGTTGTGGTTTTAAGGCGGTTTCCCACATCCTCCTAGGTAAATACCGCCTCAGATTCACGATGCACAAATACTTCCCAAATTCGAAGTCACATCTGACCACGCGATCACATTAGACGCAGAGAGTAGTACACGGATATCTCTCCCGAGATGGGACGGAGGACGAGGGGTTGTGATGATGATGATGTTTGGTTTGTGGGGCGCCCAATTGCGCGGTAATCAGCGCCCGTACAAAGTCCCAATTTTTTCGCAGTCCAATCAAGCCACTGTCACGAATGATGATCATGATGATGAAATGAAGTGGACAACACAAACACCCAGTCCCTCTGCAGAGAAAATCCCCAACTCGGCCGGGAATCGAACCCACGTCCCATAGGGAGGGAGGGGGAGGGGGCAGTTTTTCAGGCAATAATTTTAAAATGTCTTTTCGAGTGGCGACCCCATCGTAATAATAGGCATTATATGTATTGCGGCGAGGCGGGTTGTTCTCTCTCTATCCGTTAAGCAGTTAGTCCACCTACCTGAATAGGTTTCAGGTTGTCTGCCCCTTCACTCTGCGGTGGTAGATACTGGTTTAGCTGACAAAAGCAGCGTTGACAAAAATTCGACTAAATATCTAACACGCAAATGCCGCATTACTCCAGTCAATGGACAGTCGCTGAAAGTTAAACTACCGAAGCTTCGGGATTCTTGCACGAGTCATTTGTGAAAAAGTGTCAAAAATTTCCTTGTAGTTGGTTTATTGTCATTAAAACAAGGAAAATGGCTATCAAGCCCGTATTTAATATCCCGACATCAATTATGCAATGTTACTGGTTGTCTCTGTTACAAGTTCACACCCGAAAGCAGCCAAAAGGTACTTAGTCCGACCATATATTTTCAACGTCCTAAACAGTCACTGATCCACTACTTCTTGCAAGTTAACGCATTCAGTCTTCAGAAGGCTTCTTGTAAAGAAGAGCTCGCCATAATGTTTCGTTATCTGCACGAAACACGCCACGAGGAGTTTATGGACGACATGAAATGTTCACACGCGAAGATCTCCTTAAATAAACAACTCACAAGGCTCAAACTTTCACAAAACAATCAATACTGTAGTCGCTTTCCGTCCGCTACACGTAAACCAATCAAACGCGCGAATTTCTTCATTTTGGTACAAATTTGATCAGGGCGGTTTAACATAGGTGTTTACCAGCAGACTTCTCCTGAGCGACTATCTCGATTTATAGATCTGAGGCACAAAGCCCAGTTCAAAAGTGCGGCAAACACTGAATTCCTATTGGCTAGTATTTTAAGCAGGCAATCAGATCATTTCAAGCACTTCTGTACTCGCCAATCAGATTACCACAAGTAATTTAAGCTAGATATCTCATAATTCGAAACTAACTAAAATTTAATGACAATAAAATACGATTTCTTGCCACACAGTAAATACAAATAAATTTAATAATCAACGCCCCTTCTGGCTTCCTTTTACCAAACCAAGCTCACTCAGACGTACGTCAAAAATTTCGTCTATTGCTCGAATGGCTCTTAGCACTATGGGACAACATCTGAGGTCATCAGTCCCCTAAACGTAGAACTACTTAAACTTAACTAACCTAAGGACATCACACACATCCATGCCCGAGGCAGGATTCGAACCTGAGACCGTAGCAGCAGCACCGTTCCCGACTGAAGCGCCTAGAACCGCTCGCACAACAACCGTCTCGGACATATATTTATATAGTTTTAATAAAATATCACATTCTCACTTTACATGTGCCCTCCATTCACTCAGTCTCTCAGTCTCTCAAAAACATGTGGAATAATAATTTTCGAAAGTACTTTTAATTACGTCACAAATCTGTGGTATTGAAAATAAAGAAAACTCCAGAAAATAAGATTGTATGAACCTATGCTCTTGATTGTAGTTTCAATTGATACTACAGGTGACTACATTACTGTCCCTACTCGGTTTCACAATTCCACCACAATTATTACGTGTTTTAGGTAAAAATTTATACCTCCGAAAGTATTGAAGTTATCGATTTGAAATTTTAACGGTACAGTTGTGTTATCGATAGAATTTTGTATACAAAGTATAAAACACGTCGATTAATATTTAATAGTTGTTGTGTACATAGTTCTGCATAGTCAGCGCGTACACAACTTTCCCACTAGAGCGCGCCCCGCTAAGCACAACAGCGCAGGCGCAGCGCTCGTCCGTCTCCACACTACAAGATGGCGCTACCTTAGAGACGGACCAAATTCTGCTTCCGCCGATCCGCGTATTAATATGTAATGCAGCCAATGAGATTGCTGCTAATCTAGAAACTTTTCTCTTCGCGGATCACACTCACGCAGTGATACCTGAACGCGCGAGGTATTATAACGAGTGTACAGACCTCCAATTAGTCAGTCTGCATTAGTCTGTACGAGTCTGCATTTATCTGCACCTGTCTGTACCAGTCTACATTAGTCTGTAGCAGTCTATAGTCAACTTTCAGTCTGCGCCTAATAAGATTACCCTATTCCTGTACATAGCCATGAAGATAAATGAATAGACACTTTGTCAAGTATCAGAGACATGTGAGAATAAGATTAACGTACCAAGACCAAAGGAACTTCAGATTGTCAATTGTAAACAGCATCCAGAATCAAGTTACGTAATGTCTATGATTTTTATTATTTTAATAAATGTGTGTGAAAATTAATCAAGTTCTGTTTAAAGTTGGTCACCGTCAATCTGCTACTCTAAGCGTGCAAGTGGCATTTCTATCGTTTGACCTAACGGCAGAAGATAAACACGCCACGATGAGACCACGAGACATATTGCTGACACTCGCCTACTTCGTTAGAGCAACAAGTCAAATAATCCGATGGCGTGTGTACCGAAGGTCTTGCAGTACGCACACCACAATAGTACTTCTTCAAATCCATAGAGAGTAATGTTACTTACTGCACGCTTCATTAAGCAAGTCCACAGCTCGCTGGGCCCAGAAGCCAGCGTCAGTTGTGCCAGCGCAAGAATCAAAATCTGCTCTCCTTCCGGCACCACGACAAGCTACGCTTTCAATGCAACATGACAACTCGTAATAATTTGCTGCGTTACGACATGTACCGACAGTCACTCTTCACACACACACACACACACACACACACGCACGCACACACACCATTCACGAATGGAACAAGGAAGCATGCTGACAAGGGAACCTCCCCATCGCACCCCCCTCAGATTTAGTTATAAGTTGGCACAGTGGATAGGCCTTGAGAAACTGAACACAGATTAATAGAGAAAACAGGAAGAACTTGTGTGGAACTATGAAAAAATGAGCAAAATATATAAACTGAGTAGTCCATGCGGAAGATATGCAACATCAAGGATAATACCCGCACCGTCGTGGTCCCCTGGTTAGCGTGAGCAGCTGCGAAACGAGAGGTCCTTGGTTCAAGTCTTCCCTTGAGTGAAAACTTTAATTTTTTATTTTCAGTTTATGTGACAAACTATTATGTTTTCATCAGTTTTTTGGGAGTCATTATCACATCCACAAGAAAACCTAAATCGGGCAAGGTAGAAGAATCTTTTTACCCATTCGCCAAGTGTACAAGTTAGGTGGGTCGACAACAAATTCCTGTCATGCGACGCACATGCCGTCACCAGTGTCGTATAGAATATATCAGACATGTTTTTCTGTGGAGGAATCGGTTGATCTATGACCTTGCGATCAAATGTTTTCGGTTCCCATTTGAGAGGCACGTCCTTTCGCAAAACACAGACACTAAACTTATTACAGTGAACAGCGACGTCAATGAACGAACGGACAGATCATAAATTCGCGAAAATAAAGAAATTAAAATTTTCACTCGAGGGAAGACTTAAACCAAGGACCTCTCGCTCCATAGCTGCTCACGCTAACCACGGGACCACGGCGATACTCGTGTAACGCTCTCCTTGATGTTATATATGTTGCGCATGGACTACTCAGTGTCTATATTTTGCTTATTTTTTCGTAGTTCCACATAACTTCTTCCTGTTTTCTCGATTGATCTTTGTTCAGTTTTTCAAGGCCTATCCACTGTGACAACTTATAACTAAATCTGAGGGGGGTGCGATGGGGAGGTTCCCTTGTGAGTATTGATGTATCAACGTGTCCCACTTAGAATGCACTATTTGTGTGCCATTTTCGTTCCAATCAGTTGGTAACACTCCCTATTGCTCAGTTTTCACCCAGAGACTTTGCAGTTACCGACGACTGACGCATCTTCGTCACCAAAACTTGTTAAAAATACGAGGAAAGTTCTTGAGTGACGCTCGTCACATGGCGTACGCTATTCAGACGCCGAAACGTGCCCAATTGATCATCAATTGCACGAGTAACTGAAAATTTTGAGGAAAGCAGTCCAGTTGCTGCTGACAGGACATCAAAGCGACGTTCCGACAAATCTGCTGAACATGTTGTCTCAGTAAACCTGAGTGTATCTCAGAGAGATCGGACCTGCTTTCGTCTTCAATAAGAATAACTGGTGTGAGTCTCCGGTAACCACCACTCCGTCTACAGGCCACAAGTGGCCCATCGGGACCATCCGACCGCCGCGTCATCCTCCGAGGAGGATGCGGATAGGAGGGGCGTGGGGTCAGCACACCGCTCTCCCGGTCGTTATGATGGTATTCTGGACCGAAGCCGCTACTATTCGGTCGAGTAGCTCCTCAATTGGCATCATGAGGCTCAGTGCACCCCGAAAAATGGCAACAGCGCATGGCGGCCTTTGTGGTCACCCATCCAAGTGCCGATCACGCCCGACAGCGCTTAACTTCGGTGATCTCACGGGAACCGTTGTATCCACTGCGGCAAGTCCGTTGCCGTGAGTCTCCTGTTAAGTCCTACAAAATTTAAACTAAACTTATATCAGATCAGTAAATGTGAAATGTAAAGAAGGAACAAAACTGAGTGTATTGCTGTCTATAAAAACCGCAGCTTATACGACGGATAATTAAACGCCACAACTCGTTAATATGATATTTTTGTGTTAAAAATATTAATGAAATATGTATCATAGGATCAAAGAACAATTATACAAATGAAAGACATTCTTGTAAGCAAGGTAATCCTATCTCATTAATGTCGAGAAGACTCTGTTCAAAGATTTAATGCTAGTTTCACCTCTGCTGTTGAAGAATTAAATTGCTTAGCTGTTCTGACGCTCTAAGTATTTGATGTATGTATTTTCTGTTACAATATATGGTAAAAAGTGAATTTCTCCTGTTCTTATTAAAACCTCTCCCTGCCTGTGGAAAACTTAAGTGAAAATAATTATTTAAAGTGAATTTTGCAGGAGATCGCCCTTCTGGCTTTCTTTTGTCGTAATGGCGCACAGGCGGCCATTACACAGAATTTAATTAAAATATTAAATATTGGGCTTCACCCTCAAGTCAGCATAATAAATACTTCGAATATTGATAATAATTTTCAAGCATTAGTATTTGCGAAGTTCATTTTATCATAATCTTTACGGAAATACATAGACAAATTTAACCACTGTAGGCAACAAGGCTTAGGCTTGCTTCACGATGTCTTTGCAATTAAATTTATTTCTGTCAAGTAAATGCTTAACCAAAATGAAGCCAGCGTGATAGAAATGAAATTATTTATCGTGAAGCACAAATCCTTACGCTGTGGAGATGGTTATATCGCCTCTCTCTTCGCAGCAGTTAATTTATTGGGCAATGCTACTTATGATTATCATTGAGCTAGCCGTGAGTCTGGATGACGTAGTTAAACCACTGCAACCGAAACTCTACCCATTTTTCCTAACATTTTTGTCTGCGTATCAACTTCGTCGGCGTATATGTAAGCCGTAATTATGGACGTGCAGAATACATGCGACGCTATAGCAATGTATTACATATACTTTACCTGTTTCCAAACAATCCCGACCACGTCTTACATTAAAATCAAAACACTTTAGTATCAAAGAAGAGAGAGAGACGATGTACTGGACATTCGAGTAGCACCTTAATCTAATCAAATCTTAATCTCTCCCAACAATGTTGCCATACGACCATTTTCAACGGCTTGAATTCGCCGACCAGGTATTGGAAAACCAAAATGTGGTTGACAACGATGAATGATATCTTTGGAGATGAATAGCATTTCTAAACGGGCAGCTGCTTCAACAAAAATAACTGTGGTATTTGGGGCGACAAGAATCCACGCATAACTCTTTAACAGCCGATGCGTGCAAATGAGAAATTCTTTGCTGCGGATTTTGGGCGGACGCGGTGACTGGACGCTACCTTTTTACATCAACGTAGTTGGTGGACTGAATACCTTACTACATCAGGGTGAGTGAGTTTCTTTTACCCAAATTAGAAGGGGTGGACCTCGAAATCAAGCGTTTCCAGAGAGGTAGCCCAACACGTCAATCGCGTTGTTCCAGGGGAAAGTCCTGTGTCGTGTCATCCCATTCCATGGCGACCAGAAGTGGCTGCTAAGAGACATCGTATTGTGAGACGTCGTATAACTACTCCCTGTGCGATTGTGTACAGTCATGTGTTTACGCGAGAACGATTCGTGAGTTAAAGGAAGAAAACTGAGCGTGTCATTGAAGAAATCAGTCCATAAATGTGCGAAAATTTCATTAATAATTTTATGTAACCAGCAAGAGATGGTCAACACCGTTTTGGCGATCATTTGTCCGATATATTTTTCCATGCATAACCGTATCGTATACTGATATAGCCTACAGCAGGTCAAGATTAACATCGCATCTTGGTTATATGAAGATTCACCGTCGTCATATACGTAATTTTTTTCACCTGTAGCATCTGTCACATATACGTGTCTAAGTGACAGATACTGTAACTAAAACAGTTCTGTGTTTGACGCCAAGGGATCTTCCTGTAATCTTTTCCTAATATTAATTCGTTGTTGTAGCTAGAAGGACTGGTCTAGGCGTTGCGACCGGTAAACACCTATTTGCTGTAAGGTTAACGCTGAAAACTGAGTAGGCGAAATGTTCTATAGTAGGGACATCTGTATCGAACTCGTGTAATTGAGGAAGTCGTCGGAAATATCAAGGAATTAATATTGAAGTTTGAGCATAAACAACTATACAAGCAGTACGTAGGTGGTGTAGAAAGACTGCACAAGAAATTCAAGTTTTGCGAGAATTATAGTACAGGGTGTTTCAAAAAGAGTATACGTATTACAAAGTATTATGTTGTCAAAACTATCGCTCGCTGCGCCACGTCTCTGTTGGAGAAAGGAATACATCGTCTAGGTACTGCCGGTAGATGTCGGTTGCCTTTTGTTTGATGGGCTACCGTTACATATTGCAAAATGGCTACTCCGCAGCAGAAATCATTTTGTATTCTCGAGTTTGCGAAGTGTAACTCCGGGATTATAATGCAAAGACGTTTCAGATTGAGGTACGAAACTGATCATCCGGATGGATGTATCATTCACAGATGTTATCCACAGTTTATGCATCGACAGGATATGGTTCATCTACATCTACATCTACATTTATACTCCGCAAGCCACCCAACGGTGTGTGGCGGAGGGCACTTTACGTGCCACTGTCATTACCTCCCTTTCCTGTTCCAGTCGCGTATGGTTCGCGGGAAGAACGACTGTCTGAAAGCCTCCGTGCGCGCTCTAATCTCTCTAATTTTACATTCGTGATCTCCTCGGGAGGTATAAGTAGGGGGAAGCAATATATTCGATACCTCATCCAGAAACGCACCCTCTCGAAACCTGGCGAGCAAGCTACACCGCGATTCAGAGCGCCTCTCTTGCAGAGTCTGCCACTTGAGTTTATTAAACATCTCCGTAATGCTATCACGGTTACCAAATAACCCTGTGACGAAACGCGCCGCTCTTCTTTGGATCTTCTCTACCTCTTCCGTCAACCCGATCTGGTACGGATCCCACACCGATGAGCAATACTCAAGTATAGGTTGAACGAGTGTTTTATAAGCCACCTCCTTTGTTGATGGACTACATTTTCTAAGCACTCTCCCAATGAATCTCAACCTGGTACCCGCCTTACCAACAATTAATTTTATATGATCATTCCACTTCAAATCGTTCCGCACGCATACTCCCAGATATTTTACAGAAGTAACTACTACCAGTGTTTGTTCCGCTATGATATAATCATACAATAAAGGATCCTTCTTTCTATGTATTCGCAATACATTACATTGGTCTATGTTAAGGGACAGTTGCCACTCCCTGCACCAAGTGCCTATCCGCTGCAGATCTTCCTGCATTTAGCTACAATTTTCTAATGCTGCAACTTCTCTGTATACTACAGCATCATCCGCGAAAAGTCGCATGGAACTTCCGACACTATCTACTAGGTCATTTATATATATTGTGAAAAGCAATGGTCCCATAACACTCCCCTGTGGCACGCCAGAGCTTACTTTAACGTCTGTAGACGTCTCTCCATTGATAACAACATGCTGTGTTCTGTTTGCTAAAAACTCTTCAATCCAGCCACACAGCTGGTCTGATATTCCGTAGGCTCTTACTTTATCAGGCGACAGTGCGGAACTGTATCGAACGCCTTCCGGAAGTCAAGAAAAATAGCATCTACCTGGGAGCCTGTATCTAATATTTTCTGGGTCTCATGAACAAATAAAGCGAGTTGGGTCTCACACGATCGCTGTTTCCGGAATCCATGTTGATTCCTACATAGTAGTTTCTGGGTTTCCAAAAACGACATGATACGCGTTTTGTTGTGGTTGTGAAGGAAAGAGCACTGGCCGCAGTCGAAAATGTCAAACTAATTCGAACCGCTTTCTTACTTAGTCCTACAACATCAACTATACTGTATTCATCATGAGAATGAACCAGATGTGAACATTACGTCATGCATTTCTCCGCGTTTCCTTGAATCTCACTGGATTTCGTTTCACGTGCAACGGGTGCCAAGCTGTGACCAGTACAGTCAATCTACTATCATAAGGATGCGTTTTATGCTGTGTTCACACAAAAGTATCCGGACACCCCCAAAAACATACTTTTCATATTAGCTGAATTATGCTGCCACCTAGTGGCAGGTGCTCCATATCAGCGACCTCAATAGGCATTAGACATCGTGGGAGAGCAGAATGGGGCGCTCTACGGAACTCAGACTCTGAACGTGGTCAGGTGACGAGGTGTCACTTGTGTCATACGTCTGTACGCGAGATTTTCACACACCTAAACAACCCTAGGTCCCCTGTTTCCGATATGATAGTGAAGTGGAAACGTGAAGGGGCACGTACAGTCGTGGACAAAACGAGCGAGACCCCTCGCCTTTTCGTTATGCTGATCCGCTACACAGCATAACAGGCAAGGCAAATGGTTCTGAGCACTATGCGACTTAACTTCTGAGGTCATCAGTCGCCTAGAACTTAGAACTAATTAAACCTAACTAACCTAAGGACATCACACACATCCATGCCCGAGGCAGGATTCGAACCTGCGACCGTAGCGGTCGCGCGGTTCCAGACTGTAGCGCCCAGAACCGCTCGGCCACTCCGGCCGGCGCAACAGGCAAGGCGACGAAGTGATACCAACATAATATGCGCAGGCGTGAAATTGAAAAACTATCAGAACTTTACATGAAATGAATTCCCTTAGCTGCATACAGGGGTTGATATAAGTCAACGGGGACAGTTGAAAATGTGTGCCCCGACCGGGTCTCGAACGTGGGATCTCCTGCTTACTTGGCAGAAGCTCTATCCATCTATTTTTTTTTTTTTTTCATTTTGTTCGGTATAGTATTGAGTCCAGAAATCTCTATGCAACAGAAACTGCAAATCATTTTGCCATTTTCATTGCCAAATTGCCGGCTTATTCATGTCTGGGGTAATAATAGATGGCTGTTTTCCTGGCTTGTCTGCTAGCATGGTGAAAGGTGTTTGTTACTGCAAGGGAGGTCTGGTTTGTTTTCAGTTCTAGTCTTGATGGAGGCAGATAGGCTATCAGTAAAGCAATTGTAAGAAATTCTCGCGCCCCAATGCGTTTTATTGCTACCTTTATTCTGTACCGGCGCCCTGTGGATGTCAGTATGAAAATCTTGTAGAATTTCATACTTGTTACTGCCTACTTTTTCCGCTTCTGTCAATAATTGAACTGACTTACGTGTGGCACTGAATGATTTTTTAATTGAATTTCGTTATGAATCTTAACGCATTGCTAAATTTGCACACTTTCATGGTAGGTCAGCAACGGTAACCCAGTATGACTCGTCTGAACGTTGACACAGAACGTTTCGCGGCCGAATGCTCATAATGTTTTGCTAATTCGTAACGATCTGGGGTACTTTGCCTTACTAAAATAGTTATGTTATCTCGATAAGCTGAAATTCATGTTTGTTAGTACAGTTCATACTAATTAGCGTTTCTTCTTTCACTTATATCTCATATTTACGTGTTGTGTTTAACACACTAATCAGCATTAATATAGTCTTTCACATGACTGAAAGCAGTGTAACAAAGTTCGGATAGTTTTTCAATTTCACGTCTGCGCATAGTATGTTGGTAGCACTTCGTCACCTTTTCTGTTATGCTGTGTAGCAGACTTTAAAGTTGTGCGGATCAGCATAACGAAAAGGCGAGGGGTCTCGCTCGTTTTGTCCACGACTGTACAGCACAAACGCGTACAGGCCGATCTCGTCTGTTGACTGACAGAGACCGCCAACACTTGAACAGGGTCGTAATGTGTAATAGGCAGACATCCATCCAGACCATCACACAGGAAGTCCAAACTGCATCAGGATCCACTGCAAGTACTATAACAGTTATGCGGGAGGACAGAAAACTTGGATTTCATGGTCGAGAGGCTTCTCATAAGCCACACATCGCACCAGTAAATGCCAAACGACGCCTCGCTTGGTGTAATGAGCGTAAACATTGGACGATTGAACAGTGGAAAAACGTTGTATGGAGTGACGATCTCACGTGAATGTATTTATGTTACAGCTGTTTGTTGTCCAAGTTGCAGGTCCACGGCTTCATACATACGAACGTATGTTAGAGGTGAACTTTCAATTTATAAATGAAAAACAAAAAAAAATCGAATAATCTTGGTTTATTATTGTTCTGCACCTAAACAAAAACATGAGAGTTAATCAGAGACCAGAGTATCGTCATGAGTACCCGTTACTATTTTTTGTATATGTAAAAGATCTGGCGGACAGAGTGGGCAGCAAAGCGACATCAAAACGAACGAGCACGTGAGGATTGTGGTAGGAAAGGAGAATGGTCTACTGCGATATATTGGGAGAATTTTTGAATAAGTGTAGCTGATCCGAAAGGAAACCGCATATAGGACGCTGATGCGATCCATTGTTGAGTACTGCTCGCCGGCCGGAGTGGCCGTACGGTTCTAGGCGCTACAGTCTGGAGCCGAGCGACCGCTACGGTCGCAGGTTCAAATCCTGCCTCGGGCATGGATGTGTGTGATGTCCTTAGATTACTTAGGTATAATTAGTTCTAAGTTCTAGGCGACTGATGACCTCAGAAGTTAAGTCGCATAGTG
This sequence comes from Schistocerca nitens, assembly GCF_023898315.1. Taxonomy (NCBI): domain Eukaryota; kingdom Metazoa; phylum Arthropoda; class Insecta; order Orthoptera; family Acrididae; genus Schistocerca; species Schistocerca nitens. The sequence goes on from NC_064623.1 coordinate 125,256,170, forward strand.
CTCAGAGCCGTTTTGAGTACTGCTCGAGTGTTTGGAACCCGCACCAGGACGTTTTGAAGGAAGTCACAGAAGGCGGGCTGTAAGGTTTGTTGACGATAGGTTTTAACAGCGCATAAGTGTTACGGATATGCTTTGGGAGCTCAAATGGGAATCCCTGGATGACAGGCGTCCATCTTTCCCAGGAATACTACAGAGAAAATTTAGAAAACCAGCATTTAAAGCTGACTGCAGAATGATTCTTCTGTCACCAACATAAATTGTGCATAAGGACCACAAAGATAAGGTAAGGGCTCATCGGAGGCGTATACACTACTGGCCATTAAAATTGCTACACCACGAGGATGACGTGCTACAGACGCGAAATTTAACCGACAGGAAGAAGATGCTGTGATATGCAAATGATAAGCTTTTCAGAGCATTCACAAGGTTGGCGCCGGTGACGACACCTACAACGTGCTGACAAATGGAAAGTTTCCAACCGGTTTCTCATACACAAACAGCAGTTGACCGGCGTTGCTTGGTGAAAAGTTGTTGTGATGCCTCGTGTGCGGAGGAGAAATGCGTACCATTACGTTTCCGACTTTGGTAAAGGTCGGATAGTTGCCTATCGCCATTGCGGTTTATCGTATCGCGCCATTGCTGCTCGCGTTGGTCGAGATTCAATGACTGTTAGCAGAATATTGAATCGGTGGGTTCAGGAGGGTAATATGGAACGCCGTGCTGGATCCCAACAGCCTCGTATCACTAACAGTCGAGATAACAGGCATCTTATCCGCACTGCTGTAACGGATCGTGCAGCCACGTCTTAATCCCTGAGTCAACAGATGGGGACGTTTGCAGGCCAACAACCATCTGCACGAACAGTTGGACGACGTTTGCAACAGCATGGACTATCAGCTCGGAGACCGTGGCTGCGGTTACCCTTGACGCTGCATCACAGACAGGAGAGCCTACGATGGTGTACTCAACGACGAACCTGGGTGCACGAATGGCAAAACGTCATTTTTTCGGATGAATACAGGTTCTGTTTACAGCATCGTGATGGTCGCATCCGTGTTTGGCGACATCGCGGTGAACGCACATTGGAAGCGTGTATTCGTCATCGCCATACTGGCGTATCACCAGGAGTGATGGTATGGGGTACCATCGGTTACACGTCTCGGTCACCTCTTTGTTGCATTCACGGCACTTTGAACAGTGGACGTTACATTTCAGATGTGTTACGACCCGTGGCACTACCCTTCATTCGATCCCTACGAAACCCTACATTTCAGCAGGATAATGGACGACCGCATGTTGCACGTCCTGTACGGGCCTTTCTGGATACAGAAAATGTTCGACTGCTGCCCTGGCCAGCACATTCTCCAGATCTCTCACTAATTGAAAACGTCTGGTCAATGGTGGCCGAGCAACTGGCTCGTCACAATACGCCAGTCACTACTCTTGATGAACTGTGGTATCGTGTTGAAGCTGCATGGGCAGCTGTACCTGTACACGCCATCCAAGCTCTGTTTGACTCAATGCCCAGGCGCATCAAGGCCGTTATTACGGCCAGAGGTGGTTTTTCTGGGTACTGATTTGTCAGGATCTATGCGCCCAAACTGCGTGAAAATGTAATCACATGTCAGTTCTAGTATAATATATTTGTCCAATGAATAACCGTTTATCATCTGCATTTCTTCTTGGTGTAGCAATTTTAATGGCCAGTAGTGTAGATAGTCGTTTTTCTCTCTCTCTGTTTGCGTGTGGAACAGGGGAGGCAATGACTAGTAAAGGTACAGGGTACCCTCCGCCACGCACCGTACGACGGCTTGCGGAGTGTGCATGTAGATGCTGTCACCTTCACCCCAGGCATAAACAATGGAAGACTATATTCGAAAAATAAACACATCAATTGTCTGCTACAGTGTGTGCAGGATGCAACTCCCCCATGCAAGTGCTACTCCCAAAAGGGAAACCCCCTCCAGCTGAGGTAATTTAAAGTATTACCTAAAACGGTCGTGTCTGTCTGTTTGAACACGCTAATCTCCAAAACTACTAGACGAATTTGCATGGAGTTTTCACAGCTAAATTGAGTATAGCATGGGGTAATGTATAGGTTTTAGTTCATCAACATCAGATCACAAAAAACTATCGTAATTTAAAGTTTTGTGAGTCTGCTCAGGTTAATATTTCGGATGTTTACCTCAATGACACGATCGTAATAGCGTAGTACACCAAAGAAACATTAGATGGCGCTGTTGGTTTTGTACGACACCAAAGAAGCAATCGGGGTGCCGTTACTTTCTTTTAATTCAGTGACAGACGTATTTTGAGAAATTTACGTTAGTGACATATTTAAGCTTCGCAGTATTACCTTTACGAAAGCAAACTGACATTGAATTGACTTGGCTAGGATATACTTATTTACTGATTTCGCTTTGTGTATTAAAAACTTAACGAAATTGTTTTACGTTTTTCGATAGTTTTTGTTTGTGTTTGAAACATTAGCTAGAAAAAAAAACAAGTTTATTGATAAAGTAATCCTGTAACTGTCCTGTTTTTATCGATTTACATATGGAACCCTAAAAAGCGATTGTATTATAAAGCTCTTCTTCAGTTTTATATGTGAAGCATGGTCGTATAGCTACAGCCGAAGTAAAAATGTAACATAATGTTTTCGTGATGTACATCAAACAAAATCCGTTTGATCAGAGGATTACAAAACTGTAATTGCATTTTGTCTAGGCGATGTATTATTAAACTTTGATACAATTTAATTGGCGTGTTAGTTCATACATAATACACTAATACGTCGTCTCTTAAATGAAAGTGGCCCCCAGAAGCCAGGTGTTTTGACCTCCTGTTTCAATTGAAATACAAGACTTTACTAAAAATTGTCAGAACGTAAGATGAGTGTTGCTCTCACATCAGGGCTTGCACGATTAGTTGGTGCAACCTATCCACCACAGAACCTATCATGCCACAGGAAATAATAATTGGTTCTGACTTCTGATGATACATGTTAGTAAAGATGGGGAAAATTTCTAAAAGACAAACCAGATACGGAAACTAACCACAAGGAGAAAGCTGATAAATTAAATATAAATAAAAGGGTCGGTATGGAAAGGGCGGATATTTTTCAGCAATTTTGTGTAGTGACAGAACGTGTCTGCTATGTTACATCGATAGATTCTCAGAACCAACTTTTATTGTGCAGAATTTAGTTTATGGCGAACAAAGTAGTTTTCATCTGAAACAGTCGAGTTGGAACAGTTTGAGTGCTTGCGATCAACCTCAGATTTATTAAAACGGTGACGAGTTGAATGGAATTATTATATCACAAACAAATCTAGTTGCCTGTAAAAAAAAATTTTTTACAGTAGCTTTTTGGTGGTTCTGTAGCGTCGTTACTTAAACATACACTTTAAGACAAAAGAAACGACGCAACACGAAGGAATTACCCGACTGCGGCGGAAATCTGTAGATGTGTTGTGCAGGTACAGACAAACAAATGACTACAATTCCAGAAAAATTTGATTATTTCCTTAAGGGGGGACGTTGATGAAAAACACACACTATTTCAAAAATGCACCAAATCCACAGTTTTGGAGATATGGCAATGCAATTTTGTATGTTGTAAGCTCTTCTCATGAGGTTTTTGGAATAGGTCAAATAGGAGAATTTTCATAATTTTTTTATTATGATTCCACAAGTACAATTTTAAATTCATGCAAAATTCCAAGCACTTTGCCCCATATCTCAGCTTGCAATCAGAATTTCAAAATTTGCTTTTGAGACAACGTTTATTAGGTTTACAGAAATATGTGTACAAAATTTCATATTCTAGCATTCATAGAATCTGAGGAAAAGGTACATAAACTTTAAAAAACAAACTTCTCAGGAAACGCAATTTAAAGTTCAACCTAACTTCTTTCCTTATGTCTCTTCTTCAGAAGGCAGCACATTTGTACTCTGGGTCGTCTTTCCCTTCAAGGCTTCTCTTCTGGTTTCTTGTTGCCTGACTTCTTTCCTTTACCAGGTCTTCAACTGACTTTTCAGCTGCAGAGATGCGCTGTAAATCTATTTTTTTCAGGATGTCTTGATTAAAATTTCCCATCTTGAAGCCCATTTTTTCTAATACCTTCATACTCCCTACGTTCTCATCGTTAAATAGAATATCTGAATCATAAGTTGCAATTCTGACAACTGTAGCAGATGTGAATGTGTTTTTAGGGCATCGTTTCCATATGAGTGAATTTAGAGACTCATTTGGATTTTGGATTTTGCCATGAACACACTTTCTGAGAAGTGCAGGATCGACCAGAAACCTGTAAGTGGGCTTGATGTATCCCGCACACGTTTGATTGAAAGTAATACACAGAATCGTTTTTCACTGAGCTGGTATTGAAGTGCTGTTTCAAAACGTGGGCGTGGCAGGGAGACCGCATCACACTTTTAATTAATTTTCAGGCACTTCTGATGCGATTTCAACATTGAAACTTTGGGAACTTAATGTCCATTAGTTGTACTAACAAATAAAAAAATAAATCGAGAATGGACGTTTTTGGTCAATTTCATCAACGTCCCCCCTTATGAGAAAGAGCATAACAAATTGAGCAAGTCAGTAGTGCGTTGGTCCACCTCTGGCCGCTGTGCAAGCAGTTATTCGGCTTGGCACTGACTGACGGAGATGCTGTATGTCCTTCTGAGGGATGACGTACGAGATTCTGTCCAGTTGGCGCGCTAGATAGTCAAAATCCCGAGCTGCTTGGAGGACCCACCCATAATGCTCCAAACGTTCTCACCTGGCGAAAGATTCGACGACGAATGTAGCGCTTATCAAGACCTAAAAGAAATACTATTAAGGCGGGTATTGCTGAAATTTAAGCCCAGGATGGCTTGCCATGAAGGGCAACAAAACGGGGCGTAGAACATAGAGCTTTAGGGACGTCCAAAGGGATACTGCTATGAAAAGAAATCGCATCCCAGATCATCACTTCTGGCTGTCTGACAGTATGGCAGTCGATAGGTTGGTATACCGCCGCTGTCTAGATCGTCTCCAGACATGTCTTCAGTCTGGACCAACGAAGACTTAACTGGGGACGCCCCAGACAGACCTAATGTCACCTGATATATGGTCCAACAACCTTGAGTGATGGTTTGGGATGCCGCTTCATTTCATGCCAGAATTTCTTTGGTTGTCATTCTTGGCACCCTTACAGCATAGTGGTACGCCCCATCTTGTTGCCCTTCATGGCAAGCCATTTTGGGCTTATATTTCAGCAAAATAATGCCTCACCTTCGCACACAGCGAGAGTTTCTGCTTGTCAAACCCTACCTTGGCCAATTAAATCGCCGCATCTGTTCTCAGTTGAGAACATTTGGTGCATGGCCTTGCGACCATCTCGGGACTCTGACCATGTAACGTGCCAAGTGGACAGAATTTGGGACGATATCCATCTAGAGGGCATCCAACAAGTCTGTCAATCAATGCCAAGCCTGATAACTGCTTGCATAATGGCCAGAGGTGGACCAGCGCGTTGTTAACTTGCGCAATTTATGAACCTCTTTCTCTTGAATAAATCGTCCACTTTTTATGAAAGTGTAAGCACTTGTTTTTCTGCAGATATACATAACATCTTCCGATTTCCGTACCATTCAGATAATAGTATATATGATATGCAAAGAAAAACACTGGATAAATAAACACAACAGAACAAAGTTATGGTTTTCCTTGGAAGCAACATTAATTTAATTGTTAAATACCTCTTCTGTCTTTTGGAGAAGTGGAGTGTCCACCACGCAAGTATTTCTGTAAGTTCTTAAGACGACCTTGATTGTTCTGAAGCCCATGCACACTTAAAAATGCTTCTCTGCATACCAAAACATTACAGCCATTAACCTTAACCTGGTACGAAAAAGTGACCATTCGCCGTGAAATTGTGCTTTTACTTTTCTTTGGGTACCTTAAAAAGCGAAATATATTAATCACAATAATAATATTTTATTTATAAAAAGTACGTGATATCCTTTGCACTTGCATCTTAATATTGCTCAGAAGGTAAATATTTTGGTAATTGAAATCAACCATATCCCAAAAAGAATTGAATATCTGCTCCACACATTCATTAATTTTGCTGCAACACTTGTTTTTACATTTACATCCAGGACCACGAATTTTAGCTCAACAATTTGTCCTGTTTTATCAGATACTGCCATAATTTCTACGACGTTTAGATTTTTCCCTTTTCCAATTGCTCATATTTATCTTATTTCTTCTGCCTTTAGGTTCTTTAGCAGGTGATACTTCAAGAGACCTTTCACATTCATCAGCATCCTAAGCCAAATAAAGTATTCAGAATGAGAAAGACCAAAGCTACTTTAACACATATATCAAACGTTAGTATATTATACAAATAGGCTTATAATATTTAAATTATTACCAATAACGCAGTAATTAATAGCAGAAGTAAAATTTGTACATGATACACATGTACATATTTTAATTAGTGAGTATATAATAGTTATAACTACGCAATAATATTTCACTGTGCTACAGACCTAAGCCTCAATGTTTTAAATGTTTTAAAAAAGTAAGTATTTTAGACTTACCATGTCATTTTCAGATGAAAATTCATCACAGGGACAATAACTGCTGCTACTGGACGAAAAATCGTCTTCAGAACTAGCCATTTTTGTATCTGAATCTTCTTTTTCGCTTATGCATGGAAGTAGCCTCTCCTTTGCAAGCGCCATTGTACTGTGGCTTTGGGTTGTTTCAAACGCGAAAAAGACTCCTTCCTCACAGTACGTGCAGTGTGAACTGCTTTGCCATCTATTGACCGAAAGTTAAAATATTTACGCAGTAGCTTCCTCTGTTGAGTAGAAGTTGAACTAACACAAAAAACGTATGTTGAGAAAAGTGTGGCTTTGGGCTATATTCATTCGTGGTGCGTCGCTTTTTTGTCTGGAGGTGTACTTACCTACTTCCTCTTCCGGGCTTAGGCTATTATGCTGTTCCGGCTTGTTTTCCTGCCATCTCTTCATCGGGTGAGCAATGTCTGTACTTGCACGAGGATATTTTCTATAATTTTGTTTATTCACTTACGTCTCGCTTCCATGCATCAGTGTTGGTACACCCATTGTCTTGGAGATTGGATCTCTTCTCTCAACTTGCCCTTCAATGTTCACCTAATTATTCCACACATACATTTAACCCGATGAAGCTTTTTCTTCACTTCGTCATTAACGTTAGAAGATAAACCACAATCAAGATAAATGAACCTTGAGATTTGTCCTATTGCTCCTCCTGTTACTATGATGGCTCTAATTTGATATTTTGCTTGCTATGCTATTACTTTGGTTTTTTTTTCCCTATATATCTGAAAATGATAACTTTTGAAAAGTATATTTAGCATACATAATTATTTCTGAAGTTTATCTTAAATAGACTAGTGAGTTTAAAACAAAAGTGTTTCCGCTTTTCGAGCCACTACTGCGTTTTATTGATATTTTTGTTTAGTGAGGAAATAATGCACAGGTGAACGACCGGATGTCAGAGACCAAAGGGCACAATATTTCGGCAAGCGACCACATTGCCATCATCAGTGAACTGACCCGTTTTTATCTCTCCCCCTCATCCCACCCCCTGCGATCTGCCGCCCTATCCGCCATCCGCGCCCCGCATTTCCCCCACCACTCCTGCCGCGGACTCTCTGCACACTCCTAGGTTCGCACCCAGGTACGCGTGCTGGCGGCACCTCTGCTGTTCGTCCATCTGCCCACGAAGTCAGTTCGTTGCTGGGTATCTCCTTCCTCTTCTTAATCAGACTAATTTTGCGGGTTCCCAGGACTTACTAAGGATGTACACTCTGTCACAACTGATTAGCGGTTCCCATATTCGAATCTCGACAGATGATTCAATGAGACACTCCCAAAAGTTATACGAATTTGTCTGAACTTGCACGAGGATATTTTCTATAATTTTGTTTATTCACTTACGTCTCGCTTCCATGCATCAGTGTTGGTACACCCATTGTCTTGTAGATTGGATCTCTTCTCTCAACTTGCATGATTGTAATTCGTTCCATGTAATTCCTACAGGTAATGTTCCGCGACTGCCTCCTGCAGTTATTGAACTATATGAAAAAAACGTAAATTAGTTACAAACTGCAGCCTGCACGCACTTTGTTCAACATGTCAACGTCACTAAAGATATTCGGATTTAGGTTATGACATGTTCCACAAACCTGCCATCATTGACGATGATATGGCGTAGACGAATAGCGATATTCTGTATGACCCGCTGAAGTGTCAGAACATCGATGCTGTCGAGGAGCTCCTGAATGGCTGTTTTCATCGCAGCAATGGTTTTGGAGTTATTAATGTACACCTTGTCTTTAATGTAGCCCGACAAATAGAAGTCGCATAGAATGACACATAGTTATGCACTTTCAGTACAGGGTGACAATTATTGAATTATACGAAAATAAAACGTAAATTAATTACAAACTACGGCGTGCACCCACTTTATTCAACATGTAAACGTCATTACAGATATTCTTGTTGTGTTGGCAGAAGAGCCAACACCGTGTTACTAGTGGAGGCCGAAATAAACGCGTTTTAGCTCACGCAGGCTGGCGTGAGGAGGGAAGGATTATACTGACGTGAGGTCTGGAACATGACAAGGAATTAGAATTCAGAAAGCGGACGTAATTAGTTTGATACTTAACTTTAATCGATTATGATGAACGTCGCTCTTGTCGGTACATGATTCACAATATTATCTGTTCAGAATACATTCGTAGTAACTGAATATGGCGCCTTGCTAGGTCGTAGCAAATGACGTAGCTGAAGGCTATGCTAAACTGTCGTCTCTGCAAATGAGAGCATATGTAGACAGTGAACCATCGCTAGCAAAGTCGGCTGTACAACTGGGGCGAGTTCTAGGGAGTCTCTCTGGACTGGACCTGCCGTGTGGCGGCGCTCGGTCTGCAATCACTGATAGTGGCGACACACGGGTCCGACGTATACTAACGGACCGCGGCCGATTTAAAGGCTACCACCAAGCAAGTGTGGTGTCTGGCGGTGACACCACAATTCTAATTTAGGTTACGACATGTTCGATATGCCTGCCGTCATTGGCGGTGATGTGGCACAGACGAACAGCTAAATTCTGCATGACCCGCTGAAGTATCGGAACATCGATGCTATCGATGACCGCCTGAATGTTTGCAGATGAGCAGAGTTTTGGGGTTATTGCTATACACCTTGTCTTTAGTACAGCCCCACAAAAAGGAGTCGCATGTGTTCAGATCTGGAGAAAATGGCCGCCAATAGACGCCCATGCCAATGGCCTCTGGATACCACAGAGCTAGAATGCGGTCCCCAAAGTGCTCCTCCAGGACAACAAACACTCTCCTGCTTCGATTGGGTCGAGCTCCGCCTTGCATGAACCACATCTTGTCGAAATCATGGTCACTTTCGATGATGCGGATGAAATCATCTTTCAAAACCTTGACGTATCGTTCGGTGGTCACCGTGCCATCAAGGAATAGTGCACCGATTATTCCATGGGTGGACACTGCACACCACACAGTCACCTGTTGAGTGTGAAGAGACTTCTCGACCGTCACATGCGGCTTCTCAGTCCCCCAAATGCGCCAAGTTTGCTAATTGACGAACCCATCCAAATGAAAGTGGGCTTCATCCCTAAACCAAACCATACCTGCGTATACTAATTCCCATCGAGCCCCACGGCCAACGGTGCAGTTTGAACGTCCTGATACAAACCGTTCAGAAGCTATGACGATTTTATTTCGTATAGTTAAATAATTGCCACCCTGTACCAGGCTACTGCAATCTTGTGCGCCGCACAGCACACAGCGTCTGACCTATACGGATCGAGACATTTAAAACTGTTTTTTGGTAAATATTTAGAGAACTACAAATCGGATTAAACAAGGTTGTAATAAAAGTTGTTCGTTTAGAAGGGGAACATCGAATGATACCAAATTCGACTCCCCTGCCCCACCCCCAGGGTGCGGTACGAGATCAACTTTGACATCTTAAGTAGGTAATCCCATTTATTATTGCAGATTCGAATTCTCCGGGAAAAATACATAACTTTAAATATAAATTTTTTTGTTGCGTGATACGTGGCGCTGTTATCGACAAAAATCAAAATGGCTTAAAAACTGTTGAGAAATGATGATATCTCAAGAAATATACATCATGTTAGGGTCACAGGGGGTTTAGAAGGCAGTTATTCCACTCGTAAAATATTTAATAACAAACCGGTTTTTATAGCAGGAAAACTTGGTTCTCCTGAACATAATACATTGCTTTTTCCAAATAGTTCAAATGGCTCTGAGCACTATGGGACTCAACTTCTGAGGTCATCAGTCCCATAGAACTTAGAACTACTTAAACCTAACTAACCTAAGGACAGCACACAGATCCATGCCCGAGGCCGGATTCGAACCTGTGACCGTAGCGGTCTCGCGGTTCCAGACGGTAGCGCCTAGAACCGCACGGCCACTCCAGCCGACTGCTTTTTCAACATTATTAGTGTATTTTCTTCCATAGATGTCGATCACATGGAAGGCATGTGGAACTATTGATTGGTTTACTTATAAAAGAAATTACGCCAATAATGTTGACAAAGTAATGTATTATGTTCAGGAGAACCACGCTTGTTCGCTATAAAAGACCGGTTTCTCATTAAATATTTTAGAATAGCTGCCATTCTGAACTCGTGCGATCCTAATCTGGTGTGTATTTCTTGAGATATCATATTTCTACGGTTTTTAAGGGGTTTTGATTTCTGTCGAGTACAGTCCCATCTATCAAGCAACTATAAAAATGTTAAATATAAAACTGATGTTTTTTTCCAGAGAATCCGAATCTCCGATAAAAAATGTGGGTGGCTATTTAAGAATTCGAAGTTTACCCCCCTCATGTCTTCTGGGGGTGGAGCAGGGGGTATCATTGGATGACCCACTTCGACCCGAATAACTTTTACTACGTCCTTTTTTAAATCCGGTTTTTAGTTTTACCGATATATCCAAAATGAGTTTTAACTGCCTCACCTCGTATATGTCTTGGTACATGGGCAGGCGATACAACAGACCACGGATTTCCATAGTCTGTTTCCTTTGAACACAACATCGTTGGATACTAACATCTGGCCGTTCACGGTTGAATTATTTCGTTATGAAATACACCAGAAGGAGCTGAAGAATCACATACTAAAGAGACGACTGAAAATTTGAACCGAGGCTGGGATTCAAATCTTGGTTTTCTGCTCACTACGAAGATGTGCCAACAACTACGCCGCCCTGGCACAACTGCAAGGACCACCCTAGCACACCTCTGTCCTCAATCAAAATACCCATTCACCCACGTGGTGTTCATCCTAAACCCGAACAGAATTGCAGAGGCACTCCACCTGTACCGGCATAGCACCTCAGCACCCAACGAAATGGGGCATCACAGACGTTTGAGACTTGGAAAGGTTTCTAGAACCATATAGTTTCATTTGAATGAAGCGTGTATGCTTGTGTTTCTGAGAGGATGCTCCGTATAGTTCAGGGGGAATACCAGGTGGGCTAAGGTTTAAATGGGAATTTGGGTCGAGTAGGGAAGTGTGCTGGGGTAGTCTACACAGTTATGCACCGAGCGATGTAGCGCAGTGGTTAGAACACTGGACTCGCATTCGGAAGAATGACGGTTCAAACCCACGCCCAGCCATCATGATTTAGGTTTTGCCGGCCGAAGTGGCCGTGCGGTTAAAGGCGCTGCAGTCTGGAACCGCAAGACCGCTACGGTCGCAGGTTCGAATCCTGCCTCGGGCATGGATGTTTGTGATGTCCTTAGGTTAGTTAGGTTTAACTAGTTCTAAGTTCTAGGGGACTAATGACCTCAGCAGTTGAGTCCCATAGTGCTCAGAGCCATTTGAACCATTTTTTTGATTTAGGTTTTCTGTGACTTCCCTAAATCACTTCAGGGAAATGGCGGGATGGTTCCTTTGAAAGGGCATGGCTGACTTCCTTCCCCATCCTTCCCTAATCCGACAGAACTGGAGATCTCACTGTTTGGTCCCCTCCCCCGAATCAACCAACCAACCGCAGTTATGCAAAGCCGCTTAGCCTGGGGAGAGGGGGGGGGGGGGGTAGCGAGCAGGAGGCCAGGGATTCGAGTCCCGGCTTTGGTTCAAATCTTCATTCGTCGCTTCAGTCTGCATTTATACACCGTAGGTGTTTGATGACACTTGAAAAAGTCTCTGGAACCATATACACTGAAGAGCCAAAGAAACTGTTACGCATGCGTAATATCGTGTAGAGCCCTGCAACATGATGTGGCATGGAGTCGACTAACGTCTGAAGTAGTGCTGGAGGGAACTGATGCCATGAATCCTGCAGGGCGTCCCATAGATCCGTAAGGAAACGTGGGGGTGAAAATCTCTTCTGAACAGCACGTTGAAAGGCATCCCAGATATGTTGAATAATGTTCACGTCTGGGAAGTATGGTCGTCAGCGAAAGTGTTTAAGCTAAATAATGTTCCTGAAGCCAATTTGTAGCAATTCTAGACGTGTGGGATGTCGCACTGTCCTGCTGGAATTGCCTAAGTCCGTCGGAATGAGCAAAGGGCATGGATGGATGCAGATGATCAGGCAGGATTCTTACGTACGTGTCACCTGTCAGAGTCGTATATAGACGTATCAGGAGTCACATATCAGTCCAATTGTACACGTCCCACACCATTACGGAGCCTCCACCAGCTTGAACAGTACCCTGATGACTGCAGGGTCCATGGATTGATGAGGCTGTCTGCATACCCGTACACGTCCATCCCCTCGATACAATTTGAAACGAGACTCGTCCGACCAGGAAACTTGTTTCCAGTCACCAACAGTACAAGGTCGTTGACGGACTCACCTGAGGCAGTCATGTCGTGCAGTCATCAAGGGTACACGAATGGGTCTTCAGCTCCGAAAGCCCATATCGATGATGTTTTTTGAATGGTTCGCACGCTGACACTTGTTGATGGCCCAGCACTGAAATATGGAGCACTTTGCGGAAGGGTTGCACTTCTGTCACGTTGAACGATTCTCTTCAGTAGTCGTTGGTCCCGTTCTTGCGCGATCTTTTGCCGATCGCAGCGAAATCGGAGATTTGATGTTTTGCCGGATTCCTGATATTCACGGTACGCTTGTGAAATAGTCGTACAGGAAAATCCCTACTTTATCTACCTCGGAGATGCAGTATCCAACGCTAGTGCGTCGAGTAATAACACCACATTCAAACTCACTTAAATCTTGTAGCAGCAGTAACCAATCTAACAACGGCACCAGGCAGTTGCTGTCTTATATAGGCGTTGCCGACGGCAGCGCCGTATTCTGCCTGTTACAGATATCTGTATTCGAATACACATGCCTATACCAGTTTCTTTGGCGCGTCAGTGTAGTTTCATTTGACTCGCATACTAATTTGTGCATTCCTACTGTGGCACGCTTTAGATGTAGATCTAGATCTACATCTACATGGTTATTCTGCAATTCACACTTCCTGGCAGAGGGTTCATCGAACCATTTTGATACTACTACTGCACCATTCCACTCTCTAACGGCGTGTGGGAAAAAGGAACACCTAAATCTTTCCGTTCGAGCTCTGATTTCTCTTATTTTATTATGATGAAAATTTCTCCTTACGTAGGTGGGTGTGAGCAAAATATTTTCGCATTCAGAAGAGAATGGGTCGGGGTTGGGTTATTTGGGGAAGAAGACCAGACATCGAGGTCATCGGTCTCATCGGATTAGAGAAGGACGGGAAAGGAAGTCGGCCGTGCCCTTTCAAAGGAACCATCCCGGCATTTGCCTGGAGCGATTTAGGGAAATCACGGAAAACCTAAATCAGGATGGCCGGACGCGGGATTGAACCGTCGTCCTCCCGAATGCGAGTCCAGTGTCTAACCACTGCGCCACCTCGTTCGGTAGAAGAGAATGGTTCAAATGGCTCTGAGCACTATGGGACTTAACTTCTGAGGTCATCAGTCCCCTAGAACTTTGAACTACTTAAACCTAACTAACATAAAGACATCACACACACCCATGCCCGAGGCAGGATTCGAACCTGCGACCGTAGCGGTCGCGCGGTTCCAGACTGTTGCACCTAGAACCTCTCGGCCACCTCGGCCGGCTCAGAAGGGAAATTTGGTGACTGAAATTTCGTAAATAGATCTCGCCGCAAAGAAAACCGCCTTTGTTTCAGCGACTGCCAACCCAACTCTCGTATCATATCAGTGACATTCTCACCGCTATTGCGCGATAGCACGAAACGGGCTGACCTTATTTGCATGTTTTCGATGTCCCCCGTCAATCCTACCTGGTAAGGATCCCACACCGCGCAGCAATATTCCAGCAGAGGACGGACAAGTGTAATGTAGAATGGAAGGTAGGAGACGAGGTACTGGCGGAATTAAAGCTGTCAGGACGGGGCGTGAGTCGTGCTTGGGTGTCTCAGTTGGTAGAGCACTTGCCCGCGAATGGCAAAGGTTCCGAGTTCGATTCTCGGTCCGGCACACAGTTTTAATCTACCAGGAAGTTTCAAGTGTAATGTAGGCTGTCTCTTTAGTGGGTTTGTCGCATCTTCTAAGTGTTCTGCCAACAAAACGCAGTCTTTGTTTCGCCTTCCCCACAGTATTATCTGTGTTGGTCTTTCCAATTTAAGTTGCTCGTAATTGTAATTCGTAGGTATTTTGTCGAATTGACAGCCCTTAGATTTGTGCGATTTATCATATATCCAAAATTTATCGGATTTCTTTTAGTACCGATGTGGATGGCCTCGCCCTTTTCTTTGTTCAATGCCAATTGCCACCATACAGAAATTCTCTCTCTAGATCATTTTGTAATTGGAATTGATCGTCTGATGATTTGACTAGACGGTAAATTACAGCGTCATCTGCAAACAATCTAAGGGGGCTCCTCAGATTATCATCTAGATCATTTATGTAAATCAGGAACAGCAGAGGGCCTATGACACTACCTTGCGGAACGCCAGATATCACTTTTCTATTCGATGATTTACTATCACTACGAACTCTGACCTCTCTGAGAGGAAATCACGAATCCAGTCACACAACTGAGACGATACTCCATAGGCACGCAATTTGATAGTCGCTTGTGAGGAACGGTAGCAAAGGCCTTCTGGAAATCTAGGAATATGTAATCGATCTGAGATCCCTTGTCGGCAGCACTCATTGCTTCACGGGAATAAAGAGCCAGCTGCGTTGCACAAGAACGATATTTTCTGAATCCGTGTTGGTTCAAATGGTTCAAATGGCTCTGAGCACTATGGAACTTCTGAGGTCATCAGTCCCCTAGAACTTAGAACTACTTAAACCTAACAAACCTAGGGGTCGCTCGGTTCCAGACTGTAGCGCCTAGAACCGCTCGGCCTCCCCGGCCGGCCGTGTTGGTTCAAATGGTTCAAATGGTTCAAATGACTCTGAGCACTATAGGACTTAACTTCTGAGGTCATCTACATCTACATCTACATGATTACTCTGCAATTCACATTTACATGCTTGGCAGAGGGTTCATCGAACCACAATTATACTATGTCTCTACCATTCCGAACAGCGCGCGGGAAAAACGAACACCTAAACCTTTCTGTTAGAGCTCTGATTTCTCTTATTTTATTTTGATGATCATTCCTACATATGTAGGTTGGGCTCAACAAAATATTTTCGCATTCGGAAAAGAAAGTTGGTGACTGAAATTTCGTAAATAGATCTCGCCGCGACGAAAAACGTCTTTGCTTTAATGACTTCCATCCCAACTCGCGTATCATATCTGCCACACTCTCTCCCCTATTACGTGATAATATAAAACGAGCTGCCCTTTTTTGCACCCTTTTGATGTACTCCGTCAATCCAACCTGGTAAGGATTCCACACCGTGCAGCAATATTCTAACAGAGGACGAACGAGTGTAGTGTAAGCTCTCTCTTTAGTGGACTTGTTGCATCTTCTAAGTGTCCTGCCAATGAAACGCAACCTTTGGCTCGCCTTCCCCACAATATTATTTATGTGGTCTTTTCAACTGAAGTTGTTCGTAATTTTAACACCCAGATACTTAGTTGAGTTGACAGCCTTGAGAATTGTACTATTTATCGAGTAATCGAATTCCAGCGGATTTCTTTTGGATCTCATGTGGATCACCTCACACTTTTCGTTATTTAGCGTCAACTGCCACCTACCACACCATACAGCAATCTTTTCTAAATCGCTTTGCAACTCATACTGGTCTTCGGATGACCGTACTAGACGGTAAATTACAGCATCATCTGCGAACAACCTAATAGAACTGCTCAAATTGTCACCCAGGTCATTTATATAGATCCCCTAGAACTACTTAAACCTAAGTATCCTAAGGACATCACACACATCTACGCCCGAGGCAGGATGCGAACCTGACTGTAGTGCCTAGAACCGCTCGGCCAACCCGGTCGGCTCCGTGTTGGTTATGTATCAATAATGTCATAAGGTAGAATATTTTGGGGTAACTCTTCAAGTCAAACAAAAGTTTTCAGAGTCCAAAAGCGTGTAATACGTATTATTTGTGGAGTAAATTGACGGACGTCCTGTAGAAACCTCTGCAAAGAACTGGGTATTCTAATTACTGCCTCTCAGTATATTTACTCATTAATGAAATTTGTCCTAAATAATATATCTCTTTTTCCAACAAACAGCTCAGTTCATACATACAATACCAGGAACAAAAATGATCTGCACAAGGACTTAAAAGCACTTACTTCAAAAAGGGGTCCTCTACTCAGGAACACTCATCTTCAATAATTTGCCAGTAAAAATAAAATATTTAGTTACAAATAAAGATCAGTTTAAAAGGAGCCTGAAAGACTTACTAGTGGCCAACTCCTTCTACTCCACTGAAGAATTTTTTAATAGAAACAAATGATGTATTGTATATATTCATACTATTAGTATTGTTATTTCAGCTTAAAAAAAAAAGACATGTTCCACATCCACGAGGATCTCCTCAGCACGGATCTATGGAACGGAAAACTAATCTAATCTAATCTAATCTCTAATCTAAGTGATTTTGTTCAAGGTGATTCATAATGTTCGAGTACAGTATATGCTCCAAAATCCTACTGCAAATTGAGGTCAGTGATATGAGTCTGTATAATTCAATGGGATACTCCTATTTCCTTTCTTGAATACTGGTGTGACCTGTGCTACTTTCCAGTCTTTAGGAACAGATGGCGACGGCAGCAGTGTAACGCGCGCGCTGTGGGCAGTGTGTTCCAGGAGATGCTGTACGGGATCTCGACGGGGTTCGGGTCCCCGCAGGTGCCGGTGGCGGAGATCCTGGCGCGCGCCGTGCCCACCCTGCACTCGCCGCAGAAGCCCAAGAGCAGCAACTTCCTGCAGGTGCCCGACATCGAGTCGCCCAGGTACGTGGGAGGCCGCGCCGCCCCCGCCCCTCCAGCAGACGCTCGCAGACCGCATATCAAGCGACACAGCCTCCGTGAAGTATCTGATGAGCGGATCACCACCAACACTGCCAAAGTGCTTCCGCTCCGTGAGACACTGCACAGAGGTTTGGAATTTAATCCATGCTACTGGTCCAATGTTTGTCACATCCATTTCGGTAAATATTGGGCTGGATTCCCAGGTTCCAAATAAGCTACACACTGCGCAAACACTTTGAAAACTGTGATACATTTCGCCATGCGACATACACTATACACAGACAGAAGAGGTACATAGGTCGCTCACAGACCGCATATCAAGCGACACAGCCTCTGTGACGTATCTGATGAGCGGATCACCACCAACACTGCCAAAGTGCTTCCGCTCCGTGAGACACTGCACAGAAGTTTGGAATTTAATCCGTGCTACTGGTCCCATGTTTTCCACATCCATTTAGGTAAATATTGGGCTGGTTTCCCAGGTTCCAATTCAGCTAAGCACTGCGCAAACAGTTTGAAAACTATGATACATTTCGCCGTGCGACATATACTATACACAGACAGAAAAGGTACACAGGTCGCTCGCAGACCGCATATCAATGAACACAGCCTCTGTGAAGTATCTGATGAGCGGATCACCACCACCAGTGCCAAAGTGCTTCCGCTCCGTGAGACACTGCACAGAAGTTTGGAATTCAATCCATGCTACTGGTCCCATGTTTTCCACATCCATTTAGGTAAATATAGGGCTGGTTATCCAGGTTCCAATTCAGCTAAGCACTGCGCAAACAGTTTGAAAACTATGATACATTTCGCCGTGCGACATATACTAGACGCAGACAGAAGGGGTACACGGGTTTCTGTTTTTGGATGAGCTGTCAGTAGGCTTGGAACGCTTTTGGGACTGGCGACTCCATCCACAACACAGCCCGACCCAGCAATGGCTGGATATAGGGCTCCGGAATGGACACAATGATGTTTGGTTTGTGGGGCACTCAACAGTGCAGTCATCAGCGCCCGTCCAAAGTCCAAATCTTGACACATTCCAATTTTTTTTAGACAATCCAATCTAGCCACTGTCACGAATGATGATAATGATGATGATGCTGATGATGAAATGATGAGGACAACACAAACACCCAGTCCCCAGGCAGAGAATAGCCTCAACCCGGCCGGTAATCGAACCCGGTACCCTGTGATCCAGATGCAGCAACGCTAGCCCCTAGCCACTGGAATGGGTGGATGGACTGGTACAAATACTGGTGATCGGGAACTGCATGCTACCGCTGCTCCTCTCCCTGCTGGACAAATACTGGGGATTATAAGGTTATGAATACTTTTGCTAGTAAACAGGCCGTCTCCAGCGACAACATACCAGTAACACACCCACTGCGCTTCCTAAAAGAATATAAAACTAGTGTCAGTGTTCACGAGAACTTTTACAGCATAGTTCGTTGAAACTCGCGAAGTCCTCTGATTCTCAAATGCTGGTTCGGTATAGTCCGAGTACTTCGCGCACAATTTCTGGTTTTAATTATAGGTTATGAGTTCCGCCTTCTTGCAAACACACTTTTTTTTTCTTTTTACCCAAACATGTTCGAGCACTTCTGTGCCATCATCTGAGGGTTTCCATTCATTGAAAACTGTAAAATAAAGCGTACATATTTTAGGTTGTAACTGATATGACAAAGTGAGGCCTACAATTTTTATTAAACTGCATGTTGCGGGCAGTCTTGTGAAGTTGCAACCCAAAATATGTTCATTTTTTACAGTTTTCAATAAACGGAAACCAACTGACGATGGCACAGAGCTGCTAAAACATGTTTGGGTAAAAATAAAAAAATGTCGTTGCAAAAAGGCGGAACCCATAACCTATAATTTAACTGCAAAAGATGGAAAAAAATGATCAAATGTGTGTGAAATCTTATGGGACTTAACTGCTAAGGTCATGAGTCCCTACGCTTACACACTACTTAACCTAAACTATCCTAAGGACAAACACACACACCCATGCCCGAGGGAGGACTCGAACCTCCGCCGGGACCAGCCACACAGTCCATGACTGCAGTGCCTTTGGACGCTCGGCTAATCCCGCGCGGCAAAAGCGGGAAGAAAGGACAAGAGTTGCAGATCCAAAATATGAATATTTCGTCGCCCAGCCACTCATTCCCGAGTTATCTCTACAGTAAATACAGGAACACCTTAATGAAACTTCAGAAGACAGCTCTCAAGATATAGTTTAGTAAAAACTGTAGGCCTAACTTTGTTAGATCAGTTACAACCTAAAATACGTTCATTTTTTTACAGTTTTCAGTAAACGGAAACCCACTGATGGTGGCACAGAGGTGCTGAAACATATTTGGGTAAAAAGAAGAAAAAACAGTATGTTTGCAAATAGGCGGAACCTATAACCTGTCATTTAACTGCAAATGTGAAAAGAAAGGACAAGAGGTGCAGATACAAAAGATGAATATCTAGCTCGAAAACTTGGCTTACTGTGTTAACACTTTAACTTCAGAATATACTTCTTAAGGAGTAAATTTTGGCAACATGTCAAATTTCGAAATTTGACCAATAATTATTCGAAATATTGAAAATCAAATTTTAGATGCCCTGAAAGCCTGCAACTGCTACAGCACATCCCTGTGCCCTGTTTTGCTGTTAGGTAATATAGATTGGAGTAATATAGATTAGAGATGACAGAAATGAACAAGGAGGTGTATATTTGTTTTATCGACCGGCAGCAGGCTTCGGCAGAGTCAACTGTAGTATATTGCTGAGAATATTATAAGGTGTGGATATAGACTGAAGAGAGAGAAAGATAAGGAGATTTACACAAAACAAAAAGTGTTTGAATGAGTAGGGAATTAGGAGACGGAAGAATTGAGCATTGGAAGGGGGGTAAAGCAAGAAGTTCGCTATCACCGAAGCCGTTCAGTATATATGGAGAATAATTGGAAGAGAAATAATAAAGACTACAAAATGGAGTCAGAAGATGAGCTGTAGAAGATGTTGAAGAGTACTGCAACGAGTAGCAAAGAGTATGGACTGAAGAAAAATATAGGAAAGACAAAAGCGATGAGATAGCAAGAAGGAAGCGCCAATTAATGTATTCTTAGTTGGAAAGTAAAATCTTTTCTGCATCTTGGAAGATTAATGACATGAAATGGAAGCTGTAAGGAAGAAATAAGGAGGACATTTATGGGAAAGAGAGAATTTGAAACGGTGAAGCAGTTACTAATACGTAGAAGAATTCCGATAGAGCTAAATGTTACGCCTGGAGTTATACAGCAGTGAATCGTCGACAGTTAACAAGAAAGAAGAAATTAATTCAGAAAGTTTTGAAATGTGCTATGGAGACGAATGCTTCAGGTGGATTGACAAACTTAAGAATGGACAAGTAAGGAAGAAAATAGGGGAAAAATAAGATCATTTGAAGAGATCAAAAAAATATCTTGGCTGGGATGTATACTGCTTTGGAATTGTCTGCAACAAATGATTGTAGAGGGAAAAGTGGAAGTAGTGAGAGGAATAGTTAGGAAGAGATTTGGAATGATGGGTGACAGTAGAAGAGGCCGAACATACAAACAGATGAACAAAGATGCTTAGAATGGGATATGATGGAGAGCCTCCAGAAACACGGGTACGCTAAAGAAGAAGAATATAGATTATTTCCCTGTTTTATTCCAATGAGGTTTGGAGATACAACCCATTTTCACAGACTGCATTGGCATTTTTGTTTATTACATGTGTTTCAGTTTACGACCTAGCAGTAACTGAACGACATAGTTATCAGTTGTACGCGAGAAATATCTCAGACGATAGAAACGAGTAAGTTAAGTATTACTAACTTTTGGCTTCATTTGGTCATTAGTAATGCTTTATTTACACTCCTGGAAATTGAAATAAGAACACCGGGAATTCATTGTCCCAGGAAGGGGAAACTTTATTGACACATTCCTGGGGTCAGATACATCACATGATCACACTGACAGAACCACAGGCACATAGACACAGGCAACAGAGCATGCACAATGTCGGCACTAGTACAGTGTATATCCACCTTTCGCAGCAATGCAAGCTGCTATTCTCCCATGGAGACGGTCGTAGAGATGATGGATGTAGTACTGTGGAACGGCTTGCCATGCCATTTCCACCTGGCGCCTCAGTTGGACCAGCGTTCGTGCTGGACGTGCAGACCGCGTGAGACGACGCTTCATCCAGTCCCAAACATGCTCAATGGGGGACAGATCCGGAGATCTTGCTGGCCAGGGTAGTTGACTTACACCTTCTAGAGCACGTTGGGTGGCACGGGATACATACGGACGTGCATTGTCCTGTTGGAACAGCAAGTTCCCTTGCCGGTCTAGGAATGGTAGAACGATGGGTTCGATGACGGTTTGGATGTACCGTGCACTATTCAGTGTCCCCTCGACGATCACCAGTGGTGTACGGCCAGTGTAGGAGATCGCTCCCCACACCATGATGCCGGGTGTTGGCCCTGTGTGCCTCGGTCGTATGCAGTGCTGATTGTGGCGCTCACCTGCACGGCGCCAAACACGCATACGACCATCATTGGCACCAAGGCACAAGCGACTCTCATCGCTGAAGACGACACGTCTCCATACGTCCCTCCATTCACGCCTGTCGCGACACCACTGGAGGCGGGCTGCACGATGTTGGGGCGTGAGCGGAAGACGGCCTAACGGTGTGCGGGACCGTAGCCCAGCTTCATGGAGACGGTTGCGAATGGTCCTCGCCGATACCCCAGGAGCAACAGTGTCCCTAATTTGCTGGGAAGTGGCGGTGCGGTCCCCTACGGCACTGCGTAGGATCCTACGGTCTTGGCGTGCATCCGTGCGTCGCTGCAGTCCGGTCCCAGGTCGACGGGCACGTACACCTTCCGCCGACCACTGGCGACAACATCGATGTACTGTGGAGACCTCACGCCCCACGTGTTGAGCAATTCGGCGGTACGTCCACCCGGCCTCCCGCATGCCCACTATACGCCCTCGCTCAATGTCCGTCAACTGCACATACGGTTCACGTCCACGCTGTCGCGGCATGCTACCAGTGTTAAAGACTGCGATGGAGCTCCGTATGCCACGGCAAACTGGCTGACACTGACGGCGGCGGTGCACAAATGCTGCGCAGCTAGCGCCATTCGACGGCCAACACCGCGGTTCCTGGTGTGTCCGCTGTGCCGTGCGTGTGATCATTGCTTGTACAGCCCTCTCGCAGTGTCCGGAGCAAGTATGGTGGGTCTGACACACCGGTGTCAATGTGTTCTTTTTTTCCATTTCCAGGAGTGTATTTCTTTTATGTCGCCTCAGATTTTTTTGTGGCGTAAAATTAACAGCTATTTCTTTCCTTTGCTGAACTAAACTAAACTCTGTCCGAACAGGCCTTGGAAGGCACAACGTTACCGACCGGCCGCCGTGTCATCCTCAGGTCACAGGCGTCACTGGATGTGTTGATGGAGATGCATGTGACCGGCACACCGCTCCCCCGACCGTATGTCAGTTTACGAGACCGGAGCCGCTTCTTGTCAATCACGAAGGTTCTCAGTTTGCCTCAGAAGGGCTGAGTGCATACCGTTCGTTCCTTTACTGCCAGGAGATAAACTGAAGCAGACGTAACGCCCCGAAACCTTAAAGTATCCATGAAAACGAAATTATACCTTCGAAACGCATTCGATAAAAGAGGCAAATATAACACCTCGACTGTAGACGGCGTGTTAGTAACAAAAGTATTCCTAACCTACATACAAGCTACACTCACGGACATCTCTTCATGGAATATTTGTTATTAACTGACAAAGATAATGTTTTTTTCACCATCGGGAGTCGCTCTGGCCCCCTCCAGGTTGACGCCACCTTAGTAGTCTGCATTAGCGACCTTGACCATCGTGTAGGTTCCATTCTTAGAAATCGAACACCAACATAAACACCGTGCACTGTCATCTACAGCAAACGAGGAGCTCCCTGTAAAACCAACTTTTACCAACAAGACTGGCAATGTTATTCAGATCCATAACGCTGTACCATCGCTACGTACAAGGCACACAACAGAACAATATCTCACAATATCGTTGGCTTCGTCGTACCAGATATGCCGCAGACGTAAAAGAGGTCTAATAAAGTTACTGTCAACATCGGACTCAGAAAGCTCTTTTGCTCTCTGATCATATAAACTGAATCACTTTCATCTCAGTTCTGAAACCATTACATCTCAGATCCCGTATGTGCCGATTCAGGTTCGAAATACTGGGGCAAATAATAACTTCCTTGCAACACAAGATAATTCTGTTTCCGAAGACCAATTACAACATATTAAAACGTACTATTAATTTTCCCAAATTCTATACGAACTTATTATGCCCTGCCTTAATTAATAACTGATTAGTTTTGATCTCGTTGAAATAATGGTGGCAAAATCTATTAGCCGAGACATATGTTTGTGTTTATTTGAACTCTGTTCTCTATTGTCTACTGTTTCATTCAAATAACAATCTATCTTCACATTATTCACCTCGATACATAATCATTACTGCAATGTGGAAAGGGCGCAAAATTCTGCTGAATGAGAATGAATTTCCTTCCGATTTGATGAAGGAAGGAAGAAGGTGTGATGGTTCCGACAGTAAAAACCAAATTCACAACCAAATCGATAACTGGCAACAGAATCATATAGTCTTTACGTGAGCTGATATCAGTAAGTGGGAGCCTAGCATTTCAAAATCTCAGTAGCCCCAGCACATTAATCTAGTATGCCGAGTAAAACAAGCAGTATCGAGGCAAATAAATAAGAAACCTTTGTCAGAATAGGCCGTACCAATATATGTGACTGTGATACAGTAGGTATTAAAAATTGTGCTGTCAAGGACTGTTTAATATGTTCATACAAACCTAACATTTTAAACGTTTTTCAAGTGTTACATTTTTAATATTTTTATGCATTTTATATGCTTATGAATAGCTGTTTTTTCGATGGATGTACTCTCAGCATCGATGTTATCTTGATTATGTATGTGTGAAGGTCATGATTTCAATTAATCGACACACCTCATCCAAACAGCAAACATGTAAAACTAAGACCGTGAGTGGCTACGAATTCCATGTAATACTGTTAGATATGTGCGTTGTTACTTTGAAAACTGACTACTATGGGTCAAAATTACATTAATTAAACTCGACTAATCACTTTAAAACCTTGCTACAAAAAGATCAAATTCTTAATAAACAATTTCTGTACTTGGTGGTTTTTGTGCAGTGATCAATATGATGTTTGCTATTTGGATATTGTAATTTTGTATACACCAGTTACAACAGGTAGCGATAGAAAACGCAAATAAATATGTTGAAACATTTTTCTCTTCCCTAAAATTAAAAAAAGTTACATTGAATATCGTGAAGTGATTCCATGCATTCGTACTGTGATGGTTGATCTCAGTATATAGAAACCTTCCTGCTAGAAACTCGAATTATTTTCTGGCCATAGGATGTGTAACAATCGTTAGGAAGCATGTACTGTAATTTATTCTCCCCTCTTCCGCCACATGATTTCTGAGGACATACAACGTCATATCTGAATAACGTTATGCCATTTGCATCTTTCGCCATTTCTTACAAAAAACAACATCTGGAACTGCTCATTTCCATAAAAACGGAAGCCCCCCTTACAAAATTCCGATTTTTATAATCCACCTACTTCATACCGCGTTCCATATAGGGACGTTCCAAAGTCTTCAATCAATACCATTCAGGTGTAAAACTGTACTGAAAAAATACCATCAATAAGGTATATAGTCCCTTCTCCCTATCTGAATTCTCTACAGGCAAACACCCATTCATTCGCCTGAATTAAAGTAGTTTGCGAAGAAGTGAGAATTTCTTATGTAGTCCTATTGTAAGATTATTTTAGTAAGTTTTCTAATGAAAAAATGTTCTCCTATGACGACATTCGATAGCAAGGAGAGAGAGGAGAAAGCGATATCTCTACGGTCGTAAAAATAGTTACACGTGTATTAAGTGTTGGCCGATTATTACCAATACACCATCTTATGCGATATTTGCCGTGCAGTTTCGAGGGACTTTGGACCAATGTGAATCGCGTTGTCATGAAATTTTACGGAGAACATTGAAGTTGTTGTGTCAGTGAACGCTTGATCTTTGCAAGTGCTCTTTTAGAAAATCTGATTTCAATAACTTCGACAATTACGCAGAGTATATTGACATCCTATGGTCTACAGATGCTACTGTATGTATGTATAAGCTGTAGACTGCACTTTGTCCTCTTCTATTTTCTTCATACTTACTGTCGATTTTAGGTCAGTGACTGGGTATCTGTTTCCTAAAGCAGTAACGCGGATTTCTGAAGAAAAAAATTATCGTTTAAGAGTAGCAGGTTTAATAAAAAACACTTAACAATGGTACCTGAGTTTTGCATAGCAGGTTTGTTTTCTTATACATACAGTTTAATTAACAAAACTTGGATAGATCACTTACTTCTACAAAACGTTGAACAAATCATTCACATCACAAACGTGAATATCACTTGTTCATTTTCTTGTGATAACGTGAATTTCTTTTTCTAAGATAAACCACATATTGTAGTAGTTGCTGCAATTCTGCTGTTTAATTTCTCTAACTTACAGTTACAAGTAGTTGAGACAATATACAACATAGTATAAAGAAAATGTTCTGCAAGAAAAACTACATACAACTGATAAATAAATGTTTCTGGGGATACAAAATGTTCAGTGCTATGGATGGTCATTTTATCGTCATATCATGTTTATTATTAAGAGTTCCTTTTTTAATGTAAGTAATTTGCAGGACGTAATTGTAGTCGTTAAGCTGTGCATCAACTTTTGTTAAACCTTGTAATTCACTGAAATTCAGTTCAATAACGGATTTAGTTTAAAAAAGTGCGTAGCATACAAGTTTTGTAATTGTGAAGTTGCAGGTTCGAATATGATTAGTGCCAACTTTTTTTATTTACTTTCATTTAATTCTGTGTCTCATATCAAATGGAAATGTTAATTAATAAATATTAAATTATATTGTTTCAAAAAATTAACATTTTTTATTCTTAATAGCTGGTCGTACGATAATAAATTAAATTGAGTTTTTGTCAAATGAAAAAAAACGTATCCATATGAATGCACCAATTTATGCACCAATTTATGCACCAAATTTTTATTTATTGTGAACACCTACATTTACAAGTCATTGGTTGCTAAAAGTAAAAGTAAAATTTTGTTACTTTTATTAAAGATTTATTATTTGTCAATTAATATTTCCATTTGTTGAAGTGTACAGAGTTTAAATGAAAGCAAAAGAATGTTGCTCCTAAATAGATTCGAACGACCATCTTTTACGATTGCATTACTTTAACGCTACACACTCAGATATCAGGGACTGGGTTATTAAGTTCGATATGTTTCACACGTAACAGTACTTGGAAATCTTACAGTCTTCAAAGGAAATTTATGCCTGCACACTAATCTTAAAATCCGCCAACTACGAAGGAAATTGAAGAGAGACGATCGGTAAGGTTTCCTTATAAGCAGATTGGAACATATGTCGGGAAACAGTGGGGCGTATCCAAGACTGAGGGAAATCGTAACAGTGCCGCGTTTTTAACTCTACCACTGTTAAAGCTTGTTACGTGATTAATTGCAAAAATTCTTCGATATGGAAACGAAGATGTTTGTTCCACACATTACGTGTGTCGTATTCATGCTTCTTGTTACGTGTAGTCTACCTAGACCTATTCACCTTTCTCCATATACGTCAGCACATATTTTTTCTGTACAGGTGGTTCCGCAGCTTGAAACACGTCGTAATACAACATTTTAAATTGAAACTTCCAAGTTAGTTGCTAACAGTTGTATTATATTTAGCAAAAAATGCCTATTTCGGCAGTACATGTGTAGTTGGGCGAGACGTACGAATTGCATCACTGATGAATCCTTTTGTCCATAGTCGCTGTTCTAGTAACGGTAAGATAAAACCACGTAGTAATTTGACAACTATTTGACAGATCCCCATGACTCTGCATGTTTACATGCTTGGTAAACATGTAGCATGTTCAGATGTGTCCATATTTGGTAAACATATGGCGTCACCGAGACCTTTCAAGCAGCCGTAAAATTACTGCGTGACAACTAACAACTGATCGAATGTAAAAGTCTCGGGCAGGTAGACATATACTTGACATTGGAAAGACTGACGAAATGGGCCTAGTGAAAGAAATAATAAAATTATTAGCAGCTAACTTGGAGGATTCAGTTTAAAATGCCTTCACATATACTCCGCAATCGACAGTACAATGCATGGAGCAAATTACTTGTAAACATGTAATTGCATTATCTGTCACTCATTTTCTGCGTAAAAAACACACAGAGAGAAATTAGACATTTTTCCGTTGTTAGGGTACAAGAATCGGGCTGTAAGCTTCTACATCAGGAATTATTCTTTGTTCTCCGTTCAAATAAAAAAACTGTTGTAACTGGTACCTGTTTATCAATGTTTTTATCTAACTCTTGTCGTTTCTTTCTACAAATTACCTGTTTTAGTATTTGTTCTTTTTTCAACGATTCTAATCATTCATTTTTTCAGAATGCTCTATTAATCACAATTTTTTTACTTATATATGTGTGTTTTTAATGTATTTCTCACACAGTCTGCACCACACAAACTTTTATTACTCACTAAAATAAGATGACATTTTTTTCCCTTTTTGTCTTTTTCCCCTGTTTTTCTGTGACTGTATTTCCAGTTGTATTTGTTCACGTCTCTCCGTCAACCTGGCGTAGATTCCGCTGCATGCTTTCCCCCTGTCCACAGTTTGACGCTGTGCATGGCTTTGGGTCGTTTCGGCTTCAGTCGCTTTTCGCTTTATCAGGCTTCAAGCTTCTGCCTGAAGAAGGGACGTACTAGTATAGAAATTATTTCTACTCTCCAAATTGACTTCCCCTTCCTGCACATTGTGTTAGCAAACGTAAGACGCATTGTCTAACATTTGTAACACACCATGCGGCAGTAAGGACATATCCTAATGTGGAACGACACAGTTAAATTCATTTTCACGTCAGTAGACAGCGTGTCTTTCTTCCAATCTCAGCTAAAAGTCGGACAAAAAAATTAGTTTCCGTAAATTTAAAAGAAAAGTCAGAAAAACGCAACAGACTCAAGGAAAGAACAATGATTCAAGGGAAAAGGTGTTGGTGTTGTTACTAGTTTTGCTGCACAAAGTTGGAACAGAAAAAAATTTTTTTTCACATTTTAGGATTTTTATCTCATTATGAAATTTGCAATTTTACGCAAAAATTATAAACTCACATGGGAAGTATTTTTTTAATATAATCTACACCGGTTGAAAATGTTAAAATTTTTAGGTGCCTTACATCAAGGTCTAATAAAATCGGTAATTTTTTATATAGAAGGCTGTGGATGGCTGTGTTATAAAGATTAAATTACGTGTTTGTATTGGTAGCACTGTCAAAAACAGTATCGTATCGTTTCATAGTATAAACATGCGTTGTATACCGAAGTGCTTGATGAACTACAGCAGTAGTATGGGATTGCCATTAGAAATAATACTGAGGATTTGTTTAAAATGAAGCAGGCAGTATGGACTACCTTCTTCCAGAGACTGTCAGCTGATGATAAACCAGTACACCACCTTTGCCCTCCTGGACCTGATTCATGGTGCAATTACCGCAATGCCCAGTGCTCAAACAGTTCATAGAACCATAAACAGTCCACACCAATAGCAGTCATGGATATCATAAAACCTATTTACAGAGACCTGGCAAATCCTGAATTACTCAAGAAATATCAGTATGGTCAGACTCAAATTCCCAATAAGTCGTTCAATAATCTTACAGTATATGGATTCGCTTACCAAAAAAATGTTTTGTTGGAATGGAGACACTAAAGGGGGGTCAGTAATGCTGTTATTGCTTTTAATGATGGCAAAATTGGTAGGGTGTAAATGCTATAGCATACGAGAATTAATCCTGGAGCAAACTGCATCAGAGAACTTGAACGGATGGACCAGGTTCGCATTGATAAAGCAGAGCATGTAGCACAGTTGACCACTAAGGAGTCCAGAAAGAAGAAAAGAAAAAGATCAAGAGGGTGAGATACGGTATGGTGCAGGGTGCTTCTGACTCACTAAAAATTAAAAATTGAGCATATATTGAGTTACAGTCTTTTGAAACTTTAGAAGCCGTTCCTGAAAATTTACATTTTCTGTTGCATTTTCCCCTAAATCTCAGAAACCACTTCGAGTAGAGTATTCAAATTTTCAGGAAGTAATACATACCCTGAGTCTACTGAACTGAAAGAAGAACATGATGTTATGTACAATTAAAATTATTTAGGATAATGCACAAAAAAGTACATAAAATTTTAAACGTCTAAGAAAAAAATTGTATTTCCTGAAAACAGTGGCTGAAATGCAATTATTGTAGTTCAGTAGACTCAGAACATACAGTTTAATGTCCTGTAAAAGTTTCATGTCAATGGCTAAAGTGGTTCCTGAAATACAGGGAAGCCAAGTCACTAAATTTGACATAGTCGGGATAGAGCGTTCCAACTCTCCTTACATCAGTGGCGCTAGAATTTGCTTGCGTTATCTCCATGCACCAGAATGTCTAAACATGGGACAGCAATTGAAAGTGTAGTTCAAGAAGACAGCTGGGGTACCTTCATTTATAAGACATACCACAATAGTGGCCATTGGCAGACTGCAGGCAGATCAAATCCAGGCAGAGGCGGGCAGGTGCTAGATGTTTATTTTTTCTTGAACAAGAATTTAACGATTCAGAATATTGACACGGCTGAAGGCTGCAACGCGAGCCGCTTTCCAGTGTCTGCGGTTATGCGCTCTTGTCCCAACAATAGTCCCAAGGCTGCATCCGAACTGAGATGTCTTTGCTGCATTTAACGATATTCTCTTAAAATTGAATCGAGCCCCACGCTGGGCGCCATTTTAACGATATTCTCTTAAAATTGAATCGAGCTTCACGCTGGGTGCCATTTTAACGAAATTCCTGGAATGAATGATTTGAAATTTCGTAGAAATAAAAAAAGGAAATAATAATTTTATTTCTTGCTTAAAAGTTAATTTGCCTTAGTGCGAACTTTGTTGTAGAACCACTCTCTTCATTACGTGTGGTAATAAAAAAACAAATTTTACTTTCTTAAGGATCACGTACATTTAAAGGAAATTATTACGTGCACTCATATTAATTGGATAGTACTATCTGGATAAGAACTGAGTCTCTTAAATCATTCGGCCTTGGCATACACTTTCCAGAATGCAGTGGGTTTTTCTTTTTGTGAAATATTTTTACTGACTTTTATCCCGGCACTAGCCATAGAACACAAGAATATTTTAATTAACAGAAAATGTCTTAATTATTGCCAAGCCGACATTTATCACTGATCAAACCTACTACATTACGCATGTGATTTATAGATGACGTGGGCATGCTCATTTACATAAATAATTCACACTTTTAATGAATACTAATATATTTAGCCCAAACAACAAGTCAACTCACATTAATTCGTACGCTTTGATTAAAGGCGGCAAAGTCCCGACAGATACAAAAGAAGTACATCTTAACTCTGCTGGATAACCACGATGCATACACAACCTTTAGTGCCCACAATGCGGGTTAATGAATCAGGCGCGTCTAATGGGCGCGAGCGTAGCTGCACATCGCGTCTGCTAGAGCGATCAAGGATTAACACTTCCTCACTTCTTCCTCACTTCAGCTGCTCTGTCCACAACTGACCCTTCCTCACTCTAGCGGCTCTGTCCACACACCTAGCTGCTCTGTCCGCAACTGACCCTTCCTCACTCTAGCGGCTCTGTCCACACAACTAGCTCTTCCACACTCTGACTGCTCTGTCCATACACACTGCACTGTCCATACAACGACAGAGAGTCTCCACATGCCAAAGATAAACAACGGCACGACTATTACGATTATTAACATTTCTTTGTAAATCGATTTCTAGCAAATATCGCTGATACCGCAAATACTGACACTTTTACATTCACATAATAAATATAGAAATTTCCTATCCTAATACAGAGAAATGTTACAAAAAAATATAATAAAAATAACAAACATTTCATACCACATTCAGTAATATTAAGATATATATATATATATATATATATATATAACTTGCCCAGATCGGCGTATATGTTACAAATAAATTGTGAAAATGCCAGGGAACGTTACATTGCCCCCTGGCAGCATTTGGCAAAGAGGTTTTACACTTTGACACAATGGTGCCAGTAACGTTCTTTACACCTCTGTATGTTTTATGGAATGGCTCTTGTAATTAGCCCCAGGATTATATAAGTACATGGCTCCCCCATTTGGGCGCAGGCAATCAGGAAACCTGGGCAAAACTGTGCCGGAGCCCAGCCATCCCAGTTGGTTTATAGTCCATATTAACAGTTTTTCATTTGAAGTATTTTGCAGTTTGTCACAAACGGGTTTACACAATTACACAATATCACTATTTTTCTTGTGATACACTACAAGGTCACTTGTCCTAGGATATATCAATTACGGACGTACATAGTACATGTTCAATGTTTATCAAAATGAAGTCATTAATATGTTATTCAGTTTATGTAAACATTTCAAAAGCCAATAATGTATTTGATGAGCGGTGGGGTGCGGCGCTCGGCGCGGCGCGCTGACTTCGTGTAGGTCACCGCCCCATCGTTGACAGCTACGGCGCGTACGGGCGTGGCCGTCTGGTCTGCTACGGGCTGCTGTGGCCGCTGCATAGCTGCTATAGCCGAACGCGTTGGATACCAGCTCGCCCGTGCGACGTCTTCTTGCGGTGCTCCAGGAAACATGCAACAAGTTCACAAACAGTATACTATCCGTATTTCCTGCTGTGGGAAAGAACGCACACAATTAGTGGTAGTTATTACTCAGTAGGCCTTCACTAGTCTGGTTCGCACAAGGTTTCATTGTCACAGTACACTTTTATGGGCACACAATATTTTCCACCGTCATGACTTGTCATTAGTCACACGCTCTTTCCTAGCGTCCCTTTACATACAAAAAGTTAAAATTTGACACTAGGTTTATCCACCGTCCGTTATCGGTTCACTATTCGTGTTGTGCTAGTTCTTTATCAGTGACTGTCACTGTTTCTGCCGCACAATACTACACCTTTGTTAAAGTTTATTTATTTCTATTTACAATGTCCGCTGCTGAATTTGTTTGCAACAGCACATTCGTAACCTTTTACCAGAGTGTAAGATTTACGTACATACAATCAACGTCCTACGTAACCACAGTGAAGTCTCTGTAGGCGAAAATTTACTTGGACCGTATCTGGCTAGCTCTTTCTTATTGATTGAATCTGCACATGCTTCAATTGAAGCTTCTTTGTGAGTTTCTTTACGCTACATAAATTTACAACAAGGTTGCCTCCCGTGGTGCTCTCGGGTCACTACTGGGTGCATTATTTTGTGATAACACTAGTGAGATAATAAAGTTCTCAGGGCCTTATATTACTAATATTGTTCCGGGTTCAGATCTGTCAATCTGACAGCTACACATAGATACACATAATATAAAGGATTGTGCCAAGAAATATCTCAAATTAAACACAAATTAAAAGAGTACATAACACAAATATCCACACACATGAAAAAGGTCAATCATATTCTTATAACTATACACTCCTACACTAGTACACCTTATTAATGTTCATTGTTTACAAAGGAACGGTGTCCGCATAGGACTATTAGTCTTTTACTGTAGGAATGCTTTTACATCCTTACGCGGATACAGTCCCCGTACTCTCCCTGAGTGGGGATCTGCTAAGAGATAGCGTCAAATGCGCGTTGACATTCGTCTGTCCACACCCAGTGCGCATTTTTACGCAACAGGCTCAATAACGACTCGTTATTCATTAATTGGTTCGGGACAAATCGTCTAAAAAAGGATGCTAGACCTATAAATGCCTTGAGCTGTTTCTTAGTTCTAGGACTAGGAAACCCACGAATTGCATCAAGTTTTTTGTTGTCAGGTTTGATGCCTTGTGGTGTTATTATGTGACCTAGGAATTGAATCTGATTACGTCCAAACTTGGATTTATCAAGATTCGCTGTTACCCCTGCTTGCTTAAACCTTTCTAAGACTTTACTCAGTAGTTCTACGTGCTCCTCCCAGGTGGCAGTGGCAATCACTAGATCGTCTACATATACTGTCACCCTTTGCAGCAACTCCGGACCCAAAACCGCGTCAAGGGCTGTTATGAAAACTCCTGCACTTACATTTAGGCCGAAAGGTAGTACCCTAAATTGGTAGCTTCTTCCCCCAAATATAAATGCAGTATATTGTCTCGACTCGGGTGTAAGTAGAATTTGCCAGAAAGAACTTCTCATATCAATAGATGTCAAATATTGCACTCCATGGAATTTTCGAAGTTGCTCATCAAGGTTTTCCGGATGAGTCCTGACAGGTACAATGATTTCATTCATGTCTCTTGCATCCAGTACTAACCGTACCTGTCCGTCAGCTTTTGCTACCGCCACCAATGGACTACTATAAGGGGACAAAGACGGTTCTATTATTCCCCACTCGATCAGTTTTCTTATTTCCTTAGCTACTATTTCCTTCTTGGACCAAGGAATGGAGTATGAGGCTCGACAGTAAGTTTTGTGAGGCTTTACCTCGATCTTGTATTGATATCCCTTAACAACTCCTGGTCGTTCAGAAAATACATCTGCATAATTAGATAATAACTGTACTATTTCCTTCTGTTGAATTGAATTTAAATTTTCGGACTGTGATACTTTGTTCACTAATATATCCATATTCACCTTTGATTGATCACCTTGTACGTCAGGATAATAGAGATTCTGCCCTGGACAATAATTGTCTAATTGTAGTATCGATTGATTCCTACATTTTATATTTATGGCGTTACAATTAGGTACAGGTACCTCTTCAGATCTAAGCATGGAAAATTCTATTCTCCTACCAGCATTCATCAAACTTAATTTTCCCCGAGAAAGGTCTATTATTGCGTCCCTCTCTCTCAAAAAATCTACCCCCAAAATGCAGGCTACCTTTAAACCCTTTACTACCAGGAATGAGCTCGTTATGGCTTCTTCCCCTATATACATCTCTACCCGCACTTGGAGCTTAATTATTTGTCGCTGTGCACTTATGGCTCCAGTGACTCTACAATTATTCACGGGAAAAGTCAGCATACGCCTTTCCTTCCCCAATACCTTGAATAAGTCCATACTCATAACACTAACAGTAGCACCTGTATCTATGACCACTTGCACATCAATATTGTTAATTTTAACTTCTATTATCACTTGTACATTGTCCTTGTGTTCCTTTATGCACGTGGATGGTTCGGTTATTAATTCATCTCCCATCTGTACCCCGTCATTATACCTAAGGATACAGATTGTTTTCGGTGTTTTGTTTTGTGTCGGGCTGCTCTCACTCCAAACCGTAGCCGACGATGGAGAGCGTATCTCGGCCGCATCTAGTTTGTTGAATTATTGCTAGTGGATGGGCGTGGCTGCTCTGTGTCATTGACCTCCACTATGTGCACGTTGTGTTGCGTCGGCCGCCACGGCTGCGCAATTGGCGCATTTTGTGGTGGCGGTCGGTTATTGTCATATCTATCACTGTTTTGCCGGTCCGGACTGGGCCTCTGGTTCTGTGGCCAAGTTCGGTTTGCATCATTATAAGTATTAGTGTTGTACGGCCCCCTGGCATTTTTCCATCTATGACTGCTTGGTGGGCCTGTTTCATACCGGTCATCGAACCTCCTTTTCCTATCATTATTCCCCGGTGGTCTATTTCCGTTCCGGTCTCTATCTCTATTTCCGTTTTGTGTATACCCTTGTCTCCTATTATTACCTCCGCCGTTTCTATTACTGGTTAGAGGCGTGTTATTTCTACCATTTCTATAACTATTTCCGTTACTTCTAATCTGTTCAGAGGCCGCCTTAATGTCCTCCTGAATCAGGTCAATTGCGTCCAGAATAGACAAGAAATGTTCCATATCATTTTCGGGCACGTGTATAAGCTTTTCCTTTACATCTATCGGCAAGTGTGATTTCAAAAGTCTGATCAAATCCCGAGATGAAATCTGTTCGTCCCAGTAACGGGTCTTATTAATGTACTTCTCAAAATATTTTCGCAAATTGCCTAATCGTGGAGAATACGGCTCTGGATTATATACTTCCTTCCGTAATCTCTCCTGAATACATGTTGACCAATATTTGGCCAAGAATGCCTTTTCGAATTGCTCATATGTATCGCAACTGTCAGCTGCTTCGGTTGCCCATAACGCAGCATCTCCCTGTATGTAAGACATAACAAACTGTATTTTCTGGGTATGACTCCAAACGCTAGGCAAAATGTTTCTAAATCCCTTGATAAACACTACAGGGTGAACAGATTTCTTCTCCGTTGTAAAGATCTGAAACTGTCGGTTCCTAATCAGACTTTCTTCAATCACTACTTTGGAATGACATTTATTTGTTCCGCTTACATCGGTTGCCTGTCCTGTCTTGCAGTCACAATTGTGTACTGCTGTATTTATATGCCTATCATTGTTGGACTTGGCTGGCGTGACATACGCCAGCGCATCGTCTTGCCGCAAACTTAGCTCCATTTCGGCAAGACGGCGGTCCACACTCCGCTGCCATAGCGGAATGTCCTTTTGCACTATCTTTTTAAGATCTTGCACATCCGCAGTAGAATCCATCTCTCTGGCCTCAATTGCGGCGTGCACTTTCTCATCTAATTCCTTTATGAAGTTACGTTCTACTTTGTGCACATGTTCGATCACTTTGTTCTCAATTACGTGGGTTGTGTTAAGTTCTAGTTGTTCGACCCTATTAGTCAGGACACTGACTTCCTCTACGATATTGGCATTAGCCATTTGAATACTATTTAGTCCTTCGCTTAATGCTTGCACCGTTTTGGGCATGGTTTCATATTTTTGTTTCAAGTTAACAATGTCACTTTGCATAACTTCTAAAGCTTGCATCAACTGCAAGTCCCTCTCATACATGCGTCGGTCACACTCTGCTTGTTTGGCATCACGTTCTTTATCACGCTCTGCTTGTTTACATGCAAATTCAGCTACCAATCTCTGGTCACGCTCTGCTTGCATTTGTACAAATTCAGCTTGGAAAGTGAGCATGCGCTCAAACATATCTTTTAATGATTGCACTTCTGACATCACACCACTCTCTGGTCCGTGCCCAGTGCTTGCGGATGGCACATTATTTACGCTATCAACTGAATCACTGGGTGGCAGTGGCAACATTTCTTGCCCTTCTGCCCCCAGATTCTCACATTGTACTTCCTGAGCTACGTCACTAACATTACTTTGTGTCCCATTTTCTAACTCGGTATCACTATTGACTAACTGTTGCTCATTATCCATGTTGATATCTTTCTGACTACGCAATCTAACCATATTAAACAAAAGAAATAAAATCTGAACTAAGTATCCTAACACTTCAGGTTTCACTCACATAAGCACACCAGAAATGGACATTACCCAATACATACGTACTATATACTACAATGACTAACTACTTAAATGTCCTGTTATTTTAAAACAAAGTACTAACAACAAGCACACCACTAATGATCCGAGGACACTGCACGGAGGCTACTTTACTACCTACAGGACAACTACACTGTAGCTTTACCTTTTGGTGATCTATCTTGGGTGCTGCTGCCCCCTGATATTGTGGAAGGTTATTAATTTTTCAAAATAATGAGCTCTCTGCTTCAGCTCCGGATACATAGTGTTCTCATGCAAAAAATCATACACAGGTATTACCACACAATATTGGTTAAGCAATACATACAGTACATGACAAAATTATTAAATGTCCTGCAACAAAGTTCGACTATATTAATTCCCTAGGTATCTCAAGGGTATTTCGTGGCCACTGCATATTCGAGCCCCACGCTGGGCGCCATTTTAACGATATTCTCTTAAAATTGAATCGAGCCCCACGCTGGGCGCCATTTTAACGATATTCTCTTAAAATTGAATCGAGCTTCACGCTGGGTGCCATTTTAACGAAATTCCTGGAATGAATGATTTGAAATTTCGTAGAAATAAAAAAAGGAAATAATAATTTTATTTCTTGCTTAAAAGTTAATTTGCCTTAGTGCGAACTTTGTTGTAGAACCACTCTCTTCATTACGTGTGGTAATAAAAAAACAAATTTTACTTTCTTAAGGATCACGTACATTTAAAGGAAATTATTACGTGCACTCATATTAATTGGATAGTACTATCTGGATAAGAACTGAGTCTCTTAAATCATTCGGCCTTGGCATACACTTTCCAGAATGCAGTGGGTTTTTCTTTTTGTGAAATATTTTTACTGACTTTTATCCCGGCACTAGCCATAGAACACAAGAATATTTTAATTAACAGAAAATGTCTTAATTATTGCCAAGCCGACATTTATCACTGATCAAACCTACTACATTACGCATGTGATTTATAGATGACGTGGGCATGCTCATTTACATAAATAATTCACACTTTTAATGAATACTAATATATTTAGCCCAAACAACAAGTCAACTCACATTAATTCGTACGCTTTGATTAAAGGCGGCAAAGTCCCGACAGATACAAAAGAAGTACATCTTAACTCTGCTGGATAACCACGATGCATACACAACCTTTAGTGCCCACAATGCGGGTTAATGAATCAGGCGCGTCTAATGGGCGCGAGCGTAGCTGCACATCGCGTCTGCTAGAGCGATCAAGGATTAACACTTCCTCACTTCTTCCTCACTTCAGCTGCTCTGTCCACAACTGACCCTTCCTCACTCTAGCGGCTCTGTCCACACACCTAGCTGCTCTGTCCGCAACTGACCCTTCCTCACTCTAGCGGCTCTGTCCACACAACTAGCTCTTCCACACTCTGACTGCTCTGTCCATACACACTGCACTGTCCATACAACGACAGAGAGTCTCCACATGCCAAAGATAAACAACGGCACGACTATTACGATTATTAACATTTCTTTGTAAATCGATTTCTAGCAAATATCGCTGATACCGCAAATACTGACACTTTTACATTCACATAATAAATATAGAAATTTCCTATCCTAATACAGAGAAATGTTACAAAAAAATATAATAAAAATAACAAACATTTCATACCACATTCAGTAATATTAAGATATATATATATATATATATATAACTTGCCCAGATCGGCGTATATGTTACAAATAAATTGTGAAAATGCCAGGGAACGTTACATGCAGTAATTGCGATAGTGAAATCAGTGATAAATGTATCGAGTTTCATGCAGGTAGGACATTCAGGCCCAGTAGTAATATGATGTTTGAGAGCCACGAAACAACATGAGCCATACCGATACTGTGTGCATTATAATGCGCACCAGCAATGTAGCGGCGCAGGACGCTGTGGCATAAGTACAAGATGTATAAAAAAACTGGCTTATGTACACACTTCTCGTGTGAATTTTCTATCCACTGACCATCCAGAGCACCAATAACGGGTGATATGCAATCCGGAGACATACCGGCTCTCCATAACTTCGATCAAACAGTCCAGCGTAGTTTTTTTGGGTAGATCGTTTGACATATACTACACACATGCTCATAACTTAAGGATAATGCTGATACATGGTGAAACAACGCTCTGCTGGGAGGTTTGCGGGTTTAAATGACCTCGGGGTATGACTATGCGGTGCATTTGACCTGAGGTCGTCGCACGGTGGCGCTGTCAGCAGTCCACATATGCAGAGGTGTGTGAGCCATGTCAGTTTACGGTGCAGCGAGTAAGTGTGCAGACATTTTCAGACGTACTAATGGTGAATTTGTGTTGAAAATGGCTCAAAGAACACATACAGGTGACGTTATGAGGGGTAGAATACTAGGGCGACTGGAGGCTGGTCGAACACAGCAGGTCGTATCACGGGCCCTCCGTGTGCCACAATGTGTGATCTCAAGATTATGGCAACGATTCCAGCAGACAGGAAACGTGTCCAGGCGCTACAGTACGTGACGCCCACAGTGTACAACACCACAAGAAGACCGATATCTCACCATCAGTGCCCGCAGACGGCCACGGAGTACTGCAAATAGCCTTGCACAGGACCTTACCGCAGCCACTGGAACAGTTGTCTCCAGACTCACAGTCTACAGAGGACAGAACAGACATGATTTATTCGCCCAGAGAACTGCAAGGTGCATTAAACTGACCCCTAGTCACAGGAGAGCCCTGTAAAACCTGGTATCAAGAACACAGTACATGGTCATCGGAACAGTGGTCCCAGGTTATGTTCACGGACGAGTCCAGGTACAGTCTGAACAGTGATCCTCGCCGGAGTTTCATCTGGCGTGAACCAGAAAGCAGATACCAACCCCTTAATATTCTTGAAAGGAACCTGTATGGATGTCGTGGTTTGATGGTGTGGGGTGGAATTATGATTGGTGCACATACACCCCTGCATGTCTTTGACAGAGGAACTGTAACAGGTCAGGTGTATCGGGACGTCATTTTGCACCAGTATGTCCGCCTTTTCAGGGGTGCAGTGGGTCCCACCTTCCTCCTGCTGGATCATAACGCACAGCCCCATTGAGCTGCCATCGTGGAGGAGTACCTTGAAACAGAAGATGTCAGGCGAATGTAGTGGCCTGCCCGTCTCCAGACCTAAACCCCATCGAGCACGTCTGGAATGCTCTCGGTCGATGT
Organism: Schistocerca nitens; assembly: GCF_023898315.1. Classification (NCBI taxonomy): domain Eukaryota; kingdom Metazoa; phylum Arthropoda; class Insecta; order Orthoptera; family Acrididae; genus Schistocerca; species Schistocerca nitens. The sequence goes on from NC_064623.1 coordinate 125,296,458, forward strand.
ATCGCTGCACGTCTTCAAACCCCTACGACACTTTAGGAGCTCCGACAGGCACTGGTTCTAGAATGGGGGGGCTATACCCCAGTAGCTGCTCGACCACCTGATCCAGAGTATGCCAATCTGTTGTGCGGCCTGTGTACGTGTGCATGGTGATCATATCCCATACTGATGTCGGGGTACATGTGCAGGAAACAGTGGCGCTTTGTAGCACATGTGTTTCAGGGCGGTTTTCTCAAGTTATCACCAATACCGTGCACTTACAGATCTGTGTCGTGTGTGTTCGCTATGTGCCTATGCTATTAGCGCCAGTTTTGTGTAGTGCCACGTTGTGTGGCGCGACATTCTGCAATTATTCTTAATTTTTTAGCATGAGTGTAGAAGCAGGGCTTACACTCATGAGCCAAAACATTATGTCCACTGCTCGTCGTGAAACTCACATGTCACCTTGCGGGCACGTGAAATGATAAGAACAGGTACATCGACACAAGTTGTGGGATACCGTTACGCACATGTACAGACGGCGGTAGCATCGTGTACACAAGGTACAAAAGGGCAATGCATTGGTGGAGCTGTCGTTTGCATTCAGGTGATACATGTGAAAACGTTTTCGGCCTTATTGTGGCTACACGAGGGAAAATAAAGACTTCTAGCGCGGAATAGTAGCTGGAGCTGGACGCATGGGACATTCCCTTTCGAAAATCTTTAGGGAAATCAACATTCCGAGATCCACAGTGTCAACAATGTGCCGAGAATACCAGATTTCATTCATTACTTATCACCATGGACAACACAGTGAGCAGCGGCTTTCACTTAACGGCCGAGAGCAGCGGCGTTTGCGTAGAGTTGTCAGCGCTAACAGAGAATTGCGTGAAGTAACTGCAGAAATCAATGTAGGATGTACGACGAACGTATCCGTCGGACAGTGTGGCGATATTTGGCGCTAATGTGAGGGGGGGGGGGGGGGGCATCAGATGACGACAGGAGTGCATTCCTTAACAGCATGACATCGTCTGCAGCGCCTCTCCTTTGCTCGTGATCATATCGGTTCGACCCTAGACTACTGGAAACCGTGGCCTCAAGATTCTCGATTTCAGTTGGTAAGAGCTGATGGTAGCGTTCGGGTGTGGCGCACACTTCACGGAACCATGGAGCCAAGTATTCAACAAATCGCTGTGCAAGCTGGTGGTGGCTCTATAATAGTTCAGGCTGTGTTTACATGGAATGGATTGGGTCCTCTGGTCCTACTGAACCGATCATTGACCGGAAACGATTATATTCGGCTGCCTGGAGACCATTTGCAGCCATTCATAGACCTCAGGCTCCCAGAAAAACACTGGAATTTTTATGCATAACAATGCTCCATGTCGCGATTGATTTGAAGAACATTCTGGATAATTCGAGTGAATGATTTGGCCACCCAGATCGCCAAAAATGAATCCCATCGAACATTTGTGGACATAATGGAGAAGTCAATTCATGCACAAAATCCTCCACCGGCAACGCTTTCGCAGTTTTGGGCGGCCCGTGGTCTACGGGTAGCATCTTTGATTAGTAATCAAAACGTCCTCGCTCCAGAGTTCGAACCTCGCCACCACTTAAATTCTGAATAAAAATCATCAGCGTTGGCGGCCGAAGACTTCCGGAATAACAAATAACTCTCATTCTGCCAACGGCTTTATCAAAGAGTGTGGGGGAGCGGACAGAGTTCATGGCACCCTCTGGCCCTTGGGGTGGGAAATTATCAAAAAAAATGGTTCAGATGGCTCTGAGCACAATGGGACTTAACATCTGTGGTCATCAGTCCCCTAGAACTTAGAACTACTTAAACCTAACTAACCTAAGGACATCACACACATCCATGCCCGAGGCAGGATTCGAACCTGCGACCGTAGCAGTCGCGCGGTTCCGGACTGCGCGCCTAGAACCGCTAGACCACCGCGGCCGGCGGGAAATTATCCCTAAAGCCTGAAGAATAAGCAATGATCAACGGCATGAGGATGCAGAAGGCAATGGAAACCACTGCTTTAAAGACGCATTATGTCTATCCACAGGACATGTGGCCTGGAACTGGAAAAGTGTCATGATGATTTACCATTGGCAAAAGATTCCGGAATAGTCCCCCATTCTGATCTCCAGCGGCGGACTGCCAAGGATGAGATGACCAGGAGAACAAGACTGAATAACCGACGAAAGTATAACGTTCTACGAGTCGGGGCGTGAAATGTCAGAAGTTTCAACGTGGTAGGGAAACTAGAAATGAAAAAGGAAATGCTAATGCTCAATCTAGATATAATTGGGGTCAGTGAAGTGAAATGCAAGGAAGACAAAGAATTCTATACACATGAGTATAGGGTAATATTAATAGCAGCAGAAAATGGTATAGCAGGAGCAGTATACGTTATAAATAGGAAGGCAGTGCAGAGTGTGTTACTGTGCACAGTTCAGTGATAGGGTTGTCCTCATCAGAATCGACAGCAAACCAACACCGACAACGATAATTCAGGTATATATGGCAACGTCGCAAGCAGAGGATGATGAGATAGAGAAAGTATATGAGGACACTGAACGGGTAATTCAGTGTGTAAAGGAAGATTAAAATCTGATAGTCATGGGGGACTGGAATGCATTTGTGGGGGAAGGGGTAGAAGAAAAGGTTAGGGAGAATATGGGCTGGGTACTAGAAATGAGAGAGGAAAAAGACTAATTGAGTTCTGCAAAAAATATCAGCTACTAATAGCGAATACTCTGTCCGAGAATCATAGGAGGAGGACGTATACTTTGAAAAGACCCGGAGGTAAAGGAAGATTTCATCATCAAGGTTACATCATGGCCAGGCAGAGATTTCGAAATCCGATACTGTGTTGTAAGGCGTTCCTAGGAGCAAATTAGACTCCGATCAGAATTTAGTTTTGATGAAGAGTAGGCTGAAGATTAAGAGACTGAATTAAGAGACTGATCAGGAAGAACCAGTACACAAAGAAGTGGGATACGGAAGTACTAAGGAATGAAGAGGTACTCTTGAAGTTCTCTAAGGCTATGGAAACAGCAATACGAAATAGCAGGCAGTACAGTTGAAGAGGGATGGGCATCTCTAAAAAGAGCGCTCACAGAAGTTGGGCAGAAAAATATTGGCACAAAGTAACTGCGAAGAAAAGAAGTACCTGCGAAGAAACAGAAGGAAGCACTAAACCGTTTAGGGAATTTCAGGAATACAGAAATACAAGTCGCTTAGGAATGAAATAAATAGGAAGTGCAGGGAAGCTGAGGCGAAATGGCTGCTTGAAAAAGTGAAGAAATCGAAAAGGGAATATTGTCGGAAGGACAGACTCAGCATACAGGAAAGTCAAAACAACCTTCGGTGAAAATAAAAACAAAGGTGGTAGCATTAAGAGTGCAATGGGAATTCCACTGATAAATATAGAGGAGATAGAGTGTAGGTGGAAAGAGGCATCTGAGAAGACTTGTCTGATGCGATTGAAAAAGAAACGGAAATAGATTTAGAAGACATGGGGGATCCAGTATATGGATCAGAATTTAAAAGAGCTTTGGAAGGTTGAAGATCAAATAAGGCAAAAGGGATATAGAACATTCCATCAGAATTTCTAAAATCATTGGGGTAAGTGGCAACAAAGCGAGTATTCACTTTGGTGTATAGAATATATGAGTCTGGAGATATACCATCCGACTTTCGGAAAATTGTCATCCAGACAATTCCGAAGACTGCAAGATATACAGAAGAATGGAAAAGAAAATTGAGCATGTGTAAGATGACAATCTTTAGGAAAGACAGTTCTGACGTTTCGGTTGATAATGGAAGCAAGACTCAAGAAAAATCAAGAGACGTTCATAGGAATAGTCGACCTGGAAAAAGCGTTAGACAATATCAAATGATGTAAGACGTTCGAAATACTGAGGAGATACGGGTAATATACAACATGTACAAGAGCCAAGAGGGAACGAAGAACGAAGTGCTGGCCCTCTACTGTTCTATCTACTCATTGAAGAAGCAATAACGGAAAAAAAAGAAAGGAGTTAAAATCGAAAGTGAGAGGATATCAGTGATAAGATTCGCTGATGACATTGCCATCCTCAGTGTAACTGAAGAAGAATTACAGGATCTTCTGAACTGGTGACTAGTCTAATGACTACAGAAACTGGACTTTGAGTAAATCGAGTGAAGACGAAAGTGATGAGAAGCAGCAGAAATAAGAACAAAGAGAAACCTAACATCAGGACTGGGGATCACGAAGTAGGTGAAATTAAAAATTCTACTACCTGGGCACCAAAACACTGTAGCACATGATGGATGGAGCAAGGAGGACAAAAAGACCAGACTAGCACTGGCAAAAAGGGCATTCCTAGGAAAAAGGTCTTTTAGTATCAGACATAGGCCTTAGTTTGAGGAAGAAATTTCTGAGAATGTACGTTTGGAGCAAAACATTGTGTGGTAGTGAAACATGGACTGTGGGAAAACAGGAACAGAAAAGAATCGAAGTATTTGATATGTGGTGCTACAGCCGAATATTGAAAATTAAGTTGAATGATGAAGTAAGCAATGAGAAGGTTCTGAGCAGAGTCGGAGATGAAAGGAATATATCGAAAACACTGACAAGAAGAAGGTGCAGGATGATAGGACATCTGTTAAGACATCAGGGAATAACTTCTATGGTACTAGGGGCAGACAGAGATTGGAATATATCCAGCAAATATACTGGGCATTAAAATTGCTACACCACGAAGATGACGTGCTACAGACGCGAAATTTAACCGACAGAAAGAAGGTGCTGTGATATGCAAATGATTAGCTTTTCAGAGCATTCACACGAGGTTGTCGGCGGTACAGGCACCTACAACGTGCTGGCATGAGGAAAGTTTCCAACCGATTTCTCATACACAAACAGCAGTTGACCGGCGTTGCCTGGTGAAACGTTGTCGTGATGCCTCGTGTGCGGAGGAGAAATGCGTACCATCACGTTTCCGACTTTGATAAAGGTCGGATTGTAGCCTTTCGCAATAACGATTTATCGTATCGCGACAGTGCTGCTCGCGTTGGTCGAGATCCAATGACTGTTAGCAAAATATGGAATCGGTGGGTTCAGGAGGGTAATACGGAACGCCGTGCTCGATCCCAACGGCCTCGTATCACTAACAGTCGAGATGACAGGTATCTTATCCGCATGGCTGTAACGGATCGTGCAGCCACGTCTCGATCCATGAATCAACAGATGGGGACGTTTGCAAGACAACAACCATCTGCACGAACAGTTCGACGACGTTTGCAGCAGCATGGACTATCAGCTCGGAGACCATGGTTGCGGTTACCCTTGACGCTGCATCACAGACAGGAGCGCCTGCGATGGTGTACTCAACGACGAACCTGGGTGCACGAATGGCAAAACGTCATTTTTTCCGATGAATCCAGGTTACTGTTTACAGCATCATGATGGTCGCATCCGTGTTTGGCGACATCGCGGTGAACGCACATTGGAAGCGTGTATTCGTCATCGCCGTACTGGCGTATCACCCGGCGTGATTGTATGGGGTGCCATTGGTTACACGTCTCGGTCACCTCTTATTCCCATTGACGGCACTTTCAACAGTGGACGTTACATTTCAGATTGTGTTACGACCCGTGGCTCTACCCTACATTTCAGCAGGATAGAAGAAAGATTTAGGAAAGGCAAACCTATGTTTCTAGCATTTGTAGACTTAGAGAAAGCTTTTGACAATGTTGACTGGAATACTCTCTTTCAAATTCTAAAGGTGGCAAGGGTAAAACACAGGGAGCGAAAGGCTATTTACAATTTGTACAGAAACCAGATGGCAGTTATAAGAGTCAAGAGGCATGAAAGGGAAGCAGTGGTTGGGAAGAGAGTGAGACAGGGTTGTAGCCTCTCCCATATGTTATTCAATCTGTATATTGAGCAAGCAGTAAAGGAAACAAAAGAAAAATTTGGAGTAGGTATTAAAATCCATGGAGAAGAAATAAAAACTTTGAAGTTCGCCGATAACATTGTAATTTTGTCAGAGGCAGCAAAGGACTTGGAAGAGCAGTTGAACGGAATGAACAGTGTCTTGAAACGAGGATATAAGATAAACATCAACAAAAGCAAAACGAGGATAATGGTATGTAGTCGAATTAAGTCGGGTGATGCTGAGGGAATTAGATAAGAGGAAGTAGAGAAGATATAAAATGTAGACTGGCAATGGCAAGGAAAGCGTTTCTGAAGAAGAGAAATTTGTTAACATCGAGTATTGATTTAAGTGTCAGGAAGTCGTTTCTGAAAGTATTCGTATGGAGTGTAGCCATGTATGGGAGTGAAACATGGACGATAAATAGTTTGGACAGGAAGAGAATAGAAGGTTTTGAAATGTGGTGCTACAGAAAAATGCTGAAGATTAGATGGGTAGATCACATAACTAATGAGGAAGTATTGAATAGAATTGGGGAGGAGTTTGTGGACAACTTGACAAGAAGAAGGGACCGGTTGGTAGGACATGTTCTGAGGCATCAAGGAATCACAAATTTAGCATTGGAGGGCAGCGTGGAGGGTAAAAATCGTAGAGGGAGACCAAGAGATGAATACATTAAGCAGATTCAGAAGGATGTAGGTTGCAGTAGGTACTGGGAGATGAAGAAACTTGCACAGGATAGGGTAGCATGGAGAGCTGCATCAAACCAGTCTCAGGACTGAAGACCACAACAACAACAATGCACGAGCGCATGTCGCAGGTCCTGTACGGACCTTTCTGGATACAGAAAATGTTCGACTGCTGCCCTGGCCAGCACATTCTCCAGATCTCTCACCAACTGAAAACGTCTGGTCAATGGTGGCCGAGCAAATGGCTCGTCACAATACGCCAGTCACTACTCTTGATGAACTGTGGTATCGTGTTGAAGCTGCATGGGCAGCTGTACCTGTACACGCCATCCAAGCTCTGTTTCACTCAATGCCCAGGCCTATCAAGGCCGTTATTACGGCCAGAGGTGGTTGTTCTGGATACTGATTTCTCAGGATCTATGCACCCAAATTGCGTGAAAATGTAATCACATGTCAGTTCTAGTATAATATATTTGTCCAATGAACACCCGTTTATCATCTGCATTTCTTCTTGGTGTTGCAATTTTAATGGCCAGTAGTGTATGATTGAATAAATGTTGTCTACCATGAACACCCTGCGTTTCCTGGCGTAAGTTCATTAGACCTTTTTTGTTCCGTGTCCTCTCGTCGATCAGTCCCTAGAGTTTGCACACGGAGGGACAAATCACCCTGTATTAGAGGCAGTGAAACGAAAACGAGACCAACTGTATAACGAGCATGTCACGGACATTGGTAACGCAAGTCTGTCTGCGCACGGAAGTGCCTTGTATTGGGAATCAGGAAGGAACGGTCACCACTGGGTCGTTGCTGGTTACATGTTGTCGGCGTGAGGTCATCCAGTGCTGTGTACATCCGAGGCAGGGATAGAGGAACAGCGTGGTGTGTTTCGGTTGTTAAATGCGAGAGTGTCAGGAAGAGGAATTCGTGCCCGAACTTCTGTTGTGTATGGCGAAGAAGGTGTGTCACTTGCGCGTGTGTTTGCGTGAAGTGAAAGATTTGGAAACGTCGGTGGATGCTGCCGTCAGAAATGGGCGAGAGTGGAAGGCATTCGGCTCAGGCTGGACACCAGTCACAGTACGGCTCACGCTGTTGTGACAGATCGTCTGTAGTTCCGTAAAACTTGTGCGCAGTGGGTTCCCCACGGAGGAGCACAAGTTGAAGAGAATGTCGTCGCTGCAGTACCTGGAACGATATCGCGATTAAGAGTCGCGTTTCTTGTCCCGTATTGTCGCGGGAGATGAAGCACGGTGTCATCAAATGTTCAAATGTGTGTGAAATCTTATGGGACTTAACTGCTAAGGTCATCAGTCCCTAAGCTGACACACTACTTAACCTAATTTACCCTAAGGACAAACACACACACCCATGCCCGAGGGAGGACTCGAACCTCCGCCGGGACCATCCTCACAGTCCATGACTGCAGCGCCCAGACCGCTCGGCTAATCCCGCGCGCCACGGTGTCAATTTTGAGCTGGAGAGCAAGTCTAAGAGCTAACATGGGTTAAAATCAACAGTCGAGATCGCAATAACATTTATTTATTGACCGGTATCGTCTTATGTTAAAGTCATCTTCAGATTTTTTGGGCCTCCCATGGCTCGTGCTGGCGGCACCCCAGCTTTTTGCTTGACACACTGTCTTTTTCACGTGATACTACGATCATACACTGTGGAATCACCATAAGGGACCCAAAAATTCTGAGGATGGCTTTGACATAAGCCGAAACCGGTCCATAAACAATGTTATTGCGATCTCGACTGTTAATTTTAACCTAAATATAGCACCACATTGCTCTGCACTCCAGACAATGAAACCGCCCTTTCTACAATGTCAACCTATTACAAAAAGAATTCTCTAAAACCCAATCCCACCAAAACTCAAGTGAGTGCATTCCATCTGAACTCGAGGTAGGCAAAGTACAGGCTCAATGTTACCTGGGATGGGACATTACTAGAACACACAGATACTCCCACCTACCTTGGCGTCTTGCTGGACAGAACATTGACATACAAATATCACTACGAAAAAACACGCAAAAAAGTAGAAGCACGAAATTCCCTAATAAGAAAGCTGTCCAATAGCAAATGGGGTACCAAACCTACCGTGGTCAGAACTTCAGCCCAAGCTTTGTGCTTCTCAACTGCCGAATATGCCTGCCCGCTATGGTGCAGATCCGCCCACGCAAAAAAGGTAGATATTAGCTTGAATGAAATATGCGGGATAGTGACAGGCTGCATGAAACTAACCTTCATAGAAAATCTTCACAGGGCCGCAGGTTCCACAAACCCTGACTCACGTAGGACAGCCCATGAGCATACCGAGAAGAACAAACTCACTATCTGGCCTAGTGTGGCCCCAGCAGACTCAAATCCAGACGCTGTTTCCTAAGTTGCGCCTTAGATGAGCCCCCCATCTACTATCCACTAAGAGAGGACCCACCAAGCGGCGTTTCTGGTGATTGGAAAACCTGGAGAATGCTTAACCGCATCAGAACTGCGGTGGCTCCTGTGAAATCTAATCTGATCAAATGGGGTTTGTTGGACGAAAATGACGAAAAATGCGACTGCGGCACTCGACAGGACATGGAACATCTTCTACAATGCCCTGCCTGCACCCACAGATGCACCCTCGATGATCTATGGCTGGCTAAAGAAGAAGCATTGGACATTACCCAATACTGGGCAAACAAATTGTAGTTTCCGGACACGAAAAAGTAAAGTAAAGTAAGCTGTCTAAATTTATAAGAGCTAACAATAGAATAACATGGGTTCTCCCTCACAGAAAAAAAAGTTCCAAAACCGTGCACAACAGCTCCGGGAAAGACAGATTACCGTTTTCTTTTACTGCAAGGCCCCCTCCTCAATGACTTTCTAGAATATGTCACCCCAATTAATGCACAGTGGTACGTGGACACTTTGCAAAAACTGGAGCGCGCCGTCACCCTACTCACACGTTGTTTCGACTACGCTGCAGAAGCTGTGTTTGAAATGTCTTGCACATCCTCCATAGAACACCGATGTCTCCTCGTGCTATTTCCATGTGTTTAGAGCTGTGAAGAAAGGAATTCGTGTCCGCCGGTTTGCTTCGGACGAAGAGATGCACGCCTGGGTCCAGTCATAGTTTCGTAGGCAACCGCAAACATTTTTCCATGAACGCATTGAACGTATTGTCTCACTGTGGGATAAGCGTGCTCGTGTCCACAGCTATTGCGACTGCTTTTGAAATAATTAACATTTTACTTACTTTTTTTCCATTTGTCTCGTTCTCATCTGACTGCCTCTTATATAATAAAGAAATGCGTATTTGTAGTTTCATCACAGTTTAGTCCACACAGATTGTGATGGTAGAAAGTTTCTTATGGGTCTCGAAGATACCTAAGATGAGTGTACTTACGAATAGCTGTGTGTTACTTACGTGTGATGTAAGTTGTAGACATTATCTTATAACTGATTCATGGAGAGATTTTACTTTCCAGCAGGGTCTTTTAACTAAATCATACTGTCGTACAAGATGAATGGTTAAAATCTGAGAACTGTTGCGTTTGGATAGTTATCATGTACCATGCGTATTAAAAGTCTGCTGTTGCAACTAATTCGTAAGTATAACTATAAAAAAACTGCAACCCCACCCTTTCTTACTTATTACAAATGTTACGTATGTTGGTGTTATGCATGTCTGTTACTTTACATAAGTAATATAAAGACTGTTATGATAGAGTACGGTAAAAACTTTCATATGTGGCGTTTGGCATGTCTTCATTAGTAAGTGCATGCAGTTTTCAACAACAACAAACTTCATTGTGATGTTCAATCCCTAATTGTGCCTGCACGTTTTTGAATCTTGAAATGTGCTTCCATATAATTAAATTAATAGCCTTACTATTAACAACATTTTTAAATTGTGTACTAGCTAACACAGTCTCTAGTTTTAAAATTGTATTATGTACTAAGTAACATAAACCAGTTTCTAAAATGCGAAGTACAGAGATGAAATGTCAGTAGTATGCTTGCAAGAGAATACTGTAGAGCCTACATAATTTAAATTGAGGAAAATTGCTTAAATCCTGTTTCCACAGCAATAGAACCCTAGTCATTACTGATTTGAGACGGACGAAGCTCCAGGCCTTTTGAGGAATGGGCGAGTGTCAGCTCTTGGACGATGTCCCGTACTGAACTTCGGGTTGGGAGCACAAACACTATTATTATACTTTAGGTTGTTTCATTGGACTTTGTCCCCTGCATTATTTCAAACTTTTCTTTCGCACTCCTGGAAGAAAAAGGTTCAATAAGGAAGTTAAGAGTTGTTATCTAAGGAAAGATTTCATTAATAGGCGTCATCTGTCAGAATTGAAAGGCAACTTATCACATTCAAACAATCTTCGAAAGAAACCTTATACCTTGTTACATCTTCAGATACTTCAGTTCATTCCCAACATACAGGGTGTTTCCGTAAGAGCGTGTAAAAACGTAACAGGACATACAGAATGCTCCACTACACAAGTTAAGATAGGAAACCTCGGGTCGGATAAGCCTGCTTTGTCTAGTATTACTGTCTTCCAGCCTATTCACAACTAACAAGCGTACAAGTTCACACGTACTCTATTGTTTATTTGAATGTATACTCTTTATTTCCTGCAAGGAAACAAGGAGAACGAGCCTGATTACCAGGAAGTCATGATGCAAGTCATGTTTACAGAATGAGATTTTTCACTCTGCAGCGGAGTGTGCGCTGATATGAAACTTTCTGGCAGATTAAAACTGTGTGCCGGACCGAGACTCGAACTCGGGACCTCTGCCTTTCGCGGGCAAGTGCTCTACCATCTGAGCTACCGAAGCACGACTCACGCCCGGTCCTCACAGCTTTACTTCTGCCAGTATCTCGTCTCCTACCTTCCAAATTTTACAGAAGCTCTCCTGCGAACCTAGCAGAACTAGCACTGCTGAAATAAAGGATACTGCGCAGACATGGCTTAGCCACAGCCTGGGGGATGTTTCCAGAATGAGATTTTCATTCTGCACCGGAGTGTGCGCTGATACGGAACTTCCTGGCAGATTAAAACGGTGTGCCGGACCGAGACTCGAACTAGGGACCTTTGCCTTTCGCGGGCAAGTGCTCTACCAGGAAGTTTCGAAGTCATGTTTACTTTACTTCTCCATAAGGTGGATCTGTTGTATCGTATACACATTGTCCCATGACAGAAGGTGCTATGAATCAACGACAGATCTATTCATTACTCAGTGCTGTTCATACACGTACAGCACAATACGGTGGAGCAGTACCGGTACTATTTCCTGGTCGTTGGATTGGTTCAAATGGCTCTGAGCACTATGGGACTTAACATCTAAGGTCATCAGTCCCCTAGAACTTAGAACTCCTTAAACCTAACTAACCTAAGGACATTACACACATCCATGCCCGAGGCAGGATTCGAACCTGCGACCGTAGCGGTCGCGCGGTTCCAGACTGAAGAGCCTAGAACAGCGGGGCCACACCGGCCGGCGTTGGATTGGAAGGGGAGGTTCTGTTGCATGGCCTGCGAGGTCACCTAACCTGAATCTCCTTAATTATTTCCTATGGGGACATTAAAGTCACTTGTGTATGAGACCCCATTGGATACGGAGGTGGAATTAGTTGCCAGAATTGTAGCTGCCTGTGATGTGATTCGAAACACACTAGGAATATCTGTCAGGGTGCGTCAGAATCTTGTTCGCCGATATCTTGCATTGAGGTTGATTTCCGTCAGTTTCAGCACATTTTGTAAGACACAGTGCAAACAGTACGTTCATTGTGTCAGCGATGGTATTTGCATTTAATGTAAATAAAAAAGTACACAGTAATGTTATTTTATTCCCACTAACTCCTTAAGCTGGCTTCTCCGACCCCAGGTCCCCTACCTTTCCAGTGGAGCAACCTCCATGTCCCGTAAAATTTTTGTACGTTCTTACGGAAACATCCTGCAGATTATCTTTGACATAAACAGTCTGAAAAACGGTGATACATCTCTGTTAAAAGCAGCATTGTAAACCATCTTGTCTGTTCATAGTGTAACCCAGTAACAAACTATCCTCAACAGCCTATCAGCCCATTAGACATATAACGAAACTCATAAAACCTTCGGAGATTAGGTCTTTGTGGCAATGTTCCATTTGTTGATGACCTCACTCTAGTAGCCATACCAAATAAGTAACCCATTGTAAGATCGTAACAGTATTATCTTCGATGAAGTGGCACAGTATACTATAGGTAACATGGAACCAACGGGTAGAACTCTTTAAGGACTACTGGAAGACGTAAGACGCAATTTATGTGAATAAACTGCTGTACTGCAGATATACCTGAATGCTATATACAGTGCTCCACTGATATTGTCTTGAAAAGAGTTTGTAAGATGAACATCGATGAGAGTAATGGAATGTAGTTGAATTAAATCAGGTGATGCCGGGGTAATGAGGGAAGGAAATGATACATAAAAGTAGTGGTCAAGTTTTGCTATTTGGGCAGTGAAGTAACTGACGATGCCCAGAATGGAAAGGATATAAAAATCAGTCTGGCAATAGCAAGAAATTCGTGCCTGAAGAAGATAAACTTGTTAACATTAGAGATAAATTTGAGTGTTAGGGAAGCCTTCTATTGAAACAGTTGCCCCGAGTGGAACCATGTAAGGAAGTGAGAAGTGGAGTATAAGCAGTTTAGACACAAAGAGAATAGGATCTTCTGAAATATAAAATATGGTACTGCAGGAGAATGTTGGGTATGAAATTGTATGTGGGGTGTCAATGAGGAGGTACTGAGTCGAACTGAGGAGAAAACAAATTTGTGGCATAACTTAAGTAGGGGTCGGTTGGTAAGACGCATTCTGAGACGTCAGTGAATCGTAGATTTAATAAGGGAGGGAAGTGTAGGGAGACGAGGGTGGGAGGGGGGCGGGAGATTGTAGAGGAAGGCCAAGCCTTGGCAATAATAACCAGGTTCAGATGTCAGTAACTTGCAATAGGTACGTTGAGATGAAAAGGCCTGCACAGGATGGAATAGCAATGACAGCACATCAAACCAGTCTTTGGAATGAAGACCGTAAGAACAACAACAACAACACGCTCATTTACAGACAGCGGAATACTTAGGCTGACCTAGATAAATTGATACAGTTACGAACATTATGAAAGGAAGGTGAATATTTCTCGAGCTGCTAGCGAATCACCTTTTTTCCACTCAAGAAAAGAACGCGTTTTTTGACATTACCTCTTCGAGTTCGATATACTTTGTCAACGTGATTTCCATGATTATATTCTGTATATTGAGCAAGCAATAAAGGAAACAAAAGAAAAGTTCGGAGTAGGTATTAAAATCCATCGAGAAGAAATAAAAATGTTGAGGTTTGCCGATGACATTGTAATTCTGTCAGAGACAGCAAAGGACTTGGAAGAGCAGTTGAACGGAATGGACAGTGTCTTGAAAGGAGGGTATAAGATGAACATCAACAAAAGCAAAACGAGGATAATGGAATGTAGTCGAATTATGTCGGGTGATGCTGAGGGAATTAGATTAGGAAATGTGACACTTAAAGTAGTAAAGGAGTTTTGCTATTTGGGGAGCAAAATAACTGATGATGGTCGAAGTAGAGAGGATATAAAATGTAGACTGGCAATGGCAAGGAAAGCGTTTCTGAAGAAGAAAAATTTGTTAACATCGAGTATAGATTTAAATGTCAGGAAGTCGTTTCTGAAAGTATTTGTATGGAGTGTAGCCATGTATGGAAATGAAACATGGACGATAAATAGTTTGGACAAGAAGAGAATAGAAGCTTTCGAAATGTGGTGCTACAGAAGAATGCTGAAGATTAGATGGGTAGATCACATAACTAATGAGGAGGTATTGACTAGAATTGGGGAGGAGCTTGTGGCACAACTTGACTAGAAGAAGGGATCAGTTGGTAGGACATGTTCTGAGACATCGAGGGATCACCAATTTAGTATTGGAGGGCAGCGTGGAGGGTAAAAATCGTAGAGGGAGACCAAGAGATGAATACACTAAGCAGATTCAGAAGGATGTAGGCTGCAGTAGGTACTGGGAGATGAAGAAGCTTGCACAGGATAGAGTAGCATGGAGATCTGCATCAAACCAGTCTCCGGACTGAAGACCACAACAACAACACAATTCTGTACCTACGCTATGTGATGAAGTATCCGGACACCAGGCTGAAAATGACTAACAAGTACATGGCATCCTTCATCGGTAATGCTGGAATTCAATATGGCGTTGGCCCACCCTTAGCCTCGATGACATCTTCCACCCTCGCAGGCATACGTTCAGCTAGGTGCTGGAAGGTTTCTTGGGGAATGCCAGCCCATTCTTCACGGAGTGCCGCACTTAGTAGAGATAGCGATGTCGGTCACGAAGTCGGCGTTCCAAAACATCCCAAACAGGTGTTCTATAGGATTCAGACCAGGACTCTGTGCAGGCCGGTCCATTACAAGGATGAATTCCATTCACGAAATACCAGCGGTATATGATGGTTATAACGCACGCGATCTGTCAATATCAATGTGCTGTGCTACAGCGTGTCCCTGAAATATTTTGCAGTGCATTCTGCACTGATTAGCCACAACATTATGACCACCGACCTACTATCGATATAAACCCGTCCAGGCGATAGCAGCGTCACCTGGCGAGGAATGACTGCTAGTCAGACACACGGAAGGTGCATATAGTATCAGTGCATTATGCAGAGGTGCTCGATCGTGTTGAAGGATGCAATCGCTATCCCCGCATTGCTGTTCAGTAGTGGGAAGCAAGAAGATGCTTAAAACATAAACGTAGGTCTGTGCTGTGATAGTGCCATACAGAACAAGTGGTGCAAGCCCTCTCCATGAAAAACACGACCACACAATAACACCACCGCCTCCGAGTTTTACTGTTGGCACTACACATGCTGGCAGATGACGTTCACCGGGCATTCGCCATACCCACACCTTGCCATCGGATCGCCATATTGTGTACCGTGATTCGTCACTCCACTCAACATTTTTCCACTGTTCAATGTTTACGCTCCTTACACCAAGCGAGACGTCGTTTGCCATTTACCGTCGTGATGTGTGGCTTATGAGCAGTCACTCCAACATGAGATCCAAGTTTTCTCACCTCCCGCCTAACAGTCATAGTACTTGCAGTGGATCCTGATGCAGTTTGGAATTCGTGTGTGATGGTGTGGATAGATGTCTGCCTATTACACTCTATGACCCTCTTCAACTGTCGGCAGCCTCTGTGAGTCAACAGACGAGGTCGGTCTGTACGCTTTTGTGCTGTACGCGTCCCTTCACGTTTCCACTTCACTATCACATTGGAAAAAGTGGACCTAGGGGTGTTTAAGAGTGTGGAAATCTCCCGTACAGACGTATGACACAAGTGACACCCAATCACCTGATCACGTTCGAAGTCCGTGAGTTCCGCGGAGCGCCCCATTCTGCTCTCTCGCGGTGTCTAATGACTGCTGAATTCGCTCATGTGGAGTATCTACCAACAGGTGGCAGCACAGTGTCTAATATGAAAATGTATGTTTTTGGGGGTGTTCGGATAGTTTTGATCACACAGTATAGTACTTTCATTGCGAAGATCAGCAAAATACACTGCTGTGACCACCATAACCGCTTCGTTTCCCAGACTTTTTCATATGTGCGAGGTTCTGCCGGATTTGAAGCTGTGAGGGCGGGTCATGAGTTGCGCTCGGGTAGCTCAGTTGGAAGAGCACTTGCCTGTGAAAGGCTGAGGATCCGAGTTCGAGTCTCGGTCCGGCACACAGTTTTAATCTGGAAGGAAGTTGCACATGTGCGATTAGTAGGAAACGAGAGGATCTGTTAGTAGGAAACGAGAGGATCCGTATATGGTTGATACGATAAACTTTTCAATAATCCATAGTTCAAAACGACTTGAACTGGGTGATTTGAGATGGTGAATTAATGCCCAGTGGCAATCCGATAGAAGGCTTTAGGTTTTACCTTCCGCCATGTGTGGTGGCAACATTGAAGCACTGGGGAGGTGGTGTTACAGTACAGGAGTGTTTTCGTGGTCAGGGTGTGTGGTTCCCTTATTGCGCCTTAGCAAATGCTGAAGGGGAAGGATATGGACACATTTTACATCATCGTGCAACATACACAGTAGGGAAATGGTATAGAGACAATGATTGATCGTATTATTATTTACTGTACCATGAAGCAGCATCTGTGAGGCGTGGTTTGTTTACAGTAACATTCCCGAAATGGTCTGACCTGCCCTGAACGCAATCCAACACCTTTGGGATGAGCTAGAACGCCGACTTCGCTGTAGATCCCAGTGTCCAACAGCACAGCATTTTCTGATTTCTCCTCTTGAGGTAGAATGAGCTGCCATTGCTCCACAGACATTAAGATGCCTCATTGAAAGTATCCCCAGTAAATTTCAAGCTGTCATATAGATGAAAGATCGATACACCCCATATTAAATCAAATGAAAAAACAAGTTTACTGTTAACAGTCACTGTTTATTTATGTCTACGGTGCTTTTCAAAGGTGTAAACTCCCATCATCAGGTGGATTTACATTCGTTAGTCTGACGTGTGTGTGTGTGTGTGTGTGTGTGTGTGTGTGTGTGTGTGTGTTACGATTTTTGGAGGAATCTATGGCTCTGTCTAGTGGAGCAACAAAACACTACTTCGGAACATGGTTTTGGTTTTTTTTAACAAAAAAGTAAACGTATATATATCGGTAAACATAAAATAACTGAAATAGAGAACCTTTGGTAGTCACAGGTTCCTTCCACTGTCCTAACACAAGTATACTGCCATATTTTGTAAACAAATATGGCGTCTGTAAACTATTAGGTGCAAGGATCATATAGCAAAAGAGAAACATTATCACAAAGTACAAAGAATATACATTATAACAACATTATTACAGAATACATTTTAAAGGATTTTAGAGATCTTTGTTTTGAGGTTTTGAATTCATGCTTTGGAGTACATACTTCAGGTGGTATATAAATCCGATTTTGTGAAGTTTATATAGGTTAAACTTCATACTCGACAAAATCTTGACAAAATCGGATTTGTATACCACCTGAAATATGTATTCCAACGCATGTATTCGACACCTCAAAACAAAGATGTCCAAAATCCTTCGAAAGTTATTCTGTAATAATGTTGTTATGATTATATTCTTTGTACGCTGTAATAATGTCTCTCTTCTGCTGTATGATCCTTGCGCCTAATAGTTTCCAGACGCCATATTTGTTTACAAAATATGACAGTACACATGTGATGTGTTACGACAGTGGAAGGAACCTACGAGCACTGGAGGTCGTTTATTTCACTTATCTTATGTTTATCGTTAGACATACGTTTACTTTTTTGTCAAAAAAAAAACATGTTCTGCAAGGATGTTTTGTTTATCCACTAGACAGTGTCATAAGTTCTTCCAAAAACCGTAACACAACACACACACGTCATACTAAAAACCTTTGAAATGCGTCTTGACGATAAATAAACAGTGACTGGTAACAGTAAACTTGTTGTTCCATTTGATGTCAATAACAATCACGGTAAAGCCAAACCTAAAATGTTCGCATTTAAGCATCCCATATTACTGTTCACTAACAGGTCTCCAGATACATTTTATCACATAGTGTATGGTAATTTTATGGTCCCAAATTGTCAATAGTGGGGTTCTGTATAAATATACGCACTACTGTAGTCAAGAATAAAATTCTGTATACGTACCGTACTCAAACATTTCATTTACATATGTTTTAACGCAAATACTCATGAGCATCTCATTTATTTTCTGCATGTGGGGTACCACAGCCTTATATTTGTTAAAATACATTTTAACAGATTTATGGAGCGTTTCCACATAGGGTGTAAGTGGCAAGTATACGGTTTATGGAAGTCCGAGCTTTAACAAAGCGAATACTGTTGAACAACAGCCGAGGTGAAAATCTGCAAAATGTCTTAACTCATGAGTACGGTTTGAAACGCGCCACACACTTCACATTTTATCAGTATATGATTATCATAGGTATGACACCATGCAGTGTGTCATTCGTTATGGCAATAATAGAAGCCTAATGCTGTAACATAGTTGACATTCTGTTATCTGTATATAATGTGCTGGAACCACATTCTGTGAAACATAGTGATAATCTTTGTTGTCAAAACGGATAGTAAATGAAATATTCGCTGCAGTCAGCAATATATCGTAATGGATAAGGCGTTGTGTAAGACTTCCAAAGGCTTCGTTTGCATTTTTACCATGGTCCAAATTTTGTTTTCATATATTATTACAAAAGAAGTTAAAACACGCCAACAGATTCAGTATGTCAACAGAAACACACTCGCAATGTTTTTCGATAGTATAATTTCCCAAGAGAGGGAAATACTGCTGTTTATCTGTACAGCCACGATTATTTTTCACGCGATTTGAATAACAAATCTTTCTGGATATTCTTCGCGGGAAAGCGTTATCCTTAGTTGTTTGCATGACGGCCAGAGGCTGTTCTTTCTTTCACGCAGAGAGGCACAGCGAACTTTACCCACCGACAAAGTGACAAAAGGGAACAAGACTTATGAGACTTTTATACAAGAGCTGAATTATCGGGTGTAAATAATTCATAGTGGGTTTACGCCTCGTAATCACGGTACATAAAGGAACCTCGGGTGTTTTGCATTTCAAAGCCCTCCAGAGGAACTTGGCTCATACCTTCAGCGCTCCTCTCCAGGTGATCACAGTCCGCCGACTTAACAGTGCCAGTGGCAAGCGAGAAACAAGGTGGAGATCTCGCGACAGACAGACATGTCGCAAAGAGTGCATTTACTTCTTTGTCTTTGTGGGTTGGTATACTGTACGATCGCTAAGCTGGTACTGCTCCGGTTCTTTTTCCTTTGGTAAAGTGGCGTTTTCTTCTTTATTTATTCACATTTTACTAAATTTTTAATGACAAATTATCATAGGCTACATCGTAGTTCACTTAGAACTACAAAACAGAGTATTAAAACATGGAATAACAAAATTCAAGAATGAAAACCAACATTGATATCAACTATAATAATAATAATAATAATAATAATAATAATAAATGCACAGTATAATGATTAACTACATTTTGTAAATGTTAATAATAGGTAGGGAAAGGCGAAGGGCCGTAATATGCCCCTGTCACTAATGCGTGTAACGAAAAGAAATGGTTCTAGCATGGAGCCCCGAGGAACACGCTTTCTGATTTCTTGCCATACGAGAATGTAAACTAGCCTTCTACTTTGTGCTACTCGTATATGCAAACCAGTGGAATACAGTAACTCTAAATTCGCAATGTTCTTATTGATTTAGCAACAAAATTTTCAACAAAGCTCATTAATGGTAGCAGCTTTCGTTGTGGCTGCTCGTGATGGGGAGTAACAGCAATAAATGAAGTCAAAAGAAATAAATTCTCGAATATCGTTTTTTGTTCTAACTTAATCATGGCGGATAGATGTAGAATGCTTAATATCCTCCAGAAACTAACATAAACATGATATCAAATTTGATACAAAGAAATGAACAGAAATTATATCACAATATAGTACAGATTCGACCAAAACTTTGGAACGATAGACCGAGGCTCCGTTGCATACACTGAACTACCTAGAGCTGTAATTAGCTGAAACAAAAGTGGAAATTAATAAAAAACTACGACTGAATATTATCCCTTGCAAACATTAAAACAAATTACTAACTGCGACACATGTTGAGGAAGTTTATTCCATTTCATGATAGGCTGATTGGTGCAGCAACCGGTTTTCATAATTATATAAAGAGACAGTCTAGGTTGCAAAGTTACCGGGTGATCAAAAAGTCAGCATACATTTGAAAACTTAATAAACCACGGAATAATGTAGATAGAGGGGTAAAAATTGACACACATGCTTGGAATGACATGGGGTTTTATTAGAACCAAAAAGAAACAAAGATCACAAAATGTCCGACAGATCTCTTGCGCGCGTCGTTTGGTGATGATCGTGTGCTCAGCCGCCACTTTCGTCAGGCTTAGCCTCCCAGGTCCCCAGACCTCAGTCCGTGCGATTATTGGCTTTAGGGTTACCTGACATCGCAAGTGTATCGTGATCGACCGACACCTCTAGGGATGCTGAAAGACAACATCCGACGCCAATGCCTCACCATAACTCCATAAATGCTTTACAGTGCTGTTAACAACATCATTCCTCGACTACAGCTATTGTTGAGGAATGGTGGTGGACATATTGAGCATTTCCTGTAAAGATCATCATCTTTACTTTGTCTTACTTTGTTATGCTAATTATTGCTATTCTGATCAGATGAAGCGCCATCTGTCGGAGATTTTTTGAACTTTTGTATTTTTTTGGTTCTAATAAAACCCCATGTCATTCCAAGCACGTGTGTCAATTTGTACCTCTCTATCTACATTATTCCGTGATTTCAGTTTTCAAACTTATACTGACTTTTTGATCACCCGGTATTTTCATTACGGACTTGGTTAAGGCTTCCTCAGATTTCTCTAAGCCAAAAGGAAAAGCAAGGATGTAATTATACAAAATTAAAAATTAAGGGGCGTGGTACTAAGCTGCGCTAAATTAAAAAACAGATCAACACTCGCGAACGGCTGTCAAAGCAATGCATATCTCTGGTTAGTAGGGCGGTTAGTCAGCAATGTGGTAACGAACCATCTAAAGGAAGGATCGTCGAACAAGATACACTGGAAGAAAACCAAGTGTATAAGCGAAAGGGGAAAAATTTATGGAGGAATTAATAAAAAAAGGGGGTCAGGCAAATAAAGTAAACGAAATTACCTCCAGTTGTCATAGCCGCCATGTGTAGTGCACCTTAGAGCCACACATACAACGAATGACGTGTTTATCAAGTGATTAAAGGATCTAATGAACGGCCATATTAAAATCAGAGTACAGAGGAATACTATGTTTCCTGTGCTAGTAGGACTGTACGTCAAGAGAAGGCGCTAGTTTCGGTAAGAACTAATCTAGACATAAGACTATAAAAAGTAGCTACAGGCTATAAGTAAAAGTTATTAGGTAGCACCTTCACTGACAGTGTATGACAGCGCGTAGGATAAACATTCAAAATGATTGCAAATTAAAAGAACGTAAAGAAAATTAAATACTGTAAAACCAGACATTGCAAACACGACAATAAAAGATCCCAAAAGATTGCAAATGGGTATACATAAAATATAACCAAAATAACTACACACGTGAAAATAATCACAGTATTAAAATCGTTACAGTACATTGCGCATTTTTTTCCTATTTTACACACTATACTATTACCGTTTTAATACTCTGATTAATTTGTAACTTCACCGCCTTAGGAGAAAATTTCTAACTTCATCACCTTAGGAATCTCTTGTCAGGCAAAGACGTTATGCAAACGATAATCACAGTCCTTGGAATTATATGAACGCGCTGTTTCACACAGAGAGAAATGTTTGGGTAGCCTATTAGATAACGATATGAAGTGGAGCTGACTTCCTGACATTTAAGATCCCATTTTCGATCAACTACACAGTGTTTGTTGTAACCGGAATCATTCTTCCTGTGGAAAATAGGTAATGGGATCCAGCTAGAAGATCTTAAGTTGAAATATCCATTTTGTAACAGAGAGAAAGTTCTGGTAAGCTAGTAGTACTGGAATTAAGATGACGTTATGAAACTTTGCATCCATTGCTAACCTTTGAGGCTACTGCCGCGATTATGGGCATTTTTCTTGAGATGCAGAACATACAATGCGACTCAGGGAGAATGTCAGTGCGCAGCAGACTTTGAAGTCAGGGCAGCGACAGTTTTAAAAGATCAGACGCTTTACCTGTAAGTCCTTTATCTATAGGTTCGATCTGCTTCGCAGCATTTCAGCTGCATCAATTGCAATCTGTACAAATTTGTAGAAAAAGGCTCATGTAAGGCAGCAAGAAAACATAACTAAAATGAAAAAGTACATACAGGATGAACATACATAATCAAGTCATTTTAGAGCAAAAAAAGAGTATGAAATGATCCAGCTTTCATAATAAGATGTTGTTGTTGTTGTTGTGGTCTTCAGTCCTGAGACTGGTTTGATGCAGCTCTCCATGCTACTCTATCCTGTGCAAGCTTCTTCATCTCCCAGTACCTACTGCAACCTACATCCTTCTGAATCTGCTTAGTGTATTCATCTCTTGGTCTCCCTCTACGATTTTTACCCTCCACGCTGCCCTCCAATGCTAAATTTGTGATCCCTTGATGCCTCAAAACATGTCCTACCAACCGATCCCTTCTTCTAGTCAACTTGTGCCACAAACTTCTCTTCTCCCCAATCCTATTCAATACCTCCTCATTAGTTACATGATCTACCCACCTTATCTTCAGCATTCTTCTGTAGCACCACGTTTCGAAAGCTTCTATTCTCTTCTTGTCCAAACTGGTTATCGTCCATGTTTCACTTCCATACATGGCTACACTCCATACAAATACTTTCAGAAACGACTTCCTGACACTTAAATCTATACTCGATGTTAACAAAGTTTTCTTCTTCAGAAACGATTTCCTTGCCATTGCCAGTCTACATTTTATATCCTCTCTACTTCGACCATCATCAGTTATTTTACTCCCTAAATAGCAAAACTCCTTTACTACTTTAAGTGTCTCATTTCCTAATCTAATCCCCTCCTTGGTTCAAGTCTTCCCTCGAGTGAAAATTTTACTTTCTTTATTTTCGCAAAGTTATGATCTGATAAGAAGAAATTCCTAATAAGGGGCTACCAGGTAGGTAAAATACTAATAAATTCCACTCACCATCAGTAATAGCGTCTAGTGAGCTAAACAAAATCTCATCTGCTGAAATAGTGATCAAACCATAGATGGCTCCGCTCATCTACGAAATAATGTAAAAACTGAGCAGCTAGCGGTCCCCTATTTCCATGAAACAGATTAAAAAACCCAGCTACTCAAACTGAAATTGTTCTTAATCCCCACCAAAACTGTCCAGCGTAAAACTATTTTAAGGCACAGCACGCAACTGACATGAAGTAAATAACAGGACTGAAAATCATAGCATACCTAACTAGCTCAATCGGCAGAAAGCAGCGCATTGCAATGCCACATGGCTGGGAGCTAAATTTACCAATAGCAAGCGCGCGCACTGGATTGTGTACTAAACAGGACGTAGCTGCGATTTCATAGAGAGATCGGTATATTGTGGAGTGCGCATGCGGTCTGCACTTTGATCACCATTTCTCCATATGGGCACTCCGCTAGCTCGCCAGACACCTTTACTCATGGCGAGTGGAGGTTATTGGTGTTTTACTGACCTGGTAGTCTCTTACTAGGATTTTATTCTTACAAGGTGACCTCCACATCGCACCCCTCTCAGATTTTGTTATAAGTTGGCACAGTGGATAGGCCTTGAAAATCTGTGTCTAACAGATTGTTGTGGCGTAACAAGCTCGCTACGCCACACTGAGAAGGAAGCCGAAAGGCACGCGTACACACACGCAGACTGGCGTCAAGTCTGGAACAGGATACGTTATGACTGCTATAAAGAAAATACGTAGCTTTGGAATATACTTAACTTTTAATGCTTCCTTTGGTACATCTCTCTTGACTATACAAATGAGACTCGTACGATACATGCACTGTGACAATTGGCGCCTTGCTAAGTCGTAGCCATTAACTTAGCTGAAGGCTATTCTAATTGTCTCTCGGCAAATGAGAGCAAAGGCTTCGTCCGTGTAGTCGCTAGCAACGTCGTCGTACAACTGGGGCGAGTGCTCGTACGTCTCTCTAGGCCTGCCGTGTGGTGGCGCTCGGTCTACGATCACACAGTGGCGACACGCGGGTCCGACATGTACTAATGGACCGCGGCCGATTTAAGCTACCACCTAGCAAGTGTGGTGTCTGGCAGTGACACCACACAGATCAATCGAGAAAACAGGAAGAAGTTGTGTGGAACTACGAAAAAAATAAGCAAAATATACGAACTGAGTAGTCCATGCGCAACATAAGCAACATTAAGGATACTCTGAGTTCAGCAGCGCCGTGGTCCCGTGGTTAGCGCGAGCAGCTCGGGAATGAGAGGTCCTTGGTTCAAGTCTTCCATCGAGTGAAAATTTTACTTTCTTTATTCTCTCAAAGTTATGATCCGTCCGTTCGTTCATTGACGTCTCTGTTCACTGTAATAAGTTTAGTGTCTGTGTTTTGCCACCGCACCGCCAAAACCGTGCGATTAGTAGACGAAAAGACGTGCCTCTACAATGCGCACCGAAAACATTTGCTCTCAAGGTCATAGGTCAACCGATTCCTCCACAGGAAAACACGTCTGATATATTCTATACGACACTGGTGACGGCATGTGCGTCACCTGACAGGAATATGTTGTCGACCCATCTAACTTGTTCACTTGGCGAATGGGTAAAAAGATTCTTCTACCTTGCCGATTTAGGTTTACTTGTGGATGTGATAATCACTCCCAAAAAAGTGATGAAAACATAAGAGTTTGTCACATGAACTGCAACAAATGAATGCAATAGTTTCACGGACGCACAGTTTTCCCTGTGCTCTGTCAAAACATATGTTTTTAACGTTTTCAAATTTTTCCGTGTGTAGACCGTCAAATCCTGCATGTGTCCAAGCAAATCTGAACATGTCCTTGAATTTTGGAGAGCGAAGTTGATTATGTTTGAGTGCCTTAACTTTGATAATAGTCTGAAAATAAAAAAATTTTCACTCGAGGGAGGCTTCAACCAAAGACCTTTCGTTTCGCAGCTGCTCACGCTAACCACGGGACCACGGCGCTCTTGAGGTCAAGCAATCCTTTATGTTGCATATCTTGCGCATGGACTACTCAGTTTGTATATTTTGCTTATTTTTTTCATAGTTCCACACAACTTCTTCCTGTTTTCTCGATTGATCTGTGTTCAGTTTTTCAAGGCCTATCCACTGTGCCAACTTGTAATTAAATCTGAGGGGGGTTCCCTTGTTAGCAGTTGCCTCCTTTCTAGAAATCACGGAAGCGTTATATGTGATATTCTTTTTTGGCGTCCGCTACTTAGCAAAAATTTTCTGGTTATGAACACTGGGTCATCCCAGCCTCTTTTTTTTTCAATATGAACATGACTTGATTTTGTATGTTCGTCCCATATACAGGGTGTGTCAAAAAGAATCATCTGATTTTTTTACAAAAATCATAACTATCATGTTATTTGAGATAACGTACGTGAACAACGCAATGTTGGAAAGAGCAAACTCTCGAGTTTTACGTGGTTCCCGCTAGGTAGCAGCAGTGTGGGCTTACTTCAGTTCTAGTAAAAATGGTGTCGGGACAATAGAAAGCTTTTTGTGCTCTACGTTTTGCGCAGAGTGGGTCAGTAATAACTGTTCAGCGTGACTTTCGTATTAGGTATGGTGTGGATCCTTTCTACAGCACAGAGCATTAGATGATGGTATGGACAATACCGAGAAACAGGTTGTTTGTGTAAAGGCAAATCGCCGGGCCGTCCCCGAGTGTCTGACATAGATGTCTAATGCATCCGCCATAGCTTCACAAGTAGTCCGCAGAAATCTGTTCACCGCACAGCTCAATATGCCCACGATGTCCGTTTGGTGTGTGACGTCGACGTTTACACATGAAACCATACAAAATGCAGCTACTGCAAACTCTTCGTGAAGGTAACAAATATCGTGTGAAGTTCTTTAATTTCGTTCTTGGCAACATGGAGAATGACATTTTTCTTCCACGCTTTATGTTTAGTGACGAGGCAACGTTCCATTTAAATGGAAAGGTGAACCGTCATAATGTGAGAATATCTCGTATATGGACAGGCTTGAGAACTTTCTTTTCCCCCAGTTGGAGACTGATTTGAACGACTTCATTTACCAACAGGATGGGACACCGCCACACTGGCATCTGGAAGTGCGGGAATTTTTAACTCAAAGGATTACTGAACGATGGATCGGTCGCACTGGACCAAATGATTCAGCCTTACGTTACTAGCCTCCAAGGTCACCGGACCCGACAGTATTGTCTTCCAATTTGTACAGATTGCATTTGACGATGCAGCTAAAATGCTGTGAAAGTGATCGTGCCTATAAATAATGGGCTTACAGCTAAAGCGATAATATCTTTTCAAAAGAATGTCAGTAGTTTATATGTAGACAAATTCAGGAATGGGAATGATTTAACCAGAATTAAGATCTCATTTCCAGCTTCTGAGGCTATAAAGGATATTTGTATGGTAGAGGCCATACAGTATGATCCAAAGAAATGTTGCCGGCATGATTACTAGTTATCAGAAGGGAAATGATGTTTCCAGATTTGGGAGCTTTCATCCAACTTCCAAGTTAGGGGGGCTTTGTACCTGAGGAACACATTATGACCTGAAAAGACAATATCGGGTGGTCCTGTCCATCCTCTGTCAGCTTCTATCAGAGATCATTCACGTTGTAGAACGACATACAGTGGATGCTTATGGGGGACATGCTTATGAGTTGAAAATTTGGACGTTGTACTGAAATAAATGTAACTTGTCTGGTATGAGAACTTTCTTTCCAGTTTCTGAGCGTATTGGGACTGTCTGTACGGTAAAGGACGGACAGTGTTACTTGTAGAGATAATTTTGGGTTGACAGCTAGCTAACAGATAGGTAATGGAGCTGGCTTTACCACTTCTGAGACTTTCAGAAGACACAGAATGTGATCTGTATAGATGAAGTAGGTCTGACTACTAGATAACACACAAAGGGTGGAGCTGACTTTTTAGGCACATTTACTTTTCCAACCTCTGTGACTATCGTTTGTGCAATGGGAAGACTCACACTGAAATCTAGGGAATTGTTTGTGTGTTGAGAATTAGCAAATAGAATTTGACTAAAGCGGAGTTCCTCTGGATCTTGTTTATAAGTTCTGAAACCATCAGGAACATCGGTACAGTAGAGTAACAATATGATCTGTAGAGGCGATGTTGGGTTTAATGTTGTATAATAGCTAGGAAACGGAGCTTACTTGACCAGTTTAAGGAGCTTCCTTCCAACTTTGAGGCTCTCAGAACCATTCTTGTGGTAGACAACATACATTTTCAACCATCTATCAGGAAGGGGATGGAGCTGACTTGGACACCATTAGGATCTTCTTGTCAACTTCCAAGGATATCTGTACTGTAGAGGACACATAATATGATCTAGATACATGATGATAACAACTATCTAATACTAACAAGGGAACCTCCCCATCGCAACTCCCTCAGATTTAGTTATAAGTTGGCACAGTGGATAGGCCTTGAAAAACTGAACACAGATCAATCGAGAAAACAGGAAGAAGTTGTGTGGAACTATGAAAAAAAATAAGCAAAATATACAAACTGAGTAGTCCATGCGCAAGATAGGCAACATCAAGGACAGTGTGAACTCAGGAGCGCAATGATCCCGTGGTTAGCGTGAACAGCTGCGAACGAGAGGTCCGTGGTTCAAGTCTTCCCTTGAGTGAAAATTTTACTTTCTTTATTTTCGCAAAGTTATGATCTGTCCGTTCGTTCATTGACGTCTCTGTTCACTGTACTAAGTTTAGTGTATGTGTTTTGCGACCGCACCGTAAAACCGTGCGATTAGTAGACGAAAGGACGTGCCTCTCCAATGGGAACCGAAAACATTTGATCGCAAGGTCATAGGTCAACCGATTCCTCCACAGGAAAACACGTCTGATATATTCTATACGACACTGGTGACGGCATGTGTGTCACATGACAAGAATATGTTGTCGACCCACCTAACTTGTACACTTGGCGAATCGGTAAAAAGATTCTTCTACCTTGCCCGATTTAGGTTTTCTTGTGGATGTGATAATCATAAATAAAATACATTAAACTTTTCACGCGATTGAAGATTTTATATATATATATATAATTGATCAGAGGCCTTCTGCGCCCCGCTGGTAATATGTTGAGTCACGGCTTCTCGAAATTGATGTGTTCCGTTCAATTGTTCAGAAATGTTCATTGGTTCAAACAGGAAACCTTCTTCTCTCTTGGCTTAACACATTCCAGCTGCGAGGCGGGTCGTGGAAAGCAGTCCCAAGGAAATAACAGTCGCTTTCTCTCACGTTAGCGCGTTTCCACAGAGCTAGGGAAGAGGCATTTTTTAAAAATGGTTCAAATAGCTCTGAGCACTATGGTCATCAGTCCCCTAGAACTTAGAACTACTTAAACCTAACTAACCTAAAGACATCACACAACACCCAGTCATCACGAGGCAGAGAAAATCCCTGACCCCGCCGGGAATCAAACCCGGGAACCCGGGCGTGGGAAGCGAGAACGCTACCGCACGACCACGAGCTGCGGACAAGACTTGAACTAAGGACCCGTCGTTCCGCAGCTGCTCACGCTAACCACGGGACCACGGCGCTCCTGAGCTCACGTTATCCTTGATGTTGCCTATCTTGCGCATGGACTACTCAGTTTGTATATTTTGCTTATTTTTTCGTAGTTCCACACAACTTCTTCCTGTTTTCTCGATTGATCTGTGTTCAGTTTTTCAAGGCCAAACCACTGTGCCAACTTATTACTAAATATGAGAGGGGTGCGACGGAGAGGTTCCCTTGTAAGGAAATGAGGCTGACTTGCCCGAGCATAGGATTCTCTTCCCCATGTCTGGGATTATAAGAAACAATTTTTATGTAAGCGAACAAACAATATGTTCTGCCGAGATGATGTCGGGTTGACAACTAGCTAACGTAAGAGAATGGAGCTGACTTGGCCCGATTGGTGTTGCTCCCCAACATCTATGACTGAGCTGCAATTGTGGGTCATTCGTATAGTGGAAGGGCATACATTCTAGCCCAGGGAAGTGGTACAGGTTGAGAAATAGCGAGTGGTACTGGACTGGAGCTGAGCTGACTCCCCCAGACCCAGACCTGCATGCCCCTCCTAGCGGAGACCACCACGGGAGTAGCGAGGACTGCGCGCGTGTAGTCCCGTGGGAGAGCTGTGGCTGGCACGCTGCTGATCCGCCTCCGCCATTGGTCCGCCGCTGCCTGCCAGGTCCTGGCGAGAGTCCCTCGTGTGGTGAGGAGCTGTGTGTTGTTGTGACTGCCACAGGCCCAAAAGCGTGCCCTCGTCGCCCATGGTGAAGCGCGCCTTCTCCCGCCTGGGCAACCTCACCGCCGGCTGGGGCCGCTCCATCCGCAAGCAGCATTCCCAGCTGTCCGCCGACGACAAGAAGAAGTGGTCTTCGTCGCAGGACTGCTCCAGTAAGTACACGCCATTATTTCAACTTTTATTCTCAGCGGAAACCCCTAGAGCAGGGCTTCCCAACGTGTGGTCCGCGGACCCCTTAGGGGTCCGCCGGCTCTTTCTAGGGGGTCCGCGGCCACCTTTCACCAAATCGTGTAAAATAATGAGTAAAATTATTGAATAAAATGTGAAAATCAAATTCATTACTTTTTTTTCGTGTGTAAAACGTGTGTACTTCAGGTCGTATCCCCAAGCAGCCTTTGCGGTTCCTGAGTGAGAATGTATACACAGTTTAGTGGAGGAGAATGCGGCTCCTCTGATCGACTGTTTCGCAACAATACGGGGGTCGTTTGTGTGCTGGTTCACGGCGCTAGATGCGCTGAAACCTTTTACGCATGCGCGGAGCGAGCTTTGTCGACCAATCACAGCGCTCGCTGGTACGTATGCGGCCCCAGGCATCGTTAAATGTTAAACTTGCTTTGTCAGTGCACTACCTAATAAGTCGATTTTTGACCAGTGTATTACTTCTAACATGGATCGGTGGCTGAAGTCAGGATCATTGAAGAAGGCTGCAGTTTCTCCATCACCTTCACAACAAGGGAAGTTTCCAGTTGAAATGAATGAGGAGGGAGGACGACCAAAGGAAGACTATACATACATCTGAACATTTTTCTTCGGATTTCACGAAAAACCACACACACACACAGAGAGAGAGAAAGAGAGACACACACACACACGACTGTTACGAAATATGCATGCTCCTTACACAACAGTAGCCAAATAGTAGAAGTGAACAGACCATAAGCGACAGCTTGTCAACAGCGAACAATTTGGATGTGACGTTGTTGATTGCTCTTGGAGGAAGAAAGCTCCATCGTGTGAAATTTCAATTACCGAGTAATTTTAATCAGGCTATAGTGTATTGAACAAAGATAGTAAACCTACTAGTAAGTGTTGGATACAGTGGGAATTCAAATTGGATCGTTAATTTCAAGTTGTTTTCATTCATCTCTAAACCAAAGACTATTGATACTTCGGGGGAGAGGGGGGGTCATTCGGAACATGGCACCTGCATTAAGAAGCTTTCAGTTCCCATGGGTTTCGCTCTGAAATTTGAAGTTACTGTGCTGCTGACTTACCAGGGGTCCGCCATGGATTTTCGACCGAAGAAGGGGTCCGCCAGCTGAAAAGTTTGGGAAGCCCTGCCCTAGAGTGTGTGGTGGCACATTAAGTACCAATCTCATTCCATCCTCTGGATTTCTACCATACATCTGCACCTTCATCTATATCCGTACTCTGCAAACTACTGTGAGGTGCTTGGCAGAGGGTACCTCAAAGTGAATCACGTATTATGGCTGCTTCCCGTCATGATCGCATGGGTTGTGCGGAAGAAAGACTCCATAAATGCCTTCACTCTGTTGTAATTTAATCTTGTCCCTGCTGTCTCTATGAGATTGATACCTATGGGGTTGAACGACATACATGAGGACGTTCTTCACTTAAAACTGGTTCTTGACACTTTGTGAAAAGCTTTTGGCGAGATGTTTAGCATCTTCACAGAAGAGCCAAAGAAACTGGTACACCTGCCTAATATTGTGTAGGCCCCCGCGAGCACGCAGAAGTGACGTAGCACGACATGGCATGGACTCCGTAGGAGTATGAAGGGGTAGAGACTGCTTCTGAACAGTGCGTTGCAAGGCATCCCAGATATGTTCAATAATGTTCATGTCAGGGGAGTTTGGTGGCCAGCGGAAGTGTTGAAATTCACAAGAGTGTTCCTGGAGCCAATCTGTAGAAATTCTAGTCGTGTGGGGTGTCGCATTGCCCTGCTGGAATTGGCGAAGTCCGTCGGAATGGGCATGAATGGATGCAGGTGATCAGACACGATTCTTACGTACGCGTCACCTGTCAGAGCCGTATCTAGACGTGTCATTGGTCCCATATTACTCCAACTGCACACGCCCCACACCATCACAGAGCCTCCACCAACTTGAACAGTCCCCTGCTGACATGCAGGGCCCATGGATTCATGAGGTTGTCTCCATACCCGTACACGTCCGTCCGCTCAGTACAATTTGAAACGAGACACGTCCGACCAGGCAACATGTTTCCAGTCATCAATGTCACTGATGACGGGCCCAGGCGAGGCGAGGCGTAAAGCTTTGTGCCGTGCAGTCACCAAGGGTACACGAGTGGGCCTTCGAATCCGAAAGCCCATATGGATGACGTTTCGTTGAATGGTTCACTCGCTCACACTTGTTGATGCCCCAGCAGTGAAATCTGCAGCAGTTAGCGGAAGGTTTGCACTTCTGTCACGCTGAACGATTCTCTACAGTCGTTGTTGGCCCTGTTCTTGCAGGATCTTTTTCCTACCATAGCGATGTCAGAGATTTGATATTTTACCGGATTCCTGGTATTCATGGTACACTCGTGAAATGATGATGTGTCCCTTCGCTCGTGCACCGACAATAAGACCACGTTCAAACTCTCTTAAATCCTGATAACCTACCACAGCAACAGCAGTAATCGATCTAAGTGCGCCAAATACTTGTCGTCTTATATAGGCGTTGCCGACCGCAGCGTCGTATTCTGCCTGTTTACATAATACGCACGCCTATACCAGTTTTTTGGCGCTTCAGCATATATCCAGTGTTTTCAGCATGTTCTTGACACCTTCCTACGGATTCAGCCAAACCTGTGCTCATTTGTGCTGCTTTACTTTCTATATGTTCAGTATTCCCTGTCAGTTTTATATGGTATGTGACCCACAGTTTTGAATAATATTCTAGGATGTGTCGTACGAGTTTTTTAATTGCAGTTTAGCAGTTACCTATTAGTCAGCGAAGTCTGCCACCTGCCTTACCTATGACTAAGCGTTCATAATCGTTCCATTTATTATCCCTGTAAGTTATTACACCTTGGTATTTGTATGAATTAACTGATTCCAATTGCGACTCATTGACGTTGTAGTTTTATGAATTGCACGATTTTACGCTTCTGAACATTTAAAACGATTCGCAATATTTACACCTCGTTGAAATCTTACTATTGTCTGCCAAGTCACTAATGTACAACGTAAACAGAGCAGGACCCAACACACTTTCCTGGTACACTCCTACATCTGCCGATGACTCTCCATCCAAAGTAATATCTGAACTATTAAACGAGGGTAAAATAACACTATTGGCAGAAAGTATTCAATGTGATACGATTCCTGACTTTTGCTTGAATAGCTCAGTCGATAGAGCATTTTCTGCAAAAGGCAATGGCCCCAGACTCGAGTCCTTTTAGGGCACACAGTTTTAGTCTGCCAGGAAGTTTCGAACTAGGACTGGTTATGGGGTGCCCTCATAATTGAGTTCTATGTTTCTAATCGAAACTGACTCCCCTCGCTTGACCCATTTTCGATTTGTTTTCAGAATTGGAATAAAACTCCAGTTAATCAGCTCATTTGCATAGCATCTAACTTATTCCAAGAAAGTTCTTATAAACTGCTTTAGACGTTTTACTTTCGTGTACAAAGATGAATAAGTTCTGTGGTTGTTCAACTCGTAAACAAGCGAGAAACGCGATTCTTTTAAATTCATATCAACAACATTGGAATGTTTCAATCATACTGTTAGCTACTCTTACCGGAAATTGGAGGCTTTTGAATCTGAAACGAAATTGAGTTGAAAGGAATGAAATTTGAGGTATAAACACTTAGTTGCATTTTTCTTTTCCGATTAATATTTCAGTTCCTGTGACGTTGTTTTGAAGCTTTTTTTGCGGGGCGATATTGAGCGAATTTAGGAAATATGTTACGAAGTTTATGCTCACGTCTTGGTTCGTCGTCATATCAATGGACTTACATATTTTTTCTTCACATTATATTCTGTATTGGCAGATATGTTTGTTGAACTAAGTCAGTTTTTATGGCTAAAATTGTTCGCTCACGAAACCATTATTTGCGTACATAGTAGTCCTATATAAGCGGATACACTTTTTTCCCCGATAATCTGGTCCTCTGTCTTAACCATGTTGCACAACTTATCGGTTAAATAGTTCTTCTGGATTGAGGATCAATACAATGTTTGCTGTTTAGGAGTTCTGATGTAGAACATTCGAGAATATTGTAGAACATTCGAAAGTATTCTGGAAGAGTCGAAAATATTCGTTAACTCAAAAACATTATGGAACAAACTCCAATTTTTTTTTTCCTTGAAAAATGCACGATGCGAAAGAGACAGAGATGTCCTGGTGTGTCGGCCACTAGTGGCCGTGCGGTTCTAGGCGCTACAGTCTGGAACCGCGTGACCGCTACGGTCGCAGGTTCGAATCCTGCCTCGGGTATGGATGTGTGTGATGTCCTTAGATTAGTTAGGTTTAAGTAGTTCTAAGTTCTAGGGGACTGATGACCTCAGATGTTAAGTCCCATAGTGCTCAGAGCCAATTTTTTTCTTTGTCCTGGTGTCCTCCACGATGTAATGACGATAATTTCTGTCATCCACATCTCCACCACCACATTTGCCACCGCACAACCACTATAGCGAACAACTGGGGTACCAAGTGTCGCACCGCACACAGAAACCAGTGATTAGCATGCGTGACTTTGCAGAAATCGGTAACTTCAGCTACAAACACTTTTTTTACTCGATTCGGACGTTCTATGGACTTCGTAAATAATAGCTTCTGATTTGACTTCCACTTTTTCCAAAGTCTTTTTAGTTCGATCAGAGTGTTGTTGTTTCCGACCTTCTGACTACTTTTCTCTAGTTTCTGTTTCTGGTTTCCACTGGATATAGGTATCTAAAACATTCTTTAGAAAGGTACCTTTGTATAGAATTTGAAGTTCTTTCAATCTTCATGCCGTTCAGCTAACTTCTGATTTCATGGAGCCAGGGAGATTTTTTCCGGTTAGCATGTTCAAAAATTATCATGCATATCCTTTTTCCATTCTTCCCAGCCAGATGGCAATAAAACACCGTTCTGTGTTTTCTCCTTGTTATATTTATGGGTTCAGCTTTGTTGTATACATTACTCATGTTTTACCAACTTTCCTCTCTTTCATTTTCCTGTTTAGTATCTCTTGTGTATTAGTCAAATCCAGGCATGCGCCTACGTATAAATAGTCTGGTTTTATTACTGTAATACGAGGTGTGGTTAGAAAAAAAACGGACTAGTACTGGTGAAACAATAAAACGAATGCAATAAGGCTGAAAGTCGCGTGGCCTGTCACGTGACTCTCGCTCCGCCTACTGCTCGAGTTTCATCTGCCTCCTGCACTCAGTCTGCCCGTGGCGTCTGTTTTAAGTAGTTGACGTTTTGTCTGTGCGTCGGAAAATGTTGAGTGTACAGAAAGAACAGCGTGTTAACATCAAATTTTGTTTCAAACTAGGAAAATCTGCAAGTGAAACGTTTGTAATGTTACAACAAGTGTACGGCGATGATTGTTTATCGCGAACACAAGTGTTTGAGTGGTTTAAACGATTTAAAGATGGCCGCGAAGACACCAGTGATGACACTCGCACTGGCAGACCATTGTCAGCAAAAACTGATGCAAACATTGAAAAAATCGGTAAACTTGTTCGACACTTTCCTTGTCAACTCCTGTTAACTCAGACACTTCTCTGATTGTTAAACGGCGATCTTGTCGAACAAGTTTACCGATTTTTTCAATGTTTGCATCAGTTTTTGCTGACAATGGTCTGCCAGTGCGAGTGACATCACTGGTGTCTTCGCGGCCATCTTTAAATCGTTTAAACCACTCAAACACTTGTGTTCGCGATAAACAATCATCGCCGTACACTTGTTGTAACATTACAAACGTTTCACTTGCAGATTTTCCTAGTTTGAAACAAAATTTGATGTTAACACGCTGTTCTTTCTGTACACTCAACATTTTCCGACGCACAGACAAAACGTCAACTACTTAAAACAGACGCCACGGGCAGACTGAGTGCAGGAGGCAGATGAAACTCGAGCAGTAGGCGGAGCGAGAGTCACGTGACAGGCCACGCGACTTTCAGCCTTATTGCATTCGTTTTATTGTTTCACCAGTACTAGTCCGGTTTTTTTCTAGCCACACCTCGTATAGCACTGCCCTGTAAGTCCAAAAAGTTTGGAGCATGCATTAATAAAAAAATAGAGAAACTTTAAGATGTTCTACCTAGTCTCTCTCCTCGTGACTATACTCAACAACTCCTGCAACCATGTCAAACTGTCGAAAAGTTCTCATTTGAGATGTTCAATTCGCACTTCGCATTGGCTCGATAGTTGGTTATGTCTCCAATGTGTTGACCCTTTATGTGAATTTCTGCACTTTGTCGTTTTGTGGTAGATTCGTATCGTTAACACCAAGTCTCGTCATCTGTGATGACTTTCTCCAGAGAAGAATTGTCCGCGATTTTCATTTCAAGTTGCTGCAGGTGACCCATGCGTCATTATCTTTATTCAAGAATCAGTTTTGCGGGACAAAGTCTGCACATACTTTTCTTTTCTTCAAAATGTATTGCTCATAGAGTATCATGAACACTAATGAAGACTTCATAACAAAAACAATCCCTGTCATTTTTTTTTTTTTTCGGTTTCGGGTTTGCAGCTCAGTCTTGTAGCCTTCCACGAGACTCACGACTCGTTCCAATTAGATATGGCAGAAACGACCTTCGTCCTGAGTTGCTGCAGCTCAAAAACGTGATCGTTCTAGGAAAACGGCCAAAACATACAAAGACAACCTTTGTCATTTGAAAAGGGCTATTTTTGTGTCACAGCAGACGACAGTGCAACCTCAATGTTCATTGTCGCCTTCTTACTACTTGACGGATTATTTCAGTCTACTCTTTGGAAAGTGACAGTTCGGTGTCTGTGGTTCTGCAATGAATTCCGAAGGCAGTGTTCAGTGGTCTAAAAAGCAGAAACGTCAATAAAGAAAGGAGAATGTAATGAAGAAGAAGCTGATCGGTGATGAACACGCGAATTATGTCGGCAAAAGTGTTCCCGCCAAACGGCATAACGAAGTGACACGCGTATTGCTTCATTACTTGAAAAGTAGGCAACACCTGAAGAGAGATTTAATTTTTATTTCAGAGGGAAGCGCTGGTCGGAATAAAAATTATGTCGTCATCTATTTTCTGTATATGCTAGAGCACAGCCTGAAAATGTACAACAGAATAACTTGCGTCTTCCCCATGCGAGGTGATTCTTTTTTGCTCAGTGATCATGACTTCTTCTTACTTTCACGTAAAAAAAACAGAATCACGTCATTAAAGTACCTGATTATTGGAACACCGTCATTTCTTCTTCTCGAAAACTTCCAACACATTTCCGCACCTGCGAAGTGGGCCAGTCAATGATATTCAACATCATGAAAGAAGCTGTTGTCCTCTACTTCAAACCATTTGAAAAAAAGTAAATACATGAACAGTTGAAAGGGCTAAGGATGTATAGAATTGAGGCATGTACGAGCTACACTCTTGCGCGAGTCAGTTAACAGAACCCTGGCGTACGGCTGGACTAGCGCGCCCGATTAGCCGTTCGGTCTAACTCATTGCTTTCCGGACGGGAAGGCGTGCCGATCCCCGGCACGAATTCGCCCGGCGGATTCGTGTCGAGGTCCGGTGTGCCGGCCAATCTGTGGATGGTTTTTAAGGCGGTTTTCCATCTGCCTGGGCGAATGCGGGCTGATTCCCCTTACTCCGCCTCAGTTACACTATGTCGGCGATTGAAGCGCAAACACTGTCTCCATGTACGCGTACACCGTAATTACTCTACCACGCAAACATTTGGGATTACACTCGTCTGGTGTAAGACGTTCCTGGGGGGGGGGGGGGGGGGGGGGTCCACTGGGGGGACCGAACCGCGCAGTAACCCTGGGTTCGGTGTGGAGCGACGGCAGGGTGAGTGGACTGCTGTAGCCTGTTGTGGGGCTGTGAACCACTGAGGGCTACGGCGGGGACGAAGCCTCTCCGTCATTCCTAGGTCCCCAGTTCAATACAATACAAATACGGCTGGACTTCGGAGCAACGTGAAGCTTCCACATGAATTAACTTTCTCTTATATTTACAACAATGTACGCAAGACGTCAACGCTCTTCTTCATTATTTGAGTGGAGGGGACCAGTGAGCTTTTATTTGATCAGTTCTATATACGCTATATGATCAAAAGTATCCGGACACCTGGCTCAAAATTACTTACAAGTTCGTGGTGCCCTGCATCGGTATGGTGTGGGCCCACCGTTAGCCTTGATGACAGCTTCCACTCTCGCTGCTGGAAGGTTTCTTGTGGAATGGCAACCCATTCTTCATGTAGTGCTTCACTGAGAAGAGGTATCGATGTCGGCCGGTGAGGCCTGGCACAAATTCGGCGTTCCAAAACATCCAAACGGTGTTCTATAGGATTCAGGTCAGGACTCTGTGCAGTTTAGTCCATTACAGGGACGTTATTGTCGTGTAACCACTCCGCCACAGGCCGTGCATTATCAACAGGTGCACTCGGCATCCCCGAATTGCTCTTCAACAGTGGGTAACAAGAAGGTGCTTAAAACATCAGTGTAGGCCTGTGCTGTGATAGCGCCACGAAAAACAACAAGGTGTGCAGTCCTCCCCTCCATACACCACATACTCGTAATTTTACTGTTAGCATTACATAAGCTGCAGATGACGTACACAGAGCATTCGCCATACCCACACCCTGCCATCGAATCGCCACGTTGTGTACCGTGATTCGTCACTCCACACAAGCTTTTTCCACTGCTCAATCGTCAAATGTTTACGCTCCTTGCATCAAGCAAGGTGCCGTTTGGCGTGATGTGTGGCTTATGAGGGGCCACTCGACCATGAAATACAAGTTTTCTCACCTCCTGCTTAACTGTCATAGTACTTACAGTGGATTCTGATGAGGTTTGGAATTCCTGTGTGATGGTGTGGATAGATGTCTGCCTATTACACATTACGACCCTCTACAACTGTCGGCGGTCTGTGTCAGTCAACAGACGAGGTCGGCCTGTACGCTTTTGTGCTGTACGTGTCTCTTCACGTTTCCACTTCACTATCACATCGGAAACAGTGGACCTAGGGATGTTTAGGAGTGCGGAAATCTCTCGTACAGACATATGACACAAGTACACCCAATCACCTGCCGGCCGCGGTGGCCGAGCGGTTCTAGGCGCTTCAGTCTGGAACCGCGCGACCGCTACGGTCGCAGGTTTGAATCCTGCCTCGGGCATGGATGTGTGTGATGTCCTTAGGTTAGTTAGGTTTAAGTAGTTCTAAGTTCTAGGGGACTGATGACCTCAGATGTGAAGTTCCTTAGTGCTCAGAGCCATTTGAACCAAACACCTGCCCACGTTCGAAGTCCGTTTGTTCCGCAGAGCGCCCCATTCTGCTCTCTCACGATGTCTAATGACTACTGAGGTCGCTGATATGGAGTACGTGGCAGTAGGCGGCAGCACACTGCACCTAATAGGAAAAACGTATGTTTTTGGGGGTGTCCGGATACTTTTGCTCGCATAGTGTATCTTCAGCATAGCTTAATCTTTCGTTCTGTAAAATATTATGAGGTTTAGAAAGTTTCATTACTGCATCTATCGAATCATTCCTTCATAATCCCAGCTAAATTTTCTGACAAAACCAGCCTGCGTTAGTGAGGACTGTAATTTCAAAAAAAGAAAAAGATAAAATCTTATTAGCTATTCTGAAACTAAATTAGTACAGTGTCATAAAGATGATTTTGACATTCCCAACAAGCCAAGTAAAAAATGTGACTGACGCGAGACGTTATACAACTATTGTTGAACGTTTTGTTGCTCCCCTGAGAAGTGTTAATTTTTGGTGAGGGTCGTTTTTGTTATGAAGTCTTCACTTGACTTAGACATGATCGGTTCGCTGCTCCATTGCGATTAGTGACAGTACAACATTGACACAGTACAGCTGTCGTCCTCAACTTAGCACTGACTCGTCACAACTGAATAGTCGAATGTCATCCGTTATTTACAGTTGTTAGAACTGTTACTATAGTCACTGCGATGACTTCACTTAGTCACCAGAAATAAAATCAGTCTCGGGACGTTTTGAATGGACAGTGTGTGCTCGTGTAAATATAGGAACCCATATGTGGAAACGTCACCCAATGATGATACAGAGCGCCAAAGTTATAGGCGCCGGCGCCTGTAAATGTTGTATACATAGGGTGATCCCGTGATGACGTTACTAACGTTTAGGGATGATGGGGAAGGATAAATGTATCGATTAGGGGTAAGGGACCTTAGTCTGTAATCTACCAAGTCGAAAATACGAGGGTTGTCCAGAAAGTAAGTTTCGCTCTGTCGCTAAATGGGAACCACAGTGAAAATCAGAATCATTTTACTTCCAAGAGTTAGCTACACTTTCCAGATGCTTCTCTACATAGTCGCCGCTCCGACTCCGACTCCGACTCCGACATTTGTCGGAGCGTTATACCAGATTGCCAACACCGTCGTCATAGAAGGCAGCCGCCTGTGCTTTCCTATAATTCTCTACGCTGGTCTATAGCGCGTAGCCTGTACCCAAGTGTTGTCTTCGTATCCAGAGTTTCATGTGAACAGAGATCATAATCAGGACGAGCCAATTAGGGCTTTGTTGTGGGTGATCGAACACTTCCCATCGAAAAGGCTGCAGGAGCGTCTTCACTGCCCCTTACAGAGTGCGCCTGAGAATTGCAACAAAGAAGGAAGTGTGTGGCAGTTGTGTTAGGTGGGTTGCATTCATTAAGGCGAACCCTCTCAGTGGGCCCTCCTCTTTGGCGGGAGACATTGTTGTTCTAGGCACCTTTACTCGCTCACAGTGCGCTCACAACTAAAAAGAGAGTCTTGATGCGTCGACAGTCATACTATAGACACTATCCAACACATCTGTGCTAAGTTTCGTGGGGTTTTCACTGTGGTGTCCATTTCGCGACCGATCGGAACTTACTCTCTGGACAACCCTCGTAATAAGCGAAAATCGTTGTGATACCTCTGATGGTGGAATACATGTACCAGTACTGTTGTAGCTAAGATAGTTGCGTAGGCAACTTTCAGAGGTGGTGGTATGGATCACGACGAGAAAAAACGCCAAGCAAACATGGGCTCTAAAAAGCATGCCTGAGGAGCTACGGGCATTTGTTTATCTTCGTTAGTGTGAGAGACATTGTCTCTATTGAACAAGAGCTCATAGCTCTTTAGGTATAGCCCATGTTTACTTGACATTTCTTCTTCTTTGGTCCATACGGTCAGCTCTGAAAGTTGCAACAACCGTACCGGTTCATGTATTGTAGTGTCGGAGGTATCAGAACCGTTTTCGTTCATAAGTTTTGACTCGTCCGTTTCCGGTACAGGGACTCTTACCTCTAATTGATACATTTATCCTTCTCCATCATCCTAGAAAGTTTGTAACATCATCATGGGTACACCAAGTACATATATGCAAATACAAGTGTCGGTGCCTATAACTTTGACGCTCTATAGCATCGTAGGATAATATTATTGATTGGCGACTCCATAGTGTCCTGTGCACTACGACCAGATAATGGGTATACTTGAAAGGAGAGTCAGCATTGGTCGTATATTTTTGTTTATTATCGCAAAATCACTAAGTGACCGAAGATCGTAGGATAACGTTTCCGGACATGGGTCCTTACGTTAAACTTGATCTTCTAACTCCCCTCTACAGCCTCTAGAGGTGTGTAAGAAATCCATAATGGGGAATACCTTAAAATGGAGATGAGACACAGCTAAATGCTATTCATAAAAGTTGTAGGAGACGCATTGTTGTTAATGACCGTGACCCTGAACGTGATTTTCAAGGTTATTTTGAGCTTAAAGTGATTTTTCTATATGCTAACACTAACATTTAATCTAAGATTTGAAAAGGTCATGGCAAGGTTCAATCAAGCTCAAATAAGAAAGTAAGTCTTCATTTGTAATAGGGATTAACTCGGAATAGATGAGGAATACAGCAGATACGCTGTCAGATGCAAACTGGAAAGAGGAATAAGGGTCACGTATCATTACCAATAACCATGATTTTAAAGGTAATTATCGAAAGCCATTCGAAGGTTGAGTTTTATTTCATGGAAACCTCTACTTGTGACGTCGGATTTGGAAAGCGTAAACAGAGATTTAAACTAAGTTTTAATTACCGTTTTATTGGCAAAAGTTAATACATCACAGCGTATAAATGCTATTGTGGCATTTGCAAGACAGAACAAACATTAATAAAACTTAGATCATTGATTTATAAATCGTTAAATAAGTCCCTTCGCCTCTGATTCCCTCGGGATGCCTCTTCCAGCTTGTATCTTGCATTATACTTAGCCGTATTCTTCCTCTGTTCTGAATTAATTCCTATTAGATCTAAAAACGTATTTGCTTATATGACATTCATTGAATTAGCTGCGACCTTGAATAATGTATCATTTTGCACGTAAAATTTGCCGCTCTTTTCAAAACTTGAATGAAATATTAGGGTTCCCATTTGAAAAAAAATCACTTTTACCTCCACATTGCCTTAAAATTTACGTTTCAGATAACGGCCATTAATAGCAATATGTGACCCTCCTTGCCACCTACAATATTTATCTAAAACACGTTGTTGTATCTCATTTCTATCTCCCCGCGATTAATTAATTTTTTACATATCTACATCGCTACAGAACACAAACACTGAAGATCCAAAGAAACTGGCCACAGCACGACGTGGTATGGACTCGACTAATGTCTGAAGTAGTGCTAGAGGGGAACTGACACCATGAATCCTGCAGGACTGTCCATAAATCCGTAAGAGTACGAAGGCGTCGAGATCTCTTGTGAACAGCACGTTGCAAGGCATCCCAGATATGCTCAATAATGTTCGTGTCTGGGGAGTTTGGTGGCCAGCGGATTTAAACGCAGAAGAGTGTTCCTGGAGCCTCTCTGTGGCAATTCTGGACGTGTGAGATGTCGCACTGTCCTGCTGAAATTGCCAAGTCCGTCGTAATGCATAATAGACATGAATGAATTCAGGTGATCAGACAGGATGCTTACGTACGTGTCACCAGTCAGAGTCGTATCTAGACGTATCAGGTGTCCCATATCACTCCAACTGCCCACGTTCCACACCATTACAGAGCCTACCCCAATTTGAAAATCTTCGTGCTGACATGTAGGGTCCACGGATTCATGAGGTCGTCTCCATATTCGTACACGTCCATCCGCTCGATACGAGACTCGTCGGACCAGGCAACATGTTCCCAGTCATCAACAGCCCAATGTCGGTATTGACGGACCCAGGCGAGGCATAACGCTTTGTGTCGTGCAGTCATCAAGGGTACACGAGTGGGCCTTCCGCTCCGAAAGCTCACTTCGATGATTTTTCGTTGAACGATTCTCTTCAGTCGTCGTTGGTCCCGTTCTTGCAGGATCGTTTTCCGGCCGCAGCGATGTCGGAGATTTGATGTTTTACCGGATTCCTGACATTCATTATACACTCGTGAAGTGGTCGTACGGGAAAATCCCTACTTCATCGCTACCTCGGAGGTGCTGTGCCCATCGCTCGTGCGCCGACTATAAGACCGAGCTGAAACTCAATTAAAACTTGATAACCTGCCGTTGTAGCAACTGCGCCAGGCACTTGTCTTATACTGTATAGGCGTTGCCCACCGCATAGCCATGGTCTACCTGTTCAGGCATATCTGTATTTGAATACGCATGCCAATCCCAGTTTGTTTGGTTTTTCACGTTACAGAACGTTGATGTGACACGATTTTATGTTTACTTTGTTTCCAGACAAGGAGGGCAAGGACAAGGACAAGAAGGAGGCGCAGATCCCGCAGTTGGCCGTGCCGCGGCTCAGCGTCTGTGCCGATGCCCAGAAGGTGGACCGCGCCAAGCTCGCACAGACCGAGGTCAGTTGCTTTCGCCTGCAGTCTGTAGTGGTAGAGATGACGTTTCTGCTTGTCTGCCAAAAGTCTTTTCAATAAGGAAGCATTGCTACACAAATAGAGCAGGCACAGAAACTTAGTAAATAATGATGCAAAATGAATGAAAAATACTCGAGGTCTGTAGGAGATTAGAGAAATGAACAAGTGGCAAGTGTTAAACGAAATGGTCTATAGCAGGGCTTCCCTACATGTGGTCCGCGGACCCCATAGGGATCCGCCAGCTCTTTCTAGAGGGACCGCGGCCACCATTCACCAAATCGTGTAACATAATGAGTAAAATTATTGAATATAAATGTGAAAATCAAATTCATGACTATTTTTTTCGTGTGAAAAATATGAGGTGCATTCAAGTTCTAAGGCCTCCGATTTTTTTTCTCCAGACCGGAAAGAGATAGAAACATGCGCATTGTTTTAAAATGAGTCTGCGTTCATTGTCAATACGTCCCAGAGATGGCAGCACCGTACGGCAGATGAAATTTTACTGCCAGCGGCGAGAATGAGAACTGTTTTAAATACTTAAAATGGCGACGTTTTCCTTACTTGAACAGCGTGCAATCATTCGTTTTCTGAATTTGTGTGGTGTGAAACCAATTGAAATTCATCGACAGTTGAAGGAGACATGTGGTGATGGAGTTATGGATGTGTCGAAAGTACGTTCGTGGGTGCGACAGTTTAATGAAGGCAGAACATTGTGAGACAGCAAACCGAAACAACCTCAGGCTTGCACAAGCCGGTCTGACGACAGGATCGAGAAAGTGGAGAGCATTGTTT
The DNA here is from genome assembly GCF_023898315.1 of Schistocerca nitens. Classification (NCBI taxonomy): domain Eukaryota; kingdom Metazoa; phylum Arthropoda; class Insecta; order Orthoptera; family Acrididae; genus Schistocerca; species Schistocerca nitens. The sequence goes on from NC_064623.1 coordinate 125,340,986, forward strand.
TGGGGGATCGCCCAATGACTGTTGAACAGATCGCCTCCAGATTTGGCATTTTTGTGCGTTCTGTGCACACAATCCTGCATGACGACCTGAAAATGCGAAAAGTGTCATCCAGGTGGGTGCCACGAATGCTGACGCACGACCACAGGGCTGCCCGTGTGGCATGTTGCCAAGCAATGTTGACGCGCAACGACAGCACGAATGGGACTTTCTTTTCGTCGGTTGGGACAATGGATGAGACGTGGATGCCATTTTTCAATCCAGAAACAAAGCGCCAGTCAGCTCAATGGAAGCATACAGATTCACCGCCACCAAAAAAATTTCGGGTAACCGCCAGTGCTGAAAAAATGATGGTGTCCATGTTTTGGGACAGCGAGGGCGTAATCCTTACCCATTGCGTTCCAAAGGTCACTACGGTAACAGGTGCATCCTACGAAAATGTTTTGAAGAACAAATTCCTTCCTGCACTGCAACAAAAACGTCCGGGAAGGGCTGCGCGTGTGCTGTTTCACCAAGACAACGCAACCGCACATCGAGCTAACGTTACGCAACAGTTTCTTCGTGATAACAACTTTGAAGTGATTCCTCATGCTCCCTACTCACCTGACCTGGCTCCTAGTGACTTTTGGCTTTTTCCAACAATGAAAGACACTCTCCGTGGCCGCACATTCACCAGCGGTGCTGCTATTGTCTCAGCGATTTTCCAGTGGTCAAAACAGACTCCTAAAGAAGCCTTCGCCGCTGCCATGGAATCATGGCGTCAGCGTTGTGGAAAATGTGTACGTCTGCAGGGCGATTACGTCGAGAAGTAACGCCAGTTTCATCGATTTCGGGTGAGTAGTTAATTAGAAAAAAAATCGGAGGCCTTAGAACTTGAATGCACCTCATATGATTACTTTTACTTCAGGTCGTATCCCCAAGCAGCCTTTGCGGTTCCTAAGTGAGAACGTATACACAGTTTAGTGCCGGAGAATGCGGCTTCTCTGATCGACTGTTTCGCAACAATACGGGGGTCGTTTGTGTGCTGGTTCACGGCGCTAGATGCGCTGAAACCTTTTACGCATGCGCGGAGCGAGCTTTGTCGACCAATCACAGCGCTCGCTGGCACGTATGCGGGCCCAGGCATCGTTAAATGTTAAACTTGCTTTGTCAGTGCACTATCTATTTCATAAGTCGATTTTTGACTAGTTTATTACTTCTAACATCGATCCGTGGCTGAAGTCGGGATCATTGAAGAAGGGTGCGGTTTCTCCATCGCTTTCAGAACAAGGGAAGTTTCCAGTTGAAATGAAGAAGGAGAGAGGACAACCAAAGGAAGAACAATGACAAGAAGCTCCAAAGACTATTGATACTTCGGGGGGGGGGGGGGTCATTGGGAACATGGCACTTGCATTAAGAAGCTTTCAGTTCCCATGGGTTTCGCTCTGAAATTTAAAGTTACTGTGCTCTTGACTGACTAGGGGTTCGCCATGGATTTTCGACTGTAGAAGGGGTCCGCCAGCTGAAAAGGTTGGGAAGCCCTGGTCTATAGAATAGTAAGAGTAAATGGTATGGTAAGTAAGACAAACTAATTTACAAAGAAAACAGAAGGAAAGTGCAGAAAATAGAAGAAGTAACCACAGGAAGAGTGAATAGGAGGGAAAAAAAGAAAGGGCATGAAAACAAAAGATAGAGTATTGAGAAAGGCTAAGGGTGAAGGATTGGTTGGTTGGTTGGTTTTGGGGAAGGAGACCAGACAGCGTGGTCATCGGTCTCATCGGATTAGGGAAGGATGGGGAAGGAAGTCGGCCGTGCCCTTTCAGAGGAACCATCCCGGCATTTGCCTGGAGTGATTTAGGGAAATCACGGAAAACCTAAATCAGGATGGCCGGACGCGGGATTAAACCGTCGTCCTCCCGAATGCGAGTCCAGTGTCTAACCACTGCGCCACCTCGCTCGGTCTAAGGGTGAAGGAGGTAGAACAACAAAGGAAGAGCAAATGGGGACTGAAAGATTTGATAGAGAAGAAAATGATTCCAGCAGAAATAAAGAGAAGGTGTAGGCAGAAGTGCCAGCAGAGGAAGGAGAAATGAACAGCGAAACGTAGACTAGTTCAGTAAGAAACTGAACATGATCACGCCCTTCTGGGGGTCTGCCTTTGTTCTGGCATACAGCCACCAAGGACCATCCAAAAAAATTCAAATGTGATCCGAAGCACAAAGCAGTAAAGGTGTTTATGTTTTTTCAGGACTCCTGTGGCATGATCATTGAGAGGTGCAACATCTACATGTGCATGAATAAAACGGCGAAGGAGCCCTCTAATAACCTCCCTCTCACCCCCCCCCTCCCTCCCCTGGCCAGTTCAGCAACGCCCTCGGTGTCACGCACACACCTTTGTTGAGCATGTTAAATATGTACCTGACAGACTACAACACCCACCCAGCTGATTTATACCCTGTGCCTTCTATAGCGCCTGAGGGCAGACAACCCCTTAACACCACTCAGGTGGGATTTCCTGCCCAAAGACGCTAGACGCTAGAGCAGTCCCGAGACACGTCTCACCTGAACGGGTGTTGAAGTCTCTGATAGGTAGGTATTTAACATGCTCAACAAAGGTGTGTGAGTGGCGTAGAGGTAGTTGCCGAAATGGTGGCGGGAGGGGGGTGGGGGGGAAGGGGGAAGAGATGGAGGCCTCTTTGCCATTTTATTCACACACCTGTAAATGTTGCACCCCTCCATTAGCAGGCCACAGGAGGGCTGAAAAAACATAAACACCCTTTGCTACTGTGGAAGAAGTTCGAATTTCGTCAAATGGATTCGGATGGTCCATGGAGGTTCCATCATGTACACCAGAGCAAAAATTGCAGTCGCACTGCACTCCAAGAGGTGCGATCACGTTCGATGGGGTCACAGCCCTATGGTACCCTTAGAGAACGACTGAATTGTCCAAGGGGTGTCAGCAGCGTCGAATGTTGTCAAGAAAGTCGTCCTGTTGTTCATCACACTGTGGACTGTCGTTTTCAACTCCGAAATGCATGGGTATCAACGCCCCGAGGAAAAGTGTGATCCCATCGAAGCCCTTTGTGCCGCGTCGTGAGGGAATTTCGCGTCGATTCCTAGCGGTGATATGCCTGAAATATTTTCCCCAGCTGCCCATAAGAAAACTGCTTGATTTCAACCGCGGTTCTGACCTCTGTCGCAGAGACGTCAAAAGAAAGGGTGGAATATGGGTAAGAAAAGGTGTGGCCACATTCCCATCTTGTAACACATCCACAGTGGCGTGGTGAAATTTGGTGACAATGTGACATCATTGGTCCACCTTATACCTTACATCCCCAAGCCCATGAACCATGGACCTTGCCGTTGGTGGGGAGGCTTGCGTGCCTCAGCGATACAGATAGCTGTACCGTAGGTGCAACCACAACGGAGGGATATCTGTTGAGAGGCCAGACAAACGTGTGGTTCCTGAAGAGGGGCAGCAGCCTTTTCAGTAGTTGCAGGGGCAACAGTCAGGATGATTGACTGATCTGGGCTTGTAACACTAACCAAAACGGCCTTGCTGTGCTGGTACTGCGAACGGCTGAAAGCAAGGGGAAACTACAGCCGTAATTTTTCCCGAGGGCATGCAGCTTTACGAGAGCTGCATCAAACCAATCTCTGGACTGAAGACCACAATAACATACCTTACATGAACATCTGAGCTGTGGCCTTTTTTCGCATGTAGCTAAACATTGCTCCCCGTGTGTGTTTCTGGATTAGGCGCGCTCAACGACGAGCTCACCTGTACTACACCTTGCTGTTTGAAGCAACATGTAGCAGGGTGCCCTGCGCTTTTGTACCACTACAGAGGAAGACTGTAGACACCTTTGAGCCAAATTTCAAAGTGATGCGTCGGAAATAGTTAGGGGTAACGAAAACGTGATACTTTTTTTACACAGTATATTGACACTGAACATGTATACGAAGTCTGGTCAAAAAAATTCGGAACATTCGTAATTTCGCGTCAATGGTCTGTTGGTGCGAAATGTGTAGCATTCCTGCACACGCCTGTGTTTAATGTGTGACTGCGGGGAGATTCGTTGTTGTATGTTCGTTAGTTATTGTTCAGTGCTGTACTGAGTAGAACGTTGTGTCGCACAGTCTGCAAATTTGGAGACGGCACAGTTAGAGGAACAACGCGTCTGCATTAAATTTTGCGTGAATCTCAAGAAAGTCTTTACGAAGACACGCCAAATAATGCTGGAAGCGTACGGTGGTGAGTTCTTAGGCCGTACTCGATGCTACGAATGGTTCATACAGTCTAGAACTGGCCGACCGGAAGTTAAAGATGACCCTCGTTCAGGGCACTCTTCGATGTCGACCGACGACGCTCGTATCTGGAATGTCAACAAAATTGTGCCAACCAATCGAAGACTGACTGTCGGAGGGATTGCAGAAGAATCTAACATTTCAGTTGGATCAAGTCACGGAATCCTGACACAGCATCTGGGCATGCATGGCGTTGCCAAGTTCGTCCCACGGCTCATGAGTCAAGCACACCGCTCTCCCAGGTGTTATGATGGTATTCTTGACCGCAGCTGCTACTATTCGGTCGAGTAGCTCCTCAATTGGCATCACGAGGCTGAGTGCATCCCGAAAAATGGCAACAGTGTATGGCAGCTGGATGGTCACCCATCCAAGTACCACCACGCCCAACAGCGCTTAACCTCGGTGATCTCACGGGAACCGGTGTACCCACTGCAGCAAGGCCATTGCCTGCTGTATGCGAGCAGTCACCTTTTTTTTGAGCAATCTGAGGAAACGAAGTAAAATAACAATGAGAAAAAAAAACAGAAAAAATCAGGAAGCTCCTTTTTTACTTTATTTTTTAATTTTTAATTTTTTTACTTTTTTTTATTTTTTTTGGGGGGGGGGGTCCATAGTGGACTGATAGGTGCTTGGGGGGGGGGGGGGCAAAGTGGGCAGAGGTCGAAACCCGAGGACTGCCCACAGCGTCCCCCTCACCACCACCGAGCCTGTGGTGCTAAGGGAAGTGGGAGGCACAGGAATCCACAGAAGTGGAAGGCGTTGTTGTTATTTATTTATTTGCGTTGTGTTTTTGTAGTATTCACTATTATCATGAAGTTATGTGGAACACATCGGTGACAGAAAAAAGAAATATATAAATTCTGGGTAAAGAAATGAAAAGAAAAAGGAAAAGCAAAAAGAAATAAAATCTGTGCAATCTGCGATGTGCTCTCCCATCCACAGAGATCAGAAGTTAAACTCAGATACCGCTGGGGGAGGAGGGGTAGGTGCCCTCTGAGCCAGGCACCCCCAAACTTAGTAGAGGTCTAACAAAGACCCCTCGATCACGTCATATCCTCTCCCAATGCATGGCCTGGTGGCGTCGTTCAACCACATTTGCGCAGCGGTTCCTCTGTAACTAGCGATAACAGTCCTTGGCCATGGACGATCGTGTAGAAGGCAGGTAAATGCAAATGTCGTGTGACTAGGGCCTTCCGTCGAGTAGACCGCTCGCCTGGTGCAAGTCTTTCGATTTGACGCCACTTCGGCGACTTACGCGTCAATGGGGATGAAATGATGATAGGGACAACACAACATCCAGTCCCTGAGCGTAGAGAAAGCACTCAGCTACCGGGGGCAGACTAGAAGGCAGGTCACCCAGCCGGTAACTATAATCAGTTAGAAACGTACGAATGTGATTGAGTGGCGGCGAAATATGACCGACAGCGACTGGAGGGTTCAGTGATGGTAGCGCCAGTTCGTCGATGACGGTGCTGAACAGGCTGACTTGTTCAGAACGCAATAGTCGGCGCATCGTTCCCAGAAAAAGCGTATGCACTCAGTTCCTGACATAGGTCAAACCTACGTCACTTTCACACGAGGACAATGTCAAAGCGTAAGTAATTTTAAAAACAGGGTCAGCACTCACGGAATAAAATTTGGTTAACAGGACATCCACAACAGAGCATCGTATAATCAGATAATAAACCGCTTCAGTTGTAAATAGTCTTATTGGTTCAATCAAGACCGGTTTCTGGTGATTATAAGCCCACCTTCAGGTGAACAAGACTGCAGTAGGAAAACGGAGAAAGTATAATAAGAGACTCTTTTTCACTTAACACTTGTTTATTATAGTAACAGTGGGAATTCACTTCCCAGTTGTAAACATGAGTTGATATGGTCATGAGAGCATAAGGGAACAATTGACAGGAATGGGGGAAAGAAAACAGTAGAAGAAGAATGGGTAGCTCTGAGGGATGAAGTAGTGAAGGCAGCAGAGGGTTAAGTAGGTAAAAAGACGAGGGCTAGTAGAAATCCTTGGGTAACAGAAGAAATATTGAATTTAATTGATGAAAGGAGAAAATATAAAAATGCAGTAAATGAAGCAGGCAAAAAGCAATACAAACATCTCAAAAATGAGATCGACAGGAAGTGCAAAATGGCTTAGCAGGGAAGGCTAGAGGACAAATGTAAGGATGTAGAGGCTTATCTCTCTAGGGGTAAGATAGATACTGCCTACAGGAAAATTAAAGAGACCTTTGGAGAAAAGAGAACCACTTGTATGAATATCAGGAGCTCAGATGGAAACCCAGTTCTAAGCAAAGAAGGGAAAGCAGAAAGGTGGAAGGGGTATATAGAGGGTTTATACAAGGGCGATGTACTTCAGGACAATATTATCGAAATGGAAGAGTATGTAGATGAAGATGAAATGGGAGATACGATACTGCGTGAAGAGTTTGACAGAGCACTGAAAGACCAGAGTCGAAACATGGCCTCGGGAGTTGACAACATTCCATTAGAACTACTGACAGCCTTGGGAGAGCTAGTCCAGACAAACCTGAACCATCTGGTGAGCAAGATGTATGAGACAGGCGAAAAACCATCAGACTTCAAGAACAATATAATAATTGCAATCCCAAAGAAAGCAGGTGTTTACAGATGTGAAAATTACCGAACTATCACTTTAATAAGTCACGACTGCAAAATACTAACACGAATTCTTTACAGACGAATAGAAAAATTGGTAGAAGACGACCTCGGGGAAGATGGGTTTGGACTCCGTAGAAATGTTGCAACACGCGAGGCAATACTGATCCTACGACTTATCTTAGAAGACAGTTTAAGGAAAGACAAACCTATGTTTCTAGCATTTGTAGATTTAGAGAAAGCTTTTGATAATGCTGACTGGAATACACTGTTTCAGATTCTGAAGGTGGCAGGGGTAAAATACAGTGAGCGAGAGGCTGTTTACAATTTGTACAGAAACCAGATGACAGTCTTAAGAGGCCAGGGGCGTGATAGGGAAGCAGTGGTTAAGAAGGGAGTGAGACGGGGTTGTAGCCTGTCCCCCATGTTATTCAATCTGTATATTGAGCAATCAATAAAGGAAACAAAAGAAAAATTTGGAATAGGAATTAAAATCCATGGAGAAGGAATAAAAAATTTGAGGTTTGCCGAAGACTTTGTAATTCTGTTTAGATGGTTGAAATGGCTCTAAGCCAGGGCTTCACAACATACGTGCTCGCGGAGCAAGCTGTGAGCAGCAAGGCGCGAGCACGGAGCAGCGCGAGCACGCTACCCCCACTACCGGACCAGAGCGGAGAGTGGGGAGCCATGTGAGGCACACAACAGCTGCCGCCAGTCAACGTAAATCGGCGGCCACCTTCAGGGATATCACTCACGAATTATACTGCGACAAATGAAACAAATAAAGGAGAATGTACACGTGCCAGATAATTTTATTAGCTTAGTGTATGCCTCTACATTCGTATTATTTTGTGAACTGTTACACAATAAAAGGTGTCACTGAAGTGTGGGATTCTCGGCTATCTTGTACTTTTTGCCCTTTACAATTGCGCTTATGTTCGGAGTAATTGTTCTTGTGCATTGTAGGCGCAGCGTGCAGTTTAAATTTCGATCAGAAAATGCGTTTCTCAGGCGTGTCTTGTTATATTTCATTGCAGGGAACAGTTCTTCACAAACATACGTGGAACCGAACATTATTATTATTGTAGCCGCCAGTTTGTGCAAACGAGGAAATCTATGCTGAGGGAAGTGTCTGTAGAAATGCAAAATGTTTTTCTTGTTCTGAAATTTGTCTCTGTATTCTCTGTCACTCTGCAGGTCAATAATTTCTAGTTGCAGCTCAGGACGAATCTCTTCAATATTCGCTGAATATGGAGAGGAGAACAGATCAAAATCACTGTCTAGTGCTGTCAGATCTTGAAAGCGTTGATCAAATTCTTCCTTAAGGGTAACTAAACTATGTGAATAACGTTCACAGTTTTTGTGAACATCTTGCATGGATGGTAATTTAGGAAAATGAGCTAGATTTCCTGTTTCCAGCTGACTCACCCAAAATGTTAATTTCATTTTAAAAGCTCGTATTCGATCTATGAAATGAGTAATTAGCAGATCTTTATCTTGTAGTGAAATGTTCAAAGCATTCAGATAGCTAGTTAAATCTGCTAAGAACGCGATATCACATTTCCATGAAGGCTCTTTCAATTCAGGAACACACATGTTATTTATTTCCATGAACATATTTATCTCATCTAATAGGCAAAAAAATCGATTTAATAATTCGCCACGACTAAGCCAGCGGACCTCGCTGTAATAAGGCAGGCTACCATACTGGTTTTCTACATCCTCAAGAAAGCTTTTAAATTGTCTGTGTTGTAGCCCATGCTTCCTTATATAATTGGTTGTACGAACAGCAACACTCATCACATTTTTTAGAGTGATACTCTTTGCACATAAGATTTCCTGGTGGATCACACAGTGAACGCCCCTTATTTCATTCGGCACGGTCAGTTTTTGCATTTTCTCCTTCAACAGCGCAACGAAACCTGATTTTTTCCCTGTCGTCGCTGGTGCACCGTCTGTAGACACTGAAACTAAAGAATTCCAGGACAATCCTATATTTTCAACACTTTCTTCAACACTACTTAAAATATCACCTCCAGTTGCAGTGTTCTTCATGGCTACTACATTGAGGAGCTCCTCCCTCACCTGAAGATCTCTATTAACACCTCTAATAAATACGGCAAGCTGTCTGTTCCCGTGATATCAACACTTTCGTCCAGAGCTAGAGAATACGCCATAAAATCTTTACAGATATTTGCAAGCTGGCTCTGGACGTCGTCTGCCATGTCCTGTATGCGTCGCATAATAGTCATGTTAGATAAAGGCACAATCAGAAACTGTTCAACTTGAGATGGACATAAATGTTCCGCTGCAGCTACCAAGCATTCTTTTATTAAATCGCCATCAGTGAAGGGGCGCAGGGATTTTGCTAAAAGAAAAGCAATTTTGTAACTCACTCTGAGAGCTGCCTCAGTTGATTTTTCTTCGTCGTCCAGATCTTCTTCGGATAGCTTCCTTTTAAGTTTAATAACTTCCTGTGCACGATCTGGTCCATCACATTTTCCACTTCCGTAGTCTTTCGCGTGGTACGACATATAATGTCGCTGCAAATTAAATTTCCTAAAAGAATTCAGCGTTTTGTGACCTGCTAAACATTTTGCAACTCCATCTTTTTCTGTAAACAAATACAATTCCTCCCAATGGGGGTTGAACTGCGAAAGCACGGTTGGGGTTACACAACGGCGACTTGACATGATTCTTAACCAGCGAAGTGACTGTTAGAGCTGATCGTAGTACTTTAAACGTTACACAGTCGGTGCGAATTCAATAGGCATGTTGCGCCCCTATTCAAACGTGCGCGCGAATTTCCCCTTCCTCCCCTCCTTCCCTACTCCGCGACCTTGCACCTGCTCGCGAGCACATGCCTGAGCAGACGCGAGTACTCGCGCTCAAAACCGGCCAGTTGTTAAGCCCTGCTCTAAGCACTATGGGACTCAACAGCTGAGGTCATCAGTCCCCTAAACTTAGAACTACTTAAACCTAACTAACCTAAGGACATCACACACATCCATGCCCGAGGCAGGATTCGAACCTGCGACCGTAGCAGCCTCGTGGTTCCGGACTGAAGCGCCTAGAATCGCTCGACCACCGCGGCCGGCTGTAATTCTGTAAGAGACAGCAAAGGACCTGGGAGAGCAACTGAACAGAATGGATAGTGTCTTGAAAGGAGGATATAAGATTAACATAAACAAAAGCAAAATGAGGATATGGAATGCAATCGAATTAAATCAGGTGATGCTGAGGATATTAGATTAGAAAATGAGACGCTTAAAATAGTAAATGAGTTTTGTTATTTGGGGAGCAAAATAACTGATGATGGTCGCAGCAGAGAGGATATAAAATGTAGACTGGCTCTGGCAAGGAGAGCGTTCTGACTAAGAGAAATTTGTTAGCGTCGATTATGGATTAAAGTCTGAGGAAATCTCTTCTGAGAATATTTGTATCGAGTTTAGCCTTGTACAGAAGACAAGAAGAGAATAGAAGCTTTCGATATGTGGTACTACAGAAGAATGCTGAAGATTAGATGGGTAGCTCACATAACTTATGAAGAGGTAATGAATAGAAGTGGGGAGAAGAGCAATTTGTGGGACAGCTTGACCAAAAGAAGGGATCGGTTGGTAGGACACGTTCTGAGGCATCAAGGGATCACAATTTAGTACTGGAGGGAAGCGTAGAGGGTAGGCAGGTGATAACTGTGTTTCATTCTAACGCGAGCATATCAGTTTCATATTTACAGTTGGGCTGTGAATTCCCAGTATTACAACAAGCAAGCTATAAGTGGTGTAAAATCTCTTATTACAGATTCTCCATTTTCCTACTGCAGTCTTCTTCACCTGTCGATGGGCTTATGATCGCCCGAAAACAGTCATTGAACCAATAAAACTATTTACAACCGAAGTGGTTTATTATCTGATTCTACAAACGAAATGTCCAAATGCAGCTTGTACCCTGGAAGCAACCGTAATGGAGGTCGGTAGCATATGATCGAAATGGTTTAATTTGGGAGATCAGACGACATTAATGTACTGTGTCTGCTGGAACAAGTCCATCGTGCATAGCGTGCGGAGTCACACCAATGGACGTACCTGTTGTAATATGTGACGGTTGCAGTGCATTGAATGTGGTTTTGAAGGAGGACCGCTAAACATTTGAGCGCTGATAAGTCAGTAATCGACACTGCCGCTCCCAGGGACAACCATCAACCCACATCCATATACTTCGTCTTCCGCAAACCGATGATACTGCCCGCCACTGTACCGTATTGTTGAAACCAACGCTGCACCGTCTGTACGTCATCCCCTGACCTGGCCAGGAATATGTCATTATCAGCATATGCACAACATCAGAACCTTGTAGTCCATAAATGAACCCTTCCAAGCATCGGCGGAGACCAAGCTGAGCTGGCTCAAGGACCAGTGCAAATAAAACGGTAGACAAAGGGTCTCCTTGCCTCACGAAACGTTCGATAGAAATGAGTTTGCATCGATAACTGTTCGTCGTCATTCAACCTTGAATGTTCTCCATGATCTAGCGCAGAACTACATCTACAAACAGACGGGGAAGCCCCTGCCTTCCATGGTCGTATGGAGAATACAATATTATGGATTTGAATCGGCTCGTGACATATTCAAGACTCTGTATGAGTAATGAGGCAGTTGTACACACATCAAAAAAAGTTTTGCATCACTCTGGTTCCCAGGACTCCTAAAGATAGACGTTGACTGTGGATTTTGTTTCACAGACACAGTCCGAAAGATGTAAACAACAATGCATAAGCAGCGCCTATTAGACGGAGGGGGTCTGACAGCCGATCAGTTCCAGTCATTACACCAGGAAGGAGGTACACGGCTCGTGTTGTCTGTAGTTCAACAATGTCTAGGCGGTCAATACCGCGGTTCAATCGCATCGGCAATGTTACTTAGTGCCGTGGAGGGCTCTCAACAAGGGAAGTGTCCAGGCGTCTCGGAGTGAACCAAACGATGTTGCTCGAACATGGAGAAGATACAGAGAGACAGGAACTGTCGACGACATGCCTCGCTCAGGCCGCCCAAGGGCTAATACTGCAGTAGATGACGGCTACCTACGGATTGTGGCTCGGAGGAACCCTGACAGCAACGCCAACCATGTTGAATAATGCTTTTCGTGCAGCCACAGGACGTCGTGTTACGACTCTGAGTGCAGTAGGCTGCATGATGCGCGGTTTCACTCCCAACGTCCATGGCGAGGTCCATCTTTGCAACCACGGCACCATGCAACGCAGTACAGATGGGCCTAACAACATACCGAATGGACCGCACAGGATTGGCATCACATTCACTTCACCGATGAGTGTCGCATATAACTTCAACCAGAAAATTGTGGGGGACGTATTTGGAGGCAACCCGGTCAGCCTGAACGGCTCAGACACATTAATCAGCGAATGCAGCAAGGTGGAGGTTCCCTGCTGTTTTGGGGTGGCATTTTGTGGGGCCGACGTACGTCGCTGGTGGTCATGGAAGGCGCCGTAACGGCTTTACGAAACGTGAATGCCATCTTCCGACCGATAGTGTAACCGTATCGGCAGCAATTGGCGAGGCATTCGTCTTCATGGACGACAGTTCGCGTCCCCATATTGCACATCCTGTGAGTGACTTCCTTCAAGATAACGACATCGCTCGACTATAGTGGCCAGCATGTTCTTCAGAGATGAACCCTATCGAACATGCACGGGATAGATTGAAAAGGGCTGTTTATGGACGATGTGACCCACCAACCACTCTGAGGGATCTACGCCAGTGGTGTACATGTTCCGCTTTTAACCCGCCCATGCTTGCCCGGTGGCCAGGCGGGCAGACCGCCGCGCGTTGCCAAAAGAACGGGCAGGCTGCTTCACTCCCAGCCAAGCCAAGCAGAACCCAACCCGGGCAGGCTGCGGGAAACTTGCTTGCCTGCCCATATAACTGCTGAGCTGCACTACGCAGCCGTTCAGTCTGCGCGCGTCATTGTCGTACTACGAACGTTAATTAAATGTTTTTATTTTACCTGAGCACCAAAAGACAAACCCCAACATTATATATACACTCCTGGAAATTGAAATAAGAACACCGTGAATTCATTGTCCCAGGAAGGGGAAACTTTATTGACACATTCCTGGGGTCAGATACATCACATGATCACACTGACAGAACCACAGGCACATAGACACAGGCAACAGAGCATGCACAATGTCGGCACTAGTACAGTGTATATCCACCTTTCGCAGCAATGCAGGCTGCTATTCTCCCATGGAGACGATCGTAGAGATGCTGGATGTAGTCCTGTGGAACGGCTTGACATGCCATTTCCACCTGGCGCCTCAGTTGGACCAGCGTTCGTGCTGGACGTGCAGACCGCGTGAGACGACGCTTCATCCAGTCCCAAACATGCTCAATGGGGGACAGATCCGGAGATCTTGCTGGCCAGGGTAGTTGACTTACACCTTCTAGAGCACGTTGGGTGGCACGGGATACATGCGGACGTGCATTGTCCTGTTGGAACAGCAAGTTCCCTTGCCGGTCAAGGAATGGTAGAACGATGGGTTCGATGACGGTTTGGATGTACCGTGCACTATTCAGTGTCCCCTCGACGATCACCAGTGGTGTACGGCCAGTGTAGGAGATGGCTCCGCACACCATGATGCCGGGTGTTGGCCCTGTGTGCCTCGGTCGTATGCAGTCCTGATTGTGGCGCTCACCTGCACGGCGCCATCACGCATACGGCCATCATTGGCACCAAGGCAGAAGCGACTCTCATCGCTGAAGACGACACGTCTCCATTCGTCCCTCCATTCACGCGTGTCGCGACACCACTGGAGGCGGGCTGCACGATGTTGGGGCGTGAGCGGAAGACGGCCTAACGGTGTGCGGGACCGTAGCCCAGCTTCATGGAGACGGTTGCGAATGGTCCTCGCCGATACCCCAGGAGCAACAGTGTCCCTAATTTGCTGGGAAGTGGCGGTGCGGTCCCCTACGGCACTGCGTAGGATCCTACGGTCTTGGCGTGCATCCGTGCGTCGCTGCGGTCCGGTCCCAGGTCGACGGGCACGTGCACCTTCCGCCGACCACTGGCGACAACATCGATGTACTGTGGAGACCTCACGCCCCACGTGTTGAGTTTTTTTTTTGCTGTGTTCGTAATTCTCAGGACACGGTTTTTATGAAATAAAATTTTTGGAAAATCGACCGAAAAATTGGGAAATTTGAGAAAAACTCAAAGTGCGTTTTCATTGTGTCCGTGTGTTTGTATTGCATACCATCTTGATGAAATTGTGCACACTATACCTTGAAACCAAGAGGAAGGTCACAGCCTACATAAAATTTCGTAGGATGCATGGCAGGGGTTACTTTACCTAACGGAATTCGACAAATTGTACGTTTTTATTCCGATCTTGATGAAATTTGGCACACTTGATATTCAAAGCAGGATGAAGGGCGTTGTCTGCTTAAAATTCTGAATGGTGCATGGCGGAGGGTGCTTTACTTACACATTTCTACACCACCCTAAACTTTTATTCCGATCTTGAAGAAATTTTGCACACTTGACCATCAAGTTGAACATCACTGTCTACATAATATTTCGGACAGTGCATGGAATAGAGTACCTTACAAAATATTTTGAGATCGTTCGCGGGTTACAATGAAAGTTGGCTCATGTACGCATATTTCCATAGAGAAAGTTTTTGAATATTTCCATGTGCATCTTTATATATATATATATATATATATATATATGTGTGTGTGTGTGTGTGTGTGTGTGTGTGTGTGTGTGTGTGTGTGTGTGTGTGTGTGTGTGTGTGTGTGTGTGTATACATTTTTTTAACGAAATGTCTATGATCTTTTTGAAATTTGAGAGATATCTGACACATTCACAGTCATCGTGTTTGACAATTCGCGCACAGCAAATGTCATTTAACAGTTGCAAACCATTTTTGGTTGAGCAAACGTGTTATATTGGCTGCAAAAAACCTTGATGTTAACGAAACAAATTTTAAGATTCAAAATATGATACCTGGCGAATTGATGACATACAAGTGATGTACTCAACTATCCTATGGAATTTTTAACTTCGCTGGATTTGCCCTCATTACCGCCTCCCAATCTGCAATTAACTCGGATCGGCAATCATTATGTTGCGAAAGGTAAACCAGCCACGTCTTTGTAATGACACCCAGCTTGCGGTGAAGAAATTAAAGAACAACATACTCGAAGACACAGTTTTAAAAGGAAAGTACAAAGGTGAAGACAGTTTGATTCCACGTATCACTATGATTCCGACGACATACCATTCGACTTTAAACGGTTATAATTTCCAGTGCAGCTTGCAGTTGCCATGTCGATAGATAAATCGCAAGGGCAGTCGTTATATGTTTGTGGCATCAATGTTGAAAATCATGTTTTTCACATGGCCAATTGTAAGTCGCATATTCCCCTGTCGGGACACCTTCAACATAGTTTGTTTACGCACAGAAAACAAAACTATCAATGCTCGGTATCAAAAAGTATTACAATAAATGCTACCTAGCAATAAACTTTGTCACTGCTTCACTGATCACCACAAAAGTTGACAGATATATATGAGTTTTCATAGACAGGTGAAGAGGAGATGAACTGAGGTGGCGGAGTCCAACAGAGAGAGGACGAGGAGAAGGATAGAGGGTGGGGGAAGATGGGCCAAGGGATGGGGGCGGGAGGTGAACAGATAGATAGTGGGAGAGGAATAAATGGGTAGAGAGAAAATAGGGGAGGGAAGATGGACTACGAGAGTATGGAACAAATAAATGCCCAGGCAACGCAGAGTTTTCAGCTAGTTGTCAAATATAAAAGGATTTCTTCGAGATTTCAGATATCTCAATACTGGATATTCGCAATTCGAACCACCATCAGATCACATCTCAAACAGGTTTGTGTAGCAAGCAGAACAATCACTGAAAATGGAGCTCCTTTGTACAATAAAAACTACAGATAACCACCAGGGAGTAGATAACGGGGAGGGGTGGGGCAGCGGTCCCCCCCCCCCCCCCTCCCCGAGCCCATGAACATAGTGTTTTTTGTTTTAGTGGAACGCAATGCAGTCTGTGTTGCAGTTTTCAACACTGAAACGGATGGATATTTGTACTAAAGAAGTGAACCTCCACCCCCCCCCCCCCAAAAAAAGAAGATTGGTCCCCTCCCCAGAAGGATAAATTATATACGCCCCTGATAGCCGCTGTACTGCAATTAGAACCAAATTAAAATTTTGGAAGTCTAGATTCCTTAATTTTAGTATTTTTCAGCCAAGTATGACACCAGTTATACAAATATTTAACTACTTTTCCAGGATGTACGAGGCCTGTTCAGAAAGTAAGCTCCGATCGATTGCCAAATTGAAACCACAGTGAACATCAGAAATGTTTTACTTGTAACAATTAGCTACACCTTTCAGCTACTTCTCTACGTAGTCGCCGTTCTGACTTAGGCTTTTGTCATAGCGTTGTACCAACTTTTCAATAGCCTCATCATAGAAGGCAGCCGCCAGTGCTTTCCGCCAATTCTCCACGCTGACCTACGCCTCGTTGTCTGTGTCAAAATGTTGTCTTCAAAGACAGCGGTTCATGTGACCAGAGATGAAACTCAGGGGGAGACAATTGCGGACTGTATTGTGGGTAATCTCACATTTCCATTTGAAAACGATGGAGGAGCATCTTCATTGCCCCTGCAGAATGCGGCTGAGAATTGTCTTGAAGAAGAAACCGCACGACAGTTATGTAATGTTAGCTGCATAGCTTCAGGCGAAATTTCTCACCAGGCCCTCGTACTTGGCGGGAGACACTATTTTCTAGACATCTTTACGCACTCACTGCGAGCTCAGAAACGAGAAGAGCGACGTGATGCTAACTGGGGTTATACTAGAGACACTACCCAACACATCTGTGCAAAGCTTTATCGGATTTTCATAGTCGTTTCCATTTCGCGACCGATCGGAGCTTACTTTCTGAACGCCCCTCGTATTTTACTGGTTCTGTGAATTCATTCGAAGTTGGCAAAATCATTCTAAATTGCCAAAATGCATTTTAACAAAATCGAAGCATTTGTTTCGTACCCAGTTCGTCTAAAAACTATAGTACTGGGAATACAATGGCGACTCTGAGCCATTTTTCGCGGCGTCTACGTTTGCGTCATGAGAGTCCACACTTGTAGTCTAGGTCTGCGTCATGAGGGACCATAGTTCGGACCCTCATGATACAGACTTAGACGACGAGTGTTTACTTGCATGATACAAATCTAAACGACGACTCTAGACCCTCATAACACAGAACTAAACGACGAGTCTGAACCCTCATGACGCAGACGTACACACTGCGGAGAGTGTCTCATAGTTTCCATTATATTCCTACTACAATACATTCGTGGAAAAGGACGCTCTTCATTTTAAAAGCATTTGTAGTGTCTAGGTCTCCAACATCTTGACCCTGCTTGTGGGATTTCCCTTATATAGAAATAGAGGAGTAAAATTACATTTCGCAATGTGTGCGGAACTCAACAAAATAAAGTGTAATTTAAACTCATAATGTGTATTGCCTTAAGCCACAAATGAATATATTATTTTGCAGAACACTTTTCAATATAAAATATTTACAAATTTTCCTTCAGTTCCCCTGAAAGTATTATTTAGGCCAAATCAGATACTCCTAAAAATATTTGGCTACTTTTGCAAACACAAGTAACAGAAAATGGTTTACAAACAATAATAAATGTCACTTGGGACGATTGAAATCAAAAAGTTTAGTCTAAAATAAAAATGAACTGTATGCATTACAAAATTTCTATCTCAGAAATTGACGCCCAGAAAGCACAAGAAAGAAAACTGCACTCTTAATTAGTAAATTTGCACTCAAACTCATAGTTTCCTGTTTAATGTTCTACTGTATTCTTAATGTGTCTGCTGATTAGTGTTTGAATTAATTATGACGAGATCGTTAAGTCTGTCTGCATTAAGACGGGATCGTTTTTCGCTAATTAGGTTTGCAAAGCAACTAAAAATTCTCGCACTAGAGGCACTAGTGGCTGGTATATTTAATATTTTTCTTGCCACACACGCAAGTCAAGGAAGTCGTTGGGAGCTATTTTTCCACCACTATAGAATACCTCCCTCGTTCACACAGTGTTCTTGCAAGTATCTCCTGACTTCATCATGTAGGAGAGGAGACTCTTCTGCCCAGTCCTCAAATTTCGCCATTTTGTACGGTCCTGGATTTGTTTCTTGGGTGCTGTGATTGGGCACTTGTACTGAAACTATACAGGTTCCAGTTAATATTTGCAGAATAATGTGAATATCGTACTACACATAATTGAAATTATAATAGTTTTTAGATGATGCTATCATTTATCGTCCAGTAAAGTCACCAGAAGATCAAAACTAACTGCAGGACGATATAAACAAGATGTATATTTTTTGTGTGAAAATTAGCAGTTGGCAATAAATAATGAAAAGAGCGAGGTTATCCGTGTATGTACTAAACTAAGTCAGTTAAACTTCGTTTACAAGATCAACCAGTCAAATCTAAAGGCTGT
Source organism: Schistocerca nitens (assembly GCF_023898315.1). Classification (NCBI taxonomy): domain Eukaryota; kingdom Metazoa; phylum Arthropoda; class Insecta; order Orthoptera; family Acrididae; genus Schistocerca; species Schistocerca nitens. The sequence goes on from NC_064623.1 coordinate 125,359,462, forward strand.
AGATTCTACTTAATACCTCTGATTACAATTACGACCTACTTAAATAGGAATGGACACACAGAAAATGTTGTGGTCTTTTTAATGACAAAACACTCTTTTGGAGCATTGCTACGCAGTTGGAGAGCCTTTTCTGGTACGATTGATGGAGGAGGTCGAAAGAGTCTAAAGAAGGGCAGCTCGTTTGGTATTATCGTGAAACAGGGGAAAGAGTGTCGCGGATTGGGGTTGGAATTATTACAACAATGGCGTTTCTTGAGGTGGCGCGATCTATATATGAAATTTCGATCACCAACTTATACCGAATTCGATGATATATTGTTGAGTCCCATCTACATTGGAAGAAATGATCAGTAGAATAAAATACAAAAAAGCAGCGCTGAGACGGAGAGATGTAGGTGTTTTATCCCTCGCGAAATCCAAGAATAGGAGACAAATAAGTCTGAAAGTGGTTCAATGAACCTCAACCAAGCACTTGCGTGTGACTTGCAGAGTACCCATGTACATGTAGATGAAGAATATATGCATTATCTTAGGAGCTTACGTTCAGCACACATCTGTCATGTTGCTTGGTAATGGCCGAGCGGTTCTAGGCGCTACAGTCTGGAAACGCGCGACCGCTACGGTCGCAGGTTCGAATCCTGCCTCGGGCATGGATGTGTGTGATGTCCTTAGGTTGGTTAGGTTTAAGTAGTTCCTACGTTCTAGGGGACTGATGACCCCAGAATTTAAGTCCCATAGTGCTCAGGGCTATTTGAACCATTTTTTTCTTTATTTGTTGCTTGGTAAACATCAATTTTTTCATCCTCGGTTAACTTTCTTAATGTGTCGTAGTTAGGCACGATAAACGTTGCACTTTTATGCAACATACTAACGCACATTTTATGATCTAGGAAGGCACCGGCGGCTTGTTTCAAAGGTTTCATGTCCTGAAAATACATTTTATCAACATATATATTTCACAAGTGGTTCTATAATATTCAGATGGAATAAAATTGCAAAACTCTTCATCGTTATCCCGTACAGTACAGTGAGCTTTTAAGGCATAAAACCACGCTAGAACTAAATGTAGGGTTGGCTCCTTGTCACCCTCTAGATTAACTGTGGCTTATTTAAACGGCTTAAGAAATGCTGGCCAGTTATGTGGTAGTCATAACCCAGCATCTTAACAGAGGCACCTTCGTTATGTAAGACAGCCTTCACTGATCAATCTGAGAATGGACTGATACAAGCATGTCAAAATAGCTATTCCAACGAGTTGAAACCCACTGCTTTACAGATGAGTTCAGTCTCACACAGAGACCTCTTCTCTTGAAGTAGGAAACCGTAGCCCGCACTGTATTAAGAATGGCTAATATATTTGGAACATTTTCTTTCAAAAACTGTTCGCTCAGAACATGTTTCAAGACTGTGTATATAGTATGAGTCATGCATAGAAGACGCTGATATACATACACTCCTGGAAATTGAAATAAGAACACCGTGAATTCATTGTCCCAGGAAGGGGAAACTTTATTGACACATTCCTGGGGTCAGATACATCACATGATCACACTGACAGAACCACAGGCACATAGACACAGGCAACAGAGCATGCACAATGTCGGCACTAGTACAGTGTATATCCACCTTTCGCAGCAATGCAGGCTGCTGTTCTCCCATGGAGACGATCGTAGAGATGCTGGATGTAGTCCTGTGGAACGGCTTCCCATGCCATTTCCACCTGGCGCCTCAGTTGGACCAGCGTTCGTGCTGGACGTGCAGACCGCGTGAGACGACGCTTCATCCAGTCCCAAACATGCTCAATGGGGGACAGATCCGGAGATCTTGCTGGCCAGGGTAGTTGACGTACACCTTCTAGAGCACGTTGGGTGGCACGGGATACATGCGGACGTGCATTGTCCTGTTGGAACAGCAAGTTCCCTTGCCGGTCTAGGAATGGTAGAACGATGGGTTCGATGACGGTTTGGATGTACCGTGCACTATTCAGTGTCCCCTCGACGATCACCAGTAGTATACGGCCAGTGTAGGAGATCGCTCCCCACACCATGATGCCGGGTGTTGGCCCTGTGTGCCTCGGTCGTATGCAGTCCTGATTGTGGCGCTCACCTGCACGGCGCCAAACACGCATACGACCATCATTGGCACCAAGGCAGAAGCGACTCTCATCGCTGAAGACGACACGTCTCCATTCGTCCCTCCATTCACGCCTGTCGCGACACCACTGGAGGCGGGCTGCACGATGTTGGGGCGTGAGCGGAAGACGGCCTAACGGTGTGCGGGACCGTAGCCCAGCTTCATGGAGACGGTTGCGAATGGTCCTCGCCGATACCCCTGGAGCAACAGTGTCCCTAATTTGCTGGGAAGTGGCGGTGCGGTCCCCTACGGCACTGCGTAGGATCCTACGGTCTTGGCGTGCATCCGTGCGTCGCTGCGGTCCGGTCCCAGGTCGACGGGCACGTGCACCTTCCGCCGACCACTGGCGACAACATCGATGTACTGTGGAGACCTCACGCCCCACGTGTTGAGCAATTCGGCGGTACGTCCACCCGGCCTCCCGCATGCCCACTATACGCCCTCGCTCAAAGTCCGTCAACTGCACATACGATTCACGTCCACGCTGTCGCGGCATGCTACCAGTGTTAAAGACTGCGATGGAGCTCCGTATGCCACGGCAAACTGGCTGACACTGACGGCGGCGGTGCACAAATGCTGCGCAGCTAGCGCCATTCGACGGCCAACACCGCGGTTCCTGGTGTGTCCGCTGTGCCGTGCGTGTGATCATTGCTTGTACAGCCCTCTCGCAGTGTCCGGAGCAGGTATGGTGGGTCTGACACACCGGTGTCAATGTGTTCTTTTTTCCATTTCCAGGAGTGTATTTCGAGAGCATTGACAATGTTACTGCCCTGGTCTGTGACAAACGTAATTTTGGCAATGTCTTCACGAGAAACACCCATAATTTCTAAGCAATCTTCCAACTCGTTTCGAATATTCGAGCCAGTTTTTGGGCAGTCAGAAAACGCAGAGCACATCAGTACATATTTATTCAAACGCCAGTCTGAATTTATATAATGCATTGTCACGGACATGTAATGCACCCATTTGCAATTGTCTGTCCATAGACCAATTGTACTGGCACATATACCAGAACGGATCGCATGCACTATATATATGGGAGCATTTTGCTGCGCACTTTATCAGCTAGGTTTTGAACTTTCCTAGCTACTGTCACTCGGGAAGGAATAATATTTTTCATATCAACTGAGCCATATTTTTTACCTATGTCGATCAGTGTCTGCCCTAAATTAAGAAATCCTTCTCCCTCTATACTGCTAAATGGTCTCAGGTCCTTAGCACACATTTCGACGCTCTTTTCGGCCACTAAATCTTTGTCCTCTTTCAAGATATTTACGGAGTGAGGGAACTGCTTGTCAAATTTGCACACATGTCGTAACATACTCGAGGTTCCCGAACACGTACTTAAGAGCTTTTTACATAGTTTGCATTGAGACACACCTACCGATTTATTTGAAGCGGCCTCATAAACAAACGAAAACGTTTCCCATGCGGCACTTGTGCTCTGTTTCGTTACCAGCATGTATTCGCCAGTTGTCAATTTTTTTTCAATCTCACTAAAGTTCGACCTATTCATTGTGCTGCCCCACCGTTGCGATATATGAACTGCGGGCTAACTACCTGGCTACTCTAGTCACGGTAGCTTGACAGCGCAACCTGTTGTCAGGCGCAGCAAGCTGAGCGGGTCCCGTGAAGCTTGGCAGGCCTGCGGGAACCCAGGTAGCCCGGGCTTGCGGGAGCCCAAGTCGGCCGCATTACCCACTATGCCTCAGTACACGCGCACTCTTGTGTTTACGTCGCGGCAGGCTGACCTGCATGAATGGTTGCAGAGGGGCTAGGGGCAAGCAGGCTGCAAGGGGAATTTGTACACCTCTAATCTACGCCGAATCGCCGTTGAGGTGTGAGAAAATCTAGATCAACTGTGCCTTGATGAACTTGTGGACAGTATGCCAAAATGAATACAGGCATGCACCAATGCAAGAGGACGTGCTAGTGGGTATCAGAGGTACCAATGTGTACAGCAATCTGGAACACCACCTGTAAAGGTCTCGCTGTGTGGTGGGACAACATGCAATGTGAGGTTTTCATGAGCATTAAAAATGGCGGAAATGATGTTTATGTTGATCTCTATTCTATTTTCTGAAAAGTTCCGGAACTCTCGGAACCGAGGTGATGAAAAAAATTTTTTTTTGATGTGTGTATTTGGCAAGTCCAATATGTTATGAATCCATGATGGCTGTTTGTCAATAGACCGTTTTCTTCGAGGTATTTCACAATGTTCGTACGCAGCATATGTTGCAAGATACCAGCGCCCTTCCCACGTTGTAAACACTGTTTCTCGCCCGATCCCCGAAATTAAGCAACGTCGGGCCTAGGTTCAATAGATGCTGTTCGCTCGGGGACAGACAAACCGCCGAAGTGCTGTCCAACTGAATGAAATAAGTGCACCACGCCGTTGAAGCACACAACTTTATGTTCCAAAATCCCAGCGCATGAATATGAATATTAATATTTGTACATAGATCAATGTTGTACATTAACTGTATTCCGTAAGTTCAGTGCAGTTGTAGTCAACATCATTCTGTATGTTCATTATAGTCAGTGTATAACACTGATCTTTGTACACAAGATGATCAGTGAAACATGCTCTGTGATTAATGTCATTTTTAGGGTTCCATACTACAGCCGGTGAAAACGTAACCCGTATAGGACCACTTTCTTGTACGGCTGTCCGACTGTTAAGAACTCTTTGTCTTAGGAAGGGGTAGACGGATCAAGATGAAATTTATGTCACATATTAAGGACTATGGTCCCTTAGCGGTGAAAAAAAGTGAAGCCTCCAAGTTCAAAGCAATAAAAGATATGGCCATTTATGTAATACATTTTGATACTCGCAAACTGACTCATAAAGCCTACACGATAGTTCCCCTAGACGTAGAATCATGAAATTTGGCAAGAAGCAAGGTTTCACACTGCAACCAAAAGAAAAAAATCCTAAAATTGTTAACTATACAACAAGAAAAAAAATGCCTCATTTGTTATCAGACTGGCTGTCCATCTGTCTGTTATAGTCCATATCTTTCAGGGACAGGTAGACCTATCAGTGCTGAAATTTATGTCACATTTAGGTCTACATTCATGTGGTGATGTAAAAATGTAAGCTTCTAAGTCAGTTCAACCGAAATACACCGCCATTTATGTCGCATGTTTCGATACTCGAAAACTCACCTATCAAAACCTGCATCGTGTTTTCCGTTTCTCTAGAGTCACGAAATTTACCAAGAAGTAAGGTTTCACTCTACAACCAAAGGAAAAAATACTATAATTATTGTTAATTTGCGAATGTACCACACGAAAAAATTTTTTTTTCATTTATTATCTGACTGTTTGTCTGTCCATCCGTCTGTTATGCCCATGTTTCTCAGGAAGGAGTAGATGTCTCAAGTGGAAATTTATGTCACACCCTGAGGTCTGTAAAAATGTTAAGCTTCAGAGTCACTGCAAGCAGAAGACATTGTCATTTATGTTACACATTTTGATACTCGGAAACTCAATCATTAAAACCTAGAAGCTATTCCTCGACGTAGAATCATAAAAGTTCACAAGAACAAAGACTTCACAGTACAAGTAAAAGAAAAAAATTAATATTGTTAATTTGTAATTATATCAGATAAAAAAAATTCTTTTATCATTTGTTATCAGACTGTCTCTCCGTCAGTATGTTAAACCATCTTTTTCTCAGTAACGAGCAGACGTATCAAGTGCAGAATTGTATCACGCCCTGAGGTATATAGTCGTTTAGTGCTGTAAAAATATAAACAAAAGATATTGTCACTTACGTCACACTCGAAAAATCAATAATTAAAATCTAGAACGTAGTCCCCCTTGACGTAGAATCATGAAATTTTATATGAACAAAGATTTCACAGTACAAGGAAAGGAAAAAATCTGAAAATTGTTAATTACATCACACGAAAAGAAAACTCTTTTGTCATTTGTTACCCGACTTCTAACTTGAAATTAAAACATTCTTGAAAATATTGGAATCCTGTGAGCACTATTTTGCGATTATGAACGTCGATAACAGGCAAAAATACGTAGGACAAACTGGACGTGCCTTTAAAACCAGGTATAAACAACATCTTTTAAGAAAAAATGGCACTAGCCCCCAAAATTCGTCCTTTGCCGACCGTCTTCTGATTACAGATCACTCGCCTAAAGCTATTTGCGATTTCATCATTTTGAACACCGACAAGAAAGGACGTAAATTAGATATTCTGGAAGGATTAGAGATTTTTAAACATCTTTCTCGAAATGATAGCCTCATTCTCAATGATCAGCTGCAGTTGCGCAATAAAAATTTGTTCAACGGTACAAAGCCGTTACTTGACATTTAATTTCACGTTGTGCAGTTTGCCGAAATGTTGGTTTTTTTTTTATCGTTGTGTTTGGTCGTTGCGGACGCCGCAAGACATCCTGTTGAAGTGCGGTGGTTGGTCCTTCCACTCAGTTTTTTATTACAGAGGCCAACAGGCTCTCTGACCGAACACGCTGAGCTACCGTGCCGGCAATCCATCTAAATTAACTCATAATTTTTCATTTATTATATGGTTTATTGGCTGTATTTCATGTTATATCGCTTTCTACAAGCTGTGTCATTCAGCCCTTCCTGTATTTTCTATAATGACGTTTTTATGCTTCAAACTGTACTTCTAAGCTCTGTTGAAGACAAAATGTTACTTTTTCTGTCGCTGTTAAACAAAATATTGCTTTTTACATTATGCACTGAACAATATTCATTATAATTTTCCTTTTTTTTTCAATCTCATTTTGTTCGTTGTTGATCTATTAACTCACTTTTTTTATTACAGAGGTCAGCTGACCCTCTGACCGAACACGCTGAGCTACCGTGCCGGCATCAAACACAGCGTCTAATAGACGCTTTTTCATAGGTCAGTACGTTACCACAGAGCCGGCGAAGAAGTAAATTTTTTTCTTCTGTCTACACTTGGATGTCAAGTAGGCAAGTTTGTGCATGCGGCTACTAGATGGCACTCTCGATGCAATGTCATGTTGCCCGCACTTGTTAACGCGGCCGCCTCAGTCCGTTGCAACCTTGCCGGCACGGTAGCTCAGCGTGTTCGGTCAGAGGGTGATGTGCCCTCTGTAATACAACGAACTTAAATGGATGTCTTACAACGTCCGCCCCGAGCAGATGCAACGAACGAAACCGAACAAAATTAGATTTTAAAAAAGAAAAAAAAGAAGGTTAGCTGCCCCCTGTAATAAAAATAACTGAGCTAAAGGATCAACGATAAACTGAAACGGGTGTCTTGCGACGTCCGCCCCGAGCAGATACAACGAACAAAATGGGCTTAAAAAATAAAAAAAATAAAAAAATAAAAAAAAGCAGCCCATAGTAGCTCCCCTTCAGGCATTCCTTTATATATATTTTGTGACTAAAGCCCTTCTGGCTTGTTAAATATTTTATATGTGACAAGTAACTACTGTCTGTTTTTGTTGTTAGTCAGTACTTACAATTTTTATATGCAGATGTATTTTCCTATAAATTTGAAACTATGTTATAGGCCATTTTAATTGTTTTAATTCTGATGAAGGCACTCTTAGAAGTGTTGAAACCTGGTCAATAAGACTAAAAATAATAGTGACCGAGGGCTCATCTGTTTCAGTTTTAACAGGCAGAAATCGTCCCGATCTTCAATTCCGGTAATAGATGAAGTGTCCGTATACATAATTAAGTTTGTACGGTTCCCCCAGTTTGCCTACTCTCAGCTGGCCAATTTTTTTATGCCTGAGGATGGTATGTTGTTTGAACGAAACTAGGTGTTTCAGTAAGGCGGCATACATATATTGTGCCAAATGTTGTTTTTAAAAAATATATTTAAAAGCTGTATACCATCGCCTTCCTTAAAACAATGTAAACGTTCAGTGCGTAATATAGCATTGGTGCAGTGTATGTGTGTTTTGGTGTGGCAGTTCCCCATCATCGAGTTCGACCCGGAGACGTTCCGCATCCTGCTGGACTACCTGCACACCGGCTCGTGCCCGCTCACCTGCTCCAACATCCCGGGCCTCATCTGCGCCGCGGAGCACTACGACCTGCCCGAGCTGCTGCAGGCCTGCTTCCACCACGCCAAGCAGTTCCTGCGCATCGACGTGGTCAGTACCCGACTATTCTGGCCCACTCTTGTAAAATGAAATGATACTTAAATCAAGACCGTAAGCTGTCGACAGGCGTTGATATACATCAACGGGAACAGTTGAAAATGTGTGCCCCGACTGGGTCTCGAACCCGGAATCTTCTGCTTACCATGGCAAAAACTCTCTCCATCTGAGCCACCGAGGGCACAGAGGATAGTGCGACTGCAGGGAATTGTCCCTTCCACGCTTCCCAAGAGACATGCATGGTTCAAATGGCTCTGAGCACTATGGGACTTAACATCTCAGGTCATCAGTCCCCTAGAACTTAGAACTACTTAAACCTAACTAACCTAAGGACATCACACGCATCCATGCCCGAGGCAGGATTCGAACCTGCGACCGTAGCGGTCGCGCGGTTCCAGACTGTAGCACCTAGAACTGCTCGGCCACTTCGGCCGGCTGAGACACACAGGCCCAACTTAATGTCCACACACTACATTCGTAGTGCCCCAGTCCATTACTGGCGGCAGACAATCTTACCGAGTCCCGTAAGACTTCGGGCAATGCGTGTGCATCCAGTGCAGATGAAGAACGTCAATGGCCGGTTAGCCGTAACATGTCCGAAAGAGCAGGCAGGTATCATCTTCATATAGTTAAGGCTAACCCGCCATTGACTTCCTTCATCTGTGCTGGATGCACACACATTGCCCGAAGTCTTACGGGACTCGGTAAGATTGCCTGCCGCGAGTAATGAGTGTAATGGGCAGGGGCACTACTAGGGTGTAGACGTAAGTTGGGCATGTGGGTGTCACGGGCAGCGTGGAAGGGATTAATCCATGCAGTCGCACTATCCTCTACTACGACTAATAAGAATTTGTTTCACTGGAACATGAAAGTCTGCCTTTCCCCCTCTGTACAGTTAAAATGCCGCAGTTGTACCTACTTACGATTAAAAAATAAACACTGATTTTACAAGCTTCTATACACGGACGAAAACTAACAAATAGTCAGAAGTTGTTATTGCATAGCATCTCTATTTGAAGACATTCGTATTGAGTTCTTAACTATTACATTTAATATTTATAAAGTACCACATAGGAATATTATATTTCATTTTTTCTATTATATGAAAAAAAGCGATCTAAATATCTCTATACACATTAATTACAGTTCAGTACAATATCAAATATTTTGTAAGAAATATTGTATAAATTTGCGTGAATAGGTAACCGCACCCAAGGAACACATTGCCTCAACCTCAGAGTCGGGGAGAACATGGCGGACGATTCAGTCTATTATATAAGCGCTCTACCCACATGCTTTCCGTCTGCAGTGTTAGCACACTAGCCAGACAAACAAGCAGGGAATTTCAGGAGGAATAGTAAATATTTTAGTGGGTGTAAAATGGCGTCCCATAAAGAACTCAACTCTTGAGTGGATTAGAGTGTACAACTTATTGATCAAACTGGCTAATATATGCATTATTGTAGCGTATGCTACTCATATGCCCTTCACTCTGTAAGCACACATTCACACTTTCGATGAAATTTTCCATAACTTTTCGACATATTTGCACCTATAGTTCTGAAAATATCCACTGACTCTCAGTGCGGAAGTGATTGTGGTGTTATTGATGTACACACAAGATTTCTAATATCTCCACAAAAAGAAATCACTTGGTGTCAAATCACAGAATCTCGGTGGACAGTTCACACCACCATTGCGAGAAATCACCCTACTAAAAAACCCCTCTGGTAACAATTGTAGCAATAGATATGTGACAGGTGGTGCCATCTTGAAACCGAAGCTCTTCATTTTCACACAATCCATTTCAGACCACAAAAACTCTCTTCTCTGTCCACTGTTAGTGTGTTCACTGTTCACGGCGACATCTTCAAAGAAGTACGGCTCAGTTATGACCTCAGCCCAAATTGCATACCACACAGCCACTCGTTGTACATACAATGTCTTCTCCATAACTACTCGGGGTTTTCAGTACCCCAAATCCTGCTTGTTCACGAAGCCATTCAACAGCAGTTATGCCTCGTCAATGAACATCATTTTTCTGCTGAAACTGATGTCCACCCTTCATTTTCAAGCACCTTATGGCCAAATGTTCAGCGTGTTTCTTGATCGTTTTGTCTCAGTTATTGTGTCAGTTGCATTTTATAGACCCGAAATTGCAGATATTTTTTCATAATTCGCTTTATGCTGATTCTGGATTATGCGTGTCACCTTTTACTTCACCTATACTCTGTTGATTTTCGGGTTCAGATAAGATATGACTGCTGGACACTCCACCAGTCTCACACAGCTTAGTGAAGAATTGGGTAAGCACTCCTGAATCTGGTGCTCTGCAGTTACCAAATTGTGTACCGTATCCTCCACAAGCATCAGGAACATTTCCTTTACAAACCATGTGCACAAATACCATATTGGCATACTCATCATTTGCAGATATGTGAAGCATGCTTAAACGATTGAGTAGAATTCTCCAATCACCATCTCAGCTGAAAAATTCAGTTACGTTTACTCCAACTTGAACTTCAAAACAAAGATGACAGTCAATGAAGAAACACATATCAACTGGAGTTCCAACACACTAACTGATAATTATCTCTGTTGTCAGCTATATGAATAAAAATTGGATGCATGTTGCATGGAATGTTTTATTCGAATTAATCTATACTACCACCTCATAAATTATTGACTGTTCCTCCTGAAACATTTTGTATAAGATGACATCCACATCGACTCTGACACTATATGTAAGAGAATGTTACGGTACTTTAGATAACAGCAGAATATACTAGCCATTTTTTTACTTTTTTTTTTTTTTTTTTTTTTTTTTTTTTTTTTTTTTTAAATTCCATTCTTGGATCACGATATAAATTCCTTCGACGACAACGGTTTCAGTCAGTAATGACCATCTTCAGATCTTCAATATAAAAAATATACACCAAGTGGCAGAGTACATCTAAGCCCACAGCAGCGGCATCTATGAAGCATACAGGCAAACAGATTTCTGGTAGCTACTGCACTTCAGTAGATTTTGTACAGTAACACCAGTTGTAAAATGACTGTGTGGACAATGTGGCCTATTTTACACCATATTTTAGTTCTATGAGATGATGCTTTGCTGAGTGTATTTATATGTTTTGACAATGACATTATGCCTTTATCACATTAGGACATCGTGTAGAACAGGTATGATTTACCTTATCTTATCTGAACAGATCTCAGTTTGTATGAGAGTATATTGTGATATGAAATTGTGTATTGTTTCAAAAGATAGACTGCAGACTAGGTGTATATTTTTTATATTGTAGATCTGAAGATGGTCATTACTGACTGAAACCGGTCATCGTCAAAGGAATTTATATTGTGATCAAAGACTGGAATAAAAAAACATTTGACAGTACCAGGATCTTGTTTATATTCACAACCATGTTGCAGCTGGTGAGAATATACTAGACCATAAATATTAGAATCTTTGCAATATTTATCTGAACAGTGTACTCCAAAATTATTATTACACACTTGTAGAAGAACCACGAGGTTTAGTGAATAACCTGTTAAATAAGAAGGTGTGCTTGAGAAAGTCACATGTTCATGTTACATGTACAATGAAGTACACTAACCTTTTCAATTCTTGCACTAACATTAATACTTTTTTAATATTTTCCCATATTTGGTTTTGAAGTGAAACGTGTTGACTCAAATTTCTGAGGAAAAATCTGCATGTCCTCGGTGTCCATGCGTGGGACTGTATCATCAGTGGCGGTTTGATTGTGCTGAGCATCTTTCTTTTCCTCATAATATGTAAGAGCTACCTGATTTTTCTCTAATAAAGTATGTGGTGGCAAAACGTGCATTGGACATTCGTGAAGGTATTTAGTTTCAACAACATTTTTAAATATGTTACACTTTTGCTTTATTTTAGCACAAGTAACTTTATAAGAAAGCATTAGTTTGTGAATTTTCCAGGATTTGTGGCAATATGTATATATGTGTGTCACACACACACACACACACACACACACACACACACACACACACAGAGAGAGAGAGAGGGGGAGAGAGAGAGAGAGAGAGAGAGAGAAAGGGGAAACAAATAACTAAAAAGTTAAATTGGCTGAAAATAGGAAAAAGAGATAAAGTGAAAGAGATAGGAAAAGAGAGAAAAAAAGAGGGGAAAAGGAGAACCCGAGAGAGAGAGAAAGAGAAAGGAGAAATGAATGAGTACATGAGAATAAATGAGAGCTAAGGAAGAAGTGGAGAGGAAAGGAAAAGGGATGACTATTAGGAGAGGAGTAGTGGGAGGGTACTGAGGAGTGAATGGAAAAGGTGGGACGGAAGGAGAAGGGAGAAGGAGAAATTGAAGGGGAAGCAGGAGTGAAGAAGAAGGAGGGGTGAAAGTGTGTGGATGAACAGAAGGAAAAAATGGAAGGAGAAGAGCCAGGAGAAATGTGGAAGCAGAAGGTGGAATGAATGGGAAGAAGCAATGTGGCAGATGTAGGAATGGAGGAGTAAGGATGAAAGAAAGGAGAAGAGGAAAGAATAAATGAGAAAGGGGAGGGAGAGGGCAAGGGAAGCAAAATTGAAAATGGTGGAAGCGAAGGAGAAGGGGACGGAGGACTGAGAGATGGACAAAGAGGAATAAAGGGGAAGGAGGGGTTGAAGGGGGCGTAGGAATGGAACAGTAAGGGAGAAGCGAAAGAGTAGAAGGAATGAAGGAATGGAAGGGTAAGGAAGAATGGAAGGAGATGGAGGCAGATTCTGAAGCAGGAAGAGAAAGTAAAGTGGGAAGAAGAACAGAAAGCAGGGAAGGAGCAGAAATAGGATGAGGAACGAGAAATAGAAATACAAGAATATTGTGTAAGGAAAGGAGGAGAGAGATAAAAGAAATTGCAGGAATGGATTTTGGAAGAGGAACAGATGAAGGAAGAGAGATGGATGAAGGAGTTATAGAAGGGGAGACGAAAAGTGGAGGGGGAGCAGGAGGAGGAGAAGGAATATAAAGAGAAAGAAAGCCAGTAAGAGAGGGGGCAGGGGTCTCATAACATGATCATCTTAGATTTCTTCAGCTCTCTTGACAGATGTTAGTCAGGTGTCCATTCAAATTTGCAATTCCTTTTCTGTGCTCAGTATTGTGCTACGTGGATCTACACCAACAACAAGCTTACCTAAGACCATCACTTGAAGCACCTATGTTGAAAACCGTCCATAAATATGGAATTGTGAACCTGGATGGACACCAGGAAACAGAGAGACATCAGTCTAACCTGGCTATCCCTACTCTAACAGGTTTGCGTGATGCTGTGCGCCCTGGAGAACTACTACTGGCGGTACACGTCTGCGTCAGAGCTGGTCAACATGATACTTGCCTTCGTGGAGACCAGAGCGCACCAGGTGAGTAGTCTATCACCATTCTGTGGTCACCACTATTCACTGTCGGCAGTTGGAGGCACTTCAGCAGATCTACCAACCGCTGCAATTTGCAGTAGAATGGATGACGCACAAAATTAGTAATGTCTTAGAGATGATCCACAGGAGCGAAGCGACTTAGTATGCCTTCACAAATTTCCTGCACAATTCTAATATTTGTGAATAAAGTAGGCAGCCACTCTTAATTGCAAAATTCATGCAACATCAAGCACAAGAGGTTTAACAAAGAGCAAGCTTTTCACAAGATGTACTGTCTGTCATCCACAAACAGCTTTGCTATTCATTCATGTTGAAATGTTCTTCCACCTTCTTCAGACCTGCTTTTACATTAGAAGTTAAATAAATGTTCTGATAAGCAAAGTAACTAACTTTCCATCCTACTTACCACGAACAGTTATTTCCTCATTTAGCGTTTATTTACTCCCATTTGGATTTCACAGTGCTATCTAACCAAAAGTATCTGGGCACCTATAACTGGACGTTAATATAGGATGTTTCCACTCTTCACCCTTATGATGACTTGAACTTTAATAGAGACAGTGAGGTGTCTGAATGTCTGTGGAGGAGTGGCGGCTCATTCTTCCACAAGAGCGGAAACCGGAAAAGGTAGTGATGTTAGACACTGGGGCCCGGATTGAAGTCAACATTGTAACGCATGCCAAAGGTGTTCTGCTGGGTTCAGATGGAGACCCTTGGGTAGGTCAGTCCATTTATGGAATGTTATTGTCCACAAACCATTACCTCGCAAATGCTGATTCATTGCAGGATGCACTCTAGTGCCGATACAGACAACCACCATCCCCAGACTGTTCCTCTACTGTATGCAGTACACAAGCCTGTAATATGTGTTTACGCCCTTCCACATCTAGCATTTTCTTAAGCGCAACAAGGGGACCACAACCTAACTGTGAAAAATATCCCCAAGCTGTAACACTGACTCCTCCGTGCTTCACACATGATGGCAGGTAACATTCTCCAGGCATTCACCAAACACAAGCCTTTTATTGGATTGCTGCAGTGTATAGTGTGATTTATCACTATTTTCCAGCCATCTGCTGTCCAGTGGCATCACTCTTTGTACCATCACAAGTGTCACTTAGCACTAGCTACTGATATGTGAGGCTCATGAGTGGCTCCTCAACCACAGTACTTCATTCTTTTAACTCCCTACACACAGGCATTGTGCTAGACAGACTGCTGGTAGCACTTTGGAACTCATGAGTGATTCTGTCCACTGATTTCACGCGATTTTTACAACAACCCTTCTCCTGGTACCGAGCGCCACAGGTTTCGAATCTGCACTAGACGGCATAGACCTCGATTACTACTAGAGGTCTATGCAGCCGTCGTGCTGTAAGACATAACTGCGTGGACTCCTGGCCCACGTATAATGTGAGGGCGCCACTGTGGAGCACGTGGTCTCAGCAGCCAATAGTAACATACCCTATCATGTATTTAAGCACTTGCCTCTCACTCAGTGAGGCACTGTATTCACCTCCACCTTAACCAGCACCACCTCCTTCTCCTTACCCAGTGTGGCTTCCAGCCTTCCTTCTCTGCTGACGACCAGCTCCTTAACCTTACCAATCTTCTTTCCCTCCAACTTAACTCCTGTCGCTCCGCTATCTTTGTTTCCCTTGACCTCCAGAACGCCTATGACCGAGTCTGGCATCCTGGGCTCCTCTTCAAACTCCAGACCTGTGCTCTCCCCATAATCTTCGTCCATCTCGTTGCTTTCTTCCTCTCCCATCGTCCCTCCTATGTGACTAACCACAATTCAAACTCCCGTACTTTCTATCCCTCTGCCGGTGCGCACCAAGGCTCCGTCCTTTCCCCTCTCCTCTATCTCCTGTACACTGCTGATATGCCCAAACCTCCCTCGCCTGTTCATCTCCTCCAGTTTGCTGATGATACCGCCTTCCTAGCCCTATATCCTACCCTTCAATGGTCCCAACGTACCCTCCAAACCCACCTGTACCAATTCACCGCTTGGTGCAACCAGTGGTTCCTCCGTATCAACCCCTCCAAGACCCAGGCAATCATCATAGGCCGCACTACCTGCTCCTTCTGTCCCCATGATTTCTACCTCACCATTTATGGCCATCCTATCCACCACACTCCTACCCTCAAATACCTTGCCCTCACCCTTGACCGCCACCTCACCTGGACTCCCCATCTCCTTACCACCCAACACAATGCTCACAACAGACTCCACCTCCTGAAACTCCTGTCTGGCCGAACATGGGGTCTGCATCCTTCCACCATCCTTCACACCTAAAAATCCTTGATCCACCTCATCCTCTGTTATGCCAGCATGGCTTGGATATCTGCCCCTCACAGGTTCTATAAATCCCTCCAAATCCTTGAACGCCATGTGCTCCACCTCGTCTTCCGCATCCGCCTTCCGTCCCCCACGCGCGTCCTCTACGACCTCATCCCCTTCCACTACCTCTTTTTCCTTGAACACATCCGCACACTATATATTGTCTGCCACATTGATCCCCCTCACCCCCTGGTGTCTCCCTTCCTCTCCACCCCCAGACTGCTGCCGCACCTTTACAGTTGTGTTCCACCCTCTCTCCATCTCCACACCCCTCCGCTTCCTTTCCCAACGCAACTTCCAACAACTACCCCTCCCGGATGATGAGCTTCGCCCTGACATCTACCCTTCGTACCAGCTCTAACCCCATCTTCCTGCCTACTCCTCAGGGCTCCCTCTCCTCCCCCCCCCTTCTCCTGAGTGGCTTGCCCCTCCTACTCACACCCCCCCCTTTCTCTTGTGCTCCCTTTCAGTGTCTCTGCACTCCCTCCTGCCTTGTCTTCCATCTCCTGCCCCACCAGTCTCCTGCCTCTTAGTGTATCCACTGACGCCCCTACTCTCTTCATCCCGCCACCTCCCCTGCTGCACCTTGCTCTCCCCTCCTTTTCCATCCTCTCCAGCCTCTCCCTCGGCAGGTCCCACCTGGCAGTTTTATTCTTCATTGTGTGTGCTCCAAGTGGCTTTAAAGTGTGTTGTTCTGGAGTGTTTTTAATACTGTGGCCGACTTTTAATCTGTGCGTGTCATGTGCCTTCAGTGTCTTCTTTGTGTTTTAAGAATCGCCAGCTATGTTTTTTAACTTTATGTCGACTTTTTTAATTGTCCTCCCATGAACGTCTCCATATCAGTGTATTTTTACCTCCATTATCTCCCCTTACTCTGTTTTATGTACCCCTTTTTTATCGCCTTATATGTGCATTTTATTCTCGTATTATTTGTCATGTCACTCGGCTGAAGAGCGGTGGATTGTGCCGCTGACACCCCTCCCCTCCCCATATGGGGTAGGAGAATGAAATCACAATTTTTTTTAAAAAATCAGTGATGCAGTCTGGTATTCATGTGAGTCTCTCGATATGTCGCTTACAGACATCGTGTTTACTTTCCGTGTCCGAGTGGACATTGTTGATTTCTTGAGGCCTTCGCTTGTGACCCTATTGCTTCTTGCGGTTTGCTGTTCTTGGTGTCTCGCTCGGTCGTCTATCATTGTGTGTGTCCATCCTTTCCCATTCATCCATCTTGTTTGTTTGCAGGCCACTCCTGTTCTGTCCCACCACGCCTTCATTCGTGGCCACCCCGCGACCATTCCGGTCGTGGTTAGAACACTTCTTAATGCTCCTCATACTTGTGTATTGGTATATGATGTCTGCCCGGTCGTCGTTTATCTGTGGTTGTTTCTTCACGTTTCCACTTCACAGTCAGGTCACCAACAGTCAGGCACCTTTAGATGAGACCAAATGTCTGTTGATGGATTTGTTACTCGTGTGACATCCATTGGCTTTAGTCTGTTCATCATAAGATTAAACCTGATGTAAAAAAACACAAACGCAATGATTGTCCAGAAGCCATAACACACGTACACTGTTGTTGTTATGCTCTTGGAAATAAGTCCTACTTTGTATGAGATGTATTATTTCTAAGTTACATTAAATGAAACTTTAAGATATTCAGATGTATTAACAGCCATCAACGTATTTCTTAATCATGCTTTAGCTATGTAGCTTTCATTTCAAAAATTGTGTAGAGTCACAGCCTCTGTACTGTTGTGCTCTGATTGTCACACTGTTAATACTCAGTATGAAAATATCTGAGGCTGCTTACTGTGAAACGTGGGTTTGGAACACGGTTAAAAAGTTCTGAGACATAGGTTGTTCTTAATGTTTTTCATAAATTCACAGAGATAATCGGCTTTGAAGTTTTTCTATGGGTATTACATACAGTTGAGACACCAACTTACATTGTATTTATAGTGGTATCGATAGTGTAGTAGATTGATAATTAATTGCAGGCTACTGTTCGCTTTTTCAATTCTTGCATGAGTCATTTATCATAATTTTTATGAACAATGCCTGTCTCCTTGTTTCTAATTACATATTGCACGCAAAATTTCTGTTTTAATTTCAAATATAAATTCTTAGTTGTCGATATTTTATAAAAGACTGTTTATGAAGGTTGCTTAAATCAAGAAAACATGACAGTCTAATTTTTGAAGACAAAAATGGAAAACTAAATACTCTTTATTTGGCTTGTGTCCATTGTTTTATACCACAGACGTATATAACTGTTCTAGAAATACAGAAAACAATCATTTTCACAGCATCGAGCACACCATGCAAATGCTGCATTTTTACATTTGCCACTTGTACCATTACAATATGAAACCTACAGAACTGATCTGGAACCAAGTTAAGGGATTTGGCCCGAGAAATAACAAGACTGTTAAGCTGCCAGACATTCTGGAACTGACGCACTCAGGAACAGCACCTCATAAAAGAAGAGGAGAAAATGTGGTGCCTGGGTGGCTTCGTGGATTCTGTTGTTGATCGACTCATTATCAACATAGCAGATGACAGTCCCAGAACTGAGATGTATTTGTCAGATTCGGATAAGGAAGGAGCTGAGAGATTACCAGACGACTGACTGTAATTAATACCTTCATTGGCTCCAGTATTCAACAGTACGGTGAAATCTTTGGAGTACACTTGGGGCATCATATTGTTTCTTTGTCCGTCTCTTTTTACATCTGAACTGCAAATGCTCACACCATTGCAGGTTAGGTGGACTGCTGAGTGGCCAGTGCTGTCAAATTTTTACACACTGGTACAGCTGTTGTTCCGCATTATCACTCAGTCTGTGTCCATATAACACAGCATAAAACATTTACCTATGATCGTACTTGACTGTACTGGTCACAGCTTGGCTTCCGCTCCGCGTGAAATGAAATCCAATGAGATACAAGCAAATGCAGAAGAATACATGGCGTAATGTTTATATCAGGTTTATTCTTATGATGAACAGAGTAGAGACCATGTCCAAGATCAGTGAGCTTTCCTGGCTGGCCCATTCTGCTGTCACTGATTGTATGCTGACAAACAGTATTCCGGCCATCTTTTATATTGGTGGGTCCACCTCTTGTGATATCTAGTGGAGCATTCCAATTCAGTATTACAAAGAGGTGTCCACACAGTATTGATCATGTAGTGTATCATAGATTACTCTTCCATGTATGTAGTTTACAGTAAATTCTTCCAACAACTTTGAAAATTGTTTCTGATTTTCTTTTCTGGCAACTTAAAGCTTTTCCTGGATCCGGACTGATCTTCAATTGGTGTGTCTTCATTTGTGTCTTTCTATTTATCAGTATATTGTTCTGATCTGTATGTTACTAACATGAGTTGTCAGGTATATTGTTTCAAAGCTCTCACATTTCTCAGCTGGGTGCTTTCTTTATTATGTTGTGGTAACATCTACTGCCTTGAAAAAATGGTGCATATCCTTTTACAATGTTTACAACATCAGATAAAATAAACTTCCATTCCATGTACCTCGCACCAATCTTAATAATTAATGATTTGTTTGAAGACCAATCAATCATGGTTTTCTGATCAACTAATTGGGCATTATAGGGTCAATAGTATTCACACATTTTCCATGTCTCTTTAAATATGTGTAAGTGTAAGATAATTCATTACATCCTCTGGCTGCTGCAGCTGCGCATCTGGCTGGCCATGTCGAGCATGCGCTTAAGGTCACCTAGTCCATTTACCTACACTAATAGCCACCTCCGTGACCTGCTGTCCATGCCTGAGCTCTTCGTTCTGCCAACCTTGCCCTGTGCTGAGTATTGCTGGGGCCAGGGCAGTCAGGATTGTCTGTTAGTCTGAGTCTGGTCACAGACATTACAAGTAAACACAATGTATCTGGGTACTTATTCCATAGCTTTGAATCTGCAGATGAATTGCTTAACAGACAATGTACACTGAAATAGCTTATGCTGCTAACATGTAACTCCTCATGAAAGGCTTTCTTTCATTTGCAATTAGTTGTTGTTGATAAACATATGAGTTTTATTTCACATGTTGATACTTATTTATCAGCTTTTTGGACATAATTTACAATGTCAACATTGTAGAATCCATAATGATGAAACATTGATGTTCGTCTGTACTAGCGCTATAATTTGCCTCCAAACAACTTTCGAGGGAAGTGCCTGGATGCCAAGAAACACATTCAAAGCTAATCATTATATTTTGAGCTCATTAACCCAATAAACTATCCCTAGGGAAACTTCTAAACCAAAATGTCAACTTTTCTTAATTCTTTTTATACGGTATGTAACTGTTACTATACAGTAGAAATAAATGATGGTGTATAACCTTTATTTAAGAATTCAATAAGGAAATACTACAGTTTCTGCACAACCTAATTAAATGTCAGCTTTAATTCCTAATGCCCTTTTGTGCCTCAGAAACAGGCAAGTGTCTGCAACTGACTGACCATCATCTAATGAAGTTAACTTTTTTTTTTTACATATATATGAACTGCTGTGTGTTGGTCTCACCAAAACTCAAAAATGGCTTAACAGATTTGGATGATTCTTTTTTTGTTGTGTTCATAATTGTGAAGGCAAGGTTTCTATGTAAGAAAAGTTTGGAAAAGTTGCCTAGAAAATTGGAAAATTCTAGAAATACTGAAAGATCTTTTTTCTATGCGATTTTCATTATTCACAATTAAAATTATTGATATGAATAATTATTTATTTGTTTTGTTCATTATGGTCTTGGATTTGAAGCATCCAGTCTGTCAGCAGAGATTGAAATCTCACCCACTTCTCCCTTTGAAATTAGGAAAATAATAAACTTGCTTGAAAGCAAAAACTCACATGGAATTGATGGCATTTCCAGCAAAATACTAAAAGCTTGTTCTCAACAGATAAGTAAGATTCTCAGCCACCTGTGTAATAGCTCTCTGGAACAGGACATTTTCCCTGATAGACTGAAATATGCTATTGTTATACCTTTGCATAAAAAGGGGGATAGATCTGATGTCAACAATTACCGTCCAATCTCCCTTCTAACAGCTTTATCCAAAATTTTTGAGAAAGTAATGTATTCAAGAGTAGCTTCACATATCTGTAAAAATGAAGTACTAACAAAATGTCAGTTTGGTTTTCAGAAAGGTTTTTCAACAGAAAATGCCATATATGCTTTCACCAGTAAAATTTTGAATGATCTGAATAACCGAACACCACCCATTGGGATTTTTTGTGATCTCTCAAAGGCTTTTGATTGTGTAAATCATGAAATTCTGCTAGACAAGCTCAAGTATTGTGGCATGAGTGGGATAGTGCACAAATGGTTTAATTCGTACCTAACTGGAAGAGTGCAGAAAGTTGAAATAAGTAGTTCTCGTAACATGCAAAGATCAGCACATTCCTCAAACTGGGGAACGATCAAGACTGGGGTTCCACAAGGGTCAGTCTTGGGTCCTTTGTTGTTCTTATTATATATTAATGACTTGCCATTCTATATTCATGAAGAGGCAAAGTTAGTTCTCTTTGCTGATGATACAAGTATAGTAATCACACCTGACAAACAAGAATTAACTGATGAAATTGTCAATACTGTCTTTCAGAAAATTACTAAGTGGTTCCTTGTAAACGGACTCTCACTGAATTTTGATAAGACACAGTACATACAGTTCCGTACAGTGAATGGTATGATGCCATTAATAAATATAGACCTTAATCAGAAGCATATAGCTAAGGTAGAATATTCCAAATTTTTAGGTGTGTCCATTGATGAGAGATTAAATTGGAAGAAACACATTGATGATCTGCTGAAACGTTTGAGTTCAGCTACTTATGCAATAAGGGTCATTGCAAATTTTGGTGATAAACATCTTAGTAAATTAGCTTACTACGCCTATTTTCACTCATTGCTTTCATATGGCATCATATTTTGGGGTAATTCATCACTGAGGAATAAAGTATTTATTGCACAAAAGCGTGTAATCAGAATAATAGCTGGAGTCCACCCAAGATCATCCTGCAGACATTTATTTAAGGATCTAGGGATATTCACAGTAGCTTCTCAGTATATATACTCTCTTATGAAATTTGTTATTAACAACCAAACCCAATTCAAAAGTAATAGCAGTGTGCATAACTACAATACTAGGAGAAAGGATGATCTTCACTATTCAAGATTAAATCTAAGTTTGGCACAGAAAGGGGTGAATTATACTGGCACTAAAGTCTTTGGTCACTTACCAAATAGTATCAAAAGTCTGACAGATAACCAACAAGTATTTAAGAAGAAATTAAAAGAATTTCTGAATGACAACTCCTTCTACTCCATAGAGGAATTTTTAGATATAAATTAAGAAAAAAAAGAAAAAATATTAAAAAAATAAAAATAAAAAATAAAGAAAAACAAAAAACACAAAAAAATAAAGTTGTTATATTAACTTAAGTATGTTGTTAAATTAACCTAATTATGTCATGTATTGGAAAATTCGACTCGTTCCACATCATTACGAAATATCGTATTCATGATCCATGGAACTAGTATTAATCTAATCTAATCTAATCTAATCTAATCTAATCATGTTCATACATAAGGTGTTTGTGAGCACAGTAATTCATATGGACAGGCTCATCAAGCTCAGATAGTTCTGTATTTTTAACTATTTATTTTTGTTTTTAATTATTTATTTATTTAGCATTGTTATATTTCTCATCCTTCTTTCTCATCCAGGTTTTGGTGAAGTTGATTTTCTTTTTTAATTTTTGTACTTATTTTTCATTTTTTGTCTTTTTTTTATTTTTAAGCAATTTTTTCAGAAGTCAGGGCTTAATTTCATCTTCCTGATGTAGCAACTTGGCTAACAGTTCTTCTTTCTGTGGTATGTTTCAAAACATGGTACAACACACAAGTGTACGTTCCATGTTTTGCATTCATATTTCATTTCTCGGCACACATTCTGTTTCGAGCAGACTGCACATCTGTGCCACAGTCTGCATTTCTTGAACTGGTCACTTTGGAATGACATTTGGGAAGTGCCTTCCAGTAAAGTGCAGAGGATTCTTGTCATCAGTGTGTCTTCTTTCCTATATCTTATGCTTTCTATAGAAATTTTTCCACAAGTTTTTGTACCAGCTATAAATGAAAATCTGCTGATGGTATTTTTCTCCCTTTCACCAATCTGTGGCTTCATTACTTTATTGCCAGTCTTCCTGTTTGTCTTTCCCTTGTCACACAATACCGTAGTGTTACAGATCGTCAACATCAATACATATCTCTTGTCCCACCACTTGATAGCAAGCATTTTGTCAATTGACATAAATTCAGCTTCTCCCTGTTTCAGTTTCTTCTGTAGCTTTGGCAAATTGTGCCTATTGCTACATACAGCGCCGCATGCTGCTCTCTATGGTTGTGCCAGAGGAACAAATCTGGACTTGCTTATCATTGTCGACATTCAGGGTATGTTCACATTCACAGTATGCCACTATATCGCCAGATTTTCCCAAATTATGGACTTCAATTTCTGTTGTTGTGCCTGAGTATGCAATGAAATCCAAAACATATCCAGTTTTACAGTCACACAACAGAAATGTCTTGATTCCAAATCTACTTCATTTCGAAGGACTGAATTGTTTAAAAGATAAACGACCTTTGAACCATAATAGGCTTTCAGCAGCACACAGCTTCTTGTATGGATTAAACACACTGTGGAATGCCACAAACTGTATAAATTATTTTCCTAATTTTAAACAAACTGTCATCTCCATGATTGGCAGAGTTGTCATTCAAATGTGACATTCTGAAAAGTAACATAAAATGGTCACGGGACATAACTTTGCTGAAAATTGGAGTGCTCAGAGATACATCTCTAGAGCAATATTTCCTTATTCTTAACTTTTTAACACAGGCCTTGAGAAGTTAAATACAAGAGAAGCAATACAGTTCCTCAAACCACTGTCTTTCCAGGTAGACTGTTGAGAATGCACTGATTCTGACGTATTTACAATGGTGAAAATGTAGAATTGCTTTGTTTCAAGTGCTACTAATTTCAACAGATTTTCTGACTGAAATACATGAAAAAGGAGAGAATGCTCGAATCAGGCACTAGTTGGCAATTGTGTTCTGAAGATGAGTCATCAAATGCATGCAGTACTGGAATGAAATCACACTTTTGCCAGTCCAATTTGTCGCTAAGGCGTGGGCTTTTATGGGTTGATTCATCTTCATTTTCAGTATCTGAAAAAGAACTAACCTAAGCAAAGTATGTGGACATGTATTACTACCAGATTCTTCTGAAGAATCATCATCATCACTACAGTCATTGAAGATGCGACACTCATTGTCACTGTTACTCCTTGTGAGTATCTCCAATATCTCTTCTTCTGTGCAGCCATACCGACATGCTGTTTGTTTGTGGAATTCAAAAGTTATAACTTTCTAAAAATCCTGATGAATAGGCAGTAAGCTAACTGAAATCACAGAAGCAGAATGCAAATGCAGACATGCACCAGCTAACACTAATGTCGAACACCAACTGTGAAATTTGACGAAAATACTGCTGAGTAGCTATAGACGTCTGCAGGACCACAGGTAGTGGAACTGGTGAACGGTAAAAGCTGTCATTAGGATACAGGTACTGGCCAGGCTGTGATGGTGAATGCCGTCTGCAGCACCCATGGGAAATACCACTAGAGCAGCTAAGGTCGTCCGCAGCCCCTGCGGAGAGGTAGATCATGGCAGAGTTTCACGTATGAGTGCTCAAAGGGTTAAAAAAGATAAAAAGCCTTACAGTATCTGAGAACAAGGGTAGTCATGAATGTCTTGAACATCGTATATGTATTTAGTGGTAATGTGAAATGAGATAAACACATAAAATCTGAATTAGGAAATGTACATGGAAGACTAAGATTTATTGGAAGTATTCTGGGGAAATGTGACGCATTTTTAAAGGAAATGGCATGCAAGACACTTGTGCAACTCATTCTATTGATTCCAGTGTTTGGAGTCCTTATTGATTAGGTATGACAGCAGGCATTGAACAAATTCAGAGAGACATTGCAAGGATCATAACCCATCTGCATAGTCCATGCAAAAGTGAGAGAAATTCTCAGGGAACTTAAATGGGAATCTCTGGAAGAAAAACAATTTACGTCTCGCAAAATCCCATTGGCTAAACTTAGAAAACCTGTTTTTGAAGAAGACTGTGTCACCATTGTGCTGTCATTGTTGCATAACTCAAGTAGGGACCATGAGAATAATATGAAAAGGTGATTATGGTGCATACAAAGGCATATAGACTGTTACTTTTTCCTCTCGGCACATCCTTAGAATAGAACAAAAAATTTGTTATGTTAGTAAGATGTACCCTCCGCCATGCACTGTACAGTGTACAGTGGCTTGTGGATTATAAATGTAGATTAAGATGTAGAATCGCCTTGCCCATCTCTTTTAAAATGTTGCGGAGCAAATCTATCTGTATTGGAGAGTGAAGGGATTCAAATCCCTGTCTGAGCTTTGTGTTTTACATTTTCGTATCTTCTCTAAATCCACACGGAGAAAATGGCACAATGGTATCTTAATTACTGTCAAAGATGTTCCTTCATCAAGCAAATCTTACTGAACTGATTTCCTTTCTTAAACCACTTAATAGAAATTTTGCGTCTGCAAACGTGTGTTTTCCATTCTATAGAACTGTGAATAATAATGATTGTAGTAGCTTGTGGCTCAAAGACTGAGTACTA
The DNA here is from genome assembly GCF_023898315.1 of Schistocerca nitens. NCBI lineage: Eukaryota > Metazoa > Arthropoda > Insecta > Orthoptera > Acrididae > Schistocerca > Schistocerca nitens. The sequence continues at coordinate 125,385,226 of NC_064623.1, forward strand.
GCCTTTCAATTAAACACCACTTCAGTGGCTTACCTTTCCCTAACCTACCCCATTATCCAATTTGAAAAAGGGAACCTGCAGGTTGAAATGAATTACTAACCACTTGTCATACCTGCTGACTCCTCACATCAATGGGGTAAAGATTAGATTAAAGGCATAGTGAAGATTTCTGTGCCCAACTGGGATTTCATCACGAGACCTTTTGGTTTCTAAGCACACACTTTACCACTGAACAACCAGTCCTGATTGGAAGCATGAAAGAAGTTGCCCGATTTGTCAGTGTACCAGTGAAGGCTGTCTAACATGTCTACAAGTGACAATGCGCCACCTGCAGCCATGTAACAAGACATAAGAACAATAGGTGTAAAAACATCCTAACCAACTGGGACCTGAGCCTAGTACCATGGCTTGTCAATGACAATCAGTTTCAAATGCAACAGGAATTGATATTATCAGTGAATTCAGGTCTATCTCAGTTTCAAGGGGACACTGCAAAGTAAAATCATTGCAATCGGCATTTGGAGAAAGATACCTCACAAAAGACTGCCACTCACAGCATCACAAACAGTTGCATGTTGTCACTGGACCAAACAACAGAGAAACTGCACTGTGGCCCACTACCTTAGCTGTTTTCAAATGATGCAAAGCATTGAGTACACCAATGGCCCAATGAGGCACTGACCTGCACTGTGTGTTCAGACCAGAGTTGGTTCTGTGATATTTGAAGGCTTTTTATCATTTCATCACTCTGGTCCACTCATTCAGATTTCTGGATGTTTATATCCTCGGCCATCTTCCTTTATACCTGCACAATATGCTGTTGACACTCCCATCTTCCAAGATGACAACAGCAAACGTCACAGGACTCCCTGAATACGTTCCTCGTTTGGTGAACACTAAGTCATGTTATCATATCTTAACTGGTCTGTTCTTAATCCCATACAAAATTGCTGGAACCATTTGGTACAGCAGGTGAAGTGTAACAATGAACTCCAGCAGTATGGTAGCTTCGAGGGGTTTAATCATTGTGTCAGGGTCAGTATGGTCCCAAGTGTTGTGGACCTCATTACGGGCTATGATATTGCTGCTGTATGGAAGACAAGGTATCAGGTACGGTGAACCAGTTCCTCATTGCGGAATCATACAGGCAGTGAGAATAATAACAACTTTATTTAGCAGAAACTAACCAGTAGCCAAAGGCATCATCTGGACAGCAGCTGAGCCATGTCAGCACAACAACAGTGTCACACTGGCTGTGCACCGATTTCAGCAGTCAGAGTCACTTGGGTCTGTGGTCTTGTGGCCAAAGCTGCACCAGTAGCTTACCCACAATCTATGGCACAGAAGCGTTGACTGCCAACAACAAGTGACAGTAGTTCAGAAACGAAGCACCCTCAAGTGCAGTTATTGAACACAGAATCTCTGGATGGCGTCCCTGAGTCGGCTGACGTTAGCCAGCAGTGGGCTGCCAGATGGTAGAAGAACCCATTCTGTTCCCGGCAGCATCAGGACTAGGCGCAGCCTATAGGCCTGTAGCTAGCAGAGGTAACATGCAGTAGTAGTTGAGACTGGACGGCCTTCATCGGATGGAGTGATGATGAGGAGGTCTCCTCAGGCTAGGATGCAATTGACAAAAGATACTGCATGACTGGAGTGGATGGTGTTTATGGCTGCTTATCATGGTGCTTTTGTGATGGGACGTCACTTTTGATCATACAGACTATGGAAATGACATAGTGCCAGGACCAAGCACGGTGTAATCCGTGTCACCACTGCGGCAACCTGGCCCTCTTACCATACTGTGTCAACAATGTTACAACCTGGCAGCAGCAGCAGGACTGGGTATCTGGTTCTGGCAAAATTCAGTGAGCAGACACAGATTTTCATCATGTCAGCTCAGCGTCCTTCCAGCTTTTGGCAGCAGAATGCGGTGGCAGCACTCCGGCTCTCTTGCCACACCTTATACACGCAAGTTTGAGGGGGTAGTGGTATAACACCAGTGGCTTTGTCCCCTATAAAACTGTGACTTCTTCTTTGAATGGGGTCATTATCAATTCTAGAAGCTGTGTTACACATTATTAGTGTGATGTGCCCTGGCACTGACTTCCTTTTCTCCAGTGTGCTATGATACACCTCAGTTGCAACCGAGAATCGTCAGTCGGAAAGTGAAAACGGCAGTTTGGTTTCTGGTCCTTTTGTTCCATTCTTAACAGCTTAACTGATTTCATTAAGTTAGACATATCACACCACATTAAGACCATAGGGCAAGATTAGTGGTGCATTGTCAGAAGAGAGTACATGTTCTGGGTTTTGTGCAGAGATGGCTCTTCTATGATATGGATTACAGGTGCCTCACAATGTGCAGCTGACAAGGCACAACAATTAGAAATGTACTGCAAAGTTGATGTACACAGGGCAGTACGGTTCTTGTGAGTGACACCTCTAAATTGCACACAGATCCATCATGAAGTTGGTTGGTTGGTTGGTTGGTTGGTTTTGGGAAGGAGACCAGACAGCGTGGTCATCGGTCTCATCGGATTAGGGAAGGATGGGGAAGGAAGTCGGCCGTGCCCTTTCAGAGAAACCATCCCGGCATTTGCCTGGAGTGATTTAGGGAAATCACGGAAAACCTAAATCAGGATGGCCGGACGCGGGATTGAACCGTCGTCCTCCCGAATGCGAGTCCAGTGTCTAACCACTGCGCCACCTCGCTCGGTTGATCATGAAGTTCTAGTGGTACGTGGACTAAAAGTAATGTTGTGTGCTGCATAGTGAAATGATGCCAACAATTTGACCAAGGTTGTATAGATGCAGATGATGATGATCATGAAGTCAAGATCTTACATCAAGCTACTTCCATCTTTTCAGCAGAAAGCATGTCTTGGGGGGGAATGGGGGATGGTGGTATCACAACGATGAGGTCCTTCTGCACATCAGTTCTCCATTGGCACCATGACCAAGGAATGGATTTCCATAGTGTAAGAACTGAATGACTGGTAGAGTATTTTGACCATTATTTGAAGAGACTTGGTAACTATGTCAAAAAATAGTGTCATGTATTTGTGTCACTTTGAACTGTTTTACAGCATTTAATAAAGTTACTTGGCTTGCTGTAATATTGTGTAACTTATTGTTTGAAACTCCCTTCTACCACATCAGTGGGGACTGACAACCAGCTGTCTAAAGTGACCCAGTATGGAGACATACAGCTCATGCCTGCTCCAAGTCTCATAAAACTTAAGTGCAGTTGAACTTGAAGTAGGGGTGCCAGGCCAATGGGTCAGTAGGATCTATACATCAGAATGCCACAGATGCTCCCCTGCATAACGAGTTTGGGCGGCCCATCGGAGCATGTAGGACCAGTGTTATGCTCAGCCTCTGTGCCTAGGGTGGCAAGCCGTCATCGTGCATCTGGTGTCTTGTGTGTAGGTTCTCACCTGACCCTCATTTACCAGCACACTGTCATATTCACAACCAAGTCTTGCAACTGCCTTTTCTAAACTGGCTATGTGCTACAAAGTGAGTTGGGATCTGGGTGAAACAAGATAAAACGAGACCAGAGGCCTGTCATTAATCAATGACTGAGAAGTTAGATAGATGGCTATGCTAGTAAAGCTGTTATCTTTGATCTTTATGAGGCTTAAATACCATCAGACACTGCAGTTTGCATCTGAAAGGTTTATCTAGCTCACATGACAGTGCCCTCAGCCTTTTAACTTTCTGTGTGACTCACTTTTTTACTACAATTTGTAAATGTACATACGTTTTCAATGGTCATGGCTGAAGTGTCCTCCTACATCATCTTACAGGAAAAGTAGTCAAAGGAATATCTTCTGCTGGTCACCAAGACTCAGTAATAGAAGTATTGCTCTAAATAGAAACACAGTGTACAGTGCTGCTGAATCAATAACAAACACAATGAAACTGAGCATATCGGTTAACATCAGCTCAGAAGTGGAGAGTGAAACAAATGAAAAGAAATTCCTCCTGGTTGTTATGCCACATCATCGTCCTCTTCAGATTTCCTCTTACACAATGTCTATCTCTGTGTTGAGATCTTCTTTGTGATCTTCTGGCGTGCCTGTTTACCTGAACACTGTTATAGATCAGTGTTGCATTCTTTTATATGAAGATGTTTTCCCACACTTCATCAGTAGAATTGTATTACACGGTGAAATCTTTCTAGTTACTCATTCTATAGGTATCTAAATGGGCAGAGCAAGAGAAGGGGAATGTTTACCAAAATATTATAGCTGTGTTGCAGAGTTGGTTTCTGATCATTGTCTGTGTCTTTATTTCCTTGATGGCTGGAGGGATGACTCTGGAAGCCTACAGCAGTAATCTCTCCTGAAATTTCTTTTGTACATAGAAATCTCAAAATGCTTCTCAAATGTCCTTCTATAAATATTGCATTTTAGGCTGTATACTGCCCACAATTCTCCTAATGTTCATACTTTATTTTAAAGGTGTATGGCATTCATTCTCTTTAATACATTCTTTTACTGTCCTTCCAATTTCACCCATACAGGGTGTACAAAAATGTGTGTCAGAAACTGTAAGGATCTATTCCTGACATCAAAGCATTACAAAAAGTTCATATGAACATGGGTCTGAAAATCATTCATTAGAGAGCTATGACAGAAATTACCTATGTTGACTCATCTTTGTTGTGTAATTTGCCTCAAATGTGCACTTTCACTTACTTATTCGCAGGTGGTCATGTCATTTGTTTTGTTTTGTCTGATTGCCATTTGTTCTGTTTTAGAGAACTTTCATCATAACATTCCACAATGACATATTCAGTGTCTTAAATGATGGATTTGTTCTATGTATATGGCCTAGCAGATGATACAGCAGATGCAGCACAGCAATTTTATGTGAACATTATCCTGGAAGGCAGTTGCCTTGTGCAAGAACACTAACGCTTGCGAGAGACAGCCTCATTTGAGAAGAGAGTTGAAGATGGTGGGAGACCACATGAAGTACGAGTGCCTGAGCCTGAAGAATATGTTCTTTGTGCTGTGGATGAAACTCCGCCAACTAGTGCTAGGAGAACTGTGAGAAGGAGAAAGGAAAGGTGTTACAGTATTCCCTTCAAAGGGTGCAAGGATTAAATGAGGTAGGTTTTTTTTAGCAACGTATTCCCTTCGAAGGGTACAAGGATTAAATGAGGCAGGTTTTTTTTTAGCAAAGAATGACTCTACACCAGAATAAATGATAATTAGACAAGGCAAAACAAATGCCATGACCAAGTGTAAACAAGAAAGTGAGTAGAAAAGCACATTTCATATAAATTACATATCTGGGATTCACTATAGGGAATTCCTATCATATCTCTTTAATGAAGGATTTTTAGAACCATGTTCACATGAGCTTTCTGTAATATTTTAATGTCAATAATAAATCCCTCAAGTTTCTGACACATGTTTTTGTACACCCTTTATGCACTGTGTCACAGCCACACATCACATCATGTACTCCTACAGTGAGGAGTTGATCAGGTGCATACATTTTGTGACTGGAAAAGTCTTTTATTTTCTACTGACTGAAAAATGTCGTCTTTTTGACAGTGGCCCACAAATAATAGTAGCCAGAAAAAGTTCATCCAGTAAACCCATTTCATAAGAAGTGCAGGCATGCGACACTAATCTCTAAAAGTGTTCAGCTGACTGGTAACACAAAAAAAAAAATTGTACAGTGGTAGGAAGGAGTGCCATGAGCAACATCCAACATACTAAAAATGTTGACCGGGAGGGTGTGAGCATCTGGGTAGAGGGGGGTGAGTGATTTAAAAATATCATCTTTAGTTTGTATTGAATAACTCTATAACTGTACCATCTAGCAAAAACATTTCCCTGTACAAAATTGAACTGTATTACATTTCCAACAAAAAAGATACTATTCAGCTTTTCTCTAGTCCTGATAGTTTCCGTGTTCCAAAGGGTATAATAATTGTAGATTATTAAAAATAATGTTTTACTTGTATTAAAAGAATGTTTATTGTTAAATTAAGTGAGTTAAGAACAAATATTAACTGTGGTGTACCACAGCTAAGACCAACAGAAATGTAATAAGGGATAAATTGTGTTCTGCTGGTGTGAGAGGGTGGAGTGGGGGGGCGGGTAGATGTGTGGGGGAAGGGAGGTTGCTGGATTGTGCACTTCCCTCCTTCATATGTCTACAAACTGAAGAGCAAGCAGGTGATTCCCATTCTCTTTATCCCACTACATCAGAAGAGTTAACTACAAGATGTTTCCACAAACTTGTACTGAATCTTCCACAGCTTTCTTTACAAATTACTGTGATGCAGTGCACAGACATCTCAGGGGATGTTTATTTTTCACAAAGTGCTTTAGCACTCCATGGAATACAAATAACAGCTACTAATAATAGTAATGCAAGGAATCCATGTAGACAGATTCTATGTAAATCTCTGTACATTGTTCTACACTGCTAGAGGGGAAATTGATTCTTAGTCATCCTGTACAGGTGCTGTAGCATTCTTCAGGGACAGGCAACTACCCTTACCATGAATCCTGCTCCTTTGTCAGTTTACTGATAGGCTATGCATACTCAATATTTCCTATCCTGTTTTCTTTTATGAGTAGAGAAAATAACTTCACTGAACTCATGTTTATATTGTGGAGCTATTTTCAATTTATTAAATGAGTACTTATTTGCAGATGTTAAGTGAACTATTATCTAAAAATGTTGAACAGCTCTAACAGTTAACTATCTACTACATTCAAGTGCCTGTCCCAATAATAACATGCTGTTAGTATGTAGTCTGCAAAGTGGATTTTATTGTCTCCACCATCACTGGTTGGAATGTTTTTCATAGCATGGAGAGTATCAAATGCATCACCAAGCTTTATCTTGGTGATGCATCAGATGCAATATCAGAAGATGTCCAGAGATTTAAACTCTCTCTCTCTCTCTGACACAAGTAGGCAGTAGCTGTTATAGAATTTCAAATATTTCAGTATAAATCAAACAGTGCTTACAGCAGATTAGTATTCTAGACTTGAACATGATTGGTCCCATTCCATCAGAAATTTTGAAACCCACCTTGCGAGACCTACTGTGGATGTGTGGTAAGTGGTTCCACTCAATGCAACCAATTCTACAATTTCCAGTTATTCCTGAATGGAAGAGATTTACACTATTAATGGTAAGAGAGGAGCAGCAACTTTCTGTGCATTCATTAATTCACCACCAAGTGACTACAACACAGCTACATGGTTTTACAGTACTCTGTCAATGATGGACAGCAGCAACATGCCACATTTACCTCTCCAATTCCTTTCCCTCTTCCACCACTTGAGTTGCTGACATCACTCTTACCAAGTAATCACATTTGAGTCATTGTTTATAGGAATGCATTTTACATAAGATCTCACTTAGTAATTACAAGTAAGTACTCAATAAACTGAAAATAACTGTACTACACAAACATGGGCTCAATGAAGGATTTTTTTTTTAATCAGTTTATCCTCTAGCAGTGTAGAACAGTATGTAGATATTTGTATAGAATATGTCCTTAACTGTTTCTTGAATTAGTATTATTAGTAACTCAGATTTATATTCCATGTAGTGCTAACACACTTTTTGGATCTAAAAACCCTTGGGCGTGTCAGTGCACTGCATCCCTAGTGATCTATAAAGCGAGCTGTGGAAGGGTAGTATAACTTTGTGACATACATTGTAGTCATTTCTTCTGACATAATAGGGTAGAGAGAAGCAAGAATCACCTGCTTGCACTTCAGCTTACACCTGTATGAAGGCAGGGAGTGTATGACCACAATCTGGTAACCTACCTTCTATCTATCCGCTTTTACCCTCAACCCCTCTCAACCCTGTTACACCTCCAGAATACAATGTATCCCTTTTATGGTCCTCCTGCACTTACATGTGGTACACACATATAACATTAGTTCTTAACCCACTTCATTTAACAATAACCATTAATTTTATACCATTAAAATTATTTTTAATAATCTGCAGTTACTGCATATCCTGCAATGTAGAAACTGTCGGTTCTAGAGAAAAGCTGAATAGCACCTTCTTTTTGTAGGAAATACAATGTGATTTAATTTTGTACTGGGAAACATTTTTACTAGATGGTGCTGTTTTTGAGTATTCAAGAAAAGGAAAAGCTACCTTTAAATGGCCCCTGCTGCCCACCCCCATGCTCAAACCAAATTGGTCAGGATTTTTGGTATGTTGCCCACACAGCTCCTCCTACCACTGTACAAAAATTTGTAACTACATGAATTTTGCCACTATTCAATCTTTCTCGATCTTTGTTGACTGGTTTATATGGCAACACCTCATTTTGTCATTGTTCTAGACAATTAGTTTTCACCTGCAGTTGTTTGGGCTTCACAGTTGAAGACTGGCAATAGTGCTGCCACCTGTCAGAGATCTTCTTTTCCCAACTGTACTGTAGGATATTTTGCCTTCATTGACAACTACCACAAAAGTTTGCAGTCTTAAATAAAGCAACTATATATTTATTCAAGATCAGATTTGCTAACAGTACACAAAAAAACTCTTTTAATGTGATAAAGCAAATTACTTGGGTGCCTCTTTTTTCCTCACAGTAGGCGGTGGACTTGCCTCCTTTCCCCTAATCTTGTACACTGAAACAACCAATATTCATGTGAAAAATCACTTTTTTTCCCATAAAGCATCTGTAGACTCTAATACACAAAATTTAAGCTACATAAATAAAGCATAAAATCACTTTTTACTTAGAAGTGGATTTAACCCCTTTTCTTTGGTGGTCTTCATTTAAGGACAGATAGGGAGGTTACAGAGCCATGTAAATAAGATACATGGATAACCTCAAATAAATACATAAACTGAATAAAGTCACCAGATACAGGTAAAAGAAACTCACTTGATCAGTTAATGAGGTAACACTGTGGAAAACTTGCTTAAACGATTCTTCTCTCATAGCATGCTGCACCAACAGTCACTGTTCAATCAACAGGAGAAAAATGACACACACGAAATGTTAAAATACACAAGAGAATAATAGTGAGCATGAGAGGGATAATACAATGGCAGCCTTACCTCAGTAGCTGCATTGATGATCTTGTGATTAGGACTCTGACATACTTTAGAAATGTTATCATAATAACTATTGATCGATTTGTCATGAGTAGTGTGCAACAAGATGCTTTAATGGTGTCCTTATTGAAAATTGGCGAACTTACCTAAATTTCTGAGCCTCTGAGAACTTACAAAAATGTCTAATTCATGGCACCTAAAACAACTTCATCTTCTCTAGTAATGACCAAAAAGGGAGGCCCATGGCTCACCTTGAGTGCTACTTAAAGCCTCTGCTTCCAGCAAAACCAATGACAGGGCAAAGTTTCACTCCTTTTTCACGAATATTGTAACTGTACATTTTGCAGGAGCGCTCTTGAATGTTAAGTTGCCAGTGGTTTCTGAGAGGCAACGTCACCTTGTTGGGGTAGCTCTGTGTGTGAAACTGTTGAAGTTTATACAAAGATATTGCTATCTAGGTGATAATTCGGAAATTTTTAATGCAACTTGGTACTGATTATAAAAATAAGGGAGGATAACTCTGTACCTGTGAATCAGCATTATCTATTTCCGCCTGCTTAGCTGGTTGGTAACTTGATTGCCTCCCATGCATGTGGACCCAGGTTCAATTCCTGATTGGGTTGAGGATTTTCTCCACTCATGGACTGGGTGTTGTGCTGTCGTCATCATCATTTCATCCTCATCACCAGCGCACAAGTTGCCCAGTGTGGCGTCAAATGAAATAAGACTTGCACTCGGTGGCTGAACTTCCCCAAACAGGGGCCTCCCTGCCAACAATGCCATATGTTCATTTGCATTTAGCATTATCTATTTATCATCCTTCGACTGACCTCATATCCCAAATAATATTGCACAAATTTCGATACTTATTAATTATTAAAGTTTCTGGATGAATTTTTTGCTTCATCTGCTTCATATTCTGTGATATATGTAATCATAATTTTTTTTTTGTTTTATCATCATCCATTGAGGGTGTGATATCATACATCCTTATAGGCAATTAGTGTAAGGGTGTTGTAATCCATGTGACACTGACAAATCCTGAAACCACTGGTAGTGCAGACTCAGATAAAAATATTTTTTTTTAACTGAACAGCCTCTGTATGAATCGTGTTGTCCTCCTTGAAACATACCTATATACTGGTATATTTACAGTTGCAGATAAAATGACAGGTGGTAAATTGTGTGTATCCCCACATTTTCTGGAAGTCACTCTTGGCTACAGCAGTTGCCGGTCTCACATACATAAGTCCCCAGCTTCTCACTTATAAAGGTTTACTTGCACAGGACATCACAGAACAGAAAGACAAAACATTCCACAACACATTTCAAATGATAACATTTGCTTAGCAGAGTCCCAAGTGACTGCAAAAAACCACAGGCAACTGCCATATATAAGAAGGTTAAAAGAATAGACTAAAACATTGCAGACCAATGTCCTTGATGTCAGTTTACTACAGAAAAGCTTCTATCCACAAATCTACACACATTTAGAAAGCATCGCTCATGTGAACTTCACCTTACCCTTTTCTTGCATAAAATCCTATGAACCAGGCACAAGGGCAAAGGCAGATTTGATAAAGTGGCTCAGGTATGTCAATGGCTCAAAGACTTTTTTGAGTAATAAAACCCAGTATTATAACTTATTTCAACACTCACACTTGTGATCACGTTTAAGTTGTTTATTTTTATTTTCAGATGACCTGTTTCTATCTTCTAAGAAATCATCCTCAGATCTTACATTCCACAATGACTGTAGGAACAGTTGGTGCGGAGCAAGCCCACTTGTTCAGGTGTATTCTCCATGCCAGCACAGATGGATCCACTCCATGCCTTACCTGAGCAGCTGTACTGATGATCTCATGGTTTGGTTTCATGTCATGCATATTACTTGCTGAACTTTCTGCCTTCGCTGCAACCCTCTGTCACTAAACAGTTCTGAATTGTAGCATGTAATGCAACAGTGCTTAATGTAATTGTGTTGGTGGGTGACAAACAGTATGCTATACCTGATTTTTGAATTTGAAGAGTTTGTCTATTCATGGAGCTCCTTCTCCTTCAGCATGACAATACAAGTCAACAGATAAGCGCTGTGACATATGCAACAATGTGATGCCTCGTGTTCACTGTCATTGATCATCCTCCGTACAGTCCCATCTTGGCCCCATACAGTTTTCATGTTTCCGAAACTTAAAGAACGCATTTGAGGACTTCACTTTGATAACGATGAAGCAGTGCAGGCAGAGTTGATGTTGTGGCTCCATCAACAAAGCACGACATCCTACAATGATGGTATCAACAAATTCGTCTTTTGCTGGGAGAAATTTGTTGATCACCAAGGTAAGTATGATGAGAAGTAAATTTGAAGACATGAAGAACAAATATGTAAAATGTTAATAAAGTGTGTTTTATTTAGAAAGCCTTAAGCTCTTTCACATAAGAAATTTTGAAGAATTATTTTTCATCATGCCCTTCTATTTTGGGTAACTTCAATCAGATGTAGTGGTATTCCTCTTTTTTCCATAATATCAATAGTTTTCCTGTGTAAACATTATTAAAATCTTTGCTGTAGTCTATAAAGACTATGTAGATTTCTACATTGTATTCTCTTCTTTTTTGTGTCACTTGTTTTAATGCAAAAATGTTATCTGAGCACTATCTTCTTTCTGGAAACCTGTGTGTTCTTTGAGTAATATGCTGTCTTCAATGGTTCTCATCGGATTTACTGTTATCTTTGCATATACTTCATATGCCATATTTAAGAGACTGTAACTTCCACAGTCTGTTCTTGATCCTCCTTTAAAAAAATGCTTCCTTTCATTCCATTGGCCAATATAATTTCTTTTTAGTCTATTGTAGTGCTTTATAGCTCAAATACCCAATAGTGCCAGTAACAGTGCTTTTGGGCAGTCCTAAACTCAACAACAGTAAGGACCCTCTGTGTGCAGCTGTTCCAAGTGCAAGACTTCATGATGCTGTCCGAGTCGATGGTGCAGATGATCATGTGCCGCAACCTGGAGATCCCCGAGGTGCGCAAGTTCGAGGCGATGCTGGGCTGGGCGCGCAACAAGATCCGCACCAAGACCTCCTCCAAGATGGATGCCAAGCTCGAGTTCAAGTGCATCATGGAGCGCCTTGCTAGGGACCTCAAGCTGTACCGCATCTCTCCGCAGGAGCTCATCAAGGTCAGGACACCTGCCTTCACTAGCCTGCCTCACGTACTGCCAGTGGATGTCCATCAGAGGGCACACATATTAAACAAGTATTTTTCTTATTCCGAATAATCCTTCCAGAGAGTGCGATAAATAGCCACTGTTTCTGCTTCTTTATTTGCAACTGCAGTTTCCTTTGGGCCCACACTGCTTTCGTTCTTTGAGAATGTTGTTGCTTCTCTTCCTGCATCTACATTCTTCCAGTTTTTGATTTTTTCCCTCTCCTGAATATCTGTTTTGTTTCTTATTGTGTCCATGTTGACTCCCACATTTTCAACATCACTTCCTACTCCTCCCAGTCATGTTAATTTGGATTTGTAATTGCTTAGTAAGCAAAAGATTTGTCTAGTTATACTGTCATTTTTCATGCAGGCTATGCATCCATAGAATTTTAATTTTATTTTTCTCATTGTGTCTGTTAGCTTTTCTACTTTCAGGTAAAGCTCTGTATTAGGCCTTAATAAGTATTCTGATTCACTGCTGTTTTTGGGTCCTAGCATTTTTCTTAGCATTAAGAGTTTTCACTTCATACATTATTTCTGGTCTGATCACAAATTCGTAATATTTCAATTTCTTATTACACAGTAAATATTGTTAGCATATATTTTTCTTGTTATTTGAAACATTGATACTTGTACACCTCAAGCTGCAAAATAAAGACTGTACAAGATTGCTACCTAGTGATAACAACCATTGGGGGAAGGATATTAATGCATGATGAAAACTGCATAATGGCTTTCATTTTACAGATCGTTCTGCCCAGCAAGGCGATCAAGAATGAGCGCATCCTGGAGACACTGATGTTCCAGGCAAACTCTGGAATGTACCGTATCCAGGACTCTTACCTGGAAGCGTGCCAGCAGCGGCTGCTGCAGAAGCAGGACTCGCGCTTCAGTGAGTGGGAGTCGTTCGACTATGGGCTCTAAGCCGGCTGGCCACGACCACCAGGTACTACGTCCACATCACACCTTCAAACCTTACACCTCTGGTCAACATTAAAGCTAATGTCTCTCTCTCTCTCTCTCTCTCTCTCTCTCTCTCTCTCTGTGTGTGTGTGTGTGTGTGTGTGTGTGTGTGTGTGTGTGTGTTTTGATGGTTGGGTGGCCAGATAGCTATGTGCAAGCATGCGTGTGTTGGAGTTGTATTGAAAAAAAGAGAGTTCTTACTGGTTCAACATACACTATGTGATCAAAAGTATACGGACACCCCCAAAACCATACATTCTTCATATTAGGTGCATTATGCTGCCACCTATTGCCAGGTACTCCATATCAGCGACCTCAGTGGTCATTAGACAACGTGAGAGTGCAGAATGGGGCACTCTGCGGAACTCATGGACTTCGATCGTGGCCAGGTTATTGGGTGTCACTTGTGTCATACATCTGTATGCGAGATTTCCACACTCCGTAACATCCCTAGGCCCACTGTTTCCAATGTGATAGTGAAGTGGAAATGTGAAGGGACATGTACAGCACAAAAGCGTACAGACTGACCTTGTCTCTCGACTGACAGAGACCGCTGACAGTTGAAGAGGGTTGTGATGTGTAATAGGCAGACATCTATCCAGACTATCACACAGGAATTTCAAACTGCATCAGGATCCACTGCAAGTACTATGACAGTTAGGCAGGAGGTGAGAAAACTTATTTCATGGTCAAGTGGCTGCTCATAAGCCACACATCATGCAGGTAAATGCCGAACAACACCTCACTTGGTGTAAGGAGCATAAACATTGGACAATTTAAGAGTGGAAAAACATTGTGTGGAGTGAGGAATCTTTGTACACAATGTGGCGATCCAATGGCAGGGTGTGGGTATGGCAAATGTCCGGTGAATGTCATCTGCCAGCATGTGTGCTGCCAACAGTAAAATTCGGCGGTGGTGGTGTTATGGTGTGGTCATGAAGGGGGCTTGCACCCCTTGTTGTTTCGTGTGGCACTATCACAGCACAGGCCAACATTGATGTTTTAAGCACCTTCTTGCTTCCCACTGTTGAAGAGCATTTCGGGGATGGCGATTGCATCTTTCAACACGATCGAGCACCTGTTCATAATGCACAGCCTGTGGTGGAGTGGTTGCACAACAATAACATCCCTGTAATGGACTGGCCTGCACGGAGTCCTGACCTGAATCCTATAGAACACCTTTGGAATGTTTTGTAACGCCAACTTCGTGCCAAGCCTCACCAACTGATATCGATATCTCTCCTCAGTGCAGCACTCCATGAAGAATGGGCTGCCGTTCCCCAAGAAACCTTCCAGCATCTGACTGAACGTATGCCTGTGAGAGTGGAAGCTATCATCAAGGCTAAGGGTGGGCCAACATCATAGTGAATTCCAACATTACCGATGGAGGGCACCACGAACTTATACGTCATTTTCAGGCAGATGTCTGGATACTTTTGATCACATAGTGTAGCCCTCCGTGATTTCCTATTTCAAGTCAATCTCTTCATCTCACAGTAACACCAATGAGCATATTACTAAGTTATTTCTTTGATGTACACTCTCTGATCAAAGGCATCTGGACAACTATTAGTGGATGTCAATATGGCAAGTCACCACCCTTCACCTTTATGAATGAACCCTGCTGGGGACACTTTCAGTGAGGTGTCTCAATATCTGTGAAGGAATGGCAGACCATTCTTCTTCAAGAGCTGAAACCAGAGAAGAAGGTAGCGATGTTGGATGCTAGAGTATGTAGCAAAGTTGATATTCTAACTCATCCTGTAGGTGTTCCATTAGGTTTAGGTTGGAACTCTGGGCAAGCCAGTTCATTTCAGGACTGCTACTCTCTTACAGAGGCTGCTTGATGATAGGCTCCCCTGTCATGTTGATACAGTTTATCATCATCTCCAAACTTTTCTCTAGTGTGCACAGTATACAACACTGTAAAATTTGTTGATACCTTTCTGCGTTTAGCGTTTTTTAAGCACACACATTAACCTCCACAAACATCCCATATCACTACTCCCACTGCTCCATACATCATTGTTGAAACTACACATCTTGGCAGATAATGTTCTTTGGCATTCACTAAACTCAAATCCTTCCATTGGACTGCCACAGGGTATAACATGATTCATCACTCAAAATCTCTTGTTTCCAGTCATTCACTTTTCTGTGACATTGCCCTTTGCATCACCTCAAATGATTTTTTACAGCCACACTGCACAACGGTTGATGGTCCCTGTCCATCAGTGTATGAGGTCTGCCAGGTTTCGATTTAGCTGTAGCTGTTCCTTCACGTGTCCACTTCACAACCAAATCACCAGCAGTTAACCTGGGCAGCCTTAGAAGGGCTGAAATGTCTCTGATGCTGATGGTTGTATTAATCAGGTGACATCCAGTAACTAGTCCACATTCAAAGTCACTGAACTACTCTGAATGGTCCATTGTGCAACTACTCCTTGTCTTCTGACAATATAATACTCCCCAGCTCTTTTAATGCTGACAGGTCCTTCTCCCATGACATCTAGCAGTCAGTTTGTGACAAAGCAAGCTGGGATCTCTTTACTTCCCCGCTTGGTTTGCCATCTGCCTCCTTAAATTCTTTTTTTTTTTTATATAATTACCATTAACATACATGAGTATAATCTGAATTTTCATAAAAGAGAAAGGTTGGCCCTCAGTCGTAAGAAATATAGTACCAGAACTAATTCTGTGCTTAGTTTTGTGTATGTACTCAATTTCCTAATTTATTTTGACTGATGATGATGATGAGGTCCCATACTCTGACGAGCATAGGGGACAATGCACGAGACCCGCACCGCCGACTAGGCAAGGTCCTAGCGGATGTGGTTTGCCACTGCCTTCCTCCGACCATAATGGGGATGGATAATGATGATGAAGATGACACAACAACACCTAGTCATCTTGAGGCAGAGAAAATCCCTGACCCCACCGGGAATCGAACCCGGGATCCCGTGCGCACGAAGTGAGAATGCAACCGCAAGACCACGAGCTGTGGACTTATTTTTACTAATCGTAGTTAATAATTGCTATAGGATGAAATCAGTAATTGTTTTGTGACTTAAATGTTATTATTGACTTATAAACAAATATAAATTCTGTACTAATTATAAACATTTGGAAGAACCACCACTAGGATTCTTTAAATATTTATTTGGTTCTATTCAAAAACATATCTTCAAAGCCAGCTCTGACTTAATTCCAAAATAATTACCAGGTTTGTCAAAAGTATTGTTTGTATAACTGTATCTGTTAATTTCATCATTTAAACAAATAATTCGATCTAACACTTGTAATAGAAGAAACTGTTAAAAAGAAGGAATTTTTCTATATATTCTATTAATTGAACGAGTTATGTTTTAATTGTAATTTCTGTAAATTAAACATCAAACAATGTATAGTTTCAGTACCTGTTATTGTGAGGATATATAATGGCCCAATTTTTGGTTCCGAGACAGTCAGTCCACTGCCAATTTTCAGATGAGGAACCTGTATTGGTTAGGTCAACAACAATGTATCAGCTTAACCGTGAAGTAAGTGTAACACAAATAGGTCATGTGTTAAAATAATGACAGTGTCTGTTCAATAGTGCCACATGTACCATATTATGCTGCAAGAACTGTGTGGTTAGGTTTTTACTGTTCGTAGATGTTCAATGGTGAACTAGTTATTGTAGCAGTGTGCTGACATTTTCCTGCAAACTATTGAAGAGGCTTATCAAAAGTTGACCAACAGTGAACTGGCCATATTAACTGTGTAAATTTGGGGGGATGTGAACAGTGGAAGTAAAGAACTGTGAAATGCAACTGTGCGACTGTTGGCTACATCATTTACAGTTGTCAGTGCTGAACTTCCACTCCCCATTTTTCAGCCAGTATAACAACACATTATGTCAACACCAAAGACTATCAAGAAAGAAATAAAGCAGGTGAACACCAAAGTTCTGCATTACTTAGGGGGTCCAGCTACTTTTGATCAGGTAGTGTACGAGTGTCATGCAGATGTTAACTTCTCTTTTTTTGAGAAAAGTAAAAAAAGAAACCATATTTATACAAAAAACTTTATTGGCAACCGATACAACATTGGTCAAGCTATTTTTTGACATAATTACCTTCAGAACTGAGATGGTTATCATATTGTGGCATCAATTCTTATATTACTGTGTTGTAGAAGTGTGCTTCCTGGGAGTGGAGCCACATTGCAAAAGTTGTCACCAGCTCTTCTTCATTGTGAAAATGCTGACCAGAGGACAAGAATTTTTTTAAGTGCAAGAAAAAATTAAACTGCTGCCAGCATGATAAAGACTATAAGGTGGATGATCAAACAGCTCCACAGACACTGTCACGGATAAGTACATCACCTGCAATCTGCATTCCATGCCCCGTGTTTTGAATGCCCTGCCACGATTTCTGCTGTGTTTCAAAGTAATGGTCAGCCTTCACTGTTTCAGTTCTGGGCAGGAAGTCAGTGAACAGAATTTCCTTGCAGCCCCAGAATGCTAGGCCCATTCTGGGGTGGCAGACTCTTACGGAACAGGAATACAAAAATTGATCCCACCATATAAGTGTCTCAATTCTGGTAATTATGATGTCAAAAAATAGTTTAAACATTGCTGGATCTATTGCCAATGAAGTCTTTCATGTAATTATGTTCTTTCTTAACAAAACAGGACAACTTAATTGTTGGATGATCCTCATATTTCAGTTTTTGTGTTCCTCTACAACTTTTGCCCCCTATGGTTTCCCCCAATGCCATGAGTGTCTTTAGACAGGTGCTATCATCCTGTCCTTTCTTCCATGAGGGTGTTGAAAGTAAGTGTGCAGTGCATTTTCTCATTCATTAAAACAATACTGCAGTATTCAAAATTACATCATTTTTCAACATAGATTTTCAGGGTTGTTGCTCTACCATTGCACAAGCTTTCCAGTCATCTCAGAGAAAAATTTTCTCAGATTAGCAGCAAGCTACATACACTATTTGATCAAAAGTTTCCAGTCACCCCTATGTAATCTGTAACTGGATAGATGTCACGAGAGGCTGACCTACCAGTATATAAGGAGGTGGGGAGTACTGGGTTGTCAATGGAGAAATAGTAACAGCAGAAATGAAATGAAATGAGCGTATGGCATCGTTGGCTGCGAGGCACCATCCGAGGCAGTTCAGCCGCCAAGTGCAAGTCTTATTTCGGTCTTGCCACACTGGGCAACTTGCATCCCGGTGATGAGGATGAAATGATGATGAGGACAATGCAACATTCAGTCCCCGAGCAGAGTAAATCTCCAACCCACTCGGGAATCAAACTCGGGCCTCCTTGCATGAAAGGCAGGCATGTTACCACCTAGCTAAGCAGGCAGACAGTAACAGCAGAATAAGTTGGTCAGGAGAGTTCATTAACTTTGAATGTGATTTTCAAATTACCCAATCAGTGACACAAATCTGAAGGCTGTAAATTCAACTAAATACTTAGGGATTACAATTACAAATAACCTAAATTGGAATGATCACATAGATAATGTTGTGGGCAGAGCAAACCAAAGACTGCCATTCATTGGCAGAACACTTAGAAGGTGCAATATCTCTACTGAAGAGACCGCTTACACCATGCTTGTCTGCCCTATTCTGGAGTATTGCTGTGCAGTGAGGAATCCGCATCAGGTGGGACTTACGGATGACATCGAAAAAGTTCAAAGAAGGGCAGCTCATTTTGTATTATCACGAAATAGGGGAGATAGTGCCACAGACATGATACATGAATAGGACTGGCAATCATTAAAACAAAGACGTTTTTCGTTGCGACGGGGTCTTCTCATGAAATTTCAATCACCAGTTTTCTCCTCCAATTGTGAAAACATTCGGTTGGTACCCACCTACATAGGGAGAAATGATCATCATGATAACATTAGAGAAATCAGGGCTCAGACAGGAAAATATAAGTGCTCATTTTTCCCGTGCGCCATTCGAGAGTGGAACAGTAGAGAGAGACAGCTTGAAGGCGGTTCATTGAACCCTCTGCCAGGCATTTTATTGTGAACTGCAGAGTAATCACATAGATGTAGATGTAGAGGCATTGGTCATCATCCAAGTATGAGACCCATCAAGAACATTTCAATCCTTCTGAAGCTGTTGGTGATGCGACTGCAAAATGGAAATGCGAAAGAACAACCATAGCTAAACCAAGACCTTGCATACCTCATGTAGTGCTGAGTAGGTACTGTTGGACGTTGTGGAGGGTGGTTGTGAAAGCAAAGTCTGTGATGCAAAACTTTCTTGAAACTGATGCAAAACAGGCTTTGTAGCGGATCGAAAGAGTAACAATCAGAAAAGAGTTCAAACTCCAGAAAACATACATGTATGCAAAATGCAAATATTTTCTAGTAGTTTTGTTTTGTCTACCTTTCACTTTCCTTATCATGCCCCATAGCCACATTATCGCCAGCTGACATTCAGTCTTGAAATGGGTAGTGGTCGTTATGTTTTGGCTCGTCAGTGTCTGCAGACATGGGTACACATGCATATTTCTGTTGGTTATACCTGCCATATAGTTATCTAAGGTAGTAGATGCTTAAAACAAATTAGCTTAATGACCTAAAAGTAATTCATCAAGTCTCTTAACTGCAAAGACCCCCTCACTTGAAGATGA
This sequence comes from Schistocerca nitens, assembly GCF_023898315.1. Lineage (NCBI taxonomy): Eukaryota > Metazoa > Arthropoda > Insecta > Orthoptera > Acrididae > Schistocerca > Schistocerca nitens. Next base: position 125,405,124 of record NC_064623.1, read on the forward strand.
AATTAGGATCGTGACCATGCAGTCATTTGTGTGTTGCATCTCCATGTCTTCCCTCCTGCTTATCTGAAAAACTGATTCAGACTCCCATCATGATGAGTGAGATTTTGCACTCAGGAAATGGTGTGGCATAAGTAATATACACCAGCAATTACCTTTTTCTATTAACACCTACTCTGTGTCCTCTATAGTGCATTTAAAACAAGTTATGACTTTTGACAGTTCAGTACGCAGCAAGTGTAGGGAAGCATAGTTGCCAGGGTGTGCTGGGCACAGCAGCAGGTGATCGCAGTATAATGCCAGGCCTGCTTAGCCTGGCTCTTCACTGCCTGAAGAGCAAGTCAGCCAATCAATGATTTTTCTCAAATGAATTTAAGGAAACTACTCACTAATAAACTCTCATTCTCACACATCTTATAGTTTAAGTCATCAGCTTCATGCTGAACCGCCTATGATCATAGTTATTGTGATATTTCAATAGTAGGTAAACTGCTGCAAGAAATTCTTAGTTTGCAGTGAAAAATAGGTATCATTATGAATTTGTGTTTGGTGCACGTTAGGTTACATGTTGCTCTGTGTTAAGTGTAGATAATATATCGAATTATTCTTTTAACTTCGAAGGATATCACTGATTCCAATCTCGAGAAAATAGACTGTATGTAAAGCACTCTGCCATGAGCTTGTGAGTCAGTGTAAACAAGAATGAAATATTCATAAATTTCTCATAACTCTTAAATGTTTTCAGATATTGAAACACAAGTTTGGCAAATGACAGTGTGCAAAGACAAGAGAGTTTTGCCATATGATTAATATGCAAAATTTTCATATCTACCGTGATATTCTAGCGGCTACAGATTTTTTTCAGTGAAATAATATAATTATTGAGGGTCATCAATAGCTGGTGAGATGAGAACTGCCATGAGTTTTGTAACAATATAAGTGAGGAATTACAAGTTTAATTTTATACTGACTACTTAACAACGATCTTGCTATGGCTGACAACCCAAGATCAGTCCTGTCATGTAACATTGCCAGAGGAAGCCTGATTAAACTATTTCCTTTACCATTAGCCAGTTTGTTGACCTAGTACCATGAAGTTTTGTGTTGTACAGCATTACAAGTTCCATTAACTTCGCCTTATGTAGGTCCAACTTTATCTCATGGAACATTTTTTTGTACCTAGAGAATAACATCTGCTTTCCTCCAATGCACTGTTGAAGCTTTATGCATCACAACAGAGTGATATGACTTTTCTCCTGTCCTATTGGTGAATTGTGAGGAATGTTTTGCGGCAGAACATTATCTTCCCAGCTGGTGCAAGTGTTTGTCAATGACACTTTTATTGTAAATCTCATATTTAGATGTACTGCACTGTTGTTGTTAATGCAACACCAACATAAAACACTTGTTCGCAATACCTGATGACTATAGAACACTTCAGTGCCAGAAAATACTACATTACTGGCCATTAAAATTGCTACACCACGAAGATGACGTGCTACAGACGTGAAATTTAACTGACAGGCGGAAGATGCTGTGATATGCAAATGATTAGCCTTTCAGAGCATTCACACAAAGTTGGCGCTGGTGGTGACACCTACAACATGCTGACATGAGGAAAGTTTCCAACTGATTTCTCATACACAAACAGCAGTTGACCGGTGTTGCCTGGTGAAACATTGTTGTGATGCCTCATGTAAGGAGGAGAAATGCGTACCATCACATTTCCGACTTTGATAAAGGTCGGGTTGTAGCCTATCGCGATTGAGGTTTATCATATCGTGACATTGTGCAGCCACGTCTCGATCCCTGAGTTAACAGATGGGGACATTTGCAAGACGACAGTCATCTGCACAAACAGTTCGATGACATTTGCAGCAGTATGGAATATCGGCTCGGAGACCATGGCTGCGGTTACCCTTGATGCTGCATCACAGACAGGAGCACGTGCGATGGTGTACTCAGTGATGAACCTGGGTGCACGAATGGCAAAATGTCATTTTTTCGGATGAATCCAGGTTCTGTTTACAGTATCATGATGGTCGTATCCGTATTTGGCGACATCCCAATGAACACACTTTGGAAGCGTGTATTCATCATCGCCATACTGGCGTGTCACCTGGCATGATGGTATGGGGTGCCATTGGTTACACGTCTCGGTCACCTCTTGTTCACATTGTTGGCACTTTGAACAGTGGACGTTACATTTCACATGTGTTACGACCCATGGCTATACCCTTCATTCGATCCCTGCGAAACCCTACATTTCAGCAGGATAATGCACGACCACATGTTGCAGGTCCTGTATGGGCCTTTCTCGATACAGAAAATGTTCGAATGCTGCCCTGGCCAGCACACTCTCCAGATCTCTCACCAATTGAAAACGTCTGGACAATGGTGGCCAAGCAACTGGCTCGACACAATACGCCAGTCACTACTCTTTATGAACTGTGGTATTTTGTTGAAGCTGCATGGGCATCTGTGCCTGTACATGCCGTCCAAGCTCTGTTTGACTCAATGCCCAGGTGTATCAAGCCCGTTATTACGGCCAGGCGTGGTTGTTCTGGGTACCGATTTCTCAGGACCTGTGCACCCAAATTGCGTGAAAATGTAATCACGTGTCAGTTCTAGTATAATATATTTGTCCAATGAATACCCGTTTATCATCTGCATTTCTTCTTGGTGTAGCAATTTTAATGGTCAGTAGCGTACTTTGCGAGAGCTGACGAACGTTGATGCATCTAATGCATGACACTACATGGTACTGTGTATTCATGATGTGGAAACAGGGGCGTTTTACCATCCAAACCACTTGCGGCATGGTAGGGAAAATCCGGCTTGCTATTGGTGTTACCTGGGCAATGGTGTCAGGTCCCCCTCTGGTCAGCCAAAGATCAAAAGTAGCAGCTAATTTGAAATGCACTATAACTAAAACTTAACTGTGTATTATGCAGTGTTTAAGAGAGACACTTCAAATGCCTTTTGTAATTAAATGCATTGTATTAATTTATTGTATTTGCATCCAGGAAATGAATTTACAAAAGATATCTTTTTCAGCTTATGAGTGTAGAAGTAAGTAAATGGAAAAAGATGTCCTTCAAATGCACTGTAATTATCTCTTTCACTGCCTTGGACAAATTATTATACAATTTTAATCCCTGGTATAAAACACTCTTGATAATTTTTAATATGTATTTTTTGTGATAAATACACTCCTGGAAATGGAAAAAAGAACACATTGACACCGGTGTGTCAGACCCACCATACTTGCTCCGCACACTGCGAGAGGGCTGTACAAGCAATGATCACACGCACGGCACGGCACACCAGGAACCGCGGTGTTGGCCGTCGAATGGCGCTAGCTGCGCAGCATTTGTGCACCGCTGCCGTCAGTGTCAGCCAGTTTACTGTGGCATACGGAGCTCCATCACAGTCTTTAACACTGGTAGCATGCCGCGACAGCGTGGACGTGAACCGTATGTGCAGTTGACGGACTTTGAGCGAGGGCGTATAGTGGGCATGCGGGAGGCCGGGTGGACGTACCACCGAATTGCTCAACACGTGGGGCGTGAGGTCTCCACAGTACATCGATGTTGTCGCCAGTGGTCGGCGGAAGGTGCACGTGCCCGTCGACCTGGGACCGGACCACAGCGACGCACGGATGCACGCCAAGACCGTAGGATCCTACGCAGTGCCGTAGGGGACCGCACCGCCACTTCCCAGCAAATTAGGGACACTGCTGCTCCTGGGGTATCGGCGAGGACCATTCGCAACCGTCTCCATGAAGCTGGGCTACGGTCCCGCACACCGTTAGGCCGTCTTCCGCTCACGCCCCAACATTGTGCAGCTCGCCTCCAGTGGTGTCGCGACAGGCGTGAATGGAGGGACGAATGGAGACATGTCGTCTTCAGCTATGAGAGTCGCCAATGATGGTCGTATGCATGTTTGGCGCCGTGCAGGTGAGCGCCACAATCAGGACTGCATACGACCGAGGCACACAGGGCCAACACCCGGCATCATGGTGTGGGGAGCGATCTCCTACACTGGCCGTACACCACTGGTGATCGTCGAGGGGACACTGAATAGTGCACTGTACATCCAAACCGTCATCGAACCCATCATTCTACCATTCCTAGACCGGCAAGGGAACTTGCTGTTCCAACAGAACAATGCACGTCCGCATGTATCCCGTGCCACCCAACGTGCTCTAGAAGGTGTAAGTCAACTACCCTGGCCAGCAAGATCTCCGGATCTGTCCCCCATTGAGCATGTTTGGGACTGGATGAAGCGTCGTCTCACGCGGTCTGCACGTCCAGCACGAACGCTGGTCCAACTGAGGCACCAGGTGGAAATGGCATGGCAAGCCGTTCCACAGGACTACATCCAGCATCTCTACGATCGTCTCCATGGGAGAATAGCAGCCTGCATTGCTGCGAAAGGTGGATATACACTGTACTAGTGCCGACATTGTGCATGCTCTGTTGCCTGTGTCTATGTGCCTGTGGTTCTGTCAGTGTGATCATGTGATGTATCTGACGCCAGGAATGTGTCAATAAAGTTTCCCCTTCCTGGGACAATGAATTCACGGTGTTCTTATTTCAATTTCCAGGAGTGTATAAGTTGCAACTGGCTCTTGCTCCATGATTGTTTATTGAACTATTTGTAAAACAGATTGGGAGATAAATTTGCTTGGTACGATAAGCATACCTAATTTCTTAAATATTTCCTTCCAGTGAGCCCAACTGCAACTTCTAATTTTTATTCTTACGATGTTTTTTCCGCATTTTTAAGGCTAGATCCATGTTTTATGCATCTGATCCTCAGAAAATAATCCAATAGAAAGGGAATAATATTTAACCACAACATGCTGGCTGGTACACACTGATGATAGAACCTGAAGGGCATAAACATACAGTTTAATTCTGTAGACTATTTGGTATTCTCAGTCAAAGTGAAGAAGAATTACAAAATCTGTTGAATGGAATGAAAAGTCTAATGAGTACAGAATATGGATGAAGAGTAAATTGAAGAAAGACAAAAGTAATGAGAAGTAGCAGAAATGAGAACAGCGAGAAACTTAATATCAGAATTGGTGAAGTTAAAGAATTCTGCTACCTAAGCAGTAAAACAGCCCACGACAGATGGGACAAGGAGAACACCGAAAGCAGACTATCACTTAGAAAAAGGCACTCCTGGCCATGAAAAGTCTGCCTCTATTAAACATTGGCCTTAATCCGAGGAATAAATTTCTGAAAGTGTAAATTTGGAGCACAACACTGTATGATAGTAAATCACAGATGGTAGGAAAACCTAAAAAGAAAACAGTCTTAGCATTTGAAATGTGACCCTATAGAAAGATTTTGAAAGTCAGATAGACTAATAAGATAACAAAAGGTAACATTGCCACAGAATCAGTGAAGAAAAGACTGTATGTAGAACACTGACAAGAAGAATGGACAGGATGACAGGACATGTGTTAAGATATTAGGGAACAACTCCTGTGATATTAAAGGGATACACCAAACAAAGAATTGGGGATGTAGGGAGAAAGTGCTATTCTGAGATGAAGAGTCTGGCACAGGGTGGGAATGCTTGGCAGGCCACATCAAACTAGTACGAAGACTGATGACGCCCCCCCCCCCCCCCCCCCCCGTAAATAAATTAAAAAATAAAAATAAAAAAATTATTTGACAAAGATGAATGTTATATGTGATTATTTGTCTCATCCTACACAATTACCAAATCATTCCATTTCATGTGCATGAGGCACATAAGGTTTTGTAATGAACTGTAACTGTTTTATAAAATGCATTATTTTAAAGGCATTATCACAGTATAAGTATTATAATGTCATTTTTAGTATGTAAAGTCTTCTTTTAAATTTGCATTTGTCCTGTTCAAACAGTATTGTGTTTCAGGAATTCTATAACAGAAAAATGCCAGCAATCTATGAAAATCATCTACATCTACATCTACATCCATACTCTGCAAGCCACCTGACGGTGTGTGGCGGAGGGTACCTTGAGTACCTCTATCGGTTCTCCCTTCTATTCCAGTCGCGTCTTGTTCGTGGAAAGAAGGATTGTCTGTATGCCTCTGTGTGGGCTCCAATCTCTCTCATTTTATCCTCATGGTCTCTTCGCGAGATATATGTAGGAGGGAGCAATATACTGCTTGACTCCTTGGTGAAGGTATGCTCTCGAAACTTCAACAAAAGCCCGTACCGAGCTACTGAGCATCTCTCCTGCAGAGTCTTCCACTGGAGTTTATCTATCATCTCTGTAACACTTTCGCAATTATTAAATGATCATATAACGAAGCTCGCTGCTCTCCGTTGGATCTTCTGTATCTCTTCTATAAACCCTATCTGGCACAGATCCCACACTGCTGAGCAGTATTCAAGCAGTGGCCGGACAAGCATACTGTAACCTACTTCCTTTGTTTTTGGATTGCATTTCCTTAAGATTCTTCCTACGAATCTCAGTCTGGCATCTGCTTTACCGACAATCAACTTTATATGATCATTCCATTTTAAATCACTCCTAATGTGTACTCCCAGATAATTTATGGAATTAACTGCTTCCAGTTTCTGACCTGCTATATTGTAGCTAAATGATATGGGATCTTTCTTTCTATGTATTTGCAGCACATTACACTTGTCTGCATTGAGATTCAATTGCCATTCCCTGCACCATGCGTCAATTCGCTGCAGATCCTCCTGCATTTCAGTACAATTTTCCATTGTTACAACCTCTCGATATGCAACAGCATCATCCGCAAAAAGCCTCAGTGAACTTCTGATGTCATTCACAAGGTCATTTATGTATATTGTGAATAGCAACGGTCCTACGACATTCCCCTGCGGCACACCTGAAATCACTCTTATTTCAGAAGACTTCTCTCCATTGAGAATGACATCCTGTGTTCTGTTTTCTAGGAACTCTTCAATCCATTCACACAACTGGTCTGATAGTCCATATGCTCTTACTTTGTTCATTAAACTTCTGTGGGGAACTGTATCGAACACCTTGCGGAAGTTAAGAAACACAGCATTTACCTGGGAACCCGTGTCTATGGCCCTCTGAGTCTTGTGGATGAATAGCGTGAGCTGGGTTTCACACGATCGTCTTTTTCAAAACCCATGCTGATTCCTACAGAGTAGATTTCTAGTTTCCAGAAAAGTCATTATACTCGAACATAATACGTGTTCCAAAATTCTACAACTGACAACTGATCAACGTTAGAGATATAGGTCTACAGTTCTGAACATCTGTTCGACGTCCCTTCTTGAAAACAGGGATAACCTGTGCCCTTTTCCAATCCTTTGCAATGCTATGCTCTTATAGAGACCTACGGTACACTGCTGCAAGAAGGGGCCAAGTTCCTTCGCGTACTCTGTGTAAAACTGAACTGGTATTCCATCAGGTCCAGTGGCCTTTCCTCTTTTGAGTGATTTTAATTGTTTCTCTATCCCTCTGTCATCTATTTTGATATCTACCATTTTGTCATCTGTGCGACAATCTAGAGAAGGAACTACAGTGCAGTCTTCCTCTGTGAAACAGCTTTGGAAAAAGACATTTAGTATTTCGGCCTTTAGTCTGTCATCCTCTGTTTCTGTACCATTTTGGTCACAGAGTGTCTGGACATTTTGTTTTGATCCACCTACTGCTTTGACATAAGACCAAAATTTCATAGGATTTTCTGCCAAGTCAGTACATAGAACTTTACTTTCGAATTCATTGAACGCCTCTCGCATGGCCCTCCTCACATTACATTTTGCTTTGCGTAGTTTTTGTTTGTCTGCAAGGCGTTGGCTATGTTTATGTTTGCTGTGAAGTTCCCTTTGCTTCTGCAGCAGTTTTCTAACTTGGTTGTTGTACCACGGTGGCTCGTTTCCATCTCTTATGAACTTGCTTGGCACATACTCATCTAACACATATCGTATGATGGTTTTGAACTTTGTCCACTGATCCTCAACACTATCTCTACTTAAAACAAAACTTTCATGTTAAGCCATCAGGTACTCTCAAATCTGCTTTTTGTGACTTTTGCTAAACAGAAAAATCTTCCTACCTTTTTTAATATTCTATTTACGGCTGAAATCATCGATGCAGTAACCGCTTTATGATCGCTGATTCCCTGTTCTGCATTAGCTGCTACTCAATGTGTCCAGTTTATTCTTGCAGTTTAACTGACTATAAAAGTGTAATAACATACACTGTGGTATTATTGCATGTATTTTAAATGCTGTGGAGCTATAACTGTGCTGACAATGAAAATGCTCAAGTATTAGTGTCTACAATAGAAAAATATAAGTGTCAGTAATGAACCATTATGAAACAGTCAATTTCTGCATTCCACCCAGCCAATTTCTTAAAATTTTTAAATGTAGACCACATGATACTATTTGGTAACCACGTTTTAAGGGTTTCTTTAACAGTGTCACCTCATACCAAATAACATTCTTAAAAAAGCTGTAGTCATCTGTATACCTAGTACATATCTTGTTGGTTATGGATACTTTATTAATTACAAGTGCCGGTCTATTTAATGTATTTGTTAACCAGTCTATGCCTTTATTGTTGTTGAAATATTGCTGCAGAACTCCACAGTATTATCTGCAGTTTTATCTACTACTTTAAATTTCAGAAATAAAAGGTAATATATATAATGAAATATCTCACCAAGACATAATACATTTAATAATTTGCTTGAGGATAAGAATGCATGAGAGTGAGTAAGTATGAGAATTTAAAATATTGCAGGATATGATATCTTAAAGAATAGACAGTCATGTTGGTCTAGATTATAACAGGATGAAGCTGACGCTACTTCTACGTGTATACTCTATATAGTCATCTTATGGTGTGTGGCTGTGGGTACTTGTGTTAACACTATCATCTCCTTCCTTCCCTGTTCCATACAAAGATGAAACATAGGAAAAATTATCTACATCTACATGATTACTCTGCATTTCACATTTAAGTGCTTGGCTGAGGGTTCATCGAACCGCAATCACACTATCTCTCTACCATTCCACTCCCAAACAGCGCATGGCAAAAACGAACACCTAAACCTTTCTGTACGATCTCTGATTTCTCTTATTTTATTTTGATGATCATTCCTACCTATGTAGGTTGTGCTCAACAAAATATTTTCGCATTGGAAGAGAAAGTTGGTGACTGAAATTTCGTAAATAGATCTCGCCGCGACGAAAAACGTCTTTGCTTTAATGACTTCCATCCCAACTCGCGTATCATATCTGCCACACTCTCTCCCCTATTACGTGATAATACAAAACAAGCTGCCCTTTTTTGCACCCTTTCGATGTCCTCCGTCAATCCCACCTGGTAAGGATCCCACACCGCGCAGCAATATTCTAACAGAGGACAAACGAGTGTAGTGTCATTTGTCTCTTTAGTAGACTTGTTGCATCTTCTAAGTGTCCTGCCAATGAAACGCAACCTTTGGCTCGCCTTCCCCACAATATTATCTATGTGGTCTTTCCAACTGAAGTTGTTCGTAATTTTAACACCCAGGTACTTAGTTGAATTGACAGCCTTGAGAATTGTACTATTTATTAAGTAATCGAATTCCAACAGATTTCTTTTGGAACTCATGTGGATCACCTCACACTTTTCATTACTTAGCGTCAACTGCCACCTGCCACACCATACAGCAATGTTTTCTAAATCACTTTGCAATTGATACTGGTCTTCGGATGACCTTACTAGATGATAAATTACAGCATCATTTGCGAACAACCTAAGAGAGCTGCTCATATTGTCACCCAGGTCATTTATATAGATCAGGAACAATGTTCCATATGACATCTAATTTGCCTAATTTTCTCATCGCGATCATTTTATGAGAGGGATATGGAAGAAATAACATGTTAGAAGACTCCCCTTGGAATGTAAGCTCTTGAAACTTCAACAGTGATCCCCTACATGATGCACAGTCACTGTCTTGTAGTATCTGCCTCTGGAGTCTGTTAAGCAACTCCATAATGCCCGCATCCCAACTAAAGAATCCCATGATGAAATATATCACTGTTTGTTGAATCTTCTCTGTCTAGTCTATTAATCCTATTTTGTAAATTGATGAACAGTGTTCAAGAATTGGTCAAACGAGTGTTTCGTGAGCCACTTCCTTCATGTATGAATTACATCCTCAAGGTTCTCCCAATGAATCACAGTCTGGTATCTGCTTACTCTGCTGTTTGTTTCATGTAGCTGCTCTACTTTAGATCACTCTGGATAGTCACTTCTAGGTATTTTATGCTAATTCTTGCCAATACTGTAATGGAACTAGTGAAGCTTCAGATAGTGAAGACAATAGAATCATTTATACATTTGGGAGCAGAGGTCAGTGCAAATTCAAGAATGCAAGCTTTGTTGTTGGTGTTGTTGCATGTGTGCCAAGTGTGTAGTTTTGCTAGAGTATGTAATGTACCTACACAAACACACACACACACACACACACACACACACACACTCTAAATGTCATCTTGAAAAGTGAACTAACCCCCTTTTCTTTTTCAGTCATCTGATTGTGTTCAAACATCACAAATAAACTGAAAAATTCCACTTTCCCCTCCCAAATAGTGGAAGAACTGGATCGAACAGGTCTGCACACGAGCTCCAGGTGAAACTTGTATGCAGCTATTTGCCAAAGAGTTCATAATTGCCAAAAATAATATTAAAAATCGACAACCAAGTGATTACAATCATGTGACACAATCTATTTTCAAATATAATTTTTATCCCAGTCATGCATGCTACACTTGTAACCACCACAATTGATAAATATGTGTCTAAATCAAGAAGGTAAGAGGAAAAACAGAAAAAAACTTTGCTACTGTGAAATGAAAACATGTTCTAAAACTTGAAACTGAAAAAGAAAATATAATTGCTGAATAAACGTCCAAAGAAGACAACTGAATACATATATTTGTATTCATATATACATGAGTATGCATCTAAAGATAACTTGTAGTCCATTACCAGTTTTGTGAGAATGATTGGGAAATGTTTGCTATAGTGGTAGTTTGACTTAACACTGTCAGCTGCCATTTAGCAAATTTGTTTCACTTTAAATATGTTTCAGTTTTATTTTTCTGAATTGAAAATGTCATACAATCAAGTGACAATATTTTATCTTTGATTAATTTCATTTGTAGGTTGTCTGTAAAAATGTAATGTTACATATAGAGATTTGCATGTTGTAATAGAAAATGACAATACCCTGTTGATTCTCAGAATATCATTTTTAAGTTTGTGAAGAAACAAGACATTCTGTGCCTTTCCAGATCCACCCATAAGAAGTGTTTCCTTTACTTACACAAGTAAGTGTTGCAGTAGGTTCAACACAGATCCTCAGAATTGCCTAGCACTTAAACTGATTTCATTTCACCTGCTCTAATTTCATTGGTTAATTTTCTATTTAGATTTACCAATAAAATGATGCTAATTCATCTATTGGACAATGATAAAAATTCCAAACACATTAAAAACTTATCAGCTACATTTCTTTTAAAACACATGAGCAATTGTTTTGCAGTGTCATGACGAATTTGCTGGATAATGAGATAAACAGGTGACATAATACAGTCACATAACAGGTCATGCTAACAGGATGAATTAAAACAATCTTCAATTTTGCTGCCCCAAAACATATTTCTTACTACCTAATAATAAAAAGGTGGAAAAGAGAGGTATATTAAAATTTTTAATTCTGCTAGTATTCATTGGCAGAGGTAGGGTGTGTTAGGTTGCTATAACATTGAGTCGAGGGACAGAAGATAGAGGGGAAAAATAAATGCAGCAGCAATATTGTTGTGAGAGATGAAGTACATGCAGAAAGGGATAGGTACACTGATGAAGACAAATCATGATTATGAATGAAAGGCCATGTTAGTCAGAGGTAGGTATCAATCACTATGAAATTAATCACATATTTGAATATAGTGATACAGTTTGCAAAAATGCTCACTGAAAACATTTGCTCATGGCAACAACTGACTGAAAATACAAACAAGACTGTTATGTTTTTAACATCCCTCTTCATGTGTAAAATACAGTAAATGTTTCATTCTGCAAGTAATTCCTGGTTCATAAAAAACTGACTTGGGGTTTGGCACAGAATGTCTGAAATAAGAGAAGAAGGAATAGTTTTTGCATTCTGATATCAAATAAACAAAATGGCATAGCTTTGTGCTTCAGTTTGTTGTCACTATTTGTGTAGTTATTGTAATCAGATAAAAATAATCAGATAACAGTGATTCATACACTATTATCCATTTGTGTTTAAGATGTTCAGTGTTGTTTACATTGGTGTAAGCAGTCGATAGATGTTCATTTTTAGATGTAAGGTTACATCTGTCCACCAGGTCAGCTCTGCCCCACATTTGTATCAGCCTTCATTTTGTGGAATTGTTTTCTTAACTGCGGTAAAACAAGCTAAAAAGCCCTTTCCCTTTCTTTCTTTATTGGGTGTTTATTTCATGTACAAGATCTGTGTTACTGTATTATCAAGACCTGAATACACAACTTTGTTGGCACTGCTGCTTGCTACAATTTTCTGTGAAGAATACTGTATTCTTTTACATTTTATATTAATTCATGAGAACCAATCAAGCTGGTGCAGTTATGCTCCTAACTGCAGTAAATTTCAGCATTGTTTCATAATATGTTTGATGCTGCTCATTTCCTCCATCAACATATTCATGCTCTCTCCCCACCATTTCTGACATCAGGCACAGTGCCACTCTTTGTCCTATCATAACACAAGGACAACTGTAATGCATATATAGCCTCCCCCCCCCCCCCCCCACCCAAAAGTACACATTTTCAGGATACACTGGTAAATATGCTCCAGATCATTTACACAATATTATTTAAGAACAAACTAAAGATTCTTTTCAGTGAGCCACCCAAATAAAACAGTAAATATAGTAATGCATAAACATTCAATGGAATTATCTGCTAAATTACACATGCTGAGTGCCAGAAATTTCCATCTGATTGGTAAAGCACAATTTTCTCACTGTAAACTAATTATTTAGTTCTTCCCTTGTCTGGATTACCTGGAGCATAATCTTACAGCCACATCAGTGGCAGTTTAATTTTGTGTACTTGAGATAAAGTTTATGCTCTAGCATCATCAAAACCAATGGGGAACTAAAGAGTAGTTCACACATAAGTATGACCTGTCCTCATTACCAAGGCAGTTAATTCATGTAGCTTTAAACAGTTCAGCAGGATTATCACCTGACACAGATAAAATCCGTAATGAATTACAGGCTTCACTCATTGATTATGAGCACCAGTTATTTTACATCTGAAACTGAATATAGAAGTAATTTGAAATAATTGTTGAAACCCATCAATAAAACCTATAATTGCAATATAAAAATGTATTATCAAGTGTGTAGTTGCCTATTTATGAAGAGAGTCTACAAATAGGAAGGACAGTTCAGGAAATAAAGAACAACATTGCCCATTGGCAATTCAGGAAATGATATTCCACTGCACCCTTGTTGGTTTGAAGTTATGCATGGTGATACCACTGTATCACTCACAGTTATGACTATCAAAATAATATAATAATCTGCATAATGCAGTTCTTCTCTTGGCTTCTGCACTCTTCAGCAGTGCCATGGATTATTAAATGATCACATTTCTCAGCATACTAATTGCTGTACTAACTTTTTCTTTTTTCCTTACATAAGCAGACTATACCTATTGCTGAACGAATTTATTATTTTTCAGCCACCAGAAAAAAAAGATTCTGATTGCTCGATAACTGTAATATATTTTTGTTTGCAACTAGTAAATATGGACACCTCTTTGTCAGACAGGCATAAATATCTATAAAGAACTTTACGATCAGAATGAAACTGCAATAAATAGAGGTACTTGTATATTTGCAGAAATTCATTTGATTGCCTCAGAAAGTGGCCAATGGACACTGGAAATAGTTCTCCATTTAACCCATCCAGTACATCACCACCATCAATATCATTTTAACTTGTCAGTCCTTTCCGACAATATTTCACTTTTTCCCTTTGAGTACACCAAGTCAGATGCATGTCAGAGTGCCAGAATGGGATATATTTTTGCCTAGGGAAACAAAATTTATTGTTTATTTTACTGGTGGACAGACAAGATCTCTTTGTATAAAGTGTATATAAATACAAGTTATTTTTGTGTGGTATTTTAAAAAGACTCATATATACATATATATATATATGTGTGTGCAGCTTTCTAATCTGTTAGGTTACAGACATTGACATACTCCTTGCAGAAGACAGTATCATAGTTATGTGCATTCAACTGCAGTAAATATTTTCTCTTTTGAATTTTGTTACTTTTAGTTTTACATTTAAACTATATATTCATGAAAGAAAAATCAGTGAAATGCCAGCAAATATTTCATGGGTAGTTGTTTGCTTATTCTCACCTACTCATGGGTATTCCTGCTGTACATCACAATATCACCTTCTCTGAATGAGGCATAGTGCTAAAAAGTACTGTAATCATGCTTGCAAGCTATTACTGCACATTTTTAAGCTGTTAGACTCTTGATTTCAGTTTAACTTAGGCAGTACATAACAGACTGTCTTGTAAACCCACACTAAAGTAACATTGTTTTGACCTTCAAATCTGTTAATAATTACTAAATCTGATGATATATGTCAGAACTTTGAATGATACATTATGCTTACTGGAGTTGCCTCTAATATGTTCCTTGCATTTTTATTAGAGCTTCCTGATATTCAAAAGTTGTGTTGGGGTGGCAATAAGTATGGATGCTGGATCAGATATTAATGACCACTGTTTTCATATGTAATTCACACTCAAATATGAAGCATTCAGATTCTCCCCAGTTCCTACAATTGACAGCAGGTAGTTAATTTAAAGTCTGCCCTACAGCAAACACTAATATTTGTTATAATCATTGCTTTGAATGATATCTATCCATGCTTAGGTTCTCATAAAATTTTCTCAGAGATTTTACATAGCAATTCTAAAATATTGTCTCATACCATCTCTTCATCCATTGAACTGTGAGCATTATATTCAGTCACACTGTGTGAAAGTAGTTAAACACCATTGTGAACAATGTTCATGGCATGGGGTATTCTTTATAATTATTAAAAAAGGTGCTTTAATGCTGTTATTCCTCAATTTACAAGACACCACAACACATTTAAAGTTAAATCTTTCTTCATCAAAAAGAGATGTGTCATTTTGTAAAAATCTGCAATAGAGTGTTATGAAAACAAACAATATAAGATTACAGTTTTAACAAATCACATCTAATGAAACACTAACAAGCAGAGAAAACTTCTTAGTGAGGGACTGATGACACAGAAAAAGACCACATTTCTAGGAACATGATAAAATTAATGGAATCAAATTTTTTTAGTCTTCCATGTAGTCTACTCTTACTTAAAACTTGAAATTACATACAGTTTTCTAACTGATTCCTAGAAGAACCAATCCCAATTATCAAGCTCAGATTTTATATATTAAAAAAAAGTTGAGTTCAAACCATAAATTTCTTTAGTTGGATCAGTGTGCCTTTCTTTCATCAACGTTTTCTTGAAAATAGGAGACATCTTTGAAGATTATTTTTGTTATCCCTATTGCAAAGCATTACATGCATCAATATTGTTCAGTGCCTAGCATGTATAAGCTTACATTTGCAGACCAACAGTAAACACTGGACTGAGTTGTGTGCCACCCCATCAAACTTATACTACATTATGTGTTGGCACATCATATTACATAACTCCAGAGGTCTTAAATATAATTCTTGAAATAAAGTTGCTGATATTTCACTGCATTCATTTTCAATTAATGTTTATAATGGTTGAAACATATAAAATGACTGCGTATTGGAGGTGTTACTGAAGTCTTTGTTGCAGTATGCAGTAAGAATATTTATTTTTTTCTTGTTTTACATATGCCCACAAAAATATGTGAAGGTAGAAACAGTAAGTTGGAAAGATTTTTCACAAATAACAAATTAGGTTGTTAGATGGGAGAACATGTCCCATGGTAAACATTGACTAAAGATGACTTCATCTGTTGGCTAATTTCTGGAAATCGTAAAATATTGTCTTTCTGTTTCTTTTTGTTTGCATTTTGTAGAAATGTTTCACATGCATTCTAACTGCTTGTTATTAAGATAAATTATAACCAAAAACATTTTTTCATTATGTAAGTGCAGAATGCACTTGTCGAGTGATAAGCCCACTAAAATCAGTGGATCAGAAATGTTAGATAGTAGTGCAGGTGAAAATTCATTTAAGCAGAAATGGTAGCTGTATACTGCAACAATAACTCCTTCCGTTGTGTCTCATAAGTATTATTTCAACTCTCATTCATCTCAGATCATCTATACTGCATAAGTGTTCACAATATTTTCATACAATCTAATGTTTGTGTGACTGGAAGAAACATAGTGTAATTGACTGTAGTAATTAAAAAAATTCATTGTTTAAAGCTGTGCGTATAATTTTGTGAAAGATTTTTTCCATGTATGTGTCAGCTGTATGGAATATTGAATAATAGCTTCCTTCAAACAGAGAAGAAAGATATATATTCCACTAAGTTTCTGTTAACATAGGACATATTTCTACAAAATTATATACATAAACATATATACAGATATATCTGAAAAATACCTTATTGTATGTGGCACTGCTAACATAAATATATTTTTAAGTACCGTAGCATGTTACTAAATATGTATAAAAGAGAATTGTGTTTTATATGGAAACTAAGTATAAATTCTTGCAAAAAAGAAATAAATCACGTGGCTCCTCCATTTCATTCCATGGCTGAGTCTCTTTGTACATGAACGCTCACTAGTAATATTATGGATTCATAAATGGGACACACTGAAACCATCTGATAGTCACAATAGTTCTCAATGCTCAGTTTTATTTTATGTTTTCTCCAACCATATTTTTGCTGAAAGCCATGGTAAAATGGCAAACTACTATTCTGCATTAATCTGTAACCACATGAGAAACAGTTATTACATGACTTGTATTATACTGTTAGTAATGGCAATATGCATTAAATACATAAAATATCTGCATACCTTGCTTCATCAGTTTGCTTCTATGTTATACAATGCAAAGTATGTCTTTCATTTTCCAGTATTAAAGCAATTATCATTGTTTGTAGATTAAAATGTAGAACTGCACATGATATTCCCATAATTAATTTTGTTTTCTCATACTGTACACTAATCATTTGTTAGTTTTTAATATGTATCCTCATTTTACCTATTACGCTGCAGGCACGTGTAATTACATTCGTACTTCAAAAACTGATGCATGGTAGAGAATTCCTGGTAAAAGGTTTCTTTGCCTCCAGTCATTTATATGCACCTCTACTGCGTATAAAAAACACAGAAAATTAAATTTTTGAACTAATACATGAACTTCTTCATGAGTGCATTATTTGCCATAACATATGATAGACACTTCTAATTCAGTTGCCAGGCATTTTGCGTTTTATTTTGCATTCCAGTGTGTTCCATTTTTCAGTTTGGGTGCAGCTCTATCAAAGCTGTTAGCACAATCTGCTGAGAGAAATCCTGTAAAATATACTATTAGCATAAAAAATTCCCGAAATAGATGTGCACATTCATGTGAATAATGCTACGCGGAAATTGAAGGTGCTCAGATTACAGCCCTGCGAAACTGGATGCTTGATGAGAACAGTAAATGAAATAAACTTCTTTGTTTCCTTGTAGTCCTACCCTCCCACTTCTCTGCCCACCCACCCCTTCCAATAAATCTACTCCGTATTTTGAAAAATCATCTTAAGTAGGAAAAGAGCATCCTGCTGTGACCAACTGCTTAAAGCAGTAAAAAAAAATTGAAACTCTGAAGAAGTAGACTGACATGAAGCTTTTAATAAAAAAATATATTTGAATTACCATTACCAATAAAGACGGAACAGCTAAATCTAGATGGCAGCAAGATGCAGGACAGTGGAATGAAACAGACATTCATTAGCAGATGGAAAATAACCCCATAAACCATGTATTTATATTCAGTTTGTATCCCGTCTGACAACCTTTAATCTTTCATACATTTGATGAATTTGATTGTTTCTGGATAAGGGTTGCGCCCATATTTGGTGCAGCTTATCTGAGAAAATACGTTACGAATTCATGTTCATTTTTCAAAATTCAGTAGCACAGACTGGAAGTTGTGCAGTAAGAGGTCAGCTTGGACAAATTGTCCAACAGAAAGAAGCAAAGCTATCAGGAAATTCTCAGCAACAATTCTGATCTTCTCCCAATACAGAAAGTGTGAAAGTATCACTTTGGTAGACAGTTTCATCAAAATTCATTGAACTAGGCCCCATATAATCACATATAGTTAATTTAGAGGGACTTCATGTACATTCATTTCATTTGCTGCTGCTGTTTAACTGCATCCTTTAAAGAAGCATTCATTTATTGAGCCAAATGAATGACATCTGTCTAAGCCATGTCTCATTTACCACAACTAAATAGATCAAAAAAGTTTGTTTTAATCCCACAATGGTGCTGTTAAAATATTTGCAGGAAAGTTCTGTCATTATAAGTTACTATTATTTCTTCATCTGCATGTCTGCATTTCAGATGTGAATTAAGAAAATTCCTTTTGAGTTTATCTGACCCTAAGCTAGATTTGGTTCTGGTATGACAGAAAAATGTTAATAATTTATTGTGTAATTAATTTTATTTGTCTTTTACAGTTTTGGCCTAAATTTCATATTGAATGGTCACTCATGGAATCTTACCAGCAGTCTTAGACATTATATATTTTTATTTAATGTTAGTTACTTAATTTGTTGTTAGACATCTTACATTTACAGTTATTACTGCCAAAGTTTTTACATGTGCTACTTTTCTGATCAAAATTCCAATATTGTCATGCATTTTCCCCAAGAGTCATATGATGTTAATGAAAGCATGCTTCTGAGTATATAATGTTTCATTAATTCCCAGTGCTTTTATTGGTTCGTTTCATTTCAACTATGTCTACACTAATGCAGTTAGTGGAACCTATATATAAAAGATCCAGTGAACTCTTGATGAATAAGTACAAAACTTTCCTTTGAACTAATTGTGTAATTGTTTCAGGGTTTGTAAAGTTTTGTTCCTTTTTTGTAAATAATGATTGAAGCGCTATATAGAAATATATCCAATCTTAAAATGTTCAGATTTTTTTTATTTTTGGATTGAAACAGCATTCTCTACAAGTAAGAAACATAAATTGGATTTTTATTACACTGTCATCATGGAACAAAGCAGAGTTGAGTATGTGATTATTAAAATATACAAGAAATATCTCATTACAATGAGTGATGCAAACTCTCCAGAAAATTATGTACTAAGTCAGCAAAATACAGAGTATTTGTGGCTAAATTTTCAAGACAATAAAACAGCAATGTTTTGCATTGTAATATTTGTTAGATAGTTAATTCCATGTTCTGCGAATCATTGGCAGGATTTATATGTAGTATTATTATGTAAAAAAAAGTCAGTATCCAAACTAAAGTGACAATGGTCTCAGCAAGTCAGTGACAAACCTCTCAGCAGACTGTGCATTGGGCTTTTAGAATGATAGAAAAACAAAAGAATCTGTCAATTTTCTTATAAAATCCCACATCATCTACTGCACTTCTTGTGTAGATAAGAACATGTATTGTAAAAAAATGTAATCATAAAATAAATAAAAAAAGCAAACTAAGTGTCTTACGAAAGGACACAGCATCTGTATCGTCACATATCTGGTGTTGATGCTGTGTACAAACAACCCATTGTGCTATTGTTGTCTGTTTAATATTGCTGTGATGACTGTCTATTGATTGTTAAGAAAAAAGTAAGCATTCTACTTTATAAAGGAATAGTAACATCTGTGTTTTGAAGGAAAAGACTTTTTACTAAAAAAAAATAAATAAATAAATAAAAAGTGTGTGTATTGTTTCGGTAGATATATAGGTAAATTTATACATACATATACCTGGCCACACGCACACAGATATGCACATATGCCAAAGGATAAGACAAATACATACTTGTCTGACCCTTTGCAACACTAAAAGTATTGTAAACTGTCTGTATGAATAATAAGTGTAGTGAACATATAACATTTTCTACAAACTTCTCAAAAATGAATGGAAATGTATCTTTGTATTTAAAACAGTGCTGAAAGAAAACTTTCTTTTCTATGCTGATCATATTGCAACTGCTGAAAAAGGCATTTAACAGTCATGCAGATGTGCAAATGAAATTGACCCCTCTCCTTTTAAGTTGTCTGTAACCTGCGGATCCATCTGCATCTTTGTCATTCATTAAGATCCAAAATCAAACAAAAGCTTACAACTAATACTTCTAGCAGGAAAAAAAGTGACAACTTTTGTGTGTATGTTTTGAATGTGATGTCAAATAAAAATCTATTTAGATAAATTCAGTTGCTTACTTCAAGAATACCTTTTCCTTTTGAGCCCACACATTGCTCCATAATTGTAATTTTCCTCAACTTCCCTTTTGCTAGATTCATAATCAGCACTGATGCTGTTAAAATGCTAGAATGTCAACAATACCAAGGAACATGAAGAAGCACAAGTCAATACTCTGACTAAGGAAATTTTAGTATTATATTGTATTGTATATGTATTGTGTCTTTGAATCATACATTGTACAGGGGTACATAGTCATACAGGACAAATAAAAGAACTGCAATAAATTTTGAACAGAAACTATTCTATGGTTTACAGTATATAGCAACATAGGTCTACCATATGGAAAAACAGTCCACAAATACAGAAATATATTTTACACATATACATCTCTTACTTTTAGTATTGATTATAAATACACACACAAATATATGTATAACAGTCCACATATGCATACAATTCACAAATAAATTTATACATACACATTACTTATTTGGCCTTAACATTATAATCCATTTAAATTTTTTCACGCATTTACGTAGTAGATAAAAATTCATCAACACTATACTATAAATCCTGTAGAAATTAGTCATTCACTGCAGTTTTGAATTTATGCAAGCCACTTACTGCCATAATTTTTGTAGGTAGTTTGTTGTACAATTTTTTTTTCCTGCTTTCAGGGGTCCCTTTTGTTTTAGTCTTGTCTGCTCAAACTGCATATGTAAATCTGTGTAAATTTGTGTTGTACGGATATATATATATATATATATATATATATATATATATATATATATATATATATATATATCTGTGTGTGTGTGTGTGTGTGTGTGTGTGTGTGCAAACATTATTGATTTTAAGATATATAGGTGTGATAATAGAAGAATGCAAAGCTTTTTAAATGAAGGTTTGCAGGAAGATTGGGTTGCCGTGCCTTCTGTGGCTCTTATAATTCTTTTTTGTGCAATCAGTTGAGTGCAATACAATGAAGTGCCACCTGAGAATCTCCTACATACCATAAGGACTAGTATCAGGCTCCGGTAGAATGAAAACATGCATCAGTCTTTTGAAATTAAAGAGAAACATTATGCTGCAGTGGTACATAATCTCCCATCATGTCCTCAATATCAAAATCTCAAAAACAGTACATACAATGGCATGTCTGATTTAATCATCGGAGATTCTGGCAACATTCTTTCTGCCTCATCATGATCCCAGCTTTGTTCTGAGAGTGCAGCAGGCAGGAAGATGTGAACCACATTTTCTTCAAATGTAATAGAAGATGTCATGAAACCAAGATACTACTGCGGGTGTATGTGATGTTCTCTGGCAATACATTACCAATGAACATCCAAACTTTTTCAGCAACAGAAGACCTAAAAGTTTATAAACTAAATTTCAGTTTTACTGCAGAAGGACAAATAAGAATCTATGAAAAGCAGTTTTTGTATGTTATAATATTAAGTGAATAAATATGATTTGTATTATCAAACCCCCTTTCATATTAATGAAAGAATTTTAATTTTCTTGAATCATAGGCTTCATTTCAAGTTAAATAAATGCACATGATAACTGTTGTTCCTTAATGGTTTCAGACTGTTACACATTTGAATGTCAAAACATCATTCTGAGGTTGGTTGTATGGATGGTATCCAAAACACATTAATAAATTTTTAAAAAATCAGAGCTGAATTCTAAGATAGTGATGTTATTTTGATGGTACCACCCCCTCCTCCCCCCTGAAAATACCATCCACCAAGCAACTTTTTCAAGTAAACCAAGTTATAAAATCACTTAATCAAAACTGAGGTCTAAAGAAAGGATGAGGAAATTCTTCTCATTTCTTTGAATTTTTCCAGGGTGCAACATCTGGTTGTTGGTATGCTTCTTTCACATTTGTTGATCTTAGACATCACAACTGTTGACATTTACCCTCTTCTTCTCTTCCTTAATCTTGCCGAGCTATCATTTTTTGGGAAATACACAATGCAACATTCATCCTGGGTCATACTAGAGAGCCATCTTTATATTTCAAGTGTTCACTGTTGTCATACTAGATGAAACATTATTGCTGCATCTTGACAGAATTTGATACATCACGTAAGTACTTTCTGGCATTAAGATCAACACTCCTGTCTCAGTTGTGTCACTACACACACACACACACACACACACACAATTTTTGTCCCCCATATTTTCCTCAAGTACTAAACTGGTGATCCCTTGATGTCTCAGAATGTCACCCATCAACTGACCCCTTCTTCTAGTCAGATTGTGTACCAAATTTCATTTCTTCCCAGTTTGATTCAGTACCTCCTCATTAGTTATGTGATCTACCTGGCTAATCTTCAGCATTCTTCTGTAGTTCCATACTTCAAAAGCTTCCATTATCTTCTTGTCTAATCTGTTAATCATCCATGTTTCACTTCCATACATGGCTACATTCCATACTAATACTTTCAGAAAAGACTTTCAGACACTTAAATCTATATTTGATGTTAACAAATTTCTTTTCTGCAAAAACACTTTTCTTGTTATCACCAGTCTACATTTTATATACTCTCAACTTTGGGCATCATCAGTTATTTTACTACCAATAAAAAAGCTTTTCTACTACTTTTAGTTTCACAGTTACTAATCTAATACCCTCTGTAGCACCTGATTTAATTCAACTTAATTCGATTATCCTTGTTTTGATTTTATTGATATTATCTTATATCGCGAGGTATTGGAAGTAAACAAATGGCTATATCACCTGTGTTCGAAATTCAAAAATACCACAGTCATTAAAGCTAGTTAGTTTGACAGGGAGTGCTATACACGACAAGGATTCCACCTCAACAACCAAGGAAGAAGATTAATCTCGAAACTGATTACCAAATCTGTGAGTAAAGAAATGGCCACCTTTACAGTAATTACCGCTGGACCAGGGAAACCTGTAAAGCCTGCTGGTCCATCTGGCAAAATATTAATAGATATGTTCCAGCAGGGTCAAAATAATCTTCAAACCATTCACTCTGAGCCCAGAAAACTAGATGTATCCGAACGTTGTCAAAATGGGGCCTGGCTACCAGCAGTAGACTTACAAACAACTCAGGATACCAGCTGTATAGAAGTGCCCTTACGAAGACAATCTGAACCCTCTTCTTTGCTGCCCAGGGTTAGCAAAAATAGTCTTCTGTTCTTACACATTAATATACAGTCTTTAAGAAAGAAGTTGGGAGAATTGCAGTACTGGTTAGAAACTTCAAACTGTGGTATACTTAGCGTAAATGAGCACTGGCTATATTCATCAGAAATTGAGCTGAATATTCCATTTGGTTACTCCTTAGTTAGTAGTTACTGCAGATCAACAATTGGACATGGGGGTGTTGCATTATATATTAAGAATGAACTAAATCTACAATACTTTACTATTGATGTCACATACCTGTGTATAGACACCACCTTTGAGGCTGCAGTTGTACATATACCTAAACATAATATTATTGTTGCATCTCTATATCACACACCATCTTCTAGTGAATATGAATTTATAGTAAATTTAAAAAACTATTATTCTTACTAACTAAGCCTAAATATAAATACCAAAGAATATTAATTTTTGGTGATATTAATATGGATATCAGGGTACAGAGTCATATCATATTCGAATTCTTGGATAGCCTAAGAGCTTTTGATTGTTATTGTCTAAATGATAAGCCTACAAGATATGATGCATGCTTAGACAATATAATAAGTAATATCCATGAAAATAATGTTGAAACTAGAGTAGTCAAGTTAGGCCTAGCTGACCATAATGGCCTATGGATTACAGTTCCAGTCAGCATTCCAGATGAACAACACAAAACAGTTAGACCTATGAATGAATGCAACATAAGAGAGTTTAGAACTAGATTAAGGTCAGTCAACTGGAATGACATCTTCTATACAAAGATATGTGTGTGAATAACACAATCAAATTATTTATGGAGGAAATTGCAAGAATATTTGATGAGTGTTGTCCCAGATTAGTAAAAAGACAGAATAATAACCAAGCTTACAAACCACAGAGACTAAATAATTGATTTACACCATACCTCAACAGCATCAGGAATATGCTTCTTATGTTTAAGGACAGATCTCATAACAGCAGCGAGTACAAAGAGAAGTACATTAGAATAAGTAAAAATTTATAGATCTGAAATAAGCTTGGCAAAACATAGGGCGAATGATAACTATATTCTTAAATCCAGAAAGAGCTGTAAAGCTGCCTGGGAAGTAATTAAAAGTGAAATAAATAGACCAACAACTCAACTAGCTATACCCATAGCCCCAGATATCTTAAACTCACACTTTGTTAACTTCAGCTTACAACAAGATTTGTCTCCCCCCCCCCCCCCCCTCAACACCATGCTTGATGCTAAAATTCTTTTAGGTTCAAATAAGAATGTAGTTCATAAATTCTGCTGGGCAACAGTAACTGAAAATGATGTTAGCAAGGCAATAGGCAAACTAAGTAGTTCCAGAGCAGAGGACTTCTATGGTCTGTCAAACTTTGTCATATAGAAGATATCAAGTAATCTCCTGTTCCCTCTAACCACTCTCATTAACCGTATATTAAAGCAAGGGATTTTCCCCGACTGTTTGAAAATAGCAGTAACCATTCCCATATTTAAGAAAGGAGATAAATAAAATCCAAGTAACTATCGCCCTATCTCATTAATCCCAATAATATCTAAAATAATCGAAGACTGTGTTCACCAACAAATGAATCACTATTTTGAGAGGAATAACTTGTTAAGTAACTCATAGTATGGATTCAGGTCTAAACTACCCACAGTCAAAGCGGTTAAAAATATTGTTAGTGATATATATGATGGCTCTGAAAATAAATTAATCTCTTGTGCTACTCTCCTAGACCTGAGTAAAGCATTTGACACTGTATCTCATAGTACTTTGATCATGAAATTAAGACACTACGGAATGGAAGAGGACACCCTGAAATTATTAGAATCCTACTTAAGCAACAGAGTACAATTTGTTAGTGTAAATGGGCAGCTGTCAAACCCACAAACAATGAAAAGAGGTGTGCCACAGGGCTCCATACTTGGGCCCTCCCTGTTTGTAGTGTATGTTAATGATATGCCACAGTATTTACCCTGTAAAACAGTCCTCTATGCAGATTATACAACTTTCATCAATTCAGGACAGACTCTTGAATCTGTGTGAGAAAAAAATAATATAATATTTGAAAAATCAGTTCATTGGTTTAGTGCAAACTCCCTATACATAAATGAAACAAAAACTGAGGAAATATTCTTTAATTTGAAGGTATCAAACAAAGATAATAAGTCTGTTGAACTGTTGGGAATGATGATGGACGAGAAACTGGGATAAACATATCATGTATGTCTGTTCTAAACTTGCACATGCTATGTTCCTCCTTTATAAGCTTAGGAATAATGTCAGCCAAAACTTACTGCTGCATTCATATTTTGCTTATATCCACCCCCATCTTTCATATGGTATTCTGCTCTGAGGAAATTCTCCCAATTCAGTATCAATTTTCAGATGGCAAAAAAAAGCTCTTCGATGTATAATAGGTTTATCTCCTAGGGATACATGCAGGGAACATTTCAAAAAACTTAACATCATGACAGTTCATTGTTTGTACATCTATTATTGCTTATTACATGTAAAAGAAAACATAGCTCAATATCCCCTTAGGTCATCTGTCCACACCCATAATACAAGACAAAACCACACAACTGATCTGCCATACTCTAGATTGTCCAAGATATATAATAGTTATAAATATGTAGGCCTCGAACTGTTTAATATGCTCCCTAAAATTGTACAAACAGTATCTAAAAATAAATTTAAGACAACATTGGGTCAATGGCTCAAAGGCAAAGCATTTTACTCAGTTGATGAATATAAAGATTGTAATATTGCAGATTTGCTGTTTTAACATGGAGAAAGGTTCCTGTGCCTGTAGTAGGACCTAAATTTGGAAATACAATATCTAACATATAGGCATAATAGACCTATTTTGAGTGCTCTATATTTGTATCAATATCGTAGGATAATGACATAGTGTTATCAACATGTATATGATAATGACATAATGTCATCAACATGAATACTCCCCACTTAATATAAATTTGTATAATGTTTTCTTTTTTATTGTAAAATTAACAATATATAAAATGTGTGCTATTGTACTACACTAACATTCATAGGATTTATATATACATTGTTATAAGAATATACTGTAATTGAACTCATTGACGAAGCCCATTGTATAAGAAAATACTGAACTAATAAAGACTCTTATACTCCTTCTTTCAAGAGGGTGCCCATTCCATTCAACTTCTCTTCCAACTCCTTTGGTGTCTCTGACAGAATTACAGTGGCATTGGCAAAAAGTTTTTATGTCTCCTCCTTGTAGTTTAATTCCTGCTCCAATTTTTCTTTGGTTTCCTTTACTGCTTGTTCAATGTACAGATTGAATAAAATCACGAATAGGCTACAACTCTGTCTACTCCCTTTTCAATAACTGTTTGCCTTTCATATACTATGACTCTTATAACTGCTGTCTGGTTTCTGTACAAGTTGTAAATAGCCTTTTTCTCCCTGTATTTTATGCCTGCTACATTGAGAGTGTTCTAGTCTACATTGTCGAAAGCTTTCTCTAGGTGTACAAAAGCTATATCTTCTATGCAAAGTCAGAGTTAGTATTGCCTCACATGTCCTTACATTTCCCCAGAAACCAAACTGATCTTTCCCAAGGTTGGCTTCTACAAGTTTTTCCATTCCTCTGTAAGGAACTTGTGTTAGTATTTTGTAACCGTGACTTATTAAACTGATAATTTTCACACCTGTCAGCACCTGCTTTCCTGGAAATTGGAGTTATCAATTTTTTTTTAACTCTGAGGATATTTTGCCCGTCTTATACATATTGCTCACCAGATGGGAGATTTTTGTCATGGCTCTCAAAAGGCTATAGTATCCTAATAGAATGTCATCTATTCCTGGGGCCTTGATTGACTTAGGTCTTTCAGTAGTCTGTCAAATTCCTCTCACAGTAACGTATCTCCCATCTCATATTCATCTGTACACCATTCCAATTGTACAATACTTACTTCAACTTCATCTTCCTTGCATAGACCCCTATACACTCCTTCCACTTTTGTTTCCTTGCTTAGAACTGGTTTGCCATCTGAGCTCTTCATATTCACATAGCTGCTTCTCTTTTGTCCAAATGCCTATTTAATTTTACTGTAGGCAGTATCAATCTTTCCCCTAGTCAATTATGCTTCTAAATCATTGCATTTGCCATCCAGCCACTCCTGCTTGTCCATTTTGCACTTCCTCTCAGTCTCATTTTTTCTTGTCACCTGCTTCATTTGCGGCATTTTTATATTTCCTCTTTTCATCAGTTAAATGTCTAAGGATTTCTGCTATGTCTTGTCTTTTTACCTATTTGATCCTCTGCTGCCTTCACTATTTCGTGTCTACCATTACTTCATAAATCTGCTCCTTGAAACCAACGGCTCCATCTGCCAGAGACTTTGGACATGTGCATGAGTTGCATTTGCATGAGTGTGTGCATGTGTGTATGTTGTCTATTTTTGACAAAAGCCTTGTTGGCCGAAAGCTAACTTCCCGCCAGTGTTTTTGTTGTGCCTTTCTTTGCCTCAGCATCTCCGCTTTATGGTGAGTAGCAACTATCCTTTTCATTATATTGTTACAGTCCATCCTGGATTTTCCATTGTTTGAAAAGTCACTCTATCATTTATTTGAGATAAAATGTAGTTCATCATATTGGATTGGAGTAATGCTTGTGGTAGATGCAAGATCAGGAATGGTGAATCGCAGGTACAATGATGGAATGACCCGTCATCTGAACCAGGAACCTCTAAAATGGGTTTTCAAGACAGTCGTGTTAAGTACTTATGGACCACTTTGGGTAGGATTCTAGAAAGGTGCACCAATGTCCAGAATTGGTAGTTTTCAAAGAAAAGACATTGAAATGGGAAATAGGCTTATTGCACACCCAAATTACTTGTGCATGCAACAAAATATATGTCCCTACTGAATTATTGGTTTGGTCTTTAATGATAGTAGGTATTAAACTTCATTTTTGATATATGGATTGATCTGCATATGAGTCTTTGTAATATTATTGGGATTTCCGTAGTATGAAAGCTGTGAGTACCCTTGGAAAGGCATTCACCTATCTGTATATTAAATGATCAATTTATGAGATGAGACATATTCTTTGAAAGACATTTGTTTTATATAATTTACATAACTGCAAAGATGTGCATCTAGTGCGGACACTAATACATCGATTGCGCAGTCAAAGAAACATTTTAACAGAAGCTGAACTGACGTTCTGCTTCAATCTAAATGAAAGATGACAGTAAAAAACTTTTGTAGATCTTCAGATTTTTAATGTACTTCTGCTTGTAATGTGAAAACGTCGACTTTAAGCTATAAAAGTGAGCGGTTTTGCCAGCGTGCAGACAACATTATTAACTAATAAAATTCAAGTTATTTATGTTCGAAACTGTAAATCGGCAAGTTATTGTTATGAAGGTGTTGAACAGTGCAAGAATTGTCTTTAACAAAGGAGAAAAGTAATGACTCTAATTTGTGACAAAAACATGAACCAAGGAGACAGCACAGGGCAGGCTGAAATCTGATCACACCATACAGTTAGAAAAGTACTTATGTAAGTTATATTGTTTATAAATAACCCATAATTTGCTAGTGAGAATTGTTTGAATATATTTAGTGTTTACCAGATTCCTTATTCTGTTCTTTTCCTTTATACTTTTTTAACCTCCATGCCATATTATTTTTATAAATGTCAAACAGCCTTTACTACAGCAAAGAATACTGCGGCATCCTGGTCGTGTACAGAAGGCCGCACCTTGTCTTCTATACAACTCATAGCCTCCCCATTTATTAATGATTTCATTTGCAAATGCAATTTTTTTACTGTTCGTTGTTAAAGGTACCTTAGGTAATTATAAAATTCATACTGATTACGTAAAGAAATCTGGGTTGTTCTTTTCCAAATAATAGAAGTCTTTGCGTAATCAAAAACTAGCCTCCTTCTGACAACGATCAGGAGCCGACGTCTTCGACCACTTTCGTGTCTCCTGTGGCAAAGCTGTGCCAAACTGGGAACACGACATTCTAGTGTGAAACACAGATTTAAATTGAAAGAATTGAAATATATTTAACCTAATTTTTTTTATCATACTAGATCTTGTAAGTATAATAGAGGCTGTGTTACCATTAGGTAATTGCACTGGTCTTACGTTGCACATGTATTGCTTACAGAGTGCTGTACATAGCTTATGAACTAGTTCATTCACTTGATAGCAGCTAAATAGCAAATAACAGAACAGATGGTATCACCTTTATACATCAAAGACTGCAAAGTTATCTTCACTCATCCATTTAAACTTCAAGAACGTGGACTCCATGTCTAAGGCACCACCTTTGCAACTGATTCATGGCACACGCCACTGTGTTGCTAGTCAGCAGTAGCACCTGGACCATGTCAAACACTCGTAGAGTTTTTTGTGTGCACTTTTCAGCTGCAAGTTTTACTACAACATCAGTTATATCTCAGATGGAATAACAATCCAAGTAGATGGATAAACACATCTCAAGATTGCCTGTAGAGATCCATACAATTCATGAAGGGCATGTACCTTGTACATCAAATATAGAGCTCAGAGTAAAGATGTATGTGACTGTGATTAGTTTGTAAACATCAGACCACATACTGTGGGAAAGTATTACTCAACAGGTGTGGAGTCTACCTGCTGGAGAGCATTTGTAATCTCCATAGAGCAAAGAGGAATGAAGAATCTCTGGTACCATGGAAGAATTCTGGCCCCAAGCAAGATGAATATGATGTATATAAGGAATCGTTGTTATGTACTATTCACAGACAGAATGTTAAGAAGAGGCCTTTGGGACAGTAATATTAGTTGGGCCCTATGTAATGAGTAGTATTTTTGTAAAAGTTTGTGACAATATACAGAGTTAATTGGAACCAATGCGCACATTATTTAAGTGGAACAGCATTGTTTCGTTTTACAACCACTTCACTTATAAAAATCTGGATGGAAGAAAGAAGTGCACTGCCAAGGAAGAATAGGGAACAGCATAACTGGATCCTGAGGTAAATCACAAGAGCTGCAAGGCTGAATATTTACACCAATCTAATAAGCAAGTGTTAAGGCAGTGGTGTTAGGTGCAGCTGCATAGAGTAATAAGTCATGGGCGAATGTTTCTCAAGCAGTCAAAACATTGCCACACTAATTAAATGCAGCAGTCATTCGTTACCAATAAAAACTCCACATGGTGATTGTATGGTTTTAAGTGGAAAGTGGCAGACAAAAATGGAGTGAAAGGAAGCAATTCTGTAATAAATGAGCAAAGAGAAGATGTATTGCCAAGAACAACAGGAAACATAAACAGCAACATCAGTGCACCTGGGCTAAGAGCATCTGTCTAAACCGATGAAACATTCTGCTGTAGATGACCTGCAAAAAGTGAGCACACACCCAGCGATGTCCAGCCAGCATGCCGTTGTCAGCAACTGATCTAACGTCAGCATACAGTTTACACCATGGTGACACCAGCTTGCAGCATGAAGTTTGCACATCGAAGTTTTGAGACATATTGAAGATTTTCATACAGATGTTGACAACAGAATGTAAGTGGGTAAAAGATCAAATGTCAGATGCGCAAATACACATAGAAATTTAGAACAGAGAAGTGACAACAGAGATTCCGTATATTCACACAACATACATTCAGGTTTGGAGGAAACAATGCAAGCATTGTAGCATCAAAATTTCAGAAAACTTCATGCACTTTAGGAAATGTGCAGTTTTCCAGGGGGGGAGTCATGAACAACACCAGTGAGTTTCAAAGACTATGGGATGAATTGCCAGAAACTAGAAGGGAATTAACAGAAAGTCAAGTTAAAGTTAAATCTTTTGATGCAACAACACTATTAGAGGAATTACAGTTGGGAAGTGGAATGAACTTTTATAATCATTTTCCAGAGTTTAAACCAGATGGGCAAGTACATCCAATGGCCTTACTGTGAGTGTCTTCTGGGTCAGCACCACAAAAGTGGTAAGACCCCAGAAAGATGGATTCGTTTTGGAGAGAAAAGTAAATTAGACTCAAATGGAGTTTAGATTTATTTTGGAGAGTAAAGAAAATTAAATTCAAGTGGAGTTGAGATTTGTTTTGGAGAGCAAAGAAAATTAGACTCAAATTAAGTTTAGATTTATTTTGGAGAGTACAGAAAATTACACTCAAATGGAGACTGTGTATACCAAAGTCTGTAGAACTCAATTTAATTACATTTATTCATCAAGGGTATGGACACTTTACAAAAATCTGTCCAACATGCAAAAATTTACTACTTAAAGAACTTAAGAAAAAAAGTACTGTCTGTACTACATAGACATGAAACTTGCCAAAAGCAGAAAGGCAATAATCAATCGATAATGTATCACCCAACAACACCTAAAGTCTTGCATGACCTCACTGCTGCTGA
This sequence comes from Schistocerca nitens, assembly GCF_023898315.1. Classification (NCBI taxonomy): domain Eukaryota; kingdom Metazoa; phylum Arthropoda; class Insecta; order Orthoptera; family Acrididae; genus Schistocerca; species Schistocerca nitens. Next base: position 125,437,191 of record NC_064623.1, read on the forward strand.
TTTCCTTGGCCAATTACCAATGAGTAGAGGAGGAGTAACTTACATATTTATACTAGTGGAGTGTTGGTCTAAGTATATTAAACTCTATCCTATTAAGCATGCCAACATAGAAATGGTGATTAGATGTAGAGAGAAATATTTCTCGGAGATAGGAAAGCCACATTGACAGACATTGGTCAGCAGTTTGTGAGTAAAGCCTTTAAAGAGTTTCTAGCATGGGAAAATTGCTACTCACCATATAGCGAAAATGCTGAGTCACAGACAGGCACAACAAAAAGACTGACACAATATAAGCTTTTGGCCAACAAGGCCTTTGTCCAAAATAGACAACAGACAGACAGATGTACACACACACTCACACACACAGCATCTCCACTATATGGTGAGTAGCAACCTTCCTTTTCGTGATACTGTTACATTCCATCCAGGGTTTTCCACAGTCTGATTTTAGCATGGGAAAATGTTAGACACATTCCTATCTCAAAACACCACCCACAAAGTAATCTCTGTGAATGTATCATGAAAGAAATTGGTAGTTCGCGTAGGACATACTGTTCAAACAGACATACAACACAGGCATAGAAAATACTTGAATTCCAAATAATACTTAATGAACTTCCAGATTTATCTACTGGTTTATTTCCTGTCAAAATAATGCAAGGTAAGTTCTTAGGTGAACAACTGTTAAAACTCTTTAAATGACCAGAAAATGATAATAACGTACACAAAGACAACTTAGATGATGTTGGAAAAGAAAATTTTCAATGGGCAGCAGATAACTGACTGCATAAATAGCATAAATATAATAAAAAAGCTATGAGACCTAACATTCATGTGGGAAACATGGTACTAATTAAGGAAGTACAGCAGAGCTCAAATTTGAAGAAAGAAACACACAAGTTTTTCCCTCAATATAGTGGTCCTTAAAAAGTTTTAAATGTGCCACATCCCAAAGCAGTTTTCCTGGTCAATCCAGCTGATGACTGTTGTATTTAGCTAGTGTGGTGATGTTTTGACTGCTTGAGTAATGTCTGTTCTAGACCTATTATTCCATGCAGCTACACCTAACACTGCTGCCTTAATATACACTTATTACACTGGAACAATATTTTGCTCCAGTCTAATAAGTGTGTATTAAGGCAGCAGTGGAACAATATCATGCATCCCCATGAACCATGGATCTTGCCATTGGTGGGGAGACTTGCTTGCCTCAGCGACATGGATTGCCGTACCATAGGTGCAACCACAATGGAGTGGTACCTGTTGAGAGGCCAGACAAATTTATGGTTCCTGGAGAGGGGCAGCACCCTTTTCAATAGTTGCTGGGGCAACAGTCTGGATGATTGATTGATTTGGCCTTGTAACCTTAACCGAAATGGCCTTGCTGTGCTGGTACTCTCAACGGCTGAAAGCAAGGGAAAACTACAGCCAAGGGCATGCAGCCTTACTGTATGGTTGTGTAAAATATTCTGGAAGTAAAATAGTCCCTCATTCAGATCTCTGACCAGGGACTACTTGGGAGGACATCATTATCAGGAGAAAGAAAACTGGCATCATACAGATCGGAGAGTGGAATGTCAGATCCCTTAATCGGACAGGTAGATTAGACAATTTAAAAAGGGAAATGAATAGGATAAAGTTAGATATAGAGGGAATTAGTGAAGTTCAGTGATAGAAGGAACAAGACTTCTGGTCAGGTGAATACAGGGTCAGAAATACAAAATCATATAGGAGTAATGCAGGTGTGGGTTTAATAACGAATAAAAAATAGGAGCATGGATAAGCTACTATGAACAGCATAGTGAATGCATTATTGTAGGCAAGATAGACATGAATCCCATGCCTACCACAGTAATACAAGTTTATATACCAGCTAGCTTCACAGATGATGAAGAGACTGAAGAAACGTACAATGCAATAAAAGAAATTATTCAGATAATTGAGGGAGACAAAAATTTAATAGTCATTGGGGAATGTAATTCTATAGTTAGGAAAGGAACAGATGGAAAAGTAGCTGGTGAATATGGACTGGGAGTAAAAGATTATTGCACAGAGCATAACTTATTCATAGTTAACACTTGGCTTAAGAATAATGAAAGAGGGCTGTACACATGGAAGAGGCCTGGAGACACTGGAAGATTTCAGATAGATTATTTAATGGTAAAACCAGATTTAAATGGTAAGACATTTCCAGCAGCAGATGCGGATTCTAAACCACAATTTATTGATTATGAACTGTAGATTAAAACTCAAGAAACTACAAAAAAGGTAGGAATTTAAGAAGATGGGACCTGGATAAACTGAAAGACCCAGAGGTTATAAAGAGTTTCAGAGAAAGTGTTAGGAAACGATTGACAAATACAGGGGAAAGAAATACAGTAGAAGAAGAATGGGTAGCTTTGAGAGATCAAATAGTGATGGCAGCAGAGGATCAAGTAGGTAAAAAGACGAAGGCTAGTAGAAATCTTTTGGTAACAGAAGAGATATTGAATTTCATTGATGAAAGGAGAAATTATAAAAATGCAGTAAACAAAGCAGGCAAAAAGGAATACAAACATCTCAAAAATGAGATCGACAGGAAGTGCAAAATGGATAAGCAGGGATGATTAGAGGACAAATGTAAGAATGTAGAGGTATATATCACTAGGCGTAAGGTAGATACTGCCTACAGGAAAATTAAAGAGATCTTTGCAGAAAAGAGAACCATCTGTATGAATATCAAGGGCTCAGGTGGAAAACCAGTCCTAAGCAAAGGAGGGAAAGCAAAAAGGTGGAAGGAGTGTATAGAGGGTCTATACAAGGGTCATGTTCTTGAGGGCAATATTATGGAAACAGAAGAGGATGTAGATGAAGATAAAATTGGAGGCTTGGTATGGGTGAAGAATATGAAAGAGCACCAAAAGACCTAAGTACAAAAAGGCCCCAGGAGCAGACAATATTCCATTAGAACTACTGATAGCCTTGGGAGAGCCAGCCATGACAAAACTCTACCATCTGGTGAGCAAGATGTATGAGACAGGTGAAAGAAATACCATCAGACTTCAAGAAGAATATAATAATTTCAATCTCAAAGAAGACAGGTGTTGACAGGTGTGAAAATTATCAGACTAACAGTTTAGTAAGTCATGGCTGCAAAATACTAACACAAATTCTTTACAGACGAATGGAAAAATTGGTAGAAGTTGACCTAAGGGAAGATCAGTTTGGATTCCATAGAAATTTTGGAACATGCAAGGCATTACTGACCCTACAACTTAGAAGATCCACTCATGCTCATGTTCCTCACTGTGTGATTCTGGCCTTGTTATATCCCTAAACAAGGGATTTTTTGAGTATTGTAGTCTTTGAAGTCTTACAACAACATAGCATCTTACAGCAATTAAGGAAACAGATTCTAAATAGTAAATTATCTGCACATAAGCGCTTCGAGTTTGAGTGCAAGTTTTATTGCACTTCAGAAACATTAATCCAGTACTTTGAACGTGTGTGTATGGTAGTGTCAGCTCTCAATATGTGTGTGACTGAGGTGGGGAGCATTTTAATAGGTTAGATGGGATGCAGCCTCAGGATCACTCTCACTTGATATTTTCCCACCAGCCAAGTACTTTTGACCAGTTTCAAGAGGTGATTAACTCTACAGAAGCACTTCTGTTTTTAGACTAACAATGTGAGAGGGAAGGTGGAACACGAATGTTGCCTTGAGTGGCATGAGTGGTGAATTCAGTTTCTGATTACAGACAGTGTGATCATTGTGGAGCGCCAGATCATTTAGTGCATGAGTGTCCTGTTAAGAGAAATCCTAGATCTACCAGCTGACACCATAAGAGGTGGGGTCAAAAGCGCCTGGGTATCTGGCCTTGGGATTGTAAGGCTGTTAGTGTTCCTAAGTATCTGATGCTTCCATATGTATGTGCCCAACTCGGGCAAGAACCTTTGTGTGCGCTCCTTGATTTGGGTAGTTTGGTGTCATTGTTAGACTACCAGTGGCATTTGGAATTCTGCCATTTGTGTAAATTCTCTCCCCCGCATCCTGTCACTCAGAGATGTCGTGGAGCCAATGGGCATGAGTTACCTCTAGTGGTCAAGGTGCAGGGCAGCTTATCTGACAGGAATTCTTCTTGGCTGGTTGATCGGGTTCTGGTAAAGGATATTAAATTACCTTTACTATTGGATTGTGATTTCATACAGTGCTCTGGTCTGGTCCTTGACTATGCGAGTGGTGCAATTTTCTTTAAATTTTTGCCAGTTCAAAAGATTTCCCTCTGTGCTTGCCACCACCCATCGCAGGTTAACTTAGTAGTGACAGCACTAGGTTTGAGTTGAGTCATCTACTGCTTGATCGGGCAAGGCAGGTAGTTGAGCTGTTACGACAATATTCTGACGTGTTATCCGATAAATTGGGTGTTACCAATCTGGTTGAATACATTATCTGCTTAGTTGACAATGTACCAGCCCATCAGTCTCTTTACAGACTGTCACCTCCTAAGATGAGGATCCTGAGGGGAAAGCTTGAAGGCACGTTACAGGGCAGCTTGGTCAGGCCATCTACTTCCCCATACATTTCTCCTATACTTCTAATTCCCAAGGACCAGGGGCAGGATTTTCAAACTGTCATTGACTATTGCCTTCACAACAGGAAGGTTATTATGGAATCAGTCCTATTACCTGACCTCCATAACTGTTTCATTTGGTTTTTGAGTGCAATGTATTTTGCAGTTCTGGATCTCAATCAGGCCTATTACCAGGTTCCCCTGGAATAACAACCCAAGCCCATAACAGCTTTTTGCACCAATTGGAATCTCTTTGAGTATAACTGGATTCCCTTTAATCTGGCTACTGGTGCTGCTGTTTTATCCCATTTTGGGACATTTGAAGTTTGTGTGTGTGTGTGTATAATTATTTGGATGACGTTTTGGTTTATAGCTGTCCATTTACTGAGCACCTCTCCCACCTTGGACATGTTTTATCTAAATTTTGGGCGGGAGGTTTGACAGTTAGCCTTGAAAAGTAACCTTGTGCAGGCTGCAAATTTCCTTCTTGGGACTCTTGGTTTCTCTCAATGAAATAAAGATTGACCAGGAGAGAACTAAGAATTTAAAGGGCTTCCCTCCACCCAAGAATAAGGGGGAAATCGCTAGGTTTGTCAGAATGGTGAATTATTTCTGAAAGTTAGTCCCCAACTTTGAACAGCTGGCCACCTCCCTCAATGCCCTGTGTAAGAAGCAGGTTGAATTTACCTGGGGAGAGAGTCAGCAAGGGATATTTGAAGCAATTAAGACTACAATTACCAACCCTCAGGTTTTGGCTATTCCAGATTTTGTGAAAACCTTTGTTGTACAAACTGATGCTTCCCATGCTGGGATTGCTGCAGTCCTGCTCCAAGCACATAAAGGGGAAAGATGTCTGTTAGCTTATGCCTCAAGGAAGCTGTCAGGTCCGGAACTCAACTACTATGTCTATGAATGTAAGGCGCTAGTGGTGTTGTTCGCCCTGAAAAAGTTGGCTAAGCCATGTAAGACCGGCAGAATCAAGCTCTGGGCTATTTGGATATCGGCATTCCGCTTCCAAGTAAAACACATTCTGGGATTGGAGAACTAAGTATCTGATGCCCTTAGTTGCATGTTTAGTTGAGGAGATAGTGAATTATCAGCCCAACACCAGGAGCCCCAGAACATTGCCCATACTGTTTTGGCAGAAGTACCCCAGCTATTCTTCAATTTTATTGAGAAGTAGGATGCTGAGGGAATTTGGGGTCCTATCAGAAGGAAGTTGGTAGTGAGGGAGTCTCTGCCCAAGTACCTACTAAGGAGTGCATTTTGTACAAGGAATTAGGAGAGATCCAGTATTTTGCTACTTTGACAACTCTCTGATGGGAGGTCACCTCGGACTATACAAAACCCTCACCAAGGTGTGAGCTAACATTACCTGGCCATCCTCGTATCGAGACATACAGTGCTTGGTTAACCAATGCGAGATGTGCAAGAGGGGCAAACTGAATTCCGGTTCACCTCATGGTTTCTTGCAATCTGAATGGGAACAAAATGTTCATAGATTTTCTAGACCCTGCATCTTGAACTAAGAGAGGCAATAGGTACATGCTTGTGATTGTGAATGCCTTTTCCCAGTTCATTTGGCTCCTCCCTACCCGCAGAGCTACTGCATCCATTACGATCCAGTAAATGGTTAATGTTATATCATGGTTTGCTCCTCCGAGAGTACTGGTGAGTGACAACATCCCAGCCTTCGCCTCTAAGCAAATTAAAAGTTTTTGCTTTAATCAGGCTATCAGGCATGTCACCTCTACCCCATATTACCCGCAGGCATCCTTCGCTGAAAGGGTAAATAGAAATCTCAAGGCAGCCTTGATCATTTACCATGCTAGGGCTCCTAGTAAATGGGACATTACCCTCTGCTGGCTTAACCTAGCATTCATTTCCACCAAACATGAACCAACCGGAGCAGCCCTTGCAACCCTCATGTTCACCTAACCTCTTAACTTGCCCCTTTTGTGGGGCGGCGGGTGGAATAATTGCTAAATGTTCCTATTATTTATTTAATGCTGTTGTTTGCCATTCTCAACACTGGCTCTCTAACTACAATATTGGCAACCAGAAAGTGATTAGCAAAACATGAAGCCTGTAATTAGAATTCCTAGTGCCCACTTCATCTGAGAAATACATTTATAGCTTCAGCTTATAGCTCTGAGGAATTAGGAGACTGTCTGGGATTCATAATCAAAAACCATTCTCTCTAAAATGTTCACTATATTCTGAAAATCACAGACCAAAAAGAATCCACATGATCCAACTACCAGAGCAGTTCAGAGTCTAATGCGCTGATGCAACTATAACTGTTCAAATTAAATGTTTAAGTGAATGCTCACCATAATTTGATGATAATGTTCATCAAACGCCACGCTAAATAATGGTAGAATGTCTGTCCTGCGGCGGCACGTGAAAATACGACATACGCAAACTAAAGATAGATCATTAACGTCATCCCAAAATCAACACTCCACTCGAAAACGATTTCACGGTTACGCGTATCCCGAGTAACTTATTACTGCATCCGAGGCTGTTTATATCAACGATACCGACGCGACGTGACTCCCGGCACAGGTGGTGCACTAATCAGTGTCTGGAGAGAACTGGGGCCTTCCTTTTCTCGCACAGCATTCTTACATATAAAGCCGCGGTGCGGACGACTAAGGGAATGCCTGATCAAATTTGCTCTCCCGACTAGCTTCCTTTGCTGATGGCCGATGAAGCTTTCAATTTAATTGTGCAATCAGCACACAAGTAAGTAATCATAATAAAAGTCTGACGTGGCTAAGACAAATATTTTGGGCGAGATAATTAATTTAATTACACAACACGTAGTAGACGAGCTCTGAACTTGCCCTTTGGAGATACGCTATAGCTATAGTTTTATAGTTATTCTGTTGAAACTTCTCACATTTTTATGATTGTAGCGGATCTCCCTTCTACTTAAATTTAAACATCCCAGCTTTATTTATTCGCCTACTTAATCTATCTTGCTTCCTTAATTTCTAAGACAAAAATCAGAAAATCATGAATTTCAACTAAAATTTTAATTTGTGAGATCCAGAATACTGTTTCTACTAAATTATTATGCAAAAGGAATCTAAATATAAATTTTTAAATTTCTAGCTCTTTTCTGTTGCGCCAATGATTTTTACAAAAAAACGTCCAAATTTCGAAAATGGTTAAAGTTATTGAACTGATATTCAACACATATTGATTTAGTATTATTCCTGACATGCTAGAAACTTTTCAGGTTATTTACTTGATTTTTAAAGAATTGTGCAACATTTATAACGTCAGAGCTAGTTACAGCGGACTGGCTGGCACACAATGGAAAAACTGATGTGAATTTTATAAGGCATGAGTAGGCTGCTTCCCTACACTTTCTAATTTATGGAATATCAACAATCTGATGCCAACCTCGATTACTCCCAGTGTACTTAATAAGAAATGGGAGCATTCCAAGAGGAACATCAAATTGGCTCACCAGGAACAAGCATGTCAATATAATCAGGGTAGGAGACCTGCCCAGTGCAGGGTTGGCGATAAAGTTTTCATTAAGAATTTTGTAGGCCAGGTGAGGAAGGATAAGAGTCATGTTGCTCAACTGTCTCCATGGTTTCGGGGCCCACGTGTCATGTTTAAACTCTTGAGCCCAGTCAGTCTTAGGGAGTTGGCGACCAGTAAGGCCTTCAGGGTCCATTTGAGTTAGGTGAAACTTGTGAATTTAGTGCTTGGAGGGAAAAGAAGAAAGGGGGAGGGGGGGGGGAGGAGTCTTTAGGTTTGGGAGGCAGAGGTTGAGCTTTGCGGCTCGGTTTGCTGGACTAACTACCAAGGGCACCAGTATCGACAGTTACCTCCCTTGTGACTTACCTTTGATTTTCCTGGTTGGGGTGTGGAGGATTGGCGTGGAGGCAGTGAGTTGTGAACAGTACATGACGGAAGGAGGAAGGCTGCAGCAGCAGTGCCTGGTGGCAGGGTTTGGTTGTGCCGATTTGGGTTTGACAACGCATGTGCCCAGCCGGATCACAGAGCGACTTGTCAAATGTTGGGCAGCCACTAAAGAAGGTGAGCTCTGGTGTGGGGGCCTCCTCCTGTTATTTGAAAAGGAGTTAAAAGGATAACTGATGGTGGAGAGAGAGCACCATAACATACTGCCTATTGATATTCTGGTTCTGTGGTTTTATAGCTTAAAACAAAAATTGGTGCAATATTATGGTGTCTTGTTCAGTGAATAATATGTATTTATTTGGCTTGAGAGTGGCCACTAGTTGTTAGTGCATCTTCTTTGAAACCACGTGATTCTGTTAATTGGTAAACCACTTGTGTGCGATATGAGGTGACACAATAAAGTAATGAGACTGATTTTCTTTGCAAGATGTTGCAACACTGCAGGCTTGTGTAGGCACAATATCTTTGAGCTTGGTCTATAGGCTGCTTCTAGTCCAAGTGGCACATCAATGCAACTGCTCAGTCATGAGTTCTCCTGTAATAAGTCAACACGTGTTTGTGTCTCTTGTCACGGAAATGTAACCGTATAATATTGCCAACAGTATGCCATTTATTTTTGCATTAAATTGGGTCAAAATGAGACGACAACTTACAGAAAGCTTCAGAAGGCTTTTGGAGAGGAGGTTATGTCAAGAGCTCAAGTTTTTCATTGGCATAAAATGTTTAGTGAAGGCAGAACGAATGTTGAAGATGAAGACCACGGTGGACCACCATCAACCTCACGGACGGATGTCAACTTGGCAAGGGTGCATGAACTCGTATGATCTGACTGAATATTATCCATAGAAATGATTGCAGAAGAACTGAACATCAATCAAGAAATGGTCCATCTAATAATAACTGAAGATCTTGGTGTGAGAAAGATTTGTGCAAAAATGGTCCCCAAAAATCTCACACCACAACAGAAAGAAACACGGAAAACTGTGGCAGCCGATCTGTTAGAGCAAACGAAAATCAATCCAGAATTGTTGAGGCATGTTATCACTGGTGATGAAATTTGGCTTTTTCAGTACAATCCAAAAAAACGCCAAAGTTTGCAATTGTGCTCAAAGGGATCACCCAGACCAAAAAAAGCTTGCATGTCAAAGTAAAAAGTGAAATGCATGCTTGTGTGCTTCTTTGATTCAAAGGGAATTGTTCATAAAGAGTGGGTGCCTCCTGGACAAACAGTTAACAAATATTACTACAAAGAAATTTTAGAAAGATTTTGTAAAAGAGTTCTTCGTGTCCGTGCCAACATTGCTGATAGTTGGATTCTGCATCATAATAATGTGCCATCCCATACTGCACTGTCAGTACAGCAATTTTTAACCTCAAAATAAATTTTGGTACTACCACAGCCACCTTATTCACCAGATATCACTCCGTGCAACTTTTTTTCTATGTCCAAGAGTCAAAACAGAGATCAAGGGACACCATTTTCAAACAACACAAAGTGTCCAAAAAGCTGTGACGAGGGTCTTGGAGGATATTACAGAAGATGAGTTCCAGAAATATTACAATCAATGGCAGAAGCGCTGGAAAAAGTGTGTGCAATCAGAAGGGAACTACTTTGAAGGAAACAACACTAAACATGACTAAAATGGTAAGCAAAATTTTTTTTCACATCAGTCTCATTACTTTATTGTCGCATCATTTGTTAGTGTATATTCTGATATTGTTTGAGGGTACTGCCTCAAGTGTGTTTTATGTTCACAGTTTTTTGTGAAATGTGCGAGTTTACCTTGGTGCTTGCAGCCATAGCTTCTGGGCTGTGACATTGGCAGCATTCTGTCCAATGCCCGAGGTCTAAGTTATTGCCTTGAGAGCACTTTGCTGTGTTCTCTTTCATACTTAGCAAAAGTTGAGTAGTTGTCTTGTTCCTTGGAGCTACACCTGGGTTGAGCAACTGACACCAAGGCTGTAGGCTGTGGAGTTTAGCAGGATTAACTAATGAACTTTTTGAAATTATAATCAAGCTGCTGATCCTGTTACTGTTCATAAGAGAAGGGTGTTCATATTCTCTAACTGTTCTTTGTAAAACCAGATGTGCTCTGTATATGGTAAATGTTGTTTCCATTTACTGAATGATCAAATTTTATTCTTACTGTCCATAGAGTCAGATGCCTTGTGTTTATTGAATACGTTTTCCTTTTGCTTGTATTAGTAAATTTCAGTAGTTTGACACTTTATATATCACTATAATTCTGATGGTTTTCATGTTGCTATTAATCTGGAATTTAATTGAACAGTATGCTTTTCTTAAATAAATGTTAATTTGAAGAAAATGGCGAGCTATCTAATGGGTCTCCCTTCCACGTGTTGATATTTGATCCTTTTCTATCCTGAACCTGTTACCTGGGTTTCACCCGCTGCTAGAGTGCTACAGTTCTGTGTGATATTCAGTGCTGTCATATCTGTCATGCATTCAGAATGAGTATGCACACATTTCAAATAAAACCACATGCTTATATCTGTTTCAATTCCTGATAAAAAATCAGGGATATTGTAATTTGAATGCACCAGATATCTGCCATCCAGCCCTAATTGTAGCAGCATGATTAAGTTCAGTCAATAGCAAGGTTGTCACATGAAGTTGATTTAAAACTTATTAAAAAGAATGAATCGGAAGTTCAACCACAACAATGAATAGACATTGACAAAGCACAAGAGATAGAATGTTGTTGTTGTTGTTGTGGTCTTCAGTCCTGAGACTGGTTTCATGTCACTCTCCATGCTACTCTATCCTGTGCAAGCTTCTTCATCTCCCAGTACCTATTGCAGCCTACATCCTTCTGAATCTGCTTAGTGTATTCATCTCTTAGTCTCCTTCTGCGATTTTTACCCTCCACGCTGCCCTCCATTCATAAATTTGTGATCCCTTGATGCCTCAAAACATGTCCTACCAACCAGTCCCTTCTTCTTGTCAAGTTGTGCCACAAACTCCTCTTCTCCCCAATTCTACTCAATACCTCCTCATTAGTTATGTGACCTACCCATCTAATCTTCAGCATTCTTCTGTAGCACCACATTTCGAAAGCTTCTATTCTCTTCTTGTCCAAACTATTTATCATCCATGTTTCACTTCCATACATGGCTACACTCCATACAAATACTTTCAAAATCGACTTCCTGATACTTAAATCTATACTCGATGTTAACAAATTTCTCTTCTTCAGAAACGCTTTCCTTGCCATTGTCAGTCTACATTTTATATCCTCTCTACTTCGACCATCATCAGTTATTTTGCTCCCCAAATAGCAAACCTCCTTTACTACTTTAAGTATCTCATTTCCTAATCTAATTCCCTCAGCATCACCTGACTTAATTCGACTACATTCCATTATCCTCATTTTGCTTTTGTTGATGTTCATCTTATATTCTTGTTTCAAAACACTGTCCATTCTGTTCAACTGCTCTTCCAAGTCCTTTGCTATCTCTGATAGAATTACAATGTCATCGGCGAACCTCAAAGTTTTTATTTCTTCTCCATGGATTTTAATACCTACTCCGAATTTTTCCTTTGTTTCCTTTACTGCATGCTCAATATACAGATTGAATAATATCGGGGAGAGGCTACAATCCTGTCTCACTCCCTTCCCAACCACTGCTTCCCTTTCATGCCCCTCGACTCTTATAACTGCCATCTGGTTTCTGTACAAATTGTAAATAGCCTTTCGCTCCCTGTCTTTTTCCCCCTGTCACCTTTAGAATTTGAAAGAGAGTATTCCAGTCAACATTGTCAAAAGCTTTCTCTAAGTCTACAAATGCTAGAAACATAGGTTTGCCTTTACTTAATCTTTCTTCTAAGATAAATCGTAAGGTCAGTATTGCCTCATGTGTTTCAACATTTCTACGTAATCCAAACTGATCTTCCCCGAGGTCGGCTTCTACCAGTTTTTCCATTCGTCTGTAAAGAATTCATGTTAGTATTTTGCAGCTGTGACTTATTAAACTGATAGTTCAGTAATTTTCGCATCTGTCAACACCTGCTTTCTTTGAGATTGGAATTATTATATTCTTCTTGAAGTCTGAGGGTATTTCGCCTGTCTCATACATCTTGCTCACCAGATGGTAGAGTTTTGTCAGGACTGGCTCTCCCAAGGCCATCAGTAGTTCTAATGGAATGTTGTCTACTCCCGGGGCCTTGTTTTGACTCAGGTCTTTCAGTGCTCTGTCAAACTCTTCACGCAGTATCATATCTCCCATTTCATCTTCATCTACATCCTCTTCCATTTCCATAATATTGTCCTCAAGTACATCGCCCTTGTATAGACCCTCTATATACTCCTTCCACCTTTCTGGTTTCCCTTCTTTGCTTAGAACTGGGTTACCATCTGAGCTCTTGATATTCATACAAGTGACTCTCTTTTCTCCAACGGTCTCTTTAATTTTCCTGTAGGCAGTAACTATCTTACCCCTGGTGAGATAAGCCTCTACATCCTTACATTTGTCCTCTAGCCATGCCTGCTTAGCCATTTTGCACTTCCTGTCGATCACATTTTTGAGACGTTTTTATTCCTTTTTGCCTGCTTCATTTACTGCATTTTTATATTTTCTCCTTTCATCAATTAAATTCAATATTTCTTCTGTTACCCAAGGATTTCTACTAGCCCTCGTCTGTTTACCTACTTGATCCTCTGCTGCCTTCACTACTTCATCCCTCAGTACTACCCATTCTTCTTCTACTGTATTTCTTTCCCCCATTCTTGTCAATTGTTTCCTTATGCTCTCCCTGAAACTCTGTACAACCTCTGGTTTAGTCAGTTTATCCAGGTCCCATCTCCTTAAATTCCCACCTTTTTGCAGTTTCTTCAGTTTTAATGTAGAGTTCATAACCAATAGATTGCGGTCAGAGTCCACATCTGCCCCTGGAAATATCTTACAATTTAAAACCTGGTTCCTAAATCTCTGTCTTGCCATTATATAATCTATCTGATACCTTCCAGTATCTCCAGGATTCTCCCATGTATACAACCTTCTTTTATGATTCTTAAACCAAGTGTTAGCTATGATTAGGTTATGCTCTGTGCAAAATTCTACCAGACAGCTTCCTCTTTCATTTCTTAGCCCCAATCCATATTCACCTACTATGTTTCCTTCTCTCCCTTTTCCTACTCTCGAATTCCAGGCACCCGTGACTATTAAATTTTCATCTCCCTTCACTACCTGAATAATTTCGTTTATCTCGTCATACATTTCATCAATTTCTTCACCATCGGCAGAGCTAGTTGGCATATAAACTTGTACTACTGTAGTAGGCATGGGCTTTGTGTCTATCTTGGCCACAATAATGCGTTCACTGTGCTGTTTGTAGTAGCTTAACCGCATAGTAAGCAATAAATCACAGTCTTGTAATTGTAAATAATATGAACATCGAGGAAAACAAAAATGCAACCATGAAACACTGTGTATTTGAAAACAAAATATTTACAGTTAGACAACAATTATCTCTCTTATATCTTTGTAGACCACTGAAGATGCCTACTACAGCTGGGTGGAACATGTTTTGTCTCCAAACTAATCAAAATTCAGTGGCAAAAGAGTAACAGCTATTCTTATCTACAAGAAATAACATTCTCCAGTAGATTGGTTATTTTGCCACACAGAAATTAGTGATGAATAGCACCTGTTAATTTGGTAAACGGTAGGATCCTATGAGTTTTCCACCCGTAATTCTTGTCCACACATTGATACTTAAATGAAACAAGTGCCTTGCTTCCATGGTTGCTTGAAGAGTTTCATCTCCCTACATGTGGTTATTGTGTCAATTTTCAATCTTGCTTCAGTTACGTCTGAACCTTAAATAAATTGCAAGCTGTGAACTGTGGCTCTTCAGTGCTACATCTTAGAATACTTTGTCAGAACTGTGATCTGGAAAGGCAATCTTGCAATGTGCAAACTTACACATGTTGTAAACGATACATATATAGTGACAGCTTGTGAGTGTGTGGTTTACACCTCAGCAGCACCAATTTTTCCACCCATATCCTCGCCCCCGTTGTAACACTGGTCCCCATTACATCACCAAAGTTAAGCACTGTTGGGCTTGGCTAACACTTGGATGGGTGAGCATCCAGGTCTGCTGAGTGCTGTTGGCAAGAGGGGTGCACCCAGGCCTGGTGGGGCCAATTGAGGAGCTACTTGAATGAGAAGTAGTGGTTCTGGTCACAAAAACTGGCAACAGCCAGGAGAGCGGCGTGCTGACCACATGCCCTCCATACCTGCATCCAGTGACACCTATCAGCTGAGGATGACACAGCAGTCAGCCGGCACTGTTGGTCCTTCTGAGGCCTGTTCAGAAAAAAATTTTTATTCTGCAAAAATTACCTACTTGTAGCAACATTTGTTCTGCCAAATATGTTATGTGAACTGTGTGACATCTACTGTGATCTCTAACCCTTGTTGTAAATGGTACCATTTCTGCAACTTTACTGGAAGAACTCAGCAATAGCTTTTAGACAGAATGGTCCACTGAGAATGCTGGTTGTCTCCATAACAAGTGTTGGTCAATTTAATTCAGTATCAGAGACAAAAAATGTAGAAACAGGAGTACCACAAGGCAGCATCCTAGGGCCATATTGTTTCTTGTCTATATAAATGATTTTCACACCTCAGATGATGCAGCCAAAGCAATAATATTTGCAGATGATACTAGTGTGATAATAAGTGCACCAAAGTAATTGCTACCAACAACTGCTGATAAATTACTAAATTACATCCACTCTTGGTTCAATGCAAACAGGTTGACATTGAATGTAAATAAAACAAATTATATGCAGTTTGGGAAAAGATGTCAAAATGTAAATCTCGATCTGGTGTGGGGTGACAAAGCCTTAGACAGAGTGACATCCACAAAATTGCTGGGGATTCATGTGGATGAAAACTTAAATTTTAATGACCATGTAATAAAACTTGCACAGAAACTTAATTCAGCCTGTTTTGCCCTCAGAATTATTGCAAATGTTTGTACCTCAGAGGGTGCCAGAATGGCATATTTCGGCTATTTTCAATCTCTTGCCACATACGGAATAATATCTTGGGGTTCCACAACAGGGTGCCTAAAACAATTTTTTTTTTTTTTTTTTTTTTTTTGTTGCAGAAGAGGGCCATCCGAATAATAACTCACAGTCATCCACAGACACACTGCAAACCCATATTCAAAGAGCTTAGAACACTTACTATACCATCATTATACATATACAAATGTGTATTGTATGTCAGGACCCACATTGCAGATTTTCAGACAAATGCCAACTTTCATAACTACAATACCCGTAATAGCATTCGGGAGGACGACGGTTCAATCCCGTCTCCGGCCATCCTGATTTAGGTTTTCCGTGATTTCCCTAAATCGCTTGAGGCAAATGCCGGGATGGTTCCTTTGAAAGGGCACGGCCGATTTCCTTCCCCATCCTTCCCTCACCCGAGCTTGCGCTCCGTCTCTAATGACCTCGTTGTCGACGGGACGTTAAACACTAATCTCCTCCTCCTCCCGTAATAGCGCAGCACTCCATACTCAGCGAACAAAAAGAACGAATACACAAAGGCATGTGAGCCATATCGGTGAAAAACTGTGCAACGCACTGCCAGTCAACATCAGGTAGTTAGAAGATGATAACAAATTTAAAACAGAATTTAAAAAATTTCTAGTAGAACAATGTTTTTATTCTGTAAATGACTACGTAGGTCAATAAATTTTTTCTGATGATATTTATAAAGGCAAAATGGAAAATAATCTATCTGTACCTAATCATTCATTACCTAATCATTCATTACCTAATCATTCATTACATTTACATACTTAAAGGACAGCTGTTGTGTGATGTAAATATATACTTAAGCAGTGTTGTGTATATAAGGACTTGCTGTTTATGGAGGACAAAACTAAAGCGTTATGAAAAACAGACTATGCATTTAAAATAACAAGCAGGGGTGTATATGGGCTATATTAATTTCATTGTATTATCATTAACTTCATTGTATTATTTTGTTTTTTACTTTTTTACGTATATATTGTTTGTGTCCCATTTCTTTGAAATGGCTTACATGTACCCTTGACAACATCCACACAATATTTATTGTCAATGGATGGATAAATAAAATAAATAAATAAATAAAATAACACCATTGGCTAAACCATAACAGAACACCATGTTCGCCATTTCCCATATGCAACAACAGGGCTTAGTTTCACTCTTTGCATTGTTCAGATTTTACAGAATCAGTAATATTGTTCTGATACCAACACAACATCAAACCAACACACATGAAATGAATTATCTGCCAATGGAACCAACACAAAATAAACACAGAATTTCAGCTGGAAGACAAGTGACATCACTAAATAGTGGCCATTCTCAAAACAATTAAAACTGCCCATATCTAAACAGGCATTTGTTCAAGAACTTTTTTGGTTTGTTCTTGTATGGCACTATCTCCTGGAGTGCATTACTTTTTTAAACACTCTGCCATACACATATGAGAAGCATACAGTACTGGTTGATTCATCTTTTAGTCCCTCCCCTCTAAACTAATTTTCTTAGGGCTCCACAAGCAAATGTAACATTCCACAGGAAACTATTCAATCTTCCTCTGCCTTATACAGCGGTCAGCATCACACCAATGGCATGCGCGCCACAGAAATATGACTCACTTTCCACATCATCCTCACTCACCGCTTCCTCCTTGTATTTTTGTCATCTGTTTTCTCAGTGTTCAATGTGCTAGGCCTAGAAAAATCTTCTGAAGGCCACCATTTCTGAAACAGTTGAAAGAGAATGTTACTTAAGCTGTGAGACAAGAAAGTAACAAATTTTCAATCAAAGCCACAGAGAAATTAAGCTTTAGTTAGCAATGTTGTTCAAAAGTATTAAAATCAAACCACTAGAGCTGCTTTAATACAGATTCACCAGGACAGCTATTCAGGGCAAATTGTGGTGTGTTCAAATGAAACAGAATGTCAACATCGCATGCCATCACTCAGAGCAATACTGAACTGTAAAATTGAGCATATGAGAGGCTGTCCATCTTACAGATAGTTGAAACACAGTATTGAAAAAAAGGAAATTGCAATGGTGACATTATTTATTAATGACCAAAGCAAACTGTTTTGTTAGTAAAACCATCTACATCATATAACATATTTCTGTATTTATAATGTCATATCGGCTACTGCCATGATTAGGGAAAAGCTTGGAATTTATAAACCAATTTTCAATGTTAGTTTCAATAAAATATCCTGCTTAGGCTGAGGGCTTGCTGCAGCTGGCACTGGAAACTGTTTTAGAAATTCTAAGTTTCAATCAGATGATGGCAGTAGCCACAATAACATTATAAACAAAAAATATGGACTTCAAACACTTGGTCGGGAAATTGACAACATGAACACCCCAAATCCCATCCTTGATGTGTTTCAAATAGTTCCTGTGGCTATTGCAAAGAAAGCACATAAGGGAGACCTAATACGACATCAAAGTATTTAGGAGTGCAAACCTCAACTGCCGGCCGGTGTGGCCGAGCGGTTCTACGCGCTACAGTCTGGAACCGCGTGACCGTTACGGCCGCAGGTTCGAATCCTGTTTCGGGCATGGATGTGTGTCATGTTCTTAGGTTGGTTAGGTTTAAGTAGTTCTAAGTTCTAGGGGCCTGATGACCTCAGCAGTTAAGTTCCATAGTGTTCAGAGCCATTTGAACCATTTTGAAAGCTCAACTCAGATCATTTTCTCTCAAAGTTCAAGGTGAAACTTCTTTCAAGGGACACTAGTAAGACCCAACAAAGAAAATCTGAAGATATGGCAAAGAGAAGTTCAGATCTAGCAAAGGGTTCACCCAGAAGTTAGACATGTGGGGAATCAAGTGCTGTGGCTACATAGCAAAAATGGTGAGCAAATGAGATTGACATTTCCCTGCCACCTGGCTAAGGCCTAACTGACCATCAGCATTCAGACAAAGCATTGTGCAATGACCTAATGTAAAATTAAATATTTAAATAATGTCATTATACTTTGCCAGATGATGTAAAACCATACTAAAGTTAAATACTTTGAGTTTCCACATGATCTGCTGACTTGTTTCCACAAAAATCTGTATTTTACAAAATTTGAGAAGTGTGTAATATTAATGATAGAAAGTTGTAATTTTGGATTTAGGTTCTGTTTCATGTAAAGACATTCTGTAGAGGTTTTTATGAAGTTACCTCTTTTGTTTTTAACTAAAAACTGATTTTTGTACTAAAATTTGTGAATGCGTGATAGATTAACTAGCCTTTGGAAGTAAAATTACATCAGTAAGTTCATTAGAAATAAGGATGGAGCTCTGCCAAATTGCAAGTCTACAGAGGTACAGACATTAGAATAGAGGCAGTTCAGAGGTCACAATCTACCACTGGTTCCATTAGAAAAATTCTAGATGCCCAAATTTAAGAGTTATCTAACTTATATTTTTACAGACCATGCACAGAATACAATACTGCTGATAGAAAAATTGAGAAAGTTGTTAGTCTTCAAGTAACAATGATATGCAACATCTTGTAGTCAGAAAATGTGCGATTTGAGCATTGCTGCAGGCACTTAAGGCACTCTAACTACAGGTGCTCTCTTTGCTGTCCAGTGAAAAATCACACTGACAGTACAAAAGGATCACCCCCATCATGTATGTAATTCATTTGATCATCATCAGTCACCTGTGTCGTCTCTCACTACACTTCAGGATGTGCCATACTTCAATTGTTGACCATATATGCTAAGCCTCAGATGGCACTGAATATTTGAGTGCTTATTGGTCGAAATAGTTGTCACGCATTTTTGTGAAAATGTGTGGAGGTGAACTTCTGTGGCTTGATAATTTACTGGAAAGTCTGCATTTTAATTTTGATGTTTCTCTTTTGTGTGCCATCTATAGTTTTAAAGGAAACCGCATGGCAAGTAGCAGAGCTTATTCACCACTTCTAAGGCAAGCAATTAACTGTATTTAATTAACAAATGGTATGATAATTAACAATGCTCAAAACTTCAAGTAGAAGTCTTCTCTGAACTGTATCAAATTCTTATTACTGTAAGAAAACTGTAACGAATTTCAGAAATATTAATTCGTATGTGGGCTTTTCTTGAATGTACCGAGTTGTTAACACAACTAATTTTGATCTATCTTATTGATTAGTTTCTTTAGATTTTACACAAAACCCACAAATGCATTACTTGTATGAATTATTTATTGAAGACAGATCAAATCAGTCTCAAAAAATAAATAAGTACATAAAACAGCAGAACTGATCCGCAGAATTAATGTGTGGTCTACTCGAGTCAAAGTGATAATGTGAAGACTACAGAAGCACATGTGGATAAAGAAACGATGCTTTGTAAGAGACAAGAGTGACTTGGAGATTCAATAGAGTCATGAATGGGGTATTATCTAAAAAAATCTAACATTTACTTGAAACAACATGCAATATATTTTTCAAAATATATTTTGCTTCATTGTCATATGTTCTTCTCCTATTAAGATAAGATAATTTTATTGTCATTAGGCCATTACAGCAATAGACAAATTTTTGTACAATAGACAAGTTTTTTGTACAGCACAGTCATTACATTAGTAAGCAGAATAATAACACATTGTTGATTTACAATTCAGTGTCACAGTCAAAGAACTCTCTTAATTCATAAAATGGGTTGGCAACAAGCCACATATTTAATCTTTTCTTAAATTCACACTCTGGAAGGTCTTGTACTGTCTGTGGAAGCTTATTAAATAGTTTGTGGCCCACAATCTCATAGCTATTGACTGTCTTTGCTAGTCTATGGTACGATTTATATATGGACTTGTTTTTCCTTGTGTTGTGACCATGCATATTATTTCTACGTTTTACTTCATGTAGGTTCTTTTTTGTGTAGATTGACACTTGGTATACGTATTAGTCATAGAAATGTAAGTGTATACTTTCAAACAAGTGATTAAAATACACTGAGGTGACAAAAGTCATGGGACAGCAATATGCACGATAACAGATGGCAGCAAGCTCTGCAACATGTATTGACAATATTGTAAGTAGTTATAATTATTATGTAAAAGAAAAGTTTCTTCTAGACTTAGGAGTATCAGACCATAAAGCACTATTTATATCACTACCGAAGCAAAATTCAGTCTGCACAACAAAAAGATGTAGGAATTTCAGTCAAGAAAATGTGGAAGTATTTTGCAAAAAACTAAGCCAAACCAAGTGGACAGTCAGCAAACACACTTCCACAAGTGACAATTGCAATAACTTTTTAACTGAATTCTTGGGTATATTCAATGAATGCTTCCCTTTTGTAACAGTGAGGACCATGTCCCAAAAAAGTAGATCCTGGGTAACAAAAGGAATTAGAGTGTCTAGTGCTACTAAGAGGAAACTGCCTATGGAGGCAAAAGTAAATCGAAGCCCTCAATTTCTTAAGTATGTAAGCACATACAAAAAAACATTTGACAAAATAGTTAAACTAGCAAAACGTACTGCAAATAACGACTTCATTTCAAATGCAAAAAACAAATCAAAAGCTGTTTGGTCTGTTATAAGAAGTGAAGTTGGCAGTGAGGCAGAGAGAAAATGCCCTTCTAAAATAGTGATAAATGGTAGAGCTGTTACAGACCCCAGTGCCATTTGTGAATCATTCAATGACTTTTTCATAAACTGTAACAAATTTGGTGACTGTTCACCACCAAATACAAAGCCCAATATGACAGATAGCAATTGCACATGTTTTAAGTTTTCTCATGTTTCCATCTCAGATGTCATCAAAATCATAATGTCCCTAAAAAATTCAAAATCTGCGGGGTGGGATGAGGTCCCCACTAAAATAATAAAAATAGTCCATCACAGTATTGCATATCCACTCTCTTTCATAATCAACCAATCATTTGATGAGGGATGTTTCCCAGATCGATTAAAATATGCAGAAGTTCGGCCCATACATAAAAAAGGCAAACAAGATTAATTGGGCAACTATAGGCCAATCTCACTGTTACCAATTTTCTCAAAAATATTTGAAAGAGCTGCATGTGATCAGATTGAAAATCACAATTCATCTAACAGCATTATCTTAGGCAATCAATATGGTTTCAGAAAAGGCCGCAGCACAGTCCATGCAATAAATGAATTAGTCACAAAAGTCAGCAGATGTCTTGATGATAGAATGTGTGTGTCAGGCATCTTTTGTGACCTGTCCAAAGCCTTCGACACAGTAAATCATGACCTGCTTCTCCAAAAATTGGCACGCTATGGTTTTCAAGGCAAATCTCTTAGCTGGATGTCATCATACTTGGCAAACAGAAAACAAAGAGTACTTATTAACATCAACAACAAGAAATTTCTCTCTGGCTGGAAAAACACTCAATTAGGTGTTCCACAAGGCTCAATATTGGGGCCACTGCTTTTTCTATATTATATTTATGATATGCCATGTCAGGTCCAGTCTGATACTATCCTCTATGCAGATGACTCAACAGCTGTAGTCTGTTGTAAAAATGAGGTAGACCTAATTCGTCATATTGAACAAACACTTGGGGAAGTGGAGGCATGGGTCAAAAACAATAACTTGACATTAAATTTTACAAAAACAGAAATTGTTCATTTTACCACAAAATAATCTGCACAGTCTATAAGTGAAATAAGGTATATGGACAAAAAATTAGAGACAGCAGACTGTGTCAAATTCCTTGGCGTGTTAGTCAATAAAAACCTGTTATGGAGTCGCCATGTGGACAACATACTGGGTCGACTGAATAGCCTTGTATATATTATGAATATATTGTATAGTATTACTGATTTAGCTGTAAGAAAAACTGTATATAATGCATATTTTGTTTCAGTCATTAGGTATAGTATAATTTTCTGGGGGTCTGAAAAAACAAATTTACTTAGAGCTTTTAGACTACAAAAAAGAATCATCCGAGCAATGGTGGGAGCAAAACCAAAGCAACACTGCAAACCTTTATTTGTAAAACTGGATCTAATGAGCATTCCAAGCATATACATCTATGAAACTCTCACTTTCACGAAAAGAAACCCACAACTTTTTGAGGGCAACTTCTTCTTGCATCAATATGATACTAGACATAGAACGAGCTACATGTTACCTACCCACCGTTTAAAATCATATGAAAAAACCCCATACTATATGGGCATGAAATTTGTAAATAAAATATGGAAAGATATGGATGGCCCAAAGGTAAAAGGTACCAAAAGTGACCTGGAAAAATATTTGAAAGATAAATGTTACTATAGTGTAGAAGATTTCATGAATGGTAACAATGCATTATAATTGTAATTAAAATACCTCTTTGAAGATGTTACACCATGTATATTATTAGTTTATTGTCTATTTTTAGTATTGTTATATATAGTGTAAAACTGACAAGTCACCTATGTCACAATCTTTGATTGTATAAGGCATGTGATGTGATAATAAAAATTGAATTGCATTGAATTGAAGTATCATGTACACAAGGTACAAATCAGCAGTGCAATGGCAAAGTTGTCATTTGTACATTTGTACTTAGGTGTTCTGTATGATGGGAATTAACAGACTTTGAATGTGGAATGGTAGTTGGAGCTAGATGCATGGCACAATCCATTTCAGAAATCGTTTGGGAATTCAATATTCCAAGACTGACAGTGTCAAGTGTGTGCCGAGAGCACCAAATTTCACGCATCATGTCTCATCATGGACACCACAGTGGCCAACGGCCTTCACTAATGACAGAGAGCAGTGGTATTTGTGTATAGTTGTCAGTGCTAACAGACAAGCAACAGTGCATGAAATAACAGCAGCAATCTACATGGACATATGATGAATGTATCCGCAATGACAGTATGGTAAAATTTGGTCTGTTGCAGCAGATGGCCAATACAAGTGCCTTTGATTACAGCATATCAAACCCTGCAGTGCCTCTCCTGGGCTCACGACCATATTGGTTGGACCCTAGGCGACTGGAAAACTGTGACATGGACAAATGAGTCCTGATTTCAGTTGGTAAGAGCTGATGATAGGACCTGAGTGTGGCCCAAACCCCATGAAATCAAGTTATGCCAGGCAAAACAAGGTCCAACATGATATTAGAAGATTATCCAATGACTTTTGTCACCTCTGTTCACTGGAATGAAACAGTATTCACATTTGACAAAGAACAAAATGTGTGCACAATTACACCATTTTCAGATTATCTGCACCGGAGTAGGCTGGTATCAAATACCATGGTAAATACATTATCCGTATGTTTGCCATGAGCTGTTCCATTCTGCTACATTTCAATCAGTTCACTGAAACTCCACATCTGCACTTTGAGGAAAAGTAAGGGAAGAATGTATGACAACACAGCGAGTTCTATTTTGGGAAATTTGCTATTTAAGTACTGCAAGCATTTGCATATTTTGCTCCTAGAAAATGTTTTCTCTATGGCCAGATAATACTGCATTATGACTCTTGTGAATCTGCTAATCATAACTGTCTGTTACAGCGTATTGTTTCTTCAGTCTGCTTCAGTAAGCTTTACTTTCTTCAACATTCAAACATAGACTGTACAGAAATTCACAGTTTCACAGATCTTGATGTGTGGTAGAACAGAGACAGACCCATTCTTTAAAATAATTTTTAATCCATTTTAGTTGTTCAAGCTGGATTAGTTCCTTTGTCAAGAGTTACGGATACAACCTGAGTCGGGTGTTTCGAGATACTGGAAACCTTTGACTTGGTACCTGCCAGAGGAGTTATGTTTTTATCTGTTACTTAATCTTGGATGTGACAGTCATAACAGAGGGTGTTATCTTCAATGAGAAGTCATTGTCAGGTACTGAATTTTATAACTGATGTCTTCAGCAATGGGTAAAATGGTCATAACTGTCTGTGTTACATATTAAAGGCTTATGGGATAGTACTAGCTGTAGTGCCAACTTATTGCAAAATATATGCATATATACAAAAAAGAAGTCATGTGATAAAAACTGTAGCAATATGTAGTAGGTTCTCAACTAAACATCAGTCTTATGAGAATGGATAAAAAAGACAGGAAAAAAATACAATAGCCTTTCACTACAGGGCTAATGACTCACAACTAAAGTCAGATGTGTCCTATCAGTGTTTGAGAGTAAAAAAGTCTAAATATTTGAAGTGGAACCATCAGTTAAGTTCAGTTGTAGGTAATACCAATGCCAAAATTTAATCCATTGGTTGGCACTGAGAGTCTGCAGTTTGTCTGTGAAGGAAATTGGTTATGATATACACTAGAACACTGTTTAATTGCGAGGCATCCAAAATGTTCAATTAAATCTGTCTACAAAACTCTAAGAATCACTTACCAGTACTGAATGCACAAATACTTCTGGCACACCTTGTATGTGTGCTGAAGGGATTGTGGAAACAAAAACTTAGAGCAGCACATAGAGAAAGGCTTATAAACAATTATTCTTGGCAAGCTTCACCTTTAAGTGGGGTTGTTAATGAACCTTTGACAACACATTTTATGATTTTGGTATTGTATTGTATTTTTATTGGTCCTGTTATCTATATAGCAGCTTATGCATAAGACATTGGACGAGTCAAGTTATAAATATACAGGCTGAAAGTCATTTCAAGGCATACATATTTAAGGTTACAATAATACACTTTACACGTAAGTGTTTATACAACACATTTCATAAATTTAAATATTCTTCAATGGAATAAAAGCAGTGATGCTGTAAATATGACTTTAGAGATTATCCAAATGTATTAACCTCTGTGATAGCTTTTATGTTTTCAGGAAGTTTGTTATAAAGCTTAACTCCCATGTGAAAAGTACCATTTTGGCACAGTGCTGTGCTGATTTGAGTCATATGTAAGTTTCTGTTTTGTCTGGTAAACATGTATATCACAGTTTTTTGCAGTCTCCAGTCCTTACCTATCACATTTAATTTAAAGAACAAAAGGGCTTCCATAATGTATACACATGGTAATGGAGGAATACCAGATTTCTTAAAAAGGGGTTTACGAGAGTCTCTAGGCTTGCACCCAAACAAGATTCTAATGGCCCTTTTTGTAGTTTAAAAGTACTATTAGCTGTTTTAGAGTTTCCCCAGAAGGTGACCCCATATCTAAGACGAGAATGAAAGTACTCATGATATGCATTCAATACTGTTTTCTCACTACAGCATGATTTTAATTAACAAAGAAGGTAACATGTTTTGCTCAGTTCTGCATTGAGATATTCAATCTGCTTATTCCATCTGATGTTACTCTGGAGCCAAAGTCCTAAGAATTTGGTTTCAGTATTGTTACCAACTGGTTCGACATTGACCGAGACTGATGGGATAAACATGTCCTTGTTAGGAACATTGTGGAATTTTAGAGCAATGGTTTTCTTACTGTTTATTACAAGCTGATTACTCTGTGCCCAGCTGCTAAGATGTTTCGTGACCGCGTTTACTGTCTGCTGTAACTGTTCATCATCGTCTCCTTTTAGTAGAATCGTGGTGTCAGCTGCAAATAAGATTGTTTTGTATGCATCAACATTTAAGCTTAGGTCATTTATGTACAGAAGAAACAGAAGGGGTACCATTACTGATCCTTGGTGTACACCACATTTAATTTGTTTATAGTCAGAAAAGTGATTAGATACAGTTTTTAGTTCAATATTTGTGTGTTTGATGCACACTGCCTGCTTACGATTAGTCAGGAAGGAGCTGATCCACTTGTGGGACAGCCCTCGAATTCCATATCTTTCAAGCTTTGATAGCAGAATTTTATGGTCCAACATGTCAAAAGCTTTTGACAAGTAAATAAATACTCCTATTGTTTCCTGTTTTTTGGCCATCAGGTTTATGATGGAATTGATGCACTCATAGACAGCAGTTGTCGTTGACCTCTTATTTCTGAATCCATGTTGTTCATTACATAGGATGCTGTTTTTATTTATAAATTTCATAAGTTTGTCATACATAACTTTTTCCAGTACTTTAGAGATGCAGGAGGAAATTGTGATGGGTCTGTAGTTATTTACATTGTCTTTATCCCCTTTTCTATATACAGGAATAACTTTTGATGTTTTCAACACATCGGGGAAAGTGCCTGCCTGAAGCGAGCAGTCACATAAGTGTGTGAGTACTTCAATTAGGTTTGATGCACTCTTCTTTAACATTGTTGCAGGTATACCATCAATACCTGCCGATTTAGATTTTTTTAGTCCTTTTATTGCTTTAGCTACTTCATCTTGTGAAACAGAACTGATGTACATTGATCCTCTACATGCACTTATTTTATATTCATTTGCCTGGGTGCTCTTAAAGTTTGATTATAACACATTATCAGCAACACCTGTGAAAAAGTTGTTAAATGTGATGGCTACTTCTAAGGGGTTTGTTACTTTTTTATTTTTATGTGATAGTGTTATATTTTTGCAAGATTGTCTGTATTCTCCACATTCGTTTTTTATAACACTCCACATAGCCTTTGATTTATTAGCTGAATTATAAATGATTTCATCATTATGCATTATTTTTGCTTCTTTTATTACTTTTCTTAATATTTTGGAGTATTTTTTATAGTATGCACGTACTTCAGGTGAGGCATTTTTTGAGTTTCATATTTCATGAAGTAATCTTTTCTTCTGGCATGAGACCCTTATTCCCTTTGTGATCCAGCTGTTTGTTCTAGAGTTCCCCTGTATGGTTAATGTTTTCAGTGGGAATGCAAGTTCAAAGAAATGGGTTAATGTATCAATGAAAGTGTTGAATTTTTCATTTATATTGTTCATTTTGTACACTCCTGGCCATTTTTCTTTTTGTAATAAGTTATTGAAGTAGTTTACTATATGCTGATTATAACTTCGATATGCTGTTCTGAAAGACATGTTGTTGATAATACTGCCTTGTACTTTTATGCTTAATATTTGAGCAAGATGGTCATTAAAACCTGCATTGAAAATTTTTAGTGAGGTGTTGTGTAAACTCTTCTTGACTAGAAACTGATCAAGAGCTGTTTGGCAAGTTTCTATTACTCGATAGCTGCTTTTACTTCAGCCTTTAAATTGTAGGACATTGCAAGGTTCAAAATGGTCTCCCTATCTCCACTATTCATGAGGAAATCAATATTGAAGTCTCCACAGATTATCATTTCACAATCCATTTTATTTACTTTATTTAGCAATGACTCCATTTTGTTTAAGAAGAGTTCAAAATTCCTGGATAGTGATTGGTAAACTGTAGCAATAACCAGGTTGAACTGAGTAATTTTTATAGCTGCAGTTTCATAATCCTTTTCGACATTTGTCCTAGTTAAGTCAGGTAGTGTAATAAAATCTACATTATCCTTTGTGTAAATTGCTACCCCACTCTGCTTGCTGTTTTTCCTGCAGTACTAAGCAGCCAAAACAAATTTGTTTATTTTCGTATTCTGGATTAATTCTGGGTTAATCCAGTGCTCAGAAATGCATAACACTGAGATATCATTAAGTTCATGTGGTAACAGTACGTTTATTTCATCAATCTTATTATGCAGGGATTGCACATTATGATGATAAATTATTAGTTTGGGCATATTCACGATTTGGTAATTGGGAATCATATTCACAGCATCACATACCTCTAGTTTAAATTAGGAATGTCAGCAGTGTTGTATTTTCGTTCTTCTTTCTTGTTTATTTTGTTTTCCTCGCTGTTGTTGGAAGGATGTTCAGGAAGCTGATTGATCATTCTATCCCTTACAAGTCTTTCTTTAATTATTTCACTAACATGATCACAAACAAACCTTTTCCCTTCATAGTTCAAATGCATTACATGCTTCATGTGCAGATTTCAATGCTTCACAAATACAGGTTAATATATTTTTTGCATGTTCTGTGGATCAAATTCAAGACAACTTGCTAGATGCAGACACATCAGTAGCCTACAAATATGACAGATTTTCTCTATTGAAACAAGGCTACATGAAGGCCATCTGTATCATTAGATTTTTTTGTATCCCACTCTACAGCAAAATTTGATAAATGCAATCCAACCAAATACAGGTTCTATATATATCCATAAATCCACCACTGGTGTAATAATTGCCAGGCAGCAGTAATTTCAATACTTTTTTTAAATTTTTATTATCTACCAGGAAATTTAATTCAAAGTTAGGTGGTCAAATAGTTTTGTGGGTACATACTTTGCTGCTTTCTTTGCAAAGGTAAAGTTAACTTGGGACAGTGCCCAGCTCTTCAACAAAGGTTGTAAGGTAGTAAATATATTGTGAGGCCATTGTTAGTTCCCATATTTTTAAATTAGTTTCACAAGGTTGGGGGAGTACATCAGATATTACCCTTACAGCACATAGCTGTGCAATGGACACTGTGTGTCAATGTACTGAATTGCTGCAGAAAATTATTCTATATGACACAAATAAATGAAAGTATGCAAAGTAAGCAAATTTGCAACATATTCGACACCATGTAGATCAAATGTTGTTAAACTTGAGTGCTTGAGAAGACCTATAATGTCTGATTTCCAATTCAAGTTCTGATCAATAAGAACATTAGGAATTTTGAACAATCAGGTTTTCAAATCATCTTTCCATTGTGTCTTACTGTAATTCATGATTATACATGTTGCCATGTATAGAACTGAATTAACTATCTTTACTCCAAGTAACTAAGCAATTACCATCAACCAATCAATAATAGTTTTGATGAGGTGTATTCGCAGCTGCTAATACGGACAATCATCAGCTCTATATCAGAATAATGACAATGAAACTTTATGCTGTACCAGGACTCAAACCCAGATTTCCCACGTATCAAAAGTGGTTGCCTTACTGTTAAGTTATCTGAGCATGCCTCACTGCCAAGACCCAAACTTCCTTATGTTATCAGCCATGTGTCCATGACCTGCATTCGTACATCCATTATGTATATTCCCGTACCATGGAGACATTTTTAATTGAAAGTTATTTGCCTGGTGTCAGCGGATAAATACTATATTGTAGTGCCTTTGTTGCTCAGAAGTATGATGTATTGTTCCTTTGGATAAGCATGCAACTTTCAAAAATGTATTAATGAAGAGATCACTCCCGATGGATCACAGGGCACGGGCAGGGAAAGAGATAAAATGTATCCTTTACAGATGAGTTTTATCCTGGAATCTGGCCTAGCCAATTTATGGAAACTGCTAATAATCTAAATGTGGGTGGCCAGACTGGAGACTATATCACTGTCTTCCTGTAGCTTAATCACTGCTGTACTTCACTCAATGCAGCTCAGACAGTAGAATAGGAAAATGGGCAGTTCAGGTAACCAGAAACACAATTCTTGTGGTGCCATCACATAAGGCACACTAGAAGCTTACAAATGGGGTAAGAGACTAAAATGCATATGGGGGCCAATTCCTTTTTTTGTGCACCACTTCTGAGTGAAATAGCAAAGGGAATGATTAACAGCCAGATGTAAAGACAGTCCAATTTTAGTACTTTCTGGAGTTTCTTCTTTAACAAACACATCCTCCATGTCTCGCTTTGGAGACACTAGTGGCTCAGTTTCCACCTGAATTAGACATTGAATAAGTACATGCAGAACAGAGAGTAGAAGAACCACAGAAGAAAGTAGCCTAAATAATATTAATGAATATATCATGACAATTGAAAATCTGTGCCAGTCTGGGACTCTAACCTGAATTCCTATTATTATTGCTGCGGGTTCCTTAAGGGTTCCGATATAGAGAAGGCTATGCACATGTACAGTTATAATGTACTTAATTCATTAGATAACAAATTAGAGACTACTGGCATTTTCTGTAACATACCAAATGTCTTTGACTGTGTGAATCACAGCACTCTCTTAATTAAATTAGAATATTATGATGTCACTGGCAGTGCTGCAAAATGGTTCAAGTCTTACCTAACTAACAGGAAACAAAGGGAGTCATTGTGAAATACCTGTGGAATTAGCAATCAGTTTTCATCTGGTTCAGAATTAATTACATGTGGTGTTCCTCAAGGTTCCATCTTGATTCCGTTGGTTTTCTTGCATACATTAATGACCTCTCATCTGTTACACTGCAAGATGCCACGTTTGTTTTCTTTGCAGACAATACAAACATTGCAATAAACAGCAAGACAAGTACAGATTTAGAAATGGCTGCTGATCAAATTTTCACTGACATTAATAAATGGTTAAATTCTGATTCATTGTCATTAAACTTTAAAAGGCCCACTATATGCAGTTCAGAACCTGCAAGAGATTTCCTTCCAGCATATGCATAACATATGAACACAAGCAGATTAAAGGGGTTGATGGTTTAAAGTATCTGGGATTACAACTTGATAATGAATTCGGTTGGGAAGGGCATACCACAGAATTGCTGAAGTGCCTAAACTAGTCTGCATTTGTAATATGAATGATGTCAGATATATGAGATAAAAATATTTAAAAATGCATACTTTTCTTTCTTTCATTCTGTTATGGTGTATGGGGGTCATACTGTGGGGTAACTTGTCAAAGCAAGTAATAAAAAGCATGTAATAAAACTCATCTGTGGTGTAAATTCAAGAACATCTTGCAGAAACCTGTTCAAACACTGGACTCACATTTGGGAGGATGACGGTTCAATCCCGCGTCTGGCCATCCTGATTTAAGTTTTCCGTAATTTCTCTAAATCACTCCAGGCAAATGTTAGGATGGTTCCTTTGAAAGGGCACGGCCGACTTCCTTTTCCATCCTTCCCTAATTGGATGAGACTGATGACCTTGCAGTTTGGTCTTTTCTCCCAAACAACCCAACCCCAAACCTGTTCAAGGAAGTGGGTATTCTAAGCATTGTTTCTCTGTATATTTGTTCCTTAGTGAAATATGTTGCAAATAATATGTCTCTATTTCCAACCAATAGCTCAATACATAGTATCAGCACTAGGAATAAGAGCAATCTACATTTACTTTGATCCAGAAAGCAGTCCAATATTCAGGAGCACACATTTTCAATAAATTACCAACCACCAACAAAAACTTGGTTTCGGATAAAGCACACTTTAAACAGAGTTTGAAAGACTTTCTTATAGGCAACTCCTTCTACTCTATAGGCGAATATCTTAATGGGGACTGTTAGATCAGCTTAAATAAAAATGTCTGTTAGATTTCAGTTTTGACAACACTTGGTCGCAACAGTCAAGTTTAGGTATTTTGTGTATGATCAATTTATTAAAAATGCTTAATTATGTTTCACTCTGACAGTGTATTAATTTTGTAAATATTAGCAGTTCCAGAATACTGTGAGTATTATATACAAATGTTCTATGTTTTTTTTATGTTATACTTTCTATCATCATCTCATTTCTGGGTCTACAGAATGAAAACTGAATCCAATCTAATCTAAGCAGCTGCCTCAAACATTCAGCTCTCTCAGGATGATTCAAATTTTCATTCATCACCATCGTTTTCTCCTTCAATTTCAAAACCCTACTACCAGAGGTATGTAAGAAGAGAACAGTGCAGTAGCACTATGTGGATGAAGTCCAGTGGGGGACCGTAACTTGACCTCACAGGAGGGACAGATATAAAATGAACTAAATGCACTGATTGATGGTGGTGAAATCAATGCATCATGAAATATTGTTGCTTTGATTTGAAACCAATTCACTGAATGCGAATATCTTGGCATCAGCTCTGTTAAGTATCGATACACTAGTTATTAGTGACATGAGAAAATTTGTATTGCACCAGGACTCCAACCCCAATACCCACTTATCATGGGCAGTCACCTTCACCACTTTGACTAGTTTCACAAGCTGCGACATGGTAAAAATAAAGTAGTGGCCTGAATATAGAATAAATTTCCTTTACTTTACGTCTATGGTCACAAATTTTTTGTCATGAGACTACCGGTTTTGGTCTATAATGATCATCTTCAGATCTGTTCTATAAAAAACATGTCTTAACATGTCCTAACATGTGCTGCTGACAAGCTGACTATTGCATATGCTGTTAGTGATACATATTTGACAATGCTGGTGCTGATTTTGTGTTTAACATTTGACAATGCCACTATGGCTGCAGTACGTTAGGACATGTTTTTATAGAACAGATCTGAAGATGATCATTATAGACTAGAACCAGTAGTCTGATGACAAAAAGTTTGTGACCACAGACATAAAATAAAAGAAATTTACTTTGGCTAGCTGTGCATGGCTCCTGGACCAACCCAAACTTCCATAGGTCACACTACATACATCTATATACCATAGTCCCAAGTAGGGACGTAGAGTGTATGACCTATGGAAGTTTGGGTCAGTCCAGGAAGCACACATGGCTAGCCAAAGTGGTTAAGGTGATCTCTTGTGATAAGTGGGAATCCAGGTTTGAGTCCCCGTCCAGCACAAATTTTCACATCACTAATAAGTAGAATATCAATACCTAACACAGCTGATGCCAAGATATTTGCATTCAGCAAATCTATTTTGAACTAATTTTGGGTGGCTGTCAGTTGTCATTAATGTCTGTTCACCCAGACATGCAAGTTAACATTACACACTGAGGTGGGCACAAGACAATAACATCATGGGTCTCAATTCCCCATAGTCTCATCCTCACTGGTGCAGATATACAGAGTAAAGCTACAAGCATTAAGTGATGGATATATGGCCTGTGGTACAGGAATGTAGACAGTGTAACACATGGAAGTTGGCATCAGTCCAGCCGAAGTGGCTACGGTGATCGCTTGCAATAAGCTAGAAATCCAGGTTTGAGTCCCAGTCTATGACAAATTTTCATATGTCACCTAACACGGCTCATGACATATATTCACATTCAACAAATTTATTTCAAATTAATTTCTGACCGCTGTCAGTCATCATTAATGTGTATTCATCCTGACATGCAAGTAATTAAAACCTCTAGCTATGGTTGAATCACTGAAACTGGATTTTTGCAGAATTTAGCTGTAATTGCATTTTTTTTTAATGATGAGTTTATTGCAATGTACTTCAATCACTCAAGAGCAGGAAGTGTAACATTCATTTCACTCATTTTCGTCACTCACTGCTTTTATCTATTGAAGATCATAGACATTCTATTATTTGCAGAATGTATTGGATTTTATTATTTTGTATGCATCATGTGGAACCAGTGACTTCTGAATTAAATCCAATATGCAGTTTCAGCATTTCTTGCCATTTATTCATATTTTCTTGAACAGATAACATTTAAAACACATATTTCTCCTCCGTTTGCTTGGTCACCACTTTACATTTTGCTTGTCATAGAACCAGTCTTCCATGCTACCCAATGAGCAACTAATGTGGTATAATACCTCCTGCCACAAGTCGGAACATAAAGTAAATTAGAGCATATTCTGCATATGAAAAAAATTTAGCACAAGGATTTATGTATGATAACAAATAGTAATCATTCTAATTGTGACAATAAGTAAACATTTTTGAAAATTAATTCTGTAAAATGAAATTATTACTTTGAAATATTATTTCATCCTATTTTGAAGTTAGAAAGTGAAAATAAAAGATTTATTAACAGCTTTTTTTTGTGATGGGATCATATGCATAATTCATAATCCCTATTCCAGAAGTAAAACTGTAATGATTTTGTTTTAAATTGAACTTAACCTTTACTGCACTGTGACAGAAAATGAGAGACAGATAAAATGAATTCTCATGTCTTTGACCTGTTTCACACTATAGGTTCAACACATCTCGACAGTTTGCACCAATATAATTTTGTAATTTATTGTCATTGCACCTTCCTCAATTTCATCTCCATCAATCCATTCACTCATTTCAGCACAGTGAACTCTTTCCCTTTAAAAATCATACATATGACTCCTGTAACACGAGAAGAGTTCAGTAGCTGATGTATTTGATATCTAGTCATGGAGCTGAAGGTCAAATATCTGGACTCTGATCACAAGCAGCCTGCAGGGAGACTTTAGTTACAGAGATACCATATGGCTCTACAAAAACAGAGGAGTGGGGCCTTTACACAGGATAGCCATTGAACTATCTACCTTCTACTCACTCACAGTGTACTGGGGTGATCTTTGTGGTTAGTGGAATATTTGTGTCCAATCTAGACTTAATCCCAGACTTCCATCCCTTGAAACTCTTGGAAAGCAATGACCAGCATTGGCTTGGCAGCTGCTTCTGGTTTTACAAACTGCAAAGAAGTTCTCCTCCACCCACTTCTGTGCTATGACTTCTATGATAAACAATACAGAAGAGGGCACTTTATTCATTGTCTGGCAGTTGATTCTTGCCAGAATCTCTAAAGTAGTGTTAGTACCATAATCTTCTGTAAGACATGACACTTGATTTACACTGATGAAACAAAACATTATGGCCACCTTCGTAATATCTTCTTTATCCATCTTTGGAACAAAATACATCACTGATTCTGCATATCAGGGATTTGACAGTTTGTTGGTAGGTTTTGGAGGTACGTGGCATTATATGTCTACCCACAGGTCATGTAATTCACGTACAAAACAGGCTGGTGATTTGCAGATGCAGTGATGGTGCCCAACAGTGACCCAGATAAGTTCCATAGGGTTTACATCAGGTGAATTTGGTCACTGAGGCATCAAGATGAGATCACTATAATGCTCCTCAAACCAATGTAGCACAGTTCTGGTTCCAAGACATGGACATTATACTTCTGAAAGATGACGTCACAGTTGGGGAAGACATCAAGCATGAAGGGATGCAGGTGGTTTGCAGCTGTCAGCGTATCTTCGATTACTACCACAGGTCCTATGTAAGCACAGGAAAATGTCTCCCATGGTATAATACCACTCCCACCAGCCTGAATCCAGGGCATGTTTTGAGCCACTGTTCACCTCAATGGTGGCATTGGGAAGGCGACCATCAACCTAGTGCAGCAAAAATGTAATTCACTTGAAAAGTCAACATGTTTCTGTTGATTGACAGTTGAATCCCAATGGTCCCATGCCCGTTGCAATCACAACTGATGATTTTATTGGATCAACATGTAAACACATAGGGGTGATCTATTCCAGAGCTCTATGTTCAACAATTACGTGAATGATGTGCTCTGAAACACTTTTGCACACACCAGCAGTTTGTTCTTTTGGCAGAGATGCCACAGATCACCATCTATCCTACTTAACATAGCAGGTAATCCTCTGAACCCCATGTTCCATGAAGAATAGTGGATGTCCAACCATTCAGCACCTATTGGCTGTTTCACTGTCTTTCTACCTCCTTCTGTAGATGCTCAAGACAGTAGCATATAAACATTTGACCAGCTTCACCATTTTTTAGATACTCATTCACAGGCTCTGTGTAATAATGTTCTGCCCTTTGTGAAAGTCAGTTATCTCAATGGATTTCCCCATTTGCAGTCCATATCTTTGCTATGCTCCACTTACATACTTGTGTTACCATAGAACATGCCCACAACATCAGCAGGTGGCATCGAATGTCATGGGGGCCAGTGGCCACAATGTTTTGACTTATCTGTGTACTACTTAATTAACCCATGTGCATCATTAGTGCATCAATATGATCTACTCCCACATAATGGTTACTTACAGGGTGACAATTATTGAACTACACTCCTGGAAATTGAAATAAGAACACCGTGAATTCATTGTCCCAGGAAGGGGAAACTTTATTGACACATTCCTGGCGTCAGATACATCACATGATCACACTGACAGAACCACAGGCACATAGACACAGGCAACAGAGCATGTACAATGTCGGCACTAGTACAGTGTATATCCACCTTTCGCAGCAATGCAGGCTGCTATTCTCCCATGGAGACGATCGTAGAGATGCTGGATGTAGTCCTGTGGAACGGCTTGCCATGCCATTTCCACCTGGCGCCTCAGTTGGACCAGCGTTCGTGCTGGACGTGCAGACCACGTGAGACGACGCTTCATCCAGTCCCAAACATGCTCAATGGGGGACAGATCCGCAGATCTTGCTGGCAAGGGTAGTTGACTTACACCTTCTAGAGCACTTTGGGTGGCACGGGATACATGCGGACGTGCATTGTCCTGTTGGAACAGCAAGTTCCCTTGCCGGTCTAGGAATGGTAGAACGATGGGTTCGATGACGGTTTGGATGTACCGTGCACTATTCAGTGTCCCCTTGACGATCACCAGTGGTGTACGGCCAGTGTAGGAGATCGCTCCCCACACCATGATGCCGGGTGTTGGCCCTGTGTGCCTCGGTCGTATGCAGTCCTGATTGTGGCGCTCACCTGCACGGCGCCAAACACGCATACGACCATCATTGGCACCAAGGCAGAAGCGACTCTCATCGCTGAAGACGACACGTCTCCATTCGTCCCTCCATTCACGCCTGTCGCGACACCACTGGAGGCGGGCTGCACGATGTTGGGGCGTGAGCGGAAGACGGTCTAACGGTGTGCGGGACCGTAGCCCAGCTTCATGGAGACGGTTGCGAATGGTCCTTGCCGATACCCCAGGAGCAACAGTGTCCCTAATTTGCTGGGAAGTGGCGGTGCGGTCCCCTACGGCACTGCGTAGGATCCTACGGTCTTGGCGTGCATCCGAGCGTCGCTCGGTCCGGTCCCAGGTCGACGGGCACGTGCACCTTCCGCCGACCATTGGCGACAACATCGATGTACTCTGGAGACCTTACGCCCCACGTGTTGAGCAATTCGGCGGTATGTCCACCCAGCCTCCCGCATGCCCACTATACGCCCTCGCTCAAAGTCCGTCAACTGCACATACGGTTCACGTCCACGCTGTCGCGGCATGCTACCCGTGTTAAAGACTGCGATGGAGCTCCGTATGCCACGGCAAACTGGCTGACACTGACGGCGGCGGTGCACAAATGCTGCGCAGCTAGCGCCATTCGACGGCCAACACCGCGGTTCCTGGTGTGTCCGCTGTGCCGTGCGTGTGATCATTGCTTGTACAGCCCTCTCGCAGTGTCCGGAGCAAGTATGGTGGGTCTTACACACCGGTGTCAATGTGTTCTTTTTTCCATTTCCAGGAGTGTATATGAAATAAAACCATCATAACTTCTGAACGGTTTGCGTTAGGATGTAAAAACTGCACAATTCGTGGCATGGCATGATGAAAATTAGTATGCACATGCACACACAAAGCCCACTTTAATTTGGATGGGTTTGTCAAAAAGCAAAACGGGCACATTTGGAGGACTGAGAATCCATATTTCATGTTCAAGAAGTCTCTTCACCCTCAGTGGCTGACTCTGTGGTGTACAATGTCCAGTCACACAATAATCGGTGTGATATTTCTTGATGGCATGGTAACTACCAAAAGGTACATGAAGGTTTTGGAAGATGATTTCATCCCCATCATCCAAAGTGACCGTGGTTTCAGCAAGATATGTTTCATGCAAGATGGAGCTTGACCCCATCAGAGCAGGAGAGTGTTTAATGCCCTGGAGGAGCACTTTGGGGACTGGCTCCGGAGTACCCAGAGGTAACTGCCACGTGTCTCGATAGGCTGCCATATTCTCCAGATCTGAACACCTTTGACTCCTTTTTGTGGGACTTAATTAAAGACAAGATGCACATCAATAACCCCAAAACCATTGTCGAGCTGAAAACAGCCATTCAGGAGGTCGTTGACAACATTGATGTTCCAACAATTCAGCGGGCCATGCAGAATTTTGCTATTCATCTGTGCCACATCATCGCCAATAATGCCAAGCATATCGATCGTGTCATAACCTAAAACCTAATATCTGTAGTGATGTTTACATGTTGAAATAAAGTGTGTGTATGCTGTAATTTGTAACTAATTTATGTTTTTCCCCATCTAGTTCAACAATTGTTACCCTGTATGTTGAATCACATTCTACCTCCCAATATTAGACAGAAGAGTATGCTTCTATGTGAATATCAGAAGACTATTGATAATTTTGGCCTTCCAATATTGATTGATATCTTTGCTGTGTGGTGTAAAAGATTGAGATGAAGATATCCCACTCTCATCACAGCTAGAATTCTTGCTGAAAATAAATTCAGTGCCAATGGTGAACGGAAATTATGCTGGCAACAAAACTGTCTTCCACAATGCCTGAAAATGTCCTGCATCCAGGAGAAACCCCATGGATTTGACCAGCATGCAGCAATTTGGACTACTCTGAACCACATCCGAACAGGTCACTGAAGGTGTGCACACAGTCTCCACAAGTAGGCAATATCTTCATCACCATCTTGTAACTGTGGTGCTCAATGACAGACATTTGCTCATGTTGGAGCAACATGTCCTGCACATACGCAGAAGGCTCCTTTTGAACATTTCCTTACAGTGATGAGTGGAGTGATATAGTTATAGCTATAGTCACTTGTATTATAGTATTCCGGAGAGCTGTGTTGAAGTATTGATATTTAATAATTTAGTAATTTTTGCATATGAATAGCTATTCTTCTGATTAAAAACTCTTAATATGTACCATATAATAAATAATAATAATTTAGTGTGAAGATCAGACAGGTTTTGTATATAAGTACCGTATATAAGAACTCACAGCTTTTTTTACCTTTATCACCATGAAGACTGAAGTATGTTGTACCATCTTTCCTATACCCTCTACAGCTGTGTCCGATTACCATTTGTCAAGCTACCTAGTCACTGATCCCTACCTCTCACTCTCTTCATTCAAACTGCAGTTAATTATTTCCTTATATTTTTATATTGGTGCACACGTTCGTAGCGATTCTGTTTTGCATGTTGGCATCCTGGTTGCTATGAGTTTCTTTATAAACTGTCATTTTCTTGTACTTCACTATTGCTATTTAAATTTAGATATTGTCATTATGTGACATCTACAGCTCTAGTCGCTATCTCCAAATAGCGACTAGAGCTGTAGATGTTAGAAAATGGAGTGCCAAGTGGAGAAATCAGAACATTTCTGACACAGTCTTCTGTTTGGGTTCAATAGAGCGATGACAGCACCAGAGGCAGCAAGAAACATTTGTGCCATGTGTAGGGATAATGCCACTGGACATAGTACAGCAAGAAAATTGTTTTCTCGTTTTAAGGAGAGTCGTTTTGACATTAGTGGCCCTACACATTCAGGAACACCTTTGGGGTTTGAAGAAGTCATTTAAACAATTTTATTCACAATGACCCATGTCACTGTACTCAAGAACAGTCAGATTTGATGCGCTGTGATCATTCCACCATCATGCATCATTTTCATGCAATGGGGAATGCTCGAAAATGGGATGTATGGTTACCATATGCTCTAAGTTGAAATAACAAAAATTAGCAGGTGGCCATATCTGCATCTCTGCTCATCATCAATTGGCTCATGAACAACACTGACCATTCCTATCCTGTATCATTACTGGTGACAAGAAAAGGTATTTTTATGCTAACATAAGAAAAAGAAAAAAAATGATTGAGCCCAAACAAAGTAGCAACTTCCCAACAAAGACCTGCACACATCCACAGATGAAATGTTATGCATCTGGTGGAACAGCCAAGGACATAGCCAAAGGGAGGATTGGGGGGTTCGGACCCTCCCCCTGCCAACCCCTCCCACTTACAGCTTAAACAAAATTACACACAACCTCACTGTCATGTTGTTGTTGTTGTTGTGGTCTTCAGTCCTGAGACTGGTTTGATGCAGCTCTCCATGCTACTCTATCCTGTGCAAGCTTCTTCATCTCCCAGTACCTACTGCAACCTACATCCTTCTGAATCTGCTTAGTGTATTCATCTCTTGGTCTCCCTCTACGATTTTTACCCTCCACGCTGCCCTCCAATGCTAAATTTGTGATCCCTTGATGCCTCAAAACATGTCCTACCAACCGATCCCTTCTTCTAGTCACTGTCATGTAGTGAAATTGAAAGACATCCACAGATGATAATGTTATGCATCTGGTGGAACAGCCATGGACATAGCCAAAGGGAGGATTGTGCGGAGGGGGGGGGGGGGGGGATTGGGATGCTCCCCCTCCCACCTACAGCTTAAACAAAATTACACACAACCTCACTGTCATGTAGTGAAATTGAAAGATACTGTTTTTTTCAATCGTACAACTAATAATGATAGGTGCTATCATTGCTCAAGAAGGCCATTGATAGATTTAAACTATCAATTATTGATAGCATTATCAGCTATCCCCCATCCCTACTTTAGTCAAGACCAACTGCTGTACATTGTTGGCCATACTTGAGCTCAGTTGCTTTGTTAATCAGTGTAGTTCTTACTTACAGTCTGGTTTATGTTTGTTGCTGTGTGCTTTTATTGTAGTTTCTAATAATGAATAAGTTTGTAACAAGAAACAAGAGGAAACTAGTTTGGATTCATTCACTAGCATTGTGGTAAGTTAAAAATATATACATACTACTATAATAGCCTAATTACCTATCTTCAGCAGTTTAATGTTAGCACTGGAGTCGTTATTTGAAGACTGTTAAAACTTTGGGGTTGCAATATTTCAGTATTTCACAAGGCAGTGGAGTGGTAAACACAATCACAAATAACTTTAAATTATAAACAGCACATAAAAATACTCTTAGATTTGTCTGTTTTGCTCAAAAATTGTGTTAATCAAAAAAACTATCATCCAAATGATGATGGCAGCATCTACTTTGAAAAATTTGCTCAGAGTTATATCATTACTAGCCCAAACAGCGAAATGTTGCCTGTGTGTTCACCTAGGCAGTATGCAGTTATAAAAGCCAGCTCCACTGTGGAACGATGCAGAGGAGTTTGTCACACGCGAGAGTGGGAGAGTATGTGATGACAGCACATTCCATAGTTCATTTCTAAAAGATTTTTTCAGTGGACTGTTTGAATTCATCTTAGCTGACTGCACCCTGCATCCCCCCCCCCCCACCTCCCCCACACCACCTCCTCCCTCCCCAACCTTCCTTTCGTCCAAAATCTACATATGTCCTTGCAATACTACAATAACTGAAATGCTTTTGTCACTTAAGGAAATTGAGGAACTTAAATGAAATGAAAGATACCTTAATGAAATTTGAGACTGAATTAAGGAACTTGGGATGTTTTTATGTGCTGAAGGACTTCTGGCTTGATTTCAGATAAGCCATACATTTAAATACAAGATGGCAGTAGTAGAAAGAGATTTGAACCCATTCAATTTTATAAGTAATTCACCACAATGTTAAGGTTTTCTTGCTCTGCAATACTAAACCTTATATTAGAAGACTGAGCTGTGTTTTGTTATCAAAGAGGCAATACATTATATTAGAATTTTAATCCATTTGCAATAGAGTGAAGATTTAATTTTGGTATTTCTCATACACTGTTGCGAATATATGTCATACAGTTTTAAGAAAAGCTTTTCTTCCTTAATTTTACAAGCCAAATACTACATGTATGAATGGAAAGCTTGAGCCTTGTCAGTCCTCTTTAACAATTTAGAACCCCCCCCCCCCCCCCTCAGCCTTTTGACAAAATCCTGACGACATCCTTGGAACAGCAACAGTGTGGTGTACTACAAATTGGCCCCTCCACATTTCACCAGCACTGCTCACATTTATTGTCAACAACTGAGACATTTTGTGGAACAATTACCAGGAAGACTGTGTGAAGTAGAGGTGGGCCAAACGGTTATTCTGGAGTAACCGTTATCACAGTTCCAGTTATTCTTTGATAACCGTTATCGTTAACCGTTATTAATAACTGCCAAGTTATTTTTCGCTAGCGAATACCAAATACTCCGACAGTTAAATAACAACATAGTTGGAATCCATCAGTTTAGTAATCAGTATAACTGCGAGTAGTGTGAAATAGCAGGAATGTCGTATGAATCGTGTCATAACCTTAGCTTATTAACTCCGGGTACATTTTAGTTGATGTTAGAATGATTATTAGTGTTTCATATTATATGTTTGTAGGTTATCAGTCGCTATTAGAAATATTATCTTCGCAGCTGCGACAGAAAGCACGCGGAACTTCGCCAAAGCACTGTTTAAGTAAAATGTTAACAACGTGCGTTTTTAAGTATGAAGTAATATGTAAACTGAGTACTGTAGGTTAAATTCGAAGCTTAATTTCTTGTGCTGCTCACATAATAGAATAAAGTGTACAGCCTTGTAATCCAACAAAAAATATATGTAATGTGACAGATTCGTTTACTCCTGTGCTGTAAAAGCTAGTCCTATTGGGGAAAGTGTGAGTACGCTAATCCAAGTTTTATGTCAGATTTGGAAACTGCTCGATTTCTCCAGCGACAGCATGTTTATAACATATGAAGACATGCAGATCAAAAAGGTTGCAAGTGTTACATTTCTGGGACTACAACTCGATAATAAATTCAGTTGGGAACGGCATACCACATTTTTTCATTCTATTATTTCATAAGGGAGCATATTCTGTAGTAACTTATCAAACGTAGCGAAAGTTTTTCGCATGTAAAAGCGTGTAATAAAAATCGTTTGCGGTATAAATTCAAGAACATCATGTAGGAACCTGTTCAAGGAACTTTGTATTCTAACCACTGCTTCCTAGTATATTTATTCCTTAATGAAATTTGTTACAAGTATTTCCAACCAATAGCTTAATACATAATATCAGTACTAGAAATGGGAAGAGCAATCTACATAAAGACCTAAAATTACTTAACTTGGTCCAAAAGGGGTCCAATATTCAGGAACATGCATTTTCAACAAACTGCCAGCAAGTCAGCAACCATTAAAAACTTGGTTTCAGATAAGGCACGGTTTACAGTGTGTTTGAAAGACTATTTGATACAGAAGTGTCTGATTCCACCCGTCATCAATATGCTGGAAATCGCTATTTTAAGTGTGTGTATGACGTCACTACATACACATGGCAACAAACACGAAGATACAGATAAATAATACAATAACATTTCCCACCAAAAATACAATCAAACGAACGGGACAACTGCGGGAAGTTGGGGGTTTTAGGGTGAGGACAAGCTAGTAAAAAAAAACACCATGATCCCAAAACACAAAATGAAGAACAAAAAGAAAAAAAATACAGCATTCTGCTACACCAACAAAAAATCTGCAGGAATCGGACACTTCCCTTGAACAATATAGGTCAACTATAGGTGACCATACCAAAACACCAATACCCACAACTAAAAGTACGAATCGGACATTTCCCCTTGACCTACATAGGTCAACCTCAGATGACGATACTAAAACATCAACACACACAACTATGAAAATGGGAATCGGTCATTTCCGGTGACCTATATAGGTCCACCACAGCTACTGATGCCAAAAAACCAACACCTACAACTGCGAAAAATAAAACCACAATCCCAAAAGTCCACAAATCAATCATCCCTACATAAATTAAATCACATTCAATACTTCATAAATACACAAAACATCACAGCTAGAAAAAAAAAAAAAAAATTAATTACCACCAGCAAATTCTGGCACTGCAACCTAGATCGACAGCCCCCCCCCCCCCCCCCACACACACACACACAAAAACCAACTCATAAACACCGTGCCGTAATGACGTTAACACACCACAACACCTTTACGTCGAAGCAGACGGGTGGAATCAGACGCTTCCATTTAACCCTCCTTCTACTCTGTAGATGAATATCGTAACAGAGACTGATAGACCAACTTAGGTAAAAATTCTGCTATATTTCAGTTTTGACAGCACTTGTTTGCAACAGTCAAGATCGGGTATTCTGTGTGCGATAAATTTATTAAAAGTACGTAACTGTGTTTTATTCTGTCAGTGTACCAATTCTGTAAATATTAGCAGTTACTGTGATATATTCACATATTTTGACAATCTCCTGACAAATGATGAGGATAATAATCATTATATTCCACTGTATTATGTTATACTTTCTGACATGTTATTTGTCATTCGCGATGGCCAGCGGCTATTTCCGAAGAAGTACGTAAATATTTGTTCGCTCCAGTAACTATCATCTCTGTAATATCACCGGGGACTAAGACTGGAGTCACTGTATCAGGAACACAGACACACAGTTATTCCGTTACCAACTTCCAGGTTACTTGTAATGGTAGTCCGATAACTGCCAGAGAGCGAGAACTGTGAGCCAATAACGATAACTGCCAGAGGAAAATACCGATCTCTGACGGTTATTTCCATAGTCGCTCGAATTCCTTATGGTACATCTCTTTATACAACCCGTCCAAGCTAAACTGACATATGAGGCGGTGGCTTAAGGGAACGATCGTACTTGTCAATGCCTGTACTGCAGCTCCTATCAGCCACCGCTCGGACATTAACCTTATTTAATTGTTTGTGCTAAAAGTAATGAAGGCACACGATATAGTACACAGTTCTTATCAACAGATGGCGCGCAGTCTCACAGTTATTCC
Organism: Schistocerca nitens; assembly: GCF_023898315.1. NCBI lineage: Eukaryota > Metazoa > Arthropoda > Insecta > Orthoptera > Acrididae > Schistocerca > Schistocerca nitens. The sequence continues at coordinate 125,482,004 of NC_064623.1, forward strand.
CATGGCCTATAGAACGCCTTCCAAATGGTCTACCCTCTCCTTAGTTCCTAGCCGATCTCCGATGAGTTGACGGGAAAGCGTAGTACGATCTTCGGTCAACAGATGGCACGAGGCACTGTTGACATTAGACAGTTATTGAAATAACTGCCTGTATCAGAGGAACGGTTATCGCAGTAACCGTTACTTTTCAGTAACTGGTTATTTCTATCAGTTACGTTATTTTTTGCCACCTCTAGTGTGAAGTAATGCTACTTCCCAGTAACACCCACCCACATTTTGCTAGGCTGACAAAAAACACTATGCAGGAGTTGGGTTGGGAAATCATTCTGCACCCACCTTTTTCACCTGATCTTGCACCCTCAGATTTTCACCTTTTCCACTCTCTATCAAACAGTGCTCAAGGAACTCCCTTCCTGGATGAAAATGTACACCAAAAATGGCTCAACAAGGTCTTTGCCTCAAAACCATGTGGTTTCTAAAGTCACAGAATTGAAAAGTTAGCTCAGTGTTGGCAGACTGTTGTTAATAGTGAAGAAGAATATTTTTATTCATGACTAAAATCTCTGTTATGTATATCTGTCGTGTTTATTAACATATTGAAAAATGCACTAACCCAATATATAATTTTCAAGACATAGTATTGTCACCTGCACTGACAACCTTGTGTGACAATACGTATTTCAATCAAAGGAAGTAAAGGAAAAATAGTGGTGAACACACAACTTCTCATAAAGTTTATTAGTACCACTTCACTGTTAACACTGCTGTAGCCTTTGCTATTTGTATTCTGTGTATTGATATCTACAGAGAATTAAAAACAAAATATTAACTTTATTAAGAAGTGGTATTAGCCATTGAAACAAGTAAAATAAGTCCAATAAAAATGGGTTTAGACCTGTACACTTGCATGTAGGAGGCACTGAAAGACAATCGCTTGCTGGTACAAGAACAGTCATTGATCAGAGCTCCAACAATAGTGTCAACAAAATATTTTTGTCTTTCTACAGGGTGGGGCAAATAAAAGTGGCCTGGACAAGTGGATACAATTAGACATGAATGTATGCATATAACCACACCAGTTCAGAGCATAGTTTGGGCTGTGTGAGTGTGAGTGGAGCAGTGCAAAGGGCATGATGGTACTCACAGTTGAGCAGCAGGTGTTCACTGTGGAAAGTTATGTGACATCAGCGTCATGGAAGCGGTGTGGTTAGTTATTTGCTCAGAAGTTCAGGGTGTCAAAGTGCCAGCAAAGAGTGCCATGCATCACTTAGCCTGAAAATGGCATCAGACAGGGTCTGTTTTCAACAAGTCAAAAAAAAGTCTGAAATGTGCCCACACACCAGAAAATATGACTTCAGTTCATCCAGTAAATGCTTCCGAGTCTTATCAAATCAACCCAATGTCTGTCTCAAGAGATCGGCACATCACACGATCATACTCTACCTGCACCTGCACATGCATCCCTACCAAGAGTCTATTGCTCACACAATAAAACCAGCAGATGCTCCTCAGTGTCTCCAGTTTTGTGATTCACAGAGATAACAATGAATGGCTTGGATATGGATCTGTTTCTTCTGTCTGATGAAGCCTGGTTTCACATGAGTGGTTATATCGACACACAGAATCACAGGTTCTGGGCAGTGGAGAATCCACATAACTTCCACAGAATGCCATTCCACAATCAGAAGGTTGGGTTTGATGTACAGGCTGCTCTATTGGTCCCATCTTCATTCACCAGACACTGAATTTGGTGAGTTACATTGCCAACATTTTGAAACCATTTGTGGCAGCACTAACAGAGGAGGAAAAGAGGAGGAAAAGACCTACAGTTACATACAACAGGATGGAGCAATAGCCCATACAGTGGGCCAAACCTTGGAACACTTCTACACAATCTTCATACCTGACAGGGTTGTTAGCAGAGGTTAGTCTGGTCTGGCCATATCTAGCCACCCAGGTCACCTGGTCTGTCAGTGTGTGGGAAGCCCTCAACTTTATGGTGTATCATAACAACACTCATAGTCTTCAAGAAATGCAGCAGAGCATTTTGGATGAGAATGCAGCAATTCCAAACAGTCCATCTTTGATCTGCCTTCAGCAACTTGCTGACCAGAGCCCAAAAGTGCCAAGAGATGAATGGTGGTCACTTTCAACATCTGCTGTAGTCAGATTAGTACTGTATTTCCGATCCTCTGCTGTGTTTCTTTGTACCTTGGAACTCTGTTCTCCAGGCCACTTTTATTTGTCCCACCCTGTATATTACTGCAGTACAGGCTGTAATGTAGCAGCCCAAAAAGCACACAGTGAAATATTTGATACCTCACTAAGTAAACTATCTGGTCCTGATTTTATTAAAATAACAAATACATGGGCTTGAAACTTTATTTTAGTCATTTATGTTAATTTCTAATCAATATATTATTGTTGAATACAAACAATATTAATTCTAATCGATTATGTAATTGTCCTTTCAGTCTGCCATGTAAACATGTCATAATTCCTATCCACATGTAATTTATGATGAAAACAACTGTTGTAATACAATGGACATATGACTTCAAAAACATGTTAGTAATTTTCATCTTTAAGCATCTCAAATCAAGAAACACTATTAACTAAACTAATTCCACAAACTGTAACAAAGAAGAAACTTGTCTTCAAATATTGTTTCTAAATAAATATTTCCAAGCAATTTGTAATTTGTATTGATGTAATTAAGTTTCTGCAGGTCTACAACTTTTAATTACATGTCTAATAACTGAATATTGTAACAATACATAGAACATTTTCATTGCTATAATCTAATATAATGCATCACTGGGTGAGCCATAGAGTTGATTTTTGGGATTGATTCTGTGCATGCATCTTTGGTGTTGTTCAGAATCATTTTCCATTTCTGAGACTGTATAAAGGAAATGAAGATTTAGTAAAATAAGTGTTACAAAAAAAGGAGATAAAAGCAACCCAGATAATTACAGAGGTGTCTCTCCCTTAGACTGCACATTCAAGATTTTCTCCAGAATCCTATACAAGAGGATCAAAGAGCAACTAGATGAAGAATTAGGTGAATACCAAGAAGGCTTCAGACCTTGGAGAAGCTGTGCAAAACAGGTCATCACTTTAAAATTAGCCATAGCGTATTACAAGAAACGAAATAAACCTCTTGTAATAACCTTTGTGGACTTTAAAAAAGCACATGACTGTATCCATAGACCTTCAATGTTAAAAATCTTAAGAAATTTCAGGCTCCATACAAAATTAATCAAATTGGTATAACTCACCTTAACCGACACTGTATCTAAACTCAAGTTCAGGGGGGAACTCTCTGATCTATTCATCATAAAAACAGGTTTAAGACAAGGGGATTGCTTGGAACCCCTGCTGTTCATCTGTGCTTTAGAATACATAATGAGGGAATAGTACAAGACTAACCCAAAGAACATCCAAATTGGAAGACCCAAAGACAACATAAGTTTAAATTGTCTAGGATTTGCTGATGACCTTGTTCTCTTGCCCAACAGTATTTGTGGAAACCAAACAAGTTATCTCACTACAGGAAACAGCACAGAAAATTGGTCTTGGAATATCCTTTGAAAAAACAGTCATCATGTTAACTGACCCACCACTCATAAACAAAATTGCCATAGGAAACCAAGAAATGAAAATTGTAGATAAATTTAAATATCTGGGAGAACTCATAACATATAATCTCAATGAAAAGCCAACATAGCATAACAGAATAAACGAATTGACTAGAGCACAATATATCACCAAGAACACCTACAACAAAAAGAACCTGTCAATAGCAACAAAATTAAAACACTACAAAACAGCCACTCATCCAGAAATAACATACACAAGTGAAACCATCTTCAAAACAACTAACACTGCACATATAGACAAAATACTCAAAATAGAGAGAAGAATCATCAGAATGTGCATCCAAAAATCATACCAGAAAGCTGGACACTGGAGAGTAGCTACAAATGAAACAGTCTACAAGGAAATAGAACCGGTAGTGAGTACAATCAGGAAGAAACACATTTCATTTTTTGGACATCTAATCAGAACACCAGAGAACAGGATCATCAGGAGAATAAGAGAAAAATTGTGGAATAGTAAGTGCAACATTAAGTGGATTACAGAAATCAAGGAGGATATGGATGAGCTACAGATTACACTGGAAGACCTAAGAAACAAAACTGACAAAATCAGGAAACTCACAGACAAACAAACCAGAGTGCAAACGAGAATCAACAAACAGACAATAGAAAGGGTGATTTCCGATGAAGAAAGAAGGATGACATCCGAGAGAATGAAGAAATACTGGGCTGACAGAAAATTGAAAAATTCTTTGTACACAGTTGGTTAGAGTGTTCCAATGAAGGCCATAAAATGTAAATAATAATAATAAAATAAGTGTTAAAATTGATAAAAAGTTGTCAGTCATTTGGTGGAGCGCAGGGAGAAATTTCAATATGCTAGAAACTTGTGACATTAAAAATTGCTGTGAATGAATTTTTGTGACCCGATTGTGGACCAGATAGTGAAAAGTTAACAAATAGCCATCTACTATTCTGCTACAATCTCATCTACATTTGTAAAATGCTTCATTTGTATTTCAGAACCAACATATAAATTAATATTTTCAAATGACGCTTATTACACACTACTCAAATCCTTAGGCTCATCCCAGAACAGCTCCCCAGAGTCCATCTCTCTACTTACCCCAACCACTCCCCACACTCCCAACTTCTAAATGCTTCCTAAAGTCCATAAACCCAACCACCCAGGACGCCCCATTGTGACCAGTTACTGTGCCCCCACTGAGAGAATCTTTGCTCTCGTAGACCAACACCTTCAACCTATTACCCGGAACCTATCCTCCTATATAAAAGATACCAACCATTTCCTCAATCGACTCTCCAGAGTTCCTGTCCCTTTACCACATGGTGCCCTGCTCGTCACTATTGATGCCACCTGCCTGTACACTAACATTCCCAATACCCATGGCCTTACTGTTATCGAACACTACTGTTCCAGACGTCCTATGGATTCCAAACCAACAACCTCCTTCCTAGTCTCCATGAGCAACTATATCCTCGTCCACAATTACTTCTCCTTTGAAGGCATAACCTACAAACAAATCCACAGTACGGCTATGGGCACCCACATGGCACCATCCTATGCCAACCTATTCATGGGCCACCTAGAGGAATCCTTCCTAAAAACCCGGAACTTAAACCCCTCACCTGGTTCAGATTCATTGATGACATCTTCACTGTCTGGATTGAAGGTGAGGGAACCTTATTCACATTCCTCCAGAACCTCAACAAGTTCTCCCCCATTTGCTTCACCTGGTCCTACTCAACTCAACGAGTCACCTTCCTAGATGTTGACCTCCACCTCAGAGATGGCTACATCAGTACCTCTGTCCATATCAAACCTACTAACCACCAGTAATACCTCCACTTCGACAGCTGCCACCCATTGCATACCAAGAAGTCCCTTCCATACAGCCTAGCTACCCGTGGTCATTGCATCTGCAGTGAAAACAGTCCCTCTCAAAATATACCAAGGATCTCACTGAAGCCTTCGTTGACCATAATTATCCTCCCATTCTTGTACAAAAACAAATCTCCCATGCCTTATCTTTCCAGTCTCCCACAACATACCAAAGTCCCACCATCCGGCCACAGAGGAGCATTCCCCTCATAACTCAGTACCATCCGGAAATGGAGCAACTGACGTACAACTGACGTACATTCTCAGCCAGGGTTTCAATTACCTCTCGTCGTGCCCTGAAAAGAGAAATGTCCTGCCCACTATCCTTCCCACCCCTCCTACAGTGGTATTCCGCCGTCCACTGAACCTACACAATATACTCTTCCATTCTTACACAACCCCTGCTCCCAATCCCTTACCTCATGGCTCATACCCCTGTAATAGACCTAGATGCAAGACCTGTCCCATACATCATCCTATCACCACCTATTCCAGTCCGGTCACTAACATCACTTATCCCATCAAAGGCAAGGCTACCTGTGAAACCAGTCATGTGATTTACAAGCTAAGCTGCAACCACTGTGCTGCATTCTATGTAGGCATGACAACCAACAAGCTGTCTGTCCGCATGAACCGCCACCGACAAACTGTGGCCAAAAAACAAGTAGACCACCCTGTTGCTGAACACGTTGCCAAACATGATATCCCTCATCTCAATTACTGTTTCTCAGCCTGTGCCGTATGGATCCTTCCCACCAGCACCAACATTTCTGAACTGTGCAAGAGGGAACTTTCCCTGCAATACATCCTAATTTCCCATAACCCTCCTGGCCTCAACCTTCATTAGTCACTGTCGTCACCCATCCAGCCCCCTCCCTGTTCCCATTCCAGCACTACACAGCCGTCATTTCACCACCACACCCAGTCTTTTAATTTCTTTTTATTTCTCTCCTTTCTGCTACATACCCCCTTCCCCCTCCGCACCTTCTCTCCTGCCCTCCGTCTAAACTGCAACACTTCAGTGTTTGCCACTCCCACCATACTATCCCTCCCCCTCCCTGCCCCAGCCTCCTCCTTACCCCCACCCAGTTGCCACTCCCATCATGCACTGGTGCTGCTGCTCACAGTGTGGTTTCAGTTCACTGAGACTGCAGACATGTGTGCAAGTTGTGTTTGCTGACAAAGGCCTTAATGGCCGAAAGCTATAATTGGGTGAATCTTTATGTTGTGCCTGTCGAGACAGCATCTCCGCTGTATGCTGAGTAGCAACTTTCTTCCTATGCTGTTGTTACACTCCGTCCTAGAGTTTCCATTGTTTGATTTTTGTTATTATACACTAGAGTTCAATATAGCTGCCTATTAGACAGTATAGTCACCTTATACCCAGGACATTCGACATATGTGTGGCTCTATGCTGTGCTTCATCTTTTAAGTGTATCTTGTTAAATGGTTCTTCCCTTATAGATGGTTTGTTACCTTTGTTCTGACTCACCACCCTACCAACCAGTGATTTGTAGTGATTTGACAGCCTTTCAAAATCTGAGGAAGCCTTAAACAGGTGAAACACATTATGTCTAATAAAAATAACTCTGCAACTGAGGATACCTCTTTACATGATTTTAAAATGTGTATACGAGATGTGTTAGAAAAGTATCTGACATTTGGCTGGAAAGAAAAAACTGGCTTACTTGGAGCATTGGACACCCAATCACCCTCAAAGTTGTTCCCTCGGGACTCCAGACCCTTCTCCCAGTGGTGCTGCCATTGTTGGAAGCATGCTGAAAGAGCTTCTTTCAGAGTGGAGTTTAACTCAGCTTTCACTGTTGCCATAATGTCTTCTCTTGTCTGAAATCGCATTCCTTTCAATGGCCTCTTGAGTTTGGGGAACAGCCAGAAGCTTCAGGGGGCCATATAAGGAGAGCAAGGAGCCTGTTGAAGCACAGGAATCTGGTTTACAACCAAAAAAAGTCTGAAGCAAGTGCGAGGAATGTGCTGAAGCGTAGCCGTGATGGAGGCAGCAATTTCCTGTCGATTGCAAGTCCACTCAGCTGCACCGCACAGAATCACGTAGGTGACAGAGGATATCCCCACAGTATTCTTTGCTGATTGATTGATCCTGTGGTGCATACTCATGGTGTACCACACCTCAGGAGTCAATGAAAGCAGTCAGCATCACTCTGACATTGCTGTGTGCTTGGCACGTAGGTGACGGAGAATATCCCCCCAGTATTCTTTGCTGATTGATTGATCCTGTGGTGCATACTCATGGTGTATCACACCTCAGGAGTCAAAGAAAGCAGTCAGCATCACTCTGACATTGCTGCATGCTTGGAACGCCTTCTTAGCTCTTGGTGATGAGGAATGTTTCCACTGTGATCACTCTGATACAGTTTCTGGGTCATAAGGACTTGTAAGTGGTGATTATGGTGTTCACAAAGTTGGGGTCACTGCTTGTGGAGTCCAGCATGTCCTGTGAAACTTCAACACAAAGTTGTTTTTACTCTGCCATCAGCAGCTTCGGCACAAATTTCACCGACACTCTCTTCGTGGTGAAATCTCGAGTCACATTACAAATGTGCCAATAAAGTGCCGATGCCAACCTCTTCCACAATTTCTCTGAAAGTCACACAACAGCTCTGCATCACCACAGCATTCAATTTGGCAATGACAGGGTCATTTTGGCATGCTGATGGCCGACCAGAGTGTGGCTCTCTCTCCACTAATGTGCAGCCATCTTTAAACTGGTTGTACCACTCCATAATCTGTGTGTTGCCCATAGCATTGTCACCAAAAGCAGTCTGAATCTTCTGAACGGTTTCCACCCAGCTGTCGCCCAGTTTCTGGCAAAATCTGATGCAGTAGCACTGCTCCAGTTGTTCTGTCATTTTCCTTGCAATGAAAAACCAATACAAGTACTGCACAGTACCTCACTGAACTGCTGCTTACCAGAAACTGATGATATTGACAAATGGGAAAAAATTCAAGCATGTGGACAAAGTTTCAAGTCAGCTCATGCAAGCGCACTAGATTCAAATCCATCATGTGTTCATAAAAAAATAAGGTTGGATACTTTTCTAACAGTTCTCATATAGTTCAGTTAGTTTCAGTTTGATGACACAGTACACGTCAGTCTGAGCGTTAGGTAGTCTGCAGTCAGTTGCGTGTTGAGAGTTATGTCCTACTGTAATTTCTGTCATGTTAGTGTGTGTAATTGTAGAGTAAATTACTAACAACTGTGGGTGTGTATCATGCAGTCTTACATACTTCATGGATGACTTCCCTTTTGTGCTGTTTGTAAGTATGAGTGGTTTAGTACATTATCTTTTTTACTTTCCACCACTTGCAAGCAGTGGAATCCTACCAACATTCAAGTGATACAGAGGATACAATTTTATGCTATGCTTTAGCAAATGTAAGCCACCTTGGAACCTGTGCCCTCTACACTGAAAAATATCCACATCTGTGATTACCACCTATAAGCTTTTTGACTAATGCTTCCAGAGTCTTAGTTACATAGTCTCTGGTAACCCAAGGAATAAACAGTAGAGAACCTTGCTCCATCTGTCCATCCAGTATGGAGGAGCACACACTACACTTGGTGGATGAAAATCAAAAAACCACTCTGTGACAAAAGAAGTCATGCTTGTACCATTTGCCAGGCAGCACTTCATAAACAATTTCTGTAAATGCACAGTCACTAGTGCATCCAGACTCTAAGGTGAAGATACGAGTTCTGCAGCAGCTTGTAGCTCCGTCAATGGATCATGTAAGCTGTGGTGCATGTCCTCTGTTTATATCTGATATTTTATGTTCTGCCAAGATATGGTTCACACAATTTGGTTTCATGAACTTTCATCATCATCTTGTATGGGGAGATAGAAATCCTATACAACTGCAGAAAGAGAGATTAGCCAGCTTACCTTAAATAACACATGGACAAATTTTCATGCTGATAGATTACTATGGCCATGTCTGTTAGCACAATGATTTGATGGGGCTCATTGTCAGCATTTTGGCATTAACATATTTGCCTACATTGTTTGAGGGCATGTTCTGCCATCAAAGACTGCATATAAGGTTCACACACAATGGTGCACCAGCACATTCTTGCAGCAGTGTTCATAAACATCTGGTGCTGACACTTTGGGTATTCCATGTCAATCAGAGGGCCCCAACACATCAGCCTCCTCATTCCCCAGACCTCAATCACCTAGAGTTTGGTTCCGCAGATACGTGAAGGAATCAGTCTACATCACTCCAGTCAATGGTGTGCATACAGTACAGGACCATGTCTTCAATGCAAGCCAGCAACTACAGCACAGTCAACTTCAAATGAAATGTGATTCCTAATTCTGAAGAACAGAGAGCTGCACTGCTATGGATGGACATCACACTGAACACTTCTTTTGAATGAGTGTTGAGATCTCACAAAATATGCACTTCTGGACACATATTTATTAAATCTGTTTTCTTGTTTGAATGAATACTGCCGTCTCACATTATGCAACACCTTTTTTAATATATTGTATAACTGTAGGCGTTGAACTGTTCCACATACAAGCAAATCAATTGAATAACATCAATACTAAAAGCACAGAGAGCTCTTGACACACGTCTGTCAAATATTCCTGTGATGTGAAGTTATGCAGAAACATTTAGATCCAGAGAAACAGGCTCTTGATTAACAAAAAAATGTGAACTGCTTTGTAAATACAAACTGACAAAAGAAGATAGTAGTGAAGATGTAAAACAGAGGTTAAAACAGTCTCTAATTAACACACTGAGCAAGAATGATAAGGCAAGAACTGTCACTTGTTGACAGGCCATAAAAAGAACAATGTGCAGCACTGTTGAATCACAGTCATAAGAAAAGTACTTTAAAGTGAGCAATCATTTCAAACGTAGATGCACATATTACAGCTTTTAGACAAAAAATAACGCCACAGAAAATCATCCAAATGTGTAACTCAGTTTTGCAAAAAAGCAAGACCCAATGATGATAGCTCACAGGGGCAAAAAAGTCTGGATAATGACAGATCTGACACTGATGACAGAAACCAGTAATTTCCATCTGAAAGTTTGTGTGATTGTACTGGGCAATAAACCATTTTAAAAACTTTTTCCCTTCCTTTGGTTTTGTATTTTATATACTGCCCCACTATTAAAAATCAACATATTTGCTCATATTAATACCACTTAACGACTCTTGTTTGATGGTAGTCACACCACAGACAGTTCTTTCATGTTGTGCTGGTGACATCCATCTGGGGGAAAAAATTAATTAAAGACAAAGTAAAAAGAAAAATCTAAGGCTAAATCATGCACCAAAAAACACAAATGACTGGTTTTAGATTTTTGAACTGAGGAGCTAAAGTGTGTGTTAAAAGGAATTGACTGGAATGTCAACCAATTTATAATTGTTAGGTGGAAGCTGAAAATCAAGCCAGTCATTGAAACCTCAGTTGTTCTGTATATACATAGATTCAGTAATAAGGGAACTAAGCTTGAGTTCATTCAGATCATTTTCTGTCTATTTTTTTAAATGTGTTTCTCTTATATGTTGGACAGGATAATCAGATTTAAAGTGGTTCTAAGATTGGGAACTACTTTTAAATGTTCAGAATTGTAAAATTGTACATTTCACAAAATGAAGCAAAGTGATATCCTCAGACTACATTGTCAGTGAGTCACAAATAGAAGCAGTCAACATGTACAAATACTTTTGTGTAACACTTTGTAGGACTGTGAAATGGAATGATCACATAAGCTCAGTCACAGGAGCAGTAGGTGGCACACTTCTATACAATGAAAAATTCAATCAGTCTATGAATGAGATTTCTCACGAAAGTCTCATGCAGCCTATCCCAGCATATTATTCAACTGTGCAGGATGCATACAAAATCAAACTAATATGGGATGGTGAGTATATATAAAACAGGGGCAGCATGAGCGGTCCGAGGTTTGTTTGGCCCAAGGGAGAGTGTCAAGCAAATGTTTAAAAAAAATTGAAATGGCAGATGCTTGAACATAGATGGCAATTATGCCATGAAAGCCTGGTTATAAAGTTTCATGAACAAGTATTAAGTGAGGAATCTATATAGATATTCTTCAACTCTCCACATATCACTCCAGTTGAGACTGTGAAGACAAGATTAGGCTAATTACAGCACACACTGAGGTACTGAAACAGTCATTCTTCCCACACACAAGATGCAACTGGAACAGGAATAAACCCTAATATGTGTTACAATATTAAGTACCCCATCCCGCTCACTTCACAATGGTTTGCAGAGTCTGTATGTGGATGCAGAAAATTTGAATCTTGCAAAAACTCACGTCACAATTACAGGAATATCTTGTTAGCCACTCATTCTATAAATTAGCTGAACACCTAATGTATGAATCCACAAAATGTTGTTAGCACTGCAGAAGACCAAGTTCATTAGATATACACTGATAAACCTAAACATTAAGACCATTGCCCACCATTGTGTTGGCTGCCACCTGTGCTGTGTCATCCGAACAAAACACAGCCAGGTTCAAAGGCACCACAGGCACAAAGATGCAAGCTGGTGCCAGTACCGTAGAGACTTACAACTTGCAAGTTCCACCAGTGCCACGGGCGGCACTGATGATGTGCATATCAACTTCGCCTCGGCCAATTGGTTGCTGAGTACAATCCACCAATGAATGGATGACAATGGACAGAAGCCTACGGAAGATAGAAGAGCAGTTCTCACCCACTTGGTTATAGATCATTGTCCAGGGCTGACTTAGACAGGAAACATTGTATAGTGAACTCTTGGAAGTGAACAGACAGTTGTTGTTCATTACATTTGCTATGTACTGTGAAGTTTACCTACGATAATTTGCACTTGGCTATTAGGGATTTTTTTGTGTTACATTACAAGCAGTGTTGCAGACTCCATTGTTCAATGAGACACAAAGATGAGTAAACCTTTTCAACTAATTTGCCTGACTTTGTTAGTAATTTGTTGAAGTGTTATAAAATGTTAGTTCTGCTATACTGTTACCCGACCTTGGGGCACAGTTGTGTAATAGTGACAGGGAGAAATTTTCTTAGTAGTGTACTGCACCAGAAGCTGTTTCATGAACTCACAAACTTGGCCAACTGTAACAACAGTGCAACTTGGCCTCCACAGCAGTAGCAATGAGGCCTTTACAAAATTGGTGATGAGGTTTTACAAAACTGGTAACTGTTGTTGTTGTTGTGGTCTTCAGTCCTGAGACTGGTTTGATGCAGCTCTCCATGCTACTCTATCCTGTGCAAGCTTCTTCATCTCCCAGTACCTACTGCAACCTACATCCTTCTGAATCTGCTTAGTGTATTGATCTCTTGGTCTCCCTCTACGATTTTTACCCTCCACGCTGCCCTCCAATGCTAAATTTGTGATCCCTTGATGCCTCAAAACATGTCCTACCAACCGATCCCTTCTTCTAGTCAAGTTGTGCCACAAACTTCTCTTCTCCCCAATCCTATTCAATACCTCCTCATTAGTTACGTGATCTACCCACCTTATCTTCAGCATTCTTCTGTAGCACCACATTTCGAAAGCTTCTATTCTCTTCTTGTCCAAACTGGTTATCGTCCACGTTTCACTTCCATACATGGCTACACTCCATACAAATACTTTCAGAAACGACTTCCTGACACTTAAATCTATACTCGATGTTAACAAATTTCTCTTCTTCAGAAACGCTTTCCTTGCCATTGCCAGTCTACATTTTATATCCTCTCTACTTCGACCATCATCAGTTATTTTACTCCCTAAATAGCAAAACTCCTTTACTACTTTAAGTGTCTCATTTCCTAATCTAATTCCCGCAGCATCACCCGACTTAATTTGACTACATTCCATTATCCTTGTTTTGTTTTTGTTGATGTTCATCTTATATCCTCCTTTCAAGACACTGTCCATTCCGTTCAACTGCTCTTCCAAGTCCTTTGCTGTCTCTGACAGAATTACAATGTCATCGGCGAACCTCAAAGTTTTTACTTCTTCTCCATGAATTTTAATACCTACTCCGAATTTTTCTTTCGTTTCCTTTACTGCTTGCTCAATATACAGATTGAATAACATCGGGGAGAGGCTACAACCCTGTCTCACTCCTTTCCCAACCACTGCTTCCCTTTCATGCCCCTCGACTCTTATAACTGCCATCTGGTTTCTGTACAAATTGTAAATAGCCTTTCGCTCCCTGTATTTTACCCCTGCCACCTTCAGAATTTGAAAGAGAGTATTCCAGTTAACGTTGTCAAAAGCTTTCTCTAAGTCTACAAATGCTAGAAACGTAGGTTTGCCTTTTCTTAATCTTTCTTCTAAGATAAGTCGTAAGGTTAGTATTGCCTCACGTGTTCCAACATTTCTACGGAATCCAAACTGATCTTCCCCGAGGTCCGCTTCTACCAGTTTTTCCATTCGTCTGTAAAGAATTCGCGTTAGTATTTTGCAGCTGTGACTTATTAAACTGATAGTTCGGTAATTTTCACATCTGTCAACACCTGCTTTCTTTGGGATTGGAATTATTATATTCTTCTTGAAGTCTGTGGGTATTTCGCCTGTCTCATACATCTTGCTCACCAGATGGTAGAGTTTTGTCATGACTGGCTCTCCCAAGGCCATCAGTAGTTCTAATGGAATGTTGTCTACTCCCGGGGCCTTGTTTCGACTCAGGTCTTTCAGTGCTCTGTCAAACTCTTCACGCAGTATCTTATCTCCCATTTCATCTTCATCTACATCCTCTTCCATTTCCATAATACTGCCCTCAAGTACATCGCCCTTATATAAACCCTCTATATACTCCTTCCACCTTTCTGGTTTCCCTTCTTTGCTTAGAACTGGGTTGCCATCTGAGCTCTTGATATTCATACAAGTGGTTCTCTTCTCTCCAAAGGTCTCTTTAATTTTCCTGTAGGCAGTATCTATCTTACCCCTAGTGAGACAAGCCTCTACATCCTTACATTTGTCCTCTAGCCATCCCTGCTTAGCCATTTTGCACTTTCTGTCGATCTCATTTTTGAGACGTTTGTATTCCCTTTTGCCTGCTTCATTTACTGCATTTTTATATTTTCTCCTTTCATCAATTAAATTCAATATTTCTTCTGTTACCCAAGGATTTCTATTAGCCCTCGTCTTTTTACCTACTTGATACTCTGCTGCCTTCACTACTTCATCCCTCAGAGCTACCCATTCTTCTTCTACTGTATTTCTTTCCCCCATTCCTGTCAATTGTTCCCTTATGCTTTCCCTGAAACTCTCTACAACCTCTGGTTCTTTCGGTTTATCCAGGTCCCATCTCCTTAAATTCCCACCTTTTTGCAGTTTCTTCAGTTTCAATCTGCAGTTCATAACCAATAGATTGTGGTCAGAATCCACATCTGCCCCTGGAAATGTCTTACAATTTAAAACCTGGTTCCTAAATCTCTGTCTTACCATTATATAATCTATCTGATACCTATTAGTATCTCCAGGATTCTTCCAGGTATACAACCTTCTTTTATGATTCTTGAACCAAGTGTTAGCTATGATTAAGTTATGCTCTGTGCAAAATTCTACAAGGCGGCTTCCTCTTTCATTTCTTCCCCCCAATCCATATTCACCTACTATGTTTCCTTCTCTCCCTTTTCCTACTGATGAATTCCAGTCACCCATGACTATTAAATTTTCGTCTCCTTTCACTACCTGAATAATTTCTTTTATCTCGTCATACATACTGGTAACTAGGGTTTACAAAAACCTGGTGGCGTTGTTGGCCCATGATGTAGTAACAAAAGTATGTGAGTGTAGCAGATATGAACAGGGGCTCAACCTAGTGGAGATATGAGGTGCAAAAGGGGAAATCCACTGAGATAAGTGACTTTGAGAAAGGGCAGATTATTGTGACATACAGCCTGTAAAAGAGTGTCTTATAAATGGTGAAGCTGGTTGAATGTTCACTTGCTACTGTCGTGAGCATCTATGAAAAGCGGTAAAATGACAATGAAACTACAGTGAGGTGCTAAATGGTAGGATGTCCATGACTCTTCGTGGAGCATGAGATTCAGAGACTTCTCTGCTCTGTAAAGCAGGCTAGATGGTGATCTGTGGCATCTCTGCTGAAAGAGCACAAATGCTGGTGCATGCACAAGTGTTTAAGAGAGCATCATTCACATGCATTGTCGAACAGGGAGCTCTGGATCAGATCACCCCTATGTGTTCACATGTTGACCCAATGCCATTGTCAATTATGATTACAGTGGGCACAAGACCATCAGGATTCAACTGTCAATCAATGGAAACATGTTGGCTCTTTGGGTGAATCACATTTTTGTTACACTATGTTGATGGTCATCTCCACAAATACCTTCATCGAGGTGAACAGTGGCTCAAAAAGTGAAGCATGCCATGAATGCAGGCTAGTGAGAGCAGTATTATGCTATAGGAGACATTCTCCTGTACTTCCATTGGACCTGTGGTAGTAATCAAAGATACGCTGACAGCTGCAATCCATCTGCATTCCTTCATGCTTGATGTTCTCCCCGACGGAAATGTCATCTTTCAGCAGTATAATTGTCCCTGTCTCAAAGACATAATTCTACAATGGTTCGAGGGGCATTATAGTGAACACATATTGCTGTCTCAGTGACCAAATTTGCTTGATGTAAATCCTAAGGAACCCATCTGAGTTGCTTTCGGGCGCCATTACTGCATATGCAAATCAGCGCCCCATTATTTTCATGAATTACATGCCCTGAGCACAGATATCCAATGCCACATACCTCCACAAACCTACCAACGAACTGTTGTTTCCCTGATACACAGAATCAGTGATGTATTTCATTCCAAAGATGAACAAGCAAGCTATTAAGCAGGTGGTCATAGTGTTTTGGCTCATCATTAGAATCTTATGTGATACACAATTAAGTGTGTTTTTTTCTTCATCAGTACTTAGTACACTTACAAAACTGCTAAGTATCTATTACTTCTAGAACAGTAACTGAATCGCCATTTAAAAAATATTTCACACTTCACACAATTAAAACATTCTTGGAGAACTCAGGGTAATGCTTAAAAAAATTAATTTAAATAAAAACGATTGCTAATGCTTAATACTAAAAGTCTCGCATATTTTCTGGGGTCAACATCTCATGCATCAAAAAGTGATGTTAGATCAATTTTTCACATAGGCAGAAGAGAAAGACGTGGAAATAAAATACAGGCAGGGGAGCTGGTCGTGGTCCTAAAGTCATCTTCAGATGCGTGTGGCGTACACCAATTGTGGAGAGACTAAATGAGCAGCTGATACCTATTTTTTGTGTTATGAAGCTCCAAGTACATATAAACATAAAAGCATATACATTATACATAAGCAAATGATCTGGCCTTGTTGTAAAGACAAATGCATGGGCTTGAGATTTGGAAGGACACAGTTTACACTCTATCTTCCTATCCTAATACAGGTTTTCCTAAACCTCTTCAGGCAAATTCCAGGATGTTTCCTTCAACAAGCCTGTGATTAACCACCCGTCCTCACCTAATTAAACACATGCATATTGTAGTGGACTGTTAAGGCAGCCAGTCCACAGTGAAGTAGCCGACAGGGCACACGTCAACTCACGCCGTCTGGCGTTAAGTCTGGAACAGGATTCGTAATGAATGTGATAAAGAAAAGAACGTAGCTACTAGAACACTTAACTTTTATATTGTCCTTTGGTATACAGCATTCTGGATGATACAAGTGAGACTCTTTAGATTCATGAAGTAACTAATGGCGCCTTGCTAGGTCGTAGCCATTAACTTAGGTGAAGGCTATTCTAACTGTCTCTCGGCAAATGAGAGAAAGGATTCATCAGTGTAGTCGCTAGCAACGTCGTCGTACAACTGGGGCGAGTGCTAGTACGTCTCTCGAGACCTGCCTTGTGGTGGCGCTCGGTCTGCGATCCTGACAGTGGCGACACGCGGGTCCGACATGTACTAATGGACCGCGACCGATTTAAGCTACCACCTAGCAAGTGTGGTGTCTGGCAGAGACACCACACATATATTCACACATCTGTATACAGGGTACATCATAAGTAATAGCAAAAACTGACATTCCTGAAGGTACACAATAATACAGAAGCAAGCAGAACCATAAATGTTCCAATAAACATGGGATCACACACAAGGCACTCCAGAGACCATTACAAATGTACACTTAGAGGCTGTCACTGACTGTGGTGTCAAATATTGTCCTAGTTAGTCAAATCTATTTGAAATGTTCTTCTTCTGTATCAGCAGGGGTGCCGTATGCTTCACTATTGAGGTGACCTCAGGTTTAAAAGTCCAGAGGACAGATGTGACATGATCTAGATGACTCACATGACCTATCCAGATTGGCACCTTAGACGCCATTATGTGCCAGTGCTCACATTCCCCATGGCATTCCTGAACCATGGACAATAGATGAAATTTGAGTCCCGTTAGATGGGGATTTAACTGCAAAGTTAACATTTCAAAGAAACTTGTACAAACTAGAACAAAACTCCTTACTGAAGTCAGCAGCAGCTTTTAACCATACATTTGCAATTACCTCACAAATGGTTCATTTGATGATCCATGTTTTTTAGAATGTTATTACTTCTACACTATCCACTCATAGTGATGTGACCACCTGTCAAGAGCATAAATTATCACCTTTTGCAGCACAGACTTCTGTGTGACATGCAGGAAGAGTGTCAGTGGGGTTCTGGAAGGTACTTGCTCCTGTGTCTTTCATATGGATATGATCCCTGTGACAAGGGATTGGGGTTGGAAGTGGCATAGATATGGACCAGGATGTTGTGGAGGATGGGTGGACAACAGAACACCACTTTAGGAATGGTGGGGAGGATCTTGGGTAGGATATCCCATGTTTGAGCACATGATGATAGCCCTGATAACTGATGTGGTTGAGTTGCAAATCATTTTCCCCCCTCACCACTATGACACACTGCTCACTTACCTTTTACATGCTCTCGAAAATCCATAAACCCAACAATCCTGTATGTCCCATTGTGGCTTGTTATTGTGTCACCACTGAAACAACTTTAACATTCACTGACCTAACACCTCCAACCAGCTGCCCGTAATCTAGCCTACCACATCAAAGGTAACAACTACCTCCCTCATCTACTGTTAACCATCCCAACTCTTTGTCTCCTTGATCCCTACTTGTCACAGCTGATGCCACTCCTCTGTACACAAACAACCCTCATGCCCAGGTCTTAGTGCACTTCAAACTACGAATCTGCTACCTCGTTCCTCATACACCTTGATAACTTTATCCTAACTCATAACTACTTCTCCTTTGAAGGGAAACTATACAAATAAATCTGCAGCACAGCCATGGGCACATGCATGGCACTCTCTTGTGCCAGCCAGTTTATGAGCTATCTGGAGGAGAGCTCCCTAGCCTCCAAAAACGTCAAGCCCTAGTCTGTTTCAAGTTCATTGATGACATCTTCATGATCTGGGCTCAGGGTCAAGATACCCTATCCTCATTCCTTCCCAACCTCAACACCTTCTCTCCCATCTGCTTCACCTGTTCCTCCTCAACCCAGTGTGCTATCTTTCTGGACATTGATCTCCTCCTCCCCGATGGCTCCATCCATACCTCTGTTCACCTTAAATCCACTGAAAGTACCTGCATTTCAACAGCTGTCATTCTTTTTACACCAAAAAATCCCTCCCATACAGCCTGGCCACCCAGAGATGGCATGTCTGCAGTGACAAGAACTCCCTTGCCCAGCATTCTGAGAGTCTCATCAAGGCCTTCATAGACAGGCACTGTCCCCCACACCTAGTCCACAAACAGATCTCCCACGCCACTTCCCCATACACCCCCAATTCTCCCACCACCCCCAAGATGCAGCTACAAAGGAGTGCCCTCTTTGTCACCCAATACCATCCCAGACTGGAACAACTGAACCATGTCCTTTGCAAGGCTTTGATTACCTATCATCATGCCCTGAAATGTGGATATCCTACCAAGATCTTTCCCACCCCTCCTAAAGTGTGTTCTGTCACCCACCCAACCTCCACAACATTCTGGTCCATCCTTATGCCACTTCCAATCCCAAACACTTGCACAGGTGCAAGACCTAGTGAATCCATCCGTCCAGCATTTCCTATACCAATCCTGTCACAAGCTAACCCTACCCCATCAGAGGCTGGGTCACCTTTGAAACCAGCCATGTCATATATCGGCTCTGTTGCAGTTGTTACACAGCTTTTTATACCAGTATGACTATCAACCAGCTGTCCACTAGGATGAACAGCCACCACCAAACTGTGCCCAAAATCAAAGTAGGCTGCACTATGGCACAAGATGTGGCTGAACTTAATGTGCTTGATTTCAATGGCTGCTTCACTGCCCAAGCCATCTGGATCCTACCTCCACCACCAATTTTCTGAACTGCACAGATGGAAGTTATCCTTGCAACACATCCTCCACTCCTGAAATTATCCCAGCTTCAACCTACAGTGAGCTGCTGTCCCAAAACCCTCCATCCAACAATTTCCACCTCCCCTATACTATATCCTCCTCCTTATTGTCATCAACTCATCCTCTTTGTGTGCCACTCATCTTTTCCTCTGCCCTTTCCTCTCCTTTTTCACTCCTCATTTTCCTCACCTTCCTGCCCCACAGTCTCCTGACACTGTGCCTGTTCATAGTCTAGTAAATGCACACACTGCCAGACTGTGCTCTTCTCACCCCTTCACCTGTACACTTCTGGTCAGAGCTGCTGGAGAGGCTGTCGTGTGTGTGAGGTGTGGACACTTGAGTGAACAAATGTGTGTGTGTTTTATTTTCTGACAAACGCTATGGGCTAAAGCTAATGTGTAGATGTATTTTCATTGTGTCTGTCTGCAACTCAGTGTGTCATCTTTACTGTGAGTAACAACCTATCTAGCCAGCCACTGTGGCCAAGCGGTTCTATGCGTTTCAGTCAGGAACCACGCTGATGCTACGGTCGCAGGTTCAAATCCTGCCTTGGGCATGGATGGGTGTGATGTCCTTAGGTTATTTAGGTTTAAGTAGTTCTAAGTCTAGGGGCTGATGACTTCAGATGTTAAGTCCCATAGTGCTTAGAGCCATTTGAACCATTTTAACAACCTATCTTTTCCTTATATTGTTGATATTCCAACTTGGAGTTTCCATTGTTTGATTTTTTCCTAAAGGGTTTTCTTCCATGCCACACTACTGTGATGGTTTCCGTTGTCACTATTCTCTATAGCATTACTCTTCTGTGTCCAGTCTTTCTCTTCTTCCCTGTGGTTTTTCACTGCCTTCCAAACTGCACACACTTTTGAGCCACACTGTATCAGTGCTCTCGTCTGCATACAACACATGGCTATGTGACTCTGTGGATTGTTGACACAGCATCTGATGCTCCAAATTCTTCCCACCTATAGTTACATTTATTCCTATAGATCACAATTCCTCCCTCATCCCCATCTATTTTGCACACCTAACCATGCTACATGAACTTGTGATTCTCGACATAGTAATTCCCCTTCCACCTCTCTTCCCTTATCTCAAGATACACATACTTTTGTACACCATCCGTTCCTTTTCTCTCCCATTTCTAAATGTTTTTCTCATATTTGTGGTTATTTTATTTAGTTTCATGTGCTTTCACTTATTTTCATGTATTTTTGCATATCTGTGCATGTTTTTGCTTATCTGTGCGTCTTTTAAAGTATCTTTATGTAGTTTTTACCTGCTTTTTCTATTATCCAGCTCACATCACAAGTACACCTTCATTTGGCTATTTTTGCATCATCCCATTTCCCCTATGGCTCCCTGCCACAATGGATTGCTCCAAATTCCTGCTTCAGTTCAGAACAGTACGCCACTTTCCTTGCCAAAACCCAGTCCCACATGGAGTTTCTTAAATGCTGCCTAAATTGTGGAATCCTCCCAGCAACCTAACCACAAAGTTCCTTTCTATTGATCTCAACCCTCATTTCACAATAACCTTCAGCTTTTCATATTCCATCAGTCCCTGGCCCTAGCAAACCTGGTACTGTAAAAACACACCTCCATGGCACAGCCATTTCAGAACTGCCTCTGTTCCCTCTGCGAGATACTGTTGTGGAAGCAGCCGTGTCATATCGTATCATATACCACCTCTGTTGTAATTATTGGACAGATTTTTATATTGGTATGACTACCCACCAGCTGTCCGCCAGGATGAAGGGCCACCCCCAAACTGTGGCCAAGAGCAAAGTAGGCCACCCAGTAGCACAACAAGAGCCTGCACAAAACATGCTTCATTTCAGACAAGCAATGCTATCTGTATCCCTTCCTCCAACACCAGCTTTTCCAAACTGTGCAGATGGGAGTTATCCTTGCAATGCATTCTCTGTTCCCGAAATTATCCTGGTCTCAACCTACGGTAACATACTGTCTCCACACCCTCCACCCAACAATATCCACCTTCTCCCTATGCTCATCCTCCACCCTCTTTGTGTGCCACCCTCTGCCAAGATATCCACACATATTTCCTCCAACCTGCTCCTCTTCTTTTTCGCTTCGCATTTCGCCCCAAGCTTCCCATCTCGCTGCCCACTTTCTCCAGATTCTGCGCCTTCTGACAGTCTAGTTCCTGCAATTTTCCCCCCACCAGCACTCTTCTCTCCTCCCAGTCATACCCTGCTATCCTTTCCTCTTCCCCGAGTAATGTTTGTCTTACGGAACTTTACTATGTAATGTGTTGTTGAGCAAATGGTGTGTTTAATCAGTTTTACTGTAATCTAAAGAAAATTAAACAACTTAATCTGGAAAACCAGCATGTAATACATATTATGAAATCAATCCCTCTGAAATTTACTCAGTCTCGTGAGCACAGAGTTCTGTGGCCCTGTGCAATAACCTGATAAAATTCCCTATGCAAATAAACAATGAAATACATTGTTTTTAGCTCTTGAGTCACAACAGATGTAATCTTGGTATTCTGTTCTATCCACAGTAGGCACACAAAATATTCGATCTTGGCTCAGCACTATGTAATGCTGCCCACATTGAAACTGTTACAAACATTAATACTTTTCCGATTCTGGCACATTAATATTTTTGTGACTCTGATTAAAACAGCATTTCTTTTAAAATTACATTGGATTTAAAAAAAGAAAACATGACGTGGGAAAGGATGAGGTACTGATAATGGGATATGCTAAGACTGAATTCTTTAGTTCAAAAATTGTATTCCATATAAAGTTTATCCTTCACAAAATTTGAAATGAAACATTTTAACGTTGACTTCAAAATCAATGAACTTCTCAACTGTTCTACAATTCTCCCTTACTGATTGACCCAGTTAACAATACTTCTACATCTACATCTACATACATACTCCGCAATCCACCACACGGTGCATGGTGGAGGGTACCTCATACCACAGCTAGCATCTTCTCTCCCTGTTCCTCTCCCAAACAGAACAAGGGAAAAATGACTGCCTATATACCTCTGTATGAGCCCTAATCTATCTTATCTTATCTTTATGGTCTTTCCGCAAAATATAAGTTGGCGGCAGTAAAATTGTACTACAGTCAGCCTCAAATGCTGGTTCTCTAAATTTCCTCAGTAGTGATTCACGAAAAGAACACCTCCTTTCCTCCAGAGACTCCCACCCAAGTTCCTGAAGCATTTCCGTAACACTCGCGTGATGATCAAACCTGCCAGTAACAAATCTATCGGCCTGCCTCTTGGATAGTTACATGACAAAAAGTCTAACATCATTTAACAAAATAGATTCCAAAATTTATCTTGTCTGTATCAGGATTACAAAACATACAAAATATTACAAATTGGGCATACCTAATCAACTTATATATTAAACCTGATGGTAAATACTTGGTTCCTACATTAAAGGGGCAGTACTGCAAAATTAGCAAGATCCACAATGCGTTGCTGCATACTTAAAACTAAATATACACAATCTAATTGCCTTAAAAAACTGTGTTATGCTGCATCCATAGGCCAACAGCTAAATTCTCACAGGTAGCCACTAGCTTAAAGTCTTACATCCCACCTTTAACAGAGTGCAACAGCAACTGCTACTGCGCTCCGTGCACTCCTACTTACAATTGATTCTGCCACTCAGGCAACATCTTTGGTTCAGTGGTGTTGAAGATGCAATCTCTTCTACATATGATAACCATTTCATGTCATTTTTCGTGAAATATTTTGCAAAATCAGGCTCCACGGATTTCCCATTTATCTTGACAACCCTAAATAACTGTTTGTCCAGATGCAAACTACAAAATGTTTCAAGCAAATGTTCTTTAGCCATCAGGGGGACATCAATCAGCAAGATTGCCTTTGTTGTAGCTTTGTTTTTTACAAAGATATGAATTATTGTATGACTTTTTTAAATGGCATCCTGTATTTTTTATTCAGTAATTCATTTACTCTCTTAAAGACCTATTCAAAAATGTATCACAGTGTACCATTCACTGAAACACAATGCTATTAATTACATAACACAATATTGGTGTTGACACTCCCAGCACTTAGTGCAGGTACTCAGGGCAATGTAACACATCCACATGCTGACATTGACAGAGGACAATGTAAACAGAAGTGGAATGTACACCTGTCATTCCGTCAACCATCATCAGTTGAAGAGTCATGTGAGTAGAATGGACACCAACGAAGAGAAGGTAGAATTACTACTCATCTATGGGGGATGTAAGTTAGCACAACAGTAATTGTAATACTGTTTTCTTATGTATGGGTACATTTAGTACAGTATTTTAGTCCTTTTAAAAACTGGTGTGGAATAGGCATACAGTAAAGGCTGTTCTTCCTACAAACTGCATCGACATAACGTTTCTTTTATTGTTGTTGTTGGAGGTAGGCGAAATGCTATGCAGGCAGCGGAACTATACAAAGAGCGATATCCTGGCAAGAACCCACCTTCCCAATGGATGTTTTCTCTTCTTGTTGCGATGCTTCAGGAAACGGGAAGTTTCAACCCACGACAACATAATCATTGAAGCACTTGCAAAAACGAAACTGCCGAAGTTACTGTTCTCGCTTCCATTGCTATGAATCCACATGTGAGCACACAACATCTTGGACACAAGATTGGCATTCCTAAAACAAGTGTACATCATTCTTACACATCACCGGTTCCATCCTTACCATGTACACCTACATCAAAAATTGCACGGGAATGATTTCCAGAATCAAGTACAGTCCTGTCAGTGGGCATAGCTGCAAATCCTCGCCAACCTGAACTTCTTCTGCAATGCTCTAATTACTGATGAATGTTACTTCTCAACAGGTAAATACAAGGAACATGCATTATTGGTCCAGCGACAATCCACAGTGGCTTAGACTGTTATAACGTCAAGTTGAACACATATATTTCAAAACGATACAACACATATAAGTCACTGAGCAAGTTGACATGTGAACACGGTACATTCGAATGAGCACTGAGACCAAGTATAGCGGCCGCTGGCTGGCTGGTAGGTGGCGCGGCTGCTGCATGGCTGGCAGACAGCGCCGCATGTAGACGACACGCGTAATTGCGCGGCGGCACTTTGAATGATTGGCGAGTCACAACATAGACAGTGGAACATCAGCATCAATGGAGAGTTAACGTCTGGTGTCAGATGCTTGGTACTACAAATACCCGCCGTTATTTCATCAATGGTAGTCTAAATGGCACAGCATATGCCAACTTCCACAGACGAATTCTTCCTCCTCTTTGGATGAAGTGCTGCTAAGAACCAGAATGCTTATGTGGTATCAACACGATGAATGTCCAGCACATAATGCCTTGCGTGCACATCATGTTCTGAACCAAAGGTACCCTGCCAGATGGATTGTTCAAGGAGGAACAGTTACTTGGCCTTCTAGGTCTCCCGATTTAAATCCTCTGGACTTTTTTCTTTGGGGATGCATTAAAGACATTGTCTATCGCGATATTCCAATAACTCCAGAGAACTTGCAGGAATGTATCGTGCTTGCTTGTAATCCTCTTCAGCAGGCAACACTGGAAGCAGTAAATAATTCTTTCATTCAACAAGTGCACCAGAGTATTGGTGTCCAGAGTCGCCACTCTGGGCACCTTTGAATGTTCTACTCCAGGGCAATGGTACAGGAGAGTCAAAGCCAATTTTGTGCTATGTTTTTACTTGGTTTTCATGTGTTATCTGACAACTCCAGCAAGTGGATGAGTTTGTGACCCCGGGCTCAAAGTCAATGTTGTGTCAATAACATTGTGTTTGAGTGAATGGTACACACTGTTACATTTTTGAATAGGTCTTCAGGAAAGGAAATGAACTACTGAATAAAAAATAAAGGGTGCCATTTAAAAAAACCATACAACTGTTCATATCTTTGTAAAAAAACAAAGCTACAACGAAGGCAATCATGCTGATTGATGTGCCCCTGAGGGCTAAAGAACATTTGCTTGAAACATTTTGTAATTTGCCTCTGGACAAACAATTATTTAGGGTGGTCAAGATAAATGGGGCACCCTGTGTGTGTGTTCTTCATTTTCTGATGTAGGCTTTGGCCGAAAGATAATGTGTAAGTGTCTTTTCATTGTGCCAGTCTGCAACTCAATGTGTCATCTTTACAGTGAGTAGCAATCTATTTTTTTCCTTATACTGGAAATATTAAGTGATTTACTTCTTGTAACCTAAATGACACAATAAGGAGCAGAATATGAGTTCATATACATATTTCAGTGTCTCTCACTAGAGAAATTCATTGATTTATTTCACTGCCAAAATAAACTGGAATTCGAGGATATGTGTCATAGCTGTGTCAAGAAACATTACTCATAAATCGACTGTCATTACTGCATAACACCAATCAACAAAACTGAAAATTTAAGATGCTATTCTACATTTTTTATATACATACATTAAAAATATTAACAGATCGTCTTGTAAATCTCAAGCCACAAATGTCATAAAAGAAATTATTATGTGTAAAAAAAAATTATTATGTGTAATGGAGGAGTAGGTCCAACAATGATCAAGAAAATAGAAATATGGGTAAAGTATAGTGGACCATTTACCACACTCAAGAGATAGAAAAAGGTATAATACATGTATTACCCGACAAAATAGCCCCAATTAGTCCCAAATATCAAGAGAGCTAGCAGCTATATAAAAAGCTGCAAAAGCAGTACATCACATTATCTGTGAGTGTCACCTAGCCTCTGATGATGACTTTTCATCACAGTAAAAGTGGTATATAGGCTATCAAAGAAAGCATTGAATCCAGCTGAACAAATAATTTCCACCTCTAACCAGTGTCACCCAGTAAGTATACATCACTGGATACAAACAGAGACAGAGAGAGAGAGGGGGGGGGGGGGAGAGAGAGAGAGAGAGAAACAGTGAGAACAAAACTAAATGAAATTTTTAGGTAATTATGTTATCAGCAATTAAAATGGGATGAATGTGCCAGAGTATTTGGAAAAATAATTTGCACAGCATGCAATGCCATATGAATATTACCCATAGTGTGTGATAGTTCTTGCCTCAGAACACCATACTTTGCATGCACATATTGCTCAAGTTGCAAGAAAGGCTATCTGAACAATGAGCAAGAGTTACAAAAGTTCCCACTGCACTGACATAGTTGAAAAAATGTGTTAAATGTGCAGATCTCGAAGGTTGTTGGAGGAGGGGAGGATCCAGGTGGCCCAAGATGTGAAGTAGCCATTGAAATCAAACATTTTATGTTTAGCTGCATGAACAATCGAAACACATCCTTCATCAGGACTTTATCTATCATCATGTCATGAAATCCGGGACATCCTACCCAAGAGCCTCCTCGCTCCTCTTAAAGTTGTGTTCTGTCGAGCACCCAGCCTCCAGAACATCCTAGTCCATCCCTGCACCACCCTCAATAATAACCCCTTGCCACAGGGATCGTATCCCTGTGGAAAACTCAGGTGCGAGACCTGCCCAATCCACACATCAAGCACTTTCTATTCAGCATCATGTGGCACAACATGCAGCTGAACATAACATGCTTGACTTCAATGGCTGCTACACAACCCGGGCTATTTGGATCCCTCTCTCCTCCACCAGCTTTTATTAACTGCACAGATGGGAGTTATTCTTAGAACACATTCTCCAATCCCAAGATTATCCCAGCCTCAACCTACAGTAACCTACTGTACCCACACCCTCAACCCAACAGTTTCCTCCATTTGCCCTATCACACCTTCCTTTTCACCCACATTGTGTGCCTCTTTTTGCCATTGCACACACCCTCCTTTCCCCTAACCTGCTTCTCTCCTTTTCCGCTCCACATTCCCCCCTCCCCAGGGCACCAATTCCACCTCCCAACACTGCACCTGGCGGTTTCTAGTCCCTGCATGCCCCACCAGACAGTACTCGTATCCCCTCCCCTCCCCTCCCCTCCCCAACCCCCGCCCCCCCCCCCCCCCCAGTCCTGCTGTCCCTCCCCCTTCTTCGCCCTACCCCAGGTTGCTATTCATATGACATGGCAGCCGTATTTCAGTCAGAGCTACCAGTGTTAGCAGCCATGGGTTCACAAGGTGTTTGCTTGTGGGAATGTGTGTATATTCTTTGCTGAAGAATGCTTTGGCCAAAAGCTGTAAACTGTAACATTCTTTTCCTTGTGCCTGTCTGCAACTCCTCAGGTCATCTTTACAATGAGTAGAAATACATTATCTTCCTAGTATTGTTGATATTCCAACCTTGAGTTTCACAAACACTCTCTCTCTCTCTCTCTCTCTCTCTCTCTCTCTCTCTCTCTCTCTCTCTCTCTCTCTCTCTCTCTCCCCCTCCCTCTACCCCATGTAAAGTCCAAGGAGTATTATCAAAGGAGTCTTGTGATTCATTTCTCTTGTTTGGGTCAGGCTCTTTCTATTCATTTCACCTTGCCTTTTGTAATTTAGTAATAAATTTGTATATATCTCTCTATCACAATTTATTACATATATTATTTTTCCTGAGGGCATGCAGCTTTACTGTATGGTTAAATGATGATGGCGTCCTCTTGGGTAAAATATTCCGGAGGTAAAATAGTACCCCATTCGGATCTCCGGGTGGGGACTATTCAAGAGGACGTCATTATCAGGAGAAAGAAAACTGGTGTTCTACGGATTGGAGCGTGGACTGTCAGATCCCTTAATCGGGCAGGTAGGTTAGAAAATTTAAAAAGGGAAATGGACAGGTTAAAGTTAGATATAGTGGGAATTAGTGAAGTTCGGTGGCAGGAAGAACAAGAGTTTTAGTCAGGCAAATGCAGGGTTATACGAGGGCAGTTCAATAAGTAATGCAACACATTTTTTTTCTGAAACAGGGGTTGGTTTATTCAGCATTGAAATACACCAGGTTATTCCCCAATCTTTTAGCTAAACAACACTATTTTTCAACGTAATCTCCATTCAATGCTACGGCCTTACGCCACCTTGAAATGAGGGCCTGGCAGCCTGCACGGTACCATTCCACTGGTCGATGTCGGAGCCAACGTCATACTGCATCAATAACTTCATCATCCGCATAGTGCCTCCCACGGATTGCGTCCTTCATTGGGCCAAACATATGGAAATCCGACGGTGCGAGATCGGGGCTGTAGGGTGCATGAGGAAGAACAGTCCACTGAAGTTTTGTGAGCTCCTCTCGCGTGCGAAGACTTGTGTGAGGTCTTGCGTTGTCATGAAGAAGGAGAAGTTCATTCAGATTTTTGTGCCTATGAACACGCTGAAGTCGTTTCTTTAATTTCTGAAGAGTAGCACAATACACTTCAGAGTTGATCGTTTGACCATGGGGAAGGACATCGAACAGAATAACCCCTTCAGCGTCCTAGAAGACTGTAACCATGACTTTACCGGCTGAGGGTATGGCTTTAAACTTTTTCTTGGTAGGGGAGTGGGTGTGGCGCCACTCCATTGATTGCCGTTTTGTTTCAGGTTCGAAGTGATGAACCCATGTTTCATCGCCTGTAACAATCTTTGACAAGAAATTGTCACCCTCAGCCACATGACGAGCAAGCAATTCCACACAGATGGTTCTCCTTTGCTCTTTATGGTGTTCGGTTAGACAACGAGGGACCCAGCGGGAACAAACCTTTGAATATCCCAACTGGTGAACAATTGTGACAGCACTACCAACAGAGATGTCAAGTTGAGCACTGAGTTGTTTGATGGTGATCCGTCGATCATCTCGAACTAGTGTGTTCGCACGTTCCGCCATTGCAGGAGTCACAGCTGTGCACGGCCGGCCCGCACGCGGGAGATCAGACAGTCTTGCTTGACATTGCGGCGATGATGACACACGCTTTGCCCAACGACTCACCGTGCTTTTGTCCACTGCCAGATCACCGTAGACATTCTGCAAGCGCCTATGAATATCTGAGATGCCCTGGTTTTCCGCCAAAAGAAACTCCATCACTGCCCGTTGTTTGCAACGCACATCCGTTACAGACGCCATTTTAACAGCTCCGTACAGCGCTGCCACCTGTCGGAAGTCAATGAAACTATACGAGACGAAGCGGGAATGTTTGAAAATATTCAACAAGAAATTTCAGGTTTTTTCAACCAAAATTGGCCGAGAAAAAAAAATGTGTTGCATTACTTATTGAACTGCCCTCGTAAATACAAAATCAAATGGGGGTAATGCAGGAGTAGGTTTAATAATGAATAAAAAAAATAGGAGTGTGGGTAAGCTACTACAAACAGCATAGTGAATGCATTATTGTGGCCAAGATAGACACGAAGCCCATGCCTACTACAGTAGTACAAGTTATATGCCAACTAGCTCTGAAGATGATGAAGAAATTGATGAAATGTATGATGAGATAAAAGACATTATTCAGGTAGTGAAGGAAGACGAAAATTTAATAGTCATGGGTGACTGGAATTCGAGAGTAGGAAAAGGAAGAGAAGGAAACGTAGTAGGTGAATATGGATTGGGGCTAAGAAATGAAAGAGGAAGCCGCCTAATAGAATTTTACACAGAGCACAACTTAATCATAGCTAACACTTGGTTCAAGAACCATGAAAGAAGGTTGTATACATGGAAGAAGCCTGGAGATACTGACAGATTTCAGATCGATTATATAATGGTAAGACAGAGATTTAGGAACCAGGTTTTAAATTGTAAGATATTTCCAGGGGCAGATGTGGACTCTGACCACAATCTATTGGTTATGAACTGTAGATTAAAACTGAAGAAACTGCAAAAAGGTGGGAATTTAAGGAGATGGGACCTGGATAAACTGACTAAACCAGAGGTTGTACAGAGTTTCAGGGGGAGCATAAGGGAACAATTGACAGGAATGGGAGAAAGAAATACAGTAGAAGAAGAATGGGTAGCTCTGAGGGATGAAGTAGTGAAGGCAGCAGAGGATCAAGTAGGTAAAAAGACGAGGGCTAATAGAAATCCTTGGGTAACAGAAGAAATATTGAATTTAATTGATGAAAGGAGAAAATATAAAAATGCAGTAAATGAAGCAGGCAAAAAGGAATACAAAAATCTCAAAAATGAGATCGACAGGAAGTGCAAAATGGCTAAGCAGGGAGGACAATATTATCGAAGTGGAAGAGGATGTAGATGAAGATGAAATGGGAGATATGATACTGCGTGAAGAGTTTGACAGAGCAGTGAAAGACCTGAGTCGAAACAAGGCCCCAGGAGTAGACAACATTCCATTAGAACTACTGACGGCCTTGGGAGAGCCAGTCATGACAAAACTCTACCATCTGGTGAGCAAGATGTATGAGACAGGCGAAATACCCTCAGATTTCAAGAAGAATATAATAATTCCAATCCCAAAGAAAGCAGGTGTTGACAGATGTGAAAATTACCGAACTATCAGTTTAATAAATCACAGCTGCAAAATACTAACGCGAATTCTTTACAGATGAATGGAAAAACTGGTAGAAGCCGACCTTGGGGAAGATCAGTTTGGATTCCGTTGAAATGTTGGAACACGCGAGGCAATACTGACCTTACGTCTTATCTTAGAAGAAAGATTTAGGAAAGGCAAACCTACGTTTGAAGCATTTGTAGACTTAGAGAAAGCTTTTGACAATGTTGACTGGAATACTCTCTTCCAAATTCTGAAGGTGGCAGGGGTAAAATACAGGGGGCGAAAGGCTATTTACAATTTGTACAGAATCCAGATGGCAGTTATAAGAGTCGAGGGACATGAAAGGGAAGCAGTGGTTAGGAAGGGAGTGAGACAGGGTTGTACCCTGTCCCAGATGTTATTTAATCTGTATATTGAGCAAGCAGTAAAGGAAACAAAAGAAAAATTCGGAGTAGGTATTAAAATCCATGGAGAAGAAATAAAAACTTTGAGGTTCGCCGATGACATTGTAATTCTGTCAGAGACAGGAAAGGACGTGGAAGAGCAGTTGAACGGAATGGACAGTGTTTTGAAAGGAGGATATAAGATGAACATCAACAAAAGCAAAACGAGGATAATGGAATGTAGTCGAAATAAGTCGAGTGATGCTGAGGGAATTAGATTAGGAAGTGGGACACTTAAAGTAGTAAAGGAGTTTTGCTATTTGGGGAGCAAAATAACTGACGATGGTCGAAGTAGAGAGGATATAAAATGTAGACTGGCAATGGCAAGGAAAGCGTTTCTGAGGAAGAGAAATTTGTTAACATCGAGTATAGATTTAAGTGTCAGGAAGTCGTTTCTGAAAGTATTTGTATGGAGTGTAGCCATATATGGAAGTGAAACATGGACGATAAATAGCTTAGACAAGAAGAGAATAGAAGCTTTCGAAATGTGGTGCTACAGAAGAATGCTGAAGATTAGATGGGTAGATCACATCACTAATGAGGAGTGTAATGGTACTTTGACTACCGCGCCTCCGCCAATACCAAGATATAATTCACGATCGCGCACGCGGAAGAGCGCTGCGCCAGCGACCGTTTTTTACAAATAATTTTGTTCTTTTTTTTTACTTTTGAGTAGGTTTTGTTTTTAACAGCTAATTGATTACTCTCTCTCTCTTGTCTTCATACGAAAGACGTGTATTTTTCGGCGCTGTGTTGAATGTGCTTTTGGGTGGAAATTAAAATTATATTACAAAGCGATGTTGTTTCAATAGTGATTCGAGGTGGTTATAGCCAAATTTGTAAACTGATCATGACAGTGACAACTTGAAGAAGTTTTCAACGGACGGAGAAAAGTGAAAGACGGGTCGTCCTACAAGGGAATTAGGAGGACAGCCATGAAGACTATATTGTAATTAGTACTGCGTTTCTAACAAGATTATAAGGTAAATTTCCACTAGTTTCTGATGCTATTTCCGTACAGTCGCTTTTTGTAGTGTTGCCGACCCGGTCTGCCATGCACGGTCAAATTACAGCACTATTTCAATCAATAATACGAAGTCCGCCTCATCCGTAACTGAAACCACCAAAATTCAAAACCCAATCAGATTTTCTATTTTCACGGCAGAACCCCGAGGAAAGGAAACACTACAATTGGCGTCCTGGTGACAGGACTTACAATCTCCGGATCTGATACAAGTGCAATTATTATAAATTTTGGACATTTTATCTAATTTTAATCACTTAATAGCATCAGAAAAAGAATTTGGACTGAGTCTCATTCATTTAAATTGTAACGTTACGTGCATGAAATTTACAACAATTTTGTTTTCCCTGTTATTATTTCGCGTTAATATTCATTTTCATGCTGAGGAAATTAATTCGTTAAAAAAAAGGAAAAGGATAACGGTCCATAAAATAATATGCACGGACGCGAAAGAAAAATTTTGGATTCAAAACTGTATATCTGACGCTACATTTGCAACATAAGACTGATGGACAAAAAAAAATTGGTGAGTACAGAAATTTACATTTTTTCCAGTTTCAAGCAGCCATCTGTACTTCCTTTATTCCGATCCATTTATTTCGACATAATTTTTCCTAATTGTAGTTAAAATTGAATTACTATTATTGCAAATGATAAGTGAAGAGCATATTCACATTCATTTATTTGCGAGAGGGAAATTTCAGTACCAGTTTAATAATTCAATTTCTAATTAAAAATCATATATAAATATCCATTTCCATAAGAGAAATTTCATATTTCAACATATCATATTTTAAAATTATTTTTTTTTTTTTTTTTTTGCCATTGGAAAATTTTATTTGCAATTAATTACGAAAATCGCAAGATGGACCCTAGACGCGTAGAAATTGTTTCCGCGGACGAGCTTAGTGAAAGTGACACATTGCAAAACATGTCCGACAGTCAAATGAATATTGAACTTAATAGTGAGGATGTTCAAGACATAATTTTATCGGATCGATTAAGACAACAACCCCTATATTTAAACAGATACACAGGCGAATGGAGAGTGAGTACCACGCGACAAAACGCGACATTGACAACGTCAACTTCAGAACCAGACATCAATCAGACACAAAAAATGACGAAACTAAGACACGGGACTCTGACATGCTCAACCAGATTCTGAAGTTACTTGGTGACCAAACAGAAAATTTGCGCTTTAGACGACAATTTAAAACGTGACATTAGGAAGTTTGACACTAAATTCGATGAACTGACATGGGACATAAAACAAAATTTTGAAAAACAATCGAGACAAATTGCCGAGTTGACAAAAACCACCAGTAGTCTTGGAAGGAAATTTACTGACTTATCAGACAAGTTTACGAGACAAGAAAAGGTATTTATGGAATTCAGTGACGAGACAAAAACTGACTTACAACGATGTAATGAGAAATTGTTAACAGTAGTTTTTGAACAACAGAAAACCAGTACCCAAGTTGACGAATTACGACAGTCACACAATTCCGTAAAAACAAACCAAGAACACTTAGACCTGACGATTACAGACCTTTCAGACAGATTAAATGATGTAACATTGGAGCAGAAATTCTTACAGGAAACGTTAGAAGAACTTGAAGACAGAGCAGATGTAGCATCTTGAAAGAATGACACAACTCTAGCAGAGAAACTTGTACATGAATACAAAGTATGTGATGATTATTTAGATGAGAAGTTTGAGACAATGACACAGATCATTTTATATAAGACAAAGGAACAAGTAAAGGGAGAAACAGATAATATTCAGAAAGAGGTACGTAAACTTAAAGAAAATGTAATACCAAATTTGTCAGTGATAGCAAAACCCATAACAGGTAACCAAAACACAAATGAGAATTCGAATAATGCTAGACCCAGCACACAGCCGAAAATAGGATTACCAATGAGTGATACAAATCCCAATGAACCATTTTCAATGCTACCAAAAGATCAAAATTACTATCAGACATCACCACATACTATGCAGTTTGACATAAAATGCAGGACCCATAATACCATCGGGAGTAGCTGATGAAACATTAGTGCGACATGGGTACTTTCAGACATTTTCATGTGATGAGAAAGACAAAGTGCATCCGATTGTTTTCATCTGCTCTTTTGGCGGTATTTTCCCGAGACATTGGTTAGAAGCTGATAAAATTCGATATGTTACAAATTTGTTACATGGAAGAGCAGCTAAGTGGGGAGCAGCAATGAAAAGACGATGTTTAACATTTGAACAGTTGGAACAAGCATTTCTTGAGGAATTCTGGTCGATCACAGAACAGCAAAGTTTAAAACGAGAAGTATAAAATCCAGAAATTTACAACCCGGAGAAAGAGACTTTACGTCAATACTTTGAACGCTACCTAGACAAACATTATATTGGACAAAACCAGCAGATTTACCAGACGTAATTAGAACACTTTAAAGCCACTTACCATTTCCTTACCGTGATAAATTAATAGGAGTGTCCGAGGACAACATAAAGAATTTTTTCAGTTATGTTGACGAGATAGATGATCTTTACAGAGATGAGATCAGGAATTTCAATCAATTGTATCCGATTTATCCAAGAAATTCGCGTACACACAACAACAGAAATGACAGAGGCTATTGGAATCCGCCTCCGACACCACAACAAAACACTCAAAGAAACAATTCGCACTACACTGGGACAAATCCATTCAATATTAGGAGAAACAACTTGCAGCATTGGCAGGGAAACGGTAATTATTACTATAACGGTTATCCGAACAGTATTTACAATCAGAACAATAACAGTTATATTCAAAATAACAACAGAAGAAGGAACCGAAATCATAGAGATCAAAGAGGAGGGGATAACAGGTACAATCCAGGATATTTTCAGAGAAACAACGTACAACAACATCCAAACATGTATTGCAGGAATAACAGTAATGACAATACCAGTTACAGTTATGGGCGAAATAATGTATGGGGAAATCACAATGGACCACCGCCACGACACATGCAATACAGCAACCCTCAATTCCTACCTAACGGAACTCCCAATGCGACGCGAGTTAATGTCAACAACCAAGCAGCTGACACTTGGTTGACACGTGACAGAAATGTAAATATTATTGAGTTGGGCAATGACCCCAACCAACACCTTCTACATCAGAAGGTGTTGCCCCAACCCGCAGCAACAACCGAATTTGCCGGAAAACGAACGACGACCGAGCTAAGCGCTCGAGTTACGGTCGATAGGGAGCAGAGCGCAACGGTACCGACGATTTGTTTTCTTCGATATGATGACAGTAAGAAAATAGAAAAAGAATTATATCAGAATGTAGATTTTAATAGTACAAGTAAAATAAAGAAGATTATTCAGGCTATAACACGAGTTATGATTGGTAGTTATGAAGTGGAAGTAATGTTAGATACAGGAGCAGCAGCAAGTGTCATTTCAAGGTCTTTATATAATGGACTCAAACAAATAATGAACATACAAACATTGCCAGTACAGAATTGTCACATTATAAGTGCCACCGGTAACAAATCAAAGAACATGAAATTTCAAGCTCTCATTAACTTCACATTTTCAAATATACCACTCAATAACAGTTGTCTGGTAGTAGACAAATTAGTTATGCATTGCATATTAGGAATTGACTTTTTGAATGAATATCAAGCAATCATAGATTTAGGAAAAGGGAAATGTCATTTAACCGTAAACCAACAACAACTGACAATAGAGTTAACACAGGGTAAAAACTTAAATAGTAAACAAGGTAACTTTGAACAGTTGCATTTTGTGTATCCACCAGCAACAAACATATGTGATTTAACTTTTAATGAAGCTGTATCTCAGGGAATTAAACCTAATGATTTATATGAGAAATGCACAGAATCTGAATATCTGACGAAGGAACAACAACTTGAATTACTTGAAGTTTTGCAGCAATTTGCTGAGGTATTTGTGGAGAAACCTGGGATTATTAGAGGCTATACTTATGAGATGGATGTTAAACCACACAAAACATACTGTAGAACATATTATAATATTCCTTGGTCAAAGAAACCCGCAGTTTTGAAAGAGATTGAAAGAATGCAAGCTTGGGGTATCATTGAAAGGTCACATTCACCATATTGCAGTCCGATTCTAGCAGTTAATAAAGAGGATGGTAGTGTAAGGTTAGTGCTGGACGCACGAGAAATTAACAAAGTCATAATTCCAATCAACACACGACCTATAAATTTGGAAGAACAACTTTTAAAATTTCATAATGTACAGTATTTAACCAATATCGACCTCCGCTCATAGTTTTGGCAGGTGAACCTCCATAAAAACAGTCGTAAATACAATGCATTTCTATGTGAGGGACGTAGTTATCAATTTTGTGTTCTACCCTTTGGTCTACGAGTGAGTGCTGAAGTATTTATTGAAGCCTTAGATGCTGTTCTTGGACCACAATTGCTATCGCAAATCACAGTTTATGTTGATGACATTGTCATTGCCACCACTACTTGGGACGAACATGTTAATCTTTTGAAGCAACTTCTGACTAAATTTTCTGACACAGGTGTCACTATCAATTTATCAAAGACGAAATTAGGGAGGAGAGAAATCAAATTCCTTGGTCTCATCATATCAACTGAAGGCATTTATCCAGACTCAATAAAAATTGATGCAATTAAGAATTTTCCATCCCCACAGAATCGTAAACAACTCAAAGCCTTTCTTGGTCTATCTTCATACTTCAGGAAATTTGTACCCTACCATCTTCTTAACAGTCCACATCTTCTATCTTTACTCACAAGAAATAATATTTGGAAATGGACAGAGTTCTGTCAGACAGATTTTGAAGCCATTAAGAATGCTTTAGTAAATGCATCGTTGTTATGTCATCCTGACATGACGTCAGAGTTTTGCCTAATAACAGATGCAAGTTCCTATAGGCTCGGAGCATTTTTATTCCAAATTCATGTAGAAAATGAACAAACAGTCATCAAACCTATCAGTTTTACTAGCCGCATGCTCAGTGAATGCAAAAAGTCATATTCAGTGACCGAGCGCGAAACACTTGCCATAGTATGGGCATTTCGGAATTTTCGCTACTTTCTATGGGGAAAACGTACTAAGCTTTATACTGATCATC
This sequence comes from Schistocerca nitens, assembly GCF_023898315.1. Taxonomy (NCBI): domain Eukaryota; kingdom Metazoa; phylum Arthropoda; class Insecta; order Orthoptera; family Acrididae; genus Schistocerca; species Schistocerca nitens. The sequence goes on from NC_064623.1 coordinate 125,519,968, forward strand.
AAGCTCTTTCTTTCCTGCTATCATGCAAGTTATTACAATCACGTCTTGCACGCTGGTGTGCATCACTACAAGAATATGATTTTGATATTATATACATAAAAGGAGAATCCAACATTATAGCCGATACTCTATCTCGTTTGCCACAAGGCCTACAAGAACTTTCAGATGTGACAGAACAAACATCAGATTTCTAAATTTTACTCATGTATGACGGTACATTTGCACCTTACTACAAAAACATGTGCAGGAAGTTAGCCATATTGCAGGACAATGATCCCAGGTGGATTTAGATAAAGAATAAATTACGTGCAGGGACAGACCCACATCTTGAAAAACATTACACATTACACAAAGAAGTACTATTTTACCGACGAAACCCTGAATCACAGCACTGGTGTGTTTGCTTACCTGAAGCTCACGTTGATGATTTTATTCTATTTACACACAGAAGGGGACACTATGGCTTAACCAAATGTACAGATAAGATTATACAATATTGCTATTTTCCTATTTTAAGGCGAAGAGTATTGAGGAATATTAGGAAATGCATCATATGTCAGAAAGCCAAATATTCTCATCGCACAAGCATGAATGAATTGCATTCAATCACACCTAAGAGGCCATTACAGCTAATTTCTTTAGATATTGCAGGACCCTATCCACAAGCACGTGGAGGAATGAAATACATCCTTGCTGTGTTAGATGTTTTCACAAAGTATTTAAAATTATATGCTTTACGTTCAGTTTCTACCACTGCTATTACCAGACGTCTATTAACAGATTGTTTTGTAAGAATAGGAAAACCTGAAGTTATGATCACGGATAATGCAGCATATTTTACCAGTTTAAAATGGAAGACTTTTACTGAAGAACAGAATGTTAAACATATTTTAATTTCAAGATTTCACACAGCAGGAAACCCAGTAGAAAGAACATTTAGAGAATTTGGACAGTTTATGAGAACACACACACCAGAGAAGCACACAAAATGGGTAGAATACCTAGCACCATTTGAACAAATAGTGAACAATTTAACTCACATTTCTACTGGATACACACCAACCGAATTAATTATGGATGAAACAGAAAGAAATGAATGGACAGACCCTCTGCCTAAATTTAGAGCAACAACAAATCCTGTTAGTTTAGAAGAAAAGGTAAGACAAGCTTACACAACATTATGTGACAAAGCTAAGGAAAGGAAGCAGAAATATGACAGAGGTGTCAGGAAAGCACAAACATTTCAAGTTGATGAGTTAGTTTTACTAAGAACACATCCTAAACCCACAAAACTGAAACCTTTAAACAGGAAATGGCAGGTCTTATACTCTGGACCATACCGAAATGCAAATATTCCACACCCTGGCTGTCATTCATTAGAATATCCATTAACACATAAACCCAGGGGCCTACACCCACACAGACATTTGAAAAAATACATACAGTAAAATGTTAGCTAATGAGAAGAAGATAATTAATATGATATACAGTTATGATGAGCCTACATTGAAGTTATACAGATACTTACAATCTAATGAATGCAGGTAAGTCTAAAAAGCGATGTGAACCATCCAATAGCTAATAAGATATTTGGTTATAAGAGGAGTTGCTATTGAGACATATAAACATTAGAGGAGGCATATACACATTAGAGGAGGCAGAGAACTGAACAGAATTATTTTCTTTAGGAGGCATGTGATAATAGTAATGTTGATATGAGTGATGTGAGTGACTGAATGAGACGAGTGAATGTAATTTTAGTTTAATAAGAGGACAAATAGTAATATGGAGAGAGGCAAATGGAATATAAGATGAGAAAAGGGTATTATTATTATTATTATTGTTGAAGTAAAAAGTAAGTGATGATGAATAAGAGGAAAATATATATATATAATGCTGAAGAATAAGTATATGTTATTTTTTGAAGAATGAATATTGGATAGGTGAGAATGTTATAAGTAATTGAAAATATGTTGAGAGGAAAGAAACTGGATTTGAATGCTATATCACATGTACTCATGGAATACAGAATGAAAGTAGTGAAAGAATATTATTTATTGGAAGATTGGTATGTCTGAGATAATAACTTATGTGATGTCTTATATATTCTTATAACTAAATGTGAAAGTATAGATTTATGTGGAAAGAATTATTTACAGCAGCCACTGTTGAAAATATACCACAAGATTTAAATCTATAACACTTTAACACTAATCTAATGGGAACTTGTAATGAAATTTTTGGAGTTATGTAGGCTTGACACTTCAGATTGGAAGAATTATTTAAGAGGACATATTTAGCAGTCCTCTAATGGCATAATTAAAGCTCATCTACTGTACTGAACTAATGCACCATTAAATAGAAAGGAGAATAAGGAGAAAACAAAACATTGGTCCTCTGTTGCGGCTCATACTCTCATCCCTCCCTTAGAAAAATTTATACATGTTGATGAAATATTTGACATTATATAATTTGTGATTATCTGACAGTATGGAGAGACATACACACATATTTATTTATGAATAGAATTTTACAGGTACCACAAGGTAAATACTGAATGGATATACAGCATGGAACGCAGTAGCAATTATCTAAGAAGCTTTATTTATTTATTAAGTAAAACATTTATTTATATTGCTTGATACTCATGAAAGGAAGTAGATGAACTACACAAACTTTATAGGAACGTGATTGACTTGAACTATATATATATATATATATATATATATATATATATATATATATATATATATATATATACACTTACCACACTGATGTACATACTTGTAGGATACTAAGATATTTAGAGGGGCACCGCTCTTAGAAAAGGTAATAGAGGGGTACCACTCCTAGAAACAGCAATAGTGGGGACACCACACTCAGAAACGGTATTAGGTATAGGAACTTTTACATTATATTAAGTTAACATGTATTTTGTTTATCATATTTTATTTTGTGTAGTCCACTGTAGGAGATGACTTTACTAGTATTTATGAAGTAGTTAGCAACCATCCCATGAACCTATCCTCCTACAGAGGGCTGCCTTGAAGCTTGAAATATGTGTAAATTTTATTCCAGGAGGCAAGATGAATTTTAAGTTGAATATTCTAGCGAGTTGCCACAATTATCTTAAAATGTTGCAAGTGTAACGAAAGGGAAAGGAACAAAAAAAGGAAAGAAAGGAAAAAGAATGAGCTAACATATAAAATAAATAAAATGTATATTTCAATCTGAATGTAATGTAATTCACATGTCAGCACAATGATATTGAATGTAACGTAAAAATTTACTATATTTTACATTTAATTCTGTATATGTACTATATGACAACAATGTAACTATCTCATGTAATGATTAATTGTAAATATTTGTATATTTATGTACTTATTATATCAAGAAATGCATTTTAAGGAGATGTTAATGAACTGCAAAGGACTTGTGCATGTAGCACATGATTCATATAAATGGAATTGAAAATCCAAAGAAGAAACCAACGTGATGGAACACTGGCCAAGAAATATTTACGTAGTGTCAATATGCCTTGAAGTGTATGGTGTGGTGGAAGCCGGCAGGTCTTCAGGTTGGTGTAAAGGACAAGCTTATCACCTGTCGTAGGCAGTGAGGTGTTTCCTGTGCCCTCATTGACCATTTATACCCCGGTGGACGCCACCAAAATTCGACTGCTGGAGATCCCAATTTCGTGTTGACACATTGAACAAACTTTGGATTTTCTTCAAGTCACACCCAAGAGATCCAGGCAGTACACACACACTCTCAGAGTAAATAACTTATTTTCTCATATATATGTACGTAAATTTTCTATACTGCCACGCTCGCTTGCGGAGCGTGTCAGTAGAGGAGGCACTGTAATGGTACTTTGACTACCGCGCCTCCGCCAATACAAAGATATAATTCACGATCGCGCACGCAGAAGAGCGCTGCGCCAGCGACCGATTTTTATAAATAATTTTGTTCTTTTTTTTTTACTTTTGAGTAGGTTTTGTTTTTAACAGCTAATTGATTACTCTCTCTCTCTTGTCTTCATACGAAAGACATGTATTTTTCGGCGCTGTGTTGAATGTGCTTTTGGGTGGAAATTAAAATTATATTACAAAGCGATGTTGTTTCAATAGTGATTCGAGGTGGTTATAGCCAAATTTGTAAACTGATCATGACAGTGACAACTTGAAGAAGTTTTCAACAGACGGAGAAAAGTGAAAGACGGGTCGTCCTACAAGGCAATTAGGAGGACAGCCATGAAGACTATATTGTAATTAGTACTGCGTTTCTAACAAGATTATAAGGTAAATTTCCACTAGTTTCTGATGCTATTTCCGTACAGTCGCTTTTTGTAGTGTTGCCGACCTGGGCTGCCATGCACGATCAAATTACAGCACTATCTCAATCAATAATACGAAGTCCGCCTTATCCGTAACTGAAACAACCAAAATTCAAAACCCAATCAGATTTTCTATTTTATATTTTCACGGCAGAACCCCGAGGAAAGGAAACACTGCAGGAGGTATTGGATAGAATTGGGGAGATGAGGAGTTTGTGGCACAACTTGACAAGAAGAAGGGACCGGTTGGTAGGACATGTTCTGAGGCATCAAGGGATCACAAATTTAGCATTGGAGGGCAGCGTGGAGGGTAAAAATTGAAGAGGGAGACCAAGAGATGAATACACTAAGCTTATTCAGAAGGATGTAGGTTGCAGTAAGTACTGAGAGATGAAGAAACTTGCACAGGATAGAGTAGCATGGAGAGCTGCATCAAACCAGTCTCAGGACTGAAGACCACAACAACAACAATGTCTTTTTATTATTCTTATCTTAGGCACCTATGCAATAAATAATCCATATATGTATGTACAATGATGACATCTATACGAAGTAATTTGTACATGTATTAATGAAAAAAATAAAAATGTAATGTATCTTCTGATAAGGATCAAACAAAAAAACAATTTCAATAAAATTCTTTTGTGCATGTGACTGTGTCATATGTGACAAAACTACCAATGTACTGGGCGCTGTTGCAGACAGCGTTCATAATTGTAGTGTTTTCAAGCACAGATTACTCTGCATATTCCATAATTTTCAGTGGCAACAAGGACAGCAATATTTCTGTTGTGACTCGCCGATCTTTCAAAGCGCCGCCGCGCAATTACGCGCGTCCTCTACGTGCGGCGCTGTCTGCCAGCCATGCAGCAGCTACGCAACCTAAGCGGCCAGCCCAGCAGCGGCCGCTAGACTGGGACTCGGTGCTCATTCGAATGCTAACGTGTACACATGTCTTGCTTGTCAACTTACTCTGTGACTTACATGTGTTGTGCCGTTCTGAAATATATTTGTTAAACTTGACGTTATAACAATTGGCGACGAGGTAGTGTATTTTTCCTTTTCACCGTTGACCCACAGGGTTCCATGGCTACTGTCGAGCAACTATTCAAAAATCTCCTTGAACAGCAAACGCTTCTAACAGCGGCGATTCGCGATTTCGTCGCGGCGTCAAATGAGGGGCATTTCTCGTCGTTGGCTGTACCTCCCGAAGTGGCCGCGCGGTTCTGGCGCTGCAGTCTGGAACCGCGAGACCGCTACGGTCGCAGGTTCGAATCCTGCCTCGGGCATGGATGTGTGTGATGTCCTTAGGTTAGTTAGGTTTAACTAGTTCTAAGTTCTAGGGGACTAATGACCTCAGCAGTTGAGTCCCATAGTGCTCAGAGCCATTTGAACCATTTGAACCTGTACCTCCTTTTCCTCCTTACGACGAGACGGCGGAAGACTGATCTGATTATGAAAAACGTCTTCGACAGCACTTCTTGGCATTTCATGTCACGGACGAACAACCATGGAAGTCTCTGTTCCTTTCCTGGATTTCACCTCAAATGTATCGGTTGTCGTCGCAATTGGCTCCTTTGAAGGATCCTGCATCTTTGTCCTTTGCTGAAATATGCTCACTTCTGTCTGTGTATTTTCAAAAGCAAACGCATGTGGTAGCCTTTCGTGTTGCCATTTATTGTTGTCAAAAACAGCCACATCAATCCTATCGCGCTTGGGCTGCTGAACTTCACGGCCTCAGCCGAATGTGTCAATTTGTTACTGACGTTCAAAAAAAAACCTATGCCGATTCCATGGTACGGGATGCTTTATCCAGTCGGCGCCCGACAAGGAAGTTCGGCAACGTGCCCTTCAGTTGGCGAATCCGACTCTAGATGAAGTTCTCTCCATTGCGCAGTCTTTTGAAATTTCTCGCGCCGCTGGGGCGCAAATAGAGGCGTGGGGTGATGTCGAGGGAAATACAACCTCTGTGCTCTGTTGACGACGCGGGCGGCGCGTCCCCGCCGGCCGACGTGGCCGCAGTGCGCTCCCACGCGCAGCCTCGGCCTAGCCGTCGACAACCCGCTAAGAAACTGCAGCAAAACCCACGGCAACTTCCTTCATGTCCACGGTGTTTTACGAAACATTCACGCGAGGATTGTCCCCAACGTTGGGCTGTGTGTCACAATTGCAAGAAGAAAGGTCATGTGTCTTCCGTTTGCAAATCCGACTGCATACATAATGTTCATGAACATGACGCTGATTCTGATTCTGTGTTGTCTGTCAATTGCACTTCTTTCCTTTCAGGGAAGTTATTTCTCACTGTCCAAATCCTTGGTCGAGATGTTCACAAGCAAGTGGATACCGGTTCTGCTGCCACTATAATTAATTCTCAGACGTATCTTCAGTTGGGCTCTCCACTCCTGTCACCTGTCACTCGGCAATTACGGACGTACAATAAACAAGATTTCTCTCTTCGGACAGTTTAATGCTGAGGTATCTTACAAATCCATCGTTCGCACTGTTCCCATATTTGTGGTCGACCAGAGCAACGCAGAAAATCTTTTTGGTTTCGATGCCTTTCTCGTTTTTGGGTTCTCCATAGATGACTCTGTCAATATTGTCTCTGATGCTATTCCTTATGCTCAACTGGATTCCTTGTCGACGACATTTTCGTCCCTTTTTCTCCTGGGTTAGGCCGTGCCAACGACTTTGAAGCTCATATCACGCTCAAAGCCACTGCTCGCCTTAAGTTTTTTCGGTCTCGGCCCATTCCTGTGGCCCTTCGTGATCGGGTAAAATGGAAGTTGGGTCGTCTCACTACTTCAGGGGTCTTGCTTGCTGTCACTTCAAGTGAGTGGTCCTTTCCTGTCGTTGTCGTTGCTAAGCCAAATGGTGATATTCGTCTCTGTGGCGATTTTAAAGCCACTGTAAATGCTCAATACCCTATGCCCCGTCCTGAAGAACTGTTCACTAAACTTGCTGGAGGCCAGTATTTTTCTAAAATTGACCTGTCAGAAGCTTATCATCAACTTCCTCTCGACACTGCTTCCCGGCAGTTTCTGGTCCTTAACACGCCATTCGGGGTTGCTAGCGCTCCTGCTCTCTTTCAGCGTTTCTTGGAACAATTATTGCTCCCTGTCCCTGGGTGTATCAATTACATGGACGACATTGTCGTTACTGGCTCCACCACTGAAGAACGTCTTCAAACTCTCCACTCACTTTTTCATGTCTTACAGACTGCCGGTCTTAAGTGTAATCTTCAGAAATCACAACTCTTTCAGGCATCCATCACGTACTTTGGGTTTCAACTCTCTCGGGAGGATATTGGTCCGCTTCAGCAAACTGTCGCTGCAATCGATACCCTTCCTCACCCTACATTTGTTAAGGAACTGCAGGCCTTCTTGGGGAAAATAGCATACTATCACAAGTTTTTACCGTCTGCGGCTTCGGTGGCTCAGCCGTTGCATCACCTGTTGCATAAAAACGTGCCTTTTCACTGATCCGCGTCATGCGATGCGGCTTTCCAGAAATTGAAGACTATGCTGAAACAGGCCCCGTGCCTGGCTACTTATCGACCTGGCCAACATCTTGTTCTTGCCACAGACGCCTCTCAATACGGGGTCGGTGCAGTCCTTGCCCACTGTTTTTCTGACGTTTCGAAACAACCCATTGCTTATGCCTCCAAAACGCTCACGGATGCCCAACAAAAGTATTCTCAAATTGAAAAAGAAGCTTTGGCCATTATTTATGCTCTTCATAAGTTTGGTGTTTTTCTCTATGGCTCAAAATTTCATCTTGTTACGGATCACAAACCACTTGTTTCCTTGTTTCATCCATCAACATCACTTCCCGACAAGGCTGCACACTGCCTCCAGCGTTGGGCTCTTTACTTGTCTCGTTTCAATTATGAGATTCATTTCCGGCCAACGGCTCAACATGCAAATGCTGATGCTCTGTCTCGCCTTCCCATGGGTCCTGATCAGGCATTCGATAGGGATGAACTTTTGTGTTTCCACCTGGATGTTGCCGAGCAGCGGGTTGTGGACGGGTTCCCCATCACTGGGGACAGGCTGGCGGCTGCTACGAGTTCTGACCCTACCCTCTCCCGGGTTTTACGCTGTATTCAGAAGGGTTGGCCAAACCGCCCGTCCGCTAAGACTTCTGACCGTTGCGGAACTACTACGCTTTGCGCTATCGCCTCACGGCTAGGGATGGTGTTATCCTCCTCTCCATTGACAATGCTTCGCCGCGTGTCGTGGTACCTGCGTCTTTGCGTGCTTCGGTCTTGCGCCTTCTTCCCCAAGGGCACTGGGGTGTGTCTCGCACAAAATCTCTGGCACGCCGTCATGTGTACTGGCCTGGCATCGACTCTGAAATAGCACACATGGTCGCTGCCTGCGGCCCTTGAGCGTCACAGGCCGCTGCCCCGAAGTCATCTTTGTCACCGTGGCCTTCGCCTGAGAAGCCTTGGGAGCGCATTCGTGCTGCCTTTGCGTCACCCTTTTTAGGTACTTATTGGGTCCTCGTAATTGACGCCTACTCTAACTTTCCTTTCATTGTCCGTTGTACGTCGCCTACCACCGCGGCAACCACCAGTGCTCTCGTCCGCATTTTTTCTTTGAAAGGCCTCCCCTCTACTCTTGTTACTGATAATGGTCCGCAATTTGCCTCTTCCGAATTTGCGGATTTTTGTGCTCGTCACGGCGTTATGCATGTCACGGCCCTGCCGTTCCATCCACAATCCAACGGTGAGGCTGAACGACTGGTCCGCACGTTTAAGGCTCAGATGCGGAAACTTCTGACTTCTTCTGCTGCTGATGATGCGCTTGTCCAGTTTCTGGCTTCTTACCGTTTCACCCCCATGGGCGACCACAGCCCGGCTGAGCTCTTACATGGCTGACAGCCCCGCACACTGCTTCATCTTCTGCGGCCCTCCACCTCACGGCCGTGGGGGCATTCACTTGGCCGGTTCACCGCCGACGACCTCGTCTGGGTACGGGGATATGGCAGGTGGCCAAAATGGAGTCCGGGCCGCATCTTATGACACCGTGGCAGATGCCTGTATGAAATCCAGACGGACACAGGTGTTGCAGTGCGTCATTTGGACCAACTTCGGCCTCGTGTGCCAGCAACGCCTGTTCCGAATGCCGCTACACCACCTTCGGCTCTACCTGACGCTCGGGATCTTGGCATCTCTCAATACTCACAACGCAGCCCTCTCACTGTCATCGCGATGCCAGCACAAGAACGGACGCCACCAGGATACGTGCCCATGCAGGAACCAGATGACCATCCTCAGTCAGAGCAAATCTACTCGCCTCCTCCTCCAACAGACGCCGACACATCGCCCATGTCTCCTGTCATATCAACATGTAAACATCACTACAGATATTTAGATTTAGGTTATGACATGTTAAGTATACTGCCATCATTGATGATGATGTGATGCAGGCAAATAGTGAAATTCTGCGCGACCCGCCAAAGTGTCAAAACATTGATACTGTCAATGACATCTTGAATGGCTGTTCTCAGCTCAGAAATTGTTTCGGTGTTATTGCTGTACACCTTGTCTTCAATATAGGTCCACAAAAAGGAGTCGCATGTGTTCAGATCCAGATAATAAAGTCGCCAATCGAGGCCCATGCCAACGGCCTCTGGATACCCAGAGCCAGAGTGCAGTCGCCAAAGCGTTCCTCCAGAACATCAAACACTTTCCTGCTTCTATGGGGGTTAAGCTCCATATTGCGTGAACCACATCTTGTTGAGATCATGATCACTTTGAACATTGGGGATGAAATCATCTTCCAAAGCCTTCATGTACCGTTTGATAGTTACTACGTCATCAAGGAATATTGCACCGATTATTCTGAGACTGGATATTGCACACCACACAATAAGTGAAGACCCATAATATTATCATTCAGAAGCTTGCTGGTACCTCCTGTGGTTGCAGCACTCAAACCCTAAGATCAACTGCTTTGGTACTATCATACTCTGTTGCTGAATACTGTTGTCCAACTTGTATGAACAGTGTTCACTGTAGCAAGCTAGATGCGTAACTCAACCAGACAATGTGACTTATCACAGGCTGCATACGTAGCACTCAAACTGCATGGCTACCAGTTTTAAGTAACATCCAACCTCCAGCTCTATGAAGATCAGATGCTCTCCTGAAGACCTGGAGAAACATTCAGAAGAACCCCCAGCTACCTGTACACAGTGATATATTAATAGCAGAACATCAGTGTCTGAAGTCAAGAAAACCACCCTGGCAAACTACACGACATCTTGAAGCCTCCGACTTTAACATCAACGAAGTATGGAGAAGTCAGTGGGAAGAATCGTCGGTGTTCAAAAGTCATCTGGTTGAAAAGCCTTCCATGCGAGTTCCAGGTTTCACACTCCCCAAACTCCAGTGGAGAACCATCAACCGCATCTGAACAGGACAATGGAACTGCGGATATCTAAAGCACAAATGGGGCTGGGCAACATCTCAGATTGTGACTGTGGAGCTGCCCTGCAAACAGTTAATCACATTGTTGGTGAATGCCTGAAACGAGCCTTCGGGGGATCAATAAATGTCATCCACCAAGCATCACCTGAAGGGCGCAACTGGATCAACAGACTGGACTTAGAAATCTAAGAACTTGTGTCATCTGTAGATAATTTAGCATAATACTTTGAACATTTGATTCTGTACATGTATTTTGCTCGTCATACCTTGCACTGTATACTCTTAAAACTATGTATTTGATCCAAGCTCTGTATCATCATACGATAAATAAATAAATAACCACACGATCACCAATTGAGGGTGAAGAGACTTCTTGATTGTGAAATATGGATTCTGAGTCCCCAAAATTGACCAATTTTGCTTATTGCCAAACCCATACAAATGAAAGTGAACTTTGTCGCTAAACCAAACCCTACTAATTGCCATCATGCGCGACAGCCAACCATGCTGTTTGAATGTTCTAACACAAACCACTCAGAAGTTATGATGATCTTATTTCATAACAGTTCAATAATTGTCACCCTGTAAATGTACGAGTGTGATATGACCCACTCAGTGGCATACTTAATAAAGAAACTGACCACTATAATTCTGAGCTATGGAAACTATATGAAAAATTTAATCATATGCATTTATGTATAAGCAAACTGAATCATGAAGAAATACCAGGTATGAACTTTACTTAAACAAATAGGGGAAGCTTAAGTTAGCAAACAAAACACGATTACTCTGTGAAGATCTGCTTAAAAGTGAGGGCCCAATAATGCTTGAATTGATTTGACAAATATTTTTTTCACTGCAAAGGTATATAACAGTATTAAACTGAACACTTGCAGACTAGCGCAAAATCTCTACTGAATTAGAATCCCTTGAATCAAAGTATTGTGATTCATTCTGGGTAGTGAAGTGGAGGATGTCAACATGGACCAAACATGGACAGAACTAGAGGAAGCAATGAAGACCACGGAAGGAGGAAAAGCACCAGTATTGGATGAACTAAGGGTGGAGATGGCGAGAGGGCCTGATATTGTTGAAGTGCAGTGGTTCTATTGGGTCCCGAGAACAGCGTGGACAGGAAAGGAGAGCACCTGAACACTGGAGAAAAGGAGTCACAGTACCAATTTGTAACAAGCATTGTAGAAAACTATGAAAATTATAGGGGAGTTACTGTCATGTGCCCTGGTGCCTAGGTATTGGAGAAGATCCTGGAGAAAATAGAATAAAACATGACTCAAAGAGAACTGAGAAAGGAAAATGGACATTGGATCTAATTTTAAGTGTAGAGCACCTACAGAGTGAGAGACTATAGATATCTTCACGATAAAGAATGACAGCCAAAACAGTTGCAGGATAAAAATTTTTATTAAAATTCTTGACCAAGGTTTCGGTACATATAAATATACCTTCATCAGAAGTAAAAAATCCTGAACAGGAAGACACTTTCATTAGAAAAGCCTTAGCATCGGAAGTGAGAAACACAAAAGCTGTCTTGTGACAGCCAGAGCGAGAGCACCAGCAGCAGCGAGTACTGTTTGTATAAAGCGTTTATTTTGCATTTTGTTTACGACCTTCCACTAAGGAAGGGATTCTATTAGTGTTTATCTGCTCTGCATAGTAACTAACAGTTCTTGATAAAACTTTACGTAGTTTTCGTGTTAGATTTTTTAGTGTTTTCTTGATCGTTTAGAACAGAAAGCGCCCTAAAACCGTCTTTTGTTTGTTTCGCGGCCGTTAGCCACTAGTCACTTGAATCAGCAGTTGTCTTGCGACAGCCAGAGCGAGAGCACCAGCAGCAGCGAGTACTGTTTGTATAAAGCGTTTATTTTGCATTTTGTTTACGACCTTCCACTAAGGAAGGGATTCTATTTGTGTTTATCTGCTCTGCATAGAAACTAACAGTTCTTGATCGTTAGGAGAGAAATTTATTTTGTACTTATTTGCTGCGCTTAGCTTTTAAATAGTTTTTCTGGGAAAACCTAGCGTAGTTTTCGCGTCTCGTATTTCAGTGAGTGTTTCTTGATTATCAGAGTAGCTCATCAGAAGATTATCTTGGGAATTTGTCACCGTATAGAGTAGGGTAAACATAGTCATGTGTAGGGACTGTGGTTGTTGTGAGCGGACGCAAGGAGAATTGGCCACTCTTCGGGGGCAGGTGGAGGCTTTGTCTGTTAGGCTCATCGAGCTCGAGGCGCAGGCGTCGGCTCGTAGTGGCGTTGGGGCAACTGTGGTGAGACCTATGCCTACTTCGGTGGCCTTGGAATCACATGGAACCCCTGATGTCGCTGCGTCTTCCGGCAGTGAGCATCTTACCGGTCAGCCATCACTCCAGGGTGAATGGCGGACAGTGGTGGGCTCGCGCGTGCCTGGCCGAAAGGCGAAGGTGGGATCTGGCCGCGTGGCAGCTGCCTTACCCCTTTCCAACAGGTACGGGGTGCTTCCTAGTGGTGATGACATCGTTTCCGAGCCACCACAGGATGCCTCGCCTGTTGGGCCAGTGGCCGATTCTCCGGCAAGGTCCCGACAGTCACAGAGGGTGGGCCTATTAGTTATAGGGAGCTCCAACGTTAGGCGGGTTATGGAGCCCCTCAGGAAAATAGCGGGTAGGTCGGGGAAGAATGCCAGTGTGCACTCGGTGTGCTTGCCGGGGGGTCTCGTCCGTAATGTGGAGGAGGCCCTTCCGGCAGCTATTGAACGCACTGGGTGTGACCGGCTGCAGATTGTAGCACATGTCGGAACGAATGACGCCTGCCGCTTGGGTTCTGAGGCCATCCTTGGTTCCTTCCGGCGGCTGGCCGATTTGGTGAAGACAACCAGCATCGCACGCGGAGTGCAAGCTGAGCTTAATATCTGCAGCATAGTGCCCAGAGTCGATCGCGGTCCTCTGGTTTGGAGCCGTGTGGAGGGTCTAAACCAGAGGCTCAGACGACTCTGCGACTATAATGGTTGCAAATTCATCGACCTCCGTTATTGGGTGGAGAACTGTAGGGCCCCCCTAGACAGGTCAGGCGTGCACTACACACCGGAAGCAGCTACTAGGGTAGCAGAGTACGTGTGGCGTGCACACGGGGGTTTTTTAGGTTAGAGGGACCCCCCCTTGGGCGAAACGATAAAATACCTGACGGCTTACCAGAGAGAACATCAGCATCGTTGATAAAGAACGTCCGTCCTCAGAGACCAAAAACAGGAAAAGTTAACGTAATATTGGTAAACTGCAGGAGTATCCAGGGCAAGGTTCCTGAATTAGTATCGCTTATTGAAGGAAATAGTGCGCATATAGTATTAGGAACGGAAAGTTGGTTAAAACCGGAAGTGAACAGTAACGAAATCCTAGACACAGAATGGAATATATACCGCAAGGATAGGATAAACGCCAATGGTGGAGGAGTATTTATAGCAGTAAAGAATTCAATAATATCCAGTGAAGTTATTAGCGAATGCGAATGTGAAATAATCTGGGTTAAGTTAAGTATCAGAGGTGGGTCAGATATGATAGTCGGATGCTTCTATAGACCACCTGCATCAGCAACCGTAGTAGTTGAGCGCCTCAGAGAGAACCTGCAGAACGTCGTGAAGAAGTTTCGTGATCATACTATTGTAATAGGGGGAGACTTCAATCTACCAGGTATAGAATGGGATAGTCACACAATCAGAACTGGAGCCAGGGACAGAGACTCCTGTGACATTATCCTGACTGCCTTGTCCGAGAATTACTTCGAGCAGATAGTTAGAGAACCAACTCGTGAAGCTAACGTTTTAGACCTCATAGCAACAAATAGACCGGAACTTTTCGACTCCGTGAATGTAGAAGAGGGTATCAGTGATCATAAGTCAGTGGTTGCATCAATGACTACAAGTGTAATAAGAAATGCCAAGAAAGGAAGGAAAATATATTTGCTTAACAAGAGTGATAGGGCACAAATCGCAGAATATCTGAGTGACCACCATCAAACGTTCATTTCTGAGGAAGAGGATGTGGAACAAAAATGGAAAAAATTCAGAAACATCGTCCAGTACGCCTTAGATAAGTTCGTACCGACTAAGGTCCTAAGCGAGGGGAAAGATCCACCGTGGTATAACAATCATGTACGAAAGGTACTACGGAAACAAAGAAAGCTTCATCATAGGTTTAAGAGTAGTCGAATCATAGCTGATAAGGAAAAGCTGAACGAAGCGAAAAAGAGCGTAAAGAGAGCAATGAGAGAAGCATTCAACGAATTCGAACATAAAACATTGGCAAACAATCTAAACAAGAACCCTAAAAAGTTTTGGTCATATGTAAAATCGGTAAGCGGATCTAAATCCCCTATGCAGTCACTCGTTGACCACGATGGCACCGAAACAGAGGACGACCGAAGAAAGGCAGAAATACTGAATTCAGTGTTCCGAAACTGTTTCACTGCGGAAAATCGTAACACGGTCCTTGACTTCAGCCGTCGCACGGACGCCAAAATGGAAAATATTGAAATAAACGATATCGGAATTGAAAAACAACTGCTATCACTTAGTAGCGGAAAAGCATCCGGACCAGACGAGATACCCGTAAGATTCTACAGTGATTATGCTAAAGAACTTGCCCCCTTTCTATCAGCAATTTATCGTAGATCTCTGGAAGAACGTAAAGTACCTAGCGACTGGAAGAAAGCGCAGGTCGTTCCCATTTTCAAGAAGGGGCATAAATCAGATGCGAATAATTATAGGCCTATTTCGCTTACGTCAATCTGTTGTAGAATAATGGAACATGTTTTATGTTCTCGTATTATGACGTTCTTAGATAATACAAATCTCCTTCATCATAACCAACATGGATTCCGCAAACAGAGATCATGTGAAACTCAGCTCGCCCTATTTGTCCAAGAAATTCACAGTGCCGTAGACACTGGCGAGCAGATTGATGCCGTATTCCTGGACTTCAGGAAGGCATTTGATACGGTTCCGCACTTACGTTTAGTGAAAAAAATACGAGCTTACGGAATATCGGACCAGGTTTGTGATTGGATTCAGGATTTCCTAGAAGAAAGAACACAACATGTCATTCTTAACGGTTCAAAATCTGCAGATGTAGAGGTAATTTCGGGAGTACCGCAAGGAAGCGTGATAGGACCTTTATTGTTTACAATATACATAAATGACTTAGTTGACAACATCGGTAGCTCCGTGAGGCTATTTGCAGATGACACGGTTGTCTACAAGAAAGTAGCAACATCAGAAGACTCGTACGTACTCCAGGAAGACCTGCAGAGGATTAATGAATGGTGCGACAGCTGGCAGCTTTCCCTAAACGTAGATAAATGTAATGTAATGCGCATACATAGGGGCAGAAATCCATTCCAGTACGATTATGCCATAGGTGGTAAATCATTGGAAGCGGTAACGACCGTAAAATACTTAGGAGTTACTATCCGGAGCGATCTGAAGTGGAATGATCACATAAAACAAATAGTGGGAAAAGCAGGCGCCAGGTTGAGATTCATAGGAAGAATTCTAAGAAAATGTGACTCATCGACGAAAGAAGTAGCTTACAAAACGCTTGTTCGTCCGATTCTTGAGTATTGCTCATCAGTATGGGACCCTTACCAGGTTGGATTAATAGAAGAGATAGACATGATCCAGCGAAAAGCAGCGCGATTCGTCATGGGGACATTTAGTCAGCGCGAGAGCGTTACGGAGATTCTGAACAAGCTCCAGTGGCGGACACTTCAAGAAAGGCGTTACGCAATACGGAGAGGTTTATTATCGAAATTACGAGAGAGCACATTCCGGGAAGAGATGGGCAACATATTACTACCGCCCACATATATCTCGCGTAATGATCACAACGAAAAGATCCGAGAAATTAGAGCAAATACGGAGACTTACAAGCAGTCGTTCTTCCCACGCACAATTCGTGAATGGAACAGGGAAGGGGGGATCAGATAGTGGTACAATAAGTACCCTCCGCCACACACCGTAAGGTGGCTCGCGGAGTATAGATGTAGATGTAGATGTAGAAGTAACAGTGAAATTACCAGAGTAATACAGGCACAAAATCTTTTAGTTACTTACTATGGTTGCTCATACATTTTGCCATTAAACTGAAAGTAATTATAATCTAGTACGACCTGCAGTAGTGACATAAGTTCCGACAACTGTAGCAACCATTCGGCTTAGCCATGGGTTGCCCGTTAGCTGGTATCTTAGCTGACATCTTTGTGAATACGTTAGAAGAAAATTTCTTCAAAAACAATCCAGCGTTGGGTAATATGATTCCTTTCTATGCTCGTTATGTTGATGATATACTCATAATATTTCAAGGGAGTGACCAAGATCTACAACAACTGTTTCTTGTTTTCAACAGTTTTCACGAGAAAATGAAATTCACAAAAGAGATACACAACAATGAGAGAGAACTCCCTTTCCTTGACTTGAAACGTAAGTTATCTGGTAACACTATTAGCTTCGACATTTTTCGTAAAGAAACTTTTTCTGATAATATTATTCCAGTAGATTCTTGTCATCCTCAAACTCACAAAATCGCCTTCCTTCATTCTGCAGTTCATCGTGCTGTGAGCACACCTTTAGAACAGAACTGTTTAGAAAAAGAAATATCTCTATTAAAAGCAATGGCTGTTAACAATGGATACGACCCTAAATTAATTGACCAAATTGTTAAGAAAAAAAAACAGCTGTAAAATGTTCAACTTTAGGAGATAACAGGGCGAAAAAGAATGAGGGTAATAACTTTATTTCTATTCCATTTTTGGGGAACGTTTCATATAAGATAAGAAGACTTTTACAGAAACAATACGGTTACAGAGTTGCCTTTTCCGTAAATAATAGCCTGAAACAAAGAGTAATTCGTACTATTGGAGCAGGGGAAGAACTCGGCACTAAGTCCGGTGTATACAAAATTACGTGTAACGACTACCCAAACTATTACATTGGACAGACAGGTAGACCCATTAAAGTAAGGTATAAAGAACACATGTTAGGTAAAAATGGGGAAAACGTACATAATTCCACGTTTGCCGAACATCTATGGCTCTTGCAGCATACGCCACGTGAACTGGACGACGTAGAGTTGCTTCATGAAGCGAATAACGGTTACAAACTGGACTTTCTCGAAGAATTAGAGATTTTCAAGCATCTGTCTCTAAAAGATGGTTTTGTTCTTAATGAACAGGTGCAACTTAGAAACAAAAATTTTTTAGACAGTTTCAAACCCCTCCTTGCCTTAATGTAATATAGTCTGGCTCACTAGAAGTTAGTTTTCTTGATTGTTGATGCCGGTGAAATGTGCTTTTCCTGTCTTGTTGGGATTTTACATATTTTTGATGTTTGCTGTTTGTGATTTTCGATGTGTATGTGTGGTTAATTGACTAGCATGTTTTTATTCACAACGGCAGATGGTTTCGGTTTATTATAACATTTTGGTTGTTTTCGCTAGTTTGTATTTCACCACCTAAGTTACGCGAGATTCTCGCGCATTACACTAGTGCCCTCTCGCGTTAGATGTGTTCCATAGTGCAAGCTTCATCTGTTTGACACTAGGTCACAGGTAAATTGGTTCCATATTTTCTATTTTACATAAATGTTTTTAAATGGTCTTCAAAAATGGTTCTGAGCACTATGGGACTTAACATCTGTGGTCATCAGTCCCCTAGAACTTAGAACTACCTAAACCTCACTAACCTAAGGACATCACACACATCCATGCCCGAGGCAGGATTCGAACCTGCGACCATCTGATGGTCTGATATGTTTTATTTATTATGACAGAAAGTTTGAATCAACACAACTTTTAATAATTTTTGATGCGCTTATGTAGGTATTCATGGATTGTAATATGCGCGAGTGTCTGGCACATACCACAAGTGCGCTCTCTCGGCGAAACCATCTGCCCTAGTGCTTTCACACTCTTGCCTCGATAGTTCATAGGCGAAGTACTAGTGCCCATAGTCTTGTTGTACAAATGGAGAAGATGTCTTAATTATTGACGACGCCTTTGGCACTATTGATTTATTAATCTCCATTGCATGATGTAATTTTAGTAAGTAACTAAAAGATTTTGTGCCTATATTACTCTGGTAATTTCACTGTTACTTAAGCTTTTGTGTTTCTCACTTCCGATGCTAAGGCTTTTCTAATGAAAGTGTCTTCCTGTTCAGGATTTTTTACTTCTGATGAAGGTATATTTATATGTACCGAAACCTTGGTCAAGAATTTTAATAAAAATTTTTTATCCAGGAACTGTTTTGGCTGTCATCCTTTATCGTGAAGAATTTCAACAGTTGCTGTTGCAGCCATGTTTAAAATCTTGAGACTATAGATATGTTTAGGATTTAACAATGGTATCATGGGTGCTGAGGAAGCATATGACGGTGTGGAAAGAAGCAGGTTCTGCTAAACCTTGGGAAAGGGAGAACTGGGTTGCTGACAATGAGAACCAAAGAAGTGTGTTGTGGAAATGTGGACTGTGTAAAAGTAGGAGGAGAGAAGACAGACTGGTTACAATAGAAAAATGGGCTGAAGAGAGGGAGTGCACTATCGCTCCTGCTTTTCATCGCCATTACAGTTGAGATAATGACAATAGTGGCAGGAGATGAAAATACGGAAGCACTAGTGTTTGTAGAAGATTTAATGGTGTGGGGAAATGAACAACAAGAGATACAATAAAAGCTAAATGTGTGTGCGAGGAAATGGTGGGACAGTATGGATTAAAATTTAATGCAAAGAATTGTAGAGCGAAGGTGGCATGAGGTATAGAAGATGAGGAAGTAAGTACTAAAGAAAGTGCAATGTTTTAAGTACCTGAGGAGCATAATAGAAGGTAGAACAAGGTTAGTGAAAGGAAAAGACAAGTCCACGCATTGCTACAGAGTGTAAGAGGCCCGGTGTGAAATAAGGATGTACCAAACAAATGCAAGGATTACACCAAGCATATTATGCCCCACTACTTACATATACACCATAAAAGTGGGTAATGCAAAAAAGACAGGTGAGCAGGATACGGGAACATAAAAAGAAATCTCAAAGATGCAGAATAGACCTTACTATATTGGACTGAGTAAGAACTGAGACAGTGAGAGAAATGGCAAAAGAGAAGCCATTGAAAAAGACCACAGAAACGATAATACTAAGGTGGTATGGACATGTTAAAAGAATGGGAGTTGGCAGAATACTGGGACCAGTTCATGAAATGTCAACAGGAGGCAAGAGATCTAGAGGACGACCAAGAGATGGATGGACCATTGGAGTGAAGACATGTCTGTAGATGAGAGGGGAAGGCTGGGACAGAAAGGAGAAAGAAATGTGGTGGGGCCACGGAGAGGCCAGAGTTCCAAGTAGACCCAGCCAGGGGTTGCAACCTGCGCAAGATGACGATGATGATGGTTAAGTAAGGATTGACAGCAATGAAAATGATTTTAATGAAACATGTAGCTTTGTATTTTTAACAGTTCAGGAACCTGGATGTAAAGCTGAAATTTTGAAAGAAACATTACCTTCTCTGAAGTATTCTTTTATCTGCTTAATAGAATGCTGGCACAAACCAAAACACACAGAATACTATACATCAAAGGACTACAAATATGGAAACAGTCTCTGCAGATATCTGTGCTGTAATGCTAGTGATGCTTCCAATGAAATTGACTTTAGAACACTGGAGCTTAGTTGAGAACGTGTTGAAAAATGTTTTGGCATCACAGATCCCAATGAGATTGGCTAGAAGTTACTTTAATGTGTATCTACAGAGTCCCTGATGCTGACAGAAATATACTTCCAGAAAGCTTACACAATATACTTAGCTAAGTGACAAAGTGGAAAAAATGTTACAATGATTGAGGGAGACAAACTCAAACTCTGACGGTACATTTAAGAAACCTGCTGTAAATATTTTATTGACCATGCTAACACAGCGATTTCCATGACATGTAATCAAAACCTTTTAGACTAAAAGCATGTCTAGATACTGTATTTGTTAACTGTACAAATACTGAACATCAGTAGATATAATTGAAACAAACTTTTACTGTGATGATATGTACAGCGCAACACTTTCTGTGTGAAATGCCAACTACAGAAAGCAGTGCCTGAGTAAGTGAAAGTAAAATAATTGTCACTTTGTTGTTACTACACTGAAAACTATTACAATAACTGTGTGGTCACACCAAGTAACAAAATTTATTTGTTTCTTGACTCTTAACAACCTATGAACAATATTTCTGTAAACTTCTTGCCGTATTACTACAGACAGCCAATGGCCTTGCCGCAGTGATAACACCGGTACCCGTAAGATCACCGAAGTTAAGCGCTGTCAGTTTGGGCTCGCACTTGGATGGGTGACTATTCGGTCTGCCGAGCGCTGTTGGGAAGCGGGGTGCACTCAGCCCTTGTTACGCAAACTGAGATGCTACTTCATTTAGACGTAGCGGCTCCCGTCTCGTAAACTGACATACAGCAGGGAGAGTGAGTGGTGTGCTGATCATACGCCCTTCCATACCCACACTCACTGACGCCTGTGGCTGAGGATGACACGGCGCCCGGTCAGGACCGTTGGGCCTTCACGGCCTGTTCGGGTGTAGTTTAGTTTCTTGTTCCTGGAGACAAGGTATTTCAATGACTTTGTTGCCCTATTCCTGCACATAGGCGATCAAAAGACACCAGAACAATACGTGCTGCGCTACAGTACGAAAACGACCATCAAACTACGAAACATGGAGATAAGCTGAACTGTACGCCTTTTCAAATTGCTAAAAAGCATCCGCATACAGCAAATTTTGTGCATCTATGAAACAGCTGTTTAATCCACAGTCATAATGCAATCAGTATGTGGGGGAGCGTACTATCGTGCATATTTTAAAACAATATTTTTCCAGTTTCGCACTATATTTGCTACTAATGTAGTTGTACTTTCAATAACCAAATTATGAACAATATACATCAAAGGGAATATTGAAACGATATATTCACGTCATTCTTTCAACATTTAATCTCTCCTTGATGACAAATTTCTAGACAAAACTTCAACCCAAGACACCACACTCATCTGACAATTATATGTTCTGTTGTTTACAATCTAGCCAATAGCGGTAGCTATCGAAAATGAAGAAATTCGACCACAGGTGCCCATAGACCTGGCAAATTAGGGAGCTGTTATTTATTGATTTCAAGCTATTTCGTCTTACAACCATCTTCCCACAAATACACATAGATAACAATCAGGATTAATTAAGATGCTGAACGGGTCATATAATAACAATGGGCGTGTAAATTCAAATTTTCCAATAGCAGTAAAATAATTATTGCTAATGCATCATTAACCCTAAAAAAAATCACCATTCTTTCAACTTTTTTTCTATGATTAAAAAAAATCCACAAAGATCCATGTATGGTATGCAGCGTATTCTATTTACTTTGCCCTTTGGTTTGTTGTTGTTCGGCGGCGGGAAACGTCATTGTTTGTTTTGTAGTGTATGGAAGTGTTGTTATTATGCCGCGCGCAGCGAAAGTGGTATGAAACAATTATAAAATAATAATTTTTTTTCAAACATAACAGTTCTTTGAAACATATAACGTACATAAACTGTGTTGTACAAATAGTATGACGATTTCGCGTTGATCGATGGACAAGTTTTTCGGTGTATATTACTGTCAGAAGTAGTTATGGAGTGTATTATGGAATTGTTCCATTTCTTTGATATAAACGTGAATATCAGTGGCACACTGAAAGCGACTTGTCTTTCACAATGTATGTTAACAAGTTTTATATTCCCCTCGTTGATAATGTAGAAAGTGATAAAAATCAAGAAAGAAATAAAACTGAATTTCGTCATTCATCATTCACGAATGCAACTTGCACCGGGAAAGAAAGAAAAAGTGATAGGTTACACCAGTTGTATACTCACGTTTTCGCGTAATAATCACATGATACACAACTTTTTATATGTTACTATTTGCAGCCTCCCTTTAATTGTTCACAAGTCAGCAGTTATAACACAGACGCAGAGCAGAAATAGAGTTGGCTGTGAGTAGGTATTGATTTAAATTAATGGAGAAGGTTGAAAGTTTGTGTCAGAACGGGACTCGAACCTGGATCTCCTGCTTACTAAACAGATGCTCTAACCACTTATTCATGTGAACACAGTGGTCATCGCAATTGCACAGAGCACCCTAGCACGCCTCCCATCAAGCCCAACTTCTCAGCATCTCCACACACTACTAATGTAGTACCCTTTGCTCAGTGTTCGTGGCATTTTGCTGATTCCCACAAGAGTTCGTGCCAGGTTTGCATCCACATGGAAGAGATCATTGGGCGCTCTCTCCTTAATTGTATATATGTGGTGTCTGTTCTTTTGGACATTTCCAAATGATGTCCAAAAAAACAGACAACATTTTGATTCAGCAGGCATTAGCCTACGAATTACGACATAAAGGAATTACAGACATTGTTTCCGAGTGAGCATCGATTTAAATCAATGGAATAAGTTGAAAATTTGTGCCAAACCAGGATTCAAACCTAGGTGTCCCGGTCACTAGGTACATGCTCTGACCACTAAGCCATCCAGACACGGTGGTCATCGCAATTGCACAGACCACTGTAGCATGCCTCTTGTTAGACTCTAGTTCTCAACTTATCCACACATGACCAATGTAGTGCTCCTTGCCCATTATCCCCATTACTGTAGCATTTCACCAATTCCCATAAGAGTACGAACCTGGCGTGCATCTGCACTGAAGAGATTATTGGCCATCTCGCCTTAATTATATACATACATGGTGTCTGTTCTTTATGACATGCATTTATGATATAGTTGAGACCTTCAGCAAGTAAACATATTTAGGAATTATGTTTTATCACCTTGAAGTGATGAGGCAACTGGTTAAAGAACACGTTTCCTGTTTGCAGTGGTTTACTTCGTGGTAGTGTGGTGAGTAGATGATTCATATTCAACTCCAGCTGTTTTCTGTGCCATAAGAATGAATGTATTGTGTGTATTATGTTACTCTGTTGCGTGTATATTTGTGTCAAGAAAGAATTTGGTCAACATAATTAATGGTACCATCATTCAATTTACTCTGTGCATATTTTTTGAGTGTTTATCCCATTTTAAATCTTCCTGGTTATCTTACAAATTCCAAAACAGTTATGTCTTATTTTCTCAAGAACCTTACTGAATGATCTTACAGTTACCAATTGATGCTTGTATTTACCATGTTTAAATGAGCATTCGTATCATTGAAATGTTTCTAAAAATACAAATTATTGCATGACATGTACGTTGGAAATTGCTGGGTGACGAAGGAATCAGCATAATTTGGATGACTTTGGGTCAGTATTTCAGAATTGTGCCAATATTATCTGCCAAACAATACTGTGTATTGTAGCTTTGTGGCAACCATCATTGAATTGTCTGTTTCATTTCACTAGCACATAATTTTCAGCAGTGAGTCTCGTTACTGAACATTTCACTAAGGATATTTCAATTTGTTTCACTTATGCGTAACAATTAAATTTTTATTACTTCAGTTTTTTTTCACTTTTTGCTTGCATAAGAGTGCAATACACAGATTAATTATGTCTACTGTATTGGGGAGATCAGAGTTCTTCTGTCCGCAGCATCATATGAGTGAACGAGGTTCACTCCTCTCTGTTCCCAGCAGCCCGTACTAAAAATGCTAACATGCTGTGGAAACGCTTTACTTATGCAGTCCATAGTAATGCCTTGTTCTCGTTAGCTAATTTTGCAAATGATTTTTTAGGTTTTCAGTTAGTCGTAAAGGAAATGTAGGCATGCTGAAGTACAGAATCTTCTTCGAGATCAAAATTCCTTGCTTTTTGTTCTGCTGGACCTCTGTGTGCTAACATAAGGTGATATTTCTGAGTTGTTCACAAAAGTATGACAATTGACTGTATCACAAATAATAGAATCATGCAAAAAAAAAGAAAATGGGCAGCCTACTCTGAATGGCAGTGTGTTGAGGTAAAAATTGTAGACCGAGATTAAGGCTTAACTACATTCATTCATTCATGCACATATTGTATTCCAAAACTACTGTCATGGAGAGCTTTTGGGATGTGGAATAAGTCAAATTATATACTAATAGGCAGAAGTAAACACTGCTGCCATCTCAGCCAATAACTGCGATTCCACCAGTCAGCTTTGATCCGTGGCATAACTGTGTTGTGTTTCGTGGTATCATTGAGGTGCAGTGTGTTTAATGTGGATCATGTTTCTAGAGGGTGTTTTGAAGGAAACTGTGCCATGCTCTAGTGTTGGAAGTTCATTTTTCTAATTCGTTTGTGAGTAATATTAGTGCCATATTGGAGTTTTTCGATGTAGCACACCATGATTTTGGAGGTCTGTGTTGATTTGGCAGTTAGTCATTTTAATTTCAGTAGATATTGGGTACCAATTTGTTTTTAGGTTTTTAGTTTACTATTTGAAATTTATTTGTTTGTATAATTTAATTTTGTGTGTTTCTTGTTCATTTCTGTGTATGGATCTGATTGTGAAATTTAATAATCAGTCATTAGTGGCAGCTGTCATAAAGTTTTTACAGCTGTTTTGCTGATTGCCAAGTATGTTAGGTACCACCAATGTGGTGTGTTCATGAAGTTATGGGAATGGGATCGGTAATCGGGATATAGAAAACTTAAGTCCCATATATGTTGTAGCTCATATATACTTGACACTGCATCCGTACAGAATGAAGCATAACAAAGAACTGACTAAAGTAAAGTTAAGATGGAGGCTCGACAGAGCACTTACAGTTCACAGTACGGAGTACTACAGATGTCCGAGGGTGATGGCATGTGGGCATCATCGGTGGAAATCGTACGCATAGGCAGGCACACCACAGGTACTTCCATTTCAAACGAGGTGGGTTGTGCAGGCAGAGCGCTGAGAGGCAGGTCCACTTCGTAGTCAGTCAGCCACTGTGGCCAGATGAGACGGCGGCCAGCCCGGAGTAAGCGGGTGGGACGGTCGACGACGTGGTGAAGGCGTGTGTGGCTCTTAAGTGGATCGAGCCGTCTGTAGAAATGAAAACGCGTAGAAATGCTCAGTCACACTCGTGTGGGTGTGTGAGGTTGTGTGCAATGTTGACGTGTAAGGGACCGTCCAATGGCGGGACCTTGGTATCTGTCAAAAAAATGAGCACTCGGTCGTCGAATGTCACTATAGAAACATTGTTCACTCGGTGTGGCGACATGCTGCAGGACAAACTGATGGTAGGTGTGTGTGTCTCCGACATTGGAGGTGAGGGTGCGAAACCTGTGCAGGGTGAAACGGGATGAGGTTGGGAAACTAGAGAACGGTGGCGAACAGTCTGCGGCAGAAGAGGTGTGTGGTGAGGTTGATGGGAGCACATCTTTGTTCTCGATCAAGGATGGATCGTCTGCAGAGTTCGACTGCGGAGGTGGGAGACCATCAGGGTCGACGAAAGCCGGTTTCAGGCGATGCAGAGAAACTGTCTGTGTGCGGTCTTTAATCATGATATCAAAAGTCATGTCTTCCCGCCACAGGACCTTGTAGGGGCCAAGATAAGGAGGTTGAAGAGGCTGCCTAACTGCATCATCATGCAACATGATGTGGGAGCAGTCGTAGAGTGCGGCGGAAACATAAGTCTCGGGCGGTGAGTGACTGATGGGCGGGTGCAAACGCGTTTGTTGAAAATGCGTGCTTATGTTGGACAGAGACCAGATCGGAAAGATCACCGAAGCGGGAAACAGCACTGATCCACGAGAAAAAATCTGCAGCGACGTTATCTGCACCCTTGATGGAACAGATGTCGGTTGTGAATTGAGAAACCAGGTCAAAGTGGCGGTAATGTCGAGGGGGTGGTTCCTCAGATGGGTTGCAGAATGCTTCTACCAGTGGTCTGTGATCAGTGAGGACAACAGCAAGGAGCTCTCTATCGAATGCAGAATATTTTCTCTGAGCCGTAGATAGTTTCTTGGAGCAGAAATGAAGGGGAGAAACAATGTTGTCCTTGCGTTGTTGCAACACTGCCCCCACCGCAATGTCGCTGGCGTCCATAGTGACGAATAACTCGACTGAGGGGTCGGGGTGGGCGAGTGTCACAGCATGACCAAAAGAAGTCTTCAGAGCCTTGAAGGTCTCTAGCATCGGAGCAGTCCGAGAGACGGGTTTGATACCGGAAGTTTGTTTGCCTGATAGCGCGTCCATCAGGGGTGCCTGAACAGCAGCAGTGGAAGGCAGATGGTGATGACAGTAATTGATGGTGCCGAGGAAGCGGCGTAGCTCTTTATAAGTAGCCGGGGGCAGCAGAGACGTGAAAGCCTGCACACGAGATTTCGGAGGCTGTATTCCGTCAGCGGAGACAGTGTAACGTAGGAAGGAGACTGACGCCTGGCGCAACTGAAACTTGCCTTTGTTGACCTCGACACCGTTGGAGTTCCAGGTCTGGAGGACCGTAGACAGATGATTTTTATGTTCCTCCACTGAGCTGCTGAAAACGAGAATGTCGTCCAGATAAGCAAAGCAAAAGTCAAACTGTCACAAGATAGAGTCAAGGAAATGTTGCCACGTTTGCACCGCATTCTTTAGGCTGAACACCATGAAGTGGTATTGGAATACACCGAGCGGTGTGATAATAGCCGTCTTAGGAATGTCTTCTGGTGCCACGGGAATCTGGTGGTAGGTGCGTTTACAGTCAATAACACTGAAAATTGTGGCGCTAGATAACATATGAGTGAAGTCATTGATGGTCGGCACTGGGTAATTGTCCATGACGGTACGAGCGTTAAGTGGCTGTAATCGCCGCACATTCAAAAAAATCCATCATGTTTGGGGGTGAGGTGGATTGGTGGAGACCAGTTGCTGTCTGAAGGTTGCAGAACACCTGCTGCCAAAAGTTCATTAATCTGCTGCCGGGCCACCTGCAACTTGATAGGGTTGAGGTGTTGGACCTTATGGCTAATAGGAGGGCCGGCAGTGGTTACTATCTTGTGTGTCATTCCATCAGTGACAGAAGAAACTGAGAACTGCACATGAGATTGGTTAACATACTGGCGCCAAGTCTTTGGATGTAGTGCGTGGCGAGGCATAGCCATTAGCGCAAGGGGGGAAAGGTAGCATGAAAGTCACATGTCTCTTACAGGAGCACGGTGTGCACTTGTTTGGAAGGGATGGGTGCGTGTGCAGAGCCGAATGAATGGGAAGGGGCGGCGACTGTCCGTGGCTAACTTTTCACTAGACAAACGGCACGGGTGAGAGCAGCGCTGGCATCACACGCGGGGCCACAATGGTCGCTGGGTCATGAGGCCGGTGAGTGAGAGAGGGGGAATGTTTATCAACACACGTGGTAGCTGTCCAAGAGGTGGGCGTGGTCGCAACACGTGCACGACTGTCATTAGCAGCACTGTTTAAACACACGGCACTGGATGAGGCGAGCGGGACAGGGTGTTGGAACGTCACACGCAAGTAAAGTTTGTGGACTAACCTGGTGAGAGTTCGGGCTTGGCTTGGTCGAGCAATCTGGTTTAGGTGGCGGTGCCATGGACTGCAGTTGCAGAAGCAAGGTATGAGTCGCGACGAGCTTGCTGTAAGTGGATGACCGCTGTGGTCGCAGGTTCGAATCCTGCTCGGGCATGGATGTGTGTGATGTCCTTAGGTTAATTAGGTTTAAGTAGTTCTAAGTTTTATGGGACTGATGGCCTCAGAAGTTAAGACCCATAGTGCTCAGAGCCATTTGAACCATTTTTTTGTAAGTGGATGTGATGCGTTGTTTCAGCTTCTTGTTGTCCTGGCGGAGTAGCGTTGCCGAGTCATATTCTGACAATAGGTCGGTAACATAGGTCACAATGTTCCCCGCAAGGGCAGAGCACTCGCGTTTGATATTGTATATTGCAGTGGAAACAGAGCATTGGACATAGGTGCGGGTGCACGGTATGTGAGTTTTCCTAGGATAGTGGGGCACTGAACCCTGTACGATATTCAGAGACAGTTCGTAATGAGACAAAAAATCCATACCGAGGATCGGTTCATCGATGTCGGCAAGGAGATGGGGGTCACTGTAACCTTAACTGAGCCTGAGGTAGGTTACGTCGACGCATTGACACCTCATAGAAGTGACTTTGTCTGTGAAGAAGCGGGTGGAGCCGTCGAAGTAGGTATGATCGAAACGTCAGCATCAGTGTCGGCCAGAAAAGCTAGACCTGACGCAATGTCAGTCACATAGAGATGTCCACTTGGCTGGGTGCTCGAGTGAACGGAGTGTAATGTAAGAGGATGCCTGTTAAGTTCGACACAGGACCCAGAGTCTCTTAGTTCCTGCAGTTGGCGTTTGGGTGTTGGTGTGGCAACCTGCACTTCTTGGCGTCGTCGCCAAACACTTTGTGGTACCAGCAGAAAGGGTGAGGAGGAGGTGGAGACTGCGACGGCAGGGGTGGCTTGTCCTCATTGATTTGTTCTGGTAAATAGACCGGTGCGTGAGCGATCCTGGAGTGCTGTGCCGACGAACGGTGTGGAATGAACTGGCTGATGTTACCTCAGCAGCAAATACAACTGGTCAGCGATGCGTAGGCGGGAGCCAATGGGCTCGAACGAGTGTGGTAACAGATGGATCTGTAGATCGGTAGGTAGTTTGGCAGACCACACAGTCCATAGAGTGGCATCAGGTATGGTATGCTCGTTGACGAGCAATCGAAGGCGGCGCCAGAGTTGTGAGGGGGTGCGTTCCCCCAGGTGGTACTCATAGAGAATCTTGATTATTAACTCTTTTGGCGAGCAGGCAAGTCAGTCCATTATAGTCTTCTTTGCAAACTCGTATTTTGGTGCAAGCGGCGGCAAAAGGAGCAGGTCACAAATCAAATCAGTGTAGTCGTGGAGGTGTGTGATGAGACAGAGAAACTTTGAGTGGTCGTCAGACACATGATGTAACTCGAGCAGATGCTTGACGAGCACGAACCACAATGTTGGGTTGTCCTCGTATAAGGGCGGCGGCCAGGAGGCGGTGACGACGGTGGCTTCGGTGTCTCCTGGGGGTAGCGACTGAACTGAGATTAAGTCAGAGGCCAGCGTGGTAGGCCCAGATTTAAACCAGGCAAGCGAATCTGTAGTAGCAGCAGCTGGCATAGTTGACTGTGTGTCACGAAAACACGGCGCGGCAGGCACGGATGGTACCATGGTAACGGGCGGATGGATGGCACATGAAGGGAGCCCGGAAACTGGACCGTGAGTGGTGAGTGGTGGATGGGATGACCCGCTTCCAGAACAGGGCGAGAGACCAGCGTGGCAGACACAGGCGGCGCTGTGAGAGTGGCAGCCGGTTGAGCAACCGGAAATGGGGACCCCCGCAAGTGAGGGGTGGCAGGGGGGGTTGAGAATGACTGCCGCGTGGAAACTATCTGATGCATAACATGCCTGGGGTGCATGTGGTGGGCCACTGAGGCAAATGTAAGGGGTCCATGTTACGCGAAACACTCAATTGTGCGTGTAAATTAGACACAACTGGAATGCCACGTGTGCGGGACGGATCCGGCGCGGTTTGTAGTAATGGCGGCGTTGCACACGGCCCGACAGTAACTGATGTAGCGTGCTGGTGGGTGGCTAAATACATGTTCAAATGGAGATCACTTTGTTCTTGAAACACTCGATTAGAAGAGACACAATTTGAAATATTGTTCAGTTCACATTTCACTGTCGGATGGGCATAATCCGGTGACGCAAAGCCTGAGTCCATTGTTCGCTCTAACGGCGTAGTTGTCAACCATCGAAAATCATGAATACGCCGTTGCCAAAGAAATGACGAAACTCGGTGAGCGGAGTTGTGCTTCCACATCTTCGAACAAGAAATTGTTTGGCGTGGTCATTGTGTAGTGCATATAACCTGTTGCATAAAAACTGACGCGGAAGACGGGAAACTTGAACGAACTGCGGTGTAACCACTATGGGAACGGGATCGGTAATCTGGATATAGAAAACTTAATTCCCATATATCTCATAGCTTTACACTTGACACTGCGTCCATACAGAATGTGAAGTATAACAAAGAACTGACTAAAGTAAAGTTAAGGTGGAGGCTCGACAGAGCACTTAGAGTTCACAGATATTAAGTTTCATGGTCGATACGAACTATCGACGCCACAAAGTTAACTGGAGTTCCTCTTTCTCTATCAGGAACTAATATTCCTAGGGAGGCATCATGGGGATAATGTTTGGAGACAAATTAGTAGAGGGTCGTGGTTCAAGCAATCTGGGCTGACCTTCCAACATATTGTGTTGTTGATCTACTGTTGGTATGATTGTTATATTATATGGTTTTGTGTGTATGAGACTGGTGTGAGTGATAGATGTGTGTTGCACTGATATTCGTTTTGTCATGAGGTGGGTACTGAGTTTATTAAATGTAAGAGGTTTTTTTTTTTTTGGGGGGGGGGGGGGGAGTCTGGGGATAGTTGTAGAAATTAAGAAATCTCAGTTTGGGAAGGAGAGAGATGCCATCCTGTGGGAACATGAGTGCAGGGGTCAGTTGTTTATGGGGGTGATGTGTTTTCTCGGAGGGTGGGCTTATGTACTAAAGGGGTTGTGGTTGTGTTAATAAATGAGTAGATTGCAGAGGAGTCCACTTGACATGTTATAGATTTTCTCTTGGGGTGAAGGGATTTTTGTCATTTCACTGTAAATCATGGTACAGAGTTTAAGGATTATTCAATTTGGGGGGGGGGGGGGGGGGATGTTGCGCGAGTATTGTAGAGGGTTATTGAGGACCTGTCATCTGTGTTAGAGGGAGGGGGAGAGCAGCACATCAACTGTACAAACTCATCTTGACGATTGTTGTTGTGCTGGAATATTACTGTTCATTTCAATGTTTTTTGAAACTTGTGGGTAAAATGTATGGGCTGAAGGTGGTAAAATGTATAAGCTGAAGGTGGTTGGTTGAATTTGGAGGAGGTGCTATTGTGGTAGGAAGAGGGTTTTTCTTTGGGGGGGGAGGGGGAATTTGGTTCATT
Organism: Schistocerca nitens; assembly: GCF_023898315.1. Taxonomy (NCBI): domain Eukaryota; kingdom Metazoa; phylum Arthropoda; class Insecta; order Orthoptera; family Acrididae; genus Schistocerca; species Schistocerca nitens. Next base: position 125,551,756 of record NC_064623.1, read on the forward strand.
TACCTGTGATTTTATTTGTTCTGGAGTTCTGAGTGTGTTTTTATTTGTTCTGAAGTTCTGAGTGAGTGTGGATACAGATATGGGCGGTTTTTTTTCTGTTTTATGTTAGAATTTTGTTGGGGATATAAACTTTCAGCACATGGAAGTAGAGACACTATGGAGAGAGGAGTTGCCATATGTGTTAAAAAGCTGTCATAGTGTGAAAAATATGGGAACTAAAAAGATTTGTGTACAGCAACATATAGAATCATTTATGTGTGAGCTTAAACTAAATAATGGTACTTTTATAATTGCAGCCGTGTATAGGTCCACAGCGTGGAGGGTAAAAATCGTACAGGGAGACCAAGAGATGAATACACTAAGCAGATTCAGAAGGATGTAGGTTGCAGTAGGTACTGGGAGATGAAGAAGCTTGCACAGGATAGAGTAGCATGGAGAGCTGCATCAAACCAGTCTCAGGACTGAAGACCACAACAACAACAACAACAACATAGGTCCACATTGGGAAATTTTCAGCTAGTTTTGAAAAACGTGGATTCTTTGTTGTGCTGTCTGTCAGACAGAGGGAAGTAAATTATTGTTTGTGGGGATTTCAATGTAGATTTTCTGGAAGAGTCCGATAGAAAGCTTGACCTTGAAGTATACTTGGTTCTACCGATTTGACATCAGTTACTGATTTTCCTACACGAATGTTACAGGAAAACAGCACACAGATAATGTCTTTATAGACCAAAATAAATTTAACCAAATAAAAACTTTTCCTGTTAGGAATGGTCTGTCTGATCATGATGCACAGCTAGATTAGATTCAGTTTTCATTCCATACAGTATATGACTTAGTGCCACACAGTAATACAGTCCTCCAAAATAGAGCATTCACTTAATGATTTAACAATTGAAAATTTTTGGGGAAGCTTGTACCAGTTCGACCGGGACGAGGTGTACATGGAACCTGATGCTAATTTAAAATTTAACCATTTTTATGATACCTGTGTGGATATATTCCAAAACAGTTTCCCTAAGAAAACAGTGAATATAATTGTAAGAAACCATCTAAAAACCATGGATTACTATAGGGATAAAAATATCTTGTAAGGAAATGTATCTTATAGCTATGCTTTCTAATAATCCAGAAACAGTGAAACATTGTAAAAACTACTGCGCTGTATTAAGAAAAGCTATTAAGAAGTCCAGAAGTATATGCATTATGTCTGAGATTAGAACATCTGATAATAAAATTAAAAGAATTTGGAATATTGTTAAAAGGGAAACAGGGCAACCTAGAACACAGGAAGACTGTATTTCTATCAAACTCAATGAAAAGTTATTAATATAAAGTCAGGCATAGAAAATATTTTTAATAGTCATTTTTTAAGTGTTGTAGAGAAAATAGGATCCAACTATTCATTGTAAAATGCAGGAAGTATATGGAAGAGGCAACACCTATGCAAATTTGATAAAATTGACATTCAAACCATCTCTCCTACTGAAATTAGGAAAATAATAAATTCACTCAAAAGTAAAAGCTCACATGGAATTGATGACATTTCCAACAGAGTACTAAAAGCTTGTTCTCAGCAGATAAGAAGGATTCTGAGCCACATATGTAGTAGCTCATGGAAACAGGGCATTTTTCAAGATAGGCTGAAACATGCTATTGTTAAACCATTGCATAAAAAGAGGGTAGGTCTGATGCTAACAACTACTGCCCAATCTCACTTTTGACAGCTTTAATGTATTCAAGAGTAGCCTCACATATTTGTAAAAGTGAAGAACTAATAAAATATCAGTTTGGTTTTTAGAAAGGGTTTTCAACAGAAAATGCTATGTATGATTTCACTGATCAAATATATGATTTCACTGATCAAATATTAAATGAATTGAATAATCAGACATCACCCATTGAGATATTTTGTGATCTCTCGAAGGCTTTTGATTGTGTGAATCATGAAATTATTCTAGATAAGCTTAAATATTGTGGTATGAGTGGGGCACTGCACAAATGGTTTAATTCATACTTAACTGGAAGAATGCAGAAGGTTGAAATTAACAGTACTTATAGTCTGCAAAAATCAGAAGAGTCCTCTAACTGGGGGGCAACGGCCTTGCCGCAGTGGCTACACCGGTTCCCGTGAGATCACCGAAGTTAAGCACTGTCGGGCGTGTCCAGTACTTGGATGGGTGACCATCCAGCCACCATGAGCTGTTGCCATTTTTCGGGGTGCACTCAGCCTCGTGGTGCCAATTGAGGAGCTACTCGACCAAATAGTAGCGGCTCCGGTCATAGAAAACCATCATAACGACCGGGAGAGCGGTGTGCTGACCACACGCCCCTCCTATCCGCATCCTCAACTGAGGATGAAATGGCGGTTGGATGGTCCCGATGGGCCACTTGTGGCCTGAAGACGGAGTGCCTGCCTGCCTCTAACTGGGGAGGTATCAAGAATTGTGTCCCACAGGGCTCAGTCTTGGGTCCCTTATTGTTCTTAGTATACACTATGTGATCAGCAGTATCCGGACACCTACCTGAAAATGACTTACAAGTTCGTGGCGCCCTCCAACTGTAATGCCGGAATTCAATATGGTGTTGGCCTACCCTTAGCCTTGATGACAGCTTCCACTCTCACAGGCATATGTTCAATCAGGTGCTGGAAGATTTCCTGGGGAATGGCGGCCCATTCTTCACATATTGCTGCCCTGAGGAGAGGTATTGATGTCGGTCATTGAGGCCTGGCACAAAGTCGGTGTTCCAAAACATCCCAAAGGTGTTTTGTAGGATTCAGGTCAGAACTCTGTGCAGGCCAGTCCATAACAGGGATGTTATTGTCGTGTAACCACTCTGCCACAGGCTGTGCATTATTAACAGGTGCTCAGTTGTGTTGAAAGATGCAGTCGCCATCCCCTAATTCCTTTTCAACAGTAGGAAGCAAGAAGGTGCTTAAAACACTTATGTAGGCCTGTGCTCTGATAGTGCCATGTGAAACAACAAGGGGGGCAAGCCCCCTTCATGAAAAACACGACTACACCATAGCACCACCGCCTCAGAATTTTAATATTGGCAATACACACGCTGGCAGATGACGTTCACCGGGCACTTGCCATACCCACATCCTGCCATCGAATCGCCACATTGTGTATCATAATTCATCACTCCACACGTTTTTTCACTGTTCAATCATCCAATGTTTATGCTCCTCACACCAAGCGAGGCGTCATTTGGCATTTACCGACGTGATATGTGACTTACAAGCAGCCGCTTGACCATCCAAGTTTTCTCACCTCCTGTCTAACTGTCATAGTACTTGCAGTGGATTCTTGATGCAGTTTGGAATTCCTGTATGATGGTCTTAATAGATGCCTGCCTATTACACATTACGACCCTCTTCAACTGTTGGTGGTCCCATTCAGTCAACAGACAAGGTCAGCCTGTACGCTTTTATGCTGTACGTGTCCCTTCACGTTTCCAAGTCACTATCACGTCAGAAGCAGTGGACTTAGGGATGTTTAGGAGTGTGGAAATCTCGCGTACAGACGTATGACACAAGTGGCACCCAATCACCTGACCACGTTCAAAGTCCATGAGTTCCGTGGAGTGCCCCCTTCTGCTCTCTCACAATGTCTTATGACTACTGAGGTTGCTGATATGGAGTACATGGCAGTAGGTGGCAGCACAATGTATCTAATATGAAAAACGTATGTTTTTGGGGGTGACCGGATACTTTTGATCACATAGTGTATATTAATGACTTGCCACTCAGTATTCATGCAGATGCAATGCTAGTTCTTTTAGCTGATGATACAAGTATAGTAACCACACCCAACAAACAAGATTCAGCTGAGGAAACTGTAAATAATGTCTTTCAGAAAATTAAGTGGTTCTCTGCAAATGGACTCTCACTAAATTTTGAGAAAACACAGTATATACAATACTGTACAGTAAATGACATAACACAATTGATAAATATAGAAAATTTCTGGCTGTATCCACTGATGAAAAATTGAATTGTGTTTGATGAAAAATTGAATTGGGAGAAACACATCGATGATCTGCTGAAACAGTTAGCTTCAGTTGTTTATGTTATTAGGATTGTTGCAAATTTTGGTGATAAACATGTAAGTAAATTAGCTACTATGCCTATTTTCATTCACTACTTTCATATGGCATCATATTTTGGGGTAATTCATCATTAAGAGAAAAAGTATTCATTGCACAGAAGCGTGTAATCAGAAAAATAGCTGGAGCCCACCCAAGATATCCTTGCAGACATTTGTTTAAGGAACTCCGGAGATCCACAGTACTTTCACAATACATACATTCACTTATGAAATTTGTTATTAATAATCCATCCCAATTCAAAAATAACAGTGAAGTGCATAGCCACAACACTAGGAGAAAGGACAATATTCGCTATTCAGGGTTAAATCTGACTTTGGCGCAGAAAGGGGTGAATTATGCTGCCACAAAAATCTGTGGTCATTTGCCAAATAATATTAAAAGTCTAACAGTTGGCCAACCAACATTTAAAAACAAATTAAAAGAATTTCTGAATGACAACTCCTCCTCAATAGATGAATTTTTAGACATGAAGTAGTAACTGTGAAAAGAAAAGAAAAAAAAATTAATTATTTTGTGTAAAGAAACTTATATTAAAGTGAGACATTCCATGTCAGTAGGAAATGTCGCATTCATGATCTATGAAACAAGTATTAATGTACACACTACAAATAAAGTTTTGCATCACCCCAGTTCCGAGAACTCTTGAAGATAGACATTGACTGTGAATATTGTATCACAGACACAGTCCCTTTGACTGTTCAGAGATGTCACTAAACTCGCCCAAAGATGTAAACAACCGTGCACGAGCAGCGCTTATTAGACGGAGGGGGACCGACAGCTGATCAGTTCCAGTCATTCCACCAGGAAGGAGGTACATGGCGCATGTTGTCTGTAGTTCAACAATGCCTAGATGATCAATACTGCAGTTCGATTGCATCTGCATTATTACTTTGTGCCAAGGAGAGCTCTCAACAAGGGAAGTGTCCAGGCGTCTCGGAGTGAACCGTGGCAATGTTGTTCGGACATTGAGGAGATACAGAGAGACAGGAACTGTCGGTGACATGCCTCGCTCGGGCCACCCGAGGGCTACTACTGCAGTGGGTGACTGCTACCTACGGATTATGGCTCAGAGGAACCCTAACAGCAATACCACCGTGTCGAATAATGCTTTTCGTGCAGCCACAGGACGTCATGTTACGACTCAAACTGTGTGCAATAGGCTGCATAATGCGCAGTTTCACTCCCAACATCCGTGGCGAGGTCCATCTTTTCAACTGCAACACCGTGCAGCACGGTACAGATGAGCCCAGCAACAAGCTGAATTGGACTGCTCAGTATTGGCATCACATTCTCTGCACCAGTGAGTGTCACATATGCCTTCTGACAATTGTCAGAGATGTGTTTGGAGGCAACCCGGTCACATTGAACTCTTAGACACACTTTCAAACGAGTGAAGCAAGGTGGAGGTCCCCTGCTGTTTTGGGTGGGATTATGTGGGGCTGATCCACACTGCTGGTGGTCATGGTAGGCACCGTGACAGCTGTGCTATAAGTGAATGCCATCTTCCGACCAATAGTGCAATTGTATTGCCAACATATTGGCTAGCCATTCATCTTCATGGATGACGTTTCGCATCCCCATTGTGCACACCTTCTGAATGACTTCCTTCAGGATAATGACATCACTCGACTAGAGTGGCCAGCATGTTCTCCAGACGTGAACCCTATCGAACATGCCTGGGATGGATTGAAAAGGGCTGTTTATGGACAATGTGACCTGCCAACCACTCTGAGGGATCCACGCCGTTGAGGAGTGGGACAATCTGGACTGACAGTGCCTTGATGAACTTGTGGATAGTATGCCACGACGAACACAGGCATGCATCAATGCAAGAGGACATGCTACTGGGTATCAGAGGTACCTGTGTGTACAGCAGTCTGGACCAACACCTCTGAGGGTCTCGCAGTATGGTGGTACAACATGCAATGTGTGGTTTTCATGATCAATAGAAAGGGCGGAAGTGATGTTGATCTCTATTGCAAATTTCTGCACAGGTTCCGGAACTCTCGGAACCGAGGTGATGCAAAACTTTTTTTGGTGTGTGTATGTATGTATGGGATGGGCATCAATTGTTCGGTAAGTGGTGCTTAGGTGTGTGTGTGTGTGTGTGTGTGTGTGTGTGTGTGTGTGTGTGTGTGTGTGTGTGTGTGTGAGAGAGAGAGAGAGAGAGAGAGAGAGAGAGAGAGAGAGAGAGAGAGTGGAGGGGGGGGGGGGGGGGAAGCTGTGGTTGGTAAGACCTTTTTCCTTTTTGTATGAGTGTAGTGGATTTGTTTGCAGTTCATTGAGGTAATTTATGTTTGATTAATTTGGTATTATTTTTTGAGGGTATTTATTTGCTTATATCGGTGGGTTTTATGGTGTGTGGTCTGGTGTTGTTGATTTGTGGCAGTTGGTAGTATTGTGCATCTTGGTTGAGCTATATAGGTCAAGTGAAATTTGCAGCAGCAGGTTTTAGATTTGTGTGTGGTTTCGTGGTATCTCTGGCTATGTTTGAGCCATATAGACCAAGTGAAAGTTTCAGTGTGTGTGTGTGTGTGTGTGTGTGTGTGTGTGTTTCTAGTATCACCGTCTTCATTGGAGCTGTTTAGTTAAGTCAAAATGTATAATACCAATAGTTGTTTTTCGCAGTTTTGGGGTGGGATGGTTGTTGAGGATTTGTGGAGGATTTTGTGTGCATAATTTTTGGGTTGATATTTATTTTGGAATGGTGTCGTGATCCTTATTGTTGTGTGTGTTGATTGACACCACCCAAAACTCCTACTTTGAGCAGTTCCCCCATTAGTTTCACTTTATTCCTGGTGTTAAATATTCCACTTGTTAGGGCCTGTTTATGTTTGTTCATGGGTGTAGTGATAGATGTCGTGGTCTCCATACTGAAAACGCTTGAAATAGGAGTGTCACGGGTTAAAGCAAATAAGAGAACAAGAACTTTTGGTAATCCCCTATTGCCTATGTCTGTAAAATATGCTAACAACAAATTATGGCCAGTGCTTCTCTGCTCAAATTGATAATTATGAAATTACTTGTAGATTTGTTATGTCAGGGGAAAAACAGCGATTTTGAAAATATCTACTGCTCGTCCTATACTATTCAGCTGCTATTTTTATATAATACTCCAAACAAAACATTCATGTAATGTGACACAGACTACTGTCAGCTCTCTATGTTTGGGTAAAGTCAGGATCTACATACTACAAATACTATTAGTATGCAGAATTTACCTTCCAGAGCCCAGGTATTCTTATAAATTATGGACACCTTGTCTGATGGGGTATTTTTTTACTTCATTTTTAAGGATTTTGGGATTTTTGTTTGCTTGTCTGTCCCTTGTCATACTGTTACACTTTTGCAGCAGAATATAAAACTGTAATCTGAACTGTAGGGAGAGGTGCACAGTCTATATGGAAATATGCCCTCAGTACTTGAGGGAACATAGATATTTTAATGCTTAAATTCACATCGTTGATTTTCCACAATAATATTTGTTTTATAGTCTGTTATAAACCAGCTTTTTGCATTCTGTGTCAGCCTCAGACGATTTCTGAGGATGTCCTAAAAAGCCAAAATCTGATTCATAAAGAACTGTAAAATAAATAACTTTGATCATGCTGAGCACCACAGCTGATACCAGTGTTAATGATAATATGTGTTATTACATATTTATCGTGTTGCAGTTGGTTTCACTGATTGAACATCTTCAAATTGCCCATTTGTGTCATGACTTTACACATCTAGGCAACCAGAATATGTTCAGTGAACAAATCTGGTCATAACACAATAAATATGTAATAATACAGCTTAGATCATTTTTATTATTTGTTAATATAAAATAAATATTATTATGGAACATCAATAATGTGTGTTTCCAGGGTTGCCACATGTTCTGGAAATCAGGGAATTTCAAATGTATCAGGGAAATTTGAAAAAAAGCACTGGAAAAAATCTCGTGTTTGTCTCTGTAGATGAAATCGTTTGTTTACTGAGATGTCATGTGTTGTCACTGGCTGGGTGCAGCTGAGTACGTGCGTCACTTCCCTACTCCCTTATTCTTACTGCTTCTGCCCTTTATACCACTCCCCTCGACTTGCTGCCACCACGTCTTGCCACTAGCCTAGCAGCTACTGACGAGAGGCAGGGAGGCATGAGGAGTGATTATTTGAATCTGATTCTCAGAGATTGTTGATGTGGTGATCACGTATACATTAGTTGTGTCTGAGTGACTGTCTGAATATGTGTGTGCTCTCGTTTTCTTACAAAGGCTATGGCGGAAGTTTAGTTGTGAGAATGTGATTGTCTTTTTTACGTGCCTGGCTGTGGCTCATCAATCATCTTTACCGTGAGTTGCTACTATCCTCATTAGTGTTATTTCTCAGGGTATTTGTGCAAGTCACCAGCTACACAACCGGCAGGCCGGAAAGGACAGAAGGAAGACTCCCTTGAAGACTTGCTACATCCCTCCAACCAATCAACACGTGAGTCTCCCTCTGCCAACTGGAAAGGCTCGAAGAAGTCCAACAAAGACAAATGGTCTTCTCTTTCGCCGATCCAAAGATCCTCTTTGACGGTGTCGCCACGTGATACCTTCTCCCGGCCGGCCTCCGTGTCACCAGTGTGCACCACCAACCTTTCTTCTGACCTGGATTCCTCAGGTCGACAGCAGAAGAAAGCCGACACTTCTGTGGACCTCATGGAGCAGGATCCTCTTGCCTCTGTGCCCTGTAGCAGCGAGTTTTTGCAGACTGGCACTCGGCAGCTGCCGAGGTGACACCTCTTCATATTTTCCTCATCGTGACTGTCCTCCAATGGAACTTTTGCAGCCTTTGATCCAACAAAGAGGATTTATGACTGCTTTTAGAATCACAGCTTCTACATGTACTCTGTTTCAGGAAACAAAATCGCATCCTCACGACTGATTTGAGCTTTTGCATTTCTTCCTGGTCCATTTTGACCTTCCACTCGAGGTTGGCATTCCATCTCATGGGGTAGTCATGCTGCTCATATGGGATGACATTCATAGTCAACCCATCTCCCTGACTACCTGTCTTCAAGCTGTTGCAGTTTGCCTTTTCCTTCCTCACTTGACCTTTTCCCTTTGTACCATTTACATCTCTCCGTGATGCTGTGTCACCAGGTTCGACTTCCTCCAGCTTATTGGACAGCTTCCTCACCGATTTCTGCTGCTTGGGGACTTTAATGCGCACCATCCCATTTGGGGCTCTTCCAGAACCTATCCGAGAGGTGCCCTCTTCGCTGCCATTCTTAATCAACTTAACCTTTTCTTCTTTAACACAGAAGCACCCATGTTGCTTTCAGACTCGTCACACACCTATTCCCATTTGGACCTTTCCTTCTTCACTGCCAATCCTGCACATCATCTTGAACGGTCCGTTCTTTCTGACACCTACTCGAGCGACCATTTCCTGTGTGCTATCCATTTGCTGACTCCTATCCCACCTTCGTGCATATTGAAATGGCGGCTCACTAAGGCTGAATGGAGACTTTACTCCTCCCTGGCGACCTTAAACGAACACGATTTCCGCAGTTGTGATGACCAGGTGGAATTTCTTACAAACATTATCCTTACCGTCACAGAACATTCCATTCCTCACACTTCCTCTTTACCGTGCTGTGTCCCAGTCCTTTGGTGGACTGAAGCCTGCTGCGATGCAGTTCGCATTCTTCGGGATAACCAAAAAGGTAGCTGACCTTCATTTACTAGTTCTTTTAACAGTTTCACCCCCCTCTTCCATCGTGTGCACCAACCTCCGACGGTTCTCTGTGAGCAAGATCCATTCCCCAATTTTCGGCCTGACAGTAGCAGACAATGTCATCGTGTACCCTATTGCTATCTCCAACACCTTGGGTCGCCATTTTGCAGAAATTTTGAGCTCCTCCCACTATCATCCTGCCTACCTCTATTGGAAATGAGCAGAGAAGACTCGGGCAATACCCTTCTCTTCTCAGAATTGTGAGTGTTACTGTGCTGCCTTTACTATGAGGAAGCTAGATCACGCTCTCACTTCATCTCAATCCTCCGTCCCGGACCAGACACTGTTAACTTTCAAATGTTGCAGCACCTTTCTCTTGTGGGCAAGCACTTTTTGCTCAATACGTACAACCGGACCTGGGCAGAGGGCACGTTTTCCAGCCACTGTCGTGAAGCCACTGTCATACCCATACCTAAGCCCGGTAAGGACAAACACCTTCCTTCTGGCTATCACCCACTTTGTTTACCCATGTCACGAATGGTTTTCTGTGGAAATCCCAGACTGGCCGTGTTTTTCAATTTGGAGAAAGCCTACGACATTTGTCGGAGGACTAGTATCGTTTGTACTCTCTACACGTGGGACCAACTGCCCCATCTCCTTGAGGAATTTTTAAAAGACGAGTTTTCGAAGTACGTATGGGGTCTGCCTTCTCGCACACCTTTATCCAGGAAAATGGTGTGCCTCAGGGTTCTGTCCCGAGTGTCGTCGTCTTTGCTGTCGCCATTAACCCTACAGTGGCCTGTCTCCGGCTCTCTTTTTGTTGACAATTTTGCCATCTACTGCTGCTCTTCATGAACCTGTCTCATTGAGTGGTGTCTTCAGCAATGTCTCGATCGTCTTTACTCACGGAGCATCGACAGTGGCTTTCGTTTTTCTACTGACAAAAACATTTGTATGAATTTCTGGCAGCACAGCTGGTTTCTCCCACCATTTTTACATCTTGGGCCTGTTGCTCTTCCATTCATTGAAACCACAAAATTCCTGAGGCTCCTGCTTTATACAAAACTATCTCGGTCCTCCCACTTCGTGCTCCCTGCAGCTTTTCCGACGGGTGTGAACCCTTCACCATCTTGGCTTCGTGCGGCAGCCCATCTTCACCTTGGCCTTCATTCACTTTCTAAAGACACTGCACCAGGCTCGCTCTATTGCCTTCAGTTTCACGACCTATGCATGAAATTTCGCAGTAGTATCTTTATGTACACTGATGGCTCTTGGACTGACCGTGGTGTCGGGTGTGCCTTCAACATCAACCAACATTTTTTGGCACCGACTTCCGGCGCATTGCTCAGTATTTACAGCAGAGCTCTTCACCCTGTATTAGATTATGGAGTACATCTGGCGACACACTCTTTTCGACTGTGTCACTGCTCAGACTCTCTCGGCGCCCTTCAAAGCCTCTGTGCACTGTCCGTCCCTTAGTTCACCAGCTCCAGGAAAGCTTCCACTTGCTCACTTTTTATGGAGCCACTGTGATGTTTATGTGGGTTCCAGGTCATATTGGTCCAAGAGGTTGCTTGACGCTGCTGCCAAAGCTGCATTCCTCGTACTTCAGCCCAATAATTCTTGCATTCCCTCTGATGATCTCTTGTTGCTTTCTGTCAGGAGGTGGTGTCACTTTGGCATCGCCACTGGTCCTCCATTCATAGGAATAAGCTCTGGGTTATTAAGCCTCTCCCAGCGGCTTGGACAACCTCCTCTCAGTCCTCCTGCGGCGAGGAGGTAATTTTAACTAGGTTGCATATTGGGCACTGCCATTTTAGCCATCGCCATTTGTTAAGTGGTGCTCCCCCACTACTTTGTGCACATTGCATCCAACTTTTAACTGTCTGCTGTTTCCTGAGGGGATGCCCTTTTTTTTGACCGTTTACGTTCCCGTTTGGGTTTGCTATCTGAGTTATTGGTCGTTTTAGTGAACAATGCGTGGGCTGTCCACCGTGTTTTACTTTTTATCAGTCGTAGCAATATGATGAAGGCCATTTAATTTTTAGTTCTGGGCCTCCATTTCCCTATTGCGTACTTCATAGACCTTTCTCTCCGTCCCTGTTTGTAGCTGTCCTCTCTGTCATTAAACGTTGACATGTAATCATTTTTAACTCCTCTCTTCGTCTTTGTGTTTCACAGTTTTGGCATGGACACATATTACCTTAGTTGTTTTTGCACTCTAAAACAAAATGGGGGAGAAATACAAAGCCCTTACATTCTTTTGTCAACTTATGTCTTTACCTCCCCTTGAGACCTCAAAATTTGTCAGGGAAAAATTCTAAAATGTGTCTGTGGAATCAGAGAAATATCAGGGAATTTCACTTGGAGAAACTTGTGGCAACCCTGATTTTAGGTTTTTATATATGGAAATTATTTTTGCTTCTAGTATTGCAGTTCTGAATTTCCGAGTTCATCTTAAACTAACTCTTGTTATTAATCACAAATACCATTAGGGAATATAACTTCTATAGGCATGTAAGTGTGAGAATCCATGGGTCCCTGAAGAAGCTTTTTCAAGATGTAGAATAAATACTTTTTTCTGCTTAGCTGAAGTACCTCAGAAGATTATGCCATATGAGTAAACTGAGTGAAAGTGTGTTAGCAATCCTTTGTCCAGTTTGATACAGTAAGAGATTTCTAAGCACAAAACGGGCGGAACTGAGCTTCTCGGTTAACTGACTCACATGCTGGTCTCACACGTGAGTGGTATCTGCATACCCAGGAACTTAGAACACGGGAGCCTAATTGCCCATTTATCCCTACTTTTGATATTCGTATCTGTAAGTCACTTTTATTTCTTTAGAACTGCACAATACAAGTTTTTAGGCATTAAGCTGGTACCTGTGGATCAGTACAAGCCTGTTCTGTTATTCTCCTGGATGTTTGTGGTATGGATGAGTTTAGATCTTGCATCAATAAGTTTGTGACACTGCAAAACATTAGAGTTTTTCCAAAGTCCTCCAGTGCCCCAAGTAAATCACTTTTTGTGGACTTGGCAGCAAACAGTGTGCCACACCGTATTTAATGTTCTCCCTTTTTGAGTTTAATCTTATTCCTACCCTGTTTCCTTCAGACATTTTTAAAAGACCGAGTTTTCGAGGTGCATGAAGGGTCTGCCTTGTCGGACACCTTTATCCAGGAAAATGGTGTGTCTCAGGGTTCCATCCTGAGTGTCGTCTTCTTTGCTGTCGCCATTAACCCTATAATGGCCTTTCTCCCACTGGGTATCTCTGGCTCCCTTTTTGTTGATGATTTTGCCTTCTATTGCAGTTCTCTATGGACCTGTCTCACTGAGTGGCATCTTCAGCAATGTCTTGATTGTCTTTACTTCTGGAGCATCGACAATGGATTTCGCTTTTCCACTGACAAAACTGTCTGTATGAATCCCACGAACGCTGACTGCAAATCTGTATGTCATTCTGGTTATTTGACCTGTTGTGCTGCCATTCACAAACAGCATTCCAGGAGGTGTTTTCCTTCAGGATAACACTTGCTCACATACTGCTGTTGTAAGCCAACATGCTATAATGTGTCGACATGTTGGCTCAGCTTGCTCGAAAACCAGCTCTACCTCTAATCGAGCACATATTGGACATCATCTGATGACAGCTTCAACCCATCCATAAACATCATTAACTGTCCTTATATTGACCAACCAAATGCAACAGGCATGGAACTCCATCCCACGGACTGACACATGACACCTGTACAACAGCGTACCAGCATTTACATTTGCAGTGGCTTATCTCACACTCACATTGATCTGTGATCTTGCAACGTTAATCACTTTACATACGTTGCCTCAACAAATATATTCCTGGAATTTCATTACTCTACATTAATTATTTTTTGGTGTTGCAAATTTTTCCGTCAGTGTACCTGGCCTTTCTTTAACCATCCCTGGTGCGAGGCAGAATTCTCTTCCCAGTAGCTAGAAAATGTTGTTGTTACAATTTTGAAATCAGATAAATTGCCTCTTCGAATGGACAGCTATTGTCCAGATTGATTACCCAATGCCCTGCAAGTTACTTGAACATATAGTTAGTCGAAGGTTGTATTGTGTCCTTGAATCCCCGGATCTTTTGGCTTCGATCCAGGGTGCTTTTCGCCAAGGCCACTCTACTGTAGATAATTTAGTCCACCTGAAGTCTGCTATCTGAACAGCTTTTGCTCAGCATCAATTCCTTGTTTGCAGTTTTCATTGATCTGCATATATATCTTATGATACCACGTGGTGCCATAACATCCTTGCCACCTTAAAGCAGTGGGGCCTCCATGGCCCGCTCCTGATTTTTATCCAGAACTTTCTTCCATGTCGCACTTTTTGGGTACAGGTTGGTGCCTCCCGAAGCATCCCCACCTGCAGGAGAAGGGGCTTGCACAAGGTTTTGTTTTGAGTGTCACTCTCCTTTTTGTGGCTATCAATGATCTGGCGGCAGCTGCAGGACGTATGGTGTCCCCATCTTTGCTCGCTTATGGTTTTAGCATTTATTTTTGTTTGTCCGCGGCGGATATTGCTGGAGGCAGAATGCAGGGAGCAATACACCAAGCACAATCCTGGGCCATCACTCATAGCATCCATTTTTTGGCTGCCATGACCTACGTTATACATTTCTGTCATTGTGTTTTTTGGGACCGGTCTTTGATGCCCAGTTGACATGGCTTCCCCATCTTTGTCAACTAAAGCAGACATGTTGGTCGCACCTGAATGCTCTTCTATACCTCAGTGACACCGACCGCGGTGTGGTCCATTCTACTTTGATATGGCTGTATGCAGCATTGGTGCAGTCCCACCTAGATTACAGAAATCTCTCATATGACTTTTTATCAGCTTCGACATTACGTATGGATTCGATACACTATTGTGGGGTAAGACTGGTAACAGGTGCCTTTGGACTAGGCAGAAGTTCCACTATTGTGGGTTCTGCACCACCAAAAATTGATGGCAGCTGCTCGCCCATAGTACCCTAACTGTCATCTCCTCTTTCCAGATACGAGATCTACCTCCCATAACGACAACACAGGTCTGGGGTTACGATCACCAAGTTCGAGTCTCGGTCCGGCACACAGTTTTAATCTGCCAGGAAGTTTCATATCAGTGCACACTATGCTGCAGACTGAAAATCTCGTTCTAGAAAACTCTTTACCTGTAATTCTCTTTACATATTGGCTATTTTCTTCACATATGGGGGACATGATCTCATCTTAAAAGTGAAAGCAAGCCTGTAGAAGAAAAAGGGGGGGGGGGGGGCAGTTCTCAATTCTTGAGCAGTGACCCTCTTGTTTTTTTTTTACCTTTGCAATTTGGGTGAGTTTGTGTTCAATCCTTGCACCCAATTTACTCTTTCATCTACCTACTTTTTTTCTCGTCGAGCAGAACGATATTTATGCCCTTTGTTTAATACCTGCTGGTATTTATGAATTTTTTAGCATTTGACTCCGGAAAAGACCATTTTTCTTTGTAGTGAGGTCTCGCCAACAGCAAATTTTCTGGATGGAAAGTCGCTCAATCTGCTCATATACTTTAAAATTTAAAAGTAAATCTAGCAGTGCTAGAATGTATACAAAATACTGATATACCCATTTTCAAGTTGTTGTTTGAAGATTCACGACTTTTAAAACTTATGTAGATTACCTTTTTGATGATAGAACCTTACATAAGAACATTGAGAAGGTCACATGATGAACAACTGAATGACTAAAGCAGTTTTATCAACCCTCATTCATTGACACGTGTAATAAATTCATCGAGGCAGTGAAGTTCAGAGCTGTTGTAAAAATTTCAGAAATTAAAAGTATATATTACCTAATGAATGTATTATTTTGGGGTGAAAGAACACAATAATTATTATTTTTGGAATGTAATAATTCACTATTGCTTCATTTTAATTCTAATAAGTTTCACACTGTAATGAAACATTGTCTAAATGCATCTCTCTCTCTCTCTCTCTCTCTCTCTCTCTCTCTCTCTCTCTCTCTCTCTCATTTGTTATAACTTACCGCTGTTATTTTGTATTTGTATTTCAGTCATTACATTAAAATTGGCTATATTGATTCTGCAATTTATACTGTTGTGTTATTGCTAAGAATTGATTTAAAGAATAAAAGTATATATTTATTTGTAAGATATTGTAAATGTATACCACTGGAACTCTTTCAAAATATTTGATTGCGTAATACTGCCAATAAATACAATGACTTTCTTTCTTCTTTTTCATAGGATGCAGTTATAATTGTAATAGATGTTGGACACTTTGACTCCAAAAATGTTATACAGAAACGCAGTGATTTTTTACAAAAGGCAAAACTATGTGTTCGAAGAATTGTGGAGAGGAGGGTACGTGATGTATTTTAAGTAGGTTATAAAGAGTAACTATAACAACAAAAACAATAAATTATTGATAAAATTATTTAACTGAATAGATAAAAAAATCTACTCACCAATTTAGCAGAACACACACATAAAAGACTGTTGTAATTGCAAGCTTTTGGAGCCAGTGGCTGCTTCTTCAGGCAGAAGCGTTGAAGGGGAAGGAAGAAGAGTAAAGGAAAAGGCCTGGGGAGGTCTAGGAAAAAGGGGTAGACTTTGCGAAAGTCACCCAGAACCGCGGGTCAGGGGAGACTTACCATACAGGATGAGAAGGAAAGACTGATTGTTGGGGACTGCATCGGACAAGATTTGAAAACCTGAGAGCTTAAAGGTGGAAGACAGGGTAATAAGCAAGACAGAGATTACTACTACAACCGTGCATGAGTTAATAAGAGTTAGAAGCTAAGTGCATTGTACGTAACAGCCGTGGGAGGGGACGGTGAAAAATAGACGGGAAAGACAATGAAAGATGTAGAAAGCTAAAATGGAGTGAAGCAAAGAGTAATTACAGTGAAGAAAAGCTGAGGCAGAAGAAATTAATGTAAATTAAGGTGAGGTGAGTGGCGAGAATCAATTACATGTTGTAGTGCTAGTTCCCACTGCGGAGTTCTGAGAAACTGGTGACTGGAGGAAGAATCCAGATGGTGCGTCTGGTGAAACAGGCACCGAGGTCACGAATGTCATGCTGTAGAGTATGCTCTGCAACAGGATATTGCAGTTGCCAGTATATATCCTATGCCTATGCCCATTCATCCTAACTGATAATTTGGTGGTAGTCATGCCAGTGTAGAAGGCTGAACAATGTTTACATAATGGCTGGTATATGACGTGCCATTTCTATTTTTCACCTCCCCCTCCCACATCTGTTACGAACAATGCACTTAGCTTGTCACTCTTATTAACTTGTGCACAATGTTTTAGTAGTAATCTCTGTCTTGCATATTACCCGTCTTCCACCTTTAAGCTCTCAGGTTTTCAAATCTCATCCGAAGCAGTCCCCAACAATCAGTCTTTCCCTCTCGTACCGTACAGTAAGTCTCCCGTGACCCGCAGTTCTGGGTGACTTTCCCGAAAGTCTAAGAAAAGACCTCTCCAGTCCTTTTCCTTCACCCTTCTTCCTTCCCCTTCAACCCTTGAGCCTGAAAGAGGAGTTTGATGTTTTTATTGGTATACACTTTGTTATAAACAAAACATATTTTTACCAGTTAATGTGTTTCCAGATATTTACCAGTGGAAAAGATGAAATTGGGTTGATTGTACTTGGTTCTGACAAGACACAGAATCCACTTGACTATCCAAATGTGAGTGTGGAATTTCCTCTTGCACTGCCTACATGGCAGATGATATCCTTTGTGGAGAAATCTTTACATGAAAGTGAAATAAAAACAGACTGGATAGATGGTGTTGTTGTTGGCATGCAAGTCTTGAAAGATGAACTAGAGTAAGTATCTAAAGCTGTCTGTTTCGTTACATTCTTGGAACATGTTACAGAATGTGTGTTACACAAATCACAGTGACATAGTTGTGACTTTATAAACTTGAATCAATATGTTTTTGTAATGAAAAAGAAACAGAAGGTACAATACCTGCAGAATTAGGAAAATTTTTTGTGTGATTTTACTATATGAATGTTTTTTACAGTTTTCTGTTCAGCTCAATAATTAAGGAGGTATTGATACAAGGCTTTGGCAAAAGTTCATCTGTCACCTACAATTCCAGCCCTGTCACTGGCATTCCCTACCCCACAATATGACTGGGCCACCATGAAAGCAGCCACAACTTCTCTTCATAGCACTCGGAAGTCGTGATCTGCGACTGTTTTTACAAATGGCAAGAAAACACTCGCACACACACACATATCCATCCACACATATACAGACACAAGCAGACATATTCCCACGTGGAATGTTTCTCTCTCTCTCTCTCTCTCTCTCTCTCTCTCTCACTATATATATATATATATATATATATATATATATATATATATATATATATATATATAAAGAAAGATGATGAGACTTACCAAACAAAAGCGCTGGCAGGTCGATAGACACACAAACAAACACAAATATACACACAAAATTCAAGCTTTCGCAACAAACTGTTGCCTCATCAGGAAAGAGGGAAGGAGAGGGAAAGACGAAAGGATGTGGGTTTTAAGGGAGAGGGTAAGGAGTCATTCCAATCCCGGGAGCGGAAAGACTTACCTTAGGGGGAAAAAAGGACAGGTATACAATCGCACACACACACATATCCATCCTCTCTTCTCGTTATCCGCCAGGCCTCAATCTCCGCTAATTTCAAGTTGCCGCCACTCATACCTCACCTGTCTTTCAACAACTTCTTTGCCTCTACTCTTCCACCTCGACTGACGTCTCTGCCCAAACTCTTTGTCTTTAAATATGTCTGCTTGTGTCTGTATGTGTGGATGGATATGTGTGTGTGTGCGATTGTATACCTGTCCTTTTTTCCCCCTAAGGTAAGTCTTTCCGCTCCCGAGATTGGAATGACTCCTTATCCTCTTCCTTAAAACCCACATCCTTTCGTCTTTCCCTCTCCTTCCCTCTTTCCTGATGAGGCAACAGTTTGTTGCGAAAGCTTGAATTTTGTGTGTATATTTGTGTTTGTTTGTGTGTCTATCGACCTGCCAGCGCTTTTGTTTGGTAAGTCTCATCATCTTTCTTTTTAGATATATTTTTTCCACGTGGAATGTTTCCCTCTGTTATATATATATATATATATATATATATATATATATATATATATATATATATATATGTCTGCTTGTGTCTGTATGTGTGGATGGATATGTGTGTGTGTGCGAGTGTATACCTGTCCTTTTTTCCCCCTAAGGTAAGTCTTTCCGCTCCCGGGATTGGAATGACTCCTTACCCTCTCCCTTAAAACCCACATCCTTTCGTCTTTCCCTCTCCTTCCCTCTTTCCTGATGAGGCAACAGTTTGTTGCGAAAGCTTGAATTTTGTGTGTATATTTGTGTTTGTTTGTGTGTCTATCGACCTGCCAGCGCTTTTGTTTGGTAAGTCTCATCATCTTTCTTTTTAGATATATTTTTTCCACGTGGAATGTTTCCCTCTGTTATATATATATATATATATATATATATATATATATATATATATATGTCTGCTTGTGTCTGTATGTGTGGATGGATATGTGTGTGTGTGCGAGTGTATACCTGTCCTTTTTTCCCCCTAAGGTAAGTCTTTCCGCTCCCGGGATTGGAATGACTCCTTACCCTCTCCCTTAAAACCCACATCCTTTCGTCTTTCCCTCTCCTTCCCTCTTTCCTGATGAGGCAACAATTTGTTGCGAAAGCTTGAATTTTGTGTGTATATTTGTGTTTGTTTGTGTGTCTATCGACCTGCCAGCGCTTTTGTTTGGTAAGTCTCATCATCTTTCTTTGATTCCCGGATTCTTCCAACATGGTCCACCAATGTCTTAATACCCCTCTTCCTCCATGTATTGTTTCCAGCATTTGGAGATGAAACATTAGGCACCAAAATATACCTTATAACTACAATCTAATGAACATATAATTAAAATAACCAAAGATGTAATGTTGCACTCTCAGGTGGGACTGATATTGAATGCAAAGCCAAAGTGGAAATTAAACATTCATCTCACTTTTTGGTATTGAAATTATTCACAGTGCCATAGGGAGAACTGAGTTTCTGTGTTTTATAGAGCCAATCAGTGACTAAAGTCAATAAGGAAACTGCACACTTCAAAAAAAGTTTTGCATCACCCCACTTCCCAGAACCCTTGAAGATAGACTGACTGTGGATATTGTATTGCAGACACAGTACCTTTGACTGTTCAGAGATTTCACTAAACCCATCCAAAGATGCAAACAACCATGCATGAACAGCGCCTATTAGACAGAGGGGGTCCGACAGCCGATCAGTTCCAGCCATTCCACCAAGAACGTGGTACACGGCTCGATTGTCTGGAGTTCAACCGTGCCTACATGGTCAATACCGCAGTTCGATTGCATCCGGATTGTTACCTTGTGCCAGGAAGGGCTCTCAACAAGGGAAGTGTCCAGGCACCTCGGAGTGAACCAAAGCGATGTTGTTCAGACATGGAGGAGATACAGAGAGACAGGAACTGTCGATGACATGCCTCGCTCAGGCTGTCCGAAGGCTGCTATTGCAGTGGATGACCGGTGCTCACCACAGATGAGTGTCATATATGCCTTCAACTATACAATTGTTGGAAGTGTGTTTGGAGGTAACCCCGTCAGGCTGAACACCTTGGACGGACAGTCCAGCAAGTGCATCAAGGTGGAGGTTCCCTGCTGTTTTGGGGTGGCATTATGTGGGGCCGACATACGCCATTGGTGGCCACGGAAGGTGCCGTAATGACTGTACGATAGGCGAATGCCATCCTCTGACTGATAGTGCAACCATATCGGCAGCATATTGGTGAGGCATTCATCTTCATGGACGGCATTTCACGCCCCCATCATGCACATCTTGTCAATGACTTCTTCTCCAGACATGAACCCTATCAAACTTGCCTGGGATAGATTGAAAAGGACTGTTTACGGACGACATGACCCGCCGACCATTCTGAGGGATCTACGCGAATCTCCGTTGAGGAGTGGGACAGTCTGGACCGACAGTACCTTGATGAACTTGTGGACGGTATGCCATGACAAATACAGGCCTGCTTCAGTGCGAGAGGACGTGCTACAGGGTATTGGAGGGTGTGTATGGCAATGTGGACCACCACCTCTGATAGTCTTGCTGTATGGTGGTACAACGTGCAATGTGTGGTTTTCATGAGGAATAGAAAGGGCAGAAATGATGTTTATGTTGATCCCTATTCCAATTTTCTGCTCAGGTTCCGGAACTCTCGGAACCAAGGTGATGCAAAACTTTTTTGATGTGTGTATTTATTATAAAAGTTGAACCCAATTACCCCGATTTTAGAGGTTGTTCGTGAAGTTTTTTTTTAGTATTTTGCTATGAGGGACGCACTGCCTCCAGTGGCTTATTACAGGGTATATCCATTGCATTTGATTTGTAACCCCCATATATCTCCATATCTGCGTTGCACTGAAGATACCTGCAGAACAGTGCAAACATTGATGGTATGCTCTTTGTATCTTGTTTTGAAACAAACCTGTTCCATTCACTCTAGGTGCTTGCTGTTGACAACAATAGCCCCAGTTTACACTTCATCCTCAAGTTAGCTTTGAGTCTTACTTCGTTTTGCCTCAGGTTTGTTTTTCTGGTAGTGTTGTAGATGATACACAACAATGTTGCATCTTCAGTCCAAAGTCTGGTTTGAGGCACCCCCATGCTACTTTACTTTGTGTAAGGCTCTTCATCTCTGTTTAACTACTGCAACATATATCCTATTAAAGCATCATACCGTATTCATCTCTTGGTCTCTTTCTACAGTTTTTACCCACCACACTTCCCTCCAGTACTACATTGAATTCATTGATGCCTCAAAATGTGTCCAGTCAACCAATCCTTTCTTTAGGTCAAGTTGTTTGACAAAAAATTTCTTTCTTCCCCAGCTCTATTCTGTACCTTCTCATTAGTTATGTGATACAACAATATGGATAGCTTTACTAGTGAATAGTTGATCATTATGCACTCAGTGTATGGCATTACTGAATGAAATGGAAGAACGACACCATAGTGCTATTATAGCTGATCTTGCTGCAACACCAACCACCTCACAGTACTTTTGCATCTTGCTGTTGTTGTATGACTCTGTGTACAGCCCTGTAATTGTATGTAGTCACACTGTGGACCCCAAGAATTTAATAATTAATATTGCAGTTCTGTCATGCAGAGACTGTACATTCAGCACTCGTTTGTTCCAGCCAGATACACATACCTCAACACGACGTCTCTCCTAAGAGTTGTCATGTGCATTTTTCCAGTATTTCAGCAGATATTTGCAATTTTGTTTTTGCAAAGTTTAGATGCCCAGAGAAATACTGCTCACACATGTTTCATGTGATACCCAGTTTCAACCGAAAGTATCTGTTTTTCTTCCCTAATACAAACAAAATGATTCATAAAGCAGAATTTTCCTGACCATTTGGTAGAGCAGCTCGAAGTTAGTCTAGTTCGATATTGAGTATAGCGATATGTATTAACGTGGACAGAAAAATATGAAGAGTAACCAGTACTCCAGCAGCGACCGAGTAGCACTGCTGTGTGGCAATAGCAGACAACGCAGGACAGGGCAGCACGTGAGTTGCTGCTAGTGCTGGTTGTTCTTTGGAAAACAAACCGATGCTTTCCATTGACACTGGGAGTTGCATGAAAGATGTTATGAGCATTGTATCAGCCAACTCCAGTTTCAAGTTATGAAACAAAATTGCAGTTATCTGCCAAAGCACCAAAGAAAATGTGCCTGATGACTCTTGATGTATCTCCACACAGTGCCTTTTTCTTCATGCTTAGTTGCAGATGTATGGTGAAAAAAATGCATTTTGTGAAAGAAACGCAAGCATGCATGCACGGGCGGTCTTGTGTTGACATGTTGCCTCGTTGTATGAGCAGTTTACTGTAGATCCTCTTCTTTGCTTGGGAGTTTGTGCTGCGTTTATTGCAATGAAAAGGTGACAGAAAAAGAAAACGTGGAGACTTCTATGGATAATGAAGTATCTAAATAACAGAGGCACAAGAAAGACAAAGTGACGACAACTTCTTGGCTGCAAATTTCAGAAGATTACATTGAGATTTTAGATTTTGTGATTGGGAAACTGCAGCAGTGAGGCCAGCAATAACATTATGTTTGCTGGCAACTGGCAACAAATATATCAGTTTGAACTATTTATTTCCCATTTCAAAATGAAGTGTTTCAATTACTATTCCTTAAACAAGAAATAGTTAAGGGGGGAGTTTCTTGATTGATAAGTAAAGTTATTTAACTTTCAGCGTGTCATTTGTATTTTATCTTGTAAAAAAAGGTGTTTGCACAATTTTAATCGTGAAAGATAGTATATAGATTACCATACTCAGATTTGACAAATTCAGGAATGTCAGACTCTGGAATGCACTAGAACAGAGGTTGTCTTCTCCAATTTTGTATTTTTTTTCATCATTGATGTCCTACATTTCAATTTCTAATGCTTTGTTGAGGAGCTACACATGCTTCATCATTTCTTTTGTTCAGATGTCAGAATCTTCAGTTTTGTGCTATTAAGTCACCATAGCACGAATGTTCGTCTACTGTTTTCAGATACACTTTTCATAAATTTGTGGTCTTATTCTTCTCTGTTTTCCTACTTTGAGACTTATGGTAGTGCATTATTTCCAGCAATATGGTTGTAGAATTTTTATCAAATAATGGAAAATCTAGGATAGAATGGAACAACACCTTCAACCTATTACCCGGAACCTACCCTCCTATATAAAAGATACCAACCTTTTCCTCCCCCGACTCTCCACAGTTCCTGACCCTTTACCACACGGTGCCTTGCTTATCACTGTTGATGCCACCTCCCTTTACATCAAAATCCCTAATGCCCATGGCCTTACCACTATTGAACACTACCTTCCCAAGGCCCCACAGATTCCAAAGCAACCTCCTTCCTAAACACCATTACCAACTATATCCTCAACCACAATTACTTCTCCTTTGAAGGTATTACTTACAAACAAATTTGAGGTACGACTATAGGCACCCACATGACACCGTCCAGTGCCAACTTATTCATGGGCCACCTAGTAGAGGAATCCTTCCCAAACACCCAGAACCCTAACCCCTCGCCTGGTTCAGATCCCTTGATGACATCTTTTTGATTTGGATTGAGGATGAGGATACCTTATCCACATTCCTCCAGAACCGTAACAACTTCTCCCCAATTTGCTTCACCTGGTCCTACTCAACCCAACCCAGAGATGGCTACATCAATACCTCCATCCATATCAAACCTACTAACCACCAGCAATACCTCCACTTTGACAGCTGCTACCCATTCCATGCCAAGAAGTCCCTTCCATACACCTTAGATGCCCGTGCTTGTCGCATCTGCAGTGCCAAGTGGTCCCTCTCGAAATATACTGAAGGCCTCTCTGAAGCCTTCACAATCCATAATTATCCAATTATCCTCCCAAACTTGTGCAAAAACAAATCTCCCATGCCTTATATTCCCAGTCTCCTACCACCTCCCATTGTCTCACCGTCTGGCCACAGAGGAGTATTCACCTCATAACTCAGTACCACCCAGGACTGGAGCAACTGAATTACATTCTCTGCCAGGGTTTCCACTACCTCTCATTGTGTCCTGGAGTGAGAAATGTCGTGGCCACTATCCTTTCCGCCCCTCTCAAAGTGGTATTCCGTCGTCCACCATACCTGCACAATATACTCATCCATCCCTACACAACCCCTGCTCCCCTCCGGTTACCTCATTGTTCATCCCCCTGTAATAGACCTAAATGCAAGACCTGTCCTACACATCCTCCCACCACCACCTATTCCAGTCTACAATATATACAAACATCACCTATCCCATCAAAGGCAGGGCTACCTGTGAAACCAGTCATGTGGTCTACAAGCTAAGCTGCAACCACTGTGCTGCATTCTATGCAGGCATGACAACCAACAAGCTGTCTGTCCGCATAAATGGCCACCGACAAACTGTGGCCAAGAAACAAGTGGACCACCCTCTTGCTGAAAATGCTGCCAAACATGACATCCTTCATTTCAATGATTGCTTCACAGCCTGTACCATGTTGATCCTTCCCACCAACACCAGCTTTTCTGAATTGTGCAAGTGCGAATTTTCCCTGCAATATACCCTACGTTCCCTTAACCCTCATGACCTCAACCTTCGTTAGTCATTGTCCTCGCCCATCCAGCGCCTGCTCCGTTCCCATTCCAGCACTACACAGCCCTCATTCCTCCATCACACCTAGTCTTTTTACCTCTCTCATTTTCCGCTATCCCCCCCACCTCCCCACCTCTTCGCTGTGCTCCATCTAACCTCCCGACTGCACATAGCTGCCCTACCCTCTTTCCACCTCGTCCCTGCGTGCTCCCCAACAGCACGTCACTGTCCACCACACCAACCCTACGATCCCTACCCCTCCCCACCCCAGCCTCACCCCCTGCGGGTTCGGGGGTTAGAATAGGCCCGCGGTATTCCTGCCTGTCGTAAGAGGCGACTAAAAGGAGTCTCAAATGTTTCGGCCTTATGTGATGGTCCCCACTCGGGTTTGACCTCCATCTTTCTAAATTATTCCGAAGAGCGAGCCAATTGGGGAAGGGCGCCTTACATGGTGCACTGTATCCGACGTGCATTGAGACCTTTAGCCGGCTTTTTCGTCGTTGCAATGGTGTCCCGTTTGTTTTCCATCTCTTGGGCGAGGATACGTCCCTGGGTACGATTACCACGCTGCACTCTGCAGTGTTGCTTTTAACTGCGACGACCACCTTGGACAGTTTTGCACCTAAGATCCAACATGGTAGCCAGTCCGTTGTGGTGGGGCCGCCATGTACCCTGTTGGTTGTAGCCCCCTGACAACACAGGGATCGCTCTACTGATGCCTGTGCCGTTAACTCCCCACGTGTGCCAAGGAGTAGGTGCCTATCCTCCTGGGGTATCGGGACTCCCGGCAACGGCCATCCTGCCAGGTGGCCTTTGCTGTGGCTGGGTGGCGCCCATGGGGAGGGCCCTTGGTCGGAGTAGGTGGCATCAGGGCGGATGACCCGCAATGAAGTGTGGTACATCATCTCTCGCTGGTGGCCAGCCGCCAGCAGTCTCTAAGCGTTCTCGGGCTCACTTTAACGCTCAGAAGTACGATCCGAAAATGTTCCCCTCCCTGGCCTCACCGTGGGAGGAACGTAAATCTCAGGATGGCAGTAGCAGTTATTCGCCCCGATTCTTAGTTTGTACGAGAGCTGATGGGGAATCTTTTCTCTCCACAAAGCCTCAGTTCTTCGTCGAGCATTTAGAGGACAAGTTTGGGGAGGTGGAGGGCTTGTCCAAAATGCGCTCTGGATCGGTCCTGATACAAATGGCATCCTCTGCCCAGTCCCGACGGTTACTTGCTTTTGACAAGTTGGGGGATGTTGCTGTTACGATCACACCGCATAAGAGTTTAAATATGGTCCAGGGAGTTATATACCATAAGGACCTTCTTTTGCAGTCTGATGACGAGCTGCGCGCCAACTTAGAGCGCAGAGTTGTCCATTTCGTCCGGCGCGTTCATCGGGGTCCGAAGGAAAATCAGATAGCTACCGGTGCCTTCATCTTGGCCTTCGAGGGTGATACGTTACCGGAAAAGGTCAAGATGATGGTCTACCGGTGTGACGTCAGGCCCTATATTCCTCCCCCGATGCGGTGCTTCAAGTGCTGGAAGTTCGGCCATATATCTTCCCGCTGCACTTCCAGCCTCACATGTCGAGATTGCGGACGCCCATCTCATCCCGATACTCCATGTGCCCCGCCTCCCATCTGTGTCAACTGCAGGGAGCACCATTCACCTTGCTCGCCAGACTGCAGAATCTTCCAGAAAGAATGCAAAATCATGGAATATAAGACCTTGGACCGACTGACTTATACTGAGACCAAAAGGAAATACGACCTATTACATCCCGTGAGAATGACATCTTCCTACGCCGCTGCTACAACACCTGTGCTCACCCCATCAGTTTCGCGACTTCCGGCCGGATCGATGAGTGGTACAACTCCTCCTGCCCCCTTGCCAGTGGGGGGCTCTACCCACCGGGTTGCTCCTGCGCCACCTACCTCAGGAGCAACACCATCCCCCCCATCAGGGACGTCCGTCCCTGCTTCTAAGCCGGAGAAGTGTCCAACTTCTTCGGCTTCTCACGCTCGCAAGGGGTCCCTTGGGTCCCTCCCTTCCCAGGTTTCCGCCAGTGGGAAGGCTGACGACCGACAGTGGCGTAAGTGCCCACAATCAGCTGGTCGAAGGGCTTCACGATCCTCCTCCGTCCCGGAGACTGAATCGGTGAAGCCCTCCCAGCCAGTTAACCCAAGGAGCAGCGTGAGAAATCCAAGAAGAAGAGCTCTAAGCCCAAGGAACTCGCGGTGGCAGTCACCCCACCGAAACCTTCCTGCTCTGCGTCTGAGGACGAGGTGGAGATTCTGGCGTCCGCTGAGGACCTCGATCTCGCGGGTCCCTCAGACGCCGTGGATAGCACTAGCACAGGTGCTCAATCGGAGGCAGCAGGTGACCCAGCGGCGTAATCTGCCAATCCCCGTCTCGTCATGCCTTTCACAGACATGGAAAATACCATCCTCCAGTGGAACTGCAGTGGTTTCTTCCACCATCTAGCTGAGCTCCGCCAACTTATCAGCCTTCACCCTTTCTTCTGCATTGCACTTCAGGAAACTTGGTTTCCAGCAATGCGAACCCCCGCCCTCCGTGGCTATCGGGGTTATTATAAGAACCGGTCAGCTTATGAAAGGGTGTCTGGTGGCGTCTGCATATATGTCCTTAACTCTCTTCACAGCGAGCTTGTACCTCTACAAACAGCTTTAGAGGCTGTCGCTGTTCGGGTGTGGATGCCACAGGCTGTTACCGTCTGCAGTCTTTACCTTCCACCGGATGGTGCTGTCACGCAGCATGAGCTGGCTGCGCTGCTGGCACAATTGCCGCCACCTTTCTTGTTACTGGGTGATTTCAATGCCCACAACCCTCTATGGGGTGGGACTGTCTCCGATGACCGCGGTCGTGCCGTGGAGCATTTGTTGTCTCAGCTCGACCTTAGCCTCTTGAACACCGGTGCTCCCACGCATTTCAGTGTGACCCACGGCTCGTTCTCGGCCATCGATCTCTCTCTTTGCAGCCCCGGACTTGTCCCATCCCTCCACTGGAGAGTGCATCCTGACCTGTGTGGTAGTGACCATTTTCCCATCTATTTGTCGCTGCCCCAGTGTCATTCTTCTGGGCGCCTGCCCCGCTGGGCTCTCCACAGGGCTGACTGGCCGGCTTTTACTTCCGCTGCAACCATCGAGTCTCCCCCACAGGGTGACATTGATGAGGTGGTCCGTGTCTTAACCACGTCAATCATTTCGGCGGCAGAGGCTGCTATCCCCCGCTCTTCTGGACTCCCTCGGAGGAAGGCTGTACCCTGCTGGTCGCCGGAGATTGCTGAGGCTATTCGCGACCGTAGGCGGGCCCTCCAGCATCATAGGCGGCACCCATCTCTAGAGACCCTCATCGCTTTTAAGAGGCTCCGTGCCTTGGCCCGTCGTCTTATTGCACGGCGTAAGCAGGAGTGCTGGGAGAGGTATGTCTCATCCTTGGACTCCAGTGTCTCCCCCTCGCTCGTGTGGTCCCGGATCCGGCGGATTTATGGATACCAGACCCCTATGGGTGTCCCTGGGATCTCCTTGGACGCGCTGTCTGCACGGACGCTGCTGCCATTGCTGAACGCCTTGCTGCGCACTTTGCTAAGAGCTCTGCAACTGCAACTTATCCCCCCGCCTTTCGCTCTCTAAAGGAGCGAGCCGAGCAGACACCGTTATCATTCCACACACGTCGTTCTGAAAAATACAATGCTCCTTTCAGCGAGAGGGAATTCCTCGCTGCCCTCGCCGAATGCCCTGATACGGCACCAGGACCAGACTGCATCCACGCACAGATGCTGAAGCATCTCTCCCGGGACTGCCAGAGACACATCCTCACCATCTTTAACCGCATTTGGAGCGAGGGCGTGTTCCCGTCGCAATGGCGAGAGTGTGTTATTGTCCCCATCTTGAAGCCCGGTGCGGACCCACTGGCGGTGGACAGCTATCGTCCCATTACCCTCACCAACGTTTTGTGCAAATTGCTCGATCGTATGGTGGGGCGGCGTTTGTGTTGGGTCCTCGAGTCGCGCGGTCTCCTCGCTCCATCCCAGGGTGGCTTCCGTCGGGGCCGGTCTGCAGCGGACAATTTGGTGCGGCTGGAATCTGCTATCCGTACGGTCTTTGCCCGACGTCAGCATCTCGTTGCTGTCTTTTTTGATCTGCGGAAGGCGTATGACACCACATGGAGGCATCACATCCTTGCTACGTTGCATGAGTGGGGTCTTCGTGGTTGGCTCCCGGCTTTTCTTCAAACCTTTTTATTACACCGCTCTTTCCGGGTGCAAGTCGGTGCCACCTCTGGTTCCTCTTATACACAGGAAAATGGGGTCCCACAGGGCTTGGTGTTGAGCGTCTCCTTATTTCTAGTGGCCATTAATGGTCTGGCTGCAGCCGTGGGGTCGTCGGTGTCTCCTTCTTTGTATGCTGACGACTTCTGCATCTCCTTTAGCTCCACGACTACGGGAGTCGCCGAACGCAGGCTGCAAGTAGCCATTCGCAAGGCAGCATCACGGGCTCTGTCTCATGGTTTTCAGTTCTCTGCAGCCAATACTCAAGTTATGCACTTCTGCAGGCGTCGGACGGTCCACCCTCATCCTGAACTTTACCTCGACGGCCACCTGCTTGAAGTGGTGGACACTTGCCGCTTCTTAGGACTCGTCTTTGATGCCCGGCTCACATGGGTTCCTCATATTACTCAGCTGAAGCAAAAGTGCTGGCGGCACCTCAACGCCCTCCGCTGCCTCAGCCACACGTCTTGGGGTGCGGATCGCTGCACGCTGTTGCGATTGTACAGAGCCCTTGTGCAGTCCAGGCTTGATTATGGGAGCCTGGCCTATGGGTCTGCCTCACCCTCAGTGTTGAAGTTGTTAGATCCCATACACCACTGTGGGGTTCGGCTTGCAACTGGCACTTTTCGTACGAGCTCCGTGGATAGTCTACTGGTGGAGGCCGGGGTTCCCCCGCTGCGGATTCGCCGCCATCGACTGCTCACCGACTATGCTGTCCACGTGCATTGCTCGCCGGGCCATCCCAATCGTCGCCTGCTTTTCCCTGCCATGGTCCTCCATCTGCCCGAACAGCGACCTAGGTCTGGGCTTTCCATAGCTGTCCGCGTCCAGTCCCTGCTGTCGGAACTGGGGTCATTCCCTCTTCTGCCTCCCTTCCGGGTCCGTGCACCTACGCCTCCCTGGTGTTTGCCCCGGCCGTCCGTCCGTCTGGACTTGGCACAGGGACCCAAGGACTCGGTTCCGCCTGTGGCCTTCCGTCGCCGTTTTCTTGCGCTCCTCGCCTCATTTTCGGGCTGTGAGACTGTCTACACTGATGGTTCCCTGGTTGATGGTTGCACTGCCTACGCTTTTGCTCATGCTGCCCATATTGAGCAGTGCTCCTTGCCGGCTGGCTGCAATATTTTTACTGCAGAGCTGGTGGCCATATTGCGCGCTCTTGAGCATATGCGTTTCTGCTCAGGTACATCCATCGTCATCTGCAGTGACTCCCTGAGCAGCCTCTGGGCCATCGACCACTGCTATACCTCTTCTCCTCTGGTGTCCTCTATTCAGGAGTCTGTTTCCGCCATTACCCGTTCTGGACGTTCGGTGGTTTTTGTTTGGACGCCAGGTCACGTTGGCATCCCGGGGAACGAACGTGTTGACAGGCTGGCCAAAGGGGCGATCAACGCCCCAGCTCTGGAGATCGGCCTCACGGCTCGCGAGCAGCAGCTGGTGTTGCGCCGTAAGGTGCTTGGGATGTGGACTGCTGAGTGGCGTGGCATGACATCCCCGAATAAACTGCGGGCTGTCAAGGAGACGACCGCTGTGTGGCGCTCCTCCCTGCGGGCTTCTCGCAGGGACTCTGTCATCCTGTGTCGGCTCCGCATCGGCCATACCTACCTGACGCACGGCCATCTTTTGCGTCAGGAGGATCCCCCCCTGTGTCGGTGTGGGTCCCGGCTGACGGTCGCCCACATTCTGTTGGAGTGTCCCCGATTGCGCACCCTCCGGCAGTCTTTTAATCTCCCGGGCACTTTGCCTTTGGTTTTATGCGACGATGCCTCCATGGCTGATGACGTTTTAAATTTTATCCGTGGTAGTCCTTTTTATGGTTCCATTTAGGGAGGTCCTGCACCTTTCCCTTTCTGTGTCTTTTGTCCTCGCGTCTCTCAAAATTTGTTGCTGTTTTGGTGTGTAGTCGGATGGTTGACTCTTTCCCTTTTTTTGTTCTCGTGGTCAGTCAACCAGTCTCCGGCCATCTTCTTTTCTTCTTTCTGTCTGGTGTTCATCTGTACTCTTCTTGTCTGTAGTGTTTGTTGCTGCATTTGTGTTCTTTTATTGCCTGGGGGGAGTCTCCTCCCCCCTTTGGTTTTTACCTGCTCCGCAAATTTTCGGCTCGCCTGTTTTTGGAATGGGGGACTGATGACCATCGCTGTTTAGTCCCCCTTAAACATCCCAACAATCACCACCACCACCCCAGCCTCCTGTTTACGCTCAACCAGTCGCCACTCCCATCATGCACTGGTGCTGCTGCTCACAGTGTGGGTGTGGCCTCAGTTGCCTGAGACTGCAGTCTTGTGTGTGAGTTGTGTTTGCGTGTGTGTGTATGTGTGTGTTTGTCGTCTAATTTTGACGGAGGCTTGACTGGCCAAAAGCTATATTTGTGACAGTCTTTTTGTTGTGCTTATCTGCAACTCAGCATCTTCGCTATATTGTAGACATTTTATCTAATACTTGATGCTCAGGACACCACTTCTCAGATTTTTTATTGAAATAATATTTTGAAGTGGAATGCCATGACATCTTTGTGTGTAATAAACTATAAATTCCAGTGTATTTTCTGTGGCGTTAACAGACATTACTGCACATAAATTGCTTTACAGCAAAACCTCAACACACTACACAACAAAACACACATAAGCCCATTACCTATCATTTGCTAAACAGTGCAAGAGATTCCCACTGAAGCCGGCAAGCAATGCACTTGTATGCACAGCCTCCATTTTGAGTAAATTATGCATGCACAAATGCACATATGTAGTTATGCTGTTGGAAATGTAAGTGCACGCGCAAAGGTGAACATAAAAAAAGCATTGTGTGGAAGCACCTTCAGGAGAGAAACCAAGTATATACAGGATGTTACAAAAAGGTACGGCCAAACTTTCAGGAAACAGTCCTCGCACACAAATAAAGAAAAGATGTTATGTGGAAATGTGTCCGGAAACGCTTAATTTCCATGTTAGAGCTCATTCTAGTTTCATGGGCCCCATGTTCTTCCACCTACGCTCAATGGAGCACGTTATTATGATTTCATACGGGATACTCCTCTACCTGTGCTGCTAGAACATGTGCCTTTACAAGTACGACACAACATGTGGTTCATGCACGATGGAGCTCCTGCACATTTCAGTCGAAGTGTTCGTACGCTTCTCAACCGTGACCGATGGATTGGTAGAGGCGGACCAATTCCATGACCTCCACGCTCTCCTGACCTCAACCCTCTTGACTTTCATTTATGGGGGCATTTGAAAGCTCTTGTCTACGCAATCCCGGTACTAATTGTAGAGACTCTTCGTACTCGTATTGTGGACGGCTGTGATACAATATGCCATTCTCCAGGGCTGCATCAGCGCATCAGGGATTCCATGCAACGGAGGGTGGATGCATGTATCCTCGCTAATGGAGGACATTTCGAACATTTCCTGTAACAAAGTGTTTGAAGTCACGCTGGTACGTTCTGTTGCTGTGTGTTTCCATTCCATGATTAATGTGGTTTGAAGAGAAGTAATAAAATGAGCTCTAACATGGAAAGTAAGCGTTTCCGGACACATGTCCACATAACATATTTTCTTTCGTTGCGTGTGAGGAATGTTTCCTGAATGTTTGGCCGTACCTTTTTGTAACACACTGTATATGCTGAATTGACACACCAAAGTCGAAGGCCGGTACAGAGCTATAGTAAGATACCGCATAGACCAGCATAATTTGAATAACCGATCAGGAAGCATGGGAGAGACCGTTGATTACCTCCTGTGTCCACCTACAGAGAGGCACTTCTGAAACTTGCTCACCTGCATGCTAGATCTCCTACAGGGCAGATGGCTTAGGCCATCAGCCCCTGCTCTCTAATGTTTTACATTCCCTATAGTGCAGATAGCTGTATGCCATCTGTCTCTGCTTCAGTCTCTATTATTCCCCATCGCCATGAAATGTGACTGTTCTTTTTAACATCTGTTAAGTTCCACACATTTGCCTTGTTGCTCATGTGTCTGGCACATGGGACATTCATCCTGAAGGATAGTTTGTAACCCATATTTCCAATAATAATCAGACATTTTCTTGGATTTTATGACTTTCTTTCACTCTGACAACTCACTGAGCCAGACTGTCCACATCATACTAGAGCCATCCTGTACATTTACGTTTTGTGTTGCACATTTTGGTGATTGAATATTACAGGTGGTTTCATTGTTGTGAAATTATTTTCACAGGAATAGGGGTGATTGAGGTAACAAACAGAATAAAGCAATCACATTGTTGCTCTGTATCATGCCACTGGAGACCACGGGTCCCTTGCACTGAAATGCCCAGAAAATATTATTTTTCAAAATACAGGTTGATTTTTGCAAAGACAAAAACAGCAACCAACCACTGTTAACAATGATATTTATTCACACAAATAGCTCTGATACTGGTTTAGAACCAAGAGGTCCATCTTCAGATGGCTGTTTACATTGAGATGCACATTTGTGGATGTTTACATCAGCTTTTGGCTCTTTTTCCTCATTGTAGTGAGAATTTCTTGGGGTGGTGGCGCCCTACAGCAGATAACGGTGTCACAAGTGGCCTATTTTATTGTAACTCTTGCTAATACTTGTGGAACACAATGTAATTGTTCAGTTGTTATTAGCTACAGTTACAGTCAAACAGGCCATTTTTCACATAATTTTTTGCTGTGGGCTCCACCATCCAAAGGAATTTTCACCACAAAGGTGAATAATGAGCAAAAAGCTAATGTAAACACCAGCAAATATGCACCTAAATATAAACAGCAGTCTGAGAATGACCAATCAGTCCAAAACTGGTACAGAACTACTTTTGTTGCTGAACATTTCAAAGAATACTTGAGTCTCATTTCAAGTAGGTACCCCACTCATACAGTTATAGTCGGTGGTGACTTCAATCTACCCTCGATATGCGGAAAAATTATATGTTTAAAGCCGGCAGCAGGCATAAAACGTCACCCGAAATTGTACTGAATGCTTTCTCAGAAAATTATTGTGAACAATTGGTTCATGAGCCCACTCGAAGTGGAAATGGTTGCAAAAGCATACTTGATCTCTTAACAACAAATAATCCTGGAGTAATAGGGAGTATCATGACGAATACAGGGATTAGTGACCACAAGGCAGTTGCTGCTAGGCTGAATACCGTAACACCCACAACCATCAAAAAGAAACACAAAGTACATCTATTTAAAAAAAGTCAATAAAAATGCTCTTAACACCTTCCGATCTGATCATGTAATATAGAAAACATGTGGAATAATTTCAAAGAGATAGTATTGACAGCAATTGAGAGATATGTACCACATAAATTAATAAGTTATGGTACTGATCACCCATGGTACACAAAACGGGTCGGATCGCTGTTGCAGAAGCAATGAAAAAACATGCCAAATTTAAAAGAACACAAAATCCCCCAGACTGGTAAAGTTTTGCAAAATTCGAAATATAGCACATACTTCAGTGTGAGATGCTTTTAATAACTTCCACAACGAAACTCTGTCTCGAAAGCTGGCAGAAAACCCAAAGAGATTCTGGTCATACATAAAGCACACCAGAGACAAGATACAATCAATACCTTCACTGCATGATAAACACAGTCTTCCAAAACTCCTTCACCAAAGAAGACAAAGTAAATATCCCTGAATTCCAAGATGAGAAACATAGAAGTAGATATCCTCGGTGTAGCAGCATAAATCTCTTAATAAAGGCAAGGCCTCTGGTCCAGATTGTATACCAGTCAGGTTTCTTTCAGAGTATGCGCATACAATAACTCCATATTTAGCAATTATATACAACTGTTCGTTCATAGAAAGTTCCATACCTAAAGACTGGAAAATTGCTCAAGTCACACCAATACCCGAAAAGGGAAGTAGGAGTAATTCCGTTGATTTGCTGTAGGGTTTTGGAACATATACTGTATTCAGACATTATCAATTACCTCAGGAGGGGAAGGGGGGGGGGGGATTTATTGGCACATAGCGTGGATTCAGAAAACATCAGTCTTGTGAAACACAACTAGCTCTTTATACTCATGAAGTAATGAATGCTATTGACAGGGGATGTCAAATTGATTCCATAGTTTTAGATTTCCAGAAAGCTTTCGACACTGTTCCTCACAAGTGTCTTCTAACCAAACTGTGTGTCTATGGAATATCGCCTCAGTTGTGCTACTGGATTCATGATTTCCTGTCAGAAAGGTCACAGTTCATAGTAATAGACAGAAAGTCATCAAGTAAAACAGAAGTAATATCCAGCATTCCCCAAGGAAGTGTTACAGGCCCTCTATTGTTCCTGATCTATATTAATGACATAGGAGACAATCTGAGTAGCCCTATTAGATTGTTTGCAGATGATACTGTCATTTACCGTCCTGTAAAGTCGTCATATGTCCAAAATGAATTGCAAAATGATTTACATAAGATATCTGTATGGTGCGAGAAGTGGCAATTGACCCTGAATAAAGAAAAGTGTGAAGCTATTCACACGAGTACTAAAAGAAATCCGCTAAAGTTCAATTACGTGATAAGTCACACAAATCTTAAGGCTGTGAATTCAACTAAATACTTAGGTATTACAATTACAAATAACCTAAATTGGAACGATCACATAGATAATGTTGTGGTTAGTGTTGTGTCTAGACCATACAGCCTAGACACAATGCTGTAGCCGATAGGGCACGCAAGGCTAACGCAGACGGGCGTGAAGTCTGGAACATGAGAACTTATAAATGAATAAGAAGAAAAGTACGTAGATGCTTGTTACTTAACTTTTAATTAGTCCTTGGAATACATCTCTCTTGAATATTAGTAAGCTATAGGCACTGATACAAATGGCGCCTTGCTAGGTGGTCGCCAGTTAACTTAGCAGAGGGCTATTCTACTGTCTATCTCTCGGCAAATGAGAGCAAGGCTTAGCACGTCCAATCGCTAGCTATGTTGTCCGTACAACTGGGGCGAGGTCTCCTCAGTCTCTCGAGACCTGCCTTGTGGTGGCGCTAGGTTTGCGATCCCACAGTGGCGACACGCGGGTCCGACATGTACTACAGGACCGCGGCCGATTTAAGTTACCACCTAGTAAGTGTGGTGTCTAGCGGTGACACCACAGTTAGAGCAAAGACTGCAACTCATTGGCAGAACATTTAGAAGGTGCAACAGTTCTACTAAAGAGATTGCTTACACCATGCTTGTCCACCCTATTCTGGAGTATTCAAAGAAGTGCAGCTTGTTTTGTACTATCACAAAATAGGAGAGATAGTGCTACAGACATGATACATGAATTGGAGTGGCAATCATTAAAACAAAGGCATTTTTCATTGCAACGGGATCCTCTCATGAAATTTCAATCACCAGTTTTCTCCTCCAATTGCGAAAACATTCTGTTGACACCCACCTATGTAGGGAGTAATGATCATCATGATAAAATAAGAGAAATCAGGGTGCATACAGAAAAATTTAAGCGCTCATTTTTCCAGTGCACTGTTCAAGAGGGGAACAGTAGAGAGACAGTTTGAAGGTGTTCATTGAACCCTCTGCCAGGCCCTTTATTGTGAATAGCAGAGTAAGCACGTAGATGTAGATGTAGATCTGTCAATAAAAAGCATTGTTAACCGTGGCTGGTTGCTGTTTTCTTCTGTGCAAGAATGACTTTGTAGCCTACTCAGAAAATATCACTGAACAACCTCCAAAAACTTGTGGATGGAGATTGGGTTTACCCTGTATGTCTAGTGATTTATATATTTTGTTTAGTAATTCACAGACTGCTAGAATTCAGCCATAATCATCATATCTTACATTTGGTTATTTTTCGCAGATGTTTTCTCCTGCAGTGCTGTTACTTTACTTAACTGTGTGATTAAAAATCCTCATTGACAAATGAACCACATTTCTGCCAACAGGGGTAAACAGTTCACGACAACTACATTGGTGTTGATTAGCGACTGTGCTGGTGATGTTGATGACCAACATGTTGATGGAATAATAAATGAGTTGAATTCCATGAAAGTTTCGTTTGTTGCCATGTAAGTATATTTCACCACTTTTTGCTAGAAAATTGTGTATTACGTAAGCACATTGGACAAAAAGTTCATCATGCCCAAAATTCATCAGACTAATTTAGTGTCAGTGTTACAGTGGAATTCAAAAGTTTTCCCTGTGTTCCTAGCCATTTCATCTACTGCGTATTTGTTGTGCACTACTTCATGTTTTTTAAAAGATACCTAGCAGTACTTTCTTCAACATACCAACTTGAAACGTGATATTTTTGAATTTTAACCCTTCTGAGACATCATGCTTATTAGAATTAGCATTAAGAACTTTTTCTTTTCTACAAGGATGGTATAATGCATTAACAAGAATACAAAATTCATTTTCTTGAAGCTGAGGAAGAACATGAAACAACTTCTTGAACATATCGACGCTCATCTGTACTCCTCTTAGATTTAAAAGTCCACAAACAGCCTTTGATGAAACCTACTGTGGTCCCAATGTGTATGACAATCAGGTCTTTTCCTTTACCTGGGTGAGCCTTGTTTCTGCTAGATAACCCAGACAGAGATGCTGATTTTGGGGATTTATAGTGTTATCTACCCAAACACTACTTCGGGTATGTCGTGCACTCAACCATGTCTCATCCAAATAGTATATAGTCCTTTCTTCATCTCTCAACATTTCAGTAGTTTGTAGATAACGCCGCCCCTGTAAAATGATATCATTGCTGTCTTTTAGCATGCTATTGCATCCACACTGAACATATTTAAAATTAATTTATAAAAATTTATAAAATTAATCAGATTGTTCACTCCTCAAAGGCAGTGCTGTGGTCACACGCCTCGATCTGTTTATGGGCCGCCTCTTGTTTCAGTGAACGTAGTTTATCATTGAGGATGATCTGAATTCACCATGAAAGAGAGTCCACAATTTTCTTCATGGATTCCATAACCAGCTGAAGTCACTCATTGAAGAGCCTGTAGAACTACCAAACAGCTATGCTTCACTTGCCGTTCCAAATAGTCCTGACAAGTAACACACTCTGCCCTGATTGTGTAAAAAATCAAACTCTCGTGTATGAAATAGCTTCAAATGTCCGATTACTTTAAAAAAGACATGTTGTGAATATTAGATGTGAAGCATGTAAAACATTTCTGACTGAAGAGGCAAAATCCTAATATATTGATTTTATTAGTTTGGATTATTTACCCATAAACTAATGAAATAGTTTCAGGAAGGTTTGAAATTATTTCTAAAGTTTGTTGGAAGTTGATAAGTGCTCTCAATATCAAACTCTGGTATCCCGGCCCAAAGTGTTCTAGAGCCCGCCAGAACACACGGACTTAGACAACAGCCGCTAAGTGGCACTTCTAATATTTGCGAGAACTGCGATGGAACAAAAGAAGGGTGTGTTGTGCAGGAGTAGGTGTCAGTTTGAGGGATGGAGTTCTACATCTGTTGCACTTGGTTGGTCAATACAGGGACAGTTAATGCTTTTTTGGATGACGCTGGAGTCGTCATCCGACGGATGTCCCGTATGTGCTCTATTGGAGACAGATCTGACGATTGAGCAGGCCAAGGCAATATGTTCACGCTCTGTAGAGCGTGTCGGGTTAAAACAGCAATATGAGGGCAAGTGTTATCCTGCTCGAATACACCCCCAGGAATGTTATTCGTGAATGGCAGCACAGTAGGTCAAATCACCACATTGATGCACAATTTTACAGTCAGGGTGCGTGGGATAGCCACGAGAGTGCTCCTGCTGTCGTATGTAATCACACCCCAGATCCCAACTGCAGTTGTAGGTGCAGTGCGCCTATTGAGCAGACAGGTTGGTTGCAGGCCCTCAACTGTCCTCTTTCTAACCAACACACGGCTATCACTGGCACTGAGGTGGAACCAGGTTTCATCAGGAAACATTACAGACCTCCATCCTGCCCTCTTCTTGACACCACAGAAGTCACAAATGGTGGTGGTGTAGGATAAGTGCAATGCACGCTACATGACGTCTGGCTCAGAGCTGTCCTTGAAATAACCAATTTGTAACAATTGCTTGTGTCACTGTAGTGCCAACTGCTGCTCAGATTTCTGCTGCAGATGCAGATGCGCCAGAGCCATACGCCGAACCCGACGGTCGTCCCTCTCGGTGGTGCCACGTGCTCGTCTGCATCGCGGTCTTCTTGCAACTGTACATTCTCGTGACAGCCACTTCCAGCAATCGTGTACAGTGGCTGCATTCCTGCCAAATAAGTCTGCAGTATCGCAGAACAAACATCCAGCTTGTCACCTTTTACACAACCTCTTTCAAACTCAGTGAGGTGTTAATGACGGCAATTTTGCCACCTTAAAATCATTCTTGATTAACATCAACTCATCACATTCAATCTAACACTCACAACTGTTACGGCATGTATTTAAAGCAAAAGCACTGCTCTTACACAACTGGCACATAGCTTGAACAGACATCCTCGTCCAGATATAGAAACACACCTACCAACTTTTGTTCATTTTGCACAATTCCTTCTCGGTGTTCCAATTTTTTTCTCATCAGTATATAACTGGTGGAGTGTTGAATAATGTATTTATATGCTTCAGCCATTGTCAGTTATTTTGATGCAGACATGATAAAATTCCTCTACTGCCTTTAGTGTCTCATTTTCTTAATCTAATTCTATCCTTATCACCTGATGTAATTCAGTTACATTCAATTTTCATAGTTTTATTTTTGTATTCATCTTATGACCTCTTTTCTAGTCATAATCCACTCCATTCAACTGATATTCTGAGCACTGAACCATCTCTGACAGAATTACAATGTCATCGGAAAACTTTAAATTTTTTATTCCTTCTCCCTGAACTTTAATCCTCTTCTCCCTCTGGTTCTTTTACTGCTTGTTCATTGTACAGCATCAAATAACTTGAGGGAGAGGCTAATACCCTACTCCTTTTCTTACAAGGAGACGGCACGACCGTGGGGTCGGGGATTTGTCCGAAATTTTGTGTGGTGAAAGAGGACCCCTAACACCTCACGTCGTCAAAATATTAGGATGCACTACCCGGAAAATCCCGGGAAAAATCGATCCAAAGTTTCTTAGGTGCCATACGAGTATAAAATGTTTGGGAATTGCCGAGCCACCGTCTGTCCTAGATGTTTAGGGCTCGGACTATTATGCCAGAGGTCTCGGGTTCGATTCCTCCTCTGGCACTTTTTTTTCTTCTGTTTCATTTTCTTTTGTTATTCCACCAATTATTCAGAAAGTTTCCCAAACCTACATTATCTTTAACAAATTAGTTACATTATTGAATAAAAATTATTTTATTTATGTCCAACAACACAATTCATGGCGATGGGTTTTCCATTTTTCATTGTAAAGTATATGAGGATAAACCATTGGGTTTTTAATCAGAATAACAAAGTCGATTGGGAAACATTCAATTTTTATACATATAATAATTATAAACAAGAACTGCAGTGGTAATTATCATAAAAACAAACAAATCAATAATTTTTGCGACATCTTGCGCAACATATAAAAGCGGATTTTTTACAATCACAGGGCGTTTGCAATAAATCTGTACAAAAACATGCCCCATTAACGTTTACGAAAATATTTTGAGTTTCTGATAATTTTGAGGCAAACCAGGAATATTGAATCATGTCTTGGAATATTGGTTACGATAATTGGTGGTGAATTATAGAATGAATTTTTATACAATCTTCCCGGGAATTAATTTTATGATTCTCCTGTAACAATGTGCTGCAATTTTGCAAGCAACAGAAGAAAAAAATGTGCGGGAGGAGGAATCGAACCCGAGACCTCTGGCGTAAGGTTCCGAGTGCTAACCATGTAGGCCAAACGGCGACTCGGGACTGGACCAACATTTTATACTCATACGGCACCTAAGAAACTTTGGATCGATTTTTCTCTGGATTTTCCGGGTAGTGCGTCCTAATATTTTAACGACGTGAGGTGTTAGGGGTCCTCTTTTACCACACAAAATTTCGGACAAATCCCCGACCCCACAGTTGTGCCGTCTCCTTGTTAGACTCTTACAACTGCAGTATAGTTTCTGTACAAGTTGTAAATAACATTTCACTTCCTGTGTTTCATCCTTGCTATCTGCAAACATTATATTAGCAGATAAAACTTTGACATGCCCTCTAAAATATCTCTGTTACCTATTTACAGTGAGAATGGCAGCTAGGGCCTTGCTAGTGAGCTCCTCTGCAGTGCATGCTGTCAGCGTTTCACACACCATCACATCATGTAATCCTAACAGAAAAACATCCATAGCAGAAAATTCTATCAATCATATTTACCACACGATAGGACCTCCTCTTCCCATCTGACGACGAGGGTATGTCTTATTCAGCTGCTTTTGATCACTGACCTCAAAGAAGTTTGGTGCTCCGCACCACTTTCTCTTGCAGGCGACAATAGTACAGTCTCCAACAACTGTGGCAGCACAGGTTTCCTTTGGAGAGACAAGCTTACACTCACATATAAACACAATTTAGAAATCATTGCTTGTGTGAAACTCAGCTTGCCGTTTTCTCACATGATATCCTGTGCACCACCCATGAAGGGCAATGGACTTATTCCGTATTCCTAGATTCCCAGAAAGCATTTGATGCAGTGCCACACTGGAGACTGTTAACAAAAGTCAGAGCATGCTGAATAGGGTGTCAGACATATGAGTGGTTTGAAGACTTTTTTAAATTTAATGACGAGTATCAAAATGGATACAGGGATTAGTGAACACAGGGTTGTCATAGCGAGATGGAATATTGTAACCACCAAATCCTTCAAAAATAAATGAAAAATATACCTATTAAAAAAAAAAAGAAAAGCAAAACAATAAAAATCCACTTGACACCTTCCTGAGAGACAGTCTCCACTCTTTTCAAATTAGCAATGTAAGTGTAAAGTGTAGACTAGATGTGGCTCAAATTCAAAGAAATAGTATCGGCAGCAATTGAGAGATTTATACCAAATAAATTAACAAACTACGGAGCTGATCCTCCTTGGTACACAAAATGGTTCAGGACACTTGCAGAAACAATGAAAAAACATGCCAAATATAAACAGATGCAAAATCTCCAAGATTGGCGATCTTTTTCAGAAGCTTGAAACTTGGCATGGACTTCAAAGCAAGATGCTTGTAATAGTTTCCACAACGAAACTTTGTCTCGAAACTTGGCAGAAAAT
Organism: Schistocerca nitens; assembly: GCF_023898315.1. Taxonomy (NCBI): domain Eukaryota; kingdom Metazoa; phylum Arthropoda; class Insecta; order Orthoptera; family Acrididae; genus Schistocerca; species Schistocerca nitens. Next base: position 125,594,284 of record NC_064623.1, read on the forward strand.
CCAAAGAGATTCTGGTTGTATGTGAAGTATGCTAGCAGTGAGACACAATCAGTGCCTTCTCTGCACGATAGCAATGGAGATGCTATTGAAGATAGTGCTGCCAAAGCAGAGTTACTAAACACAGTCTTCCAAAATACCTTCACAAAAGAAGATGAAGTAAATATTCCAGAATTTGAATCGAGAACAGCTGCCAACACGAGTAACGTAGAAGTAGATATCCTCAGAGTAGTGAAGCAACTTAAATTACTTAATAAAATCAAGTCTTCTAGTTCAGACTGTATACCAGTTAGGTTCCTTTCAGAGTATGGTGATGCAATAGCTCCATACTTAACAATCATATACAACTGTTTGCTTGATGAAAGATCCGTTTCCAGAGACTGGAAAGTTGCACAGGTCACACCAATATTCAAGAAAGGTAGTAGGAGTAATCCACTAAATTACAGGCCCATATCGTTAACGTATTTGCAGCAGGATTTTGGAACATGTATTGTGCTTGAACAGTATGAATTACCTCAAAGGAAACAGTCTATTGACACACAGTCAACACGGATTTAGAAAACATCTTTCTTGTGATATACAACTAGATCCTTACTCGCACGAAGTGCTGAGTGCTATCGACAAGGGATTTCAAATTTATTCTGCATTCCTGGAATGCTTTTGACACTGGACCACACAAGCGGCTTGTAGTGAAATTGCATGCCTATGGAATATCATTTCAGTTATGTGACTGGATTCGTGATTTCCTGTCAGAGAGGTCACAGTTCGTAGTAATTGACCGAAAGTCATCGAGTAAAACAGAAGTGATATATGAGGTAGTGTTATAGATCCTTTGCTGTTTCTCATCTGTTTAAACAATTTGGGAGACAATCTGAGCAGCTGTCTTAGGTTGTTGGCAGATGACACTGTCGTTTATTGACTAGTAAAGTCATCAGAAGATCAAAACAAATTGCAAAATCATTTAGAAAAGATACATATATGGTGTGAAAATTGACAATTGACAGTAAATAACGAAAAGTGTGAGGAATCCACAAGAGTGTTAAAAGGAATCCATTAAACTTCAGTTACATGATAAATCAGTCAAATATAAAGGCCATAAATTCAACTAAATACCTAGGAATTAGAATTATGAATGACCTAAATTGGAAGTAACACACAGAAAATGTTGCGGGGAGGGCTAACCAAAGACTGCGTTTTATTGGCAGGACACTTAGGAAGTGTAACAGATCTACTGAGGAGACTGCGTACACTACACTCGTCCATCCTCTTTTAGAATACTGCTGCGCAGAGTTGGATTCTTACCAGATAGGATTGACGGAGTACATCAAAAAAGTTCAAAGAAGGGCAGGGTGTTGTGTATTATTGCAAAATAGGGGAGAGACTGTCACTGAAATGATACAGGATTTGGGATGGACATAATTAAAGCAAAGGCATTTTTCGTTGCAGAGAAATCTCACAAAATTCCAGTCATCAGCTTTCCCCTCCCAGTGCAAAAATATTTTGTTGACACCGACCTACGTGGGGACAAACGATCATCACGATAAAATAAGGGAAATTAGAGCTCGTACAGAAAGTTATAAGTGTTCGTTCTTTCTGCGCAGTATACGAGACTGGAATAACAGATAATTGTGAAGGTTGTTCAACGAGTTCTCTGCCAGGCACTTAAATGTGATTTGCAGAGTATCCATATAGGTGTAGATGTAGATGTAGATGTAAGTAATAGAAGCCAGTACATTGTCCTGGAAAACGACTGTTTATCAGAGATAACGATGTCTTCAAGAGTGCCCTAGGGAAGTGTGGGAGGACCATTCTTGTTTTGCATATACAGAACTATCTGACAGGCAATCTTTGTTTGCTGATGTTGCTGTGGTGTACAGGAAAGTGTCACCATTGATGATGATGATGATGATGTTTGCTTTGTGAGGCACTCAACTGCACCATTATCGGTGCCCGTCACCATTGAGCGACAGTAGGAGGATACAGGTTGATAGATAGAATTTCTACATGGTATGGTGAACAAAATATTCCTCTAAACGCAGAAAAATGTAAGCTAATGCATATGAGAAGGAATAGCAATCCTGTCAGCTGCTAAACCAGTCAGTTATAAGATTTTCATCTGTCACTTATTGCTTCTTTCACTTCTGGGAATTTGTTGATGAGAATAATGTCAGGTTACTCTGTGGTTTGGAATCCACTTTAAACTGTAGGTCTCCGTTTGACTAGCTCGGGTAAGTTAGCTCGAAGGTCGGAGGAGAGCATTGCACATCATCTCCGACACGACTGTGACTAATAAAGCACTGATATGTTCGAAACAGTCTTGGGATTAATGACTGGTTTACCTCAATGTTCAAATAGAGTGTTAGTGGTGTACTACCTGGCACAGTCACATCAATTAAACACCCAGGCATGATGTTCCTAAACAACATGAACTGGAATGACTGACTAATGTCAGTTGTAGGGAAGACGAATGGTCGATGTCAACTTTTGGGAAACTGTAGACCATTTACAGAATACTTGTGCAACACATTCCTGAGTACTATTTGAATGTTTGGGATTCCCACAAGGTTGAATTAAAACAGGGGCGTCCAACCTTTTAGCTTACCTGCGCCATACCGAGTGAGGTGATGCAGTAGTTTAAACCCGTGTCCAGCCGTGCTGATTTAAGTTTTCCGTGACTTCCCAAAATTGCTTCAGGCAAATGGCGGGATGGTTCCTTTGAAAGGTCACAGCCACATTCATTCCCCATTCTTCCCTAATCTGATGGGATCAATGACCTCGTTGTTTGGTCCCCTCCCCCAAACCAACCTACCTTTCCTGGACCACATTGGAAGAAGACGAATAGTTTTGGGTCACACGTAATATGCTTAACATTAACAATAACTACCAGTTTAAAAAAAAAGAAATAAGTATGGACCAGTCGGAGAATAGCATCATGTGGTGGGAGTTTCAAGTTGAAAATATTTACTTTATCATAACTTTACATAAATGGAATTTTTTTTTTTACCGATCATGTGATAGATGTTCACTACTTAGGCCGCATTGATACTTTCTTTGAGCTGCATCCAGCCTGTGTTCCACTGATTTGATACCCTTGAATTAAAGGGAGACATCAAAGCAGTTCAGAAGTGTGCCAGTAGATTTGTTACCGGGAGGTTCGATCTGCACACAAGTATTATGGAAATGTCCCATGAACTCGGAAAGGAATCCCTCCACTGAATAATTTGCAAAACACTAGTAAAAAATCTGTTAGAGAACAGGTGTTTGGAATGAACTGCAGAACAATATTGTGGCCATCAACATACACCTTATGTAAGGACTGCGAAGTCAAGGTTAGAGGTATCAGGGTTCATACATAAGGAAATAGAGAATTGTTTTTCCCTTGTTCCATTTGTGGGGAAACAGGACAGGGAAGACTAGCATCAGTGCATCGAAGCCTCCACCGCACTCTTTATGGAAGCTTGTGGAATACGTTTGTAAATACTGATGTAACATTTGCAACTGGAGTGGTGTGGCAGCAAATAAAGTCCTATTATTTGAAATTGTACAATATCAGTCAACAAATTGACAGAAAATGGTATTGGTGTCCTGAGACAGCTTGAGCGTATAGATTTTCATCTCTCCAAACGTGGGCCTTTCAACAGTTTAGGACAATATGTCTCTCTGGGACTATACTAAAATATGGCTGTAATAGTTATGGATGTCTAGGAGGCCAGAGAAGAAGTGTGTGCTCTTACTTTCATGCTCACCATTGTAGACAGTTATATGGTTTGGAAACAGCAGTGCCTGTTTCTTAATACAGTACAGTGACTGGGATTTTTAAATGAAACATTTAACCAAATCCACTGCATTTGTTAGTTTCTCAGCACAGTAACACAATGTATGTCATATGTACTTTGAATGGTCAATGCACAAATGTTCGTTAGCTGGTGTATTCCCACTTTGTATAAAACATTCAAAATCTGAATTTTATCCAAAGTATTTTGATGAACTGAGATGCTTACACAGAATCAAAGTCCCCTGAGCTTGCATAACTTTAAGTTTGATAAACAGTTCAAAGTCAAATGGCAAAAATTATAAATTTTCTTAATTTTCAATAATATGTATATCTTTATGACTCTGTAGCGCCCAAAGTAATATTGCTACGAGGGTCAGAGTAGGGATATCTGTTTCATCTGGATGAGATCTTAGTACGGTATGATGAACTCTTAATATTTCTGGTGCTTCATGCACTTTCTGTTGTGACTGCAGTTTTAAAAACATCTGTTAGGCAGATGCACGCTTTCGCAGTGGACACATAAGAACGTGACCCGCATTGCGTGTTTCCAGTCTACCTCGGCTACGTCCTACATCGACAAACAGGTTTGTTAGCAAATCACCACGACTAACACTCTCGTACGATACTCGACAGTGTCGTAAAACTTTGAATCTCAATTTCTCGAAAGCAGTTGAGAAGTGCATCATACTAGAGCAGTATTTGTCATATCTAGGTATGTACTGCAGCCGTGCAGAAGATGAGCAAACTCAGCAACCGATAGGTTGTATGCTCCCTGTGTAAGATGCAATTAAAAAAGTATGCCCTCATTGTGTTTAACAAATTCACTTTTCGATTATGTGTCTTAGAAATACTGCATTATTACTACGCCATTGATGTAATCACTGACTGACTTGTGACTGCTGAAAATGATCTGTTTGTTTTTGTTCTTTAACACATAAAGAGGTCCAGATCTGATACCAAGTGATGAAGTTAGTTATGGTGATGAAAGCAAGAATCTGAAAATTGGTCAGTGTACATCAGGAGCTGTTCTGGCCAAAATAATTGATGAGGTGAGTGTGACCAATTTCTTTTTCTAGTCTCATGTTCAGTGTTGAATGCTACAACTGTAAAAATTAAGTATAATGCAGGACAAACTTAAACCAATTAAAGCCCCTCCCCTCAAAATATCTGTTTCTTTTCTTAATTGATATTTCGAGCTGTGGCTGTCTGATCACAAGAGAGTGACATTTATATTATGATATGTCGTAAACCATATGCAGGTGAGTGCTTAAGTTAACTGAATGCTTAATGTTATTAAAAAATGAGAAGACCGTGTGTAATTTTTTGATGGCATAAACTATTGCACCAGCTGTTGGTAAAATATCCAATAGTTACCAGTGTGTGCCGGCCGCGGTGGTCTAGCGGTTCTAGGCGCTCAGTCCGGAGCCGCGCGACTGCTACGGTCGCAGGTTCGAATCCTGCCTCGGGCATGGATGTGTGTGATGTCCTTAGGTTAGTTAGGTTTAAGTAGTTCTAAGTTCTAGGGGACTGATGACCATGGATGTTAAGTCCCATAGTGCTCAGAGCCATTTGAAGTTACCAGTATGGAGAACTACTACCACCACCAGATATGATGAGCCTGCTAAGATTGCAAGTTTCTACCAGTTTCCGAATTTATTCACATTGTGCTTATTTAAATGCTACCGTATCTGTAGCCTTCAATAAATCCAATATAATTAAACCTTGAAACTTCCCAGAAATCTGTCTCTTGTGAAGATACAGACAGGTTCTCTTCCTGCTCACGCAGCTACTTGAAAAGAAATCTATCCTTTACCTACAATAATATTCCTTTGTAAGCCAGCAGTTCTGAATCACATTCAACACTATATACTATGAAACTTCCTGGCAGATTAAAACTGTGTGCCCGACCGAGACTCGAACTCGGGACCTTTGCCTTTCGCGGGCAAGTGCTCTACCATCTGAGCTACCGAAGCACGACTCAAGCCCGGTACTCACAGCTTTACTTCTGCCAGTATCTCGTCTCCTACCTTCCAAAGCTGTGAGTACCGGGCGTGAGTCATGCTTCGGTAGCTCAGTTGGTAGAGCACTTGCCCGCGAAAGGCAAAGGTCCCGAGTTCGAGTCTCGGTCGGGCACATAGTTTTAATCTGCCAGGAAGTTTCATATCAGCGCACACTCTGCTGCAGAGTGAAAATCTCATTCTGGAAACCTCCCCCAGACTGTGGCTTAGCCATGTCTCCGCAATATCCTTTCTTTCAGGAGTGCAAGTTTCGCAGGAGAGCTTCTGTAAAGTTTGGAAGGTAGGAGACGAGATACTGGCAGAAGTAAAGCTGTGAGTACCGGGCTTGAGTCGTGCTTCGGTAGCTCAGATGGTAGAGCACTTGCCCGCGAAAGGCAAAGGTTCCGAGTTCGAGTCTCAGTCGGGCACACAGTTTTAATCTGCCAGGAAGTTTCATATCAGCGCACACTCCGCTGCAGAGTGAAAATCTCATTCTGGAAACCTCCCCCAGGCTGTGGCTTAGCCATGTCTCCGCAATATCCTTTCTTTCAGGAGTGCAAGTTTCGCAGGAGAGCTTCTGTAAAGTTTGGAAGGTAGGAGACGAGATACTGGCAGAAGTAAAGCTGTGAGTACCGGGCTTGAGTCGTGCTTCGGTAGCTCAGTTGGTAGAGCACTTGCCTGCGAAAGGCAAAGGTCCCGAGTTCGAGTCTCGGTCGGGCACACAGTTTTAATCTGCCAGGAAGTTTCATATCAGCGCACACTCCGCTGCAGAGTGAAAATCTCATTCTACTATATACTATAGTCTGCTCAAGATTAGTTCAGGGTTGACACTTTGTCAGGGAAACACAGCAGCACAGAGCTGAGTTACGACATCCTGCACGTCTAATTTTACATTGCATACTATTCAGTGTGCAACTGGCATCACTGCCTTCAGGTAGAGCTGCATGATGTTTTCATTTCAGTTTTATTTGTGGTGAAATTTTAAGATAACATACAGCAAATTTTAAAAAATGGGTCCTGATGATGTTACAGAATTTTTGACATTTGGGATTTTCTTTTTAATTTTTTTTTTTAAATTGGATTTAAGTAAACACATTGTGCCAGTTAAATTTTAAGAATATATCATATTTTTATCTGTTCCAAACAAGAACACTCCCTGAGATTTCCAATGTGAAATAATTTGAGTTAAATGCGGCACATGGTGCTGCACTCCAGTGTCAAAACCTCAGCTACCACCTGTTCGGTTTCGTTGAAAGAAACAATGCACTGTGGCTGTAATGAACCTACTATTACATTTTGTGAGCAAACTTTCTACTTACTTGAACATAGCAAAAATCCTGTTAATCGAGGAAACTTACCAGTTTGGAAGAAGGAAAAATAATGGATTTGTTTTGTGCAATAAACACTGAGTTTCTATGATGAACTTCATGTAGACCCAGTTCCAGATAACATCTTTCTTAATGGTCAAAACTTACAAAAATATAATTTTGCTATGTTGACACTTAAACTGCACACAGTGAACATTCAACTGAATATGGTTGTTGTTGTGTTGGCAGAAGAGCCAACACCGTGTTGCTAGAGGAGGCCGAAATGCACGCATTTAAGCTCACGCAGGCTGGCGTGAGGTCTGGAACAGTTAAAGGAGTTGAGTCTAGTAAATAAAGTATGGAGCTTCTGGAATACTTAACTTTAATCCATAATTGGTGAACATCGCTCTTGATGATACATGAATTACAAGATCAATAGCAAATGATAATGGTGCCTTGCTAGGTCGTAGCAAATGACGTAGCTGAAGGCTATGCTAACTATCGTCTCGGCAAATGAGAGCGTAATTGTCAGTGAACCATCGCTAGCAAAGTCGGCTGTACAACTGGGGCGAGTGCTAGGATGTCTCTCTAAACCTGCCATGTGGCGGCGCTCGGTCTGCAATCACTGACAGTGGCGACACGCGGGTCCGACGTATACTAATGGACTGCGGCCGATTTAAAGACTACCACCTAGCAAGTGTGGTGTCTGGCGGTGACACCACAGTTGTAGTTCTTTTTTTTTATGACAACCAAAAAACTTTACTGACATTATTCTTGTCGCTCTCAGGCATACTTGAAGTGACTTTATCACTGTCATTATTTATCAGCGTGCCACTTCCCATAGAATTTTAGTTAGCTTCATTCTGCCATGATTTTCCTGTGAAGCTCTGTGTACCACTGACAGCTTTCTTCCAACATTCAGAGATGGCTCTCCTAACACCTTCATTTCTGAGTGCCTCAACCAAAATCTCACAGGCAAGGTGACAGCGCAATGACTATGTACTCATATGTTCATATGTTTTCACCAGCTTGTTGATTTCATATGTGGGAAACTGTGGCTTACGGAGAGACATTAGATCTGTACCCTCGACCTTTTTAAATTTATAATTTATTTCATCATTTTGACACTGAAGCCAATTATTTCCTCATTTCACTTTGTTGCTATAGGTGCTTTACCACAACAACAACAGAATTTAAGAGCATGATCAAGAAAAGTTGTAGACAGTGTAGGCACGTAAGACGCAACTATTTCTCTCGACTGATGTCATTCAACTTTTGTCTGACCGAGGAAGCTATGTCGAGCTTTTCCACCAAAAAACATGTGACGCACTTCCTTCTGACATTGTTCAGTACCATCTGCCCTGATAGCTGAGTGGTCAGTGCGGCAGACTGTCATGCCAGGTGGCCCAAGTTCGATTCCCGGCTGGGTCGCAGATTTTCTCCACTCAGGGACTGGGTGTTGTGTTGTCTCGTATCATCATCATCTCATCACCATTGACACGCAAGTCACCAAAGTGGCGTCAACTCAAAAGTCTTGCGCCAGGCAGAAGGTCTACCCGACGAGAGGCCTTAGCCCCACAACATTTCCATTTCCATTGTTCAGTACTGCACAACGCAACAGACGATGCAGGTCATAATAACAGCTAAAATATTAACCTCGCAACTGTAAGAAATGAAAACAGAATCTCAGCTTGCAACAAACATTTCCAAAGTACAGCAAGCTGCCTGACACAGCAGCATAGTACAAGTGGGAAGTGTTGTACTGAAGGTCTGACAACCACAAATCTTGTAGTATTATCTGGATGCATAGCATTCCTCTCACGAGAGTGTGACAGTACTGCTTAGCTTGTAGCTGGCAATCCTAAAGTAACTGTTAACAGTGTATAGCAAACAGCAGGACACAAACACTGCACAGCTTGTGTTTTGCTGGTTGCTCTGATACATACACTATGTGATCAAAAGTACCAGAACACCCCAAAAAACATATGTTATTCCTATTACGTGCATTGTGCTGCCACCTACTGCCATGTGCTCCATATCAGCGACCTCAGTAGTCATGAGACGTGGTGAGAGAGCACAATGGGGGTGCTCTGCAGAACTCAGAGACTTCGATTGTGGTCAGGTGATTTGTTATCACTTGTATCATATGTCTGTACGCAAGATTTCCACACCCTAAACATCCCTGTCACACCACAGGCCTACATTGATGTTTAAGCACCTTCTTGTTTCCCACTGTTGAAGAGCAATTCAGGGGTGCCGACCACATCTTTAAACACGATTGAGCACCTGTTCATAATGCACGGCCTGTGGCAGAGTGGTTACATGACAATAACAACCCTGTAATGGACTGGCCTGCACAGACTCCTGGCCTGAATCCTATAGAACACCGACTTTGTGCCAGGCCTCACTGACTGACATTGATACCTCTCCTCAGTGCAGCACTTGGTGAAGAATGGGCTGCCATTTCCCAAGAAATCTTCCAGCACCTTATTGAACATATGCCTGTGAGAGTGGAAGCTGTCATCGAGGCTAAGGGTGGGCCGACACCATATTGAAATCCGGCATAACTGTTGGTGGGTGCCATGAACTTGTAAGTCATTTTCAGCCAGGTGTCTGGACACTATTGATCACATAGTGTATTTTTATACTGTACTGCCTGACAAACAAAATGCATTACCCAGGAGGGAAGAAGGAAATGAAGTGAAACTTCACGGGTTGAGAGGATATGTGATGTTACTTGAGCCCACTTATCAGTATGAAACTGCAGCCCCTCTGGTATGAATGTATGTGCTGATTCAGGTGGGAAGGTTCTCATAAAGCTGTTATATTTTTTCCTTAGGCAAGGTGGCCCACAATTGTTAAACTGCTTCGTGATATCCTGGATACTAACAATGGGACAAGTTGACATCCGAGTTGGTTCCACACGTGCTGTCGATAACATATCTGAGTATATTGCTGGCCACAGGAGTGTAGTGTCGCGGAATAGTGAAGAGTTGGAAATGTGGATTATTGTCAAAGTTTTGTTGCCTATGCCAAGAGCCAGAGGCAGTAGGTTAGCCAAGAGGCAAGAGGATTGCACATGTATGGAATGTGTCGTCACGCAGGGCCAATGGCCTGGTTACACACAACAGGCAAGAGAGAATTGCTTAGCACGCGGTTTTATGTTAGACAGAGACTTTCGTAGAGTGCAAGACAGAGGTATAGCGTCAGCTGTACTGCATTTCACAACTTCGCGTAAGTCTGTCAGAACAACACGTAACTCTGTCGCAAGAACACCTAAAGGGCGAGTACGACACGAATCAGCAGTATAAGTGGAACGAATGCGGTCATTACAAACGAGCACGACGTCAGGACGTCGCTCGTGCTTCCTTTAAATACGCCAGCTTTGATAGCAGCAAGGCACTCGCAGCTAGACTTGCAGTTAGATGTGTACTGGGTCGCTGCGTAGCGCTCAGCTCGGTGATCGACATGTTAATCTTTATTAAGGAGATGTTGCAGTAAAGGCGGCCCATCCGGCAGCAGACGAGAGGGGACATTACCAGCTCCGGTCCTCTCTGCTGCCGCTGTCAATCGTCGACCCAGGATTAGCAGACATCGCGGCAGACTCGCCTGCCGCCAATGCCGACCACGTCAGTGAGCCGTCATCGAGATCGTGCGGGGCCTAGGCCCCGTGCATCTGCCGTCACAATCGGGTGAGCCGACGACGCCGGGAGACTGCAGCCCGTTCCGCCCGTCCACCGCGGACGAGCCACCGGGTGGAACAGGGGAGAAGACGGCACGGGATAGAGTACACTCCGCACTACGAGATCGCCTCTCGTGTCGACAGTGTCGGGACTCCGACCCGGAGCCTCCTACGCGCAGCAGCTCGCCGTCCGCAGCCGAACCGGCCGGCCAGCCGGGTGCCACCGGCCACGCCCGGCCGAAGTACGAAGTAAGGACATTCCTTCGCTACGTCACAGCACGCGGCGCCGTGCTAGCGAGACCGTGTGGCTCGGAGCCGGTGTCACCGCTACGAGTCGGCGAGGACTCGGGGAAGGTCGTCGGTATCACCGAGCTGCACTGTACTCGGCAGGAATAGAGGTGTTACGAACTGATAATGTTTCTTTGGCGTTTCTGACGCGTCCACAGTCATTTCCTAGCATCCTGAGAACCGGAGAGGTCACCGCTCGGCCGTCCGGTCCACCGTAGGCGACCGGGACCACCGGGGCGCCTACTGGAGTATCTCGACATTGTGCAGACAGTTCACAGAGATGCGTGCCACGCACGGACGAGCACTGTCCCGTCGATAAACGGCACGGTGGTAGCGTGTTACGAGTGGTAACACACGAGGACGCACGATGTCTGTTCTCGTGTCCTGCCTACTCTTCGAATACGGTGTGCGTAGGAAACCACCTTTCTCAGATCGCTAGACGACAATTCGAGCAAATCGTATCGGTGAAGTTTATTACAAAAGGAAATGATTACATTAGTTAACTTTGGGAAAAACAGATGTGTCACAAGCAATGGGCGACAGGCAAATAAGAAGTCTCTTCAGTATATACAATTCGTAATACAGTGAAATAATAGAGTTGTTAAGTGAGTGTTGTAGAGCTCGTAGAACGGCTAGTCTTGAACTGGGCCAAGGCCAGGCGGTGCAGCACTAATGTCCTCTCCGTGTAGATGCCGCTGCTGTCTCGCTGCCTTCCTACAGTGGCCGATCTACGGCTGCCCTCTCTGCTCTAACGAAGCGACACACCGTTGTCGTATTGGGAGCTCGACAACTGTCAGGGAGGCGGGAGCGTGGATTCTGCGCGGGACCTGAAGCTGTGGCGGCAGGGGACGTCGAGCTTCCGGTCGTACCCCACCGTCCGGTCTTCGCTCTGGCAGAAACGTCCCGTAGAAAATGACCGGACGGGTACGTGTCCACCTCCTGAGGCCCGTAACCGGATGTAGACGTCGTCAGCTGCTGCAGTGCGAACGGGTCCTCCTCCGTCGGTAGGACGAGAGGAGGTGAAGACTCCGTCTAGGGGGGGAGGGGGGTAATGTTCCGACGTAAAGTCACGTGCCGGCGTGACGGTCGAGAACATTAGAGCGGAGAGGGCTGTGACGTCAGCCGACGGTATGCTGACCTTTCTCGCCACGCGTGTAACACTGTGCTCGTCCGGACGGACAGTATTGGCATTTTTGCCGCGAATAGGACCGAGGACGTGACTCAATTCTGTTCTCTAACTTTGATATCGGTAACACTGTACACGATCGCATCGTCCGTCGTAACGTCTGAATATAGAGTACCACGAGCACATTTTAATTTGCATTTCCTCGGCATACCCTGCAAATCTGTTACCCACTCATGATAAGTTTGTTCTGACAGTTTCTCAGAATTAAAGAATCGGTACCTAGGCATCCCATATTTGAGGTGTGGGTAGGACGCAACATCGGTGACAAGGGTGGGATGCCTAGGAAACCTGCTTTCTCAGATCTCTAGACAACAATTCCGGCAAATCGTATTAATGAAGTTTATTAGAAAACGAAATGATCACAATACTTAACTTTGAGAAAAACAGATGTGTCGCAAGCAACGGGCTACAGACGAGTAAGAAGTCTCTTCGCTATACACAATTTGTAATACAGTTCCTAAGTCACGGCTATAGAGCTTGTGGAATGACTAGTCTCCGACCGGGCTGTGGCCAGGCAGTGTGGTGATTGTCCTCTTCGTGTAGATGCTGCTGCTGTCTCATCTTTTTCCTAGAGAAGGGTCAGCCAGCATACTATTGGCTGACGTCGCCTCACGACCCTCTCTGCTCTGACATTCTCGACTGTCGTGCCGGCGCCTGACTTTACTCCGGAACATCTGTAATGTACCATTGTGCTGTCACAGCTCCTTCAGTCGTGCCAGAAGAAACACTGCTGTACCTCTGTAAAATATTGGAACGACGGGACGTCTTCCCATCTCACTGCCGTACTCACTGGCGACGATCGTCCGAGGTAGTGCAGAATCACAATTCGTTGCCGAACACAGTGTGATGCCATTCGTCACCAATCCGTGCTTCGTGCTTACATCACCATTCCAGATGTAATTGTTCATTTGTGGCATTCTATGCATTAGGCTGTAAGTCTCGAGTCTGACTGCTACCAGTCTTCCACCAATGGTGCGGGTTGACACAGAATGTTGCGTGGAGTCCATTACTTGTTCTTGCAAGGAACCTGTCGAAAGCGGGGTCGCAGAAGGCCGACGGTGTTTACGGCATTCGATGCTCTATGTGTTTTGTACCGTGCGAGCACAATATTGGCTGCTAATGGTAACATTGGGCGGGACTGGAAGTACATCTACATCTACATTTATACTCCGCAAGCCACCCGACGGTGTGTGGCGGAGGGCACTTTACGTGCCATTGTCATTACCTCCCTTTCCTGTTCCAGTCGCATATGGTTCGCGGGTAGAATGACTGCCGGAAAGCCTCTGTGCGCGCTCGAATCTTTCTAATTTACATTCGTGATCTCCTCGGGAGGTATAAGTAGGGGGAAGCAATATATTCGATACCTCATCCTGAAACGCACCCTCTCGAAACCCGGACAGCAAGCTACACTGCGATGCAGAGTGCCTCTCTTGCAGAGTCTGCCACTTGAGTTTGCTAAACATCTCCGGAGCCCTATCACGCTTACCAAATAACCCTGTGTTGAAACACACTGCTCTTCTTTGGATCTTCTCTATCTCCTCTGTCAACCCGATGATGTGCACTGTATGAGGCGATGGAGCACAGTTGAACTGTAGGAAACGAGGCTGCTGCCGAGGCTGCAGTCCTCGTACCTCCTCCTGGTAGTTCTTACATCCCCTCCGATGATCTATGTGTTGCTGTCTGTCAGCAGGTGGTTGCTTTGACGACACCACTGGTCCTCACTTTGTGGGAACAACCTCCAGGTTATTAAGCCTCTACCAGTGGCTCGGACAACCTCCTCTCGGCCCTCTCACTGTGAGGAGATCATTTTAGCTAGCTTTTGTATTGGGCACTGTCTTTTTAGCAATCGCCATTTCTTCAGTGGTGCTCCTCCATCACTTTGTGCACATTGTGCTCAGCTTTGACGGTCCGCCATTTCCTGGTGGAATACCCTTTTTTTAATCACTTATGTGCTCGTTTGGGTTTGCCGTCTGAGTTATCGGCCATTTTAGCGAATGACGCGCAGGCTGTCGATTGCATTTTACTTTTCTGTTGTAGCAATATGGCAAAGGACATTTAATTTCTAGTTCGGGACCTCTATTTCTCTATGGCGTATTTTACAGAGCTTTCCCCATGCCCCTCTTCTTAGCTGCCTTCTCCTCAGTTGATTGGGATTCATGTGTAGTCATTTTTAACTCCTCTCTTTGTATTAGTGTTCTACAGTTTTGACACAGGCCTGTATACCCTAATTCTTTTTGCACCCTAAAACAAAACAAAACAATAGGTGAACTGCTTATTCGAGAAGTAACTCGCGACAGTGCTACAGTGCTAGTGGTGTTCATAAAAAACAGAGCAGTGGCAACAATAAACAAAGCAAACATTACAGTATATCTACAATTGCTGCCGAAGGTGAAATTTCATCAGAAAGAAACCCAAGGAGTGGTAAAAGACGTGGCAGATGAAATATAAGCGTTTCTGCAAAATGAGTCAATGGAATGTGTGGTGTTATATACACTCTACAGTGCAGACAGTGTACATGGGGAATATGATAATGATGATACGTGCTTAACAAGTGAAAGTGATATTGAAACAGGTGTCGAGCTGTTTAGTTTGTCATCCTTGTAGCACAGGCAGCCACAAATCCCATCTCTAGTGAAGCTTAGTAAAGGACAGTTGTTGTCCAAGTAGTGGTTACTAAACATAATTATGTACATGGGAGTTCATCTACAGCATAGTAAAAAAATAACTATTAACAGATTTATAATAAGTCTGAAACTATATGACCATGAAGTACATAAGAAAAACTATGGATATTCAAGGGACGATGTGGCACACTTTTTACAAAAACTGGTGTTTGCACATTTCAAGGATGCCTGATGCAATTTACAGGATGTGTGTGATAGTGATCTGCTACATTAGCAGATCAATTTGTACGCAACATAGATTACAGTGATTTTGATGGAAGCAGTGGATGATTGCATAACTTCAAACAGTACTACAGAATTGGGAGACGTAAGATAACAAAATTTCAAACAAAATGTCAACTTGCCAATGCCGAGTAAACTATGGAATCAGCTCAAAAAATTGTAGTTGAGATAATCAGACTTATCTCATCATTGAGAAAGGACTTTGTTTTTAACTTGGACCAATTGGGATTTGAACAGGAAATGCATATGAAAGGAACCCTGAAAATTAGAGGTACCAAGAGAGTTGTATTGAGATCAACTGACACCAATGCCTTAACGTATTCATATACGATTATGCTGACTGTTAATCTAGGTGGTAAATTGGCTGGAAAGTTATTTATTGTGCTGCGAGAAGTCGGAAGTGCTCCACTTCCTACGATGTGAGTGCTCTCACAAGGGCGTAGGGAATTTGTACATCACAGCAAGTAAGAATGGGAAAATGGACATAAGGGAACTACAGCTGTGGTATGAGCACTGCTTTTGGCCAATAGCTACTCAGAATAACTTGCTTTTGCTAGATTCCTGGTGTTTATAGAAAAATCATACTCCTTTCAAGCAAACTATTCCTCCTATAAAATCTTTGACGTTGCAGTTCATACCATTTGGAAAAATTGGACAAATTCAACCTCTCAGTGTTTGTTTTTTCTGTGCCTATAAAACATATTATTTATCGCACTATCTGCAGCAATGCCTTAAAGGATAGCCTGTTTCTTGATAAACTCCACGATAGACTGTTTCACATTTAGTTGCATGCCCTCCTATTCCATCAGTTCTCTTCACCCCATTACAGTGATAAGATTCTGTATGCATTCCTTAAGAGCGGATACCTAGCTGAACGTCCTGCATGGTATGTAACTCCCAAGGAGTTTGTCTTCGATCTCGATGGAGTGAATGTTTGAGATTAGTGTGGCCCACCATTGTTGTCGAGGCATTGTGCAATTTAATGGTTTGTTTTGAACATTTCTTGAATGTCAATGATGACCATTTTGTGGGGTATAATACATGCATCCCATAGAAGGTTGATTGCTATACCCCAGACACTCATTTTCTGTTGCTCTCCTAAAGTGTGGTGAGTCATAAGCAGCTGATACTTTTCCTGTCATAACTGTTAATACAATACTTTCAAATGAGCCTTACTAAAGATTGAATTTGTGACTCACACTCAAGGCGTTCCTTGTCAGATGGTAGGTGCAGAAGTGAAGGGATTACAATTTGCTTGGTGCACAATATCTGGATTCAGGGTGTATATGACCCAGGACAACCGGGAAATGCGGGAAAAACCCAGGAGTTTCATCATCAGGGCGAAAACTGAGAAAATCTGGGAATTTTTCAGAGTTCCGGGAATTCTTCATTGTTTTAGTTTTCAGTTAAATTTCTGTAATTTTGACTGGTAAGAACTGATACTCTAGCAAAGAATCCTACTGTATCCCCCTACTGGAGAATAATACTGCAGCATTAAAACATAAACAAGAGAAAAAGATAAATAAATAAAACTTAAGTTGCAAAGGAAAGTGCCATTTACACCAACAAAATGTCAAAGGCCTTAGGGCGAAGACTATGCAATACTTTGTAACAATAAACTGCTTTCTATGAGTGTGACATCACAGCTGTTTACATTAGGTTCGTTTGAGCAATTGCCAGCGCACTCATGCGCATGCGCAGTTGACTTGCGTGTGAGCAGTACCTTCCAGCTACTTGAAGTGTGGCTGTTAGCTGTATCGACAATAGCAGCAAGCAGCCAGATGCTAACGAGAAAATTTTTTTCTCTTTCGCCCTAGCTGCCAGATTCGCACATGCGCAGGAGTTGTCCAAGTTGTAGTAAGAAGAGGGTTTGTCTCCACATGCCCCATGTTTATGCTACGTGATTTTTCTGTTTCCTCTTCGTTTACAGCTCCCACATCAAATGAAAACAAAACGGATTTCTGTGGTCAGGACCTATCGAGTGAAGTCAAATACATTCACATAATTATGGAAGGCAAAAATATATTATTAGTTTCAATTTTCTGATTTTATTTTATTTCCAAATTTTTAGGAGTTAAGCCTTGCATAACAATGAAGTTATTTTTGTCAGTTTGCCAAAGACATTTCGCTTTATTAATCTTTACCAATGAGGCAATCAATTTATTTGAAACGAAGCATTTCATTCCACAGTATTGGCTAGTTCCAATTGTTCGCTGAATTTCAAGCGCACGTTTTCATCTTCTGCCATGTATGGCATTATGCCATAATAAAGAACCAAACTTGAGATAGTACAGTACTGGTACTCCAACAAAATTTACATCCCAGAAACCACTCTGAAAAGCTTAATATGAGGTGGGACCTACTTCATTGTGAATCTCGACAAACCGATGTGCAGTTCAAGACGAATTATGCATTTTAGTATGGTTTACGAAATGCCAATGCTGATGTCCTGTTTTGTTTTTTTTATATATGGCATAATGTAATATCTCTTCATGCGGGCTTCTTAGATCACTGCAGCTGCACACACGCAATAATACCTGTTCTCTGGCGCTCTCTGGCTACTGCCGAAATGAACCTATGTCTAACAGTCTCAGAATAGTATTGGGAATGGTGGTTTGAAAAGTGTTACTTTCAAAGAAAATTTCTTTCTACACAAGATGAATTGTGTTACATGTGAAAATGTGCGATGAATTTCATAATTAACAGAGCATTTGACACTTGGAAGAATTTCAAACCTAGAAGACCAGACGTTCATGTTTTCATGTCATTATTTTAAATTTACTTGTACATTTGTGTGATTATATCTTAAAGTATAAAACACGCAAAAAATGATCAATATTACATGTGAAAGCTTAGCTTCTCTTGTAGCTTATTAACCTTCAAGACCAATATTATATGTGAAAGCTTAGTTTTTCTTGTAGCTACACTATGTTTATTTATGTAAACCACTAACTTTTCCTCTTTGTGTGTTTGCACTACTTAACAGTGATCTTGCTGTTGGCTGACAATAACATGTGTCCCCACCTCCCCCCTCCTAACGTGCCGGGAAGTTCTACGCCAGTATACAAAACGTTTACCATTCAAAGGATTGACGAGTTTTACAGTTCTGAGGAAATATCTATGGAAAGCCTACTGTCACTTAGCATGGAAGAAGTGTATTTTTGCATTGGAAAAAGTATGTTTTTTAACTGGGATATCTGGGAAAAGTCTGGGAATTTTTTTTTCCCCCTCATTCGTGTATACACCCTGGGATCCTCCCTTGTGGTGGTGGAGTTTGGTCTACTGGAACCTGAACTGTGAGTATGCCTGTCCTCATCTTCCCACTGCAGTCCAACATTGGGCCACTGTCACATCCAAATGCCTCACAAGTGTGGATATTGCATAACTGGGCCAAAGGGAAACCCACAGTGAGGCCCGTTTCAAACTGTCATGTTGTGATAGAGCTGTCTCAGACGTGTATACGGCATCTCCACGTCCTTCATAACAGTCAGTCAACATCTGACCTGTTCGTGTGCCTTATAGAACCCACCAGGCCTGGTAACAAGACTAAAAACAAACAACACTAACATACAGTGGTCTCCAACCGTGTCACATAAAAGTAGAAGAGATAACACTACATAGCTTTCAGGATTATTGGTTCCTTCCTTTAGGAGGAGAGAGCAGTAGGTTGGCGAAGGTTAAAAAGAAAGACAGAGCGAGTCATGCAGACCCCCAGGATGAGAGGGAGCCGCCTGTAGTTGGCAGTGTGAGTGATATCTGACTGACTTAGGGGACACGTGATGCGTGACTATGAGCCACATGTAATGTGCAAATTGACTGACAAAATTCACACAGGTGTAGCCCCATGGGCTTGTACGTTATGGCCATTAGGTCAACAGCCGGTGTGGTGTTAGCTGAAATGAGGTGCAAGACCTATATATGTGTGGTTATTCTTTGGAAGACTGCAAGTTAATTGGATAATTAACCACACACATATAGCACGCATACTAACATTTTGTTTTGTCTAATTTATTTGAGGGTAACAGTTCCCAGGAAGAGGGCACAGAATTGCAAGACAGGGATAGCTGGAGGAGAGAAATGCAAAGCTTTAGAGGTATATGTGAATATGATAAAGTTCGTAGCATTTTTCCATATGTTTAATAAACACAAAAGACACACATAACAGAGAACTTCATCATCATTAATATATTCTCCTTCACAATCTACAATAGTCCGCCAACGATAGAGTAACTTTTCGATTCCACGACTGTAGAAATTATGTGTTGTTGTTGCGAGGAAATCGTCAAGTCATGTTCAGAACACATTTTCATGAGAAAGGAAGTTCACTGAAGGTTGTTTGATAGAGAACAGAAATCGTGAAAATCTGAGGGTGCAAGGTCACGTCAATAAGGTGGGAGCGGAATGAATTCCCGACCCAACTCCTGTATGGTGTTTTTGTCAGTCTAGTAGAATGATGGCAAGTGTTATCATGAAGTAACATCACTTCACACAGTTTTCTTCGTTGTCCTTGGATTGCTTATGCAAAATGTTTCAGTTGTTGACAATAAATGTGAGCAGCGGTGTTTACACCTCGGGAAGTAATTCATAGTACACCACACCATCGCTGTTCCATCAGATGCATAACAGTATGCTTTGTGAATACACACAGGTCTTTGTTCAGGGAGTTGTTGCTTTGTTTGGGCTCAACGATTCTTTTCTTTTCCTAATGTTACCATAAAGACATCATTTGTTATCATCAGTAATGATACAGGATAGTAATGGTTGGTGTTGGTCACAAGCCAATTGGGGACAAGCAAACAGAGATGCACATACAGCTACCCTCTGATTTTTGTGATTTTGGCGTAGAGCGTGTAGTACCCATGTGTCCAATTTTGGAATCTTCCGCATTCCGTGCAAGTGTTGCAGAATGGTGGAATTATAATCACAGTTCATCGTATTTGCCAGTCCTTGGGTATACTGACATGGATCATTGTGGATTAACATCTTTAAACAATCTTCATCAAACAATGAAGGTCTTCTTGAGCTTGGAGAGTCACTAATGTCAAAACAATCCTCCTTAAAGCAAGAAAATAATTTTCTTGCCGTGCTCTGTCCATTGGCATTATTCCCATGCACATCACAAACGTTTCTTGTTGCTTCCGTTACTGTCAACTCCTGTATTGATCTCAAAAAGAAGAATATGTCGGAAATGTTTTGATTTCTTCACTTGACACTCGCATTTTCTAGCATCCACATCTCCACTCAGTATCTCCAAATGACAAAATGACTGTATGTAAACTGAAAAAACAACAGTGAACTACAAATAAAAAATGACAATTGAGAAATAATCCCATAGCAACCAGAATATCAACATGCAAAAGAAAAGTGGTACAAACTTATGCACCAACCTAATAGATGCTGGCTTTAGGGAAATTAAAAAAAAGTGAATCATCAGTATGGATATTAAGAGATCAAGTCACAAGAAGTCAGCACTGAGAGAAAGCAGAAAATTGAAAAATGTGTACAAGAGCTATGCAAGGGAAATGAACCTGAAGTCAATATCATGGAATGGGAAGAGGAGGTTGATGAAGAATAGAAAGAAGATATGATAGCCTACTGCAAGCAGAATTTGAAAGAGAACTGCAAGACCCAAGTCGAAACAAGGTACCATGAGAAATGCACATTCCCTCAGAGTTATTAAGATCCTTGGGAGGCTTCCTATGACAAAACTATTCCATTTACTTGCAAGATATATTCCCGAGAGATGTAGGAACACACGAGGCAATGCTGACCCTACAAATCATCTTAGAAGATAGACTGAAGAAATGGAAACCTGTGGTTGTAGCATTTATAGGTTTAGGAAAAAGATTTTGACAATGTGACTGGAATGCACTTTTTGAAACACAAGGGAAACAACTTCTACAGAAGCCAGATTGCAGTTATAAGAATTAAAGAACTTGGAAAGGAAGTGGTAGTTGAGGAAAGGAAGTGAGATAGTATTGGAGCATATCTCCAATGTTATTCCATCTGTATATTGAGCAAGCAGTTTGGAAACCAAGGAAATGTTTGGAAATAGAATTAAAGTTCAGGGAGGCTTGGCTATGACATTGTAATTCTACAAAGATGGCAAATTACTTGGAATATCTGGTTAGCAGAATAGATAGTGTATCAAAAAGAGCTTATGATATTAATATTGACAAAAATAAAATGAGGGCAATGGAATGTAGTCAAATTAAACCAGGTGATGCTGAGGGGAATTAGATTTAGAAATACAACATTAAAAGTAGTTGATCCATTTATTTGTTTGGGCAGTAAAATAACTGATAACAGCTGAAACAGAGTGGATACAAAATTAGGCCTGGCAGTAACAAGAAAAGCCTTTCTGAGAAAGATACTTTTTATGAGAGTATTTGTCTGGAATGTAGTTATGTATAGAAGTGATGCTTGGACAATAACAGTTCAGGGGAGGAAAGAATAGAAGCATTTAAAATACAGTGCTATAGAAGAATGTCTAAGATTAGATGGATACATCAAATATCTAATGAGAAGATACTGAATCAAGTTTGCGAGAAAAGTATTAAAACTTGTGAGCTGCAAAGTTTTATAGCTTCCTTTGGTTGTTTAGCAAACTTACACATAAAACTTGAACAAACTCAGAGATGGTAGAGTTGGTACCCATAGACCACTTGACTTAGAATCACCGCATGGTATTTCAAAACTTTTGATAACAGAAATTAAAAAAAAGGAAAGTAGAGTCCCAGTCTGCAATTATGGCATGTAAGAAAGCCATATTGTCCAAAAATTACTTGTTTAAAGCTGCCAGTCCCACCAACCCGTCCCCACCCGTACCCTACTCTTTCCCAATCTGTGTGTCTCATTTCTAATGGTTACTTAAACACAGAAATTTAATACTTATTGATAATTGTTTTATTGGTTTAGGACATAAAATATCACTAAAATGCAAATACTGGCAATGAAAGGCTGCATTCTATTATTAGTAAATATTTTAAATGCAAACATTTTAGGTTAGGCTTTACCATGACTATTATTGTCATTAAATGAAACAAGTTTACTATTACCTGTTTATTTATCTCCACGACACGTTTAAACCTTTGAAATGCATTGTGGAAATAAATAAACAGTGACTGGTAACAGTAAACCTTGTTGATTCATTTGATTAATAAATATTTTTAACATGTTCCCATCAAACAGATGCTTACTGACACTCAGTCCAAGGAGAAATTCTGGAAGAGACTTAAGATCTATTTGATATTAAAACTGGTGTGCTATTAGGAGACAGCCTATCACCTATGTTCTTTAACCAGGTTCGAGAGAAAGTTGTAACAGAGAGCCATACAGAGCAAGCCATGACGTGACCGTGTTAAGATTGAATGCTTAGCATTTACTGATGACTCGGCCGTACTCTCCACAAACACTGATACAGCGTGCACCCAGATTGAAATTCTGAAGAAATGAACAGAAAAAGACAGTTGCAGATCTCCCTTGAAAAGTCGGGATTTATGACTGATATGAGTGCCACCGTCCTTGGCACTGAATTTGGCCATATTACCCGATTCCAAAACTTAAGCACCTCAATGAAATCATTGCAGAGGACATCAGAGAAAAAGAGGAAAGTAAGACTCACATTGTTAAATTGGAAATGGCATACAGGGCTATCAGCCTATCACTAAATTGTATGATAATAGAAATATTAGCAGAAATGTCAAAATCTGTCACCACAGTACAGTTATTTTAGGTCATTGGTACTACAAGGCAATAAATTTGTAAGTGATCAACTATCGTAAAAAGCCTTTCGCACGATTTTCGCAACACACAAGTGATGCAAAATTGTCTGCATCCTGTACAGGCTGTGATCTCATACATAACCAACAACAAGAGAAATCAGCAGAAGACGTAACTGACATCGATATCTGGCCATCCACTGGCCCCCTCCCCTCCAAATGCCACACCAGCCACTACAGTAGTGAATAATGGGCAAATAGTTCTAGGTTAATTTAGTTTAAGACAATTTATTTTTAAGTAACATTTGTCTTGGTGTATGTATGTATGCATGCATGGTGATGAACAGAACATGTTCAAAATGCGTTGTATTATGTTAGATTAAACATAAAATAAATTAAAAGTGTCTGGTAGCAGAAATTACAAATAAATAATTACCACACTGGAGTTCAGAGAATGCCGATTCATCAGAAAAGTAGTAGGACTTAGAAGAACCATGATGGCGGGTGGAAGATGTGGAACAATGTGGAGGTGTAACATCTCAGTGAACCTGTGAATGACGTCATAACGAAACAACTCCTGAACTTGTGTGGCCATGTAGAACACTTGCACCCAATTGGATTGGCAAAAGGGATACTGATGTAATACAAGAGTCTCCATCCCCACCATTCAAATACCAGATACCTTGACAAAGTCAGAGGACACCTAACCTAATCTGGTAATATCAGGGCATTATACACTAGAGGACTACATACAGAAGTAATATTAAGAAATGGATGAATGAGGTTCCACTCAAGTCACAGGAAAGGAGAAGAAATTCTCCAAAGAACCAAGACAGCAGATAACCAAGCGCATGAACAATTACTGCCGACAGGGAAGGGAAGGGAAATCTGAACCTTAGTACACACACACACACACACACACACACACACACACACACACACAAAGCTATACAGATATGTAATTACAGTGGAACCTAGCATGGCGAGCATAATTCGTTCCAGAATCTTACTTGTAGAGTGAAACACTCGTCAAGTAAAACAATTTATTCCATATAAATTAATGTAAAATACGATAATGCATTCCATGCAGAAAAAGTACTAAAAGTTTTATATTATTCATTCCATTTATTCAAAGAAAATTATACATAAAGTATTATATACTTTAAAAAGAAAGATGATGAGACTTACCAAACAAAAGCGCTGGCAGGTCGATAGACGCACAAACAAACACAAACATACACACAAAATTCTAGCTTTCGCAACAAACGGTTGCTTCGTCAGGAAAGAGGGAAGGAGAGGGAAAGATGAAAGGAGGTGGGTTTTAAGGGAGAGGGTAAGGAGTCATTCCAATCCCAGGAGCGGAAAGACTTACCTTAGGGGGAAAAAAGGACGGGTATACACTCGCACACACACACATATCCATCCGCATATACACAGACACAAGCAGACATTTGTAAAGGCCTTTACAAATGTCTGCTTGTGTCTGTGTATATGCGGATGGATATGTGTGTGTGTGCGAGTGTATACCCGTCCTTTTTTCCCCCTAAGGTAAGTCTTTCCGCTCCTGGGATTGGAATGACTCCTTACCCTCTCCCTTAAAACCCACCTCCTTTCATCTTTCCCTCTCCGTCCCTCTTTCCTGACGAAGCAACCGTTTGTTGCGAAAGCTAGAATTTTGTGTGTATGTTTGTGTTTGTTTGTGTGTCTATCGACCTGCCAGCGCTTTTGTTTGGTAAGTCTCATCATCTATCTTTTTAGATATATTTTTTCCACGTGGAATGTTTCCCTCTGTTATATTCGTATTATATACTTTATTATTCATGATACACAACTAATTCTTTTTTACCAGGAAGCTGTCTATAGTCATTTATTTCTGCCAATGCTTCAACACTTGGTGAAAATACGACACAACATTGTCGCCAAATAAATTCGTAACACATGTAGCGACTGCTTTATTGGGTTGGCAATTTTCAGTCTTCCGGTTCCCAGGCTTTCAGGATTTCTCTTATTGTATCAGAAGATTACTGCTTTGTTGTTACCTCCTCCTCCTCCTCCTCCTCCTCTGTGAAACACCCTGAAATTCCATAAATCTCAAAGTCAAGGACTAGTCCTGAAGGGGCAGCCAACACAAAATTTTTAAGCCCTTCAGGATTTGGCTTTCCCCTGACAAATTGTTTTATTGCACATGCTCCAGTAAAGGGATCATTTGTTCATCCACTGCCACTTCAGGAGTTCGAGGTAAACAGAGGCATGCTCTCTTTACACGTTCTAAAAGTGGCCTTATTTTCCACAATTTATCTTTCCTTCTAGTTTCCTCTGTTACAGCATTATCGCCTGTCATCTTCAAATTACTTCTAAAGGTGAAGTATCGGTCTCAAGTCATTATTTCAGTAATGCTAATAACTCTTGTTGTTTTACCCCAGTACATCCTAACTCTAGGATATCTCAAACAAGACATTAGTATTGTTGCTCCAATAAATACCTGCAATTCCTTGGCAGACAGCTTTAAAGACCTTCCAGTCTGCTGTAAATATCTCATATTGGTAAGTTCAGACGTATCCTTAAAAAAGGCCAAGTCAAAGTATTGCTGAAAGTAGTGCATGATCTGCTTATTATTATGTTCTGCAACTCCTGTGGGCGAGAAGGTAGCCTGGAGTCCCTCAAACCTGAAATTTGGAAACAAAGCATGAAGGAAAGATCGAAAATATCTGGAATAATAGAAAATTATTTACAAGAAGGTATTACACTTACCTTTTGCATTTCTCCCAAAACATCCTGCGATTCTGCGAAGAACTCTCGTCATCATCAGAATTATCAGTGCAGCTGCTACTCTGTTCACTTGGGGAAGGAACATCCGATTGTTGCACAGCATCATCTGCCAGATCAAAATCACCATCCTCCTCCTCCTCACTAATCTCAAGATCTGACACGTCTCCATTCAAAAGAAGTTCTAAAATTTCTTCTGAACTGAGCTTTGATCTGTATCCTTTAAGAAAATGATTGTTTTAACATTGTGCCTACTTTCCTTACAGAAAATAATGATAGTAGTGGATCAGATAATGTCATTGAGCAACAGTCAAAACACGAAATGTATTGGAAATTAACAAAGGTAATGACCACTATTGCCTACAAAATAGTGCTCAGAGATGGGGCTGCACGTCCCAGTGTCCACTACAGTGGACATTACTGTTTTGCAACGATAATTTATGGAAATACACAGTACTACCAAACCTTATTGCACAGAATGGTCGTATAAGCACCACTTATAGATGCTGCCTACTATAGGTCCTTTTTTCATAAAATATGTTTCGAAAAATACACAATAATAACGGAGAACTCACCTGCCATTGTAACAGGTCGTAAACAAAGCTGCTACTTGGCGCCAAGTGATCGTAGTGACCGTTTCTCCCGCCAGATGGCTGCAGCATACAGTCCATTCAAATGTGCCACAAGTATTACAACGAAAAATGCAGAATCTTTGACAGCAGGACAGGAAACTCGATGTCCATTATAATGGACATCAGGTCTCAGGAGTATAGGTACTGATTCAAATGCCTCAGAGTAACATTTGACAATGTACTCTGGCCAAAGCTTCTTCCAAGCAGAAGTGAGAGTTCTCTTGGTAACACCTTCCCACACCTTTTCAATCATCTTGATGCAAGCAACAATGTTGAAGCGATATTTCCAAAACTCTCTGAGAGTGAGTTCAGTAGCTTCAGTCAATTCAAAACAATGGTCGAAGAGTGGTTTAGTGCAGAGCTTCTTAAAGTTAGCAATAATCTGCTGGTCCATAGGCTGGTGTATCGGAGTGGTGTTTGGAAGGCAGAAATTGGATCTTGATGCAGAGAAATTCTTCAAGAAGGCAGTCTTGTAGACCTGGAGAATGGGCAGGAGTTAACCATAACAAGCAAGACATGGAGTGGCAGATTCATCTCAAGTGAATATTTTTCACTGAAGGACCAAACATTTCATTGATCCAATCACAAAAAAGATCACGTGTCACCCAAGCCTTGTTGTTGAACCTCCACATCACATTTAAACTGTTCTTCTGAACTTCACACTTCTTGAAGACCTATGAAGTTTCTGAATGGTAAACAAGCAGTGGTTTGATTTTCAAATCGCTGCTTGCATTGGCACAGAATAGCAGTGTGAGACACTATTTCATTGGCTTGTGACCGGGCAGTGCATTCTCCTTTACTGTTACAAAGGTACATTTCCGCATCTTTTTCTAGAGTAGACCCATCTCATCACAATTAAAAACCTGATGTGACGGATAACCCTGAGAATCTACGAGCATCGTGAATTGCTGCTGAAGTTCTCTGCTGTCTTTGAGTCAGAGATAGCTGCTTCGCCGTTCCTTACAATGCTGTGGATGCCAGTTCTTCTCTTAAAATTCTCGAACTACCCATGGGCGCCCTTAAACACTTCTTCGGCCAGTAATAATCCTGGCGTCATCTTAATGAAGTCAGCAAAAACCATTCACACCTTCTGACAAATGATGTCTCGTTAATATTGTCGCCTTGCAATTGCTTTTCATTTATCCGTACGAGGTGCAACCTTTTGACATCATCCAGAATATGAAACCATTGTTTCGATACTCTTGTTACTCCCTTTGAAGCATCTATTTCCTTAATCTCATCCTCGTTCTTGAGGATAGGGCAAACAGTTGATGCAGACCGATTTTATGTGCGTGCTAAATCAGCAATGCTCACACCACTTTCACCTTTTTCATGATTTTATGTTTCAAATCTATGGTCATTTGCTTTCTCTTACGGTTGTCTTCTTGCGGCTTTACCTTTGGGGACATTTCTATGACAATTATTAAAATGTGCACACAAAAAAGCACTTTGTGAACACAAGTTCACAAAAATGCGTGATCCCAAGCTGCGCTAAGATAGTAACAGAAAGAGTGTTGTACCCAGACTGCAGTATGTACTAAAGACATTGTTCATATGCCACTGCCGACAATCGAAGGTGTTCACATTGTTGAATGTTTCCCCCTGCCACACGCAAACGGCTGGTGTCATCACACTAAATCCTCCTCAGTTGTTATGCAAAACATCGCTTGATAAACGAGTACATTTTTTACAGTTTGTTTTGCTTGTTATGCAAATCGCACTTTCTGGGAAGCGCTTGTTAAGCGAGGTTCCACTGTGTTAAACCAGCAGGTCCTTTTGTGGCAGAATAAGAGGCTGTCACTAAAATTGTTCCCAAAGATACACAGTTTAATATCTATGAGTGACAAGAAAATTTATACACCCTGGCATTATTAAATGGGAATGAGAGGGCTTATTTTCTGTATGAGGGAGGTCAGGCTGGTGATTCTTCTGGAAAATCTCAAATTTGCAGATAATTAGATTTTACCTGGCAAATTCGGGGAAGTCTCAGGGAATTTCAGGAATTTCATAAAATCTCATGGAATTCTGCATTTTTTACCTAGTATTGAAATTTAATTTAATGACAGGTTGCTACTTACCAGAAAGAAGACACATTAAGTTGCAGACAGGCACAATTAAAAGACACTTACATAAAGCTTTCACCCACAGTCTTCATTAGTAAAGCACACACACACACACACACACACACCGTTCATACACACAAGCAAGCACACCTCATGCACACATGACTACTGACTCCAGCATCTCCTAGCTGGAGTTTCCAATGTTTAATTTTAATGAGTATTATAAGTCAAAAATTTGAAAATGCTTAATATTTCAAAGTGTGTTAAAATATTATTGAATATAAATTATCGATGTTAAAAAAAATGCTCTTAAGCTACTACTTATTGCTAATATATGTCAACTGAGAGAAAAGGAAAGCCGTTATTGCTGTATACCCCTTCCCTTCCCCCACTCCCCGTCAATGCGTGAGGAGCTTTTAATGACACCATCTTCCTCCCCATACGCGGAATTCTCAGGGAATCCTTTTTTTCTAGTTTGAGAAGCCACCCTGGAGATGGGATATGGGCAGTGTTCATCGTTGTTTGTAGTATAGGCCACTTTAAGACTGTGACATGTAATTCTGTAATTCTCATTAGACAGTTGTCAGCAACAGTGTTTGTCAATATTAATTTATTGTGATTCTTTTTCTAGGTTGATGGTTCTATCGTGTGCAATTTTAATGATGCAATAGAGCATCTGTTGCATCTGCAGAAGAAGAGTGTCAAACCAACCCCGTGGAATATAATCTTGGAGATAGGGCCAGACATCCGTATACCATTGTCTGGGTACCGCAAAGTAAGTTCTGCCTATTACTGCGGCCTTGCCGTAGTGTGTTTATTCCCTTAATACAATTATGACGGTAAGTCAATTATTATCCACAAAATAGTTATAAAATTTTATTGTAATCAAATAGGAAACTTACAAGAACATCATTTTTTAATATAGTCTCCTTGCGTCTCAACGCACTTGGTCCATCATTGTACAAGCTTCCTGATGCCCTCATAAAAGAAGGTTCTCGGTTGAGCTGCGAGCCAGGAATGCACCGCTTCTTTCAACTGCTTCGTCCAAGGCAAATTGACGGCCCCTTAAGGCCTGTTTGAATGGACCAAACAAGTAATAGTCAGAAGGGGCAAGATCGGGACTATATGGAGGATGATCCAGTACTTCAAATTTGAGTTTCTGGAGCGTTTCAGCAGTGTGTGGATGGGCATTGTCGCGCAACAGCACACCACCTTTTGACAGCAATCCTCGGCCTTTGCTTTGAATTGCAGGCTTTAGCCTAGCAGTAAGCATCTTACTGTAATGTACACTGTTTATTGTTGTGCCTCTTTCCCTATAATGTTCCAGCACTGGACATTGTGCGTCCCAAAAAACCATAAGTATCAGTTCTCCTGCGGATGGTTGGGTCTTGAACTTTTTCTTGCATGGCGAATTTGGATGTTTCCATTCCATACTCTGCTGTTTACTCTCTGGCTCATAATGATGGATCCATATTTCATCACCAGTAATGATACTGTCTAAGAAGTCGTCCCCTTCGTTACCACAGTGATCCAATTATTTTTTTTTTATTTTTTTATTTTCTATTTATTTATTTATTTATTTATTTTTTCCTCCAGATGTCCAAGCGTGTTTGTTTATGCAACTGTGTGAGTTGTTTTGGGACCCATCTTGCAGAAACTTTATGAAACCCAAGTCTGTTGTGGATAATTTCGTAGGCAGAACCGTGACTAATTTGCAGACAATGTGCCACTTTGTCAATAGTTAATGGTTTGTGCTACCGTTTCGGAATTTTTCAATCCATTCGTAGACACTTCGTTGTGGCAAAACGCTGTTCCCCTACTGCATCGAACGTCTTTGATGAATTTCGGCCCCTGATACACCTTCCAACCACAAAAAGTGGATCCCTGAACATTGCTCTTCTTTGGTGCAAATAGACAGTGGAGCAGCCATGATTAACAGCGCGGTAATGATAACAAAACTAACCTAGCAGCTTGAAAATTGCAAAGATATAACAACAAATAAACAAAGCATGTGTCATCAACCTAAACTGACAGTACTACCAAAACAAAAAAAGTAACTAAATTTCGGATAATAATTGACTTGCCCTCGTATTAACAGAGAAATTGTTGGGGGCTATATGGAGACAATAACCATGGATTTAATGTTGTTACACAGTAAAACCTGCAGCTGCTTTGCGACTTCTATATGAGAACTAGTGCATATTCACAATATTCACTTAATATTGTCTATTTTATTTCATGTTGAAGCTGTGAGTGAGGCACATTCAGAAAATATCTAAAGGAAAGCATCCAGTTCCCGTCACAGATTGTGGTTTGTATATTGCTGTTGAGGTCTTCAGTCCAAAAGACTGGTTTTGTGCAACTTTCCAAGCTACTGTATCCTGTGCAAGTCTCTTCATCTCCAAATAACTACTTCAACCTACATCTTTCAGAATCTGCTTGCTGTATTCATCTCTTGGTATCCCTGTACGATTTTTACGCTTCCCCCCTCCCCACTTCCCTCCAGTACTGGATTGGTAATCCCTTGATGTCTCAAAATGTATCCTATCAACCAATTCCTTCTTTTATTCAAGTTGTACCACCAATTTCTTGTCTCTCCAATTCTATTCAGTACTTCTTCATTATTAAATGAAATCATTCTGCTTTTGGCTGTTTAAAGAACATTATATATGAATGGGAAAGCAATTCATAATTCTGTTCATAAGCATTTTATAACCAAAGTGTCATATTGAATATTTACACCCATTTTTCTTTTTATAACATTATTTACAAATCATTATTGTCTTCTGTCATGATTTTACTTCTTCATTAATTTCCAAATTTCCATGAATTAAAATTGCCTACAGTGTAACTATCAACACTGCACTGTCAAAAAGAGTTTGTGCCCCCCCCCCCCCCTTCCACCACCCCCGCTCTCTCTCATCTGCTTCTCATCGAATGTGTATAGCCGAGCTAGATTTGCACATGGACAAGGATGATCCAACAAGAGCAGTACTTGGGAAATGGGAACACTGCACACTGATCTTTTGATGATGACCATTTGAAAGCATTAGCAGGATCATGAGGTGTCCTAAAGGACACTTATTATGTGTCCCACCAACCACTGATTGTCGTACACACAAGAAATGAAGTGACTCGCTATGAAGTCTTGTAATGTATACTGTGGTCTCTGCATTTCACACACAGAAACAGGCTGCATTTTGTGGAGAACCGTTCTTGCAATGTATGTGCCACTCCGGGATGCAACCCAGTAGTGACTTGATTGAATTCCTACCACAGGCTTAACAGCAGGCCACTCTTTGCATCAACAGCTTCGTGCTGGAGATTAAATCTTGTTGAAAGATGTTTACAGAGACGGCCTACCCCATCACACGCACTTTTTCCATGCCCCGTTGCTGAAAATATCCTGCACTAAGGATGTGGTGCTAATACCATTATTTGAGGACCAAGATATTTCTGCAGTGCCTCTGACAGATTTCAAGCAACTGTGAAGTGTTTTTTTCATAGTCCACACATCTCTCTCTTTCACTACTGTATTTCCTCACTGACACTGTATCTAACAAAAAGTTCAAACCAAACATAAAACACAATGCAGAATGGTTTATGTGCAAGTTCTCACTTGTTTGTTATAAACAGAAGAGCACAGGAAATAGTGTTGCCAGTATGCGTATTTTACACTAGAAATTCAGTGTTGTGAAAAATGCAGAATGTTGAAAAATTTTTAATACTTTACACAGAAAAATATTGCCTACTGTGTTAGCACTGTCTACTAACACATTAACCAAACAGTATTTTGTGTGTGATGTTTAAAGCTTTCCCGGCGTACTGATTGTTCCATAAAAACACGGGAGAACTGCCGGATATCAGTAACTTCCTGCCACGATATTTCGGCGCAGTGTCTTCTGGCCATCTTCAGGTGAATGCCACTGTAGTAGTACTGGCGAGTACGCGCTGAGCTCCGCTATTTAAAGCCTTCTTAGGTGACATTGCGCATGCGCAGCTCAGCTTGCACGTTCATAACGGCTC
Organism: Schistocerca nitens; assembly: GCF_023898315.1. NCBI lineage: Eukaryota > Metazoa > Arthropoda > Insecta > Orthoptera > Acrididae > Schistocerca > Schistocerca nitens. The sequence goes on from NC_064623.1 coordinate 125,626,630, forward strand.
CGTGCGCTGCGCCTCGCGTCCTCCACTGTGAAAGCCTGGCGTATCGGTGTCAGGTCGATTTCCATCTTTATGCAGATAACTACGTCGACTACGAAGTTTCTCTATAACAGGATTCCAAGCAGAGTTCAGCTGATAACCGCTATCTCGATTGATGAGAGTCTCGTTGTCAGACAATCTTATTTCCACAGCTTCATTGATAATCGAGCTCCAAAAGTTTGATGTATGGGCCAAAATTTTTGTGTCGTTGTAATTCATGGAATGGTCTGTGGAAATACAATGTTCGGCGATTGCGGACTTGGTGGGTTGGAGAAGGCGAGTATGCCGTTGGTGTTCCACAATGCGTTCCTGCACAGTTCGTGTTGTTTGCCCTATATATGATTTGCCGCATTCACACGGAATTTTGTAAACACCTGGTTTACGCAGGCCCAGGTCGTCTTTAACGGATCCCACCAATGATGAAATTTTGGAAGGAGGGCGAACATTGTATTTCCACAGACCATTCCATGAATTACGACACAAAAATTTTGGCCCATACATCAAACTTTTGGAGCTCGATTATCAATGAAGCTGTGGAAATAAGATTGTCTGACAACGAGACTCTCATCAATCGAGATAGCGGTTATCAGCTGAACTCTGCTTGGAATCCTGTTATAGAGAAACTTCGTAGTCGACGTAGTTATCTGCATAAAGATGGAAATCGACCTGACACCGATACGCCAGGCTTTCACACTGGAGGGCGCGAGGCGCAGCGCACGGAGCCGTTATCAACGCGCACCCTGAGTTGCGCATGCGCAATGTCACCTCAGAAGGCTTTAAATAGCGGAGCTCAGCGCGTACTCGCCAGTACTACTACAGTGGCATTCACCTGAAGATGGCCAGAAGACTCTGCGCCGAAATATCGTGGCAGGAAGTTACTGATATCCGGCAGTTCTCCCGTGTTTTTATGGAACAGTATTTTGTGTAATTCTCAAAAGTTTTCGGATGGAGGTTTTCAAGTAAATAATTTGTAAAAACTTATAAAAATGCAATTTCTTATATTTTTAGTAATAAATATTTACATAATACAGATAGCTGGAGTGGAGAAGATACTCTTTATAATTACATCAGTAGTATCTGGTAATATGACAGAAAAAATAGCGTTCTGTGACTTTCAAAATTGCTAAAAAAAATTTCATCCATGGTGTATACGACCTAGGACAACCAGAAAATCTGAGAAAAACCCAAGAATTTTTTAATCCGGGAGAAAACCGGGTAAAACCTGGAAAATTTTTGAAATTCCAGGCATTTTTCATTGTTTTAGCTTTCAGTTAAATTTTTGTAGTTTTGACTGGTAAGAATTGATTCTCTAGCAAAGAATTTTACTCTATCCTGCTACTGGAGAATGATACTGCAGCAATAAAATATAAACGAGAGGAAAAAAAATAAAACTTCAGTGGCAAAGGAAATGCGCCATTTACAAAACAAAACACCGTGCACGCACAAGCGTCTGCAAACAGCAGAAATATGTCAAAGGCCGTAAGGCAAAGACTATGTAATATTTCGCACAAATAAACTGCTCGCTATGAGTAGAGCTCCTATAGGAGCCTTAAGCCTAGTTTACACGACGACATTGGGTTGCACCACTCGTTGCGTGGATGAGTTGCACGCATGTGGTTTCACATATGACTGTAGACATGGCGACACCAGTATACAGTTCAGTTTTGTTGCTTTGTGGGTAGCTGAGTCGTGTCTGAAATGAAAGTTGTGATGGAATTAAAGCTTGTTGCGTGGAATCACTGCATAAGAAAAAAATAAGAAACGTATTTCGATTCGTGACTGGATGAAAAAAAAGACGTCAGCTCGGTTGCTCAGCATCCTTGCTGAAATAATTTATAACAGAAGATCCAAGAAGTTCTTTTAATTGTCTTAGAATGTCACCAGAACTGTTCCCATTTCTTCTAAATAGAGTTAATTATGCGATAAGGAATAAAGGTACTGTAATGCATGAAGCACTGTCACCAGAACTGAAATTACATATCATATTGCGTGCATTACAATCGAGAACACTTGGCATGCTATAAGGTATGGTTTTAGTTGGTGATGATGCTCTTTTATTAACACCAATAACTATTAACATTAGCAACAATAATTATTTGAAGTCGGCTGCATTAAGAAGAGAATGGTGTGCAAACTTCTCTCCTGAAGATAGTTTTGTACACTGGCAATGTTTCAAAATTCTAACATATGTGAATGGGGAACTGTGCAGCTATGTTTTAAATAGATGACTATTGAATAAAGAATGCAGCTTCTGGAATTTGTATAGCCTTCCCTCCTGTCAACAATATTCCTTAACAAAGAATTGGCCAACTCGAACAATGGGATTTTAGTCTTGTAGACGGGCGCATTGCCACAGCTAGAATTACACTTCCCTGTATTTTTCTTAATTCAGTTGTATATGTGCTCTTAACTCAATAAATTTTGCTCTGCAGCTCAGATATTGTCAAACCATCTGTGTTATGATTGCACATGATGGTCTCAGTGGCAGCAATATGTTGCTTATTTTTGCCAGCCGTTGTGGTTAAGCGGTTCTAGGCGCTTTAGTCTGGAACCACGCTGCTGCTACGGTCGCAGGTTCGAATCCTGCCCTGGACATGGATGTGTGTGCTGTCCTTAGGTTAGTTAGGTTTAAGTAGTTCTAAGTTCTAGGGGACTGATGACCTCAGATGTTAAGGCTCATAGTGCTCAGAGCCATTTAGAGCGTTTAAAACTGAACACTTTGAGGACCAGCTACTTAAAAGAATTTCGAGCCCAGAAGACCAGACATTTATGTCATAATTTTAAATTTACTGGCACATTGATGTGATGTATCTTAAAGTATAACACACGCAAGAAAAGATCAATATTACATGTGAAAGCTTAGCGTTTTTTGTAGCTTCTTAATCTTAGAGACCAATTTTATATGTGAAACCTTAGCTTTTCTTGTAACTATACCATGTATATTAATGTAAAGCGTTAACTTTTCCTCTTTGTGTGATCTTGCTATTGGCTGACTATAACACATGTCTTATGCTCTGCTGTCATTGGCTGGTGAGATCATGTGGCATGAGATACTACTGGTTTACAAAAGGACACCGCAATCTCAATTTCAATGCTCCGGAAACTAAAGCGCTGTGTTTGTTGCAGTTCAAATTTATACTTTTGTAATACGAAAATATGCAGCGTTTATGTTGCTGCACATCAAAGGGCTTTCCAAAAAAAATTTTCCGGGAAGTTCTATGCCAGTGTATAAAATGTTAACCATTTAAGGGATTGATAAGTTTTGCAGTTCCGAGGGAAAAATCTACAGAAAACCTACTGTCACTTAGCACGGAAAAAGTGTATTTTCGCCCGGGGAAAAAGCATATGTTTTAAATGGGATATTCAGGAAAAATCTGGGAATAATCCAGGAATATTTTTCCTTATCCCCATATATACCCTGTCATCGTAAGTTTGTAAGTTAAAGGAATCCCATAAGTGTGCAATTGTCAATTGCATTTGAACACACTAAGAGGTAGCTTTAACACAAAACATCTGCCAGGTCTCCCGTACTTTTGGTTTGTTCAATTTTTTTTTAATATAGAAATCATTTCTCTAATTTAATAAACACTTAGTGTTTACATAAAATTTTACTTTATCCAAAACTAGTTTTTTTGCAACAGATCTAGTTTCATCCCTTTAGTTTTCATGTGACGTGTTGTAAGGCTGTTATGGATACTGTTAAATTTGCATCTGTGCTGGTATATGTGATCAGTGACTGTGATTTTTCTGTAGTCGTTGAGAGAGAACAATGCATTCAATTGTACTGTCCACAAATTATTTAGTATGAAAATGTCCAACTGTATTTGTTCTCAAAAAGTGCTTCTGTCCTTAACAAGTGTTAAATGACAAACCAAATTTTGCTGCCCTCTGTTGAATTCGTATTTACATTGACTCTGTTGATTGCTAATGTTTTTGTAATGTGACTTGTCAGTTATTTGGTCTGGGAGTTCCTAAAAATCTACATTAACTTGCAGGGTTGAGTTTGCTCATTTTTTCTTACTCGTAAGTCATTAATGTTGTTATCATTTAGTTTGCTCATTTTTTCTTACTCGTAAGTCATTAATGTTGTTATCATTTACTTTTAGCATTTGTTATTTCTCTTGACTAGATTTCTGAGGACACGTTTCCCACTTGGGACAGAGACAGCAATAGTGCGATGATTGTGCGAGAAACGAGTTACTTCTTGAATCCCGATGCCGATGATGAAGACAACATGGCTACAGGAGAAGCAGTCGATGAAAAAGATGTGTGTTCTGCCTACTTTCTTGGAGCAACCATTGTTCCCACAAGTGGTAGGGTAACACACAATTTTTGTTTTTGATTAAAGTTGTAACCAGAATATTGAAACACTTTGAGCATTCATTTTTGCAGCCATTTTTATCAGTTTTGATGAATACGTGATTATTGACGTTATATTTGTCTCTGTCGTTTGTAACTGGTTTGTTTGGAGAAAGTGGTTACTTCAATTACTAGAAAATTGTTAAGGCTTTCGTGGCCACTTGTTGACAAACTGCCTATTGGCTTCTGTCTCGGGTTCTTCGGCCGACGTTCATCTAATGATTTTTCTGACGTTTCGCCAGCACGAGTGGCTGGCATTGTCAAAGCTTCACCCTCCATTGCCGGTGGTGAACTGGAGCCGAGCTCGCGGGCACAGACTATATAGTTTCATGCGAACCTGTGAATGCTCTCCGATATTTTTAGTACAAAGTATATTCTCCATTTTATTCATGCAACCCATTAACTGTTTCTGAGTGGTCATTGTAGTTGATCTTTCTTCTTGTGGGGAGAGGGGGGCCAGGGGAGGGGAGATAAGTGACTAGGAAAGAGGAAAGAGGATTGTAAGGGGAGAGAATATGGGACAGTAGGGGGGGGGGGGACCCTAACATTGCGATTGGGGAAACTGTGTGTTATTGGTGATATGCAAACTGAGATGCCATAATGCTAGAAAGGTGGTGCAATCTATCTATGTTTCGTTTGTTTGATGAAAGAGATAAGCCCCATCAATAGATTTCCGAATCCGCAACTCCTGTCAAGATATTTCTACTTGCCTTGATTTATTCTGTCTAGTTTTGTGGGGCCACAGCTTCATATGTATGAGCTGATTTGAACATGGTTTAAGAAAAAACAATAATGTTCATGTATTATCCATTCTGCGCACAACAAAAGCATGTTGTTCCACTTGAACACAGCCACCACACTACGAGCGGATGCTGAAAAGTCCTTAGTTTTATAAAGAAAAAATGATGTTATGGGTTTGAAATAATTTATTAATATAATTAATAATCATATTCCCCCTTGAACTTGGACATTAATGGTATCTTTGCCCCAACTTCTTAGCCTATCTAAAATTAATTAATTAATTTTTTGCTTATGCTGCAAACCTCACATCCACAGCCTTTCTGGCTTCCTCAGTGTTCACCTTCCCATCAGCTGTTTCTTGAGGTGTGGAAACAGTAGTCTGAGGGGGCCATATCAGGTTTATCGGGTGGATCTTCGTGGTTTTCAGAGTGCAGAACTGCCAGTTTTTGCTGTATGATGGGCACCCTGTGAAGGGGATCATTGTCGTCCAGAAACAAGATTCCTTTTATCAGCTTTCATCAACAATTGGGAGGCCAGTTGTTGCTTCAGTTTGTCGAGAAGTTCAACGTAGTACTTCATCATGATGGTTTTACCAAGTTGTAAGTGATTAATGTACACGTATATCCATACTTTGCATACCACTGCAAGATGCATGGCAGAGGTTACATCCCATTGTACCAATTATTAGGGTTTCTTCCTTTTCCATTCACGTATGGAACATGGGGAAGAATGGTTTGAATGCCTCTGTGTGTGCTATGATTATTCTAATTTTATCCTCATCTTCCCAATGTGAGTGATACATAGGGTGTTGTTGTATTCCTAGAGTCATCATTTAAACTCTGTTCTTGAAACTTTGTTTGTAGACTTTCTTGGGAACACTTCATGGCTACCTTCAAGAGCCTGCCAGATCAGTTATTTCAACATTTCAATGATGCGCTGCCACAGGTCAAACATACCTGTGATCATTTGTGCTGCCCTTCTGTGCATACATTCATTATCCCCTGGTTGTCCTATTACTTGAATAATATCCTAGAATGAGTAGCGCGAGTTATTCGTACCTGTAAGCAGTCTCTTTTGTAGACTAATTGCACTTCTCCAGTATTCTACTCATAAAATGTCTTGTATGGAGTGTTCTTCTATATGGCACTGAAACATGGACTATGAGGAAGAAAGACAGAGAAATCTGAGATCTGGACATGGCGGAGGATGGAAAGAATAAGTTTGATGGACAGAGTAAAAAATGAAATACTGGGAAGAGTGGGAGAGAAAAGACAGTTAATAGATGTAATAAAGAGAAGAAAAAGAAATTGGATTGGACATATATTAAGAAAGAATGACGGACTCATAAAAACAGTTTTAGAAGGTTATGTAGAAGGGAGAAGGAAGCGAGGAAGGAAGAGATTCCAGATACTGGATGACATGATGGACAGTACAACATACAGCAGCCTTAAGAAGGAAGCAATGGATCGCAGAAAATGGAGAGGCAAAGGACCTGCTAATATAGCAGATAACTGATGATGAGGAGTATTCTACTAATAAACGGAAGAGTACCATCTGCTTTACCCCGCAACTGAGCCTATACAGGGTGTGGTAGATAAGTAATGAGACTCAGTCTAGAAAAACAAATTTATTGATCCAATTTGTACAAAACGTTAATATTCTTCAAAGTACTCGCCTTGGGTGTCGACACAACGTTGCCAGCGCGTTTTCCAAGCTTCATAGGCCCCACTGTAGTCCGTTTGAGTTATCCCAGTTAGTGCCTTCGTGACAGCACGTTGGATGTTTGGAATATCGTCGAAACGATGACCCTTCAGGCATCTTTTGACCTTCGGAAATAGGAAGAAATCAGGAGGACTCAAGTCAGGGCTGTATGGTGGCTGTGGCAAAACTTCAACTCCAATTCGGGTCAAGTAGGAGGTCACGAGGAGCGCTGTGTGCGCCGGAGCGTTGTCGTGGTGGAGACGCCAGCGTTGAGCAAGGTCCTGTCGCTTCCGTTTGACGGCTCTGTGCAATCGCTGAAGGACTTCTTTGTAGAATTCGGCATTGACAGTCTTCCCCTGAGGGACAAACTCTTTGTGAATTAACCCCCGCTTGTCGAAAAACACAATCAGCATTGTCTTGATGCGGGACTTTGACATTCTTGCTTTCTTCGGCCGCGGGGATGCCGGTGTGTGCCACTCCGAGCTCTGGGCTTTCGTCTCCGGGTCGTACTTGAATGTCCACGATTCGTCGCCTGTTATTACGTTGTCTAAAAAGTGTGGATTATTTTCCAAATCATTCAACATCTCACGGCAAACGTCCACTCGTTGTTGCTTTTGTTCGGCGGTGAGCACTCAAAATGGTTCAAATGGCTCTGAGCACTATGGGACTCAACTGCTGAGGTCATTAGTCCCCTAGAACTTAGAACTAGTTAAACCTAACTAACCTAAGGACATCACAAACATCCATGCCCGAGGCAGGATTCAAACCTGCGACCGTAGCGGTCTTGCGGTTCCAGACTGCAGCGCCTTTAACCGCACGGCCACTTCGGCCGGCGGTGAGCACTCGGGGAACCAATTTTGCGCAAACTTTCCTCATCATCAAATCTTGCGTAACAATTTGGTGAACCGTAAATTTATTTACGGAGACCTCATCAGCGATCATTTTGAGACTTAAACGACGGTCGGAGTCCAGGAGTTTTTTCACTTTGGCCACCGTTTCATCCACACGACTCGTTGAAGGGCGTCCAGATCGTTCCATGTGTTCAACGGATTCCCTCCCGTTTTTAAATTCATTAAACCACCGGAACACTTGAGCTCTTGATAGGGAGTCCTCTTTGTAGGCCTCCGTAATCATAGCAAAAGTTTCCGAAGCAGTTTTGCCCAAGCGAAAGCAAAATTTGATTGCATACCGCTGTTCTATCGAGCGATCCATCTTCAGCGTTTTCACAAGTGTCACGGGCACACAAACAACGTAATACGCGAAGCTCGACCCTCACTGCACCAGAGCTCCGACGCGACTGCGAACCGGTTCTATTGTTAGCTCAGATCCCCCACCACGTGACGTACAGGTGGAGACCGCCCTGCGAGCGACTGGGGCGTCGCGCGGCGGCCAGTCTCATTACTTATCTACCACACCCTGTATGATCATTCCATTTCGTATCCTCACAAAGTTTTACACCAATGTATTTGTATGACTTGGTCAATTCCAGCTGTGACTCATTGATGATGTTATATTCATAGAATACTATGTTTTTCTGTTTTGTGAAGTGCATAATTTTACATTTCTGAACATTTAAAGCAAGTTGCCAATCTTTGCACCACTTTGAAATATTTTCAGTATCTGACTGAATATTGATTGCAGCTTCTTTCAAACAGTACTTCACTACAGATAAATGCCTCATCTGCAAAAAGTCTGAGGTTACTGTTAATATTTTCTGCAAGGTTATTAATATACAACATGAACAGCAAGACTCCCATCACACTTCCCTGGGACACCCTGAAGTTACTCCTACATCTGACAATGACTCTCCATCCAAGATAACATGCTGTGTCCTCCCTGCAAGAAGTCCTCAATCCAGTCACTTGATACACCATATGATCAGTCTGTTGACAATAAGCGTTGGTGTGGTACTGTGTCAAATACTTTTCAGAAATCAAGAAACACTGCATCTACCTGGAAATGTTGGTCTGAAGTTTTAGTATGCCCTGTGAGAAAAGTATGTGTTGGGTTTCACCTTTGTCGAGGAATGCATGCTGGTGGACATGAAGAAGGTCATTCTGTTCAAGATACCTCAGAATGTGCTCTAAGATTCTGCGACAAATTAGTGTCAAAGTTATTGGACGATAGTTTTGTGATCACTTTTACTACTCTTCCTGCACACATGTGTTTCCTGTATTTACTTTAAACTACTGTGCACAGTTTTTTGTTTGAGGTATATACAATAGATTGCAATTATAAGAGGTGTTAACTCAGCTGCAAATTCAATGTAGAATCTGATATAGATTCCATTGGGTCCAGAAGCATTGTTCAATTTTAACGATTTCAACTGTTTCTCAACACCACTGATGCCAATACTAATGATTTCACTCATATTTTCAGTAGTATGAGTATTAAATTGGGGCAGTTCTGGGTTTTCCTTTGTAAAGGAACATTTGAAAAGAGAGTTAATCATTTCAGCTTTTATTTTGGTTTCCTCAGTTTCAGTTGCTGTTCTATTCGCTAGTGACTGGACACTAAATTTGGTGCTACTAACAGCCTTTACATAGAACCAGAATGTTTTTGGGTTTTGTGAAAGATCATTTGACAGTACTCTGTTATGCCAGTCATTGAAGGATTAATGCACTGCCCTCTTGACAGCCAAACACGTTTCATTCGGCGTCTATTTATCTATAGCCTACACTTTGTTTTACACCTGTTGTGCAGTAATCTCTGTTTCTTTAGAAGTGTCTTTACAGTGACTGTTTACCATGGAGAGTCCCTCCCATTATGAACTGTTTTACTGGGTACATATCTTTCTAGCGCATGGTCAATTATTCTTTCGATTTTGAGTGATAGTTCCTCCACTTGTTCCTGCCCTGTGCTGTAAGTTTCAAGTTCCTCATTGAGATATGACACTACTGCATTTTTAAATGTAGTTTTCTGAACATATCTGTCTTCCTGCTTGTTTTAGTTGCCTTTTGTACTTCGGTAATAATTGTTACCACAACCATGTCACCGAGCGAGGTGGCGCAGCGGTTAGACACTGGACTCGCATTCGGGAGGACGACGGTTCAATCCCGCGTCCGGCCATCCTGATTTAGGTTTTCCGTGATTTCCCTAAATCGCTCCAGGCAAATGCCGGGATGGTTCCTTTGAAAGGGCACGGCCGACTTCCTTCCCCATCCTTCCCTAATCCGATGAGACCGATGACCTCGCTGTCTGGTCTCCTTCCCCGAACCAACCAACCAACCACAACCATGTCATGAACACTGATAACCAGTTTTGATGTGGATGTCCCCCAGGAGGTTAGGTCTTTTTCTTGCTATTAGATTCAATGTATTTGCATCATGAGTTGGGTTCCGAACTATCTAAACTAGGTAGTTTTTAAAGAAGGTATTTAGTAATGTTTCACAATATGTCTTATCATGCCCATCACTAACAGAACTGTAATTTTCACAATTGATTGTTGGATGATTAAAGTAGACATACAAAAATTAAAATCACTACCAAATTGTCAAAATCAAAATGAACACAAACACAGATACGAGGGGCATTTGAAAAGTCCATGCAAAATCCGAGAGTTGGCACGTATTGAGGTCATGTTTAGTTAGAAGCATCTTTGGAAAGAACACACACCACGTTTTAGACATATTGGTCTATTTCTTTGTGTATGGCATTCATGTGAATCAAGGAAGTTGAGTGATTGTCAAAAAATGGATGAAAAAGAATTTCATGTGGTGATTAAACATTACTTTATGAAACGCAAAACGCCTCAGGAGACTAAAGAGAAGCTTGATAAACATTATGGTGACTCTGCACCTTCGATTAGAACAGTTTATAAGTGGTTTCAAAATTTTCCGAGTGGCCATATGGGCACAAGTGATGTCGAACATTCTGGACGCCCTGTGGAAGTTATGGCTCCAGAAATCATTGATAAAATCCACGATATGGTGATGGATGACAGAAGAGTTAAGGTACATGAGATTGCTAGTACTGTGGGCATCTCGAATGAATGGGTACATAATATTTTGCATAAACATTTGGACATGAGAAAGCTATCCACAAGATGCGCTCCGCGATTGCTCACACTTGACCAAAAACAGTCATGTGAAGTGTTGCAAAGATGGTTTGCAGCTGTTCAGGAAGAATCTGCAGGACTTTAAGCATTGTTTCATCACTGTGGATGAAACATGGATACATTACTATACTCCTGAGACCAAACAACAATCTAAACAATGGGTTACCAAGGGAGAATCTGCACCAAAAAAGGTGAAGATCATTCCTTCGGCCGGAAAGGTTATGGCGACTGTCTTTTGGGATTCACAAGGGATAATCCTCATCAAATATCTGGAAAAGGGTAAAACTATTACAGGTGTGTATTATACATCGTTATTGGACGTTTGAAAACCGAGCTGCAAGAAAAAAGTCCTTTTCCATTATGACAATGCACCAGCTAACACCTCAGCAGTTGTGGTCGCAAAATTAATGGAAATTAGGATTCCAACTCATTCCCCCCCCCCCCCCCCTTTTCTCCAGACTTGGCTCCCTCGGACTACTATTTGTTCCCCAATTTGAAGAAATGGCTAGCTAGCTACAAATCTGATCAAGATCTGACTGGACATTTATGCAGGTTTTTTCACACAGCATTGAGTTGTCTCTGGTCCCTTACTTCCTTGTAAAGGGCCCTTAGACCTGCCACCAACACACCACACACAGTTGAGTGAATGAGCGGTGGAATACTCAGCACTTTCTGCAGAGCAGACAGTATCCATTGGAGAGGATAGTAGTTGAGCTACCTTTCGTAGCTGTGGCACACAACAGTTGAAGTTTCTTCCAGCAGTACCTGTACACCAATTGAAAGCAGCTTCCAATCTCACTTGATTACAGTCAGAGCAATTTCAAGACACAAACAGCAAATAAACGACACCTGTGCAAGAACAGCATTGATTGCGGGCTGGCGGTTGATCAATAATTCGTGATGCCACGTTCATCTATACATTAAACTTTAAATTAGCCTCATGAAGTTTGTTTTAACCTTTTATGCTTCAATTCAGCAAGTTTCCTTTAAGATCTGAAACTACAACCAATAAAGAATAGATTTGTGTAAATAATGAGAGAAATGATGTGTACATGCAGATTGAAGCGATGAAAACATTTGTACTGTGGCTGGGATTCAGATCCGGTCTCCTGATAACTAAGTAGATGCGCTAACCACTATGCCACCCTGACACAGTGAGTTTGCACAACTGTACAGACTATCCTAGTACGCCTCTCTCCTCAATCCATATTCCCATTCGCACATCAGCCCGCTTGGTAAGCACCCTAAACTCAAACAGCATTGCAGAGGCTCTCCAACGCAGCGTTGAAAAAAACAGGTAACCTTGCATGAAACCGAAGCATAGGTATATTAATCAAATGACACACTATGGTTCCAGAGAACCTCCCATTTCGTTCGATACTGAGGTGGTATTTCAGTAGAGTTGGAGAGACTCTGCAGTTCCGTTCGAGTTTAGGGAGAATACCAAGTAGGCTGAGACGTGAATGGGAACTGGGATTGATGAGGGAGGAATATTAGGGTAGAATGAGATCTCATTCTGGAAACATCCCCCAGGCTGTGGCTAAGCCATGTCTCCGCAGTATCCTTTCTTTCAGGAGTGCTAGTTCTGCAAGGTTCGCAAGAGAGCTTCTGTAAAGTTTGGAAGGTAGGAGACGAGATACTGGCAGAAGTAAGGCTGTGAGGACCGGGCGTGAGTCGTGCTTTGGTAGCTCATTGGTAGAGCACCTGCCCGCAAAAGGCAAAGGTCCCGAGTTCGAGTCTCGGTCAGGCACACAGTTTTAATTTGCCAGGAAGTTTCATATCAGCGCACACTCCGCTGCAGAGTGAAAATCTCATTCTGGAAATATCCCCCAGGCTGTGGCTAAGCCATGTCTCCGCAATATCCTTTCTTTCAGGAGTGCTAGTTCTGCAAGGTTTGCAGGAGAGCTTCTGTAAAGTTTGGAAGGTAGGAGACGAGATACTGGCAGAAGTAAGACTGTGAGGACCGGGCATGAGTCGTGCTTTGGTAGCTCAGTTGGTAGAGCACTTTCCCGCGAAAGGCAAAGGTCCCGAGTTCGAGTCTCGGTCGGGCATACAGTTTTAATCTGCCAGAAAGTTTAATATTAGGGTAGTCTGTGCAGTTCTGCAAAGCCACTGTAGTGGTTAGCACATGTGGCTAGTGAGTCTGAGACCCTGGTTTGAATCCCAGGATAAGTACAAATTTTCATTCATCACTTCAGTCTGCATATGTGCATCTTGGACTTGAAAAGATCTGTGAAACAATTTAGTTTCATTTGATAGTGAAAGAAAAACTTGATAGAAAATTTAGATTCCTTGATGATAACTTTTCGTTTCAAACTGTTGTCAAGGTTGTGCTCACTAACAGGCGAGTGTAACAGAGTTGAAAACTGTTGACAGAATATACTACTATTGTTGAAGCAGGAAACTAAAGAGAACTTAATATCACAGTTACAATATGTGTAAAACATAGTATTAAAACACAGCAACTGAATCCACAAGAAATAAGACTACATCTTACAGTAAAATTTCAAACGCTGACTTCAAAGAAACAGACCATTGAGTGGGGAAAAAATGGAGTTATTGCACTAACCGTATAAGTACCTACACTAATAAGGGGGAAACGATTTTCTTAAAATATATTTGCTGCCGAAGTTAACAGAATATACAACTTATAGCACACCATTTTATTGCAAATTTTTTACACACAATACTTCTTGAGTGTCCATATCTTGGCACTTATTTGTACTCCTCGTATTTGCCACTTGGTTACATTACTCATTTTATTGCAGAGGTGGACGAACAGGCAATGTCATACAGTTCTCCAGCAAAGTCACTGACTGTGTTGTGTTTCACAGCGGCAAAAAACGTGCCTCAGTACCTGTTCATGGGCAATGGTGTCCTGTACTTCACTCTCCAAAATGGCAGAACAGTAAGTCCAATGCTTCTCTATCACTAGATCCTCACATATGAGCATCTTTTTCCAACTTGTTTTCAATTTTGTATCCCCCATAGGAGGCTGGCTCTGCATTCTCTGCTGTTATCCAAGCCATGCAGAATTTAGATATGGTAGCTGTTGTTCGAAGAGTGTGTCAGAGTAACTCTGAACCCTATGTGGGTGTACTCTTCCCAAAGATTGAAGACGGATTCGAGGTAAGCAGAAAGGTAAAATATTTTGTAAAATTAATTTTTAAATTTTTTCCACATTGGCTTGTAGTGTTGTTTTTCTTCTTTGCATAATTTTCATGTGTACTGGTTAACATTTCTTGATATTTTATCTATATATATATTTCACAACTAATTTTATGATTTGTTAGTCAGACACACACACACACACACACACACACACACACACACACGCACACACGGAGTCACGTAAAACTTCTTTAAAAGACATCATAGTTGCCATTGATTATAGAAATTATACATTTTTACTATTGCAATTTAGACCTTAATGTAATTATCAATGGGTATAGTACAAAAAACTGCTTTAGCAAGTGTCAGATTTTAAAAATCATCTAACATGTACACGTCATCATCATGTCGGTTCCTGTTAACAATGTTATAGTCTCTAACATAAATCCCAAAAAATTACTGTTCTCATGTAAACAGTGTACAAGAACAATAGTTTGTTGGGATTTATGTTAAAAATGGTGACATTGTTAATGGGCTCAGACACGATGACGGCATTTTTGAAGTCTGACATGTGCTAAAGCACAGTCCTTTGCAGTGTACCACTTGATAATGGCTGAAGTGCCTAAATTGGAATAATGAAAATACCTGTAAATGATTTCTACAGTCAATGTCAACTACATTGTCTTTGGGAAACAAACTTTTTTTTACAGCAAATACATTTGGCGTCCAACATAATTGTGGCAGGAAGAGAACCTCGCACCACCAAAAGTACTTGCTAGTGCACAGCAGCTAAACAGTCATCACAGGGTGAACTATGTTTGGACAGAAATTTTTGATACACATTAATAACACTCAACAATAATTTATTAAATGATACATTGCACTGTTGAACTTCAGCATGAAGGTGAGGCATGGCAGTGTTGTTAAAAGTTCATTCGCACTTCTAAGCATGACCACTGATCTGTTTCTGAATTCAGTGAACAATGGCTAACTTAAGTAGTGGTGGTTCAGTTGGGCTGTGCTGGTTACGGCAGTAAGTAAGTCCTGATGTTGTTTCGGGACACTGTTCATAAACCTAATGTGACCTGCAGCAGGTATTGATCAGATGCTGTATCAATCCCTGAGTTGGTCTCTAGTCAATTTATAACCACTGTTGACAGATGAATGTTCACTTGAGAACTATTTTTGTATCATCAGGCAGAAGCCCCCTGTGACATCGTAATCATTACTATGGAAGATGGATAGGACTAGTTGAGTGACGTGTGGTGTAAGTGTAACATAGTCCATTTTACGTATGCCTATGTTGTGCCACACTGGAGGCAGGCCTCAGCATATGGTGCCCTTTCAGTGTATGGCTCAGTACTCTCTCTTCTGGTGTCCCTCTTTTGAAGTGGCCAAGCAGCTGAAAACTGAAATCTTCCATGTGTAAATTTTGTGCAATCTTGTTTCCCTTTGACTGAGTTACATGTCCACTTAAAGGTACATTGGTAGTGCACATAAGGTTGAACCGTGCTAGATGTAAAGTTTCAACATCTTCTACTTACCACTGTGAAGTCCTCTGTTACTTGGAAACCGACACAGCAGAATTAAGAATTTTTTTACGATCCATAAGTATCGTGGATAATGCAGATTTGGCAAGTTCATACTTTCTGGCAGTTGTCCTTTTCTTCGGTACACATCAGTTTGCTACCTTCAGGATTTTTAGTTTTATTTGCAGATCTATGCTTGCTTCCTATCAGTCATGACCCCTCTTTTACTGCTGGCAACTTAACGTTACTCACACTTGCTCACTCCTCAAGAAAAAGAAAAGCCAATTTCAACATAGAATTGAATTTGTAGATCAAAGCTTATTCATTCATGGTGTCGGAGTTGCAATTGTTACTTATGCAGCTCTTAACAGTGAGCGTGGGGTGGAGTTGAAAGTTCGAGTTAAATGAAAAAGATCTAACGATGTAATGAACTAAAAACAGTTCACAATTGAGAAGCGTTTTCACAAAATTCACTTTATTCTCTTTTGTTTTTAATAAAATAGCTTTTTTTTCTTTAACACCTACTGTTCATCTTCCTCTCCAAGCCGATGCAGCCGGCTTTATTCTGCACTTATAGAACATAGAATACAGTCTGTTTCTGCAAATCTCACCTCAAGTGTATGTAGGAGTTTTTTCAAAACTTGCTTGATGCTAACTTGCTTGATGCTACTTGATTTGCCAAAGACATTAGAGGTACCGTATTTTACAGATTGTAAGTTATACTTTTCTCTTCAAAAATTGCCTCCAAAATTCAGGGGCATCTTATATTTGAAATTAATATAAAAATGTGCAGTGTTTGATTTAAAATTTCCGCCAGTCTTAAAAATGGCCATACGTTCGATGCTGCAGGAGACCTTTCTTTGTCTGGCAACAACGGATTCAACTGGCAGCAGCAGTGCACTAATGTGACAAACATGAGTTGCAGCGATTCACAAGCTTGCTAACACTTTCTCCCTCCCGCCTCATCATCACAAACCCAGAACACTGTCTAGCCTATGATGCGTCATTGCAGTCTACGGTGTCGGTGAACTTGAATTGAAAGTGATTTGTGTTATCAGTAACAATACAATATTTTTGTTAGTAGCTAGTTTCATAATGGAAAAAAATAAAAGGTATTCATGTGGTGTGTGCTATAAATTTAAAGTAATAGCATATGCATAACAACATGGGAGCATACCTGCTGGGCAGCATTTCAGCCAGCCACTCACAGAAAAAAACCATTCACGATTAGCGGGCTAGTAAAGAACTGAAAAAATGAGGAAGACTAAATGTGCAAATAGAGGACTGAATGTAAAATGGCCAAAACAAGATGGTGATGTATTGAAATTGATTCATGGACATTGCCAAAGAATTAATACAAGAATGACTCAAATACATGTTAGTGCTACGGTGGGACTTAACAGTCTTATAGGATGGAGTTGGTAGGTGCTACAGGTTTATGAAGCATGTGAGCCAAAACCAAAGTATCTCAGAAAATGCCACAAGAATATGAAGAGAAAATATTATCTTTTGATTGCTTTATTATTCAGTATTGAAAGAAAACCAGTATGCAACTAAGCCAAGTAGCAAATATGGACGAAACTCCTCTGATATTTGATGTACCGAGTAACAGATCTGTGCCATGAAAGGTGCTAAAACTGTAACTGTGAGAACAAGTGGACATAAAAAAATAACTACACTATTGTCCTTTCAAGTTGCGCTGATGGTACTAAACTTAATTCAGTGATCACTTTCAGGCAGAAAGAATGCCAAAACTTTCTGTAATACCGCCGGGTGTTGTTGTTCACATACATGACGAGGGTTGGATGAACAAGGGTGATATGAATTTGTGGGTTAGTAGTGTATGGTAGAGAAGGAAAGGTGCTTTATTGAATAAGTGTTCTCTTCTTGTGCTAGGTCAGTTTAATAGTCATTTAAAAAATTCTGCAAAAGAGAAATTGAGACAGGGATATGTAGAGCTTTCTGTATTTCCGGGAGGACTTATCATACTTCACAATTGCAGCCATTTGATGTCACAATAAATAAACCGTTAAAGTGTATGTGAGAGAGGAATGGAACAAATGAATGATGAATGAATTAATGCCAAAAGGAGCTTTAAAACAACCCACAAACAAGTGTGTCAGTGGATAAAACAGATGTGGTCTAGGGTGAGAAAGGACAACTTTGTTAAATCTTTCAAGAAGCGTGGACAAATAACACTCAATATGGCAGTGAAGACCGTCTTATATATGAAGAGGACAACGATGAAGAGGAAGAAGAAGAAGAAGAAGCAGAAAGTTCAGATGGTAGTTTTCATGGATTTTAAAGGTCAGTTCAGTTTTATTAACTAAGAATTTTTTTTAGTCTGGCTTTGCATTCTAATAATAAAAATATTATTTAAAAAAAATTGGTTAAAAATTAAGATGCAACTTATAGCCCATAGTGTATTATAGTCCTTCAAAAACACTATATTCTTCAGGAGATACAGCAAGCAAGATGCATTGCTTCTGTCATACATGGAAATCTGAGCACCAGCTAGATGTGTTGTAGATTCCACTCAGGCTGTCTGTCAGGTATAAGATAAAACTTAGAGATGGCTCCCAAATACCAATTTGTGCTGCTACATTTCAAAAAATAACACTTATATAGTGGGATCGCATAGGCCAAATTGCTCAGCGCTGCACGACATGAACAAAGATGTGACTCAAGAGCAACTTAAGCCGACGTAGTTATGATCAAAGAAGTGAAACAGCACATTTTGAAGTGTAATTGTAGAGCATCTCATTACAGCTGAGGGAAAATAAGTAGGTCATATTTGCCCAAACGTTAAATGTGAATATAATGTGGGAAAATTTTTGCAAAGACAAAGACAACTGGGTAATAAAAGTTGTTGTGTGTCATAATTTAAGACAGTGTTTTATAAGAATTTTAATCTTGGCTTTGGCTACCCTCACAATGACACCTGTTCAACGAGGAAGGAGCTCCAACAGAAAAAATAGAGATAGCAAAAAATGAAGAGTGCCAGGAAATGCGTAAAATTAACAAATACTCTGAAGACACCATAAAAATTGTCTTCAACATGCAATGAAATGCAACGAAGTGAACCTCTGACAAACCTCTCTACTGGAGAAGTATTTTTACACACAACAGATATGCTTCAGTAATCTGACTGTGGTGATACATGAATCAAAACAAGAGGACTGAAACTTGAGCTTTTTTTCAGGCTCAACGAGCAACAGCCAGAACAAGAATTCTATAATGCTCTATGTCCTGCCACATTTTATGAAATGCATAAGAGTGTTCTCTGAACTTACCCACTGTTTTCTTATTTGTGGGCACAGTTTCATACCACTGGATCATGTATTAGATAGAGTTGAGAAGGAATATCAGAATAAAGAAGAGATCATATCACCTCGTGAATCCAGGAATATTCTGACGAAGTTTGGAAAAGTACTGGTGTGGGGAGGAGACTGGTTTTCCTACAGATTCAGATGGATTTCTAATGAAATATTGGAATCTACCTTGCCTTTCTAATTGATGGATACATGAGCAATAACTTACAGACAAACCAGTGATGAGATAGTGTGTGGTGCTAAAACGACTTATTTCTGTAGATCACAAGTATGTTATGTTTAGAAGGACATTCATTCATTCAAAGCATGAAACATGCAGCAGTTATACCCAAGATAAACAATATGAGTGCAGAAAAGAAGGGTGCAATGAAACTAATGTGTTTCCAATACTAAGGATGCAGTGACTTTTTACAATGACACACTCTCTGCAGGTGCTGAGAAATATGAAGACCATGACAGCTCACAGAGAATTTATGAGGGTGAAGTCCCCTGAAAATATGTAGAAGAGAAAAAAGAAATATTATTTTAAAACTTAAATGTAAAAAAACAGGCTTTTAATATTCAGGTGTCACTGATCTAGTTTGAGTGTAAAGCAAGTTTTGAAAAAGAAAACTGTTTTTCTTCTTCCAGGAGTTGATAAACTGTGAAAAATTTTATGTATATGCAAACACTATCATTAACTTTTCCAGAACTGTACAAATTTTGTTAGTTGTAAAATTTCCTTCCCTCTAAACTTGCTTGTTAATTAAATAAATGTGTCTTCTATAAAATGTTATTTTTTGCAAAAATATTGCTCAATTTGTGATGGTCAGAATTCGTGTTAATCAATAAAACTTCCTATAAGATAAGATACATCAGTGCCGGGAGTGAAATCTTGTTCGTGTTAACTAAGTGTTCACCTTAAGTGAGTTCGTACTGCCCCTAGACGTACATTAAGATGAAAGAAGCTACCCAAGCCTCCAGAACTATTGGTTTTCTCTTCAGGGGCGGGGAGGGGGGGGGGGGGGGGGGATTTTGGGACAGGTTAAAAAAAGGGCAGCAATTCTGTCACATAATTTTATAGCTACCTACCAGAAAACCTGTCCCATAATTTTATAGTTTTCTCTGGTGAATTTTCCTTTTCATACAGATCATAAGTATATATTGTTTATGAATTTGTGGTGGTGTAATTGCCATGTCGACATTTTGTATGATACATGAGATTTCTGTTTTCTTCTGTTAACATTTTTTTTTCTTCTTAATTTTAACAGTATCTCGTATACACAGAGCTACCATTTGCAGAGGACGTTCGTGACGACTTGATTCTTGAACCGTTGGATCGAGAGATAAATGCACTGACACCTGAGCAACTAAATGTTGTAGACGAACTGATTGATTCCATGGACTTAATGTGAGTGTGTGCCCTTTAGTTGTTGCAGAAGGAGACGAGACTCTTTGTATTTTTCCTGTTTTTTTTTTTTTCTGCAAAAAATTTTACATTATGGATACAGTCGATCTTTCACCCATTCAGTTGCTACATCAATTGGTGTAATTGTAGTATGACAACAACTTTTCTGTAGACAGAGAAAGTCTTATGCTAACTGACATTGTGTTCATTTCCTAAACTTTAACTGTGTGACTGTGACATTCTAATTTTTAATGACCTTTTTATTACTATGATGAAACTTCCGAAAATGCATTGCAGTTATTATTTTGTAGCTTACCTTTGCAACCAGTAGTGTTAGAATAAAGAGTCATCCTCTCCCTATATATATATATATATATATATATATATATATATATATATATATATATATATATATATATATATATATAGAGGGAAACATTCCACATGGGAAAAATATATCTAAAAACAAAGATGATGTGACTTACCGAACGAAAGCGCTGGCAGGTCGATAGACACACAAACAAACACAAACACACACACAAAATTCAAGCTTTCGCAACAAACTGTTGCCTCATCAGGAAAGAGGGAAGGAGAGGGAAAGACGAAAGGATAGGGTTTTAGGGGAGAGGGTAAGGAGTCATTCCAATCCCGGGAGCGGAAAGACTTACCTTAGGGGGAAAAAAGGACGGGTATACACTCGCGCACACACACACATATCCATCCACACATATACAGACACAAGCAGACATCTCACAAGCAGACATTAGTTTCCCAAGGCTGTGGAATGCATTTCTCAAAAATATTTGAAAAATCACACTTTGAAGATTTTTGAGTACTGTTAAGTATTAAACAGTTTGAGCAATGTGACAGAGGATCCAGGAGCTGGATGCGTATCGTGTAAGTCGTGTATTTGAAAAAGTCACTGGTTCATTTGTTGCTAGTACCGATGTTTCTTTATTAGTTTTTATTTCCTCTCTGTTTTTATTATGAAATGAAAATATTAATAACCTTGAATCATAACTTTTTTAATGATCGTTATCCTTTATATTGCAAATTGCATGATAAGAAATTAAAATTTAATGCAGAGAACTGAAATGTCTAATTGTTAAATAAAGAAATTATACATATCAGTAATACTTTCAGTTTCTAGAAACAAAACAACTATTTTATTTTTTATTTGATGTTTATCATTTTTTAAACAATTCTAATGCATTGTGAATACTTTCATCAATATGTTTGATTACACATTTGCTGAAGGGTCACTGGAAGCGGTCACACCCATTAAATATCTGGTGAATGTGTACAGAGCAATTTAAAGTAGAATGCTGATATAAAGCTAATGACAGGTAAGGCAAATGCCAGACTGAGAGACATTGGAAGAACCCTCAGGGAGTGTAGTCCACCCTCTGTGGAGGTATTTTACAAAACCTCCACTCATTGTATACTTGAGTATTGCTTAAGAGTTTGGGTCGCTTACCAGAAAAGATTTATAGATGAAATAGAGAAGATCTAAAGAAGAGCAGCATATTTGATCACACATTCAAGTAGTAAGTGTGATATTGTCACGGAGATGTTTGTTCAACTCCAATGGCTGGTGCTGCAAGAGAAGTGTCAGGCATTGTGAGGCAGATCTCAGTTAAAATTCTGAGAGTGAATGTGTCAAGATGGGTCAACGAATATATTCTTCCTCGTTTGCACATTTTGTGAGAAGACAGTGAAGGCAAGGTTAAAGATTTAAGCTCATATGGAGGCTTAACAGCAATCGTGTCTGGAACAGGAAAAGTGGGAAGTGACAGCTGCGAGGTGGAATCCAAAATTTTCGGGACTGGTGCTGCCATCTGGAAAGTAGGGTAGATCTCTGCACCGCTAGGTGGCGAGAGCTGCGTATCTGATGAGTCAGTGTGCAGTGTGGCATTCACCTGGGAGGACGTGTTGCATGTCCATAGCGATTTCCGTAATACTCTGTGTTTGGTGTGTGGCGATTTTACGAAGGATCCACGAACAGAACAGCGCATGTGTATCAAATTCTGTGCAAATCTCGGGAAAAGTGCTACAGAGACCCTTACAGTGATTCAGCAAGTGTTTGGGGGACAGAGCATGAGCCGTACACTTGTGTTTGAGTGGCATGCTCGGTTCAGGGTGGGCGTACAGACGTTGAACGTGGTGCTCACACTGGAAAGCCCTTTAGCCAGACAACACCAGACATTGTTGCCAAACTTCAACAATTGGTTCTTGCGGATCGATGTCAAACCATTCGAGACCTTGCGGATGAAGTGGGTATTGGCTACGGAACATGTCAACAAATGTTGACTGATGAATTGGGCATGCATCGTGTCGCTGCTAAATTTGTGCCAAGGATCTGGACTGCCAATCAGAAGGCACAGTGTGTTGAAGTGTGCACGGACCTTCGTCACACCTCATCTGACGATCCAACCTTCTTGTCAAGAGTTATCACCAGCGATGAGAGCTGGCTGTACGGTTATGACCCAAAGACAAAGCAACAATCGTCCCAGTGGAAGAGCCCGAGCTCTCCAAGACCCAAAAAAAATGAGACAAGTGAAGAGCAAAGTGAAGAGCCTGATCACCATTTTCTTTAATACCAAGGGAATTGTGCACAAAGAATTCGTCCCACCCAACCAAACAGCGAATCCCCCGTACCACTGTGACGTTTTGCGACGCCTCCGTGAAAACTTGTGGTGATGACGGCCCGAACTTGGCGTCAAGGGAACTGGCTGCTGCATCGTGACAATGTGCCCTGTCACACATACTTGCTCACCAGAACCTTTTCGGCAAAAAACAACAGGGTGGTTGTACCCCACGCACCGTACTCGCCAGATTTGGCTCCTTGTGACTTCACGCTATTCCCAAAACTGAAAGGCCATCGGTTCGACACTCTGCTTCCAGAAAACTTTTGGCCATTGGCAGAAGCACTAGGACCGATGTGTACATGTGGATGGGAACTACTACGAGGGTGATGGTGACCATTAGTACAAAGGTAAGGTCTTCGACAGATGGCAGCACCAGTCCCAAAAATTTTGGATAGCACCTCGTTTATACTAAATTCCCTCTGCCGTGCACCAAAACGTGGCTTGCGGAGTATAGATGTAGGTGTAGATGGCCCATTTCACACCACTTCAGTGACCATTGCAATTTTTGGATAATGACGCTATGAAATAATTAATGTGTGATTGCTAGGGAGCTGAAAAATTCACAATTTCCATGCAAATTCTGCCTGCTCAGTAAAGCAAGCATAAATTTTTTAGCTGTGTGTTTAAAGCAAATTGCAGCAAAATATGTTGTGAAGCCAATGGATAAATTTTTTGTGGAAAGTGGGTAATAATGAAGATGGTGATGTAATAATACAGGGTGACCTACGGAAACTGACAGTTTTCAAATTGGTGATTAACATCTTGTATTTGATTTGCACAAAAACTAACTCTCAGGTGACAGCCATTGTCCTGATTATAATTTTAAAAAGTTACTTGTAACTCAGGCCAACAGATGGTGGTCAACTAAACCTGCCTTTTCTTTAATGTCAGCCTATGACTGTGTTAAACTTTGGGACTTTTTGTCATAGAAAGAAAAAAAAAAACACAAGCAGACAAGTCTGGTGATCTTAGTGGCCACTGCAGAGCATCCAAACGAAAAATAAACAGTGTTTCTTCACACTGCCACAGGTGCATTTACAGTGTGTGATGATGTACCAGCCTGTTGAAAATAAGTAGTCCTCATGTTCATCTGTTGTCTCCACAATTTTGGCGGAAAGAACACATTCGTGATGTTTATGAAACATTCAACAGTTCCCTGTCACTTACTACTCTGTCAGATTACAATGACAGCAGCAAATGCATGACACACAGTCACATTAGGGAAGCAAAGACATCTCTCATGAATTATGAAAGGCTGTTCAAGGAATGAAAAAGAATAGCTGTGTTTGTTAACTGACCCATTAAAGTGAAAATGTGACTCATTGTTCATAAAATAATGTTACTGTATTTGAGTCATCTTCAAAGATCACATGTGGACACACAGAGAAGTCATCTTGTTTTAAATCCAAATGCAACACTTTCGCCCTACAGACTCACTGCTCATTTGTAGACAGTGTGCATGGAGACATGCAGATCATCTTGGACTTCTGAGATTGCATCTCTCACTGTGACAATGTTTTGAGATGTCCTGTGTTTTTATCATGGCCTGGTGGCTTCTTCTTAAAAATATTTCCCCCTGTTGTGGAAGCTGTAACCCGTCATAGGGTCAAATTGATGTTTGGAGCTGTGCAGTTAATGTAGCCATACTGCATTGACAGACTCCGCATTTAGGACAAAGGTATTGTACATGAACATGCAATACTCTCTCATCCACAGTTCCACTACTGTTGAGTTGGAGAACAGTCCCGAAGTGAACGAGGTATACCGTCTCCCTCCCACCACTGACATCACTTTATTAGCTGTTCTAAAAATGTCCATTTTCCATAGTTCACCCTGTATATTCAGGATCAATTAATCTCATACAGCCCCAAAAATATCACAGTTTATTCTTCTGATTACTGATGTTGGCACTAGAGAAATGTAGGGTGGTTAGATAGTTCCTTGAAAAAAATCACTACAGTTTATTTATGTATTTATTTGTCATATATTCCCATTTGTGATTGTATGTCATAATTGTATCATTCACAGGGGTGCTTTACCAAATGGAACTGAGGCATTTAAATCGGATGAGATAACTAATATAACTCATCACAAATTGTTCAGTTGCATTTCCTACCGTGCCTTACACCCAGGAGAAAAAATACCATCTATGGTGGAAGAAATAAGAGAGTTTGTTACTAGTCCTTTTGTCGATTCAGGGCATGTCAATGACATAATCCTGAAAATGAAAAAGACATTCGACTTGAAGGAAGTAGTGCGGCGCCGGCGTGAAAAGGACTCTACTGACGTGAAACAGTTGAGTGTATATTAGGCAGTTGTTGAAACTAAGTGTAAATAAAAATGTCCTTGCTCTAGGCTTGATAAATGCCACCTGTTTTGAAGTACTTGCATTAATGACAGGTAATATGTCTATCTGGTATGGAAAATATCTAATTCAATAGAATAAGGCAGCGTTCTTTGAGCACTATTAGTATCATTTGCACTGTTTTCTTTGTACCTTTTGTTGGTGTTAATTAGCGTATGCAGCTTTGAATGCATTGCATGTCCTGTAGTTACCTTTATTTTAGTTTACTTAATGTGTAACATTGGTAACAAACTGAATTTTTGTTCTATATAATGTAATTGGATAGATAAAATATCTACTCATCAAGCAGTGGCAGGAGAACATAAATATATAAAAAGTAAGTTTTTGCTTTGCAATCTTTCGGAGCTGGTGGCTCCTTCTTCTAGCAGAAGGGTTGAAGGGGAAGGAAGAGGAGTGAAGGGAAAGGAAATGGAGAGGTTTAGAAAAAGGGGTAGAGTTCAGAAAAGTCTCCCCTAGCTCGGGGTTGTGGGTGACTTTTCTGAACTCTGCCCCTTTTCCTAAACCTCTCCATTTCCTTTCCGTTCACCCCTCTTCCTTCCCCTTCAACCCTTTTGCTGCAAGAAGGAGCCATTGGCTCATCCAATTACATTATATGGTCAAAAATTGATTACTTTCATTGTTGAATTTTTGTCCTGCATATTTAAGTGGATGGATTTACCTAGTTTTTGGATGCTGAGTTCAGAATTCCAGTCATATTTTCTCCATATTTTTAAGTTTCTGAGAGACAAAATAATAAAAATTATGCCCCATTTACTTCCAATATGTGGTGGACATTAATAAAATCAAATTTTAATATACATAATCGAAAAATTATTGAAACCTTTACATAAAATACCAAAACAATCATCATTTTATACAAAAAGCCCCTTGTAGCGTGAAAACAAAGTTGAACATCTGTTTATTTGAAGAAATTGGATCAGAATGCTTATACCTGGAAATGTGTGTGTTGTTCTTTTGGTAGAGTATTATTTTTAGCAATATTATAAAAGGGAAAAACTAGTTTGGAAAGAATAAGGAATTATGAAAATGTTTTCATGGCTTGGTGCTGATGTATTATCAGGATTTGATTATCCTGTTAACAGTAATTACTTCTGTGTGTGTGTGTGTGTGTGTGTGTGTGTGTGTGTGTGTGTGTTTTTGTGTGTGCGCGCGCACGCCCACCAGAGAGAGAGATTTGAAACTCTGTTTTAGAATTGTTAAAGTTGCATATGCCTTTAAACAGTTCCATTACTATTATTTTCCACATCTCTATGTGTATCTTCTTCTGGAATGATATTTCTTTGCTATTGCCATGTAACTTCCTGCAAGCTTTGTGGTGTAGCTCCTTGAATTATTTTTGAGGAATATAAATGTTGAAGGGCGTTCAGGGTGTTTCAAAAAGCACTTTACAGCTTTGAAAATTCATATAAATTAATTCATAGTACACACAGAGGTGATTGTAGTGTCAATTTGTAGGGAAATACATCAAAATTTGTCTCTCATAGTTCGCTAGTGCCAAATCATACTATAGGGAGCACTAGCAGCAGTTGTGTTAAAGAAGCTGCCTGCATGGGACCTGAGTATGCTAGCTGTGTATTTTTGTTTGAAGAATCGAAGTCGGCGACATCAGTTCAGCGTAATTTCTGTACCAAGTACACTAAATATCCTCCTAGTAGGCCTACAATTTGTGAGTAGCATAAATGTTTTGTAGAAACAGGGTGCTTGGTGAGGCATGGGAAATCATCAGGTCGTTGAAGCACATCTGACAATGTCATCGAGCGAGTGAAACAACGTTTTGTCAGCAGCCCTTCGAAATCAACCCAGTGTGCATCTCACAAATTGAAATCTCACATACGACTGTTTGGTGCATGTTGAGAAACCGTTTGCATCTGAAACTGTACAGATTGATGATTGTAAAAGCAATAAAAGCCACTGATAAAATTGCTCGCAAGAACTTCTGTGCTGATATGTTAAATCGATTACATGAGGATGAACATTTCTTGGACAAAATTATTTTTTCCAGCGAGTCGACTTTTCACTTAAGTGGCAAGGTTAACACACGTAACTGCAGGATTTGGGGCAGTGAAAATCTGCATCAAACATTGCAACATGTTCATGATAAGCCTAAACTGAATGTTTTTGTGCATCAAGCAAGAACAAAGTGTACAGTCCCTTTCTATCCATGAAAGAATCATCAATGGGATTGAGTACCTGGATATATTACAACAATTTTTGATACTACAGTTCAGTGAGGATGACCAAGAACAAAATGTTTATTTCATGCAAGATGGTGCACCACCCCACTACCTGGCTGACATCCGGGATTTTCTCAGTCACCGCTTTCCAGGTCAATGGACTGGCAGTGATGCACCAATTGCGTGGCCCCCACATTCCCCAAACCTGACACCATTCTATTTTTTTATGGGGATTCATCAAGGATATCATGGATTGGCAGTGATGCGCCAATTGCGTGGCCCCCACATTCCCCAAACCTGACACCATTCTATTTTTTTTATGGGGATTCATCAAGGATATCATGTTTGTACCTCCTGTGATGTTTTCTAGACCTGCACTCAGAGCAAGAATTTATGCCCCCACTGAGCAAGCTACACCTGCAATGCTACGGTGAGTTTGGGAAAAAATTGATTTCCGATGGGATGTGTGCAAGATAACCCACGGAAGCCACATACAACATCTTTAGTTCAAGTTAAAAATCTTGACGTGTTTCTCTACAAAATAACATTAAACCCAGCACTGTATCTTCTTTCAATAAATTTATATGAATTTTTAAAGTTGTAAAGTGCTTTTTGAAACGCCCTGTACTTCACTGTTTCGTATGTGTAGAGCAGCACATTGAGATTAAATACTTCATATCTCTCTTACACGTTTCTCACTGATCCTCACAGGATTATTGGAAGGTTCACTGGCCAGATTTCAGCCACAGATTAGATCAAGCAGTCTTCTTCTGTTTCAGAACAGCACACGTCCAGTAAAGACCTTAGGCAATTAAATTATGTCTTTAGTATGAGTCCTTTCAGTACTGAAGAAACACACAGTGAGGAATTAGAGAACAAGCCCAGAAAATCATTTGTGTACCAAAAGATCAGACTTGGTGTGGAAACATCTGGAAACATACATGGTGTCCATAAATTATCATTACAGTTTTAGACTATAATAACTTACAAATATGCTATAAAATAATGACAGGTTTTCAACACATAACAGACTAACTCGTAAAGTTTTGTTTCTACCTTCATACATGCCACTGTGTGCACCTTTATTGGCACGGACAACATCCAGTCAGTATTCTGTCTCTGCTCCAGTACCTCCATGGCAACATGTCAGTACAAATGATGCTTTTACAAACCTCATATGTGGAAGTGTAGTGGTGAGAGATCAGGTAATGGTGGTGGCCACAGAGTCGGACTGTCTCATCTAGTTCACCATCCAGAAACTTTGCCCCCAGAAATTTTTGTACATCCAGTGCCCCATATTACTGGAATATGATGTCAGGTTGCACATGTTTCAGTTGTGATGCAGCAAAGTCTCATAACATGTTCAGGTAAATACTGTTAACAGTAGGCTGACTGAAACAGAATGGACCAACGATTCAGCTGTACGTAAGTCTGCACCACACATTGAATTTAGGACTGTCTCTTTGCATTTCTAGTGCAATATGGGGACACAATGATCCTCATATATCCGGGAGAGTGACGGGTCAAACGCAGTCATCCAGAATTAGGTTTTCTGTCGTTTCCCAAATCTGTCAAGACAAATGCTGGGATGGTTCCTGTGAAGTGGCACAGCTGATTTCCTTCTCCATCCTTCCCTATCTGGGCTTGTGCTCTGTCACTAATGACCTCATTGTCGACGTTGCTATATCTGCGAGTAGCCAGATACTGGTGCACTTGAGAAAAACAGGAGAGAAATGATGACAGTGTAAGGTGGTAAGACTGCCTGTGGATGGGACTCAAACTCATGCCGGAGTCGAGCAAAAGCCTGACCGAACGGCAGACCCGACAGCAATAGCAAGTCAATAGCAATGTATCCAACAACAAAGTGCAATGAACTTTCGACACAACACTGTCAACAGGTCAGATAGAAGCCACAATCCGAATCGAGACCAAAGAGGAAAGCCAGTACCAAAGCGAAATCATCGACGAGTAGTCAGTAGTGTGGCGCAGACAGTAAGAAATGCTATCAGGTGAAGTACACGGCTGACTGAGTGATCAAGGTGTGGCAGTATTTATGCTAGTCACAAGGGACACTATTGGCCAGTGTATTCATGTGGTGAGATGGTGGTGCACTCACTAGGCGAGTGCAGCGGTGCGGGGATACTGTCCACGTAACGTCCATCAACGTCCATTTGCTCCATTGGGCTTTCAACTTCCACACAGCCCGATACCAGAGACCTCAGATAACCACTAATCTCCTCCTCCTCCTCCTCCTCGAATGTCTCTGTGATCAAGCAATGCAAGCTTTCACAGCTTATGGGCATTAAGCCATGGTCTGTGGAATATTTCTGTGCCTAATGTTCACCTCCTAATGCTCGAGACATCGTAGAGATTGTAAAGACTCACATACCAGGTTCATACTTAAACAAGCTTGACAAGCTGAACTGTTTATGTGTATCGACGCAACTGTTGGCGTATGACATCATCAGATCACTACTTAAGATCATGGTGTCACATCTATGGATCTTACATTGGGGAAGAGTTGGCACTATTTGCTTTATGTAGTTATAAAGCCCACAGCTTGTCTAATTTCAATCCTTCTCCTTTTCCATTAAAGTTGGTTTTGTCCTTTTGACTTCTTTTGATCAGATCTTGGTAAAATAATAGTATTGGAGTGGAGAAACAAATTTGTTGTTTCCCTTGTCCTAGTGCATGATCTGCTATTGCTGGTTTATCTATGTTCGCCAGAAGACAGGTGCTCTTGTGTTGTGTAAGACAGGTGTTAATGCTTCTTTTAGTAGTTCCTATGTGCAAGAGATTTTATATATTGCTGCTGTGGCAAGCGGTGGGCGTAGGTCCTTTACAGTGTTCAAATATTCGAGTGCCTTCCTTGTTCGTTTAAACATTGTGTCAATACTGTGTCTTGTTTATACATTGCTGAGATGATCTGCAGCTGTTGTTACAGATGGGATGAAAACTTTTCCTTTAGTTGGTTCTTTTTCACTAGACGCTCTAGATATTTCAAGATGCAGTGCCCTCATTATCACTTTGCCAGAATAGCCATTTCTTCTTAACGTAGTTCTCCTCCTAGTACTATGGGTTACAGATTATTTTAGCCTAGTCCATCAGTGTTGTAATCGCTCCTCTTTTGTACTTGGGATTGGGATTGTAATTTTTGTGAAAGTCTCTGTCTGTTTGAGTGGGCTTCTGCAGACTTTGTGCTCTGAAGTTCTGTTGGGTTTTCTGAGCAATTCTACATGAAAATAAAATTTTACGTTCTTTCTCTTTTTCCATAGAGGACTTTATATTGGAATTAACATGTATCATTCAGAAAATTTAGGAATTCCGAGAGCTCATTTTCTCAATGAGGCCATATAACAAAAATCTTTATAAACCAGGCGACACTCAGAGCTCTCTCCTGTGGCATCCACATAAAAAAGCTTTGATTTGTCTTGTCACATGTTGAAAACCAGCTGTTATTATGGAAATTTTTGTTTTTCTTAATGAATCTTTATTTATTCATCATCAACATCAACTTTTTCTCCTTCAAATTAATCTCTCTCTGATAAAATACACTGTGGCTGCACTTCCTCCAATCTTGGAAGCACTTCCGGAACTCATTTCTCATTATGGTGTTCAGTTTCTTCAGTGATCCTGTTTTTATTTCATCAGTGATGGT
Organism: Schistocerca nitens; assembly: GCF_023898315.1. Classification (NCBI taxonomy): domain Eukaryota; kingdom Metazoa; phylum Arthropoda; class Insecta; order Orthoptera; family Acrididae; genus Schistocerca; species Schistocerca nitens. The sequence continues at coordinate 125,657,728 of NC_064623.1, forward strand.
AAAACAGTGCCCTTTCATGGTTCACTTCAACCTCAGGAATAGAAAGAAGTTGCAGGGGCTATGTCCGGCAAATGCGTGGCTGAGTCATTAAAACAGATTTTTTTGCCAAAAGATCGTGAACAATCATTGAGACTTGAGCAGGAGCATTATCGTGATGCAAATTTCACGATTGGTTTTGGCACAATTTTGGTAGTTTTCTTCAGATTGCTTCACACAAACAGGCACATAACTTCCTATTTGTATTCCTTATAGACTATATGATCATAAGGCAGGAACTCATGATGCACTGTCCCACTGTAATCGAAGAAAACAGTGAGAAGAACCTTCAGATGTGGTCAAGCTTGTCATTCTTTTCGATCTTTGCCCTTTAGGCAATTTACATTGGGACAATTTGGCCTTGCTTTCAACATCATGCTCATATACCCATGTTTCATCACCTGTTATAACATTCTTTAGAAGTTCTGGATCATTGTTGACTTCAGTCAGCAATCCTGTGCAATGTCCACGCAATGTCATTTTTGGTCAAAATTCAACAGTTTCGGAACAAACATTGCTGTTAAATGTTTCGTGCCAGAAACATCGGAAAAGATTTCTTGGCACGAGCCAAAGAACATGCCAACATCATCACCAACCTCTCGACCTTCTTTGAAATGTTTATACCACTTGTAAACTCTTGTCTTACTCCTAATAGATTTGCCAAAAGCCACAGTCAACATTTCAAATACGGAGCTGGATTTTATTCAAGTTTTCAAGCAAAATTTAATGCAAATTGTTTGATCTATCTTTTTCAAAAGTAAAAATTTGCTGACGTCATTCAAAAGCACGTATAACCTTTTCAACTGCCAACAAGAAACTATTCAAAACAGCTGAAAATGCAGACAGTCATTGACAACATGTGTACCAAAAAGTTAATTTTTTTTTTAATTAAGAAATTCCTTTTGCTTTTTGATCACACCTTGAACAGCATTGTTTTAACAGGTTTTTCCACCTCTTCCTCACAATCATATGAAAGATGTTCATGTAAAAACATTGTTTAGGTAGTTAGCAAGTAGAGAATGTGCACTGTGTGTGCTGTGATTTTAGTCTGTGCAGAAACAATGTGAGGAGCTGAGCACAGGACATTGGCAAGACAGAATGCTGTCAGCAGTCTCTACCTGTTCTGAAAGTGGCATTTGTACTCTGCTGATAATGTGAACACTTGGAAACAATTGATAGAAAGCTGAAGAGAAATGTCATACTGACTTTTGTCTCCTGGGATTCAGTTCAGATACGTGGTTCTGAGTAATGAGAGATTTGCCACCAAGCATTGTAAATGTTAAGCATGAGAACAATGAAATACAGAAGAGTTCTCTAAAAAGGCAGATACGCCATTTTGTAGTGAGATAGCATAAATGTGAGCTCTCTTACAGCCTTCAACAATCTGCAGCTAGAAATGAAGTCCCACGACACAATTAGTGTCACTGCATAAGAGGTCCACTGCATCAAGAAGACATGAGAAGGCAGTCGTAAATCTTCATTAAGGTAAAAACAACATTGAGATGACAGCAGTCGAAAAGTAAGGACTTAGTTAAGATCTGTAACTAGGGACCTTTTTATATCACTTCAATAGTTATTAAAATCTAAAGCTGTAAATATAATTTATGGACACCTTGTATTCCCATCATTTGGAACGAGCACTTCCTAATTGAAAAGATGAGGCAGGCTAGCTGTAGACTGACAGAAATGGAGTGAGAAAAGTCGAGAGCTGGTCATGCTGCCTGATAGGCTCGAGGAGGTTAAGAGTTTGTCCACAGAGGACGGAATGAAAACTTTTACTCCACTAAATAAGTACATGTTGTGTGAAACTTCATCACTTTAATTAATTTCATTGGCATAAAATTAACTGAAGTTAGGTAGTGGGCATGAAATCAGTGAAGATGTGGTGACATAAAATGACATCAGTGAAATAACAACAATAAATGTTGAACTCTATAAGCTTCCCTTATTGCGTAGAGTGGCTCAGTAAATATGATTTTATGCTCTATCCATCTGTCTACTGAATCTACAGCATAGGTTATAAAGTTCAGTAATGAAGGGGGAAGTACGATATTTTATTAAACTTAATTCTTCTTCTTCTTCTTCTTCTTCCTCTTCTTATTTGCCCAGGACTTTCCTGTGTAAGAAGTTCCTGTTATGCTTTTATGTTGAATTAAGTGGTCAGGTAATTTACTTTTCCTTGTCCATAACATGTTGATTAATGTCCTTTTCTTTTAGTACTTGTTGATTTGATTTTCTTTCAGCTCAGCATACTTTTGTGGCTCTTCTCCATATCTACACCTCCCTCGAATAAATTGTTTTTCCTTTCTTGTTTCCCCAGAGTACACCCTCGCAACCATAATTTAAAATGTTCCCACTAAGTATCTTGATGAACTTCTTTCTTTTTCGTATATTAAGATTGCTGTTTGCTAACAAATTACTTATGATAGCGTGTTTGGCTGTGACAGTTCTTCTTTTAATATCCGTCATACTTCTATTCTCATCTGTTTTTGTACTTTTCTACTTGCATTAGTAATGCATTTTCTATTTTAACATTTACACTTACTTGTCTATCTGATTTATCTATAACCATTATTTAGTCTTAATTGAGTTTAATTTCAGTTTGTAGTTGTCCAGTGCTTGAGACAACATATTTAATATATAGTTATATCTAAAAACAAAGATGATGTAACTTACCAAACGAAAGCATTGCTATGTTAATAGAGACACTTAACAAACACAAACACACACACAAAATTCAAGCTTTTGCAACCCATGGTTGCTTCATCAGGAAAGAGGGAAGGAGAGGGAAAGACGAAAGGATGTGGGTTTTAAGGGAGAGGGTAAGGAGTCATTCCAATCCCGGGAGTGGAAAGACTTACCTTAGGGGGGAAAAGGGACAGGTATACACTCGCGCACGCACACACACACACACACACACACACACACACACACACACACACACATATATCCATCCGCACATATACAGACACAAGCTGACATATGTAAAGGCAAAGAGTTTGGGCAGAGATGTCAGTCGAGGCGGAAGTACAGAGGCAAAGATGTTGTTGAATGACAGGTGAGGTAGGGGCGGCGGCAACTTGAAATTAGCGGAGGTTGAGGCCTGGTGGGTAACAGGAAGAGAGGAATTTGCCCTTCAATATATCCTCTCTTCCCGTTACCCACCAGGCCTCAACCTCCGCTAATTTCAAGTTGCCGCCGCCCCTACCTCACATGTCATTCAACAACATCTTTGCCTCTGTACTTCCGCCTCGACTGACATCTCTGCCCAAACTCTTTGCCTTTACGTATGTCTGCTTGTGTCTGTATATGTGCGGATGGATATATGTGTGTGTGTGTGTGTGTGTGTGTGTGTGTGTGTGTGTGTGTGCGCGCGCGAGTGTATACCTGTCCCTTTTCCCCCCTAAGGTAAGTCTTTCCGCTCCCGGGATTGGAATGACTCCTTACAATCTCCCTTAAAACCCACATCCTTTCGTCTTTCCCTCTCCTTCCCTCTTTCCTGATAAAGCAACCGTAGGTTGCGAAAGCTTGAATTTTGTGTGTGTGTTTGTGTTTGTTAGTGTCTCTATCAACATACCAACGCTTTCGTTTGCTAAGTTACATCATCTTTGTTTTTAGATACATTTTTCCCATGTGGAATGTTTCCCTCTATTATATTAATATATAGTTAGTCTTTATCAGAATCTGCTAAGAGTGCTGTTTCATCAGCATATGGAATACAGTGTGTTTGTGTACCATCAGTATTAACCCCCCTTTGTTGCTGCTGTTCATTGTTTGTATTGGCCTTTCTTAACATAAATTAAGTAAATATGGAGACAGAGGACAGCCATGTCAGACACATTTTCATATTCTAGCCTCTTTCTTAATCCCATTGATACCTATTTCTGTCTGCCTCCGTAGCACAGGGGTATCGTTACTGCCTACCATGCAAGGGGCCTGGGTTCGATTCCTGGCAGGGGACTGGATGTTGTGTGTCCTTCACCATCATTTTCATCATCATTGACATGCAAGTCGCTGAAGTGGTGTCGACTAAAAAGACTTGCAATATGGCGGCCGAACCCCGAAGGGGTATCCCGGCCAATAAATGCCATACGATCATTCCATTTAATTTCTGTACTCTGATTTTTGTAGAGATTGAGAATCATCTTCTCTCTTCAGTCTACTCCAGTTCTATTCTGTTATGTCATCCAACCCACTCGTTAAATGCCTTCTATAGGTGAATGAATGTGGCAGACATATCCTATTTTGTCTCAATTCTTCTTTCTAAAATCATTCACAGTGCCATAATTGCTTTCCTGGTTCCTTTTCCTTTTTTAAATTCTGACTGGTTCTCTCTTAAATGATGGTCAGTCTTTTATAAGTTACAGTACAGGGCTCCATAAAGGATTAATTTGTTTTCAGAGTTCTGTATTTTCTAAAGTAGTGCATTTACAAATATGACTGATGCATGAATAGAACCATAAATTCACTGAGTTTACATTTTGACCAACACTTACCATTAACGAGTGTGGTGCGTTGGCAAAATGGTGACATGGTGAGAAAAGAGTTTTTGTGTGTCGAAATATGCAAGATGTTTACCTATTACAACATTGCACTGCACATTCAGAAGGAATTGTGAAAAAGAGCATTTTGCATTGATATAGACAGTTTAGACACAATGGTTGTCTCCATAAACAGAAAAGTACTGGTCAACTGAGTGTGCCAGATGCGACTGTGAAAAAGGTGAGGGAAAGTTTCGTATGCAGTCCAAAAAAATCAACAGTCTGTGCAAGCCACCGTCACATCTGCAGGTTGTGCTACAATTAAAACTGGAAGATTATGGCCAGTAACTTCAGTTTTGCATCACAATGCAGAAAGCACTTGAGGACAAACATTTTGCTTCCGAGCTAATTTTCAGCGACGAAGAAACTTTCAATTTATCTGGAATGATTAATTGTTAAAATGTGAGAGTATGAGGCACTGAAAAATCCTTATGAAACAGTGACACATGAATGAGATTCACTAAAGGTTAATGTTTTGTGTACAGTGCCACAGACAAAGAAGCTATATGGTCCATTTTTCTTCTGTGAGAAGACTATGACAGGTACCTTGTACCTAGATATGTTGTAGTTCTGGTTGTTTCCACAACAGACTACTCATTCCAAAAATTTCACCTTGCAACAAGACAGGACACTTCTCATTGGAGCATCGATGTTTGTCGCTACCTAAACGATGGACATCCACATTGCTAGATTGGGCGCAGAGGTGAAGATAATGTGGTTCTGTTCCCTTGATTGGCCAGGTCACGTGACCTAATGCCTTGTGCTGTGGATCTTGTTTATGTACCTCTAGAGTCAAGAACACTGAAGCAGCTCAGAGAAAGCATCTATGGTGCTTTGATGACCATTGATAGGCTGTTGCTACATAAGGTATGGAACAAACTTGACTATCAGTTGGATGTGTATTGTGTGACCAGAGGGGCGTTTGCGGAAAATTTGTGTAGTGCTAAATGCAATCTTGATGAGGTTAGAGTTCTGTTCACACTTCAGTCTTATTTGTAGATGGAAATTGTACAGCTTTGAAAATGAGTGAATCATTTATAGTAGCCTTGTATATTCAGAACTACTTCAAAGTGTGAAACCGTGTGGCAGTCTGGGACTCAAATATGAACCCTTGTCTGGGTGGGCAATGCTCTTATCAACTGAAGTAGCCAGGCCAACTTTTACAAACTGAGATGAGTATTGGCAAAAATCCACATTGATCCAGGAACGATTAGTTTGTGTCTATACCAGTTAAGGATCACATTATTTTACATCAGGTTATTAACTTTGGTCTATGGTGACCATCTGCTGACCTAAGTACAAGCAATTTTTCCATCACATTGAGCCAGCATATGTAAATATTATACAGTTAAAATGAGCAACCAAACAAGCCTCGTCATTATGACTCTGTAGGGTCAACATGTCTGTTAGAATAGTTTATTTGGTTATAATAGAGGGAAACATTCCACGTAGGAAAAATATATCTAAAAACAAGGATGATGTGACTTACCAAATGAAAGTGCTGGCAGGTCGACAGACACGCAAACAAACACAAACATACACACAAAATTCAAGCTTTCGCAACAAACTGTTGCCTCATCAGGAAAGAGGGAAAGATGAAAGGATGTGGGTTTTAAGGGAGAGGGTAAGGAGTCATTCCAATCCCGGGAGCGGAAAGACTTACCTTAGGGGGAAAAAAGGACGGGTATACACTCGCACACACACACACATGTCCATCCACACATATACAGACACAAGCAGACATATTTAAACATGTTAGGTTAGGTTAGGTTAGGTTAGGTTAGGTTATGACTCCTTACCCTCTCCCTTAAAACCCACATCCTTTCGTCTTTCCCTCTCCTTCCCTCTTTCCTGATGAGGCAACAGTTTGTTGCGAAAGCTTGAATTTTGTGTGTATGTTTGTGTTTGTTTGTGTGTCTGTCGACCTGCCAGCACTTTCATTTGGTAAGTCACATCATCCTTGTTTTTAGATATAGAATAGTTTATTTGGTATTTATAGTTTTACATAATAATGAGAAAGTTTGTTTGGCATGATGTAATCAAAAAATTGGCCTCAGATCTGGAGATGGTCATTGTATACTGAAATTAATAACTAGATGTCAAATATAGTGCTCTGTAATTGGAATAAATACAAAATATTCAGGCTGACCAGTGGATCATGTCACACATCATGTCGAGAGTACAAGGTTCGAGTCCTGGCCTTGCATACTGTCTTAAACTGTCAGGAAGTCTCACAGGACTGCACACTCTGCTGTAAAGTGGAAGATTTGTTCTAGATATGTTGCGTTGATTCAAGTTAAGTGCTAGCTTTTACGTTGTTAAGCCACCTCCACAAGTTGTGCAGCAGTTTTGCTGCTTATCTGATTGAAATTTCTCGTTTGGCCTCACTGGATGTCATTTGAGACCTTCACACTACAGAAAAATTATGAAATGTTCCTGCTAATTGAACATAGTGCCTCTGCATCAGTAGCTGTGATGTTAATCACTACACAAATGAACTTTTGTACCATATTTCCATTCTGGCTCACATCACAGTTTCACTTTAATGGTTGATGCTTGTCTCAGTACAGTGTCTGTTCATCATTGTTCTTAGCAGAGCACTTTCCTGTTTTAAAGGCTCTCAAAAAGTGTAACACATTACATGGCCCAAAGAAATGGCAGTAATACTGACTGATAGAAAAAAATAATCTTGAGAAATCTAAACCATTAAAATAATCTAATTGAAGAAACAAGAAATAAGGCTAGAGTTTTGCAAAAGAAGTAGATTGTAGGCTTTACACAGGCAAGACAAGCTGGGCAAAGGGGCATCCAGATCACAAGAAACATCAAACACCCCCAAAAACTGTTGTGGGACAAATTAAAAACAGCTCTGGAAGAATGGATGAAAGAAAGGCAGCAGACAGCAAAAGGAGTCATCGCAAAATAATATATATTAATGGTGCGCCACACTAGTGATCAGATTACCAGTCTCTCCTAATTTCATATGCACTGTGACTGTGCAACATGATAATGAGAAAGCAATTGCGACTGACACCATGAATGTCTGTTGACCCTTTGTAAACAGTCATAGAAGGTCTTTTAAACGATGTTCAATGCTGGGGACATCCAGTGAATTTGATTGCAAGAATTTTAGTAAATTGAACACTAGGGTAAGTAGTTTAACTAAAGGCATACTACTGTCAATTCACAATAACAGATGACACCACGTGTTGGTTCACTGAGGGTAACAAAACTGTGGACCACGTGTTACTGGACTGTAGCAGCTTGGATAGGCAGAGAAACATGCTACTGAAAAGTGTAATAATGAAGACAGTAACTGGCCAACTGGCAAGAGTGAACTTGTACAACTCATTTTTGAAAGGCTTCTATAAATTGTGTGATGCAATAGAATTTTCACATACATGAATTTCAGTCACCATTTGCAAAACAAGCTCTGTGCTAATTTTAAGGCAATAAATAATGTAAGAGGTTACTACACAATATTTAAAATAACTGTTTTGTATCTGTAATAAATGTTGTAATTAATTAACTGAAGCATGAAGTATTATCCTGTGTAATGGATAATGTTAATAATAATAATAATAAGTACATATTCTGTTGCAAAATATAGAATTAAAGTCTAAAATTTTCTGTGCTTCATGTAAAAATTGTTATGTACAATTTTTTGTGCAGTGAGATGTGTTCACATGGCTGGATGGTACAAGTGTGTTCATGAAAGCTAGAGAATTGTATTGGTATCATGGTTCATCACATTAGATTAATCATTCATGAAGATCAGGCTCAAACATCTTCCATTTTTCCTGGTTTGTTTGTCAGATTATTCCCAAATAATGTGTGTCTGGACTGTTTGACTTAACAAGAGGGCCACGCTGCAACGTACCTCTGAAAAAAGAGGCACCCAGGTTTGAAAATCTCAGTTGCTTGAAGTTCCACAATTTCCAGTGGCCAGTGTATAAGCCTTTATGGAATAATGATGACACCTAGATAAGGTGGTGGTCACTACAGTATTGGTGTCCTTCCTTCTTCTCCTTTCCATATGTTATAAGAATGTATGTGAAGAATAAAATTGTTTGTTCGTTAATTTAAATGCTACATGTTTTTTTAAACTCATAGTGACTTATGAATTCATGAAAAAATGTTTCAACAGAGCAGTTACAAATGGCACAGAATCTGAGAAACCAAAGGATTTTGACCAGCCTGGAACATCTGCTATGAGCAGTTCACAAGCAGCGAAGCCAAGTGGGTTTTTAGCTCACGGTAGAGTGAAGGTGGTTGGAACCACAAACCCGGAGAGCGATTTCCAGGAATTACTAAGTCAAGGAGAACCATTCTCCCAAGGTATGAAAGTTTTACATACTATACTACCTTCCTAAACAGCTGTCTCCCAAATATTGTTCCTCACTGTATGTCCTGTACATGATTTGTAATTTCAAGTACATCTGTACTTTGTAAACAAACTTACACTCACACAGTCTGTTCTGATTCACCCGCTATGTGATCAAAAGCATCTGGACCCCTATTAATGGACATTAACACGGTATCCAGCCTTCTCCTTTACGACAGCCAGAACTCGCTCAGGAACTATCAGTGAGGTGTCCAAATGTCTGCGGAGGACTAGGAATCCATTCTTCCTCGAGGGCCGAACCTAAAGAGGGTCATAAAGTTGGATGTTGGGGTCTCTAGCAAAACTGACGTAACTCGTCCCAAAAGTTTTCCATTGGGTTCACAGGCCAGTCCATTTTAGGAATGTTGTTGACCACAAACCTATGCCTCAGAGACGTTGCTTTCTGACAGGGTGCATTGTCATCCATATGCAAACAGTTGCCATCTCCAAACTATTCCTTTACTGTATGCAGTATAATGCTTCAAAATGTGTTCATATCCTTCTCCATTGTAGTGTTTCCTTAATTGTAATAAGGGACCCACCCTGTAATCATAAAAAACATCACCAAACAGTGACACCACCTACTCCGTGCTTCACTGTTGGCACTACGCATGACAGAACGTAATGTTCTCCGTGAATTTGCCAACCCGAGGTCTCCCATCAGATTGTGAGAGGGTACTGCATGATTCAGCAAGGGTACAGAGTAATTTATCTCCCCAAATGACTCATTTCCAGTCATCCACAGTCCAGTGGCACCGCTCTTTACAGCACCTCAAGTATCGCTTAGTAGTGACTACAGAAATGTGTGGCTTATGAGGAGCTACTCAACCATTTTACCCCATTCTTTTTGACTCCCTGTGCACAGTCATTAACTGGACTGCTGGTAGCACTTCAGAACTCGAGAGTGGTTCCTTCTGATTTTATATGATTTTTATAGCCACCCTCTGCAGTTCTCAATAGTCTATCCATCAGTATGTGAGGTCTCCCGGACTTGGGTTGTTCTTTCACATTTCCACTTCACATTCAACTTTGACAATATTAGAAGGGCATAAATGTCCTTGATGCATTTGTTACTCAAGTGACGTATGATGACCAGTCCACGTTCGAAATCACTGAGCTCTCCTGTCAGCCTTTAGTGTGTTACTGCTTTGCAAAAGAAGTGGATTGTAGACTTTACATAGGTTAAAGCTCACTTATTTTAATTGGTAGTCTGCCTCTCTTGACAGCTAGCAGTCAATTCTGCACTACGAGGGTAATCCCAAAAGTAAGGTCTCCTGTTTTTTTATAAGTACAGAACTCTATTTGTGTGGCAGTTGGTCACATTGGTATGAAGAGTGCTTCACGTGCTGTGTGTCATGCAAATGCCGCACTGAGGTGCTCAGTCTTGGCTCGGCAGCCGTTGAGAATGGAGCTCCCGTCGGATGTTATTGCCAAGTGCGAATTGCGCACAGTTGTTCAGTTTTTGAACGCAAAGGGCACTGCGCCAATTGAAATCCATCGCCAATTGACGGAAGAGGATGGATGTCCAAAATGTTCGTAAGTGGTGTAGAGAGTTTGCAGCTGGTCGGACCGAAATTCATGACAAACAGAGGAGCGGGAGACCGTCAATTTCTGAGGGGACAATGTTGAAGGTTGAGCAAAGCTTGCGTGAAGATCGGCGGATCACCCTGGATGATCTCTGCACGTTGCATCCTGAGGTTTCCCGAAGCACCGCTTACAGAATTTTAATGGAAAAATTGAACTACCGGAAAGTGTGCGCAAGGTGGGTGTCATGCATGCTGACTGAGGACCACATGCGGCAACGACTTGATGCTTCCCACGCGTTTCTTCACCGCCTTGCAGCCGAAAAGGACAACTTTCTGGACTGAGTTGTCATGGGTGACGAAACCTGGGCAAACCACTTTACACCTTTACGGAAAGCAATTCAGCTCCAGCAATGAGCTGAAAGAAGAGGTTCATAACTTTCTGAACAGAATGGTGGTGAGCTGGTATGACATGAGCATACAAAAACTGCCACAGTGTCTACAAAAATGCATCGACAGAAATGTTGATTATGTCGAAAAATAGCTAAATGTTTAAGCTGTAAACTGATGTAAACCATTGTAGAAATAAACAGGTCTATGCACTTATAAAAATATAGGAGACCTTACTTTTGGGATTATCCTCGTACATAGGGATGTCCAAATACTTTTGACCAGATAGTGTAATCAGTAGGAGTGTAATTCAAACTGTAGAGCTCCCACTTTGCTTGTTCAGTAAATATTTTCTAGGTTTTAAAATACAGGGAGATGCATAAGTAGGTATACAGTAAATATTATTATTATTATTATTATTATTACTACTACTACTACTACTACTACTATTACTACTACTACTACTAAGTATAGAAAATAGGTTGGTAATTAAATGAGAATGAACAATTTATTATAGAAAATTACAGAAATTAGATATTTGAAGTCACAATAAGTTCAACATGTTAAGTGCCCATTGTCTTATGTGCTCAAATTGCCAGTGTTCAGGGTTTAAACATTCCTGTTGTACACTCAAGCACACTTTGGCACTGGAGGTCTACAGTGTTACATGTCTTGGCATGTTCTCTTATGAATTGACACATGTCATGAACAGTACATGGTTTTCTTGCAAAGACTGTATCCATGATAACATCTCAAAAGAAAAAAGTTTATTGGGATAAGGTCTGGTGATTCAGTTGGCCTGTCCATCTATTAGGTAACTTGTCAAGAAACCCAAGCAGGGTTAAGTGTAATGAGGAGGAGCTCCAGCTTGGTGAAAGTAGAACTCTTTATTACTCTGCTGTAGACTTAACTGTATAATTGCAGTATGCAACATCATGTTGAGATAGGCACTGTGGGTAACTGTTGTGTGAAAGGAGAGGGAGGGGGGGGGGGGGCAATGGTCCCTTGACTTGAAAGGTGTGCCCAAACTACTGCAACCTCAGGTTGATTAAATTGTTTCTTCAATTACAGCATAGCAGTTTCCTGTGGTGTAGTACATACAATCATGCCTGTTAACAGCACCTGACAGCTTAAGATTTGCTTCATCAGGCAAACAGATTTTTGGAATAATGCCATCATGTTGCATTTCTTCATTCAAAAGAATCTTGCAGAGTTTTAAATGGTGATTAATTTTAAATGGTGATTTGTATCATTCCGTAGTTATTTGTGAAGTAATCTTGACTGAGACACTTGCAAAGGGCATGAAAATTGCTATAGTGAAGCCTCTCCACAAAAAGGGAGACACAACACAAGTCTCAAACTATCGTCCAATCTCCCTCCTGTCCACTTTCCTTGAGAAACTAATACACTCCAAAATTGTAAGGCACCTAGAAAACTTTGGCATCGTAAGTGATAGACAGTTCGGTTTCCGGAAAAGTATGTCCACAACTGAGGCCATATTTTCTTTCACAAATGATATACTGGAATCCCTAAATAATAAAATGAAGGCAGTTGGAATATTTTGTGATCTGTCCAAAGCCTTCGACTGTGTGGACCACAAAATACTCCTCAACAAAGCACGCCACTATGGGATCACTGGGGCACTGGGAAGCTGGCTAAAATCCTACCTCCAAAACAGGAAGCAGAAGGTAATTCTCAATGGGAGCAATAAAGAGGGAGAGGTAGTAGAGTCAGACTGGAGCACTGTACTCCATGGAGTGCCCCAGGGATCCGTCCTTCCGTTGCTGTTTCTGATATACGAAAATGCCCTACCTTTTTCATGCAGTACATGCAAGTTCACCATGTTTGCTGACGACACCAGTATTTTGATTAGTAACAAACAGCTCACTGATATAGAGGTTGATGCCAACAAGTTACTTACAGTACTATTAACCTGGTTCCAAGTGAACTCGCTCACAGTAAACCTGAGCAAAACAAATTATATCCATTTCAGCCTAGACCACAAATTCCCCCAGGAGATTACTGTTTTAAATAACAATAATCAGATAGAAAGGGTACACTGCACCAAATTCTTAGGCCTCCACATAGACAGTAGGCTCAACTGGGACCACCATGTCCTCGAGACTGTAAAAAGGCTGTCCTCAGCAATTTTTGCCATTAGGACAATCTCACAATTTGGAGACATAAATGTCACGAAGTCCACATACTTTGCATACTTCCACTCCATTATGTGTTATGGCATCATCTTCTGGGGCAATTCACCCTCGTCTAAAAAAATCTTCCTCATGCAGAAAAAAGTAGTCCGTATAATGTACAGAGTACCCCCGAGAACCTCCTGCCGTACGCTCTTTAAAAAACTTGGAATACTTCCCACAACCTGCCAGTAAATTTTTTCCCTAATGAGTTTCTTGGTTGACAATCCTGCCCACTATGAAACCAATGAAAGCTTCCATTATCACAATACAAGAAAGAAGGCTGACCTCCACTTTGAACTAAAAAGTTTAACTCGGGTACAGAAAGGAGTGCATTACTCCAGTGTCAAAATAGTTAACTTATTACCGAGCTATATAAAAAGTCTACGTAGTAACAGTGCATCATTCAAAAACAATCTAAAAACATATTTAATCGAGAAAACGTTCTACTCACTTGATGAATACTTCAACAGAGAAAAGTAGTCTTTGTATGTATTTATATTTACTGTTGTTTGTTTATGTTCCTTTTGTTCCTATTTGTAACCATATACTTACTGTGACAAACAGGCTTTTGCAATGTGATAAACTTTGCATAATGTATTATTCCTGCGACTTTATTTTAGTTCATTATTATTTTTGCAAGTCTTATGTAATTTATGTCTAGTTCTGCTCTTGTAAACTAATTGATACCATGGTCTGTGAACATATATTACTCAAGTTGTTCTACATCCTAGCGTCATACGCATAACAGGATCTATGGAATTTGTAGATAAATACGTAAATGTTGCATTAGGTTACCCAAGGATCTACAGGAAATGTGCAACTTGACACAGGCTCTGCTTTTTTTATTTCTTTGGGCTTCATATAAATCCCTAGTACATAACAACCATTTCATTTTCAAAGGTGATAACACTCGCTGGTTGACCACTCTGTGGTGCATTACAGATATATGAAGTTCGATCAAATTTTTCGCACTACTTGTAAATTAATAGCCTTTTGGTTGAGGTGTATTCTATTGTGTCCATTCCCATTGAAGCTGTTCAGCATTCTCTGTCTTCCAGTATTATTTAATTATCCACATCTGTTGGTTGGTGCTTATATTACAAGCTGTGATTATCAGAATATCTGGAAGAAGGTAGGGAAATGGTCTTAGAAGAGATAAAAATATAGTATATTGATAATATTATGAAAATGATAGATTCCTTGTCACCGTACAATGTAGATGTTGAGTCACAGAGAAGCATAACAACAAAAAAATGCTAAACGTGTGAGCTTTTGACCAAAAGGACTTCTTGTGAAGTAGACAATACACAAACTCATTCATTCAAGCACAACTCGTACACACACGACCTCTGTCTCCAGCCACTGAGGCCAGACTGTGAGCAACTGTGCGTGACAGGAGAAGCAGCCTGGGTGGTGGGAGTAATGAGGAGGCTGGGGTGGGGAGGAGGAGGTATACCAGGGGAGGGTGGTAGAGAATAAAGTGCTGCTTGTGGGAGTGTACAGGGATGAGGTGGGGAGGACAGGTTAGGGCAGCTGGGTGCAGTTGGAAGGTTAGACGAGTGGAGGGGCAGGGGTCGAAAACTAGAGAAATAGAGGAGAACTCTCCCCTTCTGTAGTGGTTAATAAAAAAATAAATGGAGAAGAGAGACCGTGAAAAAGGGGAAAAATGAAAAGCAAATCGGACTTTGTATTACAGAAAAGCTATCGGACTTCATTATTCGGAAAAGCTATTGTTGGGGTGGTCCTTGTGGCGTTTTTGAGCAAAAGTTAAACCAATTTCCACTACTAAACTTACTGAAAAGAAACAGAGAATAACAAAATGTAACTGACATGGGGAAGTGGCGTAGATAAATCATCCTTTACCAGGTTAACTTGTCTTCTTTCGGGCGGCGTCCAGGTCTTCAAAAATCTCCTTCATTTCTGTGTGAAAAGTCGGCTCCGAAATCTTGCAATAAGTTTCATTGTCCAGGAATTTCTAATTTATACCAATTAAAATAATCTTGATACTGTATGCAATTTAATTTACTTTGCTACTTCCATCCTCCGAATTTCTTAACAACTTTCACAATATGTCTACACATTAAAATCAGATAAAGACTAGCTAATAAGTATTTTGTTTTTACGTCTTCCAGATCACGTCTGCCTTAAGCTTCAGCTAACAAGAGACAAAAAAAAAAAAAAAAACGGATAGAAAACAAAAAAAGTGTTACCATTTTAGTATTTTCTCTGCCGTCGAGCGCTCATACCGCTGCGACGGGATATTTTTTATCTGAGGGAACGAGTGTAGTGCGGCGAAATTCAAAGCCCCGCTACATCGCCCCCTCGACTGTCACGCTAAAACATTTAGCTTGGCAGGCTAGCAAACAATAGAATAGATATACCTAAATGTCTATTATACATATTTTCCCAGGAAACGCCACATGCATACTTAGAGGATTCACTTGGTTTCTAAATCTATATACTACATACACTTGTTACAGTTTTGATCCTTTTTAGACAATTAACATATATATGTTTACATAGTGTGTGTTTGAGCAAGCTGCTCACCAGCGCAGTTAATGTTGTGCGCTTCCAGCGTTGGTTTCCCAATGCATCTCTGGCAGCACGTAGTCTTTGCGCATGCGCAGTAGCATCACTGAATTTCGCGTGCGGCAGTTTCAAAATCGCTGCGTTATGACAGTCTTGAACACTATTCACTCTCACATAGTGTTCATTACAATTTGTTATTCCAGCATAATTGGCGTGTTAAGTCCGGTGACACCATAAGATTGAGCGTGTGCGTGATCTGAAGCAACGTCCATGTCTTCTGTTACGACACAACACTCCAGGTCCTTGTGCGTTTTCATGACTATTGTTCCCGGGGCATATATGGTCGATGTAGTTTTTAGCCTCCACATCGCCTATGACAGGTGCTGAGTTTATTGTTTCTAAAGCATCTGAAGGCCGGCCAGGAACAACGGTGTCGATGTTCGCAAAGGTAGGTGTTTCACCACGTTGTTTACACTTGCCAACAAACGTTCATTTGCAGTGTGAAAATCCTCATTATCGTTGGAGTAAATTGCAGTTTATATCGATTTACAAACAGTTATTTGGTTTATGCACCATAAGTTTCACAAACAACACAAAATTAGTCGTTTATAACGTTCACAGTTTGCAACACTTTTTTGCAATATTTACATTTTAACAGTTCACTTTGTCCAAGCATGTTTACATCGTTAATTATGAAAGCTTACATTTCGTGGTCACATTTCAAAATATGTTGACAATATGTAAAGTTTTAACACATATACAAATACATATAAATTTACAAGAATATGCATGTGAAATATTTACACTAAAAAATTATACTAAGTCCCATTGGCTTTCTTTTATTGGGGTATTAATTTCTTTTTTTGTTCAGGTTGGGCGTGCCAAGGGATATCAGACTTGCACGGGCTTTCCTTCATTTATTATTTATCTCTTTCTTTTGATTCCATATCTTAGCTAGTGGTTGACCAGGCTTGTAATGCCATACTCAATTTTCTTCATGTCTTTTAATTCATACCTGAAAGTTTACTGTCACACATTATATTTTTACATTCCATAAACAAACAATACCCAGCTGCAGGAGGTGGTGGGATAATGGAGAAAGAAAGAAAGATAGACTGGAAGAAACTATTCACTACCTATAAACTACCAAATCCTACAGCTACTACATGAAAAAAGAGAACATAATACATTATAACGTTTGCATCACCTTCAAGGGGTGTTTGAAAGGAGGTGCTTACAATTTACCAAATCATGGGTAAAGGTAAGTGTCCTTACGTCAAGTCTGTGTAGTGTAACATCATGACAGATTCTCTGTTTGTGTGGTGATTGTTCATATGACTTAGTGTATCATACCTTAACAAATCCTTGCATGAGTGAATCGCATATCTGCTCAGTACTTCCTCAATATCTCCACTTCTTCTGGATACCGTCTATACAAATGGAAAATGTATCTCAGAGAGTGTCTCTCTCATAATGTGTATTACATAATGACATATCAAATTTCCTCTCAAGAGTTCAACCATGAACTTTCTTCTACTTTAATGAAGGTTAAACATTATGTATATATCAATATAATAGAGGGAAACATTCCACGTGGGAAAAATATATATCTAAAAACAGAGATGATGTGACTTACCGAACGAAAGCGCTGGCAGGTCGATAGACACACAAACAAACACAAACACACACACAAAATTCAAGCTTTCGCAACAAACTGTTGCCTCATCAGGAAAGAGGGGAAGGAGAGGGAAAGAAGAAAGGATGTGGGTTTTAAGGGAGAGGGTAAGGAGTCATTCCAATCCCGGGAGCGGAAAGACTTACCTTAGGGGGAAAAAGGGGGAGGTATACACTCGCGCACACACACACATTTCCATCCACACATGCTTGCTAAGGTAAGGGAGCGGAAAGACTTACCTTAGGGGGAAAAAAGGGGAGGTATACACTCGCACACACACACATTTCCATCCACACATGTGTGGATGGAAATGTGTGTGTGTGCGAGTGTATACCTCCCCTTTTTTCCCCCTAAGGTAAGTCTTTCCGCTCCCGGGATTGGAATGACTCCTTACCCTCTCCCTTAAAACCTACATCCTTTCGTCTTTCCCTCTCCTTCCCCTCTTTCCTGATGAGGCAACAGTTTGTTGCGAAAGCTTGAATTTTGTGTGTGTGTTTGTGTTTGTTTGTGTGTCTATCGACCTGCCAGCACTTTCGTTCGGTAAGTCACATCATCTCTGTTTTTTTTTTATATATATATATATATATATATATATATATATATATATATATATATATATATATATATATATATATATATGACAGAAAACCCTGAGGAAGCAAAAGATAGGAGAGTTATTAAGGCTGTTATGCGACTCGTACAACACCTCTACTTAAGCGAACAGCTCGACGTCGGCTGCACGGGTGGTCACTTCCCCTTTGCACTTACCTTGCATAGCCTGAAAAGTCAAATGTTGTCTTCAACATAGATGTAATTTTGTCATCTGTTCGCTTAAGTAGAGGTGTTGTACGAGTCGCATAACAGCCTTAATAACTCTCCTATCTTTTGCTTCCTCAGGGTTTTCTGTCATATGTAAGTATAAGTATAATAAAGGCTAACATGGCACTAATTTCACTTTCGTAAAAAAAAAAAAAATTATATAAATGTATTCAGATGAGGGCTGTGTAAAAACTATATTTCAACTTAAGTTCCTTAAAATATCATTCTCATGTCTGAACACAAAATATAAATGTTTTCTTCCGCACAATGGCTTAACAAAACTTAACGAAAGGTTACTAAGTTACACTTCTGAAATAAATTAAAGCTTATGTGTTTACGAGTCACATTCTTATTACACTTCTTTCAACAGCTGTAATCATCATTATGTTCACTCTGCTTTTCTTGCATTCGTTCATTTTCAATGGCACTGTAAATAGATTCACCTTTAACGCCTTGTACTCACGTGTTCTAACTCATCACAAATGTTTTCTTTCAAATTGAAATTCTTATATAATCTTAAAGATGTAGACTGTTTACTCACTTCTCTATGTAGCACAATATTACCAAAACATTCTCACTCATTCCTTATTCACATATTCATCATAATATATATATCCTTATACATTAAACATATTCCTCATCAAACATTAATATATCACATACATGGGGCCATTTGGCACTTCCATTCTCATAAAACTCCAATAATATTTTCCTCAAATAATCTCTTGTCTCCATCAACTACTTCACAGTAACTTACCTTCTTATATTAACTTAAATATTAACTCATTCATACTGATCATTCATTCTTACATCCTCATTCATTCTGCTACATACTTTTGTCATTACTGATCTCAATAGCTATTATCTCCTGTCATTAGAGTGCCTTGAAATAACTAACTAATTGTTGGTTCACCTTATAATTTACAATTAACAACAAATGTAACCTGCGTAGACCTCATTCCTATATGAATATCTTTTCTCATTCAGTAAGTGTACTCACCTGGGTTTACATTCTCTTCATAATTATGTGTACAAGTGTAACTGCAGTATATAATTTCCATAAATTAATGTTTGTGTTCTTAGGCTGTATAACTTAATGTTCGTGTATTCAATACAAATATTTACGATCTCGTTTTCACAGCAGCTTGCTCATGTTCAAATTAGTTGTCATTATATTATGTTGTTTTAGTGCACAAAGGGTTTCAAATGTCTGTGGGGATGCAGACCCCTCGGCTTGTGAGATAACAGGTATTCTAGGGAGTAACAACCTGGGTGAGGTATGCTTGCTATTCTGAAAGGACCTGAATATAATAGCTGCCATTTTCTGTTCAGTTGTTTTAATTTTGTAGACTTGGGATGTGAACGCAAAAGAACAAGGTCATCAACCTGATAGGTTTGTTAATTCCTTTCCGCTGTCATTTTGTCATCGTACCTGAGGAAACAAACCGTCTCAGCCGTTGCGCTCTTACAACACCTCACGACCGAAGCACGAGCGCTTAGCTCGGTCGTCGACTGTTTTCTGTCGCCTGCTGTGTTTGGCCTGGTTCATTGACCAGCTCCACTATGTTTACATTCCGGCCGGTTGGCGCCCACGCGTCAGCTGATGGCGCGCCGCAATTGTTATTGCTACTTCGTGGCGGGGAGTGCATAACTGTACTGGGGAACGGGGGCAGATTCCGTGGAGGGTTATGATTTGTCAAGCGTGAATGTTGTGTGTTCCACATATTTGGTTGGTGATTTTTGGGATTGTTATTGTTTTGGTGGTAATTATGACTGTTATATGGCATGTCAAAGTAGCCCGGGTTGTACCGGTTATTCTCACGTCTCCTATTGCTGTTGTTGTTGTACTGTCTGTGATTTTCATTTTGCTTGTAGTTACCATTTTGATATGGGCGATAATTATTGTTGTTATTATTATTCCACGAATTTTTGCGGTTGTTCCTACCGTCATACACGTTTCCATTTGAATATGTTTAGCGCGCAGGCATCGTATTGTGTCGCGGCGCAGACGGATGGTTCCACCAACCACCGTCACTACGGTTCCTTTGGGGTGGGTGCTGATTTTGTTTACTAATATGCGTAAAATTTGAATGGTGTGAATCGCCTCTGTAAACTACGTCCATTTGATCTAAGAAGTTTAAGAAAGTCTTAACATCATTCTCCGGTACTCCTATTAATCTGTCTCGGTATGTAAAGGGTAAGTGGCTCTTTAAAGTGTCAATTATCGCTGGCAAGTCGGCTGGTTTGGTCCAGTACAGTGTCTTGTCTAGGTACCTCTCAAAGTATTGTCTTAATGTCTCTTTTTTAGGGTCATAGGTCTCGGGGTTGCACACTTCTCTCCTTAGACTCTGTTGCTCATTCTCGGACCAGAATTCGTCCAAGAAGGCTTGTTCGAACTGTTCAAACGTAAGGCACCGCTGCTTCATAGCGGCACCCCACTTAGCTGCACAAACGCATCATCGGCCATGCCGGTTGGCGTAACTGTATTGACGTAGTTTGTGTCACTTGCTACTCTAGGTGTCGTACCGTAATATTGCTCGTTTGGTGGAAAAGAAAGCGGCACATTGTAATTTTGGCTTGTAATAGGTGATTCCGCAATATGGGTTCTGTCTGTGTCATTAGCCATGGTTTTAGCTGTTTTGTCGTTCCCTGACGATGCATTTGCACCAATCGCCAAACACGGCACAACATTGTCTCGTAATTTTGTCACTTCATCTTCTATGTGTTTTGTCTCTTCTTTAACATGTGTCTTTGTTTTTGAAAGTATGTCTTCTGTAATTGTTTCAAGTTTTTTGTCCAGATAGTCGTCACACAATTTACATTCATGTACAATTCTTTCGGCCATGTTGGTGTCGTTGTTTAGTGATGCGAGGTCCGCTCGATCTTCTAGTTTTTCTATCTTTTCTTTGAGGTGGGTTTGTTCAAGAACTACCATTGTGAGCTGTTGGGTAATATTTCCCACTTCTTCAGTCAGCTTTTCTTGGATGGAGCTAGCTGAAGTGTGGGCCTGAGCTAACTCTTCCACACGAGTGTTCACTTCCTGCTGCACATTAACTATTTGAGTTAACTGATTCTCACATCGGGTGATATTGTTTTTTGTTTCATGTGTGAATGTAACCAAAGTTTCTTCCTGTTTAGTGACTCGGTTGGACAAAGTCTCAAAGCTCTGGCTGAGCTTTTGAGTGGTGTTATTTAATTCTGTCATCTGTTTTGTCGTTCGTTCAAAATTTTCGGTCATAGTACGGTTTAATACGTCAAATTTTTCGTCGCTTTTATCTAGCCTTTGTTTAAAGTCCTGACCAAGTGCGTCCAGTTTTGCGTCAATTTTCTGACTAACGTCTCGTTTCATGTCTGCAAATAACTCTAATAGTCGGTCCAGTTTGTCAGTTTCCTGTGTCCGATTTGTGTCACATTGCTGAATTTGTCTCATATTCGGTTCTGACATTGATGTTAACAATGGCGCTGACGGTCTAGTCTCGCGTCCATTACACATTTTGTCATTTAAAGTCGCCATCTGTGTATTATCACAAATGTTGCGAGTTTGAGGCAAAATCATTGCATTGATCTGTGAACTCGTCCATGGAGGAAACGCGGACTTTCTTGTTGGTTGAACGATGAATCTACTTCACTTAACTCATCTGCCGAAACTATCTCTACCTTACCGCGTTCCATTGTAATAGGATGTATAATCGTAAGTCAAAAGGGGGAAAATATAAGACTGATTAGACGAACGTCGGCCGAAGAACCCGAGACAGAAGCCAATAGGCAGTTTGTCAACAAGTGGCCACGAAAGCCTCAACAATTTTGTGATTAATAAAGATTTGACTCAAATTTAGGTTAAAATATTTTCTCGTCAATGTAAATGATTGCTCTATTGCAAACAATGGTTGAGAAAGATGCAGCAGGGCGGACAAAATTTTTCGTAACAAATGACTGTTTGGCAGTCAAATTCACGATCTTCACATGCTACAACAATACTGTAATTATCACAAACTACAATAGAGACAGATGATTTTGGAAAAATCTAGAAGAAAACTACAGGATGCGTGGAAAGGGAAAAATGGATTCTGCAGTTGGCTATTGAATGTTTGAATGAAACATAATTGTGTGACTCACCATTAAATTTTCTGTCCTGCAGCGGCTGGTCAAACACTTCTGCGTAAATCGTATTCGTCAAAATATGGGTTTTCTTAATACATCTCCATCGGATAATCACCAAAAGGTCTCAAAATAACAGTTTTGCATCAATATGTGCCATGAAAAGAAAACAGATTGAATTAGTTACAAAAATTCTTTACAATAGTGTTGTATAATCATTTGTACAATAAAGTTGGTGTTTTTGTTACCCTTTAAACTTCAGGATTTTTTGTTATTCTCTGTTGGGAAAAAATACAAATTAAAGTTTCAAATTTGCTCAAAAACGACACATCCGAAAATTGCGTCCTATCGCGGGAGCCAGTTGTAGTGGTTAATAAAAAAAAAAAAATAATAGAGAAAAAAAGAAAAAGTTTGAAAATGTGGGAAGTAATCGTAAGCGAAAATGGGTTTTTTAAAATCGTTAATGACCGTGAAAAAGGGGAAAAATGAAAAGCAAATCGGACTTTGTATTACAGAAAAGCTATCGGACTTCGTTATTTGGAAAAGCTATTGTTGGGGTGGTCCTTGTGGCGTTTTTGAGCAAAAGTTAAACCAATTTCCACTACTAAACTTACTGAAAAGAAACAGAGAATAACAAAATGTAACTGACATGGGGAAGTGGTGTAGATAAATCATCCTTTACCAGGTTAACTTGTCTTCTTTCGGGCGGCGTCCAGGTCTTCAAAAATCTCCTTCATTTCTGTGTGACAAAGTCGGCTCCGAAATCTTGCAATAAGTTTCATTGTCCAGGAATTTCTAATTTATACCAATTAAAATAATCTTGATACTGTATGCAATTTAATTTACTTTGCTACTTCCATCCTCCGAATTTCTTAACAACTTTCACAATATGTCTACACATTAAAATCAGATAAAGACTAGCTAATAAGTATTTTGTTTTTACGTCTTCCAGATCACGTCTGCCTTAAGCTTCAGCTAACAAGAGACAAAAAAAAAAAAACGGATAGAAAACAAAAAAAGTGTTACCATTTTAGTATTTTCTCTGCCGTCGAGCGCTCATACCGCTGCGACGGGATATTTTTTATCTGAGGGAACGAGTGTAGAGTGGCAAAATTCAAAGCCCCGCTACACTTCCCTGCACCCACTGTGGCATTACACAGCTTCCTATCCCACCAGTGTGGCCAGTCTTTTTGCCCCACCGCTACTTCTCTCCTTTTCACTCCCACCACCCCAAACCCGTCTCTCCACCTGTCTAACCTCCCAACTGCACCCACTGCCCTACTCTGTCCCCGCCACTTCCCTGCAAGCAGCATCTTACCCTCCCCCACCCCTACGCTGCTATCTGTCTCTGTCCTTGCCCCACCCCAGCACCCTCCTTACCCTACCACCGAGATTGCTGCTCCCGTCGTGCGCAATTGCTCGCAGTCTGGCTTCGGTGGCCAGAGACAGTGGTTGTGTGTGTATGAGCTGTGCTTGAGTCAAAGTGTGGGTGTGTGTTATGTACTTTTAAAGAAGTCCTTTTGGTCAAAAGCTCACATTTAGCAGTATTTTTGTTGTGCCTGTCTCCTAATTAAAATTCCCATTACATGGTGAGTAGTGGTGTATTCTTTTCATAATATTCAAACAATGGAAGCTCCAGTTTGGAATATCAAGAATGTAAGGAAAAGATAGATTGCTACTTATCATTCAGATGACATGCAGAGTTGCAGTCAGTCACAATTAACACACTTATACAAAGCTTTCGGCCACAGACTTCATCAGAAAAAGAAAGAGAACACACACGCACATTCATTCACACAAGCAAGCACACCTCACACACACATGACTGTCATCTCCAGCACAGATCAAAAACTGGATTCCCAGTTTTAGGATGTTGGGACCACTTTGTCTAGTTCAGCTTTCAGTTCTTCATTTCCCAGTAACCTGATGATCTGTGGCTTCATTGTCTGTTGGTACAGGTTTTGGTAAAACTTCATTGAAAATTTTCTCAAAGTGTAATAACCCCAGACACAGTGGTGGTCCATACCCAAAAATACTGTTTGCTACATGTATTGTTAACTGGGGACTACAGTAGCGACATCCTATTCAGAGAAACTCTTTCTTATTTTTCTGTGATCTTGTTACTAGCAGGTTCTTATTAGTCATGTCAGGTTTGTTTCATTCTGTAACACAATATCTTTTATTTTTTCGATAGTTTAAAAATTAGCCATGTTAGCAACAGAAATGGTTAATACTGCTTTATTTCATATGAATTTCAGCATTCAACAGTATGAAGAGTGCAATAGAGAAGCTTGTGGAACGTTCATTCTCGCCCCAGCAGTATCAGAAGGCCCTCTCTGCTGTCAAAACTCTCAGGAGTAAATCTGTGGACATAGAACCACTCTTATATAATGAGTGGATCACTCAGCATAAGAAAATGCTCAAAATGTTGATGAAGGAAGAATTCTGGAACATGATTGTTGCAGGTAAGTCAGATAACCATATGTTTAAAACCAAATCGTTGTAAGGGCAGGAACTGTAAAATAATACAAGGATAGTTCAGTAGCAGCCATGTTAAGAGTGGCAACACCATTTTCCTCAAAAACAAACTACACTGTGCAACAAATTTCCATTGAAAATTTGTAAATTACGTATATTTAGGATTTCTATGTTTATTGGGACGTAATATGATGTGAAATAGATGCTGAAAGACATCCTTAGCTCCAGCTTCAGTAACATGTGCCCTGTTTTATACCATTGACATACATATTTATTCAGTTTCATTTTACTCATTGCTGTGTGTTGCTTCTGTGACTGTCTTAATTTCATAAAATAACAGACAAATCGCCTACAGTCACAGATCGTGATATAGTATTTCGAGCTCAGAGGGCTCATTTTCATGTGCCTGACCACTCTACACCATTCTTCAAATTTGGGTTAATACTGATTGTTGTGACTCGCCAATCATTCAAAGCACCGCCGCGCAATTACGCGCGTCCTCTACGTGCGGCGCTGTCTGCCAGCCATGCAGCAGCTGCGCCACCTAAGCGGCCAGCCGAGCAGCGGCCGCTAGACTGGGACTCAGTGCTCATTCGAATGCTAACGTGTACACATGTCTTGCTTGTCAACTTACTCTGTGACTTATATGTGTTATGTCGTTCTGAAATATATTTGTTAAATTTGACGTTATAACAATTGGCGACGAGGTAGTGGATTTTTCCTTTTCACCGTTGACCCACAGGGTTCCATGGCTACTGTCGAGCAACTACTGCAAAATCTCCTTGAACAGCAAACACTTCTAACAGTGGCGATTCGCGATTTCATCGCGGCGTCAAATGCGGGGCGTTTCTCGGCGTTGGCTGTACCTCCTTTTCCTCCTTGCGACGACACGGCGGAAGACTGGTCTGATTATGAAAAACGTCTTCGACAGCACTTCTTGGCATTTCATGTCACGGACGAACAACCATGCAAGTCTCTGTTCCCTTCCTGTATTTCACCTCAAATGTATCGGTTGTTGTCGCAATTGGCTCCTTTGAAGGATCCTGCATCTTTGTCCTTTGCTGAAATGTGCTCACTTCTGTCTGTCTATTTTCAAAAGCAAACGCATGTGGTAGCCTCTCGTATTGCCTTTTATCATTGTCAAAAACAGCCACATCAATCCTATCACGCTTGGGCTGCTGAACTTCACGGCCTCAGTCGAAAGTGTCAATTTGTTACTGATGTTCACAAAGAATCCTATGCCGATTCCATGGTACGGGATGCTATCATCCGGTCGGCGCCCAACAAACATGCCCTTCAGTTGGCGAATCCGACTCTAGATGAAGTTCTCTCCATTGCGCAGTCTTTTGAAATTTCCTGCGCCGCTGGGGCGCAAATAGAGGCGTGGGGTGATGTCGGGGGAAATACAACCTCCGCGTCCACGCCGGCCAAAATGGCCGCAGTGCGGTCCCACGCGCAGCCTTGGCCTAGCCGTAAACAACCCGCTAAGAAACTGCAGCAAAACCCCCAGCAACTTCCTTCATGTCCGCGGTTTTTTACGAAACATTCACGCGAGGATTGTCCCCAACGTTGGGCTGTGTGTCACAATTGCAAAAAGAAAGGCCATGTGTCTTCCGTTTGCAAATCCGACCGCATACATGATGTTCATTAACATGATGCTGATTCTGATTCTGTGTTGTTTGTCAATTGCACTTCTTCCCTTTCAGGGAAGTTATTCCTCACTGTCCAAATCCTTGGTCGAGATGTTCGCATGCAAGTGGATACCGGTTCTGCTGCCACTATAATTAATTCTCAAGCGTATCTTCAGTTGGGTTCTCCACTCCTGTCACCTGTCACTCACCAATTACGGACGTACAATAAACAGAAGATTTCTCTCTTGGGACAGTTTAATGCTGAGGTATCTTACAAATCCGTCGTTCACACTGTTCCCATATTTGTGGTCGACCAGAGCAATGCAGAAAATCTTTTTGGTTTCGATGCCTTTCGCGTTTTTGGGTTCTCCATAGATGACTCTTTCAATATTGTCTCTGATGCTATTCCTTATGCTCAACTGGACTCCTTGTCGACGACATTTTCGTCCCTTTTTTCTCCTGGGTTAGGCCGTGCAAACGACTTTGAAGCTCATATCACGCTCAAACTCACTGCTCGGCCTAAGTTTTTTTGGGCTTGGCCCATTCCTGTGGCCCTTCGTGATCGGGTAAAATGGGAGTTGGATCGTCTCACTACTTCAGGGGTCTTGCTTCCAGTGAGTGGTCCTCTCCTGTCGTCGTCATTGCTAAGCCAAATGGTGATATTCGTCTCTGTGGCGATTTCAAAGCCACTGTAAATGCTCAATGCCTCATCGACACTTACCCTATGCCCCGTCCTGAAGAACTGTTCACTAAACTTGCTGGAGGCGATTATTTTTCTAAAATTGACCTGTCAGAAGCTTATCATCAACTTCCTTTCGACACTGCTTCCTGGCAGTTTCTGGTCCTTAACACGCCTTTCGGCCTTTATCAATACCAATGCTTGCCATTCGGGGTTGCTAGCGCCCCTTCTCTCTTTCAGCGATTCTTGGAACAATTATTGCTCCCTGTCCCTGGGTGTATCAATTACATGGACGACATTGTTGTCACTGGCTCCACCACTGAAGAACATCTTCAAAATCTCCGCACACTTTTTCATGTCTTACAGACTGCCGGTCTTAAGTGTAATCTTCAGAAATCACTATTTTTTCAGGCATCTATCACGTACTTGGGGTTTCAACTCTCTCGGGATGGTATTCGTCCGCTTCAGCAAACTGTCACTGCGATCGATGCCCTTCCTCGCCCTACATCTGTTAAGGAGCTGCAGGCCTTCTTGGGGAAAATAGCATACTATCACAAGTTTTTACTGTCTGCGGCTTTGGTGGCTCAGCCGTTGCATCGCCTGTTGCATAAAAACGTGCCTTTTCACTGGTCCGCGTTATGCGATGCGGCTTTCCAGAAATTGAAGACTATGCTGAAACAGGCCCCATGCCTGGCTACTTATCGACCTGGCCAACATGTTGTTCTTGCCACAGACGCCTCTCAGTACGGGGTCGGTGCAGTCCTTGCGCACCGTTTTTCTGACGGTTCGGAACAACCCATTGCTTATGCCTCCAAAACGCTCACGGATGCCCAACAAAAGTATTCTCAAATTGAAAAAGAAGCTTTGGTCATTATTTATGCTCTTCATAAGTTTGGTGTTTTTCTCTATGGCTCAAAATTTCATCTTGTTACGGATCACAAACCACTTCATTGTCCGTTGCACGTCGCCTACCACCGCGGCAACCACCAGTGCTCTCACCCTCATTTTTTCTTTGGAAGGCCTCCCCTCTACTCTTGTTACTGATAATGGTCCGCAATTTGCCTCTTCTGAATTTGTGGATTTTTGTGCTCGTCACGGCGTTATGCATGTCACAGCCCCACCGTTCCATCCACAATCCAACGGTGAGGCTGAACGACTGGTCCGCACATTTAAGGCTCAGATGCGGAAACTTCTGACTTCTTCTGCTGCTGATGATGTGCTTGTCCAGTTTCTGGCATCTTACCGTTTCACCCCCATGGGCGACCACAGCCCGGCTGAGCTCTTACATGGCCGACAGCCCCGCACGCTACTTCATCTTCTGCGGCCTCCCACCTCACGGCCGCGGGTGCCTTCCCGTGGCCGGTTCACCGCCGACGACCTCGTCTGGGTACGGGGATATGGCAGGCGGCCAAAATGGAGCCCGGGCCGTATCTTAAGACACCGTGGCAGACGCCTGTATGAAATCCAGACGGACACGGGTGTTGCTGTGCATCATTCGGACCAGCTTCGGCCTTGTGTGCCAGCAACACCTGTTCCGAATGCCGCTACACCACTTTTGGCCCTTCCTGACGCGAGGGATCTTGGCATCTCTCAATACTCACAACGCAGCCCTCTCACCGTCATCACGATGTCAGCACAAGAACGGACGCCACCAGGAGACGTGCCCATGCAGGAACTGGATGACCGTCCTCTGTCAGAGCAAATGTACCCGCCTCCTCCTCCAATGGATGCCGACACATCGCCCATGTCTCCTGTCATATCAACTGGACTTGCCGTAACGGGCAGATTGGTGCAGGGGGCCCCAGCAGATTCGACCCCTACGTCTCCTGTCATCTCGACCCGTTATCATCGGGGACACTTCCGTCCATATGGGAAGCCTCCTCCTTGAGACTTTACGGTGAGTGAAACAACGTCTATGGACGTTAGCCATCTCCAGGACACCTCCATCAAGACCAGTGCAACAATTTCAAAGGGGGGAAAAGTGTTGTGACTCGCCGATCATTCAAAGCACCGCCGCGCAATTACGCGCGTCCTCTACGTGCGGCGCTGTCTGCCAGCCGTGCAGCAGCTGCGCCACCTAAGCGACCAGCCGAGCAGCGGTCGCTAGACTGGGACTCGGTGCTCATTCGAATGCTAACGTGTACACATGTCTTGCTCGTCAACTTACTCTGTGACTTATATGTGTTGTGTCGTTCTGAAATATATTTGTTAAACTTGACGTTATAACACTGATCTTGTTAAGATTATTTAGGTATATTACAAACTGGCTCTTGTGAATTCCAGCTATACAGAACTAAGACAACATTGACAAATCACTTTCTGTTTTCAGTAGTGGGTACATAATTTTGAAATACAGTATGAGTAGACATATTTATGTGCATACACTGCCAGAAAGGAAAAGTAGTAGACCTGGAAAGACGGTGTTGATTTTAATCCAGTTACGGCATGTGCCACCTGGGGTATAGTAGATGTACTGATAACAGTTTCAACATTGTCTGCCCACAGACGGTGTAGTGACATTGCTACCACAGTGTTATCTGTGTCTACCCTTTAATAGAGTACGCTCATAGCAGAATGCTCAGCTGGGTGCAAACATGTGAAGCAAGCAGGTAACAATGCCACGGAGGTGCACTCGTGCTTCCTACAGCCAATTGAACGAGTTTGAAGAGGTCAAACTGTGCCCATCTCAGTGGTGGGATGGTCCTTTCAGAGAATTTCGATGAGCTGTCAGTTGTGCAATGTTGCTGGTCTCAGTGGTCATGTGAAGATTCTCACACACACAGACGAGGTTCTGGATGTCTGTGCAGCGCAAGCACCTGCCGGGATCATTGTATTGTAAGGGCAGTAGTGGCAAATCTAACAGCTACCACAGCACGTATAAGAGGGCTTGTGAGCCCAGACATGTCAACAGGAACTGTTGCAAACCAGTTACTAGCAGGGGGACTATGGGCACACACACCTCTTGTCCGTCTTCCACTCGTGCCTCAGCGTCGACATCCGTAGCTCGATTGGTGCTATCTGAGGTTCACTCGGAAGGTGGAACGGCTTGCCGTGGTCTCCAGTGATGATGCAGGTGATAGTTGTTTATGCGTATGACATAGACCTGATGTGGACTCGCATGTGGAGTGCATTTGTCCGTGACAAACTGTACCCGGCCCAAGTCTCGGGGTCGGGGATGCGATAAGCTACAATTCTCGTTCATCTTCGGTGTTTCTGGAGGGGACACTAACCAGCACTTGTTACACGCAGAAAGTTGTTAGACCCATTCTTTTGCTATTCTTGCAACAGGAAGGTGCAGTGTTGTTCCGACAGGATAATGCTCGCCCACACGCCGCTCGTGAACTCTAGGAGTGTTTATGATAAGTATGTCATTTAGCTGGTGTCCAAGTTTGTTGTTTCTGGAGAAAGGTATTTTTGTATTGGTGTCTCTTTAGAAGTTAGCAATTTTTTGTGATGTTGTGCCTATTTAGGGAATGCTTGTAAAGATTTCTGTTGTGTCAGTTGTTTTTCCTGTAGTGCTTCTATTACTGATGTTGGCCTGTATTTTGTTGGAAAGTTTGTTAACTGATTTTACTGAATACTGATTATTTATTGCTGTTATGTTGATGGTATCTATTTTTTGTGTTAGTGATGTGGATTTTAAGAATTGTGTGTGCCCTGTTCATCATGGATCTAAATGCAGCAGACGTGTATGTTTGGATGGTGTGATGATTCATGTATTGTGATATCAGCATAGGATGGCTTCCTGTAAATGTAAAAACTATGTTCTTGTTATTCGTCAATGATTGTGAAGTCTATGGAGTTTATGGATTGGTTTCTTTTGTGTTCTGTAGTGAACTTTGTTTTATTATGAAGTGAACTGAATAATGCAAGAAGTTCATCTTTTGTGCCATCAGTTAGGAGTATAGTGTCATCCACATATCTCCTGTAATAAACAATTTTTTCAGCAAGTTTATTTTTCCCCTCAAAAAAAAATTATTTTCTAAGTGGTTGTTGAATATGTCAACAAGGGAGTTTGACATTTTGTTACCCTTAACTAAGCCTTCTTTATGTTGGTAGATTTTATCATTAAATGAGAAGTATTTGTGGGATGGTACAAGTTCAGATAGATTGACCAACTCTGAAATCCCAGTATGTTTAGTTTTTTTGTGTTTGATAAGGTTTTATTCTAATAATTTCAGTTGTCTGTTTCGTAGGTACTTTTGTGAGTAGGTTAACAGTGTCGAAGAAGGCAAATCTAGCTTCTCTCGAGATTTTTATATCTGTGATGAGGGCTGTTAACACTTGGGTATTTTTGAATTGAAAATGTGGTTTCAAAACTATAAAATTCCTCGAGGGTATTATTTAGTAGTTGGGAAAGTTTGTACAGTTTTCTGGTATATTCTTGGAGTTAACTATCTGTTAAACTGCCGAGTTAGGGTTGTAGATTTTTTGTTGTGTCCAGAATTTGAGGTCGGTGGGGTGTGTTAATCTTCAACTTTTTATTTGTTTGTTTATAGGAGGAACTTGAATGCTAAGAAGACCATAGGCTACTGTAGAAAGTTGTATCTTTTTGAGTACTATTAGCATTTTTCAATGTGGTATATGAGGTACTGAGAGCACAAGTAGACTAACCCCGGGGAAGTCAGTATGGAGGAAACAGGCCTAATAATAATGGCTCACAAAGAATGTTTTTCTGTGATGCATTGCAGCCTTTTAACATACATATGATGTAACTGGGGTTTTATTGAACAATATTCTGACATAGATACATTACACATGTTAATTATATAGTAGAATATTAGCAGTTTTGTTGTGGCTTAGTCCACTTTTGCTCTGACTAGTTGAACATTCTCAATGACAGGTCCGTTAGTATGCTGATTATTCATGCTGTTCATTGCACAAAGTCCATCATAGAGTGCATGTGACAATAGTATACATTATTATTATACACTGTATGGATTACATGTAATATTTTACATTGGTTTCTATAATTTTAAGCACCTTGTTGCATTTCAAAATCATCCACAGGGAATGTTTTTACAGCAATTGAAGACACTTTTAAATTTTTGTAGAAATCATGATGAAGAGGGAGTACATACAGAAGCAAACTGAACAGATCCTTCTTTTTTGCCTCTGTAATTGTGTGTCCATTAGAATAAAGCAGTTCAAGATTGCTGATGCATGTGGATGTTCGTTTGGCAACATCAATTTCCTGAAATGGCTCTTGGCTTTGGTTCGAGTATCTATACCATATTTTGAATCTGTTGGTTGCTGCAGCCACTGTATGTTCAACTATTGTACTTTACTATCGCCAGAAGACATTTTTCGATTCTTGATATTTCTTTCGGGTTGTTTTGTTGAAAAGAAACATTCCACATTCATATTGATTTCCTTGAACAAATTTCTTTTTTTGGCTCTCACTACCACATCATCCCAGTGTTCAGGAAGGTAAATATTAGGAAAATACATTTTTCATTTCTGAACCAAGCCAAAATCTCGTTCACAGGGCAGGTATGATTGTCCGCTAACTAAAAATTTATGGTCTATTTCCTTCACAGAAAACTCTGAGCTGCTTAAAATGTATTGGCACAGTACAACAACTTTTATGTTTCTATTCTGGCCTCCACACTGAACAGAGTACATATTTAGTGTGGTACAGTCAATGCCCACACCGTGGCGCCTGCAGCTGCGTGGCCGCGGTCTTTACGTCATACAGCCAACGGCCGGCACGCCCTGCTTATGTGCAGCTCTGCACAGCTGTACAGCGTAGGCGCGGGCCTCACACACCTTGTGCCTCCGCACTGTCATGGCAACCTCGACCAGCATCCTCCTAAGACATAGTTACATGAGGCCGCGCCGCCAATCGTAACAGGACACGACAAGCAGACTCGGTTACGGCGGGCATATTCCTCCGCCACTCGCCCTATATAGCCGCATACGCCGCCACGCCTGGCAGTCTCGTGTTGGGCTACCTACTTGCTACATTGACGTCTCACCCAGAAACGACGCTACACTGTGCTACGACTGTTTACCATACCGGACTTGGACTCTGCAGCCCAGTTGCTGCTCTTGATCAAGCACCAAGTTGTGTTAGTATTGTGGAACTTTTGGCAATAAACAGAATTTGGAACTCACGCCAATCGTTATTTGTTGCTTCTCCAATTACAGATACAACATTTAGTTTTTCAGTCCTGACAAAATTGCGTATGAAATACAGCAAACAAAAACCAATTTCATGTGGTCCTCTTGATGCAATGAATTCATTCAACAGAAACATGTATGCATCATCACTGTGCATATTGTGGATGCCAAAGCAATATGTTCACAACTGACATTTGTAATAGCAGCTCCAGTTGAGATGACCGGTGTAGGCAAAGTTTTCATCAAATCGAATGTTATCACTGTAACGTTACTATCTTATCTGCGAAGCAGAGTATCTCTCTGTAAACCTCCCCGTGCATACTCTTCTTTTTGCAGATGGAATTCACGTTCTGCAATTAACTCCGTTCTCTCCTTATCATTATTGGCAGCTGTCATTTTTACCTGCAAAACATTGCATGTTTGACAAGAGTCTGACACTGGTGGATGAAATGACAAATTTCAGTTTTCGTAAAAAATTTTGCAAAAAATAAAATGAGAAACGGGTATTTGCTCCTCTGCACAGTACAGTGAACACATGATTGTTAAATTTAAATCTGGTCCCAAATACTTTCTAGTGTTATTGTTATGGTACATATAATGACTTTCATAAGTCGGAAATTTTCCTATGAAACATTTTACTACGTCAACTTTGTGGGGAGATGTTTTATTACCGGGTTCACCTTTACCTCTACCATCACGCAGAGGGGTTGCTTTCCCCCCTTTACTCTAGAGTACCCTATCGATTCTTCCAGCAGATACAGCTAAAGTACTCTGAAAGAATCTTTTGCACGCCCTAGTTTTAGACCCATTTGAATTGAGCAAGTAATACAATTTTGTCTTCTCCCTGCATGAATGTTGCTGACTTACTTAAGACCGTACTTTATCAACAACTTTAATCACGGTAAACAGGAAAGCTGACAGCAGATCATGGCTGCCTAAATTATAAAATTCATTGACCACTTGTTCCTGCCGTTCTTTGTTGATGTTTTTGTGGCACTCGTACTGGCACGAACATGCGCTGATTGTCCGCAATTCCTTTCGAGGTACAAGGTTACCCTTATGGTTGGCATACTCTTGACCTAAAGTTCTCCGTTCCTTCCTCACATTACGAAACAATTTATCTTCGTTTCTAAGGTGCTTCTTTCCTCGGCTCTGTATCATGGCATCGTCGTTTGTCTCT
Organism: Schistocerca nitens; assembly: GCF_023898315.1. NCBI lineage: Eukaryota > Metazoa > Arthropoda > Insecta > Orthoptera > Acrididae > Schistocerca > Schistocerca nitens. Next base: position 125,692,009 of record NC_064623.1, read on the forward strand.
GGCACATCCTCTGGAAAAGTTGTTGCTGCAGCCATGCTCGCTCTCGTTTCTCCTGGCACTTCGCCGGCGTCACATGCAGTGACGGTGGACGGACAGCACAGAGCAAAAAAGGACTATGACGCAAGTCCACTCCTGCTCTCAGTGGTATCTATCGGCAGTTGAGTGCAGCAGCAATGTGTACATTGCTGACTGAGACAAACCTTCAGATAAATGAACAGATCAAAAGGCACTGCATAATAATCGTATACTGTTATCACATCATGTCAGTACCTCAAATCTACAAAAAGTGTGGGTTAGTCCGCTTGTGCTCTCAATGCCTCATATGCGAGTAGGATGCAGACAACACTGGCGCAGTGGTCGATGACTCTTAGTGCTTATATTTTATACATTATTCTGTGACAGTGCAAATACGATGTTATTAAGAACGTGGTTTATGGTATTGAGTTGTTACACCACTTGGCATGGCTGTAGAGTTTTTGTGTAGATTCAACGATAAAACAAGACAGTATGCCTGAGAACCATGTTTTGAACTGTTACGATAGCCTCATAAATGAAGTCTGATTTAATGCATAGTTCTATGAGGGTTTGAGTTGCAAAAGTTACTCAAATCCAACAAACCTTAGAGCAGTCTCAGATCTGCTGGAACTTGGATGCAGAATGTCAGGCAGCCTTAAGAGTTACGGAGGCAGAAGGACAGTCACAAGTGCACTGCATTTTGGAAGCTGAGTGTCACCCATCTCTTACAGCTTCCGGGGTGCTTGAAAACTCATGATGAGGGCATCATTTTAAAGATTGTACAGCAAGCAGAGAGACATACCTGTACATGTGGAACATGGGGGGGGGGGGGAGGCTTTTAGTGAGGCTGCATTTGATTATGATCTATTAGTTGATTATGTTAATCATAAATTAGTCATTTTAAGGGTTTGGGTGGAAAACTGTAGACACTGTAATGCATTGAAATGGAAGGGAGAAACGGTTGGTATCTGTTTTTGGTCTCGGAGCAGTCTCACTTCCAATACTAGGTGAGCAAGAGGAACTCGTAAAAACTCTACTGCTTTACGAATGCAATGAATCGAGGCATCTTTTAAATATAATTAAAAATATAATTCATGCTCTCAGATTCATCATACAGCAAAATAATACAAACACTTTCATTATATAACCACATACTGACACAGCATACGTATTTTATTCTTATGTCTCTACAGCACTGTATTGACAGACACTTAGAAATTACTGTCTTATTTTCTCACCATCGCCCATCACAATGAAACTACTGAACTGGAAGAAAGTAGACACTGGAACAGGAACAACATTCTCAAATAATGAAATCAGTGTGGGCCAAAGGAAACTACAGATGAAAACAAAGAAGCAGAAACATTGTTGGTCTATCATATCCTCCAGAAAAATGATTCAACATTTACTTACATCGCCTGTGTTTTAAGACATACTGTACTATGCAATTGCAAATACATTTCTTCTCCTTCATACAGCTGTAGATTTGTAGCAGTGTCTGTTCCTTCAGATATGCATGCATGTCTGAAGAACATTGCGTAGTACACGTAAAACACAGACACTGCAAAATAGTTTTGCATGCCTAGATAGACTGCGACAATAATGAATAAATCTCTACCTCTGAAGGAATCACTGCAACTGTGCAAATGTGGGATGCAGACAAACGGTGACATATAGAGGTTTGAGCAAGTCTGGGAGGCACGCTTGGATGGCCGAAGTGGTTAAGGCGACTGCTTGCGTAAACCAGGAAATCTGGGTTTGAGAACCAGTCCAGCAAAAATTTTCACATGTCACTAATAAATTGTGCACCTGAAGTATAATAGTATTTGAAATTCCAAATATATTTCTTGTGATTCAATATTCGTTGATCAACATGCCAATTTGATAATAAATATTGAAGTCAAATAAAAGCAAAGAAAAAGTGTTGCCACTAGCAAGATCAAATCAGACCAGGCTTCACGATTAGAAAATACAACGCTTCGTCATACAGACAGTGTTGGTAAAAGATCTGAAATTTTTTATGCAGTGAGACTTAACAGTACTCTGCAATCTTCAAAGTCAAAATTTTCTGATCCTTTTTGACAGGTGTGTCAAAGTCCTTTAGGAAACTGATGTGCAGGCATTTATCATCAAATTCTATGAGCACGAAGTACGCCAGTCATCAGTGATAACTCCTCAGCAGAATATACTGAAGTGTCTGCCATGTCCATAGTAATCTGTCTGTTGATGTCAGTTTTGTTTTAATGTCGACTGACAGATGGCAGCACTCATAAGTAACACTGACTTGTGTCAGCGACAACATCTGTCTTCAAATGTAGCTACCTATTGTACCAGTGCCATAGAGTGGAACACCCACATGTGTGATCAGTTTCTTCATCTTTTCCTCTACTCCTCCTCATGCAAGATGGTCCCTCTAAGCCTGGTTTTTATGAGGGGCATATCACCCTGCAGCCCCCACCCCCCTCCCAGTTTTCAAGCAATTCCTCTTCCTGACCCTGAACCTACAGTTCCGGAAGCTAGAAGTACTGTGATCTATTTTTATCCATTCCTGCCTGCAGTTCAGGCAATTGTACCTCCAAGAGGTAAAGTTTCTGTGGCTCTATGAATTTGGTAATTCTCTGAACTGAATTTTCCATGTTATATAATTAAATTAAATTTATGTTGAGATGCAGCAGTGTTCCCAGTAACTACAGACTTAATGTTTTCCACAGCAAAACTTGGTCTCATATCATCCTCCGAGTCCGTGAGAAGTTCTGTGAGTGAAAAAGAAGCGAATGACTTTTTCAGTGCAGATGTTAGAGAGTCCATAAAGAGTGAAGATGATTGCTTTGAAGATGAAGATGATTTAGTAAGTACTACCTGTACTATAGAATTTTCAAAACGTTGTTACTGGTTCATGCAGAGCCTACAGCAGTGTTTATGTTTGCATAATATTCATGTAGTTCTGCATCAGTGGACCTCCACAAAACTGCTTCGAATGAATGAAGTGGAGCAGGGCTAATTTGACTATTAAGTGTAGGTCAGACAGAACTCATACAGTTTTGTTTATTGGCTGTACTGTTTCAACTTTTCAGACATTATCAGTAGCCCTATAGAACTAGAAACAGTGTACAATGACATCTTGTCAGCATAACATTAACAAATTAAAAAACTTTTAACTAAACACCATAGATTATAGTGTCATTTTTATTTATGTAGTGTAGTTAGCTGTTTGTTTAATTTGTTAACTTAATGTAATTTAATTGGGCTGTTAATAAAAAAAGTGAAATGTCAAAACCAGTTTAGACAATGTATAAATTTGTGTAAGCACTTACTGTCCTAGGCTTAATAGTCAGAGTTACTGAGCTCACAAAATGTGTGACAAATACGAACAGATTAAATCCTAATCCTCCTCCCTTGAACACTGATTTATCGATACACTCCAAGACACAAACAAATGACACACCATGGAGGATTTATTCAAATGGGATGGAAATCAGTAGATGTGATGTACATGTACAGACAAAACAAATTATTACAGTTTCAGAAAAATTGGATGATTTATTCAAGAGAAAGAGTGTCACAAAGTTACCATGTCAACAATGAGCAGTTATTCAGCATGACATTATTTGATAGAATTCTTAGATGTCCTTCTGACTGATATCGTACCAAATTCTGTCCGACTGACTCGTTAGATCATCAAAATCCCGAGCTGGTTGAAGGACCCTATCCGTAATGCTCAAAGTGTTCTCAGTCAGGGAGAGATAAGGCAAAGTTGCTGGTCAAGGTAGCGTTTGGTAAGACTCACATCAGTTTTCTGGAGATTATTCTGAAAATGAGCTGCACCTTTTGGTCATTTGTACCTCCCAATTCTTGGAACTGAATCTCCCAATATTTTATTTTTGAAAGTTGCCAGGAATGCTGTCATCATTTAACCAAAGGCCTCACATACATAATCAGTTTGTCAAATTTTAGTATGTCTGCCAAATATTTGTCTGTGTAAAGTACTGCTTCACATGTTTATCAAACATAACAATTGTTTGATTGATTGATGGAAAATTTGACAAGATGATGGATGTTGTGTGTGTTGATATTTCAGTGCACATCTGAAGGGAAAAATAGTTTTATTACAATTTACCACAACGTATTGTTAGTTTCCACAACTATGGAAACTAGGATCAAGGATAAAAACAAAATAGCACTGGAAATTACCAAAATGGTTGCAATGTTGTATCTTTCTTGCTGGAAAAAAAAAATTAATACACCTGGAAAGAAAGTATTGATTTTGATCTGATGATGGCATATGCAACCTGAGAGATAGTAAATGTACTGATAATGGTTTCATTGTCATCCACCAACAGGCAGCTTAAAGGAATAGCTACCAGAATGGCATCTGTGCCTACCCTGTAATAGCGAATGCTCACAGCCAGAAGGCTCAGTGTGGTGGAAATGTGTGAAACAAGAAGACAACCGTGCCACGGCGATGCACTCGTGCTTTTTACAACCACCTGAGCAAGTTTGAAAGGGGTCAAATTGTGCCCTATTTAGTGGCGGGATGGCCCTTTTGGAGGATTGCCACACAAGTAGGATGTGCTTTGTCAGCTGTGAAACTATGTCGGTAGCAGTGGTCACGTGAACATTCTCATATCTGTAGACGAGGTTGTGGAAGTCCACACAGCACAAATGCCCGCCACGATTGTCGTATTGTAAGAACGGCAGTAGCAGACCGTACAGCTGCCACAGTAACAGATAAGAGGGCTTTTGAACCCAGACGTGTCAACTTGAACTGTTATGAACCAGTTATGGGCAGTGGGACTGCAGGCACGCACACCCCTAACTCATCTTCCACTCGTGCCACAGCATCAGTGTGTACGGCTTGAATGGTGTCGTCAAAGAATCACTTGGAAGATGGAATGGTGCACTGTGGTCTTCAATGATGAAAGTAGATTCAGCATGCACTGAAGTGACAGTTGTTTACACATACGATGTAAACCCTGTCTCATATATTGCAGTCATCCGTGACACACTGCACCACGCCAGGGCTTATGGTCTGGGTTGTGATAAGCTACAACTCTTGTTCACCGTTGGTGATGCTGAAGGGCATGCTAACTAGTGCTCGGTACGTGCAGAATGTTGCTAGACTCGTTGTTTTGCCATTCTTGCTATAGGAAATTGATGCGTTATTCCAAGAGAGTAATGCTTGCCCATACACCGCCTGTGAAACTCAGTGTGCTCTGCAAGATGTGCAGCAACTACCCTGGCCAGCACAACTTGTCTCCAGTCAAGCACGTGTGGGATACGATGGAATGAGAAGTGACTTGTGCGGCACGTCAGTCAACAACTCTTATAGATCTACATGGAAAGGTCGAGCAGGGATGGCGTAATGAATCCCTTATCATTTAGCTACAATATAGCAGGTCAGCAACTAGAAGCAGTTAATTCCATAAATTATCTGGGTGTACGCATTAGGAGTGATTTAAAATGGAATTATCATATAAAGTTGATCGTCGGTAAAACAGATGCCAGACTGAGATTCATTGGAAGAATCCGAAGGAAATGCAATCCGAAAACAATGGAAGTAGGTTACAGTATGCTTGTTCGCCCACTGCTTGAATACTGCTCACCAGTGTGGGATCCGTACCAGATAGGGTTGATACAAGAGATACAGAAGATCCAACGGAGAGCAGCGTGCTTCATTACAGGATCATTTAGTAATCGCGAAAGCATTACGGAGATGATAGATAAACTCCGGTGGAAGACTCTGCAGGAGAGACACTCAGTACTCGGTACGGGCTTTTGTTGAAGTTTCGAGAACATACCTTCACCGAGGAGTCGAGCAGTATATTGCTCCCTCCTACGTATATCTCGCGAAGAGACCGTGAGGATAAAATCAGAGAGATTGGAGCCCACACAGAGGCATACCGACAATCCTTTCCACGAACAATACGAGACTGGAATAGAAGGGAGAACCGATAGAGGTACTCAAGGTACCCTCCAACACACACCGTCAGGTGGCTTGCGGAGTATGGATGTAGATGTAGATGTAGAATCCCAGGACAGTGTTCACAGTCTGTACGATCGACTGGATGCCAGAGTCAGTGCCGACATTGCCACCCATGGAGGCTACACGTGTACTAGTGTTGCTGTTTCATCATGGGTCGGTACCTGGTACCTCGGAACCTCTTGTGCTATTGATCTGTAAATGTAATCATTTCATGTACTCCATATGCACTGTTAGAACAATAAATCTTGAGTGAATAGCAAATATCTAAAAGGGTGTACTTTTTTTTTCTTTTTTTCTTTTTTTATTACACTGTATTACGCAGGAATTGATTGAGAAGAAACTCAATATTCTATACATAAAATAGAAGCGGGAGTACAATGAAATTAAAAAAAAAAAAAAGGTCCTCCGGTTCTTCCACGGACAGTCATGCTGTAGTATTTTAAAGAACTGACACTAGAGGGGCAAGTAGAAGAGAATAAATTTTCACATACTAGTGTCTTCTTTCTCAGTGTGAGGGCAAAGTAACTCTAAAAATGTTATTAAAAGTTTCAGAAAATTGATATAATCATAAAGTTCTGAGAGTAACATTTTCTTTAACAGGTTTTCATATGTATATTTCTCTCATCTTAAACCATTTCCTTGCATCTTAAACCATTTCCTTGACCAGTATTTTGTTTTCTTCTTCTTCTTCTTCTTCTTCTTCTTCTTCTTCTTTTTTCAGGTCAGTGCCAGGGTCAATGTTAGAAATGCTATACCTGCATTTGTAGCAATACGCACTAGTGTCAAAATGCAGCGTACACAAAAAGTGTCAGCTTCATAAGTGATGTTAAGTTGGCAAACCTTTTTGGTACATGTACAGGCTTGTTTGGCAGATTTGTGGCTAGAAAACAGTGAATTTGATAAGCGAGTTTGCTCTTCTTCAAGACTTTAACAAATTAGTGAAAATGTTATATTTTATTAAAACTATATAAATGTTCAAAATGTTAATAGAATTTAACTGCTAATATAAAAAGTTAGCAGCATTCATAAGAACAAATCTAAACCCTGAACAAATCAAACTAAAAGAAAAATTATTAATACCAAAATAATATCAAATCATACTCAAATCAGCATACGACTAAATAAAACTTTTCAGTGTCCATTCAAAGAAAGTTGATGCAGCCATTGGGTTCTGAGAGTGATATTTCCTTTAGCAGAACTTCATAAGTAAATCTCTCTCTCATTTTAAGCCATTCACTGAACCAGTGTCTTATTTTCTTCTTCTTCTTCTTCTTCTTCTTCTTCTTCTTTTTCTTTTGTAAACACAATGCTAAAGTCAATACCAGAAATGGTTTGTCTGCATTTGTGGCCATTCTCATTACTGGCAAAATACTCATGCCATGAAAAGCATCTGCTGCAGAGTGAGGTTAAACTAACAACCTTTCTTTGTAAATATACAGGCTTGTTTGACAAATCCACAGCTAGAGAAGGGTGAATTTGACAAACAAGTTTACTTGTTTATGGGAACGTTAAGGGAGGGAAGTCAGGTTTGTCATGTGTCTTTATCGTATTTTAACTCTTTGTTTATTGTATTTTCTGGTTTGTAAATTTGGGACCAACCCAGCATTTACCTAAACAAATGTGTAAAACTGCTTAAAAAACACATCTGGGCTATCCAGTGTAACATACATATGATTGCTAATCTGTCACATTCTAAACTGTCCTGCAATATAGATTCGTGTTTGTCTTTTGTCAGTAGGTGTAAAATTGGGTACACTAAAGTAGAAGTGTTTTACATTGCCTGTAGTTCTCTTCCGCTTATCGGAAGTATGTAGCCCTCTGGCTTTTGAAATAATGTAGACAACACAGTTTTCTGTTATACTTTTCCTATATTAACCAAAAGGGACTTTACATCAGTAATTACAGGCTGCATGTAGCAAAAACTCAATTAAAACTGAGAGCACATGGCACACCACATCACTTCAAGGAAGTGACAATAATTGGTTAAATAGCTTTGCATAGTTGAAAATGTAATTTTGATAAAGCTACAGTTCAATTTTAAAGATATTCAAAATCTACATATGGCCTAAATTTCAGTGAATTGTGAAGTATGTTTTGTAGTAATAATATTAGGGAATGTATTAAAAGTTCTGCAAAAAATTAAACTGACTTACTCCATAGCAGTGTTTTTAATTAATACTTAACCTACTTCCAGACTCCAAAAGGGAGTTGGCTGCTAACATATTTTTGATATCTATGTAAATTGTGTTCAGCTGTATACATCAATTTTGGAATAGAAAGATGTTAAAATCTACTTTTAGAATTATAGATGTCACCAATAGCATGAATATTTTATAATACTAATTTACATAATGATGCATAGGTGACTGAGAATTACATAAATGTGATTTAGACATAAAATTGAAATTCAAACGATGGGAAGCACACAGATATACAAAATTAGTTGGTGCACACAGTGTGCAAGCAAATTATGTGACTGTGGTATTGCCTGCGCTGCTTGAAAGGGCTTGTTGACACCTGTGCCACATTACAGTGTGGAATCGATCTGCAGCAAGCTGTGAGTTAAACAGTATGAGTAGCTTATAAATACTTCATTTTTAACAAATAAAAATTTAATTTATAAACTGTGCTGGCCAGTGCTTAGTTCTGCTGGGGTACATACATCTGTATATATTACAAAAATGTGTGTATGCATTTATGATGGCCCACATATCTTCCTAAACCACTAGCTTATTTTTAACCAAACTTGGTAGACATATAATTTGCTATCTGGAAACAAGCACTGTGTAAGAAGGAACCACCTATTGTCTTAAGGGTTGTTGGTTGGGGGGGGGGGGGGGCAAGATAAAAGCATAACTCAGGAATGTCTGAAGCAGTTTCACCAACTCTTGCATATACGTGACTCATTATTTGTATAAAAAATGCTGTTTGGATAATATACCTGTAACCACCACCCCTATGGGTGGGTGTGAGTATGAGAACCCATTCGACGTAAAAGTATTAGGTAATGACCAATATTGGTATTGCATTCATAGTGGCATGTTGGCGACCGTCCTGATGATGTTTCACCTCTGGGGGAGCAGGGGTGGCAAAGACAGTGACACATCAGCCCACCTCTGTAATGCCCAAAGCAGTTTCAACCAAACTTGGCATACGTATCCCTTGATGCTTGGGAGGGGGGGGGGGGGGGGGGACAACAATTATTGTGACTCACATAGCACCCCTACATGTGATGGTAGGGATGAAAATGGTTGACATAAAAACATAACTCAGGGACGTTCGGAGATGTCTCCAACAAATTTGGAGTATATGTAACTCATTTTTTACATAAAAGTGCTCTATCTGTTGTCGTATGGTGTAAAATGGTTTAGAATCGTGTACATCTATGTGCAGTATATGTGAGATACGCATAAACAGGCAAAGCCACGGGGAAAAAAGCTGGTGCAAAATAAGTGTAAGAATGGCACCATGGACCTTGCCGTTGGTGGGGAGGCTTGCGTGCCTCAGCGATACAGATGGCCGTACCGTAGGTGCAACCACAACGGAGGGGTATCTGTTGAGAGGCCAGACAAACATCTGGTTCCTGAAGAGGGGCAGCAGCCTTTTCAGTAGTTGCAGGGGCAACAGTCTGGATGATTGACTGATCTGGCCTTGTAACATTAACCAAAACGGCCTTGCTGTACTGGTACTGCGAACGGCTGAAAGCAAGGGGAAACTACAGCCGTAATTTTTCCCGAGGACATGCAGCTTTACTGTATGATTAAATGATGATGGTGTCCTCTTGGGTAAAATATTCCGGAGGTAAAATAGTCCCCCATTCGGATCTCCGGGCGGGGACTACTCAAGAGGACGTCGTTATCAGGAGAAAGAAAACTGGCGTTCTACGGATCGGAGCGTGGAATGTCAGATCCCTTAATCGGGCAGGTAGATTAGAAAATTTAAAAAGGGAAATGGATACGTTAAAGTTAGATATAGTGGGAATTAGTGAAGTTCGGTGGCAGGAGGAACAAGACTTTTGGTCAGGTGAATACAGGGTTATAAATACAAAATCAAATAGGGGTAATGCAGGAGTAGGTTTAATAATGAATAAAAAAATAGGAGTGCGGGTTAGCTACTACAAACAGCATAGTGAATGCATTATTGTGGCCAAGATAGACACAAAGCCCATGCCTACTACAGTAGTACAAGTTTATATGCCAACTAGCTCTGCAGATGATGAAGAAATAGATGAAATGTATGACGAGATAAAAGAAATTATTCAGGTAGTGAAGGGAGGCGAAAATTTAATAGTCATGGGTGACTGGAATTCGTCGGTAGGAAAAGGGAGAGAAGGAAACATAGTAGGTGAATATGGATTGGGGGGAAGAAATGAAAGAGGAAGCCGCCTTGTAGAATTTTGCACAGAGCATGACTTAATCATAGTTAACACTTGGTTCAAGAATCATAAAAGAAGGTTGTATACCTGGAAGAATCCTGGAGATACTAAAAGGTACCAGATAGATTATATAATGGTAAGACAGAGATTTAGGAACCAGGTTTTAAATTGTAAGACATTTCCAGGGGCAGATATGGATTCTGACCACAATCTCTTGGTTATGAACTGCAGATTGAAACTGAAGAAACTGCAAAAAGGTGGGAATTTAAGGAGATGGGGCCTGGATAAACTGAAAGAACAAGAGGTTTTAGAGAGTTTCAGGGAGAGCATAAGGGAACAATTGACAGGACTGGGGGAAAGAAATTCAGTAGAAGAAGAATGGGTAGCTCTGAGGGATGAAGTGGTGAAAGCAGCAGACAATCAAGTGGGTAAAAAGACGAGGGCTAATAGAAATCCTTGGGTAACAGAAGAAATATTGAATTTAATTGATGAAAGGAGAAAATATAAAAATGCAGTAAATGAAGCAGGCAAAAAGGAATACAAACGTTTCAAAAATGAAATCGACAGGAAGTGCAAAATGGCTAAGCAGGGATGGCTAGAGGACAAATGTAAGGATGTAGAGGCTTGTCTCACTAGGGGTAAGATAGATACTGCCTACAGGAAAATTAAAGAGACCTTTGGAGAAAAGAGAACAACTTGTATGAATATCAAGAGCTCAGATGGCAACCCAGTTCTAAGCAAAGAAGGGAAGGCAGAAAGGTGGAAGGAGTATATAGAGGGTTTATACAAGGGCGATGTACATGAGGACAATATTATGGAAATGAAAGAGGATGTAGATGAAGACGAAATGGGAGTTAAGATACTGCGTGAAGAGTTTGACAGAGCACTGAAAGACCTGAGTCGAAACAAGGCCCCGGGAGTAGACAACATTCCATTAGAACTACTGATGGCCTTTGGAGAGCCAGTCATGACAAAACTCTACCATCTGGTGAGCAAGATGTATGAGACAGGCGAAACACCCTCAGACTATAATTCCAATCCCAAAGATAGCGGGTGTTGACAGGTGTGAAAATTACCGAACTATCAGTTTAATTAGTCATGGCAGCAAAATACTAACGCGAATTCTTTACAGACGAATGGAAAAACTGGTAGAAGCGGACCTCGGGGAAGATCAATTTGGATTCCGTAGAAATGTTGGAACACGTGAGGCAATACTAACCTTACGACTTATCTTAGAAGAAAGATTAAGAAAAGGCAAACCTACGTTTCTAGCATTTGTAGACTTAGAGAAAGCTTTTGACAATGTTAACTGGAATACTCTCTTTCAAATTCTGAAGGTGGCAGGGGTAAAATACAGGGAGCGAAAGGCTATTTACAATTTGTACAGAAACCAGGTGGCAGTTATAAGAGTCGAGGGGCATGAAAGGGAAGCAGTGGTTGGGAAAGGAGTGAGACAGGGTTGTAGCCTCTCCCCAATGTTATTCAATCTGTATATTGAGCAAGCAGTAAAGGAAACAAAAGAAAAATTCGGAGTAGGTAATAAAATTCATGGAGAAGAAGTAAAAACTTTGAGGTTCGCCGATGACATTGTAATTCTGTCAGAGACAGCAAAGGACTTGGAAGAGCAGTTGAACGGAATGGACAGTGTCTTGAAAGGAGGATATAAGATGAACATCAACAAAAGCAAAACGAGGATAATGGAATGTAGTCAAATTAAATCAGGTGATGCTGAGGGAATTACATTAGGAAATGAGACACTTAAAGTAGTAAAGGAGTTTTGCTATTTAGGGAGTAAAATAACTGATGATGGTCGAAGTAGGGAGGATATAAAATGTAGACTGGCAATGGCAAGGAAATCGTTTCTGAAGAAGAGAAATTTGTTAACGTCGAGTATAGATTTAAGTGTCAGGAAGTCGTTTCTGAAAGTATTTGTATGGAGTGTAGCCATGTATGGAAGTGAAACATGGACGATAACTAGTTTGGACAAGAAGAGAATAGAAGCTTTCGAAATGTGGTGCTACAGAAGAATGCTGAAGATAAGGTGGGTAGATCACGTAACTAATGAGGAGGTATTGAATAGGATTGGGGAGAAGAGAAGTTTGTGGCAGAACTTGACTAGAAGAAGGGATCGGTTGGTAGGACATGTTTGAGGCATCAAGGGATCACAAGTTTAGCATTGGAGGGCAGCGTGGAGGGTAAAAATCGTAGAGGGAGACCAAGAGATGAATACACTAAGCAGATTCAGAAGGATGTAGGTTGCAGTAGGTACTGGGAGATGAAGAAGCTTGCACAGGATAGAGTAGCATGGAGAGCTGCATCAAACCAGTCTCAGGACTGAAGACCACAACAACAACAACATATAGCTTTTGAAAATAAAAGTTATTTCCTTGGGGAGGAAAAAGGAATAGGACAGAGAAGGTTAAAAAGGAAGGGCCTACCTGTAGTGACACTACCTGTAGTGACAGAAAAAATACGGGAATGTTTTTCATCTGGGAAAAATCGGGGAATTTTTAAAAATTCTGGGAATATTTCATTGTTTTAGAACTGATATTCTAACAAAGAATTTTACTTTAGCCTGCTACTGCAGAATAATACTGCAGCAAAAAAGCATAAATGAGTGAATAACACCACAATAAAACTTGTGTTGCATAGAAAATGTGTCATTTACAACAACAAAACACAATGCAAACACAAGCATCTGAAGACAGCAAAATGTGTCAAAGGCTTTAGGATGAAGTCTCTGCAATTCTTCATAACTACAAACTACTTTCGATGAGTGTGATGTGACAACTATTTACATTTATAACAGCTTGTGTGAAAATATTGTCGATAGTGGCATGAAAAGCATTACTTTCGAAGTAAATTTTCTTTTACACAAGGTGAATTATGTTCAGTGTGAGAGCGTGTGATGAATTTCTTAAATCACAGATCGTTTTTCATATTTATTTTAGTTCTTTCATAGATTATGAATTATGCAGTAATGAAGGCAAAAAGTATAATTATCCTCAAAAAAAAAAAAAGTGGGAGGTGAGCTCTTGAGCAACTTCATACATAACTGGCTTTTCTGCGGAAAAGTAGAAGTGCTCGATGGAACATGTCTTCAGCCAGGTAGCCCACGAAATGTTCGATGCACAGCAGTGTAATTTATAATCGTGCTTGTCCAAAATATTCAGCTGCTGTAATTTAAGCTGTGCTCTTAAGATCCAATGTATACACACCATCAGAAAAAAACAGCAAAAAATTTTTGGTTACCAGTATTATAAGTAGTTATACTGTATGTATTATTAATTGAAACCATTATCTTTTCCCATTTCTGTGTTTGCACTACTTAACAGTGATGTTGCTATTAGGTGACTACATGACATGTCCTAGGCTGTGAATATCTGCTGTCACTGGGTGGCGAGATTATGTGACGTCAGCTATGGCTGGCTGACAAAAGTGCTTTATGCAATGTAATCTCGATTTCAGTGCTTCAGGAGCTACCATGCTGTATTTGGTGGGATTTGATTTATACTTTCATAATACGAAAATATGCGGTGTATATGTTGCCGAACATCAAAGATCTTTCCAAAATGTGTTGTTTTTTTGCTGGGTCGTCTAAAGTGCTGGGAAGTTCTGTGCCAGTGCATAAAACTTTTACCATTCAGAGGATTCATAAGTTTTAAAGCTCTGAGGGAAAGTATATTGTCACTTAACATGAATAAAATGAACTTTCACCTGTGGTTATAGTGTATTTTCATCTGGGAAAAGGTGTATTTTTATCTGAGAAAAGTGTTTTTTTAGCAGAAAATCCGTGCTCTCATTGTGAAACGCTGGATGAATGTGGCCTGGGTTATTTGCCCTCCATTTAAGCAAAAGCTAGTTTTTCCCGCATCTCAGTGTTTCTAAAGACTTCTCCTAAACTATATTTTATACAGTGATACAATTTTGTAAGTATGTGCCGAGATATACATGGTGAGTCAGGAGGAAAGGAACATGCTTTGAGGGGTGATCGCACTCGTGATGCTGACTAAAATACTTCCTGCGGACTTATGCCCTATTCCAAATGGTTTCCGAGATAGAACACATTTAATATTCATTGTTATTTGTTTTCTGTACTATCAAACATTGTCACTGTTTACAACGTACCGCAGTAGTGTAGAGCAAGTTCAGACGAGCAGTTTGATTCGGGACACTTGTTGTCTATCTAGTCGGGAAACTACCTCACATTGGCCTACAAAAAGGCTACATAAGACACAGAGCACGTGCGTCACGCGAGTTTTTCAACATTCTCACACTATCTTTGTACAAACTGTTAGTTCTAGAGAAAAAAAAATGAATAGGACCTTTTTTATAGGAAATTTAATGTAGTTTAATTTTGTACTGCGACACAATTTTGCTGGAGGGTGCGGTTTTGGAGTTATACAAGAAAAACATACAAAAGTGATATTAAATGTGTTCTATCTCGGAAAGCATTCGAAATAGGGCATACGTCCATATGAAGTGTTTTGTTCAGTATCACGAGTACTGTCACCCAATATATAGATACAGTCTGCAAAATGTGTTGCAAATAGAGTTAAAGAAGTAATAAACTGAAACGCCGTGCCTGACACACCATGTTAAACAGAATCTAGTTTTTCAAGCATCTAAACGTCTGTGGCATCATATCTCCTGAACTATATGTCCTCCAGTGATAAAATTTGTGGGTACTGTCAGCAAAATATCCTGTGAATAGTGTCAGTAGTAAAGAAGTAATAAATTACAACGTCATGACTGATGTTGACGTTTTACTGTGAGAATAGTGAAAATGTAGTAAAAGCTAAATCTTTTTCTGTTCATCATTTCGTGATGTGTGTCAGTGAGAAAAAGCCTCATAAAGGTTTGAAATTATGTTTAAAGTTTGTTAGAAGTCACTAAGCACTCTCATACTCAAAAACTGGATGAATATAGTCAGAACTGTACCTCCTAATGAGTGGATTGTGACAGCATTTTAAATTTTTAAATATGTTTAATAATTATGTGAAATATTGAAAATCAAAATTTTGTTGCCCTGGAGGCCATTAAAGAGGCAAGCAGTAACTGGGTCCATGATCCATCTACCAGGTTAGTTGGTTAGTTATGTAGATAATCCAATAAATAAGCATTATTGTAAATACAGTGTGTAGTGAGTATGAAGATTTCCTGTCATATACACCATAGCTACTGTGTGTAGTTGTCCTGTCTGATTTGTTAAACTGATTTTCAGTTAGTTTGCCTTTTACTGGCAGAATGTGACTTAACAAACAGAAATGGGCATATCCTGTCAACAAGATCTTTGAATTTACACTTCTGTTGTGTTTAGCTCGTTCACTTAGATAGTTGTTCAAATGGCTCTGAGCACTATGGGACTCAACTGCTGAGGTCATTAGTCCCCTAGAACTTAGAACTAGTTAAACCTAACTAACCTAAGGACATCACAAACATCCATGCCCGAGGCAGGATTCGAACCTGCGACCGTAGCGGTCTCGCGGTTCCAGACTGCAGCGCCTTTAACCGCACGGCCACTTCGGCCGGCACTTAGATAGTTGTCATTTTCATAAGATATGACTATTACCTTTTTCTTAATTCTACTGACTTACTTTGTGCAGCTAAAAACATTGTAACAAATTGTTCGTCACATCACATTCTTTGAAATGATCATGCTTCCCCTTGTGTGGTCACTGTTGTACAAATGTATACTGAAGTCACAAACATCGAGTGGTTCCACACTGACATTGGTGATACCGCTTGTAGTCTGCAGCTTTCGGTAGCGGCTGGATCTGACAGGAGCAACTATGGGATCCACACAGCTCAGTGACACTCATCTGCAGCCATCTGCACGGATCTGCCATGTTGCGTCCCGTGTCTCTTTCATCTCTGATGCGTGTCCTGTGTGTTATGTCTTGATGTCAGTGAAAAGATGTAGCTCAAGAGAGAAGGGTGGGAGGCACAGAGAATCAGGAATCAGATATATTATGGTGTGGTAGGAGGAAAGGAATTGGATAGGAGCAGGAAGTGAAGTACGTGTTGATCAAGGACTGGTTGAGACTAATGAGAAATATCTTTCCTTTTCACCCTGTCCAGTAAGTCTCTCCTGACCCTAGATTGTTGGCAACCTTTCCATAACCCTCCCATTTGCTCAACCTCATTAGTCCTTTTCCTTATTCTTCTTCCTTTCCCTTTGAACTTCTGCCAGGAAAAGGACCCACCTGCCACTGGTTTAGAGAGTATATTTTGTAACTATCAAAACATGTATTGTCAAACATTGATTATTTTCATTCATAAACTAGACTGTAATGTATTTGACATTTGAAGTTTGTACCTCATTGAGTCTCTTACCGCCTTACATCTCTCAAAGTGTCTGGTGAAAAACACTTTGTGAATTTACATTAAATTGCTAAGAATACAAACTCTAATTTTTGTGTTATTTGGAGATCATATTATGGATTACAGTAATCACAGAACGAATGTTTCAATGAGCCTTTTTAGCAGAGGGAAAAATAATACTTTGAGTGGTCTTCACACATGAGGATGCATTTAACATGCACATACTTAAAATTATTTATTGTTTGAAAACTATGTACTATATCAAAATCATTTTCTGTGTCTTTGTTTTGTTTTGGGAAAAAGTTACTACAAGTAGATTGTGGAAAGAAATGGCAACTGGTATGCCAAGTGTCCCAGTAATATATACTGTAAATCACAGAAACAAAGGTCTGAAAGATTATTCTTACGTCATACAAATGTTGTCATACATATCCACAGTATAAAAGATTTCTACAATGAAATAGCTTTTTACCAGTTGTGTTGCTAGCTGGAACTACATTTCATGCTTCATTTTTGTCACTTTGTGGTGCGTGCTTATCACTCAAAGAATAAAAGGATGAATAATTGACAGAACATATTTCAAAATTAGGTCCTCTATCTACAAAACCAGATAACTTGTGCCTCCAAAATTTTTGAATAACTATCAAAATTGAATACATTCAAATTAAACATCTCATGTCGAAATGCCACAGTACTTTCCAGAAGTAACACAACAGACCTTTTAGGTCTAACTATTGATTTGTTGCATGGACAGCTGTGAAATGATCTCTTAGCTGTTATTTGTAGTATCCCATTAATGAGATTTTAAAATATTTGTGCTCATGCAAGCCAAAAAAGGAGCAGGGAGGGGTGGGGGGAATGGCATCACAGTTAGATTGTGTCTGCCACCACAAGAGTGGCAGTCTTTTGAATTTTGACACTGGTCATACATTAATGACCAAAGCCATACCACTGACAACATTGTGTTATTGATGTCATGTGTTTCATAAAATCACGCTATATCTCTGCCTTTTTTGTTGCAGCTCATGGCATTGTGAAGAGTGCCTGGAGCACCATAGCCAAGATAAGAAGAAAGACAGAGAATTTTTTCTTTGTGATGAAAACAAGATAATTCTTATGTCAGTGTTACCAGTTGTTCCTAATCACCAAATGCAGCTGTATATTTTGAAGGTGTAAAACTATGCAAATAAAACTAAATATTTTTTTTTAATTTCTATTTTTCTTTCACAATTTTTTATTGGTTGTCATTTAAGGATTGTGTTCTCGAAAGCTCAACTTCAATAATGTCTTAATATTATTATTTAACAAGGTATTCTGCAAACAGCGAAAGATGTTGCATGTATGAATAGTGCAAAAGAAAAGAAAATCTCGAATGGAATGAAGCAGCTATTAAAGAGGGGGTGAGAATTTCAAGCTAAGAATGATGGTAACACGATAAATCTTAAATTAAATAGAACTATTCGTGAATGTCTTTGAGAGGATCTGAGCAGATACAACAACAGTGCGGTAAGATAAACTATTGAAAACGTAAAGAATATTAAGAAAACCAAAGAATAACTGGATCACATTTCACCAGTTAATACAGCAAATGGCATATTAACAAACAGCAAAGGGAAAATATTCCAAGATTCCCTGTATAGCACGAGAGATAAAAGAAACATAAATAGATAACAATGGAAATAATGGCATTCTGGAAGTAATGCCAGAGTAGTTGTGTAAAACCATTCAAAATCTAAACAATGATGATGACTATCCCTTGCTTTCCCATAGCTAAAAAGTAGCAACATCTGAGCTATGACACTTGTTACTAGTGCTCTTTGATGCTTTAAGCCAAGTTCATTCCAGATCGTCATCTGTCTGTCTCCACCTTGGTCCAGCCTTCACTCCTTTTAGCTATCTGTCTCTTGGCTTTTTTCCTTCCCATCATCCCATGTTTCTTTCTGGGAATCCTCTTCTCTCCTGTTTGCTTAACATACCAATTCCATCTGAGCCGTAATTTCTCTGTGCTATACTGTAATGGTTCCTTTTTCACTAATTCCCTGATCCTCTCATTCCTTAACCACTCCAATGTTATTTCTGAAGCTCATCTCAGAAATTGAATGCAGAATTGTTGGCTGTCAAATGCATGCACAAAATCCGTAATTCTTTTGTATGTAATGTATCTGTACTAGTGCTGCAATGATATTTGCAATCTGCAGAATGGTGAGGTCATGTGACTTGAGAGGCAATTTATGTTGAAGACAAAAATACAGTTCTGCACATCTGAATGCTCACTCATGAGACACATCCACTTTATGGCTGCTTACTTTTAAAACTTCAAGGGTGGAAAAGCTTTCCATCATCAGTCCCCAAAACCAATATTTTAATAAACCCCTGAAATGATTAAAATAATACTGATTAAGCCTAAATCAAGTTCTAATATTCAAAAGAAATCTAATTCTCTGCGCTGTATGAGTTTTCACGATTGATCTGCAGTTGACAGTTTCAGTTTGGAATCACTACAAAATAGGCAGGTTTGTGAAAAAAAAAAAAAAAATTATGCTTCTTCCAAAATGAAATGCTACCTGACATCAGCAGGGAAAGCTCAGTGCCAACAGTGTTATGAACCACAAAACGGAGATGGGCCAAACTGTCAATCTGTGATAGCTTTTTTTTCATGGCTGCTGATAATTGGCTGTGATGTGATCAAGCAAAGGGACTAAGTAGTCACAGTGTTTAATTAGTTTTCAAGGCTGTGTACTGTATTTGGTGGTATTTGTATTATAATTTAGATGCAACAAAAAGAAAAATGTTAGTTTTAGCAGCTAACACATTAAACATCCATAAAAAATATGGCTCTTTTGTACAATTTCTTAAAATATAGTGGCACAAAAGTACTTTGTTAATGTGACAGAGTTCATCAGGTAGTTCAGTATAGATTGTCAAGACATGAGATATCAAACAGTTCATTTATAATTTTCGAGATGCGAGATATTGAACAGTTAGCATGTAATTTTTTAGTTGTGTGGTACTGCATGTTTCTTGTCTGGATGGGACTCTGTCTGTCTACTTCAGTAGCAGATTTGTAGATTAGCCATATTTGTTTGAAGAACACTCTTATTTTTTGTGTTTCCAAGATGTACTATTTTTTATGTTTTGAAGATGTACAGGTCATTTTAAAATGATTCACACAACAAATCATTGCAGTTATAGTTTCCTTATTTTTAATGAAAAATTTGGAAATGACTGAGGCCATAATGAATTGAATTGTTGGAAAAACTTTATGTCAGGACTTTATTAAAAGTTCTGTAGGATTTCGGTCTAGACTGTATTGTGGCAGTAGGAAGAGACCCATTTTCTTATATATATTCGTCAGTGGAATAAGGAGGAAGAGGTTGATGCTCCTAAATAATGCCAAAATTTCATCTTTTTGTGTGTCTCTGTATTTTGAATTATTTTAGCCCTAAGCTTTCCTGTCACTGTGAAAGAGGAGAAGTGAGCACCAAACAGAGCTCTGCATTCACAACAACGAAACATAGCCTGGCACTGTTGTGCGACAGTACTCTTTGCACACTGTGTCTTTGTAACATTTATTCACAGTGTTCATCTAAATAAACCACTGGCTATTTTAATTATAATACTTCACTTCTTTGCAAAAAATCTCATGTAGTACACCCTTTTTGCGAGTATCCATGCACAATGGCTCTTTCTTTCTGGCACTTATGAAAATCAGAGTTTCTGTACTAGTCTGGAAGTCTAGTCTGCAACCAAATCTGCCATGTTTTTGCAAAAATGGTAGTGCCTTGTATTTTTCATACCATCAAAGAAATTGCTGTTTAATAACACATTTACCTGTATCATCAATGAAATATTTGTTGTGTGCATTCTGTTTAGTCTGCATCACTCGGCATTGTGTCCCTCCATCTGTAATTTTCACACCATTGACTTCTTAACTTTCGCGTGTCAACATGTGCTCCTACTTTCTGACAGCTCCTCTGTTGGCGGTACTAAACCTATCACATTCTCATCATAAGTAAAATTAGTGACAGTAACAGCAAGTTGTTGCAACTTCCTGCAAAGGTATTTTTCATGATCAATTTTTGTGGTTGCACTGTGAGGTTAAGTGCAAGCCAGTTTGAGTTGGAATGTGACTGTTCTAGTCAAGTGAGCAAGTTAGTTCCCACTAGGTCGGGTAACCAGTTTGCCTTGCCAAATAGTACATCCGTTTAGCAAATTTTTATAGAAATTACGGTTCAGAGAATACAGCATCGGAAAAGCATTTGACAAATAATTTGAGAAGTATGTGTGTCATTTAATTGATTTTAACATCAAACTCTCACAACCTTGACAACATCAGAATCTACACATTATGTAATCTATGTGCACATTCAACATTATCTGTATTTCAGTCACAGTAGCATGCTTGTGTGTGTGTGTGTGTGTGTGTGTGTGTGTGTGTGTGTTGGTAAATGTGAGGACAATGCTGTTTCTTTCAGTTCCAGTCTGTATTGGGAAGTCAGTTGTTCTGTTATATTTTTCTGTAGTGATTGAGGCAGTTCTTGCTTTGCTCTGGAAAATCCAGGATGGAGGAATGACAGTATTGGAGGAATGACAATATTATGAAATGGATAGATTGCTACTCACCATAGAGTGGAGATGTTGAGTCACAGACAGGCATAACAAAAAGGCTACTAAACAAGTAAACTTTTAGTCAAAAGGCCTTCTGAATTAGACAACATACACAAAGAAAGACACGAAGGCCAGAGACAGTGGTCACGTAAATTTGAGTTACATTTGCGTGAATGTGTGTATGTATGTTGTCTAATTCAGAAGGTCTTGTAGCCGAAAGCTTACTTGTTTAGCAATCTCTTTGTTGTGCGTGTCTGCGACTCAAGATATCCACTATATGCTGAGTAGCAATCTATCCTTTTCATAATATTGTCTCTACTCCACACCTCTTATTTTGGCTGTCTAAGCTGTAGATTGTTGACCCTTGTCAGATCTCTGTCGACAGCAAATGTAGTCAATCTGCAAATGGGTGCCTTTCCTGGTTGGAATGTTTTCCACAAGCAGTCAAAGTTCAAACACTCCAAAGTAGTGAGAAAATAAAAAGTATCCTGTGCTACACACATCTCGTAATTTTCCAAAATTCCTCGTCATCTACAGACTGTTGGGTTTCCTACTACTTTATTCTCCGAACTTTTGCTCGCTACCCACCCCTCGGATTTGTGAACTTTCGGACTGACTTGCAAGTTACTAATTTTCTTTATTTAAATGAAGAGAAAGACATTTTATCTTTATTAGATGAAAACAGATACACTGATGAGCCAAAACGTTATGACCACTGTCCACTGCAAGATTGAAACCTCCTGGTGGGTGTTGCGGTCACTTGACACTGTAAGGAAAGAGCTGAACAACCAGTTATTATAGCAAAGATATGGGCCACAGATGTTGAAATTCGCTGACATAAACAGCATAAGGGCACACTGTTGTGACGTTGCAGCTGGAAATGAGAATCTCTGAAATGGTGAAGCCAGTCGCCTGTTGGCGTACTACTGTCAGGAGCACCTATGGAAAATGGTTGAAGGATGTTGAGATAACAAGTAGGCCATATGGTACTAGACGACCATGTCTCACAAAATGAGAAGCTGGAGGATCCCACACTGTGTAAACCAGGATATGCAACAATATGTAGCAGATCAGATGACAGAGTACAGTGTTGGTGCAAGCACAAGTCTTTCAGAGCACACTGTTCAAAAGTCATTGCCGAACACAGAGCTCCACATCACACGATCTGTACACGTTACTGTGTTGATCAAACATCATCCGTTATTACTGCAATGGTTACAGCACGACTGGGTTTTCATTGTGGCTCAATAGAAATGTGTCGCCTGTCGAATTAATCGCATTAATTGTTACACCAGGTCAATAGTTGAGTCTTACACGCCATCATCCAGACAAATGGCTGCACGAAACGTGCATCGCACCACGGATGCAGGCTGGTGAGGGCAGAATTATGCTATGGGATACATAGAGTTGGACTTTCATTGGATCTGTGATTGTAATTGAAGGTATCCTAATAGCCATGAGCTATGGGAACATTATTGTGGACCACCTGCAATTATTCATGGTGGAAGTCTTCCCCTATGGCAACGACATCTTTCAGCGGGATAACTGTCCGTGTTGCAAGGTCAGAATTGTGCTGCAGTGGTTTGAGCGGCATTATAGTGAACTCACACTGATGTCTTGGCCAGCAAATGTGCCTGATCTGTACACTTTGGAACACATATTGGGCACCAGCTGAGTGCCTGTAAACCACCATCCATAATTTGCAGGAATTGCTTGACCTGTGTGTACAAATCTGGTGCCACATACTTCTAGAATCCTGTCAAGGACTTGTAGAATCCATGCCAATCAGGATCTCTCTTATACTGTGTTTGAAAATTGGAACAACACGCTATTAAGCAGGTGGTCATTATGTTTTGGCTCATAAATGTACATAAATGCAGTCTAAATGGCAATTTCGTTTCCTTCTGTTAGTGGTGAGCAGTTTTATTTATCATGACCATCATGTGACTTCAATTAATTTACCAGGTCACAAGAACAGCTGATGCCTAGGGCTACTGTGTGCTGCCAAAAGGTAGCTGTTGCCAACTGCAGTTCTTCACACTAATAACTGATACTGAAACAATGTCTGTTGACAGGTGAGAGATGCAGCTGCCCATGCCTGCAGCTCACTGGGTTCACTCTCAGCAATCACTTACTGGCATTAAAACACAACTGTAAGACATCTAACTGTAGGCTTCTGGAGAAATTTAAAGTACAACAATCATAAAACTACTTGTAGGAAAGATGGATATCACACTGGAAGGGGGGTTCCGACGAGGCAGTGGAAGGCGACAAGTTTCCTCGAGTCACACAATACGTGTCGCAAAGTTTTAGGCTGCATCATTAGTGAGCAACAGTGTGTGACATGTGGATGTGTGTGTTTCCAGGACTCGGCTCTCGGGACATTAAATCGAGACTGACGGCTAGAGACATTGCATACATTGAGCCGTGCCTGCAGTGCACAGGCGCAAACTGGTCGGGTGTAATAGGGTGGGTGCAGAGGAACATCTTTTGTCATGCAACTCTTTCGTCTCTCCCTCGAAGTCTGTAAAATCGTATGTAGGAGCATACAGGGAGCCACACTGCAGTGACATAACTTTTCAGTTGCTCTGGCAGTAACAGGAGGGGGACGAGCAACTCTCCCCTGACATACTTTAGCATTTAATATTATGTGCATACATAGATGACCTATTAGCTGCAGTCTGGCCTTTTTTTTTAGGTGATTGCAGATCCCAGAGTTGTCCTGAACTTGTCAAATGATGATATGCTCTTGCAGAAATAACAGAAAGATATCACCTTACTTCTGGAGCATGCTACACTGTGCATCGTTATATTATGATTAGTACAAAATTATTTTTTTCAATTATAGGGAAGCCTACTTGTGGCTTATACAAGAGATCCTACTTCCTTGCATTTCATTCACCTATGGAGGAACACTTGTTCCATGAAACTTCCTGGCAGATTAAAACTGTGCTGGACCAAGATTCGAACTCGGGACCTTTGTCTTTCACGGGCAAGTGCTCTACCATCAGAGCTACCCACACGACTCACACCCTGTTCTCATAGCTTCAATTCTGCCAGTACCACATCTCCTACCTTCAGTCTCGGTCCGGCACACAGTTTTAATCTGTCTGGAGGTGTCATATCAGTGCACACACTGGTGCAGAGTGAAATTCTCATTCTGGAAACATCCCCCAGGCTGTGGCTAAGCCATGTCTCTGCAATACCCTTTCTTCCAGGAGTGCTAGTTCTGTAAGGTTCGCAGAAGAGCTTCTGTGAAGTTTGGAAGATAGGAGATGAGGTACTGGCAGAATTGAAGCTGTGAGGATGGGGCGTGAGTCGTGCTTGGGTAGCTCAGATGATAGAGCACTTGCCCGCAAAAGGCAAAGATCCCGAGTTCGAGTCTTGGTCCAGCACACAGTTTTAATCTGCCAGGAAGTTTCATATCAGTGCACACTCCTCTGCAAAGTGAAATTCTCATTTCACTTGTTCCATCTTACTGATGTTCAGCAATGTAACAATTTTAATTCACTCTTCATTCAAAGTTTTGCAAGTTATTTTCTTTTTTTGTGTAAGTGGTAGAGTCTGTCTTGCTCATTAGCTATTGAAATTGTCACAGCATCGAGTGGCATGTGAGCAACAATTTTACTAGCAATTTCTTCTCTCTTCTGCTACAGGAGACATGAATCACCCAAATCACTTCTATGACACGGTCTGTGCAGTGAAAGGAAGATTCTGTCCATGAATCCCTTGATTCTGATCCAAGCTTTCCTGTGTTTTCATGTGGATTTTGATGCATATGTGCCAGCCCAGTGTCACTGGTAACAGTAAAGATTTGTTACGTTAGTACAATTTGCAGCACCCCTGAATCTAATGAATGAAACATTACCCTCCATTTCAATTTCTTCTCTCTATGAAGTGAAGTCACTGGACGACTGAAGCTGTACTTCCCGATACACTAGCTGAACATTGTGAATACATTTAAAATGTTCAAGAATGTCCACTTTCTTCGAATTTCAGATGTCAAGATAACGGCAGTTAACAGCAATCTTATGGTCATGAGATGAATCTCTCGCATGCTCCCGAAGAACTGACTATGGGTGTGTAATGTGTACAGTGGCTGGGAGTGAGAAATGAGTAAATAGTGTAGCAATAGGCTTATGCCTTATTAAATAACTTTTTTAAAAAATAGTATTGCACACTAGGCATAATCTGAATAAAGTAATTGTGTTCTAAACCTAATGGCCATGTATTCAGGGAGGTGGCTGCTTCAATTTTCATCCAGACATCCTTGCTTTCCTAAATGTCTTCAGGTAAATGGCGAGATGGTTTCTTCTATAAAGTCACGTCTGACTACCTGTTCCATCCTTGTGAAACTAAACTTACAACTTTGTAAATACCTATATATATGAATTAAGTCATTTCTGTTGTTCTTAAATTGTAATACCAAAACGTGACCAATATCCTTATAAATGTGATCTACGGATGAATACTGCTACTACCACTGCTAATACTGAATTCTGTGTCGCCTGGACTGCATAGGCGATCGCCTTCTCCTTTGTTATTTATTTCCTTTACCAAAACTACTACTTCTTTCAAATAGTGTGCTTTTTAACATGTCTCTGTAAACTTACATGGAGTTGATATTTGTGCTGATATACTTCCCTGAGTTAGCACCTATGCGCATATAGATGATACAGTGCACCACAAGCAACTAAGATGGAAGCAAGGTCGTGCATGGCCACTGCTTGAGTGGCATGAGACGTACACATCCCTAGCTGCAAGTGTAAAGTAAAGAGTAGCTTCAGCCTCCCCCAGGTTCTCTTGGGAGTGCTCAGCTGAACAGCATTTGGTGGTGCGTGCAGATCCTCAGGCAGTGAAGTGAAGTTCAACACAGCATAATAGGAATGCAATGTGCACACACTGCCAGCACCTTGCATACTACAACGTCGACTAATAAGTATTGTCACTATGCAAATGTAACCGTCACTACTCATTCATCGTCTCTCAGTGTAACTGCTGCAGATGAGCAGCTCGATAAAGGTTAGGATCTAGAGATGCAATTTTAGTGAAGATTAAGAAGCTCTGACTAACTGTGACGGACATTGAAATGTGTTAGGATGACACAAGAAACGTGAAACTTTGTAAAATGGATGCAAAAGTGTAAGAAACAGATAACAGGTAGAGTTTAATAAAGTTCTCTGAAACACAAGACAATGAGTGTTTGCTGCATAATTTCTTAAGTTTTATTAACACAGTCAAACTGTTTGGCCTGTCTGGCACAGATAAATTCACGAGAATGTGGGTTTCTGTGCACCGCATGACAAATGTATTTTGGTAGCATTGCCACTCAGCAATAGCACATGAATTCTACAGTAGAACCCCTCTAATCCGTCACCTTCGGGACCGGGACCATGGTCGGAACGAAAAAATGGTAGAATTATTCGAAAAATGTAATATTCATTGCAAAAAATATAAAAAGACATTAATACAAAAAATTAATTTATTTAAGAACTAAAAGACGTCTACAGTAATATCAAAAGATGTTTTTTACACAGTGTTAAACAATATATTAACTAAAAAACGTCTACAAACACTGTAATATATATTGGTTTGAAAAGGAAAAACGACAAACAAATTACAGTACTGTACTGAACTTAATAACGTATAAACGATATATAGCGTAAACTAAAAAATGTTTATAGCACGGTATATAAAAAAGAAATTTTTTACAAAGAAATAAACTACTGTTTGTATAAACTAAGAAATGATTATACTGTATGCATTGTTTTTACAGTAAAAACGAAAACAAATTACTTGGAAAAAAAGTCAGTGCTACATTTTTGTTTAGCAGATGTTATTGTAGATTTAGCTGTAGTGTCCCTCCATTTTTTTTTATCGATAAAACGTCCATTGGAGTTGAAGTTGGATTCTGCCCGATGTATTGAAGGGCGATGTCAAAAGCGTTTTTTGCATCGTTGTGTGAAATCCGAGTGGGGGGTTCGTCTTTGCCGTCCGAGTCCTCATCCACAGTTCCTGGCTAACAGCGGCAACAATCTGGTCGCCATTGAGCTCTTCAAAAGTGTCACAGTTTTTGTCACATTCGTTGATCCACTCTTCAGCTTCATTGGCATGGACGTTCGGCTCCAAAGTTTGTAGATCTTTAACGATTTCCAGTGCGTCGTTGTTTTGCTAATCGTCGGTACGTTCATTTTCAGTCATAACTTGTGGCCAAAGCTTACGCCACGATTTCCGCAGTGTGTCGGGTTTCAGTTCGTCCAATGCTGCAGCGATTGTGTAGATAGCAACTTTGATGATCAGGGATTTCATTGCCTCAAATAAGTTATGACCTCCTCCAGATTTTTCCAAGATTGAGCTGATATACTTTCTGCGATATCGCCTTTTTAACCATTCTATAACGCCCTGATCCATTGGTTGGACGAGTGAGGTCACATTAGAAAGAGGCAGAAAGAGAGCTTTTTTGTCCCCTTTCACCAAATCTTCCTCAGATGGATGTGATGGTGCGTTATCCAACAGCAGTAGAGCACGAACAGGCAGATATTTTTGCTTCACGTCTTTTTCGACAGATGGCACAAACTCGTCGAAAAACCAGGATTTAAAAAGGTTGCAGTCCATCCAATCAGATTTGTGATTGTGGTAATAAACCGGCAGGGAAGATAAGTTTATATTTTTGAATGCCCTTGGCTTCTTAGATTTGCCAGTGACGAATAAGGGGAGCTTGTGGGTACCATCTGCGTGCCTACAAGGAATGACTGTTATTCATTTATAAGTTTCGTTCCTACCACGGATTCATTTGAAGCTGCGAGCGTTTTTGTTGGCAACATTTTAAAGTTCAGCCCTGTCTCATCGATGTTATACACTTGGCAGGGTAACATTTCATTTTCTTCTACAATTTTTTGAAACTTAACAGAAAACTTCTTAACAGCTGCAGCATCGGCAGATAGTTTTTCACCGGAAATAGAAACAAATCTGACACCATGACGAGTTTTCCAACGATCAATCTAGCCTTCACTGACAACAAATTTTCTTTCGGCTTCCAGTTTTTTGTGCAAAACTATCGCTTTTTCTTTGAGAATTGGCCCGGATATTGGAGTTCCTTTTCTTCTTTCTTGACAAAACCACATCCACAATGTGTTATCAAGCAGTTCAAGTTTAGGCTTTTTTAATGTTTTGCGATTTTTCAGAGTGTTTTCACCATCAATCGTAACTGTATAGGATTCAACGTCTTTCCGATTTTTCCTCCAATCCTTAATTGTCGTAACACCTAGATTCAGTTCCTTTGCAATTTTTTGGAGCGATTCTCCTTCGTCCAGTCTTTGTAGTACTGCTGATTTTTCATTTAGTGAAAGAGTTACGTGTTTACGTTTGAACCCAGACATGTTGAAAAACAGACAACTGTACACACAATGAATCTACAGTAATAACTACTGTAGAGGACAGGAATAAAGCAAACAACGACGTTTTTTTAATCCCAACAAAGGATTAAACTGCACAATAACATACAGTATAACAACATGCACAGCGATAGACACAGCAACAATGGCCCGACAGGCGTCCAGTCAGTGACAAGTCGGCACAGGCTCGCGAGTCTAAGCATGGTCGGATAACCGGAGTGACTTACCATCCAAGGTCGGATTAGAGGGGTTCTATTGTAAAACATTCTAAGTGGGATGCTAGCAGTAAAAGGCAGCCTGGGTGGCTGACTAGTGGGATAAGGATGTCATGTAGAACAAAGCAGGAATTATATCAAAATGTTAGAAGTGTCACAATCAAGCTACTGAAACCCATTACAAACAGTACTGTAAGGTGGTTAAAAATGTTATTAGGAAGGAAAAGAGTATATGGTATGCAAAGAGAACAAATAATTCACAGTATAAAATTAAAACCATATGGTCAGTTGTGAAGGAAGAGTCTAGTGAGCAGCACAAGGTTGATGATATAAAGTCAGTTCGTAGTAAAAATATTTCTGTTCCTGATAAATCAGATATATGTAAAGTATTTAACAATCATTTTCTAAGCATTGCTGGTGAATTAAATAAAAATTCAGTTTCTACAGGGAATCTTATAATTCTCTTGGCAAACGCCTTTCCAAGATTGATGTCTGAAATACTCAACTATGATACACAGAAAAAGGAGATTGAGTCAATAATTAAATCACTGAAGACTAATGATTCTCATGGATATGTTGGAGTGCCTAGAAAAATATTAAAGTACTGTGCTGCACATGTTAGCCCTATACTTAGCCATGTTTGTAATTTTTCCTTTAAGAATGGTCAGTTTCCTGAACGATTAAAGTACTCAGTAGTAAAGCCGCTTTATAAAAATGGAGAAATGGGTAATGTAGACAATTTTAGACCTATTTCTATGCCATCAGTGTTTGCTAAAGTTATTGAAAAGGCTATGTACATAAGGATAATTGATCATTTTATGTCACACAATTTGCTATCAAATGTACAGTTCGGCTTTAGAAGTTGTTTAACAACTGAAAATGCTATATTCTCTTTTCTCTGTGAGGTATGGATGGGCTAAACAAAAGGTTTCGAATGATACATATATTTTTTGATTTAACCAAGGCATTTGATTCTGTTGATCACAAAATATTACTCCTGAAGTTGGACCATTACGGAATATGGGCAGTAACTCACAATTGGTTCACCTCTTACTATAGCAACAGACAGCAAAAGTTAATTATTCAAAGTGTTGAGAATGGTTGTGATGTGGAGTCTGAGTGGGGTACGGTCAAGTGGGGGGTGCCCCAGGGATCAGTGTTGGGGCCACCTCTGTTCCTTGTTTATATAAATGATATGCCCTCTAGTATTAAGGGTAACACTAAAATATTTCTGTTTGCTGATGACACTGGCTTGGTAGTAAAGGATGTGTGTGCCCAGTTTCAAGTAGTGCAGTTCATGACTTAAGTTCATGGCTTGTAGAAAATAAAATAACACTAAATCACAGTAAGACTCTGTTTTTACAGTTTCTAACACACAATTCAACAAAACCTGGCGTTTTAATTTCACAGGATGGGCATATGTTTAGTGAAACTGAACAGTTCAAATTTCTAGGTGTTCAGATAGTAAATTGTCGTTGAAAACAGACATTCAGGATGTTGTTAAAAGACTTAATGCTGCCATTTTTACTATTAGAACGGTATCTGAAGTGAGTAGTCGTTTGATGTGAAAATTAGTTTACTTTGCTTATTTTCATTCACTTACGTTGTATGGTATTATATTTTGGAGTAACTCTTCCCATTCTAAAAGGATATTTTTGGCTCAGAAACGAGTGGTTTGGGCAATAAGTGGTGTAAGTTCACAAACCTCTTGTCGACCCCTGTCCACGAGTCTCGGTATTTTGACATTGGCCTCTGAATATATGTATTCCTTACTGTCATTTCTCGTTAACAATATTAGCTTATTCCCATGAATAAGCAGCTTTCATTCAGTTAATACTCGGAAGAAATCAAACCTGCATATGGATCGGACTTCCTTAACTCCTCTGTAGAACAGTGTGCAGTATACTGCTGCATCCATTTTCAATAAGCTACCACTAGATTTCAAAAATCTTAGCTGTAATCTACGCACTTTCAAATTGAAACTGAACAGTTTCCTCACGGGTCACTCCTCCTATCCTGTCGAGGAGTTTCTGGAAAAATTAAGCTGATTCTTGTTGTATTGTTGATTGCATTTACTTAAACTTGTGGCTTTACTTTTTTTAGGTTCATAAACATTTTATTTTTATCTGTTATTACTTTTATGTTGCAATTTCATGTACTGACACGTTCCATGACCTTGGAGATCTGCTCCGCAATTTTGTCTTACGGAACTTGACGTGTAAATAAAAAATAAATAAAAAATAAATAAAAAATAAAAATTTTATGAAGTCCGCAGTTTTAAATTTCTGAACGTTTGAAACAAGTTACCAATCTTTGCACCAGTTTGAAGTCTTGTGAACAACTGATTTCACATTTATGCAACTTTTTTTCGGATAGTACTTCAATAGATAACTGCACCATCAGCAAAATGTCTTAGATTACTAGTAATATTTTCTACCACCCCATACATATACAAAATGAACAGGGAAGATCCCAACACAGTTCCCTGTGACATACTTGGAGTTACCTCTACTTCTGACAACGACTCTGCATCTGAGACAACATGCTGCACCCCCCCCCCGCCCCCCCACCCCCCGCCCCTCGTCCTCCACACCAAGAAATCCTCAGTCCAGTCTCAAATTGTGTGTGATACCACGTATAATCGTATTTTTGTTAAAAAATGTTGATGTGATATCAATTTTACAATAAACCTACCCCTTCTGAAGTGTAAAGTACAGTAGAAGAATCAAACTGAACTTTTCAAAAAGTGTAACTAACTCTCTGCCACCCTCGTCATCTATTCCGCAACCCCATAGTGAGTGGTTGGTGCGCGTTGAAGTCTGCACAAAGGAGAATGGCGTTTGAAGCTGGGCTACAATCTGATCCAGTGAAAGCTCTTGTATTTTACACTTAGGTGGTTTGTAAATGATGACGTTGGTGAATGCGCCGTTAGGAGTGTAAATTACATCAGCAACTACCTGGCATTCTGTTGTCCTAATAGTGATGTCCAATTTTTTAAACTTAACCGTCTCTCTAATCAAAATGGCTACTCCTCCTCCTTTCCCATCATCTCTGTCGTTTCTGAGAACAGCGTATCCTTTGAATTGTATTCGTTGGGTTGGATGGAACCAAGTTTCGCAAATACAAGCTGCTAAGCTCCCGATGAAGACTTTCTCTGTTCGAGACTGCTGACCGTGCATTCCACTGGAGTATTTTAAAAGCCATTGTCAGATTTGCAGAAGTCTTCAATAGCATTACAGATAAGAGCCTGTGTCGTTAGCATGTCTGTTTCATTTTTAAGAAAAAGAAAGATCTGCATTATTAAAGCACAAAGGCTGTTAATAGTAGTTTTTCGACCAGTATAAGATGTTGCCAGAGCAGTGGGAGGATATGGATTGTTTTGTATTGAGTTCTGTGGACCCTGGAATTCGTATATCAGAATAACCCTGCTTGTATGGACTGCGAGAAGATGGTTTATTTTTGTAAGACCTGGGTACTGGAACCGACATAACTGCGTGCTTAGGTCCCTGTTGTAGCCTTTTGTCCATCCTGTTCAAACCTTATCGGCTCATGAGTTTGTTTCGCGACTACAGTGCTGCAGCACCATATGTTATTTACTGCCAAGGCCAAATCACAATGTCGTAACAGGTGCTCAACACCTTTCCAAACAGCGGCCACACACACAGAGCTGCTGTTTGGAGTCTTGTTTTAGTTCAGCATTTATCTTGAAGTTTTCTGCCTTCCCTTAAAGACAAGATTTTAAGGCATCTCATGATCACTGGCTTCAACAGTAATTTTGATGACAAAAGAAAGTGTACAAGTATGTTCCTGTTGTATCATTATGAGATGGCACAGAAATTTTGAGGTTTTAGTATGGAAGATCCTCATGAACATCCTTTCGATTTAAAACTTCTGTGTACTCGGTACCGGTTACGAATGAGCAAACATAAAATATTGTTGATTGATTGGTTGGATGGTTGGTTTGGAGGGAGGGGACCACTGTTGTTTTGAATTGACATGAGTTAACACTAAATAAGAGTTCGATTTGCGAATCAGTTATTTATTTATGTAACATGTATTAGATAAATTTTTTTTCCCTTGAGGTAGGCTACTCATTAGCCTGCGCGTAGGTTTGTGGGTGCAGTGATCGATGCTATGACGTCAGCACAGGCGTAGCAGAGAGACCTCAACGCGTCAAGTTGCTCCAAGGCATAAGAAGACGGGAAACCGTCCGTACAAAAACATTAACAACTATGAATAAAAAAGAATGTTAGTCTTATATTACAGGGATTCCGTCGTTTGTGATCCTTTACTTGGAAAAGATCTACTTTATATAATTTTGTTGTTGTTGTTGTTGTGGTCTTCAGTCCTGACACTGGTTTGATGCAGCTCTCCATGCTACTCTATCCTGTGCAAGCTTCTTCATCTCCCAGTACCTACTGCAGCCTACATCCTTCTGAATCTGCTTAGTGTATTCATCTCTTGGTCTCCCTCTACGATTTTTACCCTCCACGCTACCCTCCAATACTAAACTGGTGATCCCTCGATGTCTCAGAACATGTCCTACCAACCGGTCCCTTCTTCTAGTCAAGTTGTGCCACAAGCTCCTCTTCTACCCAATTCTATTCAATACCTCCTCATTAGCTATGTGATCTCCCAACTAATCTTCAGCATTCTTCTGTAGCACCACATTTCGAAAGCTTCTATTCTCTTCTTGTCCAAACTATTTATCGTCCACGTTTCACTTCCATACATGGGTACACTTCATACAAATACTTAAGAAACAAATTCCTGACATTTAAATCTATACTCGATGTTAACAAATTTCTCTTCTTCAGAAACGCTTTCCTTACCATTGCCAGTCTACATTTTATATCCTCTCTACTTCGACCATCATCAGTTATTTTGATCCCCAAATAGCAAAACTCCTTTACTACTTTAAGTGACTCATTTCCTAATCTAATTCCCTCAGCATCACCCGACTTAATTCGACTACATTCCATTATCCTCGTTTTGATTTTGTTGATGTTCATCTTATATTCTTGTTTCAAAACACTGTCCATTCCTTTCAACTGCTCATCCAAGTCCCTTGCTGTCTCTGACAGAATTACAATGTCATCAGCGAACCTCAAAGTTTTTATTTCTTCTCCTTGGATTGTAATACCCACTCCGAACTTTTCGTTTGTTTCCTTTATTGCTTGGTCAATATACAGATTGAATAACGTCGGGGATAGGCTACAATCCTGTCTCACTCCCTTTCCAACCACTGCTTCCCTTTCATACTCCTCGACTCTTATAACTGCCATCTGGTTTCTGTACAAATTGTAAATAGCCTTTCGCTCCCTGTATTTTACCCCTGCCACCTTCAGAATTTGAAAGAGAGTATTCCAGTCAACATTGTCAAAAGCTTTCTCTAAGTCTACAATAGCCTTTCGCTCCCTGTATTTTACCCCTGCCACCTTCAGAATTTGAAAGAGAGTATTCCAGTCAACATTGTCAAAAGCTTTCTCTAAGTCTACAAATGCTAGAAACGTAGGTTTATCTTTCCTTAATCTTTCTTCTAAGATAAGTCGTAGGGTCAGTATTGCCTCACGTGTTCCAACATTTCTACGGAATCCAAACTGATCTTCCCCGAGGTCGGCTTCTATCAGTTCTTCCATTCGTCTGTAAAGAATTCGCGCTAGTATTTTGCAGCTGTGACTTATTAAACTGATGGTTCGGTAATTTTCACGTCTGTCAACACCTGCTTTCTTTGGGATTGGAATTATTATATTCTTCTTGAAGTCTGAGGGTATTTCGCCTGTCTCATACACCTTGCTCACCAGACGGTAGAGTTTTGTCAGGACTGGCTCTCCCAAGGCTGTCAGTAGTTCTAATGGAATGTTGTCTACTCCGGGGGCCTTGTTTCGACTCACGTCTATCAGTGCTCTGTCAAACTCTTCACGCAGTATTATATCTCCCATTTCATCTTCATCTACATCCTCTTCCATTTCCATAATATTGTCCTCAAGTACATCGCCCTTGTATAGACCCTCCATATACTCTTTCCACCTTTCTGCTTTCCCTTCTTTGCTTAAAACTGGGTTTCCATCTGTGCTCTTGATATTCATACAAGTGGTTCTCTTTTCTCCAAAGGCCTCTTTAATTTTCCTGTAGGCAGTATCTATCTTACCCCTAGTGAGATAAACCTCTACATCCTTACAATTGTCCTCTAGCCATCCCTGCTTAGCCATTTTGAACTTCCTGTCGATATCATTTTTGAGACGTTTGTAATCCTTTTTGCCTGCATCATGTATTACATTTTTATATTCTCTCCTTTCATCAATTAAATTCAATATTTCTTCTGTTACCCAAGGATTTCTATTAGCCCTCGTCGTTTTACCTACTTGATCGTCTGCTGCCTTCACTACTTCATCCCTCAGAGCTACCCATTCTTCTTCTACTGTATTTCTTTCCCCCATTCCTGTGAATTGTTCCCTTATGGTCTCCGCGAAACAATGTACAACCTCTGGTTCTTTCAGTTTATCCAGGTCCCATCTCCTTAAATTCCCACCTTTTTGCAGTTTCTTCAGTTTTAATCTACAGTTCATAACCAATAGATTGTGGTCAGAGTTCACATCTGCACCTGGAAATGTCTCACAATTTAAAACCTGGGCCCTAAATCTCTGTCTTACCATTATATAATCTATCTGATACCTCTTAGTATCTCCAGGGTTCTTCCATGTATACTGTGGTGTCACAGCCAGACACCACACTTGCTAGGTGGTAACTTTAAATCGGCCGCGGTCCATTAGTACATGTCGGACCCGCGTGTCGCCACTGTCAGAGATCGCAGACCGAGCGCCACCACACGGCAGGTCTCGAGAGACTGACTAGCACTCGCCCCAGTTGTACGGACGACTTAGCTAGCGACTACACGGATGAAGCCTCGCTCCTTTGCAGAGCAGATAGTTAGAATAGCCTTCAGCTAAGTCCATGGCAACGACCTAGCAAGGCGCCATTAGCCTTACATAGCAATTGATACTTATCGTATAAAGCATGTCTCATCAAGAACGATGTATACAACAAGGATGGATTAAAGTTAAGTATTCCAGAAGCTACGTACTTTTCTTTATAGCAATCATTACGTATCCTGTTTCAGACCTCACGCCATCCTTCGTGTGTTTATAGCGTGCATAGCGGTCCCCTCAAACCACACTGTGTCGGCACTTCTGTCGACACATCATATACAACCTTCTTTCATGATTCTCGAACGAAGTGATAGCTATGATTAAGTTATGCTCTGTACAAAATTCTACCAGGCGGCTTCCTCTTTCATTTCTTAGCCCCAATCCACATTCACCTTTTCCTATCCCTTTTCCTACTCTCGAATTGCAGTCACCCATGACTATTAAATTTTCGTCTCCCTTCACTACCTGAATAATTTCTTTTATCTCATCATACATTTCATCAATTTCTTCATCATCTACAGAGCTAGTTGGCATATGAACTTGTACTACTGCAGTAGGCGTGGGCTTCGTGTCTATCTTGGCCACAATAATGCGTTCACTATGCTGTTTGTAGTAGCTAACCCGCACTCCTATTTTTTTATTCATTATTAAACCTACTCCTGCATTACCCCTATTTGATTTTGTATTTATAACCCTGTATTCACCTGACCAAAAGTCTTGTTCCTCCTGCCACCGAACTTCATTAATTCCCACTTTATCTAACTTTAACGTATCCATTTCCCCTTTTTAATTTTCTAACCTACCTGCCCAATTAAGGGATCTGACATTCCACGCTCCGATCCGTAGAACGCCAGTTTTCTTTCTCCTGATAACGATGTCCTCTTGAGTATTCACCGCCCGGAGATCCGAATGGGGCACTATTTAACCTCCGGAATATTTTACCCAAGAGGATGCCATCATCATGTAACCATACAGTAAAGCTGCATGCCCTCGGGAAAAATTACGGCTGTAGTTTCCCCTTGCTTTCAGCCGTTTGCAGTACCAGAACAGCAAGGCCATTTTGGTTAGTGTTCAAGGCCAGATCAGTCAATCATTCAGACTGTTGCCCATGCAACCACTGAAAAGGTTGCTGCCCCTCTTCAGGAACGACACGTTTGTCTGGCCTCTCAACAGATACCCCTCCGTTGTGGTTGCACCTAAGGTACGGCTATCTGTATTATTGAGGCACGCAAGCCTCCCCACCAACGGCAAGGTCCATGGTTCATTGTGGGGGGGGGGGGGGGCTTAATCTAAATACATCAATAAATCAGATTATTACTTTCAAGTTTGTAACTTCTCATTGAAGAAGACATATGTCATATGTTTATATTTACGTTCTGAAGAATAAGAAGCACGAGAGTTCTGCAGGACCAGAAGTCATCTAATTTTACCCTGTGGAACCCTCGCAACTCCTGCGATAAGAAGATGGGGATCATCTTTGGCCGGCCGCGGTGGTCTCGCGGTTCTAGGCGCGCAGTCCGGAACCGTGCGACTGCTACGGTCGCAGGTTCGAATCCTGCCTCGGGCATGGGTGTGTGTGATGTCCTTAGGTTAGGTTTAAGTAGTTCTAAGTTCTAGGGGACTGATGACCACAGCAGTTGAGCCCCATAGTGCTCAGAGCCATTTGAACCATTTTTTTGGGATCATCTTTCAACTATGTAGCTGTCAAAAAACGACACAAACAGCACCGATTCTAATTGATTTATGGAAGTTGCCTCATCCCGGAAACTGACCTTCACACTTTGTAGGTTTCACTTTAAGCTGTCTGTGGGTGGATAGCAACGGGTTATTTGCAGCCTTTATCACTGCTACAGACAAATCGCCCTGATGCAGTTAATCCCACTTTATCAGCAGACTGAGTCCTCAACTTCAAGGCAAGAGACGCACTTTACAATTTTTTCTGAATGTGTGTTACACACATGTTTATGACACTGTCCACAATACTGTTTTGGTTTACTTAGATTGTTGTACTTTTGCTTCTTTGTTTTAGCTTTTCTTACACAAATATGGCACCGACCTTTCCCTGCAGGGGGCTGACGTGCTTCTGTTGTCACTTCTTTGATTTTCTTTGTAGAATAATCTCCATCGATTGAACAATTGGTTAGATGACCCTCTTTCATTGGCACTTCTTTCTTCTACCTGCAATTTCACTAGTTCTATCCCAGCTTGCAGAAGATAAAGTTTCCGTTTGTTGTGTTTCTTTTCATTCCATCTTGGATGTTGCTGGATGAATATGGTGGTTGTATTGATAGCACAAATGTCGATGAGAGAGTAAAATACAAATAGAGCCCATCTCTTTGTTCCCCTCTTGCAGGTGTACATACGCACACTTTGATCAATGGTATCAATTCCACCTTTAGTGGAATTATAATATGAATTTATCTCGGTTTTATTATTCTCTCATCCTTGTCGGCACCTTCCAACAGTGCCTTTATCTCGGTGCACTGTTGACAATATCAGTAAATTTTTACTTAGTTTCGTTTTTGCTGTGTAGGACACCAAAGTTACTGGAGGCCTACGTGTTGGGAAAGCCACTAACTCCAAGTTTACAAGATAAATAACAGCTGACTGACATCAACAATCACTTCCTCTGATGGTAAACCGATTGTTGTGAATATCAAGAATACCAACGAACAAGAAACTAACTTGCATTGTTGTAGAGATGAGATATACGAAATCGTACTAAGGGAAATTTTCTATAGCATGGAAGCATAACGGGGGGGGGGGGGGCGGTTTGTTGGACCCATAATAAGTTTATTTATTTTTTCTTTCACAGCAGAAATTTTCTATAAAATATATTGACACTAACGTTTCATAAAATAGCCAACAAACAATAACTCAAAGGGAATATGTAGTATGAAAGTTACTTGGGCAAAAGCAGGGGACATAAAAAAATTGTGGGTTCAACGAACCCCCCCCCCCCCCCTTAGGCGTCCTAGGGTTAAGAATAAAAGACATATTTGCGCCCGAGGCCGCGCTAGTTAATACTGCCCGCTGCGGACGGCGGCCAGTCGCCTTCTCTCCGTCGCAGTGCGGCGGACGCGCCTCTACTGTCCAAGCAAATTGTCAGCATTCCAGACAGGTCGGCTGGCGAGCGCGTGTTAAAGCACCGTACGGCTGCACGCAATCCGTAGACCATTACACAAGCATGCATCTAACCTTGGGGACCATGTACAACCCTGTTGTGTACATAGTCCAGCGTAGTCAGCGCGTACACAACTTTCCCACTAGAGCGCGCGCCGCTAAGCACAACAGCGCAGGCGCAGCGCTCGTCCGTCTCTGCACTACGAGATGGCGCTGCCATAGAGAAGGACCAAATTCTGCTTCCGCCGATCCGCGTATTAATATGTAACGCAGCCAATAAGTTTGCTGCTAACGTAGAACCTTTTCTCCTCGCGGATCACACTCGCGCAGTGATACCTGAACGCGCGAGGTATTATAATGAGTGTACAGACCTCCGATTAGTCAGTCTGCATTCGTCTGCATTTGTCTGCACCAGTCTGCATTTGTCTGCATTAGTCTGCATTTGTCTTTACCAGTCTATGGTTGAGTTTCAGTCTGCGCCTAATAAGAT
This sequence comes from Schistocerca nitens, assembly GCF_023898315.1. NCBI lineage: Eukaryota > Metazoa > Arthropoda > Insecta > Orthoptera > Acrididae > Schistocerca > Schistocerca nitens. The sequence continues at coordinate 125,731,465 of NC_064623.1, forward strand.
TATCATATGCTTGTACATAGCCATAGAGAAAAATGTATAGACACTTTGTCAAGTATCAGAGATATGTGAGAATAAGATTAACGTACCAAGACCAAAGGAACTTCAGATTGTCAATTGTAAATAGCATCCACAATCAAGTTAAGTAAGGTTTATGATTTTTATTATTTTAATAAATGTGTGTGAAAATTAATCACACCATCACCGTCAATCTGCTACTCTAAGCGTGCAAGTGGCATTTCTATCGTCTGACCTAACAGCAGAAGATAAACACGTCACGATAAGACCACGAGACATATTGCTGACACTCGCGTACTTCGAGCGACAAGTCAATTAATCTGATGGTGTGTGTACCGAAGCTCTTACTGTACGCACACCACAAACCCTACACGTAGTTTTCTTTTCCTCAGCTGGCATTTACCAGCAGGACAACGCCACATGTTTTACAGCTCACATTGCACGTGCGTGCTTCAAAGACCACCAGAATGAGTGTACAGTACTCCCCTGGCCACCCAACCCCTCAAATCTATACCCAATCGAGAATCATTTGGTACCACCTCGATCGGGCTGCTAGTGTCATGAATCCTCAACCGAAGAACCTGGCTGCGTGGGATTAGCCGTGCGGTCTAGGCGCGCAGCAGTCATGAACTGTGCGGCTGGTCCCGGCAGAGGTTCGAGTCCTACCTCGGGCATGGGTGTGTGTGTTCATCCTTAGGATAATTTAGGTTACGTAGAGTGTAATCTTAGGGACTGATGACCTTAGCAGTTAAGTCCCATAAGATTTCACACACATTTGAACAGTTTTGAGAAACCTGGCGCAGCAGGCCAGAGCACTGGATTCAGCATGGCTCCACATCCTTGTCGGCACCTTCCAAAACCTCCCTGACTCTCTTTCTGCACATCTCGCAGCAATCTGCGCTGCAAAAGCTGGTGGTTCAGGCTTTTGACCGGTGGTCACGTTAATGTGACTGGACAGTGTACAAGAAACTGCACTTCACATGTTGTTTATTGGCAGAATGGTCGATATAGTTGCACATCCTCACTTTGCAATTATCGTATGGTTTGCGCCTGACTTCTCCCCAACTTTTTTCCTCGTTTTTCTGTCCTATTTCATTCGCATAATGAACGAGGGAGATCTGGTACCGAGCGCGGTTTCGAACAGAGGACGGGGTTGTCTATGTCCATGGCATACCAAAAGCAACGTGGTAAACATCGGCAATTTACCGGGTGATCAAAAACTCAGTATAAATTTGAAAACTTAATAAACCACGGAATATTGTAGATAGAGAGGTACATGCTTGGAATGACATGGGGTTTTACTAGGGAAAAAAAAAAAGTTCACAAAATGCCCGACAGATGGCGCTAGACAGCAAAACGTCAGTGATTGCTACCGTGACGTGTGAGAGGTACGCCGATATGTTACAGAATGGCATCATCCCCAGCCTGGCTGATAAACACCTGCTGGAACGTACGATGTTTATGCAGGATGGCGGTCCACCCCATATTGCTAGACTCGTGAAAGATCTCTTGCGAGCGTCGTTTGGTGATGATCGTGTGCTCAGCCGCCACTTTTCGTCATGCTTGGCCTCCCAGGTCCCCAGACCTCAGTCCCTGCGGTTATTGGCTTTGGGGTTACCTGAAGCCGCAAGTGTATCGTGATCGACCGACATCTCTAGGCATGCTGAAAGACAACACCCGACGCCAATGCCTCACCATAACTCCGGACATACTTTACAGTGCTGTTCACAACATTATTCCTCGACTAAAGCTATTGTTGAGGAATGATGGTGGACATATTGAGCATTTCCTGTAAAGAACACCATCTTTGCTTTGTCTTACTTTGTTATGCTAATTATTGTTATTCCGATCAGATGAAGCGCCATCTGTCGGACATTTTTGAACTTTTCTATTTTTGTGGTTCTAATAAAACCCCATGTCATTCCAAGCATGTGTGTCAATTTGTACCTCTCTATCTACATTATTCCGTGATTTATTCAGTTTTCAAATTTATACTGACTTTTTGATCACCCGGTATATACAAGACAATGATACTTCCTGCAGGGGGAGCTCGAGCCACGGCCTGCAGGAAATATCATTACGCCAAAACCTGACTGGCTGGAGACAGCTATTTAGGGGCTAGAACCAGCCCCAAAGTTCAGTTCACTCTGGATGCTGACCTCGGGGACTTCGTTGCTGAAAATTACCTCTTCGTCTCTAAATTGGACTTTTACTAGTGTGTGCGTATGTTACCACGAACCTTTGTGGAAAATTAGAAGAGAACTTTTGTTTGCCTCAATTAGGAGACTTTTACTGGGATCGTTATCGTTACCTTTCTTTTGTTGTTCAGTCATCAGCCTTGTAAACGTACATAAATAAAAGTTATGTTTGTGAAAAATTGCGAATTGTAAGCCACAATATTCCGGACATGGGTTCGTACCATCGATTTGTTCTCCAAGACACGGTCTACGGTCCCTCGAAGTTTGCTGCAACATTTCTGGAACATCCTGCAGATGTCACACTGGCAGAATCCATCCTCGCAACGATGCAGGCAGACGTGTGCTGAGGGATTGCATCATGCACTTCCGTGGATAATTCAGTGTTGGAGCCGGCAGCAGACAGTGCAATCTACATTGTCAAAACAATGAGGGGATCAGAAGAGATATAACACGTCATGTCAAGATAAGCTTCAGTTCACTGTCACATCGTAAGTAGGACACGTGCGGCTTATGATGCAATCTATATGGGCGCTCAGTAACACCTTATCAAGGTGACTCAGGGTATGAAACGACAATTTCTACACCACTTCAGTATCTCGGAAGCAGGTTAAGTAATCATTTGTAGGTCCCCAATCAGCCGTGTCCAAACAGCAATCGGTCAACACTGCTGCCTTCCTCCTTGTCCTGGGTTCATTGAGAATACTGACCAGTTTCATTCAGCCACTTGTCGAGGAGAATAATCGCCTCTTGTAGAACATACAGTACTGGCCACTAAAATTGCTACACCACGAAAATGACGTGCTACAACGCGAAATTTAGCCGACAGGAAGAAGATGCTGTGATATGCAAATGATTAGCTTTTCAGAGCATTCACACAACGTTGGCGCCGGTGGCGACACCTACAACGTGCTGACATGAGGAAAGTTTGCAACCGATTTCTCATACACAAACAGCAGTGATCGGTGTTGCCTGGTGAAACGTTGTTGTGATGCCTCGTGTAAGGAGGAGAAATGCGTACCATCACGTTTCCGACTTTGATAACGGCCGGATTGTAGCCTATCGCGATTGCTGATTAGCGTATCGCGACATAGCTGCTCGCGTTGGTCGAGATCCAATGGCTGTTAGGAGAATATGGAATCGGTGGGTTCAGCAGGGTAATACGGAACGCCGTGCTGGATCCCATCGGCTTCGTATCACTAGCAGTCGAGATGACATGCATCTTATCCGCATGGCTGTAACGAATCGTGTAGCCACGTCTCGATCCCTGAGTCAACAGATGGGGACGTTTGCAAGACAACAACCACCCTGCACGAACAGTTCGACGACGTTTGCAGCAGCATGGACTATCAGCTCGGAGACTGTGGCTGCGGCTGCCCTTGACGCTGCATCACAGACAGGAGCGCCTGCGATGGTGTACTCAACGACGAACATGGGTGCACGAATGGCAAAACGACATTTTTTCGGATGAATCCAGGTTCTGTTTACAGCATCATGATGGTCGCATTCGTGTTTGGCGACATCGAGGTGAACGCATATTGGAAGCGTGTATTCGTCATCGCCATACTGGCGTATCACCCGGCGTGATGGTATGGGGTGCCATTGGTTACACATCTCGGTCACCTCTTGTTCGCTTTGCGGCACTTTGAACAGTGGACGTTACATTTCAGATGTGTTACGACCCGTGGCTGTACCCTTCATCCGATCCCTGAGAAACCTTACATTTCAGCAGGATAATGCACGAGCGCATGTTTTAGGTCCTGTACGGGCCTTTCTGGATACAGAAAATGTTCGACTGCTACCCTAGCCATCACATTCTCCAGATCTCTCACCAATTGAAAACGTCTGGTCAATAGTGGCCGAGCAATCGCCTCGTCACAATACGCCAGTCACTAATCTTGATGAACTGTGGTATCGTGTTGAAGCTGCATGGGCAGCTGTACCTGTACACGCCATCCAAGCTCTGTTTGACCTAATGCCCAGGCGTATCAAGGCCGTTATTACGGCCAGAGTTGGTTATTCTGGGTACTGATTCCTCAGGATCTATGCACCCAAATTGCGTCTAAATGTAATCACATGTTAGTTCTAGTATAATATATTTGTACAATGAACACCCGTTTGTCATCTGCATTTCTTCTTGGTGTAGCAGTTTTAATGTCCAGTAGTGTATATGGAACTGCTGACCGCGTTGAGATATGTCTTCCGTGCGAATCGCGGACATTCTCATAAGTTGGTATGAGGTTTCAGTCTCGTGGACATGACTGAAAGTCGTAGTAGACGCATGCGATCATTAAAATGACAATAATGAAACTGTGTTTAAAATGGCTGGCTTGTCGCAAAATAATAGTCACAGACTATTCTCTATCCCGTCTCGTATCATGCGCCTACAGGTAAATCGGTAGGAATGAGCCTGATATGTGCAGGGTCCCTCCCACTATGGTTTTTTTTTTGTGTGCATTCAGTACTCGTGAGAAACGGAAAAGAAATGTAAGCTGGCAGTTTTGTTCCAATGTCGGCTTAGGTGTCACTTTAAGGGATTGTAAAGACGTTAGGTATACTATACCTGCAATGTGTTATAGCACTCTAACTAATTAAGATATTCACAACGTGTTTGGTTTATGTGACAGACAATTTTGTTTGTGTGTGTTCTAGGCTGTCGTAAGTGAAGCATAATGAAAGCTCGGCGTGTGGCGTGGTTTATTCAGACCAAATTGGACTTGCAAGTCTAAAGAAACTTCCATCCATGATACAGGAAGCAACGGCCCTTGCATACGTTGATTCAAAAGTGGTACAGGACTTGTATTTAGACTGGGAGCGTTGATGTGAAGCGCCATTTTGATCGACCAGGAACGTGTGAAGGCGACACAGAACGGTTACGGCTGGCTTTTCAACATTCACCGCAGAAGTCTACTCGTGCGTGTCGCAGGAGCTGTGAATTCCTAGCGCGGTCGGGCACCGGGCCTTTCTCAAACGTTTACAGATGTGTCTGTGCCATTTGCAACTATTGCACGTTTTGTGTTGGCAGAAGAGCCAACACCGTGTTACGAGTGGAGGCCGAAATGCACGCGTTTTAGCTCACGCAGGCTGGCGTGAAGAGGGAAGAACCATACTGATGTGAGGTCTGGAACATGACAAGGAATGAGAATTCCGAAAGCGGAAATAATTAGTTTGATACTTAACTTTAATCAATTAATGACGAACGTCGCTCTTGACGGTACATGATTCACAATATTATCTGTTCAGAATACATTCTTGAAGTAATTATAGTAACTGAATATGGGGCCTTGCTAGGTCGTAGCAGATGACGTAGCTGAAGGCTATGCTAAACTGTTGTCTCTGCAAATGAGAGCGTATGTAGACAGTGAACCATCGCTAGCAAAGTCGGCCGTACAACTGGGCGAGTGCTAGGGAGTCTCTCTAGACTAGACCTGCCGTGTAGCGGCGCTCGGTCTGCAATCACTGATAGTGGCGACACGCGGGTCCGACGTATACTAACGGACCGCGGCCGATTTAAAGGCTACCACCTAGCAAGTGTGGTGTCTGGCGGTGACACCACAGCACGCATTGAAACTGGATGAAAAGCCACAACGTATGCACTTAGCTGTGGAAGTTCTTCATCGTTTAGAGGAGGATGGAAGCTTCCTAAAGAGCCAAGCCTTTTCCGATGAAGCAGCATTCCACATGTGTGGTACGGTAAACAAATGCGATGTTCGCATCTGGGGCACAACCAATCCGTATACTGTGATATAAGAGGTGCGTGACAACCCGATGGTGAATGTGTGGTGTTGTTTGATGATTGATCGCATTGTGGAACCATTTTAGTTTTTAAAATAGTTAATTCTAACAATTACCTTGATATGATGCAGCTATCTACATTACCACAACTCGCTATCCGCCGAGACAGTGTCGCTTTCCAACAAGATACCACGCCGCCACATTGAGCTCATACTGTGCGAGATGCTCTAGACCAAGTGTTTCCAGGTCGTCGGATTGGCACGTCTGGTCCAATTCCCTGGCCTTCTAGGTCGCCTGACATACGCTGATGGACTTCTTTCTACGGAGGTATGTCAAAGACGGAGTCTATCAAACGCCTCATCAATTGTTTAAAGAAGTGAATCATTGCTGCCATTGCCACAGTCTACGCGGATTTGTTGCGCCGAGTGTGTATAGAACTTGAATACAGACTAGATGCTGTGCGTGGTATGAAAGGCGCACAGAAGTTGGTCGAATGGCATAAAAACTTTGTGATATAGTGTGTCATATAAGCCAAGCGTGATGTAAATATCTTAATTAGTTTGGATGCCATAGCTCGTTAAAGTGGTACTATACCTTTTGAGACCCCCTGTAAGCTTTGCTTGTTAGTCAATCAGCATAACAAAGCTGTGAGGCCGGTTCGTGAGTCGTGCTTGGGTAGCTCATATGGTAGAGGACTTACCCGTGAAAGGCAAAGAACCCGAGTTCGAGACTCGGGCCGGCACACAGTTTTAATTTGCCAGAAAGTTTCATATCAGCGCACACTCCGCTGCAGAGTGAAAATCTCATTCTGACAACAAACCTTGCTTGGGTACAATGTGTCTAACCCTTTTATAGATGCCACACACAGCACACTGCTTGTTAGTAATGCCTTGTGATCAAGTAATAATTCAAGAAATATTACCAACCTCTCCTCGCCTTTAAAATGCTGTAATATATCACATGTAAAATATGAATGGACTACCCCTTTTTGGCAAATATATGGTGGCTCTGCTGGGTAAAAATAGAGTAACTGTCCGAGTTATAGCCAAGATCAGATTCCGTCATATAGAAACGTACCTCAACTAATGGAACTCCTCCAGCACTCACCGCTTCATTAATCCTGAATATAAATGATAACGAGGAGCCACGGTGTGCAATGAGTGTTCCCTGAACACATTGCAATAACATAACCCTCCGTTTTAGGCTAGCTTTAAAATACGAGGGTTGCCCAGTAAATAATGCCCCATATTTTTTTTCTCCAGAAGTATTTATTCCACAACAATCAAATTTACATATGTGAAAGACTGATGTTTTGTCTACTTGCTTTATTTTTCCACATAATCTCCTTCAAGTTCGACGGCCTTTTTCCAGCGAGACACAAGAGCGTGTATTCCCTGCCGGTAAAAATCTTTACTCTGCCTACGGAGCCAGGTTGTCACTTCGTGAATCACTTCTTCGTCATCGGCAAAACGTCTTCCACGAATGAAATTCTTCATTGGCCCAAACAAGTGAAAGTCTGAAGGAGCCAAATCGGGGCTGTAGGGTGGATGGGGTAACACTATCCAACCCAGTTTCGCGATGTGTCACAAGTCCTCAAACTTGTGTGAGGACGAGCGTTATCATGCTGAATCAAAACATCCTGTGGGTTAACATGACGCCCAAGGCGCCGGAAGCGCTGCTTAAGTTTGTCTAATGTTTTGACATAAGCCTCTGAATTAATGGTACTGCCTTTTGGCATCACATCAATGAGAATTACGCCCTCGCAATCCCAAAACACAGTCATCATGACTTTTCCGGCTGAAGGACCTGTTTTGAATTTTTTCTTCTGTGGAGAATAAGCATGACGCCATTCCATCGATTGTCTTTTTGTTTCGGGCTCAAAATGATGCACCCAAGTTTCATCACCTGTCACAATCCGTGACAAAAAGGCCTCCCCGTCAACGTGAAAGCGTCGCAACAAATCGAAAGAAATGTCTTTTCTTTGGGATTTGTGATCGACAGTAAGACACCGAGGAACCCATCTTGCACACACTTTTGAGTATCCAAGCTGATTGATAATCACATCCACACTTCCTTTGCTTACTGACAACTCCAGTGCCAATTGTCGAGTCGTAATGCGTCGATCCCGTCGAATGAGAACATCAGCCCGCTGCAACATGTCAGGCGTGACAGCCGTGGGAGGCCTTCCCGACCGCGGCAAATCTCGGAGCTCCGCAGCACCGCCCTCTGATGCTTTCACCCTCTGTGCCCAGCGACCAACAGTACTCCTATCGACTGCAGATGTTCCGTAGACGTTGCACAAGCGTTTATGGATATTGCCCACGGTTTCTTCCTCTGCTACGAGAAATTCAATCACTGCACGTTGTTTCTGACGGATGTCACTTGCAGACGCCATTTTAGAACATTCCTACACCACCACTCTCTGTCGGAGGAAATTGAAACTTTGCGTACACACGCGGGAAACTTCAAATAACTCGCACCTAAAGTTTCACATTTCTAATATTTTTTATTTCGGAGAAAAAAAATATGGGGCATTATTTACTGGGCAACCCTCGTAGTATCATTATTTGTGGGTGACCTCGAATTTGTAACGTTTCACGCGTCTGTAGTGGTTTGTTTGTTTGTATCTTTCACCTTCTTGCACTTGGAAGCAGTTGCAGAAGTACTATGGCCCAGATATCTAGACTTGAGACTCCTTTTCCCCCAAACCGATGCCTGTGTCAGCCTAAAAAGTTATGCTAAAGACCAGCTATTGCTGAATGATTTCGGACTCTTCCTCTTAATACGTGGATTCAATTTCCTTTACAATGAGTACATTGTACTTTTATAGTTGCTTACAAGTCCAAGTTACACAACATCAGCCTTATACAACGTGTGTCGTATATCAGGGCTGTCAACCAACAACTGGCTTTTCTTCCTAGCGACGTCAACAGCAAAGTCTCACCTCCTGGAGGTTCCACGGGCCGGAGCGTAACTCCTAGGCGGACGTAAGTGACAAGGAATAATCCCTCGCCGCAGCGTGACATCGCCACCCTGCTTCGCAGATACACTGCATTCACCCCGACACACGGTACAGGTACAAAGAAAGCAATTGCATACCACAGTCAAAAAAAAATTCCTCTTAAAGATCGCGTACAACATGCGTCGCATTGAAAGAGGGAGGTACACTGAGTGCCGCAACACGACGTGGCACGGAAACGACTAATCAAGTAGCGCTGGAGGAATTGACACATGAATCCTGCAGGGCTGTCCATACATCCGTAAGAGTAAGAGGGGGTGGAGATCTCTTTTGAACAGCACGTTGCAAAGCATCCCAGATATGCTCAATAATGTTCATGTCAGGGGAGTTTGGTGGCCAGCGGAAGTGTTTAAATCCAGAACAGCGTTCCAAGAGCCATACTTCAGCAATTCTGGACGTGTGGAATGTCACATTGTCCTCCTGGAATTGTCCAAGTCCGTCGGAATGCACAATAGACATGAATGGATCCAGGTGATCAGTTAGAATGCTTACGTACGTGTCAACTGTCACAGTCGTATCTGTATATATCAGGGGTCCCATATCACTCCAACTGGACACGCCCCACACCATTACAGAGCCTCCACCAGCTTGAACAGCCCCCTGCTGACTAGCAGGGTCCATGGATTCATGAGGTTGTTTCCATGCCTGTACACGTCTATCCGCTCAATACAATCTGAAACGAGACTTGTCCGATCAGGCAACATGTTTCCGTTCGTCAACAGTCCAATATCAGCGTTGACAGGCCCAGGCGAGGCGTAAAGCTTTGTGTCGTGCAGTCATCAAGGGAACACGAGTGAACCTTCGGCTCCTTACAGCCCATATACGCTGACACTTGTTGATGGCCCAGCATTGAAATCTGCAGTAATTTGCGGAAGCGTTGCACTTGTGTCACGTTGAACGATTCTCTTCAGTCATCGTTGGTCTCGTTCTTGCAGGATCTTTTTCCGACCGCAGCGAAGTCGGCGATTTGATGTTTTACCGTATTCCTGATATTCATGGTACACTCGTGAAATGGTCGTACGGGAAAAACCCCACTTCATCGCTACCTCGGAGATACCATGTCCCATCGCTCGTTCGCCGACTCAGGCTGAAAATGACTTACAAGTTCGTGGCGCCATCCATCGGTAATGCTGGAATTCAATATGGTGTTGGCCCACCCTTAGCCTTGATGACAGCTTCCACTCTCGGAGGCATACGTTCAATCAGGTGCTGGAAGATTTCTTGGGGAATGGCAGACCATTCTTCACGGAGTGCTGCACAGAGGAGAGGTATCGATGTCAATCGGTGACGCCTCGCACGAAGTCGGCGTTTCAAAACATTCTAAAGGGATTCTATAGGATTCAGGTCAGGACTCTGTGCAGGCCAGTCCGTTACAGGGATGTTACTGTCGTGTAACCACTCCGTCACAGGCCATGCATTATGAACAGGTGCTCGATCGGGCTGAATGATGCAATCGCCATCTCCGAATTGCTCTTTAACAGTGGGAAGCAAGAAGGTGCTTAAACCATCAATATAGGCCTGTGCTGTGATAGTCACATGCAAAACAACAAGGGGTGCAAGTCCGCTCCATGAAAAACACGTCCACACCACAACACCACCGCCTCCGAATTTTACTGTTGGCACTACACACACTGACAGATGACGTTCACTGGGCATTCGCCATACCCACACCCTGCCATCGGATCGCCACATCGTGTACTGTGATTCGTTACTCCACACAACTTTTTTCCACTGTTCAATCGTCCAATGTTTACGCTCCTTACACCGAGCGAGGCACCGTTTCGCATTTACCGGCGTGATGTGTGGCTTATGAGCAGCCGCTCGACCATGAAATACAAGTTTTCTCACCTCCCGTCTAACTGTCATAGTACTTGCAGTGGATCTCGATACAATTTAGAATTCCTGCTTGATGGTCTGGGTGGATGCCTGCCTATTACACATTACGACGCTCTTCAACTGTCGGCGGTTTCTGTCAATCAAGAGACGAGGTAGGCCTGCACGCTTTTGTGCTGTACGTGCCCCTTCACGTGTCCACTTCACTATAACATCGGAAACAGTGGACGTAGGGATGTTTAGGACCGTGGAAATCTTGCGTACAGACGCATGACACAAGTGACACACAATTACCTGGCAGTAGGTGGCAGGACTATGCTCCTAATATGAAAAAGTATGTTTTTGGGTGTGTCCGGATACTTTTGTTCACATAGTGTACCTCTGTATTTGGATACGCATGCCTATACCAGTAGCTTTGGCGCTTCATTGTATAACACACTGATTTGAGTCAAAGTGATCTGTTACGCCCTAGAATGTTGGTTGGCAAAGTTGAACCACCGAATGACGTATTGGCAAAAATCTTTACTCAATTCTATATCTGTGACTGGATCTGACAGCACGTCCCAAGTCAGTCCTATTGGCGCCGGCCGTAGTGACCGAGCCGTTCTAGGCGCTACAGTCTGGAACCGCGCGACCGCTACGGTCGCAGGTTCGAATCTTGCCTCGGACATGGATGTGTGTGATGTCCTTAGGTTAGTTAGGTTTAAGTAGTTCTAACTTCTAGGGACTCAGAAGCTAAGTCCCATAGTGCTCAGAGCCATTTGAACCATTTGAAGTCCTATTGGCGCTTGAACAGTCAGTATGACATCAGAACGCTTAATGTATTGTTTCACTAGCACGTAACGCTCCTCTGGCACTTCGGTCGTGCTTACTGATAACACACTAAGCTGGAAGCTTTTGCTGCACAAGTAATCCCAAGACTTCATATCACTTCTAAGGTAACAAATATTACTAACGGCCGAATTATTTTCAGTACAAACGATTTAAATATCGTTGAAATCTGTTTATTTTACTTAGACAAGAAAGACTAAATAATGAATTGGTCTGTACTTTAAATAATTAATCATGAAATCTTGTCAAATGTGTAATACAGATTACCTCGTTTCAACAAGGATTGATGTCCATCAGTCTCAAGACGAAATATAACAGTAAACGCAGACCAGTTCCAGAGCAAAATACGAGAGAAAAAATAATAACAATTTTATAAAATCATGGCTGCACCTTTAATGCTGAATGGAAGTACGTCATGAACCAATAAAAATGCGATAAAGGCGAACTACAAGCAGCAGAAATGAGATTTCTTAGGAAAGTGAGAGGTGTCACCAGGAAGGACCGTGTAAGAAATGAAGATATTAGGAATGAAGTATATTTATAATATTAATGATAAGATTAAACAAAATAATATATTATGGAAACATCACCTACAAAGAATGAGTGTGCTAGAGAATCCCACGTCTGGCCATGCTGAGTCAGCCAAGAGGTTGGTTGATTGGTTGATTTCAGGGTGGGGACCAAACAGAAAGAACATCGGTCCCATCGGATTAGGAAATGATGGGGAAGGAACTCGGTTGTGTCCTTTCAAAGGAACCATTTTACCTTAAGCGAGTTTGGGGAAATCACAGAAAACCAAAATCAGGATGGCCGGACGCGGGTTTCAACCATTGTCCTCCAGTTGCGAGTCCAGTGTGCTAACCACTGCGCCACCTCTTTTTTTTTTTTTTTTTCTTTTTTGAATTTCGATTCTCCCCGAAGGGAGCGGGCTGGCAGCAGCTTAGTATGCCGCTCTTCAGCCTACAGACTTTGTTTTAAAAAGATGAAGATAATAAATAATAAAAACAGGCGATAAAATCGGAGACTTAAATGGTTGTTGTTGTTGTTGTTGTTGTTGTGGTCTTCAGTTCTGAGACTGGTTTGATGCAGCTCTCCATGCTACTCTATACTGTGCAAGCTTCTTTATCTCCCAGTACCTACTGCAACCTACATCCTTCTGAATCTGCTTAGTGTATTCATCTCTTGGCCTCCCTCTACGATTTTTACCCGCCACGCTGCGCTCCAATACTAAATTGGTGATCCCTTGATGCATCAGAACATGTCCTACCAACCGATCCCTTCTTCTAGTCAAGTTGTGCCACAAACTCCTCTTCTCCCCAAAACTATTCAATACCTCCTCATTAGTTATGTGATCTACCCATCTAATCTTCAGCATTCTTCTGTAGCACCACATTTCGAAAGCTTCTATTCTCTTCTTGTCCAAACTATTTATCGTCAATGTTTCACTTCCATACATGGCTACACTCCATACAAATACTTTCAGAAAAGACTTCCTGACACTTAAATCTATACTCGATGTTAACAAATTTCTCTTCTTCAGAAACGCTTTCCTTGCCATTGCCAGTCTACATTTTATATCCTCTCTACTTCGATCATCATCAGTTATTTTGCTCCCCAAATAGCAAAACTCCTTTACTACTTTAAGTGTCTCATTTCCTAATCTAACTCCCTCAGCATCACCCGACATAATTCTACTACATTCCATTATCTTCGTTTTGCTTTTGTGGATGTTCATCTTATATACACCTCTCAAGACACTGTCCATTCCATTCAACTGCTCTTCCAAGTCCTTTGCTGTCTCTGACAGAATTACAATGTCATCGGCGAACCTCAAAGTTTTTATTTCTTCTCCATGGATTTTAATACCTACTCCGAATTTTTCTTTTGTTTCCTTTACTGCTTGCTCAATACACAGATTGAATAACATCGGGGAGAGGCTACAACCCTGTCTTACTCCCTTCCCTACCACTGCTTCCCTTTCATGCCCCTCGACTCTTATAACTGCTATCTGGTTTCTGTACAAATTGTAAATAGCCTTTCGCTCCCTGTATTTTACCCTTGCCACCTTTAGAATTTGAAAGAGAGTATTCCAGTCAACATTGTTAAAAGCTTTCTCTAAGTCTACAAATGTTAGAAACGTAGGTTTGCTTTTCCTTAATCTTTCTTCTAAGATAAGTCGTAAGGTCAGTATTGCCTCACGTGTTCCAGTATTTCTACGAAATCCATACTGATCTTTCCCGAGGGCATGCAGCTTTACTTTACTTTAATGGTAACATGGCGAAAAAATTGTGGAAATTAAAACATAGAACAAAGGGATGATGATGCTAATAAAATACAGATGAAGCACACAGGTAAAATAATAGACAGACAATTAAAAAACACGGCGACAGTCTGGTTTCTGTTCGCAGAAGACATAAAATTCACACCCTGCGCCACCTCGCTCTCTCAGCCAAGAGGAAGAAGAGTCATAAGAAGAGCCAGAATGAGGTGGCATTGAAAAGTGAAGACGGAACAGGCCAAGTTCCTAAGCCTTGAAATGCAGAAAAAAAAGATAAAGTTCAGTAATCTAAGGCCTGTCAATAGAGTGATTCGCCATCTACTCATTTCAGAGTAAAAAACGTTTATATTCCATTTAACAAAATTATTCTGACATAAGTTTGTCTCTTCGTGGCGACGGCGGCCCCATCTAGTGGCAGCTCTAGGATTGATCATAATCCAACGTAATCCATCGCTAACATTCAAGTCGGTATAGCAGATAATTTCTTTCTTGACACACAAACCCATCGCTGGACATTTAAGAAAAACATGCACTTATTATTATTTCTTCTTGTCACCTGATACTTGTTATAAAAAATTTACTTAGCTGTCATAATACACCTGCAAATGTAACCGGAAGCGTACCCACGTATCAGCGAGGCGACAACGTATCAGAACTAGTACAGTAGGTAACATTCACTACAAAGTGACGAAAACAAGCCAGTTAAAATGTAGGCTTACCACAGTGAGATCCCACTGGTTCGTTACAATAGTTGACTTACCCAACTTTATTAAAATATGGTTCAAATGGCTCTAAGCACTACGGGATTTAACATGTGAGGTCATCAGTCCCCTAGACTTAGAACTAGTTAAACCTAACTAACCTAAGGACATCACACACACCCATGCCCGAGGCCGAATTCGAACCTGCGACAGTAGCAGCAGCGCGGTTCCGGATTGAAGCGCCTAGAACCGCCCGGTCACAGCGGCCGGCTCCCAACTTTATTGACAAAGATTTTTTCAGTAAAATGAATCGTTTAAGGGAACCACCAAACATACTGGCGTGCATATACAATTTAAAAATACAGAAATCATGATTAATATCAAAAATGCCCCCCTTCACAAAACTGGACGAAATATGGAGAGGTAAAAAATTTTAAGTGTCTGAGTGATACAAAATTGTTAAGGCTTTAGTGGCCAGTTGTTGACAAACTGCCTATTTGCTTCTGTCTCGGGTTCTTCGGCCGACGTTCGTCTGATGATTTTACTGACGTTTCGCCAGCACGAGTGGCTGGCATTGTCAAAGCTTCACCCTCCATTGCCGGTGGTGAAATGGAGCCGAGCTATTTAAAGAGAGAGATGGGGCCCCTCCACGCCCGCACCAACGTGGTGACCAAACCAAAAGTTCTACTGTCACCTCCGTCAACATGTTAGTTATCTAGTAAGTGGATCACAGGATGCTGGGCTGTGATGTTATCCGTGCGTCTGAGTAAGACTACGCATTAACACGGTCCATCAGGTGATAGATAGTGGACGAAACGCGTGTGAGGGTAGCGATTTGAAGAGCAAAAGGAAAAAAGTGCCATGGCTCGTGCCATGGCATGGAAGCAAGTGTTTGCAGAATACTGAAAGTGTTGGCGTTAAAAAAGGTTTGTGCCAGGTGGGTTCCCAGGATGTTGACAGTGGCTCACAAAGGAACAAGAAAAACGATATGCAGCGAACTTTTGGTACAGTACGGTGGAGATGAATTTCTTGGAAGAATTGTGACAGGTGATGAAACATGGCTCCATCATTTTTCACCAGAGACGAAGAGGTAATCAATGGAATGGCATCATGCAAATTCACCCAAGAAAAAAAATTCAAAACCACACCTTCTGCTGGAAAAGTTATGGCTACGGTGTTTTTCGATTCTGAAGGACTCTTGCTTGTGGACATCATGCCAAGTGGAACCATCATAAATTCTGATGCATATGTGACGACACTGAAGAAACCTCAAGCTCGACTGTGTCGTGTTCGACCACATCGGCAAAAGCAGGATGTTTTGCTGTTGCACGACAATGCACGGCCACATGTCAGTCAAAAAACTATGGAAGCGATCACAAAACTCAGATGGACAACACTGAAACAGCTGCCTTACAATCCTGACCTGGATCCATGTGACCATCATCTCTTTGGGAAACTGAAAGACTCTCTTCGTGGAACAAGGTTTGAAGATGATGACTCCCTTGTGCCCGCTGCCAAACAGTGGCTCCAACACGTTGGTTCAGAATTTTACCGTTCGGGTATACAGGCGCTGGTTCCAAGATGGCGTAAGGCATGGAAATTATGTGGAGAAATGAAAATATTGTTCCTAAAGAATGTATCTACACACTGTAAAACTTTCAAACGTGTAGAATAAAAGATGGATTTAAAAAAATAGTGTGCATTTCTTTTGGAGCGACCCTCGTATGAGAGTACCCCATGGCAGTTTACACGGGGTGGTTATAATTAAACTTTCGTTATTGGAGCCGGTGTAGACTGACAATTATTTACTGTATGGGTACCCAACTTTATAGGTATGATGTTCTGACTGTGTGCTGCAGGATTTGCGTTGTTAGGCACCTGGATTGAAACACAAGAATCAGTGTCCACTACAGCTGCAGGCAGTCATCATGGGTCCGGACGAGGTGAGTAGGGCTTTATAAAACAACAGCAATAGCGCTGCTGCTCTTTGTGAGTACCAACGCATTCCTCATGAAGTCTTTCAGTTTATACCTATGACATCTAGAGAAAACCGAATTATTCGCCCATTCTTCGAAGCTGCATGGCCAGCAAGATCACCTGATTGGAACCCGTGTGGCTTCTGACTGGCCGGCCGCGGTGGTCTCGCGGTTCTAGGCGCGCAGTCCGGAACCGCGCGACTGCTACGGTCGCAGTTTCGAATCCTGCCTCGGGCATGGATGTGTGTGATGTCCTTAGGTTAGTTAGGTTTAACTAGTTCTAAGTTCTAGGGGACTGATGACCTAAGATGTTAAGTCCCATAGTGCTCAGAGCCATTTGAACCATTTTGAGCTTCTGACTGTGGGGATACTTGAAGGATAGGGTGTGTCAACGGGACACTAGCACACGTTAGAGATTGAAGATGAACGTAACGAGGCAGGTAGTCAACGTCCAACCTGAGATGTTTCCGGCAGCAGTGGAGTGTAACGCTCTCTTTTAGTATGAAAGCTTTATGATTACGCTGAAATGAAAGTCTGTACTGAGAAATGGATACTAAACTCGAATTATCGTGTAGCGTGTTGTAACTGAAAGTGGTGTGCTTACTCTGTTTTATTGTCAGCAAAAACTTTATATGAACAGCTTGGGCAATGTAATTCACAATATCAATAAAGAAGTACAGTCACAGTAAAGTACACTGCCCCTGTTCAAAACTGATAACTTTGGTACCTGTGCACATAACAAATAAATTAAATTGTCTTACCTCTATAGCAGCAACGGTGGAACGCGAATTATTCTGGTCTCTCATGAAAAAAATAAAAATATACTAGCTACAAGTTCAGTGGTGTGCATTTCTGGCCGTAATAATTTTCAAAGGTACACGAAATTTTTTGGCTGATAAATAAAAACATTTGTGAAAAATCCAGCTTCTTTGAAAAACATATGACCTGGACAGGAAGGCGGTACTGATTGTGGTTAATTACTAACACTGAGGTATTTTAAGCAAAATTATATTGCAAGTTTGTCTTTTCAGAAACATCTACAATTGAAGTTACACTGGTTAGAATAATATATCATATTTGCTAATTGAGCCAGATTTATACAGCAAGTATTATCCAACCTCTCTAAACCAGCATAAACGAAAGAAAAAAAAAAAATTCAAATGGCTCCAAGCACTATGGGACTTTACATCTAAGGTCATCAGTCCCCTAGACTTAGAACTACTTAAACCTAACTAACCTAAGAACATCACACACATCGATGCCCGAGGCAGGATTCGAACCTGCGACCGTAGCAGTCGCGTGGTTCCGGACTGAAGCGTCAAAAGCCGCTCGATCACAGCGGCCGGCCATAAATGCAAATCATCAAATTACATATAGCTGTGTTTACATATCATAGAAACATTACAAGAGTGAAATATCTAACTAGCCTTTATATCAAATCAGTTTTCGTATATTCTGGGGTAACCCAACAATTACAATTTATCACCGAACTCATTTGTACTAAAACGCTGTCAAAACAAAAATCGCAATTATTTAACATCTTTACCTTGCTTGCATGAAGACTTATACTTCAATGTTCAACAATATTTACATACCTACATTAACCTAACACTTGGTGGCTTCACAGAGCACACCACAAAAACTGCCTACTCCATCGTCTTTCGCTCACAGACAGCTACATATCATTGTGCGCCAAGCGCTTTCTTACCCCAACATTACAATCTCAGACGAGAAGGACTTCCTTCGGCTCTGCGATCGTACACACTCAGCGATCCGCATTATAAAGCCTATCAGAGACATACGTCCTTTATATAGACAACAAAAAAAGTTGAGCATCACCCCAGTTTCCAGAACTCCTGAAGATAGACGTTGACTGTGGATATTGTATCACAGACACAGTCCCTTTGACTGTTCAGAGATGTCACTAAACCTGCCCAAAGATGTAAACAACCAAGGACGAGCAGCGCCTATTAGACGGAGGGTGTCCGACAGCCGAACAGTTCCAGTCATTCCACCAGGAAAGGAGGTACACGGCTCGTGTTGCCTGTAGTTCAACCATGCCTAGACGGTAAATACGGCGGTTCGATTGCTTCCGCATTGTTACTTTGTGCCAGGAAGGGCTCTCAACAAGGGAAGTGTCCAGGTGTCTCGGAGTGAACCAAAACTATGTTGTTCGGACATGGAGGAGATACAGAGAGACAGGAACTGTCGATGACATGCCTCGCTCAGGCCGCCCAAGAGCTACTACTGCAGTGGATGACAGCTACCTGCGGATTATGGCTCGGAGGAAACCTAACAGCAACGCCACCATGCTTTTCGTGCAGCCACAGGACGTCGTGTTACGACTCAAACTGTGCGAAATAGGCTGCATGATGCGCAACTTCAATCCCCACGTCCATGGCGAAGTCTATCTTTGCAACCGCGACAACATGCAACGCGATACAGATGGGCCCGACAACATGCCGAATGGACCCCTCAGGATTTACATCATGTTCTCTTCGGCGATGTGTGTCGCATATGCCTTCAACCAGACAATCGTCGGAGACGGGTTTGGAGGCATCCCGGTCAGGCTGAACGTCCAGCGAGTGCAGCAAGGTGGAGGTTCCCCAATGTTTTGGTATGACATTATGTGGGGCCGACGTACGCCGCTGGTGGTCATGCAAGGCGCCGTACGATACGTGAATGCCATTCTCCGACCGATGGTGCAACCACATCGGCAGCATATTGGTGAGGCATTCGTCTTCATGGACGACAATTTACGCCCCCATCGTGCATATCTTGTGAATCACTTCCTTCAGGATAACGAAATCGCTCGACTAGAGTCGCTAGCATGTTCTCCAGACATGAATCTTGTCGGACATGTCTGGGATAGATTGAAAAGGCCTCATTATGGACGACGTGACCCACCAACCACTCTGAGGGATCTACGCCGAATCGCCGTTGAGGAATGTTACAATCTGGACCAACAGTGCCTCGATGAACTTGTGGATAGTATGGCACGCCGAATACAGACATACATCAATGCTGGATATTAGAGGTACCGGTGTGTACAGCAATCTGGACCACCACCTCTGAAGGTCTCGCTGTATGGTGGTACAACATGTAATGTGTGGTTCTCTAGAGCAGTAAAAAGGGCGGATGTTTATATTGATCTCTATTCCAATTTTCTGTACATGTTCCGAAACTCTCGGAACAGAGGTGATGCAAAACTTTTTTTTATGTGTGTAGTATACTAGTTTCATTTTAATTTATATTAATATTCGTGTCATATTCTGGTGCCACAAACAAGTGTGCCCCAGTAAACGTCTTTCAAGAGCAGTTTGTACTGAGGTTCCAGGCTGTCGTAGATGCGGGTGGTCGTCACATCGAGCTATGTTTATAACCTGGAACGTAAACACGATACACAATTAACAAATGTCATTGCCTCATGTGGAAACTAATTTTTTTTTCTAACTATGGTTTGTCCGTTATTTCTTTTCCGCATATCCTTACGAATGTTTGACGTTCCCTGAAAAGCTGTATAAAAGTTAAGTTAAACCTATACCAGACGAGTAAATGTGAAGTGTAAAGAAAGTACAAAACTAGTGCATTTCTGTCGATAAAAACTGTAGCTAGTACAACAGATTATTATAAAACCAACAATTCGTTAAGTTTTTTTTACATTAAAAATTTTCGTATCAAAGAATAACTATACACTGTAAAGACATTCTTTGTAATCGAGGAAATCCTATCTTATTAATGTTAAAAAGACTTGGTTCAATGATCTAATACTACTTTGGTCTCTGCCGTTGAAGAATTAAATCGCTTAGCTGTTCTGACGCACTATTAAATGTACTTATTTTCTGTTACAATATATGCTAAAAAGTGAATTTCTCCTCTTCTTATTCAAAACCTCTCCCTCCCTGTAGAAATATTTAAGTGAAAATAATTATTTAAAGTGCGTTTTGTAGAAGATTGCCCACCTGGCTTTCTTTCGTCGTAATGGCGCGCAGGCGGCCATTACGTGGAATTTAATTTAAAAAAATTAAATACTGGGCTTCACCTTCAAGTTAATGTAAGAAATGCTGTGATCATTGATAATAATTTTCAAGCATTAAGATTTCCAAAGTATATTTCATCAGAATTTTTACGAAATTGCATAGATAAATTTGACTGCAGTAGGCAACAAGGCTTAGGTTTGCTTCACGAAATATTTGAGTTTACAATTACATTTATTTCTGTCAAGTAAATACTTAACCAAACTGAAGCCACTGTGATATAAATGAAATTATTTATCGTGAGTAAAAATCCTTACACTAAGTAGGTGATTACATCGCCTCTCTCTTCGTAACAATTAATTTATCGGGCAGTAACAATAATAGTTTCACCTACCTCTGATTATCACTGAGCTAGCCGCGAGTTCGGATAGGTAACTAAACCACTGCAAGCAAAACTGTACCCATTTCTACTAATATTTTTGACTGTATTTTAACTCTGATTATCTAAGCCGCATTTACGAGCGAGCAAAAAATTGTTCAAATGGCTCTGAGCACTATGAGACTTAACATCTGAGGTCATCAGTCCCCCTAGAACTTAGAACTACTTAAACCTAAGGACATCACACACATCCATGCCCGAGGCAGGATTCGAACCTGCGACCGTAGCAGTCGCGCGGTTCCGGACTGGAGCGCCTAGACCCGCTCGGCCACCGCGGGCGGCTACGAGTGAGCAGAATTTTTTTTTGGTCATCAGTCTACTGACTGGTTTGATGCGGCCCGCCATGAATTCCTTTCCTGTGGTAACCTCTTCATCTCAGAGTAGCACTTGCAACCTACGTCCTCAATTATTTGCTTGACGTATTCCAATCTCTGTCTTCCTCTACAGTTTTTGCCCTCTACAGCTCCCTCTAGTACCATGGAAGTCGTTCCCTCATGTCTTAGCAGATGTCCTATCATCCTGTCCCTTCTCCTTATCAGTGTTTTCCACATATTCCTTTCCTCTCCGGTTCTGCGTAGAACCTCCTCATTCCTTACCTTATCAGTCCACCTAATTTTCAACATTCATCTATAGCACCACATCTCAAATGCTTCGATTCTCTTCTGTTCCGGTTTTCCCACAGTCCATGTTTCACTACCATACAATGCTGTACTCCAGACGTACATCCTCAGAAATTTCTTCCTCAAATTAAGACCGGTATTTGATATTAGTAGACTTCTCTTGGCCAGAAATGCCTTTTTTGCCGTAGCGAGTCTGCTTTTGATGTCCTCCTTGCTCTGTCCGTCATTGGTTATTTTACTGCCTAGGTAGCAGATTTCCTTAACTTCATTGACTTCGTGACCATCAGTCCTGATGTTAAGTTTCTCGCTGTTCTCATTTCTACTACTTCTCATTACCTTCGTCTTTCTCTGATTTACTCTCAAACCATACTGTGTACTCATTAGACTGTACATTCCGTTCAGCAGATCATTTAATTCTCCTTCACTTTCACTCAGGATAGCAATGTCATCAGCGAATCGTATCATTGACATCCTTTCACCTTGTATTTTAATTCCACTCCTGAACCTTTCTTTTATTTCCATCATCGCTTCCTCGATGCACAGATTGAAGAGTAGGGGCGAAAGGCTACAGCCTTGTCTTACACCCTTCTTAATACGAGCACTTCGTTCTTGATCGTCCACTCTTATTATTCCCTCTTGGTTGTTGTACATATTGTATATGACCCGTCTCTCCCTACAGCTTACCCCTACTTTTTTCAGAATCTCGAACAGCTTGCACCATTTTATATTGTCTAACGCTTTTTCCAGGTCGACAAATCCTATGAAAGTGTCTTGATTTTTTCTTTAGCCTTGCTTCCATTACTAGCCGTAACGTCAGAATTGCCTCTCTTGTCCCTTTACTTTTCCTAAAGCCAAACTGATCGTCACCTAGCGCATTCTCAATTTTCTTTTCCATTCTTCTGTATATTATTCTTGTAAGCAGCTTCGATGCATGAGCTGTTAAGCTGATTGTGCGATAATTCTCGCACTTGTCAGCTCTTGCCGTCTTCGGAATTGTGTGGATGATGCTTTTCCGAAAGTCAGATGGTATATCGCCAGACTCATATATTCCACACACCAATGTGAATAGTCGTTTTGTTGCCACTTCCTCCAATGATTTTAGAAATTCTGATGGAATGTTATCTATCCCTTCTGCCTTATTTGACCGTAAGTCCTCTAAAGCTCTTTTAAATTTCGATTCTAATACTGGATCCCCTATCTCTTCTAAATCGACTCCTGTTTCTTCTTCTAACACATCAGACAAATCTTCACCCTCATAGAGGCTTTCAATGTATTCTTTTCACCTATCTGCTCTCTCCTCTGCATTTAACAGTGGAATTCCCGTTACCACCGTTGCTTTTAATGTCACCAAAGGTTGTTTTGACTTTCCTGTATGCTGAGTCTGTCCTTCCGACAATCATATCTTTTTCGATGTCTTCACATTTTTCCTGCAGCCATTTCGTCTTAGCTTCCCTGCACTTCCTATTTATTTAATTCCTCAGCGACTTGTATTTCTGTATTCCTGATTTTCCCGGAACATTGTACTTCCTCCTTTCATCAATCAACTGAAGTATTTCTTCTGTTACCCATGGTTTCTTCGCAGCTACCTTCTTTGTACCTATGTTTTCCTTCCCAACTTCTGTAATGGCCCTTTTTAGAGCTGTCCACCCCTCTTCAACTGTACTGCCTACTGCGCTATTCCTTATTGCTGTATCTATAGCGCTAGAGAACTTCAAACGTATCTTGTCATTCCTTAGTACTTCCGTATCCCACTTCTTTGCGTATTGATTCTTCCTGACTAATGTCTTGAACTTCAGGCTACTTTTCATCACTACTATATTGTGATCTGAGTCTATATCTGCTCCTGGGTACGCCTTACAATCCAGTATCTGATTTCGGAATCTCTGTCTGACCATGATGTAATCTAATTGAAATCTTCCCGTATCTCCCGGCCTTTTCCAAGTATACCTCCTCCTCTTGTAATTCTTGAACAGGGTATTCGCTATTACTAGCTGAAACTTGTTACAGAACTCAATTAGTCTTTCTCCTCTTTCATTCCTTGCCCCAAGCCCATATTCTCCTGTAACCTTTTCTTCTACTCCTTCCCCTACAACTGCATTCCAGTCGCCCATGACTATTAGATTTTCGTCCCCCTTTACATACCGCATTACCCTTTCAATATCCTCATACACTCTCTATCTGTTCATCTTCAGCTTGCGACGTCAGCATGTACACCTGAAATATCGTTGTCGGTGTTGGTCTGCAGTCGATTCTGATTAGAACAACCCGGTCACTGAACTGTTCACAGTAACATACCCTCTGCCCTACCTTCCTATTCATAACGAATCCTACACCTGTTATACCATTTTCTGCTGCTATTGATACTACCCGATACTCATCTGACCGGAAATCCTTGTCTTCCTTCCACTTCACTTCACTGACCCCTACTATATCTAGATTGAGCCTTTTCAGAATTTCTAGTTTCCCTACCACGTTCAAGCTTCTGACATTCCACGCCCCGACTCGTAGAACGTGTTCCTTTCGTTGATTATTCAATCTTTTTCTCATGCAAACCTCCCCCTTGGCAGTCCCCTCCCGGAGATCCGAATGGGGGACTATTCCGGAATCTTTTGCCAATGGAGAAATTATCATGACACTTCTTCAATTACAGGCCACATGTCCTGCGGATACACGTTACGTGTCTTTAATGCAGTGGTTTCCATTGCCTTCTGCATCCTCATGTCGTTGATCATTGAGCAGAATATGCGCGTATTAAATATCCTTTTTGCAAACAATGTTACACTAAAATCAAAGTACTTTACTACCAAAGAGGAGAGAGAGACGATATAAATCTCTTGCTTTGCATCAAAACAAGAAAGAAACATCCATTAAACTTCTTTTTTTTTTTTTTTTTTTTTTTCGACACGGCCATCTCGGAAAGTGAAGTTGTAGTTGACCGAGTATACAGTGGGTGATTAACGAAGATACGCAAATATTTTAATATGTTGTTCCACAAGTAAAACTAAATAAAAAAGTTCATATAAACATTCGTCCACAAATGTTTAGTCGCGGTGTTACGGCTAATAAAAGGTTTTGCCCGAAATTTAGCAACTTCGCTAATATGAAGCCATCGCAAAACAGTACAAAGTTAAAGTAAAGCACAATTTCCATTTGTTTAGTTCTTATCGATCTGGTGAATCTAATAAAACATGTCCCAGACGTGTATCTGCAGTAGTTTTCCAGAACATCCAGAGAAGCAAAGAAATAATTCGGTAAAAATTTTAATTTATTAACTACTTGGCCCAATTTGTTTTTTAAATTCCAGACAATCGCACAAAGTTTTCAGCAGAATTTGTAGAGAATTTATTTTTGGAATAATGATGGTAATATAATACCGTTAACTGAAACTGTATGAATGTGTCAGATAATCTGCTTGTATTAATATCATAGCACACGTGAATTCATACTAAACCAGAAAAAACAAAGCTCAGTGTTAAGGAAGTTGTACAGTGTACATACAATTTCACAATAAATGTTTAAAAATGTCTCCACCCACTTCAATACATTTAGCTGTTTGTATGAACAGATTTTGTTGCTCGTTTCAGTTTCACAGGGTTGTTCTTAATTTCGTCTATTGTATTCATAATGTGAGCAAGTAATGCCTCACGCGTATTGACTTTGTCCTTATAAACCATGTCTTTCAACCATCCCCATACACAAAAATTCATTGGTGGTAAATCGGGCGATCTGGGACGCCACAAACGTGTTGCACCATCCTTATTTCATAAATAATCTACAAACTACAACAGTTACTATGTGGTTTCACTTAAACACATTGTTGTTATTGTGTTCTTTCACTGAACAATACAGAAAACTAGCTCGTTTCAAGTTTAGGAAACGACTGAAACAACTCACTAACGGTTGCCAACAATGACATAAACGTTCCTACTTTCTTAATGGAAAGTAAACAAATTTACTTGTATAACAATCAGGTTACCCTCCATTCAGAGGCTGTTGCACGCAGCGACTGTTGTTGACTTGTAAATAATAGATTTCAGCTATCAGTCGTCCTTTTGAAAATTTTATTGGCAGATCTAGATTTCAGCTAGAAACTAGCCATTCTCAATGCACTATCATTTTTTATCAATGCATGTAATGCCTGTTGGTTGGGCTTCATTCACAGTTCATTGACTAACAATCTTTGCTTCTCTGGATGTTCTGGAAAACTACTGCAGATATACGTCTGGGACATGTTTTATTAGATTCACCAGACCAATAACAACAAAATAAATGGAAATCGTGCTTTCCCTTAACCTCGTACTGTTTTGCGATGGCTTCATATTAGTGACGTTGCTAAATTTCAGGCAAAATCTTTTATTAGCCGTAAATCCATAAGTAAACATTTGCGGACCTATGTTTATATGTACTTTTTTCTTTAGTTTTACTTGTAGAATAGTATGTTAAAATATGTGCATATCTTCGTTAATCACACTGCATAAGCAGAGCAGAAACGACTGAGGGTACATTCTAGCGTCGATACGGGCCCACTAGTGGGGAAATACACTCACATAAGCGACTACGACAAGGACATCTACATCTACATGGATACTCTGCAAATCACATTTAAGTGCCTGGCAGAGGGTTCACCGAACCACCTTCACAATTCTCTATTATTCCAATCTCGAACAGCGCGCAGAAAGAATGAACACCTATATCTTTCCGTACGAGCTCTGATTTCTCTTATTTTATCGTGGTGATCGTTCCTCCCTATGTAGGTCGGTGTCAACAAAACATTTTGGCATTCGGAGGAAAAAGTTGGTGATTCGAATTTCTTGAGAAGATTCCGTCGCACCGAAAAACGCCTTCCTTTTATTGATCTCCAGCCTAAATCCTGTATCATTTCTCTGACACTCTCTCCTATATTTCGCGATAATACAAAACGTGCTGCCTTTCTTTGAACTTTTTCGATGTACTCCGTCAGTCCTATCTGGTAAGGATCCCACACCGCGCAGCAGTATTCTAAAAGAGGACGGACAAGCGTAGTGTAGGCAGTCTCCTTAGTAGATCTGTTACATTTTGTAAGTGTCTTGCCAATAAAACGTAGTCTTCGGTTAGCCTTCCCCACAACATTTTCTATGTGTTCCTTCCAATTTAAGTTGTTCGTAGTTGTAATACCTAGGTAATTAGTTGAATTTACGGCTTTTAGATTAGACTGATTTATCGTGTAACTGAAGTTTAACGAATTCCTTTTTGTACTCATGTGGATGACCTCACACACTTCGTTATTCAGGGTCATCTGCCACTTTTCGCACCATTCAGATCATTTTTCTAAATCGCTTTGCAGTTTGTTTTGATCTTCTGATGACTTTTTTAGTCGATAAACGACAGCGTCATTTACAAACAACCGAAGACGGCTGCTCATATTGTCTCCCAAATCGTTTATATAGATAAGGAACAGCAAAGGGCCTGTAACACTACCTTGGGGAACACCAGAAATCTCTTCTGCTTTACTCGATGACTTTCCGTCAATTACTACGAACTGTGACCTCTCTGACAGGAAATCACAAATCCACTGACATAAGTGAGACGATATTCCATAAGCACGCAATTTCACTACGAGCCGCTTGGGTGGTACAATGTCAAAAGCCTTCCGGAAATCCAGAAATACGGAATCGATCTGAAATCCCTTGTCAATAGCACTCAGCACCTCATGTGAACAAAGAGCTAGTTGTGTTTCACCGGAACTATGTTTTCTAAACCCATGTTGACTGTATGTCCATAGACCGTTTCCTTCGAGGTAATTCATAATGTTCGAACACAATATATGTTCTAAAATCCTGCTGCATATCGACGTTAACGATATGGGCCTGTAGTTTAGTGGATTACTCCTACTACCTTTCTTGAATATTGGTGTGACCTGTGCAACTTTCCAGTCTTTGGGCACGGATCTTTCGTGAACGGTTGTATAAGATTGTTAAGTATGGAGATAATGCATCAGCATACTCCGAAAGGAACCTAATTGGTATACAGTCTGGACCAGAAGACTTGCTTTTATTAAGTGATTTAAGTTGTTTCTCCAGTAGAAGTACTGACACGCTTGGGAGAGCCAGTCCAGACAAAACTCTACCATCTGGTGAGCAAGATGTATGAGACAGGCGAAATACCCTCAGACTTCAAGAAGGATATAATAATTCCAATCCCAAAGAAAGCAGGTGTTGACAGATGTGAAAATTACCGAACTATCAGTTTAATAAGTCACGGCTGCAAAATATTAACGCGAATTCTTTACAGACGAATGGAAAAACTGGTAGAAGCCGACTTAGGGGAAGATCAGTTTGGATTCCGTTGAAATATTGGAACACGTGAGGCAATACTGACCCTACGACTTATCTTAGAAGCTAGATTAAGGAAAGGCAAACCTATGTTTCTAGCATTTGTAGACTTAGAGAAAGCTTTTGACAATGTTGACTGGAATACTCTCTTTCAAATTCTAAAGGTGGCAGGGGTAAAATATAGGGAGCGAAAGGCTATTTACAATTTGTACAGAAACCAAATGGCAGTTATAAGAGTCGAGGGACACGAAAGGGAAGCAGTGGTTGGCAAGGGAGTGAGACAAGGTTGTAGCCTCTCCCCGATGCTATTCAATCTGTATATTGAGCAAGTAGTAAAGGAAACGAAATAAAAGTTCGGAGTAGGTATTAAAATCCATGGAGAAGAAATAAAAACTTTTAAGTTCGCCGATGACATTGTAATTCTGTCAGAGATAGCAAAGGACTTGGAAGAGCAGTTGAACGGAATTGACAGTGTCTTGAAAGGAGGGTATAAGATGAACATCAACAAAAGCAAAACGAGGATAATGGAATGTAGTCGAATTAAGTCGGGTGATGCTGCGGGAATTTGATTAGGAAATGAGACACTTAAAGTAGTAAAGGAGTTTTGCTATTTGGGGAGCAAAATAACTGATGATGGTCGTAGTAGAGAGGATATAAAATGTAGACTGGCAATGACAAGGAAAGCGTTTCTGAAGAAGAGAAATTAGTTAACATCGAGTATTGATTTAAGTGTCAGGAAGTCGTTTCTGAAAGTATTTGCATGGAGTGTAGCCATGTATGGAAGTGAAACATGGAGGACAAATAGTTTAGACAAGAAGAGAATAGGAGCATTCGAAATGTGGTGCTACAGAAGAATGCTGAAGATAAGATGGGTAGATCACATAACTAATGAGGAGGTATTGAATAGAACTGGGGAGAAGAGGAGTTTGTGGCACAACTTGACTAGAAGAAGGGATCGGTTGGTAGGACATGTTCTGAGGCATCAAGGGAGCACAAATTTAGTACTGGAGGGCAGCGTGGAGGGTAAAAATCCAAGAGGGAGACCAAGAGATGAATACACTAAGCAGGTTGAGAAGCATGTAGGCTCCAGTAGGTACTGGGAGATGAAGCAGCTTGTACAGGATAGAGTAGCATGGAGAGCTGCATCAAACCAGTCTCAGGACTGAAGACCACAACAACAACAAGTTGTTTCACTACTCCGAGGATATTTACTTCTACGTTACTCATGTTGGCAGCTGTTCTCGATTCGAATACTGGAATATTTACTTCGGCTTCTTTTGTGAAGGCAGATTGTTATCGTCTGGCGCTTGGCAACGAGAAACCCGGAAACAACGAAGCTTTTCGAGTATTACTGTCGTAAGAGTCTACGGCAAGTGGTTGAACGACGGTGAAATCACGAGTAGGTAACATGCACGCTTCATCATAGAAACTGAAGGTCGGAGGCTCGCCCTGTATGTGAGGGGGGATAGGCGGCTATCTGCAACAGATTTGACGACAGCGCTTGCTGAGCCACAAGCGTTGCGGAGCACACCATACAGCGCTGTTCTCCACGGGGTTTCTGCAGCGCACGTCCACTACGTGCTCCCGTAGTGGCGCCTCAACATCATCAGTTCTGATTACAGTGAACACAGGATCATCGAGATTGGGCACGCGGGTCAATGTAAACGTGTCGGCTGTTCGGATGAATAGCGATTCTTGGTACATCAGGTCGACGGTCACGTCCATGTACGCTTTAATCCAGACGAACCGTTACTCGAAACGTGCACCACGCCATGGATGCAGGGCGGTGAGAGTAGTACTGTGGTTCGTGGAACATTCATCGAGGATTCCAGGGTACCTATGATACTACTTACGTTTCCTTTACTACTTGCTCAATATACAGATTGAATAGCATCGGGGAGAGGCTACAACCTTGTCTCACTCCCTTCCCAACCACTGCTTCCCTTTCATGCCCCTCAACTCTTATAACTGCCATTTGGTTTCTGTACAAATTGTAAATAGCCTTTCGCTCCCTATATTTTACCCCTGCCACCTTCAGAATTTGAAAGAGAGTATTCCAGTCAACATTGTCAAAAGCTTTCTCTAAGTCTACAAATGCAAGAAACGTAGGTTTGCCTTTCCTTAATCTAGCTTCCAAAATAAGTCGTAGGGTTAGTATTGCCTCGCGTATTCCAATATTTCAGCGGAATCCAAACTGATCTTCCCCTAGGTCGGCTTCTACTAGTTTTTCCATTCGTCTGTAAAGAATTCGCGTTAATATTTTGCAGCGGCGGACTTCGGGAATATAATTGCTGGCCACTTTCATTCTTTCACGCTTGATGTCGCCTCCAACAGTGATGACATTTTCCATCAGGACAACAAAAAAACTAATAAACTTTTTAAATCCGTGGCTGCGGATTCCATCAAGTTGTTAGATAGTTTGACCAATTTAGTTCGGTCCATAAACGGCAGAATAATACACTGAAGCGCCAAAGAAACTGACACGGGCATGCGCATTCAAATACAGAGTAGGCATTTGTAAACAGGCAGAATGCGGCGCTGCGGTCGGCAACGCCTACATAAGACAACATGTGGTGTTCATGAGCAATAAAAAGGGCGAAAATGATGTTTATGTTGATCTCTATTCCAATTTTTTTGTACAGGTTCCGGAGCTCTCGGAACCGAGGTGATGCAAAACTTTTTTTTGATGTGTGTATATACATCAAGAGAGGAACTGTGGCTGCGCTCTTTTCAAAGATATACTTTGGCTGAAGCACCTGCGTGAGACCATGATAGATTTCGTCTAGCTCGTGTCTGGTGCGTTTTATATTACAACGAACTTATAATTTCTGCCCCGTAAATAAATGCTGTTCCAGAATACTAGCACACCGAGTATCTCTCGAAAAGATACCATTTGAAACTTCCTGGCAGACTAAAACTGTGTGTCGGGCCGAGACTCGAACTCGGGACCGTTGCCTTTTGCCGGCAAGTGCTCTACCAACTGAGCTACCCAAGCACGACTCACGCTCCGTCCTCACAGCTTTACTTCCACGAGTACCTCATCTCATACTTTCCAAACTTCACAGAAGCTCTCCTGCGAACCTTGCAGAACTAGCACTCCTGGAAGAAAGGATATTGCCACAGCCTGTGGGATGTTTCCAAAGGTACGATTTATTGATACCGAATATCAAATAACGAGCCACCAGTGTTTAAGATTTCAGTAACGATATTACATAAAACAAAGTACTTGCACGGTAGTCACCACTGTGGATAAATAGGTAATTAACCTACACGATATGTAGAGGTATGACAGCAGATTTTTGGTTAGGGTCCTACCACTCGCACAAATTTTAATATTCGTCTTCACATTTCCGACAGTTTCTGTGACTTGTCATTGTCAACTATTTGCAAATTTAGCATGAAATACGGAAGTGGGAGCGAATATTCAAAACACGTTGATTATCTGGTGAAAACAAACTACCATTCATCGACAAAAGAAAAAAGGTTGGACGAGTGGTTCTAGGCGCTTCAGTCCGGAACCGCGCTGCTGCTACGGGCGCAGGTTAGAATCCTGCCTCGGGCAGGGATGTATGTGATGTCCTTAGGTCAGTTAGGTTTAAGTAGTTCTAAGTCTAGGGGACTGATGACATCAGATGTTGTCCCATAGTGCTTAGAGCCATTTGAACCATTTTTGAGACAAAGCATAAAGAAGAATGAGACACACGCAAAGGAATTAAAAGGTGACAGTCTCCCTTTCAGCCGTCTATAAATTACAAAAGAAAAGTTACAAACAAGCTAGTTATTTTAGGAGACTTATTTTTCAAACGAAAAAATGTTCAAATGTGTGTGAAATCTTAAGGGACTTAACTGCTAAGGTCATCAGTCCCCAAGCTTACACACTACTTGACCTAAATTATCCTAAGGACAAAAACACGCACCCATGCCCGAGGGCGGACTCGAACCTCCGCCGGGACCAGCGCACAGTCCAAGACTGCAGCGGCTAGAGCGCTCGGCTAATACCGCGTGGCATTATCCAAACAAGAACGTCCTCAAATTATGCAGATATGTGTACGAAATATATTCTAATAATGGTGCAGGCATATATCTGCTGGGGTTTTTTCTGGTTGTTTCAATTACTTTCAAGAGGAAAGGAAGAAGTTTCTTCCCTGATAGTGAATTGTAATTTTACGCGCATATTAGAACATTCTTCACACAACCAGCACATTTATTTAGCAGTGGGGGGGGGGGGGAGGGGGGAGGGGGGGAGGGGGGAGTTTATCCTTAAGTAATTTTTGTAATACACATCACTACGTAAAAAACTAGAATGTAGTTAGCAGGTTTCACTTTCAAAGAAAGAAAATACAGCAATATTTGTAATTTTTGCACAAATTAGAACACACCTCACACAACCAGCACACTTATTTAGCGTTGGGAAAGATTGTTAACCACTATTCGTACTACTTATACATACCACTGTGTAAATAACGAGTATGAAGTGGGCAGAGTGTCACTTTGAAAGAAAGAAAAGACGGCAATAGTTCCCACATTTGCAATGAATGAACCAGCTGAACATATAAAGAGCTTCTGCTTTAGTGCCGGCCGAAGTGGCCGAGCGGTTCTGGCGCTGCAGTCTGGAGCCGCGAGACCGCTACGGTCGCAGGTTCGAATCCTGCCTCGGGCATGGATGTGTGTGATGTCCTTAGGTTAGTTAGGTTTAACTAGTTCTAAGTTCTAGGGGACTAATGACCTCAGCAGTTGAGTCCCATAGTGCTCAGAGCCATTTGAACCATTTTCTGCTTTAGTTCGTCTGATAGAATGGCTGCCGCAATCACGATGATACCTTGACAACAGAGACATGCATTCGAGGAAACCAAAGTATATCTTTCAAAGGAGCGCAGCCACGGTACTTCTAAATAAAAGCACGTGCCAAGGAAATAAGGGAGGGGCAGATGATATTTATTTTTGCTAGGTGAGTGTTTTCTTTTTTCGTATTTTAATTTTTTATGTATTAAACATTGTTGTTGTTGTTGTGGTCTTCAGTCCTGAGACTTGTTTGATGCAGCTCTCCATGCTACTCTATCCCGTGCAAGCTTCTTCATCTCCCAGTACCTACTGCAACCTACATCCTTCTGAATCTGCTTAGTGTATTCATCTCTTGGTCTCCCTCTACGATTTTTACCCTCCACGCTGCCCTCCAATGCTAAATTTGTGTTCCCTTGATGCCTCAAAACATGTCCTACCAACCGATCCCTTCTTCTAGTCAAGTTGTGCCACAAACTTCTCTTCTCCCAATCCTATTCAATACCTCCTCATTAGTTACGTGATCTACCCACCTTATCTTCAGCATTCTTCTGTAGCACCACATTTCGAAAGCTTCTATTCTCTTCTTGTCCAAACTATTTATTGTCCATGTTTCACTTCCATACATGGCTACACTCCACACAAATACTTTCAGAAACGACTTCCTGACACTTAAATCTATACTCGATGTTAACAAATTTCTCTTCTTCAGAAACGATTTCCTTGCCATTGCCAGTCTACATTTTATATCCTCTCTACTTTGACCATCATCAGTTATTTTACTCCCTAAATAGCAAAACTCCTTTACTACTTTAAGTGTCTCATTTCCTAATCTAATCCCCTCAGCATCACCCGATTTAATTTGACTACATTCCATTATCCTCGTTTTGGTTTTGTTGATGCTCATCTTATATCCTCGTTTCAAGACACTGTCCATTCCGTGCAACTGCTCCTCCAAGTTCTTTGCTGTCTCTGACAGAATTACAATGTCATCGGCGAACCTCAAAGTTTTTACTTCTTCTCCATGAATTTTAATACCTACTCCGAATTTTTCTTTTGTTTCCTTTACTGCTTGCTCAATATACAGATTGAATAGCATCGGGGAGAGGCTACAACCCTGTCTCACTCCTTTCCCAACCACTGCTTCCCTTTCATGAACCTCGACATCTGGTTTCTGTACAAATTGTAAATAGTCTTTCGCTCCCTGTATTTTACCCCTGCCACCTTCAGAATTTGAAAGGGAGTATTCCAGTTAACGTTGTCAAAAGCTTTCTCTAAGTCTACAAATGCTAGAAACGTAGGTTTGCCTTTCCTTAATCTTTCTTCTAAGATAAGTCGTAAGGTTAGTATTGCCTCACGTGTTCCAACATTTCTACGGAATCCAAACTGATCTTCCCCGAGGTCCGCTTCTACCAGTTTTTCCATTCGTCTGTAAAGAATTCGCGTTAGTATTTTGCAGCTGTGACTTATTAAACTGATAGTTCGGTAATTTTCACATCTGTCAACACCTGCTTTCTTTGGGATTGGAATTATTATATTCTTCTTGAAGTCTGTGGGTATTTCGCCTGTCTCATACATCTTGCTCACCAGATGGTAGAGTTTTGTCATGACTGGCTCTCCCAAGGCCATCAGTAGTTCTAATGTAATGTTGTCTACTCCCGGGGCCTTGTTTCGACTCAGGTCTTTCAGTGCTCTGTCAAACTCTTCACGCAGTATCTTATCTCCCATTTCATCTACATCCTCTTCCATTTCCATAATATTGTCCTCAAGCACATCGCCCTTGTATAAACCCTCTATATACTCCTTCCACCTTTCTGCCTTCCCTTCTTTGCTTAGAACTGGGTTGCCATCTGAGCTCTTGATATTCATACAAGTGGTTCTCTTCTCTCCAAAGGTCTCTTTAATTTTCCTGTAGGCAGTATCTATCTTACCCCTAGTGAGACAAGCCTCTACATCCTTACATTTGTCCTCTAGCCATCCCTGCTTAGCCATTTTGCACTTCCTGTCGGTCTCATTTTTGAGACGTTTGTATTCCTTTTTGCCTGCTTCATTTACTGCATTTTTATATTTTTTCCTTTCATCAATTAAATTCAATATTTCTTCTGTTACCCAAGGATTTCTATTAGCCCTCGTCTTTTTACCTTCTTGATCCTTTGCTGCCTTCACTACTTCATCCCTCAGAGCTACCCATTCTTCTTCTACTGTATTTCTTTCCCCCATTCCTGTCAATTGTCCCCTTATGCTCTCCCTGAAACTCTCTACAACCTCTCGTTCTTTCAGTTTATCCAGGTCAGATCTCCTTAAATTCCCACCTTTTTGCAGTTTCTTCAGTTTCAATCTGCAGGTCATAACCAATAGATTGTGGTCAGAATCCACATCTGCCCCTGGAAATGTCTTACAATTTAAAACCTGGTTCCTAAATCTCTGTCTTACCATTATACAATCTATCTGATACCTTTTAGTATCTCCAGGATTCTTCCAGGTATACAACCTTCTTTTATGATTCTTGAACCAAGTGTTAGCTATGATTAAGTTATTCTCTGTGCAAAATTCTACAAGGCGGCTTCCTCTTTCATTTCTTCCCCCCAATCCATATTCACCTACTATGTTTCCTTCTCTCCCTTTTCCTACTGACGAATTCCAGTCGCCCATGACTATTAAATTTTCGCCTCCCTTCACTACCTGAATAATTTCTTTTATCTCGTCATACATCAATTTCTTCATCATCTGCAGAGCTAGTTGTCATGTAAACTTGTACTACTGTAGTAGGCATGGGCTTTGTGTCTATCTTGGCCACAATAATGCGTTCACTATGCTGTTTGTAGTAGCTAACCCGCACTCCTATTTTTTTATTCATTATTAAACCTACTCCTGCATTACCCCTATTTGATTTTGTATTTATAACCCTGTAATCACCTGACCAAAAGTCTTGTTCCTCCTGCCACCGAACTTCACTAATTCCCACTATATCTAACTTTAACCTATCCATTTCCCTTTTTAAATTTTCTAACCTACCTGCCCGATTAAGTTATAATAGGTTATAATAAGTTACAATTTAGCCATTTCTGGCTGATTTGCTTTTTTCATAGAATGATAGGTAGCAACCCTGAGACCGACAGAAGCCAAAGCGTTCACTCATAGGTGTGCTTTCAAGCAGTGAAGTCGTCTGAAGCTCTGCATTTCACAGCTCTCGCAATGCTCTGACAGCAGAAACAAGAGTGGAACGTGGCAGCTTGGTGCAAAGAACACGTGAATGTTTTAACTGAGCAATATTGTCCGAAGTCGCGCCTATTTGACGCCAGAACAACATAGATGGTACAACATTAAACGAAATATGCTGTACGTTAAAGAGTGTAGGCTGCAGTCAACAGTTGACGAAATTAAAAAGAAAACAAAAACTACTGGCCAAAAAAGACGTGTCATTCAGACCTTGAAGTTGAACTGGCAGTGACGTAGTTACTTAAGAAGTGTCAGTCAGACCTTGAAGTTGAACTGTCAGTGATGTACTTACTTACCAAAGGTATAATTTTTTGACAGGATTCGTTTCGCCAGAACCTTAAAGTAGCCGATAACTTCTCGGAAGAACTGGTTGTTTTTCTAATCACACTGTCCCGCTATCGTAATTTCTGCCGCACACGACCTAGAGGGCATCGATAATAATTATCCCCGCTCATTCCCAATCTCAAATCGTGTATCCGTCCTCTAACCGAAGTTACTTTCGAAGAAATGCCTGCCGGCCGCGGTAGTCTCGCGGTTCTAGGCGCGCAGTCCGGAACCGTGCGACTGCTACGGTCGCAGGTTCGAATCCTGCCTCGGGCATGGATGTGTGTGATGTCCTTAGGTTAGTTAGGTTTAAGTAGTTCTCAGTTCTAGGGGACTGATGACCACAGCAGTTGAGTCCCATAGTGCTCAGAGCCATTTGAACCACTTGAAGAAATGCCAAGCTTGCCTCTCCTCCCGTCTCCTCATCTGTGTTTTCACACATAATAGTCGTTTCCTTCTTCTCACGTTGTACACTACTTCACTATTCAATGCAGCGGCCGCAGAGAAAGCTAGAACTTCTATTTCCTTTTAGCACTGCACGCCGTGAAAGCTTGCTCTCTCAACATGCAGTAGAGTCTACCGACGTCTGCTTTGTGGAGCTTCATTTCCCATTCGCCCTGGCGTGCACTTTAAGGAATGTCTCGTGCGAGAGGGGCGTTGAGAATCATGGAGAGGATTGCTGTTCAGATTCTCGGCACGTGTATCCCTGTAATGGTCAACCAACATGTTACTCTCTCTGACATACACTATGTGATCGAAAGTATCCGGACACCTATAAGTCGACATTAATATGGGATGTGTCCACCCTTAGCCTTGAACTCTGCTGTGGACACTTTCAATGAGTTACCTGAAAGTGTGCGGAGGAATGACAGCTCAGTCGTCGTCAACAGCCGAAACAGAGAAAGCAGTGATGTCATATAGTGGGGTCTGATGCAAAATCGATATACTACACTCATGCTCATAAATTAAGGATAATTGCAGAATGTGGTGCCACACCACGTGGCACTACACAAAACTGCCGCTAATAGCATAGGCACATAGGGAACACACACGACACGGATATGTCAGTAAACGGTATTGGTGACAGAATGAAATTTTCACTCTACAGCGGAGTGTGCGCTGATATGAAACTTCCTGGCAGATTAAAACTGTGTGCCGGACCGAGACTCGAACTCGGGACCTTTGTCTTTCGCGGGCAAGTGCTCTACCAACTTTTTTTTTTTTTTTAATTCACATTTTGATCGTTTTTACGTTCGTTGAATCTGCTCGGGGCGGACATCGTAAGACATCCGTTTAAGTTCGTTGTTGATCGATTAACTCAGTTTTTTTTTGTTTTTTTTATTACAGAGGGCTGCTAACCCTCTGACCGAACACGCTGAGCTACCGTGCCGGCTTTTCTTCTGCCAGTACCTCGTCTCCTGCCTTCCAAACTTTACGAGGTACTGGCAGAAGTAAAGCTGTGAGGACGGGGCGTGAGTCGTGCTTGGGTAGCTCAGTTGGTAGAGCACTTGCCCGCGAAAGGCAAAGGTCCCGAGTTCGAGTCTCGGTCCGGCACACAGTTTTAATCTGCCAGGAAGTTTCGGTATTGGTGATAATTTGAGAAAATCGTTCCGAAACACATGAGCTACAAAACGCCACTGTTTCCTGCGCATATACCCCGACATCAATATGGGATATGATCACCATGCTCACGTACACAGGCCGCACAACTAGTTGGCATACTATGGATCAGGTGGTCGAGCAGCTGCTGGGGTGTGGCCTCCCATTCTTGCACCAACGCCTGTCGGAGCTCCTGAAGTCGACCGAGAGCATGGGGTTTAGGTCTGGAGAACAGGCAGGCCACTCCATTCGCCATTCTGTTTCAAGGTACTCCTCCACGATGGCAGCTCGGTGGGGCCGTGCGTTATCATCCATCAGGAGGAAGGTGGGACCCACTGCACCCCTGAAAAGGCGGACATACTGGTGCAAAATGACGTCCCGATACACCTGACCTGTTACAGTTCCTCTGTCAAAGACATGCAGGGGTGTACGTGCACCAATCACAATCCCACCCCACACCATAAAACCATGACCTCCATACAGGTCCCTTTCAAGGACATTAAGGGGTTGGTATCTGGTTCCTGGTTCACGCCAGATGAAAACCCAGCGAGAATCACTGTTCAGACTATACCTGGACTCGTCCGTGAACATAACCTGGAACCACAGTTCCAATGACCATGTACTGCGTTCTTGACACCAGGCTGTACGGGCTCTTCTGTGACCAGGGGTCAGTGTAATGCACCTTGCAGGTCTTCGGGCAAGTAAGCCGCGTCTGTTCAGTCGTCTGTAGACTGTGTGTCTGGAGACAACTGTTCCAGTGGCTGTGGTAAGGTCCCGAGCAAGGTTACCTGCAGTACGCCATGGCCATCTGCGGGCACTGATGGTGAGATATCGGTCTTCTTGTGGTGTTGTACACTGTGGACGTCCCGTACTGTAGCGCCTGGACACGTTTCCTGTCTGCTGGAATCGTTGTCATAATCTTGAGATCACACGTTGTGGCACACAGAGGGCCCATGCTATATGACCTGCTGTGTTTGACCAGCTTCCAGTCGCCCTAGTATTCTACCCCTCATAACATCATCAATATGTGTTCTTTGAACCATTTTCAACACACAGTCACCATTAGGACGTCTGCAAGTGTCTGCACACTTACTCGATGCACCGTACTCTGACGTGCACCAACACACCTGTGCGTATGTGGACTGCTGCCAGCGCCACCGTTCGACGACCGCAGGTCAAATGCACCGCATGGTCGTACCCCGAGGTGATTTAAACACGCAAACCGACAACGAGAGCGGTGTTTCACCGTGTAACAGCATTATCCTTAACTTATGAGCATGAGTGTAAATCATTCCAGAGATCTCCTGTTGGATTCAGGGGAAGGCCAGTCTATTTCAGGAGTGTTACTGATGCTGTTTTATGACAGTGTTGTCATGCTCACACGATCATCGCCTCCAAATTATACCTCTACTGTACAATGTGTCCATATCCTTCCGCAATTAGCGTTTTCTCGAGCGCAATATGGGGAACACACCTGAACCACAAAAACACCCCCAAACCGTAACCCCACCTCCTCCACAGTTCACTCTTGTTACTACACATGATGGCAGGTGACGTTCTCTAGATATTAACCAAACCCAAACCCTTCCATCGGATTGCCACAGGGTACAGCGTGACTCAGCACTCCAAATCGCTCGTTTCCAGTCAGGCACTGTTTAGTGGTGTCATTCTTTACACAGCCCAAAGCGTCACTTAACACTGACCACAGAAACTGTGGTTTATTAGGAGCTGTCCTACCACTGCATCCCATTCCTTTGAAATCCCCAGGTACAGTCTTTCTGTTAGCTGGACTGCTAGTACATTGGAACTCACGAGTGATTGCTTCCACTGATATCATGCGAATTTTTTACAACCGCCTTCCACAATAGTCGACAGTCTCTATCCGTCAGTACATGAAGTCACCAGGAGCCGACTTGGGCCGCTTTAGAAGAGCTGAAATGTCCCAGATGGATTACTTACTCAAGTGACATCCAAAGACTAATCCACGTTCGAAGTCACACAGCTCTGCTGATCGACCATTCTGCTGCACCGCTTCTACACTGAAGAGCCAAAAAAACTGGTACACCTGTCTAATATCGTGTAGGGCCCCTGGCAGCACGCAGAAGTGCCGCAGCACGACGTGGCATGGACTAGACTAATGTCTGAAGTAGTGCTGGAGGGAACTGACACCATGATCTTGCAGGGCTGTAAGAATACGAGGGGGTGGATATCTCTTCTGAAGAACTCATTGCAAAGCATCCGAGATGTGCTCAATAATGTTCATGTCTGGGGAGTTTGGTGGCCAGCGGAAGTGTTTAAACCCAGAAGAGCGTTCCTAGAGCCAACCTACAGCAATTCTGGAACTGCGGAGTGTCACTTTGTCCTGCTAGAATTGCCCAAGTACATCGGAATGCACAATGGACACGAATGGGTGCAAGTGATCAAACAGGATGCTTACGTACGTGTCACCTGTCAGAGTCGTATCAAGACGTATCAGGGGTCCCATATCACCCCAACTGCACACGCCCCACACCATTACAGAGCCTCCACCAGCTTGAACACTGCCCTGCTGACAAGCAGGATTCATGGATTCATGGGGTTGTTTTCATACCTGTACACGTCCAGCCGCTCGCTACTTAGATCCTGAGGGTAGGCGGCTGACTTACA
Source organism: Schistocerca nitens (assembly GCF_023898315.1). NCBI lineage: Eukaryota > Metazoa > Arthropoda > Insecta > Orthoptera > Acrididae > Schistocerca > Schistocerca nitens. The sequence goes on from NC_064623.1 coordinate 125,771,962, forward strand.
CTGAAGAGCCAAAGAAACTGGTACATCTGCTTATTATTGTGTAGGGCCACCACGAGCATGCAGAAGTGCCCCAACATGACGTGGCACGGACTCGCCTAATGTCCGAAGTAGTGCTGGAGGAAACTGACACCATGTTTCCTGCAGGGCTGTCCATAAGTCGAGGACGAGGAGGTTGAGATCTCTCCTGAACAGCTAGTTGCATCCCAGATATGCTCAATAATGTTCTTGTTGGGGAGTTTGGTGTCCAGCTGAAGCATTTAAACTCAGAAGAGTGTTCCTGGAGCCACACTTCAGCAATTCTGGACGAGTGGGGTGTTGCATTGTCCTGCTGGAATGGCTCACGTCTATCGGAATGCACAATGGGCATGAATGGATGCAGGTGATCAGACAGGATGCTTACGTACGTGTCACCTGTCACAGTCGTATCTAGACGTAGCAGGGGTCCCATATCTCTCCTACTGCATACCCCCACACCGTTACAGAGCCTCCACCAGTTTGAACATCCCCTTGCGGACACGCTAGATTCATAAGGTTGTCTCCATACCCATACACCTCCATCGTCTCGATGCGATTTGAAACGAAACTCGTCCGACCAGGCAACATGTTTCCAGCCATCAACAATCCACCGTTGTTGTTGACGAGCCCAGGCGAGGCGTATAGCTTTGGTCGTGCAATCATCGAGGGTACAGGAGTGGGCCTTCGGCTCTGAAATCCTGTATCAATGATGTTTCGTTGAATGGTTCGCACGCTGACGCTGTTGGTGGCCCAGCATTGAAATCTGCGGCAATTTGCGGAAGGGTTGCACTTTCGTCACATTGAACGATTCTCTTCAGTCGTCGTTGGTCCCGCTCTTGCAGGATATCTTTCCAGCCGCAGCAATGTCCGAGATTTGAAGTTTTACCGGATTCCTGATATTCACGGTACACTCGTGAAATGGTCGTATGGGAAAATCCCCACTTCAATCGCTACTTCGGAGATGCTGCGTCCCGTCACTCGTGCGCCGACTATTACACCATGTTCAAACTCACTTAAATCTTGATAACCTGCGATTGTAGCAGCTGTAACCGATCCAACAACTATGCCATACACTTGTTGTATTATACAGACGTTGCCGATCGTAGCACCGTATTTTGCCTGTTTATACATCTCTGTATTTGGATACGCATGCCCATACCAGTTTCTTTGGCGCTTCAGTGTATAATAGCAATACAGTACTCCCCGTCTCCTTTTAAACTGGCGTGTTCGCCTCTCGAGACATAGCGGTCAATTCCGTTTTGCATAGGGGTGTGGGGATACTTTTGAACAGATGGTGTACATGAAAATTAGATCTCATAGCAAGGCCCATAATTTGTCATGCCCATGCACAATTCGCGAATATAACAGGGAAATGGGATGGGGGGGGGAGGGGGGATAGTGGTACCAGAAGTACCCTCCTCATCTCATGTGGGAAAAAAATCAATGACGCATTATAAATGAAACGACACACGACACTGGTGTAATATTCTAGAATATTACACCACTGTCACGTGCGTTTTTATTCATAGTAAATGTCCTACCATGAACCGACCGGATAGTCAGTCAGTGCAAATAAACCATGATTACTGTGGAGTGGTTTCTTCATAAAAATGACAGAGATGCCGGTTTCCACATAGGCGCCTTATTCACAAATGAATTCTACATGGGACTGTTATTTTAATTGTAGAAACATGCAGTTGGGAGCTTCGGGAAATAACACGAGGTTGTTCTTAAATCTCACCAAAAAAGACCTCCCGTGACCATTCACATCTATATCTACATCTGTTCTCGGCAAATCACTGTGAAGTGTATGGCAGAGGGTACGTCCCATTGTACCAGTTATTAGGAAATTTTCCCGTTTTATTCACATATGGAGCGGGGGGAGAATGATTCCGGAAATACCTCTGTGCGCGCTGTAATTGATCTAAACTTGTCACTGCAGTCCCTGCGAGAGCTTTATGTAGCGAATTGTACTATAGTCCTAGATTCGTCACTTAAAGATGTTCTTCAAGCTTTGTAAATAGGCTTTCGTGGGATAGATTGTGTCTATCCACGCTGAAGCTTCTGACAGTTCAGCGTTTCCATCCTCCCCGTGATGTTCTCCCAAGGGGCAGAAAAGACCTGCCACCATTTGCGCTGCCTTTCTCTGTACACTTTCAGTACCTCTTGTTGGTACTTTCTGGTATGGGTCGCACAAACTTGACTATTGACTAGAACGATGTCCTATGGGGTCTCGTTATTTTGTAAGCAAGCTCCTTTGTAGACGGACTGCATTTCCCATGTTTACTACCAATGAACTGAAGTTTACTCCTACTTAACTTATGGCTGCACCTGTGTAATCGTTTCGTTCTATAGCCCTACAAAGTCTTACACTTAGATATTTGTATGAGTTGACTGATTCTAACCGCGACTCATTGATATTGTAGTCATCGGACACTACGTTTTTCCACTTTATGAAGTGCAACATTTTTCATTTCTTAATATTTAAAGTAATTTGCCAGTCCTTGCACTACTTCGCAAACTTACCATGAATAGGAACATTATTTGTGCAGCTATTTTCAGACAGTATTCGATTATACACTCCTGGAAATGGAAAAAAGAACACATTGACACCGGTGTGTCAGACCCACCATACTTGCTCCGGACACTGCGAGAGGGCTGTACAAGCAATCACACGCACGGCACAGCGGACACACCAGGAACCGCGGTGTTGGCCGTCGAATGGCGCTAGCTGCGCAGCATTTGTGCACCGCCGCCGTCAGTGTCAGCCAGTTTGCCGTGGCATACGGAGCTCCATCGCAGTCTTTAACACTGGTAGCATGCCGCGACAGCGTGGACGTGAACCGTATGTGCAGTTGACGGACTTTGAGCGAGGGCGTATAGTGGGCATGCGGGAGGCCGGGTGGACGTACCGCCGAATTGCTCAACACGTGGGGCGTGAGGTCTCCACAGTACATCGATGTTGTCGCCAGTGGTCGGCGGAAGGTGCACGTGCCCGTCGACGTGGGACCGGACCGCAGCGACGCACGGATGCACACCAAGACCGTAGGATCCTACGCAGTGCCGTAGGGGACCGCACCGCCACTTCCCAGCAAATTAGGGACACTGTTGCTCCTGGGGTATCGGCGAGGACCATTCGCAACCGTCTCCATGAAGCTGGGCTACGGTCCCGCACACCGTTAGGCCGTCTTCCGCTCACGCCCCAACATCGTGCAGCCCGCCTCCAGTGGTGTCGCGACAGGCGTGAATGGAGGGACGAATGGAGACGTGTCGTCTTCAGCGATGAGAGTCGCTTCTGCCTTGGTGCCAATGATGGTCGTATGCGTGTTTGGCGCCGTGCAGGTGAGCGCCACAATCAGGACTGCATACGACCGAGGCACACAGGGCCAACACCCGGCATCATGGTGTGGGGAGCGATCTCCTACACTGGCCGTACACCACTGGTGATCGTCGAGGGGACACTGAATAGTGCACGGTACATCCAAACCGTCATCGAACCCATCGTTCTACCATTCCTAGACCGGCAAGGGAACTTGCTGTTCCAACAGGACAATGCACGTCCGCATGTATCCCGTGCCACCCAACGTGCTCTAGAAGGTGTAAGTCAACTACCCAGGCCAGCAAGATCTCCGGATCTGTCCCCCATTGAGCATGTTTGGGACTGGATGAAGCGTCGTCTCACGCGGTCTGCACGTCCAGCACGAACGCTGGTCCAACTGAGGCGCCAGGTGGAAATGGCATGGCACGCCGTTCCACAGGACTACATCCAGCATCTCTACGATCGTCTCCATGGGAGAATAGCAGCCTGCATTGCTGCGAAACGTGGATATACACTGTACTAGTGCCGACATTGTGCATGCTCTGTTGCCTGTGTCTATGTGCCTGTGGTTCTGTCAGTGTGATCATGTGATGTATCTGACCCCAGGAATGTGTCAATAAAGTTTCCCCTTCCTGGGACAATGAATTCACGGTGTTCTTATTTCAATTTCCAGGAGTGTATATAACAGAAACATTTGCGAAAAGTCTGAAGTTATTAGTAATATCATCTGCAGGGTCATTAAAATATAATGTGGATTATCAAGGGTCGTAATACACTTCCCTGGGTCACATCTGGAGTTAATTCTACATCTGTCGACGACCCTTCATCCAAGATAACTTGCTGCGTCTTCCCTACCAAAAGGTCCTCAGTCCAGTCATAAATTTCGCTTGATACACCTTACGATCGTACTTTTGATAATAACCGCAGGAGTGGTACTGACAAGGGAACCTCCCCATCGCACCCCCCTCAGATTTAGTCATAAGTTGGCACAGTGGATAGGTCTTGAAAAACTGAACACAGATCAATCGAGAAAACAGGAAGAAGTTTTGTGGAACTATGAAAAAAATAAGCAAAATATACAAACTGAGTAGTCCATGCGCAAGATAGGCAACATCAAGGATAGTGTGACATCAGGAGCGCCGTGGTCCCGTGGTTAGCGTGAGCAGCTGCGGAACGAGAGGTCCTTGGTTCAAGTCTTCCCTCGAGTGAAAAGTTTATTTTCTTTATTTCCGCGAAGTTATGATCTGTCCGTTCGTTCATTGACGTCTCTGTTCACTGTAATAAGTTTAGTTTCTGTGTTTTGCGACCGCACCGCAAAACCGTGCGATTAGTAGACGAAAGGACGTGCCTCTCCAATGGGAACCGAAAACATTAGATCGCAAGGTCATAGGTCAACCGATTCCTCTCTCTTCCGTGTGCTGTAGTCGACTGACGTCCTGTGTTTCGACGTTTGTTTAGGTGTAGTGTCCCCATACTACGGTGCAGTTATCTCACATCGGACGGACAGATAATAATTGTTTGAAAATAAAATTTTTTTTCACTCAAGGGAAGACTTGGACCAAGGACCTCTCGTTCCGCAGCTGCTCAGGCTAACCAAGGGACCACGGCGCTCCTGAGCTCACACTGTCCTTGATGTTGCCTATCTTGCGCATGGACTACCCAGCTTGTGTATTTTGCTTATTTTTTTCGTAGTTCCACACAACTTCTTCCTGTTTTCTAGATTGATCTGTGTTCAGTTTTTCAAGGCCTATCCACTGTGCCAACTTATAACTAAATCGGAGTGGGGTTCGATGGGGAGGTTCCCTTGTGAGTCAAATGCTTTCCGAAAATCGAACGTAATGCATCTACGTGACTGCCTTGATCCATGGCTTTCAGAATGTCATGTGAGAAATCTAATGTATTGCGAATACATAGAAAGAAGGATCCTTTATTGTATGATTATATGATAGCGGAACAAACACTGGTAGCAGTTACTTCTGTAAAATATCTGGGAGTATGCGTGCGGAACGATATGAAGTGGAATGATCATATAAAATTAATTGTTGGTAAGGTGGATACCAGGATGAGATTCATTGGGAGAGTCATTAGAATATGTTGTCCATCAACAAAGGAGGTGGCTTACAAAACACTCGTTCGACCTGTACTTGAGTATTGCTCATATGTGGGATCCCTACCAGATCGGGTTGACGGAGGAGACAGAGAAGATCCAAAGAAGAGCGGTGCGTTTCGTCACAGGGTTATTTGGTAAGCGTGATAGCGTTACGGAGATGTTTAGGAAACTCAAGTGGCAGACTCTGCAAGAGAAACGCTCTGCATCGCGGTGTAGCTTGCTGTCCAGGTTTCGAGAGGGTGCGTTTCTACTTATACCTCCCGAGGAGATCACGAATGTAAAGTTAGAGAGATTCGAGCGCGCACGGAGGCTTTCAGACAGTCGTTCTTCCCGCGAACCATACGCGACTGGAACAGGAAAGGGAGGTAATGACAGTGGCACGTAAAGTGCCCTCCGCCACACACCGTTGGGTGGCTTGCGGAGTATAAATGTAGATGTAGATGAGAAAATGTCGGATTGGATTTTAGGTGATAGATGGAGGAGGTGACTCTGTTCGAGATATCCCATTACGATTGTACTCAGAATATATTCTGGAATGACTGGTAATGATCTTCGAGGAGCTGCACGCTTCCAACACGCTGTACTGTAGAGCTCATTAGTTCTGCACTCCAACACTTCACAGTATTGCTGAGTGCTGTAGCTATTGTTCCAGAATATAAAACTCTCCGCACATTCCGATGTGGCTGCGTAAACAGCTAGTTAAACTTCCAGAACAAAGGAGAGCTCGAGTAGGATCTTAAGGTCAGCATCGGCCGTAGCGACATCTGGCTTTTTGATTGCGGATTTAGATTTCAACTGACTATGCAGCTATCATCAGTGCGTTATAAGTAATCATGTAGACTCAACGTAATTATAACGACACATATTCCAGTTTATCTCAGGTATTTACAAGCATTAGTCTAAGCTTAGTTCAACTAATGCTTGGACTAATGCTTATACAAGCGTAAGATAGACTGGACTATGTGTCGTCAAAATTACGTAGAGTCTTTATAATTACATAGCTGCGCTGTAAGTTGGAACCTAAATCTGCAGTAAAAAAAAGACAGATGACGTTAGACCGATGCTGACCTCTATTCTTTCCTGGATTGCATTACGGTCGTGGAATCGAGCATGATTAATAAACGTCGTCTTGCTGAACATCATGAGCTGCATTTTAAACGCAAAAGGTGTTTCAGAAAAAATGGGAAATTGAAAAAATTAAATTCGATTTATAAACGAAAATTATTTTTATATACGGTTTTATGATATTTAATACTAAAAACATGCAATTTAAAAATATATAAAGTAAATTTATTTCTTGAACATGACATGATGCAGGTGAGGTCCATATTTGTACAAATAGTTGTGCACTCTCTTGTGATAGATAAATTGTGCACGGATTGTAGTAAAATTTCCTCAGGAATTTCGGCAGTTGCTTCTCGGACCTTAAGTTTCAACCAGTAAACTCCAGATTCTTTAACGAATCGAACTCCCATATATAAAAAACAGTGTAGCATTACATGAGTATGTACAATATAGTCGGATCTCCTTTGCATCACGTGAGTGTAGGGGGACCCATGACGTCATATCAATTTGAGATTTTTTTGTACATGTAATTCATTACTTAATTTTATTGATTATTTGCAAAGTAAAGAATTTAATTATGTACCACATTTAATAGGTTATGAGTTTTAATGAGACAGATAAAAATATGTCCTGACCTAGCAAATCACATTGTTGCATTATGCATGAAATGTTTTCTCTTTGTAAAAATAAACTTCTGTGTTGCTCGAGTGCGCGATCGAGTAGTCGTCGAGTGCGAATCTTCTGCAACTTTCATGAATGGGTTCAAATGGTTCAAATGGCTCTGAGCACTATGGGACTTAACATCTGTGGTCATCAGTCCCCTAGAACTTAGAACTACTTAAACCTAACTAACCTAAGGACATCACACACATCCATGCCCGAGGCAGGATTCGAACCTGCGACCGTAGCAGTCGCGCGGTTCCGGACTGAGCGCCTAGAACCGCGAGACCACCGCGGCCGGCTCATTAATGGGCATAGAACTGTTAATTTACAGCCCGAAGTTGATTTAAAAATTATTTTAGGGAACAAATGATGACTGACAACCTCAGCTGCCGACAGGTGTTGTTGTTATACCTCGATGTGGACTGCTGAAAATGTGTGCCGCGACCAGGACTCGAACCCGGGATCTCCTGCGTACATGGCAGACGCTCTATACATCTGAGCCACCGAGGACACAGATGAATAGCGCGATTGCAGGGACTTATCCCTTGCACGCTTCCCGTGAGACTCACATTCCCAACTGTCCACAATTCTACATATGTATTGTACCTTACAGACATTTGCCCACCCACTCATTACTCGCGCACGGGAAGCGTGCAAGGGATAAGTCCCTGCAATCGCGCTATTCATCTGTGTCCTCGGTGGCTCAGATGGATAGAGTGTCTGCCATGTAAGCAGGAGATCCCGGGTTCGAGTCCGGGTCGCGGCACACATTTTCAGCTGTCCACATCGAGGTATAACAACAACACCTGTCGGCAGCTGAGGTTGTCAGTCATCATTTATTCCAGGGAAAAGCTGCACGGTCATCAACAGTAACTGTTCATTCGAGAACTAGTTACTGTCTTCGTATATATAGGGAATCGCCAAAGCGTGCGCGAGTAATGAGTGGGTGGGCAAATGTCTATAAGGTACAATACATATGTAGAATTGTGGACAGTTGGGAATGTGAGTCTCACGGGAAGCGTGCAAGGGATAAGTCCCTGCAATCGCGCTATTCATCTGTGTCCTCGGTGGCTGAGATGGATAGAGCGTCTGCCATGTAAGCAGGAGATCCCGGGTTCGAGTCCCGGTCGCGGCACACATTTTCAGCTGTCCAGATCCAGGTATAACAACAACACCTGTCGGCAGCTGAGGTTGTCAGTCATCATTTATTCCAGGGAAAAGCTGCACGGTCATCAACAGTAACTGTTCTTTCGAGAACTAGTTACTGTCTTCGTATATTTTAGGGAACCACGACCCGACTTTGGTACAAACAAATCGAGCGCGAATTCTCAAATATCGGTGTGGAGTTTTAAGATACGCGGCTGGATATCGGGTGTTATCGTCGCGTGTATGATTCAGTAACATTAACTGCAATTTACGGACATTAGCTTGATAATAACTATCAAAGACGTATATGAGCGGCATAGTAATCGTCTTGATGCTTAAAGCACGCGAGAAGCGATTTACTGTCGGGATACGACAAATATTAATCGTTGCATATCAGCTTGTTGATACGTTGCTTACAAGGGAATCTCCCCATCGCACCCCCTTCAGATTTAGTTATAAGTTGGCACAGTGGACAGGCCTTGAAAAACTGAACACAGATCAGTCGAGAAAACAGGAAGAAGTTGTGTTGAACTATGAAAAAAATAAGCAAAATATACAAACTGACTAGTCCATGCGGAAGATAGGCAACATCAAGGAGAATATGAACTCAGGAGCGCCGTGGTCCCGTGGTTAACGTGAGCAGGTGTGGAATGAGAGGTCCTTGGGATTGATACGCCTAGGCATTGAGTCAAACAGAGCTTGGATGGCGTGTACAGGTACAGCTGCCCATGCAGCTTCAACACGATACCACAGTTCATCAAGAGTAGTGACTGGCGTATTGTGACGAGCCAGTTGCTCGACCACCATTGACCAGACGTTTTCAATTGGTGAGAGATCTGGAGAATGTGCTGGCCAGGGCAGCAGTCGAACATTTTCTGTATCCAGAAAGGCCCATACAGGACCTGCAACATGCGGTCGTGCATCATCCTGCTGAAATGTAGGGCTTCGCAGGGATCGAATGAAGAGTATAGCCACGGGTCGTAACACATCTGAAATGTAACGTCCACTGCCAATGCGAACAAGAGGTGGCCGAGACGTGTAACCAATGGCACCCCATACCATCACGCCGCGTGATATGCCAGTATAGCGATTACGAATACACGCCTCCAATGTGCGTTTACCACGATGTCGCCAAACACTGATACAACCATCATGATGCTGTAAACAGAATCATCCGAGAAAATGACGTTTTGCCGTTTGTGCACCCAGGTTTGTCGTTGACTACACCATCGCAGGCGCTCCTATCTGTGATGCAGCGTCGAGGGTAACCGCAGCCATGGTCTCCGAGCTGATAGTCCATGCTACTGCAAACGTCGCCGAACTGTTCGTGCAGATGGTTGTTGTCTTGCAAACGTCTCCATCTGTTGACTCAGGGATCGAGACGTGGCTGCACGATCCGTTACAGCCATGCGGATGAGATGCCTGTCATCTCGACTGCTAGTGATACGAGGCCGATGGGATCCAGTACGACGCTCCGTATAACCCTGCTGAACCCACCGATTCCATATTCTGCTAACAGTCATTGGATCTCGACCAACGCGAGCAGCAATGTCGCGATACGATAAACCGCAACCGCGATAGGCTACAATCCGACCTTTGTCTAATTCGGAAACGTGATGGTATGCATTTCTCCTCCTTACACGAGACACCACAACAACGTTTCATCAGGCAACGCCGGTCAACTGCTGTTTGTGTATGAGAAATCGGTTGGAAACTTTCCTCATGTCAGCACGTTGTAGGTGTCGCCACTGGCTCCAACCTTGTGTGAATGCTCTGAAAAGCTAATCATTTGCATATCACAGCATCTTCTTCCTGTCGGTTAAATTTCGCGTCTGTAGCACGTCATCTTTGTGGTGTGGCCAGTAGTGTATGTTATCTATACAAATCTATTCCCGAAATTTCATTACGCTAAATTAATTAGTTTTTGGTATTGCTATTTTTTCCCGTCAGTTTAGAAAGTCGCTAAGTGTTCTCAGTATGAAACACCTGATTAGAATAAAGTAAGTAATTTGCTCTCCATTTTCAACAAAGCTAGGATTTCGCGCATCTCAATGTTTATAACGCGATGCCTCTTTACCTATGAGCTCCACAATGTCCGACCCCGATAGCTGAGTGGAGCCAACACGGTAGCTCAGCGTGTTCGGTCAGAGGGTTAGCTGCCCTCTGTAATAAAAAAACACTGAGTTAATCGATCAACGACGAACTTACGACATCCGCCCCGAGCAGATGCAACAAACAAAAAAGAAAAAATGTGGTCAGTACGACAGAATGTCAATACTACGGGACCGGGTTCGATTCCCGTCTGGGTCGGAGATTTTCTCCGCTGAGGGACTGGGTGTTGTGTTGTCCTAATCATCGTTATTTCATCCCCATCGAGGCGCAAGTCGCCGAAGTTGTGTCAAATCGAAAGACTTGCACCCAGAGAACGGTCTATCCGACGGGAGACCCTAGTCACACGAAATTTATTTTAGTTCTACAATGCTATGACTTTGTAATACAGTGATAAATGTCGATACAATCTGCAAAATGAGTTGCGAATAGTCAATAGTAAAGCAGTAATACGAAGTCTGTTCAAAAACTTCCGGAACATTCACAGTTTCTGGCCAATGGTGTGTTAGAGCGAAATGCGGTTGACACCCCTGCACACGCCTGTATTTAATGTGTGACTGCCGGAATTCTGTTAGATATTGTTGAGTATTTTATTGAGTACAAAGTCGCGAATTTCGAGATGGCGGAGTTAGAGGAGCAACTCATCGATATTAAGCGTTACAGAGACACACCTAATAATACAGGAAGCCTACAGTAATGAGTACGTAAGCCGTACTCGGTGTTACAAATGGTTCGCACGGTTTCAAAATAGGCGGACGAAATATAAGGGTGACGCCCGTTCAGGATGCCCTTCAATGTCTACTGTGGTGTGTGTACTGTAAGACCTTCGGTACACACACCATCAGATTATTTGACTTGTCGCTCTAACGAAGGCGAGTGTCAGTAATATGTCTCGTGGTCTTATCGTGGCGTGTTTATCTTCTGCCGTTAGGTCAGACGATAGAAATGCCACTTGCACGCTTAGAGTAGCAGATTGACGGTGACCAACTTTAAACAGAACTTGATTAATTTTCACACACATTTATTAAAATAATAAAAAGGCATAGATATTACGTAACTTGATTCTGGATGCTGTTTACAATTGACAATCTGAAGTTCCTTTGGTCTTGGTACGTTAATCTTATTCTCCATATCTCTGATACTTGACAAAGTGTCTATACATTTCATTTCATGGCTATGTACAGGAATATGGTAATCTTATTAGGCGCAGACTGAAACTTGACGACAGACTAATGCAGAATAATCGGAGGTCTGTACACTCTTTATAATATCTCGAGCATTCAGGTATCACTGCGCGAGTGTGATCCGCGAGGAGAAAAGGTTCTACGTTAGCAGCAATGTCATTGGCTGCGTTACATATTAATACGCGGATCGGCGGAAGCAGAATTTGGTCCGTCTCTAAGACAGCGCCATCTCGTAGTGCGGAGACGGACGAGTGCTGCACTGTTGTGCTTAGTGGGGCGCGCTCTAGTGGGAAAGTTGTGTACACGCTGACTATGCGGAATTATGTACACATCTACCAACGACGCTCATGTCAGAAGCGTCAACGAAATTGTGCGTGTCAAACGAAGACTGACCGCCCGAGAGACTGCAGAAGAATGTAGCATTGCAGTTGAATCATGTCAATAAATCCTGACATAGGATCTTGGAATGGATCGTGTCCCACGGCTCAAGAGCCGAGAACAGAAAGACCTTGGGATCGCAATCTGTGAAGAGCTTTTGGATCGCGCAAATGAGAAAGGGATGTTCATTAAGAAAATCATAGCTGGTGATGAGACGTGTGTCTACGGTTACGATGTTGTGTCCAAGGTTCAATCTTTACAATGAGTGGGGAAAGGTTCTCCAAGATCAAGAAAAGCTTGACAGGTCAGGTCAAATATCAAAGCCACACTGATAGTTTTCTTTGACTTTCTGCATCTACGTGATTTCTCTGCTATTCACAATAAAGTGCCTGGCAGAGGGTTCAATGAACCTTCTCGAATGGCACGCTGGAAAAAAGAGCACTTAATTTTTCTGTGCGAGACCTTATTTCTTTTATTTTATAGTGATGATTATTTCTCCCTATGTAGGTGGGTGGCAACAGTATGTTTTCGCTATCGGAGGAGAAAACTGGTGATTGAAATTTCATGAGAAGATCAAATGGCTCTGAGCACTATGGGACTTAACATCTGTGGTCATCAGTCCCCTAGAACTTAAAACAACTTAAACCTAATTAACCTAAGGACATCACACACATCCATGCCCGAGGCAGGATTCGAACCTGTGACCGTAGCGGTCACGCGGTTCCAGACTGAAGAGCCTAGAACCGCACGGCCACACCGGCTGGCCATGAGAAGATCCCGTCACAACGAAAAACGCCTGTGTTTTAATGATTGCCATTCCAATTCACGTATCATGTCTGTGACACTATCTCCCCTATTTCGCGATAATACGAAACGAGCTGCCTTCTTTGCACTTTTTCGATGTCATCCGTCAGTCCCACCTGATGCGGATCCCACACCGCACAGCAATACTCCAGAATAGGGCGGACAAGCGTGGTGTAAGCAGTCTCTTTAGTAGACCTGTTGCACCTTTTAAGTGTTCTACCCACAATATTATCTATGTGGTCGTTCCAATTATCTATGTGGTCGTTCCAATTTAGGTTATTTGTAATTGTAATCCCTAAGTATTTAGTTGAATTTACAGCCTTCAGATTTGTGTGACTTATCGGGTAATCAAATTTAGCTGACTTTGAAGGATTAGTTAATAATGAATTCGTGCCACAGGGACAAACTGTTAATCGACGGGCCGGCCGCGGTGGTCTCGCGGTTCTAGGCGCGCAGTCCGGTCCCGCGCGACTGCTACGGTCGCAGGTTCGAATCCTGCCTCGGGCATGGATGTGTGTGATGTCCTTAGGTTAGTTAGGTTTAAGTAGTTCTAAGTTCTAGGGGACTTATGACCACAGCTGTTGAGTCCCATAGTGCTCAGAGCCATTTGAACCATTTTTTTTTTTTTTTTTTTTTTGTTAATCGACGGTACTATCGGGACGTTTTGCGACGCCTGTTAGAAAATGTGAGAAGGAAACGGCCTGAAATGCGGCGAGACAATTCATTTCCCTTGCATCATAACACACCCGCACATTCATCCCTGTTGGTGCGTGACCATTGCACAAAAAATCACTGTGCTGCCTCATCCTCCTGCAGACCTCTTTTTATTTCCAAAGTTGAAAACCCTGTTGAAAGGCCGAAGATTTGCAGCGATAGATGAGATAAAAGAAAATTCACATATGGCGCTTTGTGCTAGCCAGCGTGAGGCGTACCAAACTGCACTGAAATGGAAACTGGGTTGGCAGCGGTGTACCAATTGTGGAGGAGAATATTTCGAAGGATACCATGCACAATAAGTAAAAGTTAAGCTCAGAAAAATTTTATGAACAAAGTTCCGGAATTTTTGTAACAGACTTCGTAAATGAAAACACCATGACTGCTACTGAAGTTTTACTGCATGGACAGCGAAAATACGCTACGGTCGCAGGTTCGAATTCTGCCTCGGGCATGGATGTGTGTGGTGTCCTTAGGTTAGTTAGATTTAAGCAGTTCTAAGTTCTAGGGGACTGATGACCACAGATGTTAAGTCCCATAATGCTCAGAGCCATTTGAACCAGAGAAAATACTGAAAGCGATGAACTGTTTTTCCTTTCATCGCATTGTGAGGGAAGGGGAAGGGGATCCAATATTAATTTTTTTTCAAATACCGCTTTAAGGTTTTTGTAATATTTCTACTGGGGACGGTACATGGTGAACGAAGGAGATGCTGTGGCTCCATGGACTTCAACGCATACTTTACTGAGATGAAAACTGTTTTTAATTTATCTTAAAGTATTTTAGATAGATCGGTAATTTTTTCCAAGAGAAATGTTCTCATAAGTTACAGAATGGTATCTGTGCAGTGCATGGTCAGCTACTGTTTAAAACTTGAGCTTCAGTTGCCCTACGCGCTTCTAGCCTGAGATAAGAGTTCTGAGATTCTATTTGAGATATGACATGACTGCTTTATCTAGTTTACTGAAGGCTTGCTTTAACTGCGCCTTGCACTTAGTAAACATTGTTGTTACAACTGCCTCGTGGTCGCTTATACCAGCTTCAGTACAGACATCCTCAAAGAGGTCAGGTCTATTTGTTGTCATTATATCTGATACATTTCCATTGTCAGCGAGCATCCGAAGTATTTGTCGAATCCATGCCGCACAGAACTAAGCACCCGGTCATAATGTTTTCGCTTATCAGTGTATGTGACGCAGTAACCGAGCAGATGCGGGCAGCTGCCTCCCACGCCTCCAAAGAAAAATACCGTATTTTACGGACTATAAGAAAAACTTTGAGGTGCGCCGATGACATTGTAATTCTGTCAGAGACAGCAAAGGACTTGGAAGAGCAGTTGAACGGAATGGACAGTGTCTTGAAAGGAGGATATAAGATGAACATCAACAAAAGCAAAACGAGGATAATGGAATGTAGTCAAATTAAATCGGGTGATGCTGAGGGGATTAGATTAGGAAATGAGACACTTAAAGTAGTAAAGGAGTTTTGCTATTTAGGGAGTAAAATAACTGATGATGGTCGAAGTAGAGAGGATATAAAATGTAGACTGGCAATGGCAAGGAAATCGTTTCTGAAGAAGAGAAATTTGTTAACATCGAGTATAGATTTAAGTGTCAGGAAGTCGTTTCTGAAAGTATTTGTATGGAGTGTAGCCATGTATGGAAGTGAAACATGGACGATAAATAGTTTGGACAAGAAGAGAATAGAAGCTTTCGAAATGTGGTGCTACAGAAGAATGCTGAAGATAAGGTGGGTAGATCACGTAACTAATGAGGAGGTATTGATTAGGATTGGGGAGAAGAGAAGTTTGTGGCACAATTTGACTAGAAGAAGGGATCGGTTGGTAGGACATGTTTTGAGGCCTCAAGGGATCACAAATTTAGCATTGGAGGGCAGCGTGGAGGGTAAAAATCGTAGAAGGAGACCAAGAGATGAATACACTAAGCAGATTCAGAAGGATGTAGGTTGCAGTAGGTGCTGGGAGATGAAGAGGCTTGCACAGGGTAGAGTGGCATGGAGAGCCGCATCAAGCCAGTCTCAGGACTGAAGACCACAACAACAACAACAAGACGCACTTTTTCTTTGAAAACTTGCCTCCAAAGCTCAGGTGCGTTTTCTACTCGAAAATGATATAAAAATGTCCAGTATTTGATTTAAAATTCCTGCCAGTCTTAAAAATGGCCATATATTCGATGCCGCGGGGAACCGTTATTGTCTGGCAACATTGGATTCAATTGGCAGCAGCAATGCACCGAGGCGACGAACACGATTTGCGAGGATTCACATTCTTGCTAAAAGCTACGTTTTCCTAGCTGCGGGAATTTGTCGCAGCGTGCTGCGGAATACGCTTGCGTCCTCCGCTGTGTGATGCGGGTCGCACGGCGCTGCGTGAAACGTTTACCTAGGCGCGGAAACTAAAAAATGATTTTCTTTTTTAGAATTTGGCAACTGCACCTGATAAGAGTCATACGAGAACTACCTCCCGGTACTTTTTTTAAAAAAACTCAATGACAATTATGTGTTACTGAAATAGATAAATATTTAAGATTTTAAGAAAAGTTGATTTTTCGCGCTACTCGATATTTATAACGCCACATCTCCGAAACTGTTATACAACAACATAACTTTATAGTTGCCTTCAGTAGTATATGTCAGTATCGTCTGCAAAAGTTCTGGCCAATAGAGTCGGTAATAGTAGCACTCCGTCTTCAGACCACGAGTGGCCTGCCGGGACCATCCGACCGCCGTGTCATCCTCAGTGGAGGATGTGGATAGGAGGGGCGTGGGATCAGCACATCGCTCTCCCGGTCGTTATGATAGTATTCTTGATCGAAGCCGCTACTATTCGGTCGAGTAGCTTCTCAATTGGCATCACGAGGCTGAGTGCACTCCGAAAAATGGCAACAGCGCATGACGGGCTGGATGGTTACCCATCCAAGTGCCGACCACGCCCGACAGCGCTTAACTTCGGTGATCTCACGGGAACCGGTGTATCCACTGCGGCAACGTCGTTGCCTAGAGTCAGTATAATAGTGAAATAATAAATTAAAATATAACGTCTGACGCGTAAAATTTAGCACACCAACGTCCAAAATGTAGTAAGTGACACACTTTTCCCATTTACGATTTGTGTGTGTGTGTGTGTGTGTGTGTGTGTGTGTGTGTGTGTAGAGCGGGGGGGGGGGGGAGCGAGAAAAAGTTTCGGAAAGGCTTGCAATAATTTTTACAGTTTGCTGGAAGTCGGGGGGTGCTACAGTTTCTCGTAGACGAGAGCAGTTTCGTGTGGTTCAGTGGCGCGATGCTATTTCCTGCGCGCCGCGATGAGCTTTCTGCTAAGCCCTGCGCAACAATAGCAGCGGAGACAGTGAAAGCCAGACATGCAGTGCAGTGCTCGAGCTAAAAAACTGTTAATTTTGGCGCTCCGAAAGTACATGGAAATTAGGAAAGAGGAAGAGGCCTATACGTTATTAAAAAGAATACTCAGGAAGCGCAAAGCAGTGCGACAAATGTTCTTTCATCGTGAAGAAAGAGCATATAAAATTTTAAGTACAAAACATTTGCTCGACGATGCGGAGAAGTTTTTAGGAATTTTTCAGATCCATACCCAACCAATTTCATTATCTGTTTTCGTTAATTGAAGACAAACAGCCTTATAACGCAGATCTATCAGAAATTAGTGAACTGCCCAAGGACAATATGATACCCTTGGCAGGAACTGGCGGTTACGCCAAAGCTGAGGGACTCACTGTGAGAAGCGGATTCACTGATTCCTTCAATGGACCGAATTTTAATCGACGTTCACAGTACTGATCACAATAACGACAACCAACTCATCATAAATTTGGTTAAAAAATTAGTACAAATACATTGAACATAATAAAAGACATTTCTAATTACTTGTTTTATTCATTTTTCTTCCGATTTCTGCCCAAATTAAGTCCTTTTTCATTTGATTTTGTCACTCGGCGTCGGCCATATTCCACAAAATTTGCTTTACGCAAGCCAGTTCGATAAGTTGCTCATCCTCGCAGCAAAGAAGCGGTCAGCCGAAATTTCTGGTGATTGTTTCTACGAGGTGTTCAAAAAGTCTCTCCGCAGTGCCGTATGATTGTTAGCTGTGCGTGCCGTATGCCGCAGTGAGCATAACGAAATGAAACTCAGTGAAATACAATTTATTGAATATTCATTTTTACTTACAAATTTTCACCTTAAATGTTGAAAGTGTCTCCCCTGTTGTTGAATACACAATTCAATTCGTCTAATCATGTTTACAAACATAATCTGTAACATTTCTTCTGTAACAGAAGCTCACGCCCGGGTTTCCGGGTTCAATTCCCGGCGGGGTCAGGGATTTTCTCTGCCTCGCGATGACTGGGTGTTGTGTGATGTCCTTAGGTTAGTTAGGTTTAAGTAGTTCTAAGTTCTAGGGGACTGATGACCATAGATGTTAAGTTCCATAGTGCTCAGAGCCATTTGAACCATTTTTGTAACAGAAGCAGTGAAAGTGGATATTGCAATTTTCAATTCATCGATGAATTTAGACGGTTTTTATAGATGTTGCTTTCGATGCGACCCCAGAAGAAAATGTCAGGAGATGTTAGGTCATGCGATCGTGGAGGCCAAAGTCCATGTGAAATTATGCGATCACCAAAAACGTCAGCAAGCAGTGACATTGAAACGCGAGCTGTATGCGCGGTTGCACCATCTTGTTGAAAATAACCGTTCAGTATTTCACTTAACACAAGTTCTCCTATGAATGGGTACAGAATATCACTGCAGTATCGTTGTGCGTTTACTGTTTCGTTGAAAAATATGGGACCCCCAGTCCGACGTCTAGAAATTGCAATCCAAATTCCTATTTTCACAGACTGAAGTGGTTCCTCATGAAAACATAATGGATTTGCAGTACTCCACATACGAGAATTTTGCGATTTCATGTACCCGGATAAATGAGACCACGCCTCATCAGTGAAAAACGTTTCATTAAGAATATCTCTTCCATTTTGTTGAACGAAATTTTTGAACCATTGACAATAACGCAGTCTCTTGCCATGGTCAGTATTTTTCAGTTCTTGCACGACTGTCACTTTGTATGGGAAAAGTTCTAATTTTTTCCTTACAGCTGTGTGGGCCGTTCCGACGCTAACATCGATTTCCTGGGCGAGTTTTCTTACTGACTTGTTCGGACTCGCGGACTTTTTATCGGAAATATCGAGTAGCTTGTTCTCAGACAAAACACTAGGACGACCACTTCTCGGTGCATCTGTCACTGAAGCCGTACTTCGAAATTTGTTAATCAAATCTCGCACAGTATCGCGATGTGGGAGTTATGTCTCCGGGAAAACTGAATTAAATGTTTGACGAACTGAAACTGCGTATTTACCGCCAGCTTTGAACACTTGTTCGACTAAAAACACACGTTCTTCAATGGTTAGCATTTTAACAGTAACAAAAACGAAACAAACGAACAAAGGAACTAAACTTAAACCTTCACGTCAACACGTAACGACACACACCAACGATACTACTGACGCTGGCTGAGATAAACGAAACAGTGAATGTTGGGAGAGTCCACTTGAAGGGAAGTAACCCAGGCAGGCGAACAATCACACGGCACTGCGGAGAGACTTTTTGAACACCCCGTATTACAACTCTGTTAAAAATTGTCTGTTGTTGCCTGTGCGCGCGAAACAGAACAGTGCAGCCGTCGTCTCGCTGCTGCCCAGTTCGACTACCACCAGTTATTTATTTATCGTATGGCAATACAGACACATAAGAACAAGCAGATAAATCACTAATACAACAAACGTTAATAATTGCAAACCAAAATTACTAATATAACAAAGTTTATGGATTAAAAACAAATATCAAGTCTATTAATATAATCTCTCGCCTCTGGAGTTGCGAGCAGGAAGTCGTCGGGGCTCCCATTATAGGCTCTTCTGGAACACTCTTCAACAATGTGGCTGATGGTCTGACTTTCTCCGCAGTCACACTGAGGGGATGATATTTTACGCCATTTATACAGGGAGTAAGCACATCTGCCATGACGAGTTCTAATCCTATTTAGAGTGGATCACGTTTTGCGTGGTAGGTCAAAACCAGGTGGCTTTTGTGTGATGCAAGGCATGTTATGATTTTGCCATGCGTTCCATTTTTCAGACCATGTGCTTGTGATACTGAAACCTTCTTGTGCACAGTTCCTTGCTGTTCTTGTTGGCGGTTCCTAGATCGAAGCCTATTAGTGTTTGCAGCCTCAATGTCTTGGTGGATTGACAGGCTTCGATTTCCCATGATGTTTTTGTATTCACGTACAAGGGCGTCAGTACGTCGCAGGTGTGGCGGCGGGATGTGACTTAATATTGGGAGCCATTGCGTTGGAGTGGGTTTAATTACTCCAGAAATCATCCTTAGAGTGTATGCAACTGGACATCCACCTTTTTTACATGTGGGCTGTTTAGCCAAATCGGAGCACAGTATTCGGCAGCCGAGAATACAATTGCTAAAGCAGAGGTGTGGAGAGTGGAGGCCGTTGCTCCCCAGTCAGTACCAAAGAGCTTTTGAATAATGTTGTTTCTTGTCTTTAATTTTTCGGCAGTCTTTGTTAGGTGCTCTTTAAAAGATAGTGTTCTGTCCAGTGTTTTCAAATCGAATGTTGAGTTCCTTTCCAGCGAGTTTGTTGTTGAGATGGAAGCAACTAACCTCTGTTTTGGAAGCATTTGGTTGAAGTGTCCACTTACGGAAATATTCACCTATTATCTTCAGGTCTTTCGTTAGGATATCCTCAGATGCTTCAATTGGACTACATCTTGTAGCGAGGGCCCAGTCGTCAGCATACCCGAACTTTCTTGATTGTGTTTCGGGCAGGTCTGCAATATAGAGGCTAAACAGCAGTGGTGCGAGCACTGATCCTTGTGGTAAGCCATTCTTCAGTTTTTGCTGGAACTGTAGTCAGTGTCCATACTTATTTGGAACACCCTACCATTGAGCATGCTGCCTATTAAGCGTGCTATAGATTTGCAAGGAATTACTCGAAGAATTTTGTACATGATGCCTTCTCTCCACACTGTGTCGTAAGCTGCTGAGAGGTCAATAAAGGTGACTGATGTTTTCAACTTTCTCTGGAATCCCGCCTCAATGTAAGTAGTGAGTGACAACACCTGGTCAGTACAACTTCTTCCTGGCCGAAAGCCTGCCTGTTCAACTGGGATCGCCCTGAACAATTCTGGGCTAATAAATCGCTTCGACGTGCGGGACAGACTCCTCCCGAAGCACGCAAGCGTTTCTCGCAAGCGGAGCCCGCTGCGGCACAGCGTTGTCCGTGCCCAAGGAAAAGGTCTCGTATGTTTGCATTTGCGAGTGGACAGCGGGGTCTTGCACGCGTTTTACGCAGCATGCTGTGGAAAATTCCCACAGCTAGGAAAACGCAGCTTAACACTGTTTCCCTCACGCCTCGCCATCCTAAACCCAGAACACTGTCTAGCCCATGATGCATCATTGCAGTCTACGGTGGCAGTGAACTTAAATTGAAAGTGATTTGTGTTCTCAGTAGCAGTTCGATATTTCTCTTAGTGGCTAGTTTCATAAAGGAAAAAATAAAAGGTATTCATATGATGCGAGCTATAAATGGAAAGTAGTAGAATATGCAGAAGAATATGGAAGCCGAGCGGCTGAGAAGCACTTCGATCCTCCGCCAACAGAAAAAAAGAACCCGTGATTGGTGGGCTAATAAATAAGAACTGAAAGAAAAATGAGGAAGACTAAATGTGAAAATCTGAGAACTGAATGCGAAATTGTCAAAACTAGGAGGTGACGTATTGCAATAGGTTCAAGGACATCATCAAAATGGCACTGGAATTAATACAAAGATGGAATGTACTTACTTCAGTTTCACTTGTACTGGATTTAAGTCGCCACTTGCTAAAATAGGCACTCATTACAGCTATATCTTCTGTAAGAATTGTCTCCGCTCGTCCTAAATCCTTGGTTTTATAATCCGCGTAGCAGAATTTTGTTGACCTGGTGTTGGGGAGATCAGAGATATATAGGCTGAATAGTAGGGTGTCTAAGACGCAGCCCTGTGGTAGACCATTACTTAATTTCATCTCCTTGCTCACATCTTCTCCCAAGTAGACACGGAAATATCTGTTGCCTATCATGGTGTTGATGAGAGTTACAGTTTTTCAGCATCCGATTGTTTTTAGTAATTTGTATACCATCACTTCTCGCCAGAGTGTGTCATATGCCGTAGTTAAGTCTATGAACGCGACAGATATCTTCACGTTTTCTTGGAAATCAGCCTCTATGAAAGTTGTTAGGGCCAGTATCTGGTCACAGCAACTTCTCTGTGGCCTGAACCCCGCTTGCTCAGCTGGAATATGTTCCAGAATGAAGCGGCTAATTCTGTTATAGCCTTTCCAAAAGTTTATAAGTACAGCTCAAAAGAGAAATTGGACTGAAGCTTTGAGGGTGGTTAGCTGGTTTTAAAAATTGCCACTATTTTTGTTCTCATTAGCTCTTTGGGCAGCGATCCACTATCTAGGATGATGGAGAAGAAGCGGATAAGCCATTTTTTTCACCATTTTTATGAAAATTCGGGGTGTATATTATCCAGACCAGGTGCTTTACCATATTTCGTTTGTTTCAAGGCCTCACCCAATTCAGCCAGTGTAAATGGTGAAGAGGAATTGGGTTCTTTTCGGTACTGAGCTTTTAGAGAGGTAAGTTCTTGTTTTATTTTAGAAGTATGTTTTTTTGTTACAGGATGATCTAGGTGTTTCAACTATATGGTTAGCGATTTGATTACTTGAAATACCAGGTTTCTGCCCGGGTTTATTGGAGGGTCTGCCGAGCTTATGCAGAAGGCTCCATGCCTTTCTACTTGAATGTCTGAAGTTTACATTTTCTACCATCTCACACCATCGTACTCTTCTAGCAGCATCAAGACTTTGGAGGAGATCGTCTGCAATATCGCTGACGCCAGTTTCGCTATACTGTTCATAAAGTTGTTTACAATGCTCATTCCAGCCTGGAATATATTTCTTTCTGTACCCACGAGGAATAAACTTCTCAGCAGCAGTAAGAACAGCCCTGACGAATCGAGGGTAGTTTTTAGGTTCTGGTGGAATAAAACATATATTTATCTAGGTGGTCAGCAAAACTCCGCCTATCAGCCCTGCAGAAATTCCATCTGGGCTGTGGTACAGGTCTCGCTATTGGGACAGAGAGCCCCATATCGAGTATTACTGGCCTGTGCAGACTGTGAGGGAAATTAGGCATGACCTCTCTGGAAACAGGCACTGGGTGCCCTCTGCAGTCCCAGGACACAAAGCAGAGATCCGGGTTGTAATCTCAAGCGGCCAATCTGAAAGTTCCCAAATCCGTGGCATCATAAACCAGGTACCGTATCGATTTTCATATTCAGTTCAGTCGGTGAGTGCAACACCACATTCATTGTCACGTGCTTAGTCCCGGTGACTATGGTGACTATTAAAATCTCCAGCATAAATCGATGGGTGGGCGGTAATTGGCAGAACATCCAGTGTTCGTGGCACATTTGGTGGCTTGTGAATATTATTAATAATGGTCTCCTCCACTTGCATAGACTTAATGGATCTCATTTTCTGTATTTGTCAATATGAGGCTAGCATGCTCAATATTGCTCCTTACATAGGTGGCAACACCATACACACTGTGATATGTATCACCCATAAGATCGTAGCCATGGATCCTACCTCTTTACGCCCATCCGGCCTGGATCTCCGACCCCCCCCCCCTACCTTTTATAAATCCCTCCAAATCCTTGAACGCCATGCTCTCCGCCTCGCCTATCGCATCCATCTCCCGTCCCCCACGCGGGTCCTGTATGATCTCATCCCCTTCCCCCACCTCCTCCTTTTCCTTGAAAGGATATGGATCCTGTACACCTCCTTCAAACTCGATCCTCCTCATCCGCTTGTCTTACCCATCCTCTCTCACCCCCGCCCGCTGCCGCGCCTGTATTCCCACGTCCCACCCGGTCTCCATCTCTCCACCCTCCTTACACTCTCCCAAGGTGGCTTCCACCGGCTCCCCCTCCCTGATGATGTCCTCCTCCCCTCCATCTACCCCTCCTATCAACTTCGATCCTCCCCCCCCCCCATTTCCTGTGTCCTTTCCTTTAGGCACACTCCCTCCCTTCTCTCTCCTTTTCCCCCCATCCCTCTTCCTCCATCCCTCTTCCCCCGGGCTTCCCCTCCCCCTTCCTCCTCTCCTCCTATCTCCTCTGCCCATGGCATCTCTGCTCTCCCCTCTTCCACCCCCCCCCCCCTCCTCCTTCCTTGGCAGGTCCCCGGACTCGCACACGCTACGTGGACTTGCTACGTGGACTTTCGCGCGCCGGAGATCATCGCCATCAGTGTCTCGTGTGTGCCGTCGTGTTTAGTGTTCGGTGTTCACCCTCGCACTTCATCGTTCACCTGTGCCATCGCCATCTTCAATGTTTGTGCGTCGTATCAACAGTTTGCCGTGTGGTTTATCGTCGAGTGTGAACGGCTCCGTGTTTGTCCTTATGTGTCTACTGTTTTATTGCCCACCGTTCTGTAACTTACGTGTATTCCTACTGTTTTTTTTCTCATTGTGTGTTCTATGGCTGAAGAGCAGCGTTGAATGCTGCTGCCAGCCTGCCTGTTGTACGGGTTTTAAAATAACAATAAAGTAAAAAAAAAAATCGTACCTCTTCTTTCATAGCTGGAGTAAGTGTTTCCTGGATTAGAACTACGTCAGTATCATTGTCTACAAGGAGTTTAGACAGGTACCCTCTTTCAGCTCGGCTAATAACTTCTATTTTTAAATAGAATACTTGGATTGTAGAGCCAAGTCTTTTAATCAGTTGGTCCTGAAAAGGTCCATTTTTTTAAAGCTTTTTGATTTTGGTTTGTCTGCACGTCTGTAGCCAGGAAATGCAATATCTGGTCTGGCAGCCTATTCGTTCTAGCTCATTTAGCGTTATCCGGGGTGCATGTGTAGTTTTCCACTACGGACGCGAGCTAGTTTACACCCCAGTGACTCATTAATATTATAGTCATAGGATACTACGATTTTTCGTTTTGTGAAGTGCACAATTTTACATATCTGAGCATTTAAAGCGAGTTGCCAATCTTTGCGCCTCTTTGAAATCTTCTGTGCTACTCCGACGGTTTCGTAGTTCCTTTGAAACTTAATGTGATGTTGAGCTTCAAAATCAAGAGGTAATCGCGATGTGGCTCTTCTATCATAGCTTGTGACTAACGGAACTTTTGTGATAGAAATAAACATATGCTTGAAGACAAATTTCGAACGGCGTTTTCAATGAAAATATCAAAACAGCAGATAATTTTAATTTGTACACTTCTTTGTTAAAATCTTGAACAATTAAGACACTGGACATTGCCAGTGTTTTAGACATGCGGAATACACGCTCACATTGCAAATCACACTGTGGGTTTTATCAATTTGAAATGTAAATCTAGTAACTAAAACGTAGTAGAGATAGCCATGTACTTCTTTGCAGCATTAAATCCATAGTTCAGAAGCAAGCACTTTCTTGCGATGGCGTACCTAAAACAAGTGTTAACATAAAAAAGGAGAAATGCCATTAATAATAAATTTCGGTGGATTTTCATTTTAGTGGTGGTAGCAAAACGGTACACTTCGTACTCCCCGACGCACAATGTAAGTTCGTTGTAGGCCAAATATATAAATGAGATTCGTCACTGCTAAGAGCTCTTATTAAACTAATAATCGAACCATTTATTTCACAGTCGCAAAATTTCTGCAGTGTGAGAATTCAAGTCATGTCAAAAAGAAGGTATGGTGCCATGGCTTGTTGAACTGCTACGTCAGAGTGACATGCAATGTCACGTTACCGCCTTTGCGTTTGTATCTTTGTGACGTCAGCGAGCTCTAATTACACTGGCTGTTTACTCTTTCTCTGTGAGGTGCAGCGTAGCGCCTGCGCAGAAGAGGGTGTGTTTTTTTTCCCCCTTCCTCTGCTTTGTTGTTTACTTGTATATCAGCTGACTTGGTGCTTTCAAAGGCCAAGTTTACGTAAAGAGGGAGAGGAGATGATAAGGCAGAGAACGAAAAGGGGGAACGACAAGCGCTGCAGAGAGAGTCTGCGTGCGACCATGAAAAGCCTGGGAAGAATAGAGACTAATTGGGAGAGCGACGCTGTTGCATATGCACAACACGTCTGCTATTACTGCACAACTCGAATAACAGACCCACCGACTTCCCACGCGCCGTGAGAAAACATTTCTTTACGTGTCGTCTATCGTGTGTCTCGTGTACGACTACCTACTGACGCTCTCAAAGTTTAATCCTTTCTAATCGTCGAGATTAAATTGGTGTTTTTCTTCGTCTGCAGTCCAAGATAAATGTACTCCTTTGTATGAGTGTATTCATGCAAGTGATCTCCCGACTTCTGTTCAGAAGTCTCGCTGCCTGTTACGAAACAAACGCATAGAATTTCCTGTGATGTTACTGCGTATGCTGAAGCGCACAACATGCGTGTCCAGGAGTCTGTTTACAGATGCCAACAACTCGCAAATTTCTGCTGTCGGTGTAAGCATTTCAAAAATAACATTGTTTGTTAACAGTGGACGAGATATCTGTTGCATAATATAAGAACGTTCTCGTATCTTTTGAGTGTCATATATAGTTCTTCAAGAGTGAAAAACTGTGCCGGTTATCATTGATATTAATGCACTCAGTGCTCTGTTGCGCACATTCATAACAGCTGTCTAACCGTTCGGACTTCGCTACCATTTTTTGTTTTGTATGATAAATATTCGCCACAATAATACAAAGTGAAAGTTACTATAGTGGGCAAGCCCTGTAAGAAATCAAATTTGTGTTTAAGGGAATAGTGTTTGATATTTAACTTTTTTTTTTTTTCATTTTAGGCCTTAGTGAAAGAGAAAGCGAGCGTTGAGGAACAAAACATACTGACAGATACTTTTGGGCGATATCACACATATTTACGGATATCACTGACAGAAAGATGCAATTTGAGATGTAAGTATCTTGTAACTCTAGTTTATAAACCGATGTTTACCATGGTAGCAGTAGGCTTTGTTAACATACTATATTTTTTTAATATTTCCGATTGTTTCAGTACTCACAGAATATGCAAATCATTTTGTGTGTCATTGAAACAAATACTTTTGTATATGAAATGTTGCATACCTTCATTAAATTATGTAATATGGCGTAATCTTCTGGAGCATTGCAGCTAAGGTTAAAAAAGGTGTTCTATAGAAGTGTGCAATGAGAATATCATTTATAATTGGTAGCCAAATATCTTGTAGAAGCCTCTTCAGGGATTACAGATTCTTAGAAGTACATGCCAATATATATGCTCCCTAATGATATTTGTGATTGAACAACCAGAGTGAATTTAGGATGAACTCAACTTTTCACAATCACAATAGTAGCAGTAATTTCCATAGACTATCCATTCCTCTTGAGGGTTCTGAATGGAGCTTTATATTCTGGTGCAAAAGTCTATAAAAGGTTACCAGTGAATATCAGACAGGAAACTGAACTTTCCCAAATGTATAAAAAAAAAGTACAAGAATGACTCGTTAGCCATTCTTACAATTTGATATTTACAGTCAGTGTAAACACTATGTATGGTAACTCTAATATTGGTAGTAGACAGGCCCATGCTTTTCCAACACATAAGCGGAGAGTAGTATGTGTAAAGCTACACATTTTCAAAATAGCTGTTTTTCTCCTAACATCCACAAGAATAGCTAACTGCAGAAAAACAACAGGCCAAAAATTTTCAAAATTTCTTTTATTGCAGAAGTCATAAAGTGCTTCTAGTGACTTGGTACAATTAACTGCTTACTGCAGAAAGAGATCATGTCCTAGACATGTTCCCTTTCTGCTGTGAATCGTGTGGAGAGTTTGGTATCATCAGGGGAAACTTGGGAAACCTGGAATGATATTACACTGTTAGTAAGGTGATAAAACTCATATTTGGATCATCACAGAAGAAAGACAAATTTAGGTTGTTCTCATAAAAACGGCGAACTCCACAGACTACAATACTTGGTGGTCAAGACTGTAAATAAAAGCTTCCCCTAGTAACAGTTATTATGGAAAATGTTTTCCAAAGAGGCAAAAGATTTATTTTGTCCTGTCAATCACGAATTTAGTTTCAATAAAGATACACCACCAATAGCTCAATGTAAGATAAACATCAAAACTATGTGAACTGATAGATTTTATGTAGGCTAAGAAATATTCAGGTGAATCTAGAACTTCCCAAGGAACCAGCCTACGAAGCCAAACTACATATAAACATCTTAAGATGGATCATATGAAATAAAGTTTAATTTATGTTCTGGAAGAAAGGCTGCATTTTTTGAATGAAATTATGACTTATCTGACCACAAAGAGAGTGATGAAAAGGAAGAGTATGATAAGCCCATTGACTTAATTTGATATAATATTGATTACAATGTATTTAGTTTGAGGAAAATATGTAAAATAAATTTTCTTCCTCAAAATATAAGTCTTTTAATGTATATTCCACATCTTTTGCTACAAGAAGGGAGTATGTCAAGTTGAAAAGAAAAAGAAGAAAAGAAATTGAGCTACTGGGAACACAAAGGGGATAAAAATTACGAAATTTAAATACCTTACAACCACATATTTATAGAAAAAGTGTAGAATAATTTTACGTTAGAGTTTCTGTATAAAAGTTTTTTGACTCGCCTGTAAACTTTGAAGAAGGGGACTTGTCCCCTTTCTGCAGTTAAGTTTCCATATAATGTAATCCAGAAGTAATTACAAAAATATTGTTTTCAGTAAATTGGCACTAATAATAATTTGTCATCAGTATACTTCACATAAATAGCTGGCAATTGTGGCTCCAGCCTTTTAGTGTAGCTTTAGTATGGTGTGACTCATTCCGCATTCGTAAAGGCTTTCCTCCCTGATCTGATTTATGGAATTAATTATGTTTGAATGTGTAAAATATAACACTGTAATACTTAAATTTAGTTTTTAAAGTTTTAGATCATTATCCTTGCAGTGATTCTTGGGTATCAGTAATAAGTTTTACGCAAACATTGAATTCAAGGATGCAAACATAACTGTCATGAAAACTATACACAATATTGTTAATTAATCAGTTAGCCAGTTTCATGTTCTGTGGATCGTTATGCACGATAAATTGTAATGACATGGAATAAGTATTTTTACATTCATATTGCAAATTAATTTGTAAATGTGGCTACATTTTATCCACGCTAACAGAACAAATATAGTTTTTGTCTTCAGTTGCACATCTAAGAGTGCGATTGTCATCAAAGTATCTGTAGATGTTTACATATTATACAAAGCTAAAGCACAACAATATGAAAACAGCAGCTGAGTAGCATAGCCGGAGCAAGAGCAGTGGATTTCTCCGAAGTACCTGTTAGCTGTTTTTCTCCTGACATTCATTTTTTTATGTTTTTTGACCTTATCCCTCATCTTCATGGGGTCAGAATGTTAACCTGGATTTAGCTATGTTAGTGGTGGAGGGTGGCTAAAGTGCACTTTTGGCGTCAGTGGCTTTTCTGCTGCGTGTTGCTGTTGACCCTTCATTTCCATAAGCCATAGCCCATCAGATGATAGTGTACAGTAGCCAAAGAGAATCGTTGAATCTAATGAGTTGTTTCAGCAGAAGATACAAGCTTATTACTTTTGTTTTCAACTTGGGGAGCACAATTTTACCCTCCCCTCTGAGGGCTCATGGCTCTTTCGTGAGTTCGTGCTTGGCGCACTTGAAGACCTGAGCTATTGTGGGCCTTTCTTCCTTCCAGGGATTCATTCTCTCACGCCTTGCTTTTTCGTTTTCACCTTTCCTTTTTGGCATTTTTGGTCCCCCTTTGGGGTCTGACCTCCCCTTCTAAATTTTCTGTGTAAACCATCTGGGGTGCCAGACAGCCATTGATGTGGCTGGTTTGCAACCTTGCTCCAGGTCATGTTTACCCCCTCTTCGTGTCAATGAGTCAGCAGTGACAAGTCTGATACAATTATTTGCGCCGCCGATATTGTCATCCCCAACTCAACAGGCTGTGGTGGGGCATGGTCATTGCCATAACCATCTGTGATCAACGTCGGGCTTTGCAGTGCCTTAAGCAGCACTTGTCCTCTGCTGGTCTTATTACCTTTAAAATTCTTTGCACCAAAGCCCATTACTAATGAAACAGACCAAATGGGTGTGTTGGAAATGCTTTGCCTCCTCCTTAGGTTCTTCTGTCCCTTCGTCACAGATGTGGGCTACGCTCTGCACCTACTGAGGTTACCAATGGTAATCGTCCATCCTGCATCTTGTCCTTCCGGGTGGCCTTTGTATGAATCCATTGGTCCTCACGGAACGTTTTGTGACCCATTCTGCAACGGCTTCGTCATCAGCCTCCTATCCGGTCACCTTCCTCCTCTGGAAATAGTTGGCTGAAGGTTCCCACATGTTTTACCAAATGTCAGGTGAAATCCTACAATAAACCTGTTACTGAATGAAAACTTATTGTGGCCCTCTCTTCTTCCCATGATTCAGTCCCTGGCCGCAATTCCATCCATAACCAACTGCTTCAACACCTCTGTCCTCCACGAAAACAGTGTCACCTCCGATTGCTTAACCACATTTGGCTCAAAGGGGATTTCCCCTCTCTGTGGAGGGACAGTATTGTGGTTCCTGTCCTTAAGCCTGGTGAGAATATGTCATCTGTTGATAGTTACCAGCCGATCAGTCGGACCAGCATCGTCTGGAAGTTATTTGAATTGATGGTGGCTTTTTGGCTCAGTTGGGTCCTTGAATCTCCGAACCGGTACAGCTTTCGGCAGAGACAATCTCCGCCTGTACACCTGTGTCAATTGGAAACCACAGATCAGCAGGCCTTTTCTCAACACTGCCATCTTGTTGCAGTTTTCTTCACACATCTTTGTGCCATCACGTCTCCCTAACACTCCATGAGTGGGGTCTTCAGGGCCTTCTTCCCATATTTATTCACGAGTTTCTGCCTCACTGGTCATCCAGGGTTCAGGTTGGCACTGTTCTCAGCTCTCTGCAGACTCAGGAGAACGACATTCCACAGGGCTCTGTAATTAGTTTCCTCAATTTTTTTAATCACTACTGATGGACTCGTGTCCTCCATTGGGCTATGATTTCTATATCTGGACTAGTTCCCATTCAGTGGCCTCTGCAGAGCAACAGCTCCAGAGTGCCATCCAATGCACTTCCGCATGGACATTCTCTCACAGTTTCACTTCTCCCCACTTCCAACATGTGTGGTGCATTTCTGTTGCCATACTACAGTCCATCCCAATCCAGAGCTTTACTTCAATGCCCAATGCCTGACCGTTGTTCCCCAGTTCTATTCCTTGGGTCTTCTTTTGGACAACAAGCTTAGTTGGTTGCCCCATATCCATCTCCTGGTGGCCGTGGCTTCTGTAAACTCAGTCCTTTGCTTCCTTGTCCACACCTCTTGGTGTGTGTATTGTTCGACTCTTCTCTGCCATTATCAGGCCTTAATTCTGTACTATCTGGACTATGGTTGTCAAGTTTATGACTCGCGAGTCAGCTGCCCCTTCCACACTGCTCTTGGACCCAGTTCAGCATCATGATATCCATTGGCCACCAATACCTTCCCCACTAGCCCTTTTGATAGATTTCTGGTTGGCACTTGGACCCTCACCTCTTTCGGTTGAGCGGTCCCAGCTTCTGGTTTGCAATGCCATCACTATCTGCTCTTTCACTGCTCTTTTTGCAGCTTAGGGAAGTGACCTGCCCATTGCCCTCCTTTGTGTTGGTTTATCTGTTGGCCTCTCCACCATGATTTCCATCTTCCCTCTCTGCCCTGTTCCTCATGTTCTCTCTAGAACACTCCCCCCCAACCCCCAATGTTCCTCTTTTCTGTATTCCAGCGGATCTCTTGTTTCTGTTGTTTGTTCCACCTGCTCCTATGGCAGCTCTGGGATGTGCCGTTGTTTTCTACACCATTGGCTCTAAATTTTCTGATCACGTGTAATTTGCCTTCATGTCTTCCGTTGGCATGGAATACCATCTCTTGCCTGCCATGTGTGGGGTGGCCATCTATCGGGTCCTCTGCTTCGTTAAACGGTCCTCCCTCACATGTATTTTGTTATGTATGGACTAGATAGTTGCCCTTAGGCTACCACTCATTTTTCCACCATCTCTTGGTCTCTGCTATCCGTGAACTTCTCCGCAATCTTGACTGTGCTGCTCGTTCAGTTGATTTCCTTTGGGTTCCTGGCTACATGGGTATCTTGGGTAATGAGCTGACTAGTGGGGCCACCAACTACAGGTACCTCCTATTCTCCCTTTTTGCTCCGTCATGGTCCCACTCATGGGAGACCACACGCTCTGTGCCCCTCACCCCTGCATTTCTTCCTCTGTCTAATAAACTTCATGTGAATAAGGAACTCCCACCATGTGGCATTCTTCCTTCCTCCTCCTCCTCTCCCAGTGGGAATCTACCACTCTCTGCTGTCTTTGTATTGGCTGTATCAGGTTAACCCATGATTTTTTACTCCTTTGTAGTTCCGGGGCCTCCTTCATGGTGACCCATATTGTGGTTGACTGCCCTGTTTTTTGGCCCTTCATTCTGGTATTGGAGTCCTTTGGTTAGGATTGGCATTAGTTTGGGAGGCCTCTGGTCTTGCCTCCATGCCGGCTAGATCACCCATACCCCCACTTTTCCCTACATTTTGTCTGCTATTTTGTGTCATTTTGTTTTGCCTTTTCTTGTGTCTTCGTCCCCTGGTGCTGTTCCAGTTGTCATGCTCACGGTGTGATGTGACGTCGGGATGGGCCAGTTGCAGTGTTGGTGCCCCATCGTGTGCAGCACCTTTGGTGCACCCCTGCTCTCGCCCTTCCCCCCCTCCCCCTCATTTATTCTTCCTGCATCCCAGCCTCTCTGTTTGCCCATTTTCTGGACTGTGGTGTTTGTGTTGTTCCTCCCTTAGTTTCTGTCAGCTTAGATCGTGGTATCAATTACCTCGCTGTTTGGTTACTGATGTTTGTATTTATTTATTGTATTGTTTGTTTTTCAGGATATGACAGGAATCTTGGGATATCTTTTCATATACCAATGTTATAATATGGTTATGAGTGGGGGGAAAGCTGGATGTGGTGACGGACTGATTTGTAGTGTAGTTCAAGGTCTAGGTTGAAATGTAACGGTTCGGTTGTGGGTTTGCAAAGCCAATGAATGTGACTGGGGGTAAACTGGCTGTGGTGACAGACTGGTTTGCAGCGTAGCTCTACACCTACATCTGTACTCTGCAAACCACTGTGAAATTCATGGCAGAGGGTATGTCTCATCATAACAGTTATTAGCATGTTTCCCCTGTTCCATTCACATATGAAGTACAGCAAGAGTGATGTTTAAATGTTGCTCCATGTGCTGTTATTAATCTGATTGTTCTCCAGATTCCTATGGGAATGATACATAGAGTCATCACTTAAAACTTATTCTTGAAAATTTGTAAGTAGGTTTTCTCAGGATAGTTTACACTTACTTTCAAGAGTCTACCAGTTCAGTGTCTTCAGCATATCTGTAACACTCTCCCATGTGTCCAACAGAATGGTGACCATTTGTGCTGCCCTTCTCTATATATATTCAATATCACCTTCTGGTACTATTTGGTGTGGTCCCACACACTTGAACAGTATTCTAGAATGGGGGGAGAACAAAGAAAAATATTGGTGGTGACTGTAAGTTGCAGTACATTTGAAGTTGAATCTTGTTGGTGATGGTGTTAGGAGGTGTTGGAAACTGAGTGTAAGAACTGAGGTGCTTGGGGCTAAATAATATTAAGTCTCATTAAGCAAATTATACAGGAGAGACAGATGAATGTTCAAAAAGTTTCATAAATCAGGTGATGAACGTAATATATATATTGTACAATGAGGTACTCCATAGATTAAGCTATTCTTTTCATATTAAATAGGACATTTTAAAGTCCTGCACATAGTGAATTCATTAGTAATTACAAGGAATACATATAATCTTATGGCTTGTCATTATATATCACCAAAGTTTCTTTGCTGATCGCAGTTCGCATTGCTCTCAGTGTAATCTAAAGACACTACCATCAATTGATTCAGGTTCATCAACCTGCTCTCCAGCTTCATACTGAGTTGGAGACAAATAATACCCATGACACACCTCAGGTGTATATACAGGACGAGGTAACTGCCCTACTGATGGGTTTTATTCAGCCTGCAACTCCTTCAAATACCATATGCAAAACCAAGCGAGGTGGCGCAGTGGTTAGCACACTGGTCTCGCATTTGGGAGGACAGCGGTTCAATCCCGCGTCCGGCCATCCTGATTTAGGTTTTCCGTGATTTCCCTAAATCGCTCCAGGCAAATGCCCGGGATGGTTCCTTTGAAAGTCCACGGCCGACTTCCTTCCCCGTCCATCCCTAATCCGATGAGACCGATGACCTCGCTGTCTGGTCTCTTCCCCCAAACAAACCAACCAACCATATGCAAGATTTTGATATTCCTTCACTTGATATGTGCAAACTTTTAGTCTTAAGTGAAATCTGAACAGGATATTTTTGTAGGAAATTTAATGTAGCTAAATTTTGTACTGGAATACATTTTCGCTGGAGGCTGTAGTTTCTGAATTATTCAAGAGAAATATGTTACGGCCTCTTCCGAAAACATATCCTAGCACAACATTTAAGTACATTAAATTTCCTGTAAAAAGTCCTGTTCATTTTTTTTCTGTAGGGCTAATATTTTGCATGGCAGGATGCATAAAAGCCATAGGCAGGGGCAGCTGACTCACCCTGTAAAGACAAGCAGACATATGACATTAGGAAGTTTATTATTCTGTACAGATATACACTTACGGTATTTTGGTGTTAAGGTCATTGTCTCTGTAGGATGGCCATGCTTCTTGACATTAATTTCACAGAAGTCTATGTGAACAATGTGTTTCAGGAAATTTGAATCAGAATTTGAAGCCAAAAATTTGAACACTGTAGCTTCTGAGAAGCTAATGGAGTCCACCCTTTGCTGTATTTCCTTTTATTATATTAGGAATTTGTATGGAGTGTAGCCATGTATGGAAGTGAAACATGGACGATAATTAGTTTTGTCAAGATGCGAATAGAAGATTTCGAAATGTGGTGCTACAGAAGAATGCTGAAGATTAGATGGGTATATCATATAACTAAGGAGGAGGTATTGAAGAGGATTGGGGAGAAGAGAAGTTTGTGGAACAACTTGACTAGGAGAAGGGATCAGTTGGTAGGACATGTTCTGAGGCATCAAGGGATCACCAATTTAGTATTGGAGGGCAGCATGGAGGGTAAAAATCGTAGAGGGAGACCAAGAGATGAATACACTAACAGATACAGAAGGATGTAGGTTGCAGTAGGTACTGGGAGATGAAGAAGCTTGCACAGGATAGAGTAGCATGGAGAGCTGCATCAAACCAGTCTCAGGACTGGAGACCACAACAACAACAACATATTAGGAATTAAGTCTTTCTCCTTACAGAAGGGGGGGGGGGGATAGGGATGACTAATAGCATGAACCTGTGGAACTACACTGAAGAAATGGCAATTTAACAGACATATAAACCCTATAGTAGGCACATGGTAATGCCCATCACAAATGCAACAATCGTTTATGTTTAATGGACTCCAGGTAACTATCTTAAATATCATCCCATAGTTCATGATTTCATCAAATATTAGTATTATTTAAGTGTAAACAATGGAAAAGCCAGGTTGGAACAACAATACTATTGTAAAAAAGATAGATTGCTACTCACCATATAGAGAAAATGACAAGCACAACAAAAAGACTGCTGTATGTTTAAGCTTTGCCCAAATGCCTTCTTGTAAATTAGATAAAACACACACACACACACACACACACACACACACACACACACATATTCAAGCAAGCACAACTCACACACTTCTGACCTCTGAGGCCGGAGTCAGCAACCAGAGACAGTGGTCATTTGTGTGTGAATTGTTCTTGCATTTTTTCTACTTTAGAAGAAGGCCTTTTGGTCAAAAGCCTGAATGCATAGCAGTCTCTTTGTTGTGCCTCTCTGTGACTCAGTATCCACTCTATATGGTGAGTACCAATCTATCCTTTTCATAATATCATTATTAGTGTTGTTATTTAAGTGTACTACATGCACGACACTGTCACAATAAACCACATAGTCACATGCTATAATACGGCATGCCACACAGCTACATTTTCTTGTTGCTTATCTCTGATGATGGTGCTGTATCACACCGATTTGGCTGATAATACACATCTATGAACTTATCTGTGCACGAAGATTCACTCTAAAGTAACTGGCTTCCATGTCGATTCCACAATGCACTTTTTATTTCACTCAAACAACTTTCGCTGTTCCCTCGGCGAGACACCATCTTGCTGCGGACTACCACACTAAAGTGCAAAGATTATGTGCTATGTCTTGATCTTGATGCAAGGTGTGTGGTTACCTGCTTTATCCTATATTATTACTGTTCACTGCTGCTGCTGCTGCTTCAAAGCTTGATATATTTTAGCTGTATTTCCCCAGCAATGTGTGTGGTTTTTGATTTCTTGAAACGGACAGTATGTTCATTAGATGTCATATAATTATTCAGTTATTACATCATTTTCAGGTCAGTATTGCATGCCGGAGGAAGGTGTCACTTTAACAAAGAAAGAAAAGTTGCTGACTACGGATGAGATCGTCTACCTGGCTGAACTCTTCGTTAAACAAGGAGTTAGGAAAATAAGACTGACTGGTGGTGAACCTACTGTCCGGAGGGACATTGTAGACATTGTCGGTAAGTATTTGTCAACAAATATTGTAATGTCTTCGTACACGTTCGACATTCCTTTTGCTATGTGTGATATGCTGATCTCTTGGTTGCTGTTGCTAAATACACTGATGGACATTAAAATTGTAACACCATGGAGTTGGCATTACACATCAAATTGGCTTGAAATGAACCACATGCTTGGATACGCAAGTGCTTAGGATTTCAGTGTAACAGCACAAGGAGTGATGCTATGTACAAAGGTGTGCTTCAAAGTAATGCCTCTATTTTTATATGAAGACTATTAAAGCTTTTTAAATAAAACAAACTTTATTAACATTCTACATGAGATTGTACAGTTTCTCCTGGTGTATTTGTTGATCAACAGTCAACGGGTGTAATGCTGGTCCGTAGTGTCTGACAGGCACAATATTTCAATGATCAGACATGTCGTCATCATCAAGTGTGCTGATGAACGGAACTGAGATTCTGAAGGTAGGTGGCTGACTTACACTGAAAAGCCAAAGAAACTGGTAGACCTGCTTAATATTGTATAGAGCCCCCACGAGCATGCAGAAGTGCCTCAACATGACACGGCACGGACTTGTCTAATGGCTGAAGTAGTGCTGGAGGGAACTGACACCATGTTTCCTGCAGGGCTGTCCATAAGTCCGTAAGAGAATGAGGGGGTGGAGGTCTCTTCTGAACAGCAAGTTGCAAGGCATCCCAGATATGCTCAATAATGTTCATGTCTGGGGCGTTTGGTGTCCAGCAGAAGTGTTTAAACTCAGAATAGTGTTCCTGGAGCCACTGTGTAGCAATTCTGGATGTGTGGGGTGTCGCATTGTCCCACTGGAATTGCCGAAGTCTGTTGGAATGCACAATGGAATTCATGGATGCAGGTGATCAGACAGGATGCTTACATACTTGACACCTGTCAGACATCTTAGTGGTCCCATATCACTCCAACCACAAATGCCCCACACCATTACAGAGCCTCCACCAGCTTGAAAAGTCTCCTGCTGAAATGTGGGGTCCATGGATTCATGTGGTTGTCTCCATACCCGTCTATCCACTCGATACAATTTGAAACGAGTCTTGTCTGACCAGGCAACGTGTTTCCAGTCATCAACAGCTCAATGTTGATGTTGACGGGCCCAGGTGAGGTTAAAGCTTTGTGTCATGCAGTCATCAAGGATACACGAGTGGGCCTTCGACTCCGAAAGTCCATATAGATGATATTTCGTTGAATGGTTTACTCACTGACACTTGTTGATGCTCCCTGTGGGTCTGGGGGTTAAAATAGGCCTGAGGTATTCCTGCGTGTCGTAAGAGGTGACTAAAAGGAGTCTCACATGTTTCAGCCTTTATGTGATGGTCCCCTGTAGGGTTTGACCCCCATTTTTCAAAATTTTCCTGAAGAGCAAGCCAATTGCGGAAGGGTGCCTTTCATGGTGCATAGTGTCCATCATCCTCTGAGACCTCTCGCATCCTTCGTCGATGTGGATCTGCACTTCCACTCATTCTCTAGCTGTTTGACGAGATTGCCCTCCTGGGTGTGTTTTCCTCCAACCTCTGTGCAGTATTGCTTTCTGTACTGGACTTCTTAGCTTGTTTGCACCTGATATCCAGCACGGTAGCCAGTCCATTCTGGTGGGGCCGCCATGTACCCTGTTGCTTGTAGCCCCCTGACCGCACAGGGATCACTCTGCTGATGGCTGCACTGTTAACTCCCCACGTATACCAAGGAGTAGACATCCGTCGCCCTGGGGCATCAGGACTCCCGGCAATGGCCATGTTGCCAGATGGCCTTTGCTGCGACTGGGTGGCACCCGTGGAGAGGGCCACTGGTCGGAGTGGGTGGCATCAGTGCGGATGACACGCCGTGGTGCGTAGTACGTCATCTCTTGCTGGTGGTCAAACACCAGCAGTCTCTAAGCGGTCAAGGTCTAACTTCAATGCTAAGAAATACAACCCCAAATCGTTCCCACACCATTGGAGGAATGCCAGGCTAAGGATGGTAGCAGAGCTTATTCACCCTGGAACCTCGTATGTACGAGAGTTGATGGAGAATCTTTCTTGTCAATGAAACCTCAGTTTTTTGTGGAGCATTTAGAGAGTAAGTTTGGGGAGGTGGAGGGCTTGTCCAAAATGCGGTCAGGTTCAGTCTTTATCAAAACGGCATCCTCTGCCCAGTCACGGGCACTACTCGCCTGTGACAAGCTGGGGGATGTTTCTGTTTCCATCACCCCCCATAAGAGCTTAAATATGGTCCAGGGTATCATATTTCACAGGGACCTTCTTTTGCAGTCTGACAATGAGCTGCATGCCAATTTAGAGCAGCAAAGTGTCCGTTTTGTCCGGCGCGTCCACTGGGGTCTGAGGGTGAATCAGGTTGCCACCGGTGCTTGCATGTTGGCATTCGAAGGTGGCACATTACCCGATAAGGTCAAGGTGATGGTCTACGGCTGTGACGTAAAGCCATATATCCCTCCCTCGATGCAGTGCTTCAAGTGCTGGAAGTTCGGCCATATATCTTCCCGCTGTATTTCCAGTGTCACCTGTCGGGATTGTGGACGTCCTTCACGTCACAATACTCCCTGTGCCCTGCCTCCCGCTGTGTCAGCTGTGGAGACCACCATTCGTCTTGCTCGCCAGACTGCAGGGTTCTCCAGAAAGAAAGAAAAGTAATGGAATACAAGACCCTGGACCGACTGACCTACACTGAGGCTAAGAGAAAATATGAGAGGCTATTTCCCGAGGGCATGCAGCTTTACTGTATGGTTAAATGATGATGGCGTCCTCTTGGGTAAAATATTTCGGAGATAAAATAGTCCCACATTCGGATCTCCGGGTGGGGACTACTCAAGAGGACGTTGTTATCAGGAGAAATAAAACTGGCGTTCTACGGATCGGAGCGTGGAATGTCAGATCCCTTAATCGGGCAGGTTGGTTAGAAAATTTAAAAAGGGAAATGGATAGGTTGAAGTTATATATAGTGGGAATTAGTGAAGTTCGGTGGCAGGAGGAACAAGACTTTTGGTCAGGTGAATACAGGATTATAAATACAAAATCAAATAGGGGTAATGCAGGATTAGGTTTAATAGTGAATAAAAAAATAGGAGTGCAGGTAAGCTACTACCAACAGCATAGTGAACGCATTATTGTGGCCAAGATAGACACGAAGCCCATGCCTACTACAGAAGTAAAAGTGTATATGCCAACTAGCTCTGCAGATGATGAAGAAATTGTTGAAATGTATGATGAGATAAAAGAAATTATTCAGGTAGTGAAGGGAGAGGAAAATTTAATAGTCATTGGTGACTGGAATTTGAGAGTAGGAAAACGGAGAGAAGGAAACATAGTAGGTGAATACGGATTGGGGGAGAGAAATGAAAGAGGAAGCCGTCTGGTAGAATTTTGCACAGAGCATAACTTAATCATAGCTAACACTTGGTTCAAGAATCATAAAAGAAAGTTGTATACCTGGAAGAATCCTGGAGATACTAGAAGGTATCAGATAGATTATATAATGGTAAGACAGAGATTTAGGAACCAGGTTTTAAATTGTAAGACATTTCCAGGGGCAGATGTGGACTCTGACCACAATCTATTGGTTATGAACTGTAGATTAAAACTGAAGAAACTGCAAAAAGGTGGGAATTTAAGGAGATGGGACCTGGATAAACTGACTAAACCAGGGGTTGTACAGAGTTTCAGGGAGAGCATAAGGGAACAATTGACAGGAATGGGGGAAAGAAATACAGTAGAAGAAGAATGGGTAGCTTTGAGGGATGAAGTAGTGAAGGCAGCAGAGGATCAAGTAGGTAAGAAGACGAGGGATAGTAGAAATCCTTGGGTAACAGAAGAAATATTGAATTTAATTGATGAAAGGAGAAAATATAAAAATGCAGTTAATGAAGCAGGCAAAAAGGAATACAAACGTCTCAAAAATGATATCGACAGGAAGTGCAAAATGGCTAAGCAGGGATGGCTGGAGGACAGATGTAAGGATGTAGAGGCTTATCTCACTAGGGGTAAGATAGATACTGCCTACAGGAAAATTAAAGAGACCTTTGGAGAAAAGAGAGCCACTTGTATGAATATCAAGAGCTCAGACGGAAACCCAGTTCTAAGCAAAGAAGGGAAAGCAGAAAGGTGGAAGGAGTATATAGAGAGTCTATACAAGGGCGATGTACTTCAGGACAATATTATGGAAATGGAAGACGATGTAGATGAAGATCAAATGGGAGATACGATACAGCGTGAAGAGTTTGACAGAGCACTGAAAGATCTAAGTCGAAACAAGGCACCGGGAGTAGACAATATTCCATTAGAACTACTGACGGCCTTGGGAGAGCCAGTCCTGACAAAACTCTACCATCTGGTGAGCAAGATGTATGAGACAGGCGAAATACCCACAGACTTCAAGAAGAATATAATAATTCCAATCCCAAAGAAAGCAGGTGTTGACAGATGTGAAAATACCGAACTATCAGTTTAATCAGTCACAGTTGCAAAATACTAACGTGAATTCTTTACAGACAAATGTAAAAACTGGTAGAAGCCGACCTCGGCGAAGATCAGTTTGGATTCCGCAGAAATGTTGGAACACGTGAGGCAATACTAACCCTACGACTTATCTTAGAAAATAGATTAAGGAAAGGCAAACGTACATTTCTAGCATTTGTAGACTTAGAGAAAACTTTTGACAATGTTGACTGGAATACTTCTTTCAAATTCTGAAGGTGGCAGGGGTAAAATACAGGGAGCGAAAGGCTATTTACAATTTGTACAGAAACCAGATGGCAGTTATAAGAGTTGAGGGGCATGAAAGAGAAGCAGCGGATGGGAAGGGAGTGAGACAGGGTTGTAGCCTGTCCCCGATGTTATTCAATCTGTATATTGAGCAAGCAGTAAAGGAAACAAAAGAAAAATTCGGAGTAGGTATTAAAATCCATGGAGAAGAAATAAAAATGTTGAGGTTCGCCGATGACATTGTAATTCTGTCAGAGACAGCAAAGGACTTGGAAGAGTTGTTGAACGGAATGGACAGTGTCTTGAAAGGAGGATATAAGATGAACATCAACAAAAGCAAAACGAGGATAATGGAATGTAGTCGAATTAAGTCGGGTGATGCTGAGGGAATTTGATTAGGAAATGAGACACTTAAAGAAGTAAAGGAGTTTTGCTATTTGGGGAGCAAAATAACTGATGATGGTCGAAGTAGAGAGGATATAAAATGTAGACTGGCAATGGCAAGGAAAGCGTTTCTGAAGAAGAGAAATTTGTTAACATTGAGTATAGATTTAAGTGTCAGGAAGTCGTTTCTGAAAGTATTTGTATGGTGTGTAGCCATGTATGGAAGTGAAACATGGACAATAAATAGTTTGGACAAGAAGAGAATAGAAGCTTTCGAAATGTGGTGCTACAGAAGAATGCTGAAGATTAGATGGATAGATCACATAACTAATGAGGAGGTATTGAATAGAATTGGGGAGAAGAGGAGTTTGTGGCACAACTTGACAAGAAGAAGGGACCGGTTGGTAGGACATGTTCTGAGGCATCAAGGGATCACAAATTTAGTATTGGAGGGCAGCATGGAGGGTAAAAATCATAGGGGGAGACCAAGAGATGAATACACTAAGCAGATTCAGAAGGATGTAGGTTGCAGTAAGTACTGGGAGATGAAGAAGCTTGCACAGGATAGAGTAGCATGGAGAGCTGCATCAAACCAGTCTCAGGACTGAAGACAACAACAACAACAACAACAACAACAACAACAACATCCTGTACATATGACACCAACGTACGCCACCACTACGACAACGGTTCTATCATCTTCCGTTCCCCCACGTACAGTTGGCTCTCAGAGCCGTCAGACTCCACCTGCCCCTTGATGGTGGGGGGCGCTTTGCTCCCTGTTGCTCCTGCACAACCTACTTCAGGAGCAACATCCCCCCAACCATCAGGGACATCAGTCCCCACTTCTCAGCCGGAGAAGCATAAGTATTCTTTGGTTCTCAGGTTCCACCAGTGGCAAAGCTGACACCCGCCAGTGGCTGAAGCAACGACACGTAGCTTGTCGTAGGGCTTCACAGTCCTCCTCAGTCCCTGAGACTGAATCGGTGAAGCCCTCCCAGCCAGACAAACCTAAAGAGCAGCAGGAGGAACCCTAAAAGAAAAAGACCCCCAAGAACCTGGGCACTGTGGTGGCACCCACACCACCACTACCTACAAGCGCTGTGACTGAGGATGAAGTGGAGATTCTGCTGTCCGCTGAGGACCTAGATCTTGCTGGGCCCTCAGACACAATGGATGTCGATTGCACAGGTACTCATCTGGTGGCAGCAGGTGACCCTGAGGCGTAGACTGCCTCATTGAGTGTTTCGTGCCTTCCCAGTCTCACGATCACGTAATCCTCCAGTGAAAATGCAGTGGTTTTTTCCACCACCAAACCTCTCGGTTTGCAGTCCTGGCCTTCTCCCGTCTATCCACTGGAGAGCACATGACAACCTGTGTGGTAGTGACCACTTCCCCATCTTTCTGTCACTTCCCCGGCATCATGCCCATGGACGCCTACCCAGATGGGCTTTAAACAAGGCAAACTGGGAAGCCTCACCTCTGCTGTCACCGCTGAATATCCCCACATGGTGCCATTGCTGTTGTCATTGAGCAGGTCACTACAACGATTGTTTCTGTGGCGGAAAATGCGTTCCCTTGTTATTTAGGGTGTCCCGGTTGCCGGAAGTCGCTGAGGCAATTAGAGTGTCAATGAGCTCTACAGCGACATAAGTGGCACCCTTCCCTAGAGCACCTAATAGCCTTTAAGTGGCTCCGTGCCCGCATTCGCAAGCTTATAAAAAGATGGAAACAGGAGTGTTGGGAGAGATACATGTTGACCGTTGGGTGCCACACGTCACCTTCTCAAGTCTGGACGAATATTAGACGTCTTTTTGGGTACCAGACCCCAACAGGTGTCCCTGTCATTAACATCAATGGCGTGTTATTTACCAACACAAATGCGATTGCTGAGCACTATGCTCGAGCTTCTGCGTCGGAGAACTAACCCCCAGCCTTTCGCACCCTCAAATGGGGGATGGAGAGGAAAGTCCTCTCATTCACTACATGCCACAGTGAACCCTATAACGCCCCATTTACAGAGTGGGAGCTCCTCATCGGCCTTGCACATTGCCCCAACACGGCTCCAGAGCCTGGTCGGGTCCACAGTCAGATGATTACCAACATCTCTAATCTGATCACAAACGACATCTCGTTATCTTCAACCAGATCTGGTGCGATGGCATCTTTCCATCGCAAAGGCGGGAGAGCACCATCATTCCGGTGCTCAAACCTGGTCAAAACCTGCTTGATTTGGATAGTTACCGGCCAATCAGCCTCACCAACTTTCTTTGTAAGATGCTGGAACGTATGGTGTGTCGGCGGTTGGGTTGGGTCCTGGAGTCGTGTGACCTACTGG
Organism: Schistocerca nitens; assembly: GCF_023898315.1. Classification (NCBI taxonomy): domain Eukaryota; kingdom Metazoa; phylum Arthropoda; class Insecta; order Orthoptera; family Acrididae; genus Schistocerca; species Schistocerca nitens. The sequence continues at coordinate 125,815,786 of NC_064623.1, forward strand.
CTCCATGTCAGGGTGGCTTCTGCCAAGGTTGCTCTACAACCGATAATCTTGTGTCCCCCATGCCTGTGATCCAAACAGCCTGTTCCAGATGCCAACACCTGGTTGCTTTCTTTTCTGACTTACGTAAAGCATACAACATGACCTGGCGACATTATATCCTTGCCACATTGTATGAGTGGGGTCTCCAGGGCCCGCTCCCGATTCTTATCCAAAACTTCCTGTCGCTCCGTACTTTCCGTGTCAGTGCCTCTATAGTCCCCCCTCCCCGTATTCAGGAGAATGGCATTCCGCAGTGCTCTGTATTGCTCTGTATTAATGACGAACCACTCACTGTAGTGAAGACATATCAATTCTTAGGACTGGTTTTCGATGCCCGATTGACTTGGCTGCCTGACCTTCGTCAACTTAAGCAAAAGTGCTGGCAGCACCTCCACTGCCTGAGAAACACCAACTGGGGTGCAGATTGCTCTATGCTGCTGCAGCTCTACAGACCCCTTGTTCAATCTCGCCTTGACTATGGGAGTCTGGTTTAAGATTTCGTGGCGCCCTCAACGTTGCGTTTACTACTGGACCCAGTGCACCACTGTGGTGTTCACCTAGCGGCGGGAGCTTTTAGAATGGGGTTGGTGACCATTGTCCTGGTGGAGGCCTGAGACCCTCTATTGAAAGTTAGGCATGCACAACTGCTTGCCACTTACGTTGCACACATTCGTAGTTCTCCTGCGCACCCGAATCACCATCTCCTTTTCCCAGCCACAGCGGTTCATCTCCCACATTGGCGGCCCAGGTCAGGGCTTATGATTGCGTTTCGTGTCCAGTCTCTTCTGTCTGAACTGGAGTCCTTCCCATTACCACCTCTCCTCGAGGTCCATTCACATACACCTCCATGGTGTACACATAGGCTGCAGATTCTTACAGACCTTTTGCATGGCCCTAAGGACTCCATTAACCCTGCGGCTCTTCGCTATCACTTCCTCTCAATTCTCGACACGTACCGGGGCCGTGAAGTGGTTTACACTGACGTCTTAATGGCTGATGGTCACGTAGGCTTTGCGTATGTTCATGGAGGACATATTGAACAGCACTCCTTGCCAGATGGCTGCAGTGTTTTCACTGCAGAGCTGGCGGCCATTTCTTGTGCTCTTGAGCACATCCACTCATGCCCTGGTGAGTCATTTCTCCTGTGTACTGACTCCTTCAGCAGCCTACAAGCTATCGACCAGTGCTACCCTCGCCTTCCTTTGGTAGTGTCTATTCAGGAGTCCATCTATGCCCTGGAATGGCCCCATTGTTCAGTGGCGTTTGTGTGGACCCCGGGACACGTCGGAATCCCAGGCAATGAACTTGCCAAACAGGCTACGCGGAAACCGCTTTTGGAAATGGGCATCTCCGAAACTGACTTGTGTTCTTCCTTACGCCACAGGGTTTTTCGGTTTTGGGAGACGGAATGGCATCACAGTACACACAACAAACTGCATGTCATTAAGGAGACTACAAATGTGTGGAAGTCTTCCATGCCGTCCTCTCGCAGGAAATCAGTTATGTTCTGCCGGCTCTGCATTGGCCATACAGCTATATGTGGCTAACGGATGGTTACCTCCTCCGTTGCGAGGACCCACCTCAGTGTCACTGTGCCTCACAAATGACGGTTGTCCGCCTCTTGCTGGACTGCCCACTTTTGCCGCTCTGTGGTGGACTTTTAACTCTCACAGCACCCTACCTTCAGTGTTGGATGACAATGCCTCAACAGCCGCTTTAATTTTACGTTTTATTTAGGAGGGTGGGTTTTGTCATTTGATCTAATTTTTAGTGCATCTCCTTTATCCCACTGTGTCCTCCACCCTAGTGCTTTTAGGGTGGAGGTTTTAATGTGTTGGCTGGCTTCTCCTTTTTATTCTCATGGTCAGCCAGCCATGGTAATCTGTTCTCTTCTACACATTTCTTGCATCTCTCTGTGGTTTTCTTGTCTGATTTTGCCAATTTAATGTTTGTTGCCCTTCTGTCATTCTTGTGGTTTTCTCCGTTCTTCCACCTGTGTTTTGTATGTCTCAGTTATTTTGCTCCCACCCTTGTGGAATTATTTTAATAGGAATGAGGGACCGATGACCAAGCAGTTTGATCCCCCCCCTTAAACCAACCAACTACCTTGTTGATGGCCCAACACTGAAAAGGATTGCACTTCTGTCACATTGAACGATTCTCTTCAGTCATCATTAGTCCTGTTCTTGCAGGATCTTTTTCCAGCTGCAGCGATATCAGGGAGTTGATGTTTTACTGGATTTCTGATGTTCATGGTACACTTTTGAAAAGGTTGTACGGGAAAATCCGCACTTCATCACTACCTTGGAGATGCTGAGTACCATAGTTTGTGTGCGGACTGTAACATCATGTTCAAACTCGTTTAAATCTTGATAAGCTGCCATTGTAGCAGCAGTAACCAGCTTAACAACTGCACCTGACACTTGTTGTCTTATACAGACATTGCCGACTGCAGCGCTGTACTCTGAATATTTACATATCTCTGTATTTGAGTACACATACCTATACCATTTTCTTTGACACTTCAGTGTATATCCCCCTCCCACTGCAAGCCGTTATTCCTGTGGTCCGTGCCCGAGGATGCACATCAGAAGCCGTGGAGATGCTTGCGTTGGCATCTGTGGTAGTGTCAGTATAGCAGCTCTATCTGCCCTGGTCACAAGATTTTTTGCGTTTGCTGAGCTTCTTCTTAATTAGAACCAGTGTGAGTTCCCAAGCCTCGCTGAGAGCCTAGCTGCAGTCCCGATTGATAAGATTACCCCTGGTGCGAATTTCAGTGGCTTCTCTAACAACATTGTCCCAGTATTTGAAGGTCGGCACTCAAATCCTGCTACGTTCATATTCCGTATCGTGATTGTCTGATGAACAGTGCTCTAAGACTCCTGACTTGGTGGGCTACAACTTAGTGAGGTAGTGCAGTGGTTAGCACACTGGACTCACGATCAGGAGGACTACAATGGTTCAAACATGTGTCCAGCCACACTGATTTAGATTTTCCGTGATTTCTTTTAATTGCTTAAGGCAAATGCTGGGATGGTTCTTTTGAAAGGGCACAGCTGATTTCCTTCTCCATCCTTCCCTAATACAAGCCTGTGCTCCATCTCTAATGGCCTTGTCGTCGATGGGACTTTAACACTAATTTCCTCCTCCTCCTCGCTGGAGTACATTAATCGAGTGGGCTGCTGGTGTTCTTGGCAGCGATCTCTGATGCTGTACTCTATTTGTACAATATGTGCCTTACCACACTGGCACAGATTCTAGTACACCCTGACCTGCTGCAGACCGCAACCGTCTTTTACACTCCCTAAAAATGTCCGTGTTTTATTGGACAGGTAAAAGACAGTTATTACGAAGTGCTTTTTCAGTATGCGCCCGACTTTCCCTGATAGCACGCCAGTGCACGGTATAAAGGTTGTGAATAACTCTTCCTTCGTGCTTTCTTCCATCTCCACAGGTTATACTGTAGTGGCGGTGCAAAGAGCATGCTTAATCTGCCATTCTGAGTATCTGTTCTTTTGGAATACAGTCTGAGATGTTTGAGTTCCTGGAGCAGAAACTCTGCATCTGAGGTGGTGTGCGTCCTGTGTACTAGTGTTTTTAGTACCCCACTATTCGTGACCCAGTGGTGGCAGTTATCTGCATGCAAATACAGATAAGTGTGCTTTCTCTTCTGATACACGCTGTGGCACAGGGTGCTGTCCGTTATTCTCCTGACTATGATGTCCAGGAATGGTAGTCTTCCTTCTTCTTTGGTCTCCATAGTGAATTTGATTTTGTGGCGTGTGGAGTTCAGATGTACAAAGAAGTCAAGAAGTTTGTCTCTTCCATGAGGCCAGATGACAAGTGTGTTATCCACATAACAGAAGAAGAAGAAGAAGAAGAAGATGATGGATTTCCATTTGGATGACATCAGGGCCTCTTCCTCGAAGTGCACCGTAAACATATTCACAATCTCTGGTCGGAGTGGGCTGCCTATTGCGACTCCATCTGTTTGCGGGAGAGGGGTGTGCCACGAGTCAGTGAAGTGGGAAAGTCGACCAAGTAATATGCGTGACGTGTCATACCTCGACCGATATTGAGAACAGAATAAAAAATTCAGAGGCATTACTTTTCAGCACTCCCATGCATATTCTGTATGTAAGAAAAGCTTATGGAGCAGGTTTCTCATTCAGAAATTCTATTTTAGGGTTGGTTGTTTACACGAAACCGTGTTAAGCGCTGCTTGCATTGCTCAGAATCTCATTTTGTGCGAACGTAGAATTGGTAGGTTCAGGAGGGACATGCTAAATGCCTTGCAGGGCCTCACTAGTGCCACCCAACTAGCACCTGAGAGGGCAGACAAGTGTTCGCTCATGCGTTCGTGATCCTGCAGTGAAGTTGTGTACATTTAGTCAGGAAGTGGGCTTGTATACAGTGAGACAAGTATCCACACAGACAATGTGATGGCATCTGGAGCAGCACAGACTGTCAAGCCCTTAATGCAGCTCTGGAGAGAGGTGAGCTGACAGCGGTGCAACTGACAACAATGCCAGACACAGGAATGGCACTGTGTCATCGTATCAGATGAGTCTCGGTTCTGCAACATCGTCACAATTGATGTACTTGTGTGTGGAGGCTCTGATGCCAACAGACCTGGCCAGATTGTACCTGTCATTCTCATGCGGGTCCAGCATGTGATGTGATGGTATGGGGTGCAACTGGATACATGTAACAACCTCTGGTTCACATAGCCAGTAATTTGGACAGCAGCCATTGCATTTGTGTTTTGTTAAGGCCTATCGCTGTGCCCTATTTTCAAGGGCTCCGTGATGTTATCTTTTAACAAGATAATGCAAGACTACACATCACCCGAGCTGTACTGAGCTACCTCGATACAGAGAGTGTTCCACTGTTGCCGTATCCAGCATTTTCTTCAAATCTGTCACCTGTGGAGAACGTCTGTTCACAGGATGCCAAGAGATGGGTATGCCACCAGTCGCCAGCCACTACAGTTGATGAATCTGACATATGACATACAGTTGAGTAGCATGAAATGATGTACCCATGGCTGTAATCCAAGCTCGATTTGATATCCAGTGTGATGAGAGCTGTTGTTCCTGTCAGTCGGCAGCAGCTCTGTGTACTTAAGTCTGCACCCAATACTCCCAAAATTTAATCATGTATGCACCCTTACAAATAAATTTCTGCTGTTTCCTACCTTTTCTGCTGTTCCAGTTTCAATACTGAAATTCATATATTATTTTTATGCTAGCCTAACCATATTGGACTGTGGTGTCATACAGCATAAAATATCTTACAACGTGTTGAATCAGTGATGAGAAGTGTAGAACAGCCAGCAGGGGAAAGATGTTGGCAATGAGACAGCTTTTATGTAGAACAGCAGTACAGTGTTTCACAGTGCATAATGCTTCCGCAGATTGAGAACAAAATGTGTGGTTTGCTTTCATCCATTTTCACAAACATAGCCTTGAAAAATAATGTTGACATTATTGTGCATTTCACTCTGAGGCATATTGCACTCTGAGAATGTTCATCGAATTCAGTTACTTTGTATTATATTTCAGTAACAGTGACATAATAGCAAATTGGACTGTATGAGTTTTTATGGATTTTTTTTCCAGAGACACACTACCATTTCTTCAGATTTATTTAATATGGGTATAAATCCTTTCCAGCATATATGCTGTACACAAAATGTTGAACATAAAATGTAGCTATCTGCTGATTTAACATCTTGCTGAGTATACCAGTACAATGTTTTGTTGTAACAAATAGTTCAATGTATTTTACACACTTATAAACTTATTTATACAGTTATAGTAATTTATACCATTACATTAATGTTGTACCTTAATGTTCTGGAAGACGATATTATAAGGAACCTCATACTTTTCCTGGATGATAGAGTTGTCTATAATGAATTATTGCCTGAAAAAAATCTGCACAAATATTGAGTCAGATCATAACATTTCAAATTGGTCCAAAGATAGGCAACTGAGTTTAAGTTTTCAGAAATGTAAATTGGAGCACATCACAAAACAAATAAAAGACAGTATTGTATGACTACATTATCAAATAATCACAGTTTTAATTGGTCAACTCATACAAATATCTGGGTGAAATGAAATGACGACATAGACTCACTTCTAGGCAAAGCAGAATGCAGACTTCAATTCGTTGGTAAGATACTGGAAAATGCAATCAGTCTATAGAGGACATTGCTTACAAAATACTTGTGTGGCCCATTCTAGAATATTGCTTAAGTATGACCCATAACAAATAAGGCTAATGGCAGACATTGAACGTATACAAAATAGTGTAGCATGATTGATCATAGATTTATTTGATGCATGGGAGAGCGTCAAGAAGCTACTAAAAATTGGAAATGCCAGAAAAGTGAAGATAGACGCCAAATATATGACAAAACCCAACTTATGAAATTTCAGGAACCTGTATTAAGCGAGGTATTTAGGGATTATACAATAACCACATATGTATCACTCCTATAGGGACCATGAAGGCAAGCTTAATTACAGCATGCACAGAACCATTTAAAGACTCATTCTTCCCACACTCCAAATGAGTATTGAATGGGGAAAAACCATAATGTGTGGTACAACAATGTACTTTGTCGTACAACCCACAGTGGTTTATACAGTGTGCATGGAGACATGGAATCAGTTGACAGTAGTTGGGTAATGGTTCATATTGATTCCCATTTCCCTGTTGCAGTAGGTGATCTTATGCCTCTAATTATTTTTTCATTGCTATCTTAACTTGCATTCTTCAATTCAGTTTATTAACCCTTCTTATCTCTTTGTATTAGGGCAAATGTACAGTTAACTTTTAAGGAATTTGTATTTTCAATTTATCAACTGGAGTTTTGTTTCATATGCAGCAGCAATGTTACAAATTATTTGTTTCAGTTTCTTTAGAATAATTTGCTGTTTCACAGGTGCCTTGAAGAAAATAAAAGATCTCGAAAGTGTCTTAATGACAACCAATGGCCTCATGTTGACAAGACAGCTGGTTGCCTTGCAGAGGGCAGGGCTTGACGGTCTGAACATCAGCTTAGACACCCTGCAGTCCCAACGCTACAACCAGATCACGAGGAGGAAAGGCTGGGAGCGTGTCATGGCTGGCATAGATCTAGCGTTGCAACTTGAATACGACCCTGTGAAGGTATTACTAGTGCAGCTGTCATCGCATGCAGACTTTCATAAGCAAAATATATAAATCTATTGTTAAGAATATCAATACAAGACTCACCATTTTAAAGCCGTACGCCCTCACCCTCGCCCCCATCCCCGCTCCCACCCTCACCCCTGTCTCCACACTGCAGCTGTAAGTGAAGAAGGTATATTAAGACAGAAGAAGTAAATTTTAGCTGACGATGCTAACAGTTTCGTAGTTTATACAACATAAAAAAGTATGCTTTGCAAGTTTACCAATTAAATATCTTATATTTTCCTCCCAAGAGAGTCTTATGAGACTCAAGATCTTTACAGTTTCTCTTTTTTTTCTTTTGTGTCCTTAGTTTAAAATAAGTTTCCTCTATTGTGGTGTTGTTTTGAAAAAAATACTCGATTGTTTGGAAAAATTATTCTTAATTCTGTAGTCACACTTTTGTTGTATCTAAGTACTATGGTTTCAGTAGCAAGTACCAGCATCAGTTCATCTTATTATCAAAAATTTCTTTGAAAAATAAAATCTGACCGCTGTGGCCGAGCGGTTCTAGGAACTTCAGTCCGGAACCGTGCTGCTGCTACGGTCGCGGGTTCGAATCTTGCCTCGGGCAGGGATGTCCTCAGGTTAGTTAGGTTTATGTAGTTCTAAGTCTGGGGGACTGATGACCTCAGATGTTAAGTCCCATAGCGCTTAGAGCCATTTGAACCATTTTGCAAAATAAAAAGCTTCTGTACAACTGCAAACTAGACATACCATTTTCAGGGTGCAGTTCACATCTATTGAAAGCACAACAGTGACCTTTACTTTTAGTAGATAAGACACCTACTGGGGTAAGTGACTTGATGACTGCACACAAGAAGTTGTCATTTATTCCATATGTAGCTACCATGCAGAATCATATTTTGTATTAGTTTGTCCTTACTCTTCCAAAAGGTTAAACCTTGTCTCTGCAGCCACAGCTTCCTCTCTTCAGCAGTTGTCTTCATCTCCATGTGTGAAGAAAATCCCATTCATTGATCATATTGTTTAAGTAGGATGTTCTCAGTCATCCCCTTGTTTTCTTACCTACGATCTTGGCTTCAGAAATGTTTTTTAAGATTATCGTCTCCAGTTAAGTGTCCAGTGTATTTTGCTTTGCCCTGGCCTATAATGTTCAGTGGTTCTTTCTTCTCTCCTATTTCCTTTAATTTTTCTGTCAATGCAGCTAGTTCTTGTACTTCTCCTCCAGAACCACATTTCAGCAGGATTGAGGCGAGCTTCCTTTGGCTTTTCTAATGTACAGATTTTGCATCTGTGTGTCAGAACACTCCACACAAAGGTCTTTACAAATATTTTCTTAATGTGGAAGCTGATACGTTTATTCAGTTGCAGCTTCTTCTTATTTTGGAAGGAACTCTTCACCTGTGCTATTCTTTTCTTGAATGCCTTGAAATATTGATTGTTTTCTTGCAAAATGCTACTGAGATAGTGAATTTCAGTTCCTTTCTTGAGTTGCTCATTGCCTGTTCTTGTGTCAGTCCTACCTCCACCTCCTTTCTTGTCTGTAGCCATAACTTTTGTCTTCTTTGTATTCATTTTTAGCTTTAGTTTTACCATTTCTTGATTTAAGGCCTGAAACATTTTATTTAGTTCCTACTCTGATTTACTATTGCAATGTCGTCAATCTGCAGTGTATATGCATGCAATTAAGTTTCCATATCGACATCATGCTCCAAAAACCACCTAACTGTGTGTGGCAGGGGGTACGTCTCATGCCACCAACTGATCCCCTCTGCCTTGTTCCACTTGTGAACAGTGCTTGGGAAGAATGACTGTCAGTACACTTCTGTATTATCTCTAACTTCTCACATTTTCTTCTCGTGATCATTTCGTGAATTGTATATGAGAGAAACTATTATGTTGTCAGACTCTTCTCGGAAACTACTCTCTCGAAATTTGGGTAGTAAATCTTTCCGTGATGCACAACTGCTCTCTTATGGCATCTACCACTGGAGTTGCTGAGCATCTCTATAATGATCTCACGGTGACTAAATGATCCTGTGACAAAACACTCCGCACTTCGTTGGATCTTCTCTCTCTCTTCTGTCAGTCCTACTGGGTAAGGACACAGGGGTAATTTACATTCACTTAAGATTCTTCCTGTGAATCTTAGTCTGCCATCTGCTTTTCTATTGCTGTTTTATGTGGTCATTCCACTTTAAGGTTGCTCTGGATAGTTACTTCTAGATATTTTATGGTAGATTCTGTTTCCAGCAATTTGTCATTAATAGTGTAGTTGTACAGTATTGGATTTCTTTTCCTGTGTGTGTGTGTGTGTGTGAGAGAGAGAGAGAGAGAGAGAGAGATATATGTTACATTTATTTATGTGCAGGGTCAACTGCCAGAGCCTGCATCATTCACCAATCCTCTGCAGGTCATTGTGCAAATTGATACTGTCTTCTGTTGTTGCTACTTTCTGATGGACAAGTGTAGTACCTGTGAACAATATTAAGGAGCCTCTGACACTTTCTACTGGATCATTTATATACATTGTAAATGTAATGGTCCTATCACATTTCCTTGGAGTATTCCAGAAATTACCTTTTGATTCTTGTCATCTTTTCTTTGTTGTTGTTATTACTTCCTTGATGAACATATTAAGGAAGTAAGGTGATAGAAGGCACCCGTCTCTCACTGCCCTTCTGGTTTTCCTTCTTTCATATCCGGTTCAGTACTCTGACTTTTGTATATACTCAAAATTAATCATCTGTCCTTCCACTTTGGACATTACTTTAAGGAATGATGATATAATGGTAATCTGTTTATTAAACAATATTTTAACGATATACTATGCTTTCTGATCATATAGTGGCTTGATGATGGAGTTTGATACTGAAATTAGTAATCATTAGACAAAATAAAAGTGAAGCTATAATAAAAGAAAGTAATATTTTGGATCATGTCAGTTGTTGTTCCAAACAACAGCACGTCAGGAATAGGTTCAAATGGCTCTGAGCACTATGCGACTTAACTTCTGAGGTCATCAGTCGCCTAGAACTTAGAACTAATTAAACCTAACTAACCTAAGGACATCACACACATCCATGCCTGAGGCAGGATTCGAACCTGTGAACGTAGCGGTCACTCGGTTCCAGACTGTAGCGCCTAGAACCGCACGGCCACTCCGGCTGTCCAGGAATAGGTACTAAATTATTTGTCCGCTGATGACCTCACAGCTTAGAACACTAAAACACAAATGTTAATTGTTTGTTATGTGCCCTGGTAGAGTTTACAACTGTTTACAGTTCACGATTGGTTGTTGGAGATTGGGCGTTACTCACATAGTGTATTTAGTGTACAGTGCAGAAAAAGGCAGTGTCCAGAAAAGTAAACAAGTGTAAAGGCAAAAGTTTCACGACAGGATGTTGTGGCACCATACTTGGAAGACAATTATAGCCAAAGACAGAAATTTAAAAGAAACTGGCTCATTTGAGCTGCGGAGACCTAGTCGAGGATTCTCAGTAGATAATTGTTAGCACAGTAGAATTTATAAAGAGACAATGTCAGTTCGTGTGAGGGAAGGTTGATTGGTAAGTACCTATCAGCTTTCTCATAACACTCACAATTTGAAGAATACACATCAAGGAAAAGGTAGACCTCGTATTCTCAGCACTTCATCGTTTGTAACTTGGTTGGGTTAACATCTTCAGAATTCATCTCGAGCATTGTTGGTGAAAAATATGGAGACTGTGTGCTGATTTTACTGACATTTTCCAAGTCTCACACATATAAACGATAAAGGAGTACAGTCAAAGCTTTGTTGGCATATTACAGACCTAATTGCCATATGGACTGATTTTCCAGTTCTGCTGGTGATTTCTGCATCTGTGACCTCATTATTACATATAAAGCTACCGAGATACTGAAATCTGTCAACATCTTGTAGTATCTTCTATTGCACTGTAATCGGGGAAGAGACGCGTAATTTCCAGTTACTTTGCACATTCTGTTTGCCTTATCTCTCTTAATTTTCAGCCCTACACAACAGGGCATTTAATGAGAAAGCAGATAAAAATTAACTCGATGCCTTCCAAGGAGACGGTCTCTACTAAGTCTCTACTCCTTCAAGTCTGACTATGTAAGTGTAGACCAGACATGGTTTAAATTCATAGAAATAGTATCGACATCAATTAAGAGATGTATACCAAATAAATTGAAAGGATACCAAATAAATTAAAAGGGTGGTGCACAAAATATGTCAAAACTCAGCTGCAGAAGCAATGAAAAAAAGCATGTCAAAATTTAAAAGAATGCAAAATCTCCAAGATTAGCAATGTTTTACTGAAGCTCGAAACTTAGGGTGGGTTTCAGTGCAAGATGTGTTTAATAGTTCCCATAGTGAAACTTCGTTTTGAAATCTGGAAGAAAATCCAAAGAGGTTCTGGTTGCATGTGTAGTACACCAATAGCAAGACAAAACCAATACCTTCACTGCGCAATAGCTGTGGTAATGTTACTGATGACAGTGCTACTAAAGCAGGGTTACTAAACACGGATTTCTGAAATTTCTTCGCCAAAGACAACAAAGTAAATATTGCAGTATTCAAATCAATAACAACTGCAACTGTGAGTAACTTAGTAGTAGCTCTCCTCAGTGTAATAAAGCAGTTATGTTTCTTTCAGAGAATGCTGATACAATAGCTCCATTAGAAATCATATATAGCCGCTCATTTGATAAAGATCCATACCTAGAGACTGAAAAGTTGCTCAGGTCACACCAATGCTCAAGAAAGAAAAGAGGAGTAATCTGCTAAATAACAGACTCATATCACTAATGTTGATTTGCGTTAGGATTTTGGAACATATATTGTGTTTGAATATTATGAATTATCTCAAAGATAATGATTAATTGATAAATAGCCAAGATAGATTCAGAAATATCGACCTTTTAAAACACAGCTAGCTCTTTAGTCACACAAAGCAATAAGTGCTGTCGACTGGGGATCTCAAATTGATTCCATATTTGTAGATTTCCAGAAGACTTTCTGAAACAGTTCCTCACAAGCATTTTCTAATCATATTGTGTGCCTATGGAGTATTGTCTCAGTTGTGCAACTGGATGTGTGGTTTCCTGTCAGAAAGGTCACAGTTCATAGTAATTGATGGAAAATCGTCAAGTAAAACAGAAGTGATATCTGACATTCCTCAAGGAAGTGTTATAGACCACCTGCTGTTGCCGACCTACATTAACAATTTAAGAGAGAATCTGAGCAGTCGTCTTAGATTGTTTGCAGATGATGCTATCATTTACAGTCTTGCAAATCATTTACTGTCTTGTAAAGTGATCAGATGATCAAAATGAACTGCAAAATGATTTAGGCTACCTATCCATATGATGCAAAAAGTGGTAACTGACCTTAAATAATAAAAATTGTTATGTCATCCGCATGAGTAGTAAAAGGCATCTACTAAATTTTGGTTACATGATAATTCACGCAGATCTAAAGGCTGTGAAGTCTACTGAATACTTAGGAATTACATTTACAAATAACTTAAATTGGAATGCTCTTATAGATAATGTGGTGGGAAAGCAAACAAAAGACTGTGATTTAATAGTAAAACATTTAGAAGATTAGGATTACTAAAGAGACTATCTACAACTATACTTGTCTGTCCTCTTTTGGAGTATTCTGCATGGTGTGGGATCCTTACCAGATAGGACTGACAGAGGACATCATTTAAAAGTTCAAAGAAGGGCAGCTCATTTTGTATTATTGGGAAACAGGAAAGTGCATGCCACAGATATTGCATGTGAATTGGGGTGGCAGTCATTAAAGCAAAAGCATTTTGCTGGAGCAGGTTCTTAAAATTTCAAACATCAACTTTCTCCTCCGAATGTGAAAATATTTTGTTAGAGCCCTCTTACATAGGGAGAAATGATCATTGTAATAAAATAAGAGAAATCAGAGCTTGTACGGAAATATTTAAGTGTTCGTTTTTCCTCAAATGCTGTAGGGGAGTGGGATGGTAGATAAATAGGTTGAGGGTGGTTCTCTGAACCCTCTGCCAGCATTTAATTGTGAATTACAGACTAGTCATGCAGATATAGATAATGTAGATAGGCTTTCAATATTGTGCACTGATTCTCTAATTTTATACATTGCTCAAATACTTTCGTGGCGCTTTGGAGTGACCCCTTTAAAATAACACTTTACCAGTCTTCTTAATATGTATTTTGGTAACCAGGTTGATAAGAAGTTACAACAATACTCTCTTATTACTCCCCAGTTTTGGGTTTTATTAATGAACAAAATCGCCGCAGTGTTCCATAACAATTACGGGCTGAAGTTTCCTGCTGATGGAACCAATAGGATTTTCTGTGTTTCTGAGCATACAGGTTGTGTACGCTGTTTGGAGTCTGGTGTATGCTGAATCAAATGTTTTTATTGTTGTGATCTTCCATCTGAAGATTGGTTTCATGGAGTTGCCCATGCTTGCCTATCCTGTGTGACCCTCTTCACCTCTGCATAACTACTGCAGCGTATAACATGAACTTGCTTACTGCAGTCAGTTTTTGGTCTCCTACAGTTGTTACCCCCATTATATTCACAGATTACCACATATTGTGGAAATTGCATATTGTAATGTAGGATGCAATAATAACATACGGAAAGTTTCGGTTGAAAATTACGAATTATTTAGGAATAAAGGAGATGACTCACCAAAAGGCAGAAGCACTGTCTCATCGATAGGCACACGAAGAAAAGGCATGTAGAATGAGATTTTCGCTGTGCAGTGGAGTGTGCACTGATATGAAACTTCCTGGCAGATTAAAACTGTGTGCCGGACCAAGAGTCAAACTTGGGACCTTTGCCTTTCGTGGGCAAGTGCTCTACCATCTGAGCTATCCATGCACGACTCACGACCCGTCCTCACAACTTTACTTCCACCAGTACCTAGTCTTCTACCTTCCAAACTAAAAGGTACGTTGATTGGCGAGCTTCCAGAATGCACTTTCTTTTTCTAGCTGTAGGGAAAACACGTGCGCGTGCACACACACACACACACACACACACACACACACACACACACACACACGCGCATGCATGTCTCCTTATGTTGTGGTCGCTCAACTGCCAGCTCTTTACCGGCCCACGGTGAGTGTTCTGGAGTGAGGTGGGGCTGTAGAGTGGGGTAGGATGGGGTGGGTTGAGGCAATGTGAGGGATGGAGAGAGATGGGAGGCGGGGAGGGGTTTGGAGGGAAGCATTTAGTGGCTCGTGGGAGAGTGGGGAGCCATCTGTGGGCTAGCTAGGGGTGCAGGTAGAGGGGTCAGGCGCCAGACAGCTGGGCACTCATAGACTAGGGTGTGACGTGAGATAACAGCACACAACTAGCTGATTGGGGGGGGGGGGGGAGGAGGGAGAAGGATGTGCTGTAAGTATGGCTACGAAAGTTGAGTATTCTTAAATAAGATCAGCTGGTGCCAATGCATTGGAAAGTAACCGGCACACAAAGTGCAATTGTGGCTCCTTTTTCTTTATGAATTTTAAATAGTCTGCAGAGCAAATTGAATTAGGAGGATCAGGCATTTGTGTGGGTCTAGGAAAGTAAATTGTAGAGCCAGATAAAAGGCGCGCAAGACAGGAGGGGTACTACTGCTCATCACTGCTGTGCCGTGCTACTAGTACGTGTCAGTGTGAGTGCACCGAGAGTGGTGTCGCCGTACATGCGTCTTTAAATTGGTCACCGACTGATCAGTGCAGGCTGGCTGCCGGAGGCCGTCTCTGGGAGCCGAGCGTGCGGTGCGGTCCCTGCCGTGCCATCTGCTGGCGACTCGCACATATATAAGTGTGGAACAGTGCTGACTGACACTCTGTGTGATTCTAGTTTGTAATGTGCACATCAGTGTTCCGTGTCTTGTCGAGTCCTCAGAGGCATATTGTTCGGAGGTTATTATTAAAGCCGTATTTGTGCGACTTGGATCACACTTCGGTATTACTTGGTTAGTACATCACCACAAATATATGGACCGGGAATGTACGTGCTTTGACAGTTTGCTACGTCTCTCTCTTGTAGGACTGACACGGTAGCTGCCTTGCATTTCTTAATGACTCTGACCTTGTCGACCACAAACCGAATCTTAGTACAGTCGTGATTTCCCTGAAGAGATTACATGACAGCAGAGACTTGTAAAATTGTGTTACCCATTTCTCTAGCCAGTGAAGATTCATTCTATACCTTCAGATACAGTGTCATGTAGGAGTAGAACAGCAAGAAATACGTAGCTCCTCTAACAGTAATGACAGTTTATCACCTCCCAACACTACATGTGCCAATGTTTCAGTGCATTTTTGAATATGTTTGTTAACAGATTCATCAACACAACAAAAATTTACGATCTCAGTAGCATCTTATTTCTTAACTCATACTTTACTATTCATCAGAATCTTCATCGCTGCTCTTTGATCGTCAGGGCTCCCTGCTGTACTTTGTTTTATTTCATAGTCAGAATTAGTTGAAATACCACCTACCGTATTTACTCAAATCTAAGCTGCACTCAAACCTGAAAAATGAGACTCGAAATAAAGGAAGGAAAAAAAAATTCCCGAATCTAAGCCGAACCTGAAATTTGAGACTCGAAATTCGAGGGGAGAGAAAAGTTTTAGGCCGCACCTCCAAATCGAAACAAATTTGGTCCATTGTAATATGAGACACAATTTAGGTTGAATGAATGACGATACAGCTACAGTAGTTTGGTTCGAGTCGTAAGCTTAGCAGTTAAGCTTTACCAGGTAGCCATTGCTATGCGTCAGGCGCTCCGTCCGTATTTATACGGGTACCCTTCCTTTTTCATGTGCTTCGTCTGGTTTGAATTGATTGCTTATTTTGCTTTGATCTGATAAGTGCCGTTTTCTTTGTTATAGGTGTTTACGTCACTCTAAGCTGAAAATGCATTACTGTACTGTGTCATGCATTGTTTGTCGCATTCTGATAGTGCGTGTTTGCGGCCTGTTGTCGCTCGCGGCATGGCTTGCTTTTGTGCACACTACCGCCGCTTACAATTAAAAAAAAAAAAAAAGAGAGAGAAATCGTCTCATTAGCGAAACAATGGCAAGAGACTGCTATTTGTTGTTACTTACACTGCTGCTTTCTTTGATAATGATAAACAAGAACCAAATAATAGACTGCGTATGATAGAACATGTTCTGAACGAGAGTTAGGCGAAAATTTTTCTCCATTTGAAAATCTTTGCGGCCGCTTCTTTAGTACATCAAATTCTGCACAGAAATTAGTCATCTTAGATTTAAAAATCTAGTCAGTTGCCGTGCTTCATTTCTGACTATCACTGTTAGGCATAAGAATAATACGAATACAAACATGACACGATACTTATATTCTTCCGCGTTTGCTGTTGTCTCACTCTAGTTTCGTAGTTTATTAGGCAGACAGGATTTAAATAAGATAGCAGCAAACACAAAAGAATATGTGGCAAAATGTTTATATTCATATTACTCTTATGGTGAAGAGAATACTGCATGTGATTCACATTTCATCAGGTTCCTATTAGCAACCATCTCTTCTCACAGGTAGGAAAAAATTCAGAACGTAGAGTTGGCCATATTGACAAACATCCCAAACAGTCTTGCCAGTCGGATTTTCGTAATACATTGAAGTTCTGCTACATTCAAAGATGAACAATACGGAATTTGTATTTACTTCGTTGGATAATGTATGAAAATTGTCTTCCACCTTTTTTTTTTTTTTAATTTATTTACTGACGCAGAGGTTTTGGCGCCAGTATTTATCTTTGTGTCTACAAAGCATGCCTGTGTAGCGCTACATATATTCGACGGCAGAAGTTAGTTGTGGCAGCACCTACCGACATTTTTCAGAACTTCCGCTTGCTTTGCACTCGATTCTAAGCCGCAGGCGGTTTTTTGGATTACAAAAACCGGAAAAAAATTGTGGCTTCGTTTTGAGTAAATGCGGTACATCCTCTCCTTTGGATTCAACTTCTTCAGTATTATCTTTCAAGTCAACACCTGCTAATCTGTGAGACCGAAATGAGGAGCCATACTACTCTATTTCACTGTGCCTGTTTGTTTCATTTGTATAACATTTTATTCCATCATAGATGCTGCACTTACAGTTTCATATATGCATTGCAGCAGCAGACACAATAAAAGTAGCAATCAGCAGTGCTTAGTTTGTTGAATGGGTAAAAAATATGCCATTGTCCCAGTTCCACATATCCCCAAAATTTGATTCTGCCAAATTCTGTGCACTCTGAAATCGAATGTTTAATCCAAAGATGAAAGTGAACAAATTTGATGCAGTATTGCTAATATTGTTTATTACTCATCTTGCTGAATGAAGTGCATACCGTGTCCTTTCTGAAAGGTTTGCAGAAGTAATGCACACACCAGTTTTCTAAAAACTTACATTGAGATTGTGCTCTCCTTCCTCTTGTACAGATTAGTAGAGCCCTTCGGATTACTCCACAATATGCCTGTTGGCAAGGTGATAACGACAGTATTAAAACAACAACAACAACACCTATTAAACACGTAAGCTTTTGGTGCAACCCCCCCCCCCCCCCCACACACACACACACGTGCGCAAATGCAGATCACACATACATGACCACTGTCTCTGGCTGCCAGGGCCAGACTGGGAGCAACTGCGCATCATGGGAGAAACAACGGTCGTGTGTGTGTGTGTGTGTGTGTGTGTGTGTGTGTGTGTGTTTTGTCCACTTTGGAAGAAGACTTTCTGATCGAAAGCTTTCGTGTTTAGTAGTCTTTTTGTTGTGCTTGTCTGTGATCTAACATCTCCTGTATACAGTGAATAGCAATGTATCTTTTTTATAATATGGTCATTATTCCAGCCTAGATTTTCTATTGTTTGTTTCCTTTTAAGACCTTATAAAGACAGTTACTGACAATTTCTTTTTTCTTATTGGAGAAAAGTAAAACCATATGGGGGCCAGACGTAGATTGTAAATGAATATGGAATAGAGTATTTTTATTCTCCCTGTATGCAGTGTCAATAACGTCACCTCACACACTTCATTTCTGGCAGCACCTCCTTCTCAACACATGACTGTCCCCCACCACCTCACCATAGTCTTCAAGTTTTATCCTATAGCACTTCTGGGTGGACAAATAGATGAAGGATGTAGTTTAAAACAGTATAACTAAACTTAAAAGTCAAACTGCCCTTTTATAGAGACTGCCATCATTATTTAAACATACCAAGCAACATCAATACAGTCAAAAGAAATTTTTTTTCAAAAGAGCAGAAAATTGTAGTGAAATTCATGAAAGGATTGTTTTAAATTGTTATATCTTAAATCAATAAGTATGTCAGCATTTCCCAGGATTTTCTGGCTTAATTAAGACTAGGTCATGCCACCACAGTGGTCAGACAGTGGACTTGCCTTCGAGAGGACAGCGGACCCGAGTCCCATCGGGCCGCCAAAATTTGGGTTTTCCTTGATTTCCCTAAATGATTTAAGACAAATGCTGGGATGGTTCCTTTGAAAAAGATGACATTCGGCTGAGGAAGCTAATTTCTGTGACAGGTCTGATGACACAGTGCTGGTGGAAGCACGAGTATTTCAGAGCACACCATTCATTGCACATTGTTAAACATAGGGCTCTGCTGCAGACAACCCCTGTATGTTCCCATGTTGACAACACTGTTGAATTACAATTTCTGTGGCTCAGGAGCATTGAGATTGGACAGTGAATCAATAGAAATGTGTCATCTGGTTGAATCATTCGTGTTTCGCATTACACCTGCTTGACGGTTTTGTGCACATACACTGTCAACATAGTGAATTGGTGCTTGAAAGGTGCACTTTGCTACAGACTTAGGCCAGTGGGAGCAATATTATGCTATGGAGGACATTCACCTGGTCTTCTGTGGGTCCTGTGGTAGTAACTGAAGGCTCCATAACAGCTTTGTTCTGTGTGAACATTATTGTGCACTGTCCGCACCCTGTCCCTAATGAAGGTGACATGTTTCAACAATATGACTTTCAGTGTCACGAGGCCAGAATCAAATTCACCCCTTCAGAATCTGATGGAATACATCTGCGATGCTATCAGATACCAGTTCTGCACCCAGAAACCACTGATCTCCAATTTATGGGAATTACATGACCTGTGCTTAGACATGCGGTGCTGCATAATGCTGGGAACATACCTCACATAATGCTGGGAACATACCTGAAATTTGTTGAACTTGTCCCACACAAAATCACTGCTGTATTGTGTTCCAACAGTGGACAAACACATTATCAAACAGGAGGTCATAGTGTTTTGTCTCATCAGTTTATATATTCAATGCTTGAATGAAGGGTGTGCTCTTTTTCCTTTCTTCTGCCATTGCGTGTATGTGTAAAGCAGGCTTGTTTATATGAAGGCTGTCAGTATTACCACCTGCACAGATACTAAATGCTCCTTTTGTGAAGACCTTTTATCTTGAGAACACTTTTAACTTTGTTTCACAAATGGCAGCACAGTTTCAAGAAAGCTTCTTAATTTAATGTAATAGTTAAAATAATACCTTCAGCAAAAGATGTGTGCGTTGGAGTGGGGAAAAAGATTGGAGATGTATGTAGTTTAATTTTTGTAAATTGTTAAGAATGTTAACAGCTTGGCATGCTAAGATAAATTCCCACATTCTCTAAAAAGAGAGAAAAAGATTAATTTAACAGAATCAGTGAGGTATACAAATATAACAACAGACTTGTAGAACCATTATTTTGTAGATTAGATTAGATTCAGCTTTTGTTCCAAGACCCAAAACATGAGATGATTCTCATGGGTGAGTAACATGCCAGAAATTATAACATAAAAAATACAAAACATTTGAATACCCTGATCATTTGTCAGGAGATTGTCAAACTAGGTGAATACAATACAAACTGGAACAGCTAATATTTTCAGAATTGATACGCTGTCAGACTGAAACAGTGTTATGCACTATTAATAAATTTATCAAACAAAAAGTACATAATCTTGACTGTTGTGACAAAGTGCTCTCAGAACTGAAATCTAACAGACATTCTTATTTAAGCTGGCCTAACAGCCACTGTTAAGATATTCATCTATAGAGTAGGATGAGTTGCCTATCAAAAAGTCTTTCAAACTCTGTTTAAACCATGCTTTATCTGATACCAAGTTTTTAATGGTGTCTTTCTTCCACAGATAAATTGTGTTGTAATGCGAGGTTTTAATGAAGATGAAGTGTGCAGTTTTGTGGAGTTAACAAAAGAGAAAAATGTTGATGTAAGATTTATTGAGTACATGCCTTTTAGCGGCAACAAATGGAATGATGGGAAGATGGTCTCATTTAGTGAAATGCTCCAAATAATTAGAAAGCAGTGGCCTGATTTTGAACCTCTTCCCAATGGGCCCAATGATACCTCAAAGGTACGTGCAGTATTACATACAAACATACATTGAAAATAATTTAATGTTTGTGACTTACTACCAATCACAAGAATACTTCACATCTGCTGGTGGTATGAGAGATGGACTGGTTTAGTTATATATTTCTCATCCCATTCAGTAAGTCTGTCCTGGCCTAGGTTTCTGTGCAGCTTTTCTGCAACTCTCCCCATTTCCTAAACCTTGACAATCCTTTTCTTTCTTTCCTTTTCCTTCCCCTTCATTGTTTCTGCCAGAAGAAGAAGCCACTGGCTCCAAAAGCTTGCACATTTCCCTAACTTTAAGGGGAGTTAGAAGGGGAAAAAATTATTTTTCACTTTTTCGGGTTTTTATCTGATTATAAAATTTGCAATTTTCCGAATAAAATGATATGTATGTTACTTATAAACTTGCGTGGGAAGTATTTTATTTTATTTTCTAAAATATAATCTACACCAGTTGAAAATGTTAAAATTTTTACATGCATTACTTCAAGACCTAATAAAATCGGTAATTTTTTATATACAGGGTAGTCCTTTGATCGTGACCAGGCCAAATATCTCACGAAATAAGTGTCAAACGAAAAAACTACAAAGAACGAAATTTGTCTAGCTCGAAGGGGGAAACCAGCTGGCGCTATGGTTGGCCTGCTATAAGGCGCTGCCATAGCTCAAACTGATATCAACTGTGGTTTTTTAAATAGGAACCCCCATTTTTTATTACATATTCGTGTAATACGTAAAGAAATATGAATGTTTTAGTTGGACCACTTTTTTCGCTTTTTTATAGATGGCGCTGTAATAGTCACAAACATATGTCTCATAATTTTAGACGAACAGTTGGTAACAGGTAGGTTTTTTAAATTAAAATACAGAACGTAGGTACATTTGAACATTTTATTTCGGTTGTTCCAATGTGATACATGTACCTTTGTGAACTTATCATTTCTGAGAATGCATGCTGTTACAGCGTGATTACCTGTGAATACCACATTAGTGCAATAAATGCTCAAAATGATGTCTGTCAACCTCAATGCCTTTGGCAATACATGTAATGACATTCCTCTCAACAGTGAGTAGTTCGCCTTCTGTAATGTTCGCACATGCATTGACAATGCACTGACGCATGTTGTCAGGCATTGTTGGTGGATCACGATAGCAAATATCCTTCAACTTTCCCCACAGAAAGAAATCCGGGGACGTCAGATCCGGTGAACGTGCGGGCCATGGTATGGTGCTTTGACGACCAATCCACCTGTCATGAAATATGCTATTCAATACTGCTTCAACCGCACGCAAACTATGTGCCTGACATCCATCATGTTGGAAGTACATCGCCATTCTGTCATGCAGTCAAACATCTTGTAGTAACATTGGTAGAACATTACGCAGGAAATCAGCATACATTGCACCATTTAGATTGCCATCGATAAAATGGGGGCCAATTATCCTTCCTCCCTTAATGCCACACCATACATTAACCCGCCAAGGTCGCTGCTGTTCCACTTGTCGCTGCCATCGTAGATTTTCCGTTGCCCAATAGTGCATATTATGGCGGTTTACGTTACCGCTGTTGGTGAATGATGCTTCATCGCTAAATAGAACACATGCAAAAAATCTGTCATCGTCCCGTAATTTCTCTTGTGCCCAGTGGCAGAACTGTACATGACGTTCAAAGTCATCACCATGCAATTCCTGGTGCATAGAAATATGGTACGGGTTCCATCGATGTTGATGTAGCATTCTCAACACCGACGTTTTTGAGATTCCCGATTCTCGCGCAATTTGTCTGCTACTGATGTGTGGATTAGCTGCCCCAGCAGCTAAAACACCTACTAGGGCATCATCATTTGTTGCAGGTCGTGGTTGATGTTTCACATGTGGCTGGACACTTACTGTTTCCTTAAATAATGTAACTATCCGGCGAATGGTCCGGACACTTCGATGATGTCGTGCAGGATACCGAGCAGCATACATAGCACACGCCCCTTGGGCATTTTGATCACAATAGCCATACATCAACACGATATCGACCTTTTCCGCAATTGGTAAACGGTCCATTTTAACACGGGTAATGTATCACGAAGCAAATACCGTCCGCACTGGCGGAATGTTATGTGATACCACATACTTACATGTTTGTGACTATTACAGCAGCCGGCCGGAGTGGCCGAGCGGTGCTAGGCGCTACAGTCTGGAAACGCGCGACCGCTACGGTCGCAGGTTCGAATCCTGCCTCGGGCTTGGATGTGTGTGTGATGTCCTTAGGTTAGTTAGGTTTAAGTAGTTCTAAGTTGTAGGGGACTGATGACCTCAGAAGTTAAGTCCCATAGTGCTCAGAGCCATTTGAACCATTTTTGACTATTACAGCCCCATCTATCACAAAGCGAAAAAGTGGTCCAGCTAAAACATTCATATTTCTTTACGTACTACATGAACATGTAATAAAAAATGGGGGTTCCTATTTTAAAAAAATGCAGTTGATATGAGTTTGACCTATGGCAGCGCCATCTAGCTGGCCAACCATAGCGCCATCTGGTTTCTCCCTTCAAGCTAGACGAATTTCGTTCTTTGTAGTTTTTTCATTTGATGCTTATTTCGTGAGATATTTGGCCCGGTCACTATCAATGGACCACCCTGTAGAAAACTGTGGATTGCTGTGTTATAAAGGTTAAATTATGTGTTTGTTTTGGTAGCACTGTCAAAAATAGTATCGTATCTTTTCATAGTATAAACATGCTTTGTATATCGAAGTGCTAACGTTTTTCCGAGGAAAAGTGACAAATAGACTGGTAAATCTCTCAAAAAATATGACTCCAAAATGAAGTGTTTTTAAGAAATGTGGGTTTCATGGTAATAAATTTTTGAATAAAGAGAAACATTGTGTTCAGCATGTGGTGTGTGAAGTTACAGACAATGAAATACTGGCAAACTCATCAGTATCTAGAGAAACACCCATTAGTGCTTCGAAGATTAAAATGAAACATAGTGATAACACAGTTTTCTCAAAACAAAAGTCATGTAAACGGTAGGTTAGGTTATATTCTGATACATTTACACATCCTAACAGGGGTGTTATGTGAATGTGTGTGCTGTATGTATGTGGAGGGCCAGTTAGTTTACATGAAGACATTGAGGTATCAAATGGACTAGTCAGAAAACTTATCATTAATTCTGCCAGTTGTAAATATACTCATTCATTTTGGAATTCTGATAAGTGTAAAGATAATTATTTTGAAATAAATGTTAGGTGGTTTTATGGATTGAGAGCTATTGGCAAAGGACACACTGCAGCAGAAACAATGTGTGTCGTGATGTATATGCCACGCCCACTTTGTAAAATCGACAAGTATGCAGGATTTATTGGAGCTGCTGTGAAATCTGCTGCATGTGAGTCTTTTAAGGGTGCTGCAAACGAAGCTGCTGAAATAAACGATGGTATGATTGACATATCAGTAGCTTTTGGGGCACTTGGTAGAAGCGCAGCTACAGTTCTAAGAATTCTGTTGCTACAGTGACCAGTGTGGATACTGGAAAGCTAATAGATTTCCAGATTTTAACCAAACATTGTTATAAGTATAAATCAGGGAATGAAGAAGGGCATATCTGTGACAGAAATTATGGAGGACAACTAGTCGTACGGAGGCCTGTGCAGCTGTTGAAATT
The DNA here is from genome assembly GCF_023898315.1 of Schistocerca nitens. Classification (NCBI taxonomy): domain Eukaryota; kingdom Metazoa; phylum Arthropoda; class Insecta; order Orthoptera; family Acrididae; genus Schistocerca; species Schistocerca nitens. The sequence goes on from NC_064623.1 coordinate 125,840,097, forward strand.
TATAATCGATCTGTAAACTAAAGGGGAGTGTGTTACACTAAGTTCTTAGGTTATGCAGACTCAAATGCATATAACAGTGTAGTAGCCACTCAGCCTTATGGTGAAAAGCTTATCACAAAACTGAAATGTGTTGGTCATGTCCAGAAGAGGATGGGTACCAGATTGAGGAAGTTGAAACAAAGTTTGAGAGACAAGAAACTTTCAGGTGGTAAGACCATAAGAAGCAGGCTGACAGACAAAATGATTGATGAACTACAACAATATTATGAGATTGCCATTAGAAATAATACTGAGGATTTGTTGAAAATGAAGCAGGCAGTATGGACTACCTTCTTCCAGAGACTGTCAGCTGATGATAAACCAGTACACCATCTTTGCCCTCCTGGATCTGGTTCATGGTGCAATTACAGCAATGCCCAGTACTCAAACAGGTCATACAGCCATAAACATTCCATCCCAGCAGCAGTTGTGGATATCATAAAACCTGTTTACAGAGACCAGGCAATCCTGAATTATTGAAGAAGTGTCTGCATTGTCAGACTCAAAATTCCAATGAGTCGTTCAATAATCTTATAGTGTCAGTGTCGTCGTAACTGCCGTCTGCGTCATGTCTGCTGTGCAGCGAGCTACGCTAATTTAAGTATTAACTCTATTTTTCTTACTTGTCACTTCTTCTTCCGTGTGTTTTTACTTTTAGGAAGCTTTAATTGTCGAGTGCTAGTAATAGTGTTCCATAGATTTCGTGTTTGTTTTGAATGCAGTCAGAGAGAGTCCGTTTAGTCAGCCATAGTGCCAGTAGTGCTAGTGTTTGTTTTCAATACAGTTCAGAGACAGGTAGTGCTATTTTCATTGTTTTCTACAGGAAGTGTCTAGTAACCACAGTTTAGTCAACTATCAGCCGCCTTTAGTAAATTAGCAGTCTAGTTATAAATTGATTAACTCTCTACAGTAAATTGATTTCTTAGGATGGATAGGATGTGTGACTGCTGTGTACGGACACAGGAGGAGCTGGCCACTGTTCGCGAACAGCTGAACGTGTTGATGGCCGCGGTTAGCTGTCTTCAGGCTGCTGCCTCGGAGTGTAGCGGCAGTGGGGAGTCTGGTTCGTTGCATGGTACACCCCAGGTGTTACATGCTTCACCCACTGACCCTGCTGTCGAGACATCTTTGCGGGTACCGGGCGCGGTTGGGCCACCCTCTTCCCAAGGGGAGTGGCGGGTTCAGCGGCGTTCGCGGCGCACGAGGCGGAGGGTCAATGTGGAGGCTGACCGTGTGGCATCGCCCGTTCTGCCTGTGAGTGGATATGTAGCCAAGTATTAGTTATTGGGAGCTCCAACGTTAGGCGGGTGATGCAGCCCCTTAGGGAAATAGCGGAAAGGTCGGGGAAGAAGGTCAGTGTTCACTCTGTTTGCTTGCCGGGGGTCTCATCCGAGATGTGGAGGAGGCCGTGCCGGCGGCGATAGAGAGCACTGGGTGCACCCGACTGCAAATTGTTGCTCATGTCGGCACCAATGACTCCTGCCGTCTGGGTTCAGAGGTCATCCTCAGTTCGTACAGGCGGTTAGCGGAGTTGGTGAAGGCGGAAAGCCTCGCGGGGTGGAATCTGAGCTAACTATTTGTAGTATCGTTCCCAGAACCGATAGTGGTCCTCTGGTTTGGGGCTGAGTGGAAGGCTTAAACCAGGGGCTCAGACGATTCTGCGGAGATCTGGGGTGCAAATTTCTCGACCTCCGCTATCGGGTGGAGAAATGTAGGGTCCCCCTGAATAGGTCAGGCGTGCACTACATGCAGGAAGCGGCTACAAGGGTAGCGGAGTATGTGTGGAGTGCACATGTGGGTTTTTTAGGTTAGAGAATTCCCTCCCTAGGCCCGACAAGACACCTCCTGAGATGCGGCAAGGTAGGAGTAGACAAAATGCAACAGGGAATAACAATATTAATGTGCTAATAGTAAACTGCAGGAGCGTCTATAGAAAGGTCCCAGAACTGCTCTTATTAATAAACAGTCACAATGCCCACATAGTACTAGGGACAGAAAGTTGGCTGAAACCAGATGTAAACAGTAATGAAATTCTAAACTCAGATTGGAATGTATACCGCAGAGACAGGCTGGACAGTGAAGGGGGAGGCATGTTTATAGCGATAAGAAGTGCAATAGTATCGAAGGAAATTGACGGAGATCCGAAATGTGAAATAATTTGGGTGAAGGTCACGGTTAAAGCAGGCTCAGACATGGTAATTGGATGTCTCTATAGGCCCCCTGGCTCAGCAGCTGTTGTGGCTGAGCACCTGAAGGATAATTTGGAAAATATTTCGAGTAGATTTGCCCACCATGTTATAGTTCTGGGTGGAGATTTAATTTGCCGGATATAGACTGGAAGACTCAAATGTTTGTAACGGGTGGCAGGAACAAAGAATCCAGTGAAATTTTTTAAGAGCTTTATCTGAAAACTACCTTGAGCAATTAAACAGAGAACCGACTCGTGGCAATAACATATTAGACCTTCTAGTGACAAACAGACCCGAACTATTTGAAACAGTTAACGCAGAACAGGGAATCAGCGATCATAAAGCAGTTACTGCATCGATGATTTCAGCCGTAAATAGAAATATTAAAAAAGGTACAAAGATTTTTCTGGTTAGCAAAAGTGACAAAAATCAGATTTCAGAGTACCTGACGGCTCAACACAAAAGTTTTGTTTTAAGTACAGATAGTGTTGAGGATCAGTGGACAAAGTTCAAAACCATCGTACAATATGCGTTAGACGAGTATGTGCCAAGCAAGATCGTAAGAGATGGAAAAGAGCCAGCGTGGTACAACAACCGAGTTAGAAAACTGCTGCGGAAGCAAAGGGAACTTCACAGCAAACATAAACATAGCCAACACCTTGCAGACAAACAAAAATTACGCGAAGCGAAATGTAATGTGAGGAGGGCCATGCGAGAGGCGTTAAATGAATTCGAAAGTAAAGTTCTATGTACTGACTTGGCAGAAAACCCTAAGAAATTTTGCTCTTATGTCAAAGGGGTAGGTGGATCAAAACAAAATGTCCAGACACTCTGTGACCAAAAAGGTACTGAAACAGAGGATGACGGACTAAAGGCTGAAATACTAAATGTCTTTTTCCAAAGCTGTTTCACAGAGGAAGACTGCACTGTAGTTCCTTCTCTAGATTGTCGCACAGATGACAAAATGGTAGATATCGAAATAGACGACAGAGGGATAGAGAAACAATTAAAATCGCTCAAAAGAGGAAAGGCCGCTGGACCTGATGGGATACCAGCTCAATTTTACACAGAGTATGCGAAGGAACTTGCCCCCCTTCTTGCAGCAGTGTACCGTAGGTCTCTACAAGAGCGTAGCATTCCAAAGGATTGGAAAAGGGCACAGGTCATCCCCGTTTTCAAGAAGGGACGTCGAACAGATGTGCAGAACTATAGACCTATATCTCTAATGTCGATCAGTTGTAGAATTTTAGAACATGTATTATGTTTGAGTATTATGACTTTTCTGGAAACTAGAAATCTACTCTGTAGGAATCAGCATGGGTTTCGAAAAAGACGATCGTGTGAAACCCAGCTCGCGCTATTCGTCCACGAGACTCAGAGGGCCATAGACACGGGTTCCCAGGTAGATGCTGTGTTTCTTGACTTCCACAAGGCGTTCGATAGAGTTCCCCGCAATCGTTTAATGAACAAAGTAAGAGCATATGGACTATCAGACTAATTATGTGATTGGATTGAAGAGTTGCTAGATAACAGAACGCAGCATGTCAAGCTCAATGGAGAGAAGTCTTCCGAAGTAAGAGTGATTTCAGGTTTACTGCAGGGGAGTGTCGTAGGACTGTTGCTATTCACAATATACATAAATGACCTTGTGAATGACATCAGAAGTTCACTGAGGTTTTTTGCGGATGATGCTGTGGTATATCGAGAGGTTGCAACACTGGAAAATTGTACTGAAATGCAGGATGATCTGCAGCGAATTGATGCATGGTGCAGGGAATGGCAATTGAATCTCAATGTAGACAAAGTGTAATGTGCTGCGAATACATAGAAAGAAAGATCCCATATCATTTAGCTACAATATAGGAGGTCAGCAATTGGAAGCAGTTAATACCATAAATTATCTGGGAGTATGCATTAGGAGTGAATTAAAATGGAATGATCATATAAAGTTGATCGTCGGTAAATCAGATGCCAGACTGAGATTCATTGGAAGAATCCTAAGGAAATGCAATCCGAAAACAAAGGAATTAGGTTACAGTACACTTGTTCGCCCACTGTCTGAATACTGCTCAGCAGTGTGGGATCCATACCAGATAGGGTTGATAGAAGAGGTAGAAAAGATCCAACAGAGAGCAGCATGCTTCGTTATAGGATCATTAAGTAATCGCGAAAGCGTTACGGAGATGTTAGATAAACTCCAGTGGAAGACTCTGCAGGAGAGACGCTCAGTAGCTTGGTATGGGCTTTTGTTGAAGTTTCGAGAACATACCTCCACCGAGGAGTCAAACAGTATATTGCTCCCTCCTACGTATATCTCGCGAAGAGACCATGAGGGTAAAATGAGAGAGGTTAGAGCCCGCACAGAGGCATACCGACAATCCTTCTTTCCACGAACGATACGAGACTGGAATAGAAGGGAGAACCAATAGAGGTACTCAAGGTACCCTCTGCCACACACCGTCACCATCAGGTGGCTTGAGGAGTATGGATGTAGATGTAGACCAAAAAATGTTTTTCTTGTAATGAAGACACTAAAGTGGGGGTCAGTCATGCTGTTATTGCTTTTAATGATGGCAACATTGGTAGCGTGAAAGTGCTACAACATATGGGAATTAATCCTGGAGCAAACTGCATCAGAGAATTTGAATGGATGGACAAGGTTTGCACTGGTAAAGCAGAGTATGCAGCACAGTTGGCCACTACGGAGTCCAGAAAGAAGAAAAGAAGAAAAAACTTAAAAAAGATCAAGAGGATGATATACAGTATGGTGCAGGGTGCTTCTGAGTGACTAAAAATAAAATGTTAAGCATATATTGAGTTACAGTCTATTAAAACTTTAAAAACTCTTCCTGAAAATTTACATTTTCTCTTGCATTTTTCCCTAAATCTCAGTAACTACTTCGAGTAGCGAATTCAAATTTTCAGGGAGTAATAGCATACGTATCCTGAGTCTTCTGAACTAAAAGAAGAACTTAATGTTATGTATAAATAAAATTATTTAGAATAACATACAAAAAAGTACACAAAATTTTAACTGTGTAATTAAAAAATTGTATTTCCAAAAGCAGTGGCTGAAATGCAATTATTGTAAGACTCAGAACATATAGTTTAATGTCCTGTAAAAGTTTCTTGTCAATGGCTACAGTTGTTCCTGAAATACGGTAAAGTTAAGTCACTAAATTTAACATTGTCAGGATAGGGCGTTCAAACTCCCCTTAATGCACATTTTCTTCTTCCTCCACTTGATGAGCAACACATTTATAGTATTTTCACAACAGCAGTAGCTATTTTCTTACAATTTCTTTTTGCAGGCATACCATGTCCCGGGCTTCAAGGGACGTGTGGGATTTATTACCTCAATGAGTGAACACTTCTGTGGCACGTGCAACCGTTTACGGATAACAGCTGATGGCAATTTGAAGGTGTGTCTCTTTGGGAATTCAGAGATATCTCTCAGGTGAGTGATGAAACATAGAATAATCGTGTCAAAGTGAAAATTCATGCGAGAAAACCATAAAATTACTAGAAGACTGACAGACTGATCAGTATTTTACCTTCAGGAGGTGAAATTCCAAAACTTCTTATAGACACATTCGTTCCTCTTGTCCTCACATTAGTCGTGGAGTCCGAGTGACCTTTCAGACCTTCAGAAACTTATCCCTCTTTCCTCTCTCATGAAGGAACTGATAGTTCCAAATGCTGAGTATAGAATAATACTTTCAAACTGTTTGCCATGCACATTAGGTATGTGGTTGGTATATGGAAGAGATAAACTGCAGTTGAATCCAGCAGGTATGAAATGAGTAATCTTTTCTTGAAGTTTTCAGCTTGCACCCTCCTCCCTCCCAGACATACAAACCAGATACCTCTAGCTAAATAATTTGTGAGTATATATAATTTGCCTCTGTCAACATCATGTTACACTAACCTATTTGTGAGATTAAATTAAAGGAAAGTAATCAGGACTGGAAATTATGTAAAGACATTTTTAGCTATGTCCCTAGGTTGTAATAAAGTTAACACAGTATTTCTGTCCATGTGATGGTAACTATGATTCGCCAGTCACAGTTGCCGAGCGGTTCTAGGCGCTTCAGTCCAGAACTGTGCGACTGCTACGGTCGCAGGTTTGAATCCTGCCTTGGCTCAGATGTTAAGTCCCATAGTGCCCAGAGCCATTTGAACTGTGATTCATGATTATCAGAGTCTATATGTTCCAAATAAAAATTGAAACTTCATGTGTATAAATGTACAAATTATTAGACAATGGGACCAACAACTGACACTTTTAAATTGATGACTAGACTAAGAGATTAGTAATAGGAAAAAAACTGCAAGATTCTTGGCGATAAGTTTGTTTCAGGACAAGGTAAGGGGGGTGGGGGGTGGGAAGAATCAGCTCTCTCTTTGTGAGCATACCAGAAATCCTATATCAACCCAAGGTAAAATAAGATATAAAAATAAAGGGTCAAACAATTAATTTAAGTATCTTAAAAACCAAATGACTAATAAAATTGGAAGCTAAGAAAAGTAAGTTCGTAGTAAGTAGGGTGAAACACAGGGCTGCAACATATTGCCATTGTTGTTTGACTTGTCTATCAAAGAAAAAAGAAATGGATCAAAACAAAATAAAAGTGAGAATGGAAATGTATCAGAAGCAGATAGGAATAAGCAAGGAACATATTCTTTAATAATAATAATAATAATAATAATAATAATAATAATAATAATAAAACTGTAGTTTTGATGTATAGGTTTACTGACATGTGAGGCAGATGTTCCTACAATTTTATGTTCAAAGCACAGCAGTCTGTGAAAGCAAAATATTTATGACATTGAAAAAAGAAAATCAGTAAGTGAAAAGTGTGTGTAGGTGAATTGTGGTGAAAGACTGGATATTGGAACTTCTGTTAGGCTGCCTAGTATTAGTTAACTTGGTAGTAAAGGAGCAAGTTTGCAAGGGCAGATAACTGTTTGACTACGTAAAATAGAGTGGGAGTATGGAAAAGCTAGTCCAAGATAGGATGAAAAAGATAACAGCAACTTAAAAAATGAATTAATAAGTTACCATGAACCCCATTCCAATCTAGTGAATGCAGTGGTTGACAATATCTTGTGACATTCGCCTATAAGGCTCAAACAATAATTGCTAAATAAAAATACAAAATGTTGACAAGACTGTATCTAAGCTGTCACTCTCTTTTGAAACAAGGGTGTTTAAACCAACAAACACACAGGAAAGCAGGGACAACTCGCACACTAGAGAAGGATGGGCAGTATCATTGAAGGAGTGAGCATAAACCGTGTGGAATATGTGTGGTACAAGGAAAAAAAAGATGAAGAAGAGGAAGAAGAAGAAGAAGAGGAGGAAAAATGTTGATCTGGAAACAAGGAAATAAAAATTTGCCACGTGAAGAGAGAATATGGTACTGTGCTGATGAGTGTGTACAAGTGGTGATATACAATATACATTGATAAAGGAACTCTGCATTGGGCCCAGAAGACCACGCAATGCTCTTCGAGAGATGTCCTCTACTATATATCCATGGAGAGTTAGGGCGTCAGTATACAACTCTCCAGGCTGTTATCAACTTCCAGAAGTTGAAGACACTACTTCTCACTTGAGTAGCTCCTCAGCTGGAACTACAAGCAGAGTGTACCCTATTCCAGTCTGTCCACCGAGCAGAATTTCCCGGCTCTACAAGGAATTGAACCTGATCCCTTCCTATGGCATGCCTGTGGCATACTGACTGCATAGCTGTGGCAAGAGTCATAATATACACTTGTGAACAATTGAGTTATAACTATTCTGTTTATTGGGGAGAGAGTATGTATATTGCCACTGTGAATGAAACAGTTTAGTGTATCGTAACTGGAATATATTCAGACTTCGTACTTGTTGTGTGAGAGCGCAGTGTCTTAGACACTTGTCGTGTTTGTCTTAGCATGTACTAACCGGTGAGCCTTACTTTCTAGTATTTTTAATTATATATCATTACTGGTGCCTCTGGCACTTTTGTGTTGCAATAGCAATAGCTTGCAATAGCAAACATTGAGTCAACCATGGTTTTTGGATTAGAAGTAGAGGTCAGCTGGGTTGACATTGGGAATAGAGTGATTGGAAGTGGACAATAAGCTGTTATATCGAAGGGTGCATTATTTGATATATTAAGGTTAATTACAAAATATGTATCGGAGAATTTTTCACGTTGAGCAGAAGTAAGTTTACAGGACCAGGTGTCAAATTACACATGATCAGTGTGAATCCCTATAGTCAGCATGAACACTGGCACACACAATAATTTATAGGTAGCCTTGCTATATATAAAAAATCAGATTTGTGCTGAACTGTCATGAACAAACTGTCACTTCTCTGGAATAAATAGACTCTGATTTGTTAATTACATCTGTGTAAATGAAAAATATAGGAAAAGATAGATTGCTGCTTACTGTAAAGGAGACATGTTACATTGTAGACAGGCACAATTAAAAAGGCACTTACACAAAGCTTTCGGCTACAGCCTTCATCAGCAAAAGAGATACAGAGAAACACACACATTCATACACACAGGCAAGCACATGTCACACACACACATGACTGCCCCTAGCTGCTGGACTTGGCAGTTTTTTTTTCTATGTGTGTGTGTGTGTGTGTGTGTGTGTGTGTGTGTGTGTGTGTGTAACTTTGTTTTCTTTACGGTAAATAGTGATCTATCTTTCCCTGCACTGTTGATATTCCTACCTGGAATTTCCATTGTTTAATCAGTGTAAATAAGAAGGACACAGTTACATATATTCTGTCACTTGAAGACTAATACATGAAGTCAGTGGACATTATTTTTTTATTGCAGAGGATCTTTGTCACCACTAATTATTAATTTTGTGTGCCAGTTAATTAGACATGGTTTCATCCTTTCCTGGATGTGCTCTTTTTGTTAAATCTTCCTTCAAAACATCTGATTTACTTCAAATTAATAAACCTGAGTATTTTGAAAAAGGAGGTGCAGCTTACAGCTGCAGTGTGACAGTTGATCACAGGGTGATTTTATCACTGCCATATCGTGGGTACCCATGGCTCGAGACACTTATTCTATAAGGGTGTGTAGTCATTGGGCTTTCTTGTACCACAGTGTCAAAGGTGTACTGTGAGCAGATTTATTCAAGGAAAATACTACCACAATCAGCAGAGTGAACTGCTCTGGGAAACAGGAAATCATTGACAGGGGTTACCACTGACTAGCATGGCTTTAGCAGCGAACAGGTGGGCCACAATGTAGCAAATGACTCACCAACTCAGTGACAGTCAATAAACAGTAACCATTCATGTCACTGGGAACTGTTACCTCTTTTTGGGATACAAAGATGCACTCTGCACACTGCTCGTCACAGTTACAAAGATTAGCATTGGTTCGGAACAGCACCAGTGGATGCTCGAAGCATGCAGGAAGGTCGTCTGTCTGATGATTTGCGGTACATATTGCCAAGGTGGCAGGGTGCAAAATAAGGAGTGATCAAAAAACTTCCATTTGAAGGCTGCATAGTACAGATCAGTATGCCACACACACACACACACACACACACACACACACACACACACACACACACACACATATATCCATCCACACATATACCCTGCTTGTGTCTGTATATGTGCGGATGGAGATATGTGTGCGAGTGTATACCTGTCCTTTTTCCCCCCCTAAGGTAAGTCTTTCCGCTCCCAGGATTGGAATGACTCCTTACCCTCTCCCTTAAAACCCACATCCTTTCGTCTTTCCCTCTCCTTCCCTCTTTCCTGATGAAGCAACCGTGGGTTGCGCGAAAGCTTGAATTTTGTGTGTGTGTTTGTGTTTGTGTGTCTATCAACATACCAACGCTTTTGTTTGGTAAGTTACATCATCTTTGTTTTTAGATATATTTTTCCCATTTGGAATGTTTCCCTGTATTATATTATATATCAGTGCTTTCCTCTCCCACAACTATCCTGCAGACCTTGTCCACAAACATATCTCCCAAGCAATACATTCCTCCCCACCCAACAACAATGTTACTACCCCCAGACCACACAGAAGCATCCCCCTTGTCACCCAATATTATCCTGGCCTCGAATACATCAACTAATTACTCCGCCAGGGATATGACTTTCTCAAGTCAAGCCCTGAAATGAGATCATCCCTTGACAATATTCTCCCCACACCACCCAGAGTTGCCTTTTGTCGCCCCCCTAACCTCCGTAACATCCTTCTCAAACCCTACAATATTCCCAGACCACCTTCTCTACCCAGCTGTTCCTACCCCTGTAACCGACCCCGATGCAAAACCTGCCCCGTGCATCCCCCCACAACCAACTACTCCAGCCCCGCTACTGGTAAAACATACACAACTCAAGGCAGGGCCACATGTGAGACAACACGTCATTTATCAGCTGACACGCCTGCACTGCACAGCCTTTTACATTGGTATGACGACAACTAAACTGGCTGAGCGCATGAGTGGGCACAGACGAACTGTCCGCCTAGGAGATGTCCAATACCCAGTAGCGGAGCATGCCCTCCAGCATAATTCTAGGGACCTAGGAACCTGCTACACCATATGTGCCATTTGGCTTCTCCCACCCAACACCAGTCCCTCGGAACTGCGGAGATGGGAACTTGCACTCCAACACATCCTTTCATCCCGCCATCCCCCTGGACTGAACCTACGTTAACCAACCTCACTCCCATTTACTCTTTAGTCTTCTCCTCTTTCCCTTTCCTCTTTAGCCATTCACGCATCTTTTCATCCTACATAGTTGCGTTTATTTTTATACTATGTACCTCTTTACTTCTGTATTCATCCTCCTTGGTTTGAAGCTGGCACAGTGCTTACAGTAGAATATCTTTGGCTTCCCTCTGACATCCATGCCTCCATCTTTGCTACCCTCCCTGTTTACCTTTCCCCTGTTGCTTCATAACCTGGGTTGTGAATAACTGAATCCTCTTTCCCTTCTTCCCCTTTTTTCCCCTCTCTCCTCCCTGACGAAGGAACGAAGTTCCTGTAGTGTCGGCAGACTTGCCAACACTACGCACACTAATTGAAAGAGGCGGCCAAGATGCACGCGCTAACTCACGAAGGATGGAGTGAGGTCTGAAACAGGAGACTTAATGAATGTGATAAAGAAAATACGTATCTTTGGAATATACTTAACTTTTAATACATCCTTGTATACATCGTTCTTGATAAGACATCTGGAGATTGTGGCGATACAAGTGACTCTTTATATACAAGCTATTTAAGGCTAATGGCGCCTTGCTAAGTCGTAGCCATTAACTTAGCTGAAGGCTATTCTAACTGTCTCTCGGCAAATGAGAGCAAAGGCTTCGTCAGTAGTCGCTAGCAACGTCGTCGTACAACTGGGGCGAGTTCTCGTACGTCTCTCGAGACCTGCCGTGTGGTGGCGCTCGGTCTGTGATCACACAGTGGCGACACGCGGGTCCGACATGTACTAGTGGACCGCGGCCGATTTAAGCTACCACCTAGCAAGTGTGGTGTCTGGCAGTGACACCACATTCCTCCCCCGCAAATCGGCGAACGGTCATGTTATAAGGCTTCCGCCCGCCGTGGGGAGGACCCCATGTTGACGTATGCGATGAGGTGGGGAGCCTAACAACAGGCGAGGCTGTGCCACCCGCACCCGGCCATTCGGTCCGAGGGGAGCTAGGAAACGCCTGAAAACCTAGTCCAGGGTGCACGTCAACATGCGGTGTATGCGCCCGTAGAGAGACAGGAGGGGCCGAAGGGTCGACCTCCATGTGGTCGGGGCACCCGACGGGCGAAGACGACATCTGGTCCGGAGCGGGCAAGAGTTCCATGGTGGAGGACATCTGGTCACGGGAAGCGATCGGAGGTGCGTGACCCAGGGAGGCGCCAGGCGGCTGCAGCGACGCGTCCACTGCGGGCGGCGCCGGCGGGAGAACAGGCGGCGGCGGCGGCGCGTCGCCATGAGGCAAAATGGAAGGCAGCGTCGGTAACACCTGGGGATGAGGCGAGCCAGTAGATGGGTCCCCAGGGCGCTGACCGGACGGCACCGTCGCTGAAAGCAGACGGGGAGCGGCAGAACCCAGGCGACGACAGAGGCGCAGCTGACTGAGATGCCGACGCACCTCACCAGAGGCCCCCAAAACCAAATACATCGCGCGGCCGAGGCAGCGAAGAATGCGCCCTGCGAGCCAACGCCGTGAACCGCGATAGGTGCGATAGAAAACAACGTCGCCAGGAGCAAAAGCAGTAGTCTGCCGCTGCACTGGAACCTGATGCGGCGGATGCAGCAAAGACATCAAGGTTCGATGAGGACGACCATGGAGCAACTCAGCCGGCGAGCGACCATCGCGGGGCTGAGAGCGATACGAAGACAAAAAGAGCAACAATGCGTCCTCCCGAGAATGCGACTCTTTCAACTTCAACATCTGTGACTTGAAAGTCCGGACCAACCGTTCAGCGGCACCGTTTGACTGAGGTGAAAACGGCGCGGATGTCAGATGTTGAATACCATTGGCCTTGCAGAATGACTGAAATTCTGCGGACATGAATTGTGGGCCATTGTCAGAAACAATAGTCTGGGGAAGACCTTCAATGCAAAAAATAGCGGACAACGCTTGGATGGTGGCAGATGACGTCGTGGAAGACATCCGGACAACAAAAGGAAAATTACTGAAAGAATCGACCACAACCAACCATCGAGCATTCCAGAATGGACCAGCAAAATCTATGTGCAAACGTTGCCAAGGGGAAGTGGCTGTCGGCCATGCAAAGAATTTCCGCGGCGGGGCGGATTGTTGTTCGGCACACGCCACGCAAGAAGAGCACATATTCGCAGTCGCAGCATCGATTCCGAACCAAGTACAGTGCTGACGAGCAAGTTGTTTCGTACGCACTATACCCCAATGTCCTTGGTGAAGAAGCCGTAAGACAGAGGACTGTAACGAACGTGGGACCACGACTCTGGATTGATCATTATCAGAACGCAACAACAAAACACCACGTCGTACAAAAAGTCTCCCCTTGTGAGCAAATAATCGGCGAACCAACGGATCCTCGATCCGTGACTTTGACAAGGGCCATTGCGTAGCAACAAAACGCAAAACAGTAGCAAGGACAGGGTCAGCTGCTGTGGCTGTAGCGACACGACGAAAATCAATCGGAAACGATTCGACCACGTCATCGGTTTCCGAATCAAGGAACATGCAAGCAAGTTCGGAAGAATCGAATGCTTTATCCTCAGCAACAGGCAAACGGGACAACGCATCAGCGTTTCCCTGCTGAGCAGTGGACCGATACAAGATATCGTAGCGGTACTGCGAGAGAAAAAGAGACCAGCGAATGAATTTCTGCGCTGTACGTGGAGGTACAGGCTTGTTCGGATGAAAAAGCGATGTCAAAGGTTTGTGGTCCGTGATGATGGTAAAGTGACGACCATACAAGAAATCATGGAACTTAGTAACACCAAACACGAGAGCTAAAGCTTCTTTCTCCATCTGGGAATAATTGCGATGCGCAGACGAGAGCAATTTTGAAGCAAAGGCAATAGGGCGATCATGCGATCCATCTTTGTGCGCAAGCACAGCACTGATCCCGAAATCCGATGCATCGACCATCAACAAAAGGGGTTTCTGGGGATTGAATGGTATAAGGCAAGTATTTGAAAGAAACGCCGATTTCAACTGGCGAAAGGCGCGTTCGCATTCCGTCGTCCAGACGAACGGAACACCTTTACGGCGTAAGCGATGAAGCGGAGCTGAAATGGAAGAAGCGCGCGGCACAAACCTGGCATAGTAGTTAAGTTTTCCCAACACACTCTGTAGCTGTTTCAAGTTCTGTGGCGAAGGCAACTCCTGTATGGCACGGAGATGCTCTGGACTCGGATGTATTCCTTGGGCATTTATGACATGTCCCAGATATGTTAAGTCACGAGCAAAAAACACACATTTGTCCTTCCTCAAGCGAAGACCATTTTGTCGCAGGACCTGAAATAAGGTTCGTAGGTTGGCTAAATGTTCGGCTTCTGTCTTTCCGGAGATCACAATATCGTCCAGATAGTTCGCAGCAGTAGGGACCGATGCACAAACAGTTTGTAAATATTGCTGAAACAATGCAGGGGCGGATGCACACCCGAATGGCAGTCTTTTGAATCGGTACAATCCAAGATGCGTGTTAACCACCAAGACGCGCTGGGATTCTGCGTCCACCGGTATTTGCAAGTACGCATCTGCTAGGTCCAATTTCGAAAAATACTTTCCCGGGGACAGTTTGTCAAAAAGATCTTCCGGGCGTGGCAAAGGAAAAGTAGCAGTCACAAGTTGTGGATTCACAGTTGCCTTGAAGTCCACGCAAAGTCTCAATTTTCCGGAAGGTTTTGGCAAAATTACTAAGGGTGAGGCCCAGAGAGAAGCCTGCACACGTTCAATTACACCTTGAGATTCTAAATCGTTTAATGTTCTTGCGACCTCATCACGCAATGCGTGGGGAACATTGCGCACTCTGAAAAATTTCGGTGGCGCGTCCACTTTGAGTTCCAAATGTGCTTCATAGTTCTTAGCGCAACCAAGGCCCGGTGCAAAAATGTCTGCAAATTCTTCACAAAGACGAGAAACACTGGCGGAAGGCACAGTCTGATTCACTGATAGGACCTGATTTACGATTGACAAGTGAAACAACTGAAATAAATCTAAACCAAACAAGTTCACTGCAGTAGAAGAACGAAGAACGTAAAATGACACAAGTTTTGTTTGTTCCTTGTATGTGGCAAGAAGGCTGCACTGTCCTAACACAGGTATCTGCTGTCCTAAGTAACTATTGAGCTGAACATTTGCGGCACGCAACGGAGGTTTGCCCAGTTGTTTGTACGTTTCTTGATTGAGCAATGAAACTGCAGCTCCGGTATCGAGCTGGAATGGTATCACTTTGCCTCCAAAGTCTAAGTCTACAAAAAGTTTATTGTCCTGCTGACGACAAGAGCGACTTTCACGTGCAATTTGAACTGATACAGGTACAGAAGCACTTGCGACTTTACGTGAGTTCCGGCGACATCGACGCACACTTTTTGAGGGACGAACACAGGCACTGTTAGATAAAGTGGCACTGGACGGGGTGGAATTAACGACATGAATGTCCATGGGCGAAGGTCCACGAGCCTGATTGTCCCTGGTTCGATTCCGGCGCGAAGCAAAGGGCCTGGAATGGTTTCGATTGTCTGATCTTAGCTTTTTCTGGCAAACACTTTGAACATGTCCTTTCTTATGACAGTAAAAGCAAATAGCTTGGCGTGACGGGCAATTGTCACGTGAATGTCTAGTTGCACACCGCGGGCATGAATTTAGAACTGCATTGGCATGCTTACGCGGCACACGTGTTTGCGAGCTAGGCTGCAGCTGCTCGGACGTGCGCGAGGGCCGTTTAACGTCCCGTGCTGCGCGCCCGGCGGGCCGGTCAATGCGACACACTGCTGGCGAAGTTTCAAATGATTCCTGAGCAAAGTCAAGTGTGTCTTGCCTATCTAATATGTCTAGCACTTGTTGAAGGGAGGGATTAACTAGTTTCAAAATATGTTCCCTTATGCGAACATCAGAAACGTTCTGTGCAATTGCATCACGCACCATAGTATCTGAATACGGAAGTCCACATTCACATGCAAAATCACAATCCCTAGTAAGTCCTTGCAATGTTGCAACCCATTCCCTATTAGTCTGACCGGCCGTACGTTTGGTACGAAAGAACGTATACCTTTTTGCAACTACATTAACTGTTTCTTTGAAATAGGCATCTAAAGCAGACAAAATTTCTTCGTATGACAGAGTTGCTACGTCGCGTCGGGGAAACAATTTCACTGTCACACGGTAGGTGGACACACCGACACAAGAAAGCAAAAATGGCTGCCGCTCATTACCTTGAATCCTGTAGGCGGCTAGATGGAAGCCAAGCTGTCGGGACCATTCTGGCCACGTTTCTTGAGTGGAATCAAAACTACGGAAGGATGGTGCAATGGCGTGGTGTGGCTGCGGTAGCGATGAAACGGCGGCGGCCGCATCGGGGTGCAGTGCACGTTGACCCTGGACGAGCTGTCCCAGGGCATCCAATAACGCCTGCGTCTGCTGATTCTGCAAGCGATAAAATTCGGACAGTACATCTGGCGAAGCCATGACACAAGTAATGTAAGCAAAGCAAGAAGAACGAAGACCGTTTTTACGCTCGTCGCCAAAATTGTAGTGTCGGCAGACTTGCCAACACTACGCACACTAATTGAAAGAGGCGGCCAAGATGCACGCGCTAACTCACGAAGGATGGAGTGAGGTCTGAAACAGGAGACTTAATGAATGTGATAAAGAAAATACGTATCTTTGGAATATACTTAACTTTTAATACATCTTTGTATACATCGTTCTTGATAAGACATCTGGAGATTGTGGCGATACAAGTGACTCTTTATATACAAGCTATTTAAGGCTAATGGCGCCTTGCTAAGTCGTAGCCATTAACTTAGCTGTAGGCTATTCTAACTGTCTCTCGGCAAATGAGAGCAAAGGCTTCGTCAGTAGTCGCTAGCAACGTCGTCGTACAACTGGGGCGAGTTCTCGTACGTCTCTCGAGACCTGCCGTGTGGTGGCGCTTGGTCTGCGATCACACAGTGGCGACACGCGGGTCCGACATGTACTAATGGACCGCGGCCGATTTAAGCTACCACCTAGCAAGTGTGGTGTCTGGCAGTGACACCACAGTTCCGAAAGCTAGGATACATCAATTAAAAACCTCCAAAGCACTGTAGATGACCCTGAGACAAGTAATTTAATACAAGACACATGGGATCGCAAATGTTGGATACAATACAAATGTTGGGAAATGTGTCAAAAGCGAATGACAAATGTCACCAGATGATGTACCTTGCCATGCTTGCAGTGGTTGAGCCTCTCGGTCTGTCACACTTGATCATCCCAACCCAAGTCAAGTATTCATGTCATTGTGGCTACGGACACACGTGTGCGACTTTAGTGATGGCGTTCAGGATTTGAGTCTTGCATCTGGCAGGCGGTATTTTTTCATTGTGTTAAACAATTATGTGTTTATATTGAGGTTTATTATTTTATTTACCGGTCTTGCAGTTTCCTTGATTTATTGCAAAGTACAGTACAATGAAAACCTACCATATTGCATAACAAGTAGATGAGTATAATCTTCAGAATAGCATCATTGCCATTAAATGACCTATGTTTTCTTTACTAACTAATGTCTGTAAACAAAAAGAGAAGGGACAGAAGCAAAAAACACAAAATCAGTACTACTTTTGCTTGATTACAGCAGGGACAATAATTTTGTAACATCTACATTTACAACAGATCGTATTTACAAAATGTTTTCGAAATTTGCCCTGTTTGCTCAAATGAAAGTATTGCACTGCTCAATCATTCCTTTACACTCAACCCCGACTGCTGCACATGCTGTGGGGTACGTCATCTGGTTACGTCATATGTTCAGTGTTTCTCACCAATTTTTGGGGTATTTTGAAATGTACAAAAAGGCAAATGCAGAAAGTTATCACATTTTGCTGCACATTACCTGCGTCACAGAAAAATAATGTATACAAATCTTCTCAGGTTTGCCACTGAATAACTTTGTGCAAGCTTCGCAATATTTCACCAACACAACTGTTCGTCATCTTCAGGTAGTGGTGGGTCCTGTCATCACTGCTGCAAGATGTGACTGGTGATATTCGCACAGCAGAATTGAAATTTGTCGGGCTAGAAGCAGGAGTACGAATGTGTGGACAGGCACTCCCAGTTGGATGGAAATGCCATTCATAGTAGCCTTCTGCTTATGTGTTGTGGGCAATGACTGCACTTCTGGACACTCGTGTGGTTAAACGCTGGCTGAATTAACTCTCTGCAAGGTACTGCATCAGGTCATACATCGGAGGATCTGGTTTCTACTGTTTTAATTTCATGGCAGTCAGTGCTGGATTCTGGGCAGTGCTTAGTCAGAATTCCATATTCCTGTTGGTAAGATTGCCCACCGTATTGATACATGCCTCATTCTTAAAAACACAATCCTAGAGTGATGATACTGAGGATAAAATTTCAGTCCTCTTGGGAAACGTGTGGTGCCCTGTATTCAGGCAGTGCTCTGCCACCACTAATTTACTGGGTGGCATTTTTGTCAGCGCTGTTGAACACAGTGTTCTTGCACAATGTGAGGTGTCTGCCCTATATAAGATTTCCCATAATGGCATCAGATCTTATATATGATCTGTGTTTTCTAAGGTCAAGATTGTCTTTAACTGAACACAAACAATTCCTTAGTTTTGCTGGTAGACGAAAAACACACTTGATTCTGTTTCTCTTAGCGATTCTTTCTATTTCTGAAAACATGTCACTGAAATATGGCAAGAAAGCCATTTGCAGTGCTTGTCTAAGCATCTTCATTTACATCCCTACACCGAACTTGCTTTGCTCAGAACACATTGAAAATCTGTTTACAAGAATAGACATTCTGCTGGAACACTGTTCTTAGGTGTTACAGTTCACCAGGCAGACTGTCGGTATCTGAGATCACGTGTGCTCTATGTTCCAGGGAGTGTAAGACACTACCACATTGTGCAGGGTGATGGCAACTTTTGGACCGCAAATATAACTCTGCGTGTATCAGTTTGCAGTAGAGACTATGCCCCAGTGTTCTGTCAGCTTTTCTTCTAACTGTGACATCCAGGAATGGTAAGCTGCTATCTTTTTGCACTTCCACAGTGAACTGAATATTCAGATGGAGCGAGTGCAAATGCTGCAGGAACATAGGTAGTGTCTGTATTATGTGGGCCACACCACAAATGTCTCTTCAGCATTCTGCCAGGAGGAGGAATGTTGGATATTTACTAATGGAAATAGAGGATCTCCCATGGGAACACTGTCCACTTGATCAAAGTAGTTGGTGTTACATAAGAAATAGGATGAGGTATGCACATGTTTAAACAGCACCACAATTTCTTTCTCAAACTTGCTGCTAATAACCTCTAATGAGGGCTGCAGGGGCACTTTTGTAAGTAATGATATAACATTTGAGCTAACTAAAAGATCTGAAAGTTCTAGTTTAAGCATCTTCAGGTATTCTATGAAATCCTCTGAATTCTAAATATGATGGTCATAGTCATCCACATGATAAATTTCAAAGCTGTCACGTGGAAATTGCCAGTTGCATCTTGCAGCAGTGATGGTGGAAATCACCACCATCTGAAGATGCCAAAAAGTTGTCACTGAAATATCGAGGGAGGGACTTGCATAATGTTATCTGGTGGGGAACCCAAAGTGTTTTTGCAACAGATCTATCAGGCAAGCCTGAAAATTCACATATACTCCAAGCAGTAAGTACCTGTTGTAAAATGGTCACATTAGTGAGCTTGGCAATTAATTAACAGTTTATCAATAAATTTGGCTTCATTTTGCAAGAAATTGTGCTGTGTTCCACGACTCCCTCTTCAACAAAACTAATGTCAGTTTCTGCTCCACCTCTTCAGCCCGAGATCCTATGTATACTCTTGAGCATTTGTGTAAGATACCTGTTTATTTATAAAAATAAAAGTAACTTCTATCATGACTTTCCAATTCTTGTCCAGTGGGTTTGTTATCCTGCTGTTGCCTGCTGCAGACTACAAGATTACTGTTGAAGATTTCTGCAAAGTTTTTCTTCCTTTTTAGTGTACCAACATTTCACTGTGTGCTAATTGCCTGGTACTGTTTAACGGGTGTTTTAACTGTTGTTTCAGAGATGCAATACGAAGCAAATGCAGTGAGGATGACTTGCTTGCCATGATTGGGGCAGCAGTGAGAAGAAAGAAGAAACAACATGCAGGTAAGATACATTACAGCAAATGTAACTCTATAGATAGAAAGAAAATTTCTGCTTAACAAGTCATAGCAAACATAAGAGCAAAATAGAACGAAAAACAACAGTGATAGAACCTGTGTTTTTTGTGTAAAATTGGATTTAATTTTTTATTTAGTATTCATTCTGATTAATGCCCATTGGTCAACAGTACATTTCAGCCCTAGAATTTGGTTCTGCAAGGTCCACCAGATAACCATATATGGCTGTTGTAACTCCTTTATTGGACTTCAGAAGTTTTCCAGCAACAAATCTTTTTTTTTTTTTTAAAAAAAAGCTAAAATGCA
The DNA here is from genome assembly GCF_023898315.1 of Schistocerca nitens. Lineage (NCBI taxonomy): Eukaryota > Metazoa > Arthropoda > Insecta > Orthoptera > Acrididae > Schistocerca > Schistocerca nitens. The sequence continues at coordinate 125,860,507 of NC_064623.1, forward strand.
GAAAACATCATAAAGGAAACACTCACAGAAAAGCATCAGTGTCCTTGAAACAATGGAAACTCCAGTAGGAATATCAACAATGTTGGAAAAGACAGATTACTACTTACTGATGAAGGCTGTAACTGAAAGCTTTATGTAAGTGTCTTTTAATTCTGCCCATCTGCAGCCTAAGGTATCTTCTTTATGGTAAGTAACAGTCTGTCTTTTCCTTCATTATTCATTAGTGTTCTTTGTTTTTATTGCTGTTTAGCAAGCACCGTGTGGTATATAAGGGATGCGAATAGCGTCAGATGTTGAATCATCACTCTGGAGGATATGAAGGTGCTGCATATTTGTGTGAGACAGCATTATCTGATGAGAGTTTGAAAGAAACCTCATTGTGGATGTGCATTTGGTCGCCTGGTTAAACCTTGCAACATCTGTATTTTTGGAGTATTTGGATCTGACAGTGGCCTGATGTTGGAAAGTAAGGGCATACTCATCATCAGTGTTCCAGTTGACTACATCAGACCACTACAAGGGAGCATCACTGTGTAGTGTACTGAGTACATTGTAACCTGTTCACGTCTGTGACTGCCATCTGAGAACAAGTACAGTAAACTCTCGTGCAGCTACACTTTTGGCTAGCTAGATTGACACTTGACAAGTTTCAATTTGCGTGCACCTGGAGCCAAGCATTTGCTGGTGTTTTTTGGCAATCTACTGCTAATCAATGCACTGGTGCATGTCAAAAGTCCAAGTATCGTCAATTCGTGCGTGTGTTGGTTGAAGCTCTAGTGTGTTTCTTATTCGTATTGCATGGTTTCATGCCACTGCCATCTATTGGAACTCCTTGGAAGTACAGTACATACAGTATTGTTCTATGCAGCGCAACGTAGCCCTGTCGAAACCGACAATTAGAGTGCACCGCCTAACACTTTCCACTTGTTGTCGGTACATCAAAGCTGAGTGTTTAACAGTGAACGTACAACACCCTGTTGTGTTGCCACGTGGGCTTGGGTAGAACAGAGGAAATGGCATAGATGTATCGAATGCTTTCATTTGATGGCTGCCACAGCCTGGTTTCAAAAGTCAAAAGTTTGTCTAGTGCATCTCGAGTGTTGTCAAGTTGTGCATCTGTGTGTTTCTGATTTGAGGTTTTGTGCTCCCACTATGTGCCTTAAAGTGTCCAGAGATAAAAGGGGCCAAAAACCATAAAGGACTCAGTCGAGTGTCTGTAAAAAGAACACTGAACGTGACTACGGGCACGAAACATAAAACGAATGTGATCTTGTTGGAAAAAGAGCTTCACACTTTGCAGAGAATTGATGCTGGTGAGCCACCGACAAAAGTTGCTGCAGAGTAGGAGTACAATTGCTGATCGGAAGACAAATCGATCAGGAATTGAAACATTTTGTTCCATCCAAGAATTGGGCAGCGCAGTGGAATCTTGAAAAACAATGAGAAAAGGTGCACATCCTCAGTTAGAAGAGGCATTATTTTTGTGGCACGAATAAATAAGAGCCAAGGGTGTGCCAGTTTCAGGTCCTCTACTTTGTCAAAATGAGCTGATGAGCTGATTGAAGGAAAGAAGCAAGAATTCCTCAGAAGTAATGGCCGGCAGGATCGTTTCAAGAAGCGGCATGGCATTCATGAAATTGCCATCAGTGCCAAATCATTATCTGGGGATGAAACTGCTATGCTGGTTTTAAGAAGAAACTGCACACTATCATTGACAAAGGAGGTTATACTGGCAGTCAGCTTTACAAATGTGATGAAACTGGGTTGAATTACAAAATGTTGCCAACGAAAACCCTTTCCTCTAAAGAAGAAAAAATGGCTTCCGGATACAAAAAAATCAAAGAAAGATTTACTGTCCTCGCTTGCAGTAATGCCACTGGCAATCATAAACTGTGTCTTACTTTAATTGGCAAATCCAAAACACCAAGAGCATTTAGACACCAACCAACCAGCTTTGCCACTGAGGTACACGAATCAGTCTTAAGGCATGTATGAACAGTGCCATCTTCAGAGAGTGGTTCCAGGCAGAGTTTGTTCCAGCTGTAGTAAATTACATGGAAGGAAATGGACTTCCTTGAAAAGCGCTACTTCTTGTGGACAATGCTCCTTCTCACCCAGGTGATCTGCAAGATGGGGATATCAAAGTTGTATTTCTCCCACAAAATGTCACATCTCTATGTCAACCGATGGACCAAGGTATTCTTGAGGCGATGGAAAAACATTACAGACGCAAGATGCTGGAATACTTAATAGGTGTGATTGATGCTGCAGATGATTTTGTGGAAGCTCTTAAAAAAATCGATGTTTTAAGTGTCATTCATTGATTGCTGAAGCTTGGAATCTAATTCCTCCAATTCCTCTTGTTAGGTCTTGGAAAAAACTCTTAGATCGTAAGATCTGGTTGTAAAGACACACACTTCGAAGACGTTGAAGAGTGGATGGAAAATGGCATTTTTTCATGTGACTGAGGATGAAATCGTCCAAATTGTGACCGATCATAAAGCGCCAGAAGACTATGTTTCTGATGATGAATCAGAGAAAAATATTCCTCACACATTCTGTTACGAAGTGATCCAAACTGCCCTGGAGTACATCAGCCAACAGGAGGAGACGATTTATCCTGAAATAGTTTGTTTTCAACGTTGGAGATGTATTGTTGCAGCAATAGTTTCTCAAGCAAAAAAAAAAAAAAAAAAAAAAAAAAAAAAAAAAAAAAAAAAAAAAAAAAAAAAAAAAAGAAAAAAGAAAAAAGAAATATTCGTGACTTCGTTACCAAAAAATACTCTAATGAAGCATAACTTAAAAAAGTTTTTTTTTTCTTTACTTTTCTTGAAAGTTCCTCTAGACAGACTTTTCGTTCCTTTGAGTAATCTCTAGATTTGTTTCATAATTTTGTTCAATAGTTTATTTTTTATTCAAAAGAGTAGGTAATAAAATTAAAACTCCTGTTTTTGCCTGCTGCCAAATAAGGGAGATTTTTTTCTGTAAGAATGCAAAATAAACAGCTTTGTTATACAGCATTTAAAAACTTTGAGTTTTCAATCATAGTTTGGTGCCTTTTTAACATGTCAACACAATTTTTTCAGTAAAAAAGTGCAGGGTTATTTGCAACCGTATCAGTAACATTTTACATACCCTACGCACGTTCTACGATCGTATTTCGCAATATTAACGCAATTTGGAGTGTTCACATGTGAAAACAGGGGGACTTTGATTTATCTGAAATTTTCGTTATCAGAACCGGCCACCGTCCCGATCATTTCGGATAAACAGCAGTTCACTGTAATAGACTCCTTGCAACATGCTGTGTCATACAGCTAGGAGCAGCCAGACTAGGGAATTGCTGTCCTGCGCATAGGCTGCCATTAACACCCAAGCAAATGACTGCATGTGAAGTGGTGCCATGATCGAGAAGTACGGACTGCTAATGAATGGCGTCACATTATGTTCACTAATGAGTCCCAGTCCTGCACTGCTCCAAATGACTATCGTGGAGAAGTTTGACAATGACCCGGGGAGATGGGGAGAGGTCCCATTCTTCCACATTTTGGGGGGGGGGGGGGGGCGGGGGTCACAAAGGAGTCCCATGGTGTGGGGAGCCATTGGGTATGACTTCAGGTCACGGCTTGTAATGGCCGAGGGAACTCTGATGGTACAGCAGTATGTAATAGTATTGTGGTGCTATTTCTCAACAGGCCAGTGCTTGTCCAGATGTAGTATGTGTCTCTTTAAATTGTTTGCGTGATGTTGATATACTCCTGTGGCCAGCAAAATCCCCATATCTGTCCCCGATAGAACATTATGGGACCAACATGGACGTCAACTCCATCCCACTGCCTGTATCCATGATTTCAATGTCCAGTTACAACAGTTGTGGATCTTCCTCAGGAGGGTATGCAGCAGCTTTACGACATCCTCCCGCACTTTCCAGGGCAGACAGGGTGCAATGCTGTTTTGATAAGTGGGCTCAAACTGATAAATTCTGTGTAAATTTGACTCTGTTTTGTAATCACTGAAATAACATCACATACCCTCTAAATTCGCTATGTTTAAATTCGTTTTCTCCCCACCTTCTGAGTGTCTCACTTTTTTTCAAGCAGTGTAGTTTAAGAGAGACATAAGAATATGAAAATGGGATGGCATATCACATTGCTATTCAACTATGCCCCTAAGAAAATTGTAAGATAATGGAGAAGAGCAGGTGCACTATTACACTGACTAGAATGTAAACTTAAAGATAGAATTATATTGTGTAATCTATACCGATGACATAATACTAATTGACAAAAACATCACTGATGTGCTAAAGCAATTTGAAATATTACGGGAGCAAGCTAGGAAAATTGGACTACTAATTTCACCTGGAGAAAAAATTCTTGGCTGATACCAAAATGGCACTGGGTGAACTTATATAGGCAACGACATAGTATTCGGTGCTAAAGAGTTTAAATAATTAGGTGAAAAAGATCACTGAACGTCATAATGAAAAGAAGGCCATATAATCCAGACTTCAGAAAATACAAACTGTCTCTCAGTTAACAAAAAGTATTTTTCCTGGAACTCTAAAATCTAACATTGTACAACAGTGATCAAATTAGAATCTCTTTATGCACGAGAGAGACTCTTTGTCCAACACAAGACATGAAAACAGCAAACTGAATTAGAAGAATGTAAAATTGTTGTAAAAATCTTAGGTCCAAGAATAAAAGATGGAATACATCACACAGAACCCAGTGTGAAATCTCCAGGCAAAAAAAAACTCTTGTTACAATGTGTCTCCAAAGAATCCAACTTGTGGGACATACAGAAAGAATGTATCCAAACAGGCAGCTCATTGGATTCCCACATACTTGAAAAATAAGATCCAACTGATGAAAACAAACAGGAAGAGACCTTAAGAAATTGGAATCACCACATTTACAGTATTCTGATGTAGTGATGAGTCTCACAGAGTGCAGTTTCACAGTAGCTCGATCGACGCTCGTACTTGTGTACGTAGTATATGCGAGTGTGTACAGCGTCTCTTCTGGTGTGCTCACGATACGCTGATTTAGTGGCCGAGGAGTAAACCGGATCCCTGCTTGGTTCCAGTGTGCTGTGCTAATTTTTCTTCTTCACTTGACATTTATGCTTGGAGCTGCAAGAGAGATCATTTTCCAGGTAATGCCACAAAAACAACAAATTCTCAGATATCAGTTTAACTTACACTCTTCAACATCATAGACAACATTTCACATTAATATGTTGCAGAACACTAGATTAGTGTTAAAATTGCCAGAGTAAACATTGTTCTCCACATGGCAGATTGTCACCCAACGTCCAAAATCGATAAATTTTATATCTCTGCACAGAGAAGCAGCTGGTCGCTCATTGTCATCTGTGGTGCTAATCGATGGGTCGAGCTCGTTGCCGGCACAGTGCCACCACAGAGTAAGTGGCCCCTCGTCCCGGCAGGTGGCCATGTTTTAACACCCGTACCGCTCCCCGGACTTACCGCGTCTGTGGATAACTCCGTCTCTGCACAGAACTTCCCACATTTCCCACACAGTGGGCCCTCGTGTCTTTTACACACAATAAATCTTCAAACTTATTTCGTCGGCTAAGTTAAATTTCGAGTGTGACGTGCTATTTTGTAAAAAATAGCAAACGGTCGACGTGGATGTTATTGTGACTCTTTCCTAAGGCAACATTTGTGTATTACACATGTAGAAGTGCACTGCAATATAAAACAGTAGTCCGTAAGTTCAAACAGTGGAAACTCCGGGTTGGAATATCAGCAGTGTAGGAAAAGATAGAGTGCTAATTACCGTAAAGATGGCACGTTAAAATGCAGACAGGCACAGTTAAGACACTTACACCTAAGCTTTTGGCCACAACCTTCATCAGAAGAAGAAATAGAAATACACACCATTCCATTCACACAAGCAAACACACCTCACACACACATGACCGCCAACTCCGACAGCTCAGACCAGAATGCTAGTCTGTAAGTTTGCTACACAATAAAATAATTATTCTGAGCTACAAGAAAAATAAAGGATTCAAAGAACTAAACTGCTTGAAGAAAAAATTAGGGAAGCTCCCTGAAGCAATGTAGTTTCATGAGTGTGCATACCAGTGGTAAATTATGAGAGTTGCAACTCTCTGAAATGGATACAAAGGGTACCAGATTGCATTAGCTTTGTTTGTGTCTCGGATTGTTACCATGAATGGTAGGAGCTATAAGAGATGTGAAGAGTGTAAGATGTTGAGTGATCCCTGTGAAGGACACAGATGCCCTGTACTTCTGTGAGTCAGCATTATCAGCACCTAACAACATTTGAAGGGGCTAATTGCAATATGAAGATTTGTGAGACATTCAGATGTGGTAGTGGCCCCATGTTGGACTGCTTGGGAACGTAAGGGCGGCGTGCTTGTCAGCAAGCTTCCGGTTGACCGTGTCTGACGAGCCCGTGGGAGAATTGCTGTAATGTACGCCGAGCACATTGTAACCCTTTCACACCTGCACCTGTCATGTGATCAGCAATGAGTCACATTCTGCAGGACGCGCGATGACAGTTGTCAGTGAGTATGACGACGACATAGGGAGAGGGCGTGTGGGGCAGCATCGGATATGACTTCAGGTCACTCTGACAGCACAGCAGTATGTCATGGACATCCTACATCCTCATTTGCTACCTCCATGTCCAACGGAGTTACAAGAGACAGAGCGGTGAAAACGTATCCAGTTGTTGACTCGCAAAACGGTTTTGAGCTGTGACGCATGTAGTCTTAAGTGAATCATTCGCACAAAAAGAAAAGAAGAAGAAGCTAAAGTCAGAATGTGAAAAAATTGGAGAATGGAATAGATATTTGAAGACTTCACACTTGAAACTCCCAGTTTTCCTATAGTGAAAGTGCGCCCGCATCTCGTGGTCGTGCGGTAGCGTTCTCGCTTCCCACGCCCGGGTTCCCGGGTTCGATTCCCGGCGGGGTCAGGGATTTTCTCTGCCTCGTGATGGCTGGGTGTTGTGTGCTGTCCTTAGGTTAGTTAGGTTTAAGTAGTTCTAAGTTCTAGGGGACTTATGACCACAGCAGTTGAGTCCCATAGTGCTCAGAGCCATTTGATTTTTTTCCTATAGTGAAAGTGCCTTTGTGACCATATGCATTTCACTGACGATAAACTTTTTTTCCCCCCTGGGTCTTGGCTCCATATTTTTTCATCCAGTTGAGTCCGAATACTTGCGTAGTATTTGTGAGGTATTGTTTCAGTCTTGCAAGCTAATCTAAAATACAAATCCCTTTTGCATCCTAGAAAACAATGACCACTCTTTCTCTCCGATGAAGTCACCTTGGCTATTTTTGTGCAACTGCTGTTTCATTTTGGTCATCTCTCATCCGCGGGAACAGATTGGTGCATAGAATCAGTTTTGTGTCAGATTGTCCCAAATTGTTTTTCACATTAGGTTGTAGTCAGCCTTCAACAGACATGCCACTCACTTTCTGGTACGGCCACGGCATCAACTGTTTTGCACATCTTTTTAATTACTGATCTTGCAATATCACACTGTGTTCTTTCTCAGCATTTTCATATTTGATTGTAATTCTAGGAAGTTGTTCATGAGTCATCTTACAGAGACATATGCCACATATGAATTCAGCCACCCATTCCTTAACTGTTGACTATGAAGGAACTGACTCCTAATAAGTAAGATGATGCCTGTAGAAAAGTACAACAAAACAGTAATCTCAAAAAAAGGACAGGATAGACAGTACATTCTGTAGGACATATTAAAAATGATTGGTAAAAGAGACTTGGTGTGTTAAATGCTGCTTTTGATTACATGATAATTGAATTGGATAGATAAACAATCTACTCGCTAAGTGGCGGCAGAACACACACATAAAAGAAGATTATAATTAGGCGAGCTTTCAGAGCCAGTAGCTCATTCTTCAGGCAGAAGGGTTGAAGTGGAAGGAAGAGGGGTGAAGGATAGGTCTAGGAAAAAGGGTAGATTTTGAGAAAGTTACCCAGAACTGCAGATCAGGGGAGACTTTCCAGATGGGATGAGAAGGAAAGACTGATTCCACATCTACATACATACTCCACTAGCCACCATATGGTGCATGGCAGAAGGTACCCTGTCTCACTACAATAGTCTGAATAAAATTACTTGATAGTTGACATCAATCACTTGCTGCAACAATGTTGCCACATTGGCTACCAGCTACCGTTTGGTTACAGATGACAACAAACAAGCGGCTCACTTCACAAATTATGTTAAATGTTTAACACGGAGCAATTTTTCTAGTGGCTGGTGCAAGGTATGTCAGAAATGTTGGATACTCTGTCGACTATTGATTTAAAGTGACTAGTGACTGAACTGGGGCAGACGACCCGTTTTGTATCCCTGACTGTAAACTTGTGTCCTAACCCAGCCGAGAAAATTGTGGTCAGCAGTCTGCAGCAGTACTAATATCATGATCGCTTTGTTCATGACGATTAAAGCTAACCCTTAAGGGTAAACTGAAGACAACAAAAACTCAGTTTCAGGGCTGAAAGCAAATTGAAATTTCTCCCTGTCATTTGTTACCTGTAACTATCCTTACACTAGCTGCACATGCTGCCATGTTAGAAACCAGTGAACAGTGCGTGTGGGCACTTGGTCGTGGATTATAGATGACTGAGGCAGATTCCAAATGAAGAAATAATGACAGGAAGAAAAATAAGACCAAATAGAACAGTCAAAACAATGATGAAAAATGATGCAGCAAAGTATTAAAAATAGAAAAAATACATTTAAACCAATTAATTGAATGAAAATAATAATCGCACTCCTTTGGTTAGATTTAGAAATAAAAATTTTGCTACATTGATGAGATTCAAACCTACGACATGCTACACATTAGATTAATCTGCCAACCATTGTGCTATGCCACAGCACTGCATGAAGTATTTATATATGTGAATGTAGTGACCCAGTTGCAACTATGAATTGCAACCTTAAAAATTTCAGTTTCACGCAGTGTAGTGAAAAGCTTATCTAATGTAAGATGATCTCTGTGAATATGATAACTATATGTATGATACTGAATTACACCTTGTGCTGAGTTATTCGGTAGTGTTTGGTTAGTGCTATGAATGAAATGTGTGTCTTTCATTAGCATTGTTAATGTGTGTTGTTTTTGGTGTAGTTATCGCGTGTCATGAAATACATAATAAAAGTGTCGGGCTCGTAATTTGGGATACAAAAACATCAAAAAAGAATGCTGAACCAGGAATTGGAAGTGACTGGCCAATTTTGGTGGAGTTTGGCAACAGCAGACAGTTCAAGTGTGACGCTGACTACTCTTATTGGCGTTTGAAGTGCCAACTATCAAGTAATTTTAATACGACTGTAGTCAGTTCCTTTCCCGTTCCATCTGCCAATCGAGTGAGGAAAAAGTGAATGTCTATATGCCTCTCTATGAGTCCTAATTTGTCGTCTCTTATCTTCGTGGTCCTTATGCGTAATGTATGTTGGTGCAAGCAGAGTTGTTCTGCAGTCAGCACAGTGTTCCTCAAAATCCCTCCAGGGATTCCCATTTGAGTTCCAGAAACATCTCCATAATACTTGTATGTTGTTGTTTCAACCTACTGTTAACAAATCTAGTATCCTGCCTCTGAATTACCTCAATGTCTGCTTTAATTCGATCCCTTGCGGATCCCAGACACTCGAACTGTACTCAAGAAGAGATCACACTAACATCCTATATGTGATGTCCATTACAGCTGAGCCACACTGTAGTAAAATCCACCCAACAAACGAAAGATGATTATTCGCCTTCCCTACCATGACACTCACAAGTTTGTTCCATTTCATATCACATTGCAACGTTATGTCCAGATATTGAAACAATGTGACTTCTTCATTCATGACACTACTAATGCTGGATTCTGGCATTATGGATTTTTTTTCCAACTCATCTGCAGTAACTTATATTTTTCTACATTTAGGGTTATCTGTCATTTATCACACCAACTGGGAACTTTGTCCAAGTCATCTTTTATCCTCCTAAATCACTCAACGATGACACCTTCCATACACCACAACATCATCAGCAAACAACCACAGATTACTGTCCACTTTGTCCATCAGATCAGTTATGCACATAGAAAATATGAGTAATAGCGCTCCTATCACACATCCCTGGAACGATCCTAATGATACCCTAGTCACTGATGGACACTCACCGTCAGGATAATGTAGTGGGTTCTATTACTTCAGAAGTCTTTGAGCCACTCACATGTCTGGGAACCTATTCCATGTGCTTGTACCTTTGTTAAAAGTCTGCAGTGAGGCACTATGTCAAATGCTTCTCAGAAATCAAGAAATATGGAATCTGGGTTTGTGAATTTTGTGATGGCAAAGTTAGAGGAGCAATGCATCTGCTTTAAATTTTGCGTGAAACTCAAGAAAACCTTTACAGAGACACACCAAATGATGCAGGGAGCCTATAGCGATGAGTGCTTAAACCATACTCGGTGTTACATATTGTTCACGTTTTAAAAATGGCTTTACAAAAGTCAAAAATGACCCTCGTTCAGGACGCTCTTAGATGTCCCCTGATGACGCTCGTGTCAGGAATGTCAACGAAATTGTGTGTGCCAGTCGAAGATTCACTGTCTGAGAGATTGTAGAAGAATGTAACATTTCAATTGGATCATGTTATGAAATGACACAGCATCTTGGAATGCACTGTGTTGCCGCCAAGTTCATTCCACGGCTCATGAGTCAAGACCAAAAAAAGTTTTTGGATCTCACAAATGAGAACGAGATGTTCCTTACAAGAATAGTATGGCCCCTGCAGGCTTCTTTTTATTTCCAAAGTTGAAAAGGATGAAGTTTTGCAATGGTAGATGAGATAAAAGAAAATTTGCAGACGGCACTTTATGCGACCCAGCAAGAGGTGTGTCAAGACTGCTCCTGGAAGTGGAAATGATATTGGGAGTAGTGTATAAATTGTGGAGGCGAGTATTTCGAAGGAGACAATCCATAGTAACTAAAAGATAAGCATAGAAAATTTTGTGGACAAAGTTCTGGAATTTTTTGAACAGACTTCGTATGAGAAAAGGGCATGCTGAGTTGCCCATGAGCGATGCTTTGTACTGATTTGTGGACATAAACTTCTTGGTCTCTATGAAACTGATTAGATTCAAACACAGAATATATTCAAGAATTGTGCAGCAAACTGATGTTATGGGTATTGGTCTGTAATTTCGCGGGTCTGTTCTTTCGCTCTTCGTATATACAGGAGAGGCCTCTGTTTTTTTTCCTCATTTGCTTAGGTCTTTCTGCTGGGTGAGAGATTCACAATAAATACAAGCTAAGTAAGGGTCCAGTGCCATATAGCACTCTTTGTAAAACCAAATTGAGATTCCACCTGCAACTGGCGACTTATTTGTTTTTAATTATTTCAGGTGTCAGGGATGCTTACGAGGGTGGTTTGAAAAGTTCTTGAAACAGAATAGAAAAAAAGTACTTATGTCACTGAAACTTTTTTTGTTTTACAATGTACCCTGCTTGTAGATTAATTCACTCGGTCCAACAGTGTTCCAGTGCCTTGATCCCATCTTGACAATGATTTTCCTCCAAGCCTACAAAATAGTTGTCAACTCTGGCTATCAATTCTTCATTTAAGTGAATCTTCATCCACCAAGAAAAATTTTCAGTTTAGGGAAGAGGCAGGTGTGGCAACAATTCATACCTTAGTTTGTGTAATTTTACCATGGCGATGGCACATGTGTGCGGGCGTGCATTGGCTTGATGTTAGATGACTTTCTTCCTTATTAAACCTGGCCTTTTTCGCATATCTTTTGTTGCAAATTCTGCAGAAGGTTAGCATGGTATTCTCCAGTAATTGTTTGCCCAGTGGGGAGATAATGTACAAACAGAATCCCCTTCTCATCCCAGAACACTGATGCCATGATCTTCCCCGCTGAAGGAATTTTGTGGCGCATCCCAGAACACTGATGCCATGTCCTTCCCCGCTGAAGGAGTTTGGCGGCGGAGATTCAGCATGTTTCCACTGCTTTGATTGTTGTTTTGTCTCTGGGGTATAGTAGTAAACCCAAGTTTCATCGCAGTCACAAACCAGTGCAAAAGATCTTGTTCATTTCTCCTAAAACAGGCCAAACGTTGTGACATGTCCGTTCTCATGTGTTTTTGATCCAGCATCAAGAGTCGCGGCACCCATCTTACGGATACCTTTCAGATGACATCTGGCAAGCGTGAGCAATTTCATGCACTCTAAATTGGTGATCCTCCTTGATCATTTTGTGCACTTTTGCAGTGATTTCTAGAGTAGTGACACATCTTGGCCGACCATTTCTTGGATGATCATCATCTAAGCTCTCCCGACCCAATTGAAACTCATTTATCCACTTGGCAACAGTTGAAGACAAAGGAGCAGAGTCCCCCGGTGTATTCTGGAAATCGGCACGAATGTCCTTCGCTTTCATACCTTTCTTTACAAAGTACTTAATCACTGCTTGAATCTCGATCCCCCCTCCCCGTCTGTGCAAATCACTACACAGGAGGAACAACAGAGCTGTGTCGCTGCCACAGCTCTCTTCCAAGAGCACTGACATGGCACGTGTTTACAGGCAACAGTCTAACGAATATCATGTGAATATCTTGTTGTGCTAGTGCTGGCCTCTTGTGGTGATTGCTCTTAGGTGTCTTTGTGCTATTGTCAAATGACGGTATGTTTATATGATTTTCTTGCATGAATGATTTCTTAAATGCAAAATTTAAAACATTTATCTCTTAGCGCCACACCAGACTGGTCAAGTGACTTGATGGAAACCTTTGACTCACTTAGTGATTTTACATAGGACAATAATTTCCCTTGCTTCTCAGCCAGATCTTTTGCTAAGGTATGACAGTGGTAGTAACCTTTCCTTGTTGCCATTTGGCATTCTCTTTTGAACAAAGAGTGCAGTAGCTTTTCCTTCCTCAGTATTTCCCAAATTTCATTGTTAAACCACAGTGGCTCTTTTGCATCCTTAATCCGTTTACTAGGTACAGACTGTTTACACAATCTGTTTAAGCTTTGACCATAATCTCTCTACGTCCATTTTAATGGAACTAAGTGATGTCAATTCTGTCTAAGTGAGATGCTAACATCTGCCTATCTGCTCTTTCTGGTATGAACATTTTCCTAGCCTTCTTGACTGATTTATTAATTTTTGTAATCTTAGTTGTTATGATGTTATCATGATTATTAATCCCCATCTCTATGCTGAAGTCATTGATGATATCTGGCCTGTTTGTAACTACAAGGTCTAAGATATTACCATTGCATGTGGGGTGCCAAACTATATGCTCAAGACAATTTTCGAAAACCACATTCAAAAGTGCTTCACAAGACTGACTGCACCCCCTGCAATGAAGCCATAGGTGTACCATCTATACTCAGTAGGCTAAATTCACCTCCAACTAGTATTGCCTGATCTAGGTATTTACGTGCTACTGTCTGTAGACTTTCTTTGAATGGCTCCAAAACTGTCACAGCAGAACTGGGTGGCTGATTAAAACATCCATTAATTAACCTTATTTCACGTAGACTTGTTATACGCAACCAGATAACTTCACTGTCACAATCAGCTTTGACCTCAATAGAGACAATGGACACTCCCTCTCCTACAGTGTCTAACCTGTCTTTCTGATATATATTCCATTAATCACTAAATATCTCAGAGCTTTCTACTCTGGGTTTCACCCAGCTCTCAGTTTCTGAGAATAATTTGAGTGCGAGACTTTCCTGGATGGCAGTAAATTCGGAAACTGTGTTACAAGTACTTTGATTTGACAACTGATAAAATTTTGACAATCTACACTGGAGTGAATTCAAAAGATAAACCTCAACCAACATTGAATGTATCTTGGTGATAAAGAGCCAAAATAAATAATTTGATGATTTTATTCCATTTCATCTGCTTGAATGAAACACACACAGCATAACTACTCAGAAAACAACTATAGTGCTGATTACATTTACTATCATACAGAATGTACACACATAACAAAAACAAAATGGAAATAGTGGTTGCTGGCATTTTTAACACTATCGTTCAATTTAGTTCCTACTGTGAACTTTGCAGCTAGGATATGTAAATGCTTTGAGACTGCTATTGATAATATCTTTATGAACAAATCCAGGGGAAAAAAGTCATATCACAAAACCAATAGTAAATGGACTATCTGATCACGACATGCAGCATCTTGTGTTAAATGTTGAAACTTCTCAGGATAAAAAATATATTAAATCTGAGTACAGGACGGTAATAAATAAGCCAGAAATTGAGGAATTCAGGAAATTGCTCAAAAGCATGAACTGGATAGATGTTTACCTGACTCAAATGGAAAATGCAAAGCATTCATTAATAAAGTTACCTCCACATTTGAAAACTGTTTTCCCCTACAGGTAACTCAAATCACACAGAAGTCGAAAAATAAACCATGGATTACACAAGGAATAAAGATATCATGTGGGGCAAAAAGGAGACTGTATCTACTATCTAGGAACAGCTCTGATATTAGCATTGTAATGCATTACAGAAAATATTACAAAATATTGAATCAAGTAATCCAGAAATCGAAGCAGCTTTATTAAGAGAAAAAGATAATTGTATCGGGCAACAAAATAAGAACTGTATGAGATATAGTGAAGACAGAGAGAAGTGGGGCCAAAAAGGAAGAGGAACAGATAGCTCTAAAAGTAAATGAGACTTTGGTAACAAGTGCATGTAGTGTTGTAAACCTCTTAAACAAGACTTCATTTTTGTTACTGACAACTTGGGGTTATCAGGTTCGACGAACGGTGCAATGGAGTATCTGGGACCAGTCTTTGAAGAACATCATGTAGAACCTGTTCAAGGAACTTTGTATTCCAACCATTGCTTCTCAGTATACTTACTCCTTAATGAAATTTTTTGCAAGTTATATATCTTTATTTCCAACAAATAGCTCAATACATATTATCAATACTAGGAATAAGAACAATCTACATAAAGACCTAAAATCACTTATGTTGGTCCAAAAGGGAGTCCAATATTCAGGAACACACATTTTCAATAAATTACCAGCAACCATTAAAAACTTGGTTTCAGATAAAGCACAGTTTAAACAGAGTTTGAATGACATTTTGATAGACAACTCCTTCTACTCTATAGATGAATATCCTAACAGAGACTGTTAGGCCAGCTTAAGTAAAAAATGTGTTAGATTTCAGTTTTGACAGCACTTGGTTGCAACATTCAAGATTAGGTATTTTGTGTATGATAAATTTATTAATAGTGCATAACAGTGTTTCATTCTGACAGCATATTAATTCTGTAAATATTAGCTTTTCCAGTTAACTGTATTGTATTCACCTATTTTGACAATCTTGTGACAAATGATCAGGGTAGTATGTATTATATTAAAATGTTTTATGTTATACATTCTGACATGTTCCACACCCTCGAGAATCATCTCATTTTTTCGGTCTATGGAACGAAAACTGAATCAAATCAAATCCAATCATCATCTCTCGTCATGTAATAACTTCACTTTCTCTGCTTCCCTTGTTGTCTCCTGTTTTTCCAGTACTCAGCCACTCTAGTGTCCAGGTCTTGTTCCTGTTCCAGCTTTGACTTCCTGCCAGTATCTTCTGAGCCCCACCAAGAAGTGCCTTTTTATGCTCTTCAGATAATGGTCCTCTCTGTCTTTTGGATGTTGATGCCATTTTAAAACGTTGGTAGTTGGTCACCAATCTTCTAAATTTGTTCCTTTCAGGAATTTCTCTCTCTGAGATACCAATCTGCTTAAGATATTTTTCACATTCTTTGAACCATCTTGGCCTTGTTTTCTTAGATCGGATGAAACTCCAAATTCTTTTTGTTAGTCGATCACCGTCCATCTTCATGAGATGACCATAAAATAACAATTGTTTCTTCGTAATGGATGCTGTGATAGGTTCTGTCTTGCTGCACAAGTCCTCATTTGCTCTCATTCGCCATTGTCCATCAACCCATCTATTACCTTAGGATTTTCCTTAATATCCTACGCTCTCACTTTTCCAGCCGCTGAGCTTGACCTTGTCTATTCATGGTCAAAGTTTTGGATGCTTATAAGCCCTCAGGTTTTACAACTGTATTATAATGTTGGAACTTGGCCCATATACTCATAGACTTTTTGTTATAAGTATTCTTTGTCAGATGGTATGCTTGGTCTAACTTGCTCATCCTGACAATTGCTTCTTCTTTCAATCCATTCTCCTGGTGGATGACTTCACCGAGATACCTGAAATTCTTAACTCGTCCAATTTTTCCCAGGTTGGTGATCATCCATTCAGGTCCATCACAGATGTTCGTCATATATTTTGTCTTTTGAATAGAGATCTGGAGTCCAACTTTTTCAGCTATTTCTGACAGCCTATTTATCTTGTTGACTGCTGACTCTATGTTGTTAGCAAAAATGGCCAGGTCAGCCGCAAAATCCAAGCAGTCAATGCACACCCCTTTGTTCTTAGGACCAAGTCTGAACCACTCTTCATTTGTTTATTCTTGGGCTAGTAACTTTCTCCACTCTCGAATGACCTTTTCCAAGACACAATTGAAAAGGAGTGGGGATAGTCCATCTCCTTGTCTTATGTCCGTTCTGATTGTAAAGGGTTCAGATACCTCACCCATAAATTTAATTTTTGAAACTGTGTTAGTGAGAGTTTGTTTGATCTGCTTTCTTGATGTATTATCCACCCCAAACTTTTCGAAAATATTCATTAATGCCTGTCGTTCGATGGAGTCATATGCTTTCTGAAAATCAACAAACATGACCACATAGTTATTTCTTCCATTTTTATTGTACCTGATGATGTTCTTCAGGTTAAAGATCTGTCCTGCGCAAGAATGGCCCTTTTGGAAACCAGCTTGATAGTCCCCAATCAGTTGGTTACAGTGATCTTCTATTCTATTCTGTATCACTTTGGAGAGAATCTTATATGGAACAGATGCTAATGAGGTTCTCCTATAGTTATTGACATTCTTTTTATCACCTTTTTTGTGTAGACGATGGATTAAAGCTGACTGCCATTCAGTTGGTATCATCCCAGCTCTCCAGATCTCCTCAAAAAGTTGGAATAGTACATCTAGAGTTTCATTGTTTGCCAGCTTCAGTAGTTCCGCCACTATTGAATCCTCTCCAGCTGCCTTATTATTCTTAAAGTTGTTGATGATCTCTTTGGTCTCCTCTTTACTAGATGGAGATGAGTTGGGTAGTTTGTGGATTGGGGCACATACAGGGAATCTTTCTTTCAGTTCATCACAATTAAGTAGGTTTTCAAAACAACGAGACATGATCTTGCAGTTTTCTTTGTTGGTCAGGCAGAGTGTGGTGTGCGTACTGTAAGACCTTCAGTACACACACCATCAGATTATTTGACTTGTTGCTCTAACAAAGTAAGCGAGTGTCAGCAATATGTCTCGTGGTCTTATTGTGGCGTGTTTATCTTCTGCCATTAGGTCAGACGATAGAAATGCCTCTTGCACGCTTAGAGTAGCAGATTGACGATGACCAACTTTAAACAGAACTTGATTAATTTTCACGCACATTTATTAAAATAATAACAAGCATAAAAATTACTTAACTTGGTTCTGGATGCTATTTACAATTGACAATCTGAAGTTCCTTTGGTATTGGTACGTTAATCTTATTCTCACATATATCTCGGAAACTTGACGAAAGTGTCTATACATTTATCTTCATGGCTATGTACAGGAATATGGTAATCTTATTAGGCGCAGACTGAATCTTGACTATGGACTGGTACAGACAAATGTAGAACTCGTACAGACTGGTGCAGACTAATGCGGACTGGTACAGACTGGTGCAGACAAATGCAGACTGACTGATCGGAGGTCTTTACACTCGTTATAATATCTCGTGCGTTTATGTATCACTGCGCGAGTGTGATCCACGAGGAGAAAAGGTTCTACGTTAGCAGCAATCTCATTGGCGTCGTTACATATTAATAAGCGGATCGGCGGAAGCAGAATTTGGTCCGTCTCTATGGCAGCGCCATCTCGTAGTGCGGAGACGGACGAGCGCTGCGCCTGCGCTGTTGTGCTTAGAGGGGCGCGCTCTAGTGGGAAAGTTGTGTACGCGCTGAATACGCGGAACTATGTACACAACACCGAGCTTTCCATTTTCGTCTCTAAAACAAAAACTAGGGGCTTGGTATCCTTTCAGATTCGATTTGAACGTCTGATAGAAGTCTCTGGCATTGTTTATCTGGAAATACTGATCGATCTGTTCTAACTGCTGTTTCTCATACAATTGCTTAGCCCTTCGTAGAGTTCTGGCTGCATATTTTCGAACTTCATGGAATACATCAGAATCTTCAGGTCTCCTAGTGGAGTTCCAATTTTTTCCATGCACTTGCTGTTTGGGCCACCACCTCATCACAAACCTCATTCCACCATCTATGCTTCCTCTTTTTAGCTGTCAGGATTGTAGTATTAGCTGCTTGTTGGATCGTGGAGGCAATGTGTGCCCATTTATGGGATTCAATTGTCAGTTACTGGTGGCATTATTCCAATATGTTTTGATTGATTTTGAGCTTCGCAACATCATATTTCTGAATTTTATTTCTGATTTTCACAGTCTTATTGAGAGGGATGAAATTAATTTTTATCTTGGAGAGGTAATGATCCTTTAAATTTAGTATTTTATCTGTAAAAAGGTTTCTTTCTATTATTTCTGATTTTTTGATGTTGTTTTTTTCTTATTTCTGCAATCCATGCTATTGTTGATTCCTTTATCCAGAACTACTCGTTCAGTAGAGGTCTCTAAAAAGAGGTTAATCTTCTTTTAGCCATTACTTCTGATATTTTCTCAAAATTTTTGTAGATCTCCTCATTACTTCTCATTTTCCAGCCATCTGTAGCTTGTATTGCAACCATTATTTTCTAATAATGCTCCTTTGAGGAACCTCTGTTCTGTCCAGCTTATAGTTCATCATTAGGCATCCTCATCCATATAAACATCCTGGTCATACCACTGTGGGATAGTGTTTTAGTTTTTTTTTTTTTTTAGTTGTACATTTCTTGTTGTAAATATCCTTTGTCAAACAATTTGCTCTCTCCAGTTTGCTGACTCTTGCATCTACTGTAAATTCTTCTAGTCCATTCTGTTGTACAGTTTGTCCAATATATTTAAATTTACTTACTAACGCTATTTTACATTTTTGTTTTTCTAAGAATGTTGATGCATTGTTTGAAATTGTCATCAATGTTGGTTTTTTTGTGGAAATTTTGGGACCAGCTCTATTTGCTATTTCTTCCAGAAGCTTTATTTCAATAACTATGTCTGTCAGATTTTTTGAAAGTATATCAGAATCATCTGCAGAAGCCAGGCAGTTTACCTTAATTCCATTTGTTTTTCGTCCTAGAATAATTGGTTCAATTTTATTATTTTTTTTCTCCAAATTCCAGATACTTTCTATTTTTTCTAGAATGCAGTGTTACAGTAAAGGTGATAAACTGTCCCCTTGTCTAACACCAGTTTTTATTTCAAATAGTTGAGATACTTCTCCCATAAATTTAGCTTCAGTCATCCTATTTGCTAGAGTTTTGAGGATTATGTTTGCTTTAACACAAAATTCTTTGATGATTTTATCTATAATTTCTCTGCCTACCAAATTAAATGTTTTCTTGAAACCAATACATGATACTATTATAGGTTTGGTGATTAACAGTCTGTGGAGAATTATTGTTTTTCTATTAAAAACCTGTTCTGTGCAGGGTCTTCCCTTTCTAGAGCTCCTTGAGATTATCCCAGTTATTTGTCTAAAGTTTCTACAACTCTGTCCAGAGAATTTTTGATAATATTTTGTACACCACTGGCAGAAGTGAGGCACCTCTGCAATTGTTGACATTTTATGTGTCCCCTTTTTTTCATAGCTGTGGATTAATGCTTTACATAATCTATTCAGCTTTCCAAATGTTCTCAAAAAGCAGTTGTAGATCATTTATGTATTCTGACTATTTGAATAATTTTGCTGTAGTGGAGTCTTCACTTGTTGCTTTGATGTTTTCGAATGAGTTGATGGCTTCATGAATTTATTGCTCTGTTAGTGGGAAATCTTCCTCCAGATGTTGTGGGACTGCTATTATATATTGCTACAATGTGCTATTATTATTGTTGTTGTTATTGTTGTTTGGTTGCCTGTTCTTCAGCACTTTCTTTCTGTTTCCTTTATCTACTTGCCGCCATTTTAGCCCATTTACGAGTATTTTCAGTTTGTTCTTCACTTATGTGACCTTTTGGTGGGGTCCTCTTGAAGACGTCTCAGTTCTCAGCATTTAAAATCACGTTATCTGCTGTTCTTTCGCAACTGAATTTCATCATGTCCAGTCTAGTTTTTTCATTCATTTAACCATCCATCTGCCTTGACTAAAGAGCCTGAATTTTCATCCTTAATTCTTGAACAGTCTCATTTCTCTCTTTACTTTTTCCAGATGAAGAAACTTTTGGTTCTCAAAGCTAAGATTCGTATCAGTTTTTTTATTTGTTTCTGCCTATATCTCTTTAGTTAGAATATTTTCTCTGTCTGTATTTGATTATAGTCTAAGTCTGAATATTTTTATAAGTACATTTATTGCTGTAGCAATGAGTAAAATAAATTTGTATTGCACTGCCTGTAGCATGTAGCATCATTTTGACTGTTAGTCCTCTTGCTGTACAAAAAGTAGCTTTGATGATTACTTAATGCATGTATTTTGTAAGAGTTGTGGAATGGTTAGTATCTGTTTATATTTTTCTGATTAATTCAAGCTTGTCAATGCACATCCTGTGTTAAGGAAATATTTGCACTGAATTTACTGTGTGTTAAATATAAGCAGTGGATCCATTGGGGTAGTCTTTTTGGTAGAAATATGTCAAGGTGAACAAAACAGGAGATGGTGAAGGAAGAGAGGGAAAAGATCAACATTTGCTTCTCATCAGCAATATAACTGGGTTGCAACATTCAGTGAAAATTATCTGTGACAGGCAGTTGTCAGAAATACATTTTTTTGAAGAAACTTTATGTTTGTATAAGCATTCATTAAATTAAAAAAGTTGGATTTCATCTGTTAATGCAAAAGATAATGTTTTGCATTGCAGGCATGATGAACCTGTCAAAGATGAAGAATCGGCCAATGATTCTTATTGGAGGATAACAGTATGTATAACTTAAACTTGAGATTCTTGAAAATAAAGCTAGTCAGTATTTCTTTATAGTACTGATTTCTTAACAGTACTGATTTAAATACATCTAAAAGATCGCTGTTACATAAATGAAAGTTGACGAACAAAGTCTTAGTGGACATTTGTATAAAACTGTCATAGGAGTTATTTACAAGAAGAGTAAATATTTTCAATATGAATGTGGTGAGACATTTAACAAATGTCATGGCCACACATTAATAGGACCTTATAACACTACCATTATGATATTAGTTTGCTTTTATGTAAATAACAGAAACCCTCTCTCTATGTTTCCACGTATAACCCTCTTACTAAAATTTAGTTTAGTTTCCAAATAAAATACACTATGGAAGGATAGTCCTGTTTATAGGAAAAGATAATCAATAGAGTTATCCTTCTTACAGGATTTACTGTGTGTTGCGTCTAATGGATAAGTAAATTAGACTCTTCACTTCTTTTCCTAAGATCTTACCCAGTGGTTAGATAGAAACACAGTATGAATAATAATATACTGAAGCTAGGACAACTCAGTTCCAAGTTCATTTAGTGGTTTAAAATATGTACTTAATGGTCACCAACTTATCCTGGCAATGAAATAGTGAAGTATTGGAGAAGCAGAAATGTGAATTTTGCCTACTTTCTTGCTACTGTTTAGTTGGTTCTTCAAATAAATTACCCCACTTAAACAATGTTGGGCTACACCTTTATACATTATGTTTTTAAAAAAGAAAAAGCCCAGTAGATAACTTCAAGGAAGCTAAAAAAAATTAGCCGTGGTGGTGGTGGTGGTGGTGGTGGTGGTGGGGGGGGGGGGGGGACAACCTTTAGGAAAGCACTTTCCATAATCAAGAAACTTAAATACTTAGACACTAAAGCACACACTTTTTATACTGAACATTTCACTTAAAGAAAACCTCTTTCTTAAAGGAATTTACTTTCAAAAGCTATTATTCTTTGAACTAATTCTGTATAGTCATCTAACAGATTCTAGTAACTTGGCTTCACTCTGATTGAATTTTATGTAAGCAAACTATAACACTTTGCAATAGTTAAGAAAACATTTTTATTATTTACACTAAAGCAATTTAAATGGAGCCTCTTTATATTAACTTGGCACTTCATAAGTCTGTAAAACAGGACACTCTGATTAATCAAACACCAGGAAGGAACCCTATACAGATGTATGATTAGGATGAAATAACAGGTTGAGCTAGTTTCCGTAAAGTTCAAGAATGATTA
Source organism: Schistocerca nitens (assembly GCF_023898315.1). NCBI lineage: Eukaryota > Metazoa > Arthropoda > Insecta > Orthoptera > Acrididae > Schistocerca > Schistocerca nitens. The sequence continues at coordinate 125,882,997 of NC_064623.1, forward strand.
TTAAAACACAGTTTAAATTAATGATTCATGCTGTACAAAAGTAAAAATATAAAAAAAATCTTATCTGGTTGCTGTAGGCTTGGGTGTGGCGAACAGTTATGATTGCTACACTACCCTGCAAGTTTCTTGCTGTATGGGCACAATTTCTCTTCTTGGCTTCATTCAGTTTTACACACAGTAGCTCAACAATTCGCAGCTATGCTGTAAGCTGTTTGCAGTCTTCAACCGAGGCATTTTTATGAAAATTTGCAGACAAAGCTTCTCCTGCTTCACAAAGGAGTTACCTCAATCACTGCTGCCTACAGACTGTGTGACTTACTTCCCGCGCTTGCTCAAGGTAGCACGCCAATTCGCCCTTGCCGCCTTTTCCACTCCCCACAGCCATTTTCGTTTCAAACAAAAGCACACTGGCTTTTACATAACACCTATTTCTTACATTGTTCCTAAGCATGACCATTTCTTAAATTGTCAAATTTACATCAACATGAACAATTTATACACACAAATATTTTTAAATACAAAATGTCATCAAAAAATTATTTAGTCCCTTGGTATCCTTTGTAGAGGACTTGGGCAGGTTTGTCCCATCCTAGTACACATTATTTTGTTACTTTCCTTCAGATATTCCATTTAGCTACATCTACAATAATTCCCACAGATATTGAGTAATTTTCTGCCTTTTGAGGTGTCCAGTGCAGGTTGCTCTCCACTTCCTGGGTGTATTGTATCGAGTTAGCTTTTTCAAATTTCCATGTGGGTTTATCAATGTATTTTGTAACTGATATTTCAGCACCAATGATGACTTTTGTGAGCCAATGTACACTCCTTTAAAAATGTTTCAGTACTACTATTGAGTGATTCAGTGGTAATTTGTTCTCATCAGTGGAAAAGATGGATGGGTCAGGTTTTGTATCAGTTTCCGTCTGCCTGCCCAAAATGTTTTAAATTCCTTGGCATCAAACTTAGATAATTTCTTGTGTATTGATCCATTTGAACAATGGTTCTCTATTTTTGTCTCTATTTATGTAAGTCCGGGTTGTGTTTTGGAATTAAAATCTTAAACATATACGTGCTGTCTAGTTGCTGTGTGTAAGACTAGTGTCAGACACTTTTCTTTAGGTGATTTGTGGACTGATGATGTAATAACCAGGCCTTTGAGTTTTATCCTAATTACTTCTACATCACTAATTTTCTGACAGCTTAAGCCAGCATAATCCAAGAGCTGTTTCTTTTTTCATTTATTGTGGATGCACATAACAATTGAGAGGAGTATTGATATTGCTTTATATTGCGTAATCTTGCATGTAGCTGCTGAATTATCACCTAAATGCATTTCCTATAGAGCTATAATACTGATGGCATGCTCATCATCTAATTTGCTTTGGTAACCGCATTTGCACTTGTTAATCCTACATTAATTTGGGTAATATGGACACCTTGCCTGATAATTTTTGACTGTAAGCTCTGAGAAGTGCTGGACCATCTTTTGTGTAGAGTTTTTGCTGTCTGCTCCTGCAGTCACACTGCCTGGGTGCACCATCTCGGGGGTTGTCTACATGCCACACAACAGTCTTTTTGGTGTCCAGTGCGAATGATTCACTGGTAAATATCCTGTCCCATACACTTTTGTTTGTAGACAATACTTCTGTGTTAGCTGAAAATAGAAACCCTGAGCCAGTAAGCAGCAGTCTCAGTACCTCAGAGAATTAGTTTCAGGTAAATTATATGGATCTAACATATCTAAAATGCACATGGTTTAGTTTGGAAACCACACAAACACCCAAATGTACACACCCGCAGTAGCTGCAGGAGGGGGGGGGGGGGGGGGGGAGCAGAGTGATTGGAGAAGACAGTACATGGTCTGAATGGGAAAAGATTGGTGGGTACAGAAGAGATAAGGGAAAAGGTAAAGTGATACAGTGGGAAACAAGTTAGCAGAGGTTTAGGTCAGGTGGATGGCACTAGATGTGCTGGAGAGACAATTTCCACCTGTGTAGTTCAGAGAAACTTGCACTGGAAGGGAATATCCAAATGGTATGTTTAGTCAAGCAGTTGTTGAAGCGGTGTACAGCCTCTTGGCAACTGGAATGTCAAGTCTATGGTTTGCCACAGTTTGGTGCTAGACATTCCTGCGAGTGAACAGTTGGTTACTTGTCATCCCTACATGGAAAATCGTATGGTAATTGCAGCATAGCTGATTTTTCACAGGTTGCTTTTGCACATGATTGTGCCTTTTATATGGTGGGAGATGCCTGTGACTGGACTGCTGTAGGAGGTGGTGGGTGGATTTGTGGGACAGGTCTTGCACCTTGCACTTTTTGACATGGAATGAGTGGCAGCTGTCAAAGTGGAGGGAGGTACTGTTGGTGGTTGGTCCACTTGACATGTATTTATGGATATCGATGTCTAGTAACATGGCGCATTGAGTTGAGAATGATCAGGTTAAGATGATTTGGGAGTAGGTTTTTAGGTTATGGAAGAAGCAGTCTATACCGTGAGTCCAGATCATGAAAATGTCTCAATTACTCTGAATCAGACAAGGGGTTTTAGGTGTTGACTGGATAGGAAGGACTTCTCCTGATGGCCGATAAAAAAGTTGGCTTAGGATGGCACCGTGCGAGTACCCATGGCAGTACTACAGATTTGTTTATACAAGGATAATCACTTAAAACCTGCGCCACAAACATTGCAGAAATGGAAAGTGCTATTGATGTGTGGTTTTCACAGGATGGATTGGTAGTTGGGGGCTTATGCTAGTAACCAACCAACAAATTGTAGTGATATTAGAAAGTGCATTTTTTTGTGCAAACATACACTTTTTTAAATGAAACTATGCCTATTGGTATTAACTAAAAGTAGGGTAAATTAGTCTATCAGCGGTGTTTGTTGCAGGAGTCTAGTGTTAGCTATTCACGAGATATCATATTTTGAAAAGTTCCCACGCCAACACTTGTACATTGCCTGTAAAGTTCCCACGCCAACACTTGTACATTAGCTGCGGTAGCACACACTAAAGAACAGTCCAAGTCCATACACTAGTTATGTGGATTGTGACCAGTAATGAGACAATTGACCATCACAGGCTGTGTTCAAAATGACCACTGGCAGCACCAGTATATGCTTCCAGTCTGGTATGGAAAGACTGCTGCACACATACCAGTATTTCAGCAGGGACAATCCAATAGGCTGCAGTAATACATCATTGCATATCATCAGATGTAGTGGGTATGCCCTTGTAGACAGCATCTTTCAGCTTTCCCCGTAGAAAAAAGTCTGCAGGCATGAAATTTGGCGAATGGGTCAACCAAGATGCAGGTCCTCTGCATCCAATCTAATGATTCGTAAACAGTTTGTGAAGCCATGTTGTACTTCGTGCACTTCATGTGCAGAGGAATCTCTTCTAGCATCCGTGGAAGATGGTTTGTTAGGAGGCTGTGATACTTGGGTGCATTCAGTGTTATTTCTAAGAAAAACGGGCCTATGAGCTGATGGTTCACTGCCCCACACCACATGTTTACATTCCAAGGATGCTGACATTCCACCTCCCACAGCCAAAGAGAATTGTTAGCAGACCAATAGTGCTTATTTCAGCACTTTACCAGGCCATGATGGTTAAAATTTCCTTCACCACTAAACAAGATACATGATACATCTGGAGTATCCTGTCTTAATGCCCATGTATGGAAGTTAACATGATTCTCTTGATCAATTCCATGCAGCTCTTTATAGAAAGGGATAAAACCTATGTCAATGGAGAATGCATAGGACACTTGCCCGATTAATGCCATTTCCTTATGCGATTGTGCAGGAGGTAACATGTGGATCAACTACTTATTTCCTTCTGTTATGTTGCTAAGAGTTAGGCTACGACTTCCACATAATTGGTTGAAGAGGTTGATAAATGATTGCCAAGATGGTTGACATTTATTGAGATTTATTGCCGCATATACTGTACAAGAGTGAACTGCATTCTTCGTACACTCTCCATACACCATGAGCATGTCACCTTTTTCTGTGTTGGTAAATTCCATCATCCACTCACGACCTACTGCTTGGACTGTCACACACTAACTGACTTGCAAGTCATAAGGCACTCTAGGAACACACACACAAACACACTGTAAGCAAACAACATAATACCTAGTAACTACCCAGATTGAGTGGCACAAACTAGTATTGGTGTGAAAACTGTCAAAAATACTGTATCTAATAGACAACTTGTACTAGAATCCTGCAACAAACCCCAATGACATTCTGATTTACCCTATTTTTAGTTTGTTAATGTCAGTAAGCACAGTTTCATTTAAAAAGTGTACATCTGCACAAGAAAGTATTATTACAATCTGTTGATTGGGTAACAATAATGAGTCCCTGACTACCAATCCATTTTGTCAAAGATGCAAATCAATAGCACTTCATACTTGTGGTGCGAGCTTTAGGCATTTCACCCTGTGACTTGGTCTTCAAAAGTGAAATAATTGTGGGTCAGGATGTGATTGGGTAAGGGGATTAGGAAAGAGGTGGGGGTTTGGTATCAGGAGTATGTTGGGGAAGTGAGGCCATGGGCATGGCGGATGTTGGGAAAGTGAGGCCATGGGCATGGCGGATGTTGGGAAAGTGAGGCCATGGGCATGGGGGATGTTGTTGTAAAATGATGTTGCATCCATAGTAACCAGCGAGAAGTCTTGTGGTAACAGAACAGGAACTGTGGAAAGGTGGTGAAGGAAGTCTGCATTCTCTGCATTGTAGGTTACAGATAATGGTTTGCAGGCGGTGTTCAATGGGAGGATTGTACCCAACCACAATGGGACAAGTGGAGAGACCTCTGTAGTCGGGTTTGTGTAGTTTGGAGAATAGGTAAAAGGAAGGAGTGGTGTGAGGAGGGAGAGATTGATCCAGATGGGACGGAATTAAGGTCTCGGATAGCTGCTGGAGTCTTGTTGGAATTCTGGGATGTGATCATGATTGTAAGGTTTGTATGCAGAGGTGTTGGTGAAGAGACTCAGCCACATAGTCACTATGACTCATGAACACTGTGATGAAGCTTTTATCTGTGGGAAAGATGATAAGGTACGGATTGATTTTCAGGTTATGGGTAGCTGTGTGTTACATAGGAGTGATGTTGGTCTCATTAGAGAGGATTTAGGAAAGGAAAGTAAGGCCAGGTTAGAAGTGAGGAATTCCTGAAAGATAACCAAGAGATGACTGGCTGGAAGGAGATGTTCAGGGTGGGAGGGAGGCTGGAACTGTTTTAAACAAGGTTCTATGTGAGGTTTTTGTTGGCTGTTATTAGTGGGGTGCACATTGAAGAAATTTCCATTGCAGAGATTAGGTAAGGAAAGAAGGTCCTTTACAAGTCAAGCATGCTTGAATTTAGGTTTTGGCTAAAGCAGGGGTAAGAGTTGTGGCAGAAAGGTTGACAACAGTTTTACAGGATTGGTGTTTAGGATGTGTATATTTCATGGAGGGTGGAGGAATTCATTGCAATTGTGGAAGATGGAGTAATGAAAAAAGCAGGGAGGTATGAGGGGATGACCGGGGGGGGGGGGGGGGGGGTGTTTGAATCAAAGCTGTAGGCTCTTCCTTGGTGGCTAGTGTGTGTGTGTGTGTGTGTGTGTGTGTGTGTGTGTGTGTGTGTGTTAATGGGAGGGAAGGGGTATAAAAACTGAAGAAATAGACCAAGACTTCACGACAATAAGCAGGTTTAAATGAGTGGGTGTTGTAATAGATATGCAGAGGTGGAGGTGATGAGGCTTGCACAGGATAGAATAGTGTTGAGAGCTGCAGCAAACCAATCTTCAGACTGAGTACCACAGCAACAACAAAAAGGTCATAAGATGGAAACAATTTTGCGTTGTAGTATCTCCCTCTGTTTCCACTCCATGTAGTTTTCACCTGTTGTAATGTGGCATGTGTACAGAGATTTATCGGGTGTTGTTGATATTTTTTATTGTACTGTATTAACAAGATTTATTAAGAGTGGTGATAACATCAATTTGTGACAATAAATCTTTGTCATGGGGAATCTATAATACTGTTGTTCCATTTGTAATAAACAATTTCTTTGATGCTGTTTTTCCAAATAAGCCTAAATTTTACTGTTATTCACATGGACAGAGTATCATGTTACAAAAATTCATAGAAAACTTCAAACATAACAGAGTAAGACATGAGAGATAGCTTCAGATGATCTTCGAAGATCAGTTTCTTGAGACAGAGACAGTGCCATTATTATTATTATTATTATTATTATTATTGTTGTTGTTGTTGTTGTTGTTATTATTATTATATTGAATTGTTTTTAATTAATACCCCCTTAAGGAGAGCAGTAAAGCACCATCAATTTTCAAGGCTTTTTTCTGTCTTTTTTGTTTGTCTTTCCAAAAACTTCTCATATATTCATTGTGATTCTTCTTCCTGTATTCTGTATAGTTCTTCCCCGTTTTCTTCTGTTTCAATATCTGCTGAAATTTCTGTTTTCCAGTTTTTTCTCTGTATTTTTTCCTGTCTGTGATGTCTTCTGTGGAGATGTTTAGTTTCTTGAGGTCCTCCATGGTTTCCTATACCCAGTTGGTTTTTGCTTTATTAGTCATCACTATATTAAAAATATTCTTGGTGAGTCTGATTTTGTGCATCATTTGTATGTGTCTCTAGAACTTTGTCCTTCTTTACCTGGTGTTGTTTTTAATCCTCTGTGTTTGTACAATTCTTTTGTCAATATGTTTATCCAGATCCCTTCTCTCTGAACTGGCCTGTAGATCTTTCCTTCTGTTTTTCCATCTCCTTGATTTTTGTTCTTCCCTTCATTACTGTTGTTCTGCGGTGTACAAGGCCTATGATAACTACTGTAATATAGTGCCTTAATTTGGCATTGATGGAAAAACTTATTTTGTTATAAAGTCTGAATACCTTATGTAGTTTTGTGATTCTTTTTCCATTGGATGTTAAGTTCAGTTCCATTTTCTATGTGATCTCTTCCAGGCACTGGAAACTTTCTTCATGTGTTATCTTTCCATACTTTGTTACCAGTGGGTGTCCGTCTCTTTACATTGTGTCAATGTACAAGTTTTTTTCATGTGAGATTTGTAGTCCCGTTTTGACATAGATTTGATAGAGAGTTTGTAGAGCTTTTTTGTCTTCTTTTCTGTTATTTCTTATGATGACTATATCATCAGCAAAGGCCAGACATTTGATCTACATGTGCATATATATTCCACACACCATGGCATGTATGACACGGTCTGACTGCACGTAGAGTGCAGGCTTTGTTTGTCACGGCACTTGGAGAGCGAGGATTGCAGCCCATTGCCCAGAATATGTTGATAGTTTTATCCTTGTGTCTCTCAATCTTTACCCATCTGACTCTTTTGGCCCATGTCCTGATTATTTTCTCCAAAACTGAGTTAAATAGAGTAGGTGCTGGCCATCTTCATGCCTCACTCCTGTCTTTACTTTGAACGGTTCATAGATCTCCCTATGAACTTCACTTTTGATATTGCACTTTTAATGTTTCTTGTCATATTAACATTAAAGCTAATGATAATCTGCAAGAATAATGTAAGGCTAGCATCTTTTTAGTCATATGTTTTTGCTGATACAGCTTATATTAGTACACCTGGAAATAAATGTCAGTTTTGTTCCGATGACAACACGTCACCTGGGGATAGTAGATGTACTGGCAATGGTTTCAGTGTCATCCGCCAACAGATAGTGTAATGGCATAGCTTCCAGAGTCTACCCTTTAATAGGAAATGCTCACAGCCAGTGTGATGCAGACATGTGAAGCAAGCAGGCAACCATGTCAGGAAGGCACACTCGTGATTCTTATAGCCAATGAGTGAGTTTAAAAAGGGGTCAAATTGTGGGCTTCCGAGTGGCAGGATGGTCCTTTCAAGGGAATTGCCACACTAATTGGACGTGCTACGTCAGTTATGCAACATTGCTAGTATCAGTGGTCACGTGAACATTCTCACACACGTAGTCGAGGTTCTGGACATCCACACAGCACAGATGCTCACTAGGATTGTTGTACTGTAAGGGCAGCAGTTGCAGATCGTACAGCTACCACAGCACAGATAAAAGATCTTGTGAGCCCCAGATGTGTCAACATGAACTGTTGCGAATCGGTTATTGACAGTTGCGCTACGGACGTGCACGCATCTAGCCCGTCTTGCAATTGTGCCACAGCACTGACATGCACGGCTCGAGTGGTGCCATCAGACGATCTCTTTGAGGATGGCACGGCATGCCGCGGTCGTAAGTGATGGAAGCAGATTCTGCTCGCACACGAGTGATGGTCGTATCAGCAAATGACATAAACCTGGTGATCACTCTCTTGTAGAGTGCATTCGTCCGAGATACAGTGGCCCTTACGGCCTGGGGTGCGATAAACAACAACTCTCGTTCGTCTGTGGTGTTTCTGCACTTGGTACATGCAGAATGATGTTACACCGGTTATTTTTGCATTCTTGCAACTGGAAGGTAATGTACTGTTCCAGCAGTATAGTGCTGACCCACACGCTGCCCATGAAACTCGATGTTCTCCCAAAGATGAGCAGTGACTTCTCTGGCCAGCATGTTGTACGAGTTTGTCTCCAACTGAGCACATGTGGAACACAATGGGATGAGAAGTGACTCGTGCAACTTGTCAACCGACAACTCTTACATAACTATGTGAACAGATTGAGCATGTGTGACATAATTTATCTCGGGACAGTTTTTGCCATCTGTACTATCGACTGAATGCCATAGTCAGTGCCTGCATTTTCAACTGTGAGGGCTACACCACGTACTAATGTGTGTGTTTTGCCATGGGTCGATACATGGTAGCTGAGAAGCATTTGCAGTATTGATCTGTAAATGTGATCATTTCATGTACTCCATATACACTGTTCCAACATTAAATCTGGAGTGAATAGGAAATGTCTAAAAGGCTGTACTAATTTTTTTTCTTCTGGCAGTGGGCAGAGACTTTTACCTCACAACTTTGATACATTTCACTTTTTCTTTTTCTTAGTCTTTATCCCCTGTTATCACAGTTTCAGCATGTTAATGTGGATTTGGCAGTATTAGTGGTAGATTGTGGCCAGATGCCCTTTCCATGCCACCTCCTCCTCCTCCTCCCTCCCCTCCTCCCCCCCCCCCCCCCCCCCAACCTAAAAACCATGTCCACACTGGCCCTAGCTGCATGCCAACTTTGGAATCTATCCAGGGGTATTACAATTTTGATAGAGTACAGTACAGTTTTAATGATTTATACAATACTTTTAGGTCATGAATTTTAGAAAATTGATTGAAGATGTCTTTCTGTTGTTGATTAATTTATGATATTGCTGCAACAGAAAATCCAACAGAATATGTTAATTATTCTGGTCTTGTTCATTTACGTATTTGTTCTGTGCTAAAGTAATTGTTCAGACGCATACAACATAAAAGTTAAAGTAAGGTCTATGATGGCTGTCAGATCCTTAATGTACACTGATTAGCCAAAACATTATGACCACTGCCCACTGCGAGTTGGATGCTGCCTGGTGGCATTGTGGGCATGTGATGTGGTAACAAAAATATGTAAATAGAGCAGACACAGACGGGAGCTCATCTTAGGGAAGATATGGGCTGAAAATGGGGAAATCAGTTGAGATAAGTGATTTTGACAAATGGCAGATTATTATTATGCTGAGCCTGTGACACACATCTCAAAAGCGGCAAAGCTGGTCAAATGTTCATGTGCTATCTATCACTAGGTGCTAAATGGTTAAACATCCACGACTCTTCACAGAACACGGGGTTTGGAGGCATGTCTGGCTGCAATGTAGGATAGACGGTGATTTGTAGCAAGCTCTTCGGGTGAATCCCATTTTTTGCTACACTAGGTTGATAGGTGTCTCCACAAAAACCATCATCGAGGTGAATGGCAGCTCGAAATGTGCAGCACACCACGGATGCCAGATGGTGGGAGCAGTATTATGCTTGGGAGACATTCTCCTGCACTTGATGGGACCTATGTTAGTAATCGAAGACTGCCGACAGCTGTGAACCACCTGAGTCCCTTCATGCTTGATGTCTTCCCTGACAGCAATGTCATCTTTCAGCAGTATAATTGTCTGTGTCTTAGAGCCAGAATCATGTTATAGTGGTTTGAGAAGCATTACAGTGATGTCATGGTGGCCAAATTTGCCTGATGTAAAACTAAAGGAACCCATCTGGGTCACTATCGAGCATCATTACCGTGCATGCAAATCAGTGATATGTTATTTACATGAATTACAAAACCTTTGTGTAGACATCTAATGCTTCATACCTCTACAAACATAACAACAAACTGTCTGATCCCCGGTACGCAGAATCAGTGATGTATTTTGTCCCAAAGACGGACAAACAAGCTATTAAGCAGGTCATAATGTTTTGACCATCAGTCTATATAGAGAATGAGCGTGGTCCTATCGTACTTCCCCGGGGCACTCCTGAGAATAACCCCGATACCCCTGTCTCTGATGAACACTCACCATCGTGGACGATATTCTGGCTTCTACTACACAAGAAGTAATCTCGAGCCATTCACATATCTTGAAACCTAATCTGTAATTTCAGACCTTCATCAACAGTCTGCAGTGGCGGACTGTGGTAAACCCTTTCTGGAAATATCAATGTGGAATCTACCTGTTGCCCTTCATCCGTGATTTGCAGGATATCTTATGAGAAAAGGGCAAGCCGAGTTTCACACGAGCGATGATTTCTAAATCTGTGCTGATTTGTGAACAGAAGCTTTTCTGTCTCGTGGAAATCAAAGTGAAAATACATTCAAGAATTCTGCAGCAAACCGATGTTAAGGATATTGGTTTGTAATGTTGTGGGTCCATTCTTTTACTCTTCTTATATACAGGAATTACCGTGCTTTTTTCCAATTGCTTAGGACATTGCATTAAGCAGGAAATTACAATAAATGCATGCTAAGTACAGGACCAATGCCGTAGAACACTATTTGTCGAGAGACCGACTGCTGAAATTTTGACATTATGTCGGCTAGACAGTAGGCTGGAAGATTCAGTTCTGATACTGCACAGCTCTCAAATTATACTTACTAGTTATTAGAGGCATTTAATATCCATAGGTGACACCAGACCAAAACCAGAGAGACCCAACTACCTGCTGGATCTGTGGGTCTTCACACTCAAGACATGCATTGGTACCTGGCCATTTCCACACCCTTCTACAAGGATCATCAGGTATCAAAGAAATGCTTCACTTATTGTGAAAGGAATACAATACCACTGATCCACGTTCCTTTTCAGGTGTCCCCTCACTCGCCTTCTTTCTACATATACATCTACTTCTATGTACATAATCAGCAAGCCACTGTGTGGTGTATGTTACAGGACACCCTGTATCACCACTAGTAATTTCCTTTCCTGTTGCACCGCAAACAGAATGAGGGCAAAATGACTTGTCTATATGCCTCTGTATGAGTCCTAATCTCTCTAAACTTGTCTTCATAGCCCTTACATGGAATGTACATTAGTGGCAGTAGATTGTTCTGCAGTCAGCTTCAAAAGCCATTTCTCTAAATTTTCTCATTAGTGCTCCTCGAAAAGAATGTCGCTTTACATCCACCGGTTTCCATGTACACCATGATTCTTTGTGCACCACATGCCCTGGGGGTTTGTACTGTAGTACATAATGGACACCTAGAGACCCCACTGAATGTGTCGAGATGGTTGTGTACTGTGTGAGTCAACACAGCTCTCCCCATTATCTGCAAAAAAAGTCACAGTGCAGTTACAGTAAGTTCCCCTGAGATACTACCTGTCAGCTATAATTTGAAGTTAGCAGTCGTTAGTTGTTGTTGGCTCTGAGCAATCTCTACAGTGCAGATTTTTAACATTTTATTACTGCAAAGGCTGTGGAATGTTCATATGACGTCGCTGTAGCGTGTGCAAATTGTGCGGGTAACTTTACAGGCTGACAAACATTCTTATTATAAAGTGACAATGCTTGGGCAGTCTTTAAGCATTAACGCTTTAATCCCTTTGCAAAGTTAAATTTTTTGATGTTATATTGGAACTGTGATCAGTTTGTTTATTTATTTATTTTTATAATTTTATTTTTGTGGTTTAGGACAATAACTGTGGTGGTAGTGTATTTCTCCTACAGCCCTTTTGTGAGCTGCTATTTTGGTGGCAAGTGTATTTTCCACTGTGAAAATGAGGCAATTTTTTTTTCCCGACTACACAAGTGACGGTAGTAGTGATCTGACAACAAACAAAAACTGTTTGTTGTAGCAATTTTTATGCATCTGGTACAGTGTACTATCACAAGATACCAGGTACATCTACAGATGGTAATATATATTCCCAAAAGCTTTGTAAAACCACTAAGTGGTTGGTAAGTATGCTTCCCGAGATTTACGAAAGACATATTAATTGTGTAATAAGTGTACTTCCCAAGCCATTTTGAGAAACTATTTTGATGGAAAACATATTTTCCAAGAGCCATTAAAACACTGTTATTTGGTGAGCTGTATACTTCTCACAGCCCTAGAAGCTATATTTCATAACAAAAAGAAAGTAAACTGGTGCAGCAGACTATACTGGATGCCAGGAGCATGCAGAAGTGGTTCAATTTATTCCCATAAATGCAGTAAAGAAACACAGCTACTGCTAAGTATATCTCTCATGACCAGTATAAGCCTTAAGTGACTCTTTGCAGCAGGTCGAGTCACACTGTCCCATTAACGAATGGAGATACAGTGCACTCTGCTAAAGTAAATGAGAATGCAGGTTCTCTTTCACCTACATTACACAGTCAGTTGTACTTAGTGATTTCTGGTAGACAAAAGAATATTGAGAAAGGAGAAATGAAGGAAGATAAGTGTTTAATGTCCCATCAGCATTGAGGTCTTTAGTGTTTGAGCACAAACTCTGATTGTTTCAAGGATGGGAAGGCTACTTATTGTGCCCTTTTAGAGGAACCATCTTGGCATTTGCCTGTAATGATTTAGAGAAAGCACAGGAAACCCAAGTCTGGATGGACTAGATGGAGCTGTAGAGAGCAAAAACTGTAGAGGAAAACAGAGAGAGAATACATCCAGCAGATAATTGAGGGTGTAGGTTGAAAAGGCTACTCTGAGATGAAAAGGTTGCCACAGGAGAGTAATGCATGGACTTAAACTGTTAGTTGTCCTGAATGTGAGTCCAGTGAGCTCGCCACTGTGCCACCTCGCTCGATATATTGTGAGAGAAGTTCCTGATTTAACCATTTCACGGGATGTGGGAAGTGTACTTACCATCAACTGTATTTCTTTACTGTATTCCTGAGAATACATCATACGAGCTCTGTATGCACCTGGTACCTGATGTTAGTTTGCTGCACCAGCTGAACTTTCTGTCTGTTATGAAATGTAGCTTTTAATTGTCATGAAATGTCACTTGTTCCTTTCATAAGCAGTTGCAACTATATATGGCACCAAATAATGTTGTTTTGAAGGCCACTGGGAAGTATGCTTACTACCAAAGTAATTTTTCCATGATACATGGGGAATATACTTACCACAAAATTAATTTCTTTTTTGGAATGCAGAAAGAATACTTGCCACCAACTGACCATACTTACCACTAATTTAGTTGTTTTGCTATGCTCTTGGGAATATGTTGTACCTCCTCTAGATGTGGTTTACCTTTTGTGGTACTATGCTAAACAATTAGTTTCTGTTTGTCATGACATCAGTACTGTTGTCACTTGTTACAACAGAACACATTGCTTCATTCTGCAATATATGCTATTGTGACTTGTCTCAGCTCGTTTCTTTAAGTAGTGTTACATGAAGTTTTTAGGATTCTAAAATAGTAGCAAATAGTCATACAAAAACAGATAATTCATTTTTTTCACATGTAATAGTAACTCATAACAGCTTACTAAAGACATTGGGAAGTATACTTACCACTGTAGTTTTTTGTTCCTAAACCACAAAAATAAAATAATCGAAAATTAAATGTAATCGATTGATTACACTTCTAAAATGATACCAAAACAATTAACTTTACAGGGTTCCTACAAAAAAAGTGCCCACAAATGGGTTAAAAACAAAGTATGCAAGCTGTGAGGGCAGTGTGAAACTTTTTTTAAGCACTGTGTTTGAAAAATATTATTCATTTTGTTCCACTTCTAGAATGCTAGGTTTTGTGGATTTTTGCCTGTACATTAATGGGCGTGGATTTGTTCAGTGGAGGCGAGTGTATTGTGTATGATTTTTCTCAGTAAACATGTCCTACTGACATTGCAGTATATCTCCAATGTTCTGGATGCCTCAAATGAAGTTTAAAAGACAGTAAACTGCTGCAGGTATGCCTCTTTATGTAAATGTCAGGGTTACTATTATTATCCCCCCCATGAACCATGGACCTTGCCGTTGGTGGGGAGGCTTGCGTGCCTCAGCGATACACATAGCCGTACTGTAGGTGCGACCACAATGGAGGGGTATCTGTTGAGAGACGAGACAAACGTGTGGTTCCTGAAGAGAGGCAGCAGCCTTTCCAGTAGTTGCAGGGGCAACAGTCTGCATGATTGACTGATCTGGCCTTGTAACGCTAACCAAAACGGCCTTGCTGTGCTGGTACTGCGAACGGCTGAAAGCTAGGGGAAACTACAGCCGTAATTTTTCTCGAGGGCATGCAGCTTTACTGTATGGTTAAATGATGATGGCGTCTTTTGGAGGTAAAATAGTCCCCCATTCCGATCTCCGGGCGGGGACTACTCAAGATGATGTCATTATCAGGAGAAAGAAAACTGGCGTTCTATGGGTCGAAGTGTGGAACGTCAGATCCCTTAATTGAGCAGGTAGGTTAAAAAATTTAAAAAGGGAAATGGATAGGTTAAAGTTAGATATAGTGGGAATTAACGAAGTTCAGTGGCAGGAGGAACATGACTTCTGGTCAGGCGACTACAGGGTTATAAACACAAAATCAAATAGGGGTAATGCAGGAGTAGGTTTAATAATGATAAGCTACTACAAACAGCATAGTGAACGCATTATTGTGGCCAAGATAGATACGAAGCCCACGCCTGCCACAGTAGTACAAGTTTATATGCCAACTAGCTCTGCAGATGACGAAGAAATTGAAGAAATGTATGATGAAATAAAAGAAATTATTCAGATAGTGAAGGGAGACGAAAATTTAATAGTCATGGGTGGCTGGAATTCGAGTGTAGGAAAAGGGAGAGAAGGAAACGTAGTAGGTGAATATGGATTGGGGCTAAGAAATGAAAGAGGAAGCCGCCTGGTAGAATTTTGCACAGAGCACAACTTAATCATAGCTAACACTTCGTTCAAGAATCATAAAAGAATGTTGTATACATGGGAGAAGCCTGGAGATTCTGACAGGTTTCAGATAGATTATATAATGGTAAGACAGAGATTTAGGAACCAGGTTTTAAATCGCAAGACATTTCCAGGGGCAAATGTGGACTCTGACCACAATCTATTGGTTATGAACAGTAGATTAAAACTGAAGAAACTACAAAAAGGTGGGAATTTAAGGAGGTGGGACCTGGATAAACTGACTAAACCAGAGGTTGTACAGAGTTTCAGGGAGAGCATAAGGGAACAATTGACAGGAATGGGGGAAAGAAATACAATAGAAGAAGAGTGGGTACCTTTGAGGAAAGAAATAGCAGCAGAGGATCAAGTAGGTAAAAAGACGAGGGCTAGTAGAAATCCTTGGATAACAGAAGAAATATTGAATTTAATTGATGAAAGGAGAAAATATAAAAATGCAGTAAATGAAGCAGGCAAAAAGGAATACAAACGTCTCAAAAATGAGATCGACAGGAAGTGCAAAATGGCTAAGCAGGGATGGCTAGAGGACAAATATAAGGATGTAGAGTCTTATCTTACTAGGGGTAAGATAGATACTGCCTACAGGAAAATTAAAGAGACCTTTGAAGAAAAGAGAAGCACTTGCAAGAATATCAAGAGCTCAGATGGAAACCCAGTTCTAAGCAAAGAAGGGAAAGCAGAAAGGTGGAAGGAGCATATAGAGGGTCTATACAAGGGCGATGTTCTTGAGGACAATATTATGGAAATGGGAAGGGGTGTAGATGAAGATGAAATGGGTGATATGATACTGTGTGAAGTGTGTGACAGAGCACTGAAAGACCTAAGCCGAAACAAGGCCCCGGGAGTAGACAATATTCCATTTGAACTACTGACGGCCTTGGGAGAGCCAGTCCTGACAAAACTCTACCATCTGGTGAGCAAATTGTACGAGACACAGCGAAATACCCTCAGACTTCAAGAAGAATATAATAATTCCAATCCCAAAGAAAGCAGGTGTTGACAGATGTGAAAATTACCGAACTATCAGTTTAATAAGTCAGGGCTGCAAAATACTAACACCAATTCTTTACAGATGAATGGAAAAACTAGTAGAAGCCGACCTTGTGGAAGATCAGTTTCGATTCTGTAGAAATATCGGAACACATGAGGCAATACTGACCCTACGACTTATTTTAGAAGCTAGATTAAGGAAAGGCAAACCTACGTTTCTAGCATTTGTAGACTTAGAGAAAGCTTTTGACACTGTTGACTGAAATACTGTCTTTCAAATTCTGAAGGTGGCAGGGAGCGAAAGGCTATTTACAATTTGTACAGCAACCTGATGGCAGTCGAGGGACATGAAAGGGAAGCAGTGGTTGGGAAGGGAGTGAGACAGGGTTGTAGCCTCTCCCTGATGTTATTCAATCTGTATATTGAGCAAGCAGTGGAGGAAACCACAGAAAAATTTGGAGCAGGTATTAAAATCCTTGGAGAAAAAATAAAAACTTTGAGGTTCGCCGATGACATCATAATTCTGTCAGAGACAGCAAAGAACTTGGAAGAGCAGTTGAACGGAATGGATAGTGTCTTGAAAGGAGGATATAAGGTGAACATAAACAAAAGCAAAATGAGGATAATGGAATGTAGTCGAATTAAGTCGGGTGATGCTGAGTGAATTAGATTAGGAAAGTAGTTAAAGTAGTAAAGGAGTTTTGCTATTTGGGGAGCAAAATAACTGATGATGGTCGAAGTAAAGAGAATATAAAATGCAGACTGGCAATGGGAAGGAAAGCGTTTCTAAAGAAGATAAATTTGTTAACATTGAGTATAGATTTAAGTGTCAGGATGTCGTTTCTAAAAGCATTTGTATGGAGTGTAGCTGTGTATGGAAGTGAAACATGGACAATAAATAGTTTGGACAAGAAGAGAATAGAAGCTTTCGAAATGTGGTGCTACCGAAGAATGCTGAAGATTAGATGGGTAGATCACATCACTAATGAGGAGGTATTGAATAGAATTGGGGAGAAGAGGAGTTTGTGGCACAACTTGACAAGAAGAAGGGACCGGTTGGTAGGACATGTTCTGAGGCTTTTTTTCTCTACAGCTCCCTCTAGTACCATGGGAGTCATTCCCTCATGTCTTAGCAGATGTCCTATCATCCTGTCCCTTCTCCTTATCAGTGTTTTCCACATATTCCTTTCCTCTCCGATTCTGCATAGAACCTCCTCATTCCTTACCTTATCAGTCCACCTAATTTTCAACATTCGTCTATAGCACCACATCTCAAATGCTTCGATTCTCTTCTGTTACGGTTTTCCCACAGTCCATGTTTCACTACCATACAATGCTGTACTCCAGACGTACATCCTCAGAAATTTCTTCCTCAAATTAAGGCCGGTATTTGATATTAGTAGACTTCTCTTGGCCAGAAATGCCTTTTTTGCCATAGAGAGTCTGCTTTTGATGTCCTCCTTCCTCCGTCCGTCATTGGTTATTTTACTGCCTAGGTAGCAGAATTCCTTAACTTCATTGACTTCGTGACCATCAATCCTGATGTTAAGTTTCTCGCTGTTCTCATTTCTACTACTTCTCATTACCTTCGTCTTTCTCCGATTTACTCTCAAATCATACTGTGTACTCATTATACTGCTCATTCCGTTTAGCAGATCATTTAATTCTTCTTCACTTTCACTCAGGATAGCAATGTCATCAGCAAATCATATCATTGATATCCTTTCACCTTGTATTTTAATTCCACTCCTGAACCTTTCTTTTATTTCCATCATTGCTTCCTCGATGTACAGATTGAAGAGTAGGGGCAAAAGGCTACAGCCTTGTCTTACACCCTTCTTAATACGAGCACTTCATTCTTGATCGTCCACTCACATATTCTACACACCAACGTGAATAGTCGTTTTTTTGCCACTTCCCCCAATGATTTTAGAAATTCTGATGGAATGTTATCTATCCCTTCTGCCTTATTTGACCGTAAGTCCTCCAAAGCTCTTTTAAATTCCGATTCTAATACTGGATCCCCTATCTCTTCTAAATCAACTCCTGTTTCTTCTTCTATCACATCTGCCAAATCTTCACCCTCATAGAGGCTTTTAATGTATTCTTTCCACCTATCTGCTCTCTCCTCTGCATTTAACAGTGGAATTTCCGTTGCACTCTTAATGTTACCACCGTTGCTTTTAATGTCACCAAAGGTTGTTTTGACTTTCCTGTATGCTGAGTCTGTCCTTCCGACAATCATATCTTTTTCGATGTCTTCACATTTTTCCTGCAGCCATTTCGTCTTAGCTTCCCTGCAATTCCTATTTATTTCATTCCTCAGCGACTTGTATTTCTGTAATCCTGATTTTCCCGGAACATGTTTGTACCTCCTCCTTTCATCAATCAACTGAAGTATTTCTTCTGTTACCCATGGTTTCTTCGCAGCTACCTTCTTTGTACCTATGTTTTCCTTCCCAACTTCTGTGATGGCCCTTTTTAGAGATGTCCATTCCTCTTCAACTGTACTGCCTACTGCGCTATTCCTTATTGCTGTATCTATAGCGTTAGAGAACTTCAAACGTATCTTGTCATTCCTTAGTACTTCCGTATCCCACTTCTTTGCGTAATGATTCTTCCTGACTAATGTCTTGAACTTCAGCGTACTCTTCATCACTACTATATTGTGATCTGAGTCTATATCTGCTCCTGGGTACGCCTTACATTTCGGAATCTCTGTCTGACCATGATGTAATCTAATTGAAATCTTCCCTTATCTCCCGGCCTTTTCCAAGTATACCTCCTCCTCTTGTGATTCTTGAACAGGGTGTTCGCTATTACGAACTGAAACTTGTTACAGAACTCAATTAGTCTTTCTCCTCTTTCATTCCTTGTTCCAAGCCCATATTCTCCTGTAACCTTTTCTTCTACTCCTTCCCCGACAACTGCATTCCAGTCGCCCATGACTATTAGATTTTCGTCCCCCTTTACATACTGCATTACCCTTTCAATATCCTCATACACTTTCTCTATCTGTTCATCTTCAGCTTGCGATATCGGCATGTATACCTGCACTATCGTTGTCGGTGTTGATCTGCTGTCAATTCTGATTAGAACAACCCGGTCACTGAACTGTTCACAGTAACACACCCTCTGCCCTACCTTCCTATTCATAACGAATCCTACACCTGTTATACCATTTTCTGCAGCTGTTGATATTACCCGATACCCATCTGACCTGAAATCCTTGTCTTCCTTCCACTTCACTTCACTGACCCCTACTATATCTAGATTGAGCCTTTTCAGAATTTCTAGTTTCCCTGCCACGTTCAAGCTTCTGACATTCCACGCCCCGACTTGTAGAACGTTATCCTTTCATAGATTATTCAATCTTTTTCTCATGGTAACCTCCCCCTTGGCAGTCCCCTCCCGGAGATCTGAATGGGGGACTATTCCGGAATCTTTTGCCAATGGAGAGATCATCATGACACTTCTTCAATTACAGGCCACATGTCCTGTGGATACACGTTACGTGTCTTTAATGCAGTGGTTTCCATTGCCTTCTGCATCCTCATGTCGTTGATCATTGCTGATTCTTCCGCCTTTAGGGGCAATTTCCCACCCCTAGGACAAGAGAGTGCCCTGAACCTCTATCCGCTCCTCTGCCCTCTTTGACAAGGCTGTTGGCAGAATGAGGCTGACTTCTTATGCCGGAAGTCTTCGGCCGCCAGTGCTGATTATTTATCAAAATTTAGGCAGTGGCGGGGATCGAACCCGGGACCGAAGGCGTTTTGATTATGAATCAAAGATGCTACCCCTAGACCACGGGTACTGAGGCATCAAGGGATAACAAATTTAGTATTGGAGGGTAAAAATCGTAGAGGGAGACCAAGAGATGAATACACTAAGCAGTTTCAGAAGGATGTAGGTTGCAGTAGGTACTGGGAGATGAAGAACGAGTCTCAGGACTGTAGACCACCACAACAACAACAACAACTATTATTATTCAATACAGAAAGGAAGATTACCGGCTTAGAAATTTGCTGAGAATGAGTTCGTTAAAGGGAATATTACAGTATTACAGTTAATGTCGTGTTGATGACAAATTATTTAGAGATGGTATTCAGCCCCGTATTGGAGAAGAAAATTGGATGTGTCCATTTCAAAGCAATTTAGGGAAATAATTGCTGAAAGTCCTATTCAGTACATAGCTGACTCCATAAAAATTAATACATTTCATACTGTGCTCGAGCACAGGCAGTAAAAAACAGTGAGCAAAAATGATGTGTGTCCTTGTTGGGTCTCCTGCGAAACTGAGGTGCTTGAGTAAGCTACATCACACTGCTTTGTTATGGGCTTGTTGTCAACTCTTGCAAATACCAGATTATGAAGTACACATCCCTCTAATTTTTATATAACTTTGTTTTGAATGCACTGTACAAGAATATTGAATACCTTGAGAATTATTGAGTTCAGCCATTCATTCACATGTAATATTCCATCAGCTCCATCACTGATGAGAGCCTTCAGGGATGTAAAATGAGTAAGTGAGAAGTGGCCACTGAACAACCATTTTCATCTACTACTTATCTGCTCACATTAATTATTATTCAAGGGGATCAATTCTACATCATTTTATTTTTATAAATATACAGAGAAGCAACTACTTGAAAAAAAGCCAATGCTCTGCTACTTAAACTGCTCTGCCACTATTTTGTTTTAATACTTCATGCTAAATGGGCATTTTATTTTACACATTACACTGTCATCTAAACTCATTGTGGTAAATTCGTATACTTCCTTCCTTTGCAATGCCCTTTATGCTGTCAATGCCACGTTGGGACCGGTATAGTAGTTTGTTCCGTGGAGAACCAACCGTACCTGCACATAGGCTATTATTACGATGGGATCACCACTTCAAAAGGCATTCCGAAGCTGCTGGCAGCTTCTCTCTATGGAGTAAACCATGTACCATTCCTGTCTCCTCGTAGAGAATATGTTGCATGGCCAAATGTGGGTTTCTGTTAGAAAGTGTTTGTGTGTTGTGTATCTGAGGTGGGACAAGTAGGTAAATTCACATATCCAGATAAATTATTGGTGGACTGGCTAATAAAGCATTTTTTTTTTTTTTTTTTACTTTAATTTTGAATATTTGGGGATTTCCAGATTGCTCCTAATGTCAGCTGGCAGATGTTCTTCAATGCATATTCTCTATGTAAATTATTTATATTGTAATTGTTACGGTTGCAGACTTTGCAATTAATGCTAAATTCTCTCTTGTTCATCTGAGCAGCCCAGTGGTCAGCATATTTTGCTGCTATGAGAGGACCCAGGTTCAATTCCTGGTAATGTCCTTTTTTTTTTTTTTTTTTTTTTTTTTAAAAAAGGGGGTGAAGCTACTCCACACCCACACTGACATGGTCACCATCACGAAAGTTCTACCATCACCTCCATTTGGTTAGTTACAATTGAGAAGCACACGGGATGTGGAGTCACGTTGTTGTCCATAGGATTACCCACTAATACAGGCACTTTGAGGAGATAGAAGTGGTCGCAAAGTGAGCAGAAGGTAGCAGTTTTAAGGGCAGAGGGAGAAAAGTGCCGAGGCAAGGGCCAAAGGAAAAGAACTTCTGCAAATCTGGACAGATGGTAAGAGCAGTAGCAGTTCCTTTATGTCTGCAAGGGTGAGGTTGTCGTTAGTTTTGGATATCGTGCGATGATCGATACCATTGTTGTAGCTTAGATCATCGTAAAGAGTGTCAGTCCTATTGAGGAGGGGTACTGCTGGGCTGGGCACCTGAGTGTCTCCTGGGCCACCTGCAGCATCTGTACTTGTAACATGCCAAGGTCGTTATATGAGTGGTCAATTGGCCATAAATCTATCCACGATGTAAGAGCTTTGGTTGGACATGTGTACGTTTAGTGTGCAATACTGCTTTCCTGTATTGCCAGTTGGTCAGCTAGATATTTGCACCTGGCAATGCCATTTAGTTTTACTGTAATGCAGGGATTCACCAGTGTTTATTTTGCCTGTGAGCTTGTGCTGTCCACAGGTGATTAATTGTCCCTAGATAGAAAAATTTTTTGGCAGTTGTGTTTCCACCCTTGGTTGTGGTCGTAGTTTCCCAGGTTAAGAATGAAGGGATTGTCCGAGTGTCTCAAGTTCCTGTACAGTCATGTGGTGAGTTTTTTGAATATCCGTGTGAGAGTCTCAAGTCAGTATTCTCTGTGAAGGTCCACAGTGTGTGTGGACCGTGGTGCACTTCGTTCTGTATCACCTGTAGGTGGCACAGACGTGTCAGAGCCACGTAACCCCAGACTGCAGCTGCACGTATCATCATGGGTCTAATCAGTTTCATGTACACGAACCTCGATACCCTCCTATTCAGTGTGCTTTACCTGTTGAGCTTAGAGTAACACTGTTTGAGCCTTGCATTTGCTCAGTTGGCCTGTCACTGAAGTATTTGACTTTCACACTAAAACGTATTGGGCGTGTGTGTAGTGTTATTTGTCTGCAATCTTAATGTGGGGTCCTGTCCACTCATCTTGTATAGGGTGCCTAAAGGATGCTGCATTCTCGGAGTGCTATTCAACAATTTAATCAAATCACATTAATAGTTTTTATTACAAATTAGAAGATTGGAAATGCTTAACGTGGAATTTACAATGGTGTCGCAAGCGATGGGCAACGTGCAATATAAATCCGAGTCCTTTGCTATATACAATGTTCGTGCAAGTTTGACACACAATTTGTGGATCACTAATAACTGCTATTGTAGCATTCTCTGCTAGGCCTGTCCATATACTGTCCTAATCCTGTCCGAATGCTGAGCGGCCGAGGCTGGCAGGAGCGGCACTTATATTCTCTTCGTCTAGGGGGCACTCCTGTTGTGGTGCTGTCCTTGCCAGTGGGCTTTTGGCTGACGGTCGTCTGCCTGCCTCCTCTGCTCTTCCCATCTTAATCTTTGTTCTGGAGCTTGTGGTTATGTCAGCAGAACACTTAATGTTTGCGCAGTTGTTACGGTTTGTCAGTGAAGAGAACTGCTTCACACTTGTCAACGTTTGCTTTAACACACTGTCGTTCCAGCTAAAGCTCAGCAGTTTTGTTTGCAGTCGTGAATTATGCCTGATGGGTTCCAGTCTTGCACTAGGATGGCAGTGTCATCTGCGTAGATGGCTGCCATCGTGTTTTGTTCAGTTGGAAAGTCATCGACTTGGAGATTAAACAAGAGGTGCCCTAGGACGCTGCCTCGGGGTACTCCCACTTGTTTACTGTGTCGTGTTGACTGTTTGCCCTGAACGTCAGTGTTGAAGCTTCTGTCGGTGAGATGTGAGTGTGTAAGATGTATGAGCTTGTCGGGGAGACTAGCATTGCAGAGTTTGCAAATGAGACGATTGTGCCATAGATGACTGAAGGCCAGGAACAGCGCTCCTGTAGCTTTGTTGGTGTTGCAGGTGTGTGTAATATGTTCTACTACACGGAGGAGTTGTTGTGTTGTGGAGTGGTGATTGCTGAATCCAAATTGCTCCAGTCTCAGGGAGTCATTGATGTTGCAGTGCATAGTCAGATGTTTGAGAGTCATTTTCTCAACAATCTTATTCAGGAAGCTCAGCAGGCTGATGGCTCGGTAATTTTGTGGTAGGGAGTGGTATTTCACTGGCTTCCTGAACATCAGGACAGGGAAGTGTTGATTTTGTAGAATGGTATTCGTGATATGTGTGAGGCACTCTATAGCTTTATTCATGAACTCCTGGAGGACACGGTTTTGAAAGTGATTGGGACCAGGAGCTTTTCTAGCTGTTTTGTGCTTAATAACCTGTGTTACTTCGTGTGTAGCAGTATGTATTGTTACATTGCACTTAGGCTGGGTTACAAGCCATGTAACATCCTGGTTGATTTCAAGTAGCAGTGCTGGATTGTAAGGAGCCAGATTCAGTGTGAATGATGTTGCTAGTGTTCTGGTCATCAGCCCATGCTTCTCCTCCATGGAGTATGCTGATCTGTACGGTATTTGTAAACTTGGTATGTAGTACTTCTTCTTGGTGGAGTGGACAGCTATTTGCCACACTCCAGGTCATGTGGTGCGCAGCCCTGCGAGTGTATTGTCCCAGTTTGTGGTTTTAAAAGTTTTAATTTACCCTGTATGATCCCCTGGAGCCTGTTAATATGCTGTTTGTACAGCCAGTATCTCCTGAGATCATCTCTCATTGACATCGGCCCCTGGATTTCTGGGAGCAGGGCCATTGAGCATTCTTGTGGTATAAGTACCGTAATTGCATCCTGAACTGCGGTGGTAAGGGCTTTGACAGCTTCATCAAGTTTCTTGCTTCGTGTAATTTTGGGAATTTGTGGGATACGACTTTCAAGCATTTCCTTGAACAATGCCCAATTCACGTGCTTGTAGCTCAGTATACTGTGAGATTCATCATACTGCAGTGTTTCTTCCATGTGAAGTATTACAGGTGTTTGGTGAGGCCAAATCGTGTATAATTTCAATGTTGATTGTGACTGTAATGCCTATCACATCTAGTCTCTGTTCCCTGTTTTAAGTGTCACCTCAGCTGGCACTAGTGTAATGTAGTTTTGGCGTAGTGCATGTTCGTATAGTTTTTTCCCATTGGTGTTTGGTCTTTGTGAGTTCCAAGCAGAGTGTTTAGCATTAAGATCACCAGTGGCTATTAGTCACTAAGCTATGTTGAGTATTGTGCTGATATCGCTTGTTATGATGTTACCAGATCAATTGTATATCGATATCAGTGTAGTGTTCACTTGGTTGAACTTGACCCTAACAGCCGTGGCTTCTAGTCTTTCAGATTCAGGGATCTTGATGTTTGTGTGTTCTATGTCTCAATATATGATGATTGCTGTTCCACCCACAGGTGTGCCTTCAGGTGGTCAGTACAGTAGATGTAATATCTTGGGAATCGTAGTCGTTTGCATGACTGGAGCTCAGCTTTGTTCATGAGAGCAATCCGGATTCTCTTCTCCTCCATAAAAGCGGCTAGCCTTGCCCTTTTGTTGCCAATCCCATCTGCATTCCAGAATAGCATCTGGGTCAAAGTACTGTTGTTTGTGTTTTGTGGTGTATTATCCATGGAAGAGTGTGGGCAGTGTGGTGACAGCAGTTTGTATAGCAGCCATGCACTGGCTGGGTCCAGCCGTCATGAGTTTGTGCCGTGTGTTACGATGAAGACCCTCAAGTGGATCTTAAGCCACGTAAGTGGGGAATAGTTTCGCCACTATGCCTCCGATTGTGGTGAGAATGTTTCTTATGTCAGCCAAAGTGTTGGCGGTGGTGTTGGTGGCTGCTGGTCCTTGTGTTGTTGTACTGGATGGGCTGGCTTGTGTTTTATTCATGGTTCGTATTTCATCTGGGGTCACCTGTGTTATTGCTGTGGTGAGGGGGGCAAGAGTGTGAGTTACGGTTACATTGTTTCTTTGAATGTGTTCCTGTGTTTGTCTGGTCTGTTGTTGGTGTATTTGTTGTGGTGTGATAGTGTCCCCTCTTTTGTTTCTTGGGTACCTCCGTTTCATTTCGTGTGTTTGTGGTTGCCCTAGTTTGGGTGTGTCTTCTGTGATATCACGAGTGTCACAATCTGGCACAGACAGAGTTGACTTGGTGTTGTCTGGGGCCGGCAGTGTTGTCATCGGTACACGGGCAATTTCTAGCATTGCAGGTGTGGGTTGTGGTTCTGTTGTTGGGGGAGTGTGCCATGAGTTTGTGGAGCTCTGTGCTTCCTCAATCCATCCACTTCCACTGTCAATGCCAGTAAAAGAGATTCCACACCTTACTGGTTTATTGGTTGGGGGGTGGGGAGTGTCTTGGAGCTGTTCTGGTTACCACTTGTCTGTCTTTGGCACTTTTGCACTTTAGAGCTTCTTTGTATGCTGCACACCATCTATAGTTTGCACACGGACCCCTCCACATTTGGTACATCTGATAGCTGTGTCGTGCTACACGGTTACCAGTGCATTTGTGGCACCGTGTGCCAGATCACATCGGGTGCCGCACGGCCAAACTGCTGGCAGTGGTGGCACTGTTGGGGGACACGCGGAGGTGTATATATTTCTACTACGACCATGTGAAGCAGGAGCATCTGCTTCAGAAAGTTGCAGGAGTAAGCTGTGTCGGCCAACTCCACTAAATAGTTTGGCTGCAGTCTGTGTGTCACGAATCCCAGAATTCATCTCATGCTCTCACAATCCCAGCTGAGAGCTGTGATTATATCATGAAGAATGTAATTGAGGATTGTGATGTCAACTCCTTTCACGATGTACATCCGAGTTTTTCCCCCGTGGGTGCTATATTTATGATACTCAATTCCCCCAGCTTTGAGGAAGTTCAGGAGATTGGTGCAATCTGTTTTGTTGCATACATACAGTGATACATAGTCCCATGTGAGTTTTGTGTTTGGTATATGGTGGGGAGTGACATTCTACAAATGCCTTGTTTAGCTTGCCAAGGCAAGTGTTATTGCGTATTTTGACCAGTGGGAAGCCAGTCGGTGTACTGTTCTGCATAGCTGCTGGGTTAGTGTTGTGTAGTTGAGGTGCTGCAGAATTGTTTGTACGGTCTCTCATATTACCGATGCTTGGAACTGGTGTCGGTAAAAGCTGCATTTGCCGTGTGAGTCAGTAGGCTCAGTTGTTTGTGTATATTGCTGCTGATTGCATTTTGGACCCACCAGCTTCCGAGGTCCATCTTTGTTCCACGGAGCTGTCACTTCCAGCTTGAGGACTACAGCGGTGAAATTTAGGGCCTCTAGTATATTCACTGGTGGTGTGACTGGTGTTGGTGTTGCTGTTGTGTTGCTTCCACCCGTCAGTTGGACAGTGAGCTCGTGCTGTCTCTGAGCCACTGCCTCTCGATTGGTGGCAGCGAAGTCCAGATGTAGCTGGTTCATCACTTACTGATAGTTGCAGTCTTGCTACGGGTCGTCGAGTGGGATCTGCTTGGTGGATCTGCCGTCTCCCAGGCATAAGGATACTTTTTTTGAGGGTAGAATGTGGATATGCGAAAATTTTACCTTTTCGTCTAAAAAGACAATTTTGCTTTTTTAGTTGACATACAGAGGAGGGGAGTCGTTATGACCCACTTGTGCAAGATGCAATGCCCAGTGCTAGAGAGCACAGTTGGAAGACAGCAGCCTGTACTGGACAGTGTTGTCCAATGTGAACATGCCCCTGACACTGAAAGAATGGGAGAGTCATGCTGGGGAAGTTGCAGCCACAGTTGCAGGAACTTTGAGCCAAAACTCTTGGCCACCTAGCACTGTGAAGTGTGCAGCAGTGTGTGCTTGTTAGTGACACTCCAAAGAGTGTCCTATGGCAGCTACACCAGTTTTAGCATATGTGTAACACAAATGTCCTCTCACAGCTGCTGTGGGTGCAAGGGGGCAGGGGGCAGGCAGCTGCTCAGCCGCGACTCACCCGTGGTACTGCCTGTGGTTTTCCTTGGTGGGAG
This sequence comes from Schistocerca nitens, assembly GCF_023898315.1. Classification (NCBI taxonomy): domain Eukaryota; kingdom Metazoa; phylum Arthropoda; class Insecta; order Orthoptera; family Acrididae; genus Schistocerca; species Schistocerca nitens. Next base: position 125,910,765 of record NC_064623.1, read on the forward strand.
GACTGGAACGAGGTGCACCAAGCCTTGTGATGCCCATTGAGGAGCTGTTGGAGTGAGACGTAGTGACTCTGAGGTCAAGAAAGCTGGCAGTGACCAGAACAGGGTGTGCTGACTCCCCCCCCCCCAATACTGCTTTCAGTGATGCCATTGCAGAGGATGACACTGTGGTTGGTCATCTGGTTCTGATGTGGGCCAGAACATGAAGCTTTGCTTTGCTTTTTTTGCTAAATTGACTCTTACTTCTGGACACAAACACCTGTACAGAGCAAATGTATTGGCATCCAGGGTTTGGTTATTTGGGGGGGGGGGGGGGGGGGGGGAGTGACGGTTTGTTATTGTTTCCACCCCCCCTCGCCCAGCTTCCCTCAAAAATGCAACTCGCTGTTAGCATACGACAGACATCTACAATTTTAATAACAATAATAAACACAAAAATATATATTAAATTATTCAATATAATAGTAATAATACAAATAGGTGGATCAAAGAAGGAAGAAAACATAGAACAAACAAAAGAACTTCAGAAAGTGTACAAACTGACATGGACACACTATAATAAAAGAAACATTTCAGTACAAGGCAAACACATGCGCTACAATACAGTTATAGTATCAGAAGCACTCTTTACATCAGTTATAGTATCAGAAGCACTCTTTGCATCAGAAATGACCACAATCTGAGGACCAGGCACCACAAAGCAGAAAGAATACAATGCAAAATCCTCAGAAAATTTTTTGGAGCAGTGCACAGAGACTGTATATGGACGAAGAGATCAACCAGAGAATAATAAGAACACAGAGGCAGACTCACAGTCACGATCAGAAAACACCGACTAACATTCTGTGGACACATACACACAATGAACAGCGACAGATTCACAAAGGGATTTCGGATGTAGTAAATGCCTTAATCAAAAAAACCAGTTGGTTTCAAGAAATAGAAGAAGGCTAAAACAAGCAGGAATCAGAATGGAAATGATAAATGAAAGAGACAAATTCAGAAACAAAATTATGAACATAAAACTTGAAGTAAAGGGAAGGAAGAAAACAGAGAAAATATGTACATATCAAAGGAAACAAGAACACAGTCAAAGAATGAAAAGATTTTGGGAAGAGGAAAGGGAGGAGGAAAGAAGGAAAAAATTGAACAATCACGTAACAACCAAGTTGAACTCTGTCAAAGTGTGTATTCACCATCATTATTTCAGTAAACATTATGACTGAACAGAGGTCTGCAGACACATGTGAATGAGGGGAATACTGTTTCTATCAGTGATTTCCAACTGTGTTCGGGAAGTCATTCTTTCTGTTGTTGTATCGAATCTGTTGTTGACAGCTGGTATGGTCAGCCCAGTGGTTTGCAGCTTTACCCGGCTGGAATATTGTCAATCAGACCAAAAGCACGTCCTCGTGGGCAGACCCTAGCACGAGCAACCGAAAAGTGTCCTTTATTAAATGTAGCTTGTCATTTCTGGAAGTACTTGCCATTTTTGAGACACTTCAGTTTCCACGCTACCTCCTTCTCCAAAAGTTATGTGTGAAGTTTGGAAATTGGTGAAGTAAAAAATATAAAGACATCATCTCATTCTGCCACATCTGCCTGTCGTGCATTTTGGGGTGCATGTACGATACAAGGCATTTAGGTATGGTGAGGTTACTTAGCCATTAGTGTTCACAATGGCTGGCATAAAGGAAACATGACAAGTAAGTATTAAATTAGAAAGCAACAGCAATAGTTTTCCGACCGCATAAATTCTGCTAGGCAGAGTCAGAAGCAGACACAGTGGCCTGTGCCAGATACGAGGGTTGGAAGTGGCTGGAATGTGAGTCGTGGGACAGAAAGAAAGAGAGAGAGAACACACAGACAGCACCATACAGCATTCCCCATCTCTTTCTGCACAGAACGCACCACACTGCTGCCTTCTTAAGTGCACCCCAGTATAATATGTTGTTTGGGAAGTGGGTGGTAGTTATCACCATTGCCACGACTTTCCCTTGTATCCACTCCTGCAAGATTGAGAAATCTAAAGCCACTGAGGAGATTTATGTGAGATGTTCCTATCAACTTTGTGTAATATTCATATTGCACACTTCTGCAGACAAAACAGATTTTCGACCTTAGCTTAGGAAAGAAAAGAATTGTCACAGATCATTAATGTTCAAAGAACTTGTCTTGAACACGAATGCTTAAAAATTCTTTTCTAGTTAACCTATTTTCAGATTATGAAGAGTTCTTTGTTACAGTATGTATTTTTGTTCCAGGTGGCACTGAACTTGATGGCTGCAGTGACGTCGTGAAGGCACAAAGTCGGAAGTTGTTAAACCTTCAGAAACAAGATTTTCAAAAGTACTTCTTCTCAGATACCAATATTCTGCCCCTGTTTGTGTCGGATACACAGATGTCTCAGTTGTTATCACATAATTTGAGTGTAGTGACTGAATCTAGAAAACAGTTTCTTTTGCTTCCCTGTACCTCAAGCATTATGTGCAGTGCAGGACTTCTAACAAGACAAATTCACAGAGCACAGCCCTCTGTCTTCTCTCGCTGTTTCTGCAGTTCGGGAGCACAGTTCGGAAGTCTGACTCATGTTGACCAGACTGGCAGGGCGAAAATGGTCGACGTGGGTTCGAAGCCGGTGACAGAACGGACTGCTACGGCACGAGCAAAGGTTTTTGTGGGACCCGAACTGATGAAACTCGTACGAGAAAATGGCCTGAAGAAAGGTGACGTACTTAGCGTTGCTCGCCTGGCAGGAATTGTGGGGGCCAAACAGACGTCCAGCCTTATCCCTCTGTGTCATAACATATCTTTATCCTCTGTGGCTGTGGACATTGAACTGGACTCTGCTCTCAACTGTGTGATTATAACTGGCACGGCAAAGTGTAGAGGGCAGACGGGCGTGGAGATGGAAGCTCTCACTGCTGTATCGGTGTCCGCCTTAACAGTGTACGATATGTGCAAAGCTGTGAGTCATGACATTGTGATATCTGAAATAATGCTTCTGGCCAAAAGTGGGGGAACTAGAGGAGACTTCCACCGGACATAAGCATCTGTGTGGGTCAGTGAAATAAATTAATTATACCTGGTGTGATGTAGGCAAATTTCAAAGTCTGTTCGTAGTTATCATAAATTATATACACATCGAATTGGCCTGAATATAAGTTGCACCTTTAATTTCGATAAAGAGACCAAAATTAATGAAAAATAATCTGTCATGTTACCCATTTACAAAAGCTTTTCAAAATGTGATTACCCTTAACCACTTTTTTTGTATTACACTGTGGATAAATTACACATAAAAACAAAGCTTTCAATTGCAGTTTTCATGTAAGACACTGTTGACTTCACTACCAGTCATTGTTTCGTCATTGTCAGTATTTTTGTCACTCTCCTCCCGAAGTACAGTGCCGTCGCTACAATCCCGGGCATTGCATGTGCAGCATTTCTTGAACCGTACCTTTAAAAAGCACATCTGTTAGATGAATAACTGTGGGTTTGAAATTTGCATCGTAACTGTACCGAATTCGAAAATTTTCTCTCAATGTTGTGCTTCATTGGTGAAGAATAAATTTTATTCTTTAGTTAGCGAAAAACTGTGCCTGGCCCATTGTCTAAAATAGTGAAACTGTGAGAATGGTAATACAGAAAATGTAGACTCTCTTTGATAGTCAATATTGATGGAACAAAATGGCATAGTGTCAAAATTTTTCGAAGTGACACCCGTTAGTAGCCAAGCAACATCGATGCTGATGAATTGTTGACTGAAGTACAGCTGTCAGTGTTGCCGGTGTGGTAGCTGCACAGGATGCCTTGATGGTTTCTCATATCTCATTCAGTGTAGCTGGGTTCTGTTGGTAAACTTCGTTTGTCGAGATCCCCCATTGGAGAAGTCGAGAATTGTAAGGTCTGGAGACCTTGTTGGGCACTTGACAGCTCCTCTTCGACTTATCCATCGTCCGTGTAGATTTTCATCTAAGTAGGATCTGACATCTCTGTGGTGGTGAGGCGGAGTGCAGTCTTGTAGGTAAAAATCTTTTATTTCCAAACACCTCTTGGATGGCTAATAAAATCAATGTTTGCAGCATATGATACACCTCACCAGTTATGTACCTTCAAAGAAGAATGGGTCAGAGAAACAATGCTATGACGGACCACACCACACATTAACACCAAGTGAAGTAACACGTTTGTCCACGTGAACATGAGGATTTTCAGCAGCCCAGTACACACAGCTATGGCAGTTTACAATACCGTTCAGGTTGAATTGCGCCTCATGAGGCCAGATAACCTTCCCTGCAAACCATTCATCTTCGTGAAGCATGCCTTCAAACCACTCGTAGTGCTCCATCCTTCGATTCGGGTTGTCCTCATTCATAGTGTGAAACAATCTTGGAATGTACACTTTCCACTTTGCAGCCTTCAGAATTTATCACGCACTTGATCGGCTTACCCCACTTCCCCATACACCCTGCTTCACAGATTTTTGAGATGATCTAGAAAAATGTTGCAATACAGCAGTGCTGGAACCTGGAGGTTGATGTTCTCGTTCGGCTTAAAATTTATCCCAAATACAATAAATTGTTGTATATGTTGGTGGCTGAGATCCATACACATTATGCCATTGTACCTCCATCGTGTTTTCGTACTTACAGTACCACTTCAGTACAGCCTTGCATTGCCCAAACAATAGTTGTACTTCATTCAGTGCTGCATTGTCATCTGCTGGAAACCCACGTGACAAGATCTGTCAGGAAAACAGTGGATTATGCTACCACTCAAAATTGCAGCCATATAACACTTTGTTCCAAAGGTAATAACTATCAGAGAATGTCTACATTTTTCTGGATCCGTCTGTAGTCACTACCTAAATGGGATATTAACAAAGAGAATGTTTGCATTGCTACCTCATACACAACAGTTGATTTACAAACTGTAGTGATATTTTTGTTTCATTTCAAACTTAAGAAGAAGCACTACAGTTGAGGTTTCTATGATTCACAAAAGTCCCAGTTTTTATGAGGTGTGCAGTATACTCTAATTTTTTTGGACATTTTTTTTTTTTAGAAATGGTGTAGCTTATATTCAGGCCAGTATGGTACCTGTTTCCATCCTGCTTTAAGTCTTAATTCAAAATATTTATCTTTCTTTTTCCAATACCTGATCAATTTGAGAGAGATATTTAAAACAAAAAATAAGCCCTATCAAGTACGTTAATTTGCTACTGTCAAAACTTTTTCTCGTGTATGTTCTCTACAATTTTGATATGACACCACCTCCACTCTTCTCTTGTTGCCAGTAAAGAGTGAGTAAGTACATCATTAGACACTCTCTCTCTCTCTCTCTCTCTCTCTCTCTCTCTCTCTCTCTCTCTCTTTCTTTCTGTGCCCTCCCCCAGCTGTGTGGTAATGTCCTCTGTGTTGCTCTGTTGTTTCAATTTTTGATGGTCCTGTGCTGTGATAAGTTAAGGTGAAGTGTTCATTCTTAAATAAATAGTGTATATCAGCTCTTTTCTCCTAGGATCAGGTTGTCATTGCTGTGTTCATTGATGTAAAAATGACACTTTTTTTAACAGTTCCTAAAAGGTGCACCACTTCATTGACACTTTTGCTCAGGTGTAGGGCATATCGGCCAGACTCATTTAAATGTTTCAGCATTACACTGTATGGTATCCTCTTTTTTAAAGGCCTATTATCTTTCTTGTGTGTGACTTGTCCAGAGATTGAAAATGTATTTTTTTGTAAGCTACCAATCCAGAACAGGTTCTGCCAATTTAATTCTTCAGGTTTTTCCAGAAGTTTGCTGAAATTCCCAAGTTGTCCTTTGCACAGTCAGACATCATTGTCTTCCTTGCATATTTCGATGACATTAGTTGTTGCGTTTATAAAGTGCTACTTGAGACTGACCGTCAGATGGAGCAGGTCTGTAATTTGTTCCCTCTGCCTTACTGCTTCATCTGCAATCTGCTCTGACCGACACCATCCTCGGGTATCCGTGTTGCGTGATATTCGAGTGCCATCTACACTCACGGGCACGATCCTCGTGTGTTATGTTTACAGTCCAAGCTGGCTGGTAGAATTCTGTTTGCGGGCTGTCCCCGTTTGGGGACAAGGATCGGTAGGGCATGAAACCCTAATCTTTCATCTTTCAGTTAACTCAAATGTCGAGTGTCACTTTTTTCATGTACTGCGGTTACAAAGATAAGAAAATACAAAATGAATATTTCTCAACATAGTCATGTTTCTCAGATCAGTACACTGCAATGTAAATATTCCATTAAAAGAATATATTTTTGATTGTTTCTTCAGTCAAAGATGCATTGCTTTTTTGACTTAATAATGAATGTCAGATCATTGTCCCTCAAACAATCCTGCAGGGGTTTGACAACATGAGACCATGGCTTTATGGAGGATCACCTAGAATTAGCTGCCCTCTTTTCTGACATGATTTTAAATCAATGCTATCATCATTGTTTCTTTTGCTTACGGTTTTGAGTCTAGGAATGTTGAAACAATCAGCAGTTTATTTATTTCTTTCGTGATCTCTTTTCTCCTTCCTATCCCCCTTTCTTCTTTCATTTGGTAGCCTCAAGCAATTGAATATTTCTACTTTTGTTTGTATTTATTAATCTGTTTGTGCCTCTAACTCTTAAAAGAATTCATTATGACACTAATACTCTGAAGCAGCAAATTTGGGGAAAAAGCTGCATTCATTTCTGCTGTTGTAAAATGGAGGAATTGGTTGTAGTTGGAAAAAAAATCTGCCTTTTACAGCTGCTGATTTTTGTCATTCATTTTACGTAGCCCACCCATGATCTACAATCAAGTCTTCCTTTTTATTTTTTATAAGAATGTTGAAATATAGATGATTGTTATGCATCTTTGCAGCAGCTAAACTTGAATATTGTACTTAAAAATGTTATTTGTTGTCTTTTTTAAATTAAATTGTTATGTTTAAGAAGTGAATTAAATAATTGTTATCTGTGACATAATTTTGTAGCAGCTAAAATTAAATGCTGGTCTTCAATATTTTAATTGTTATAGTTTGGGGTATGATTGTTGTACTTAGTGCACAAAGCACACATTCATTTTCTATGTTGTTACAGTAATTTGGAGTTTATTTTGTACATCATCTGGTGTAAATTATAAGGAATTTAATAAAGGTGAAAATAATAATGCTGTTCTTCTAGTGTTTTCTTCCATAAATTATTTGAAAAATTCCAGAAAGGGATCATACACTTCACACAGTGGAAGAGGTCACAAAACAAAATTGTGTGATGTCTTCTCACATGTGCTACTTCCGCTTGTACGTGGCAGAACATCTTGACAATGTCCCTTGTTATTATCACCAGACATCTCTTGATGCACAAAGCTGTCAAGGTAGCTGCTGCTCCTTTTGTACACATTACGCGCCATCTTTCCTGCAGCGAATTCAATAGAATTCCAAGTGTTTGCTGATTTGGGAGGCTGTGGCCTGTTACTGAGAGCTTGATGACCAAATAATGAAAAAGATGGTGTGCTATTCATTACATAAAGGAGACGTTAAGTCACAGTGTGGCACAAGGAAAAGGCTGCTGTGTGAGTTGTGCTTGTGCGAATGTGTGTGTTTTCTACTTTAAAAGAAATCCTTTTGGCCAAATCTCAGATCTATAGCAGTCTTTTCCTTATGCCAGTCTGTGGCTCAAAATCTCTATGTGGCGAGTAACAACCTATCCTTTTCATAGTATTGTCATTATTCCATCCTGGATGTTCCAATGTTTGATGTTCAGATAACTTACAGCTATGCAAATGGGTAATGTCTTTAACGTGTCAGGATTTTCATAGGTGAACGTTCCATCATTTTCTGCCAAAACTTAAATAAGACATTACAGTGCAAAGCACTTTACATCCTCAGTGAGTGAAGCTGCATCAGTGTGGAAACAGACAGTATATGCAGGAAGGTAACACACAGCGCCAATAATAATTAATACTGTGACACAGTCAAATATGACTGACTTCAGATGTTATTGATAGTGAAATATTAACCGAGAACAGGTGATCAAATAGCACCAACACTGTCACTCTGTTGTTTGACCCCGACAATACAATTCCGAAAAGAATTTAAGCAAAAACTTCTCTCAACAGCTTCCTTAATAACACTATTTCAGTAACTGGACATGCGTATTGAAATATCTGTGTTGTATATTAGATTCTATGACCTGTACCGAGGCAATATTTTGCGGTTGCAAATTTTCTTGACTATTATTAAGTGTGTGTGTTGCTTATGCCCTACATATGAGTCCTCCAAGCTACTGATGATCTGACCAATGTACGACATGCCGAAATGCTACGGCTGCATGGGGAGATACAATTAAATCCCCCCCCTCTCTCTCAAAGATCGGCAGGTTCAGGGATCTAACACAGAAAGAATTTAATCACAGTTTCTTTTTCATCTCTATCATACAATGTAGTCCAATTTTTTGCTAATACAGAAATAACATGTTGTGATTTATGTACTCTTCAAAGGATCTAATGATGTCCTCATTCCTTTCTTATAAACAAAACAAGAAAAAACTGACAATAATTGTCATTAAAATAAAACACAGAACAGTGTCTCCATAGCATCAATGAGCACATCCTTTCAGCACCTTTGGCCCAGGCAGTGAACACAGCAGCAGTCAGTCTATGACGTGCAGCAGGTGAATCCCAGTCAGCTGCATTGCTCATGCACCCCACATAAATAATAATAAACAAAATCTAACAATACACATAACCAAGGCTTGATTTGTGACAGTATACCGCTGATGACGAAAAAAATTAGACCCAAAGATTTTGAGATGTTGTACAATAGAACTTTTGCTCTAGTTGAAGCAGTAAGATACAAATGTTGTATTCACACTTTTAAAAAGCTCAGAAAAGTGATTTAGACTTCTGAAAAAGTTATAACAAACTATGGAAACTCTCGGTAGGAACTTAGAAATATAGGAAATGATAGAGTGCTACTTACCGTAAATACATGTTAAGAAGTCTATTTTTTTTTTCTTTTTCTTTTAACAAATCTAGCACTGCATATTACTGCCAAATTAGTCATTACCTATGATTGCCCCAGTGGCAGAAGTATGTATATTAATGTCAAAACGTTTGTGACACTACACACTAGGAGAAGTTTCAGATACACGTTGATTGCGTTCTTGATGATGCTATCTACATGTTCATCCACACTCTGCAAACCACTATGAAGAGTATGGCAGAGGGTACATCTCACTGTACCAGATATTAAAGCTTGTTCGTGTTTCAAGACCATTTAAATCTTTCTCTGCATGCTGTAATTAATCTAATATTGTCCTCACGGTCCCTATGGGAGCAATAGTTACAAGGTTGTAGCATATTCCTAGAGTCGTCTTTTAAAGCCTGTCCTTGAAACTTAGTAAGCATACTTTCTTAGGATGGTGTACATCTTATCTTGAAGCGTCTGCCAATTCAGTTATTTCAGCATCTCTGTGACACTCTCCCATGGGTCAAACAAACCTGTGACCATTTGATCTGCCCTTCTCTGCATGCGTTCAAATCCCCCATTAATCCATTTTGATACAGGTCCCACACATTTGAGCAATATTCTAGGATGGATCATACAAACGATTTGTAGAATGACTGCATTTCTATGGTATTCTACCAAAAAAAATCGAACTCTTTCACCTGCCTTACCCCTGAGTGGGCCTATATGACTGTTCCATTTCATATCCCCACAAAGTGCTTCACCCAGGTAATTGTATGAATAGACTTAATCCAAGCAAGACACCCTGATACTGTAGTCATACCACACTGCGTTTTCTTCATTTTGCAACATGCACGATTTTACATGTCTGAACATTTAAAAGAAAGTTTGAAATTATCAAGATCTGACGAATGTTTGTACAATTCCTTTCAGACTGTACTTTATTCTAGATAAATGCACTATCTGTGAAAAGAGTGCTTTACTATTAATATTGTCTGCAAAGTCATTAATGTACACGAACACGAACAGCAATGGTCACAACATACCTCTCTATGACACATCTGAGGTTACTTCTACATCAGATGATGACTCCCCAGCCAAGATAACATGTAAAGTCATTCCTACCAAAATATCCTCAATCCAGTGACAAATTTCACTCGATACCCCTCACGGTAGCAATTTTGATAATAAGCATTGATCTGGCACTAAGTCAAAAGCTGTTCAGAAATCGAGAAATACTGCCTGCACCTGTCGAGTCAGGAAGACGAAAGTTTTAAGGTCAGGTTGACAAAACAGATTTTTAATACTCTTGGAAACAACCCTAAGGTTTCTGACGTAGTTCAGGGGAATGACAAAGGGATCTTCGACAGGCTGGATTAAATCTAGGCGGAATCTCAGACCGACCAGAGTTACAACTTTAAAAGCTTCTACGCTGAGCATAAACTGTGAACAGTGCATGAACAGAGCAAATACAACGGGCTGTTGGAGGAAGAATGCAAAGGCAGCTTCTAGTAATTTGCAATTGCTATTCTGCATGGTCTTTAATGGCCATTATCAAATTTTAAAAAATTAGGAATAACAATAACACAGTACACAACAGGAAGGGTACAGCAGACTTTCCCTGATTGTTCCTTTCATTACCTTTCCCTTTTTTTTCTTTTTTTTTTTCTTCTTCTTTTAAATGATAATGTTTCTAAGTTTTTCCTGGTTTCCATTGAAAGGTTTGGATTGTTTCAAAGATTAATTTACACATTTTTTAATATTTTAATGTATTCTAGGACAGGAACTCAAAGAGCACAAGTATAAAAAAACTGCATGTAGGACATTCATGTAAAGCTTCCCATTTTTAACTGCAAGGTAATGCCAGTCTATTTTGTTACAAGAAAATGAATGTCATTTCTCAGGTTTTCTTGGCATATCTGATTAGCAGTGTGCTTCCAGGTGTTATACCAAGCTGTTTAAGGGGATACGGAATCACCTATCCCCGCAATGTTAATATATGCCTACTATAGGGAACATTTTCTCACAAACTACTGGAGACAGAGAGGTAAAAATTTTACTGTATGTGCATTCATATGTTACAACAATACTGAAACAACAGTTTATTGTCAAAGTATTTTCTTACAGAGATATTGTACATTTATTTTTAAGTAAATTTTTTCCATCGCTTTTTACTAGACTATCACCCCTAAGTCTTTTGTAAATCAAGTAATTAAAAAATCGTTGTTTCAGTATGTAATAGGGACCTATGTCACTACGTCATAAAAATTTCAGACTTCTAGGTTGACCAGTACCTGAGATAATGTTCCTAGATGAAGTAAAAAGTAAACTTACGGGAAACGGAGAAAGAAGATTAAAACATTCCTGATCCGTAGCTAATACCCCCTTCACAGTCTTCATAATCATCTTCAAGTCTTCTTTTGGCACCCCTCTGCACCTGTCTTGCTTTTTTCACTAATGTCTTGATTATATTATCAGCATGCCTTAGTCTGTGCTGATCTAAAAAGAACATAGCACGTACCGTACGGGAACCAACACACATACCCAACTTTTGAAGGACCTGGCATTTAGTTATATTTCCAAGATTGAAGGTTGCCACAGCATCATACACACCAAAATGTAGTGTATTAATTCCGACAAACACTGTTTTTGGGAGACGATGCCATATCACACTATTCAAGCACTCGTTGGGGTTCTGCGTTTTTCCGTGAAGACATTTCATCAGAAGACTTCTGTCAGCCAGATCTCTGAAAATGGGCTTTATTTCTGCCATGATGGCTGATGGTAGACTGTGGTGGTGAATGTATTTCTCTCCTGTTGTTAGTCGCCTATTGTATTTACACCAGCTGTTTTCACCTTTGGGGCACAAACCATGTTGTGGATGCTCATCCGTGGATGCAGTGTGGAAATATAAAGCCCATATAGCTCTCCTCATTTCTTCAAGATTGCCTGTATTTTGCCTGATTGCAAGGCCATAGCATTTCTGAATGTGGTCTATTATGGAATCAGTCAATCTTCCTCTGCCATCCAAGGTTTTCCCATCATCTAGTTTTTTCCCTTTCATAACTGATTTTAACCTTCTCAGCCTGGCACCCATTCTCTTCTGCACATGTCCTATACATTCAAGTTTGCTTATATTTACACTGTTCCCATATGGTTTGCTTTCCAAAACTTCTTTGAATGCTTTAGAGTCACCATCTCCCAGATATTTGACATAGCGAACATTATACCACTGTGAAGAGCGATGAAAAATTTTCTTCACCCCAGCAACCTCCATGCCACCACTACTACCATAATAATTAGCAATACAGTCATCACTGTGTTCATTTTTCAGCCTGCCTGTGCACCTACAGTATTTAGACATTATTGCAACATCAATAACCTTGCCAGTATCAACACTAGTTGCTGTTACAACACCATTGTTGGAGGTGTGGCCCCTTTTCTGCCACGTGCCATCAAACGCCACTGTGAGGTCACGACTGCCGTCATTTTCTACCACTGCTTCTTCCACAGCAACCTGCATTGACTTCTGTGCTACATCTTCAACTGCAGATCCTAGTACATAATTGTAAGCTTCAAACTTTGAAGGTGCACTTGGAAGATTTAGAACACCACATAGCATATCACCAGCTGCTTTGCCCTTACCAATTGCTCGCAATCCATAAACTAACCTAATATTTACACTATAAAGTTCAGTTTTCTTGTATCCATTATTTACAGTTACTGAAACCGAACTTGGAAACTTACAGCTGTATTTACAAACACTGCATATTAAATTAAACTGGGCAGCCAGGCCAACATGGGATTCTACTTTCAGAGAAACGTTTCCATGACATTTTTTGCAGCACAAACTGTTTTCAAGAGCTTCACACAATATATTCGTATCAATGAGTTCAAAAACTTCATTCCCTCTATCAAGTAAATTATATTTCTCTTCCAAATCTCTTAGTTTTTTATGAGAAGCACTGTTTTCATTTGGTGTAAGTTCGTTCGGCAAATCAGTAATAAGTGGATTCACATTTTCCAACAGTGATGATGATGAACTGCTTTGCTTTGCTAATGAATCATTATTTCTTTTCTTTTGCCAGTTCACACGCTTTTTAAATACTTTTGCTTTAGCTCTAGGCATTTTCACTGCGAAAAATGAAGCACTAAATACGAAATAACTCAACAACAACTACTTTCTTATATCACACTGTTTACAAAACAGTCCCGCCACAAAGTCAAAGAGTAACTTGAGGAAACCAGAGAGAAACATTTTCGGGCAACTAGTGTATAAATAGTCGCTGGAAACCGGGATATTTGAATTCATGTCACTTTAAAGGTACTGCCAAAAAGTTCATGGTCAGCCACGAGAGACGTGTATAACTAAAGCGCAATACCCGATCTCACAAATATATAAAAATAAAATAGTTATAATTGTAGTAGAGCTATGTATGATACGTCATTTTAAAGAGGAAACATGGCAGAATATAATACGCCAATAAAAAAAAATTCGATTTTTTAACCCAAAATCCGATTCCGTATCCCCTTAATCTGAAGAAAATGGGTGGGTTGGTCATCGAAATATTGTGCATAAAATGGAAACATCTTAACTGGAACACCACGAATCACATGATTAAAATTACTATTGTTGGCCCTTAGGTAGCTCATAAAAATCTAATCAGTCTTATATGACTTGTACAACAAAAATGTTGTTGAAATTAAAAATGATTGAAATGCAAATGTAAGGTCTGCAATTGATCCCTGTTCGACTGCAGGGCACTTTTTTATGAGAGTTTATGTGATATTCACTTTTGGAAATGCTTTGTGTATACATCAAGTTGCAAAATAGGTTGGATCCTATGCTAAACTCTAAGACTGGTAAGGGTAAGTGGTTCCCAGATCAGAGGAAGACAATAATATACTGGGTCAACAAATGTTCACAGACCCTCACCCTCTTGTCCCACATTCAAACAATTACATTACACATTAATAAAAGTTCATCACTACCAATATAACCCAATCCACCACGGGACTTAGTTCTCCAGAGCTGATACTATTATAAGGAGTTGTGATGGAAGAACATGAGTTCCAAACAATGGATGCCTTGGATCTGTTTGCTGCTGCTTCTTTTTAATCTCTGCTGCTAATCCCATGAGTGAAAGATCTCTACCAATGAAAAAGTAGATTTGAATGACATCAAGTTTCTTCTGAAGAGAAATTAGTCTGGTCATCTTTGTCCATTTGCAGTAATTCAAAGGTGTCGTGGCACCTGACATGTATGCTTGAAAATAACAAACGATCAAAATTGTAATTAACAAAAGTATTGACAGCAGTAAGCTGTATTTATCACATTCAAAAAGTTTGTAAAAGCTGTGGACCCTTGTTTTATCATGTCAATCCATTTGTGCCAATGGCTAACAGAGTACCATTCACGATTATGTCAAGTGGCAATAACAGTTTGCTTGCATCATAAATATTGAGTGTCAAAAGTTAATTCTAACAATATGAAATAGGACAGATTGCTACTCACCAGTTAGAGCAGGCAATGGGCAGCAGACAAGCATACTGAAAACAGAAACTGTCAGATACTATATACTCAAAAAAACACTTAGGTACTAAAGGAATTATCCAAATACCAAATAGGGCTGAAATCAGTAAATGTGACATACATGTGAAGACAGAAAAATAATTACAGTTTCAGAAAAAACTGGATGATTTATTCAAGAGAAAGAGCATCACAAATTGGATGAGATGGTCCACCTCTGGCCCTTATACAAGCTTGACTCTGGCTGATATAGTTGCTGATGCCCAACAGAGGGACATCATGCCAAATTCTATTTAAATGTCACGGTAGATAGTCAAAATCCCGAGGTGGTCTAACGGCCCTGCCCATAATGCTCCTTACATTCTCAATTGGCGAGAGATCCAGCAACTTTGCTGGCCAAGGTAGGGTTTGGCAAGCACGAGGACAAGCTGTGTGCGGACAGGCATTATCTTGCTGAAATGTAAGCAACGTATGGCTTGCCAAGAAGGGAAACAAAATAGGATGTACAGTATTGTCAACAGATGACTATGCTGTAGGAGTGACATGGATGACAACCAAAAGGGATCTGTTACGAAAAGAAATCGCACCCCAGATCATCAGTCCTGGTAGTTGGACCGTATGGGATGCGACATTCGGGGTGGTATCCCACCGTCTGGGGCGTCTTCAGACACACCTGTGCTGATCATTGGGGCTCAGTTCATAGTGGGATTCATCACTGAAGCCAATTATATTCCAGTCAATGCAATTCCAGACCAGGGACGTGCCTGGGGACACACCAGATAGCAGTGCGATACCAACCCGGCTGCTGGCTGCCATACAGCCAAACGAGGACTGGTTGTCTACTGTGCCATTTCTTTTCATAACAGGACCCCTTTGGTTGTCATCTGTGTCACCATTACAACACAGACATCTGTTGACGATATTATAAACCCCATTTTGTTTCTCTTCATGACAAGCCATCATTTCAGCAAGATAATGCCTGCCCACACACAATTCGTCTTCATACTTGCCACACCGTACCTTTGCCAGCAAGGTCACGGGATCTCTCCCCAATTGAGTATGTCTGGGGCATTATGGGCAGGGCCACCCAAGCAGCTCATGATTTAGACAATACAATGCGCCACTTGGATAGAATTTGGCTTGATGTCCCTCAGTAGGACATCCAACAAATCTATAAATGCCAAGCTTGCTCAAGAGTCAGAGGTGGACGAACTTGCTCAATTTGTGAAGCTCTTGAATAAATCATTCAATTTTTCTGACATTGTAATTTTTTTTTGTCTGTGCACGTACATCACATCTACATATTTCCATCCCACACGGATAATTCTTTCATGCTGCATAATGTTTCTTTTTATCTTACGAGTGTAATCTAATGGACAGAGCCCACCTCAGCATAGGTAGTCTCTGCTGGTTGGGAGTGTGGAGGTGGACAGACAGAGAGAGGTGTACTAGGGGGACAGTAACAGTGTGTGAGATTGGAATGGGAGCAGGGGAGGGCATTGAGGTGTGGAGCCACAGGAACGATGCCTAGAAACTCTAGCTGCGACATGTTCTTCACTCCTGTAAACCCCATTGCCTAAACCTTTGCTAGTCTCTCTGTCTCACATATCTAGGCCTTTACCTGCTCCCACCCCAGCCTCACACCACCAAACCTGCTTCTGAGGACTCTGTCCCATACTTTCTAATATCTAAAAGTCTTCCTTCAATGTGCCAGTCTGCCACTCAGTGTCTCCTCTAGGTGGGGAGCAGAAAGCTATCCTATTTCATATTATTGTTATTCCATCCCAGATTTCCCAATGTTTAAAAATTAATTTTAGGCTTGCCGTAAAGTATTACACAAACACTAAGTGGTTATTTTTTCTGATATTCAAATTATATTTTGCTCTCATTTTTGTCCCTTTATCTAATCAACTTCGCATTGTGACATTTCTGACGAAAGTACGAGTTATTCAGAAAGTAGGTAAAAAGTAGTGAATTCTTCCTTTGAATCACTCTCACTTTGTCTCAGGCGCAAGCAAATGTGTGTACTGTATATGCGTTTAGCTGTATCAAATTATCTTCCCTGACACACAAAATGGGGGTCATTATTCAATTTATCTTGAAAGTATGTGTGAAACGCACTTTCCACAAAAATGCTCAGATGCATAACTCTCAAAATATGAGTTTGAACAATAGGTCTGGAATTTTTAAAGACAAGGTGAAGAAACCATTGGATTGTATAATCTTTTTATTAATCACAAAGAAACAACATGATTCAAAGACATCAACAACAGCAATGGAAGTTCAAGTGAATTGTCTGCCTCCAATTCTGATCACAGAGAAACACTCCAATAGGAAACAGGGCACAACATCCTGCTCCATTTTCAAAAGCTGCAATGTCAAATATTACAAACTGTAACAAAAAAAGGTCATGTGATAATTATTGTTTACATATCGATTACAGTAACAGAGGCATATATGGTCTAATAGGAAGAGGGAACAGAAGGGCAGGACATGGGGAACAATGAACAGATGAGATGTGAAACCACAGTAAGTTAATAGTGGCGATAATGCCAGTTAACTACATGCGTGGGAAAAGCAACCACTCTTGCAACTCAGAGCTACTCTTGTTTCTGCAACTGATCTTCCGTTCTTTCATTGTTCCTATTTTTCTCATATTAATAATTCTAGTTATAGAAGGTTTTCTAACTAAAAGCTTATTAGCATTTTGTAATGAAACCGATAAACAATACAGTCTCATTCTCTAATGGAAGAACACAGCACATCGCGTTCGTAAATAACTTGATCCAACAAAACTTTTTATATGAGTATCTGGACATTCATTACACGACATTTAATTTTAAGTATCAATACAAACACTTACATAAAACATTATTTACACTCAAAACTCATTATTCAAAACTAATGTCCATATGTGTAACTGTTTACAGTAGCAATTATTAATATACTTACTATTGCTAGCTTTAATATGGATTGTTAAAAAGTTTAGAAATGTTAACTTAAAAATGAACTGTAAGCAAAATCTTTTCTGTTAAAAAGTTAATGTTGAAACCACTGGAGAAACATTATAATGTATTATTGTAGTCATCATGCACACTGACAAAAAAAATTTGCAACACCAAAAAGTAATTAACGTAGAGTAATGAAATTTCAGGAACATATATGCCTAAGTAACTTATTTAAGTGATTAACGTTGCAAGATCACAGGTTAATATAAGTGCGAGATACACCACTGCAAATATGATACACTAATACATTGAAATCCAGTGTAACTGCCCGAATGCTGAATGTAAGCATGCAAACGTGCATGCATTGTGCTGGATATGAGTTTGTGGGATGAAGTTCCATGCCTGTTTCACATTGACACCAAAACAGGGATGGTTAATGCTGTTTTTGGGAAACACTGGAGTTGTTCGATGATGTCCCATGTGCACTGAATTGGAGCCAGACCTGGTGATCAAACAGGTCAAGGCAACATGTTGACATACTGTAGAGTATACACCCATGCCTCCATCTTTGCTACCCTCCCTGTTTACCTCTCCCCTGTTGCTTCATAACCTGGGTTGTGAGTAACTGAATCCACTTTCTCTTCTTCCCCTTCTTTCCCCTCTCTCCTCCCTGACGAAGGAACAAAGTTGCGAAAGCTAGGATACGTAAATTTTCTGTTATGTTTTGTGTATCTATTGGCTGTACTGAGCTAAGTACTGGCCAGCCTCTCTACCTCTTTGTTAGTATTTGTTTCACGTCTTTATATGAGATTTTCCATCATCACAATAATGTTAGTTTATAATTTATGGACAGCCTAATCCATTATTTCCTGTCAAGGTTTGAAACTTAAGTAAATCATAATTTTTGTCTTGGTAAAATAAAGGTGATTGTATGTTTCCCTCATGCACATGTAAGAGACTGTCAGTTCACATCTACATTTATAATCTGCAATCCACCAGGAGGTGCATGGTACAGGGTAAGTCCCATTGTACCAGTTATCAGGGTTTCTTGCTGTTTCATTCATGTATGGAGCGTGGAAGAATGATTGTCTGAATTTGTCTGAATGCCTCTGTGTGAGCAGTAATCATTCTAATCTTATCTTCACGACCCCTGTGATAGCAATGTGTGGGGGGTTGTCGTACAGGGTGATTCAAAAAGAATACCACAACTTTAGGAATTTAAAACTGCAACGACAAAAGGCAGAGCTAAGCACTATCTGTCGGCGAATTAAGGGAGCTATAAAGTTTCATTTAGTTGTACATTTGATCGCTTGAGGCGTTGTTGACTAGGCGTCAGTGTCAGTTGATGCTAAGATGGCGACCGCTCAACAGAAAGCTTTTTGTGTTATTGAGTACGGCAGAAGTGAATCGACGACAGTTGTTCAGCGTGCATTTTGAACGAAGTAAGGTGTTAAACCTCCTGATAGGTGGTGTATTAAACGTTGGTATAAACAGTTTACAGAGAATGGGTGTTTGTGCAAAGGGAAAAGTTCTGGACGGCCGAGAACGAGTGATGAAAATGTAGCACGCATCCAGCAAGCATTTGTTCGCAGCCCAGGAAAATCGACTCGCAGAGAGCTGCAAATTCCACGATCAACTGTATGGAGAGTCCTACGAAAAAGGTTAGTTATGAAACCTGAACATCAACTACCCGAGGCGATGGATCGGCCGCCAGGCAGCCCGTGACAGAGCACTTCATCACTGGCCTCCAAGAAGCCCTGATCTTACCCCCTGCGATTTTTTCTTATGGGGGTATGTTAAGGATATGGTGCTTCAGCCACCTCTCCCAGCCACCATTGATGATTTGAAACGAGAAATAACAGCAGCTATCCAAACTGTTACGCCCGATATGCTACAGAGAGTGTGGAACAAGTTGGAGTATCGGGTTGATATTGCTCGTGTGTCTGGAGGGGACCATATTGAACATCTCTGAACTTGTTTTTGAGTGAAAAAAAAAACCTTTTTAAATACTCTTTGTAATGATGTATAACAGAAGGTTATATTATGTTTCTTTCATTAAATACACATTTTTAAAGTTGTGGTATTCTTTGTGAATCACCCTGTATATCCCTAGAGTAATCATTTAAAGACAGTTCTTGAAACTCTGCTAATACACTTTCTTGGAATAGTTTACACCTGTCTTCAACAGTCTGCCATTTCAGTTCCTTCAGTATCTCTGTGACACTCTCCCATGGATTAAGCAAACCTGTGACCATGCTGCCTTTCTCTGTATACATTCAATGTCTCCTGCTAGTCTTATCTGGTACAAGTCCCACACACTTTAGCAATAGTCTAGGGAGGGGTCACACGAATGACTTGTAAGCATCTCTTTAGTAGACTGATTGCACTTCCCCATTATTATACCAATAAACCAAAGTCTACAACCTGCTTTACCCACAACTGAACCTATGTGATCATGCCATTTCATATTCCTACAATGTGTTACACACAGGTATTTGTACGAGTTGGCAGATTCCGACAGTGACTCACCAATATTATAGTCATAGGATACTAAGTTTACATTTCTAAACATTCAGAGCAAGTTGCCAATCACTGCACCATGTTGAAATCTCATCAAGATCTGACTGAATATTTATGCAGCTTCTCTGAAATAGTACTTCATTACAGATAGCTGCATCATCTGCAAAAATCCTGATTTACAGCAAGGTCATTAATGGACAAGAACTGCAAGGGCCCCAACACACTTCCCTGGGGCACACCTGAAGTTACTTCTACATCTGATGATGACTCTCCATCCAAGGCAACATGCTGTGTCCTTCCTATCAAAAAGTCCTCAATCCAGTCACGAATTTCACTTGATACCCCATATGATTGTACTTTTCACAGTAAGTGTAAGTGTGGAACAGAATCAAATACTGTTAGGAAATCAAGAAACACTGTATCTACCTGTTGCCTTGATCCAACGCTTTCAGCAAGTTATGTGAGAAAAGTGCGAGTTGGATTTCATATCATCTATGTTTTTGAAAACCATGCTGTTTGATATTGAGAAGGTAGTTCCGTTCGAGATACCTCATTATGTTTGAGCTCAGAATATTTTCTAAGATTCTACAACAAATCGATGTCAAGGCTACTGGATGGTAGTTTTGTCACTCCTACAACCCTTCTTGTAGACGGGTGTGATATGTAACTTTTTCCAAAAGCTGGGTAAGGTTTTTTGGATAGATTACAGTGAGAAGCGAGGATAACTCAGCCACAAATTCAATATAGAATCTGACTGGGATTCCATCGGGGGCCGGAGCTTTGTTTAATGATTTCAACTGTTTCTCAACACAACTGACAATAATACCTATTTCATTCATTTTTTCAGTGTACGAGGATTGAATTGGGGCAGTTCTCCTGGGTTTTTCTTTGCAAAGGAACATTTGAAAATGGAGTTCAGAATTTCAGCTTTTACTTTGCTACCCTCAAATTTCAGTTCCTGTCTCACTTGCTAGGGACTGGACACTAACTTTTGTGTCACTAACAGCCCTTACATACGACCAGAATTTATTTGGATTTTGTAAAATGTCATTCGACAATATTCTGCTACAGTAGTCACTGAAGGCTTCATGCATTGCTCTCTTGACAGCCAAACATGTTTCATCCAGCGTCTCTCTCTATCTATAACCCTACACTTTGTTTTACAGCTATTGAGCAGTAATCTCTGTTTCTTTACAGTGACTGTATGCCAAGGAGGTTAAATCCCATCATGAACTGTTATACTAGATACCTATCTATCCAGTGCATGGTCAACTGTTCTTTTAAACTTGAGCCAGAGTGCCTCTACATGCTCCTGACCTGTGCTGAAATATTCAAGTTCCTCATTGAGATAAGATATTACTGATGTCTACCTAGTTTACTGAACACACACACACACACACACACACACACACACACACACACACACACACACACACACACACACATACATATATATATATATATATATATATCCACTTGTTTTAGTTGTCCTTTGTACTTTGGTAATCATTGTTGCCATAACCGCATCATGGTCACTGATGACAATTTTGATGTGGACATTTTCCCAATTAATTGTTGGAAGATTAAAGTCTCCATCAATGATTACAGTATGATTGGGTAACTTATGTACAAGTGAACTAAGATTTTCTCTGAAGTTTTCAGTTACATCATGAGAAGAGTCTGGTGGCAGAAAGAAGGATCCAATCATCGTTTTATGCCCAACCCTGACACTGAGTCTTACCCAAACACACTCACATGCAGCTTCATCTACCTCGGTGGATTTTGAGTTTTTGGTCTACTGCAACAAATACATCACCTCCCTTTCCTTTCGATATACACTTAAATTTTCCCAAAAATCTCACTGCTATCAATTTCAGGTTTCAACCAGCTTTCTGTACCTAGTATTGTGTGAGCTTCACTGCATTTCATGAGTGCTTGAAACTCTGGCATTTTGTTATGAATGCTTCGGCAGTTTACCATTAAGATTTTAATACTCTCACATGTTGGAGGCATTTCTTTCAATCTTACACTCATACGTCTGGGTATCCTACAGCCATCGTTATCTGGACTGGATGGACAGTCACATAATCTAAATAATCCTTGTGTGGTATCCACACACAGTCAGCTACCTGAGAAGTAGCATCTGATTTGCACTGCACATCTGACCTATTTAGGGAGACCCTACAGTTCTCAACCCTACGGCACAAGTCCAGGAAGTCGCAGCCTAGCTTTTCCCAGAACTTTCAAAGTATCTGGTTCAGTCCTCCCACTCGACTCAGAACAAAAAGGCCACGATCAGTTCAGTGGACAATGCTGTAAATTGTGAGGTTTGCTGAAACTTTGCATGCAAGGCTGGTCTTCTCAACCTGCTCTGCTGGTCGTTGGAATGACCCTAGAATGACTTTGGAGCCCAGATGGCAGTTATTATTTGTCCCAATGAGGGCCACAATTTGCAGTTAGTTGCACCCTGTTCCCGTAATGGCTGCTGGAGTAGCCTCCCCCAGGCATACACACTGGGTGTCCCTGGTGTCCTTTTCTGCCCCTTGCTGCCATTTCCCTCAGGGGTGCCATCATTTGCTGTACGTTTGAAATGCCGACGATTAATGGCCCCCTATCCCTTTGCGTTTGCCTCCACCTGAAACTTGACAAAACAGGTAAAGTGAATCCCACTGGCTCAGTTTCAGTGAAAGACAGCACCTCAACCTTGTTGTTTAGGGAGATCAGTACAACACCCTGAGTCCTCCTTGGTCCCCATCTACCCTGTACACGATGCCTACATCTAATATTGACACGCCACTGGCAGTCGAGTGAATATGTAATGACAGACCCTGTACTTTCGGCAGAGGAGACCGGATCCACAAGAGAAGATAGTACTTGAGGTACCTCTGCACAGGTATTGCAGGTACACGACTCTCGAGAGCTCTTCTAACACACTGATTCGCAGCAGCTGTCAATCGTTTGCCAGTAGTCAGAACTATTTCCAGTTGCTTACGAACATCCCATGTCTGAGAACAGCACTCAAGTGGGGCTGCATTTTGGCTGGTGCAATGTATTACAAGGCAGTGAACAAAGGACTCTGAATTAAACCTGTTGATTATCTTTTAATCTGTTGAGCTAAAAGTTGCTAATTCACTGTAAGAATTAAAGCAGATACACAAAACGAGATTTTATTAAGAAAATGCAAAACACTGTGGTAGAAATTACTAGGTTCCTAAAACATTTTGATTTTAATTATAGTTGTTAGCAAACTCGAAAAACGCGTTAATTTATAATGAATGCAGATAATATATAGGGCTACACCTCTTTAAGGGAAAACCAAATGTAACACAAAATGTCTGTCAGAAAATCTGCTACAGTAACTAAATCACAAACCCCTACTGCTCGCAGATTATGCAAAGGACAATGGTAACGTCCGAAAATTCTCAAAAACACACGTTTATTTGCATTGATATACAATGAAATTCAGGGGTGATGTATACTTTGGGTGAACTGTGAACCACAAAGGATTGATTTGCTACGAAGTAAATTACGTATACAAAACACTGGTAGCACTAACTTACAAAATATAGTTTTGTAGGCATCTGAAAACTCTGAAACTAAACTATTTCTCACATAATTGGACAACAAAATTAGAGACAGACTATTTTGAATGAGGATGATAGGCCTACTGTCCTTAAAATTTTTGAAAGAGCACAGTTTAGTGTAAGCCTACAATTGAAAATAATAGTACTAGTTTATCGCGGCATTCCCAAATGTTCGAAATTTCACAACATATCAGAATACAAACAAGTATCGACACAATCAATGAAAAATTATGCAGAAGAAGTGATGTGAACAGCAAAATACACAAATGTAGAACTTTAAATAGACACATTATCTAGTACAAGCAGTCCCCGCATAAGGGAAAATTCCTAAGACAGCTTTATTTAAATGGGTAAATAAAATAAATAACAAAAAACTGGAAATTGTCCCTCCTCTTGCAATGAATTGCTACTGAACAACTGCTTTTGTACATTAAATGGAGAGTACAGTTCACATCTAATTAACACCAATGGATTTCTTTTCACAGAATAACAATCTTTGGATACTGTACTGCATAGTGTGGGAATTCTGAGACATCCTGGGTTGCTGTAGAGTGATTCATTTTCTAAAATAGACAGTGTGTAATGGTGTCCACTGTTAACACACTAGGCAAATTCACCACACTTGGCATATTACATGGGCCACTTGTTCACTCCTTTTGTACACACATCAGTTAGATTGAGGTAGCTATGGAGTTTAAAAGAAGACATTCATACGTGGCACTGAATTTAAGATAGAAGTGAATTTAAAGCAGTATTTGGAATCTCTTCATGCAATAAACCAACAGCCTGCTGCTGATTTAATGATTTCTGAGACACACTCTTGAAGACTGAAGTCAATAATGACAGCCAGTACTGAAGAAAACTAGCTTCACCTCTGGATAATGATGACTGAAGAGGGCAGCTCCCCACTGTCTCTACCAACAAAATGAATGCAATCTTTGAATCAGATCAGAACTAGTTTGCTGAATTCCTGCATGGCAATCTTCAGATCAGAAAAATAGTTGTTAGATACAACACCTATTAACACTTAAGTAAAAAACTTGCTGCTAAATCCTGATATTAAACAGTTGAAAAATTTGATTCTCAGTGGTCAAAAGCAGCATACAATAACTAATGACAGAAAACAACTGTACCAATCTGAGAAACAAAGCAGTAGTCATGTGATAGATCTCCTCAGAACAATCCCATATGGCAAAAGTGAAAAAGAGGACACAAAAATTATTAATGTCATTGGATGAAAATGATATTTTTCAACTTAAGCTAATATAGTTATTAAAAATAATTTTAGCTAAGCAACTAGTTTCAGCTTGAAAAGCTATTTTTTGGTTTACACACATAGCGAGGTCCCACAGAAATAAAAATGGCTGCAAACTCACACTATGTGCTGCTGTTCATCATGGCTTACAAACTACAGTAGAAATGCTACTGTTTGTTGTACTTTAAAAACATTTAAAATGGCTTTTTGGGCCAGAAGTAACTGCATAATTCAGGAGAGGTCTTATTAAAATACAACAGCTTAAATGGAAAAATATCACCTTCATTCATTACGAAGATCGTCGTAATGTCAAAGACATTTTAAATGCATCACACATATGTAAATTTAATCACCTGAGCAGATCAGTATCCTTCATCACTCCAAGTAATGTTGTAATCAGGATATGCAGTCTTAAGAATTTCTACAGTCTTGCTGTGGTCTGCCTTCCCAAACCCCTGAAATGAAGCAGTCCTTGGATATTTTAAAACTAAAGCACAATTAAACAGTGTGCTACATATCACAATAATAATTAAACACTAAAACAACTCTTAACTACAACTACATCATAAGTAAATAATGCGGTTGTACATACACTAAAAAAGCAACTAATACAGAGCACATGAAACTGTAAAGCAATCTGAAATTTTCTAAACCACACATCACAACACAAAAGCAACAGAAAAAGGAAGTTTGTAAAGACCTTCAGAATAGATGTGCAAGATGTAGCATCTGAATTAATTTTTGTATTGATGGGTCTGGCATTGTACACAACACTGAAACACAAGCGGCAGTAATCATGCAAAAAATTAAACACGTACCCACGATCTGCAACTGTATTAACTGTGATAAATGAAACAGGTAGATCACAAAATATGTGAAACACAGTCTGAAAAATATAAAATAGGTGCGAGGGGTACGGAGGAATCATTTGGTCTGCTCCAAGTGCAAGGAATGGTTGATTTGAGTAATTACGACAACAACTGTCCTGGCAACTGGAAAAGGTCTTGTAAAAACACCAGGCTCACCACAATTCATGTGCTGCCGTAACTATACTCAATCAAAAGATATAGGAGCTGGCAATAATAATAATGTCATAAAAATATGGGACAGAACATTCTCTCTCTCTGAATATACAGGTGGAAGCAAGGATTGTGGCCTCAAAAATAATCTGAAAGGTGTGAGAAAAAAAATCATGAATCAGATTGGACAGCTCAGTTGGTATCAGCATTGTCCACAGAAGGCAAGGTTTCAGGATGTAGTCCTGGTCCGGCACATAGTTTTAATTTGTCAGGAAGTTTCATAATCTTGGCTGCTACCCAGAACAAAAGTAGCAATTTCTACCAAAACACTTGTCCACAACACCACACCCAAATTATTGTACACGGTTGTAAGAAGCATGATGATGATTTACAGGTATTAACATCTGGTGACATTTACTTCTGACCATCTAACAGGGTATTCTATAATTTGTGCCATGTAACCGAAGCAGAAACTGCTTTCCAATGGAGCAGCTTGGCATATGGAATTGAACAAAATTGTTTTATGACCTGTTTTACACAGAATACTGGCAAAACACAGATAAAAAAATAAATAATAGAACAGTATATATGATTGCACAATGTCCTAAAGTGAGGTTGGATTGGACAAGGTGGTAAATAAAGTAATCACCTAAAATATTTTAGTTTCTGACAATTCAGTCTTAGGGAGGAATATGTACAGAAAAATATGGACGGTGCATGTATCAGAGAGCGCTATTAATGTGACTGGACAAATTATACATAAACAGTAATACTCTTAAAATCTTTAAAAATACTTGAATTATAGGGCACACAACGTATGAAAAGAAACTTCACTGTTTTTAAAATATTTTTTTGTTTTAACTGTGGTCTGCAGCTTATACGAATTGTAGAAATGACATCACGTAACACTTTAAGCTGTCGATAAATTTTTTTTATGATGCAATCAGTTTTGGTCAAGGACCATTTTCGAGCACCTGTTGTACCCACAGCACGGAAACAGGAAAAATTCAGGCAAAAGAATATTTCAGACACTGTATTCTTTTGATTTATATATAGTTTTTGATGGTAACCAAATTCTGTTAAGTGTTGCTTGTATTGTTACTATAATTTTCAAACATTCTTTTCACCCAAAATTTTCCTGTATCCACGATGTATATACAACAGGTCCTGAAAATGGTCTTCAACTGAAACCAGTCACACAGTAAAAAATTAAGTTGAATAACAGCTCAAGATGACACATACTGTCATTTCTACAACTCACTGCTTTTGGTATTACCTGTGAGTAGCCGTACACTTTGATGACCTTGGCACTGGGGTCGTGCTGTATTCTGCCACCACCAGTGCACTCGGTATCAACGCCAAGGCCTTTCACCCTGTCCATCGTCTCATCGTAGACGTCCGAATGGAAGCCAGCTCGCTTGTATCCTCGCACCTAGTAGCAGGAACCATAGTCAAACTTTGAACAAAAAGTACTAAGCGAGAAGAAAACACAAAAGTAGCAACATGCATGGAAATTGTTGCCTCAAAAATAATCTGAAAACAAAACTTAAAGGAGCTGTTGTTATATCCACTATCTATAGGAAACACAAACAGGAGCTTCTGTTTTTTCTAGTATCTACTGCAAATGCAAATGAAAGCTTTTGTATATTCGGACAAGTGTTCTCTCGGAAAACATGGAACATAATGTAAATCATCAAGCTAACAAGGTAGTTGGCAACATCAGCACGTGGCTTTTGGAGAATGGATTAACACTTCACTGCCAACAACTGAACTCTTGTAAAAGCGAAAAAGTCTTGTCCTGAGCTGGTCGAACAGACACTATACACAATGTCTTGGACACAAACACAAAAGCTTGTTTACTTTTGCTCTGTTATCTCATATGGTGTTATAATTTGGGGCAATTCTGTGCACTTGGCAAGAATATTCTCATCCCAGAAAAATGCAGTCAGCAAGCTCTGCAGTGCCAGCTTGTGAACATTCAGGGTTGTCGCAAGTTTCCCCAAGTGGCATTCCCTGATTTCCAGACAAGTTTTAGCATTTTTCCCTGACAAATTTCGAGGTCTCAAAGGCAAGTAAAGACACAAGTTAAAAAAAAAAAAAAAAAAAAAAAAAAAAAAAAAAAAAAGTACGGACTTCTGTATTTCTTCCCCTCGTGAGCAAAAATCTTAAGTACTAATGTCAGCACCTTTTGTAATGAACAGTTTTTAGTTGGAGAAAGAAAGACAATGGTATATATATTTCATTTAAGACCACTGTTGTTATTTTATTTCAATAAAACGAAACGTATTTGGTGACACGCATTTGGAGTCGCAAGACAGGTTTAAAATACCTTCACTGATTTCAGAAATAACCTCAGAAAAAAGTAGGCCTCCTGAAATAAGTGTATAAGGCAGGCCAAAATATACGAGTACATAGCATACAAACCGCCAGAGACTGCCGCAAGTTCTTCTTCCTATCGCTCATACTTTCTAATATACAGGATGTACGTTACGTCTGGGAACACTTTCAATTATTTATTGCACAAGAACCAAACATTGCACAGATATCACACACGTGTCATTTTGAAGAGAAACCCTGAAAGTTCTTTTTCATGTATACCACCACAGCATAGTTTGGTGATTTGCCGATAGCACCAGTCATAAACATGGCAAGTTCAGGTGCGGAGTGAGTTTTCTGTGTGTTGGAGTTCGACAAAAAAAGTGTGTGCTACAGCTGTTCAATGGATGTTTACAACAAGGTCAATAACGACGACAAAGACAAGTGTTTTGAGTTTTGTTCACAGTTGCAACAACTGAATAAGGATGGGGATGGCATTTTTGATCGCTTAAGTTTTAGCAATGAAGCCACTTTTCACACTAATGGGAAAGTGAACAGGCATAATTGTCGAATCTGGGGTACAAAGCATCCACATGAATGCATTGAATTTGAGTGTGATTCGCTAAATGTAAATGTTTTTTTGTGCTTTGTCATGTCGAAAACTGTACGGGTCATTCTTCTTCGCCAAGAGCACTGTCACTGGATATTCCTACTCGGACATGTTGCAGCAATGGCTGATGCCTCAGATGCAATCGGATTCTCTGTTCATCTTTCAGCAGGATGGGGCTCCACCCCATTTTCATCGTGAAGTTCGTGGGTACCTAAACACGGAGCTGCCGCATCGATGGACTGGCCGTGCTACAGAAGGGAACAGCTGTTTCATGAAATGGTCTCCCTGATTACCAGATCTCACTCCGTGTGACTTTTTTTCTGTGGGGACACATTAAAGATCTGGTGTGTGTATGGTCTCTACCACGTGATGTAGCAGAGCTCCGGGAGAGAATACGAGAAGCGAATGTCACAGTCGACAAAAACAACAACAACACTTTCAGAGTTTCTCTTCAAAATGCCATATGTATGACATCTGTACATTGTTTAGTTCTTGTGCAATAAATTATTGAAAGTGTTCCCGGACTTTATGTACATCCTGTATAAATTATTTTCTAAGCCCCAAAATGTACTAGAATAAATAAAATGTTTATAAAACAATGTACCGCACAATTTACTTGCTGTGAGAAAGTCGCAATTCCTTAACTCCATCGCCCATGGCCTCTGGCCTGCCGAGGAGCACCACAGTCCTGAGTCCTTGGATAAATCACGAAAATCCTCTGCATTATGCCACACACAAACAGAGCCGGCCTGGGAGCAGATCGGTGAGACTAGATCCGACGGGCAGGGCTTGCACATTATTGGGAAACGATGGGCTTCAAATCGGCAGCCCCAATCCGTTAGAGAGACCCCACAGAAATGGCCTGTGGTTTTGGCCCATCATGGAAGTCCATTCATGTGGCCAGCTATTCACAAATCACTGACATTTGTGCAAATACTCTGAGAATTAATGCTATTAAAGATAGGTGGCAACTCACCGTAAAGATGATCGCTGAACCATGGACAGACACGTAGAAAAGACAATCACACTCTCACAACTAAATTTTTGGCCATAGCCTTTCTTAGAAAATGACAACACACACACACACACACACACACACACACACACACACATTCACACAATCACTCTCAGACACAACTCATGCACACATGACTGTCGTCTCCAGCCACTGGGTCAACAATCTCTGAGAAACATATCAAAACAAACCACTCCTCACGCCTCCCATTGGCAGCTACTAGGCTAGTGCCACCACGGCAGCACTGACTGCAAGCTGGGGGATTGGAAGGAAGGGGAGAAGCAGTAAGAATGAGGGAGTAGGGAAGCGATGCATGTATTAAGCTGCACCCAGCCAGCGACAATGCTTGAAATACCAGTAAACAAACCGTTTCATCTACTGAGAGAGAGAGAGACAGACAGACAGACAGACAGACACACACACACACACACACACACACACACACACACACACACACACAAATTTCTCCAGTTTTTTTTTTTTTTCCAAATTTCCCAGCAGGGCAGAAAAAAAGAGTGAAAAACCTAAGTATTCAAATCCACACACAAAGGTTACCTTGTGGTATGCTACTATTCCGCACAGGAGACCCTCACGATACTCGAGAACTTCTCTATGCAACATGTAATTTATCCTAATTTCTCTTAATTTTATATTTTACTAATTCTGTAATTTTTTGTTTATAAATTTTATATTCAGCTTTCTGTAAACTAGGTTCCACCTCATCCCACAAGCTTTGGCTCAAAGTCTCAAGATACCTGATTAAAAAAAAAAATTTCAATCCCAAAACCTCACACGCCAATATAATGGTCTGCAAGCAATCATTCTGTTGATAATGGCACATTAAATTTGTAAATGGAAAAAAAAAAAAAAAACTGATGCCCTTGATAATTCGAAGCTGTCATTTAAAGTCACAATTGTATGTATTATAGAACACTGTACAGGAAAAATGGAGTTGTAAATGTAGCTGTGTGTTTTAGTGATAACGGCGTTTTTTCAAATGATGGAGAACCACGGAGATACTTCCAGAATGAGATTTTCACTCTGCAGCGGAGTGTGCGCTGATATGAAACTTCCTGGCAGATTAAAACTGTGTGCCCGACCGGGACTCGAACTCAGGACCTTTGCCTTTCGCGGGCAAGTGCTCTACCATCTGAGCTACCGAAGCACGACTCACGCCCGGTACTCACAGCTTTACTTCTGCCAGTATCTCGTCTCATACCTTCCAAACTTTACAGAAGCTGTCCTGCGAACCTTGCAGAACTAGCACTCCTGAAAGAAAGGATACTGCGGAGACATGGCTTAGCCACAGCCTGGGGGATGTTTCCAGAATGAGATTTTCACTCTGCAGCGGAGTGTGCGCTGATATGAAACTTCCTGGCAGATTAAAACTGTGTGCCCGACCGAGACTCGAACTCGGGACCTTTACTTCTGTAAAGTTTGGAATGTAGGAGACGAGATACTGGCAGAAGTAAAGCTGTGAGGACCGGGCGTGAGTCGTGCTTCGGTAGCTCAGATGGTAGAGCACTTGCCCGCGAAAGGCAAAGGTACCGAGTTCGAGTCTCTGTCGGGCACACAGTTTTAATCTGCCAGGAAGTTTCATGGAGATACTTGTTGGTAACATCTTCTCTATGCCATAAACCAGCACAATACGGAACTTTATGAAGCTTAGTCAAAGGCCTGTTTTGTGAGGTGAGAGAATTTATTTCTGGAAGTTGAATGCATTGCTTCCAAACCAGACGATATTTCTCGTGTAAATCTACATGACTATCTGGCAGTTCACACTTAAGGATACAGGGCATTTTTTCCAGCTCAATATTATGTAACAATCAACACCTATTTCTTTCAGGCACTGTTTACAATGTATATGTTTCACAGATTTTTTTGTTGATATCAGGTAAAAGAGCACACTTTCTAAACAAATTAGAAGTATTTTGAATATTTTTGAACCTACTTAGGGTTATTTAAAAAAAAAATAACAAGGAAATTGAAGCTTTTTTTTTCCAAAATGCTTCCTCGAACTGCGGTACCATTTAATCCAATGTTATACATCTGAAGGAGACCAAATTTTTACCAGACATGCATGACATGATGGCTAAGGTGCTAGACCTATTTAATTCCACCTATTATGTATATTACAACGATAAAAAAGTACCACATCATACATTTTAACATTTATAATTTTTTTCCTAATAAAAATGTTATTTTTTCTATGATTTAGCTGATTCCGCAATAAAGCTTAGGTCTACTACATAAGTATGGACTACTGCAAGTTACAGAAAAAATTAGAGCAATGCTTCATAAACTTTAGGAAATATTTGTACCTGAATTCTGAAGAATACAACTTGTGGGAAATTGCGAATGAACATATGAGTCCAATTAAACTGTGCCTCGGAACATTCCTGAAGCATAGTCTTCATCCTGCAGCATTTCTTCATCTTCAAGCTTCCTCTTGGCATTCCTTTTAGCACTTCTTGCTTCTTTGGTAACTTGAAGAGTGAATCTTTAAGCTTCATGCACCCGTTGTCCGTCACATGCAAGAAATTGATCTTCCATATTAGAGCCACATTTTATGCCTAAATTTCTCAGGACTTCCAACCATCCTATCACTCCATCATTGAAACATAGCACAGCATCTAGTACACAAACTTTTAATGTATTTAGTCCTACAAAAACATTCTTGGGTAATCTTTCCCATATGGAATGGTTGAAACTTTCATTTGTATTCTGAGTGCCCCCATGAAGACATTTACTAAGCAAAACAGGGTCCACTCAGGTCTCTAAAAATTGGTTTTATTTCATTCATAACAGGCTCAAGAAGATAATGCTTTCGATCTTTTGATAGTATATTTGACCACTTTCTTTTGCTTTTTGGTAACCACACCAAGAATCTGCTCCTTTAGGGCAGTCCATGACCAGGGTGGTCATCTGTGGACAACTTATGAAAGTAGGTGGCCCATACAGCTTTTCTCATTGCTGTAACATCATTCAGAGGTGCAGTTTGTCTAATGGCCAGTCCTTAATAGCTCTGAAGAAAGTCTATTTCAGTTTCTGTCAATCTGCCTCAGCCAGACAGAGATTTTCCATCAGACGGCAACTTTCCTTTCATTTCTCTTCTTAGTTTCCTCAATCTAGCACCCATCCTCTTTTGGACATGTCCACAACACTCCAGTATTGTTACGAGGGTATCACCATAAACATTGAACTCATTAATTTTATTGAAAGCTTTAGAGTCCCCATCGCCTAGGTACTTTGTAAATCTAACGTTATAAATGGGCACCGACCTCTGAAATAATTTTAGAGCTCCATCACACTCCATACCTTCACTGTAACCATCATAATTATTAGAACACTGATGTTCAATATGTTCTTCAGTGTTACTATGGTAGGTGTGGCAGTACTTAGATAAGCACTCAACATCAACTTTTCCTTTCTCCACAGAAGTAGCACTTAAACACCATTGAAGGAACGATGTCCTCTATGTTGCCATGTCCCTTCAAGTGCAACAGCAATGTCCCTGGTTTCACTAATATAAACAGTTTTTTCTACGGCACATTTCATAGATGCTTTAGACACAACCGTCGTTGTTGTTGTGGTCTTCAGTCCTGAGACTGGTTTGATGCAGCTCTCCATGCTACTCTATCCTGTGCAAGCTTCATCATCTCCCAGTACCTACTGCAACCTACATCCTTCTGAATCTGCTTAGTGTATTCATCTCTTGGTCTCCCCCTACGATTTTTACCCTCCACGCTGCCCTCCAATATTAAATTGGTGATCCCTTGATGCCTCAGAACATGTCCTACCAACCGATCCCTTCTTCTGGTAAAGTTGTGCCACAAACTCCTCTTCTCTCCAATCCTATTCAGTACCTCCTCATTAGTTATGTGATCTACCCATCTAATCTTCAGCATTCTTCTGTAGCACCACATTTCGAAAGCTTCTATTCTATTCTTGTCCAAACTATTTACCGTCCATGTTTCACATCCATACATGGCTACACTCCATACAAATACACTCCTGGAAATGGAAAAAAGAACACATTGACACCGGTGTGTCAGACCCACCATACTTGCTCCGGACACTGCGAGAGGGCTGTACAAGCAATGATCACACGCACGGCACAGCGGACACACCAGGAACCGCGGTGTTGGCCGTCGAATGGCGCTAGCTGCGCAGCATTTGTGCACCGCCGCCGTCAGTGTCAGCCAGTTTGCCGTGGCATACGGAGCTCCATCGCAGTCTTTAACACTGGTAGCATGCCGCGACAGCGTGGACGTGAACCGTATGTGCAGTTGACGGACTTTGAGCGAGGGCGTATAGTGGGCATGCGGGAGGCCGGGTGGACGTACCGCCGAATTGCTCAACACGTGGGGCGTGAGGTCTCCACAGTACATCGCTGTTGTCGCCAGTGGTCGGCGGAAGGTGCACGTGCCCGTCGACCTGGGACCGGACCGCAGCGACGCACGGATGCACACCAAGACCGTAGGATCCTACGCAGAGCCGTAGGGGACCGCACCGCCACTTCCCAGCAAATTAGGGACACTGTTGCTCCTGGGGTATCGGCGAGGACCATTCGCAACCGTCTCCATGAAGCTGGGCTACGGTCCCGCACACCGTTAGGCCGTCTTCCGCTCACGCCCCAACATCGTGCAGCCCGCCTCCAGTGGTGTCGCGACAGGCGTGAATGGAGGGACGAATGGAGACGTGTCGTCTTCAGCGATGAGAGTCGCTTCTGCCTTGGTGCCAATGATGGTCGTATGCGTGTTTGGCGCCGTGCAGGTGAGCGCCACAATCAGGACTGCATACGACCGAGGCACACAGGGCCAACACCCGGCATCATGGTGTGGGGAGCGATCTCCTACACTGGCCGTACACCACTGGTGATCGTCGAGGGGACACTGAATAGTGCATGGTACATCCAAACCGTCATCGAACCCATCGTTCTACCATTCCTAGACCGGCAAGGGAACTTGCTGTTCCAACAGGACAATGCACGTCCGCATGTATCCCGTGCCACCCAACGTGCTCTAGAAGGTGTAAGTCAACTACCCTGGCCAGCAAGATGTCCGGATCTGTCCCCCATTGAGCAGGTTTGGGACTGGCTGAAGCGTCGTCTCACGCGGTCTGCACGTCCAGCACGAACGCTGGTCCAACTGAGGCGCCAGGTGGAAATGGCATGGCAAGCCGTTCCACAGGACTACATCCAGCATCTCTACGATCGTCTCCATGGGAGAATAGCAGCCTGCATTGCTGCGAAAGGTGGATATACACTGTACTAGTGCCGACATTGTGCATGCTCTGTTGCCTGTGTCTATGTGCCTGTGGTTCTGTCAGTGTGATCATGTGATGTATCTGACCCCAGGAATGTGTCAATAAAGTTTCCCCTTCCTGGGACAATGAATTCACAGTGTTCTTATTTCAATTTCCAGGAGTGTACTTTCAGAAATGACTTCCTGACACTTAAATCTATACTCGATGTTAACAAATTTCTCTTCTTCAGAAACGCTTTCCTTGCCATTGCCAGTCTACATTTTATATCCTCTCTACTTCGACCATCATCAGTTATTTTGCTCCCAAATAGCAAAACTCCTTTACTACTTTAAGTGTCTCATTTCCTAATCTAATACCCTCAACATCACCCGACTTAATTCAACTACATTCCATTATCCTCATTTTGATTTTGTTTATGTTCATCTTATATCCTCCCTTCAAGACACCATCCATTCCGTTCAACTGCTCTTCCAAGTCCTTTGCTGTCTCTGACAGAATTACAATGTCATCGGCGAACCTCAAAGTTTTTATTTCTTCTCCATGGATTTTAATACCTACTCCGAATTTTTCTTTTGTTTCCTTTACTACTTGCTCAATATACAGATTGAATAACATGGGGGAGAGGCTACAACCCTGTCTTACTCCCTTCCCAACCACTGCTTCCCTTTCATGTCCCTCGACTCTTATAACTGCCATCTGGTTTCTGTACAAATTGTAAATAGCCTTTCGCTCCCTGTATTTTACCCCTGCCACCTTTAGAATTTGAAAGAGAGTATTCCAGTCAACATGGTCAAAAGCTTTCTCTAAGTCTACAAATGCTAGAAACGTAGGTTTGCCTTTTCTTAATCTTTCTTCTAAGATAAGTCGTAAGGTCAGTATTGCGTCACGTGTTCCAGTATTTCTACGGAATCCAAACTGATCTTCCCCGAGGTCGGCTTCTACTAGTTTTTCCATTCGTCTGTAAAGAATTCATGTTAGTATTTTGCAGCTGTGGCTTATTAAACTAATTGTTCGGTAATTCTCACATCTGTCAACACCTGCTTTCTTTGGGATTGGAATTATTATATTCTTCTTGAAGTCTGAGGGTATTTCGCCTGTTTCATACATCTTGCTCACCAGATGGTAGAGTTTTGTCAGGACTGGCTCTCCCAAGGCCGTCAGTAGTTCCAATGGAATGTTGTCTACTCCGGGGGCCTTGTTTCGACTCAGGTCTTTCACTGCTCTGTCAAACTCTTCACGCAGTATCGTATCTCCCATTTCATCTTCATCTACATCCTCTTCCATTTCCATAATATTCTCCTCAAGTACATCGCCCTTGTATAGACCCTCTATATACTCCTTCCACCTTTCTGCTTTCCCTTCTTTGCTTAGAACTGGGTTTCCATCTGAACTCTTGATGTTCATACAAGTGGTTCTCTTATCTCCAAAGGTCTCTCTAATTTTCCTGTAGGCAGTATCTATCTTACCCCATAGTGAGATAAGCCTCTACATCCTTACATTTGTCCTCTAGCCATCCCTGCTTAGCCATTTTGCACTTCCTGTCGATCTCATTTTTGAGACATTTGTATTCCTTTTTGCCTGCTTCATTTACTGCATTTTTATATTTTCTCCTTTCATCAATTAAATTCAATATTTCTTCTGTTACCCAAGGATTTCTACTAGCCCTCGTCTTTTTATCTACTTGATCCTCTGCTGCCTTCACTACTTCATCCCTCAAAGCTACCCATTCTTCTTCTACTGTGTTTCTTTCCCCCATTCCTGTCAATTGTTCCCTTATGCTCTCCCTGAAACTCTGTATAACCTCTGGTTCTTTCAGTTTACCCAGGTCCCATCTCCTTAAATTCCCACCTTTTTGCAGTTTCTTCAGTTTTAATCTACAGGTGATAACCAATAGATTGTGGTCAGAGTCCACATCTGCCCCTGGAAATGTCTTACAATTTAAAACCTGGTTCCTAAATCTCTGTCTTACCATTATATAATCTATCTGATACCTTTTAGTATCTCCAGGGTTCTTCCATGTATACAATCTTCTATCATGATTCTTAAACCAAGTGTTAGCTATGATTAAGTTATGCTCTGTGCAAAATTCTACCAGGCGGCTTCCTCTTTCATTTCTTAGCCCCAATCCATATTCACCTACTACGTTTCCTTCTATCCCTTTTCCTACACTCGAATTCCAGTCACCCATGACTATTAAATTTTCGTCTCCCTTCACTATCTGAATAATTTCTTTTATTTCCTCATACATTTCTTCAATTTGTTCGTCATCTGCAGAGCTAGTTGGCATATAAACTTGTACTACTGTAGTAGGTGTGGGCTTCGTATCTATCTTGGCCACAATAATGCGTTCACTATGCTGTTTGTAGTAGCTTACCCGCATTCCTATTTTCCTATTCATTATTAAACCTACTCCTGCATTACCCCTATTTGACTTTGCGTTTATAACCCTGTAGTCACCTGACCAGAAGTCTTGTTCCTCCTGCCACCGAACTTCACTAATTCCCACTATATCTAACTTTAACCTATCCATTTCCCTTTTCAAATTTTCTAACCTACCTGCCCGATTAAGGGACCTGACATTCCACGCTCCGATCTGTAGAACGCCAGTTTTCTTTCTCCTGATAACGACATCCTCTTGAGTAGTCCCCGCCCGGAGATCCGAATGGGGGACTATTTTACCTCCGGAATATTTTACCCAAGAGGATGCCATCATCATTTAATCATACAGTAAAGCTGCATGCCCTCGGGAAAAATTACAACCGTAGTTTCCCCTTGCTTTCAGCCGTTCGCAGTACCAGCACAGCAAGGCCGTTTTCGTTATTGTTACAAGGCCAGATCAGTCAATCATCCAGACTGTTG
The DNA here is from genome assembly GCF_023898315.1 of Schistocerca nitens. Lineage (NCBI taxonomy): Eukaryota > Metazoa > Arthropoda > Insecta > Orthoptera > Acrididae > Schistocerca > Schistocerca nitens. The sequence continues at coordinate 125,948,659 of NC_064623.1, forward strand.
CCCTTGCAACTACTGAAAAGGCTGCTGCCCCTCTTCAGGAACCACACGTTTGTCTGGCCTCTCAACAGATACCCCTCCGTTGTGGTTGTACCTACGGTACGGCTATCTGTATCGCTGAGGCCCGCAAGCCTCCCCACCAACGGCAAGGTCCATGGTTCAAGGGGAACCTAAAAGTATTCTTATGTACTTTCTGAACCTACTGGGAGGAGGAGGAGGAGGAGGAGGAGGAGGAGGAGGGTCAATCAAACGACAAAACGTTTGTGCAGCCTTTTTTTCCTTTTCCTATTGCAGGCATTGTGTACACTAACCTCAAATCCACATCATATGAATTATGCACAATGTTCTAAGTCATTTTTGAGGTAAATTTATTGCAGGATCTACACAGACCAAATAATTTTGACGCTAAATCCTCCCTGCTACTTTGTTGTTCAGTTATTTCCAGGCTGCCTACACCATCACATTGTTTACATTTTTCCACTTCCTTTATCGAAGAAGATAAGATACCCACATCAACAACAACAAATCCACTACAAACAGCATCATTGTTAACACAAAAATTTGAATCACCAGGAGGCGTGCCATGTGCGAATTTCTTCACTGAAGAACTGACACGTAGGTTACTTTCAACAGTGTGGCTTGTTTTGTTTGTGAACTGGTTACCACAGAATTTCCTTTTATTGAATTTCTTGATGGGTGGCATAAATCGTATTTATTGCACACTAAAAAATATGTATTTTCACAAACATATGTAGCACTTGGGAAACAAACATTTATTAACACGTGAACAAACTGCTTCAGAACACAAAAGTAAATACTTGCAAAGATAATCATTTACAGACGCTAGAAACCTGCACTGTTACCAACATATACAATGTATCATACATATACATGTAATCGCTGGAAACAGAAAGAAAGTGCACAGTTCTTTTCAAAATAATACTGGTTTCTGTAACAGAAATAAAGGGGGCATGGCAGTATACGAGGTGCGAATATAAAGTAATGACACTGATGTGAAAAAAAAATGTTGCTTACCGTTTTAGTCAATTTTAGTGTTGTCTCCTTCAAAGTAGTTCCCTTCTGATTGCACACACTTTTTTTTAGCACTTCTGCCATTGATGGTAACATTTCTGAAACTCATCTTCTGTAATATCCTCCAAGACCTTCGTCAGAGCTTTTTGGACAGCTTGTGTTGTTTGAAAATGGTGTCCCTTGATCCCCATTTTGACTCTTGGAAAGAGAAAAAAGTTGCACGGAGCAATATCTGGTGAATAAGGTGGCTCTGGTAGTACTGAAACTAGTTTTGAGGTAAAAAATTGCTGTACTGACATCGATTGATGTTCAGTTCTTCTGCAATCATTTTCATCGATAATCTTTAATCAGATCGTATGAGTTCACACACCCTGGCCAAGTTGACATCCGTCCGTGAGGTTGACGGTCGTCCACTGCGGTCTTCATCTTCAACATTTGTTCTGCCTTCACTAAACATTTTATGCCAATGAAAAACTTGAGCTCTTGACATAACCTCCTCTCCAAAAGCCTTCTTAAGATCACTGTAAGTTGTCTTCGCGTTTTCACCCAATTTAATGCAAAAAGAAATGGCATACTGTTGCGCAATATTATGCAGTTCCACTTCCGTGATGAGAGACACAAACACTTGTTAACTTATTACAGCACAACTCATGACTGAGCAGTTGCATCAATGTGCTGCTTGGACTAGAAGCAGCTTATAGACCAACGTCACACATATTGTGCCTACGCAAGCCTGCAGGGTTGCCACATCTTGCAAAGAAGATCAGTCTCATTACTTTATTGTCGCACCTCGTACATGACCATAACTTTAAAATTTGGTATGTATAGGTCATTTTTCATTTCAAACCCTACAGTGTACATATCAATGTAATCAGGAAAGACTATAGAATTTAATAAAGTCATTAAAAAAATTTTGATTTTTCCACCATTTATAAGTACCCTGCATCCTTAAGTGTTCGGCAGAGGATTCATTGAAAAGCCTTCAGACTATTTCTGTAACATTCCACTCTTCAACAGCACTGGGGAAAAACATCACTTAAATCTTTCTGTGGGAGCTCTGATTTCTCTTACTTTATCACGATAATAATTTCTCCCTATGTAGGTGGGTGTCAACAAAATATTTTGCCATTCAGAGGAAATTTCCTGAAAACATCTCATCGTAGCAAAAAACACCTTTGTTTTATGACTGCCAGCCCAACTCGTATATCATGCCAGGGTATATGCGGACAAGGAAAAAAATTCCCGGATTTCTCGGTCAAAAATACACTTTCTCCCAGGTGAAAACATACTTTTTCCCCGTTAACTGACAGTATATTTTCTCTCGGAACTGTATAACTTATAAGTCCTTTGAATGATTATGGTTTTATACACGGGCGTAGTATTTCTTGGCGCTTTACGAAAAAAAAAAAAAATGTGTTTTGGAAAGATCTTTGATGTGCAGCAACATGTAAGCTGCATATTTTCGTATTACGAAAGTATAAATTCGAATTCCACCAAACACCGCATGTTACTTTCCGAAGCATTGAAATTGAGAGTGGGATGTGCTTTTGTAAGCCAGTCATAGCTCATGTCACGCGATCTAGCCAGCCGATCATAGCAGGTATTCAGAGCTTAGGACACGTGATGTAGTCAACCAATAGCAACATCACTGTTAAGTAGCGTGAACACACAAACAGAAAAAGTTAACAGTTTAAATTAATATAAATAGTGTTGCTACACGAAACGCAAAGCTTTCACATATAATATTGGTCTATAAGATTAATATGCTGCAAGAGAAGCTAAGCTTTCACATACAATGTTGGTCTTTTATGCGCATATTACAATTTAAGATGTATCACACAAACATGCCAGTAAAATTTTTAATAACGACATAAATGTCTGATCTTCCAGGCTCAAAATTCATCTCAATGGCTTATCATCAAAGAGTTGATTTTTAAATGAGAGTCACAACACTCTGTGATTTAAGAAATTCATCGTACATTACCTCACATAGTTCTGTTGTAACTGCTAGAATGGTACTTTGATGGTAACGCTTTTCAAACCACCATTCGAAATATTTTCCCACAATCTGTTAGAAATAGGTTCGTTTCTGCATTTGCCAGAGAACGCCAGATGACAGGCATCACCGCACTCGCGCAGCTATGATGTCGTAGGGAGCCCGTATGTTCGTACGTGTAAAACATTAAAATATCTTACATTATGTCATAAAAGAAACAAGACATCAGAGGATACTCCAAGAGAATCGGAATTTCGTGACCCATACTAAAATGTGCAATTTTAAAGTGCACATTCGTATGTCCAGACTCCCAGTGAAGTAGGCTACGACCTGATATTAAGCTTTTCAATGTGGTTTTCGGGATGTAAATTTTCTTGGAGTACCAGTACTGTGCTATCTCATGTTTGGTTCTTTATTATGGCATAATGCCGAACGTTCTAGAAGCTGAAAATGTGCACTTGAAATGCAGCGAACACAGTGTGTGGAATTAAACACTTTGTCTCAAATATATTGTCTGCCTTAGTGGAAAAGACTAATGAAAGAAAATTTCTTTGGCAAACCAACAAAAATAACTTCATTGTTTCTGCAAGGCAATTAATGCTTGACTGTCAGAGAGGTGGAAATAAAATAAAATCTGCAACTAATAACACATTTTAGCCTTCTGTAATTATGTGAATGTATTTTAATTCACTTGATAGCTCCCGGCCACAGAAATCTGTTCTGTTTTCATTTGACGTGGGAGCAGTAAATGAAGAGGAAACAGCAAAATCACTAAATGTAAACAAGGGTCACATGGAGACTACCCATTTCCCAACTGTAATTCAGACTGCTCTGCACATCAGTCCTGGATCTCTAATATTTCCGAACTGGGGCAATACCCCGCCATTCCATCAAGCGTTTGAGATAGGATGTGTAAAAAAAAAATTAGAATTTTAAAAAATATGTTCATTTTGTAGCGCACATCTTTCTGAAGGGTCTGATGCATACAACATATGTGTTCGAGGAAATGTAAGACATGTCATAAGTGTGCCAAAGTGCAGTGCCTCAGCTCCTCCCACAGCATTCTTCTATCGCACGTCACTGTACTTCACTCTGTGGAATTGAAATGTGTATATTTTATAATGGATGCCATCAAACCATATTCAGGACAATGGAAATTAAAATGTCCTGTGGTGCCTCTCCTGTTTACAGTTGGCCAGTTTGACATTCTGTCCCTCTCTTTTTTTTTAAAAAAAAAAAAAAAAAAAAAAAAAAAAAAAAAAAAAAAAAAAAAAAAAAAAAAAAAGCTTATTTGCTGGTTAACTTCATTAACTCGACCAGAATCACCGGTTTAGCTATCCCGCGATTATTCTCCAGTTAGGCATTGTTACATGTCCATACAACGCATTTTCCGTGCTTCTTCCAGAACAGAACTTAAAGCAGCTGCTAGCCGGGGACTGTACAACTGGCCCTTACTAGTAAGGCGATCTGTCCCAAAAATTTTTTGTCAAAATTTCATTTTCTTGGATACACTGAGAAGGTAATACGTAATCTTTCTTACCTGTTATTCGTTTATTTCCACTCCTGTAGTCTGAGTCTATGGGTTTCGCCAGTAATTATAACAACGCTCATCATTCGCAAACCCAATCAACAACACAATCGGACAGCGGTTGGCATTATCCGTTCAGCCTTACTCCGCTCAGCTCTGTCAGATTCCACTGACAGAGGAAACATGTACACTATGCACGCATTCACAAATCAACTTACGACTCATTCAAAATCAACTTAGAATGTGCTAAAAATGTTCAAAAACAAACAGGGATGCGTTTCAAAGTAATATGAATAATCGATAAACTAACAAACTAACGTGTGCTGGATGCTAGTCGCTTTGTGAAACAAGGTTTTTTTCCCCCCCCCTCAAGAATATGAAATTGCCCCCCCCCCAGATGATTTGGACCTCCTGCGCATGCATAAATCTGGCAGCTTGGGCGCTCCAGTAAAATTTTTCCCGGTAGCATCTAGCTGCGACTGCTTACACAGCCGACAGCCACGTTTCTGTAGCCAGAAGCGGGAGAAGGTACTACTCAACTGTGCATGCGCATGATCCCGCTCGTAACTGCTAAAACGTATCTAATGCAAACAGTTGTGATGTCACGCTCAGTGGAGGCAATTTGTTGTTATGAAGCATTGCACAGTCTTCCTAAAGCCTTTGACGCATTTTGCTGTTGGCAGACACTTGTATGAGCAGTGTTTTGTTGCTGTATATGGCGCATTTCCCTTGCAATTTAAGTTTTATTTTCGTTTTTTTTCTCTCGTTCATGTTTTATTGCTGCAGTATCGCGACACAGTAATATCCTTTGTTAGAGAATCGGTTCTTACCGATCAAAATTACAAAAATTTAACTGAAAACAAAAACAATGAAAAATTTCCGGAATTCTAAAAAATTCCCGGGTTTTTCCTGGATCTCCCGGGTTGTATACACACTGCATGTCCATGGCGCACTCCCCCTTCTTAGCAATAAAACAAAAGTTGCCTTTCTTTGAACGCTTTCTCACGTCCTGTCAACGTTATCTGGCAAGGATACCATAGCACACAGGGTCATAACTGTGTAGTTCAACAGTGTTTCACTGAAAATCTTTTGTATGTTTTCAGTTGTATCACCATCCACCATCTCACTTCCAATTTAACAGTAAACACTGAAACACTATTTTATGCAGATAACCAACCAACCTTAGGCTACAATTCCCCATTGCAAGTCACCAACATCAAAAGAAAAATTCAACTGAGAAAATTGAAAAATGATGCTAAGGAGTGTCTCTCAAATAATAATGTATCACAAAGTTGACCAAATATTAGTTTACCAGTTACTGACCACTAATTTGCTTGGTTCTTTGCCATCAGGACCCTCTGGACCAAAGACACGTATTAGAACATACTTAAATGTTCCTTCTGGGTCGATATCCACATCAGGAACAGCGGCAAGCTTCTCTGCTGCTGTCATTAGTGTCCTGTTAAACAGATGTTAAAATTATTCCAGAAATATTTATATACAACAGGTGAGAGAAGAATAGTGCTGCAGTCACAATGTAAACAATACAATTCTGCATCTAGGATTTATACTGGAAAAATGTTTCCTTCAGAGAAATAATGATCTAATATTTGGATTTTGAAATGTGTGCCTATTAAATAAATACAGGCATGCCGTGGAAGATCATGCACCATCCAAACCATAAAACTATCAATTAATTGTATCCAAAGCGAAACATACTTGAGAAAGCTATAAAATTACAAAGAGAGACAATTGCATCCTCGTAGAAAGAATTCACTGGGTGAATTCCTTCATGTTTGGTGGACTCAAAAATATTTTTAATAAAATTTTTTTGGTTATCGTTTAGAAAGAGCAGCCATTTTTGGTTCAGGCTGCAAGCATTCTTTCACTTTTATAAGTGTCTGTGGTTTTTTAAATTATTCAGTAATGGATTGCCCCAGACCTTTCATATAAGAGGTATTTATTTCAGCAGACACTGGACTATAAATTAACACCATGATCACCCTGTTGAATGTATTCCTTAATACACGTTTAATGTCAAAAATATGTGTCTTAATGTTTGCAATATCTGGGCTGATGGAAAAAGTGTATAAATTACATAATTTAAAAATATCTAGGCTAACTCTTTTAAACAATGAGACAATTCATTACATTATCCCGTTCTCAACTTATGTGTTTTTACTACATTGTTTATTGAACAACAGAGATATTTCTTCATTCACTTCGGGCACTGGGTTAAATGTTCGCCTAGTCACAGTCATAAATTCCAGGGGAGAAGACAACTTCTTTAACCCTTAACTACTATCGACCGTCTCTCAGACCGCTACTAATTTTTGTGTCGAGATATTTCTCACACCCCTGCAAAGCCAAATGGACTCTTCCATGTACCTTCCTATTGGCTGTCAAGCTACACGTGCCAGCATTCTTGCATTGTTGCTGCTCTTTGTTTCGTAATTATTTGCCTTGAGTGGTCTCACAGACGTACCATAGTGTTTGCGTGCCGCGTTTTTATTGCATGCTACTGTTTCTCCATGGAGGGGAAAGCTGGGCCTTCTGTGCAACGTGTGTTACGTGAGACAGAGGTCTTCACTTGCAAGATGAGCCTCAGACACCGAAAGAAGAATTCGAAAATCGAAAAATGTGCACCTTTTGCCCTCCTCCTCTGAAGAGGAAAACAAGGTATCCATGTGAACAGTGTGGTGTTCCGATTTGTTTGGAGTGTTCCAGGAAGGTCTGTGTGAAGTGTTTGCAGGTGGAAATTGACTTAAGTATGATTCAGTGGCACATGAGGACACGTATTTAGTTTTTACTTGTAATTTTAGAAGTAAAATGGTGGCAAAGTTTCTCCATTCATAGACTTATTGACGGAAATATTCGCTCTACATTGCACAGTGAGTCGTAAACTGAAAGCTGACTTCGCACACAATTTATTGTAAGTCATGTCTGATTCTTCCACCTAGTTATATTGCCAATTTATAATATAATCCCTCTGATCAAAATCTGTGTGTGAGTAGAGAGCAAATTATTTGCTGTTATTTTCGTAACTCATAAAATAAAAATATACTCCAGATTTCACTTTGTTTTAATGGTCGAAGTGTTTAAAATACTGCAGTGTTTAAAAAAAAAATCAAATTTCTACAAAAGCCACCTCTAAGAAGTGTAATGAATGCCTGGAAGTCAAGAAACTACATACATTCAGCAAAATTCTGGTTTGCTATATAAAATAGAAAAATGAGGTCTGTGAGACCCCTCCATAGTAATTGTGTTCCTGTGAATGACCATAGTAGTTAAGGGTTAATGCATTTTTAACGGGCCTCTCAAATTGATCCTTTTCAAATTTTTTAAATGGGGTTCTTGGTGCTGGTAAAATGTAACATCCACATCTTGGTTCTGACTAGCAATGTTACCAACTTTGGCAATCCACCACTGTTCGCCATAGACACAAGCCACTATGTCCTATTTTGAAGTGTCAGTGGTACAAGTTTTCCACAGTGGTGACATTCACTATCAGAGGATGTTGATGTGAACTTACAGTTGAGCAAGTTGTATGACTGAGGTATAAAACAATGAAAAGATCGGGTGCCTTTAATCTTATGACAAGTTTTGAATCTTTCCTCCGAGACAATGGCATAGAGTTCTCGTATTTCCTCACATTTAATGAAACATACGTAATCCCTTTTACCTGTTCTTTACAGAATTTGAACATTTCTTGAGGTGTCCAGATTTGGTTCTCATAGGTCCGTTGTAGACTAGCTTTTGTGACAGCTCGCTTTGTTGTACCCTTGATGCCATCACACTCATTCTTCCCACGGCATGATGAAAAAAAGTGTTATTCTGCACCAAGCCAACAGTCTTTTTTTCTTTGAGAAAGGAGATGTTAATATTTGTTTGCTTTTATATTGGCTTGCAGCACCATCAGAGAAGTACATCAGTTTGTTTATATGGAATTGTCGTGCTCTTTTATGTAGTTTGTTAACTGCAGGTGAAAAGCATGCACTGCAGTAGCTTTGTGTTCAAGGTAATCATTTACAACACAAAAACTATGACTCTAGTTTATCTTGATCTTTATAGCAGAACACAAATGGACAAACTGTGGCCTGTTTGCTTACCCAGTGGCGGCCTTGTATTTCACTTTAACAACAAAGGAATAGTTTTCAGGAAAGTCAGCAAGAACTATACATTCATCAACTGCCATGGTTTGCTTTTGTCCTTCAGAAATTTATACTGACTTTGGCAATTAAATGGTGCACTATCGAGTTTTCAAGGTTAGTAACCAACACTTAAAAAAACTCTTCTCGTGATTTTGAGACTCCATTATTCAACTGCACACTTCACACTTCAAGGGCTCATTATTAACTAAGTGTGAGTGAACAAATGTTGGTGGAAGGGGGGAAGACAACACACAAATTTGTACAGGCTTGTCTACATCTACATGGATACTCTGCAAATCACATTTAAGTGCCTAGCAGAACCACTTTCGCAATTCCCTATTATTCCAATCTCGTATAGTGCCCAGAAAGAAGGAACACCTATATCTTTCCGTACGAGCTCTGATTTCCCTTATTCTACCGTGGTGATCGTTTCTCCCTATGTAGGTCAGTGTCAACAAAATATTTTCACATTCGGAGGAGAAAGTTGATGATTGGAATTTTATGAGAAGATTCCGTCGCAACAAAAAATGCCTTTCTTTTAATGATGTCCAGCCCAAATCCATCATCATTTCTATGACATACTCTCCCATATTTCGCGATAATACAAAATGTGCTGCCCTTCTTTGAATTTTTCAATGTACTCCGTCAGTCCTATCTGGCAAGGATCCCACACCGCGCACCAGTATTCTAAAAGAGGACGGACAAGCGTAGTGTACGCAATCTCCTTAGTAGTGCCAATAAAACGCAGTCTTTGGTTAGCCTTCCCCACAATATTTTCTGTGTGTTACTTCCAATTTAAGTTTTATATCATGAAGATACATTAAGTGTGCAATTTTCAGATTTTTATCTGCTCTCCTTACAAAGATATTGCAGGTCAAAGAATGAAAAAATTCAAAAAATCAATTTTTTAAAAATAGTGTACACTTTGTGTAAGCTTCTCACTATAAGAAGTAGTTATACTGTGTAGTGTAATAGCACAATAAATATTAAGGCTGAGAAATTATTCTTACTTTGAAAAAATACAATTAGGATAGATAAAAAATCTACTCACCAAGTGGCAGCAGAACTTGCACATAAAAGACGGAAGAGGGGTGAAGGAAAAGGACTGGAGAGGTCTACTAAAAGGGGTAGATATCGGGAAAGTCACCCAGAACAGCGGGTCAGAGGAGACTTACCGTAACCAATGTCTTTCCTTCTCATCTCGTACGGTAAGTCTCCTCTGACCTGCGGTTCTGGGTGACTTTCCCCTTTTCCTAGAACTCTCCAGTCTTTCTCCTTCACCCGATTACTTCCCCTTCCACCCTTCTGCCTGAAGAAGGAGCCACTGGCTCCAAAAGCTTGCCAATTACAACCGTCTTTTATGTATGTGTTCTGCCGCCGCTTGATGAGTAGAATTTTTATCTATCCAATTAAATAGTTTAAAGAATGAGCTCATTTAGCTTGCAATCAACAAGTTTGAACCATTAAAAGTAGGGCCTATATTAAGGAATACATTCAGCATGGTTATCATGGTTTTAATTTATAGTCCAGTTAATGATTCTTATTTGAAATGTCTGGGGCAACTCAGTACTGAATTTTTTAAAAAACCACAGATGTCTGTAAAAGCAAAAAATAGCCACTGTTTCTAAATGTTAACAATAACATTTTTTAAAAAATGTTTTTTAAACCCATTACACATTCGGGAATTCATGCAGCAAATATCAATTTTTTTCTGAAATGACCGAGAGACTAGTTAGTTTTTTCCCTGACCCACTAGTCCTAGCTTTCATAACAGAAATCTTGATTTTTATCAATACCAACTGTCTGCTTTCACCTATCACATCATCAAAATGCTGGATGTAAGTCACTCATCGAAATCAACCACACACTGCAACGACAATTTTATCTATTCTCATAACGAAACAACCATAGGCTTCCCCAACTTGCATTTAAAAATAATACAGAAGCAATATAAATCTGGAAAAGAATGACATACTGTTTTAGAGATAAGGGATCTAACATTCTTTTATATATTTCTTGACATATAATCTCACAAGCATTTCACAATGCTGTATCCAATTTTGACAAGCCAGATGTCGCCTTTAGGGTAAAGGCACCCATACTGGTTTCCATTCTGTTCTCAACAACATTGAAAACAACAGCAGAAACAGATCTCTGTCTACCGTTGGCTTCAGCACATGCCTTTAGTCTGAAGACGACCACTGACTGGTTGACACTAATTACGGCATTGTGAAACGACGCATGTGTTTGTATGGAAGTTTTGTGCATGGATATCACACACACCACATCAGTAGAATGCTACCAGTCAAAGGCAGTGTCAGTAGAATCAAAAACCTTCAGAACTTGGCATTGGGGAAGTATCTGATTTAATCCATCTGCTTTGACCCACGACGTCATCAATATGACAGAAACGCCTATGTCCAGAGTATACAAAATGTCGACAATATTGTCACTATGTACACATGCCAACAAACCTGCAGAAAAATAGAAACAGTGAAAGTAATCTCACTTCAACGATAAAATGAAACTACAGAACAACCGTGTGAAATAGGGTGTCTAGGGCAAGGACAACCTAATTTTAACAATACAAAACATCACATCACCCCCAACAAAAGTCTCAACTTACGACATAATGCTACAGCCACAAAGCCAGCAGGAATCGTACAGTTCACTCGACATATATAGCTCAAACCAAGCCCACAATACCAAAAAACCAACATCTGCAATAACGAAAAGGGCGCTTATGCAGTTTAGGGGGTACATGCGCTGATCACGAGAAAAGTACCTATTTTTGAAGGAAACACGTATTTCTGAAGATATAAGCATACATATGCACAGAATACCAAAAAAGTACTTATTTTCATATGGAGGGGGGAAAAAAATAAAAAAGATCAATTAACTGTCTGCTTTCACCAACTTATTCATGTTGCTATGCCTATATGCCCCCCCCCCCCTCCCCATGACCCATGGACATTGCCACTGGTGGGGAGGCTTGCGTGACTCAGTGATACAGATAGCCGTACCATAGGTGCAACCACAACGGAGGGGTATCTATTGAGAGGCCAGACAAACGCGTGGTTCCTGAAGAGGGGCAGCAGCCTTTTCAGTAGTTGCAGGGGCAACAGTCGGGATGATTGACTGATCTGGCCTTGTAACACTAACCAAAACGGCCTTGCTGTGCTGGTACTGCGAACGGTTGAAAGCAAGGGGAAACTACAGCCGTAATTTTTCCTGAGGGCATGCAGCTTTACTGTATGGTTAATGATGATGGCGTCCTCTTGGGTAAAATATTCCGGAGGTAAAATAGTACCCCATTCCGATCTCCGGGCGGGGACTACTCAAGAGGACGTCGTTATCAGGAGAAAGAAAACTGGCGTTCTACGGATCGGAGCGTGGAATGTCAGATCCCTTAATCAGGCAGGTAGGTTAGAAAATTTAAAAAGGTAAATGGATAGGAGGTTTAATAATGAATAAAAAAATAGGAATGCGGGTAAGCTACTACAAATAGCATATTGATCGCATTATTGTGGCCAAGATAGATACGAAGCCCACGCCTACCACAGAAGTACAAGTTTATATGACAACTAGCTCTGCAGATGACGAAGAAATTGGAGAAATGTATGATAAAATAAAAAGAAATTATTCAGATAGTGAAGGGAGACAAAAATTTAATAGTCATGGGAGACTGGAATTCAGTAGTAGGAAAATGGAGAGAAGGAAACGTAGTAGGTGAATATGGATTGGGGGGTAAGAAATGAAAGACGAAGCCGCCTGGTAGAATTTTGCACAGAGCATAACTTAATCATAGCTAACACTTGGTTCAAGAATCATGAAAGAAGGTTGTATACATGGAAGAACCAGATAGATTATATAACGGTAAGACAGAGATTTAGGAACCAGGTTTTAAATTGTAAGACATTTCCAGGGGCAGATGTGGACTCTGACCATAATCTATTGGTTATGAACTGTAGATTAAAACTGAAGAAACTGCAAAAAGGCGGGAATTTAAGGAGATGGGACCTGGATAAACTGACTAAACCAGAGGTTGTACAGAGTTTCAGGGAGAGCGTAAGGGAACAAAAGGCAGGAATGGAGGAAAGAAATACAGTAGAAGAAGAATGGGTAGCTTTGAGGGATGAAGTAGTGAAGGCAGCAGAGGATCAAGTAGGTAAAAAGACGAGGGCTAGTAGAAATCCTTGGGTAACAGAAGAAATATTGAATTTAATTGATGAAAGGAGAAAATATAAAAATGCAATAAGTGAAGCAGGCAAAAAGGAATACAAACGTCTCAAAAATGAGACCGACAGGTAGTGCAAAATGGCTAAGCAGGGATGGCTAGAGGATAAATGTAAGGATGTAGAGGCTTATCACACTATGGGGTAAGATAGATACTACCTACAGGAAAATTAAAGAGACCTTTGGAGAAAAGAGAACCACTTATATGAATATCAAGAGCTCAGATGGGAACCCAGTTCTAAGCAAAGAAGGGAAAGCAGAAAGGTGGAAGGAGTATATAGAAGGTCTATACAAGGGCGATGTACTTGAGGAGAATATTATGGAAATGGAAGAGGATGTAGATGAAGATGAAATGGGAGATACGATACTGCGTGAAGAGTTTGACAGAGCACTGAAAGACCTGAGTCGAAACAAGGCCCCCGGAGTAGACAACATTCCATTGGAACTACTGACGGCCTTGGGAGAGCCAGTCCTGACAAAACTCTACCATCTGGTGAGCAAGACGTATGAGACAGGCGAAATACCCTCAGACTTCAAAAAGAATATAATAATCCCAATCCCAAAGAAAGCAGGTGTTGACAGATGTGAAAATTACCGAACTATCAGTTTAATAAGCTGCGGCTGCAAAATACTAATGCGAATTCTTTACAGACGAATGGAAAAACTAGTAGAAGCCGACCTTGGGGAAGATCAGTTTGGATTCCGTAGAAATGTTGGAACACGTGAGGCAATACTGACCCTACGGCTTATCTTAGAAGCTAGATTAAGGAAAGGCAAACCTACGTTTCTAGCATTTGTAGACTTAGAGAAAGCTTTTGACAACGTTGACTGGAATACTCTCTTTCAAATTCTGAAGGTGGCAGGGGTAAAATATAGGGAGCGAAAAGCTATTTACAATTTGTATAAAAACCGAATTGAGGGGCATGAAAGGGAAGCAGTGGTTGGGAAGGGAGCGAGACAGGGTTGTAGCCTCTCCCCGATGTTATTCAATCTGTATATCGAGTACCCGTGGTCTAGGGGTAGAGTCTTTGATTCATAACCAAAGCGTCTTCGGTCCCGGGTTCGATCCCCGCCACTGCCTAAATTTTGATAAATAATCAGCATTGGCTGCCGAAGACTCCCGGTATAAGAAGTCAGCCTCATTCTGCCAACGGCCTTGTCAAAGAGGGCGGAGGAGCGGATAGAGGTTCAGGGCACTCTCTTGTCCTATGGGTGGGAAACTGCCCCTAAAGGCGGAAGAATCAGCAATGATCAACGACAAGAGGATGCAGAAGGCAATGGAAACCACTGCATTAAAGACACGTAACGTGTATCCACAGGACATGTGGCCTGTAATTGAACAAGTGTCATGATGATCTCTCCATTGGCAAAAGATTCCGGAATAGTCCCCCATTCGGATCTCCGGGAGGGGACTGCCAAGGGGGAGGTTACCATGAGAAAAAGATTGAATGATCTACGAAAGGATAACATTCTACGAGTTGGGGCGTGGAATGTCAGAAGCTTGAACGTGGTAGGGAAACTAGAAAGTCTGAAAAGGGAAATGCAAAGGCTCAATCTAGATATAGTAGGGGTCAGTGAAGTGAAGTGGAAGGAAGACAAGGATTTCTGGTCAGATGAGTATCGGGTAATAACAACAGCAGCAGAAAATGGTATAACAGGTGTAGGATTCGTTATGAATAGGAAGGTAGGACAGAGGGTGTGTTACTGTGAACAGTTCAGTGACTGGGTTGTTCTAACCAGAATCGACAGCAGACCAACACCGACAACGATAGTTCAGGTATACATGCCGACGTCGCAAGCTGAAGATGAACAGATAGAGAAAGTGTATGAGGATATTGAAAGGGTAATGCAGTATGTAAAGGGCGACGAAAATCTAATAGTCATGGGCAACTGGAATGCAGTTGTAGGGGAAGGAGTAGAAGAAAAGGTTCCAGGAGAATATGGGCTTGGGACAAGGAATGAAAAGAGGAGAAAGACTAATTGAGTTCTGTAACAAGTTTCAGCTAGTAATAGCGAATACCGTGTTCAAGAATCACAAGAGGAGGAGGTATACTTGGAAAAGGCCGGGAGATATGGGAAGATTTCAATTAGATTACATCATGGTCAGACAGAGATTCCGAAATCAGATACTGGATTGTACGGCGTACCCAGGGGCAGATATAGACTCAGATCACAAAATAGTAGTGATGAAGAGTAGGCTGAAGTTCAAGACATTAGTCAGGAAGAATCAATACGCAAAGAAGTGGGATACGGAAGTACTAAGGAATGACGAGATACGTTTGAAGTTCTCTAACGCTATAACAGCAATAAGGAATAGCGCAGTAGGTAGTACAGTTGAAGAGGAATCGACATCTCTCAAAAGGGCCATCACAGAAGTTGGGAAGGAAAACATAGGTACAAAGAAGGTAGCTGCGAAGAAACCATGGGTAACAGAAGAAATACTTCAGTTGATTGATGAAAGGAGGAAGTACAAACATGTTCCGGGAAAATCAGGAATACAGAAATACAAGTCGCTGAGGAATGAAATTAGAAGGAAGTGCAGGGAAGCTAAGACGAAATGGCTGTAGGAAAAATGTGAAGACATCGAAAAAGATATGATTGTCGGAAGGACAGACTCAGCATACAGGAAAGTCAAAACAACCTTTGGTGACATTAAAAGCAACGGTGGTAACATTAAGAGTGCAACGGGAATTCCACTGTTAAATGCAGAGGAGAGAGCAGATAGGTGGAAAGAATACATTGAAAGCCTCTATGAGGGTGACGATTTGGCAGATGTGATAGAAGAAGAAACAGGAGTTGATTTAGAAGAGATAGGGGATCCAGTATTAGAATCGGAATTTAAAAGAGCTTTGGAGGACTTACGGTCAAATAAGGCAGAAGGGATAGATAACATTCCATCAGAATTTCTAAAATCATTGGGGGAAGTGGCAAAAAAACGACTATTCACGTTGGTGTGTAGAATATATGAGTCTGGCGACATACCATCTGACTTTCGGAAAAGCATCATCCACACAATTCCGAAGACGGCAAGAGCTGACAAGTGCGAGAATTATCGCACAATCAGCATAGCAGCTCATGCATGGAAGCTGCTTACAAGAATAATATACAGAAGAATGGAAAAAGGAGGAGGAGATTAGTGTTTAACGTCCCATCAACAACGAGGTCATTAAAGACGGAGCACAAGCTCGGGTGAGGAAAGGATGGGGAAGGAAATAGGCCGTGCCCTTTTAAAGGAACCATCCCGGCATTTGCCTGTAGCGATTTAGGGAAATCACGGAAAACCTAAATCAGGATGGCCAGAGACGGGATTGAACCGTCGTCCTCCCGAATGCGAGTCCAGTGTGCTAACCACTGCGCCACCTCGCTCGGTAGAAGAATGGAAAAGAAAATTGAGAATGCGCTAGGTGACGATCAGTTTGGCTTCAGGAAAAGTAAAGGGACTAGAGAGGCAATTCTGACATTACGGCTAATAATGGAAGCAAGGCTAAAGAAAGATCAAGACACTTTCATAGGATTTGTCGACCTGGCAAAAGCGTTCGACAATATAAAATGGTGCAAGCTGTTCGAGATTCTGAAAAAAGTAGGGGTAAGCTATAGGGAGAGACGCGTCACATACAATATGTTCAACAACCAAGAGGGAATAATAAGAGTGGACGATCAAGAACGAAGTGCTCGTATTAAGAAGGGTGTAAGACAAGGCTATAGCCTTTCGCCCCTAATCTTCAATCTGTACATCGAGGAAGCAATGATGGAAATAAAAGAAAGGTTCAGGAATGGAATTAAATTCCAAGGTGAAAGGATATCAATGATACGATTCGCTGATGACATTGCTATCCTGAGTGAAAGTGAAGAAGAATTAAATGATCTGCTGAATGGAATGAACAGGCTAATGAGTACACAGTATGGTTTGAGAGTAAATCGGAGAAAGACGAAGGTAATGAGAAGTAGTAGAAATGAGAACAGCGAGAAACTTAACATCAGGATTGATGGTCATGAAGTCAATGAAGTTAAGGAATTCTGCTACCTAGGAAGTAAAATAACCAATGACGGACGGAGCAAGGAGGACATCGAAAGCAGACTCGCTATGGCAAAAAAGGCGTTTCTGGCCAAGAGAAGTCTACTAATATCAAATACCGGCCTTAATTTGAGGAAGAAATTTCTGAGGATGTACGTCTGGAGTACAGCATTGTATGGCAGTCAAACATGGACTGTGGGAAAACCGGAACAGAAGAGAATCGAAGCATTTGAGATGTGGTGTTATAGACGAATGTTGAAAATTAGGTGGACTGATAAGGTAAGGAATGAGGAGGTGCTATGCAGAATCGGAGAGGAAAGGAATATGTGGAAAACACTGATAAGGAGAAGGGACAGGATGATAGGACATCTGCTAAGACATGAGGGAATGACATCCATGGTACTAGAGGGAGCTGTACAGGGCAAAAACTGTAGAGGAAGACAGAGATTGGAATACGTCAAGCAAATAATTGAGGACGTAGGTTGCAAGTGCTACTCTGAGATTAAGAGGTTAGCACAGGAAAAGAATTCGTGGCAGGCCGCATCAAACCAGTCAGTAGACTGATGACAAAAAAAAAAGAAGAAAATATTGAGCAAGCAGTAAAGGAAACAAAAGAAAAATTCGGAGTAGGTATTAAAATCCATGGAGAAGAAATAAAAACTTTGAGGTTCGCCGATGACATTGTAATTCTGTCAGAGACAGCAAAGAACTTGGAAGAGCAGTTGAACGGAATGGATGGTGTCTTGAAGGGAGGATATAAGATGAACATCAACAAAAGCAAAACGAGGATAATGGAATGTTGTCGAATTAAATCAGGTGATGCCGAGGGAATTAGATTAGGAAATGAGACACTTAAAGTAGTAAAGGACTTTCGCTATTTGGGGAGCAAAATAACTGATGATGGTCGAAGTAGAGAGGATATAAAATGTAGACTGGCAATGGCAAGGAAAGCGTTTCTGAAGAAGAGAAATTTGTTAACATCGAGTATTGATTTAAGTGTTAGGAAGTCGTTTCTGAAAGTATTTGTATGGAGTGTAGCCCTGTATGGAAGTGAAACATGGACGATAAATAGTTCAGACAAGAAGAGAATAGAAGCTTTCGAAATGTGGTGGTACAGAAGAATGCTGAAGATTAGATGGGTAGATCACATAACTAATGAGGAGGTGTTGAATAGGATTGGGGAGAAGAGAAGTTTGTGGCACAACTTGACTAGAAGAAGGGATCGGTTGGTAGGACATGTTCTGAGGCATCAAGGGATCATTAATTTAGTATTGGAGGGCAGCGTGGAGGGTAAAAATGTAGAGGGATTGGTTGGTTTGTGGGATTTAAAGGGACCAGACTGCGATGGTCATCGGTCCCTTTTTCCAAAAAATTAAAACCGCCCAAAGAGAATAAAAAACGAACAGCAGGAAAGACGTCAGACGACACAGGACGAGAAAGACTCCGACAGAGATCAGACAAAACAAAGTAAAACACACAGAGTGTGACGGTGGTTGGCCGACCATAGAAATACAAAAGGAAAAGCCAACCACTTAAAACACATTAAAAAAAATCAGTCTAAAACCGGAGGCCAAAGGCCAGAATCAACACAAAACAACAAGATAAAACAGAAAGACTTAGATTAAATGATAAAAACCCCCTGCCCGAATAAAACGTAAAACTAAGCCAGCCATAACAGAGTCATCAGATAAAAGGGCAGGGAGCGTGTCAGGCAGTGCGAACGACTGCCTGAGCACAGCTAAAAGCGGACACTCCAATAAAATATGGACCACAGACAAAACGGAGCCGCAGCGACAGAGAGGTGCGTCCTCACGGCGCAATAAGTGGCCGTGCGTCAGCCACGTGTGCCCAATGCGCAGCCGGCAGAGGACAACAGACTCCTTGCGAGAGACCCGCAAGGAGGAGCGCCACACACCGGTAGTCCCTTTGACGGCCCGAAGTTTGTTGCGCGTCGTCAGGTCGCGCCATTCATCGGCCCATAGCGCCAAAATTTTGCGGCGGAAGACTGCCCGCAAATCAGCCTCTGGGAGGCCAACATCAAGAGATGATGTATTTGTGGCCTCTTTCGCCAGACGGTCAACATTCTCATTCCCAGGGATCCCAACATGGCCTGGGGTCCAAACAAAGACCACAGAGCGGCCGCAACGGTCAAGAGTAGACAGGGACTCCTGGATAGCCACCACCAGACGGGAACGAGGAAAACACTGGTCGAGAGCTCGTAAACTGCTCAGGGAATCGCTACAGATAACGAAGGACTCACCTGAGCAGGAGCGGATATACTCTAGGGCACGAAAGATGGCGACCAGCTCAGCAGTGTAAACGCTGCAGCCATCCGGCAAGGAACGTTGTTCGGAATGGTCCCCTAGAGTTAGCGCATATCCGACACGACCAGCAACCATCGAACCGTCGGTGTAAACAATTCCAGAGCCCTCATACGTGGCCAGGATGGAAGAAAAGCGGCGGCGGTAGGCCTCTGGAGGGACCGAGTCCTTCGAACCCTGTGCCAAGTCGAGCCGAAGGCAAGGGCAGGACAACACCATGGGGGTGTACGCAAAGTGGCCCGGAAAGGAGGTGGAACAGGGAAAAATCCAAGCCCGGAGAGAAGCTCCTTAACGCGTACGGCGATCGGACAACCCGACCGGGGCCGACGCTCTGGCAGATGGACGACCGACTGTGGGAACAGCACACGGTAATTTGGATGCCCGGGCGAGCTAAAAACATGGGCAGCATAAGCAGCCAGTAATTGTTGGCGTCGGAACCGCAGTGGAGGGACACCTGCCTCCACTAGTAAGCTGTCCACAGGGCTGGTGCGGAAAGCACCAGTGGCAAGGCGTATCCCGACGTGGAGAATTGGGTCCAGCACCCGCAACGCAGACGGGGATGCTGAGTCATAAGCCAGGCACCCATAATCCAGACGGGACTGGATTAACGCCTGGTAGAGCCGTAACAGGGTAGAGCGGTCGGCGCCCCAGCGGGTGTGGCTCAAACATCGCAGTGCATTGAGATGCCGCCAACACGCCTGTTTGAGCTGCCGAATATGAGGCAGCCAAGTCAACCGGGCATCGAAAACCACCCCCAAAAACCTGTGTGATTCCACCACCGAAAGAAGTTCGCCGTTAAGAGAAAGCTGCGGCTCCGGGTGGACAGTACGTCGCCGGCAGAAATGCATAACGCAGGTCTTGGCTGCCGAAAACTGAAACCCATGCGCTACAGCCCAAGACTGCGCCTTACGGATAGCGCCCTGTAGCTGACGTTCAACAGCTGCAATGCCAGTAGAGCTGTAGTAAAGGCAGAAGTCGTCAGCATACAGGGAAGCGGAGACAGAAGTTCCCACAGCCGCAGCAAGCCCGTTAATGGCTATTAAAAACAGACAAGACACTTAAAACAGAACCCTGTGGCACACCGTTCTCCTGGACGTGGGAGGAACTATACGAGGCCGCGACTTGCACGCGGAAGGTACGACACGACAGAAAATTGAGGATAAAAATCGGCAGAGGACCACGAAGACCCCATCCATGAAGCGTAGAAAGGATGTGATGACGCCATGTCGTATCGTACGCCTTCCGCATGTCGAAAAAGACAGCAACCAGGTGCTGACGGCGGGCAAAGGCAGTACGGATGGCCGACTCCAGGCTCACCAGATTGTCGGTGGCGGAGCGGCCTTTACGGAACCCACCCTGAGACGGAGCCAGAAGACCCCGAGACTCCAGTACCCAATTCAAGCGCCGGCTCACCATCCGTTCAAGCAACTTGCAAAGAACGTTGGTGAGGCTAATGGGACGGTAGCTGTCCACCTCCAGAGGGTTCTTTCCAGGCTTCAAAACGGGGAGGACAATGCCTTCCCGCCATTGCGACGGAAACTCCCCCTCGACCCAAAGACGGTTGTAAAGATCGAGAAGGCGCCGCTGGCAGTCCACTGATAGATGTTTCAGCATCTGACAGTGGATGCCATCTGGCCCAGGAGCGGTATCAGGGCAAGCAGCTAGGGCACTGCGAAATTCCCACTCACTAAATGGAGCATTGTAAGATTCTAGGTGGTTGGTGCGAAACGAAAGGCTCCGACGTTCCATCCGTTCTTTAATGGAGCGGAAGGCCTGGGGGTAATTCGCAGAAGCGGAACTCATAGCAAAATGCTCTGCTAATCGATTCGCAATGACGTCGGAGTCAGTACAAACTGCTCCATTCAGTGAGAGCGCAGGGACGCTGACAGGTGGCCGATAGCCGTAGACGCGCCGAATCTTGGCCCAGACCTGCGATGGAGTGACATGGAGGCCAATGGTGGACACATACCGCTCCCAGCACTCCTTCTTGCTTTGGCGGATAAGGAGGCAGGCCCGCGCACGCAGCCGTTTGAAGGCGATAAGGTGGTCTATGGAGGGATGTCGCTTGTGACGCTGGAGCGCCCGCCGGCGATCTTTAATCGCTTCAGCGATCTCAGGTGACCACCAAGGGACAGCCTTCCGCCGAGGGGACCCAGAAGAACGGGGAATGGCAGATTCGGCGGCAGTAACGATGCCGGTGGTGACCGATTGAACCACCGCATCAATGTCATCAGTAGGGAGAGGCTCAAAAGCGGCAGTGGAGGACAACAAGTCCCAGTCAGCCTTATTCATAGCCCATCTGCTAGGGCGCCCAGAAGAGTGACGCTGTGGTAGTGACAAAAAGAGCGGAAAGTGGTCACTACCACACAGGTCGTCATGTACACTCCATTGGACAGACGGTAAGAGGCTATGGCTACAGATTGAAAGGTCAATGGCGGAGTAGGTGCCATGCGCCACACTGAAGTGTGTGAAGGCACCATCATTTAACAGTGAGAGATCGAGCTGCGACAATAAATTCTCAATGATGGCGCCTCGACCTGTTGCCACTGACCCACCCCACAGAGGGTTATGGGCGTTGAAGTCGCCCAATAGCAAGAAAGGTGGCGGCAATTGGGCGACCAGTGCAGCCAGGACATGCTGCGAGACATCACCATCCGGTGGAAGGTAAAGACTGCAGACGGTAACAGCCTGTGGCGTCCACACGCGTACAGCGACAGCCTCTAAAGGCGTCTGGAGAGGGACAGACTCGCTGTGCAGAGTGTGAAGGACATATATGCAGACGCCACCAGACACCCTTTCATAAGCTGCTCGGGTCTTATAATAACCCCGATAGCCATGGAGGGCGGGGGTTCGCATTGCTGGAAACCAAGTTTCCTGGAGAGCAATGCAGAAGAAAGGGTGAAGACTGATAAGTTGGCGGAGCTCAGCTAGATGGTGGAAGAAACCGCTGCAGTTCCACTGGAGGATGGTGTTGTCCATGGCTGGGAAAGGCGTGACGGGACTGGGAAGGCAGATTACGCCGCCGGGTCACCTGCTGCCTCCGATGGAGCACCCGTGCAAATGCCATCCATTGCGTCCGAGGGACCGGCAAGAGCGAGGTCCTCAGCGGACGCCAGAATCTCCACCTCGTCTTCAGAGGCAGAGCTTGTAGGAAGCGGTGGGATGGGTGCCACTGCAATATCGTTGGTCTTGGGGACTTTCTTCTTTTTCAGCTTGTCGCGCTGTGCCTTCGGTGGTTCAGGCTTCATGGGCTTCACTGGGTCAGTCTCAGGGACAGACGACGACCGCGAGGCCCGACGACCAGGGACCGGCGGTTGTTTCAAGCCCTTGCGGGCGTCCGCTTTTCCACTGGTCGGGACTTGCGAAGGGAGGTCCCCAAGGGATCCCTTCCTGGCGAGAGTAGCCGAAGAAGTCTTACGCTTCTCCGGCTGGGAAGGGGGAGCTGATGTCCCCGATGGTTTGGAGGGTGTTGCTCCTGGAGAAGATGGAGCAGGAGCAACAGGGCGTGAGGTGCCCCCCACAAGCAAGGAGGGTTTTGGATGCTGACCGATCATAGAACCAACCGTATGGGACGACACAGGAGATGGAAGAACCGTCGTAGCAGCAGCGGCGTACGTTGACGTCATTGGCACAGGATGGAGCCTCTCATATTTCCGCCGAGCCTCAGAGTATGTCAGGCGGTCCAGGGTTTTATATTCCATTATCTTCCGTTCTTTCTGGAAGATCCTACAGTCCGGCGAGCAGGGGGAATGGTGTTCTCCGCAGTTAACACAGATAGGAGGCGGGGCACATGGAGTATCAGGATGCGAAGGACGTCCACAATCCCGACACGTGATGCTGGAAGTACACCGAGATGACATGTGCCCGAACTTCCAGCATTTAAAACACCGCATCGGAGGAGGGATATACGGCTTCACATCACAACGGTAAACCATCACCTTAACCTTTTCGGGTAAGACATCACCCTCAAAGGCCAAGATGAAGGCACCGGTGGCTACCTGGTTATCCCTCGGACCCCGATGGACGCGCCGGACGAAGTGAACACCTCGTCGTTCTAGGTTGGCGCGTAGTTCATCGTCGGACTGCAGGAGAAGATCCCTGTGGAATATAATACCCTGGACCATGTTTAAACTTTTATGGGGAGTGATGGTGACGGAAACATCACCCAACTTGTCACAAGTGAGCAACCTCCGTGACTGGGCAGAGGATGCTGTTTTGATGAGAACCGACCCAGAGCGCATTTTGGACAAGCCCTCCACCTCCCCGAACTTGTCCTCTAAATGCTCCACAAAAAACTGGGGCTTGGTTGACATGAACGATTCGCCATCAACCCGCGTACATACGAGGTACCGGGGTGAATATTCTCCACTGCCTTCTTTAGCAAGACGTTCCTCCCATGGAGTAGCGAGGGAGGGAAACGATCTCTGATCAAATTTCTTCCCGGTGAGGTTAGACCTCGATCGCTTAGAGACTGCTGGTGGAGGCCCACCAGCGAGAGATGATGTACCACGCTTCATTGCGGGTCATCCGCCCTGATGCCACCTACTCCGACCAAGGGCCCTCCCCACGGGCGCCACCCAGCCGCAGCAATAGCCACCTGGCAGGACGGCCATTGCCGGGAGTCCTGATGCCCCAAGGAGATGGGCATCTACTCCTTGGCATACGTGGGGAGTTAACGGCGCAGGCATCAGTAGAGCAATCCCTGTGTTGTCAGGGGGCTACAACCAAGAGGGTACATGGCGGCCCCACCACAACGGACTGGCTACCGTGCTGGATCTTAGGTGCAAAAACTGTCCAAGGTCGTCGTCGCAGTTAAAAGAAACACTGCAGAGTGCAGCGTGGTAATCGCTCAAGAGATCGAAAACGAGCGGGACACCATTGCAACGACGAGAAAGCCGGCTAAAGGTCTAATTGCACGACGGATACAGTGCACCATGTAAGGCGCCCTTCCCCAATTGGCTCGCTCTTCGGAATAATTTAGAAAGATGGAGGTCAAACCCGAGAGGGGACCATCACATAAGGCCGAAACATTTGAGACTCCTGTTAGTCGCCTCTTACGACAGGCAGGAATACCGCGGGCCTATTCTAACCCCCGAACCCGCAGGGGGCAATGTAGAGGGAGACCAAGAGATGAATAGACCAAGCAGATTCAGAAGGATGTAGGTTGCAGTAGGTACCGGGAGATGAAGAAGCTTGCACAGGATAGAGTAGCATGGAGAGCTGCATCAAACCAGTCTCAGGACTGAAGACCACCACCACCACCACCACCACCACCACCACCACCACCACCAACAACAACAACAACAACAACATGCCTATATGCTGCAGACACTTTAATATATTTCTTCACAGAGTTCTTTACCCATTCGTAATGCTTACAGTTTCATACATCCTAACCATGATAGCTATTGTTGGCTTTGCATATTGTTGCATATGGAATATGTCCCTGTCGCTCACAGTTATGTATCTTGATCAGTGCGCCCAACAACCTATATCTTTCTGTTGAGGCTGTCTGTTTTGAAGTATCGTATATTACTGTGTGTGCCAAAACGTCAAGAAATTTTCCAGATTTGAGCGACTTTGTAACAGAAGATTTATATCATGTTATGGAGAACACCCAAAGCTCTAGACAATGGGCTAGGCAACAAGGTCTTTTGAAGAACGATACGGTGTGTGAAAGTGGGTATTGTGTTGGATACAACGAGATGAAGCTGGATAAAACTACAGGGAAAGATAGCGAAATTTGGTGCTGCTCCATTGGCAGGGACTGTAGAAAGAAATGTTCTATCAGGAAAATGTCATTTTTTGCTGGCAGTCATTTAGACACTTCTAAAATTTTGCGACTGTCTTACATGTGGGCTTTCGAACTCAATAAGCAAAAGTTTTTAATGAGGGAGCTCAAAATTGACAGTGAGCACACTGTGGTCGATTGGTGCCAATTTTGTAGGGATATCTGCCATAAATATTTCTTAATTGAGCCAATAGTTTTGGGCGGCCCTGGCCATACTGTTGACATAGACGAGAGCTGCTTCATCAGGAGAGAGTACCATCAAGGTCATACTGTGCGGGAGCAATGGGTCTTTGGTGGTTATGACATTGAGACAAAGCAAAGCTTTATGATTGCTATGCCACGACGTGATGCTACCCATTTGCTACCAATTTTGCAACAGTATGTTTTGACTGGAATCCCAGTAGTTTCTGATTTGTGGCAAGCTTACAACACCATAGGTAACTTGGGCCACAATCATCTAGCTGTTAATCATTTGCTTTATTTTGTTGATCCCTTTACAAACGCAACCACAAATCACATGGAGTTAGTCTGGCAAAAAGCTAAAGAAAAAAATCCTATAAGGCGTTTCGGAACTCACCGTGCTATGCTGAATAACTACCTGGCGGAATTTCTCTGGCGTCAACGTTTTGGGAAAAATCCATTCCACAATTTCATTGAGCAAGTTCGAAAAATCTATCCTAATGCTGCAAATTAACTCGAGGTAGCTGTTTTTATCTAAGCTGAGATTCGAGCTTTAATGTATATCTGTGCAAAATAAACAAATATTTTTTGAGAAAATTTTGTCATTAATTCCATCTTTTTCGAAAAAAAAAAAAAGTTTTTGAAATTCCATGCATACATATGCAATACATCATTTTTTATAAAAAATTTTTTTAAGAAAGTTAATTGGTCTTTTTTTTTGCATCCAAATGAAAATAAGTACTTTTATGGTGAAGAGTGCATCAGATATGACTGTAACACAAAAGATTTGAAATAAATTTTTTTTTTTGGTATTCCGTGCATGTATGTGCTTCTATCTTCAGAAATACGCGTTTCCTTCAAAAATAGTTACTTTTCTCATGATCAGCACATGTACTCCGTGCCACAAAAAGCAGAATCGGACGTTTCCCCCGACCTATACAGCTGAAATGAAGCCCAGATACCAAGGAAACAATAGCTACAACTCCGAAAAGTGGAATCAGACATTTCCCTTGACCTATGTAGCTCAAATGCAGCTCTTAATACCTACCAACTATAATAATAATAATAATAATAATAAAGAAAACAATGTAAACTTCACACACCAACATAACTCAAAAAACACCACAAAAACCAAAACTTTCAACAACTCGAAAACCCAAAAACTCCTATACACACCAGATCAATTAAAAGCAACCGAAGTACGATAAATGTAAACCGGACAGAACATCAGAATTACTACAGAATAAAACAAAAATAAAAGTTTATTACCAACAAAATCACCTAGGTTGACCGCCGCTACCGCTACCACTACACACACACACACACACACACACACACACACACACACACACACACACACACACACACAACTAATCGAACCTAATAAAATGCCACACACATAAAAAACCATAACTGAAAAATGCAAATATTTCCAAATCCACATCCACAATGCAGCACTGGCTACCCATACTCCAATAAACCCATGTTACCACAGTGATAACCAAGACTCAAATGAACCCAATATCTCATGTTAAACTCAACATGTGAAGATCCACTACCAGAGAGCGCCATCAAATACAACAACCTGACATCTACAAACACAAAACAATTCAAAAACACACACAATATCATTATGTCATGGGTCAAAGAAGACAGGTGGAATCGAACACTTCCAATGGCCCCTTAACTTAGTTCCTACCTCACGTAGATAGACAGGTTGTGACGACAAGGATGAATAGTTCTGAAAAATAAGATTAGTGTTTCACTTTTAAAAGTGTTAATCAGCAGTAGGGCCTCCTGGGATTTTGCTTCCTTCACTGTCAGTAGTGACCAGCCATACTGTTTCTTCATAAAACAATTCCTTAATAACTTCATTGTTTAATATGTGGATTCTTGCACTGATGTCACCTCACGTGTAAGATTGTTCCGCCTATTGTTATCTAGACAACAAACTTCAACTCTAAGACATAACATCACGGTACATAAAAAGATTTTTACATGTTAGTCTGAGAACATGGACAGTGACTAAGAAGGCATAGCCTAGAATTACACTTACTTTAAGGTTTCAAAATGTCACAACCCCTTTCTTCTGTCATTTATCAGATCTTTAACCTCTGGCAACAATCTGTTAATATAAAAACTGCACTGTTTTTAGAGTTCATGTTAAACCACAGACCTCTCTATAACTGACTGGTTGGGGAAAGGCAAGACAAAGAACTGGTTATGAACTGTTGTGTCCAAATCAATCTTTGAAATGCCAACAGCAGCATTAGTTAAAAATGTGATAACAAGCTTATGAACGACAACACCCTTAAAGAGGTGGAGATATAAGACTTACAGAACCGACCAACTGCTCACGTAACTAATAACACGAAAACATTAGCGACATAAAATGCTAGAGACTAACAGGATCTCTGTGGATAAAGGTAGTTTGGGGCCCGGGGTGTTCTTTCTATTAATCCTTGGAACATATTAAAAACTTGAAAATACCAGACCATAATTTGAAAATGGAGCCTCACATAGGTACTTAAATGTACCTATGGAATGACCTACCAACCCAACCTATCCTAGATATATGTTTACACTAGTCTACAGATCAGCCTGTCAATGTAAATGAACACATATATACATCTTGTATACCACAAGCATTCCCCCAGTCGAACACCATCTCCAGTAAGCCTAGACTTAAGGTACACCTAGCAAACAAAACGGTCCAAGCTACCTACCACAAAAAATAAACATATTATGATCAAAACACACTCAAAATATTTCACTGAAACAAACAAAATATCCTAGATGCCATATGACATCACACTTCATATAGGCTACCTATGGCTCATGTTGTTCACTGGACTCCAAACAGGTTTAGTATTATTATTTTACACATTTATTACTTAGTCCAGTTTCTTGAAGAAGTTTCACGAGGTTATCATGGTTAACTTTGTCAAATTAACTTCCAAAGACATCCTTTTCATAGCGATATTCTTGAATACTGGTTGTTTCTCAGATTCCAAACCCACTTCAGAATATCAGCTTAGTGCTTTCTGGGGTTTACATATTAGCTGCACAGTCAAGTTATGCTGCCAAGACCTTACCAATGATTCACGCTACAATAAAAATAAAACTTATTCACAATTCCAATTACAATAGCTACACATTTCATGTAGCGGTATTCGTAAATACAAACCTTTTACATATTTGGTTCAGATGACATAATGGCAATGTGTCACAATTATTTCGATGTGAGCAATGAAAACTCACGTAAAACAAGACTGCGATAAAATGCGTGATAAAATAAATATACCGAGGTCTAGAAATAAGCATGATTACACATAAAAGGAATGATTAATACAGTTCAATATTAAAAATGTGTATTCAACAAAACCATAGTCCTACAGAACTGGAGGGGTGCGAAGGTAATGGTTTTATTTCATCAGTGAAATTACATACCGGTACTGGATGTTACTAATTCTCCTGAAACCATCAAATAAATGATTACAAAGTTAATTTACCGGTTTTTCTCCCCCGGAATCCAAACCGTCAAACAGTATACATAATGACAATGGTATAAGACAACGAACGGAGCTTATTTTAGGACGCATTTTCATCAATTTTTTGACGTTATGAATCGTAATAGTCCTGGACACGTCTTTTACAAGAATCGAATAATTTGTAGCAGTACAACGGCAATAATAAATGCTTGCAACTAGCAAGTAATCGCGGAACCAAACTTCGAACACACAAATAACTTCTTAACGCGATACGATTACATGACAACAGACACCATACGCATACACAAAATAACAAACCTAGATAAACACAGCACCGGATTTCGTACGCCTCCAAATAAACTGCTTTTCAGAGATTGTATTTTAATAAATGAAGACATACCGGAGCAGTGGATTTTAATAATACCCACATCAAAGACAACAAAGCAACAGAACTACGCACTAGAACAAGCCAGTTTATTTATTTAATTTAAAATGTGAAGGAAAAAAAGAGTTGTTATTTGCTGACATGAATCCATGGCTTTTTAGATTAACATACTAACTGGGGGCATTTGATGACAGAATTAAAAATCATTATTGCATTACACTAATAACTAAAAAAAAAATTTCCAGTAACTTACCTCTGCTTATTAGAATCCGCTTATAAAAATGTGCACAGTGTGCACTAGAAATATGTGTAGAAGAATGAAACTCAAGGAGAAAATACGAATTGCTTTGGAAGTAAAGGATACTTATTGTCAATGTCACTCTATCGTAAATTTTAAATATCATTTTTACAGCTTAATACTTCGGTTGCTATTATTGGCTCATTGTAATACGAGAGTTTCTTACTTAAATTTAAACAGAGGCACATTTTCGTAGTGTTGTTTGGCTGTTTTAGTCACTCAGTACAAAACACCGTCCTAGATTCTTACCTAGTTTCAAAAAATGGTTCAAAAGGCTCTGAGCACTATGGGACTTAACTTCTGAGGTCATCAGTCCCCTGGAACTTAGAACTACTTAAACATAACTAACTTAAGGACATCACACACATCCATGCCCGAGGCAGGATTCGAACCTGCGAACGTAGCGGTCGCGCGGTTTCAGACTGTGGCGCCTAGAACCGCTCGGCCACAAGAACCGGACCTTCTTTCAGCTGTCAAGATATATAAACCGTGTAGTCTTCCGGCGTAAACGTCTTGCTTTTAGCTGAGGCCAAAAGAGGAAATTAAGGACTAAGTCCTAACTCCCTTGTCCAACCAGCATCCCAGTTCACATCACGTGAGAGAAAAAAATATGTAATTTCCATCGAACCCAACTTTTACTGTTTATTAACAAAAAAAAATGTTCTAACGATATGAGAAAGTGGCCTGTTCCCTCAAAATGCTACTGCAACTTTTCTGAAGTGTATAATCCTCGACTGATTTGCCAGATTTATGCATTCTGTAATCTCACTAAATAACTCAAGGAAAATAACAGAGACAGTTCTATCCTTCTCCAATCCGTGAATGTATCATGTCTTCAGTGAATTCGGCACCGACAGGACATTACGAATTTTACTTTTTTAAATGTCCAACCATACATGCATATTTCCATGTCCATTTTTGTTTGTACAGCACCAATGATACACATAGCTTTTAACTTATTTTTTTGGCAGTGCACTGTTAGTATTTGCGAGAACAAAAACTGCTGCACAAGCTCTGCAGACAACAAATGTGCTCTTACAAAACATCAAAAAATTGTTCTTCGACAATAAAACGAAAACGAATGAAGAAATAACACAACAAAATCTAACATGCAGCCTTACAAATGTTGCATACCACGATAATATGGAGACTATCAAACTGCTGGGATTCCTGATTGACAGCAAATTAATAATGAATGAGCAAGTAGTGTATGTGTGCTCCCAGCTCTCCGATGTGCTGTCTGCAGAAAGTAAGTTGACATTCGCCGACGTGGCTTATTGGAACGACTGTAAATGGGAAATGCCTCCACTGTCGCTTGCTTCAGCCACCGCGCCGAGTGTCAACTTAGTTTGAGCGTACAGTAATATACCTTCTGAGGAGAACAGAAGGTGTATTAGCTGACCCACACCTTACACCAGTGCATTATGCACTATTTCATAGCCACATCAATTATGGCCTTTTGTTAGGGAGATACTCTGAAGGCTGCAAGAATGTGGCAGTGCTACATTAAAAAAGCAGTCAGAATCATTGCATCAAGCTAAAGACTGTAGCACTGCAAGCCTATGTTCACCCAATTAGAAATAATGACAATCTACATCCAGTATGTGTTTTTATGCCACATCAGTGTAAAAGAAAACCAAGGTGTTATCTGCATGAGGCAAGACATACATAATCATGAAAGGAACATTGATACACTATGTTGTCGACTGTCTAGAACACAAGATAGTTTTTCAATGGTTGCTTTAAAAATATTCAACTCATTGCCCCAGAAGTGCAGTTCCTGTCACCAGGAC
The DNA here is from genome assembly GCF_023898315.1 of Schistocerca nitens. Classification (NCBI taxonomy): domain Eukaryota; kingdom Metazoa; phylum Arthropoda; class Insecta; order Orthoptera; family Acrididae; genus Schistocerca; species Schistocerca nitens. Next base: position 125,979,873 of record NC_064623.1, read on the forward strand.
CATTCAAAAGGAAAACTGCACAAGATATGAAAGAGTAATCTCTCTCTCTCTCTCTCTCTCTCTCTCTCTCTCTCTCTCTCTCCACACACACTAACACACACACACACACACACACACACACAAACACTGAAGCGCCAAGGAAACTGGTATAGGCATGTGATTTCAAATACAGAGATATATAAACAGACAGAATATGGCAATGCCTATGTAAGACAAGAAGTGTCTGGGGAAGTTGTCAGATCGGAACCTACTGCTACAATGGCAGGTTATCAAGATTTAAGTGAGTTTGAACATGGTGTTATAGTCGGTGCAAGAGCAATGGAATACAGCAGCTCTGAGGTAGCGACGAAGTGGTGATTTCCCCATATGACCGTTTCATGAGCATATGGTGAATATCAGAAATCTGGTAAAACATCAAATTTGCGACATCACTGTAGCTGGAAAAAATCTTACAAGAATGGGACAAACGACGACTGAAGAGAAGCGTTCAGCGTGACAGAAGTGGAACCCTTCTGCAAATTGCTGCAGATTTCAATGCTGGGCCATCAGCGTGCAAACCATTCAATGAAACAGCATCAGGAGGGGCTTTCGGAGCCAAAGGCCCACTTGTGTATCGTTGACGACTGCACAACACAAGTATTTACACCTCGCCAGGGCCCGTCAACAATGACTGAGACCATGTTGCCTCTTTTCAAATTGTATCGAACGGATGGACATGTATGAGTATGGAGACAACCTCATGAATTCATGGACCCTGCATGTCAGCAGAGGACTGTTCAACCTGGTGGAGGCTCTGTAATGGTGTGGGACGTGTGCGGTTGGAATGAAATGGGACCCCTTATACTTCTAGATAGGATTCTGACAGGTGACACATATGTAAACATCATGGCTACCTGCATCCATTCATGTCCATTGTGCCTTGGAAAAATCCAGCAGGTCAATCAGACACCCCACACATCCAGCACTTCCGCTGGCCTCCAAACTCTCCAGGCATGAACATGTTTGGGCATATCTGGGATGCGTTGCAACAGGCTCTTCAGAACAGCTTCCACCCCATCATACTCTAACAGATTTATGGGCAGTCCTGCAGGATTCATGGTTTTATTCCTTCCAGGACTACTTTAGACATTAGTTGAGTCCATGCCACATCGTGCTGCGAAACTTCTGCATGCTCGCGGGGGCCCTACCCGATATTAGGCAGGTGTACCAGTTTCTTTGGCTCTTCAGTGTGTGTCATATATATTTACTTATATATATATGAAAAATGATAAATAACTCCTGCATATGTAATCTTTACGGAGTCTGTCCAGTCATGACTGGTAAAAGATGCAGATCCAGAAATTAAAAACATCAAGTTACTGGTATTTCTATAAATACATTAACTTTGCACACCTTTTGTTATGGAAGTAAGAGCTCCAGAAACCAAGGGCTCTTAGTTCTATTTTGCACATATATCTGCTTGATTAATTCTCATTAGTTGGAAAATAATATTGTGGAAACATGGAACCTACCACCCCAAGAAATGACAGTGAGAAGATGGATGTCATGTAAAAATAAGCAAACACTGCAGAAAGTGCTAGATTCCCAATTTCTGGAATAGACAGGAATATTTATGTGTCTCTACATCAGTCGAACAGAACGAATACGATATTTTGGTAAATTCCATAAGTGGACTAAGTCTGCCACAGCAGCTTGTATTCGAGATGACTGTAACTCTGCAAAATCATCTGAAAGGAAAAAAGATCAAGGTCAATTAGAAATATTCGCTTTCTATCTAATCAAGTGCTTCAGATGAAGAATTTTTCATTTATTTATTTATTATACACCTTTATGCATTAAAAATGCAACCAACATCATCATTTGTGTACACAGACATAGCAATACAATTATATAAATAACAAACACATTCTAAAAAATATTTTCAATAATTACTGTCGGACATTAAATTGTCCATCATACTGCACATGATGTATTCTGTAGAATCACACACATAAGTTTAATGTAATGAAACCATATTAGTGTCTTAGATAATTTTTAAAGCCTATTTCGAACTCTTCTATTGTATAAAATGTTTTTTCTCTCAAGCCACTTCTGTGCGACATTTTTAAACATATTGGTGACACATTGTGTGCCTGTAGTGACAACGTATTAAACTGTTTTACCCTCATGTATTTGTAACTGTCTAGAGTTTCCTTAAGTCTAGCGACTGTGATGTCCGTCTTCTGCTGTAGGTGTGTATTATATTGACGGGCCACATGGCTACACTGCGGGGTCCGAGGCACCTTGCCCACAGTTCCTGCAGCTCCCCCCCCCCCCCCATCAGAGGTTCATGTCCTCCCTCGGGCATGGATGGGTGTGTTATCCTTAGCGTGGGATAGTTTAAGTTAGATTAAGTAGTGTGAAAACCAATGACCTCAGCAGTTCGTCCACATAGGAACGTACCACAAATTTCCAAAATTACATCGATGGATAGAGTGTTTTAGTTTGTAATAGTGTTAGTTTTCTTTTGTATGTATTAGACAACATAATATGAAGAGGGATGTAGCTGTTGATATTTTCATTTTTTTTAAATAGGTTTTTCAAGACTCATTATTTATAGCCCCACAGATGCATCTGAACTCCTTATTTTTACCAAATGTGATCTTTTGTTGCTCCAGGGAAATTCCTCAATAACACAATGGCATGTCAATTGTGCTTGGAAAAAGGTATAGTATGCATTTAGCAATAGCTTATCATTAATACATGACCTTAGTTTACCTAACAAATATGTAACACATACTAAGTTAGTAGAGATATATTTGGTATAATTCTTCCATGTTAATTTCGTGTGAAGACAGAAGTCAAGAAGTTTAGCTGAAGCAGTCATTGCCATCCTCTTTAATTGATAAGCTAAAGAGAATATTTACAGTTTGTCACAATTAATACAAAATTCATTGAGATGGAACCACTTACTGGATGCTCTGAAATGATCCCTACTTTACAGCATTAATGCTCCTCAATTTTTACCAGCTGGAACAAAAGTGGTACCATCATAACCTAAATTTTCACATAGTAATCACTGGTTATGACATAACGTATCATGAGTGACTAAAATTAGGAAGTTTATGTTATGTGGCTGGCAGTTGGCTGAAATCAGAAATTAGTGGCTGGTGTTTGGTTGAAATCAGAAATCGGTCATGTGGCATCCCTCACTCACTAATTTTGAGACACAGTATTGTATTCATCATATTTCGTTGTTTCCATGTTATAACTTGGATTTTTTGACAGTCTGCAATTTGAAGGCAACGACAAATAGAAGATATATCACAAATACATCACTCTATATACGGTTAGAGATGTGTTGTTACAGAACTGAAAGAAGTAGGATAGTATCCTGGAACGCACTAACACCTTTTCTCTCCAGCTTTGCTTTAGTAACACATTCTGGGTCTTCTTATTTATGTAAGTGAAGCGTGTCCCACAATATTCGATGTTATTTGCATGGAATGAGTTTCTTCTTTTTCATGGCTTCAATCTGATTAAAAAATGAACGATGAAACTGCTTCTAGTGAAACAACCAGTAAAGACATTTATATCATATGAAATTTATATTTTTTCTTATCACAAATAATTGACTTTTTTTTAATATGTCGCGATTCCTGAGGGTGTGGTTAGGTAGGAACCTACAAGTAAAGCTTAAATTACTGCGAATGAAACGAGCAGCAATCATATTTAGAGTCTTGCTTGTTACCAGTACTTTGTGGTTTCTTTGAAATAAGCCACGATTTTTGAGAGTGTGGTTATACAGAAACCTAAGAGCACAGCTGATACTGGTGCAAATGAAATGAGCAGCAATCATATTTATAGTCTTGCTTGTCATAAATATTTAGTTATGATCGACTCTTTAGCAGCGCTTTCATAAATGTGGTAGTTAAGACAAAGAGCACATTACACTGTGAGAGAAAGACATCATGTCACAGTCTGATTTCATCCAAATGCCAGCCACACATTGTGGTACTTTCTGATTTCAGTCACTCAAAGCATAAGAAACAATCCCTAATACAACATAAAAATGCTATCAATTTATTGTGTCTTTTCATATAAATCTTTTCACTTATATCTACTTTATCAGCTTTCACTTTGTAATTTAAGTTTACTTATTTAGAAAATATCATCAGCATTACTAACATTTAGTGGAAATCAAAACCACCCACAGTAACATTATGTATGTGGAGGATGGCTTCTATGGACTAATTCCACTAACTCTGATACGAAAGTGTGTTTCACTTTGCTTTTTGGTACTTTCGTTAAATATAGTTTTTAAGCATCTGAGATATATTAAACAAACTATGAGGTCAAAATGCCGTGATGGAGGTGATCTGATTAATCTAAAAGAAGATGTTTTAGTCATTATTAATTAACTAAAACAGAAATAAGGATGTAGCAGCAAATTTCGAGATAACATAACCTTACAAAATCCGACGCCTAATACGTAATGTGCTAATCAGATACAGTCTTTTGATATACCAATTAAATTATGTAAAATTTTGATTTTGTAGTAATTTAGTCAATATATTACAAACACGATTTGCCTCCAAACAACAGAGACAGAGTGTAAGGATACCTGAACATCATTTTGGTTGTATTTGAAATTGTTTAAACGATAATTAGATTGAAAAGTCATTGTGTAATTCTAACCTGACGCCATAAGAATGACATTACACATCACCATTGTAAAATGAGCTGTTATAGGCAGTTATCTACTAACCAACTAATAAGGGACACATTTGTTTGGTTTGACAGCTTCGGATGACAGTGTGTATTTTCTTTTCTGAGCTATGATATGGTGCAAACATTGATGGCAGCCATGTTTAAATGCAGCAAATGTGGATGTTTGCAGAAATTTATTCAGGAGTGGTCAAGGTTTTAAAATTTTCGTATTTGATATGACTTATTCTATGGCCCTCAGCAGACGATTATACCCAAAGAATAAATTTTAACATGCTATTATCAGTTTTATTGTATCTCAAAGCATTGGTAGTTGACTCAGTATATTTTGAAGGACACGCTACTTTCATAACCCAAAAGGCAAGCATATTTCATAAATAAATGCAAAGTAAATATTTTTGTACTAGTAATAATGAATATGGATACATTCTTTTCGGTTAAACGATCGAAAATGACATCTGCATATGATTCAACAAATCAGGAAATTATGGCAGAAAATATTTTCATTCATATAGTGATAATATTTAGCTTGTCACTGAATACTACAATAGAACGAAAAAGTCAGACTGGCTATGTAAACCTTGTTGGATATGACAAAACTAACCGTAAAAAGTGTGATTGATTAAAATAGGAACTTTGAAGTCATCTGGCTTACAAAATGTAAAGTCTGATGATGTGAATGTATTTATTAGATTATTTTCACACCATCCAGTGTTTCGGGCCGACCTGTATAATTAAAGTAAACCGAAGTTTCTTTTTTGGTTTATTTGGATAAAGTGCAACCCACAGTCAGCATTCTAAGCTCCCAAAAAAACTTAAGTTAACCAGTAGAACTGACTTAACAGCCAAGAACTGAAGAAACAAGATGATAGTCTAACCCCAGGTTGTCACAATATTGTGCAAAATGCCTGCTGCACTTCAGGGTTCATAACTCTATAACTACATGTAGGCAATGGGTTTGCCACAGTGGTAACACCGATCCCTATTGGATGACCCAGGTTAAGTGCTGTAGAGCTTGGCTAGCACTTGGATATGTTACTGTCCGTGTCTGCCAAGTGCTGTTTGCAAGTGGGGTGCATCCAGCAGGTAGTTTGGAGAATTTAAAAAGGGAAACGAATAGCTTGAAGATCGATTATTTGAAATTAGTGAAGTGCAGTGGTAGAAAGAACAGGACTTCTGGTCAGGTCAGTATGGGATTACAAATATGAAATCAACTGGGAATAATGCTGGGATATGTGTTGATGAAGAAGGAAATAAGGGTGTCGGTTAAGTTTCTATGAACAGCATAGTGAATGCATTATCGTAGTAAAGAAAAAAATGAAGCCAACACCCACTACAAAATTACATGTTTATATCCCAACTAGCTTTGCACATGATGTACAGATTGAAAGAATTTGTGATGAGATAAAATAAATTATTCTCATAGTTAAGGGAGACTAAAATTTAACTTTGATGAGGACTGGAAGTAGGTAGCAGGAAAGCGAAAAGAAGGAATAAGAGTAGTAGGACAAGGGCTGGGGGAAAGAATGAAAGATTCTGGTAGATTCTGCATGGATCATAATTTAATCATCACTAATACATGGTTTAAAAATGATGAAATAAGGCTGTACACATGGCAAAGACCTGCAGACACAAGAAAGACTTCAAATACATTACCTGATGGTAGGACAGAGATTTAGAAACCAGATATTAAACTCAAAAAATTTCCAGGTGCAGATATGGATTCTGCAAATATTTTTATTGGTTATGAATTGCACATTAAAACGGAGGAAACTGCAGAAAGGTAAGAAATTAACGTGATGGGACACAGATAAGTCAAAATAAGCAGTGGTTGATGAGAATTTCAAGGAAGAAGTAGGCAACTATCGACTGGAACCCAACAGAAGGCAAATGGGTAACATTGAGAGATAAAATGGTGACGATAGTAGAGTATCAAACAAGTAAAAACAAAAGAACCAGTAGAAATAGTTGGATAATGCATGAGATATTTAAATGATTGACGAATAAGAAAATATAAAAATACAGCAACTGCAGCCGTGAAAAGGGAATACAGATGTCCAAAAAGAGAGATTGACACCAAGTGCAAAATGGCTAAGCAGCTAAGCAGAACCTGCTATATGAGAAATGCAAGGATGAAGAAGCATATATAACTAGGCAAAGATAAATTCCGCCCACAGGAAAAATTAAAGAGTCCTTTGGAGAAAGGGAAGCTGCTGTATAAATGCAAGAACTTCAATGGCAAGCCAGTACTAATGAAAGAAGGCAAAGTTGAGAGGTGGAAGATATACACAGAAGGGCAATGGAATGTAAATTATGTTGAAGGTAAAGTTATGGAAAGGGAAAAGGAATTAGATGAAGATGAGCTGAAAATATGACACTGGAAGAAGAATTTTGGCAGTGGAAACAGGGGCCTTGTAGTGGACGATATTCAGTGTGAATTATTAGATGCCGTAGAGAGCCAGCCATGACAAACTATTTTACCTGATGTGCAAGATGTAAGAGACAGGTGAAATACCTTGAGAATTCAAGAAGAATGTATTAATTCCAGTTCCAAAAGAGGCGACTGCAGATAGGTCCGAATATTACCAAACCATCAATTATTTAGTCATGGTTGCAAAATATGGACACTAATATTCACAGAAGAAAGGAAAAAACCGTTAAAGCTGATATTGGGGAATATGTGTTTGGGTTTAGGAGTATGAAGGTACACACAAAGCAATACTGAGACTACGAATTATCTTAGAACCTTTCGACAATGTTGATTGTAATACAGTCTTTTAAATTCTAAAGGTAGCTGGGATAAAATGCAGAGAGCAGAAGGTTATGTACAGCTAGTAAACAGACCATATTGCAGTTATGAATCGAAGAGCATGAAACATAACTTTAAACGTAATTTTTGTAATTGTTAAATTTTTTCTCCCTTACATGGTTAACATCGAATATTTAACACCTTACCCATTCGCATATTAATCAGACGTTTGAAGGTGTTTCATACACATGAATTTGAATCTTTAAAGAATTGGCTGATGGGTTTACTGATGAGGCATGTAAAAGTTTTAGATGAGTTTTGCTGTTTGGAAAGCAAAGTAACTGAGGATGGCGGAAGCAGAGAGGATATAAAATGCAGACTGATTGTAGCTAGAAACACATTTCTCAAAAAGCAGAATTTGTTAACATCTAATGCAAATTTCAGTGTCAGGAAGTGTTCTCTGAAGCTATTTGTGTGGAGTATAGCCTTCTACAGAAATGAAATGTGCATTACAAGCAGTTCAAATAAGAAGAGAATAGAAGTTTTCAAAATGTGGTACTACAGAATAATGCTGAATATTAGATAGGTAGATCGAGTATCTAATGAGGTGGTACTGAATCTAATTGGGGAGAAAAGAAATTTATAGAAGAATTTGACTAGAAGAAGGGACCATTTGGTACTACATGTCCTAAGGCATGAAGGTAGCGGTAGTTTGATAGTAGAGGGAAATGTGCTGAGTAAAAATTGTAGAGGGAGGCCAAGCGATGAATACAGTTAAGCAGATTCAAATAGAGGTTGCTGTATTTAGCCGATATGAGGAGGCTTGCACAAGTTACAGTAAGGTGGAGAGCTGCACAAACCAGGCTTTGATTCAAGACCACATCAACAACTACATCACGTTTTATTGGTAGCATTATTATTATTATATTTTCCTTATTACTATGCTTGAGACGCTGGAAACAAAGGGAATGGATACCGCTACTAGCTTCACAGTCGTGTTAGGCTTTAACCATAAAGATTGCGCTGTCTGAGAGGCTAATTTTGCATTTTTGAATTGATGTGTTAATCCGAGAATGTTATTAAAATTGTATTTAGAGAAATACAATATTACTCTTCCCAACGATCTGTGTGCTGACAGGATGTGGATGCGGCCACACCCTGCTCTGTGGTGCTATGAGAGTATCACGCCACTTCATGGCAGCCAATCCCGTGTCAGCACGTCGCCACGTGACCGACGGAATGACGGCAGCCTACGGGACTTTGTCCTTCCTGTTTCTTTTGCGCAACACTCTTGCCATACGACTGGGCAAGCTGACGCATTGGTTAGCTCACTGTACTCGCATTCGGGAGGACGACGACGTAAACCCGCGTTCGGCCATCCTGATAGAAGTTTCTGTGATTTCCCTAAATCGCTTCAGGCAAATGCCGGGGTGACAGCTTTGAAAGGGCACGGCCGACTCCCTCCCCCGTCCTTCCCTAATCCGATGCGACCACCGATGAACTCGCTATTTGGCCCCCTCACCCCAAATCAACTCAAACCCTCTTACCAAATGAGACAACATAAAAGAAATCTATTGCTTCTATTAGTGAAAAAACGATTTCTCGAAAGTTTTTAAAAAAATATTAATCATGACAAATAACAACCATCCTGTGGTTTCCCACACTCATACAGCATACTTGTTTGCAGAACCATTATAGCCGTGGTTACGGTTTGAGTGAAGAAACACCAAGTATGAAGTAAAAATTACGACTAATCGTGGTAATTTAGAAATCTGATAATTTCCGGTATGAAAAACCGTCATCATACCCACTCCTGTGTGTGAGTTTCGTCTGAGGCGAAACGATGGGAAACTCAAAGCGGTCACAAGTCAGTGTGGTGCGATTTACGTTTAACAATAAGTTGTAAAACGAAGGGCGGCAGCGATCGAGTATTCGCTGCTGCATGGTGGTCTTACGTAGCAGCGGCGTGCGAGACGAAAGTGGAGGAGGCTGGTAAAGAAGGCGTGGCCAACATCTTATTCACAATCTCTCGACGTCAGCTATTATCGACTGATCGAGAGAAATCAAAGTAGCGACAGTGCAAATACAATCTGATACAACCACAGGCGTCCACAGAAATTTATCAAGAGGGGACAAGATTCTAAAATTGGAGGTTTTGATACAATTGCTTCGTGCACTAAGAACTAAATTTGACAGGAAGAACACAAAGATTATTAAATTTCGACAGTTTGATATTCTTATGCACTCAGTATTTTTCGTTTACATTTTTCTCTCTCTCTCATCCAGCGCAGTGGTGTTTGTTCTACATCAACACTACTGACCATTAAAATTGCTACACCACGAAGATGACGTGTTACAGACGCGAAATTTAACCGACAGGAAGAAGATGCTGTGATCTGCAAATGATTAGCTTTTCAGAGCATTCACACAAAGTTGGCGCCAGTGGCGACACCTACAACGTGCTGACATGACGAAAGTTTCCAACCGCTTTCTTATACACAAACAGCAGTTGACCGGCGATGCCAGATGAAACGTTGTTGTGATGCCTCGTGTAAGGAGGAGAAATGCGTACCATCACGTTTCCGACTTTGATAAAGGTCGGATTGTACCCTATCACGATTGCGGTTTATCGTTTCGCGACATTGCTGCTCGCGTTGGTCGAGAACCAATGACTGTTAGCAGAGTATGGAATCGGTGGGTTCAGGAGGGTAATACGGAACGCCCTGCTGGATCCCAACGGCCTCGTATCACTAGCAGTCGAGATGACAGGCATCTTATCCGCACGGCTGTAACGGATCGTGCAGCCACGTCTCGATCCCTGAGTCAACAGATGGGGACGTTTGCAAGACAACAACCATCTGCACGAACAGTTCGACGACGTTTGCAGCAGCATGGACTATCAGCTCAGAGACCATGGCTGCGGTCACCCTTGACGCTGCATCACAGACAGGAGCGCCTGCGATGGCGTACTCAACCACGAACCTGGGTGAACGAATGGCAAAACGTCATTTTTTCGGATGAATCCTGGTTCTGTTTCCAGCATCATGATGGTCGCATCCGTGTTTGGCGACATCGCGGTGAACGCACATTGGAAGCGTGTATGGGGTGCCAATGGTTACACGTCTTGGTCACTTCTTGTTCGCATTGACGGCACTTTGAACAGTGGACGTTACATTTCAGATGTGTTACGACCCATGGCTCTACCCTTCATTCGATCCCTGCGAAACCTTACATTTCAGCAGGATAATGCACGACCGCATGTTGAGGTCCTGTACGGACCTTCCTGGATACAGAAAATGTTCGACTGCTGCCCTGGCCAGCACATTCTCCAGATCTCTCACCAATTGAAAACAAACGTCTGGTCAATGGTGGCCGAGCAACTGGCTCGTCAAAATACGCCAGTCACTACTCTTGATGAACTGTGGTATCGTGTTGAAGCTGCATGGGCAGCTGTACCTGTACACGCCATCCAGGCTCTGTTTGACTCAATGCCCAGGCGTATCAAGGCTGTTATTACGGCCAGAGGTGGTTGTTCTGGGTACTGATTTCTCAGGATCTATGCACCCAAATTGCGTGAAAATGTAATCACATGTCAGTTCTAGTATATTTGTCCAATGAATACCCGTTTATCATCTGCATTTCTTCTTGGTTTAGCAATTTTAATGGCCAGTACTGTACATTTAAGCCCCGCAGACCGACCACCTCGCGGTATGTGACGGAGGGTACTTTGCGTGCAACTGTCACCCCCCCCCTCCCCCCACCAACCCCCTTGCCCCCCTCAGACAAACAGAAGCTAAACGATGTAAAAGTTAGCGTAAGGAGGGCTGTGAGTGAAGCGTTCAGTGAATTCGAAAGTAAAATTCTATGTACCGACTGGACAGAAAATCCTAGGAAGTTCTGGTCTTACGTTAAATCAGTAAGTGGATCGAAACAGCATATCCAGACACTCTGGGATGATAATGTCATTGAAACAGAGGATGACACGCGTAAAGCTGAAATACTAAACACCTTTTTCCAAAGCTGTTTCACAGAGGAACATCGCACTGCAGTTCCTTCTCTAAATCCTCGCACGAACGAAAAAATGGCTGACATCGAAATAAGTGTCCAAGGAATAGAAAAGCAACTGAAATCACTCAACAGAGGAAAGTCCACTGGACCTGACGGGATACCAATTCAATTCTACACAGAGTACGCGAAAGAACTTGCCCCCCTTCTAACAGCCGTGTACCGCAAGTCTCTAGAGGAACGGAAGGTTCCAAATGATTGGAAAAGAGCACAGGTAGTTTCAGTTTTCAAGAAGGGTTGTCGAGCAGATGCGCAAAACTATAAGCCTATATCTCTGACATCGATCTGTTGTTGAATTTTAGAACATGTTTTATGCTCGGGTATTATATCATTACTGGAAACCCAGAATCTACTCTGTAGGAATCAACATGGATTCCAGAAATAGTGATCGTGTGAGACCTAACTCGCTTTAATTGTTCATGAGACCCAGAAAATATTAGATACAGGTTCCCAGGTAGATGCCATTTTCCTTGACTTCCGGAAGGCGTTCGATACAGTTCCGCACTGTCGCCTGATAAACAAAGTAAGAGCCTACGGAATATCAGACCAGCTGTGTGGCTGGATTGAAGAGTTTTTAGCAAACAGAACACAGCATGTTGTTCTCAATGGAAAGACGTCTACAGACGTTAAAGTAACCTCTGGCGTGCCATAGGGGAGTGTTATGGGACCATTGCTTTTCACAATATATATAAATGACCCAGTAGATAGTGTCGGAAGTTCCATGCGGCTTTTCGCGGATTATGCTGTAGTATACAGAGAAGTTGCAGCATTAGAAAATTGCAGGAATATCTGCAGCGGATAGGCACTTGGTGCAGGGAGTGGCAACTGACCCTTAACAACCCGACAAATGTAATGTATTGCGAATACATAGAAAGAAGGATCCTTTATAGTATGATTATATGATAGCGGAACAAATACTGGTAGCAGTTACTTCTGTAAAATATCTGGGAGTATGCGTACGGAACGATTTGAGGTGGAATGATCATATAAAATTAACTGTTGGTAAGGCGGGTGCCAGGTTGAGATTCATTGGGAGAGTCATTAGAAAATGTAGTCCATCAACAAAGGAGGTGGCTTACAAAACACTCGTTCGACCTATACTTGAGTATTGCTCATCAGTGTGAGATCCGTACCAGGTCGGGTGATAGAGAAGATCCAAAAAAGAGCGGCGCGTTTCGTCACAGGGTTATTTGGAAAGCGTGATAGCGTTACTTAGATGTTTAGCAAACTCAAGTGGCAGACTCTGCAAGAGAGGCGCTCTCTACGGTCGCAGGTTCGAATCCTGCCTCGGGCATGGATGTGTACGATGTACTTAGTTTGGTTAGGTTTAAGTAGTTCTATGTTCTAGGGGACTGATGACCTCATAAGTTAAGTCCCATAGTGCTCAGAGCCATTTGAACCATTTTTTAGAGGCGCTCTGCATCGCGGTGTAGCTTGCTGTCCAGGTTTCAAGAGGGTGCGTTTCTGGATGAGGTATCGAATATATTGCTTCCCCCTACTTACACCTCCCGGGGAGATCACGAATGTAAAATTAGAGAGATTCGAGCGCGCACGGAGGATTTCCGGCAATCGTTCTTCCCGCGAACCATATGCGACTGGAACAGGATAGGGAGGTAATGCAGTGGCACGTAAAGTGCCCTCCGCCACACACCGTCGGGTGGCTTGCGGAGTGTAAATGTAGATGTAGATGTAGTCTAACATGATTCGCTGGAAGAGCGATTGCCGGTAAGCCTCCGTGTGGATTGAATCTCTTTGATTTTATCTTCGTGGCCATTTCGTAAGACATACTTGAGAGGAAGTAGTGTAACATATTGGTTGACTCTTCCAGGAACGTACGCTCTTGGAATTTTAGTAAACCACAGCGTGATGCAGACCGCCTCTCGTACAACACCTGCTGCTGAAGTTGGTTGGTCATCCCTGTGACGTATTCGTACGTACTAAATGAACCCATAAAGAAAGCTGCCACTCTAGTTCAGGTTTTCTCTCCTCCATCAATCCCATCTGGCACGGATCCCATACTGACGGGCAATATTCAAGTATTTGTCGAATGAGTGTTTTGTAAGCTACTACCTTTGTTGATGAACTACATTTCGTGAGGAGTATAGGTTAAAAACAGTCTTGGTTGCAATTTTAGTTTTTTATTTTCCAACTACGTGTTTCGCCTTATTTAGACATCTTCAGGTTATCTTAATTTGATATTTCTTAGAAGGAACCTTTAGTCAGTGTAACCAAAGGGCATCGTCGAATATATCAGGCCAACATCGCCCTCGTTAAACTCAGTGAAATCTTTTCTAGGTGGACGCGAGTGACACCAAGGCCTGCATAACGAGTTCCCGTTCACAGGAGCGAGTAACATTCATTCTGGAAACATCCCCCAGGCTGTGGCTAAGTCATGTCTCCGCAATATCCTTTCTTTCAGGAGTGCTAGTTCTGCAAGGTTCGCAGGAGAGTTTCTGTAAAGTTTGGAGGGTAGGAGACGAGGTACTGGCAGAAGTAAAGCTGTGGGGACGGGGCGTGAGTCGTGCTTGGGTAGCTCAGTTGGTAGAGCACTTGCCCGCGAAAGGTAAAGGTCTCGAGTTCGAGTCTCGGTCCGGCACACAGTTTTAATCTGCCAGGAAGTTTCATTCATTATTCTGTTACTCGCTCCTGTGAACGGGAACGCGTTATACAGGTCTTGGTGTCACTCGCGTTCATCTAGAAAAGTATTTACTGAGTTTAACGAAGGCGATGTTGGTCGGATATATTCGACGATTCCCTTTGACTACACTGACTAAAGGATCCTTCTAAGAAATACCAAATTGAGATAACTTGAAGATGCCCGAATAAGGCGAAACGCGTAGTTGAAAAATAAAAAACTACAATTGCAACCAAGACTGTCTTTAACCAACACTGTTAAGCACTGGTTTTCTGTATGCCACATACGGATTGGAAGAATTTCGTGAGGAGTCTTCCATTGAAACTCAGTCTGGCATCCTCCTTACTCGCGATTAATTTTGTGGGGGTTGTTCCATTTCAAATCGCTCCTTACGCATACTGCTACATATATTTTATGCAGGATCCATGAATTCACGAGGTTGTCTCCATGCCTGTACAGGTTCATCCGCTTCTTACAATTTGAAACGAGAGTCATCCGACCAGGCAACTTGTTTCCAGTCATCAACAGTCCAATGGCGGTATTGACAGGCCCAGAAGAGGTGTAATGCTTTGTGTCGTGCAGTCATCAAGGATACACGAGTAGGCCTTCGGCTCGAGAAACCCATATCGATGATGTTTCGTTGAATGGTTCGCACGCTGACACTTGTTAACGGCCCAGCATTGAAATCTGCAGCAATTTGCGGAAGGGTTGCACTTCTGTCACGTTGAACGATTCTCTTCCGTCACCGTTGATCCTGTTCTTGCAGGATCTTTATCTGGCCGCAGCGATGTCGGAGATTTGGTGTTTTACCGGATTACCTGATATTCACGGTACACTCGTGAAATGGTCGTACGGGAAAATCACCGCTTCATCGCTATCTCGGAGTTGTTGTGTCCCATCGTCCGTGCGCCGACTATACCACTACGTTCAAACTCACTTAAGTCTACATAACCTGCCATTGTAGCAGCAGTACCCGATCTAACAACTGCGCCACACTTGTGATCTTATACAGGGTGTTACAAAAAGGTACGGCCAAACTTTCAGGAAACATTCCTCATGCACAAAGAAAGAAAATATGTTATGTGGACATGTGTCCGGAAACGCTTACTTTCCATGTTAGAGCTCATTTTATTACTTCTCTTCAAATCACATTAATCATGGAGTGGAAACACACAGCAACAGAACGTACAGGCGTGACTTCAAACACTTTGTTACAGGAAATGTTCAAAATGTCCTCCGTTAGCGAGGATACATGCATCCACCCTCCGTCGCGTGGAATCCCTGATGCGCTGATGCAGCCCTGGAGAATGGCGTATTGTATCACAGCCGTCCACAATACGAGCACGAAGAGTCTCTACATTTGGTACCGGGGTTGCGTAGACAAGAGCTTTCAAATGCCCCCATAAATGAAAGTCAAGAGGTTTGAGGTCAGTAGAGCGTGGAGGCCATGGAATTGGTCCGCCTCTACCAATCCATCGGTCACCGAATCTGTTGTTGAGAAGCGTACGAACACTTCGACTGAAATGTGCAGGAGCTCCATCGTGCATGAACCACATGTTGTGTCGTACTTGTAAAGGCACATGTTCTAGCAGCACAGGTAGAGTATCCCGTATGAAATCATGATAACGTGCTCCATTGAGTGTAGGTGGAAGAACATGGGGCCCAATCAAGACATCACCAACAATGTCTGCCCAAACATTCACAGAAAATCTGTGTTGATGACGTGATTGCACAATTGCGTGCAGATTCTCGTCAGCCCACACATGTTGATTGTGAAAATTTACAATTTGATCACGTTGGAATGAAGCCTCATCCGTAAAGAGAACATTTACACTGAAATGAGGATTGACACAGTTGGATGAACCATTCGCAGAAGGCCAATCAGCTGCTGATAGTGTCTGCACACGCTGTACATGGTACGGAAACAACTGGTTCTCCCGTAGCACTCTCCATACAGTGACGTGGTCAACATTACCTTGTACAGCAGCAACTTCTCTGACGCTGACATTAGGGTTATCGTCAACTGCACGAAGAATTGCCTCGTCCATTGCAGGTGTCCTCGTCGTTCTAGGTCTTCCCCAGTCGCGAGTCATAGGCTAGAATGTTCCATGCTCCCTAAGACGCCGATCAATTTCTTCGAACGTCTTCCTGTCGGGACACCTTCGTTCTGGAAATCTGTCTCGATACAAACGTACCTCGCCACGGCTATTGCCCCGTGCTAATCCATACATCAAATGAGCATCTGCCAACTCCTCATTTGTAAACATTGCACTGACTGCAAAACCACGTTCGTGATGAACACTAACCTGTTGATGCTACGTACTGATGTGCTTGATGCTAGTACTGTAGAGCAATGAGTCGCATGTCAACACAAGCACCGAAGTCACCATTACCTTCCTTCAATTGGGCCAACTGGCGGTGAATCGAAGAAGTACAGTACATACTGACGAAACTAAAATGAGCTCTAACATGGAAATTAAGCGTTTCCGGACACATGTACAAATAACATCTTTTCTTTATTTGTGTGTGAGGAATGTTTCCTGAAAGTTTGGCCGTACCTTTTTGTAACACCCTGTATAGGCGTTGGCGACCGCAGAGCCGTATTTTAACCAGCTTACATATCTCTGTATCTGAATACACATGCCTGTACCAGTTTCTTTGGCTCTTCTGTGTACAAAGGCGGTCCGCAAAACACGAGGAAGCGATCCCGGCGTACTGCCTGTGCCGCGTATTTGGCTCCAGCCGGGCACTAGGCTGGGCCAGGTAGCAGAGCTGGACGATGGTTTGGTAACCCCAGGGACGCCTCGAGGGCACCGCTTCCGTGAAGAGTACCTGAGTCTCTGGTCTCCACCCACAGCAAAGTACCGTTTGCCTGCTCTGTTCACCCAGTCTCGACTCCGGTGCACTGTGTCTTCTCAGGCACGCAAAGAGCAATCAGAAACCAGCGAGGCTGCCACTATGTTAAAGAGGGGAAATGAAACTTCCTGGCAGATTAAAACTGTGTGCCGCACCGAGACTCGAACTCGGGACCTTTGCCTTTCACGGGCAAATGCTCTACCAACTGAACCACCCAAGCACGACTCACGCGCCGTCCTCACAGCTTTATTTCTGACAGTACCTCGTCTCCTACCTGCCAAATTTTACAGAAGCACTCCTGCGAACATTGCAGAACTAGCACTCCTGAAAGAAAGGATACCGCGGAGACATGGCTTAGCCACAGCCTGGGGGATGTTTCCAGAATGAGATTTTCACTCTGCGGCGGAGTGTGTGCTGATGTGAAACTTCTGCAAAGTTCGCAGGAGAGAGCTTCTGTAAAGTCTGGAAGGTAGGAGACGAGGTACTGGCAGAAGTAAAGCTGTGAGGACGGGGCGTGAGTCGTGATTGGGTAGCTCAGTTGGTAGAGCACTTGCCCACGAAAGGCAAAGGTCTCGAGTTCGAGTCTCGGTCCGGCACACAGTTTTAAACTGCCAGGAAGTTTCATAACAGCCCACACTCCGCTGCAGAGTGAAAATCTCATTCTGGAAGGGAAATGAAGCTACATGGAGGACCATACTACCTGTCACTGTGGTCCAAGATTTTCTATAAAAACATTCTGAATGCACTCCCTACTGCAATCATCCTGTAATTACACAACCAATCTCAAATTAAATAAAACAACGCACGCCAAATTGCCTGCCACGTTTCAACAACATTATTTTGTTACACATCCAACAGTAGATCTTCAGGAATTCCTACTGATGATTAATGTTCCGGATTCGAGGAATTCTTCCACCGGTGCAGCGGTTAGAGGGATATTTTAAATGCAAGAGTGTAAGAAATAAAACTACATCATCAGATTCAGTATTCTGTTTTATTTTACTTGCAAAAAAATCACGAATATCACCTACTTTTACTAGGAGGACTACAATCTTAATAAGAAATTCGATTCTACACGGTGTATGCCGGCCGGAGTGGCCGAGCGGTTCTAGGCGCTACAGTCTGCAACCGCGCGACCGCTACGGTCGCAGGTTCGAATCATGCCTCGGGCATGGATGTGTGTGATGTCCTTAGGTTAGTTAGGTCTAAGTAGTTCTAAGTTCTAGGGGACTGATGACTCAGAAATTGAAGTCCCATAGTGCTCAGAGCCATTTGAACCATTTTTTTTAGCCTACACGGTGTATCAAAAAGAATCACCCGATTTGACACGTTTGTATCTCTGAAACTAATGAACATATGCAATGAATTTTGTTTTTTTGATGAACGGGAATCTCAAAAAGTTTTTTCTCTTCATACCTTTTCGTACGTGTGCAATATACCCTCCTTTAGATGCACGTCTTACGTCAATGCGGTATTCAAATTGTTCCCACACTGCAGCGAGCATGTCTTGAGTAACAGCTTCCACACCTGCTGTTTTGCGATGTCTCAGTTCATTCATTGTTGTTGGTAACGGAAACACAGAAACAGAGTGTTTATAAACTACAACAAGGAATAATCACACACAGTCAGGTGCGGTGACCTTGGAGGCCACTAATGTGAGGCTGAATCATTTGGTCCAGGGCAACCAATCTATTGTTCAGTAATCCTTTGATTTAAAAATTCCTGCCCTTCCAGATGCCAGTGTGGCGGTGCCCATCCTGTTGGTAAATGAAGTCTCCAACTGCAGGAAAAGAAAATTCTCAACCATATCGAGAAATGTGCTCCCTATAACAGTGTTCTCGGCAAAGAAAAATGGACTGTGAAACTGTACACAACCTATTAAATTTTGGAGAGTCCCTCTTTCATGTGGTTGTTCCGTACCCCATGTTCTCACATTATGACGGTTCATCTTTCCATTTAAATGGAATGTTGCCTCATCGCTAAACGCTAACTGTGGAAGAAAACTGTCAGCCCCCATCTTGCCAAGAACTGCTGCTACCTAGCGCATACTGCTGCTACCTAACGGGAATCATGTAAAAGTTGAGAGTTTGCTCTTCTCTACCTTTATTTCTGTTGCGTGTCACAATACCCTATAAACTTGTACCTGTTAAAGTGTCTTGTCCGCATTTGGATGCACTACCGCACTTGTCTCTGCACTGAGTTGCAAGTTCTTTCACAAACACAACCAGATTATCTCACAAGTCTTGAAAACTCTGTATAGTTCACTACTGCCACCCACACCATATTTGGTATCCTAACTGTGCCTACTCAGAAAACAAAAACTTTTGCAAACTCCTTCTCAGTTGCCGCTGTCCGCCTCTGGAACAAACTGCCCCTTACCTTGCGCAAAATTCAATCCCCTGCTGCTTTTAAGAAGAAGTTGAAGCATTTCCTACTATCATCCTCATAACGTTCTCCACAAAATTAATGTACACGGCCAATCCTCTGTCAAATAGCAAAGCTAGCGTCTCCTATCTTGCTCCTGAGATGCCTTCCTCTTCATCTATCTCTATTAGCCACACAATCTTCTTTTCCTTTGTATTTCCTTAACTATGTTTCATCATGTCTCTATTCTTCTCCTCCCTTCACCATCAGTCTCCCTCATACTCCCTGCTGCTAGCACTCCTATCTAAAATCTGTCTCTTCAATAATGTCTAATTATAACAGTACTTATGATCTACGAATATAAACTCTATATGTATGTATTTTTCCAGGTGTGCCTTTGTAATTGTGTATTTCACTTTTTGTACTAGATGTAGTTTAACATGACTACCAAAACATATGAATGTAAAATAAGTAGAATGCCTGGTTAGATGTAAGAGAGGGCCTGATGGCCCTAATCTTGCCAGGTTAAATAAATCAATAAATAAGCAAATAAAAAAAAATATATCAACGAGAGTGCTGTACACATCACTTCTGAGATGATCCCAGATAGAAAAATCTGTAGGACTGAGGCTAAGCTAAAGGCCCTGCTTGACACGTTGTAGCTCTGGTCTTTTGTACAAAGACTAATTTGATGCACCTATCCGTGCTAATCTACCATGTGCAAGTTCCTTCATCTCTGAAGTATTCACCCACACCCATTTCAACCGGCTTACTGTAGTCATCCCACGGTTTCCCTTTATAACTTTTAATCTCTACCTCCTCCCCCATTCACACATGCACTTTCCTCAATTACCAGAGACAATTCCTTCATGGCCGCGTGGGGTAGCCGCGAGGTCCAAGGCGCCTTGTCACGGCTCGCGCGGTTCCCCCCGTCGGAGGTTCGAGTCCTCCCTCGGGCATGGGTGTGTGTGTTGTCCTTAGCGAAGTTAGTTAGATTAAGTAGTGCGTAAGCTTAGGGACCCTCCTAGGGGACACCGCCGTATAGTAGGTGTGGTGTCACCGCCAGACACCACACTTGCTAGGTGGTAGCTTTAAATCGGCCGCGGTCCATTAGTACATGTCGGACCCGCGTGTCGCCACTGTCAGTGATCGCAGACCGAGCGCCACCACACGGCAGGTCTCGAGAGACGGACTAGCACTCGCCCCAGTTGTACGGACGACTTAGCTAGCGATGCACACTGACGAAGCCTCGCTCATTTGCAGAGCCGATAGTTAGAATAGCCTTCAGCTAAGTCAATGGCTACGACCTAGCAAGGCGCCATTAGCATTACATTGCATGTATCTACAGAGTCTCACTTGTATCGTCAAGAGCGATGTACAACAATGATGGATTAAAGTTAAGTATTCCAGCAGCTACGTACTTTTCTTTATAGCATTCATTACGTATCCTGTTTCAGACCTCACGCCAGCCTGCGTGAGTTAACGCGTGCATTCGGCCTCCTCAACCAAGTAGTGTGCGTAGTGTTGGCTAACTGCTAACACTACAGTAGGCACCTTCAGTGCCGGGCAGGAGGGTTTGCGTGCTTCGTTGAAGTCGAGAGCTATGCCGGCGGTAGCATAGCTACTGGCAGGGTCTCCCAAGCCGGATTGGTCTCGACAGAGGAGCCAAAGTGTGTCCCACAACATAGGGCAGGGAGGGCTCTAGAGGCGTAGTGAAGCCAGCTTCCCTAGAGGAGTAAACCTCATACTAATCCTGGTCCTCCAGGTTGAGGGTTGCGCATGGGGGTAATAATCCCATATTACGGAAATTCAACAGAAGCTCAAACGGCTCTGAGCACTATGGGACTCAACATCTTAGGTCATAAGTCCCCTAGAACTTAGAACTACTTAAACCTAACTAACCTAAGGACATCACACACACCCATGCCCGAGGCAGGATTCGAACCTGCGACCGTAGCAGTCCCGCGGTTCCGGACTGCAGCGCCAGAACCGCTAGACCACCGCGGCCGGCTCAACAGAAGCCTCGGAAACTGGATGGAAAGCACATATCACGACCCCGGCAAAGGAAACGGATAAAGGATCTAACAGTAGCATCGTGGAATGTGAGGGCAATGCTTCAGCCTGGAAAAATCAAAGAAATAGCCAAAGAAATTTTAAAATTCAAATATGATATCGCAGGGCTACAGGAAATAAGATGGCAGGGGAATGGGCAGATAGATAAACCTGACAAGGGAACCTCCCCATCGCACCCCCCTCAGATTTAGTTATAAGTTGGCACAGTGGATAGGCCTTGAAAAACAGAACACAGATCAATCGAGGAAACAGGAAGAAGTTGTGTGGAAGTATGAGAAAATAAGCAAAATATACAAACTGAGTAGTCCATGCGCAATATAGGCAAAATCCAGGATACCGTGAGCTCAAGAGCGCGTGGTCCAGTGGTTAGCATGAGCGGCAGGATCCCGTGAGCTCAAGAGCGCCGTGGTCCCGTGGTTAGCGTGAGCGGCTGCTGAACGAGAGGTCCTTGGTTTAAGTCTTCCCTCGAGTGAAAAGTTTGCTTTCTTTGTTTTCGCAAAGTTATGATCTGTCCGTTCGTTCATTGACGTCTCTGTTCACTGTAATAAGATTAGTGTCTGTGTTTTGCAATCGCACCGCTAAACCGTGCGATTAGTTGGCGAAAGGACGTGCCTCTTCGATGGGAACCGAAGACATTTGATCGCGAGGTCATAGGTCAACCGATTCCTCCACAGGAAAACACGTCTGATATATTCTATACGACACAGGTGACGGCATGTGCGTCACATGACAGGAATATGTTGTCGACCCACCTAACTTGTACACTTGGCGAATGGGCTAAAAGATTCTTCTACCTTGCCCGATTTAGGTTTTCTTGTGGATGTGATAATCATCCCCAAACAAAGTGATGAAAACATAAGAGTTTGAGACATAAACTGTAAATAAAAAATTAAACTTTTCACCCAAGGGAATACGTGAACCAAGGACCTCTCGTTCCGCATCTGCTCACGCTAACCACGGGACCACAGCGCTCATGAGCTCAGCCTCTCCTTGATGTTGCATATGTTGCGCATGGACTACTCATTTTGTATATTTTGCTTATTTTTTCATACTTCCACACAACTTCTTCCAGTTTTCTCGATTGATCTGTGTTCAGTTTTCAAGGCCTATCCACTGTGCCAACTTATAATTAAATCTGAGGGGGGTGCGATGGGGAGGTTCCCTTTTGTGTACTCATTGGTATATAGTGGACCAGAAGAAAGAACATGCTAACTTGGAACAGGGTTTATAATAACTAGGGAAGTTAGGGAAAGCCTTCTAGAATTTGAACCCATAAATGAAAGGCTGTGCAGACTCAGACTAAGAGGTAAATTTAAGAATATATCTATAGTTAATGCATATGCACCAACATAGGGAAAAGAGGATATAATTGAACATTTCTACGAAGAATTGGATTGGAAAAAGTATGCTGAGCAGTACCTAAATATGACCTGATGCTAGTAATAGGCGATTTTAATGCAAAAACAGGGAGGAATGAACATCCGTATGGAGTTTCTGGAAAATATTCACTGCATGAAGAAAACAACGAGAACGGAGACTTAATATGCCGATTCGCAGCAAGGAATAATATGATTATTAAAAGTACCTGCTCTCCACACAAAAGGATCCATCTGGGTACTTGGAAGTCTGCAGCCAATGGAATAGTCAATCAGATTGACCATATTTTAGTGATTGCACGCCACTCCACGTCAGTTACGGATGTACGGAGCTGCAAAGGACCAAACTGTTATTCAGACCACTTTGTGATAAAACCAGTCTTGAGAGAGAAACTGTCACTAACAAATGGTAACAGAATAGGAAAGATGATGATATGGAATACAGACAAACTGAACATCCCTGATGAAGTAAAAAAAGTACCAAGTAACACTAAGCAGAAAGTTGAGCAATGAAGAGACCACAGTACGAGTAGATGAAAGGTGGTACAGGTTTGAAAAAGCCATTAAGGATGCTGCAGAGGAAATAATAGGCATAAGAAGGAACAGAAGAACCCAGGAATGGTGTGATGAAGATTGCAGGTCAGCAATAGAGGAAAAGGACAGGGCAAGAACAAAAGTGCTACAGAGAGAAACCAGAAATAATGTGGAACAATATAGACAATTAAGGAGAAGAGCTAACAGACTGTGCAAGAGAAAGAAAAGAGAGTGGAATAAGAAGAAATTTCAAGAATTAGAAGAACTAAAGGAACAGAGTGAAATAAAAAAGTTCTATCATGCCATAGGCAAAATGAAGAATAGATTCCAACCAAAAACAATCGCCTGTTCCATTAAAGATGGGAAGATGATAAGGGAGGAAGAACAGATGGTGGGAAGATGGACAGAGTATTTCAAAGATACACTAAGCACCAGCCTAGAAGATGAAGAGACAGCCGCACAGGAGGGAAGAGTGGAGCTGGAAGACAGTGAAACCAGTGAGGCAAGAACAACACTGCAAGAGGTCTCCCAGGCTGTGCACAAGTCAAAAAACAATCGAGCCCTTGGGGAAGACAGCATAATTGCTGAATTAATAAAAACTGGTGGTGAGGCTGTAATAAAGGAACTGCACACATTAATATCAGATATACGGGAAACAGAAACTATGCCAGATAATTGGAAAATTGGAATAATAATCCCCATTTATAAGAAAGGGGACGGAACAGCATGTGAAAACTATAGAGGTATAACACTCCTAAGTACAGCTTATAAGATCTTCACAAGTATATTAAACGAAAGGATACAGAAGTGTGCAGAAGGCATACTAGGGGAATATCAGTGTGGCTTTCGACCAGACAGAGGAACAACTGATCAAATATTTGTGATAAGACAAATGATGGAAAACTTCCATGAATATGATATAGATTTGCATTTCCTATTCATCGACTTCAAACAAGCCTTTGACAGCATAAATCGGCAAGAGCTATACAGAGTACTGAAAGATGCTGCTATATGTGCTAAATTAATAAGACTAATCAGAATGACAATGACAGAGGGAAGAGCTGAAGTAAAGGTCATTAACAGAACAAGTGAAAGCTTAGACTTTAATAAAGGTGTGAAGCAAGGGGATAGTCTCTCCACTGTCCTATTCAATATAGCCCTGCATAGTGTAGAAAATAAAATCAACAAAAGAGGCACCATATTTATGAAAACTAGCCAGATATGTGCATACGCTGATGACATTGCTATAGTAGGAAGAAATACCAATACACTCCTAGAAACATACCGGGCAATGGAAACAGAAGCCTTAAAAATTGGCCTCGTAGTAAATGAAAACAAAACAAAATATATGGTAATGTTACAATCTGAGGCCAGAAGAACCCCCTAAAACCTAAACATAAATGGGAAATGCTTCAATGGAGTGTCCTCTTTTAACTACTTGGGAGCCCTAGTAACAAATGATAACAGTATTGGAAAGGCTATAAGGGAAAGAATACAAGCAGGAAACAGAGCTTACTTTGCAAATATGCAACTTTTCAAAAATAGCCTTGTTACAAGAAAAACTAAGCAACTAACATACGGCTCAGAGGTACTGACGTTGACAGAACACGATAAAAATGTACTAAGAACCATAGAGCGGAAAATACTATGCGAAATCTATGGCCCAATAAGGGAGGAAGAAGGTTGAAGAATTACAAGAGTTAATACAAGGCAGGGACATAGTAAAATTTGTGAAATCACAGCGAATATGATGGCTAGGACACTTGAAGAGAATGGCAGAGGATAGAATTCCAAAGAAAATGATGAAAGGTATGATCCATTCAGTTAGGCGAAGAGGGAGACCCAGAAGAAGATGGATCGACGAGGTAATAATGGATATCACCAGTATGGGAGTCCGGGGGTTGAAAAGAGCAGCAAATAACCGAGAAGTGTGGAGGAAGATTGTTGAAGAAGCCAAGGCTCACCAAGGGCTGTAGCGCTACTGAAGAAGAAGAAGCTTAGGGACCGATGACCTCAGCAGTTTGGTCCCATAAGACCTTGACACAAATTTCCAAATTTTTTTTCCAAATTCCTTAATGGCTATGTATGCGTCCTACCAACCGACCCCTTCTTTTAGTTAAGTGGGGTCATAAATTTCTATTTTCCCCAATTCTAATCACTACCTCCACATTAATTACTCGATCGCCCATCTAATCTTCCGAATTTTTCTGTAGCACCACTTATCAAAAGGTTCTATTCTCTTCTTGTCTCAACTGATTATCGTCTATGCTTCACTTCTGGAAAATGCTACATTCCAGAGAAAAGCACTCCATTGTTCTTAAATCCATATCAGATGTTAAAAATTTCTTATTCAGAAACGTTTTTTCGCTATTGCCAGTCAGCATTTTATATCCTCTCTATTTTGGTCATCATCAATTATTTTTCTGCCCAAATAGCTAAACTTGTCTACTACATTTAGTGTGTCGATTGCTACCTAATTCCTTCGGCACCACCCGATTTGATACAACTACATTCCATCACCACTGTTTTACTTTTATTGATGTTAATCTTATAACCCCTTTTCAAGACGCTATCAATTCCGTTCAACTGCTTTTGCAAGCCATTTGCCGTGTCTGACAGAAGTACAATGTCATTTGAAAACCTCAAAAAGTTTATTTTTCCTTCTTGGACTTTGCTTAACCCATTCATCCTGGACGATATTTTCGCTTTAGATGGCGTCTTGCATCAGCAACAAATTGTGCTGGTGTTACATTACGCATGCACCACATTCCTCAACCGTGGGCCAGACCTGGCCCAAAAGGAAGTGTAAACTTAAGTATCCCGTTGTACTCATTTTTAGCTTTCTTATACTTTTAAAAAATGATTCTAACTATAATGTCAAGATTAAAGTATATCAATCCCCAGTCGGTGTTGTAAGGCATCAAAATACATCACCCAATGTTCCAACGCACATAACGACAGAACTTTCCATTCTCCGTACTTCTGCTTCCCAGTCCCTTTCGCTCAGTTTGTTAAAAGCCTTAGTAGTGAATGGTCGTTATTGTGAGTGTCTCTTTGTTTGGTTAGTTAAGTTTGTAGTGTGACAAGCCGCCACCAGACTGCTTTCTTTACAAAGCCAATGATTTTAGACACTTTATATTTTTATTATTTACAGAATTATTACTATGGATAGCACACCTGAGGATAGTGTTATTGTGTGGATGTTGCAAATGTCAATGAGTCACAGTTGGAATCGACCAACTCTTACAGATAACTGATAACACTTTGTGATGGAATGATCACATAGGCTCAGTTGTAGATAAAGCAGGTGGCTGACTTCGATTCACTGGCAGAACACTGGGGAAATGCAATTGCTTACAATCTCTGCTCAAGTGTTTGGGATTCATACCATATAGGACTATAGTCCGTGAGACGAGCTATTGGTACTGACAGTTCCGGCGGGCAGACGGCGCTGTTGCCGAACGTGGCTCACAGCACGCGGCGCCCTGTCTGCTACACGCATTCTCTAGCAGCAGAAATAAAAGCGAGACAAAATACAAGTCGTATTGGTACGCGTGAATTTATTTAAAGTTGATGCTTGAAATATATTAACTCGAAAACTGATAAGAGCTATTTAGTACAAGTATCTACGATGCTGAAACATAATAAAGTTATTTGTTAAGCTTCACAACTGAAATGAAAACTATTTTCGCAAGTTGCTGAACATTAGCAGTTTTGGTTTCCATTGTTAAGTATTAGCATTATTAATTTGTTCTACTACAAGCTACAAAATAACTGGTCAGTGTATTAAGAGTTATAATCTGAAGAAAGTACTCACAATATGATGATCTGGTTGTAGATCGATAGCAAACTCCCTCCTTACATTCCTGAATACGTTGTAGTTACGGTAATGGAAAAACACCACTCACATCACTGTCAGAATCTGATTTGACATTGTCTTCCTCAGCACTACTCGAACTATCACTGCTCTCTCCCAGATGTATAATTAAATTTTCGATGCATTCTTCCACAACCCCTTCGGTTTTGGCCGCCTCTTTGATGGCACTTGCAGTGCTGTTTACAATTTTAGCCCACGTCTCGCTTGTCACTTTATTGATAGCTGCTGGAAGGAGAGTTTCCACTTCAGAGATCGTGAATTTTTTATTGTTTGCAGCAATGTAATTTTTTATCTGCGCCCACACTCCTTCAATTGCATTGAAGTGACAGTGGTATGGAGGAAGCCGAACGATTTCATGCCCGTGCCTTTTAGCAATCTCGTCAATTACATATGTTGGAAATTGGGGTTTCTTTTGTGCCACTATTTCGAGCAGTTCCGCCTTCCTTAAATCTTCTCTGAAATCTACTTTTCGCCTTTTCAACCACTGAATGATATCGTCTTTTTTTGTTGCCAAGGTTGGTGCCTTATCGTGAACAACGGAATGATAAGGCGCATTGTCCACAACAATCACTGATGGACTTGTCATTCCAGCCTCTACGTAAAGAATGGCTGGCATTGACCCAAGTTTCATCAAACCACACTATACTTTCGAATTCCACACCCATGATCCTGCGCAGAAATCTGCACCGCCATGCAACTACATCTGTCCTTTCCATTAATATTTTGCGTCCGTTAAACAGTGAATAGCTGAAGCCTATGTCTTTCAACACTGTACGCAATGAAAATTTGCTCCCTTTAAAAAGATCGTCTTTCTGAAGCGACACCTGTAATTTAGATAGAGTGGGACGTTCCCCTTCCCTTATAATAGCTGTATATATGACGACGAATAGCGTCTTTCTGAAAATCGTCCAAAGCTGTCACCTGCTTATTTCTCAGTCGCTTCTTTCCTGGTGTGTGCAGCTTTGTTGCGCCACTCTCGTCACAATCTACACTATACTGTTCTTTCCCTATCTTTACAACAGTGTTCTTACTTATTTTCAATGCTGCTGCAGTTCTCTTCACAACCTGAACAACAGGAATTAAGGGCCCACCTTTGTCCTTTGCTTTCTCAAAGTAATGCCTCACAGAGCACACGAATTCACGGGCCTGGGTGTGTAGCACACTTTTCTTCCTCCGTTTCACTTCTTGTGTTGGGCTGGTACTACCCGCCGCACTAGACGTTGTTTACAACGAAACATAAAGAAACACTAAAAACAACAATAACGAAATAAACTGCGAATTCAACTTTAGACAAACGACGAACGACCGCACCGCCTGCACGCGAGACACTGGTAAGTTTCATAAGCGCGCGCGACCGGGTTTCAGAGCGGCAACGTGGCCCTTGCTACCCGCTCAAAGTCAGGCCGTCATTGGCTGCCTGCCTGCGGTCGCTAGGCAACGGAAAGACGCTACCGAGCTGTCAATACCAAAGACTCGTCTCCCAGACTATAACAGAGAGTATTGAACGTGTACAGAGAAGGGCGGCACGAGTGGCTGCAGGTTTGTTTGACCCACGAGAGAGTGTCACATACAGGGTGTAAATTTTAAGTTGACGAACCAGAATAACTCGAAAAATAAGCTTCACACGAAAAATTGTGTATAATCAAACATTGATTATTTTCGAGGGGGACATCTGCTGGTGCTAAAATTAGCCCGCCACCCCAGCCCACTGGGGGTGAGGCGGGAGGAAACTTTAAAATTTCAAATGGGAACCCCCATTTTTTATTGCAGAATCAGATTCTACATAAAAAAAACTACGTACATTTTGTCTTAGATATTTGTTTTGATTCTTGGTAGTTGGCGCTGTAATTCAAGAAAACCCATGTTCTCATTTTTGCGTGGAAAATGGTTATGGATAAAGAGAAAATACTTATTTACTTCGTAAATTTTGTTTCGCTAAAACTAAAACTAACCCCCTCCCCCTATAGGGAGAGGTCTGAGAAAGAGGAATTAGAGTTTTAAAAATTGCCTCCAGCACTACTTCATACATTAGTCGAGTCCATGCCACGTCGTGTTGCGTGCTCGTGGGGGCCTTGCACGATATTAGACAGGTATACCAGTTCTTTGGCTCTTCAGTATATGTCGACTTCTGTTTCTTCTTCTATCACGTCATCGGACAGGTCTTACACCTTGTAAGGCTTTGAACATAATCTTTTCCTTTCCCCCTGTCTGCTCTTTCCTCTGCGTTCTTCAATGTAAAACGAAACACTGAACTGATTAAAAACGCAGGTTTTTGATTACGTACTAATTTCAAAGCGCAGCATCTCCATTATTTGCTCAAAAAAAATAAAAAAAAGGCAATTGAGAATAGCACAGATGTGCACATTAACGTCTGTAGCACAAAATTAAGTAAAAGTACTGAAGGAAATTTCTGTTTCAGTACGTTTGACAAAGCCTGAACTTCAGTCAGTTTTCATTCATCGACACACTCGAAGACATTTGGTTGGTTGGCTGGCTGGTTGATTTGGAGGAGGCAACCAAACAGCGAGGTCATCGGTCCCATCAGGTTAGCGAGGCGTAAAGCTTTGTGTCGTGCGGTCATCAAGGGTACACGAGTGGACCTTCGGCTCCGAAAGCCCGTATTGGTGATGTTTCGTTGAATGGTTCACACGCTGACACTTGTTGATGGCCCAGTATTGAAATCTGCACCAAGTTGCGGAAGGGGTGCACTTCTGTCACGTCGCACGATTCTCTTCAGTCATCGTTGGTCCTGTTCTTACAAGATCTTTTTCCGGTCGCAGTGAAATCGGAGATTTGATTTTTTACCCGATTCATGATATTCACGGTATACTCGTGAAATGGTCACATAGGAAAATCCCCACTTCATCGCTACTTCGGAGACGCTGTGTCCCATCGCCCATGCACCGACTATGACACCACGTTTAACCTTACTTAAATGTTGATAACCTGCCATTGTAGCAGCAGTAGCAGACCTAACTACGCCAGACACGTGACGTTGACGACCACAGCGCCACATTCTGCCTGTTTACATACCGGGTGATCAAAAAGCCAGTATACATTTGAAAACGTAATAAACCACGGAATAATCTAGATCAGGGGTCTCGAACCTACGGCCCGAAACCGGCCCGCGAGGGCCGGCAAACCGGCCCGCGTTAGCTGGCCGGACTTCCCGGTATCCGGCCTGCCAAATATTTGAGGTGGTACCTATACTGCCAACAATTGAGTTTCGAGGCCTATCGCGACCAATACACGCGACATTGGCTCTGCTACTCGCTAAAAGACTACATAGCTAAACTTATTGTTGCACCGCTTGAAATAACAATGCGTTGACATACTCTACCTCTGTTACGTCTTGCAGTAATAGTGTTGCTAACAATGATTTTGAGATTTCGTTAACTTTGCAGGACGCTTTCGTGAAGAATGTGCAGTGACATACTTTTTTGTCGGTGAAATTCGCCAGAATAAAATACGCCAGAATTTCGGTCAGGTACGTCCACCAATAAAAATTATGTAATTAAATAAAAATCGTAGTTCGTTTCAGTGCTAGCTATTCCCACAACCTTAGATTTTTGCGATTTCATCTTTCCTTTAGCCTTACATTACGGTGATCATGGATTGCTACGCTGCTTTAATCCCGCTAGGTATACTTGCCGACGTCGCAAGCTGAAGATGAACAGATAGAGAAAGTGTATGAGGATATTGAAAGGGTAATGCAGTATGTAAAGGGGGACGAAAATCTAATAGTCATGGGCGACTGGAATGCAGTTGTAGGGGAAGGAGTAGAAGAAAAGGTTACAGGAGAATATGGCCTTGGGACAAGGAATGAAAGAGGAGAAAGACTAATTGAGTTCTGTAACAAGTTTCAGCTAGTAATAGCGAATACCGTGTTCAAGAATCACAAGAGCAGGAGGTATACTCGGAAAAGGCCAGGAGATACGGGAAGATTTCAATTAGATTACATCGTGGTCAGACAGAGATTCCGAAATCAGATACTGGACTGTAAGGCGTACCCAGGAGCAGATATAAACTCAGATCACAATATAGTAGTGATGAAGAGTAGGCTGAAGTTCAAGACATTAATCAGGAAGAAGTGGGATACGGAAGTACTAAGGAATGACGAGATACGTTTGAAGTTCTCTAACGCTATAGATACAGCAATAAGGAATAGCGCAGTAGGCAGTACAGTTGAAGAGGAATGGACATCTCTAAAAAGGGCCATCACAGAAGTTGAGAAGGAAAACATAGGTACAAAGAAGATAGCTGCGAAGAAACCATGGGTAACAGAAGAAATACTTCAGTTGATTGATGAAAGGAGGAAGTACAAACGTGTTCCGGGAAAATCAGGAATACAGAAATACAAGTCGCTGAGGAATGAAATAAATAGGAAGTGCAGGGAAGCTAAGACGAAATGGCTGCAGGAAAAATGTGAAGACATCGAAAAAGATATGATTGTCGGAAGGACAGACTCAGCATACAGGAAAGTCAAAACAACCTTTGGTGACATTAAAAGCAACGGTGGTAACATTAAGAGTGCAACGGGAATTCCACTGTTAAATGCAGAGGAGAGAGCAGATAGGTGGAAAGAATACATTGAAAGCCTCTATGAGGGTGAAGATTTGTCTGATGTGATAGAAGAAGAAACAGGAGTCGATTTAGAAGAGATAGGGGATCCAGTATTAGAATCGGAATTTAAAAGAGCAAATAAGGCAGAAGGGATAGATAACATTCCATCAGAATTTCTAAAATCACTGGGGGAAGTGGCAACAAAACGACTATTCACGTTGGTGTGTAGAATATATGAGTCTGGCGACATACCATCTGACTTTCGGGAAAGCATCATCCACACAATTCCGAAGACGGCAAGAGCTGACAAGTGCGAGAATTATCGCACAATCAGCTTAACAGCTCATGCATCGAAGCTGCTTACAAGAATAATATACAAAAGAATGGAAAAGAAAATTGAGAATGCGCTAGGTGACGATCAGGTTGGCTTTAGGAAAAGTAAAGGGACAAGAGAGGCAATTCTGACGTTACGGCTAATAGTGGAAGCAAGGCTAAAGAAAAATCAAGACACTTTCATAGGATTTGTCGACCTGAAAAAAGCGTTCGACAATATAAAATGGTGCAAGCTGTTCGAGATTCTGAAAAAAGTAGGGGTAAGCTACAGGGGGAGACGGGTCATATACAATATGTACAACAACCAAGAGGGAATTATAAGAGTGGACGATAAAGAACGAAGTGCTCGTATTAAGAAGGGTGTAAGACAAGGCTGTAGCCTTTCGCCCCTACTCTTCAATCTGTACATCGAGGAAGCAATGATGGAAATAAAAGAAAGGTTCAGGAGTGGAATTAAAATACAAGGTGAAAGGATATCAATGATACGATTCGCTGATGACATTGCTATCCTGAGTGAAAGTGAAGAAGAATTAAATGATCTGCTGAACGGAATGAACAGTCAAATGAGTACACAGTATGGTTTGAGAGTAAATCGGAGAAAGACGAAGGTAATGAGAAGTAGTAGAAATGAGAACAGCGAGAAACTTAACATCATGATTGATGGTCACGAAGTCAATGAAGTTACGGAATTCTGCTACCTAAGCAGTAAAATAACCAATGACGGACGGAGCAAGGAGTACATCAAAAGCAGACTCGCTATGGCAAAAAAGGCATTTCTGGTCAAGAGAAGTCTACTAACATCAAATACCGGCCTTAATTTGAGGAAGAAATTTCTGAGGATGTACGTCTGGAGTACAACATTGTATGGTAGTGAAACATGGACTGTGGGAAAACCGGAACAGAAGAGAATCGAAGCATTTGAGATGTGGTGCTATAGACGAATGTTGAAAATTAGGTGGACTGATAAGGTAAGGAATGAGGAGGTTCTATGCAGAATCGGAGAGGAAAGGAATATGTGGAAAACACTGATAAGGGGAAGGGACAGGATGATAGGACATCTGCTAAGACATGAGGGAATGACATCCATGGTACTAGAGGGAGTTGTAGAGGGCAAAAACTGTAGAAGACAGAGATTGGAATACGTCAAGCAAATAATTGAGGACGTAGATTGCAAGTGCTACTCTGAGATGAAGAGGTTAGCACAGGAAAGGAATTCGTGGTGGGCCGCATCAAACCAGTCAGTAGACTGATGACCAAAAAAAAAAAAAAAGGTACATCTTGGCCCTTATGACTTCGTGGATGAGTCAATGTGGCCCACGGACTAAAACGTTTGGAGACCCCTGATGTAGATAGAGAGGTAAAAATTGACACACGTGCTTGGAATGACATGGGGTTTTATTAGAACCACCCCATATTGCTAGACGCGTGAAATATCTCTTGCGCGCGTCGTTTGGTGATGATCGTCATGCTTGGCCTCCCAGGTCCCCAGACCTCAGTCTGTGCGATTATTGGCTTTGGCTTTGGGGTTACCTGAAGTCGCAAGTGTATCTTGACCGACCGACATCTCTAGGGATGCTGAAAGACAACATCCGACACCAATGTCTCACCATAACTCCGGACATGCTTTACAGTGCTGTTCGCAACATTATTCCTCGACTACAACTATTGTTGAGGAATGATGGTGGACATATTGAGTATTTCCTGTAAAGAATATCATCTTCCCTTTGTCTTACTTTGTTGTGCTAATTATTGCTATTCTGATCAGATGAAGCGCTATCTGTCGGACATTTTTTGAACTTTTGTATTTTTTTGGTTCTAATAAAATCCCATATCATTCCAAGCATGTTTGTCAATTTGTACCTCTCTATCTACATTATTCCGTGATTTATTCAGTTTTCAAATTTATACTGACTTTTTGATCGCCCGGTATATCTGGATATGAATGCGCATGCACATACCAGTTTATTTGGCGCTTCAGTGTACTTCTGTGAATTTAGTGTGACGTAAATACATAAGAGTAGGATTCATCACCACATTTTCATTCAGATAGTAGCGCGAAAAATACATGCAGGGCCGCTTCACAAGGGACCGCCAGGATGTGCTTCTCTGCAGCGCACAGGAAGCTTCACAGGGCGCGGCGCTGCAGGAAAGAGAAGCGGTTCCTTTGATCTGCCTCTGCAACCGTCGGCCATGTTTCAGTTCCGTCGTGGAGTCTTATGAGCAGGACGCCTTCCTTTCTCTTCTCCTGCCCCTCTTCCACACACTGGAGCCAACGCTGGCGCCAACTTTGGAACTATTTGTGGGACAGCGTTCGCACTCTGGAGCCAACATGCAGTTGAATTCGTACAGGGCCGACGTCAACGTTTTGAAACAATCTGCATTTTCAACCACCTACCCGCTTGTGGCGCGGTTCTCCCGACTAGTTCGTTTTGAATAAGGACTGCTGCTTTTAGCGCTATTTGTTTGCGACATGACGCGAATGATGGGGAGTGGATCTAAGGCCGTTACCTTTCGACGATGACCTATTAGAAAAAAATCTTTATCACCTGAGGACGCGTCCTCTAGTGGCGCGAAACTGGTAGTGACCATAATAAAAAGTAGTCTACAGCCAGTACGGATTCTTTCTTTCAAAATGAGGAAGTTTGGCTGCGGTTGCCCGTACTGTAAAAGAACATGATAACTTTTTTCCATAATGCAGTCATAATATATTTGTAGTGGTTAATAAAAAAGATAAAAAAGATGAAAAGAAAAGGTTGAAAATGTGGGAAGAAATGGTGAATAAAAAGGGGGTTTTAAAATCGTTAATGACCGTGAAAAAGGGAAAGAATGAAATGCAAATCGGACTTCGTTTTACAGAAAAGTTATCGGACTTCGTGATTCGGAAAAGCTATGGTTGGGGTGGTCCTTGTGGCGTTTCTGAGCAAAAGTCAAACCAATTTCCACTACAAAAATTATTTGAAAGAGAACAGAGAATAACAAAATGTGATTAACAGGGGGAAATGGCGTAGATAAGAGTTCATTCTTTACCATGTTAACATGTCTTCTCTCGTGCGGCGTCCAGGTCTTGTTCTCCAAAAATCTCCTGCTTCTTTCTGCGTGGAAAGTCGTAGCTGCTCCGAAATATTGCAATAAATTTCATTGTCCAGGAATTAATAATGTATACAAATTAAAACCGTCTTGATATTAAAATGCAATGTATTTTACGTTGCTGCTTCCATCCTCCAAATTTCGTATAAACTTCCACAATACGTCTGCACATCAATAAGCTTTTTCGTCTTAATCCGACCTAGACCAGCTAATAAGTTTTTACGTCTGAATTAAGCTTCCGCTCTCCAGAGACAAGAGCGGGTAGAAAACAAAAAGGGTTACAATTTTTGTACCTTCATTTTCTTATATATTTTCTCTGCCGTCGAGCGCTCATACAGCTGTGACGGTATAATTTATATCTGAGGGAACGAGTGTAGCGCGGCGAAATTCAAAGTCCCGCTACATATTTCTTTGAAGTCAGTACCGCCATTAGAGTGTTGTTTATTTACAGTGGTACATTTACACACAATCATGATTTCGGCTTCAAAGTGCCATTATCAAGTGTTTTATGCGTTGTAAATTGCCTAAGACGGCATACTGTCATATTAAAATACTCTATTAGACACATTGTCTAATAGTCGATATTTCTTTGCCAGCAGTTGGCAATATAAATCTATCTCATCGACATCTTGTTCTTTTCTTTCCGATAATGTTTTCTAAATTGAGACAGCTGATCCATTTGCTTCTTGGCATGTTCTATTTCTGGATTCTACGGCATTTGGTAGTGACGGATTTTTCTGTTGACTCTTTTGCCACTGAATTTGTCTCTTCTCTTTCAAAATCCGTTTCTTTGGAAAAAGTCCGAAAGACAGTGTTGGTTATTGGAAAACTTATGCTATAATTAATAATGTGAAGCACAATTATTTTATACTACTAGGTCTACAACTTTGATTCCGCCGTTTTTTTTCGATGATCGGGGCTTTATTGTGAAAACTTACAAAATATTATGATTCATAGTATTGCCCGTCGCTGGCCACTACATTCTCCCATCTTTCGGATAGCATACGATTCCCGTGGCGGAAGAACTGGGCGTCTTTTGTGGGCATCCATGAATCGATTGAATTTTGCACTTGTTCATATGATCGGAAGTGCTGGTGAGCCAGACTGTATGCCACTGATCGAAAAAGGTGGTAGTCAGAGAGAACAACGTGTCGAGAATACGACGGGAGAGATAGGAAAGCAGAAAGCAGAAAGGTGGAAGGAGTATATAGAGGGTCTGTACAGGGGCGATGTCCTTGAGGATAATGTTATGGAAATGGAAGAGGAGGTAGATGAAGATGAAATGGGAGATATGATACTGCCTGAAGAGTTTGACAGAGCACTGAAAGACCTAAGCCGAAACAAGGCCCCGGGAGTAGACAACATTCCATTAGAACTACTGACAACCTTGGGAGAGCCAGTCATGACAAAACTCTACCATTTGGTGAGCAAGATGTATGAGACAGGCGAAATTCCCTCAGACTTCGAGAAGAATATAATAACTCCAATCCCAAAGAAAGCAGGAATTGACAGATGTGAAAATTACCGAACTATCAGTTTCATAAGTCACAGCTGCAAAATACTAACACGAATTCTTTACAGACGAATGGAAAAACTGGTAGAAGCCGACCTCGGGGAAGATCAGATTGAATTCCGTAGAAATGTTGGAACACGTGAGGCAATACTGATCCTACGACTTATCTTAGAAGAAGCTTGACAATGTTGACTGGAATACTCTCTTTCAAATTCTAAAGGTGGCAGGGGTAAAATACAGAGAGCGAAAGGCTATTTATAATTTGTACAGAAACCAGATGGCAGTTATAAGAGTAGAGGGACATGAAAGGGAAGCAGCGGTTGGGAAGGGAGTGAGACAGGGTTGCAGCCTCTCCCCATTGCTATTCAATCTGTATATTGAGCAAGCAGTAAAGGAAACGAAAGAAAAGTTCGGAGTAGGTATTAAAATTCATGGAGAAGAAGTAAAAACTTTGAGGTTCGCCGATGACATTGTAATTCTGTCAGAGACAGCAAAGGAATTGGAAGAGCAGTAGAACGGAATGGACAGTGTCTTGAAAGGAGGGTATAAGATGAACATCAACAAAAGCAAAACGAGGATAATGGAATGAATTCGAATTAAGTCGGGTGATGCTGCGGGAATTAGATTAGGAAATGAGACACTTAAAGTAGTAAAGGAGTTTTGCTATTTGGGGAGAAAAATAACTGATGATGGTCG
Source organism: Schistocerca nitens (assembly GCF_023898315.1). NCBI lineage: Eukaryota > Metazoa > Arthropoda > Insecta > Orthoptera > Acrididae > Schistocerca > Schistocerca nitens. The sequence goes on from NC_064623.1 coordinate 126,017,301, forward strand.
AAGTAGAGAGGATATAAAATGTAGACTGGCAATGGCAAGAAAAGCGTTTCTGAAGAAGAGAAATTTGGTAACATCCAGTATTGATTTAAGATTCAGGAAGTCGTTTCTGAAAGTATTTGTATGGAGTGTAGCCATGTATGGAAGTGAAACATGGACGATAAATAGTTTAGACAAGAAGAGAATAGAAGCTTTCGAAATGTGGTGCTACAGAAGAATGCTGAAGATTAGATGGGTAGATCACATAACTAATGAGGAGGTGTTGACATGTTCTGAGGCATCGAGGGATCACCAATTTCGTATTGGAGGGCAGCGTGGAGGGTAAAAATCGTAGAGGAATACACTAAGCAGATTCAGAAGGATGTAGGCTGCAGTAGGTACTGGGAGATGAAGAGGCTTGCACTGAAAAGAGTAGCATGGAGAGCTGCATCAAACCAGTCTCAGGACTGAAGATCACAACAACAACAGATTGGACTTCTCATTTCAACGTTTCCATATATATTTTGGCGGGTTTTGCGACAGGGGGTCGAGCACTGACCTGCTGCAAAATTACTTTTACGTGTCTATCGCTGTATTGCAGCCGTCTGTGTTATAGTGCTAGGCACGAACGCATCAATTGCTTTCGATGATGATGTCCTGTGACTGTCAGCGTCTGTTTCAGTAGCTACGAAAACGTTCTCTCTTCCACAGCCATGCCGGTCTTCGACATCAAAATCAAAGGCGTTGAAAACATTCTCTGCACGTTCTTGCACCAATAGTTCCCTCACCATTGGTGTTACCCAGCATTTTAAGAGCCACAGCCTCAGGGTTCTTCATGTTAAAGCAGAAAATTAAAACTTCCCGCAAATGGCGAGAAATAGGTACGTAAGCTGACGTACTTAATCGAGAATAACCTTATGATGCAATCACAAATCGACTAATATTTTTATGGCTTTATGTTTACAGATGCCTAAGGTTATTGTATTACACCTTTGATCAACCACCCGAACCCCATTTGCCGCTACTGCCGTCTATTGCAAAACGGCGGAAGCAAAGTTGTAGACCTAATAATATAGTAGTTCAAATGGCTCTGAGCACTATGGGACTTAACTTCGAAGGTCATCAGTCCCCTAGAACTTAGAACTATATAAACCTAACTAACCTAAGGACATCACACACATCCATGCCCGAGGCAGGATTCGAACCAGCGACCGTAGCGGTCACGCAGTTGCAGACTGTAGCGCCTAGAACCGCACGGCCACCTCGGCCGGCTTAATAATATAGTGAAAGTACTAATTTGTTTTTGTTTACTTCTGTTTCAGTTTCCTGCAAGTAGTGAAGAAGGACTTCTTGTACCACAAAGATTTGGGAACACTTGGCAGTTCCCACACTGTCTGGGGGCTTTGGATGGCAAACATGTCAAAATACAGGCTCCTATCAATAGAGGACAGTTTGTAAGATTGGGCAGTTGTTTTAATAATAAAAGTAGTTTCCGTATAATACTACTAGGCCTGGCTGGATGAGCTATGGTGGAATTTTTCATGATAGCTTGCTTTACCACAAACTTCAAGACAGTAATACTTTTCCCCAACCAACTTCTCTTCCTGGTTCAATCTGCCATTTACCTACACTTTTTGTAGCAGATACCGGCTCTGCTTTATCAGACAGAATTATTAAGTCTTATACTGGATTACCACACAGCGGTAGTTAACAGAGAACCGAGCGAGGTGGCGCAGTGGTTAGCACACTGGACTCGCATTCGGGAGGACGACGGTTCAATCCCGTCTCCGGCCATCCTGATTTAGGTTTTCCGTGATTTCCCTAAATCGTTTCAGGCAAATGCCGGGATGGTTCCTTTGAAAGGGCACGGCCGATTTCCTTCCCAATCCTTCCCTAACCCGAGCTTGCGCTCCGTCTCTAATGACCTCGTTGTCGACTTCCTCCGCGATCCTTCCCTAATCCGATGAGACCGATGAACTCGCTGTCTGGTCTCCTTCCCCAAACAACCCAACCCCAGTTAACAGAGAATACTCAATCAGCAGTTATCACGTGCCAGGGTTGTAAACGACACCTGTTTTCAGAGTTTTCCAGACACCAATGTTGTTGGCACCAGAAAAATCATCACTTATAACGCTCAGATGTGTAATATTTCAGCCGGGCGGAGTGGCCGTGCGGTTCTGGGCGCTGCAGTCTGGAACCGCGAGACTGCTACGGTCGCAGGTTCGAATCCTGCCTCGGGCATGGATGTGTGTGATGTCCTTAGGTTAGTTAGGTTTAAGTAGTTCTAAGTTCTAGGGGACTGATGACCTCAGAAGTTAAGTCCCATAGTGCCCAGAGCCATTTGAATAGTATATACAGAAGAACGCGGCATTTCGGCCCTCCACCAACAGAAAAAGCCATTCACGATTCGCGAGCTAATAAAGAAGAAAGAAAAAACATGAGAAATACTAAATATGCAAACAGTTCTGAATGCAATATGGCCAAAACTAGAAGATGACGAATTTCAGGGATTTTATGGGTCAGTTCGGGTTTATAAACTAAGAATATTTTGGCTTTGCAGTCTAATTAAAAAAATGGTGAAAATGTTATTTAAAAACAATGCTTAAAATTAATGTGCGTCATATAGTCCCTATGCTCTTCGTAAAAAACGCTGTCTCCAGAATTTGCTGAAAATGTTATAAAAACTTGCTGTGTATTGCACAGTTTAGCTCGTTATCGAGACAGGCTTGAAGACACTTTGAATACTTACGTCTTACACGGCACGTCAGCATATCCAACACAAGCGGGAAGAAATGCGAGTGACGCTCACCAATAGTCGTCTTCTCCGAAGAACTCAAGGTGAAAACTTTAATTTCCTGCGGCTTACCTGAATATTCCTCACACTCCGTGTTGCATATCGATGGATGTTTTTCAGCGTCACAAATGGAATCTGACTTTGCTCTTTAGCCAACAGTATGGCCTACACGACAGCAGTACCAAAAACGAGGGTAATCCCAAAAGTAAAGTCTCCGATTTTTTTGTACGTACATAGGCCTGTTTATGTCTACAATGGTTTACATCGGTTTACAGCTTGAACATTTAGCTTTTTTCGACATAATCACCATTTCTGGCGATGCATTTTTGTAGACGCTATGGCAGTTTTTGTATGCCCATGTCATACCAGCTCGTCGCCATGCTGTTCAGGAAGTTATGAACCTCTTCTTTCACCTCGTCGTCGGAGCCAACTCGCTGGGACCACAATTAACGCTGACAGGTACTGTGAGACTCTGAAAAAACTCAAACTGGCAATTCAGAACCGGAGAAGAGAAATATTGAGCAAGAGCGTACACATTCTCCATGACAACGCTCGCCCACACATCGTTCGGCAAACCGTTGCTGTCCTGCAATAGTTTCAGTGGAACCCACCCACCCTATAGTCCTGACTTGGCGCCCTGTTCCCTAGGTTAAAAGAACATTTGGCCGGAAAACGATTCAGCTCCGACGACGAGGTGAAAGAAGAGGTTCATAACTTTCTGAACAGCATGGCGGCGAGCTGGTATGACATGGGCATACAAAAACTGCCACAACGTCTACAAAAAATGCATCGACAGAAATTGTGATTGTATCGAAAAATAGCTACATGTTCAAGATGTAAACCGATGTAAACCATTGTAGAAATAAACAGGTCTATGTACTTATTAAAAATGGAGACCTTACTTTTAGGATTACCCTCGTAACAGCGAGCAGCGATACATGTACGTACATCAAGAGGCAGTCCAGCCCGGTAGCTGAGTGGTCAGCGTGACAGACTGTCAATCCTAAGGGCCCGGGTTCGATTCCCGGCTGAGTCGGTGATTTTCTCCGCTCAGGGACTGGGTGTTGTGTTGTCCTAATCATCATCATTTCATCCCCATCGACGCGCAGGTCGCCGAAGTGGCGTCAAATCGAAAGACCTGCACCAGGCGAACGGTCTACCCGACGGGAGGCCCTAGCCACACGACATTTCCATTTCCATCAAGAGGCAACTGTTCAACAAGTGGTGTTACCCGCCGCTTGCCAGCCAGCGTCGCTAACACGTGGGGTTGTGTGAAGGCCGCTTTGGAAGCAATGTTCTTCCCAGTGGCCCTTCCGCGGCTTCTCAGTTTAATTTGTCACATTTATAATTTCATTGACGTAGTATGAACACTAACAACAGAAAACCGAATATCAGTTCTTTTAGAAACCAGTTATTCTGAGCGGTTTTATCAGTCAGGTTAAACTGGAGATGAAAAAAGCTGTATATTTTTTTCCCTCCACTTGTAGAGGTTTTGCACGACGGGCGTTCAATAAGTAAAGCAACACTTTTTTTCCTGGATCAATTTCGGTTGAAAAAATGCAGAATTTGTTGTGGTACATCGTGGAATATTCTCGCTTCAGCCCCTAAAGTTTCAAGAAGTTCCGATAGATGGTGGCGCTATAGCGCTACGTATACGTAGCCTTCAAAATGGCGTCTGTTCAAATGGCTCTGACAAGGGAACCTCCCCATCGCACCCCCCTCAGATTTAGTTATAAGTTGCCACAGTGGATTGACTTTGAAAAACTGAACACAGATCAATCGAGAAAACAGGAAGAAGTTGTGTGGAACTATGAAAAAATAAGCAAAATACACGAACTGAGTAGTCCATGCGCAAGATTGGCAACATCAAGGACCGGCAGAACACAGCAGCGCCGTGGTCCCGTGGTTAACGTGAGCAGCTGCGGAACGAGAGGTCCACAGTTCAAATCTTCCTTCGAGCAAGAAGTTTAATTTTTTATTTTCAGACAATTATCAAAGTTCAGGCACTCACACATAATCAACTTCGCTCTCCAAAATTCCAGGACATGTTCAGATTTGCTTGGACATATGCAGGATTTGACGGTCTACACACGGAAAAATTTGAAAACGTAAAAAACATATGTTTTGACAGAGCACAGGGAAAAGTGTGCGAGTGTGAGACTTTTGGATTCATTTGTTGCAGTTTATGTGACAAACTCTTATATTTTCATCACTTTTTTGGGAGTAATTATCACATCCACAAGAAAACGTAAATCGGGCAACGTAGAAGAATCTTTTTACCCATTCGCCAAGTGTACAAGTTAGGTGGGTCGACAACATATTCCTGTCATGTGACGCACATGCCGTCACCAGTGTCTTATAGAATATATCAGACGTGTTTTCCTGTGGAGGAATCGGTTAACCTATGACCTTGCGATCAAAAGTTTTCGGTTCCCATTGGAGAGGCACGTCCTTTCGTCTACTAATCGCACGGTTTTGCGGTGCGGCCGTAAAACACAGACACTAAACTTATTACAGTGAACAGAGACGTCAATGAACGAATGGATAGATCATAACTTTGCTAAAATAAATAAAATTTTTTTGCTTTAGGGGAGACTTGTACCAAGGTCCTCTCGTTCCGCAGCTGCTCACGCTAACCACGGGACCACGGCGCTCCTTATCTCGGAATGTCCATGATGTTGCCTTCAGTTTGTATATTTTGCTTAATTTTTTATAGTTCCACACAACTTCTTCCTGTTTTCTCGATTGATCTGTGTTCGGTTTTTCAAGGCCTATCCACTGTGTCAACCTATATCTAAATCTGAGAGGGGGGGGGGGGTGCGATGGGGAGGTTCCCTTGTGAGCACTATGGGACTTAACATCTTAGGTCATCAGTCCCCTAGAACTTAGAACTAGTTAAACCTAACTAACCTATGGACATCACACACATCCATGCCCGAGGCAGGATTCGAACCTGCGACCGTAGCAGTCGCGCGGTTCCGGACTGCGCGCCTAGAACCGCGAGACCACTGCGGCCGGCTATGGCGTCTGTTACTGAGATACGTTCCAAGCAGAGCGCTGTCATTGAGTTTCTTTCGGTGGAAAACAGAGCATCACAGATATTCATAGACGCTTCTAGAATGTCTACGGAGGTACGTCTGTAACGGCAGTGACCAAAAACACGGTGAGTATTGAGTGCGACGCCACATTGGGCGTATTGAGTGCGACGCCACATTGGGCGACTTGCGCGTCGACAATGGGGATGAAGTGATGATGAGGTCAGCAAAACACCCAGTTCCTGAGGGGAGAAAATCTCCTACCTCAGCCGGGAATCGAAACCGGGCCCCCGTGCGTGGCATTCCAACGCGCTGACCGTTCAGCTATTGGGGGAGACAAGATTACGCAAACCTGTGATTCGTGCATTTTTTGAACGTGCGGACACTCTGCCCAATTGGATGCCTCTGTTGGTAAAGCTGGCACACCTGTCCACGAGCTGGAGTAGGACTACGAGGTGCGGCTAGAAAAAAACCGGACTGATGCTGGAAAAAACATTTATTTACAATTATTTACAATTTCATGTTATCTCCTTCAATGTACTCTCCTCCTCGGTCTCTACACCGCTCCATACGAATTTTCCACTGTTCATAGCAATGCTGCAGATCATTTTCGGTAAGTCCATACATTACTTCCGTCGCTTTTTATTTTACTGCTTCAACAGTCTCAAATCTAGTTCCTTTCAAAGCTGACTTGACTTTAGGGAAAAGAAAAAAGTCACAGGGGGCCAAATCAGGTGAGTAGGGTGGATGATCTAAGATGGGAATGTTGTGTTTTGCCAAAAACGTCTTCACTGACAACGCACTGTGAGCTGGGGCATTGTCTTGGTGAAGGATCCGTGACTTTTTTCTCCACAAATCGTTCCGTTTTCCCCGTACTCGCTCACGTAGGGTAGCCAGGACGCTAATGTAGTAATGCTGATTCACTGTTTGTCCCTCTGGTACCCAATCAATGTGCACAATCCCTGTGATGTCAAAAAAAAAACAATCATCATTGCCTTGAATTTCGATTTTGACATTCGTGCTTTTTTTTGTCGTGGAGAACCAGGAGTTTTCCAATGCATCGATTGGCGTTTAGTTTCGGGATCGTAAGTAAAAAACCACGATTCATCGCAAGTAATAACATTTTGTAAGAAGGTGGGATCACTTTCAATGTTTTCCAGGATGTCAGAACAAATCATTCTTCGGCGTTCCTTCTGTTCAATTGTGAGACACTTTGGAACCATTTTTGAACCCACTTTGTTCATGTTGAAACTTTCATGAAGAATCTGCCTAACACTTTCCTTGTCAACTCCTGTTAACTCAGACACTGCTCTGATTGTTAAACGGCGATCTTGTCGAACAAGTTTACCGATTTTTTCAATGTTTGCATCAGTTTTTGCTGACAGTGGTCTGCCAGTGCGAGTGTCATCACTGGTGTCTTCGCGGCCATCTTTAAATCGTTTAAACCACTCAAACACTTGTGTTCGCGATAAACAATCATCGCCGCTCACTTGTTGTAACATTACAAACGTTTCACTTGCAGATTTTCCTAGTTTGAAACAAAATTTGATGTTAACACGCTGTTCTTTCTGTACACTCAACATTTTCCGACGCACAGACAAAACTTCAACTACTTAAAACAGACGCCACGGGCAGATTGAGTGCAGGAGGCAGATGAAACTCGAGCAGTTGGCGGAGCGAGAGTCACGTGACAGGCCACGCGACTTTCAGCCTTATTGCATTCGTTTTATTGTTTCACCAGTACTAGTCCGGTTTTTTTCTAGCCACACCTCGTATTCAAAGGTGTGTGCCACTGCATTCCTCGCCAGTAACCATTAAGGCCGACGAAGGACAATTTGCGCGGAGTTGCTTGCGCGTTAGAAGGCTGATCGTGAACATTTTTTGTCTAACATGGTCACAGGCGACGAACCATGGGCTCGCCACTTCGAACCGGAAACGAAACAGCAGTGCGTGGAGTAGTTCCACATCACGCCACCACGGAAGAAAAAATTCAAATCCGCACCTTCAGAGTCATGGCGACGGTCTCCTCGGATTCTGAAGAGGTTATTCTGTTTGATATCCTCCCTGATGACGCAACGATCAACTCCGAAGTGTGTTGTGCTAGTCTCAGGAAACTGAAGAAACGACTTCAGCATGTTCGTCCCAACAAAAATGCAAACGAACTTTTTCTTCTCCATGATAATGGAAGGATTCACACAAGTATGCACATCCCAGTAGGGACCACATAACTTCATTGGATTGTTCCTCCTCATCCACCCTACAACACAGAAATCTCATCTTCTGACTTCCATCTGCATGGTGCAAAGTAGGATGCACTCCCCGTGAAGCAGTACGTGTACGATGGGGAGGTTATTGATGCAGCAAGAGGTTGACTGCGATATCGACTAGTAGAGCATACACGTCATCCCAGTAAGGTGGCGTACTGCACGGAGATAATATTGAAAATAGGGGTTTGCAGCCAAAGGAGTGGGGGCTGGTACACTGGGATCCTGAATAAAGCTAGCCTGCTTTCATAAAAGTGTTGCCCTCCTAATTGAGCTCCCCTCATAATACTGATAACGAATATTTGCTCCGCTGCAAACAAATGGTTCATTGTATTTTATGTGTAGAAGTCCATCGACTGGTTGTATTTTAAGCTTTTCCGTTGTGAGTGGAGTAGATCTATATGACTGCATATAAAATGAAATGTAAATACTGGTAATTGTGTCCAAGAGCTTATGAAATATTGATTTATCTCCTAAAATGACCCTTTTCAGGTTCATCTTCAGAATTATTATTTTTTTTAAAGAAGTGGAGCCCACACCGGCATGATGGTCAACTCAAAAGGTCTACTGCCATCTCTGCATAAGGGTTAGTTTCCACTAAAGTGAGGTGTCACAGGATGTGGGTACTGCGATGTTTGTGTACGTCTGGTTAAGGTTAACTATTAATACGCACTCATTCGGAGATAGATTGGATCGAAAGTCGAACGAAGGGTAGCGGTTTGAAGGGCAGGGGAAAAAAGTGCCAAGGCAAGAGCCAAGGGATAAAAAACCTCTGCGATAGTTAGGTCCGGTAGTAAGAGCAGTAGTGGATGTCTTGCTGCCTGCGATAGGTCATGCAGGGGTAGGCTTCGTTAGTAGTGGGTATGATACATATTGATACCTTTGACGTTGTGCGGTGCGGTTACGCGGCAGCTGCCACTGGGTGGCGGTGTTGACCTCTCGGTCAGCATCAGCATACCTGTAACAGTTTGGTACATCATTGTTTTGTGTGTGATAGGTCATATATCAGATGCACAGTGTAGGGTGATGTTGGCGATTTGTTTGTGCATCAGTGGGCGAGCTCGTCGGTTTCTCTGCTGTAGCCTGATGGTCAGCTTTAATAGCAGCTGGTATATCCAGTCAACATCGGCGATATGCAGAGGCTTGCCGACGCTTGTCGCTTGTTGGTGTATGTTAGCTTGCCATAGGGGTTATGCCATAGCTAGTAATGATGCAACCAGAAGTTTAAAAATTCATATTTTGTAAATGAGTGTGACAATGTGAGGGGATATGAAACTGAACGATCACTTAGTGCAGCTGCAGGTAAAGCTGATAGCAGACTTCATTTCAATCCGTCAATAAACAGAGACTGCTTACAAAACACTCGTGCGACCCATCACAGAATATTACTCAAACGTTACCCGTGCCAAATAAGAGTAATGTGGGACACTGACAATACTTAAAAACTGACAACAGGAATGGTCACAGGTTTATCTGAGTCATGGGAGAGTGTCACGAAGATGCTGAAAAAACTGAGGCAGAATCCTTGCAGAATACCATGGCCCGTAGATGCACAGTCGTCGGTGCACACGTGGCGAGAGCGGTAGTGGTGGGGGTTACCGGCAGGCACTGTAGGGGAAACGCTGAGCGCTGGAGGGGAAGAGTCGTTTTAAACTGAAACCTGCACACACATTTTTTCTGAACGTTAAGTGGAGCCCCTCCACGCCCACACTTGCATGGTGACCATTCAAAAAGTTCTGTCAGCTCTGTTTTGGTTAGTATCCAAGAAGGATTCCGCTGAAAATGCAGCGATTTATTTTCGCCTGGCTTGTTAACCGTTTGTAACTTGCAGAAAGCATCATGAGTGGCGAATTTCGAGTGGAACCTACAATCTTCTCTTGTTGCCATGTTAAAATTTGCTTCTTTTGCCAAAACACAGCGGAGTTTACACAGTCTCACCTCACTAACATGTTGTGCAGAACCAGTGGTTTACTAAGTTTATTTTTAAATGAGGAACTGAGGAAAAGTAAGGTCAGTAGCATAGGTAAAATCACACCCTCAGCACAAAATAAACATGTAGATCTTCACTAATCACTTACGTTGTTCCAAAATCCATAGCATTTCTCGTTTCGCCAGCTATCAGCGGCTGTTAAAAATTACATTCTTTCATCGAAAAAGTCAGTAGTTCGTGGGGTAGATAATCCAGTTTTACATAATAACAATATGGCAAAATATTCTCCTCTTTGCGTGCTTTCATTTCTCAAAATCTTTCGATATCTCAAACTGTTTACGAAATATTAGGAATGCTGTGAATGTTACAGTTTGGCTTTATCGCTGGCGCAGTGTAATGGCAAATCAGTGTTCTACACGTCAGGCCAATTTTCTCGAGATTGGTGACAGATAGAGACCTCCAACCAAGGGCAAAGAAAAATTCAGTATGTTACCTAAATTTCATACCCGACAATATGCACTGGAGCCAAATAAACTGGTACACTTCCCCAATATCGTATGGGGCCCCCATGAGCACGCAGAGGTGCCACAACACAATGTGGCATGACTAATATCTGAAGTAGTACTGGAGGGAATTGTCACTTGAATCCTGCACGGCTCTTCATAAATCAGTAAGAGTAAGAGAGGGGGGGGGGGGATTTGTTGAGAACAGCACGTTGCAAGGCATCCCAAATATGCTCAATAATATTCATGACTGGGGAGTTTGGTGGCCAACAAAAGTGTTTAAACTCAGAAGAGTATTCCTGGAGCCACTCTGCAGCAATTTTGGATGTGTGGGATGTCCCATTGCCCTGCTGGAATTGCCCAAGTCCGTTGAATGCACAATGGACATGACTGGATGCAGGTGATCAGACAGGATGCTTACATACACTTCACCTGTCACAGTCGTATCTAGCTGTATCAGGGATCCCGTATCACTAAAAACTGTACACACTACTTACAATTACAGAGCTTCCACCAGCTTGAACACTCCCTTGCTGATATGCAGGGTCCACGGATTCATGAGGTTATTTCCACACCCGTACACGTCCATCTGCTTGATACAATTTGAAACGAGAGTCGTCCCACCAGGCAACGTATTTCCAGTCATCTACAGCCCAATATCAGTGTTGACGGGCCCAGGGAAGACGTAAAGCTTTGTGTCGTGCAGTCATCAAGGGTACACGAGTTGGCCTTCGGCTTCGAAAGCCCATATTGGTGACATTTCGTTGAATGGTTCGCACGCTGACACTTGTTGACGGCCCAGCTTTGAAATCTGGAGCAGTTTGCGGAAGGGGTGCACTTCTGTCACGTTGAACGATTCTCTTCAGTCGTCGTTGGTCCCGTTCTTGGAGCATGTCTGTCTGGCCGCAACGAAGTCGAAGATGATGTTTTACCGGATTCCTGAGATTCACTCGTGAAATGGTCATATGGGAAAATCCATACCGGTGCTTCGGAGGTTCAGTGTCCTATCACTTGTGCACCGACTATAACACCACGTTCAAACTCACTTACATCTTGATAACATACTATTATAGGAGCAGTAACCTATCTATCAACTGCGCCAGGCACTTGGTCTCTTCTATAGTCGTTGCAGACAGCAGTGCCATTTACTGCCAGTTTACATATCTCTGTTTTTGAATACGCATGTCTGTAATAGTTTCTTTGGCGTTTCAGTGTGTAAAGCTTAAGCAAGTCGGAAATGAATTTGTTTTACTGAACAGTTTCTGTAGTTTGAGAAAGACTGCAGGGCGTGTGTCTCGATTCTGCTATCGCCGACCAGTGGCAAACACTGATGGCCTCCCCTTCCAAACAAACGAATGAACTCGCCCAGTGCCTTGGACGAAAATTGGCCACTGCGCATCAGCCACCGTATCCCGCGTGGACGGTTGAGGATAGATGCAAAATGTCTAGTGAAAGCCTTCTAATAAAGTTTCAAGATCCAGCATTAAGTGGGCAATCTATAGATATTGTAAAAATGTATATATGTATGTATGTACGAGGTGTATGTATGTGTGTGTGTGTGTGTGTGTGTTCCATATCCAAACTCGGTACAGATATAACCTACTGACAGGCGACAATCTCTATGGAGTAAAAACTACCTCCTTATGATAGGAGTTAGGGTGGGGCTGAAAAATAAGTGTAGCCTGCGACTCGTGAATTCCCAGCCTTTATCCCTCCTGTAGTTGTGAATGAGAGCATTAGCGACTTGCAACAGACTTTACACATTCACACATAAAAAAAAATTGCATCACCTCGGTTCCGAGAGTTCCGGCCCTGTACAGATAATTGGAATAGAGATCAACATAAACATCATTTCCGCCCTCCTTATTGCTCATCAAAACCACACATTGCATGTTGTACCACCATACAGTGAGACCTGCAGAGGTAGTGGTCTAGATTCCTGTACACACTGGTACCTCTACTACCCAGTAGCACGTCCTCTTGCATTCATGCATGCCTGTATTCGTCGTAGCGTACTATCCACAAGTCCATCAAGGCACCAGATTGTTCCACTCCGCAACAGCGATTCGGCGTAGATCCCTCAAAGTCGTTAGTGGGTCACATCGTCCATAAACAGCCCTTTTTAATCTATCCCAGGCATGTTCGATAGGATTTATGTCTGGAGAACATGCTGGCCACTCTATTCGACCGATGTCGTTAACCTGAAGGAAGTCATTCACAAGATGTGTACGATGGCGGCGCGAATTGTCGTCCATGAAGACGAATGCCTCGCCAATATACGGCCGATATGGTTGCACTAACGGTCGCAGGATGGCATTCACGTATCTTACAGCCGTTACGGCGCCTTCCATGACCACCAGCGATGTACGTCGACCCCACATAATGCCACCCCAAAACAGCAGGGAACCTCCGCCTTGCTGCAGTCACTGGACAGTATGTCTAAGGCGTTCAGCCTGAACGGGTTGTCCCCAAACACGTCTCTAAAGATTGTCTGGTTGAAGGCATATGGGACACCCATCGGTGAAGAGAACGTGATGCCAATCCTGAGCGGCCCACCTGGCATGTTGTTCGGCCCACCTGCACCGTGCTGCATGGTGTCACGGTTGCAATGATGGACCTCCCCATGGACGTCGGGAGTGAAGTTGCGCATCATGCAGCCTATTGCGCACAGTTTGAGTCGTAACACGACGTTCTGTGGCTGCACGAGAAGCATTATTCAAAATGGTGGCGTTGCTGTCAGGGTTCCTCCGAGCCATAATCCGTAGGTAGCCGTCATTCATTGCAGTAGTAGCTCTTGGGCGGCCTGAGTGAGGCATGTCATCGACAGTTCCTGTCTCTCTGTATCTCCTCCATGTCCGAACAACATTGCTTTGGTTCACTCCGAGACGGCTGGACACTTCCCTTGTTGAGAGCCCCTCCTGGCACAAAGTAACAATGCGGACGCGATCGAACCGCGGTATTGACCGTCTAGGCATGGTTGAACTACAGACAACACGAGCCGTGTACCTTCATCCTGGTGGAATGACTGGAACTGATCGGCTGTCGGTCCCCCTGCGACTAATAGGCGCTGCTCATGGTGGTTGTTTACATCTTTGGACCTGTTTAGTGACATCTCTGAACAGTCAAAGGGCCTGTGTGTGTGATACAATATCCACAGTCAACGTCTGTCTTCAGGAGTTCTGGGAATCGGGGTGATGCAAAACTGTTTTTTATGCGTGTAATATCAAAGCTTGAAGAATCTTGTTCTCGCTGACAACCACTATAAAATCATGAAAGGAAAAATGTTTATCGCGTACTACTTTCCCACTGTTCATCCAGTAAAAGTACCACATGAGGCGTAACATTATTATTTATTACTTCTTTGCTGCTAACTGTATTCGCAACGTATTTCACAGCCAGTATGCACATATACCAGTGAATGTAACTACAAAATCATATCGGCTTACGACACGTATTTCAGGACATAATGACGTCATCAGAAATGATATGCCTGAAAAACTGCTGCATCATGCGTGACATTTAAATTTATTACTTTGCTACTAACTCTACTCACAATAAATTTCGCTGACAGTATCCACTTATGCTGCTGATGTACCTAAAACATTATATCACTGAACGACACATAGTTTAGGAAGTGTGACGTAATAAACTGTGAGATGCTTGAAAAATTGCTGCATTGTGCATGACGTTTAAATTCATTACTTCATTGCTACAAAATCCATTCGGAACGCACTTTGCAGACAGTATTCGCTATGCAGTTTATTGTACGACACGTAGTTAAGCACAAGGCAAGACACTGGATCATACGTCTGTGGATGCACAGCTACAGAAGGTCTATTCAAAAAATCTGCAACATTCGTAATTTCGCATCAGTGGTGTGTTGGAATGCAATGCTGTTGGCATCCCTGCACATGCCTGTGTTTAATGTGTGACTGCCGGGAGTTTCGTCATTGTATGTCTGTTAATTATTGTTCAGTGCTGTATTGAGGAGAGTGTTGTGTCGCACAGTTTGCGAATTTTAAGACGGCAGCGTTAGGGGAGCAACGCGTCTCCATTAAATTTTGCGTGATACACAAGAAAACCTTTACAGAGACACACCAAATGATGCAGGAAGCCTACGGTGATGATTGTGTTGTGTACATAGTTATGCGTAGTCAGCACGTACACAACTTTCCCACTAGAGCGCGCCACGTGAAGCACAACAGCGCAGGCGCGGCGCTCGTCCATCTCCGCACTAAGAGATGGCGCTGCCTTAGAGACGGACCAAATTCTGCTTCCGCTGATCTGCATATTAATATGTAACGCAGCCAATGAGATTGCTGCTAATGTAAAACCTTTTCTCCTCACGGGTCACACTCGCGCAGTGATACCTGAATGCACGAGGTATTACAACGAGTATACAGACCTTCGATTAGTTAGTCTGCATTTGTCTGTACCAGTCTACATTATTCTGTACCAGTCTATAGTCAAGTTTCAGTCTGCGCCTAATAAGATTATCATATTCCTGTACATAGCCATGAAGATAAATGTATAGACACTTTGTCAAGTATCAGAGATATGTGAGAATAAGATTAACGTACCAAGACCAAAGGAACTTCAGATTGTCAATTGTAAATTGCATCCAGAATCAAGTTACGTAAGGTTTATGCTTGTTACTATTTTAATAAATGTGTGTGAAAATTAATCAAGTTCTGTTTAAAGTTGGTCACCGTCAATCTGCTACTCTAAGCGTGCAAGTGGAATTTCTATCGTCTGACCTAACGGCAGAAGATAAACACGCCACGATAAGACCACGAGACATATTGCTGACACTTGCCTACTTCGTTAGAGCGACAAGTCAAATAATCTGATGGTGTGTGTACCGAAGGTCTTACAGTACGCACACCACAGATTGCTTAAGCCGTATTCAGGGTTACAAATAGTTCACACCGTTTAAAAATGGATGAACGGAGGTTAAAGGTCACTCTCGTTTAGGACGCCCTTTGGCGTCTACCTACGACACTCATGTCAGGAACGTCAACCAAATTGTGCGTGCCAATGAAAGACTGACTGTCCGAGAGATTGCAGGAGAATGTAACATTTCTGTTGAATCATGTCACGCAATTTTGACATAGCATCTTGGAGTGAATCATATTGCCGCCAAGTTCGTCCCACGGCTCATGAGTCAAGACCAGGAAGACCTTCGCCTCGCAATCTGTAAACAGCTTTTGGATCGCGCAAATGACATCGAGATATTCCTTAAGAGAATCCTAACTGGTCTTAGGACATGGGTCTACGGTTATGAAGTTGAGAGCAAGGTTCAGACTTCACAATGGGTCGGGAAAGATTCTCCGAGACCAAAAAAAGAACGCCAGCTCAGGTGAAATGTCAAAGCAATGCTGATTTTTTTTTCACCTTGAATTCGTGCCACAGGGACAAACTGTTAATCGATGGTACTATCGGGACGTATTGCGGCGCCTGCTAGAAAATGTGAGAAGGTAGCGACCTGAAATGTGGCGAGACAATTCATGGACTTGCATCAGAATAACGCAAATGGTTCAAATGGCTCTGAGCACTATGGGACTTAACATCTGAGGTCATCAGTCCCCTATACTTTGAACTACGTAAACCTAACTAACCTAAGGGCATCACACACATCCGTGCCCGAGGCAGGATTCGAACCTGCGACCGTAGCAGTCGCGCGGTTCCAAACTGTAGCGTCTAGAATAGCGCATCCTCACATTCATCCATCTTGGTGCGTGACTATTGCACAAAAAACAAATAACTATGCTGCTTCATCCTCCGTACTTTACAGACCTGGCCCCTGCGGACTTTCTGTATTTCCAAATCTGAAAATCCCTTTGAAAGACGAAGACTTGCAACGATCGACGAGATAAAAGAAAATTCGCTGGCAGCGCTTCGCGCGATCCAGTAAGAGGCGTACCAAGACTGCTTCCGTAAGTGGTAACAGCGTTGGGAGCGGTTGAGTTGTGGAGGAGTGCATTTCGAAGGAGACCATAAATACCTGGTCAGCGTCGGGTTTCGCCGCTAGTGTAGCAATATACTACAACATCCTACGTACCAGTCCCGTGTGGATCGCCTGGACAAGATTAGGCTGTGTACTAAGGCGTTTAAGCAGCTATTGTTCCCGTAATTCATAGGTGAATGAACAGGAAGGAATCCTAATAACTGGTGCAACTGGAAGTAGCCACAGTGAAATGATGCTCTCAGTTTCAGAGTATGGTAGTAGGTGGTTACCATTACTTTCATTGAAACAAGTTTGCTGTTACCAGTCACAATTTATTTTGCTTCCGCTATGTGTTTCAGAGGTTTCAACCTACGCATCTGCTTTCTTTATGTGATTGTAAACAAAAAGCACTACATTGTAGATGTTCAACGGCATTAATTTATTTCCTTAACCGGTTTTCAGCTTGTAATGACTATCATCGTCAAAAACAGTTAAAATATAATTAAGGCCTTGAAAACCGAAAACCGACTAATGAAATTATTATTACTGAAGAAAATACACACTACTGTGCTTTTGCATTTAGAACTATTAAGTTCTTCTACCAAGTGTGTACTGCGAACGGCTGAAAGCAAGGGAAACGACAGGGCATGCGGCTCTACTGTATGGTTAAACGGTTATGGTGTCCTCTTGGATAAAATATTACAGAAGTAAAATAATCCCCCATTTGGGTCTCCGAGCAGGGACTACTCAGAAGGATGTCGTCATCAGGAGAAACAAATCTGGTGTTCTACAGATTGGAGCGTGGAATGTTAGATCCCTTGATCGGGCAGGTAGGTCAGAAAATTTAAAAAAGAGAAATGGATTGTTTGAAGTTAGATATAGTAAGAATTGGCGAAGTTAGATTGCAGGAGAAAGGGGCTCCTGGTCAGATGAATACGGGGTTATAAATACAAAGCCAAACAGGGTAATGCAGGAGTGCATTTAATAATGAATAAGAAAATAGGAACATGGGTAAGCTACTATAAGAAGCATATTGAACGCACTATGGTAGCGAAGGTAGACACAAAGTCCATGCCTACCACAGTAGTACAGGTTTATATGCCAATCAGCTCCGCAGATGATTGAAGAAATATATAATGGGATAAAAGAAATTACTCATATAGTTAAAGGAGACGAAAATTTAATTGTGATGGGGGACTGGAATCCGGTAGCAGGAAAAGGAAAAGAAGGAAAAATAGTAAATTAATGCAGACTGGGGGAAAGGAATGAAAGAGGAAGCCGCCGGGTAGAATTTTGCACAGAGCATAATTTAATCATTGCTAACACTTGGTTTAAGAATCATAAAAGAAAGTTGTATACGGTTAGACCGTCAGTGAGAGAGCACTTCGATTTCCTGCTGCTAATAAGGCGAGTACACCGTTCGCTTGTTACACATTTTTACGAGCTTCAAACAGGTACAACTTATTTCAGTTATCTGGGTAGTTACTATTTTATTTTTGTAATTTCTTGCGTGTTTGAGTGCCTACTAGACACAACCTTTTATTTTAATAACAGTGTAGTGTACAGTATCGCCGTTGCTATCGACCCTCGTATCGTACAGGCTTTTGTTTGTTTGGTTAGAACAGCTCAGTGTCGGTTAGACCGTCAGTGAGAGAGCACTTCGATTTCCTGCTGCTAATAAGGCGAGTACACCGTTCGCTTGTAGGGTAAACATAGTCATGTGTAGGGACTGTGGTTGTTGTGAGCGGACGCAAGGAGAATTGGCCACTCTTCGGGGGCAGGTGGAGGCTTTGTCTGTTAGGCTCATCGAGCTCGAGGCGCAGGCGTCGGCTCGTAGTGGCGTTGGGGCAACTGTGGTGAGACCTATGCCTACTTCGGTGGCCTTGGAATCGCATGGAACCCCTGATGTCGCTGCGTCTTCCGGCAGTGAGCATCTTACCGGTCAGCCATCACTCCAGGGTGAATGGCGGACAGTGGTGGGCTCGCGCGTGCCTGGCCGAAAGGCGAAGGTGGGATCTGGCCGCGTGGCAGCTGCCTTACCCCTTTCCAACAGGTACGGGGTACTTCCTAGTGGTGATGACATCGTTTCCGAGCCACCACAGGATGCCTCGCCTGTTGGGCCAGTGGCCGATTCTCCGGCAAGGTCCCGACAGTCACAGAGGGCGGGCCTATTAGTTATAGGGAGCTCCAACGTTAGGCGGGTTATGGAGCCCCTTAGGAAAATAGCGGGTAGGTCGGGGAAGAATGCCAGTGTGCACTCGGTGTGCTTGCCGGGGGGTCTCGTCCGTAATGTGGAGGAGGCCCTTCCGGCAGCTATTGAACGCACTGGGTGTGACCGGCTGCAGATAGTAGCACATGTCGGAACGAATGACGCCTGCCGCTTGGGTTCTGAGGCCATCCTTGGTTCCTTCCGGCGACTGGCTGATTTGGTGAAGACAACCAGCATCGCACGCGGAGTGCAAGCTGAGCTTAATATCTGCAGCATAGTGCCCAGAGTCGATCGCGGTCCTCTGGTTTGGAGCCGTGTGGAGGGTCTAAACCAGAGGCTCAGACGACTCTGCGACTATAATGGTTGCAAATTCATCGACCTCCGTTATTGGGTGGAGAACTGTAGGGCCCCCCTAGACAGGTCAGGCGTGCACTACACACCGGAAGCAGCTACTAGGGTAGCAGAGTACGTGTGGCGTGCACACGGGGGTTTTTTAGGTTAGAGGGACCCCCCCTTGGGCGAAACGATAAAATACCTGACGGCTTACCAGAGAGGACATCATCATCGTTGATAAAGAACGTCCGTCCTCAGAGACCAAAAACAGGAAAAGTCAACGTAATATTGGTAAACTGCAGGAGTATCCAGGGCAAGGTTCCTGAATTAGTATCTCTTATTGAAGGAAATAGTGCGCATATAGTATTAGGAACGGAAAGTTGGTTAAAACCGGAAGTGAACAGTAACGAAATCCTAGACACAGAATGGAATATATACCGCAAGGATAGGATAAACGCCAATGGTGGAGGAGTATTTATAGCAGTAAAGAATTCAATAATATCCAGTGAAGTTATTAGTGAATGCGCATGTGAAATAATCTGGGTTAAGTTAAGTATCAAAGGTGGGTCAGATATGATAGTCGGATGCTTCTATAGACCACCTGCATCAGCAACCGTAGTAGTTGAGCGCCTCAGAGAGAACCTGCAGAACGTCGTGAAGAAGTTTCGTGATCATACTATTGTAATAGGGGGAGACTTCAATCTACCAGGTATAGAATGGGATAGTCACACAATCAGAACTGGAGCCAGGGACAGAGACTCTTGTGACATTATCCTGACTGCCTTGTCCGAGAATTACTTCGAGCAGATAGTTAGAGAACCAACTCGTGAAGCTAACGTTTTAGACCTCATAGCAACAAATAGACCGGAACTTTTCGACTCCGTGAATGTAGAAGAGGGTATCAGTGATCATAAGTCAGTGGTTGCATCAATGACTACAAGTGTAATAAGAAATGCCAAGAAAGGAAGGAAAATATATTTGCTTAACAAGAGTGATAGGGCACAAATCGCAGAATATCTGAGTGACCACCATCAAACGTTCATTTCTGAGGAAGAGGATGTGGAACAAAAATGGAAAAAATTCAGAAACATCGTCCAGTACGCCTTAGATAAGTTCGTACCGACTAAGGTCCTAAGCGAGGGGAAAGATCCACCGTGGTATAACAATCATGTACGAAAGGTACTACGGAAACAAAGAAAGCTTCATCATAGGTTTAAGAGTAGTCGAATCATAGCTGATAAGGAAAAGCTGAACGAAGCGAAAAAGAGCGTAAAGAGAGCAATGAGAGAAGCATTCAACGAATTCGAACATAAAACATTGGCAAACAATCTAAACAAGAACCCTAAAAAGTTTTGGTCATATGTAAAATCGGTAAGCGGATCTAAATCCCCTATTCAGTCACTCGTTGACCACGATGGCACCGAAACAGAGGACGACCGAAGAAAGGCAGAAATACTGAATTCAGTGTTCCGAAACTGTTTCACTGCGGAAAATCGTAACACGGTCCCTGACTTCAGCCGTCGCACGGACGCCAAAATGGAAAATATTGAAATAAACGATATCGGAATTGAAAAACAACTGCTATCACTTAGTAGCGGAAAAGCATCCGGACCAGACGAGATACCCTTAAGATTCTACAGTGATTATGCTAAAGAACTTGCCCCCTTTCTATCAGCAATTTATCGTAGATCGCTGGAAGAACGTAAAGTACCTAGCGACTGGAAGAAAGCGCAGGTCGTTCCCATTTTCAAGAGGGGTCATAAATCAGATGCGAATAATTATAGGCCTATTTCGCTTACGTCAATCTGTTGTAGAATAATGGAACATGTTTTGTGTTCTCGTATTATGACGTTCTTAGATAATACAAATCTCCTTCATCATAACCAACATGGATTCCGCAAACAGAGATCATGTGAAACTCAGCTCGCCCTATTTGCCCAAGAAATTCACAGTGCCGTAGACACTGGCGAGCAGATTGATGCCGTATTCCTGGACTTCAGGAAGGCATTTGATACGGTTCCGCACTTACGTTTAGTGAAAAAAATACGAGCTTACGGAATATCGGACCAGGTTTGTGATTGGATTCAGGATTTCCTAGAAGAAAGAACACAACATGTCATTCTTAACGGTTCAAAATCTGCAGATGTAGAGGTAATTTCGGGAGTACCGCAGGGAAGCGTGATAGGACCTTTATTGTTTACAATTTACATAAATGACTTAGTTGACAACATCGGTAGCTCCGTGAGGCTATTTGCAGATGACACGGTTGTCTACAAGAAAGTAGCAACATCAGAAGACTCATACGTACTCCAGGAGGACCTGCAGAGGATTAATGCATGGTGCGACAGCTGGCAGCTTTCCCTAAACGTAGATAAATGTAATATAATGCGCATACATAGGGGCAGAAATCCATTCCAGTACGATTATGCCATAGGTGGTAAATCATTGGAAGCGGTAACGACCGTAAAATACTTAGGAGTTACTATCCGGAGCGATCTGAAGTGGAATGATCACATAAAACAAATAGTGGGAAAAGCAGGCGCCAGGTTGAGATTCATAGGAAGAATTCTAAGAAAATGTGACTCATCGACGAAAGAAGTAGCTTACAAAACGCTTGTTCGTCCGATTCTTGAGTATTGCTCATCAGTATGGGACCCTTACCAGGTTGGATTAATAGAAGAGATAGACATGATCCAGCGAAAAGCAGCGCGATTCGTCATGGGGACATTTAGTCAGCGCGAGAGCGTTACGGAGATGCTGAACAAGCTCCAATGGCGGACACTTCAAGAAAGGCGTTACGCAATACGGAGAGGTTTATTATCGAAATTACGAGAGAGCACATTCCGGGAAGAGATGGGCAACATATTACTACCGCCCACATATATCTCGCGTAATGATCACAACGAAAAGATCCGAGAAATTAGAGCAAATACGGAGACTTACAAGCAGTCGTTCTTCCCACGCACAATTCGTGAATGGAACAGGGAAGGGGGGATCAGATAGTGGTACAATAAGTACCCTCCGCCACACACCGTAAGGTGGCTCGCGGAGTATAGATGTAGATGTAGATGTAGAAGAGGCCTGGACACACTCGAAGGTTGCAGATTAATTATATTGGGTTAAGATAGAAATTTAGGAACCAGATTTTAAATTGTAAGGCATTTCCATGTGTAGATGTGGACTCTGACAACAGTCTCTTGGTTATGAACTGTAGATTGAAAATCTAATTGAGAAAAGGTAGGAAACTGAAGAGCTGGCACTTGGATACGCTGAAAGAACCAGAGGTTGCTGAGAGTTTCAGAGGCAGCATTAGTCAAAGTTGACTAGGATAGGGGAAAGGAGTACAGTAGACAATGAATGGGTAGCTTTAACAGATGAAATAGTGAAGGTGGCAGAGAATAAAATAGGTAAAAAGACAAGGCCTAGAAAAAACCTTTGGATAGCAAAGGAGATCTTGAATATATACTTGATTAAAGTAAAAAATTAAAAAATGTCGCAAATGAACCAAGCGAAAGGGAACACAAACGTTTAAAAAACGAGATTGACAGGAAGCGCAAAATTGACTAGCAGGAATGGCTAGAAGGCAAATGTAAGGAATTAGAAGCATATTTCGCTAGGTTCAAATGGTTCAAATGGCTCTGAGCACTATGGGACTTAACATCTGAGGTCATCAGTCCCCTAGAACTTAGAACTACTTAAACCTAACTAACCTAAGGACATCACACACATCCATGCCCGAGGCAGGATTCGAACCTGCGACCGTAGCGGTCGCGCGGTTCCAGACTGAAGCGCCTTTAACCGCTTGGCCACACCGGCCGGCTATTTCGCTAGGGGAAAGACATATACCTACAGGAAAATTAAAGAGGCCTTTGAGGAAAATAGAAGCAGCTATATGAGTATCAAGAGCTCAGATGAAAAACCAGTCCTAAAGAAAGAAGGGAAAGCTGAGAGTTGGAAGGAGTGTGTAGAGAGTCTATACAAAGGAGATGAGAGATCTGATACTGGGAGAAGAATCTGACAGAACTCTGAAAGATCTAAGCCGAAACTATGCCGCGGGGGCAGGCGATATTCCTGGTAGCATTGGGAAAACCAGCCATGACAAAAGTCTTCCATCTGGTGAGCAAGACGTATGAGACAGGCAAAATATCCTTAAAGAAGAATTTAGTAATTCCATCTCCAAAGAAAGTAGTTGCTGACAGGTGTGAAAATTACCGTAATATCAGTTTAATAAGTAATGACTGCAAAACAGTAACACGAATTCTTTAAAGAAGAATGGAAAAACTGATGGAAGCCGACCTCGGGGAAGATCAGTTTAGACTCCGGAGAAACGTAGGAACACGCGAGGCAATACTGACGCTACGACTTATCTTAGAAGATAGGTTAAGGAAAGACAGATCTACTTTATAGCATTTGTAGACTTAAGGAAAGTTTATGACAATGTTGACTAGAATACTCTCTTTGAAATTCTGAAGGTAGCAGGGGTAAAATACAGGGAGGGAAAGGCTATTTACAACTTATACAGAAAGCAGACGGCAGTTATAAGAGTTGCGGGCTTTCAAATTATACAGGGTGTTACAAAAAGGTACGGTCAAACTTTCAGGAAACATTCCTCACACACAACTAAAGAAAAGATGTTATGTGGACATGTGTCCGGAAACACTTAATTTCCATGTTAGAGCTCATTTTAGTTTCGTCAGTATGTACTGTACTTCCTCGATTCACCGCCAGTTGGCCCAATTGAAGGAAGGTAATGTTGACTTCGGTGCTTGTGTTGACATGCGACTCATTGCTCTACAGTACTAGCATCAAGCACATCAGTACGTAGCATCAACAGGTTAGTGTTCATCACTAACGTGGTTTTGCAGTCAGTGCAATGTTTACAAATGCGGAGTTGGCAGATGCCCATTTGATGTATGGATTAGCACTGGGCAATAGCCGTGGCGCGGTACGTTTGTATCGAGACAGATTTCCAGAACGAAGGTGTCCCTACAGGAAGACGTTCGAAGCAATTGATCGGCGTCTTAGGAAGCACGGAACATTCCAGCCTATGACTCGCGACTGGGGAAGACCTAGAACGACGAGGACACCTGCAATGGACGAGGCAATTCTTCGTGCAGTTGACGATAACCCTAATATCAGCGTCAGAGAAGTTGCCTTTACAAGGTAACGTTGACCACGTCACTGTATGGAGAGTGCTACGAGAGAACCAGTTGTTTCCCAACCATGTACAGCGTGTGCCGGCACTATCAGCAGCTGATTGGCCTCCACGGGTACACTTCTTCGAATGGTTCATCCAACAATGTGTCAATCCTCATTTCAGTGCAAATGTTCTCTTTACGAATGAGGCTTCATTCCAACGTGATCAAATTGTAAATTTTCACAATCAACATGTGTGGACTGACGAGAATCCGCACGCAATTGTGCAATCACGTCATCAACACAGATTTTCTGTGAACGTTTGGGCAGGCATTGTTGGTGATGTCATGATTGGGCCCCATGTTCTTCCACCTACGCTCAATGGAGCACGTTTCATGATTTCATACGGGATACTCTACCTGTGCCGCTAGAACATGTGCCTTTACAAGTACGACACAACATGTGGTTCATGCACGATGGAGCTCCTGCACATTTCAGTCGAAGTGTTCGTACGCTTCTCAACAACAAATTCGGTGACCGACGGATTGGTAGAGGCGGACCAATTCCATGGCCTCCACGCTCTCCTGACCTCAACCCTCTTGACTTTCATTTATGGGGGCATTTGAAAGCTCTTGTCTACGCAACCCCGGTACCAAATGTAGAAACTCTTCGTGCTCGTATTGTGGACGGCTGTGATACAATACGCCATTCTCCAGGGATGCATCAGCGCATCAGGGATTCCATGCGACGGAGGGTGGATGCATGTATCCTCGCTAACGGAGGACATTTTGAACATTTCCTGTAACAAAGTGTTTGAAGTCAAGCTGGTAAGTTCTGTTGCTGTGTGTTTCCATTCCATGATTAATGTGATTTGAAGAGAAGTAATAAAATGAGCTCTAACATGGAATGTAAGCGTTTCCGGACACATGTCCACATAACATATTTTCTTTCTTTGTGTGTGAGGAATGTTTCCTGAAAGTTTGGCCGTATCTTTTTGTAACACCCTGTATAGTGAAACGGTGTGGTGTGGCCCTCAACTATGTACACTCCGACTCAGAGTTGAAATATTAAAAATTTTGGCTGGTTTCGTTGTCTAGGGGCTGGGATACGTACAGGGTGTTTCAAAAATGACCGGTATATTTGAAACGGCAATAAAAACTAAACGAGCAGCGATAGAAATACACCGTTTGTTGCAATGTGCTTGGGACAACAGTACATTTTCAGGCAGACAAACTTTCGAAATTACAGTAGTTACAATTTTCAACAACAGATGGCGCTGCGGTCTGGGGAACTCTATAGTACGATATTTTCCACATATCCACCATGCGTAGCAATAATATGGCGTAGTCTCTGAATGAAATTACCCGAAACCTTTGACAACGTGTCTGGCGGAATGGCTTCACATGCAGATGAGATGTACTGCTTCAGCTGTTCAATTGTTTCTGGATTCTGGCGGTACACCTGGTCTTTCAAGTGTCCCCACAGAAAGAAGTCACAGGGGTTCATGTCTGGCGAATAGGGAGGCCAATCCACGCCGCCTCCTGTATGTTTCGGATAGCCCAAAGCAATCACACGATCATCGAAATATTCATTCAGGAAATTAAAGACGTCGACCGTGCGATGTGGCCGGGCACCATCTTGCATAAACCACGAGGTGTTCGCAGTGTCGTCTAAGGCAGTTTGTACCGCCACAAATTCACGAAGAATGTCCAGATAGCGTGATGCAGTAAACGTTTCGGATCTGAAAAATGGGCCAATGATTCCTTTGGAAGAAATGGCGGCCCAGACCAGTACTTTTTGAGGATGCAGGGACGATGGGACTGCAACGTGGGGCTTTTCGGTTCCCCATATGCGCCAGTTCTGTTTATTGACGAAGCCGTCCAGGTAAAAATAAGCTTCGTCAGTAAACCAAATGCTGCCCACATGCATATCGCCGTCATCAATCCTGTGCACTATATCGTTAGCGAATGTCTCTCGTGCAGCAATGGTAGCGGCGCTGAGGGGTTGCCGCGTTTGAATTTTGTATGGATAGAGGTGTAAACTCTGGCGCATGAGACGATACGTGGACGTTGGCGTCATTTGCACCGCAGCTGCAACACGGGGCACGGAAACCCGAGGCCGCTGTTGGATCACCTGCTGCACTTGCTGCGCGTTGCCCTCTGTGGTTGCCGTACCTTTCCAGCACGTTCATCCGTCACGTTCCCAGTCCGTTGAAATTTTTCAAACAGATCCTTTATTGTATCGCTTTTCGGTCCTTTGGTTACATTAAACCTCCGTTGAAAACTTCGTCTTGTTGCAACAACACTGTGTTCTAGGCGGTGGAATTCCAATACCAGAAAAATCCTCTGTTCTAAGGAATAAACCATGTTGTCTACAGCACACTTGCACGTTGTGAACAGCACACGCTTACAGCAGAAAGACGACGTACAGAATGGCGCACCCACAGACGGCGTTATCTTTCACATCACTTGCAGCACCATCTGTTGTTGAAAATTGTAACTACTGTAATTTCGAAAGTTTGTCCGCCTGAAAATGTACTGTTGTCCCAAGCATATTGCAACAAACGGTATATTTCTATCGCTGCTCGTTTAGTTTTTATTGCCGTTTCAAATATACTGGTCATTTTTGAAACACCCTGTAGTTGCCGCATTGCAAGCCAAATACTGCTGAGTCTACAATATACAATATGTATAGACACATGATTCTAATGGTCGAAGGTTCCAATCAGTCGTCAATTGCGAATTTTGTACGTAATATTGACATTTATAAACGAAAGATTGCTATTAAATAAAATCTGCAGGTTCTATCTTAACGACTTTAAATGATGAGTACAATAGCAGAAATACTTTTGAGAACGCGGTATATTTCTGCCAAACACTTATTGGTGTCGATGGTCCAGCAATTAAATAAAATATATGTTGAATAACAGGGAAACAATATATTCCTACTGCACGTAATTAGTTATGAACGACAACAACAACAACAACAACAACAACAACAACAAATGGCTCTGAGCACTATGGGACTTAACTTCTAAGGTCATCAGTCCCCTAGAACTTAGAACTACTTAAACCTAACTAACCTAAGGACATCACACACATCCATGCCCGAGGTAGGATTCGAACCTGCCACCGTAGCGGTCCAGACTGTAGCGCCTAGAACCGCTCGGCCACCCCGGCAGGCTATGAACGATAACATAGCCCGCGAGATATTCACTTCTAAACGCATACTAAGTCTTCACTGCGGAAACCACGGAGATCTCACTTCACAAGTCGGTACTACGAAATATTTCTATCTCCCACGCCCACGCGCAAACTGCTCCAGTGTCCAAGTCTTTCCGCGACTGTGCGTCCGTCGCGTCGTACTGTCCAAGACTCTCCGTTCGGCACCTCCCGTGCCCTGTGCCGTACTCGCCGTGTTCTGCGCCGTCCTGTCCAGAACTCTTCTCCCGCATCCATCCACTTTCCCCATTCATGAGCGCTGTGATCGGCTAGAGCGCTCGCGCCATGTCTTCAAGCGAACGCACTCACACAAACAAATCACATTCGAAATACTGCATTTACATTTAAATAATTTGAAATTAGATAAATATTCATACGGCTGGACCATAAACACGCTCTAATACACATTGTTGGATACATAAACAAATTAAATGGCTCAAATGGCTCTGAGCACTATGGGACTTAACTTCTAAGGTCATCAGTCCCCTAGAACTTAGAACTACTTAAACCTAGCTAACCTAAGGACATCACACACATCCATGCCCGAGGCAGGATTCGAACCTCCGACCGTAGCGGTCGCGCGGTTCCGGACTGTAGCGCCTAGAACCGCTCGGCCACTCCGGCCGGCAAACAAATTAAATGAACATATATCAAAGCAGATGGCAGTTATAAGAGTCGAGGGGTATGAAAGGGAAGCAGTGGTTGGGGAGGGAGTGAGACAGGGTTATAGCCTGTCCCCGATGTTATTCAATCTGTATATTGAGCAAGCAGTAAAGGAAACAAAAGAAAAATTTGGAGTAGGAATCAAAATCCATGGAGAAGAAATAAAAACTTTTAGGTTCGCCGATGACATTGTAATTCTGTCAGACACAGCAAAGGACCTGGTAGAGCAGTTGAACGGAATGAACAGTGTCTTGAAAGGAGGGTATAAGATGAACAACAAAAGCAAAACGAGGATAATGGAATGTAGTCGAATTAAGCAGGGTGATGCTAAGGGAATTAGATTAGGAAATGAGACACTTGAAGTAGTAAAGGAGTTTTGCTATTTGGGGAGTGTTGTGTACATAGTTCTGCGTAGTCAGTGCGTACACAACTTTCCCAATAGAGCGCGCCCCACTAAGCACAACAGCGCAGGCGCAGCGCTCGTCCGTCTCCGCACTACGAGATGGCGCTGTCATAAAGACGGACGAAATTCTGCTTCCGCCGATCCGCATATTAATATGTAACGCAGCCAATGAGATTGCTGCTAACGTAGAACCTTTTCCCCACGCGAATCACACTCGCGCAGTGATACACGAACAATCGAGGTATTATAACGTGTGTACAGATCTCCGATTAGTCAGTCTACATTAGTCTGCATTAGTTTATAGCCAAGTTTCAGTCTGCGCCTAATAAGATTACCATATTGCTGTACATAGCCATGAAGATAAATGAATAGAAACTTGGGAAGTATCAAAGATATGTGAGAATAAGATTAACGTACCAAGACCAAAGGAACTTCAGATTGTCAATTATAAACAGCATCCAGAATCAAGTTACGTAATGTCTATCCTTTTTATTATTTTAATAAATGTGTGTGAAAATTAATCAAGTTCTGTTTAAAGTTGGTCACCATCAATCTGCTACTCTAAGCGCGCAAGTGGCATTTCTATCGTCTGACCTAACGGCAGAAGATAAACACGCCACGATAAGACCACGAGACATATTGCTGATACTCGCCTACTTCGTTAGAGCAACAAGTCAAATTATCTGATGGTGTGTGTACCGAAGGTCTTACAGTACGCGCACCACAGGGAGCAAAATAACTGATGATGGTCGAAGTAGAGAGGATATAAAATTTAGACTGGCAATGGCAAGGAAAACGTTTCTGAAGAAGAGAAATTTGTTAACATCGAGTATAGATTTAAATGTCAGGAAGTCGTTTCAGAAAGTATTTGTATGGAGTGTAGCCATGTATGGAAGTGAAACGTGGACTATAAATACACTCCTGGAAATTGAAATAAGAACACCGTGAATTCATTGTCCCAGGAAGGGGAAACTTTATTGACACATTCCTGGGGTCAGATACATCACATGATCACACTGACAGAACCACAGGCACATAGACACAGGCAACAGAGCACGCACAATGTCGGCACTAGTACAGTGTATATCCACCTTTCGCAGCAATGCAGGCTGCTATTCTCCCATAGAGACGATCGTAGAGATGCTGGATGTAGTCCTGTGGAACGGCTTGCCATGCCATTCCCACCTGGCGCCTCAGTTGGACCAGCGTTCGTGCTGGACGTGCAGACCGCGTGAGACGACGCTTCATCCAGTCCCAAACATGCTCTATGGGGGACAGATCCGGAGATCTTGCTGGCCAGGGTAGTTGACTTACACCTTCTAGAGCACGTTGGGTGGCACGGGATACATGCGGACGTGCATTGTCCTTTTGGAACAGCAAGTTCCCTTGCCGGTCTAGGAATGGTAGAACGATGGGTTCGATGACGGTTTGGATGTACCGTGCACTATTCAGTGTCCCCTCGACGATCACCAGTGGTGTACGGCCAGTGTAGGAGATCGCTCCCCACACCATGATGCCGGGTGTTGGCCCTGTGTGCCTCGGTCGTATGCAGTCCTGATTGTGGCGCTCACCTGCACGGCGCCAAACACGCATACGACCACCATTGGCACCAAGGCAGAAGCGACTCTCATCGCTGAAGACGACACGTCTCCATTCGTCCCTCCATTCACGCCTGTCGCGACACCACTGGAGGCGGGCTGCACGATGTTGGGGCGTGAGCGGAAGACGGCCTAACGGTGTGCGGGACCGTAGCCCAACTTCATGGAGACGGTTGCGAATGGTCCTCGCCGATACCCCAGGAGCAACAGTGTCCTTAATTTGCTGGGAAGTGGCGGTGCGGTCCCCTACGGCACTGCGTAGGATCCTACGGTCTTGGCGTGCATCCGTGCGTCGCTGCGGTCCGGTCCCAGGTCGACGGGCACGTGCACCTTCCGCCGACCACTGGCGACAACATCGATGTCCTGTGGAGACCTCACGCCCCACGTGTTGAGCAATTCGTTGGTACGTCCACCCGGCCTCCCGCATGCCCACTATACGCCCTCGCTCAAAGTCCGTCAACTGCACATACGGTTCACGTCCACGCTGTCGCGGCATGCTACCAGTGTTAAAGACAGCGATGGAGCTCCGTATGCCACGGCAAACTGGCTGACACTGACGGCGGCGGTGCACAAATGCTGCGCAGCTAGCGCCATTCGACGGCCAACACCGCGGTTCCTGGTGTGTCCGCTGTGCCGTGCGTGTGATCATTGCTTGTACAGCCCTCTCGCAGTGTCCGGAGCAAGTATGGTGGGTCTGACACACCGGTGTCAATGTGTTCTTTTTTCCATTTCCAGGAGTGTAGTTTAGACAAGAAGTGAATAGAAGCTTTCGAAATGTGGTGCTACAGAAGAATGCTGAAGATAAGGTGGGTAGATCACATAACTAATGAGGAGGTATTGAATAGAACTGCGGAGAAGGGGAGCTTTTGGCACAACTTGACTAGAAGAAGGGATTGGTTGGTAGGACATGTTCTGAGGCATCGAGGGATCACCAATTTACTATTGGAGGCAGCGTGGAGGGTAAAAATCGTAGAGGGAGACCGAGAGATGAATACACTAAGCAGATTCAGAAGGTTGTAGGCTGCAGTAAGTACTGGGAGATGAAGAAGCTTGCACAGGATAGAGTAGCATGGAGAGCTGCATCAAACCAGTCTCAGGACTGAAGACCAACAACACAACAACATATCAAAGGAATAGGGCAAAAGATAGACCAGTAGCCTAATGTCTCTGTACTTTCTAAAACAGTAAATATTTAACCAATTTATTCATGAGTAGTATATATCGGATATAAATAAAGACATAGACGAATAAAAATACGAGGGCGGTTCAGAAATTAACCTCCGATTGGTCACAGTGCGGGTTGTGGGGGGAGTAGCGACGCCATCTGTGCGTTCACGCACTCAACAGGTCAGTCGGCATCAAGCCGTGGTCGAGTGAACGTCGTACCTGCGCTAGTTTAGTTTTTGTGGCAGTTTGAAATGTGTGCTGCAATAGAAAACCCCGCCAAATGTGAAGTGCGTGCTGTCATAAGGTTTTTTACAGCCAAAGGATATTCTGCAGCAGCTATTCATCGTGAGCTTTGTGCCGTGTACGGACCAAGAGTTATGAGTGAAGGAGTTGTCCGTGAATGGGTATGTTTATTTAAAAGTGGACGAGAAAACGTTCATGATGAAGAGAGGAGTGGTAGACCATCATTGGTGACTGACGAACTCGTTCAGACAGTTGATGCAAAAGTTCGTGAAAATCGACGTTTCTCAATGTCGGAGTTGTCTACTGGTTTTCCACAGATTTCTAAGACTCTCTTGTACGAGATAGTGACAGCAAGATTGGGTTACCGTAAGTTCTGTGCACGATGGGTGCCCAAAATTCTTACCGACCACCACAAAACTCAAAGAATGGCCTCTGCATTAGACTTTCTGTCACGTTATGAGGACGAAGGAGAACCATTGTTAAAGAGAATCGTGACCGGTGACGAAACCTGGATTAAGTACGTGAACCCTGAGACAAAAGAACAATCAAAGATGTGGGCACATTCAAATTCGCCTACCAAACCAAGAAAAGCCTCGCAAGAGTTTTCTGCCAGAAAACTGATGGCAACGGTGTTTTGGGATGCCAAAGGGGTGTTGTTGGTTGAATTCATGGAGCGTGGTACGACCATTAATCAAGACGTTGAAACACGTATGTTGTGCGGCAGCGATGCTGAGACATTGTAGAATCTCTGACCAGAGCAGTTGCGCTCGACTCGCAGTAGCGAGCAGTCAGTCTGCAGTAGTCAGTCCTCAGTAGTGCTTGGAGTCGGTTGCTAGCAGTAGCGGAGAGCAGTCGGCGGGCGTCGGCATCGCAATGGTCGAGATTCAGGACGAGGTATAATTTATTTAAATAAATAATCATGCAGCTTTGCGCTCATCAGATAATGTAACGAACAGTCATTGTAATTTAACTTTCAAAAATCGCCCCCAATAATAATTTTGATTTAAAAGCAATTTTAGAGACAATCATTCAAATTTCCTTCTATTTCCTTTTAACAAAGATTTTTAAAAGGTACTTCCAATGCTTTTCATGCAAGCGCCAGAGAACAATAAGAGCAGAATTTTGACATGCAGTTTCACTAAGGTAAGAAATTTATTCTCGTTTCGCACAGGGCAAACACCGACTTTTCGGTTGAATTGAGTTTAGGTTATCATTACAGTTTCATTATCATGGGATTAGCGTTCATTATTTAATGGGAACTTGTACTTGAGTCAGATAGCGAGCTTTTATTTAATTGTCATTGTCATTAATATTTTGTGGGAAGCTTACACTTAGCTATGGCACCATTTCTAATAAATATTGTTTTTAAAATTTCTGTGGGAGTTCACACTTAGCTGTGGCTCCAATACTAATAAATATAGTTATATTTTTAGAATGTGTTGTGGGGAGGTTACACTTGGCGACACCCAGTCCAGGATCGTATTTCGTTGTGAATCTTTTGAAAAACAGTCAGATATCTGCTCTTATTTGCTTAAATATAGTTGTAATTTGGCGCAACGCTTTTACTAATTTGTGACTTTCTTTCCTCAGATCATCGGCAATTCGTTGCTCTGTTGTATTTGTGTGTTGATTTTGCATTGTGCTTATTTTATTTTTTGAATAATTGTGACTATTGTGAAAATGCCGCGAAAGACTGTGAATAGTGCATCGCGAGGTATTTTGAATGAGATTTCCGACTTAAACAACATGACCGATAGCAATTGTGACGCGCAGAGTAGTGATGACAATGCTGCGTTCACTAACAGTCAATGCGTTCCAACCACTAATGATGACTTTTGTCTTAATGATGAACAAACGAACTCGGTTATGTCTTCTGTTGATTTGACGACAATCAATGACGCGGGACGCTCTATTGTAATGAGCGCTGCTCAGCCTAACACAACCGGTTTGGAAAATTCAAGTAACGTACAGACAAATTTGTCAAATGAAAATGATCAGTGTACTGAAAGTACGCCGGATTTATTTAATTCCGAAATAGTGTCTGACAATGTACATCCGACTGATGAACCTGTTCATAAATTACAGAATGACCAAATGGTCACACAAAATGAGACAATTCCAGATCCACCATTAATCAGCACAGAGAATAGAAATGTTAATTTTGGCTCAGATCAAATTATGGCACTATTGCTGCAACGAATTAACCAAATTATTGAAAAACAAGACAACAATGATGTAAATCTCAAACAACTTAGTGAACAGGCTAAACAACAGAATGAAAAATTAGACAACAATGACAAAAATCTCAAACAACTTAGTGAACAGGTCAGACAACAGAGCGAAGATAATAAACAGTTTAATGAAAAATTGGATAACAATTCCAGACAGTTAAGTGAACAAATTAGGGCCGTTGCCGCACAATGTCATGACACTAAGGAACAGTTACGCGAGGAAATTGAGGCTTGTTCACGAAAAAGTAGCGAAGAAATTAAGTCTGTTGCTCAGGAATTAAGGGAATTGCAAACAGCTGCAACAGAAACACTTAGAGCGGAAATCAGTACAGTCGCTAAACAATGCTCTGAAAAAGCTACACAATTACGCGACGAGTTTAAAGCAATGACGGTAGAACTTTCGCGCACAATGGATGAAAAGATTGACGCAAAATTCGAACAACAGAACA
Organism: Schistocerca nitens; assembly: GCF_023898315.1. Classification (NCBI taxonomy): domain Eukaryota; kingdom Metazoa; phylum Arthropoda; class Insecta; order Orthoptera; family Acrididae; genus Schistocerca; species Schistocerca nitens. The sequence continues at coordinate 126,051,403 of NC_064623.1, forward strand.
CACAAATTAACGAACGTCTTAGTCTTCACATAGAAAACAGTAATACGCGTTTTCGTAAATTTATTGATGATCAAAATAAAGTAAAACGCCAGGTAATGGAAACAATCACTGCACAGAGACAAGAAGACAAACGTAAAATGTTTGCGAAGGCAAAAACGTATGTAGACAATAATATTGCCACAGTTTCGGACAAAATTAATACCATCGAACAGTCAAACACAGAATTACGTGACGAAATTTCTGATCTGAAATCGAAAACAGACACATACATAACAGATTTTCAAACAGTGACCGATAGACTCGAACAATTAGAACTAACACAGGATTCCGATGTCGTGAAAGCTGATGTTAAAAAACTGAACGAAACTGCACGTAAATTGCAAAACCAGATTAATGCCAATGACACTAAAACCGATGATCAGGTAAAAATACTGACTGAAAAATGTGATGAATTGGCCAGTCGTATTGACGTCATCGAAACTACTAATGACAATAAATCAGACGATACTTCACCGGTTGCATTTAATCAAACACCGGAATTTCAAAATTTACAGCAGACAATTAATGAGATTGATTCGTCTAATAACACATTGCGTCGAAAACTGTCAAGTTTACAGCAAGAAGTAACAGAGATGAAAAACACTTCAGTTAATAACACAGCACAGCAGACACCACTTTTCGAACATTTGCCAGACTCGCGTAACGCGTATAATTTGTGTAATCAACAGAGAGTACGGGACTTAGATTCAGAAATGACACAGAGAAACAGATTCTCACACAAACCTGAACGTATTCTTAAAATCAGTGACGAGAACGTAGATTATGAGCAATTTGCATTTGTAAGAAAATCTAAGGAATTTAATAATGACAGAGCACAGGTACACGATTTGAACTGGTTACGTCGATTTATTTTTGTACTTTCACCATTATTACCTGTAATGCAGAAACGAGCTTTGAACCTGTTACGACAATTTGCTATTGTACTTTCATCAGTATTGCCTATAATGCAGAAAATGGAATTAGCAAGAATACAGCAGTTTTTGTTTGGAATTTTACCGACATTGCCTGGAACGCAAAAGCTAAAATTTATTTGCAGTGCGTAATAGACCTCAGGGGATTCATTACGCTTTAATGAATATGTGCCGTAGCGAGCATAGGGCCCCGAGCTGTAGTAGTGCTGTTTCATCTTTAGTTTTCTGCACTGCTGCCTTCTCTTCTACTATCCTTTATATCTATCAAAACAGCTCTTTAACTTTTGCTCTACCTAGAATTAAGAATATGTACTGAACACCGGATATGACAATTTTACCGAATGTGACAATTTTCATTAGGCACTCCAGAACTACCAGCGTAATTTTAATATCAGATAAAATTGTAATCATCAGTATGTGTAAAATTAGCAGCAACAGCGAACGCATTTTTTGTAACAATAGACGTTTTTCACCACAACAGCATGAAAGTCAGTCGCTTAGCATACCTAACCAACAATGCAGTCTACAAGGTCAACCAGGCTTTAATGTTTCGCCGCGTGCACGTGTAATCCCTGATACAACAAATAGTAACGCACGACAGCAAAGAAACAACTACGTATAGAAACACACTATTTCTATTCCTATCGCAAATGCACCGTATAGAAGTGACTATCATGACAAACGTAAAAATAATGAGTTCAATTTTCAGCGTACATTTAATAACAGTCGATCCTTTCAGCAGCAAGAACATCAGCAACAACATATTATAACGAATGAAACAGACAATAGGTGTCATCCATAGCGTAAGATGTCAGGAAGAAATAATAGTACAGTTCAAATGGTCAAAATACCACAGCATCGTCCCGTAAATAACAGCACGTATGACAGAATTCGACCAGACACAGTACAGGTAGCCTATTCCAGTAACGTAAGCAATACTTATTGACACGCAGAATTTTGTTCACGAGAATGTTATTTGAAATATGCTTTGCTGAATACACCACTTTTATCGCACACAGATCTTACCAGAAATTTTTCCATTGCCACCGACAGTTCCAACACAGCTTTAGGCGTACACATTTTTCAGGAAATTGAAGAAGATGGCTCAATAGTAATTAAAAACATCGCATTTGCAAGCCGCATTTTGTCACCTACTGAACGAAATTATTCCGTTACTGAACTAGAAACATTATGTGTTGTATGGGCTTTTACGAGATTTCGGCACTTTCTTTATGGCAGACATACCACCGTTTACACAGATCACAGAGCTATACAATTTTTACTTTCAGCTAAATTTACTCACGACAGATTAAGCAGATGGAAACTGTATTTACAAGAATTTAATTTTACGATTGTTCACATTCCCGGCACACAAAATGTTATAGCAGACGCACTTTCTCGTTCTCTCAGCAACAATCAGCAAGACGTAGCAACCAACTTCTGCAAAGCAAATTTCAGCATCATGTACATTCAGCAAGTCGCATTTGAAAATTTTATTTCATCGTCATTACAGGACATAGCACGAGAGCAAAGTAAAGACAATGTGTGGAAAGAAATTAAACACCTTTGGCAAGATAAGAATAATGTTACGATTAGAAACCACTACACTGTACGCAATGACATTCTGTTTCGCCGCTCTCATCCAGACAGTAACAATTGGTTATTATGCATTCCTGACGAACTGGTTAACAAATTAATCTGGTACACTCATTTAAGCTACGCACATTATGGAGCAAGAAAATGTTTTCTGATACTGAGACAGAACTGTTATTTTTCAAACATGGAAAAACGTATACGACGAGTTTTAGCGTCATGCAAAATTTGCCAGAAAGCTAAGTCTGACACCACTTCACACATTCCTCCATTATATCCCATTGTACCTGTTAAATTAAGACATATGGCCGCAGTAGACATTTTTGGTCCAATTCCGAGAACTAACAGAGGTTTTTGCTACATCTTTGTCGCTGTTGAACTCACTTCAAAATTTGTTACTTTCACTCCGTTACGCAAAGCTACTGCTAAAACTGTTTCGAAAGCATTTGTAAAGCATTTCTTATTTCATGTAGGGCATGTGATGAAAGTAATTTCTGACAATGGATCACAATTTCGTTCTGTCATATGGACACGCATGTTACGAGCTAGAAACATTTCTCCGATTTATATATCCAAGTACCACGCCTCTTCGAACCCTTGTGAACGACTAATGAAAGAAATTGGTAAACTGTGTAGAATATACTGCCACAAAAGACATGTTAATTGGGACACACACGTACACTCATTTCAAGATGTAATTAATTCCATTCCAAATGAATCCACTATGCTATCTCCGTCTGTTATACTGAAAAACGTTGAACCACCAAACAAAATCAAAGAATTAGTAACATTTCCTACATCTCGTCGATTACGACACCACGAAATAATTGACATTGCGCTGAACAACATCAAACGTGCCGCAGAGCGCCGGAGAAGACAGCAAAAACAGGTTTGTAGACACCGAGACTTTCACGTTGGACAGAAGATATTAGTACGTACACACTATTTATCCAGCAAATTAAAAGGTAAGTGCAGTAAATTTGAACTTCTATACGCAGGTCCATATCGGATTCGCAGCATTCCTCACCCCAATGTTGTACACGTCGAAACTCTGAGAACTAGAAAATCGAAAGGCAACCATCATGTGTCAAACATTAAACCCTTCATCGAATGAAACCACTTTACGATGTAACATGCTATGAGGCCGTTTACACATTTTATGACCACTTATGCAATTATATTGACATTACTAATTACTGATGATTATCGTATTTTTTCTTGGCAAGTGCCCGGCAAGGTAAGGTTAGCAGGTCGCTTTTCTTGTCGTTACACATCAGACCGTGCATATTTTCCAGATGAACTTACACATTTTGTGACCACTTATGCAATTACATTTATGTGACTACCTATTGATGATTATCGTATTTTTTCTTGGCAAGTGCCCGGCAAGGTAAGGTTAGCAGGTCGCTCTTCTTGTCGTTACACACTAGACCGTGCATTTTTTCAGATGAACTTACGCATTTTATGAATAATTATGCAATTCTCTATAATGACGCATTAATTTTATCAAATTCTCTCTCTATTGAAGTCTTTAATTATCGCATCTATTAACTACACTACATATAAGCTGAACACAACGAATGTCACATTTTGTCTTTCTTATGTATGTACGATTGTTTTTATGTTTTGTTTGTATGCACTGTGAACTAGTTAAGGTATAACACACACCATTTGACTTTGACATTTTGCCTTGTGATATCTCAACATCGTGACTGTTTTACATTTTCCTTTTTTGCTGCTGCATTACGATATTCTCTGTACACTTTTTGCCTTTAAACACTGTCTGTGCTTTGAGATATTACGTTTTCTGTCATGTTATGTTGTATGCTTAATTGAGTCACCATTAACCAGTCACTATTTAATGGGTATATGATTTAAATGCAAGACATTAATCTTTGTTCATCAATTTCAGAAATAAATGATGCGTACAGGAAATGAATTAAACAGAAGTGGGAATTTCACCTATGGAATAAACGAAAGAAGATGCAATAAGCTAATGAGGACGAGTAAATGGATCAGAATTAACAAGCATTAACCAGAATATATTATACACATCGCAGAATAGCAGTCTTAACTAATTTTTTCTTTCAGAATACAAAGCGATTGATGCAAGCTGTCAGACAGAACTACACATTTTAGTTTTAAGTGATGAAATATGCTAGGGATTAGGAATAATTGTGTGATGAATAATGAAATGATTTTTGCAGATGATAATGAATGCTGATAATGAACAATGATGAAGAATATGGTACTATGAATAATGAAGTTTTTGTTTACAGGTGATGATAATGATGGAGTTATGATGATATGAATAATGAGGTTTTTTCTTTACAGATGAGGATAATGTTGAAGTTATGTATTTATGCTATGTAGTTATTTAAGTATTTGTTGCAGTTTACTTTGACAGCAGGTGTTATATTGCGTAGTAGGATGACTGAAGGTTTTGGAAAGGACAGCTATGGAACACATTTTTTATACACATTTCACTACCTGTTAATTCGAAGTTCACTACTTTTCAGCATAGTCTGCGTTTCTTCTTTCAGTTCAATAATCCATTTTGTATTTTTTTTTCAGGAGAAGCTTTTTATGATAGTTACTAAACTTGTTACTTATTATACCTGTTCTAGTACTTGCATTTTTCTTACCCACTTGTGTCTATCATTTATAAATGTGATAACCTTGCTACAGCTGACTCATGACGAATGACGTTACACAATCTTTTCATTTATAGGAACAACCTAGAAGCAATTTTTTCTCTTATTTCTTCTTGCTTTCCCTTATAATTACCCAAAGCAATGCATTGCTAGCAGAAAAAACAAAATGTATTAACAGTCCCAGATAATGTCACTAGTTTATGATAATTCTGAATAACACTGATCAGCTCTGAATTGTATGTCACTTGAATAATGACTTCTTAATGATACCTAAACATAATTGCCACTATCTATTGTAATGAGAGTACTTATTATGCCCATGCTTATTAATGCTACTAATGTTTTGTACTATTCAATACTTGCTGGCCACTGAGTGCCCATAATTAATGTGATTACTTATTATGCCCATGATTATTAAGGCTATGACTGTAATTAACTGATTTTTAATAATGATTTCTTAATGATATGAATAATACTGAATGATGAATAATGTTTTATACTATTCAATACTTGCTGGCCACTGAGTGCCCATAATTAATGTAATTACTTATTATGCCCATGATTATTAAGGCTATGACTGTAATTAACTGATTTTTAATAATGATTTCTTAATGATATGAAGAATACTGAATGATGAATAATGTTTTATACTATTCAATACTTGCTGGCCACTGAGTGCCCATAATTAATGTAACTTATAATGCCCATGCTTATTAATGCTAATAATGTTTTATACTATTCAATACTTGCTGGCCACTGAGTGCCCATAATTAATGTAATTACGTATAATGCCCATGCTTATTAATGCTATGATTGTAATTAACATTTTTCTAATGATGATTTCTTAATGATATGAATAATACTGAATGATGACTAATGTTTTATACTATTCAATACTTGCTGGCCACTGAGTGCCTATAATTAAGACTTTTTATGAACATGTTCTGTAATATTAAAATACATGGTACAGAAATGTTCAATGACTAGAGTATGGATACCGCAAACTACTTATGTAATCACTAATCAAGACTTGTGTGTTAGTTAATGTCCTTCACCTTCTGACCTAACTACCTGAAATTATTGTAACATCCATTTGTCTTGTCCATCCTCATTATCATGGAGCACTATATTTGGTTTTTGCACTAATTCTACGTTGGTGTGCCGCCTCTTAAAAGCGTGGTGTTGACACGACATGCTGTCCACCACTGTAGGCGAAGAAACTACTTATGTAATCACTAATCAAGACTTTGTTATGGAGCACTGTGTGCCGCCTCTTAAGAGCGTGGTGTTGACACGACATGCTGTCCACCACCGTAACCGATGAAGACGTTATTCTGGTCCCACTGTTTGGTGTACCTGGTATACTGCCAAATGATAGTATGGAATACTACTACGACGTTTCACTGTCTTGATAAGCTGATAAATACTTCTGGGAACGGAACTGCAGATTGTATCACTTAGTTGTGATTCTGTGGAAAGATATGGACTTTCAGTGCAGCTATGTGCAAACTAAAGTGCTACAACCATGATGCAATCCTTCCTTTCCTATCCTAATAGTGAAAATCATTTTTTACTAACACCATTTATGTTCATGGCATATACATTTTTTCTCGATTTGTTGAACTCTAGTGCGAGTACACTTGTGTCACTTGTCGACATGATTTTGCCATTTGTTGTCAAAATACTAAAGACATTTTCGATTTGTTTTGAAGTGCAGTATGTGTGCACTCTTGTCATCTATATTGTATATACTTTTTGCGATTTGATGATTTTTTCTACTCTTGCGTTTATTTGTTATAAAAATGTTCAAAAGTTTTCAGTGCATGTGCACTTATGTGAATATGTTTTCAACTGAACTACAGTGCCTGTGCACTCTTCTCAATTTTCGATATGATTTGTGTTCATTCTGTATACCTTTTATGATTTATGTCAATTGTTACTCTTGTATATACATTTCGTCTTTTACTGATATGTTCTCCACTGCAGTGCATGTGCACTCATGACACTTGTCAACATGATTTTTTTTTTTTTGCCTGTTATGAAACTGCTAAAGAATTTTTTAGTGTGTGTACACTTTGTTATCTGTCAAATAATTTGTATATACATCTTTCCTGATTTGTTTTGTACTTATATTTTGTCTTGTCTGTAATGTTTTGTAATCGGTGCATGCGCACAACATTTAATTCATGTGATACATCTAAATATTTTGTTAATTAAAGGAAAAATTTGTTACGATGGCAAGTCCAAATGACTCACCATCGCTGCCAAATTTTTGCCCCCCCAGTGGAGGGTTATGAAACACGTATGTTGTGCGGCAGCGATGCTGAGACATTGTAGAATCTCTGACCAGAGCAGTTGCGCTCGACTCGCAGTAGCGAGCAGTCAGTCTGCAGTAGTCAGTCCTCAGTAGTGCTTGGAGTCGGTTGCTAGCAGTAGCGGAGAGCAGTCGGCGGGCGTCGGCATCGCAATGGTCGAGATTCAGGACGAGGTATAATTTATTTAAATAAATAATCATGCAGCTTTGCGCTCATCAGATAATGTAACGAACAGTCATTGTAATTTAACTTTCAAAAATCGCCCCCAATAATAATTTTGATTTAAAAGCAATTTTAGAGACAATCATTCAAATTTCCTTCTATTTCCTTTTAACAAAGATTTTTAAAAGGTACTTCCAATGCTTTTCATGCAAGCGCCAGAGAACAATAAGAGCAGAATTTTGACATGCAGTTTCACTAAGGTAAGAAATTTATTCTCGTTTCGCACAGGGCAAACACCGACTTTTCGGTTGAATTGAGTTTAGGTTATCATTACAGTTTCATTATCATGGGATTAGCGTTCATTATTTAATGGGAACTTGTACTTGAGTCAGATAGCGAGCTTTTATTTAATTGTCATTGTCATTAATATTTTGTGGGAAGCTTACACTTAGCTATGGCACCATTTCTAATAAATATTGTTTTTAAAATTTCTGTGGGAGTTCACACTTAGCTGTGGCTCCAATACTAATAAATATAGTTATATTTTTAGAATGTGTTGTGGGGAGGTTACAACGTGTACTGTGAAACAATAAAAAAGTTACGACGGGCTATACAGAACAAACGCCGTGGTATGCTGACTTCCGGTATCGTTTTTTTGCACGATAACGCCCGTCCTCACTCTGCTCGCAGAACAACGGCCCTTCTTGAGTCCTTCAAGTGGGACGTTATCAACCATCCACCTTACAGCCCAGACCTGGCGCCAAGTGATTATCACCATGCATTTGAAGAAATGGCTCGGGTCACAGCGGTTTGATGACGACGAAGAGCTCAAAGATGCGGTCACAGGCTGGCTCCAGGCACAAGCGGGTGATTTTTATGCAGAAGGAATTTCAAAGCTTGTGAAGAGATACGATAAGTGCCTCAATCGCTATGGAGACTATGTAGAAAAATAGTGCAAAGATGTAGTTTTAAGATGTATATATTAAAATATTTTTATTTAACTTGGTGTATTTTTTTAAATCAACCGGAGGTTACTTTCTGAACGGCCCTCGTATTTATAAGCATGCTGCTACCGTTTTTTCGCGTCACTGTGGAGTACTTACGGCCTGACGCGATCTATGGTAATTGGTCACTTTGTCCTCCAATGACTCATGTACTATTCAAGTTACATTCCTGTAATTCATACCAATTTAGGTTTACACTAATAGCTTTCTAAAGACACGTCGATTGACGAAATCGGATGAAATGGTTCAAATGGTTCTAAGCACTATGGGACTTAACATCTGAGGTCATCAGTCCCCTAGCTTTAGAAATACGTAAACCTAACTAACCTAAGGACATCGCACATATCCATGCCCGAGGCAGGATTCGAACCTGCGAATGTATAGCCGCGTGGTTCCGGACTGAAGCGCCTAGAACCGCTCGGTCACAACGGCTGGCGAAATCGGATGGACCGTTTAGATTTTGGGATTTCGTTGCTGGGTGTTACTTGAATAATGTAGTAAGATACTAAACTTAAAACTAATAAAAATATTGAAAATCTGATTACACCATCAGAATTGTTGTGCAAGTAATGGTAATGTGCATGTTTCTTTTTGAGGTATGATTCAACTGGCTACTATTAATTTCTATAAGAACTGTGAAATGTCTGCCATGATGGTTTCACAAAGTCCGCCATCTTTGGCACTCTCGGCATACAAGTCTCTTTCATCGACACAGCGTCACCAAGGAATTCCCAGCCACGCTCTCCCTGGACCCCAGCTAATTTTCGGCAACACGTGGTGGCTGCCGGGCCGCGTCTTTCCCAGCGGCCCGTGCGGACACGCCAAGTCCGAACTTAGAATATTCTCAGGGCGCCACAACTCGCCCATTACCTCACAGAGTCGAGGATCGTGAAAGGAAAGCAATGGTTGAGAAGGGAGACAGATGGGGTTCTAGTCTACTGCTGATGTTATTCAATATGTACATTGAACAGGCAGTAAAGGAAACCAAAGAAAAATTTGGAGTCGGAATTAAAGTTCAGGGAAAATACATAAAAAGTTTGAGATTTGCCAGTGACATTGTAATTCTGTCAGAGACAGCAAAGGACTTGGAAGAGCAGTTGAAGGGAATGATAGTGTCTTCAAAGGAAGATATAAGGTGAGCAAGGATAACGGAATGTAATCGAAATGAACCAGGTGATGCTAAGGGAATTAGATTAGGAAGAGAGTCACTTGAAGTAGTAGATGAGTTTTGCTACTTTAGTAGCAAAATAACTAATGATGGCCGAATTAGAGAGGATATAAAATGTCGACTGGCAGTGTAAAGAAAAGCGTTTCTGAAGAAGAGAAATTTGTTAGCATCGCATATAGATATAAGTGTTAGGATGTCTTTTCTGAAGGTATTTGCCTGGAGTGGCTCTGAGCACTATGGGACTTAACATCTGAGGTCATCAGCCCCCTAGAACATAGAACTACTTAAACCTAACCAATCTAAGGACATCACACACACCTAGTAGATAGTGTCGGAAGTTCCATGCGGCTTTTCGCGGATGATGCTGTACTACACAGAGAAGTTGCAGCATTAGAAAATTGCAGCGAAATGCAGGAGGATCTGCAGCGGATAGGCACTTGGTGCAGGGAGTGGCAACTGACCCTTAACATAGACAAACGTTATGTATTGCGAATACATAGAAAGAGGGATCCTTTATTGTATGATTATATGATAGCGGAACAAACACTGGTAGCAGTTACTTCTGTAAAATATCTGGGAGTGTGCGTGCGGAACGATTTGAAGTGGAATGATCATATAAAATTAATTGTTGGTACGGCGGGTGCCAGGTTGATATTCATTGGGAGAGTCCTTAGAAAATGTAGTCCATCAACAAAGGAGGTGACTTACAAAACACTCATTCGACCTATACTTGAGTATTGCTCATCAGTGTGGGATCCGTACCAGGTCGGGTTGACGGAGGAGATAGAGAAGATCCGAAGAAGAGCGGCGCGTTTCGTCACAGGGTTATTTGGTAACCGTGATAGCGTTACGGAGATGTTTAGCAAACTCAAGTGACAGACTCTGCAAAAGAGGCGCTGTGCATCGAGGTGTAGCTTGCTCTCCAGGTTTCGAGAGGGTGCGTCTCTGGATGAGGTATCGAATATATTGCTTCCCCCTACTTATACCTCCCGAGGAGATCACGAATGTAAAATTAGAGAGATTCGAGCGCACACGGAGGCTTTCCCGGCAGTCGTTCTTCCCGCGAACCATACGCGACTTGAACAGGAAAGGGAGGTCATGACAGTGGCACGTAAAGTGCCCTCCGCCTCACACCGTTGGGAGGCTTACGGAGTATAAATGTATATGTAGATGTATATGTAGATGAGTGTAGTCATGTATGGAAGTTGAGCGTGGACGACAAACAGTTTAGACAAAATGAGAATAGAAGCTAATGAGAAATTACTGGATAGAGTTGGGGAGACAAGAAATTTGTGGCGCAAGTTGATCAGAAGAAGGGATCGATTGATAGGACACAGTCTGAAACATCAAGGGATGACGAATTTAGTATTGGAGGGAAGTGCGGGGGGCCACAAATGGCTCAAATGGCTCTGAGCACTATGGGACTTAACATCTGAGGTGATCAGTCCCCTAGAACTTAGAACTACTTAAACCTAACTAACCTAAGGACATCACACACATCCATGTCCGAGGCAGAATTCGAACCTGCGACCATAGCAGCCGCGAGTTTCCAGACTGAAGCGCCTAGAACCGCTCGGGCACATGGACTGGCTAAAGGGGGGGGGGGGGGGGCACAGTAGTCATTCATCATTCAGAGATGAAGAGGCTCGCATAGCCCAGAGCGACTTGGAGAGCTGCATCAAACCACTCCTAGAACTGAAGACCACAATAACAACAACAAAGAGGCGACGAAAGACTCAATTATAGTGGAGCTATGCGAGTTGGTACGACATATACAGACTCCAGACACATTAATTTGACCACAGCCTATGTTTGGTATCAACGGCAATAACCACTCACATACTGCAAGTGGTAGCACTAGCAGAGGAAGGAATGTAAAACATATCAGGGGGAAACGGAAAACACTGCACGGCTGGAAGCATTTCAGAAGCGGCAAAGTCTGTAAACTGTTCCTGCGCCTCCTTGGTTAATGTTCGAGGGTAAGTCAATTATTATCCGCAAAGTATTTATAAAATTTCTAAAATTTCATTGTAATCAAATAGGAAACTTACAAGAATATCATTTTTCGACATAGTCTCCTTGCGTTTCAACGCACTTGGTCCATCATTGTACAAGCTTCCTGACGCCCTCATAAAAGAAGGTTCTCGGTTGAGCTGCGAGCCAGGAATACACCGCTTCTTTCACTGCTTCGTCCGAGGTATATCGACAGCCCCTTAATGCCTGTTTGAGTGGACCAAACCAGTGATAGTCAGAAGGGGCAAGATCGGGACTATATGGAGGATGATCCAGTACTGAGTTTCTGGAGCGTTTCAGCAATGTGGGCAGCAGTATGCGGACGGGCATTGTGGTGCAACAGCACAACACATTTTGACAGCAATCCTCGGCGTTTGCTTCGAATTGCAGTGTTTAGCCAGGCATTAACCATCTCACTGTATCATATACTGTTTATTGTTGTGCCCTTTCCCCATAATGTTCCGGTACTGGACCTTGTGCGTCCCAAAAAACAGTAAGCATCAGGTCTTGGGCCTTGAACTTTTTCTTGCACGGCGAATTTGGAGTTTCCATTCCGTACTCTGGCGTTTACTCTCCGGCTCGTAATGATGGATCCAAGTTTCGTCACCAGTAATGATCATATATGAAGACAGTAACTGTTCTCGAAAGAACAGAATACTGTTGATGACCGTGCAGCTTTTCCCTGGAATAAATGATGACTAACTGAAACCGTCAGCTGCCGACAGGTGTTGTTGATATACCTCGATGGGACAGCTGAAAATGTGTGCCCCGACCGGGACTCGAACCCGGGATCTCCTGCTTACATGGCAGACGCTCTATCCATCTGAGCCACCGAGGACACAGATGAATAGCGCGACTGCAGGGACTTATCCCTTGCAGATTTTCCCTGGAAGACAGTAACTGTTCTCGAAAGAACAGAATACTGTTGATGGAAAAGCTGCACGGTCATCAAAAGTATTCTGTTCTTTTGAGAACAGTTACTGTTTTCATAGTTAAAAGGCTACCCAGCCACTGACCTTCGTCTGTGCGAATGCGCACAGGTTGACCAAACTCTTACGCGAATCGCCAAAGCGTGCGCGATTAAAGAGTGGATGGGCAAATGTCTATAAGGTATATTACATACGTAAAATTGTTGACCGTTGGGAATGTGAGTCTCACGGGAAGCGTGCAAGGGATAAGTCCCTGCAGTCGCGCTATTCATCTGTGTCCTCGGTGGCTCAGCCGGCACGGTAGCTCAGCGTGTTCGGTCAGAGGCTTAGCTGCCCTCTGTAATAAAAAAAGCTGAGTTAATCGATCAACAACGAACTAAACAACGGATGTCTTACGACGTCCGCCCCGAGCAGATGCAACGAACAAAAGCGAACAAAATGAGATTTAAAAAAGAAAAACGATGGATAGAGCGTCTGCCATGTAAGCAGGAGGTCCCGGGTTCGAGTGCTGGTCGGGGCACACATTTTCAGCTGTCCACATCGAGATATATCAACAACACCTGTCGGCAGCTGAGGGTTTTAGTTAGTCATCAGTAATGATCATGTCTAAGAAGTTGTCCCCTTCGTTACCATAGCGATCCAAATGTTTTTGGCAGATGTCCAAGCGCGTTTGTTTATGCAACCGTGTGAGTTGTTTTGGGACTCATCTTGCACAAACTTTATGAAACCCAAGTCTGTTGTGAATGATTTCGTAGGCAGAATGGCGACTAATTTGCAGACGATGTGCCGCTTCGTCAATAGTTAATCGTCTGTTTAAGAGAATCATAGTGTGGAATGGAGTATATAGAGGGTCTATACAAGGGCGATGTACTTGAGGACAATATTATGGAAATGGAAGAGGATGTGGATGAAGATGAAGATGAAATGGGAGATACGATACTGCGTGAAGAATTTGACAGAGCACTGTAAGACCTGAGTCGAAACAAGGCCCCGGGAGTAGACAACATTCCATTGGAACTACTGACGGCCTTGGGAGAGCCAGTCCTGACAAAACTCTACCATCTGGTGAGCAAGACTTATGAGACAGGCGAAATACCCTCAGACTTCAAGAAGAATATAATAATTCCAATCCCAAAGAAATCAGGTGTTGACAGATGCGAAAATTACCGAACAATTAGTTTAATAAGTCACTGCTGCAAAATATTAACATGAATTCTTTACAGACGAATGGAAAAACTGGTAGAAGCCGACATCGGGGAAGATCAGTTTGGATTCCGTAGAAATGTTGGAACACGTGAGGCAATACTGACCCTACGACATCTTAGAAAATAGATTAAGAAAAAGCCAAACCTACGTTTCTAGCATTTGTAGATTTAGAGAAAGCTTTTGACAATGTTGACTGGAATACTCTCTTTCAAATTCTAAAGATGGCAGGGGTAAAATACAGGGAGCGAAAGGCTATTTACAATTTGTACAGAAACCAGATGACAGTTATAAGAGTTGAGGGGCACGAAAGGGAAGCAGCGGTTGGGAAGGGAGTGAGACAAGGTTGTAGCCTGTCCCCGATGTTATTCAATCTGTATATTGAGCAAGCACTAAAGGAAACAAAAGAAAAATTCGGAGTAGGTATTAAAATCCATGGAGAAGAAACAAAAATGTTGAGGATCGCCGATGACATTGTAATTCTGTCAGAGACAGCAAAAGACTTGGAAGAGCAGTTGAACGGAATGGACAGTGTCTTGAAAGGAGGATATAAGATGAACACCAACAAAAGCAAAACGAGGATAATGGAATGTAGTCGAATTAAGTCGGGTGATGCTGAGCAAATTAGATTAGGAAATGAGACACTTAAAGTAGTAAAGGAGTTTTGCTATTTGGGGAGCAAAATAACTGATGATGGTCGAAGTAGAGAGGATATAAAATGTAGACTGGCAATGGCAAGGAAAGCGTTTCTGAAGAAGAGGGATTTGTTAACATCGAGTATAGATTTAAGTGTCAGGAAGTCGTTTCTGAAAGTATTTGTATGGAGTGTAGCCACGTATGGAAGTGAAACATGGACGATAAACAGTTAGGACAAGAAGAAAATAGAAGCTTTCGAAATGTGGTGGTACAGAAGAATGCTGAAGATTAGATGGGTAGATCACATAAGTAATGAGGAGGTATTGAACTGAATTGGGGATAAGAGGAGTTTGTGGCACAACTTGACTAGAAGAAGGGACCGGTTGGTAGGACATGTTCTGAGGCATCAAGGGATCACAATTTTAACATTGGAGGGCAGCGTGGTGGGAAAAAATCGCCTTTCAGCGTTCAGTCTGGAGCATAGTCCCCCTTATAAAATTCCTCCATGATCCCCTATTCAGTGCTAACATTGGTGCCTCTTCTGATGTTAAACCTATTACTTCAAAATCATTCTTAACCGAATCCAGGTACCTTCTCCTTGGTCTGCCCCGACTCCTCCTACCCTCTACTGCTGAACCCATGAGTCTCTTGGGTAACCTTGCTTCTCCCATGCGTGTAACATGACCCCACCATCTAAGCCTGTTCGCCCTGACTGCTACATCTATAGAGTTCATTCCCAGTTTTTCTTTGATTTCCTCATTGTGGACACCCTCCTGCCATTGTTCCCATCTACTAGTACCTGCAATCATCCTAGCTACTTTCATATCCGTAACCTCAACCTTATTGATAAGGTAACCTGAATCCACCCAGCTTTCGCTCCGATACAACAAAGTTGGTCGAAAGATTGAACGGTGCACAGATAACTTAGTCTTGGTACTGACTTCCTTCTAGCAGAAGAGAGTAGATCGTAGCTGAGCACTCACTGCATTAGCTTTGCTACACCTCGCTTCCAGTTCTTTCACTATGTTGCCATCCTGTGAGAATATGCATCCTAAGTACTTGAAACTGTCCACCTGTTCTAACTTTGTTCCTCCTATTTGGGACTCAATCCGTTTATCTCTCTTTCCCACTGATATTACTTTCGTTTTGGAGATGCTAATCTTCATACGATAGTCCTTACATTCCTGATCTAGCTCTGAAATATTACTTTGCAAACTTTCAATCGAATCACAACTAAGTCAACCGCATATGCAAGACTGCTTATTTTGTGTGCACATATCTTAATGTTTTCAACATATGATCCATAATTAATATGAACAACAGTGGAGACAAGTTGCAGCCTTGTCTCACCCCTGAAACTACTCTGAACCATGAACTCAATTTACCGTCAACTCTAACTGCTGCCTGACTATCCATGTAAAGACCTTCAATTGCTTGCAAAAGTTTGCCTCCTATTGCATAATCTCGTAGAACAGACAATAACTTCCTCCTAGGAACCCGGTCATATGCCTTTTCTAGATCTATAAAGCATAGATACAATTCCCTGTTCCACTCGTAACACTTCTCCATTATTTGCCGTAAGCTAAAGATCTGGTCCTGACAACCTCTAAGAGGCCTAAACCCACACTGATTTTCATCCAATTGGTGGCAAAGTACTACCAAAATAAACAAAAGGGAAGGACTTAATCATGGCCTTTTTAGATATTGAGAAGGCGTATGACAGTATCTGTAGGGTCAAGCTCTGGGATGTGCTGAACGCAAAAGGGATAGATGAAGAGATAACACGAAAAGTCAGAAAAATGTATGAGGGAAGTGAGAGTTTTGTGAAAGTGGGGAGGGAACGTACTGCATGGTTCAAGCTGGAAAATGGGCTGCGACATGGAAGTGCACTTTCGCCTTTATTGTTTATTATTGTTATGGATGAAATCCTACAGCAAGTATCAGATGCAATTGGAGATCATAAAATGAAAGCAGTGCTTTTTGCCGATGACCTGATGTTATGGGGAAATTGCGAGAAGGAGGTGCAAGAGCAGTTAGATGCATGGGAGGCAACGGCAGCACAATATGGAATGCATTTCTCTGCAAAGAAAAGTGAAATAATTGTCACAACAAGGAAGAAGAATAGGCCAAATGTGGATATAACTTGTGGAGGGGAAAAACTACAAGTGGGAGAGAACTTCAAGTACCTGGGAAGCATGATTGAAAGTAAGGGGGGAAACGCAATGGAAATAAATGAAAGGTGCAGAAAAGCAGAGCAGTTCTACAAATGCATTAGGGGGCTTATTTGGAGCAAGGAGGTGCCACAGAAATCCAAGGGAATTATATACCGAACCTACTTTGTCCCCATATTGGCATACGGAAGTGAGACATGTGTAATGCACAAAAGCGACAAAAGTAGAATACAGGCTAGTGAAATGAAGTTCCAGAGGAGCAGGTTGAGTGTAACAAGACGAGACAGATTGCGAAATGTGTATGTGAGGGAAAGACTAAAGGAGGAACCAGTACAGGACAGGATAGAAAAATCAAGACTGCAGTGGTATGGACACATGAAGAGAATGGATGATGGAAGAATTCCAAAGAGGATGTTTGATCTGCAACTGGAGGGGAAGAGGCCCAGAGGAAGACCAAGAGAGAGATGGGTGAAGGGAGTGAAGGAATGTGTGACGAGAAGAGGAGAGAACTGGACGAAGGTGGAAGAGGGGGAATGGTGGAAAGACAGAACACGATGGAGAGGCTTGTGTTCCCGACAGACCCAGCCAGTGGCTGGAAACTGTCCAAGATGATGATGATGTAACTAAATCTCGCTTCCCACGCCCGGGTTCCCGGGTTCGATTCCCGGCGGGGTCAGGGATTGCCTCGTGATGACTGGGTGTCCTTAGGTTAGTTAGGTTTAAGTAGTTCTAAGTTCTAGGGGACTGATGACCATAGATGTTAAGTCCCATAGTGCTCAGAGCCATCTGAACCATTTTTGTAACTAAATTGCGGATAATAATTGACTTATCCTTGTATACCGGCATGGAAACATGGCTCTATCCAAAACCGGGGCCGAGGCAACTGTGGCGCACCACGGGCCACAGATAACACGGGTGAATGATGGCTGCAGAAATGTGTACGGCGCGTAGGCTGTTGAGCAAGTGATCGCTCAAATGAACCAAGGGGCTACCTACAGGATCTCCTCAGCACCTAGTTCATGCACCCGTACTGACTGCTGTTCGTCGACGATGAGGTGTGTAGTCCGCACGCCAGTACCGTAATCGGAAGTCCACCGTCTGGTAACAAGTGGCCTTTTTCAGGTGAATCACGTTGTATGCTCCGTCGGACAGATGACTGTTGGTGTGGTCGGTGTGAAACTTATGAATAGAAACACCCTGCAACAATCATCGGAAGGGTTCAGGCTAGGGGTGGGAGCATTATGGTTCGGGAAATAATTTCGTGGCAGTCCCTGGGTAATCTCCTCATCCTGGAAGGCACAATAGATCAACATACGTATGCGAAGAATGCTGAAGATTAGATGGGTAGAACACATAACTAATGAGGAAGTATTGAATAGGATTGGGGAGAAGTTTGTGGCACAACTTGACTAGAAGAAGGGATCGGTTGGTAGGATATGTGTTGAGGCATCAAGGGATCACCAATTTGGTATTAGAGGGCAGCGTGGAGGGTAAAAATCGTAGAGGGAGACCGAGAGATGAATACACTAAGCAGATTCAGAAGGATGTAGGTTACAGTAGGTACTGGGAGATGAAGAAGCTTGCACAGGATAGAGTAGCATGGAGAGCTGCATCGAACCAGTCTCAGGACTGAGGACCACAACAACAACAACAACAACAACAACAACGTATGCATCTATCCTTGGGGACCATATTCAGGCTTCTGACAGACTGTCACGTTAATGTGACTGGACTGTATATGTTTTGTGTTTATGACCTTTGAGGTATCCTGCGTCACTCTCCAGCAGAAGACGTCAAAAACAAAACAGTTTTAGTATATGGTTCATAGTTCTGTGGAGATCTGTGGGTGAAAAGAGGAACGAAAATATATATTATCTTACTGATATTGATAGAAGATCTTGACCTTTTTCCGTGTTTTGCGATTTAAAATTTGGTTCTTTTTGAACTCAGCCTTATGAAAAGCACTGTAGGAAGAAATAAATAGTATTTTACACAAGGTAAAGTCTTTAAAAACCCAAACTGATTCATTCATTTGCTGTGGCTTCTGTCGCACATCAATGTGAGGTCGGCCTTGTTACTATGACTGTGGCGATGTTAGTGTTAGAGGGTGGCCCGATGCCCTTAATGTCGCCATCCCATACCCCCTGGGACGGAATTGTGTACCCCAGTTGTCTGTGTCGAGTGTAAACCGCGAAATAGTGCGAACGTCTTCAAATGTATGCAAGTCGTGGAACTGAGACGGGAACCCACCCGATATTCATCTAGTGGGATGTGGAAAACCGCCTAAAAACCGTATCCAGGCTGTCATGGCACACCGGTCCTCGTCGTTAATCCGCTGGGCGGATTCGATCCAGGACCGGCGGGCCTACCTGAGTCCAGGAAGCAGCGTGTTAGCGCCCTCGGCTAACATATATATATATATATATATATATATATATATATATATATATATATATATATATATAGTTTGGGTTTTTTAAACTTTGCCTTATGTAAAATACTATATACACTACTGGCCATTAAAATTGCTACACCACGAAGATGACGTGATACAGACGCGAAGTTCAACCGACAGGAAGAAGATGCTGTGATACGCAAATGATTACCTTTTCAGAGCGTTCATATAAGGGTTTCGCCGGTGGCCACACCTACAACGTGTTGACATGAGGAAAGTTTCCAACCGACTTCTTATACACAAACAGCAGTTGACCGGCGTTGCCTGGTGAAACGTTGTTGTGATGCCTCGTGTAAGGAGGAGAAATGCGTACCATCACGGTTCCGACTTTGATAAAGGTCGGATTGTAGCCTACCGCGATTGCGGTTTATCGTATCCCGACATTGCTGCTCGCGTTGGTCGAGATCCAATAACTGTTAGCAGAATATGGAATCGGTAGGTTCAGGAGGATAATACGGAACGCCATGTTGGATCCCAACGGCCTCATATCACTAGCAGTCGAGATGACAGCATCCGCATGGCTGTAACGGATCGTGCAGCCACGTCTCGATCCCTGAGTCAACAGATGGGGACGTTTGCAAGTCAAAAACCATCTGCACGAACAGTTCGACGATATTTGCAGCAGCATGGACTATCAGCTCGGAGGCCATGGCTGCGGTTACCCTAGACGCTGCATCACAGACAGGAGCGCCTGCGATGGTGTACTCAACGACGAACCTGGGTGCACAAATGGCAAAACGTCAATCCATGTTCTGTTTACAGCATCATGATGGTCGCATCCGTGTTTGGCGACATCGCGGTGAACGCACATTGGAAGCGTGTATTCGTCTTCGCCATACTGGCGTATCACCCGGCGTGATGGCATGGGGTGCCATTAGTTACACGCCTCGGTCACCTCTTGTTTACATTGACGGTAGTTTGAACAGTGGACATTACATTTCAGATATGTTACGACCCGTGGCTCTACCCTTCATTCGGTCCCTGCAAAACCCTACATTTCAGCAGGATAATGCACGACCGCATGTTGCAGGTCCTGTACGGGTGTTTCTGGATACAGAAAATGTTCGACTGCTGCCCTGGCCAGCACATTCTCCAGATCTCTCACCAACTGAAAACGTCTGGTCAATGGTGGCCGAGCAACTGACTCGTCACAATAAGCCAGTCACTACTCTTGATGAACTGTGGTATCGTGTTGAAGCTGCATGGACAGCTGTACATGTACACGCTATCCAAGCTATGTTTGACTCAACGCCCAGGCGCATCAAGGCCGTTATTACTGCCAGAGGTGGTTGTTCTGGGTACTGATGTCTCAGGATCTATGCACCCAAATTGCGTGAAAATGTAATCTCATGTCAGTTCTAGGATAATATATTTGTCCAATGAATACCCGTTTATCATCTGCATTTCTTCTCGGTGTAGCAATTTTAATGACCAGTAGTGTATATAAAGTAAAAATACCTCCAGTAATCACAGACACGTTTTTCTATTGCATTACATCACATGTAACATCACTCTGTAAACACTGCAGAGTGCAAAGATAACATCTAGCTTCTTGTAAGTGCAAAGTTTTTAAACATACTATTGTTTTGTAAATACTGAGCCTCAATTCGGCGGGCGCTTAACATGTACTGTACTACGGAACATTTTATAAGTGGACGGATTACAGGTATTTGTATTTATATTTCAAGTCTGTACACAGACTGCAGTTTTATAAAACAATGACAGTCCCAATGCTTGTTTACGGAGATTAGTCGTGGATTATAAATAAACGCCAGAAAGAGTCGCATACAGGGAACAGCGATGAAATTTCTAAAATCAGAGAAGGTGAAAAATTTCATAATTTAGAAGTTAGGGAAGAATGGAATCCAATTTATTTAATATCCCCAATAAAATACAAGGTAATAGATGCGCCAGGAACGAACATCTAGAAAGAATGAGTAGAGACTTGACATAGACACAATGTCTGTGTCGTTTGAAAAGTGGCAATTAATTCTAATGAAAGTGTGAGGTCATCCACGTGGGTACGTAAAGGACTCCGTTAGATTTCGGTAGCACGATATATCACAAAAATCTAACGGGTGTCAATTCAACTAAATACCTAGGAATTAGAATTACGAACAAGTTAAATTTATACGATCACATAGATAATTTTGTGGGTAAGGCAAACCAATGAGTGCATTTCATTGGCAGAACACTTAGAAGATGCAACATATCTAGTAAAGAGCCTGTCTACAGTACGCTTGTCCGTCCTCTACTGGAGTATTGCTGCGCGGTATGAGATGCTTAGGAGACACGACTGACGGAGTACATCGAAAAGTCCAAAGAAGGGGAGCTCGTTTTGTAATATAACGAAAAAGGGGAAAGAGTATCACGAGTATGATAAGCGAATTGAGGTGGCAGTCATTATAACAAAGGTGTTTATCGTTGCGGCGAGATCTTTGCACGAAATTTCATTCTTCAGCTCTCTCCTCTGAACACGAAAATATTTTATTGAACATCACCTACAGAGCAATAAATGATCATTACAATAAGAGAAATCAGAGTGAAGACAGTAAGATTTTAGTGTTCATTTTTCCAAAGTGCTGTTCGAGAGTAGAACGGTAGGAAAATAGTTCGAAGATGGTTCGATGAACCCTCTGCCATGCACTTAAGTGTGAAATATGGCGTTTCAGTCTTCGATCGCTATTCTTTATTCTCAATAACCGGTTTCGGGCTAGCTGCCCATCTTCAGATCTGTTAGACAATGTTAAAAATGTAATTAATAAGAGAGATACAGTTAGCGATAAAAATATCTTAGTTTACAAAAAGAAATTATGGAACGTATTAAATGCCAACATACCATATGTTGTAGTTACAGAGTAACTTGTCCGTACAGAACACACAGTTCACTGTCATAAGTAAAGTAAATTTCAATCTGTTAAAACATTATATCGCAGTATTTAAGAGTAACCTGATTGGTAACAGTAAAAAGTGCCCTCTACCTATAACAATTGTGCATCTGTCATTATTTCGCCGTATATATTAATGGCGAATATTCTTTTTAATAAAACAATTTTTAAGGTAATAACATATGAATAATCATTCTGAGTGGACCATGAAACGAAAAATTTTTACATTAATTTAAAATTTTTTTTATAGAGAAAAATAAAATATAATTAAAATGTAGATATTCTTCCGAAAAAACAAAGAAGAGCAAACGCACATTTTCGGAAGAATATCTACATTTTAATTATATTTTATTTTTCTCTATAAAAAAGAATTTTAAATTAATGTAAAAATTTTTCGTTTCATGGTCCACTCAGAATGATTATTCATATGTTATTACCTTAAAAATTGTTTTATTAAAAAGAATATTCGCCATTAATATATACGGCGAAATAATGACAGATGCACAATTGTTATAGGTAGAGGGCACTTTTTACTGTTACCAATCAGGTTACTCTTAAATACTGCGATATAATGTTTTAACAGATTGAAATTTACTTTACTTATGACAGTGAACTGTGTGTTCTGTACGGACAAGTTACTCTGTAACTACAACATATGGTATGTTGGCATTTAATACGTTCCATAATTTCTTTTTGTAAACTAAGATATTTTTATCGCTAACTGTATCTCTCTTATTAATTACATTTTTAACATTGTCTAACAGATCTGAAGATGGGCAGCTAGCCCGAAACCGGTTATTGAGAATAAAGAATAGCGATCGAAGACTGAAACGCCATATTTTACTTAATGAACGATCGCGGACCTCCCAGTGAGACAACCATGTCTTGTTTTGATAAACTTAAGTGTGAATTGCAGAGTAGTCATGTAAACGTAAATGTAGATTGCCCCTCAAGATAATGGAGATTTAACTTACAACGGGAGGCCACAGCTTTGGGCTCGCAGATTTACATCAGACTTTGTACGCTTCTAGTAGTCTGTTAGGACAACATAATATGCAAGTAGTAGGGCGTACTACTTCGGCGATTTAGAGAATATCTCACGAGAATTTTCCCGCGTCAGAGATGTACCAGTGCCTTGCGACCCTGAAGACGAGATAGCGGCGCTCATGTGGTTAGTTATCAAGCTCCGTAATCGGTGGATTCAATCCCGCTCGTTTTCCTTTTTTTAATTCGTATTTTCTTCAACATCAGTCACATGGTTTCGTACACATTAAATCTGAAGGATGATATGATGAAAAAACAAGTGTATTTGCATGAACTTTTATTAAATTTCCGATGTTACCTCGCAGTTTACTAAATTTTATTGTTACAACAAATATTATACCACTCCTGTTTCTATAGGCAAGTTGAAAACTTTATGAAGCGGCTTCAAACTTGGTCATATTTCATTGACAACGAACGAGAAATTGCTTATCGTGAAGATGCTATGCATGTGAAAACTATCGTCAATCACCAATTTTCGGCACCGATATTTACGAAACTGTTGCGTTACGTACGGTTTGCATCCAAATTATCGGAAGAAAGAGAAACTTTTCAAAATGTCAGCGAGTTTCGTTTTTCCTCATAAACTCTGAAAGTTTCTTTTCAACGTGGCAAAACTGCATTCGTTTGATATAGCAGATGTCGATTTAAGTTATGTTTTCCGCGCCTGTGTGAAGAATATCATCGTGCAACATGTAATGTCGAAAGCACATCCGACGATTAATCATACATTACCCTCATATTCTGGCATACTGTAACTCATTGCGTTGTTGATTGAAACTACTTAAATCTTTATTTATCGATGTTAGACTTGGGATTTCCAAGCCTGTCCCTCGTCCTTGAAACCCGTGCCTGAAAATCGAAGAGTCCAGGAGCAAAGCAGTTCTCGATAATAATAATAATAATAATAATAGTAATAAAAATTTACTGTCGTTCAGATCTTAGAGCAGTAGATAAAGCTAAAAGCATATATTTCTACATTAACTACTGTATCAACGTAATTTAGTTTACATGAAATTGATGGAACTAGAAACTACATGCTAGAAAGCTGTACTTTCATCTTCGAAAAATCCATCAACTGTCTTACAAGAATTGTTTACTAGTAGCTTACGCAATTTAGCTTTAAAGATATTTACAGGCAATTCTTTAAAAACTACTCTTAGCCTATTAAACATCCTTAGTCCGACGACCAAGTAGGAATCATGTGATTTAGATAATCTGATATGACACGTTTACAAATGTTCTATTTCTAGTGATACAACTATGTACATCACTTCTCAGTTCGAAATTAGAAACATTGTTTCTTACATACAATAAAAATATGCATAAGTTTACTACTGCCAGACATTCCAGTTTAATGAACAGAGGTTTACAATGTTTTGTTTTATCGGAATCAGTCATTATTCTTATCTCTTTCTACTGCAAGGGTAAAATGTCATTTACATGACAACTACCACAATAAAATTTCATATGATATGATACTTTGGAAGAAAGCAGAATATACTGATCTTACATAGTTATTTGGAGCATATATTTTAAAATTTCTAATTAAATAAATAATTCTTAAAAGTCTAGCAGATGTGTGTTTAATATGTGGTTCTCAGGTCAATTTGTTGTCAATAAGAACACCTAAAAATTAAACAGTTTCTAATTCATAATGGCTAGGAATCTCTTTAAGGCTGAAGTTGAGTACCTGTGTTTTACTTTCATTTAATAGGAAACCGTTCACTTTAAACCATAATAAAGAATGAGAAATGGTATTTTCAGTTTTATTTTGAAAACTTGTGTCGTTGGCATACAATATTGTGCGAGAATTCATAAATAAAGGGAGGTCATTAATCATTAACAAAAACAATAAAGGTCTGAGTACTGAACCTTGAGGCACCTCAGACCTACCACAAACCAATGCACTTTATCCGATAAGGTATTTCAAAAATCACGACGGGTATACAATTTCAGGAAAACTTTATGTGTTTTGTCATTTACTTGTCGATAGTTATAAATATAATAACTGTTGCGGTACTAGAAATTGACGAACAACCAAATAAGGTCGGAAGTTCAATAAAAGTTCATGCAAATACACACGTCTTTTCATCATACCACCATTCATATGTAATATGTACGACATAATATGCCTAGTGTTGAAAAAAATACAAATTAAAAGAAAACATGAATGGGATTCCATCCACCAATTACGTAGCTTGAAAGCTAACCCACATAACCGCCACCGTCCCGTGCTCGGGGTCATAAAGCACCGGTACATCACTGCCGCGTGAAAATTTCCTTGCGATTTTCTCGCAGTCGCCTAAGTAGTACGTCTTCCTGCTTGCACACTACGTTGTCCTAATGGACTATTGAAAGTGTACAAAGTTTGAAGTAAATCCATGATCGGAACGTCGTGAGCTCCCTTTCTTAGTTGGGAAAAGACATCAAGGAAGACCGAGAAAGCCGTGGGTACCGTATAACGCAAAACAAAACAAAAAATATCTAATGCCTTTATAACTTGTTTTTAGTTGAACGGAATTTCGTTTATAAAATATTTGTCTTACACTCTCTCTGTGTGCCATGTGAAGCCATTACCGAGTCTTGATAAACCGTTCTTCCTCTCCAAAACGGTGAGGATCATAACTGCAGGGAAGATGAGCGTTTTCAGAAAGCGGCCAGTCAGCAGACTTCGCGACAACCAATCGGAGCGCTGGCAGGATTATACTGCGAGAGCGAACGACCGCTTCCGGCTTACTGTTGGACGAACGCGCGTCCGGATTCCTTTCGCGATTGCGTTTCTCTGTTGTTTGCTTCACTACTGCGCTGCAGGGGTGAGTTCCTAAGCTTTCCACACCTGCCGCTGGCAGGTGTCATTTCCGTTATTTTACCGCGCGGATGATTCGAAGGTACGAGAGTTTTATTCTTTCGCCTCAGCATCTGACGTCTACCATTGCTAAGTCGCCGCCAACGAGTCAGCACTGACTTCCCCGAAGATTTACCGCAGGAGACGGGTAAGTGATTAAACAATTTGTGATTTGCGGCACTGAATGAGCTCACCATTATTACTGTAACTGAAGTATTTTAAGTCCAGTCTGCTTAAGATGTTATGAGTATGGCCGCTTTTCAGGAAGACAAATAATTCTGCACAGCGGCAGTTTTTGCTCTCTTTTTTTTTCATTCGGAAGTTCTCTTACGAGTCCATTATAACTACGTGTGAGTGGCGTGACCATTCTTTCTGAGTACGTCACAGAAAATGAGAAAAAGTTAGTACTGCGCACTGACTTAGATGTGGGTTTAGAAGACAGTAAATGGAACCCAGTTGTACTGTCGACGTAGCTCACAATTATTAAGTTCTGTAAACGTAATTCTTTCTTAGGGTTGAAACATAATTTTTTGGACAGGGTAGCTCTTCTAAATTTTCGGACTTTCTGCCTCATGCAAGGCATAATTACTTTAATTTTCTTTTATTTCTTTTACCAAGAGATGCTTTAGGACTTTACGAACTACCTTCAGTTGTCTTCCTTTGTTATTCTATCTCAGGTAACGCTGTTAAGTTACTTCGTACTTGACATAGTTTTCGATACTGTCGTCTTCTCAAAACGCCGTTTTAACTATTCGAACATTAAATTTATTTTACGACGAAGACGTATCGGAATGCAGTGTTTGCGGCGTCACAGCCACGGTGCATCAAGTTTTAACGCCCTATATTTTGTGTCCTGACAGAAGGGAAACCTTAACTCCACCGACGAACATGCTGGTCACTAAAGGCGATGACGAAACATGAGCACGAAAATCGCTCACATTTCGTGTGGCGTCAGAGCCCTTCCCCAATATAATTGAATGTAGTTTTCATCGTGATTTTTAGTAGCTGGCTCATTATTAGTTCCGCGATCGACCGACCTTTTTACAGATTTGCACTGTTTCGGCAATTACACTGCTGGCCACCGTAAATGCAACACCAAGAAAGACAAGAGGTAGCACAACAAAATTTATTTTCTAGATAACATGTTGACCAAGTATCAAATGATTACGTTTACAGACGTCTGTGACATGTGGTTCCTGCCAGAATCAGTAGCCAGAGTAGCCGCCATTGTTGGAGATCACCGCTGCCACACGTCTCGGCATTGAGTGAAAGAGACGTTGGATGTGTTCCTGGGGTACAGCAGCCCAAGCAGCTTCCACACGTTGCCAAAGATCATCTGGTGTGGCAGCTGGGGATGTAATCTGGGTCACTCGTTGAGCAACCATGGACCACATGTTTTCTATCGGCGAAAGATCCGGAGAGCGAGCCGGCCAGGGAAGCAATTCAATCTGGTTATTGACGAAGAACCTTTGGACAATGCGTGCCACGTGTGGTCGCGCATTATCCTGTTGAAATATGGCTGTGGCCGAGCCCTGAAGGTAAGGAAGGACAACTGGCTCCAGCACCTCGGATATGTAGCGCCGGCTATTTAAAGTACCGGCAATGCGTACTAGAGGCGTGCGAGAGTAATATCCAATACCGCCCCATACCATAATACCCGGTGCAAGACCAGTGTGGCGGTGCATAATGCAGCTGTCCAGCATCCTCTCTCCACGGTGTCTCCACACTCGAATCCGACCATCGTGGTACTGCAGACAGAAGCGTGCCTCGTCAGTAAAGACAACGTCATTCCATTCTGCCGTCCACATCCGTCTGTCATCACACCATTGGCGACGGAGGCGTCTGTGGTTCTGCGTCAATGGTAGACGAAGCAATGGACGTCTTGCGGACAGACCACTCTGCTGTAAACGGCGTCGAATGGTACGCGCAGACACTGGATGATGCGTTACAGACGCAATGTGCTGTGCTATGGTTCGGGATGTCACTGAGCGATCCGTCACTGCCATGCGCACAATTAGCCTATCAGCACGTGCAGTGGTGCACCGAGGTGAATGCGATCGACCACGTCGGTCCGTCGTACTCTCCTGCATCCGACGGTCACATATTCGCATTACAGTTGTTTGGTTTCGTCCAACACGACTAGCGATTTCTCTGTATGATAATCCACAATCTCGGTAAGCCACTATCCTTCCTCTGTCGAACTCGGATACTTGATCAAAAGATGTTCGCTGTTGTCTACGTGAAACAACCACAAGGTAAACACACGTGCCGAACGTACACTCATCGAAATCGCCAAGCCTTAAATGGCACCATGAGGTGGCGCCACAGGCGCGCGTGATGTGCGTCTGCGCTGAAATTCTAATCAGTTGCATATCTCATCGCTGCAAACCCATGGTGTAAATTTCACTTGATTCGGATGCTTCCTTCAGGGTGTTGCATTTACGGTGGCCAGCAGTGTATTTTCACATGCGACAACGGTATGACAAGATCTGCTGCATATTGTATGTGACATTTTCTGTTCCTGTGGCTACCATTATATAGCTTTTGCATTCCGTTTTAACAAGAGCACTAGTGATTCACCAGTACCACGATTTTGTGAAAGAGCCGTGCTGTTTAACGCCCATCAGTTTAAGTCGATCCGTCAATCCTTTTACGATGAAAACACGCTTTCTGCCGTAATTTCCCGTATGTTACATAGCACATGAATTATTGCAGCTCAAATTCAAATGGCTCCGAGCACTATGGGACTTAACATCTGAGGTCATCAGTCCCCTAGAACTCAGAACTACTTAAACCTAACTAACCTAAGGACATCACACACATCCATGCCCAAGGCAGGATTCGAACCTGCGACAGTAGCAGTCGCGCGGTTCCGGACTGAAGCGCCTATAACCGCTCGGCCACCGCGGCCGGCTATTGTAGCTGCAGTAATACATGAGATGACGGCAGAAAATTCGTGGCTTGAAATAAAATGCGGTTGCAATGGTTAAAACATAGATAGTAAGCAAAATAAGTGTCTTAATATATGTATAGCCTACGGGGGTAGACAAGAGAACTATCACATGTATATTACATGAGACTGTCGGCACAAAGTAATTAATAGCGTAATAGGAGGCAGAATAATAAGAAAAGATGAAGATACCATATAAAATGCTGAAACATGTATGCTAAAAGAAAAACAGGCGAAGTATATCTCGCATGTGGTCAAAAAATCTAATTGATTCATCGTAATCCTTATACTGTCATCTTTGAAGATCACTCAAGTTGTTTCTTGTGATTATGAGTGCAGTTGAAGCTATTTAGGTGTAACAGCTACATTGTATAAGTTGCTAACCGTAATTCACCTTCTTTGCCCTATGGCCAGCCTATTGCCTGTAGGTTTCGTTAAAACACTTCAGGAAAAGTAATTTTGGTCGTTGCCTCAACTTTTACTAGGTCAACCTTTTTGTGTTTTCCTCAACTCTTTTTTTTGCAGTGATTAAAAGTGACTAAAATCGTTCTTACTATTTTCACGTTAACATTTCAGTCGTAAACCTATTTGATTTCGTTGGGAAGGGGGGGGGGGAGGGATGCCTAAAATTTTGTGGTATATTTTCTATACCTTGCATCGAATGATCACCCTTGCGTTTCCTCTAGTTAAATCTTGTAATGTATAAGCTGCTCCCTTCATTTTCAAAACCAAAATGGCTGACACAGAAATCCTGGGAGGAGCCTATTTATAAAGGGCGTAGAAACGGAGGAATCAGTACCTAAACCTCAACCAAATCAAACACATGCTTTTGGTTGCATACGTAGACCTCAACCAAGTGAAACTCGTGAGTTAGGTTGCACAACCGTAGCAATTAAATCCTAAAATGAGCGCTAAATCTCGATAGCATGTTTTATTATTCTTTCCCATTTGTCTATCAATTTCTAAAGAGAGCGATAACCCAAATTTTCACTTTTAGGCTCACTTCTTCTGCTTGTTAAAAAGCTGTCTTTTTGTACTTCATATGCTCTAGGTGCTGGATGCCTACAACTACTTTTTACTAACCCTAATTACAAACAGATATATCGGTACGAAACAGAAAAACAAATTTCATGAGAGGAAACAGCTCTGAACAATATCTGGATGTTGATGACATTTACTTTCTGACAAAAGTGCAGCCTTTAGCGACATTGATATTGGTATAAATGCAAATGTACAGAATCAAAACAGGACAGGTACAGATAAAAATAAGTGACCTTTCTGTGTGCTCAAAAAATGAAAGGGGCAGTGACGGCATGTGATTTCCGTATTTATGTAATAACTTGTTCTTGAAACATTGACAAGTTGTTTTTCTGCAAAAGTAATACATTTTTCATGTTGTCAAGTAAGTGGTTAGCAACCACTTACTTCACACAGACTCCATATTTTGAAAAAAGTATTCAGTAATACCCCGATATTTCCATGGGTTTCTAGTAATTCATAGTACAAAAAACATTTTTAAATAGTTTCAACATTCAAAAACACGAATTTTACTTGAATACACTTTTTCCATTTGCAATACAGGTCAGACATAGATACTTATAATCTTTAGAAGGAATGTTAGTTCCAGTGTAAATGCAATGCTTCTTATAGGTCACTCAAATATTCCAGTGAATGGTGGTTACCACCTCTCTCCTCCACAGGTGGACTGAGTCACCAGAAACCAGTCAATAGCAGGTCGAGGTGGCGAACAGTCAGCTAACATGGAGGGAAAGGTGATTTAAAGAAACCTGCTCCCATCGTTCCTTACAGCCATCGCGATCGTGCAAAGTGATTGAAACCACTTCTGGGCGGCTTTCTACTTTGCTCTAACTACAAACTTTTGCAAAAGCATTTTCCTGTTCTTGGGAGTGCAGTAAAGTGAAAAAATTGGACTTTCTACCATTCCTCGTGACATTTGTCACCGACAGTAGTATTTTTCGTCGATTTCCCCATTCAGAGCTCTTCCCCCCACTCTCCCCTCTCCAGAATTCAGGCTACGAAGTGGCGATGTGGCGGCCAATCAGAGAAGTGGAGGGGATAGAGGCTCCACAGAAATGCCCTACCTTTGTCCCAGACAAGCATTGTGACAGTGACAGCCGGAGAGACTGTACGTCCTGTTCTGGTTGGCTGTTGAATGTGTGCAACTTAGTTTGGTTTCTTACTGCCTGCTCCTGTTGTTAGTCTCACAGTTTTGTGATATCCTTGGGCTCTTCTTTCCATCTGTCAAGGTCATGAGTGCTAATTGTTTATCTGGATATGGGACATTCATGATGAGCGACATGCACTCTTTTTAGCTTGGCACTGGAGTGAGTGCACGTTTTAGGCCAACGACCAAAGACTGGCGCCGATTCGTTCAGAAATTATACATCAGAGCGAGGTAAGTGTCTGAAAAAGCAGTACACTGTCTTTACACTTGAAAGTATCGTTGCTATTTTACAGAAAATATAGAGAGTAACCCCAGTGCAACATTGGGTGTGGCAGCTGATAACATTGTGTGTGGCAATATTCTGTGAACCAAATAATTTCACTCAGTACCTTCATAATTTGTGCTATATTATTTTATTAAAAATATTTTATGTCAGAAATATGTAACTGCTGTGGTGCTACCATTACTTGTTCAGAGCACACCACAGGAGACAGATAAAGTCTTTAGACTTACAATACCATCCATTTCCTTGGTTTTTTTTTTTTTTTTTTTTTTTTTTTTACAGATAGAAAGTAAAGTATTACTATCATTCATTTCCTTGGATTTTGCTTTGCTAAGACACTAAAAGTTTAAAGTTTCA
Organism: Schistocerca nitens; assembly: GCF_023898315.1. Taxonomy (NCBI): domain Eukaryota; kingdom Metazoa; phylum Arthropoda; class Insecta; order Orthoptera; family Acrididae; genus Schistocerca; species Schistocerca nitens. The sequence continues at coordinate 126,083,229 of NC_064623.1, forward strand.
CTATCTTACATGAAGTATTTCAATATTGTAAGTGCTATTTGTGTCAGCAACTTTGGGTGTGACCAACTAATTTCAGTCAGTGCCCACATAATTTAGTTGTTTTTTTTTTAAATATATAAATAGCTTTATCTCAACATTATTTACATATTGTGGTGCTACTATTTTTGTATGAGAGCACACCACAGAACATGGACCAGGTCGAGAATGCAGGTTGCTGACACTAAACTTACGTTACAATTCTTGAAATACTTAACAAATGTAATAATGCTCAAAATCAATAAATTTCCAAATTCAACCATAATAATTGTTTTTGATACAGTTTTATGTAGGCTTGACAATTTAGTTTATTGTGGTAGATTTGCATTTTGGAAATCGTGTAATATTAGAATTGATTTTATTCTTATTAAAAGATTTTAGTGACTGTGTCCAGTTTTGTGCAGAATGTCAGTGTATGTGTTAACTTGCAGATATGAATGTTGTGATATTCTAGACCTCACAACGTGGGATATGTGACAAGTTGATTGTGAATTAGGATGATCCTCCATGATTTCTTCAACATGTTTTAAGTCTAATGAAAAAGTCCACAAAGGTGCTTTCAGACTCCCTAGTGCACAACTAAGGTTGTCTTTATCACGGATATTGAGACTACAGCGCCATTATATTAGTAGACCACACTTGGACATAATTCAGAGAGGACAATCTGCTGAACTGAAATTTATTGCTGTATCACTTACATAATTTTTTATGTTCTTCTCCTTATTTGCAGATAAAAATAGAGTCGAATTGTGGAACTTTTGTTTCCAAAACAAAAACCATTTATATAAGTTGATTTAAAAATGTTGCTTATGAAGAAAATTCTAATCAGTTAATTAATGGGTTGTGTAACTGGGAGCTTGAAACAAATATCACATGTTATAGGATGTTACTTTTTAATGGCTATTTTGTAGCCCAAACAGCAGAATCTTTCCAAAGTCAATAATCATCTTACTATAGAACCAAAACAACAAGCTCAAGATTTTACCAATAGAAGAGGTTTAGCGATAGGAATTCTGTCAGTTGGGCAAAGACACAATAAAATTGTACAACAAGTATTTATTGCACTGAAAAACACCATTCTTAATTTTTGTCTTGAAATATTCTAGGGTGGTAATAATCGAGCACACTTCCCCTTCTCCCACCCTAGATTCCACCTCCCCCTTCCCCCACTCAGAGCTCTTCCCCCCACTCTCCCCTCTCCAGGCTACGAAATGGCGATGTGGCGGCCAATCAGAGAAGTGGAGGGGATAGAGGCTCCGCTGAAATGCCCTACCGTTGTCTCAGACAAGCATTGTGACAGTGACAGTCGGAGAGACTGTACGTCCTGTTCTGGTTGGCTGTTGAACTTTGTGCAACTTAGTTTGGTTTCTTACTGCCTGCTCCTGTTGTTGGTCTCACAATTTTGTGATATCCTTGGACTCTTCTTTCCCTCTGACAAGGTCATGAGTGCCGATTGCTTATCTGCATATAGGATTCGCTTGTGGATCATTGGGTAGTTTTACTGGGAGTGAGAGGTAAGTTACTGAACTTACAGTTACTTAGACTGTGACTTTGTTGCATAAGCATTAATTCGCAATGAGACATATTCATACAAAAGATGCAGCTCAAGGAAGTCGAGGTGACATGGAATTCTAAAAATGCAACTTCTGCCATAAATTACGTTTTTCAGGGGAACATATTTGGATGATAGATCAATCATTTGTCAGCTTGTGTCCATTGTACCTCCACTTCATATGCACAAAAAAGCGAACCTGAGTTACCAAACATATTTCTCACATTGCAGGGTTAAGAAATGCTCACATAAATTTGGTAGTACTTTATCAGAGATGGCAACTGCGTTACCCATTTACTGTCACCCAGAGACTACAAAGTCCTACAGTTGCTGGTTCATTATTTTACAAGGAAAATTTTATTGGCCAGTCTGTAGCTGATGAAGGATTTATTTTGAAAACGGACATTCCATAACTACACTTATTGGCCGGTCTGTAGCAGATGAAGGATTTGTTTTGGAAACCGGCATTCCATAACTACACTACCATTTTGTTACCAGGGGTAACGCTGTGTTTCAGAATGACAGATTGCATAATTGCAGGAATAATTGCTTGAAATTGTGGCTGCAGCTCAGAAACTTGTCGTCTTCTACTCATATCTCTTACCCAGAATGCTCTGTGATTAGGTGGACTCATTTTTCTACCTCTATGTAATTTCATCTAGTTGTTAGAGGCAGGTACACTTTTTCTTCCCCCAGTGTTCAGCAGTCTTTATCATTTTACAAGGTAAAGCCTTGATGATATTTGAGCTCTAGTTACTGTCATGTCAGAAACTTTCTAATTAGATTATGCTATATTTTCACAGAAAAGGAAAGACATAAACATTTATGAATAAGTGAAAATAGTTGACGTTAAAAGTTATGTACCAAATTTACAAAATATAAAACACATTATTAAGTTGATAGTTCATATCTAATGAATGTAACGTCCCAAAATAGGAATATTACTTGAATAAAATTTTTGCCATTCACATTACGGCTAGTGATAGATACACAATGGTAGTTTGAGTGTAAATGCAATGTTTGCTGCTGGTCCCTCGAAAATTCCAGTGAATGGTGGCTGCCACCTCTCCCCTCCTCAGTTGAATCTGCATCACCAGAAACCAGCCAATGTCTGGTCGGCATGACGAACAATCAGCTGACATGGATGGGGGAGGTAATTCACAGAAACCCATCGTTTCTTACAGTCATTCTGATGGCGCAACTACGTGAGACCACTTCTAGCCGACTGTTCTACTTTGCACTAACGAAATATTTTTGTAATTGCTTTCTTCTGTTCTTGGGTGTACAGTAACGTGAAAAGATTAGACTTTATACCATTTTGCATGGCACTGGATAGTGACAGTGGTGTTTTTTTGTCGATTTTGTTTTAGGACATTCCTGGTAAGCGGTATGGACTCCTTGTAACTGGACAATGGAATGAGCGCAGGTCTTCGGCCAACGATCAAAGATTGGTGCTGATCTGCTGATGAATTATTCATCAGGGCAAGGTAAGTGTCTGAATCATCAGTACACTGCTTTTAGACTTGAAAACTTCATTGTAATTTTACAATAGAAATGAGTGTGGCAGCTGTTCTGTGAGTCAAGTAATTTCACTCACTGTCTTCATAGTTTGTGCTGTACTTCTTTTATTAAAAGATATTATGCCAGAAATAGATAACTGCTGTGGTGCTACCATTTCTTGATCAGAGCACACCACAAATGACAGATAACATTTTAAGACTTGCAATACCATCCACTTTCTTGGGTGTTGAAAGTTTTACTGTTTGGGTCAAGGATTTCAATACTTTAAGTACTATTTGCGTCATCAACTTTGGGTGTGTCAAATAATTTCAGGCAGTACCCTCTTAATTTGAAATATTTTTTAGAAGTATACGGTCCTTCTCTCAACATTATTTAAATACCGTGGTGCTATTATTTTTTGATCAGAGCACACCACAGGTAATGGACCAAGCCAAAAATGCATGTTGCCGAGAGTAAAATTCAGTTACAGTCCAAATAAAGGTAGTAATTATACATTTTTGTAGATTCATTTGTAGTACATAGTGCAGGTTAAATGTCAAAATACAGGATTAATTCTTTAACTCTCCAGAAGCTTCATAGCAGATAGCAGGCACAAGTCACTCTTCAAACCCAACCAACATTCACTTTACAGTGTTACATTTTTCGGTTCATATCATTTTGCACAAATCTGCTTTTAAATACAGTTCATGTTAATAGCTCTCTACATATTATATGAGATTTAGCAAGCCTTTTATACAACATACTCCTTGAAATAATAATGCCCATAATTAATAAATTTCCAAATCCAGCCTTAATAGTTGTTTCTGGTGGAGTTTTATAAAAGGGTGGCAGATTAGTTCTTGAGGTAGATTTGCACTTTGAAAATCATGATATGTTGAACATACTTTTCGTTGTTGTTCATACTAAAACAATTTTGTGACTATGTTGATTTTTGTGTATGCCCTTCCTGCCGGATGTTCGTGTCCTCCCTTGGGCATGGGTGTGTGTCTTGTTCTTAGTGTAAGTTAGTTTAAGTAGTGTGTAAGTCTAAGGGACTGATGACCTCAGCAGTTTGGCCCCTTGGGAACTCACACTCATTTGAACATTTAGTGTGTGACTATCACTATATGTGCCAACTTGCAAGTCTGAATATTGTTATATTCTAGTCCATCACAACATGAGATATGTAACAGATTTGGTGTGAGCTGGAGTGATCTATGGTGGTTTCTTCACCTTCCTTCAAGTGTAATGGAGAAGTCCACAAAGGGGCATTCAGATTCCATAGTGCACAACTATCGTCTTTATCAAGGAGATTCAGACTAGAGTGCCATTTTATTAGTAGAGATAAGTGTAGCTGCGGAACTTCTGTTTCCAAAACAAAAAAAGCATTTACATAAGTTGGATTAAAAATGTTGTTTACGTAAAAAATTCCAATCAATTAATTATTGGGTTTTGTAAAAGGTGCTTGAAACAAATATCAGATTTTATAGGAGATCTTTTTTAATTTGGTTTGTTGTAGTCCAAACAGAAGAAATCTTTATGTAGTCAATAATCATGTTCATAACGAACGAAAAATATCAAACTTAAGGTTTTACAAACACGAGTTCTGTCTGTTGGGCAAAGACAAGATAAAATTCTACAAGGAATATTTTTGAACTGAAATAATAGCATTCTTAACTTTCCTTTTGAAATATTCTATGGTGGTAATAATCGAACTCACTTACCCTCCCCTCTTCTCCCACCATAGATTCCACCTCCCCCTTCCCCACTCAAGGCTCTTCCCCCCACTCACCCCTCTCCAGACTTCAGGCTACGAAATGGCGATGTGGCGGCTAATCAAAGAAGTGGAGGGGATAGAGGCTCCCCAGAAACGCCCTATCCATTGTCCCAAACAGACATTGTGACAGTGACAGTTAGAGAGAGTGTGTGTTCTATTCTGGATGCCTGTTAAACTTTGTGCAACTGAGTTTGGTTTCCTATTGAAAACTTCTGTTGTTGGACTCACAATTTTGTGATGCCCCTCGACTGTTGTTTCCATCTGACAATGTCATGAGTACGAATTGCTTGTCTGGATATAGGATTCGCTTCTGGGTTGTTGGATAGTTTTACTGGAAGTGAGAGGTAAGTGACTGAGTATACAGTTCATTTCACTGTAGTTTTTTTTCCGTAAGCATGATTATCTTATTGAATATTTTAAGTGATGACCTTTGACGTTACATAGGGTGAGGTCACTTTAAGTGAATTTACAATTATTTATACAGTGGCCTCTTAACTCTCCTACAGAACATTTATGTTCCGACATTGAAGCCTGACTGCATTTTCAATTTGATTGTTTTCACATGTTCTCTTTCATATAGTTCAAACATACTCGAACTTTTTGGTAGTTCTACCTCTGTCTGAAACAATATTCGAAATCACACATATTTTTACAAAGGAGGCAGTTCAGGAAAGTCGAGGTGAGATGGAATTCTAGAAATGCAACATTTGCCATAAATGACATTTTTCTGGAGAACATTCAACGATGATAGATCAATCATTTGTCAGCTTCTCTCCATTGTACTTCTACTTCATAAACATTAAAAAGTGAACTTAAACTGCCAACAATATTTCTCAGACTGCAGAGTTACAAAATATAGAAATTTGATAATACTTGATAGGGCATGACAACTGTGTTAGTCAATTATTGTCACCCAGAGACTGCAAATTTCTATGGTTTCTGGTTCACAACCTTCCACATTACTTTGCAAGGATAATTTATTGGCAGGTCTGGAACTGACGAAGGATTTGTTTTGGAAACTGATGTTCCATAATTACACTTTTTTTCTATTTCGTTTATTTATCTTTCACACACAGATAGACAGATTGGATAATTGTAGGAATAATTACTTGAAATTTTGGCTGTAATCCAATAACTAGTCATAGGATAAATAAACAAAATAAAAAGAGAGTGTACATGTCTCAAATGTTTATTTCCAAAACAATCTGTTCATTGGCGTTTTAAATCATAGATGCTCAATGTCGATATATACAGTTAGCAGTTACGTCTGTATTTAGGAGTGCAGTTGTTTCTTTTACCAAGAATGCCCATGAATTAGGTGGACTTGTTCTTCTACTGCTGTTTAATTTCACATAGTTGTTAGAGACAGCTACACTTTTTATTCCCTCAGTGTTCACCAGTCTTCAATATTATACAAGGTAAAATCTTGATGATAGTAGAACTCCAGTTACTGTCATCCCAGAAACATTGTATTTAGATCATGCTATATTTCCATAGAAGACGAAAAGTATAGTCATTTGTTAACCAATGCAAATATTTGGCCTCATTACTGGATTGTTTGAAAATGCTTTAGAACATTCAGAAGCATTCGTTAACATCCAAGAATAAGAACATTTTTGCCTATGAACTACATTTGTCATCTTATTATTTGATGAGTAGATATACAATAAATTCTTTAGGTTTCCCATTCTAGAGTAAGCTACGTGTAACTGCCTGTGAGAAAAGATTGATTCTTTTAAATTAATACTACAATATATTAATGTTTGTCTTTGTGCCTCATTTATTGTAATACTAAATGTTAATCAGACTTTTCAATGAAAATGTCAGTTCATTAGGTATGAATGGACTTCTTACAATAAATGTTTGTTTTCTTTATCTTTTCCTGACTTTATTTTTACTTCAGTTCCGTTTTTGAGAACTGTTCACAGTCATTCTTATTCTGCTACACAGTCATTATTATTATTCCAGTAGGTAATCTTTTGAATCTAAATTTCTCAACTAAATAATTTGTGGTTCTATTTTTAATCCTGATGCTTGCATCGAATTCAAACTTTTGGTGAGAAAATAGATGATTTATGTATTTTTTCCTCACCAGGAACCTTGTCTTGAATTTTTAAATTGATGTCATCAGCTACTTTGTTTTTCACTGCTAAAAGGTTCATTCAGATAATCAGCTTGTGTAATTTTGAACGACATTTGGAAGAACTTTAACAGTTAATTCAAGGGGACTGTTGAGAATGATATATAAATCACATCTTAGTTCAATTTGGCTACTTACAAAATCAGCTGCGTGAACGTCTTCACCAATTTGTAAATTTTTCACCAAAATTTCTTGCTTCTACATCATTGAAATGTCGAACTCCCATATTTGTTCTTGATTGTACTTCCTTCACCCAAGGCCAGAGAAATGGCTGTTTCAAAAATGCACTGAATTCATTGCTGGAGTTGATTCTGGAATAACAGGAAGCATTTGCCAAAAATCTCCAGAAAGTGTAAGCAATACATTCCCATTAAGTCTAAGTTACTTCAAAGATCTAGAACGTTCTCTGTTCTTGTGGAAGGTTCTGTAACAGCAGTCTCCAGGATTCCAGCAGGAACATTCTGGCCAGTCTTGCCCACTTCAGCACTCGATCCTTAGCTGCTTCACCGACTTCCTATAAGAAGTCCATACTTGTGGTGCCATCTTTTGACATTGTATCTTCTAACTCAGCCTCTGCATTTCCAAACCAAAACCTTCTTCATGGATGGAGGTTGGAGAGCTACCACATAACCCCCATGGGGCTGCAGAAATGGGTGGCAGAGTTATAATAGTACATACAGATAAACCGTATTTACATTTAGACTGGTTGTCCCTCTGGACATCCATATCTATGTAACTAACTTTGCAGTTCCAAACCAAAACCTTCTTCGCGAATGGGGGATGGAGAGTTACCACATCATGTAACCCCCATGGGGCTGCGAAATTCTCTTGCAAAGTTTTGGTGGCACATACAGACACACCACACTTAGTTTTAGTACATATATTGATATTTTATTATCATAATTTATAATGATTGCACCTTTTGTGATTGTATGACAATATTATTGTGACTCCATGGAACAAATTTTATTATAAACAAGTGCCAGTCAGATAATCCAATATCATTAGCTGAATTTCCATTCAAACCATTTTCATCTTTGAACTATAAGAACATCTGCAACTATTATTAACTCTGCAGGTGATGTTTCTGGCTTGAAATCTGGTGTTTTTCCCATTCATTATGAATGAGTCTGTGTTATGGATGGACTGCCAAGATTGGTGAAAAGAAATATAACAAATTTATTTCTCAATTGAACCGCAGTGTATTTGGTCTAGGAATGTTCAAATTTTTGTGTTCCACCATAAAATAAATTTGATTCCAACCCTGTGCAGGGCTCAGTTACAGCACAAATAACCTTTTCATGTCTTTTCCCCAACTCATTTCCTGTAGTTAGTAAACAAAAAAACTGTAGTTGCACCTGACCACTCCTCGGTAACAATCTCGCTCTCTTTTTCAGTCACAGCAGGAAATTTGTGGGTAACATTTTGTCCTGCCGCAAGATCGTTTTATTTTACATAATAATTTTGGATGTTTCCATTTCAACATCTTAGTCCAGTAAGTGTCTAGATTTGAGGCAGTTTGGTGTGTTACAAAGTACAGTCACAATTACTCTCACTGTTTTTGTTTATGCATGGATACAGGGCTACGCTGAATTTAAAAAGATGTAATTTTTCATGTGAACTTATTTTTGTTTGAGAAGACAATTTTTCTGCTTGACGATTAGCTAACTGCACTGTTATTCTGACGAATAAGTGAACAAGCGCGTTGTTTTAAAAGATCATTCATAAATACTGAATACAGTATTTTAAAAACAAAGGACTGGATCCTACTACACATGTTAATGATTTTCTACCTGAAAATGACAGTGAAGTCGAAACTCTGCAGTCTGGTGTATAAAAGATTCAGTCTGAATACAAGCAGCCATACAGAAAAAGTAGTTCCATTTAATGTTACTTTCCCTGTAGACGAAACGGTTCTCCAATTTTTCGTTGTACTTTGACCTTCGACACCCGACTGTTTTCATCTCATTTCGTCTTTCCCAAATTTCATTTCATTTTTTATTTTCCAAACACCTTTTTTACTTATTTCCGAGAGCATCTTTACTGTGCCGTTAATAAACTTTTTAACACAGATCTTTTTTTAAATTTTTTGTGTTTTTCTTTCTAGGGCGTTTGCATAACGACCCATGGTACAGTCAGGGTTTTAGCAGCCCAATACAGGGTGAACTGGTAGTGGGGCAGGGGGAATTCTAGTTGGGGAAAAAATTGAGGAACCAGAAAGGGGGGGGGGGGGGGAGGGATGGGCGAATGATGTTATGTCAGTGATCGAGTCAAATTTACAAAGAACTTGGCTAATTGAGCCCACTTAGGTACAATGTTGACCCCTCTGGTGTAGATGCATGAGAAGTTTCGACTCAGAAGGGCGTCATAAACTTGTTTTACCATCTCCTGTGGCAAGCTAGCCCACAGCTGTTGCAATTGTTCCTTGATAATCTCCATACTGGCACTGCGACAGGGTCGATGTCCAAGCTGGTCTCGCATGTGTCCTAAGGAGGAGAGATGTGGAAATCTTGCTGCCCAGAGGAGTACCTCAGTATCATGGAGACACTTCATACAGAGCACATGCCACGTGTGGACAAGTATTGTCCTGTTGAAAAATGGCGCCATAATACTGTTGCATGAGAGGCAACACTTGAGGATGTCGGATGTCACAAACGGCTGTGTCCTTAAGTTGTACCTGATGACCCCCCCCCCCCCCCGCCTTTCCCCGACCATGACGCCTGGAGAAAGACTGATATGCTTCTTCACAAGAATGGGACCTCTCCCCTGTTCACGACTACATTTGCCGATAATGTCCATCCGGAGTTAGAGAGAAATCCAGCTCATCGCTCAACACAACAAGATGCCATTCGTCAGTAGTCTGTGCTTCACACTCATGGCATAACTCCAAAGGCAACCATTTGTGTTGTGGTGTGGTAATTCCCTCGTCAGGCTGCTGCCTGTTTCCAGTCAGTGGTGCAGGATGACACAGAACATTAAAACAATCCATTACTTTTCCTTGGATAGCAGGCAGAGTTGGGCAGGGTGTAATCTCCCCCCTCCTTCCTTCTTCCCTCTATTATCCACATTAAACAAGATCCAGTCCAAGTAATTAATAAGCAAAGTCTTTTATGAAGGCTTGAGAGGAGTGAAGATTACAATAAACTTTCAAGTTTACTTAGCTTCTCATGTTGAGATGGATACAATTCTTCTTGTCCGGAGCTCTGATTCTTGCAGCTGAATATTTAACAGCAGGGCCTCAAGGTTCGTTTGAAATAAATAAATTTGAAGATTGTTGCAGCTGATTTTTTTATGTAATTACATACATCAAAAAAAGTTTTGCATCAACTCGTTTCGGAGAGTTTCGGAATCTGTACAGTATATTGGCAGAGAATCAACATAAATATCATTTCCGCCCTTTTTATTTCTCATGAAAACAATACATTGCATGTTGTACCACCATGCAGCGAGACCCTCAGAGATGGTGGTCCAGATTGCTGTATACACCGGTACCTCTAATACCCAGTAGCACATCCTCTTGCATTGATGCATCCTGTATTCCTTGTGGCATACTATCCCCAAGTTCATCAAGGCATTGTTGGTGCAGATTGTCCCACTCCTCAACGGCGATTCAGCGTAGATCCCTAAGAGTGGTTGGTGGGTCATGTAGTCCATAAACAGCCGTTTCCAAGTTTTTCAGGCATGTTCTATAGGGTTCATGTCTGGAGAACATGCTGGCCACTCTAGTCGAGCGATGTCGTTATCCTGAAGAAAGTCATTCACAAGATGTGCACGATGGGGGCGGGAATTGTCGTCCATGAAGGTGAATCCTCCCCAATATGCTGCCGACATGGTTGCACTATCGGTTGGAGGATGGCATCCACATGTATCGTACAGCTGTTACGGCGCGTTCCGTGACCACCAGCGGCGTGCATGGGCCCCACATAATGCCACCCCAAAACATCAGGGAACCGCCACCTTGCTGCACTCGCTGGACACTGTGTCTAAGGCGTTCAGCCTGACCGAGTTGCCTCCAGACACGTCTCCAACGATTGTCTGGTTGAAGGCGTATGCGACACTCATCGGTGAAGAGAACGTGATGCCAATCCTGAGCGGTCGATCCGGCATGTTGTTGGGCCCATCTTTACCGCATTGCACGGCCTCGTGGTTGCAAAGATGGACCTCGCCATGGACTTCGGGAGTGAAGTTGCACACCATGCGGCTTATTGCGCACAGTTTGAGTCGTAACATGACGTCCTGTAGCTGCATTATTCAACATGGTGGCTTTGCTGTCAGTGTTCCTCCGAGCCATAATCCGTAGGTAGCAGTCAAAAAAATGGTTCAAATGGCTCTGAGCACTATGGGACTCAACATCTTAGGTCATAAGTCCCCTAGAACTTAGAACTACTTAAACCTAACTAACCTAAGGACATCACACACACCCATGCCCGAGGCAGGATTCGAACCTGCGACCGTAGCAGTCCCGCGGTAGCAGTCATCCACTGCAGTAGTAGCCCATGGGCGGCCTGAGCGAGGCATGTCATCGACAGTTCCTGTCTCTCTGTATCTCCTCCACGTCCGAACAGCGTCACTTTCGTTCACTCCCTCCTGGACACTTCTCTTGTTGAGAACCATTCCTGGCATTAAGTAGGTAGCAGTCAAAAAAAATGGTTCAAATGGCTCTGAGCACTATGGGACTCAACTGCTGTGGTCATAAGTCCCCTAGAACTTAGAACTACTTAAACCTAACACCCAGCCATCACGAGGCAGAGAAAATCCCTGACCCCGCCGGGAATCGAACCCGGGAACCAGGTAGCAGTCATCCACTGCAGTAGCAGTCCTAGGGCGGTCTGAGCGAGGCATGTCTCGGCAGTTCCTGTCTTTCTGTATCTCCTCCATATCCGAACAACATCACTTTGGTTCACTCCGAGACGGCTGGACACTTCCCTTGTTGAGAGCCCTCCATGGCACTAAGTAACAATGCGGACGCGATCGAACCACGGTATTGACCGTCTAGGCATGGTTGAACTACAGACAGCAAGAGCCGTGTCCCTCCTTCCTGGTGGAATGACTGGAACTGATCGGCTGTCGGACCCCGTCTAATAGGCGCTACTCATGCATGGTTGTTTACGTCTTTGGGCGGGTTTAGTGACATCTCTGAACAGCCAGACGGCCTGTGTCTGTGATACAGTATCCACAATCAACCTCTGTTTTCAGGAGTTCTGGGAACCGGGGTGATGAAAAACTTTTTTTGATGTGTGTGTATTTTCGGCTGATTTTCTTAAATTTTAATATGTCATTCAATATTTTGATTTTTCATATTAACAAAGCCGAAATTACATTGTTCACACCTATTATACAAAAATACGCCCGATCACATCAGAGGCAAGTTTATAACTCCCACCCTCTACGTAAATAACCATATTCCACAGGGTTTATAATTTTTCTTAACAAATGAATTCCTACTAGTTTTCGTTACATTATTAATTTCGATTATTATTTCAAAAATGAATCCAGAAATAAACGTAGTAAACAGTACAGAACTGCGTAATTAATAATAGAAATTTTAAGTGTGCAAATAATTCGTAATTTTGAATGCTTCACAAAAAAATTAGTACTTATCGATTATAGCTGCGAAACTAAAACATTTGATAAAGTAATTCCTTTTCATAAATTTTAGCTTGAAAAATAACTTACTGTGTATGAAATTATATGAAAGTTTTCAGAAAAGCAAGTGAGGTAATACTGACCTGTCCGAAATTCGAAAAATAATACCGGTATCGACAGCTGCTGTTGAGGGAAACTAATGCTAGGGGAGGATGTTCCGTTACAAGGAGTTAGAATGTGCTTGGGGCACATTACGGCGATCGTCTCTTGTGACGGTCAGGTGTGGTCGATCGCCACACTGGCGAAGAATATGTGTATCCTCGAGTTCACGTGCAGGCTGACATCCGGCCACTGTGAAGTCCGAACGCCCCACACACTGCACGGTCCGACCAACCAGTCAAATGTGGACCAACAAACTCTGTCAACTTCTGTTAACGCTGTGTCACGTGAGTAAGCGGCATATCTGTATCCTTCACAGCGATCACTCAACATCTGAAATTTTTAACGCCGCCGCTCACATACTTTATCATGCCCGGATGTAACAGTAAATACGAGCAACGCTAACGCAGTCTGGTGTCGTTCTACCACTCGCAGAGTATTGCTTCTCCAATACTTCAGGTACCCACCAACGGTGTTTACATGTAAGACGTTACATCGACATCTGACGATGTCATTTAGGTGCTTCACGTGTTTCGCCAGCGTATTTCCAGATTCAGTATGTGCCTTACAAAAACGGGAAATCTCCTGAAGCCTTGGTCAGAACCGAGGAACAGAACCTTTTTCTAATTTAGTTCTTGGACAACATGTCCCAGACAAAAAAATTGAATGCCTACCGTAGGTGAATGTAGACATTTGTTTGGAATTTTATGTTGACTTACCTGTTTATAACAGATGCTTTCTGACTCCACCATCTTACTAGTGTTAATGTGACGGTCTCTTAAAGCGATACTGTGAATTTTATCGCCTGTTTATTCACGCCAGTCCTCAATGACAATTCTGGTTTGTATGTAATCAGCAGGACTCACGAACTAGTAATAAATGCGTTTAAGTACTGGAAAATTCACCGTAGCTTAGTCTGCGTCTGGCTTACAGTGCACTCTGATAACTATAAGTGTTTTGTTACTGCGCGATACCTGCATTTATCCACTGGCACTAAACTTGTCCCACCGACCACCCGAAACACGTGCCAAGGACGAATCGCGCACCGCCTTCGTTTGTCTGCGTCTACACGTATGCTCTGCAAGACAATACGATGGGGTACATAATACGCCAGTATTCATACATTTAGTACTTTTATTCGTCCGTTGGTCGTACACTATGTGATCAAAAGTATCCGGACACCTGGCTGAAAATGACTTACAAGCTCGTAGCGCCCTCGTCGGTAATGCTGGAATTCAATATGGTGTTGGCCCACCCTTAGTCTCGATGACAGCTCCCACTCTCGCATGTTCAATCAGGTGCTGGAAGGTTTCTTGGGGAGTGGCAGCCCATTCTTCACGGAGTACTGCACTGAGGAGAGGTATCGATGTCAGTAGGTGGGGACATGCACGAAGTCGGCGTTCCAAACATTCCAAAGCTGATCTAAAGGACTCAGGTCAGGAGTCTGTGCAGGCCAGACAATTACAGGGATGTTATTGTCGTGTAACCACTCCACCACAGGCCGTGCATTATGAACAGATGCTCGATCGTGTTGAAAGATGCAATCGCCATCCCCGAATTGCTCTTCAACAGTGGGAAGCAAGAAGGTGCTTAAAACATCAATAGTGATAGTGCCACGCAAACATCAAGGGATTTAAGCCCCCTCCATAAAAATCGACCACAGCATAATACCACCGCCTCCGAATTTTACTGTTGGCACTACACACGCTGGCAGGTGACGTTCACCAGGCATTCGTCAAACTCACACACTGCCATCGGATCGCCACTTTGTGTACCGTGATTCGTTACTCCACACAACGTTACTCCACTGGTCAATCGTCCATTGTTTACGCTCCTTACGCTAAGCGAGGCATTTACTGACGTGATGTGTGGCTTATGAGCAACCGCTCGATCAATTTTTCTCACCTCCCGCCTAACTGTCATAGTACTTGCAGTGGATCCTGATGCAGTTTGGAATTCCTGTGTGATGGTCTGGATAGACATCTGCCTATTACACATTACCACCCTCTTCAACTGTCGGCAGTCTCTGTCAGTCAACAGACAAAGTCGGCCTGCTCGCTTTTGTGATGTGCGTGTCTCTTCACGTTTCCATTTCAGTATCACGTCGGAAACAGTGGACCTAGGGATGTTTAGGAGTGTGGAAATCTCTCGTACAGACGAATGACAGCCCGCATCTCGTGGTCGTGCGGTAGCGTTCTCGCTTCCCACGCCCGGGTTCCCGGGTTCGATTCCCGGCGGGGTCAGGGATTTTCTCTGCCTCGTGATGGCTGGGTGTTGTGTGCTGTCCTTAGGTTAGTTAGATTTAAGTAGTTCTAAGTTCTAGGGGACTTATGACCACAGCAGTTGAGTCCCATAGTGCTCAGAGCCAGACGTATGACACAAGTGACACGCAATCACCTGACCACGTTAGAAGTCCGTGGATTCCTCGGAGCGCCCCATTCTGATCTCTCACGGTGTCTACTGAGGTCGCTGGTACGGAGTACCTGGCAGTAGGTGGCAGCACAGTGCACCTAATATGAAAAAGTATGTTTTTGGGGGTGTCCGGATACTTTTGATCACACAGTGTATACTCTGCAAGACAATACGATAGGTGTGATAGGTTACATAGTACGCCAGTATTAATAATTTGTTGTTTCATTTATCGATTGATCATATTTACAAAGATATTAGAGATTTCAAGATGTTTCATTTTCAGAACAAAGACACGAGTGTGCAAACTTAGCAACTTCGTATTTCGTTCCGGTAAATTCCCGATTCCTTACAGATCGATCTCCCGTATATAATACAGCATTAAACGTCTGATTACTTTACAAAAGATATTTGGCGCTAACAAAGCGAGAAAATTTTTAGAAAAGGTTTGAAATTATGTTCAAGGCTTCTTGGAAGTCGCTAAGTGGTCTCATTGTCAAACACTGGATGAGTGTAGTTTTAGTAATTCGTGCTCCGATTCAATCAAAAGCTATTTTTCATGCATCTCATTGTCTGTGAGAAAGTTCAAAGAAGGGGAGCACAGTTTGTATCATCGAGAAGTAGGGATGAGAGTGTCACGGACGTGATACAGGGTTAGGGGTGGAAATCTTTAAAATAAAGGCGATTTTCGTTGCGGCAGGACCTTCTCGTAAAATTTCAGTCACCAGCTTTCTCCTCCGAATGCTAAAATACGAGGGTGGTTTGAAAAGCTCTAGGAACGGAATAGGAAAAAAAGTATTTACATAACTGAAACTTTTTTAATTTTTCAATGTTGTGTCCTTGTAGGTTAATGCGCTTGGTCCAACGATGTTCCAGTGCCTTGATTCCAGATCGAAAACGAGTTTCCTCCAGGCCTGCAAAATAGTTGTGAACTCCGGCTATCAGTTCTTCGTTTGAGGAGAATCTTCGTCCATGAAGAAAAAGTTTCGGTTTTGGGAAGAGACGGAAGTCTGACGGAGCCCTGCCAGGTGAATAAGGCGGGTGTGGCAACAATTCATACCTTAATTCGTGTAATTTTGCCATAGCATCGGCACATGTGTGGGGGCGCGCATTGTCTCCTCGCGGCACCCATCTTGCAGATTCTTCAGTTAAAATGTGATATACCCTTTCAGATGACATCTGGCAAGCGTGAGCAATTTCACGCACTTTCGATCGGCCATCCTCCATGACCATTTTGTGAACTTTTGCAATGATTTCTGGAGTAGTGACACGTCTTGGCCGACCACTGCGCGAATCATCATCTAATCACTCCCGACCAAATTTAAATTCATTTGTCCACTTGGCAACAGTTGAATATGAAGGAGCAGAGTCCCCCAGTGTATTTTGGAAATCAGCATGAATGTCATTTGCTTTCATAGCTTTCTTTACGAAGTACTTAATCACTGCTCGAATCTCGATTTTTTCCGTCTTCTCAAATCACTACGCGGAACAACAGAGCCACATCACCGCCACAGCTCTCTTCCCATTGACGTGGCACGTGTTTACAGGCAACAGTCCAATGAATACCGTGTGAAGAACTCCTTGCCCTAGCGGTGACCTCTCGTGGTGATTCGGAGAACTTTCTAAACCACACTCGTATTTAGTTGACGCTGATCTGCTTAGGGAGAAACGATCGTAATGAAATACGGGAAATCAGCTCTCGCACGGAAGTATATAAGTGATATTTTATTCCGTGCCCTGTTCGAGAGTGGAATAATAGAGAATTAGTGTGAAAGTGGTTCGGTGAACGCTCTGCCAGGCACTTAATCGTGGTTTGCAGAGTAACCATGTAGGTGTAGATAATGCTCTGTGAATTTCCACTGGCTCACTGTTTAGAAGATATCAAAACGAGACGGCGAAGGGCTGAATGTGGTCTTGACGGGAGTTTTGTGCGTTGTTTTCGCCGTAGAGTTTGAGAGTGTGTGTTAGTGTGCGTGTTTCAGCCGGCAATCGCATCGGCGGTCAGCGTTGGCTCCTTGCGGATGCTTTCACCGTTGCATGGCGAGCCCTGCGTCAAGCGCGCGTCTCGTAAATCACAGCCAAGCATGCAGGCGGCGGTGTGTGTCGGCGCGCAGGCCTTTCGCAGAAGCGTTGCCCAGTTCTACCGCCCCGCGCCACTTCCGGTCTAAGTGTGGAGTGTGAGCGGTCCTTATCTCTCACCTCACCTACAGCCACAAAAATTCCAGGCACAGTCTCGTACTGTGGACGCAACCGCCGGCAGCGTTCGTCATTTCTCTGTCCTTTCAAGTGCACGTACGCCTCTTCTTCTCCCTTTACGTATTATAACCTAGATAATATGGGCGAAAAAAATATTGTAGGGAGCACATTGTGCTTATGTGGGAACGATCTAGATGCTGGTAAAAACAATAAACTGGTATCAAACTTCCTGGCAGATTAAAACTGTGTGCCGGACCGAGACTCGAACTCGGGACCTTTGCCTTTCGCGGGCAAGTGCTCTACCAACTTAGCTACCCAAGCACGACTCACGCCCCGTCCTCATAGCTTTAATACCGCCAGTACCTCGTCTCCTACCTTCCAAACTTCACAGAAGTTGGTAGAGCACTTGCCCGCGAAAGGCAAAGGTCCCAAGTTCGAGTCTCGTTCCGGCACACAGTTTTAATCTGCCAGAAAGTTTCATATCAGCGCACACTCCGCTGTAGAGTGAAAATTTCATTCTAGTTTAAACTGGTAGCCAAGATCGCAGTAATTCTTTTTATTCCATGAGTACCGGTTTCGGCGAAACTAAAGCCGCCATCATCAGACCTTAAGAAACATACAGGTCCTAAGATCCGATGATGGCGGCTATAGGTTCGCCGAAACCGGTAATCATGGAATAAAAAGAATTCCTGCGATCTTGGCCACCAGTTTATTGTTTTACAAGAAAAAAAATCGCAAAACCTTTAAAAAAATCAATGTAGAGTAATGAAACTTTTGGAATACAGTTGCCTAGGTAACTCATTTAAGTGGCTACCATTGGTTAATGTAAGCGCGAGATAGGCCACTGCAAACGTGAAATGCTGATACATTAATAATCGGCGTAATCGCCAGAATGCTGAATGCAAGCATGTAAGCGTGCATGCAAAGTGTTGTACAGGTGACGGTCGTCAGTTTGTGCGAAGGAGTTCCGTGCCTCTTGCATTAACTAGGTCAATATATGGACGGTTGATGTTGTTTGTGGATGACGCTGGAGTTCTCGCCCGATGATGCTCCATACATGCTCGATTGGTGATCAAGTAGGTCAAGGCAACATGTCGACTCTCTGCGGAGCATGTTGGATTAGAACTGAGGCATGTGGACGAGCGTTATCCTGTTGGAAAACACACCTGTTTGTGGATGACACTGGAGTTCTCGCCCGATGATGTCCCATACATGCTCGATTGGTGATCAAGTAGGTCAAGGCAACATGTCGACTCTCTGTTGTGCATGTTGGATTAGAATTGCGGCATGTGGACGAGCGTTATCCTTTTGGAAAACACACATTTGAATGCTGTTAATGAATTGCAGCATAACAGGTCGGAACACCAGCTTGAAATACAAATTTGCAGTCAGGGTGTGTGGGACAGCCAAGGGGGTACCCTTGGATCCCAGATTACAAATCCAGATGTAGATCCAGTGTGTCTAGCCTGCAGACATGTTGGCAGCAGGCCCTCAGCTGGCCCAACCAATCCACGGACACCAGCGACACCAAGGCAGAGTCAGCTTCCATCAGAAAACACAACATACTTCCACCCTCCCTGAAACGAACTGTCGCTTGACACACAGAAGTAGGAAGTGAAGGTGATCTGCTGTCAGTGGAATGCACGCTAGGGGGCGTCTGGTTCAGAGATGATGTAACCGATTTGTAAAAGTTTGTTGTGTCGCTGTTGTGCCAACTGCTGCTCAAATTCCTGCTGCAGATGCGCCAGAGCCATACGCCAAACACGGTGGTTTTCCCTCTCGATAACGCCACGTGGCCGTCCGGAGCGACAGTACATTCTAGTGACCACGGCTGCCAGCAGTCATATACAGTGGCTACATTCCTACCAAGTCTTTCTGCTGTATCGCAGTGGGAACACCCAGCTTCTCATAACCCTATTACACGACCTCGTTCAAACTCAGTGAGGTGTTGATAAAGGCGTCTTTGTCACCTTAAGGGCATTCTTGACTAGCATCAACTCACCAAGACCAATCTCAAATTCAACTACCGCTCACAACAGTTACAGGGTTCCTCCGCATAGTGGCGCTGATAGCGCCACTCTCACGCGGTTGGCGCGAAATTTGAATTCTTTCAGATGTAGAAACACACGTAGCAAATGCAGTTTGTGTCGCAAACTTTTTCGTTGTTGCGATTTATATATAGACTGGTGAGCAAAACTTAAGAATGTAAGTATAAAAAATGAAATGAGCGTATAGCGTCGTTGGCCGGGAGACACCTATTCGAGGATGTTTGGCCGCCAAGTGCAAGTCTAATTTCATTCGACGCCACATTGGGCGACTTGGGCGCCGGTGATGAGGATGAAATGATGAAGAGGACAACACAACACCCAGTCCACGAGCGGAGAAAATCTCCAACCAGGCCGGGTATCGAACTTTACAAAGGGCGAGACATGCTTCTTAGTATGGAATGTGACCACCACTGACGGGAATTCATGCTCTGCTACGTGCTCCCACGCTTGTAAGATAGGGAGGTGAGTCACATACTCTTCTCTTAACTGCGAGGCAACTTCATGATCGCTGGTATAATTTTTACGAGATTTCTCAAGATCGTGTAGGCAGTTGCTGGGCTGTCTTCAATATGTCTCAAAAATGCCACATGCAAACAGTTAGAATGTAAAAAATTCTTTAAAAGTTGCATAGTCGACTCTCCCGCATGTCATAGTTTTTTAACAAATATACACTATGTGATCAAAAGTATCCGGACGCCTGGCTAAAAATGACTAACAAGTTCGTGGCGTCCTCCACCGGTAAAACTGGAATTCAGTATGGTGTTGGCCCACACTTAGACTTGATGACAGCTTCCACTCTCGCAGGCATACGTTCAATCAGGTGCTGGAAGGTTTCTTGGAAAATAGCAGCCCATTCATCACGGAGTGCTGCACTGAGGAGAGGTATCGATGTCGGTCGGTGAGGCCTGGCACGAAGTCGGCGTTCCAAAACATCCCAAAAGTGTTCTATAGGATTCAGGTCAGGACTCTGTGCAGACCAATCCATTACAGGGATGTTATTGTCAGAGTAACCTCTCCGCCACAGGTCGTGCTATACGAAAAGGTGCTCGATCGTGCTGAAAGATGCAATCGCCATCCCCGAACTGCTCTTCAACAGTGGGAAGCAAGAAAGTGCTTAAAACAACAATGTAGGCCTGTGCTGTGATAGTGCCATGCAAAACAAGAAGGGGTGCAAGCCCCCTCCATGAAAAACGACCACACCATAACACCACCGCCTCCGAATTTTACTGTTGGCACCACACACGCTGGCAGATGACGTTCACTGGGCATTCGCCATACCCATACCTTGCCATTGGATCGCCACATTGTGTACAGTGATTCGTCACTCCTCACAAGGTTTTTCTACTTTTCATTTGTCCAATGTTTACGCTCCTTACTCCAAGCGAGTCGTCGTTTGGCATTTACCAGCGTGATGTGTGGCTTATGAGCAGCCGTGCGAGCATGATATCCAAATTTTCTCACCTCCCGCCTAACTGTCATTGTACTTAAAGTGGATCTTGATGTAGTTTGGAATTCCTGTGTGATGGGCTGGACAGACGTCCGCCTATTATACATTACCACCCTCTTCAACTGTCGGCAGTCTCTGTCAGTCAGCAGACGATTTCGGCCTGTAAACTTTTGTGCTGTACGTGTCCCTTCACACTTCCACTTCACTATTACGTTGGGAACAGGGACCTATGGATGTTTAGGTTTGCGGAACTCTCGCGTACAGACGGATGACACAAGTGACACCCAATCACCTGACCACGTTCGAAGTCCGCGAGTTCCAGGGAACGCCCCATTCTGCTCTCACGTGATGTATAGTGCCTACTGAGGTCGGTGATATGGTGTAGGCAGCACAATGCACCTAATAGGAAAAACGTATGTTTAGGGGGGTGTCCGTATACTTTTAATCACATAGTGTATACTGTCAGACAAAAAAGTGAAGCACTGGGAAGGAGAGGAGGAAACGAAATGAAACTTCACGGTTTGAGGGAGTATGTGATGTTTATGCAGTGGTTACAAAATCAAGTCAAACTTACAAAGAACTTGGCAGTATGAGCCAACTTATCAGCTTGGCATTGCACCCAGTCTGGCCTGGAGGCATACACTGATTCGGTTGTGAGCTGCTATTGTAAAACCCTTGTATTCTCTTCTGAGGCAAGCATTTACACAAATGTTGCTGCTGGCTCTCAGTGGCAGTGGGACGTATTTCTGTGTCCACCGAAAGTTACGGGGTTGTTAATATTCGTACCAGTGAATCAGGAACACAAAATCCGCGCTGAGAGAGTTTAAACAAACCTGCAGGGAATTAGCAATGTCAACCTCAGTCATTATGCCCTCATGAGAGTGACATTTCCCAAAGGAATGGAGTTCGCAATCAACTTTAGACCATGCATATGAATCCACTTTTGCAGTTACTTCACTGCCAGAGTCTGTTTCATGACTTTCATAAAGTATTTCTTCGAGCACACGCAAACAATCTAATCTACCTGCCGCATCTTTGCCACACTGGTCCACTTGAAAATATGTTACGCAGACCACCATCAATTACTGTAATAGTCTTCGAAACCGTACAAATAGCAGCAATGTCATTTGTATGACAGTCTCCTCCAAATTCTGTATCTTGTACGTATTCTCCCCATCAGTCCATCACACGATTACCCAGAATTTCATCTGCCATGGAACCATGCCACCTCCACGAAGTCATTCTTATGTATCTGAAAGAAATATTCACGAATGTCAATATTATCCCCGTAACTGCGATAACCAACCAAAAACTAGTATCTAATATGGATGTTACATTCAAGTGTATGCATATTTTCAGTAGTCATCCTACACGTACACGACAGTGGAAATAATGTATCTTATCTCAGTGGCTAACATTTTCGAGATAATTTGTCAAATATTCATTTCTCATTAGAAGAAACATTTCGCAGCCCATAATCAGTTCAAATGGTTCAAATGGCTCTGAGCACTATGGGACTTAACATCTATGGTCATTAGTCCCCTAGAACTTAGAACTACTTAAACCTAACTAACCTAAGGACATCACACAACACCCAGTCATCACGAGGCAGAGAAAATCCCTGACCCCGCCGGGAATCGAACCCGGGAACCCGGGCGCGGGAAGCGAGAACGCTACCGCACGACCACGAGCTGCGGACCCCATAATCAGTAAAACTGGGTGTAACTAGGAACTGAACTCACGAAAATCGGTTTGCTTACACGTACAGTGAAGAATATAACTCGTTGTAAATATGCTTACAAACGACTCCTGTACTGATTTTACACTTTCTTTCTTCCTTTCTGTTGCTTGTGCCTTTTTTCCACAACGACGCAGGGTCGGCATGGTTAATCGGATTTGGCAAGGTTAACTGAAGGGGTGGCCGGATGCCCTTCGTGCCACCACCCCGTACCCCCCCCCCCCCCCGGGACAGAATTAGTGTATCCCCACTGTCTGTGTCTAGTGTAATCCATGGAATAGTGCGAATGTGTTCAAATGTCTGCGCGCCATGTAACTGAGGCGGGACGTGGGGACCAGCTCGGTATTCACCTAGTGGGATGTGGAAACCCGCCTAAAAACCACATCCAGGCTGGCCTGCACACCAGCCTCCATTGTTAAGCCTCCGGGCGGATTCGATCCAGGGCCGTCGTGCCTACTCGGGTCCAGGAAGGAGCGCATTAGCGCTCTCGGCTAACCTGGTGGGTTACTAATTTTACACTTCATAATGTAGTAAATGTTACTGTGAGTTGATAACATAGCGTCGTTTGTATCAGACGAGTAAATCCACACATGGTAAATGGTAACTCAACACAGAACCAGCTCTGAAGCCGAGTGCCTCAAGGGCCGTGGGCAAATATTCTTCACTGATATCTCAAGCCTACCGAGTTAGAAACATAGAAATGGCACTCGTACTTACCAGACAAACTAGTCTAAATATATCAATACCAATACAATGCATTGTTTGTAGAAAATAAAGTAACAAACAGCGTTAAGACCAGTGGCTCATACATTGACCAGTCACTTTACTGTGACCACCTGTCAAAAGCCTGATAACCACCTTATTCCAGTGAAGACTACTGCGAGACGTTCAGGAAGAGTGTCAATGAGTTTTGGGAGGTACCAACAGGGATGTGGGGCCGTGCCGACTCCAGTGGCCCAGTCAACTGTGCTAGGTTTCTCGGTTGAGGATCCACAGCATTGGATTTTAATAGGGGGAAATTTGGTGACCAGGAGAGTCGGTAAGTCTTATACTGCTAGTCTTCAAACCGTGCACGTACGCTGAGAGCTGAGTGACAGGTGGCATTGTACTGCTGGTAGATGCCATTGAGCTGAGGAAAAATAAACTGCACGTAGGGGTGAACAAGGTCCCTAAGGATTGATGCATACCTGGTTGATCCATTGTACCTTCCAGAATGACGAGAGCACTCAGGGAATGCTACAAAAACGTGCGACGTACCATAACACATGGCATGTGTTTGCTTTCAGGCGTTTCACGCCATGCGTGCCAACGGTCATCCGTCTGATGCAGCATAAAATGTGTTTCATCTGGAAAGGCCACCTGTCGGCACTCAGGGACAGCCAGTTGTGATACTGGCGTGCAAATTACAGCCTTCGTCGCCCACAAACAGCAGTCAACACGGGTGCATGAACCAGGCGAGTGCGGTGGAGGTCCATATACAGCAGCGTTCGCTGAACTGTAGTTGAGGAAACACTGTTGGTAGCCCCTCAGTTCATGTGGGCGGTCAACAGCTGCATGGGTATTGCCCTGTAGACATCTCCACAGACGTCATCCACCCCTTTCATCTAACGCCCATATTACACTATTATATTTCTTTGTCAAAGTTGATATGCCAGATATTTATGTCAAAGAAATTTGATGGTGTAATAGGAAACTTTGACAAATGTCACCTGTAGTCAAAGAAATATGATCAAATCTAGGGCCTCGTCTACAGACGTTAAAGTAATCTCTGGCGTGCCACAGGGGAGTGTTATGGAACCATTGCTTTTCACAATATATATAAATGACCTAGTAGATAGTGTCGGAAGTTCCATGTGGCTTTTCGCGGATGATGCTGTAGTATACAGAGAAGTTGCAGCATTAGAAAATTGTAGCGAAATGCAGGAAGATCTGCAGCGGATAGACACTTGGTGCAGGGAGTGGCAACTGACCCTTAACATAGACAAATGTAATGTATTGCGAATACATAGAAAGAAGGATCCTTTACTGTATGATTACATGATAGCGGAACAAACACTGGTAGCCGTTACTTCTGTAAAATATCTGGGAGTATGCGTGCGGAACGATTTGAAGTGGAATGATCATATAAAATTAATTGTTGGTAAGGCGGGTACCAGGTTGAGATTCATTGGGAGAGTCCTTAGAAAATGTAGTCCATCAACAAAGGAGGTGACTTACAAAACACTCGTTCGACCTATACTTGAGTATTGCTCATCAGTGTGGGATCCGTACCAGATCGGGTTGACGGAGAATATAGAGAAGATCCAAAGAAGAGCGGCGCGTTTCGTCACAGGGTTTTATGGTAACCGTGATAGCGTTATGGAGATGTTTAGCAAACTCAAGTGGCAGACTCTGCAAGAGAGACCCTCTGCATCGCGGTGTAGCTTGCTCGCAAGGTTTCGAGAGGGTGCATTTCTGGGTAAGGTATCGAATATATTGCTTCCCCCTACTTATACCTCCCGAGGAGATCACGAATGTAAAATTAGAGAGATTCGAGCGCGCACTGAGGCTTTCAGACAGTCGTTCTTCCCGCGAACTGTACGCGGCTGGAACAGAAAAGGGAGGGAATGACAGTGGCACGTAAAGTGCCCTCCGCCACACACCGTTCGGTGGTTTGCGGAGTATAAATGTAGATGTAGATTTGATCATAAAAGTCGTTCGTCTTCTGTTCACTGCAATGTGAAATGTAACCGCTTGGAGCGCTGGTGTCACTACTGTGTTTGTAAATATGGCTTCAAAGTTGGCCTGTTCCTTCGATTCATTTCTTTTTTTTTTTGATAAACTTGCCTCAAAAAGGGTGGGGGTGAGCAAGGGGCACAGTGCATGCTATTAATTGAATGTTGATGGGCAAGTGGAATATGCTGCAGGCGAGTTCATGACTGCATTTACATCTGGAAACATCCAGGCAGCTTTTCAGCAAGCCGGAATAGAGAATAGAATATAAAAAATTCTTTCTTCGCTGTCCATTCTATTTTGTTTATTCTTGAACTCTAAATGCCACAGGTTAAAAAGCGCTTCATCTGTTTGATACTTTCTATTAATTTTGTAGTTGTTGGACCACTAATTTCATTAGTTAAATTATTGAAATAAAAGATAGTTCTTATCGCCAATATAGTGTACCAAGCATTTATTTACATTCACATATTCCCCCTTCAGTGCTTCACACCTTTCTGGAATTATTTTGGTTAATGTGCTATGTGATATTCGAGTGCTTTATTGTAAACTACAGTAGCTCTCTCCTGTGTCAAGAAATCTCAGTCTCACAGTTTGCCTGTCTTCTGCACGTATAGCATTTCTCAAAAGAGTATTCTCTTTTGTAACATGAGAAGCCACTTTACTGAGCAAATACTGAAATACACTTTCATCCTTTCATAGGTATGTTACGTCCTCCAGAAGCAGCTCCCGTAACACATATTGCTGAATGCTTTTACTATCTCGACGTAATACCTATGGCTTCATTCAAGTATGCTTCCTTTTTTCCCGCCGCTTTTCTTCCAAACACACACACACAGTGCAATTATGGTACTAGCCACTGCAGTGCATAATAAGAGGTTGTTGTTCGCCATCTTGAAATTTTATGAAAAATATGACAAAGTGTAATACCCTTTTTAGCATCACGTCAAATATCTTTGTCAAACAAATTTGACGAATATTTGATCATATCTTTGATCAATTCCTTGTCAAAGAAATATGATAGTGTAATACCGGCCTAAGGTCCGTGGTGCACCACAGTAGTCGGGGCGCCAGTTCTGGATGATGCCATTTGGCCTTATGCGGTATACCTTAACTGTGGCATCTTAAAAGCTTAGCCATTTCAGAAATGGTTCCACCTTTGGCCTGAAAGCCAATTATCGTGCCCTTTTGGACATTAGGTAAATCTCTCCATTTCCACATTACGACAACATTTGCACTGTTTTTCGCGTCCCCACAGCACGCTATGTACATGCTCCACTGCTAGTGCTGCCACCTGCATTCTGTGAGTGGTTAGTGCACGTTGACGTCAAACGTAGGTGGTGTGGGGTCTTGCCCACTCATTGCTTATCGGGTGCCTAAAGGATATTGCGTTCTCAGAATACTATACAACAATTCAAACAAATAACATTAGCAGTTTTATTTCTAGAAAACAAATTGACAATACTTTGATATCAGCAAATATCGCTAGCCAGAGGCGACATGAAACCAGTAAAGTTCTTGCTAGACACAAAGTCCAAGTAATCACTTGATATGGACCATGACAATCTGATAGCGTAGCACTAGTCCCGTTGCAGACTGGGGCGATCTGAGCGGCCGAGGCTATTTTTTTTTTCTTTATTGAATTTCAATTCCCCCCGAAGGGGGCGGGCTGGCAGCAGCTTAGTATGCCGCTCTTCAGCCGACAGATTTTGTGACAAAGATCAAGAGAACAAATAAAAAAACAGGCGATAAAATCGGAGACTTAGAGAGTAACAAGGCGAAAAGAAATCGTGGAACTTAAAACAACAACAGAGGGATGATGATGCTAATAAAAATACATACGAAGCAGACAGGGAAAACAATAGACAATTAAAAAACACGGCGACAGTCTGGATTCTGTTCGCAAAAGACATAAAATTCACACCGAGCGACAGCATGGTTTCTGTTCGCAACACGAGAAAGACAAACAACACTGAATAGTCACTGGAACACTGCACTAAAAAGTCGGCAAATGTGACACCACAGTCGAGAGCAGGTGGGGGGAGACGGGACAGAAGATGGGAAAACAAAAAAAGGGGGGAAAGGAGAGTAAAAGCGAAGGGGGGAACCGGGAAAGGAGCTGATGGAGGATGAGGACCCAGAAGAGGGGTGGAGGGCAGACGCGACAGGGAGTGGGGGAGGCAGAGGAGGGGAATACAAAAGGACTGGGGGGGAGAAGGGAGGTAGGGAGAGGTGTAGTGGGGAGAAAACAGGACGGAAGGGGTGGGGGGCCGAGGCTAGCAGGAGCAGCGTTTATATTCACTTCTCCCAGGTGTCGCTCTCGGTGTGGCGCGGTCCAATTCCACGCACCATTGGCTGACGTTTCCTCACCGCCTTCTCTGCTCTTACATTCCGCATCTTCGTTTCGGCGCTTGTGGTCACGCCAGAACAAGTGGCCATGTAAATGAGACTGGACTGCGTATATTTACCAGCATCAATTGAAGGGTTAAAGAGAGAGTTAAGTATGGCGCTATAGGCAGCACTACTCTCATTGCAGCTTTATGGCATACTGCGTGCAGACTGGCGCTTTATTGTTCTTCAGTTGCACGATCGCAGCTGCTACCTGCTCCACTGCAAAGGGTGTCTCCACCGTCGGCTTCAGCTCCGTGGCTCCCCTCAGCCTTACGTGATTGTCATGTCGGTGTCAGCATCGTTGTCAGGTAAAGCCGAACGATACAGATACTTTGCTGAACCCTTCACCCCACTGTTGTATTGCAGTCTGCTCTTCCGATGGTGGACAGGAATGTTGGACCTCTGACTTCCTTTGTGATCACCTTATAGTAGGAGCGGGCAGGAATCCCGCACGTGTGCGGTGCACTTGCACGCGTGCAGGTAACAGGTCTTCTGCGTGCACACAGGGGCAAGCTGGCCACCCGCTTATCTCCCCTCCCCACCATACCTTCTATCCTTCCTCTGTAATGCGTTTTGTTTCCTAGTTTGCTTTATTGAATGATGGAATAAGGTTAGTAGGAGTGCTTGAAAGAAATCATGGTTTGAAAGAGTACCTATTACCTACGATACGTTTTATTTAATTATCACAGGTGGAGTTTACAATACGTTTAATATCTGGAACAAAATGTCTACGTACAGACAAGCGCAAACAGTTACGTAAATTTTCATCACTTATGTTTGCTCTGAACCGAGGCTTATTAATTCAGCAAATGGTTTTCCAGCTCTCGCGATATTAAGCGCAATTTTATAACTTGCACGTACCGCTGGGCTATTATTGTTATCGTCCTGAAAAATTGAAAACAGTGCTCCATAAAATGTTAAATCAGTTAGATGAGAGACATGACGAAAGAAAGTCGCAG
This sequence comes from Schistocerca nitens, assembly GCF_023898315.1. Lineage (NCBI taxonomy): Eukaryota > Metazoa > Arthropoda > Insecta > Orthoptera > Acrididae > Schistocerca > Schistocerca nitens. The sequence continues at coordinate 126,111,879 of NC_064623.1, forward strand.
ATCTCTCGTGACAACAGCAACTAGGAGAGATTCATCAAATATCGTCAGATCGCTCTTCTTAAGCTCAGTCAATTTCCCCATCCGCTCACGATCCGACAATAAATTGTACTCGTCCTTGTGAAATTTATTATAATGGGTTTCAATACTAAATTTCCGCTGACCAGCGAGAATACTGCCACATATTAAAAATTTCGAATTTTCACGTTTTTCCACACAAAAAAATGATTCTCCCATTACTTTTTAAAAGATAGCAAATCTCCACTTCTCCGTTTCCTTGTTTCACTCTGCATTTTCCGGTTCTTGAAATACAACTTTCACTACGTAGTGGTCGCTTCGCATCAGCGTCCGCGACTTAGCCTGGCACTACACTGCCGCAACCTGCCGGCTGTCGCCACTGTCTCATTCGACGCCTGCACACGAGCAGCACACGTGCAGCGCTGTGCGCTCATGAGCCGCGTGCAACGTTTGCCCGCCCCTGCCTTATAGGCTTGCCCCCATACTCTGAACTGCACTTTTCCCTCACAAGTTTTTCGAAGTGTGTCAGTTTTGTTTTCAGACAGCACTGTCCGATACTCTTCTTTAGGTACTCTGCCCCTAATACAAACTTTGCCTGCCCATGGCACAGCCTCCAGGAATACCATTTTCCACCCATTGCTCTTCTAGAAAACAACACAAATATTACCTTCTGACCACTAAAATTGTCACATTTAATTGCAAGACCTTTCAGATATTTGGAATATGAAAATGGTACACTTTTTCTTGAAAAGATACTAGAAAATTAGTAAGAAAGAGGTTAACCAATATGCATTGCCCATACACACCCTGCATTTGAGTTCCTGCGGTTATAAAGTCGCCGATGTCGAAGTCAGATTAAATTGTGTAAGCACCAAAAAATATTTAATCACTTTCTGTTGGAACGTAACACGTAATAACAATCAGTGTAAGCGGAAAATTCTGTTAGAAAGGCCAAGAAAACTATGGATGCAACATCCAGCTGTGTAACCACTCACATCAAAATAAGTTTATTAATTAAATAACTCAGTATACTAGCTAATGATAGAAAATGAGAGATGTTGCTATTTCAGCCAACATTGATTCTACTGTAAAATTTGAAATTTTCCCGGTGAACTAACTATTCAAAAAGATTTCTGGCTTGCAGCCGGTTATAGTAAACTTCATTGTATGATATTTCGGCTGGACAACTGCCAGCAATCTTCAGGTGAACCTAATGAGGACTAACGAGGGCGTTTCCTTTTTTTCTTTATTGTTATTTCAATACCTTTAAAATAAAGGTAGGCCGGCAGTGGCCTATCTACGCCGCTCTTCGGCCACAGTGAACACATACAGGAAACAGAAAGGTAGAAAAACATACAAACATGGTGGACAAATACAGAAGACTGACATAGTAAAAATAAATGAAGCCGTTCACGGGCGCACTGTTTGGATAAAAAATGTTCATCACTGTACACAACGGGGAAGAAAGAGTTTACACACGTGAGCGGAGGAGCACAAACGGAGACACACTGAAGTACTGACGCGAAAACACACACGAGCACTGGCGACGATCTCCGGCGCACGAAGCGGCACTGTTCACACGCAAAGCAGGGGACCTGCCAAAGGGAAGAGGTGAGGGTCGGAGGGAGGGTGTTGATGCCAGTGCGAGAGGAGAAGGGAGGGGCAGGGGAGAGAGATTCTTAATAATTTTCATGTGAAAGTGGTTTTTCGTCCACCTTCTAAGATTTCGGATTTTGCTGGGATCAGTGAAGGATGATTTGTTACTGCGGAAAGCGGGAATTTACAAAATACCGTGTCAGTGTGGTATGGACTATATAGGACAGACAATGCGTTCAGTGGAAGAGCGTTGTACAGAACATCTATGTTGCACTCACCCACTGCAACCCAGTAAGTCTGCAGTTGTGGAAAATTGTATTTCTAACGGACATTCAGTGGAGAATGACAAAACTTCGATTTTGGCCACAGCAACAACTTTTTGGGACTCCATTATCAAAGAATCCGTTGAAATGCGCATTGCGGGAAATCTAATGAACCGTGACAGTGGTTACCAATTGAATAACGCATGGAACCCCGTCATCTCCGAAATTTGCTAGAGACGAAGACGCCAGACGACTTCGTAGCTGCGGCCAGCGACAATACCGACGGCAGCTCAGTATTGCATTTCCACCAGCGAGGGCGCTGTCGCCGGCCGTGGTGGGACTTCTGGGTCCGCAAATGCAATACGTGCGCGGCAGTACTGTCAGTGCAGTATATGAGATGGAGCAGAGAACTTCTTCGCGTCCGCCCCAATAGCTAAATGTTAGCATGACGGCCTGCTGTCCTCAGGGGCCCGGGTTCGATTTCTGGCTGGGTCGGGGATTTTCTTTGTTCAGGGACTGGGTGTTGTGTTGTCTTCATCATCATTTCATCCCCAACCGGCGCGCAGGTCGTCTAACGTGGCGTCGAATGTAATAAGACCTGCACCAAGGCGGCCGGACGTGCCCCGTCAGGGGCCTCCCGGCCAGTGATGTTAAACGCTCATTTCCATTTTCGCCATGCGCTTCGCCTCGCCTATCGCATCCGCCTCCCCTCCCCCATGCGGATCCTCTACAATTTAATTCCGTTCCCAGACCTCTTCCTTTTCCTCAAATGGGTACGGATCCTTTACACCTCCCGCAAACTTGATCCCCCTCACCCGCTTGTCTCTCCCATCCTTTCCCATTCCCGTCTGCTGCCGCGCCTGTACTCCCACATCGCACCCTCTCCATCTCTCCACAGTCCATACCCTTGCCCGAGGTGGCTTCTGCCAACTCCCCCTCCCTGATGATGCCCTCATCCCCTCCATCTACCCCTCCTACCAACTTTGATCCTCCCCTTCCTGCCCCTGTGCTTTTCCTCCAGGGCACCCTCTTTCCCTTCTCTCCCTCCTTCCCTCCCCTCCTCCCCCGGGCTTCCACACACCCCTTACCCTCTCCCCTACCCCTCCCTTCTCCTCTCCCACTGGCATCAACATCCTCCCTCCTATCCTCACCTCTTCCCTTTGGCAGGTCCCCTGCTTTGTGTGTGAGCAGTGCATCTTCGTGCACCGGACATCGTCACCATTGCTCTTGTGTGTCTTTGCGTCAGTGCTTCGGTGTCTCTCCGTTTGTGCTCCTACGTTCACGTGTGTAAACTAATTCTACCCTGTTGTGTACAGTGATGAACATTTTTTATCCAAACAGTGCGCCTGTGAACGGCTTCATTTATTTTTACTATGTCTGTCTCCTGTATTTGACCACCACGTTTGTTTTTCTGCCTTTCTGTTTCCTGTATGTGTTCACTGTGGCTGAAGAGCGGTGTAGATAGGCTGCTGCCGGCCTACCTTTATTGTAAAGGTATTAAAATAACAATAAAGGCCGGCCGGAGTGGCCATGCAGTTGTAGGCGCTACAGTCTGTAACCGAGCGACCGCTCCGGTTGCAGGTTCGAATCCTGGCTCGGGCATGGCTGTGTGTGATGTCCTTAGCTTAGTTAGGTTTAATTAGTTCTAAGCTCTAGGCGACTGATGACCTCAGAAGTTAAGTCGCATAGTGCTCAGAGCCATAACAATAATGAAAAAAAAAAAACAAAAGCGTCTTCGTCAGTCCCCGTTCGGCTCACCTGAAGATGGCTGGCTGTTGTCCAGCCGAAATATCGTGCAATGAAGTTTACGATGACTGGCTGCAAGCCCGAAATCTTTTTGAACAATTGATTCTACTGCCTTACGAACTACATTTAACGGTGAGATTCATGAAGAACTTTGCTGGTCAATTACTTCCAGTTTTTTGGTTATTTCTGTCGTTTTAGTATCAAATTATTATTATAGTTATTATTATTACTATTTTGATTATGATACAAAAATAAAGATATGGGGGAGGGAGAATTACGCTATTCATGCATATACAAACTGACAAAGGAGAAAATACCTCTATTTATTTTAGTAAGTTTTGGCGTGGCTTAATGCGTTCTAAGGGAGAAATTGAAATATATGGGACAGATTCGCATATGTTTTAGGACTTTTTATGGTAGATAAGTGGACTTGCATATTTGGAAATACTTAATGTGTGACTAATGCCAGATACATAGTGATGATGATTTAATGTCAGACTGTAGAACACTGTAAATAGTTGGGCATGCCTATACAAACATTTGGAAAGGCAATGGCACCCATGTCCAACTATGCATTACTTAATAAATACGCTGGTCCTAGGGTTTATGGCTGCTTCAGCAATAAATTTCAGTTTGCATAGGAGGTAGGAATCACAAATTTTCTCACCGAATACATTGTGTCCACGTTAATGAGTCACTCCACAGGGAACTAGATTCTCAATTGCTCACCAAAAACCTAAGGAGAAAGCCCAATCTTATATTAGACAATAAGAATTTTGAATGGTTTAAAATCAACATTAATTCCACCACTTTGTTGACTGTAAAGTAATAATAATTTCAGGCAACAGATTTATAACTGTTAACGTCTTTTTCTTTCATGTTTCCTAGGTCTGCATCAGCAAATTGATGTCCATTTCTTCGTGATTGAAGCAGAATTTACACAAGAAACGAATCTACTCTTACTGACTAATTGCTGCTCCACTAAAGATGTCCTGTCAAAGCAATGGTGATCATGGGAGGCAGAGGACACCCAGCAGTCACTCTGGAATTCGTAAGTCACTTATGGACTCCGGGCATCAGTTCCAAATTCGAGGCCCTCGGATACAGACCATTCCAAGGGCTAAAGCTCATGCTATGCTTGCCTACACACTTCCTGTATGGCAGGGCACGTCTTTCTCAGTTATTCATACACAGACAGAAGCTGTCCAACCAATTTACACCCTTGCCAAGATGAGTGAAGACAATCACTTCAGTCACAAATCTACCTCAGCTCCAGATAAGCTGCAGGTTGTAGAAAATAGATCTACAGAAGTCATGCGTCCAAACCGTCCACCAATTGCTGACTTCCAACCGCAGCCTGGCTACAATTTGTCTGATATCTATGGACAACATATTCTCACTCACCGTCCTATCCCACCTCTAAGACAGATGATGATTCGTGGACCTCAGTCTACAGTTGCACATACCCCTACAACTTTTACTGTCATGGGAAACGGCCCCAGGGTGTGTAACATACTCCGGCAAACAAAGTATCCTACAAAAGTTAATTCAGTAGGCCACATTCGGCAATTACACACTGAGATCCCAGCACGAAATCCAACAGGCGCTCCAGGGCGAGGAGGCGCACAGGTAGGAACACATCCTGTGCAGTATGTGGTCAACCCGAGTGGCATCAGTGAGCAGCAGCATGCAGTGGCACCAGTGTCAAAACATCAAGTGTATACTCAGGGTCCAGCAGGAAATATAGCAAGAGCTCAAGGGCATGACGCCACACAGCTGCTTGGACCTCCTGTGCAGTATGTGAGAACTCCCTGTGCTATTAATGTCCAGCAGCAAGTTGACGTATCAGCCACTAAATATGGAGCACATATTATCACACCTCATGGCATAATACCCACTGAAGCCCAGATTCTTTTGACACCAGCAAATGGAACTGAACCTATACGGCAGTATGAACTGAAGATGAACACACCAGGAGTTAGTCGAATGCAGCAGCAACAAACTGGCTATGCAGTGCAGCAGACTAACAATCCACCAACTGAACATGATATTGCATTGAAGACAGGAGTAAACTGTAATGTTGCACAGCCATCCAGAGCTTTCTCTGGAGAGGACCAGATTCGACCAGCTATTTGTGTACTGTATAAAGCAGCCCAAGCAGACCACAATCCAATTGAAGAGAATGAAAGAAGGCTTCCCAAACAGGATTTAGCTGTACCTATTAGCAGACAGACAGTGGCACCAAGAATAGCATCAGACGTTATTCCTTTCATACAAGTCCCAAAAGTCATTCATCCAGTCGGTAATGTGGCTGGCAGAGATCAAGTAAATTATCCCACCTGCGCTAATTTCCCACCACAGGAGCTAACAAACACCCTTAGTTACAATATTACAGAAATTAGCCAAATGCCGTCCACAGTAGGAGATACACCTGAGGTGACGTCAGAGGGGAACAATTTCAGCTTAGCTAATACACTTCGGGCACAAGCACAAGAAATAATTAAACAGCGTGCCTCAGATCCAAAATACCGCAGTATACCGAGAAAAGCTACCAAACTTATATTTTCGGATCGGGAACCAAGAGATGATACCGAAATGCAGCTATTGGAGAATGAATTGAAATGTGTTGTTAATATATTCAGAAATGAAGGAGAAGGTGATACCAGTCCTGAGCATACTTCGCAACCACAAGATCAGGCTGAAACCAGGGCAGGAGATGTTTCTGTGCTCACATATGTCTCTGAAGTTCCTGAACGAGAGCAAGACAATGTGCAGACGGTTACTTCCCAACAACAGGCACTTCATCCAGTCTCTAAGTCGAGTGACAAACTTGAGGAAGTACCTTCCCAGCAGAAGCTCGACTCAGCCACAGGAAACCAGATGTCACTGAAGGCAGATGCTAATGCTGCATCCTTCCATTCCTCTACATCTAAACCTCAATGGGACACTGTTGGTCCTACAGTTCATTCCTACATATTTAATGCCAGAAATAAATGCTACATATCCAGAGAGGAAGTATACCAAACCATTCATCAGACAAGTCGAAACACATCCAACGTACCCCCTGAGAATGAGGAACTGAGCTCTATCATAATTGTCAATCCATTTGATGCAAATACTTCTGACACACCAAACATGCACAAGGAGACGTCATTTGTAAGACAAATGGAATCTGGTGATTCATTCGTGAAAAATAATTCTTCCAAAGCAGTAAGCAGTCAGCTTGGAGTATCCCAGGCAGCTGGCACCCCAGGTAACATGCACAGAGAAAATCGTTCCAATGTTGGATTGACATTGCCACATGAAAGACAAAAGTTATCACGGTCCAGAGAGAGCCCAAAAGTGATGTCTAGTTGGATGACTAACACTGATCTAGAGAGCACATATAAAGCTGGTAATCAGCAACATAAAATCACTGAGTCAAGAGCAGGAAGCCAGAAACGCCATTATGTTCATAGTGAGTTGTCTACACCAGCAGCCAAAAAACGGATTATGTTTCGCCTAGGAACTGAACTGCAATGTGCATCATCATCGACAACATTTTTGCCACAAGATATCGACTCTAACACTCTAAGCGTCAATCGACAGACAGCTGATAATACATTGGGATCAGGAGCTTTCGCTGTCACTACTGGAAATATCTTACGCTACTCTGATGAGGATATAATGGAACATGAGTCTATAAATGGCGCTGGAATGGTTGTAGACAACCACCCCTTGAAGAAGGAAAAGGAAAAAGTAATAACAACTGATGAGAGACAGGAAACAGTATTAGATGTAGGCATTTCTGTGATCCAGAAGCTTCATTATGAACATGAGCAAGATGATCATGGCAAGAAAAATGCTATTGTGCTAGAGAGCGAGAATGCTACAGAGGAATACTCCAATGGAATGATGGCCATTTCCCAGCAGTTGGACGAGGAAATTAGTGACTATGAGAAAGCTAAAGACAATGTTGATTATGTTAGTACCGATAGTGAGGAAACTTCTGCTTCACATGATGATGACTACAATATGGAACTGGACGAAACTGAAACACAGACAGCAGAAGATGAGGAGCAGGACGACTCTGATGACTTTGATGGACCCCCTGTTGCAGCCTTCCCAGAACACCAACAGGTAACAGAGGAGCAGAAGGTTGATTTCCCACCAGATGTTCCTCAGGAAGACGAGGAAGAGTCCATAAGTGATGAGTACGAAAGTGATGTTGACACAGATAGTAGTGATTCAGGTTTATCTACAGATAAAGAAATGGGAATTGTCCCCTCCTGCGTTGCAAAATGTGCAAGTATGTTAAAGCGAGCATCACATATATTGAAGTTAGTTAGGGAAGACATAACTGCATTACAGAATGAACCGCCAGATGACTCATCTACAGTCCAGGCACAGCAGGCACAAATGTTAGAAGACATCCTTGTTGAACATGAGCTTGTAGTTGAAACTCAATTTGCGGAATGCACTAGCACATCTAATGTTCACGCAAGTGGAAGTATGGGAAAGAAACATGAAGTCGTCGCCACAGTGGGAGATGTCCCTAACAAAACTTCCAATGTAGCCCCTGTAGCCTTCGAACCTCAGACGAAGATCTGTCAGGACACAATGACTGAAGATAGTGGTCTGTTCTGGGTACCTGCTATCAAACAGGAGGCGAGAGATTTTAATGTTGAAGATGAAAGTGATACACTGTATGAACAGAGGGAAAATGAGTTCGAACCTATAGAAGGAGAAGACAGTTCTGGAACTGAAATGGGGTCTCATCATGCACAGGACAACAATATGGACAATGACATAGACTGCAATGTGACTACTGACAATGAAGCAGCTGAAGGCAACGTTACATCCACTGTAGAAGATATAATTACAGAGTGTAATGAGGCGCAACTGAGAGTAGAAAATGAGAGAAACAGTCCATCTGATGACACTGATCACAAGTACAGCGGATCATCTGACATTTCAGATGATTTCTTCTTTTAATTTCAATCAGCAAGGAACTTACTGATGAGAAAGGAACAATTTGAGATGTTAGGTATCTGAAGACAACAATTATGCTTCAAAAAATATAAAAGTAATGGAGACCAATTAATAACACAAAATAACATTTGCAGTAATTGCATTTACCATCCAAATTATACAACTGATTAGATTGAAACTTGAACATAATTCATTCAGAGATGGTTATATATTTAATCTGATGAAATTGAATTTATCATTTTATTTGAAATACCTAATTGATGATAATTAATGTTATATTTCAGCCAAAATGTAACTATGCAGGCTAGTGATAAGATTGTTCCTTTTTTTCTAATGTTAGAAACTATTCATACTAGAAAGTGTTAAAACCTGGTCAGATTCATTGTGAAAGTTGCACTATCATTGAACTTCAATACTATATTTTATATGTAACATAAAGAACAAGACGTTTTGTCTGTGGGAAAATCAATATGGAGAGTCCTTTGGGGAGATGTGTAGTTCAATTCAACCACTTTGATAATTGTATCAGTGATTATACAAGAAAATTTTAAAACAATGTAATGAAATTTCATAATTATTAGTTAGTAAGAATGTGACACGCATATGAAGCATCACCTTTTTCTGTGCTGATTACTTCACCAATATTCAAGGTTCCAGTGTTAACGAAAATTGTATTTTAAAACAACATCATAACTTTAACGATTTAAATGGCGTCTAGAATAGACAAGTACGTCCAGCTTAAAAAAACAGACCTTCAGCTCTTGGTTTAGTTGAATTTGGCCACTTGAAATCTCTTTTATGTCTCTGTCTGTCTGTCTCGCTCTCTCTCTTACACCCACCCACACACACATACTCATAACCACATTCACAGACACACACATACACTCGCAAAGTGAGTTTTGTGTATAATTAATGATTTGCATTTGTACATAATCTACAAAGTACTGATGGACAGTTGAATCGATTCATATATATACTTGTAGTTATATAGGATATTTCATAAATAATATGTGCTTTATTGTACTTACTGACAGCACATGAAAGAATAAAATTTCTGTTAGTGGGGCATCCACAACTGTTATGTAAATTGTTCATAAGTGAAACTTTTGTTACAGCTGGACAAAATTTTTATTGCTGATGTCATACACAACCTGGTTTCAGCGACTTGGCTCCACCTTCCATTGCAATTGTAAATTAAAAATGAAACCATATTAATGAACAGTAAGCCCCAAGAAAAAGCTACCAGTAGTTTGAAAACAAACAAGGTCAAAAAATATATATAGACAGCAATGAACAGACGCACAATCAGTACAAGGTGTACAGGTCCAAGTTAATTTAAAAGACAGCACATCTGCCATGCATGGCTTATCAGAGGTAGTATGGAAAAGTGACTATGCTAAAACCATCTTTCAAATGTGCCTGACATAAGTCAACCATATGTTGCAAGTGCCAGCAAGGACCTAGAGTGGACGGCCAACTGATGCCTGTCATTGATAGGCAGCTGTCTGCTGCTTATACGTTTTTTAACCTTATGGTTTCATTTTTTATTTACAGTTGCATCTGAAGATGGGGCTGAGACCCATAAACCAGGTTGTTTAAGACTTTAATAATAATAATATGGTACCAATATAGCGGAAGTTTCAGTTATGAACAATATGAAAGACTGATATGACCCATAAAGCGATATAATTTATTAAATTAATGCCAGAAATCAGGTACCTTATATATTAATATTTTGTAATGTACCAGGAGGAATTTCTGTCTCGTATACTCATCAGTCTTTTTTCTGTGCAGAATGTCAGTTTCTGTAAACCACAGTTTGTCTGCAGTGTATCTTAATAACTAAATCATGTAGAACACAATAACTCAAGGCATGTGACTGATAGTTTAATAACAGTCACCAATTAGCATCACAATTACTGGAAAAACACACACCAATCTAATTGATTCACTATATTTACATATAGAAGTGATTAAGTTAAGAAAAGTTTGGCAGTCAAATAAGTAAATGTATTCTCTGTAGTTCCTCTTTGTTTATGTTTTAAGTTCTGATTCACTGACTGATGATTTAGGCTATTAATGTACCACTGAAATGATAGAGCTTACATATAAAATGTTTTAATAGATTATTTCCTGTTAGAAATATCTGTACTTGCAGTTACATATGATATGCATCAATCTGTAATAACACAAATGTGTACAGAAACTAATGTATTTGAATAAATAAGTTTCTTATAGTAAAGAAGTATGGGATTGAAGGAGAAAAATTTGAGCCAAACTCCAGGCAATGACAACAAACCTTATAGACATCTCAGTTAAACAGAGGATGACTTGTTTATACAGGTATGTAATTGGGCGGAGTATGTCAATGTTGATTTTCTCCTCAGTAATTTCATAGCGATTTGGTGTTGGTGTGTAGGTAATTTTCATTGTAAAGATATTTCATTTTATGCCACATCCTTTCTTTTATTTGCCCCTTCCCTGCACTTTCTTGCTGTCATAGTCAATTTACTCTTCTTCTGAATGGCATCGCTTTGCTTTTCTATAGCCTACACAGGAACCTTGTCTTCCTAGTTTATCTACTTCTTTTTTTCTTCTCCACATTCTTGTTTAGTTTTATTCTATATAGCACACCCTCCTTCAGTCTTACTTCGTGTTCCTTATGTTCTTTATGTTTACTCATTACGATTTCTTTGAAATTTTCTTTTTCACTTTTTTATTAACTTATAAATATGTTTTGTACAGTAAAACCTGTATTTTTGAACCGTGTGAAATTGATCCCTTCTGGCGTGTTTTTTACTCACTTTGCATGCAGGTTATGAATGATACACTATAACCACTGATATATTTCGATGTATTTTTATCCTAAATGCAGAAATAATGGTTCCTTGATCTATTACCAAAACATTGTGAAAAGTTTTTTGTAATTATATGAAGCTAATCGTGTCTAGTTTTTGGATGAAACCCCTTAGCAAAGAATATGACATATTTACGAGACAAAATATAGTTTTATCATTTTACTCTATTAATTACCTGCATCGTTTTATGTTACAGTATTACATAATCTATGTATAGACGTGTTAGGAACGTTTTTACACTCTTGAGTCGCATAAGCTGTTCATCTCAAATATTTTCACAACTTTTGAGTTTATCGAAAGCAGTTTTCTGACAAATGATAATTGGCAAATGTGTAAGTACATTTCATTATGATCAATATTCGTAACTTTTTATTTACTTAGTTATTTAGGCAAATATATTTTCTTTTGATTTTCTATACAGTTTCATAAGTGAAAGGGAATTTACTAAATGTGAATGCTAAGAATTCTGGTGTATTGTTATGTGCTATTAACTAGTGTTTGCGGACAAGAAAAGGTTAAACTACACTATCTGACAGACCTGATTATCTTATATAGCACACTCCTCAGTTCTCCTTTTGAAAATTTTGCTGATGACTGTAAAGTCAATCTCTTACTCACTTCTGATTGTACTTTTACTTTAAAGAACATTTTTTGGCTACCTACAATGCTCCTAATAATATACAGTTAAATGCAGGTGACTTGTTAGATATAAACTGAGGTGTTGAAACATCAGACTCAAATTGTTGTTCTGTAGCATTTGTGTGTAATACTTCACTGAACATTTCATATAGATTTAATTGTTGTTCTGTAACAGTTGTTTGTAATTCTTTACTGAAATTTTGATATAGAGCTTTTATCTGTAATACTTCACTGAAGTTTTGATATATAGTTTTTGTGAATAATTATGTTGTTCTGTATACAAATAAACTTCTTTATTGATATAAGGCAGTACACTTTATGAAACAGTAACAAATGTATATCCTAAAGGGAATCTTATAATCTTGAATGTAACATACTCTGCTTTGTATATCAGTTTAAATGAAATAAACTTTAATTCAATAAATTAAACTTTATTTGTACACCACTTTCTTTGTCTGCCTTTGCTTATACTTTTTCCCCATTTGTATATCCGGACACAACTGTTTCACTGATGAGAAATGAAAACAAAAACTGTAATGACTGAACTTTTCTGTCTCAATAAAAACTATTGAGAATATGTAACAGAAATCTGTAAATTATTCTTCATATTTTCAGCTAAGAAAGAGTTGGAATTAAAACAATGAAACAAGCATTTAATCTTTTCCTTTTGAGGTATTTAACAAGTAATAGCGTTTCCAGAATAGCAATATTTTGCAGTTAGGTAGATAACTAGAAAGAAAAATGAGTCATATAAATGAAATGAAAGTTAAGTACGATAAGTACTATATCTAAATGAAAATACAATTTATATCAACCAGATGATATAAATAAAACACTGATTGTTCACCACAATCAACTCACTCATTTATTGCTTGCATATTGAGTACTAATACACAAATCATTATATAATAAGCAATTGATGCTGACTTCAGATCTATGTACTTACGTGGAATGAGTCTCATACAGTAACCATTCATAAAGGTACACTGAACCTATTTAGGCAAAGCCCCATGACTGGAGGAAGGTTTTTCTCATACTATAGGATATATATTGGTGCTGATATGTCAAGCATTATGACGCAGAATCAGTCAGAATAGACAACAGACATAAAACAGTATTTGTAAATTTATCAATTGGAGACATAAAACCTGAAAATGAGTCTGTGATCATAATTTGGCACTTTATTTTACAGGTCCAGCTTAATGACACAAACTTTTACACTTCACTATTACTGGTATTGGCAACTGCCATCTTCAGAACTCTTACAAATAAAAACAGTATGTAACGAACTAAGTTCAGTTTGGTAATGCTAAATCTGTAAAAGACCTGGTGCTACACAAGAAAGATAAAAAGTCTTCACATGTTTAACAGCCATGTATACAAACCATACATATCATAAAATATTCTGATATAGTATCAATGTCAAACTAACCATAGTAAGAGGTGGTGATTATCAGAATGCTTCTGGTATTTATACAAAAAACTTAGTCCAGCACAGGGATTTATAGTCAAAATCGCAAATTTCATGGTTAAAATACGGTATGCATAGTCATTAATTAAAACAACTTTTCATGGGAAACGAACTGTGACCTAGTAGTCAAGGGAAGGGAGGATTCGGTTATGATTGTGGATGGGGCCATAATCAGTTACTATTGGTTGCCTTTTACAGTTACACACAATTTCTTTGAAACCGGTGATTCCAGACTCAACAATAAATAAAAGAATACCACACATTATTAATGAAGGAAGGAATAAACAGCTGTGTAAATAATAGTGTTTTCAGTGAATTACAATTTAGCAAAACACCATTAGATACAGATACAACAGATAATGTTTTAAAAGCAAGCCACTGTGATCTGGGCAGAAGGCCTTACACTCCAGGAATGGCAATAAATTAAGAATTGTTTAAAACTCGCTGCAACTTACAAATTACAGATATTGAAATATTAAAGGCAAGTCGCCACAAACACAGCAGACGACATCAGACGCCAGGAATGGGAGTAAATAAAATTTTAAATGCTTACTACGTAAATACAAATACCAAATTAGAATTTTAAGGCAAGCGGCCACAATCACGGCTGAAGGCCTTACAAGCTAAGAATGGCAATAAATTAAGAATTGTTTAAGAACTCGTTGCACTTTACAACTTACAGGTATTAAAATGTTAAGGTAAGTCGCCACAAACACAGTAGAAGGCGTCAGACGCTAGGAATGGCACTAAATGTTTTTAAGGCTTACTGCTAAAATACATATACCAAATTAAAATTTTAAGGCAAATAACCACAATCACGGCTGAAGGTCTTACACGCCAGGAACAGAAATAATATAAAAATTTTGAAACCTGCTGTAAAACAGCAAATACAATAGCAAAAGTTAATTAGAAAAACAAGCAACTCATCCAGACGGTGCTCCAGGAATCGACCTCTGAAAAGGTCCAGCAACCAAAACTTTCGCGAGTGATGAGATAGGCAGCCAAGAGCTGCTTTCAGTTCAGAAGATGGTACTCAGCCTAGTGGTAATCTATCGAATGAAAATGATAATCTTGCTGAAGCTACCTGACGTCCGATAAACCAAATGCAACATTGGAACAATAGGCCAAAGCTGGAATCGGCGGTCTGCACTAAGTCCAGAATACTGTGTTTGGAGTGCCCGGAACGAGAAACGAATCATTACCACCAGAGTAGAAGAATCACGAACGGGCCTACAATCAAGAAAGCTGTCAAAACTACATACCTTACCGAACAGCAGCGGCAAGGCGAGGAAATGTACACTGCCATTACATATATGTACAGTGCTATTACAAATGTTTGAAGCGATATCATAAATTTACTGTAGCTCCATTGATTGACATATGGTCACGACACACTACAGATACGTAGAAAAACTCATAAAGTTTTGTTCGGCTGAAGCCGCACTTCAGGTTTCTGCCGCCAGAGCGCTCGAGCGCAGTGAGACAAAATGGCGACAGAATCCGAGAAAGCGTATGTCATGCTTGAAATGCACTCACATCAGTCAGTCATAACAGTGCAACGACACTTCAGGACGAAGTTCAACAAAGATCCACCAACTGCTAACTCCATTCGGCGATGGTATGCGCAGTTTAAAGCTTCTGGATGCCTCTGTAAGGGGAAATCAATGGGTCGGCCTGCAGTGAGTGAAGAAACGGTTGAATGCGTGCGTGCAATTTTCACGCGTAGCTCGCGGAAGTCGACGAATAAAGCAAGCAGGGAGCTAAACGTACCACAGCCGACGGTTTGGAAAATCTTACGGAAAAGGCTAAAGCAGAATCCTTACTGTTTACAATTGCTACAAGCCATGACACCCGATGACAAAGTCAAACGCTATGAATGTTCAGCGCGGTTGCAACAGCTCATGGAAGAGGATGCGTTCAGTGCGAAACTTGTTTTCAGTGATGAAGCAACATTTTTTCTTAATGGTGAAGTGAACAGACACAATGTGCGAATCTGGGCGGTAGAGAACCCTCACGCATTCGTGCAGCAAATTCGCAATTCACCAAAAGTTAACGTGTTTTGTGCAATCTCACGGTTTAAAGTTTACGGCCCCTTTTTCTTCTGTGAAAAAAACGTTACAGGACACGTGTATCTGGACATGCTGGAAAATTGGCTCATGCTGCAACTGGAGACCGACAGTGCTGACTTCATCTTTCAACAGGACGGTGCTCCACCGCGCTTCCATCACGATGTTCGGCATTTCTTAAACAGGAGATTGCAAAACCGATGGATCGGTCGTGGTGGAGATCATGATCAGCAATTCATGTCATGGTCACCACACTCTCCCGACTTAACCCCATGTGATTTCTTTCTGTGGGGTTATGTGAAAGATTCAGTGTTTAAACCTCCTCTACCAAGAAACGTGCCAGAAATGCGAGCTCGCATCAACGATGCTTTCGAACTCATTGATGGGGACATGCTGCACCGAGTATGGGAGGAACTTGATTATCGGCTTGATGTCTGCCGAAACACTAAAGGGGCACATATCGAACATTTGTGAATGCCTAAAAAAACTTTTTGAGTTTTTGTATATGTGTGCAAAGCATTGTGAAAATATCTCAAATAATAAAGTTATTGTAGAGCTGTGAAATCGCTTCAATCTTTTGTAATAACCCTGTACTATCCCCCAGGGCAGGTAACTGGGGCGTTAGCGGCCACCAGGCAAGAAAAATTTCCGCTGGCTGAACTTAACAAACTGTAACAAGTGAACGCAGTAAATAGTAATAAGCAGTCGAGGATAGCTAATCAGATCCGTCTTCCCCAAGCACTCGCTGCTCTTCGCCTCAGCGACACTATGAGCAGTAACACGAACCCAAGTCACTGGAGAATCGCGAGATATCACAATGGTGGAGGTTTCTCTACTTGGATTGAAATGCACTCATCTTAAATCTTGCTGGATCTGGTTTACGGCGAGGTCTTGCACCCTCGTGACCACAGCTCTTCCATCCAGCAGTCCACGCGTGCCTCCAGCGGTCCTGGCGTGTTCTCGCACTGTGCGTTCCTGGCTTCTCCTCAGTCCTCCTACCGAACTCGCACACCCACACGACCTGGAAAACACAACGACGTCGCACCAAAGATAGGGCAACACTTACTACATATCGATAACTGCCGCTGCTGCCAGTAGTGGGCAGGCAATGCTTGTGAAACCGAGTGGCGCCAGTCGACACGAGACGATGACAAATAACCGCAACCGTGCCAACTAAACAATACTGTCTGGCCTCCAACAGAGGGCGGAAACCTACAAACAGCATCAAGGCGAGTCGCAGCACGGCTCACGAGCGTCTGACAATAAAACATGTACTGACATACTATACATGGAATTAGACCCATTCTTAAATTCCACATAAAAAGTGCAAGTACCAATAATGTGAAGCTCCTAGCCTGCCAAAGTAAAACATAAAATCGTGAAAAAGTGAGTATAAAAAGTTTATGAATGAAATCACATCTATAAAACGAAATATTTCATAATGATAAAAGAATACTGTAACTGTAAGTGCAAGGCAATTAACAAACAGTCACTATTAATTAAAACTGAAAAATCGATAGTTGATAATACATCCATAGGTGAAAGTTGGGTCTCTTTTCAGGTACACAGTTAGAATTTTTCGAGTGTTATACTAACGTCACAGAACTCCAAGCTGCGCTCACGCTGGTACCATACACGATGACACATAGCTGTGGTACAGTCCAGCACCGAGATATGTTCCGATAATTTCCAGAATAGCACAGGGTGCATTGTTCCTCGCACAACATGAGAGACGCCTCTAACAGTGCTTAACTGCCAAGCATGACTGATGCAACGCAGCAAAGTGCGCGCGCGTCGCTACAAACCCTCGCAAGCGCATCTAACAAGGTTATCAGTCTTATACTGATGTCACATGACTGTGTAAAAATAAGAATCGATTCGACCTCCCGGAAACTGTGTAGTGTCCCAGAAACAGTTAACAATCGCTTTCGTGATGTCTCAGCTTTTATGCACGGAAATTCTTGCGCTAAGAAAACGTTTACGAAAATAGTGCAGAATAACGTCGAATGCAGTCTTATTCGCGGACGTAACGTGGTACTCCGTCCATCACGTGTTACCCTTTCTGCTTTGAACACACACAAACTCTCCCTCTGCTATGTAGAGGCTCCTATATCCCAGAACAAAGGATGTGAATAAATCGAGTATTATGATTGGCTCTTATCGAATTTACCCATCAAATTACTGATGCTACTGGTATCAAAGCACCATCCATCTTTTCTTTCTTTCTGCAGACGAGACTTTCAGTGGTTATTTTACACATATCCCCATATTGAACTGGCAAATAAATCTTACAAATTACCATACATATCGTCAAATATGGAAAGACTCTTACTCGTTTACGCTGCTCTCCGTCCAAGGACAGGAGCTTGAATATTAGTGCACAAAACCGATCTCCATCCCAGCAATGTATCACTGCGTGCATGTCGATGTAGTAAACATACAATTCGTATCCTGAGCCAAATAAAATCATCCCTTTTACATCATTCGTACATATACTGTGAAGACGGACAGTACCTTATATATACTCCGCAGCCGACGATCACGAGTCATCTATCCCCAACACGCGACCAGAGCACAGCGGACCAAAGTCTCTCTCAGAACTGTTCTACAAATTCGGGATCCTTTCCCCTCAGCACAAAAATGTTACTGTTTCTGCCCCGAACCTGCTTCCTTGCTTGCTCGCTTTTCTACACAAGTCTCCAGACTCGGGGATTACAAGAACAAATGTTTTTTTCGCATGGTTTGCCATATTATTACATCATTTTCTCGGTACTTCTCGATATCAAGCACAAGGCAGCATCCTACCGATCGCAGAGCAACATAATTCCCAAGATATAGACTGGAAATTAGTTCTCTACAAACCTGAAACTTTATCTAGGTGGGGCATGCTGTAAACCACTGACTAACTAGAAACTTTTGACGTCCGCGAAAACATTTACTCGGAAACTCAAAACAAATAGAGGAAACTGATATTTCCACTCTCGAATATCGATATCTTTCACTATCTAATTTCACCATAAGTCAGCGAGAATGCTCTGTGACTCTCATACAGAGAAGGATAGATCTTAAAATAAGCACTGTGCTCGAGGTGTTAGAAATATGTAGAGCGCTGTCTTGTATACTTTGATGATTTATGTGTTAGAGAATTAACACTGAATGGATGTACTGAGTAGTCATCTATCTACATTCGCAGTGATACTCGCAAGGTAGACAAGGGGCGGTTTAGCTATGATACTGAAACTGGGGACACATGCTGTCATATCATTGGCCGGTGTTGAAGTTACTGTAAAATTTCGAAAATTATTCGCACTATCAACTGTGTTGCTTATTATTACAGTACATCGGCGGTGTCTTTTCCATCCCATCCGTGCATTGGTGCACTGTTGGTTACCACATAATGATTGACTGACAACGCTTGTTTGAGTTGGGGAATGAGTTTTCTGGATGGGTAACAAATTCTGGGGGTTGCTAGCAGCGAAACAGTGATCGAGTACATGAGTGCAATATGAGGAATCAGTCTAAAGGGAATGCAGAAAAAAATCGTTCAAATGGCACTGAGCACTATGGGACGTAACAGCTGAGGTCATCAGTCCCCTAGAACTTAGAACTACTTAAACCTAACTAACCTAAGCACATCACACACATCCATGCCCGAGGCAGGATTCGAACCTGCGACTGTAGCGGTCGCGCAGTTTCAGACTGTAGCACCTAGAACCGCTCGGCCATTCCGGCCGGCAGGGAATGCAGAGACATCATCTATTCCATCACATTGACAGTTGAGTTCAAATGTAGAGGTCGTCAGTCACTTTCGGACATCAGTTTGGAAACTCTCCACAACGCAGCCAAATTCTTCTAGTTTCCTTATGTTGTAACTGTCTTTTATTTAAAATCATCCACTTTGTGTCACATGTTATGGTAGTTGCAATAACAAAATGATTTACACCATGTCTAGTTTTCTGTGAGAGGCTGTGGATCAGAGCGACTTAATGTCAGTGTAGGACCTGAGACATACCTCAAAGTCATGGCAGAAAAGCAAATATATGGCAGTGTAGAAAATGTGTTAGAAAACAATGTTTCAAACAATGACACAGGGTCACAGGGTGTGCCTTTGCGAGTTACAGGAAAGTCTGTGGGATACGTTCATCGTCCTACATTACAGGTGATGAAACCTTAAACTGACCTTTTGCAATGGATCAAAAGCTGTATATTTAATAGGATCGTCCTGCACAGGCAGCAATAGCAGTTTGACAGGTAAATTCGATGACGAAAATGGTTCAAATGGCTCTGAGCACTATGGGACTTAACTTCTGAGGTTATCAGTCCCCTAGAACTTAGAACTACGTAAACCTAACTAACCTAAGCACATCACACACATCCATGCTCGAGGCAGGAATCGAACCTCGATCGTAGCGGTCGCGCGGTTCCAGACTGTAGCACCTAGAACCGCTCGGCCACCACGGCCGGCAAATTCGATAACGGATTGGGTGTCGCATTAGGAATGCTAGGAGGAACGCTATTCTGGGAAGCATTGCGACAACTCTCTCTCTGCGCTGGTTCTACATCGCAGCTATGCGTCACAGCGTGAGCAATGGCGTCTAGGTGAGTTCTATATTGGATAAAGTTAGTGGAGTTTTTATAGTTCTTAATTTTTTCTGTTGGATGGTTCAGAATAACGATGATAGCGAGTTGGGCTGACAGATTTGAATGGACGCAGATCTGCTTCAGTCTGTAGAATCTGTATCTGGTTTGGAGATGTAACACATTGTGCTCGTTTCCACCAAATGGTTAAAACACGGTCCTGTTGCACTAAGTCAGGTCGTTCTGTTTCTACATGGGTTGCAGAAGGTGGTGGATATGTCTTTCTCCGACTTCTACTCTGTTCCGACTTAAATTGGAACGATCACATGCGCTAAGCTGTAGAAATGGGAGCAGTTTCAAGATGTATAGGGGGTGACTAAAACCATGTTGGAATTTTACTGTAGCAAACATATTCGAGATATGAGAGTGCCAGAAATATAATTCTCTTGTGGGCGTTGGAAAGACCTGATTCCAAATAATGAACATCATTTCTAGCAGATAGTGTAACACTAGAGATCTGAAAAGCTAGTGTACATTTTCTTATGACCTCAATGAACACATCATCTACTACTACTGTTTGTGTTCGTTCTCAATCAGTCATTGCCTATAATTCAGTGGATACACTGCAGAACCTTTGATATGTTATCAAGTTAGAATACATTACACGTGCTACAGAAATATCTAGCTGGGGCGATGTGAGGGAGTCGCAAATACCGCTTACATACCACGTCCCTTAGCTGAATCACTTTCAAAATTCAGTGATTTTATAATGAGGTTGCATCGTGGCCTACGTGTAACTGGAGTGCTGGTTTGATAATATACACTCCTGGAAATGGAAAAAAGAACACATTGACACCGGTGTGTCAGACCCACCATACTTGCTCCGGACACTGCGAGAGGTCTGTACAAGCAATGATCACACGCACGGCACAGCGGACACACCAGGAACCGCGGTGTTGGCCGTCGAATGGCGCTAGCTGCGCAGCATTTGTGCACCGCCGCCGTCAGTGTCAGCCAGTTTGTCGTGGCATACGGAGCTCCATCGCAGTCTTTAACACTGGTAGCATGCTGCGACAGCGTGGACGTGAACTGTATGTGCAGTTGACGGACTTTGAGCGAGGGCGTATAGTGGGCATGCGGGAGGCCGGGTGGACGTACCGCCGAATTGCTCAACACGTGGGGCGTGAGGTCTCCACAGTACATCGATGTTGTCGCCAGTGGTCGGCGGAAGGTGCACGTGCCCGTCGACCTGGGACCGGACCGCAGCGACGCACGGATGCACGCCAAGACCGTAGGATCCTACGCAGTGCCGTAGGGGACCGCACCGCCACTTCCCAGCAAATTAGGGACACTGTTGCTCCTGGGGTATCGACGAGGACCATTCGCAACCGTCTCCATGAAGCTGGGCTACGGTCCCGCACACCGTTAGGCCGTCTTCCGCTCACGCCCCAACATCGTGCAGCCCGCCTCCAGTGGTGTCGCGACAGGCGTGAATGGAGGGACGAATGGAGACGTGTCGTCTTCAGCGATGAGAGTCGCTTCTGCCTTGGTGCCAATGATGGTCGTATGCGTGTTTGGCGCCGTGCAGGTGAGCGCCACAATCAGGACTGCATACGACCGAGGCACACAGGGCCAACACCCGGCATCATGGTGTGGGGAGCGATCTCCTACACTGGCCGTACACCACTGGTGATCGTCGAGGGGACACTGAATAGTGCACGGTACATCCAAACCGTCATCGAACCCATCGTTCTACCATTCCTAGACCGGCAAGGGAACTTGCTGTTCCAACAGGACAATGCACGTCTGCATGTATCCCGTGCCACCCAACGTGCTCTAGAAGGTGTAAGTCAACTACCCTGGCCAGCAAGATCTCCGGATCTGTCCCCCATTGAGCATGTTTGGGACTGGATGAAGCGTCGTCTCACGCGGTCTGCACGTCCAGCTCGAACGCTGGTCCAACTGAGGCGCCAGGTGGAAATGGCATGGCAAGCCGTTCCACAGGACTACATCCAGCATCTCTACGATCGTCTCCATGGGAGAATAGCAGCCTACATTGCTGCGAAAGGTGGATATACACTGTACTAGTGCCGACATTGTGCATGCTCTGTTGCCTGTGTCTATGTGCCTGTGGTTCTGTCAGTGTGATCATGTGATGTATCTGACACCAGGAATGTGTCAATAAAGTTTCCCCTTCCTGGGACAATGAATTCACGGTGTTCTTATTTAAATTTCCAGGAGTGTACATTGCAGCAATCACCGTCTCGGCATTTGTCCGGACAGAAAAACCACCTCATTCAGACGTAATGTCGTACCTCGATTTATAAAGCCAGTGTAGCTTTTAAAATGGATACTTGTGTGCACCTGTAGAACCATGACTGCTTATGGCAGTACCATACAGTAGTTGTTGGGATGTTTTTTTTAACATCTGGCCAATTATATCTCTCTTTCTAGGACATGGTGGTAACACTCGCAAGAAAAACTTATGAGACATGTCCACCCATGGTTGATTTTCTCTCAGTATTATTTCTTATCGCCAGCGATCGGTTATTGACGAAGTATTATACTTGGTAGTAGGGAGTGTATGATATGTTCCCATTTGAGAGTCAGGCTTATAAAGTATGTGTTTGTGTTCCGACATGTGTAAAGGAAGTGACTATGTCCAGTCATAAGGAAGGTATGGATTTGACGTGGAGTAATGTGATAGCATGGGAAGAGTGTGTCGATTCATAAAAATGGTACTGATATTTTTATTTCCGGAGCCACACCCGTCAACAGAGTGTATTTCTGATACTTCGCTCATTGACGAATGTCGTTCAACTGAGACTGCGATCGTAACATTTAGTCGTAAGTACAGGGATAAAATATATATGTGACCTATTTCTTAGGATAAACATTCTACCTGTATGTGCTCGGCCTGCCGCGCCAGTGACCTGTGTGGGGGTGATTCATGTTTCCCGTTAGCGATAGGAGCTGTCAGACTGGAGAGGTCTGTTTGAGTGTAGTAATGTAGATGAATTAACCGTGTTGTCCTCTAGACGACCAAATAGCGAACTAATACGTAGTATGTGTTTGATAGCTTCTGTGATTGCGTGGAAATTTGAGAAGATTGAACATGGAGGTTTGTTTGCAATGGATCGTTATTCCCGCCCATCTAATTTGTTCGGTTGACTGCTTCTGCACATTTCGCTCCTTTACTTAGTTGAGAGAAGATCGATTGTGGTGTGTGCATCTAGCATGTGGGAGACACATTTGCCGAGTCTCTAGACATGATAAACACTTTAGTTGACCTTGTAAATTATGGGGATGATTTGGAGTCACTAGATCACTGACAGCGGCATTCAAGAGTGGAAATATCAGTTTCCTCTATTTGTTTCGAGTTGCCGAGTAAATGTCTTCACGGACGTGACAAGTTTCTAGTTAGTCAGTGGTTTACAGCACGCCCCACCTAGATAAAGTTTCAGGTTTGTAGAGAACTAATTTCCAGTCTATATCTTGGGATCGGTAAATGCTTCCTTGCGCTTGATATCGAGAAGTACCGAGAAAATGATATAATATTATGGCGAACCATGTGAAAAAAAAACATGTGTTCTTGTAAACCCCGAGTCTGGGGACTTGTGTGGAAAAGTGAGCAAGCAAGGAAGCAGGTTTGGGGCAGAAACAGTAACATGTTTGTGCTGAGGGAACAGGATCTCGAATTTGTAGAACAGTTCTGAGAGCGACTTTGGTCCGCTGTGGGTGCTCTGGTCGCGTGTTGGGAGTGGATGACTCGTGATCGTTGGCTGCGGGAAAATATTTAGTGCTGAGAGGAGTATATATACCATACTGTCCGTCTTCACAGTTTATGTACAAATTATGTAAAAGGGATGATTTTATTTGGCGTAGGACACAAATTTTATGTTTACTACATTGACAAGTACGCAGTGATATATTCCTGGGATGGAGATCGGTTATGTGCACTAATATTCAAGCTCCTGTCCTTGGTTGGAGAGCAGTGTAAACGAGTAAGAGTCTTTCCGTATTTGACGATATGTATGGTAATTTGTAAGATTTATTTGCCAGTGCAATATGGGGATATGTGTAAAATAACCACTGTATGTCTTGTCTGCAGAAAGAAAGAAAAGACAGATGGTGCTTTGATACCGATAGCATCAGTAATTCGACGGGTAAATTCGATAAGAGCCAAGCGTAATACTTGATTCGTTCACATCCTTTGTGCTGGGATATAGGAGCCTCTACATAGCAGAGGGAGAGTTTGTGTGTGTTCAAAGCAGAAAGGGTAACACGTGATGGACGGAGTACCACGTTAGGTCCGCGAGGAAGACTGCATTCGACGTTATTCTGCACTATTTTCGTAAACAGGTTTTGTTAGCGCAAGAATTTCCGTGCATAAAAGCTGAGACATCACGAAAACGATTGTTAACTGTTTCTGGGACACTACACAATTTCCGGGAGGTCGACTCGATTCTTATTTTTACACAGTCATGTGACTTCAGTATAAGACTGATAACCTTGTTAGATGCGCTTGCGAGGGTTTGTAGCTACGCGCGCGCACTTTGCCGCGTTGCATCAGTCACGCTTGGCAGTTAAGCACTGTTAGAGGCGTCTCTCATGTTTTGCGAGAAACAATGCACCCTGTGCTATTCTGGAAAGCATCGGAACATATCTCTCGGTGCTGGACTGTACCACAGCTATGCGTCATCGTGTATGAACCAGCGTGAGCGCACCTTGGAGTTCTGTGACGTTAGTATAACACTCGAAGAAATCTAAATGTATACCTGAAATGTTGGAACACGTGAGGCAGTACTAACCTTACGACTTATCTTAGGAGAAAGATTAAGAAAAGGCAAACCTACGTTTCTAGCATTTGTAGACTTAGAGAAAGCTTTTGAGAACGTTAACTGGAATACTCTCTTTCAAATTCTGAAGGTGGCAGGGGTAAAATACAGGGAGCTAAAGGCTATTTACAATTTGTACAGAAACCAGATGGCAGTTATAAGAGTCGAGGGGCATGAAAGGGAAGCAGTGGTTGGGAAAGGAGTGAGACAGGGTTGTAGCCTCTCCCCGATGTTATTCAATCAGTATATTGAGCAAGCAGTAAAGGAAACAAAAGAAAAATTCGGAGTAGGCATTAAAATTCATGGAGAAGAAGTAAAAACTTTGAGGTTCGCCGATGACATTGTAATTCTGTCAGAGGCAGCAAAGGACTTGCAACAGCAGTTGAACGGAATGGACAGTGTCTTCAAAGGAGGATATAAGATGAACATCAACAAAAGCAAAACGAGGATAATGGAATGTAGTCAAATTAAATCGAGTGATGCTGAGGGGATTAGATTAGGAAATGAGACACTTAAAGTATTAAAGGAGTTTTGCTATTTAGGGAGTAAAATAACTGATGATGGTCGAAGTAGAGAGGATATAAAATGTAGACTGGCAATGGCAAGGAAATCGTTTCTGAAGAAGAGAAATTTGTTATCATCGAGTATAGATTTAAGTGTCAGGAAGTCGTTTCTGGAAGTATTTGTATGGAGTGTAGCCATGTATGCAAGTGAAACATGGACGATAACTAGTTTGGACAAGAAGAGAATAGAAGCTTTCGAAATGTGGTGCTACAGAAGAATGCTGAAGATAAGGTGGGTAGATCACTTAACTAATGAGGAGGTATTGAATAGGATTGGGGAGAAGAGGAGTTTGTGGCACAACTTGACTAGAAGAAGGGACCGGTTGGTAGGACATGTTTTGAGGCATCAAGGGATCACAAATTTAGCATTGGAGGGCAGCGTGGAGGGTAAAAATCGTAGAGGGAGACCAAGAGATGAATACACTAAGCAGATTCAGAAGGATGTAGTTTGCAGTAGGTACTGGGAGATGAAGAAGCTTGCACAGGATAGAGTAGCATGGAGAGCTGCATCAAACCAGTCTCAGGACTGAAGACCACAACAACAACAACCTGAAGAGAGACCCAACTTTCACCTACGGCAGTGTGAGAGCGATGGCTCGCATTGGCTTGCATCTGGCGGTGGCTCGCGGCGGCTATGGTGGGGTCAGCGGCGGCGTCGGGCGTCGGGTGCAGGATGTGTTTTTTATTAGCAATCTTTTGTTTAAGCTATATTCCATCGATTTCACAGATCAATGGGATGCTGCAAATTAAGAAAAACTACCCCATGCGTGTGAAGAATCCCTATTTAATTAATTTGCATAATTTTTTTATTTCAATATGTTGTTAGTGGTAGTTAATGAGGCGAGGTGCGGGAGTGGGTGACATGGAGCAGAACAGCAGGTTCAGTGCAGAACAGTAGGTTAATTTGCATAATTTTTATGTAAAATGCAGTAGAAAAGTTTAATGGGATGTGTGACAAAGAAGAATGTGCCAGAAATGGCGTTCAAAAGCATGTGAAATTCAAAAAGTGTACCAGAAAATGGTGGGAGGACATAACTAATTACTTAAATTATTATCAATGGCGGTAGAATATTTTAAGGAAATGGGGCTGACATGGAAAACCACTTAACAGAACAATAGGTTAAGTGCCAACAAAGGCCCAAACATTCCTAGGAAGAGGCGGTGGTCGGATGATTTAGGTTAGTGCATATGCCCTTTTTCCCACCATTTTCTTAGGTTAGTAGAGGTTGCATTGTCCTGATGGAATTTGAATTTCCTGCCAGGGGGGGTATGGAACTTTCCCACTAGAGAGCTTAATTAATTGATCAATTTAATTAAACAGTCAATGTGCCCAATCTACCTGCCATTTTCTTAGGTTCGTCCTGATGGAATTTGAACTTCCCACCAGGGGGTGTGGCAGGGGGTTTGGCACTTTCCCACCAGAGGTTAACTAATTGATCAATTTAATTAAGTAGTCAATCAAATTGATAAGAGTGAGCGGGGGCCTATTCCAATAACTCAGACCTGAAAGTGTATCTGTAGCAGGGAGGGGGGAGGGGTTCAGGGGAGGGGGAGGGGGTGTGGGGGAACAATAGTTTATGTGACTGTCAATCAAAAGGAAATGGGGGTGACATGGAAAAGCACTTAACAGAACAATAGGTTAAGTGAAACTTCCTGGCAAATTAAAACTGTGTGCTGTACTGAGACTCGAACTCGGGACCTTTGCATTTCGGGGGCAAGTGCTCTATCTACTGAGCTACCGAAGCACGACTCATGCCCCGCCCTCACAGCTTTACTTCTGCCAGTATATCGCCTCCCACCTTCCAAACTTTACAGAAGCTCTCCTGCAGGAGAGGCACGTAATGGAGCCCCTTAGGGATATGTCAGCAAGAGAGGGGCAGAAAACCAATGTGCACTCTGTGTGCATACCGGGGGGAGTCATTCCAGATGTGGAAAGGGTCCTTCCGGATGCCATGAAGGGTACTGGGTGCACCCATCTGCAAGTGGTCGCTCATGTCGGCACCAATGATGTGTGTCGCTATGGATCGGAGGAAATCCTCTCTGGCTTCCGGCGGCTATCTGATTTGGTGAAGACTGCCAATCTCGCTAGCGGGATGAAAGCAGAGCTCACCATCTGCAGCATCGTCGACAGGACTGACTGCGGACCTTTGGTACAGAGCCGAGTGGAGGGTCCGAATCAGAGGCTGAGACGGTTCTGCGACCCTGTGGGCTGCAGATTCCTCGACTTGCGCCATAGGGTGGTGGGGTTTCGGGTTCCTCTGGATAGGTCAGGAGTCCACTACACACAGCAGGCGGCTACACAGGTAGCAGGGGTTGTGTGGCGTGGACTGGGCAGGTTTTTAGGTTAGATGGCCTCGGGCAAGTACAGAAAGGGCAACAGCCTCAAAGGGTGTGGGGCAAAGTCAGGACATGCGGTGACCAAGCAGCAATCGGTACTGTAATTGTAAACTCTCGAAGCTGCATTGGTAAAGTACCGGAACTTCAAGCGCTGATAGAAAGCACCCAAGCTGAAATCGTTATAGGTATGGAAAGCTGGCTGAAGCCAGAGATAAATTCTGCCGAAATTTTTACAAAGGCACAGACGGTGTTTAGAAAGGATAGATTGCATGCAACAGGAGGTGGCGTGTTTGTCGCTGTTAGTAGTAGTTCATCCTGTAGTGAAGTAGAAGTGGATAATTCCTGTGAATTATTATGGGTGGAGGTTACACTCAACAACCGAGCTAGTTTAATAATTGGCTCCTTTTACCGACCTCCCGACTCAGCAACTGAGAGAAAATCTGGAATACATTGCACATAAATTTCCTCAGCTTGTTATAGTCTTAGGTGGAGATTTCAATTTACCAGATATAGACTGGGACACTCAGATGTTTAGGACGGGTAGTAGGGACAGAGCATCGAGTGACATTATACTGAGTGCACTATCCGAAAATTACCTCGAGCAATTAAACAGAGAACCGACTCGTGGAGATAACATCTTGGACCTACTGATAACAAACAGACCCGAACTTTTCGACTCTGTAAGGGCAGAACAGGGAATCAGTGATCATAAGGCCGTTGCAGCATCCCTGAATATGGAAGTAAATAGGAATATAAAAAAAAGAGAGGAAGGTTCAAAAATGGCTCTGAGCACTATGGGACTTAACATCTGTGGTCATCAGTCCCCTAGAACTTAGAACTACTTAAACCTAACTAACCCAATCACATCACACACATCCATGCCCGAGGCAGGATTCGAACCTGCGACCGTAGCAGTCGCGCGGTTCCGGACATAGCGCCTAGAACCGCTAGACCACCGCGGCCCGCAAGAGAGGAAGGTTTATATGTATAGCAAGAGTAATAGAAGGCAGATTTCAAGCTACCTAACAGATCAAAACGAAAATTTCTGTTCCGACACTGACAATGTTGAGTGTTCATGGTAAAAGTTCAAGGCAATCGTAAAATGCGTTTTAAACAGGTACGTGCCGAGTAAAACTGTGAGGGACGGGAAAAACCCACCGTGGTTCAACAGCAAAGTTAAGAAACTACTGCGAAAGCAAAGAGAGCACCACTGCAAGGTTAAACGCAGCCAAAACCTTTCAGACAGACAGAAGCTAAACGACGTCAAAGTTAGCGTAAGAAGGGCTATGCGTGAAGCGTTCGGTGAATTCGAAAGTAAAATTCTATGTACCGACTTGACAGAAAATCCTAGGAAGTTCTGGTCTTGCGTTAAATCAGTAAGTGGATCGAAACAGCATATCCAGACACTCCGGGATGATTATGGCATTGAAACAGAGGATGACACGCGTAAATCTGAAATACCAAACACCTTTTTCCAAAGCTGTTTCACAGAGGAAGACCGCACTGCAGTTCCTACTCTAAATCCTCGCAGAACGAAATAATGGCTGACATCGAAATAAGTGTCCAAGGAATAGAAAAGCAACTGAAATCACTCAACAGAGGAAAATCCACTGGACCTGATGGGATACCAATTCGATTCTACACAGAGTACGCGAAAGAACTTGCCCCCCTTCTAACAGCCGTGTACCGCAAGTCTCTAGAGGAACGGAAGGTTCCAAATGATTGGAAAACAGCACAGGTAGCTCCAGTTTTCAAGAAGGGTCGTCGAGCAGATGCGCAAAACTATAGGCCTATATCTCTGACATCGATCTGTTGTAGAATTTTAGAACATGTTTTTTGCTTGCGTATCATGTCATTTCTGGAAACCCAGAATCTACTCTGTAGGAATCAACATGGATTTCGGAAACAGCGATCGTGTGAGACCCAACTCGCTTTATTTGTTCATGAGACCAAGAAAATATTAGATACAGGTTCCCAGGTAGATGCCATTTTCCTTGACTTCCGGAAGGCGTTCGATACAGATCCGCACTGTCGCCTGATAAACAAAGTAAGAGCCTACGGAATATCAGACCAGCTGTGTGGCCGGATTGAAGAGTTTTTAGCAAACAGAACACAGCATGTTGTTCTCAATGGAGAGACGTCTACAGACGTTAAAGTAACCTCTGGCGTGCCACAGGCGACTGTTACGGGACCATTGCTTTTCACAATATATATAAATGACCTAGTAGATAGTGTCGGAAGTTCCATGGGGCTTTTCGTGGATGATTTTGTAGTATACAGAGAAGTTGCAGCATTAGAAAATTGCAGCGAAATGCAGGAAGATCTTCAGCGGATAGGCACTTGGTGCAGGAAGTGGCAACTGTCCCTTAACATAGACAAATGTAATGTATTGCGAATACATAGAAAGAAGCATCCTTTATTGTATGATTATATGATAGCGGAACAAACACTGGTAGCAGTTGCTTCTGTAAAATATCTGGGAGTATGCGTGCGGAACGATTTGAAGTGGAATGATCATATAAAATTAATTGTCGGTAAGGCGGGTACCAGGTTGAGATTCATTGGGAGAGTCCTTAGAAAATGTAGTCCATCAACAAAGGAGGTGGCTTACAAAACACTCGTTCGACCGATAGTTGAGTATTGCTCATCAGTGTGGGATCCGTCCCAAGTTGGGTTGATGGAGAAGATAGAGAAGTCCAAAGAGTAGCAAGGTCTTCAGCGCCCGCTCAGTAACATAGTGAGACGGATGTCAAGAAAAAACTCAGAACAGTAATATAAAACAGAACATAAAACACAGGTAACAAGCTTTGAAAAATATGTGCCTACCCACACCGAAGCGTGGGATGAAGCAGGGCGTCAGCAGTAAAACATGGACAACATATGAAGAAAGTGGTAGAGGGAGCTAAAACAATGTAGCAGATGGAAGTGGCTGGCTGAGCGCAAGGAAAAAAGGGAGGAGTCAGCCACTGTGCAATATACTAAAACCTCCAGGCTAAAAGTTTAGGCCAGATTCCAGACACATCACGAAACTTAAAAACCCTAGACACACATGTCTCATCGTTAGCTAAAACACAGGGCAGATCCCCATCAACTCGTGCTTCTGCCCTTGCATCACGGTATAAAATGCTGTCTGTTAAAATGTGCCGGACAGAGATGTGCACACCACAAGCATCACAAAACAGAGGATCCTCCCGCCGTAATAAAAAGCTGTGGACAGTGCCCGATCCGAAGACGTGTGAGGGCCACCTCTTCCCGCCTGAGCAACCGGCAGGAGGAACGCCACGGCCGAGTGGTTGACTTTACCGACCGCAGTTTATTGGCCGTCACCGCCAGCCATTCGTCCTCCCACAACTCCATGCACTTCCTGTGGAGTGCAGAGATGACAGACTGCAAGGGACTAGGACACTGGATCACATCCTGCTCTCTGCAGGCCTCCTTGGCAGCCCGATTGGCCTGTTCATTGCCCCATATTCCTACATAACCAGGCACCCAGCAGAGGGACACCTCCTTAGCCCGCCGTTGGAGCCAGTACAGTTGGTCATATATCAGCTGGACCATCTCCTCAGTTGGGTACAGATTCGGCAGTGATTGTAAGGCACTAAGAGAACCGGAGCAGAGAAGAAATCGATTCATCTGTTCCAGTGCCTTCAGGATCTCGTGGAGCTCCGCTGCGAAAACGGTATATTCATGGGGAGGCGAAGCCAGGTAACATGATCAGAGAACACCACAAAACAGCCAAGGAAATTCTCCTGTTTGGAGCCATCAGTGTAAACGACGGTGAAACCGTGATGCACATCTAAAACGTTAAAAAACAGAGATTGGAATCTAAAATCTGGTGTGCTATCTTTCTTAAAAGTAGTCAAATCTAAAATAAGTTTGGGTCTCCGGAGGAGCCAAGGTGGAAATCTGCTCCAACCGCGATGTAAAACACGAAGAGCAGCCATAGATATCGCAGCGAGGCAATCCTGTGTGGGAATCCCATAGGGCTGCGTCGCACGTTGCGGGTAATGAAATAGCCGTGACAGAGGAGGCTGAGCAACGGTACGGTATGCAGGTGTGCATGGTGTGGACAAAGTTTTATAGGCCTGGCACACTGTAAGTAGCCATCGCCGCATATGAAGTGGCAGTTCACCAGCCTCCGCACAGAGGCTTGGTATGGGGCTAGTTCGGAATGCCCCAGTGGCCAACCAAAGCCCTTCATGGTGCACAACGTCCAACACCTTTAAGTAAGAAGGCCTCGCAGACCCATACACCGTGCACCCATAATAAAGCCGAGATCGCACAAACGCCCTGTAAAACTGGAGCAGAAAAGTCCTGTCAGCTCCCCATGTACTGTGGCCAAGACATTTTAAAATACTTAAAGCCTGAAGCGACCGTCGTTTCAGGTCTTTAAGATGAGGTAACCACGTAAGCTTCGAGTCAAAAATTAGTCCCAGAAATCTAACCGTGTCTTTAAAAGTAAGAATAGTGTCCCTCATTCTCAACTCAGGAAAGATTAAAATCGAACGAGAATGGTGAAAAAGAACACATACAGACTTCTCGGTGGAAAACGTAAAACCACTCTTCTGCGCCCAGCCATCCAAACGTCTAAGAGTAAGTTGCAACTGACGCGTTCTCGTTGCAAGGCTTGAAGAAGAGCAAAACAAAGAGAAATCATCCACAAACAAGGAACACTGGACAGGACTTTTCACTATGGGCGTAATGCTATCAATAGCGATGGCAAAGAGAGTCACACTTAAAACGCTACCCTGAGGGACACCAATTCGGTATCTAAAATATCGTGGCGAGAGGAAAGACTGAATAAGAAGAGGAAGACAATCACGAAAACCCCATTCGTGTAGCTGCTCCAGGATGAGACGCCTCCAAGTGGTATCGTAGGCCTTCTCGATGTCGAAAAATACACCTAGAAGGTGATGACGGCGTAGGAAAGCTTGTTGTATAGCCGCCTCCAGGAGGGCAAGGTTATCGAAGGTGGAACGAAACCTCCTGAGCCCACACTGAAAGCGACTAAGGAGTCGCTGGGATTCTAACATCCAGACGAGGCGGCGGTTGACCATCCGCTCCAAGGTCTTCCCCATGCAACTAGTGAGGGCAACACTATGGTAGCTACTCGGGCTCGTGCGGCCTTTCCCAGGTTTTAAAAAAGGAATTAAAATTGCCTCACGCCACGAGTCAGGAAAGTGACCTGACGCCCAAACGGCATTAAAAAGTGCGAGAAGGATTTCTTTGTTGCGCATTGTGAGGTGCCGTAGCATACTGTAATGGATACTGTCGTGACCAGGGGATGTGTCACGAGCTGCAGACAATGCAGAATCCCACATAGAAAATTGTCAGTTGTAAACTTCATGAGAGGTGGACTGGGAGTCCAGACTACACCTCTCAGCAAATGCTCTACGGCGCTGGAAATATGGATCCTGAGTGGTTGTTGCAGTAACTGTGGCAAAATATGCTGCCATAGTCTGGGCAATGTCTCGCGGATCCGTGTGGAGAATGCCATTATTCATTACAGCAGCCATGGGGCACCTCCCTCCTTTGCCAGAAATTCTCCTGATGGTCTCCCACACGAACTTTTGGTGGAACGATTAATGGTGTTCAAGAACTTTTGCCACGACCTCTTCTTGCTCTCACGTATAATGCGGCGACATCTAGCCCTCGCCTCCCAAAAGGCTGCAAGATTCTCAGCAGTCGGCCGACACTGGAACCGACGCACAGCCGCACGCCTGGTCCTGATTGCAGAGTGGCATTCGGCACTCCACCAAGGGACAGTGTTCCATGTTCGAACTGGGCCAACTGGCTATAAAGTGTCCAGTCGGCTCCACTGATCACCCATCGTGGTGGTTTCCTTTCGGAGCCCACGCCATCTGGCAGGTGAATCCAGATTGGGAAATGATCACTGCCGTGCAAGTCAGCAACCACTTCCCAGTGAGCACTGGCGGCAAGAGCTGCAGAGCAAAGCGAGAGATGAATGGCAGAGAACGACCCAGTCGTTGTGCAGAAATGAGATCTCTGTCCTCCATTGAGCAAGTAGGCACAGGATGACAGGAGTAGCCTCTCAATTGCTCTACCCCTGGGACAGGTAATTGCAGAGCCCCAAAGCACATTGTGGGCATTAAAATCACCACAAATAATGAATGGCTGGGGGAGCTGTGTAAGAAGGTCGGTGAGGGCCGCTTCATCAAGTGCATTATGTGGGGGCAAGTAAAGCGAACATACAGTCAATGGATGACGCACGTGCATGGACACAGCAACGACCTGTAAAGTCGTCGTAAGCGAGGGAGGCGAGGAGTGGTAGTCCGTCCTGACGAAAATACCTACGCCTCCTCTAGCTCTCTCTCCACGCAGGTCGTCCTTTTTGTGGAGCATATAGCCTCGTGGCTCAGGGGAGTATGATGGATGGAAATAAGTCTCTTGGAGACACAGACACAGTGGTCTACCCTGAGAGAGTATACGAAGTTCTCCCACATGCGTCCTGAACCCTTGCAAGTTCCACTGAACGATGGGAGCCATCTATGATGGGGGTAGCACCTTCGTCCTGTCTCTCCAACGGGGCAGGGAGACTGCAGCAGGTGGAGGGGCAGGCGCGGGGCGAGATGATTGCCCCACACATACGTCATATTCCATCAACTGTGGGGAAGAGTCAAATGAAGCCTCACGTAAAACAACATCTGCATGGTCAGACGGTTTACCATGGGATTTGACCCGTTATTGCTGCTGTACGGGAGCTTTCTGCGATTTGGTGGGCTTTGGGGGAGCCGACGTGGGAGTGGTAATGGCTGTACTGGGTTTCGGAACAGCCTCAGCTGTTGGAGGCGCCAGGGGGTGGCCCAAGTTCGCCAGTGTACCTTTGTCTGCCGTTCGAGTAGGGGCTACAGGCTCTGAAACGCTGGCTGCATTGCAAGTGCACTGGCAGCTGCAGGTGTTAGTGCCCACACTGACCACCTCTGTCTCTGTTGAGGCATCGGCTTTTGCAGTAGGCTTCTGAACCATGGATGCAAAAGATGTAGCAAATGTTGGAGGTTGCATCGACTTGTAGATCTTTTTAGCCTCACCATAGGGGATACGCTTGGTTGTTTTTATTTCCTGGAGTTTGCGTTCCTCTAAAAATATTCGGCAGTCCCTACTCCAAACAGGGTGGTTCCCAGAGCAATTGATACATTTGGCTGGAGACCAACCAACTCCTTCATGAGCAGCCTTACCACAGTTGCCACAAGTCGCTTCACCTGTACATCCTAAGGTGGTATGCCCAAAACGCTGGCATTTAAAACAGCGCATTGAGGTCGGGAAATAAGGCCTCACACTAAGGTGAAGAAAGCAAGCTTTAACATGTTCAGGAAGTTTCGTGCTACTGAAGGTCAGAATAAAGGAGTCGGATTTGACAAGATTGCCATCCACCCTCTTCATGATATGTTGGACATCAACGATACCTTCTGGAGCGCACTCACGTTGCAGTTCTTCCTTGGGAATGTCAACTAGATCCCGGCATGTCACAACACCTTTGCTGTAGTTCAAGGTGCTGTGCAGTTCAGTGTCTATGGCATACTCTCCAAGGCATTTAGCAGATTGGAGGTTAGTTGCCTGCTGGAAAGTTTCCACTAGCAAGGTCCCATTACATAAGCGCTTCACCGATTTTAAGGAGCCACAGATTCCCTCCAAACCCTTTTGTATATAAAAGGGCGAAACCTTCTCGAAACTACCCTCCTTCTGTTTCACAATGAGAAACACATTCTGATTACCAGAATGCATTCTGTTACCTAAGACTGGACTTGTGAAAGAAGTGTTGGAGTCAGGGGGACTGACTGCACGAGCCCTCTTAAGAGACTGGGTGTTAGAACCTTCCTGCGGCCCACCCTTTCCGCTGGGAGGAAGAAACGAGGATTTCGACGGATCCATCTCGGTCCCACGAGCAGCTAGGGTACTAGAAGTCCACCTAGACAGAACCCCGCGTGCCTAGGTAAGCCTTATACAACTGAGGTGCGGCAGGTTCCCCAGAGGTTGCCCGCTAACGACTGTTCCACCTCAACAGCCATGCATCTCATCAGCACGCAGCACACCTTGAGATTGGGGTTGTTTATAGAGGTTTATTCCATCCTCGCGATCCGGGCGGTCAAGCCAAGATCCTCATTCCCTGAGACACACAACATTCCACCGCCGCGCCGCACGGTGGTCGTTGAAGTATGCCCAGAGCTTACGGTGATGGGGGACTGGCGGCGCTTACCAGTCTCCAGCTCAGGAACCCCAGGCTCGTCAAGCCCGTACCCGACACCTGAATGCCGAGCCCCTGGAGGCAAGATCCAAAGAAGAGCGGCGCGTTTCGTCACAGGGTTAGCAAACTCAAGTGGCAGACTCTGTAAGAGAGGCTCTCTGCATCGCGGTGTAGCTTGCTATTCAGGTTTCAAGAGGGTGCTTTTCTGGATGAGGTATCGAATATATTGCTTCCCCCTACTTATACCTCCTGAGGAGATCACGAATGTAAAATTAGAGAGATTCGAGTGTGTATGGAGGCTTTCCGGCAGTCGTTCTTCCCGCGAACCATACGCGACTGGAACAGGAAAGGGAGGTAATGACAGTGGCACGTAAAGTGCCCTCCGCCACACACCGTTGGGTGGCTTGTGGAGTATAAATGTAGATGTAGAAATAGATGTACCTGCCATTTTTATATTCATGAGATTGACCATCCTATGCGCAAATTGATGTTTGCCTTCCCACTTTTCGTCTATTCTTACATTATACTTCGTCTGTAAATTGGAGGTTTTCTTCCTATGTCTCATTGCTGTCTTTTTCTGCTCATTGTCTACCACATTATTACACCTCTGAAAACACCTGAGAACTGTAATGGCGAGAGTAACATGCCTAAAAGTAACTGAAGTCTGAATGCTTCCAAATTAACTTTTCTTTATTCTTGTATGCTTCCCTGATCTCAGTCCTTATCCACAGAATTTCATTTTTGCGTTTCAAATGTACTGCTGCTGTAGAATGATTATTAATCCTGGCATTAACATATTTAGGAATAATCCCCTCATCCAAACAGAATTTGTTACAGCTTATTTTCTTTATGTCTTTCTTAATGCGCATTTTTGTTTTAAGGAACGGTTTTGCCTTATTCTTGGCCTTGAGTTGGCACAAATTTATCAATTGAAAAGATTAATTGTTAAAAAGGAGTCCATGATCAAATTTTTGGCACTTCATTTACAGATCTGTCTTGATCACACAAGCTTTTACCTTTCACTATCACAGGTTTCAGATACTGCTATCTTCAGATGTGTTACAAACACATAATGGGTGTAACCAACGAAGTTCAGTTTTCTGACGTTAATTTATAAATGGGCTGGTGCTACATAAGAAACATAAAAAGTATTTGCATGATTAACAGCCATGTATGCAAGCCATAAATATAATAAAATATTCTGATATAGTATCAATGTCAAACTAAAGGTGTAGTTACATAGTAAGTGCAGGTGACGATCAGAATGCATCTGGTATTTATTAATTACATTACACTTCCTGTTACAGTCTTGTTTTGTTAATTAACTTACACTTGTTTTGTCATGCTGGAGGATTTCGTTTTATAGATGTGATTTCATTCAAAAGCTTTTTATACTGGCTTTTATACAATTGTATGTTTTACTCTGGCAGGCTAGAAGCTTCACGTTATTAGTATTTGTACTTTTTATGTGGATTTTAAGTATGGATCTAATTCCACATGTAGTATGTCAGTACACATTTTATGGTCAGATGCTCGTCTGCCATGGAAAGTAATTTTAAGTTTTTTTTTTTATAAATACCAGACGCATTCTGATCATCACCACCACTTAATATGTACCTGCATGTTTAGTTTGACATTGATACTATATCAGAGTATTTTATGATATGTATAGCTGGTATACATGGCTGTTAAACGTAAAGACTTTATCTTTCTTGTCTAACACCAGGCCTTTTATAGATTTAGCGCCAGCAAACTGAACGTAGTTGGTTACACACTGTTTTTGTTTTTAACAGATCTGTAGATGGCAATAGCCAAAACCAGTAATAGTGATGTGTAAAAGTTTGTGTGATCAAGACAGACCTGTAAAATGAAATATTTGTAAACAGAAACATGTAGAGCTGTTTGCATGGTAGACATCTATCCCAGGAACTGTATGTATCACAAGTTAGCAACAGTATATATGAAGACCTCGGCTGTAAACGATGGTAGATGGTAGGGATAGAGAAATTGCTCCATAAAGTTTCAATAAACTCTCGTAAATATAGCATTTCAAGAACATGTAATGTGATTGTTTTATTCAGATAAGAAGTGGTCTTCAAATATATTTGGAGTAACGATATTTTTTTTTAATTTTAAATTCTACTCATTATTTATTCTTAAACTTCGACAATGGGTTATCAACACTTGTGTACTTGCAAAATGAGAGAACTTAATGAAGGCTAGTATTATCTTACAACTATTTACTTGCTGAGTGCATTAATGGTGCTTTACTGTGAAATCTTTCTAAAATACTAAAAGGGTCTGAATCGTTTCAGTTTGTGATACTAAGGTTTGCATTAACAATTTTTGCAATAATAAAGCATAATAACTTCAAAAAAATAATCTGTGATTCAGCACAATATAAAATTAACTGTAGCAAACACAGTTCTAGGACATCATGTAAGTTATTTTAAGAATGGCTGTCAACATTTCTACCAATACCCTGCAATGTAAATTTACATAAACAATGTTAAGAGATATATCATTGGCAAGATGGAGCAGAGTAAAATCATAATGAATTTATAGTTAATGAAAACTGATATAAATTCCAGTTTCTTATGTGCAAAGTGTCTAAAAAAAGGTGGCGACAAAGACAATCTGTGCTACTCATGGGCTATTAAAAGTGAATAACTTGAATGGAATGTCTGCACGATTTTAAATGAAGAACTGTTTTCTGCTGCCAAATGGCGATAAAAAAACTGATAATGGACTCAGGCCCGAACGACGAAATAATTTAAGTGTTGCAAGATGATAGATATGCTCTGCTAGCGAAGATCAGTTAGAGGAAAAACTCAGCAAATATATAACCAGAGAAAAATGCTGTAGAGTAAAAAGTTCCTCGAACACAGCTAATTTAAAATCGCAAATGAAGACGAACTGAAATTATAACGCGTGTCCAGTGCCAACGCCATCCAGAAAAAAATGTGCCAGAACAAGTAAATTTACTTACAGGCAAAGGAACAGTTCTGATGCCAGCTAGCAAAAAGGCAGTGCAGCATGTGAGTATAACTAAAGACAGTGTTTACATGCCAACCAGCGAAAGGGAAACTGTGGCTAATGTCACCGTG
The DNA here is from genome assembly GCF_023898315.1 of Schistocerca nitens. Taxonomy (NCBI): domain Eukaryota; kingdom Metazoa; phylum Arthropoda; class Insecta; order Orthoptera; family Acrididae; genus Schistocerca; species Schistocerca nitens. The sequence goes on from NC_064623.1 coordinate 126,151,130, forward strand.
AGTTTTCCAGAAGATTAAGTTCCTAAACACAGGAAATAAAATTATGAGTCAAGGAGTAGAGTATGGAAACCAAAAGTTTTAATAGTGACTGTCAGTCAAGGCAGATACTGTAGAACGAATCTAGACAAAAACTTGAATCAAAGTATAACATTCAAAGTTTTATTAAGCCAAATGCTCATCTCGACGAAGTTGTTAATCGAACTGATGAATTAGCAGAAGCCTTGACTGTGAGTGATTATTAATGGCTGGGTCAAACGGTGCTGAAGACTCTTATCGCAACATTCTTGAAAACATTGACAATGTCTTACCATATGTTCTCCAAGTCAGTAATAAGATAAACGTTATCTTGCGGGAGGTTTCGTGTTGTATTCCCCACAAAAATGCGTCTAGTGCCCTCTCCTCAGCTTCCTGCAGAATGGCTTCATTAACCCTATCGGAATCCGTTAGCTGACAGGTATTAACATTAATTTTTCGAATTCGATCTACAAAAGCTTCTATTGATTCCCCATTCCTTTGATACATTCTATTCAATTGTTCCCAATAATATCTAGACGTATTTTTCCTCTGATACCTTTCCAGCAACCCTTTCTTGAATACTCCAAATGTCCGAGCATCCCTTACTTCTTCATGGCATGTAATGTACGCTCTGGCATCTCCACTTACTTTCAACTTAGCAACATGCGAAAATGCTTCTGCACCGCTATTTCCCAATTTAGTGGCCGTGCTAAGGTTCTAAAAAGAAAATCATAACATCCTCCCCAGTTTTTCCAGAGAAAGGGGTGACCAAACACGCAGCGTTAGTGTCAAGAATTACTGCATTAACAGGAAACTGTTCCTTGCTCGTTTCTTTAGACTGAGCAAGCTCTAATTCCGACACTCGCTCAAGTAGCTGCTGAATAGCCACCTCGGCTGACACAGACTGCTCCATCACTACCAGCTATCGAATCAAGACTACAGTAAGCCCAGAAAAAAGAACAGGCAGGGAAGATGGACTATGCTACAGGGTCAGACAAACCACCAAACGAAAAATTGGCACTTACTTGTCATGTAGCGGGAGTTGCTGATCCATTGTTGGCCTCCTCAGGTGCCACATATCCTCGTCGATTACCAGCCACAGTTTCCTCCAAATCCAGGGAGAAGACCACTACTGTCACCAATTGTAACAGGAGTGTGTGATGCGCAGGTTGCCCGACTGACACACTTGTAATAGCATGACCGTAGCGGGTGACGTGGTCGGGGTTGTAAGGCTTGGCCGGGTAGAAGAAGGTGGCTGTTTTTAGCAATCTTCCTCTTTATTGTTGGTTCTCCCAATACATTTTCCGGTAGCTCAGCCCCACTTCTCGTGTCGTGGTGGAGACGAGCTGATGCACGCAGTCCGGGGAACGCGACGCCGCGCTCGGTCAGCGGCTGCGCAGGCAGTAGGAGGTTAGCAGCATGACGCCAGCTGGGACAGCTCGCAGACCCGGCAGCTCGTGACGACGCCGGGAGTCGCCGGTGCAGCAGCGGGTAACAACCCCCGCCGACAGCGTCACTGATGACGACAACGTGACAGCGACCGAACGACCTGTCGGTCAAACCGAATACCGACGCCCACCTCTGATGCCCTGAAGGGGCTCCAGAACGCCCTATACTTGCAATGTTAAAATAACGCTTATAAATTACATCTTTCCTCACAAAGTATTTGAGGTAGGAAGTTGAACTTTTTACAGATTATTTATTGGAATATGGGCTACAACTTAACACAGGGATTTTACAAAATTTTAGTTCAGTTATTAAAGATGATTTTTTTTCAATTGTAATGAAAATTCACAACATTTTTTTGCAATTTTTTATTTATATGTTCAAAAATATACAGTTTTTTTGGAAAAAGGCTGTGTTAAATTATGCAGAAGGTACTGTGTAACATTTACTGAAAGTTTGAAACAAATATGTTTGGAAGATCCTTAGAAAACATGTAATTAGTATGAGAAAATAAAAGTTTTGGGAATCGAGCGACAAAGATTGGATTAACTTTTTAGTGCATTCCAGGTCCATAGGATGGATTATCTTCATCCTCTGCAAACTCCTCCTCCAGCTTCCTCTTGTTCCTCCTCCTGTTTACTCTTGCTTGTATTTCTAGACTCTTTACAGCCCTGTCTGCAGCCCGAAGGCGTTCCTTGTCTAAAGCAAGCATCGCTCGTTGTTGTGTTCGTAGATTTTGCAACATTTTCTTCAGTTCCAGTTACTGCAACACTGTTCCAAAAGGTGGTCGTGTATGAACACTTATCACATTTCAGTTGTATTTCACTAGCAAGTCCTACATGCTTTATTATGGAGAGTTCCAGACCAACTTCACTACAATGAATACATCTTACACAGTTTGAAAAAATTCCTTTGAGAACCGACATATCAAATATTTCATTCACATCCGATTCGCCCATAAAACATTCATAGTTTTCACTCATTGAACCAAGCTTCTTCTGTGAAGTATTTTCTTTCCCACTTTGACAGCTATGGGCAGGTGTACTTGAGAGGTTAGGTTCACTCACTTGGTTATCGTCTTTATTGTTTACAGTAATAACACATACCTTTGGCTTTCCAACATTTCTCCTTTTCTTAAAAGCCTTCAGAGGATTTCTAATAACTTTACTTTTACTCATTATTATACTTCAACAAAACAGAGACTCAAGAAACAGAATTAATTACGAATATTTTCGAGATAACGACAGAGTAAATAAACATGAAACAATCGACAATCACACCAGCGATATATATTGAACCATCACAGGTTAGCCACAACACATACTTTATCTCACATCACTGAAATGTACCTGATGAACACGGACGTTAATAATAACACCATTTGACAGCAGTTCAACAGCGCCACAGTGGGTCACGCCCATGTAGAACACATTTCAAAAAAAATTTAAAAATAGTTGTAATCTTTGGAATTGAATAAATTATATATTTATTAAAAGGTAATAGTCTGCAGATTCAGAAAACGCAAAAAAGTAAAAATTGAACTTTTCATGATTTTGAGCCTTTCCGGAGCCCCTTTAATAGTGCAGACCGCTGCTGAATTCGCCGGCTACGCGGCAGCGTGTTTATAAGAAAGTTCTCGATGAGTTGGCTAATGCAACTGCGCCACACGCGGCCCGCGCCTGCGTTATTCTGCTAATGCTGCGTTCTGATGGCTGCCGTGCCCGTACACACATACCGATGCTCGTTGCAAGACTGTGTCACCTGCATAACGCGCCGGCCGGCCTTCGTCCGCCGTTTGCCACGAGTCTGGCGCATCGCGCACTGAAACATACTAAATCACAATTTCGCACCGTATTTCCTAAAAGTAACCCCTTGTCCTCTACAGGATCGAAGGGCCACTCGTGTACCCTTGATGACAGCATGACACAAAGCTTCACACCTCGCCCGGGCCCGTCAACACCGACATTGGACTGTTGATGAATGGAAATTTGTTGCCTGGTTGGACGAGTCTCGTTTCAAATTGTATCGACTGGATGAACGTGAACGGGTATGGAATCAACCTCATGAATCCATGGACCCTGCATGTCAGCAGGGTACTGTTCAAGCTGGTGGAGGCTCTGTAATGCTGTGGGACGTGTACAGTTGGTGTGATATGGGACCTCTGATATGTCTAGATACGGCTCTGATGAAAGACACGTACATAAACATGCTATCTGATCACCTGCATCCACCCATGTCCATTGTGCGTTCCGACGAACTTGGGCAATGTGATACCCCACACGTCCAGAATTGCTACAGAGTGGCTCCAGGAACGCTCTTCTGTGTTTAAATAATTGCACTGGCCACCAAACTCCCCAGACATGAACATTATTGAGCATATCTGGGGTGCCTTGCAACGTGCTGTTCAGGAGAGATTTCCACTCCCTCGCAAGTTAACTGATTTAGGGATTCATGGTGTCAAGTCCTTCCAGCACTACTTCAGACATTATTCAGGTACATGCCAGGTCGTGTTGTGACACATTCGCGTGCTTGTGGTGGCCCTACACGATATTAGGCAGGCTCTTCAGTGTATAATACAACCACCAGCAATGCGACGCTATCCGGGCTGGTCCTTTCAGGATTTCACGTAAGCTATGAATCAGAGTTTGTAATTAGGATCAACACCCACCTCGAGGGTTACATCACTGCAGCCACTCCACCAAATAACGGAATTTAAAGAAGATAACTAAGTAGTGGAAAAAGGATCAGAGAGGGCGATGGTCCCTTGCAACCTTACACAAACACCTGTGGCCCTCTCGTTCTGAAAAACGATAGAGCCTGCTTCTTTCTGTATGGCGGTCGCGCCCTAACTCCTCTTGCCACCTCCGTCTTGCCAGAGCCCCTCAACCCCAATGCCCTGCATCGATCGCTCTGTCCTCCGTACAGCTGAACGCGCCCTGTCGCGACTGCCGTCGTTGAAATAGAGCTGCCTCCTTGAGGCGATCGCCTGCAGCACAACAAGAACATCTCAGAAACGAACAAACATAGGACAGGCAGTCCGCAGAAATTGGAAGGAAGCTGAGCCTCACAACTCAGAGTGCTTACAGGGACAATGGTAATCCCTATTGTTGCTTTAGAAGATATGCCAGTGCTAGTATTCTGAAGTTGGAACAAGAACAACTCAGAAACGAACAAACAAAGGACAGGCAGTCAGCAGAAATTGGAAGGAAGCTGAGCCTCACAACTCAGAGTGCTTAAAGGGACAATGGTAATCCCTATTGTTGCTTTAGAAGATATGCCAGTGCTAGTATTCTGAACCTGGAACAAGAACATCTCAGAAACGAACAAACAAAGGACAGGTAGTCCGCAGAAATTGGAAGGAAGCTGAGCCTCACAACTCAGAGTGCTTACAGGGACAATGGTAATCCCTATTGTTGCTTTAGAAGATATGCCAGTGCTAGTATTCTGAAGCTGGAACAAGAACATCTCAGAAACGAACAAACAAAGGACAGGCAGTCCGCAGAAATTAGAAGGAAGCTCAGCCTCACAACTCAGAGTGCTTACAGGGACAATGGTAATCCCTATTGTTGCTTTAGAAGATATGCCAGTGCTAGTATTCTGAAGCTGGAACAAGAACATCTCAGAAACGAACAAACAAAGGACAGGCAGTCCGCAGAAATTGGAAGGAAGCTCAGCCTCACAACTCAGAGTACTTACAGGGACAATGGTAATCCCTATTGTTGCTTTAGAAGATATGCCAGTGCTAGTATTCTGAAGCTGGAACAAGAACATCTCAGAAACGAACAAACAAAGGACAGGCAGTCCGCAGAAATTGGAAGGAAGCTCAGCCTCACAACTCAGAGTGCTTACAGGGACAATGGTAATCCCTATTGTTGCTTTAGAAGATATGCCAGTGCTAGTATTCTGAAGCTGGAACAAGAACATCTCAGAAACGAACAAACAAAGGACAGGCAGTCCGCAGAAATTGGAAGGAAGCTGAGCCTCACAACTCAGAGTGCTTACAGGGACAATGGTAATCCCTATTGTTGCTTTAGAAGATATGCCAGTGCTAGTATTCTGAAGCTGGAACAAGAACAACTCAGAAACGAACAAACAGAGGACAGGCAGTCCGCAGAAATTGGAAGGAAGCTGAGCCTCACAACTCAGAGTGCTTATAGGGACAATGGTTATCCCTATTGTTGCTTTAGAAGATATGCCAGTGCTAGTATTCTGAAGCTGGAACAAGAACATCTGAGAAACGAACAAACAAAGGACAGGCAGTCCGCAGAAATTGGAAGGAAGCTGAGCCTCACAACTCAGAGTGCTTACAGGGACAATGGTAATCCCTATTGTTGCTTTAGAAGATATGCCAGTGCTAGTATTCTGAAGCTGGAACAAGAACATCTCAGAAACGAACAAACAAAGGACAGGCAGTCCGCAGAAATTGGAAGGAAGCTGAGCCTCACAACTCAGAGTGCTTACAGGGACAATGGTAATCCCTATTGTTGCTTTAGAAGATATGCCAGTGCTAGTATTCCGAAGCTGGAACAAGAACATCTCAGAAACGAACAAACAAAGGACAGGCAGTCCGCAGAAATTGGAAGGAAGCTGAGCCTCACAACTCAGAGTGCTTACAGGGACAAAGGTAATCCCTATTGTTGCTTTAGAAGATATGCCAGTGCTAGTATTCTGAAGTTGGAACAAGAACATCTCAGAAACGAACAAACAAAGGACAGGCAGTCCGCAGAAATTGGAAGGAAGCTGAGCCTCACAACTCAGAGTGCTTACAGGGACAATGGTAATCCCTATTGTTGCTTTAGAAGATATGCCAGTGCTAGTATTCTGAAGCTGGAACAAGAACATCTCAGAAACGAACAAACAAAGGACAGGCAGTCCGCAGAAATTGGAAGGAGGCTGAGCCTCACAACTCAGAGTGCTTACAGGGACAATGGTAATCCCTATTGTTGCTTTAGAAGATATGCCAGTGCTAGTATTCTGAAGCTGGAACAAGAACATCTCAGAAACGAACAAACAAAGGAAAGGCAGTCCGCAGAAATTGGAAGGAAGCTGAGCCTCACAACTCAGAGTGCTTACAGGGACAATGGTAATCCCTATTGTTGCTTTAGAAGATATGCCAGTGCTAGTATTCTGAAGTTGGAACAAGAACATCTCAGAAACGAACAAACAAAGGACAGGCAGTCCGCAGAAATTGGAAGGAAGCTCAGCCTCACAACTCAGAGTACTTACAGGGACAATGGTAATCCCTATTGTTGCTTTAGAAGATATGTCAGTGCTAGTATTCTGAAGCTGGAACAAGAACATCTCAGAAACGAAAAAAAAGGACAAGCAGTCCGCAAAAATTGGAAGGAAGCTGAGCCTCGCAACTCAGAGTGCTTACAGGGACAATGGTAATCCCTATTGTTGCTTTAGAAGATATGCCAGTGCTAGTATTCCGAAGCTGGAACAAGAACATCTCAGAAACGAATAAACAAAGGACAGGCAGTCCGCAGAAATTGGAAGGAAGCTCAGCCTCACAACTCAGAGTGCTTACAGGGACAATGGTAATCCCTATTGTTGCTTTAGAAGATATGCCAGTGCTAGTATTCTGAAGCTGGAACAAGAACATCTCAGAAACGAACAAACAGAGGACAGGCAGTCAGCAGAAATTGGAAGGAAGCTGAGCCTCACAACTCAGAGTGCTGATAGGGACAATGGTAATCCCTATTGTTGCTTTAGAAGATATGCCAGTGCTAGTATTCTGAAGCTGGAACAAGAACATCTCAGAAACGAACAAACAAAGGACAGGCAGTCCGCAGAAATTGGAAGGAAGCTGAGCCTCACAACTCAGAGTGCTTACAGGGACAATGGTAATCCCTATTGTTGCTTTAGAAGATATGCCAGTGCTAGTATTCTGAAGCTGGAACAAGAACAACTCAGAAACGAACAAACAGAGGACAGGCAGTCCGCAGAAATTGGAAGGAAGCTGAGCCTCACAACTCAGAGTGCTTACAGGGACAATGGTAATCCCAATTGTTGCTTTAGAAGACATGCCAGTGCTAGTATTCTGAAGCTGGAACAAGGACATCTCAGAAACGAACAAACAAAGGACAGGCAGTCCGCAGAAATTGGAAGGAAGCTGAGCCTCACAACTCAGAGTGCTTAAAGGGACAATGGTAATCCCTATTGTTGCTTTAGAAGATATGCCAAAGCTAGTATTCTGAAGCTGGAACAAGAACATCTCAGAAACGAACAAACAAAGGACAGGCAGTCCGCAGAAATTGGAAGGAAGCTGAGCCTCACAACTCAGAGTCCTTACAGGGACAATGGTAATCCCTATTGTTGCTTTAGAAGATATGCCAGTGCTAGTATTCTGAAGCTGGGAGAAGAACATCTCAGAAACGAAAAAACAAAGGACAGGCAGTCCGCAGAAATTGGAAGGAAGCTGAGCCTCACAACTCAGAGTGCTGATAGGGACAATGGTAATCCCTATTGTTGCTTTAGAAGATATGCCAGTGCTAGTATTCTGAAGCTGGAACAAGAACATCTCAGAAACGAACAAACAGAGGACAGGCAGTCCGCAGAAATTGGAAGGAAGCTGAGCCTCAAACTCAGAGTGCTTATAGGGACAATGGTAATCCCTATTGTTGCTTTAGAAGATATGCCAGTGCTAGTATTCTGAAGCTGGAATAACAACATCTGAGAAACGAACAAACACAGGGCAGGCAGTCCGCAGAAATTGGAAGGAAGCTGAGCCTCACAACTCAGAGTGCTTACAGGGACAATGGTAATCCCTATTGTTGCTTTAGAAGATATGCCAGTGCTAGTATTCTGAAGCTGGAACAAGAACATCTCAGAAACGAACAAACAAAGGACAGGCAGTCCGCAGAAATTGGAAGGAAGCTGAGCCTCACAACTCAGAGTGCTTACAGGGACAATGGTAATCCCTATTGTTGCTTTAGAAGATATGCCAGTGCTAGTATTCTGAAGCTGGAACAAGAACAACTCAGAAACGAACAAACAGAGGACAGGCAGTCCGCAGAAATTGGAAGGAAGCTGAGCCTCACAACTCAGAGTGCTTATAGGGACAATGGTTATCCCTATTGTTGCTTTAGAAGATATGCCAGTGCTAGTATTCTGAAGCTGGAACAAGAACATCTCAGAAACGAACAAACAAAGGACAGGCAGTCCGCAGAAATTGGAAGGAAGTTGAGCCTCACAACTCAGAGGGCTTACAGGGACAATGGTAATCCCTATTGTTGCTTTAGAAGATATGCCAGTGCTAGAATTCTGAAGCTGGATCAAGAACATCTCAGAAACGAACAAACAAAGGACAGGCAGTCCGCAGAAATTGGAAGGAAGCTGAGCCTCACAACTCAGAGTGCTTACAGGGACAATGGTAATCCCTATTGTTGCTTTAGAAGATATGCGAGTGCTAGTATTCTGAAGTTGGAACAAGAACATCTCAGAAACGAACAAACAAAGGACAGGCAGTCCGCAGAAATTGGAAGGAAGCTGAGCCTCACAACTCAGAGTGCTTACAGGGACAATGGTAATCCCTATTGTTGCTTTAGAAGATATGCCAGTACTAGTATTCTGAAGCTGGAACAAGAACATCTCAGAAACGAACAAACAAAGGACAGGCAGTCCGCAGAAATTGGAAGGAGGCTGAGCCTCACAACTCAGAGTGCTTACAGGGACAATGGTAATCCCTATTGTTGCTTTAGAAGATATGCCAGTGCTAGTATTCTGAAGCTGGAACAAGAACATCTCAGAAACGAACAAACAAAGGAAAGGCAGTCCGCAGAAATTGGAAGGAAGCTGAGCCTCACAACTCAGAGTGCTTACAGGGACAATGGTAATCCCTATTGTTGCTTTAGAAGATATGCCAGTGCTAGTATTCTGAAGCTGGAACAAGAACATCTCAGAAACGAACAAACAAAGGACAGGCAGTCCGCAGAAATTGGAAGGAAGCTCAGCCTCACAACTCAGAGTACTTACAGGGACAATGGTAATCCCTATTGTTGCTTTAGAAGATATGTCAGTGCTAGTATTCTGAAGCTGGAACAAGAACATCTCAGAAACGAACAAAAAAGGACAAGCAGTCCGCAAAAATTGGAAGGAAGCTGAGCCTCGCAACTCAGAGTGCTTACAGGGACAATGGTAATCCCTATTGTTGCTTTAGAAGATATGCCAGTGCTAGTATTCCGAAGCTGGAACAAGAACATCTCAGAAACGAATAAACAAAGGACAGGCAGTCCGCAGAAATTGGAAGTAAGCTGAGCCTCACAACTCAGAGTGCTTACAGGGACAATGGTAATCCCTATTGTTGCTTTAGAAGATATGCCAGTGCTAGTATTCTGAAGCTGGAACAGGAACATCTCAGAAACGAACAAACAGAGGACAGGCAGTCCGCAGAAATTGGAAGGAAGCTGAGCCTCACAACTCAGAGTGCTGATAGGGACAATGGTAATCCCTATTGTTGCTTTAGAAGATATGCCAGTGCTAGTATTCTGAAGCTGGAACAACAACATCTGAGAAACGAACAAACACAGGGCAGGCAGTCCGCAGAAATTGGAAGGAAGCTGAGCCTCACAACTCAGAGTGCTTAAAGGCACAATGGTAATCCCTATTGCTGCTTTAGAAGATATGCCAGAGCTAGTATTCTGAAGCTGGAACAAGAACATCTCAGAAACGAACAAACAAAGGACAGGCAGTCCGCAGAAATTGGAAGGAAGCTGAGCCTCACAACTCAGAGTCCTTACAGGGACAATGGTAATCCCCATTGTTGCTTTAGAAGATATGCCAGTGCTAGTATTCTGAAGCTGGAACAAGAACATCTCAGAAACGAACAAAAAAGGACAAGCAGTCCGCAAAAATTGGAAGGAAGCTGAGCCTCACAACTCAGAGTGCTTACAGGGACAATGGTAATCCCTATTGTTGCTTTAGAAGATATGCCAGTGCTAGTATTCTGAAACTGGAACAAGAACATCTCAGAAACGAACAAACAGAGGATAGGCAGTCCGCAGAAATTGGAAGGAAGCTGAGCCTCACAACTCAGAGTGCTTATAGGGACAATGGTAATCCCTATTGTTGCTTTAGAAGATATACCAGTTCTAGTATTCTGAAGCTGGAATAACATCTGAGAAACGAACAAACACAGGGCAGGCAGTCCGCAGAAATTGGAAGGAAGCTGAGCCTCACAACTCAGAGTGCTTACAGGGACAATGGTAATCCCTATTGTTGCTTTAGAAGATATGCCAGTGCTAGTATTCCGAAGCTGGAACAAGAACATCTCAGAAACGAACAAACAAAGGACAGGTAGTCCGCAGAAATTGGAAGGAAGCTGAGCCTCACAACTCAGAGTGCTTACAGGGACAATGGTAATTCCTATTGTTGCTTTAGAAGATATGCCAGTGATAGTATTCTGAACCTGGAACAAGAACATCTCAGAAACGAACAAACAAAGGACAGGCAGTCCGCAGAAATTGGAAGGAAGCTGAGCCTCACAACTCAGAGTGCTTACAAAGACAATGGTAATCCCTATTGTTGCTTTAGAAGATATGCCAGTGCTAGGATTCTGAAGCTGGAACAAGAACATCTCAGATACGAACAAACATAGGACAGGCAGTCCGCAGAAATTGGGAGGAAGCTGAGCCTCACAACTCAGAGTGCTTACAAGGACAATGGTAATCCCTATTGTTGCTTTAGAAGATATGCCAGTGCTAGTATTCTGAAGCTGGAACAAGAACATCTCAGAAACGAACAAACAAAGGACAGGCAGTCCGCAGAAATTGGAAGGAAGCTGAGCCTCACAACTCAGAGTGCTTACAGGGACAATGGTAATCCCCATTGTTGCTTTAGAAGATATGCCAGTGCTAGTATTCTGAAGCTGGAACAAGAACATCTCAGAAACGAACAAAAAAGGACAAGCAGTCCGCAAAAATTGGAAGGAAGCTGAGCCTCACAACTCAGAGTGCTTACAGGGACAATGGTAATCCCTATTGTTGCTTTAGAAGATATGCCAGTGCTAGTATTCCGAAGCTGGAACAAGAACATCTCAGAAACGAACAAACAAAGGACAGGCAGTCCGCAGAAATTGGAAGGAAGCTGAGCCTCACAACTCAGAGTGCTTACAGGGACAATGGTAATCCCTATTGTTGCTTTAGAAGATATGCCAGTGCTAGTATTCTGAAGCTGGAACAAGAATATCTCAGAAAAGAACAAACAGAGGACAGGCAGTCAGCAGAAATTGGAAGGAAGCTCAGCCTCACTACTCAGAGTGCTGATAGGGACAATGGTAATCCCTATTGTTGCTTTAGAAGATATGCCAGTGCTAGTATTCTGAAGCTGGAACAACAACATCTGAGAAACGAACAAACACAGGGCAGGCAGTCCGCAGAAATTGGAAGGAAGCTGAGCCTCACAACTCAGAGTGCTTACAGGGACAATGCTAATCCCCATTGTTGCTTTAGAAGATATGCCAGTGCTAGTATTCTGAAGCTGGAACAAGAACATCTCAGATACGAACAAACATAGGACAGGCAGTCCGCAGAAATTGGGAGGAAGCTGAGCCTCACAACTCAGAGTGCTTACAAGGACAATGGTAATCCCTATTGTTGCTTTAGAAGATATGCCAGTGCTAGTATTCCGAAGCTGGAACAAGAACATCTCAGAAACGAACAAACAAAGGACAGGTAGTCCGCAGAAATTGGAAGGAAGCTGAGCCTCACAACTCAGAGTGCTTACAGGGACAATGGTAATTCCTATTGTTGCTTTAGAAGATATGCCAGTGATAGTATTCTGAAGCTGGAACAAGAACATCTCAGAAACGAACAAACAAAGGACAGGCAGTCCGCAGAAATTGGAAGGAAGCTGAGCCTCACAACTCAGAGTGCTTACAAAGACAATGGTAATCCCTATTGTTGCTTTAGAAGATATGCCAGTGCTAGTATTCTGAAGCTGGAACAAGAACATCTCAGATACGAACAAACATAGGACAGGCAGTCCGCAGAAATTGGGAGGAAGCTGAGCCTCACAACTCAGAGTGCTTACAAGGACAATGATAATCCCTATTGTTGCTTTAGAAGATATGCCAGTGCTAGTATTCTGAAGCTGGAACAAGAACATCTCAGAAACGAACAAACAAAGGACAGGCAGTCCGCAGAAATTGGAAGGAAGCTGAGCCTCACAACTCAGAGTGCTTACAGGGACAATGGTAATCCCTATTGTTGCTTTAGAAGATATGCCAGTGCTAGTATTCCGAAGCTGGAACAAGAACATCTCAGAAACGAACAAACAAAGGACAGGCAGTCCGCAGAAATTGGAAGGAAGCTGAGCCTCACAACTCAGAGTGCTTACAGGGACAATGGTAATCCCTATTGTTGCTTTAGAAGATATGCCAGTGCTAGTATTCTGAAGCTGGAACAAGAACATCTCAGAAAAGAACAAACAGAGGACAGGCAGTCAGCAGAAATTGGAAGGAAGCTGAGCCTCACTACTCAGAGTGCTGATAGGGACAATGGTAATCCCTATTGTTGCTTTAGAAGATATGCCAGTGCTAGTATTCTGAAGCTGGAACAACAACATCTGAGAAACGAACAAACACAGGGCAGGCAGTCCGCAGAAATTGGAAGGAAGCTGAGCCTCACAACTCAGAGTGCTTACAGGGACAATGCTAATCCCCATTGTTGCTTTAGAAGATATGCCAGTGCTAGTATTCTGAAGCTGGAACAAGAACATCTCAGAAACGAACAAAAAAGGACAAGCAGTCCGCAAAAATTGGAAGGAAGCTGAGCCTCACAACTCAGAGTGCTTACAGGGACAATGGTAATCCCTATTGTTGCTTTAGAAGATATGCCAGTGCTAGTTTTCCGAAGCTGGAACAAGAATATCTCAGAAACGAACAAACAAAGGACAGGCAGTCCGCAGAAATTGGAAGGAAGCTGAGCCTCACAACTCAGAGTGCTTACAGGAACAATGGTAATCCCTATTGTTGCTTTAGAAGATATGCCAGAGCTAGTATTCTGAAGGTGGAAGAAGAACATCTCAGAAACGAACAAACAAAGGACAGGCAGTTCGCAGAAATTGGAAGGAAGCTGAGCCTCACAACTCAGATTGCTTACAGGGACAATGGTAATCCCTATGGTTGCTTTAGAAGATATGCCAGTGCTAGTATTCTGAAGCTGGAACAAGAACATCTCAGAAACGAACAAACAAAGGACAGGCAGTCCGCAGAAATTGGAAGGAAGCTGAGCCTCACAACTCAGAGTGCTTGCAGGGACAATGGTAATCCCTATTGTTGCTTTAGAAGATATACCAGTGATAGTATTCTGAAGCTGGAACAAGAACATCTCAGAAACGAACAAACAAAGGACAGGCAGTCCGCAGAAATTGGAAGGAAGCTGAGCCTCGCAACTCAGAGTGCTTACAGGGACAATGGTAATCCCTATTGTTGCTTTAGAAGATATGCCAGTGCTAGTATTCTGAAGCTGGAACAAGAACATCTCAGAAACGAACAAACAAAGGACAGGCAGTCCGCAGAAATTGGAAGGAAGCTGAGCCTCGCAAGTCAGAGTGCTTACAGGGACAATGGTAATCCCTATTGTTGCTTTAGAAGATATGCCAGTGCTAGTATTCTGAAGCTGGAACAAGAACATCTCAGAAACGAACAAACAAAGGACAGGCAGTCCGCAGAAATTGGAAGGAAGCTGAGCCTCACAACTCAGAGTGCTTACAGGGACAATGGTAATCCCTATTGTTGCTTTAGAAGATATGCCAGTGCTAGTATTCTGAAGCTGGAACAAGAACATCTCAGAAACGAACAAACAAAGGACAGGCAGTCCGCAGAAATTGGAAGGAAGCTGAGCCTCACAACTCAGAGTGCTTACAGGGACAATGGTAATCCCTATTGTTGCTTTAGAAGATATGCCAGTGCTAGTATTCTGAAGCTGGAACAAGAACATCTCAGAAACGAACAAACAAAGGACAGGCAGTCCCCAGAAATTGGAAGGAAGCTGAGCCTCACAACTCAGAGTGCTTACAGGGACAATGGTAATCCCTATGGTTGCTTTAGAAGATATGCCAGTGCTAGTATTCAGAAGCTGGAACAAAAACATCTCAGAAACGAACAAACAATGGACAGGCAGTCCGCAGAAATTGGAAGGAAGCTGAGCCTCGCAACTCAGAGTGCTTACAGGGACAATGGTAATCCCTATTGTTGCTTTAGAAGATATGCCAGTGCTAGTATTCTGAAGCTGGAACAAGAACATCTCAGAAACGAACAAACAAAGGACAGGCAGTCCGCAGAAATTAGAAGGAAGCTGAGCCTCACAACTCAGAGTGCTTACAGGGACAATGGTAATCCCTATGGTTGCTTTAGAAGATATGCCAGTGCTAGTATTCTGAAGCTGGAACAAGAACATCTCAGAAACGAAAAAACAAAGGACAGGCAGTCCGCAGAAATTGTTAGGAAGCTGAGCCTCGCAACTCAGAGTGCTTACAGGGACAATGGTAATCCCTATTGTTGCTTTAGAAGATATGCCACTGCTAGTATTCTGAAGCTGGAACAAAAACATCTCAGAAACGAACAAGCAGAGGACAGGCAGCCTGCAGAAATTGGAAGGAAGCTGAGCCTCACAACTCAGAGTGCTTATAGGGACAATGGTAATCCCTATTGTTGCTTTAGAAGTTATGCCAGTTTTAGTATTCTGAAGGTGGAACAACAACAACTGAGAAACGAACAAACACAAGACAGGCAGTCCGCAGAAATTGGAAGGAAGCTGAGCTTCACAATTCAGAGTGCTTACAGGGACAATGGTAATCCCTATTGTTGCTTTAGAAGATATGCTAGTGCTAGTATTCTGAAGCTGGAACAAGAACATCTCAGAAACGAACAAACAAAGGACAGGCAGTCCCCAGAAATTGGAAGGAAGCTGAGCCTCACAACTCAGAGTGCTTACAGGGACAATGGTAATCCCTATTGTTGCTTTAGAAGATATGCCAGTGCTAGTATTCTGAAGCTGGAACAAGAACATCTCAGAAACGAACAAACAGAGGACAGGCAGTCCGCAGAAATTGGAAGGAAGCTGAGCCTCACAACTCAGAGTGCTTACAGGGACAATGGTAATCCCTATTGTTGCTTTAGAAGATATGCCAGTGCTAGTATTTTGAAGCTGGAACAAGAACATCTCAGAAACGAACA
Organism: Schistocerca nitens; assembly: GCF_023898315.1. Classification (NCBI taxonomy): domain Eukaryota; kingdom Metazoa; phylum Arthropoda; class Insecta; order Orthoptera; family Acrididae; genus Schistocerca; species Schistocerca nitens. The sequence continues at coordinate 126,166,770 of NC_064623.1, forward strand.
AAGAAAGGACAGGCAGTCCGCAGAAATTGGAAGGAAGCTCAGCCTCACAACTCAGAGTGCTTACAGGGACAATGGTAATCCCTATTGTTGCTTTAGAAGATATGCCAGTGCTAGTATTCTGAAGCTGGAACAACAACATCTCAGAAACGAACAAACAAAGGACAGGCAGTCCGCAGAAATTGGAAGGAAGCTGCGCCTCACAACTCAGAGTGCTTACAGGGACAATGGTAATCCCTATTGTTGATTTAGAAGATATGCCAGTGCTAGTATTCTGAAGCTGGAACAAGAACATCTCAGAAACGAACAAACAAAGGACAGGCAGTCCGCAGAAATTGGAAGGAAGCTGAGCCTCACAACTCAGAGTGCTTACAGGGACAATGGTAATCCCTATTGTTGCTTTAGAAGATATACCAGTTCTAGTATTCTGAAGCTGGAACAAGAACATCTCAGAAACGAACAAACAAAGGACAGGCAGTCCGCAGAAATTGGAAGAAAGCTGAGCCTCACAACTCAGAGTGCTTACAGGGACAATGGTAATCCCTGTTGTTGCTTTAGAAGATATGCCAGTGCTAGTATTCTGAAGCTGGAACAAGAACATCTCAGAAACGAACAAACAAAGGACAGGCAGTCCGCAGAAATTGGAAGGAAGCTGAGCCTCACAACTCAGAGTGCTTACAGGGACAATGGTAATCCCTATGGTTGCTTTAGAAGATATGCCAGTGCTAGTATTCTGAAGCTGGAACAAGAACATCTCAGAAACGAACAAACAAAGGACAGGCAGTCCGCAGAAATTGGAAGGAAGCTGAGCCTCGCAACTCAGAGTGCTTACAGGGACAATGGTAATCCCTATTGTTGCCCTTAGAAGATATGCCAGTGCTAGTATTCCGAAGCTGGAACAAGAACATCTCAGAAACGAATAAACAAAGGACGGGCAGTCCGCAGAAATTGGAAGGAAGCTGAGCCTCACAACTCAGAGTGCTTACAGGGACAATGGTAATCCCTATTGTTGCTTTAGAAGATATGCCAGTGCTAGTATTCTGAAGCTGGAACAAGAACATCTCAGAAACGAACAAACAAAGGACAGGCAGTCCGCAGAAATTGGAAGAAAGCTCAGCCTCACAACTCAGAGTGCTTACAGGGACAATGGTAATCCTTATTGTTGCTTTAGAAGATATGCCAGTGCTAGTATTCTGAAGCTGGAACAAGAACATCTCATAAACGAACAAACAAAGGACAGGCAGTCCGCAGAAATTGGAAGAAAGCTGAGCCTCACAACTCAGAGTGCTTACAGGGACAATGGTAATCCCTGTTGTTGCTTTAGAAGATATGCCAGTGCTAGTATTCTGAAGCTGGAACAAGAACATCTTAGAAACGAACAAACAAAGGACAGGCAGTCCGCAGAAATTGGGAGGAAGCTGAGCCTCACAACTCAGAGTGCTTACAGGGACAATGGTAATCCCTATTGTTGCTTTAGAAGATATGCCAGTGCTAGTATTCCGAAGCTGGAACAAGAACATCTCAGAAACGAACAAACAAAGGACAGGCAGTCCGCAGAAATTGGAAGGAAGCTGAGCCTCACAACTCAGAGTGCTTACAGGGACAATGGTAATCCCTATTGTTGCTTTAGAAGATATGCCAGTGCTAGTATTCCGAAGCTGGAACAACAACATCTGAGAAACGAACAGACAAAGGACAGGCAGTCCGCAGAAATTGGAAGGAAGCTGAGCCTCACAACTCAGAGTGCTTACAGGGACAATGGTAATCCCTATTGTTGCTTTAGAAGATATGCCAGTGCTAGTATTCCGAAGCTGGAACAAGAACATCTCAGAAACGAACAAACAAAGGACAGGCAGTCCGCAGAAATTGGAAGGAAGCTGAGCCTCACAACTCAGAGTGCTTACAGGGACAATGGTCTTCGATGACCTTACTAGACAGTAAATTACAGCATCATCTGCGAACGACCTAAGAGAACTGCTCAGATTGTCACCCAGGTCATTTATATAGATCAGGAACAGCAGAGGTCCCAGGACGCTTCCCTGGGGAACACCCGATATCACTTCAGTTTTACTCGATGGTTTGCTGTCTATTACTACAAACTGCAGCCTTCCTGACAGGAAATCACGAATCCAGTCGCACAACTGAGACGATACGCCATAGGCCCGCAGCTTGATTAGAAGTCGCTTGTGAGGAACGGTGTCAAAAGCTTTCTGGAAATCTAGAAATACGGAATCAACTTGAGGTCCCCTGTCGATAGCGGCCATTATTTCGTGCGAATAGAGCTAGCTGCGTTGCACAAGAACGATGTTTTCTGAAACCATGCCGATTACGTATCAATAGATCGTTCCCTTCGAGGTGATTCATAATGTTTGAATACAATATATGCTCCAAACCCCTACTGCAAACCGACGTCAGTGATATAGGTCTGTAGTTTGATGGATTACTCCTACTACCCTTCTTAAACACTGGTGCGACTTGCGCAATTTTCCAATCCGTAGGTATAGATCTATCAGTGTAATAGGGAATGAAGTGTGAATGATCGCTATCGACCTCCATCATTGTCACCCTGCAACAATTCTATAGGAACTGAGATACAAGATGAAAACAATATAGGACCTGTATTTATCCATCCGAGACGACCGGAAGCCATTTTGAATGCCAACGGTTTTCCTACACGGTGTAAGTCATGGTAATGTGTTCCAGTTTTTGTGTTTTCGCATTTTTGTCCACCCCCTGCACTTGTCTGTCACTATATATTACACACGAAGCAAATATGTGATTAAAATCATATCATTGAGTCTCATTAATACGTTGGAGAGTCTGTGTCACTCATACTGTTGTGAATGGGGAAGTTTCGGTGATGGATGTGCACCCTTATGATGGACTGTAGCTGTCACCCGCCACATATCCAGTCCGTAAACCACGCGTTTCTGGGGAGGCTGGGGGTGGAAGGGGCGTAGGTTGGACATGACAGCTCTGAGAGCCCCTCCGCCATTTTGTTTCTTCGCACACTTCTCTGCATTTGAGTACACGGCATCGTTTTAAGTTCAGATTTGCGGTCAGATACGCTGAAACCGAGGGTGAGTGCGTGCTCAGGGAGTGTTGTGTCTTTTACCGACGCGCTATCCTAGATTTACACCGCACGCAAGGAAAGTGGAAAAACACCATCCGCTAAGTCACAATGCTGACGAAAGTGTGTGTCGAGTGGTCGTGACAGATGGTCATGGAAGAGGGCTGCGATGAAAAATAAAAACACAACAGCTGCAAAAGTCACTGTGAACTCTCTCAACACTAACACAACACGAAAGGAGCCCCATAAGTGGGCAACTGTAGTGTGAGCTGCAATTCCGAAACTATTCATCACTGATGAAAATGCCCATAACTGGTAAACATGGTGCTAGGGCGATAACACTTGGACTATGAAGCAACGGAAGAATGTTATTTCGCCTGATGAATCTTGATTGACACGGTTTCCAACTTCTGCCCCAGTTTATGTCCCAAGAGTGAAACATGGCAAGGGTTCAGTGATGATTTGGGAAGCCAGTTGGTTGTACGAGGTTGGTCCGGAGGATACGTATAAAAGTTGAATAATAACTTTATTTTACAATTATTCAGGTGTTACAATATGGTCTCCTTCAAAGTACTCGCCCTGAGTTGCGATACACTTCTGCCAACGCCGTTTCCACTGTTGATAACATTGCTGAAAGTCTTCAGTTGTGATGTTGTTCAGTTGCCGTGTCGTTTCCGCCTCGATGGCTTCCACATCTCCCAAGTGCCGCCCCCGAAGCACCATTTTGCATTTCAGGAACATGAAGAAATCACACGGGGCTAAATCGGGTGAATAAGGTGGGTGGTCTGTCACGGTGATTGAGCTTTGGGACAAAAACTCGCGCATTACGAGCGACGTGTGAGCGGGCGCATTGTCGTGATGAAGGATCCACCTGCCCCCTTTTGCCAACTCCGGTCGAACCCGGGCCACACGAGCTCTGAGACGTGTCAGAACTTCAAAGTAAAAATTTCCGTTCACTCTCTGGCCAGAAGGGGCAAATTCCTTGTGAACAATGCCCCTAGAATCAAAGAAATCAATCAACATTGTCTTCACATCGGACTGATTTTCGCGACTTTTTTGTTCTCGGTTCTCCTGCTAGTTTCCATTCCTTGCTTTGAGATTTGAGCTCCACATCGGATTCGTTAAACCAGGACGTCTCCAGTGATGACTATGTTGAGAAAGTCCCTTCGTTCCTCTCCTTCCAACCAATCCTCACAGCACTCAACCCTCTTTGCTTTCTGTTCTGGCGTCAAGAGCTTCGGTACGATTTTCGCACACAATTTCTTCATTTCAAGTTTTTGTGTCAGGATTTCGTGAACGATTGTTTTGGGGATTGACTGCTCGTCTGCAATCATACTGACTGTCAATCTATGGTCTTTAAGAACACAACCCCGAATTCGTTCGACATTTGCATCGGAACTCGATGTCGACGGGTGTCCTGGGCGAGGGTCATCGTTCACTTCTTCTCGGCCATCCCGTAACCTTTTTAACCACTTGTTCACGGTTGGTTCCTTCAGAGGTTCCTTCAGAGTCTCCGTAAACCTGTTTCAAACACTCAAAAATCTGCTTTGCAAGAAACTTGATGTTGACGCGCTGTTCCTCAAACAGAGAGAGCTCCATGCCGACGGAAGGTGAAAAAGGGTAACTGTCAACAAGCTGCCGCACTCTCCCACCTTCACGCAGAGTGCTCTGACTCGAAATGAGCGTTGATGGGATTGATTACAGCAGTAGTCGCACCTGGCGGTGACTGCAACTTCTAACATAAAGACTATATTCAACTTTTATACGTATTTTCCGGACAAACCTCGTAATACATGAGCCAAATGGTCACTCTTCAAGATCGCATTATGGGCAAGGATTATGTGGCCATTTTGGCTGATTAGATCCATTTCACTGGACAATCTTAGTTCCGCAATGGCAATCCTGCGTTCCAAGACGACAGAGCTCCCATTCACACAGCTCACATAGTGCATGATTGGTTTTGTGGTCTAATTTGGAATGAAGTGTGAATGATCGCTATCCAGCTCCGTCATTGTCACCTTGCAACAATTCTATAGGAAATGAGATACAAGATTCCCATGAAAACAATATAGGACCTGTATTTATCCATCCCGAGACGACCGGAAGCCATTTTGAATGCCAACGGTTTTCCTACACGGTGTAAGTCATGGTAATGTGTTCCAGTTTTTGTGTTTTCGTATTTTTGTCCACCCCCTGCACTTGTCTGTCACTATATATTGCACACGAAGGAAATGTGTGATTAAAATCATATTACTGAGTCTCATTAATACGTTGGGGAGTCTGTGACGCTCATACTGTTGTGACTGGGGAAGTTTCAGTGATGGATGTGCACCCTTATGATGGACTGTAGCTGTCACCCGCCACATATCCAGTCCGTAAACCACGCGTTTCTGGGGAGGCTGGGGGTGGAAGGGGAGTAGGTTGGACATGACAGCTCTGAGAGCCCCTCCGCCATTTTGTTTCTTCTCTGCATTTGAGTACACGACATCGCTTTAAGTTCAGATTTGCGCTCAGATACGCTGAAACTGAGGGTGAGTGAGTGCTCAGGGAGTGTTGTGTCTTTTACCGACGCGCTTCGCGCTGTAATGTACCACCCAGACGAGACGCTCGGCATAACGCTGAGATATTGACAGCCGCATAAGAATGAGGCCAGCAAGCACGTCCGCAGTTTGAAGTCCCACACCGAGGTACGCACCAGGGGGTTCACCCCGCACCAAGTGAGAGAATGCCTTCTGCGATTAAAATTAAAGTTCTTTTTTTTGTTATGGTTTTAGGGCGCAAAACTGCTACGGTCATTAGCGCCCGGTCTGTGACTTAGGAAAAGCTAGAAAAACGAAACTGGCAACCAGCAGCAATGAGAGCAAAACTCAAAAAAGTAGGGAAACCAAAATCAGAAGGCAAGCTTAAAAAACCACTATAGAAGAGGGGTGGTTTGTCCCCAAAAAAGAGCTTCAAATTACTGACATCATCTCACTGGCATTAATGAACTCGAGAACGTGATCGGCTGATAGCGTGTCATCTGCTAAAATGGAAGATATATCAGACGACAGCTGTAGACGGGCGCGTAACGGAGTAAAATTGGGGCACTCAAGTAAAAGGTGTCTCACCGTCCACAGTTGAGAGCAGTGGGGACAGAGTGGGGGAGGATCGCCGCTTAAAAGATGTCGATGGCTAAAAAGACAGTGCCCTATCCGGAGTCTAGTTAAAATTACCTCCTCCCGACGACGAGTTCGGGAGGAAGAGGTCCAAGCACAGGGAAGAGCTTTCACGTCCCGCAATTTATTATTGGGAAGTGTCGACCAATGTGCGTGCCATAAATGAGCAACACGACGACATAAAACACTCCGTAGATCAGCGAAGTGAATCATGCTGGCCGAAGAAGAGAGACTGCAGCCTTGGCCGCTATATCGGCCGCCTCATTTCCACAGATACCAACATGTCCTGGGATCCAGAGGAACTCCACAGAGACGCCCCCCATGTGGAGCAAGTGGAGGCAGTCCTGACTCCGGTGGACTAGAGGGTGGACAGGGTAGAGAGCTTGGAGACTGAGGAGAGAGCTGAGAGAGTCTGAGCAGACAACATACTGTATCCGCTGATGGCGACTGATGTATTGGACAGCCTGGAGAACAGCGTAAAGCTCCGCAGTATAAACCGAACACTGGTCGGGTTGCCAAAATCGATTTGGGGTGTCACCAACAATATAGGCACTCCCAACACCAAATGATGTGTGTGTGTGTGTGTGTGTGTGTGTGTGTGTGTGTGTGTGTGTGTACGAGGTGTGGCTAGAAAAAAACCGGACTAGTACTGGTGAAACAATAAAACGAATGCAATAAGGCTGAAAGTCGCGTGGCCTGTCACGTGACTCTCGCTCCGCCTACTGCTCGAGTTTCATCTGCCTCCTGCACTCAGTCTGCCCGTGGCGTCTGTTTTAAGTAGTTGACGTTCTGTCTGTGCGTCGGAAAATGTTGAGTGTACAGAAAGAACAGCGTGTTAACATCAAATTTTGTTTCATACTAGGAAAATCTGCAAGTGAAACGTTTGTAATGTTACAACAAGTGTACGGCGATGATTGTTTATCGCGAACACAAGTGTTTGAGTGGTTTAAACGATTTGAAGATGGCCGCGAAGACACCAGTGATGACACTCGCACTGGCAGACCATTGTCAGCAAAAACTGATGCAAACATTGAAAAAATCGGTAAACTTGTTCGACAAGATCGCCGTTTAACAATCAGAGCAGTGTCTGAGTTAACAGGAGTTGACAAGGAAAGTGTTAGGCAGATTCTTCATGAAAGTTTCAACATGAACAAAGTGTGTTCAAAAATGGTTCCAAAGTGTCTCACAATTGAACAGAAGGAACGCCGAAGAATGATTTGTTCTGACATCCTGGAAAACATTGAAAGTGATCCCACCTTCTTACAAAATGTTATTACTTGCGATGAATCGTGGTTTTTTACTTACGATCCCGAAACTAAACGCCAATCGATGCATTGGAAAACTCCTGGTTCTCCACGACAAAAAAAAGGACGAATATCAAAATCGAAATTCAAGGCAATGATGATTGTTTTTTTTTTTGACATCAAAGGGATTGTGCACATTGATTGGGTACCAGAGGGACAAACAGTGAATCAGCATTACTACATTAGCGTCCTGGCTACCCTACGTGAGCGAGTACGGAGAAAACGGAACGATTTGTGGAGAAAAAAGTCATGGATCCTTCACCAAGACAATGCCCCAGCTCACAGTGCGTTGTCAGTGAAGACGTTTTTGGCAAAACACAACATTCCCATCTTAGATCATCCACCCTACTCACCTGATTTGGCCCCCTGTGACTTTTTTCTTTTTCCTAAAGTCAAGTCAGCTTTGAAAGGAACTAGATTTGAGACTGTTGCAGCAGTAAAAGAAAAAGCGACGGAAGTAATGTATGGACTTACCGAATATGATCTGCAGCATTGCTATGAACAGTGGAAAATTCGTATGAAGCGGTGTAGAGACCGAGGAGGAGAGTACATTGAAGGAGATAACATGAAATTGTAAATAATTGTAAATAAATGTTTTTTCCAGCATCAGTCCGGTTTTTTTCTAGCCGCACTTCGTATGTGTGCGTATGGCTGTGATTGTCAGTGCCAATACGAAAGCTTTTACAAGGTGTTCCTTATAAAGAAGAAAACAGCTAGCAGCCACAGTTGATAATGCCATTTCCACCGATGAGGCAAAACGTTATGACAACCTGCTTAATAGCGTGTTGGTCACTTTGCAAACACAGTATAGTTGCGACTGCCCTCGACACAGATTCTACAAGTCCTTGACAGATGTCCAGAAGTATGTGGCACCAGACTTCTACTCACAGGCCACTAAATTCGCGCAAATTACGGGGCGTGATTCGTGGGTACACAGCTGGCGCCTGATACGCGTTCCAGTGGGTAGAGTTCAGGGCTATCTGCTGACCAAGGCATCAGTGGGAGTTCACTGTCATGCTTCTCAAAGCACTGCAGCACGACTCTCGTGTTGTGTCACAGAGACTTATTCTGCTGGAAGATGTCGACATCTACATCTACAATTATACTCCGCAAGCCACCCAACTGTGTGTGGCGGAGGGCACTTTACGTGCCACTATCATTACATTCCTTTCCTGTTCCAGTCGCGTATGGTTCGCGGGGACTGCCGGAAAGCCTCCGCGCGCGCTCGAATCTCTCTAGTTTAACATTCGTGGTCTCCTCAGTTGGTATAAGTAGGAGGAAGCAATATATCGATACCTCATCCAGAAACGCACCCTCTCGAAACCTGGACAGCAAGCTACACCGCGATGCAGAGCGCCTCTCTTGCAGAGTCTGCCACTTGAGTTTGCTAAACATCTCCGTAACGCTATCATGCTTACCAAATAACCCTGAGACGAGACGCGCCGCTCTTCTTTGGATCTTCTCTATCTCCTCCGTCAACCCGATCTGGTACGGATCCCACACTAAAGAGCAATACTCAAGTATAGGTCGAACGAGTATTTTGTAAGCCACCTCCTTTGTTGATGGACTACATTTTCTCAGGACTCTCCCAGTGAATCTCAACCTGGTACCCGCCTTACCAACAATTAATTTTAAATGATCATTCCACTTCAAATAGTTCCGCACGCATACTCCCAGATATTTTACAGAAGTAACTGCTACCAGTGTTTTTTCCGCTATCATGTAATCATACAATAAAGTATCCTTCTTCCTATGTACTCGCAATACATTACATTTGTCTATGTTAAGGGTCAGTTGCCACTTCCTGCACCAAGTGCTTATCCGCTGAAGATCTCCCTGCATTTCGCTGCAATTTTCTAATGCTGCAACTTCTCTGTATACTACAGCATCATCCACGAAAAGCCCCATGGAACTTCCGACACTATCTACTAGGTCATTTATATATATTGTGAAAAGCAATGGTCCCATAACACTCACCTGTGGCACGCCAGACGTTACTTTAACGTCTGTAGACGTCTCTCCATTGAGAGCAACATGCTGTGTTCTGTTTGCTAAAAACTCATCAATTCAGCCACACCGCTGGTCTGATATTCCATAGGCTCTTACTTTGTTTATCAGGCGACAGCGCGGAACTGTATCGAACGCCTTCCGGAAGTCAAGGAAAATGGCATCTACCTGGGAGCCTGTATCTAATATTTTCTTGGTCTCATGAACAAATAAAGCGAGTTGGGTCTCACACGATCGCTGTTTCCGGAATCCATGTTGATTCCTACAGAGTAGATTCTGGGTTTCCATAAATGACATGATACCCGAGCAAAAAACATGCTCTAAAATTCTACAACTGACGTCAGAGATATAGGTCTATAGTTTTGCGCATCTGCTCGACGACCCTTCTTGAAAACTTGAACTACCTGTGCTCTTTTCCAATCATTTGGAACCTTCCGTTCCTCTAGAGACTTGCGGTACACGGCTGTTAGAAGGGGGGCAAGTTCTTTCGCGTACTCTGTGTAGAATCGAATTGGTATCCCGTAGCCGGCCGCGGTGGTCTCGCGGTTCTAGGCGCGCAGTCCGGAACCGTGCGACTGCTACGGTCGCAGGCTCGAATCCTGCCTCGGGCATGGATGTGTGTGATGTCCTTAGGTTAGTTAGGTTTAAGTAGTTCTAAGTTCTAGGGGACTAATGACCACAGCAGTTGAGTCCCATAGTGCTCAGAGCCATTTGAACCATTTTTTTGGTATCCCGTCAGATCCAGTGGACTTTACTCTGTTGAGTGATTCCAGTTGCTTTTTTATTCTCTGGACACTTATTTCGACGTCAGCCATTTTTTCGTTTGTGCGAGGATTTAGAGAAGGAACTGCAGTGTGGTCTTCCTCTGTGAAACAGCTTTGGGAAAAGGTGTTTAGTATTTCAGCTTTACGCGTGTCATCCTCTGTTTCAATGCCATTATCATCCCGGAGTGTCGGGATATGCTGTTTCGAGCCACTTACTGATTTAACGTAAGACCAGAACTTCCTAGGATTTTCTGTCAAGTCGGTACATAGAATTTTACTTTCGAATTCACTGAACGCTTCACGCATAGCCCTCCTCACGCTAACTTTGACATCGTTTAGCTTCTGTTTATCTGAGAGGTTTTGGCTGTGTGTCACCATCAGACAAGACTTCAGCCATAAAGGAATGGAGGTGGTCCACAATAATGTTGTCGTAGTTCACAGCTGCCACAGTGTCTTCGAGTACTACCATAGATCCCATAGAAGCCCAACTTAGTGTTCCCCATACCATGATTCTGCTCTCACCGGCCTGCATCTGTGGCGTGGTGCACGTTTCAAGCAGCCATTCACCTGGATGGTGCCGTTTAAGGACCCAACCATCGATATGGTGTAGCAAGAAATGCGATTCATTTGACGGACGACACGCTTCTATTGATTCACTGTGAAAACTCAGTGATGCTGTGCCCGATGCAATCATAATTGACGATATCGTTGGGTCAACACAGGGTCACTTAGGTGTCTTGTGATGTGGAGCTCCATGTTCAACTATGGCCGTCGAACGGTGTGCTCCGAAACACTGGTGTCTGCACCAGTTGTGTGTGGGTTTTATTTTGTCAAGTTTTATAATGGATTGATCCAACAAGTACCCTTTGGCTCCTCCAAGAAACAATTTCCACCTCACACTACTACAGAAGTCAGACAGACGCTCCTAACCTACCAACAAGAACTGCTTGAAAAACATTCAGCAACAAATATCTTCTGGAGTCGTCCGCTGTAAGGAAAATACGCAAAAATATTCTATATTCTTACGTAACTAGTGGAATACTTGGGTACTGGAGTATTGCTAGTTAGTGTAAGAAAAACATTAAACGAACGAAAAATATTATTTATTGCAAAAAAAAATTCTGAGAAAACAAGTGAAACTTTTTCTTATAAAATAATAAATTTCCGGGTTCTTTTCGGAACAGTAGATTGCCTCTTATGGATAGGAATGCTATTATTTTACAAAGTATGGAAAGGTTCTTTTCTCCCTTTTCTTTAAGAATGTTATTTACTCGGCAGAATGGCTGAGAGTTGCGACTACACAACTTGAATAACTTTTCTAGGAACGGTCAAGGCTGGGGTCAACAGAAAGGTCCGATCTTACTCGTCGGCTTTGACCCGTGACGTAAGCGTGTTGTGGTGTGTGACGTCATTACGGCGCGGAAAACCTAATACATGGTTTGATGTACTCTTGTTTAAAGAACATGTACACGTAATATGAAGCAATTTGATGAACATATTGATCTGTAGCGTAGCCCACTTGAGGTTAGGTTGGGAGTTTTTTTTTTTGGAATGCGGCCGCGGCAGCGGCCGCCTATGATTCGAAAATATTGATTTGACACTAATGAAGCCTGTGGGGGGATGGGGGGGCACTGCAGACTCCCCCCACCGCATAACGACATATTTAGTTTCTCCCCACCCAAAAACCCCCAATTTCCCACGCTTGTCCCGTTACAGTCATTAGGCTTTTTGTGAAACTTGTGTATTTCAGTGTTTACAATACGTATTCGATGTTTTTATATCCGCCATATTGGAATTGTTGTTTATGGTCGTTTCCGCGGTATTTGTGACGTCATGGGTCAAAGCCGACGGGTAAGATCGGACGCTTCTGTATTTCCCAAGGCTGTCCCTTGAGAAATGTAATGGTGTGTACTGTTATGGAGGACATGTGGGGCTCGCATACGCTGTAGCGCACAGTACCGTGAGCTGCGACAACTGCTGCCTGCGTCGTTCGCTGCTGACAAATAACACAACAATCTCTTTCTATCTGGATTGACCTTAGTCAATCAAACTCTCCCTGCGCCTTGATTAATTCAAGGACTCCTATCTGCCCCTAGTCTAACTATTGGCATGGTACACCAGTCAGATAACCAGTCCACCGCGATGCCACTCAGTATTCACTCACAGGCATTTAACTAGTACTCTGTCCGTGTTCACACCGCACAATAAGTGTGGCAGCCAACACAGTGAACAATGCTTAATCACGATGTAATGTCTCTTGCAGCGGTCTCTCCGCGATATTTTCAGAAATTTTATAAATTATATAACTCAGTACATATCTCGAAATATCTCTTCTTATCTTACCGATTCCTAAACTTTAATATACGATGATTATCAATGCAAAGTAGTATCAAACCCTATTATTCCTTGGAGCGTCCATTTACTCCATGGAATAGCTTCTCTGCTATCTGTTTTCTCTTATGAAAAGAAGGAGTTAATGCTTGCCGATTAGCAGTGAAAGGAGGAGGATGTATATGTATGTATTGTTGAGCTAGTCGCCGTCTTGATGAGATTCTGTATGGGAAGGAATTTAATACATGAACTAAACTAAAGTAAGTGTGTTCGCATATTATTTAACTGATTATTATTGACAGTGTCTGCTTACTACCCTGTATTGCACGGGATCAGTGGGGAACATCTGATTTACACTGGACGAACCTGCCGTTTTGTATGCTCAAGATATCCAGTCACTTCAAATAAATAGGCTAACACGGTCTTACCAGCAGATCTCCGGTCTTCCCCATGTGATCACCGAAAGTTAATAATTATTACAAATGTTTTCAGGAGATTGACTGACAATTTTCGTCGCACCGAGACTTCGAAATTGCTTCACTGCCTTATGGAATTTAAGTTAAGCTCAATTTAATCAGGATAGAACAGTATTGAACTGTGTGAATGTGATAAGCCTGCTTTGTGAATGAAAATTCCCTTAACATACGCATGTTTTTACTATCCTGATCAGTGAAGCTAAATCAGGCCGGTGTGAGAGAGGTTTTTAAAGTTTTTTGAATACAAAAAAAAAAAAAAACATTAAAACGAGTGACCAATATAGAGTATCACTCTGATTCGCTAACGACAGAGGTGCTCTCCCAATGAAGTACTGAGGAGAGACTTTGTTCCTCGCTCTTTGCGTACACGTACGAGTGCACTCGCTCTCGTTACACGTTCCCGCTCCAAGAGCGACAACGGAACGGCCTCCTTTTCTGGAAAAGTTGCAAGGGTATATCATTCGCTGTCTTCGCTCAATCCTCTGGCTCTTTGCGTCAGAAATATTCCGCCAATCAGCACTGCTCTTTTAAACAGGAGAATGACATTTCGTTTTAGTCGACCAATGCGGAAATATGTAGCATCTCCGTTAGGCATATACTGTCCTCCTGTGAGAACTCCATAACTATGCAGTTGGTCCATCAAAAAATGCGGTTCTGGGCGCTTCCACACAATGTAGCGGAATTTACTTTTAAGTCGAACACAGGGGTCTTTATCCCTTCGCTCTGGCAAAAGCTGTCCTCTCTCCGGGCAGTCGTTCCAGCTGAAGTAGGTGTGTGTTGGCCCACCCCTCTGAAGGGATGGGCCAGCCAGTGGGCACCACTCTGAAGGGACGGGCTTCCCAGCGGGCGCGGGCTGGTTGCCTCTTTAGACCGAAAATTCCTGTGGCCATCATGTTGTGTACGCCAGCCTCGACTTTTTCAACCTCGGTGCGCACTTGCGATTTACTTATTAGATTTGCATAGAGCTTTCATGAATTCATACAAAATTGACTCTACCTTATCGAGTTTGGGTTCGAATGAAGCGTCTTGGTGTGCAGAATACGATTGTGAGGACGGAATATGTAAGAAATTACGGTCAGGAGACCACGCCACCTTAAACAGTACTAAACTCTGTCGTTAGATCTGCCGCAGATCGTTGCCTATTCTATTACACAGTGGGGGATGCTCTGACCACTATCTTTTGTGATGAGACGTGATCGACCAATGCTATACGGCTTACACGTTATTTCACCATCCTTCAACCACTTTCCATAGATCCCAACGACAGTACGCCAACAGGCGACCAGCATCGCCGTTTCATAGATCCTTGTTTCCAGTCGCAGGGCCACAACAACGTGCTCTTTGTCAAAACCGCATTTGCGGCCCATATCTTCGCTATAATGATTGCCCATTCGTCACTCTTCCCCTTACATTATTTTCTTGGTGCGTCACGTGCCCACAACACCACCAGGAGGTATTCAGCCTCCCGGTGATCAGTGGTCATAATGTTTTGCCTCGTTATTGTATGTATAAAAATAGCACCGTTACCGCTTTCGAACCGACGGATTCATCTTCAGACCGCTGTTCACGTTTATAGTACTACATTTGTTGTTGTTTACATTACCTGTTGGCTGTTTTTCTGTTCAGCAACTGAAGTGAACTACAAAAATGTAGCGCCATAAATGTGAACAGCCGCCTGAAGATTAATCCAAAAAAATGGTTCAAATGGCTCTGAACACTATGGGACTCAACATCTTAGGTCATAAGTCCCCTAGAACTTAGAACTACTTAAACCTAACTAACCGAAGGACATCACACACACCCATGCCCGAGGCAGGATTCGAACCTGCGACCGTAGCAGTCCTGCGGTTCCGGACTGCAGCGCCAGAACCGCTAGAAGATTAATCCACCGGCGCGAAAATGGACCATGCTATTTGCGTAAATAAATGGCATTATTACGATTGGCTCGTTGCTGTTTTCTTTTCTGCAAGACTCAGCTTGTGTTTTGCACACAGCCAGGTCTCGAAAGTGTCAGTTTATCAAAAAATAGCAGGAGGAAAGCTTTTAATTTAAGAGCCAGTAAAACCGAGACACGACGGTTTATGTGTGATAATGTAAGTACAGAAATACAGCATTAGGTTTTTAACTACACACACTAAAAAAAAGTTTTGCATCACTTCGGTTCCGAGAGTTCCGGAACCTGTACAGAAAACTGAAATAGAGATCAACATAAACATCATTTCCGTTCTTTGTATTGCTCGTGAAAACCACACTTTGCATGTTGTACCACCATACAGCGAGACCTCCAGAGGTGGATCCAGATTGCTGTACACACCGGTACCTCTAATACCCAGTAGCACGTCCTCTTGCACTGATGCATGCCTGTATTCGTCGTGGCATACTATCCACAAGTTCATCAAGGCAATGCTGGTCCAGATTGTTCCACTGCTCAACGGAGATTCGGCGTAGATCCCTTAGAGTGGTTGGTAGGTCACATCGTCCATAAACAGCACTTTACAATCTGTCCCAGGCATGTTCGATAGGGTTCATATCTGGAGAACATGCTGGCCACTCTAGTCGAGCGATGTCGTTATCCTGAAGGAAGTCATTCACAAGATGTGCACGATGGCGGCACGAATTGTCTTCCATGAGGACGAATGCCTCGTCAATATACTGCCGATATGGTTGCACTATCGGTCGGAGGACGGCATTCACGTATCGTGCAGCCATTAAGGCGCCTTCAATGACCACCAGCGGCGTACGTCGGCCCTAGATAATGCCACCCCGAAACATCAGGAAATCTCCACCTTGCTGCACAAGCTGGACAGTGTGTCTGAGGCGTTCAGCCTGAACGGGTTGCCTCCAAACAAGTCTCCGACGATTGTCTGGTTTAAGGCATATACAAGACTTATCGGTGAAGAGTATTTGATGCCAATCCTTAGCGGTCCATTCGGCAAGTTGTTGGGCACATGGTGTCGTGGTTGCAAAGATGGGCCTGGCCATGGACGTCGGGAGTGAAGTTGCGCATCATGCAACCTATTGCGCACAGTTTGAGTCGAAACTCGACGTCCTGTGGCTGAACAAAGAGCATTATTCAATATGTTGGCGTTGCTGTCAGGGTTCCTCTGAGCCATAATCCGTAGGTAGCAGTCATCCACTGCAGTAGTAGCCCTAGGGCGGTCTGAGCGAGGTATGTCTCGGCAGTTCCTGTCTTTCTGTATCTCCTCCATGTCCGAACAACATCACTTTGGTTCACTCCGAGACGGCTGGACACTTCCATTGTTGAGAGCCCTCCATGGCACTACGTAACAATGCGGACGCGATCGAACCGCGGTATTGACCATCTAGTCACGGTTGAACTACAGACAACACAAGCCGTGTACCCCCTTCCTGGTGGAATGACTGGAACTGATCGGCTGTCTGACTCCCTCCGTCTAATAGGCGCTGCTCATGCATGGTTGTTTACATCTTTGAGCGGGTTTAGTGACATCTCTGAGCAGTCAAACGGACTCTGTCTGTGATACAATATCCACAGTCAAAGTCTATTTTCAGGAGTTCTGGGAATCGGGGTGATGAAAAACTTTTTTGATGTGTGTAGTTTACTGTAGTCAACAAAAGTCACGTCTCACACGTTTCAATTTTTGGATCTCCAGAGGGAAGCACAGCCTGGGACAAACATCACGCGCCGCACAGAGTGGAGCGCAGTTAGAGGCGCCATGTCACGGATTGTGCGGCTCCTCCCTCGGGCACGAGCGTGTGTGTTGCTCTTAGCATAAGTTAGTTTAAGTAGCGAGTAAGCCTAGGGACCGATGACGTTTGGTCCCTTAGGAATTCACACACATTTGAACACTTGAAACCCCATGCACCTGCTATTTACACATGTTTGAAAGACTTTCCCTACTGGATAAAGTCTAGGACACGCAACAGGGAACCGAGAAAACAACAGCATTGATAAACCGTTTTGTGAGAAAGTGACATTAAGAACATTTTCCGTTGTCACTCTTCATTTTGTGTCGGCTACCTCGGAAAAGCAGCACATATTTTTAATATGGGAACCAACACAAAAACTGACCAGTCGCTGACTGGACGCACATAATGTGGTACGATGAGTCACGATTTTGACTTTTTTGAAACGATGCGAGGCAGTGTGTGTAGTCCAGGTCGAAAGTGCTTCTGTGACGTTTGGGGCGTTTTACATACCACGAAGGGGGCCCAGTTGTTGAGGCTTTCGATAACATGAACCTGAACGTTTACGTTATGTTATGTTATGTTAACCGGGGACCTAGAAAAGATGGAGAGGCTCCGTCCCCATCTCAGCTGCAGTGGTCTGGAACCCCACGACGACTACCGCAGTCAACTTCTCCCCTCTGCCGCCCCATATCGAACCCAGCGTTATTGTGCGGTTCGCCCCCAGTGGACCCCCAGGGAATGTTTCACACCAGACGAGTGTAGCCCCTATGCTTGCTTGGTAGAGTAATGGTGGTGTACGCATATGTGGAGAACTTATTTGCGCAGCAATCGCCGACATAGTGTAGCTGAGGCGGAATAAGGATAACCAGCCGGCATTTGCCAAGGCAGATGGAAAACTCCCTAAAAACCATCCACAGACTTGCCGGATCACCGGACCTCGACACAAATCCGCCGGGCGGATTCGTGCCAGGGACCGGCGCTCCTTCCCACCCGGAAAGCCGTGCTTGAGACCGCATGGCCAACCGGGTGACTTCAATACCGAGTACAAAGTGTACCATTTATTCCAGTTCTAATGTACATCTCCTCCTTCCCAATCTAGGGGACTTATGACCACAGCAGTTGAGTCCCATAGTGCTCAGAGCCATTTGAACCCAATCTATGTCCGTTTCCTCCCACCCACTCTACCTTCTCCTCTTCCTCTCTCTGCCTGTTTCGTCCTTCCCCTTGCCTGTATATCCCTTCCTCCTCCTCTCTCCACATTACCACACTCACTCCGCTAGGAGGTTGCTAGTTGTAACCCCACGGTATTTCTTTTCACATAGTAAGTGATATGAATACCAAGTTTGGTTGGAGTTTTTATCCACTCCCAGCCCCCATACGCACATTTAATATATTTCATTCATACTTCTGCACATAGTTGACCTATATCTCTAGCGAATTTCGCCCTCCAGTTTCGTTCTCATATAGCTCCATGTTTATGACATCATGGTTCAAATGGCTCTGGGACTTAACATCTATGGTCATCCGTCTTATGACATCATATCCTCCAAACCATGTGTCATACAATGATATAATTTTGTAGGAGCATTCAGTGGCATCTTTGGGTAATGTCACCGAAATCCGTTGCTAATAGTAGCCAAGAGGCAATAAAGTTAATGGTTATGCTGGATGCAGCAGTTTTTCACGCATCTCAATGTTTATTGCGTCAAATCTCCTGAACTATGCGTCATACAGTGATATAATTTTGCATGCACATTCAGCGATAGGTGTGAATACTATCCGCAAAGTGTGTCAGGAATACGGTTAGTAGTAAAAAGCGTAATAAATAAAAACATCGTAGCTGTACGACAGTTTTGCGATAATGTAGTAAGTGATAAACTTCCTTTCATAATTTTGTGGGGGTTGTAAGCGAGAAAAAGTTTCGTAAATGTTTGAACGTACGTGTAAACTTTCATTTCAGGTCGCTAAATGCTCTCAATCCCAAGATTGGATGAATAAAGTTTGGGTATTCGCGCATCATGGTCTACACATCTTTTTCATCCCATTCCCATCCCTTCCATGCGTGGGTGGTTCTTATGCCCACAGCGATACTCTCCGGACTGTAAACGAAATGTGTACCAAATTTTGTTCAAATTGATCCCACGGTTTACGAGCAACCTAAGTTTTCCAAAGCTCTTCTAAATTCCGATTCTAATACTGGATCCCCTATCTCCTCTACACTGAAGCGGCAAAGAAACTGGCATAGCCATTCGTATTCAAATACAGAGATATGTAGACAGACAGAACACGGCGCTGCGGTCGGCAACGCCTATATAAGACTAAAGTGTCCAGCACAGTTGTTAGATCGAATACTGCTGCTACAATGGCATGTTATCAAGATTTAAGTGAGTCTGAATGTGGTGTTGTAGTCGGCGCACGAGCGATGCGAGACAGTATCTTTGAGGTAGCGATGAAGTGGGGATTTTCCCTTACGACCATTTCACGAGTGTACCGTGAATATCAGGGATCCGGTAAAACATCAAATCTCCGACATCGCTGGAGTCAGAAAAAGATCTGCAAGAATGGGACCAACGACGACTGAAGAGAATCATTTAATGTGAGAGAAGTGCATCCCTTCCGCAAATTGTTGCAGATTTCAATGCTGGGCCATCAACAAGTGTCAGCGTACGAACCATTCAACGAAACATTATCGATATGGGCTTTCAGAGCCGAAGGCCCAGCACGTACCCTTGATGAGTACGCGACACAAAGCTTTACGCCTCGTCTGGGGCCGCCGACAGCGACATTGGACTGTTGATGATCCGTTGGTTCGCCGATTTTTTGCTCACAAGGAGAGACTTTTTGTTCGACGTGGTATTTTGAGAGTTGTCAAAAGCTTTCTCTAAGTCTACAAATGCTAGAAACGTACGTTTGCCTTTTCTTAATCTTTCTTCTAAGATAAGTCGTAAGGTTAGTGTTGCCTCACGTGTTCCAACATTTCTACGGAATCCAAACTGATCTTCCCCGAGGTCCGCTTCTACCAGTTTTTCCATTCGTCTGTAAAGAATTCGTGTTAGTATTTTGCAGCTGTGATTTATTAAACTGATTGTTCGGTAATTCTCACATCTGTCAACACCTGCTTTCTTTGGTATTGGAATTATTATATTCTTCTTGAAGTCTGTGGGTATTTCGCCTGTCTCATACATCTTGCTCACCAGATGGTAGAGTTTTGTCATGACTGGCTCTCCCAAGGCCATCAGTAGTTCTAATGGAATGTTGTCTACTCCGGGGGCTGCTGACCCTGTCCTTGCTACCGTTTTGCGTTTTGTTGCTACGCAATGGCCCTTGTCAAAGTCACGTTAACTGGAATACTCTCTTCACTAGATTCAAAATCTGTTCCCTTATGCGAACATCAGAAACGTTCTGTGCAATTGCATCACGCACCATAGTATCTGAATACGGGAGGCCACAGTCACATTCAAATGCACACTCCCTAGTAAGTCCTTGCAAAGTTGCAAACCACTCCCGATTAGTCTGACCGGCCGTACGTTTTGTACGAAAGAACGTATACCTTCTTGCAACGACATTAACTGTTTCTTTGAAATAGGCATCTAAAGCAGACAAAATTTCTTCGTAGGACAGAGTTGCTACGTCGCGTCGGGGAAACAATTTCACTATCACACGGTAGGTGGACATACCGACACAAGAAAGCAAAAACGGCTGCCGCTCATTACCTTGAATTCCGTAGGCGGCTAGATGGAAGCCAAATTGTCAGGACCATTCAGTCCACGACTCATGGGTTGAATCAAAAGGACGGAAGGACGGTGCAACTGCTTGGTGTGGCTGCGGTAGCGATGAAGCGGCAGCGGCCGCATCGGGGTGCAGCGCACGTTGACCCTGGACGAGCTGTCCAAGGGCATCCAATAACGCCTGCGTCTGCTGATTCTGCAAGCGATAAAATTCGGACAGTACATCTGGAGATTGTGGCGAAGCCATGACACAAATAATTCAGAGCAAAGCAAGTAGAAAGAACACGATCCTTTAATCCTCGTCGTCAATCTGTTGTGGCGTAACAAGCTAGTCACGCCACACTGAGGAGGAAGCCGAAAGGCACGCGTACACACACGCTGACTGGCGTCAAGTCTGGAACAGGATAAGTTATGACTGCTATAAAGAAAATACGTAGCTTTGGAATAAACTTTTAATCAATCCTTATGATACATCTCTCTTGACTATACAAATGAGACTCGTAAGATACATGCACTGATACAATTGGCGCCTTGCTAAGTCGTAGCCATTAACTTAGCTGAAGGCTATTCTAACTGTCTCTCGGCAAATGAGAACAAAGGCTTCGTCAGTATAGTCGCTAGCAACGTCGTCGTACAACTGGGGCGAGTTCTCGTACGTCTCTCGAGACCTGCCGTATGGTGGCGCTCGGTCTGCGATCACACAGTGGCGACACGCGGGTCCGACATGTACTAATGGACCGCGGCCGATTTAAGCTACCACCTAGCAAGTGTGGTGTCTGGCAGTGACACCACAGTACTGTCTTCCTTCTTGTTGTTGTTTAAGACGCTAGCAGCATTTGAGGCACTGGGAGCAAACCGTGCATCCTCATCACACAAATCAATGAGTGAGAAGGACAATTTATTTATTTATTTATTTATTCTTTGCCCATGGACTCCAGTTGAAAATCCAGCTGAGAGTATTGGGTGTGTCATACAATAGGCTATTAACATCAAACTTGATTTCATTACATATAAATGAAACAAATAATTAAACAAAAATAGTCTATAAGCATACAAAGGTATTATATGTTTCACATTATATATACACACAAATCCAAACAACATACAGAAATTGTCATTTTTAAAGGTACATTTCAGTAATGTTATAACATATTTAAACACCATCTTAGTATTCACTCAAACTGTATATACATTTGTGTGAGATATAGTTTCAAATGATTTTTAAAACATTTTAGGTCTGTTTCTTGTTTAATGATTTTGGGGAGTTTATTAAAAAACCTTTTTCCTGCTTCTTCAGGGGCAGTCATAGACAGTTTTAGATTTCTGTTTATCATGTAGTAATTTTCATTTCCTCTTGTACCATGTTTGTGTACATCTTTATTTAGGAGGTGCTTATTGCTTGACCTTACCACCATTATGCTTTGGTATATGTACAGCGAATATACTGTCATAATATTATAGTGTACAAAAGCTTGCCTACAGGTCTGTCTTGGTGGTATTTTTGCAATGCATCTCACTGCCCTTTTCTGAATAGTGAATATTCTTTTTAAGCAGCCAGCTTGTGAACTTCTCCATATATGAACTGAATAAGACAATTGTGGGAAAAGTCCATAATACATTGATCTGAGGACTTTATCATCCACAGTCTTAGCTGTTTTATGCATGATGAATATCTGATTGTTTATCTTTTTACACAGAGCATCTATGTGCTCCCTCCCCCCCACCCATGCCAAATGTTTGTCTATGATAGTTCCTAGAAAGTTTGTGCTGGTTACTTCTTTAATAGTCTTTCCATTTATATTATAATTTTCACTTTGCTTGGTCTGAAATACTACATTCATTGTTTTAGACTGATTCATAAACAGGTTGTTTTGCGTTAAATATTTATTTGCATTTTCGATATTCAGGAGTGCTTCCTTCTCAACCTCCACCTTTGTGTCAGCTGTGCAAATGATTGTTGTGTCATCAGCATACATTATAAGTTTCTGATTTATATAGCTAGGGAAGTCATTTACATAGAGTATAAATAGTATTGGCCCAAGCACCGACCCTTCCGGCACACCTTGTTTAACTGTTTGCAATTGTGATCTGTAGTTTGTTATATTTCCCCCACTAGTATGTCTGATTTCTGTGCATTGTTTCCTATTTGTAATGTATGATTTAAGTATGTCACAGCATTTTCCTCCAATTCCACACTGATATTATTTGATCATTAATTTTGAGTGGCTTACACAATAAAATGTCTTAGATAGGTCCATAAAAGTCCCACAAGTCTTCTGTTGCCTGTCAGGTAAATTAAGAATGTGCTCGATTATATCTGCTGATGCTGTTTTTGTTGACTTCCCTTCTCTGAACCCATGTTGTGATGAATGCAGTATACTGTACTTTGTTATAAAACTTACAATTCTATTCTTTATTGTCATTTCATAGATTCTAGCAAATGTTGAGATCAATGATATTGGCCTGTAATTTCCTAATTCATCCCTGTTCCCTTTCTTAAATATTGGCTTCACCTTACTTACTTTCAGTGAATCTGGAAATATACCTTCTTCCATCGCAGCATTCAGCATGTGTGTCAATGGTTTTAATATACATTCTCTGCATTCCTTTATGAGATGTGATGTAACACCATCCAAGCCAGATGAATGTTTAATTTTAAGTTGTTTTATTAGGTTTGACACTTCTGTATCTGTTGTAGGAATGAAAACCATAGTATGATTTGTATTTGGGGGGGTTAAACAATTTACTTACTGCATTTGTTTTATTTTGTCTTATTAATTCGTCTGCTACAGTAATATAATATCTGTTAAAAGTATTGGCTATTTCTAGAGAGTTTGCGTTGCTTTTCCCACTCATCAGTGGGCAGATGTCCTCTGCCCGATTTGCTACTTTTCCTCTCTCCTCATTAATGAAAGACCATAAACCTTTGAGTACTTCTTTCCCTTATCTATAGACATCCTGATGAATGATGCTTTAGTTTCTCTGATAAAAGTACAGTACTCTTTCTTTTTTATTTTATACAGTGTGTTGTAGGCCTCACTATTTTTTTGTTTGGAGAGGTCATAATACACTCTAAGATTATTTCTGGCATGGATTACTTCTCCAGTCACTCATCTTTTCTTTTTTTGTTGCTTTTTGACAAGCCTTTTACTAACAGGACATCTAACATCATAACAATAATTAAATAAAGAAAAAAACTGGTTCCATTTGGTGTTGGCATCTTTAGCTGCATATATTGTTTCCAGTTTTCTGGCTCTAACATCTTTTTTAGCAGATTTATGTTATGTGGATGGTTCTGTCTTCTCATCTCCCATATCTTCTGCACTGAATCACTATTCTTTATATTTATGTCTATCATGATTGCAAAATGGTCTGCTGATGTGGAGTTTATTACCTGTGTGTCACAATAGCATGTAGGAATATTTGTTATTACATGATCAATTATAGTTTCACTGCGCTTTTTTACTCTGGTTGGTTTATCTATTGTCTGTATTTTTACTTGTGTCTATGTGAGATCTCCTATAATGATCAAATAAGCATATGTTTTTAAGAGGTGTTGGATTATATCTTCCAGCTGTTCAAAGAAGGTTTTAATTACACCATTTGGTGATCAATAGAAACCTAATACACAACATAAATTCCCAGCAATTTTAGTTTCCAGTGCTGTAGCTTCAAAGCTCAGTTCTATATTATATTTTGTTATATTTATGGCTTTAGATGATTTATAGTTAGAAAAAATGGCAACCCCACCACCTTTATAGGAAGTTCTGCAAAAACTGGCTACTTTCACATAATTCTTCAAGTTGTACATTCCTATGTGATTTTCTTTTAGCCCATGTTCTGTAACTACTAGAATGTTTGGCCTATATTCCTGTAATATTACCTCTAGTTCCTCTGTTTTATTGTTTATGTATTGAACATTTTGGTGAAGTATGGCTTTAAATTTAATAGTTCCCCTTTCTGTAACATACTAAGCACTTCACTTGCTCCCTTTGCTTCTGGTACTATGCAGTGATTTTTTTTCAGTTTGTGTCATTAAACCTGGTTCATATCTTTGTCCTATGTTTATATTCCTCTCACTATTGTCACACTGGTATTTAAGATGGACAGTTTTACTTACATCTTTTTCCATGTTCTCTTTCTGCTTACTCGATACCATAAAAAATCCTCACTTAGTGTAGCATGTCTCCTAGTTCTCAGGCATCTGTCTTGATTGGAAGCTGCTTCTGCTGTTGATCTCCCAGGCCTCATGTACCTCTTCTGTGTGGTTGCTGTTGCTGGTGGCTCCCGTGCTCTCCACCTTGGTGGCTGCCCTTCTTTGTTAGCTGCTGCAGCTAATGACCCCTGTATGTTTTCCTCACCAGCATTTTCATTGCCTTGAGATAGTATTATGAGGTCTGCTGTTCTGGATGCTGTTGCTGATGACGACAGCTCTGCTGATGATTGTTGTGATTCTGCTGCTAGTGGTTTATCTGACACTGCTGCTGAGAATATCAGAGCCTTTGCTGCTGCTACTGGTGTTTGTTGTAGCTCTCCTGCAGATAATGATGGTTCCACAATTACAGACGACTCTTGTTTTGGCGGAATTGGGTTGGAGACCCTTCCATTACAGATGACTCATTAATAAATTTAAGTATTTCAGCACTAATAATCTTTTAAGCTTTTACGTTTATGTGGAGACCATGTCTTGTGAAGTGCTCTCTGTGAACACTGTTTATCTCTACAAAAGTCGTATTCTGGAAACTTTTACATATTTTCTCAAATAGCCTGTTTGCTGTAACAATCTCGATGTTTACACACGAGTTTTCCATCAGATTGTGTCTCCTGGGGATACTAACAATGTAGAAATGCACTCGAGGTATCCTTTTGATGGTTTCCATTAGGATTCTCGTTGCACGTCAAGTTTCATTACAGTAAACGTCATTTGCGTCTCCTACTATGATGCAGCTGTTACCGGTCGTCAATATGTTGTCACTGTTTTTCAAAATTTCGCGTAGTGGCGTGCCTGGTTTGATGATGCCTTTTACATTAAGGTCCGGGTGATTTCTTCTCATAATTTCTGAAACTCCTCTCCCATGACTATCTGCAAAAATATATGACTGTTGCTTGTATCCTTGCTTATGCATAACGTGGTTTGTTTACTTTTCTTTCTTTACGAATATTTACCTTGTGTTTTTCTCCGTTTAATCAAAAATGGTTCAAATGGCTCTGAGCACTATGGGACTTAACTTCTGAGGTCATCAGTCCACTAGAACTGCTGGACAAGGAACGTTATATGCAGAACATGACATGAAAACAACCAATAATAATAATGCTAACAACAGACAGAGATGTGAAGTTGGATACTTAGTTTTCCGATTTTTTCTGTTTTGCAGGGCTGTGCTGGATCTTTACTGCTTCTGCTGCTGACGCTTCATGGTTCTTCTTCTTCTGCTGCCATTGCTGGCTGACTGAGTGAGATTGAGGCTTCAGAGCTGCTGAGCCCACCCTATATCTCCTCCGATGACGTCACCAGATACTGCGTTCTACTGGCTGAAGGCTATAACGTGTTTGGATTTGGCGTTCCTATTTATTCCCAACCTTTTTTCTGGACCACCATCTTGGATTACGTTATCGGAGGGGAGTGGGGGAGTGGCGACAGCGCCCTCAGGTGATGGTGTGATGAACTAGGCCAGTTGGTCTCCAAACCTCAAACCTCAAGGTGAACACCTGTGGTTCATTGTGAAATAGGGGGAAGTTGATGTGGGGTGTTACACAATTTTAAAAAAGGTAGGCAGTTCCAGAACAAGCACCTATGTGCACGAGTTCTGAAATGCGTGTTCACACCATACCGCTGCATTGCCATTATTTGCAAAAAGTATTCACCACATGCTCATCCATTATCTTTTCTTTCGACTCATTGTGTAGGAGGCTATGGATACAGTCCTCAGCTGTGTGCTTGTATCTAGAACATTTATTAAATTCATCCTTCCTCATCACCAGCATTTCCTCAACTGTACACAAGGATGCTTCTGCTAATGAGGGTGAATATCTTACCCCTTGTGCTACGGAAGATTGACTGGACTTTTATCGAATGATCTACAGTTACAGAACACTAATTTATCAGCATGAGCTGTGAAGCATAACTTAGCCCCATCCTGCTGCATCTTCATCATTTGATAAAGCATATTCGTCTTCTTCTTATATTCACCAAATATCATTGCCTTCCAAGCATTGTGCAGGTGGCTATAGATACAATCCTCAGCCACTTGATTACAGGTAATATCTCCATTAAACTCCTCCTTCTCCAGCACAGACATCTCATCCATTGGACGCATAGTACACAGTAACCAATTACATCCATCCTGTTGCAAAGCTCAGCACAGACTGAGTGTATTTCCCGCCATTTTTCCCCGAGCGCCATGTTGGATTATGTCTGCGAGGAGATGGGGAAGACCAACAGCGCCCTCTCATGCTGGTGTTGTGAACAAAGCCAGTTGGACTCCGAACTTCAAGGTGAACACACTGAACTATTTAAATAAACAATATACGACAATGTTTACAAAATAAGGACTTATGGTCATCCTACCCAGAGGCTCAGCACAGAGCCCCTTTCCCACCAATTTCCAGATGGGGGAGGGGAGGGGACGGTAGTGGAGCTAGGTTAGCAGAAATAGCCCAATTGCCTTATTTCCCATCCAAAATTTGAATTTCTGTGATGACATCAGTGTGACATTGCCATCTGTATGGTCCCCATCTTGGATACGCCATCTTGAATAAATCTGGCAACAATGTTGAGGGGGCAATGTTCTCTTTGTTCCACTGCTCATGCTGCCAGGACTCCTAGACCACGGGTAACTGATATGATGCCATCCTCACCCAGTTGGCCTTCTGGGCACCTGACGAGCAGGTCCTAGCAGCAGCTTCTCATCCACCATGGTGAGGTTGAGCCACTGTTACCACTTGTTATCAGTTGCGCCAGTTGCTGCAGCAGACACTGATGCTGCCACCCTCTCTCTCCTAACAGCAGGCCACAGCTTTCCACTGCATGGCTACACTCCAGACAGGCTGGAGGCCACCTCTCTACGGCATTGATCTTTGACGTCAATGAGAATGCTCTGGAAATCAGTAAACAGAACTGCAGAGCTGTGGACTACCGCCCCACGATAGCTATGTTGCTGGCACTACTGGAGTCATTGTCCGCCCTTGACGTAGCAGCCTACTGCATGAGCCATAGCTGCCACTCCGAAGCTGCAAGGCGTTTATGTGTCATCATCAACAGGCCTGGTGTGGGCTCCACCAGGCAGCCTAAGCTGATGGCATCCTGGGGAAGACAACTGTGTACTTGTGATTAATAAATACATAATTGACAATAATGTTTTCTTAACACTTTTGAGCATATGACGGATCATCGCCACTGTATTCCACACAGCACAGTCGAGACAACGGTAGGGGCCATGGTCTGGCGCTGTACAGTGTGCTGTCTGCTGATGGTGACTAATTTTATGATCAGGGAGCTTATGTTGTCATACACAACTGAGTGAGACGGCTCAAACCGACCATGTCCAAAATGTGTCACCATAGCAAACACTCACGATTGGCTAGGTTTGTCGTCCAATTATACTGTTGGAAGACTGCTGTGGGTCACTTCTTTTAGGATGAGAGTATTGCTGATCTTCGACAAATACACCTTTCCTGAAGACCTCAGAATTTAGTTCAATGGCAACTGAAATATTGCTAGTCACTGCAGCCTTCATCCACCATTCCAGCTGAGATACCACTCACTGTCCTAATGCCAGGTCCACTGTTGCGGACTTACTGTGCTATTGACTATAGGTCGTTCTTCCACCTATATGGGAAATATTCAATTCCCTAATGACTACTAGGTAATATGCCTAGATGAAAGGCTGCTGGACTGGTAGTGGGGGCTCTTCACCTTGGATGCCGTTCGGTCAGCAGAGCCTCATCAATCTAGAGCAGGGTACAGCACAATGGTGTATGTGAACTCGAGACAAACAATTAAATGTAGGACAGTCTTGTGGTCTATCAATCAAGAAAACAGCCTCAAATAGGCCTGCAACAGCTGCCTGAGCTACAATACATGCACAGCAAATGAGGTGTTAGATATAGCCTTGTCCTCTTATCTTGTCCTCTTACGGCACCGGCTTCGCCAGTCAGATTTTTTATTTGCAATTTGTAGTTCCGCGTGAGTGTAATGGGAGAAAAATAACTTTTATAAATATTTAGCGCAGTGTCTGTTTTCTTCAGGTTCTACAATGACGAGCCAGAGAAATTGGTATAACTGCAAAAAAAATGGCTCTGAGCACTATGGGACTCAACTGCTGAGGTCATTCGTCCCCTAGAACTTAGAACTAGTTAAACCTAACTAACCTAAGGACATCACAAACATCCATGCCCGAGGCAGGATTCGAA
Organism: Schistocerca nitens; assembly: GCF_023898315.1. Taxonomy (NCBI): domain Eukaryota; kingdom Metazoa; phylum Arthropoda; class Insecta; order Orthoptera; family Acrididae; genus Schistocerca; species Schistocerca nitens. The sequence goes on from NC_064623.1 coordinate 126,195,683, forward strand.
CCTGCGACCGTAGCGGTCTTGCGGTTCCAGACTGCAGCGCCTTTAACCGCACGGCCACTTCGGCCGGCTGGAATACCTGCATAATATCGTGTAGGGCCCCCACGAGCATGCAGAAGTGCTGCAACACAATGTGGCATGAACTCGACTATGTGCTGCAGGGAACTGACACCATGAATCCTCCACGGTTGTCTATACATCCGTAAGAGTACGAGGGGGTGAAGATTTCTTCTGAACAACACGTTGCAAGGCATCCCAGATATGCCCTATAATGTTCATGTCTGGAAAGTCTGGTGACCACCGGAAGTGTTTAAAAAGAGTTTTCCTGGAGCCACTCTGTAGCAATTCTGGACGTGTGAGGTGTCGTATTATCCTACTGGCACTGCCCAAGTCAGTCGGAATGCACAATGGACATGAATGGATGTAGGTGATTAGACAGTATGCTTACGTACATGTCATCCATCAGAGTCGTATCCAGACAATCAGGGGTCCCATATCACATCCAACTGCACACACCTCACACCGTTACATAGCTTCCACCAGCTTGAACAGTCTCCTGCTGACATGCAGGGTTCGTTCCCGAACACGTCGATCCGCTCGATACAATTTGAAACGAGACTCGGCCAAACAGGCATTATGTTTCCAGTTATCAACCGTCCAATTTCGGCGTTGATAGGCCTAGCGAGGCATAAGGGTACACAAGTGGGCCTTCAGCTCTGAAAACCCATATTGATGATGTTTTGTTGAATGGCTCGCACGCAGACCCTTGCTGATGGCCCAGCATTGAAACCTCCAGCAATCTTCGGAAGAGTTGCACTTCTGTCACACTGAGCAATTCTCTTCAGTTGTTGTTGGCCCTGTTCTTGCAGGGCCATTCTCCAGCCGCAGCTATGTCGGAAATTTGATGTTTTACCAGATTCTTGATATTCACGGTACAGACACTTGCTGTGTTATGTAGGTGTTGCTGACTGCAGCGCCGTATTCTGCCTGCTTACACATCCTCGTACTTGAATATGCATACCTATACCAGTACTTTTCACACTCGGTTGATGGTCGTCTCCACAGATGCCGTCATCAAGGTGAACGGCAGCTCGAAATGTGTAGGGCACCACGATGCAGGCTGGCTGGTGGGAACAGTATTATGCTATGGGAGACATTCTCCTGTGGTTTACATGGCACCTGTGGTAGTGTAATCGAAGATATGCTGACAGCTGCGAACCACCTACTTCTCTTCATGCTTGATGTCTTCCCTGACGACTATGTCATCTTTCAGCAGTGTAATTGTCCGTATCTCAGAGCCACAACCGTGCTACAGTGGTATGAGGAGCGTTATAGTGAACTCACGTTGATATCTCGGCGACGGAATTCGCCTCATATTAGTCCTATAGAATCCATCTGGTTCACTACCGGGCGCCATCACCACGTACTCAAATCAGGACCCATTATTTACGCGAATTACATGACCTGTGCATAGACATCTAATGCCACATACCTCCACAAACCTACGAACAAACTGTTGGAGCTCTGATACACATAATCAGTGATGTATTTCGTTCCAAAGATGGACAAACAAGCTATTAAGCAGATCGTCATAATGTTTTGGCTAATCGGCGTAGACAGATGCAAATGTCCTTCAAACATGCATGTATGCATGCACTGTGTCTCCCTCTGCAGGAATCACACGAACGGTGTGTGAGCACTATGGGACATAGATACTATGACATATGGAAATTTTGATCAGTCTGAGAAGCGTGCTTGGACAGCTAAAGCGGTTAAGGCAACGGCTCGTGCAAACAGGGAACTCCGGGTTCGAGTTCCGGTCTGGCACAAATACCAGTTTGTCTGGGGTAACCAGACGTCCGGATTAATCCAGACATGGCCTCCTTTTTAGATCTTTGTCCGGGGTCCGGGCGGATTTTTGCAGTGTCCTGCTTTTTCACAAAGTTGAGCGTAATACAGTTAAATTTACAATTCGTTCCATTCTACTGCTCTTTTCTTAAAGTATCAATAATTGTTAAGGAATGTATGTATGTTATGTCTATAAATAATAAACTCATTTATTAAAATTGAATCTATGTTTGATGGGGAATACTGCAGATGAGGATACCACCCGTCAGCTTTGGACAATTCACATGAAAGTAGCCAATCAGGAGTGGCGATTAGGCTGCCATCTTTGTTAAATCTTAAAACTACCCGTAAATATAAAAACAATTGACGCCACACTGTCACCACAATCAATGCTTTTAATTTAAAATAAAAAATATTGCTCTGGGAATCACCACCTGACCACCAGTAACAATTAACTACTAGTTTTACCAGTGATTCCCGGCAGTCACGTGACTTGTCCAAAGCTGACAGATGGTATCCTCATCTGCATTTGACCCATTTGATGTGTCCTCTTTTTTCTTCCTTTGTCCTCCTTTTTGAAGCTGTTTGTCCTCCTTTTCAAACAGTTGCATCTGGTCACCCTAAGTTTGTCTATAGTGAACCATACAGATGACGTAATACCATGTTCACAATTTGCTAATATATTTTATATTTTATAAGCGTTATGCAAATACCAGTCACAATTAAAATTCGATCTAAGCTTACCTGTTACAGAGACAGTAGTCTTACAGGCCAGAGAAAGAAAATAACTGAACTATTAAATTTTACACAGTTCAGATTTTTTAGGTAAAATTTACACAAACATCAATTTCAGATTTTGTAAGTGCAAGAACAAGGTCGTTTAGTATTCTAGAACGATTATTGCGAAAGAAATAAATGTGCTCCAGACGATTATGTTTGGCTAAGCCGACGGAGTGAGAGGGTGAAAGGATATTCAAAATCTCGCGTGGCGCACCAGCGCTGTGACTTAAGTGATGGAATTTGTAAGTTAGTTTGAGATTATTTCCCGGATTGATAGACCAGAAATGTCTGATGTCCAATTGTATTGAGTTCTCCTATGCCACTGTGGTACGTTGTGAACAGTAATTGTTTATGGTCTGTATATGGAATTGCTGTTGCAGCGAACAAGGTGGCGATTTTTCTGATGTATGCAAGAAATTTTTACCATTTATCGCAATCTTTTTATTACTTCATCTATGTATTTTTTTCTTTTTGTAAGCAAACCACATACTTTTTTCTGTGGTACTGGACTGGTCTTTCTAACAGGACCTCAATGACGTATAATTTGTGCAGTTTTATGAAATATAGCGGCAGTCAAATGAAAACGAGACAGACTGTATGTACACTGACATGGCAAAACTCATGGGATAGAATGTGCACACATATACAGGGCTACTACAAATGATTGAAGCAATTTCATAAATTCACTGTAACTCCATTCATTGACATGTGGTCACGACACACTACAGATACGTAGAAAAACTCATAAAGTTTTGTTCGGCTGAAGCCGCACTTCAGGTTTCTGCCGCCAGAGCGGTCGAGAGCGCAGTGAGACAAATGGCGACAGGAGCCGAGAAAGAGTATGTCGTGCTTGAAATGCACTCACATCAGTCAGTCATAACAGTGCAACGACACTTCAGGACGAAGTTCAACAAAGATCCACCAACTGCTAACTCCATTCGGCGATGGTATGCGCAGTTTAAAGCTTCTGGATGCCTCTGTAAGGGGAAATCAACGGGTCGGCCTGCAGTGAGCGAAGAAACGGTTGAACACGTGCGGGCAAGTTTCATGCGTAGCCCGCGGAAGTCGACGAATGAAGCAAGCAGGGAGCTAAACGTACCACAGCCGACGGTTTGGAAAATCTTACGGAAAAGGCTAAAGCAGAAGCCTTACCGTTTACCATTGCTACAAGCCCTGACACCCGATGACAAAGTCAAACGCTTTGAATTTTCGGCGCGGTTGCAACAGCTCATGGAAGAGGATGCGTTCAGTGCGAAACTTGTTTTCAGTGATGAAGCAACATTTTTTCTTAATGGTGAAGTGAACAGACACAATGTGCGAATCTGGGCGGTAGAGAATCCTCACGCATTCGTGCAGCAAATTCGCAATTCACCAAAAGTTAACGTGTTTTGTGCAATCTCACGGTTTAAAGTTTACGGCCCCTTTCTCTTCTGCGAAAAAAACGTTACAGGACACATGTATCTGGACATGCTGGAAAATTGGCTCATGCCACAACTGGAGACCGACAGCGCCGACTTCATGTTTCAATAGGATGGTGCTCCACCGCACTTCCATCACGATGTTCGGCATTTCTTAAACAGGAGATTGGAAAACCGATGGATCGGTCGTGGTGGAGATCATGATCAGCAATTCATGTCATGGCCTCCACGCTCCCCCGACTTAACCCCGTGCGATTTCTTTCTGTGGGGTTATGTGAAAGATTCAGTGTTTAAACCTCCTCTACCAAGAAACGTGCAATCTCATGGTTTAAAGTTTACGGCCCCTTTTTCTTCTGCGATAAAAACGTTACAGGACACGTGTATCTGGACATGCTGGAAAATTGGCTCATGCCACAACTGGAGACCGACAGCACCGACTTCATCTTTCAACAGGATGGTGCTCCACCGCACTTCCATCACGATGTTTGGCATTTCTTAAACAGGAGATTGGAAAACCGATGGATCGGTTGTGGTGGAGATCACGATCAGCAATTCATGTAACGGCCTCCACGTTCCCCCGACTTAACCCCGTGCGATTTCTTTCTGTGGGGTTATGTGAAAGATTCAGTGTTTAATCCTCCTCTACCGAGAAACGTGCCAGAACTGCGAGCTCGCATCAACGATGCTTTCGAACTCATTGATGGGGACATGCTGCGCCGAGTGTGGGAGGAACTCGATTATCGGCTTGATGTCTGCCGAATCACTAAAGGGGCACATATCGAACATTTTTGGATGCCTAAAAAAACTTTTTGAGTTTTTGTATGTGTGTGCAAAGCATTGTGAAAATATCTCAAATAATAAAGTTATTGTAGAGCTGTGAAATCGCTTCTATCATTTGTAATAACCCTGTACATTGCGGTAGTATCAGATACACAAGGTGTAAAAGGGCACTGCATTGGCGCAGCTGTCGTTTGTACGCAGATGATTCATGTGAAACGTTTCCGAACTGATTATGGGCGCACAATGGGAATTAAGAGAGTTTTAACATGGAGTGGCAGTTGGAGATAGGTGCATGGGACATTCCGTTTCGGAAATCGTTAGGGAACTCAGTATTCCGAGACCCACAGTGTCAAGAGTGTGCTGAGAATATCAAATTTCAGGCATTACCTACCACCATGGACAACACGGTGGCCAACGACCTTCACTTAATGACCGAGGGCAGTGGTGTTTGAATAAGAGTTTCCCAAGCTAACGGACAACCAAAACTGCATGAAATAACTGCAGAAATCAATGTGGGACGTATAATGAATGTATCCATGAGGACATGGTGTCAAAATTTGACGTTAATGCGCTATGATAGCAGACGGCCTAAGCGAGTGCCTTTGCTAACAGGACGTCATCGCCTGCAGGACCTCTTCTGGGCTCGTGACCACATCTGTTGGATCCTGCACGACTATGATAGGGTTCAATCGTGGTGAAGACCCCACAAAGCCACGGATTCAAGGCGCTGTGCAAGCTGTTAGTGGCTCTGTAATGGTGTGGGCAGCGTTTACATGGAATGGACTGGGTCCTTTGGTCCAACTGAACCGATCATTGACTGGAAATGCTTATTTTCGGCTACTTGGAAACCAGTTGCAGCCTTTCGTGGTCTTCGTGTCCCATACAATGATATGATTTTTATGGAAGTCAGTGCGCCATGAGACAGGTTCACAATTGATTGCGTAGATCATAAAATTATGCTAAAGAAATTAAAAAACTTTTCTAGATGGACGCGAGTGACTCCAAGACAAACAATATGGTGCCACAGAACACAAACGAAACAAGAGTGAAACTGACTGCAAATAGAATGGCAAGTACAAGTGTAACCACACTCTGCTACCAGTGAAATGCCTGGTTAAATTCGCAGGACAGAACAGGTAGTTGGAATTGTGTAAAGGGGCCAAAAATGAGCAGCTGTCAGTTACACTCGAACACATATAACTTTATTTAGTTGCTCAAACATTACAGCACAAATTTCCGAGCTTACCTATCGACTAAATATGTCACACAATCTTATGGCTTAAGGACACAACCTCTGTTAATTTTAAAACGGCTGAAGGCCCATGATTTAGAAACACGACTACAATAAATTTTCACGAGGCGGAAAGTCCAAGACTTATCCTCAAAAGAATTTTATGAGGCTGAAGGCTCAAACAATCTAAGATTTAACAAGTAAGAAATTTAAATTTTAAGGCAGCTGAAGGCCCGTGATTGAAGAACACAACTACAATAAATTTTCAAAGGGCAGAATGCCCAAAGCTTTATCCAAAACATATATGTTAAATGAGGCTGAAGGCCCAAACAATGCGAGACTTCACAAGTAAGGAACTTTCAATTTTAAAATGGCTGAAGGCCCATTATTGAAAACCCAACTAAAAGCATACAAATTCAAACCATCGGCTATGAGCCATTAAAATACACAATCAAACACCAATAAGAAAAGGCAGTACAGCCAGCGGCACTCAGAAGTGTTGGACAGCAACAACACAGTGAGGAAAGGACACTGCCTGAATTTTACGCCAGTGGCCAGGGCAGGTTACCGAAACGCTAACGGCCACAAGGCAGAAAATCCGCTGGTGCACTTGGACTTCAAATAACCAAAATACAGTTAAACTCCACTGGATGATGGCCAAACCTTCCCCAACTCCAACACTCGCTGTTGCTCACGGGAATACTGCCAACAGCCAACCATGTAAGCGAATGGCACAATGTGGACAGACTGGCTTCGGTAATTAAATCACCATTCAACTTTGATGTCCTGCGTCGGTGAACCACGAACCTTGTAGCAATCAGAACAGCTCCCACACACTCTGACACTGCGTATAGAGCCGGCCGAAGTGGCCGCGCGGTTTTGGCGCTGCAGTCTGGAACCGCGAGACCGCTACGGTCGCAGGTTCGAATCCTGCCTCGGGCATGGATGTGTGTGATGTCCTTAGGTTAGTTAGGTTTAACTAGTTCTAAGTTCTAGGGGACTAATGACCTCAGCAGTTGAGTCCCATAGTGCTCAGAGCCATTTGAACCATTTGAACTGCGTATAGACCGCCAGCAGGCCCGGCCCACTGTGCCACGCTGAGATTTCCAGGCTTATCCACACCAACCGACTGACTGCCACACATCAGCAAGGAGACAGCACTAAAATAACTGAGCAGTCGACATCACAAGCTACACACAGTTTCACGAACACCTGCACGAAGGACTAGACAATACTAACGGTAGCGGCTGTGCCATACAAGGACGAATCACGAGTCAGCACACGCAGGCAACCCATAAGCATCGCCGGCCAACATACACGTTGTCAGACAGGACGACCGACCGTTGACCAACCAAGGTGGTCCGCAATCAAGTGATATGTATCGGCAACCATCGGGCGAGTCATGACTGTCTGGACCTCACTGCAGCCGTGCCCCAACTGAACTTCTGGTGCGTCCTAATTCGAACACTGCCAGGTCTGAACTGCACTTCTAGCGCCTCCCAGCTCACTGGCAGATCCGAACTAACTCCGAACACATGACAACCGGGAAGTAATAGCTGTCAGCAAAGATAATACGTCAGGGCTTATATCAATAAGCACCACTGCTGCTGCTCATGGGCAGGCAAAGCGGCAACGAAGTGACACCAGTAATTGAAATTAACATAACAAGGTGGTAGTACAGTAGAAACAGGATGTCAAATGAGATATGGCACGAACACGAGCCACGCACGGCTCAGGTATGATATTAAAGATATTTTCCTAGCACAGGTACAGTCTATCTCAACAACAGAAAGCAGAGAGTCACATTAGCAAATGATATGACAGAAGTATGATTAAATTCAGAGTGGGCAAATATTAAGTATGGTGTACTGTGAGATTCAGTGTTTAGTTCACTCCTGTTCTCTGTCTATGTAAATGATTTACCTGTGGCACTGGAGGACTCTTCCAAAACTGTTACGTCCATTGATGATACAAGTATACTGATGAAAGGCCCAATGGGAGAAAAATGGAACAGTAACCGCTTGACCATTATCTTACAAAAACTCATATTATGCAATTTCAGGCACACAAATATGACTTGTATTCACCAGAATCCTGGTTAGGAGTGCTTTCACCATCAGTTCACCACTAATTTTGAAGTGTGTTTTCTGAAAAAATTGACCAGAGTCTGTTCGTGTGGTATCACTAAATCTAATACCTACGAGAGTCACTCCAAAACAAATGCACACTATTTTTGTAAAAATACAGTTTTCATTCTGCATGTGTGAAAGTTTTACAGTGTGTAGATACATCCTTCCTGCTTGTTTTCAAACTTAGTTCAACCTGTTCCCGTGAGTGGCGCCATCACAGCATGTCTTCAAGATGGCTGCTACATTTGATGTTCGTCAGAAGCAACGTGCTGTCATAGAATTCCTGTGCTGTGAAAACGAGACAGTGGGAAACATCCACAAGAGGTTGAAAAAGTTGTATGGAGATGCTGCTGTCGATCACAGTACAGGTTACGTGATGAAAGTGGGCACGGCAATATTGAGGATTGTCCTCGCAGCGGCAGGCCTCGTACTGCACACACTCCAGACAATGTGCACACAATTAACGAATTCGTGATTTCGACAGATGCATCACAGTGAATGATCTGTCACGCTACATTGGGATACGGGGAGGAAGTGTTTGCAGAATACTGAAAGTGTTGGCATTAAAAGGTTTGTGTCAGGTGGGTTCCCAGGATGTTGACAGTGGCTCACAAAGAAACAAGAAAAACGGTATGCAGTGAACTTTTGGAACAGTACAAGAATGGTGGAGATGAATTTCTTGGACGAATTGTGACAGGTGATGAAACATGGCTCCATTATTTTTCACCAGAGACGAAGAGGTAATCAATGGAGTGGCATCATGCAAATTCACCCAAGGAAAAAAAATTCAAAACCACACCTTCTGCTAGAAAAGGTATGGTTACAGTGTTTTTCGATTCCGAAGTACTCTTGCTCATGGACATCATGCCAAGTGGAACAACCATAAATTCTGATGCATATGTGACGACACTGAAGAAACTTCAAGCTCGACTGCGTTGTGTTTGACCACATCGGCAAAAGCAGGATGTTTTGCTGTTTCATGGCAATGCACTGCCACATGTATGTCAAAAAACTATGGAAGAGATCACAAAACTCGGATGGACAGCACTGAAACACCCGCCTTACAGTCCTCACCTGGCTCCATGTGACTATCATCTCTTTGGGAAACTGAAAGACTCTCTTTGTGGAACAAGGCTTGAAGATGATGACACCCTTGTGCATGCTGCCGAACAGTGGCTCCAACAGCTTGATCCAGAATTTTACCGAGCGGGTATACAGGCCCTGGTTCCAAGATGGCATGAGGCAGTTGAGAGGGATGGAAATTATGTGGAGAAATGAAAATATTGTTCCTAAAGGATGTATCTACACACTGTAAAACTTTCAAACATATAGAGTAAAAGATGGATTTAAACAAAAAAATAGTGTGCATTTCTTTTGGAGTGACCCTTGTAGATTACATCAGGCACTAAAATCTTGTGTAGGACTCTAAAAAGGCTCAGTTTTCAAATGAAAAGATCCACAGATCCCCATTTTATAGAATATGTATAGATTCAGAAGAAAATATTTCAGCAGGTAACTGCTAAGGTGAAAGTACTTTATAAATAGTGTAATAAGACTGTCAGCCAATAAATCAAAATCCGCATGGGAAATTGCAAAAAGTGAAACAAGGAGGAGGCATGAAGTGCAGAGAATAATAGTTAAAATGCTGATAACATTAGTACTGACAAAAAAGACCTGCCAAATTACATGAATGATTACTTTATAATTGCTTCCCAAAACACAAAGCTCAAATTTCACAATCAGGCTATACATAAATATTTTACACCTATCTATAGCATGAAATTAGTTCCAGCTAGTGAATATGAAGTAGTAAAAGGTGATTTAAAATCTCAAATGCAAAATGTCAGCAATGTTAGATGAAGTATCAAAATGGTTCAAATGGCTCTGAGCACTATGGGACTTAACTTCTTAGGTCATCAGTCCCCTAGAACTTAGAACTACTTAAACCTAACTAACCTAAGGACATCACACACATCCATGCCCGAGGCAGGATTCGAACCTGCGACCATAGCGGTCGTGCGGCTCCAGACTGTAACGCCTATAACCGCTCGGCCACCTCGGCCGGCAGATGACATGTCACCTATAATCTACATTCCTTCACAAATTGCAAAGTTCTTGGCTCAGTGTGCTAGTTTATCATTCGCTGAAGGAGTGTTACCCACACATTAAAATTTTATTAAAAAGTGGTAATAGACCAAAGCTGAAAATTATCAACCCATATAACTCCTCTTGGCATTGTCTAAAGTATTTGAGAGATTAATGAAACATCAAATCACCATGTAGAAGTGCACAAACAGCAATAATGGTTTGCACAGAAATATACATAATAACAAGAATGTTATAGGAATTAAGCTAGAACTTCCTAAAACTTTTGATGCTGTAAGCCACGGAATCCTTTTAGATAATCTAGAAACAATAGAGACACAAAAGATAGTAAACAAATGGTTTTAATCGTATTTGGAAGTAGATTGCAGGTTTTGGAATTCTCATCTTCTCATTCTAATCATAAAAATATTAGTATCTGATACAAAGAAAGTCCAAATAAGTATATCACAGGGTGGTGTGTTAAGCCCCATTTTGTTCCTTATTTATAAAAATGATATACAGATCTCAGAATCTGCAGGTAAGATGAAGTGTAATAGTCAGCAATGCCAAGGAATCTCTGTCTACAACAATTAATCAACTTGAGGAGGATTACCAGGTTGGTTGCACCAATAATCACACCCATTTAGCAATAGTTCATTTATTAACCTTAACACATACAAGGATCACAAAGAACTGAACTGGACATGGCGGAACAGCCAAAGATAATGCTTAGAGTCCAAAGATGAATGGATATCAATGTTGGTGTCGATTTCATCGGCGTCACATAGTCCCCTCCGCAGTACAGAGTACTCTTACTCTTGAGAGGCTACGGGGGGGGGGGGTGACTATGGCGTCGGCAGGGGTGGGCCGCAGGAGCCAGACCACGGTCAGCTCGATAGCGTCGTCGGAGAGCTGTGTGGGTAGATGTCGTGAAGGAAGGTTCGGCCACCGAACCTGGAAGTCGTTGAAGCGAGCCAGGTGTTGTGCTGGTCGTGAGGTGACAGGTAGGCCGGCGGTTTGCGGGTGGAACGGAGCGACGATGACGATGTCTCCGGTGGGCATGGCGAACACACAAAGCATGTCCAAGTCGACGTCGGCCGGGAGGGGAACACATTTCACCAGGTGGCAGGGAATGGCGGAGGTTGTGTCATGAGCACTGGATGAAGAGAAACATGCGATGAACAGTGTGTAATCGCGCAGCATTATTGAGATGTCGAGGATTATGTCCGGGGGGACAGGCACAAACACCTCAAGCGAGGGCACGTTCAAGATGGGGGGGGGGGGGCGTGAGAATCCTCGACAGGGCGAGGCAGGCGACGGTGGAGATGTCGAAGGGACTGGCGAAGGGCCCTGTGGCGAGGGCATGATCGTAGGTAAGCTCGACGTGGGGAGCATATGGGCACTCGATGGATTGCATGAGACCAGAGTAGAGGGCGAGGTCGGAGGAGAGCTTGACGATTGGAGCTGGAAGCCACTCGATCGAGTGTGTAAGTCCGACGTGGAGGGAGTGGTCGGAGCGTCGTGAGCCACGACAGTTAGTGGCGTGGTCGTGGCCTGAAGGGGGCTAGAAGGAGGCTCGACATGAGCAGGCTTAAGTCTGTTGAGAGAGACTGTAACAGCTGAATCTTTCATCTGGATGTTGTAGGTGTTGGCTGAGCGCCGGAGAACTTGGTACGGGCCAGTATATGGAGGTTGGAGGGGAGCACGGACAGTGTCATCTCAGAGCATAACGTACTAGCAATTGTCCAGAGATTTCGGGACGTGAACCTTAGGGTGGGAATGACTGGCGGGCGGAGGGATATGGAGGTTGATGAAGTGGCGTCTGATGCGGTCCACGAAGGATGGTAAGTCAGACCGAGGGAGAGAAGCGGAAGGGCTCACAAGCTTGCCAGGGAGAACAATGTTCTGGCCGTATACAAACTTTGCTATTGTGCCTTTGAGGCCTTCCTTATAGATCGCACGAATGGAATGCCGAGTAGCACAGAGGGAAGGGCCTCTGTCCATAGAGAGGCGTGGCATTGAAGAGCCGCTTTGAAAGTGCGGTGCCAGTGCTCGACTAGCCCATTACTTTGCAAGTGATATGCTGTGGTACGGATGCGCCCGATGCCGCAAATGTTACAAATCCTGTTGAACAGGGCTGACTCAAATTTTTTGCCCTGATCAGACGTGATGATAGCTGGACATCCGAAACACAATACCCATGACTCGACGAAAGCTCGAGCAACAGTTTCTGCCGTAATATTTGGGAGGGGGAAGCCTCGACCCAGCGAGTTGTTTGGTCGATAGACGAGAGAACATAACGAAAGCCGCTAGAGGGGGAGACAGGGCCGACAATGTCAATGTGAATATGCTGGAAACGCCCAGCAGGAATTGAAAAGATGCCGAGGGGGGGGGGGGGAGTGAAGTGTGCTTGTGTACTTTGCAGCATTGGCACGCGACGCAGGAGTGTGCCCAAAGAAGTAGAGTCTGAAATCAGGTTTTGTGTTTCCTTGTCAGCGGGTTGGAGGTTGGGCAGTTCAGACAGGTCTAACAGTGAATGGACGGCATCGACTTGTGAAAGGAAATCAGCAACTATATTGTCAGCACTCTTTATGTGTCTGACGTCGGTGGTGAACTGAGATATGAAGTCTGTCATAGCAGGGGTCCATAGAACGGGCCGAGATCCAGAATTGTTGGTGCCTGCCAAGGCGTCTGTCAGTGGAGCCTGAATCTCCGCAGCCCGAGGCAGATGTCGGCGATAATAATTACCGTCCCCAGAAAGCGCTGGAGATCTTTGAATGACGAAGGTCTGGGTAGGTTTAGTATTGTTTGTACTTTCTCAGGGGACAGTGAAATGCCATCAGCAGAGACCCGGAAACCAAGAAAAGTGACAGCGGGTTGATGTAGCTGCAACTTGTCCTGGTTGGTCTCGATGCCTGCTGCCACGAGAGTGTTCATAACAGTTTGCACATGTCGAATGTTGTCCTCAATGGAGGAGCTGAACACAAGAATGTCATCAAGATATGCAAAGCAGAATTTAGGTCGAATAGCACTTGGTTGATGAAGCGTTGCCACATCTGGGTTGCGTTTTTCAGACCGAAGGGCATGAATCGAAACTGAAATAACCCGATCGGGATGGTGATTGCTGTCTTCTCAATGTCTTCAGGTGCCATGGGGATCTGGTGGTAGGCCCATTTGCAATCAATGACAGAGAACGTGGTCGCACCTGCGAGGGCACTGGTAAAGTCGGCAATATTGGGTGTGAGGTAGGTGTCCATTATTGTTCATGCATTTAGTCGACGGTAGTCTCCACACATTCACCAGGACCCGTCTTTCTTGGGTGTCATATGCATGGGTGTAGACCAGCTACTGGCAGAGGGTTCAATGGCGCGAGAGCTTAGTAGTTAAGAAATCTGATTTTTAAGGTCGGAGAGGCGCTCGGGACAAAGTCGCCGTGGTTTACTGGAGATCGGAGGACCTGGCGTGAGTCGAAGCTTGTGAACCATGTCGTTGGTGATGACGGAAATGTTGCCGGCGGCACGGGAGGCGGTTTGTTTACAATGTGTGGCGGGCGGGGCTGGCGAGGCGTGGTCTTGGTGTTCGGAGCCACTCGGCGGATCTGACGGGAGCCGAGGCGTCGAAGTGTACCAGGAGTCAATGCGACAAGATGGCCGCCGGCCCAAAGCAATGGCACCATGGTCGGGTGAGCTTGGTAGAGCTCGTAGGCCGTTAGTATGTCCATCGTCCGAGGGCGCGGCCTGTGGCAGCACGGTCGCGGGCGAATCACTTGGCAAGAGTGCACTGCTTTTCTTGTCAGTGGCGGTTGCAGGGCGGTGGGCAGGAGCCGAAGTTGCATAGTTTGAGGTGCTGTCTGCGAGGGGCGGGGGAGGAGCCGTCAGTTCGGGAACAAGTGACGCTCTTCGCGCATGCTCACTTGCGTCCGGCTGAGTGTCAAATGCTGCCTTGTTTGGAGGGTGTTGCCCTGCGGAACTGTCAGTACATGTTATGGCAGTCCTGATAGTACAGTTGCGAGGGGTAGCGGGAGGTAAACACACGGGGGCTAGATTGCTGGGATTGCAAGCCGATTCGGCGCACTTACTGACCTTTCTTTGTCCTTGCTGTAGTGACTGTAATTCCTTTGCTGCATCGGAGAGCTGGAGCTTTGTTTCGTGGAGCCGGAGGGAGAGCTCGAAGTTTTCCTTGCGTAGGCGAGCGACATGTTCAAGCTCGACAGGGCACTTGTACGTGGTTTCTTGTAACGTCGTCGACAGAGACGAGCACGTACGGATGAGATGAGCCCGTACCGATGTGTCACGGGGGTTTTCTCGACGGAGCACAGGAGAAGTGAGTCTTGGATGGATGATGAAACACAGTGTTTCACACTAGGTCCAGTGAAAGTTTGTGGTGTCGCAAGAAGTCAATGCCTAGTATAGGTTCGTCAATTTCGCACACTAAACAATCCACTCGAGTTTGCAGTTTGCGGAGAGTGAGACGATGTGGGAAGTTGAACCCGAACATTGTAGTTTAGTTGAATTCACGGCTTGCAGTGAAGTACGATGAGGGCGGATGTTCGACGATGCTAAGGATGTAGGCAGCAGCGAAACACCGGCGCCTGTGTCCACTAGGAAAAGGTATCGCGACAAAATGTCTTTAATGTAAAGCCATCCACAATTATCCGGTCATTCCCGAACATAGTGGTTCACTGTGGGGTACCTGTCATGTTGTGCGCAGGAGGTGGCACCCGGACCTACCTGCGACTGGCGTTTGGGAAGTAGCAGGGTGGTCTGCAGTTCCGTGCCGCCTCACCAAACCGTGTGTGGAAGTAACAGTACGGGTAGTGCGGTTGCATTTCCTGCGGAAGGTTCGTTGCCAGTGGCGGTGGCCGAGGTTCAGTGGCCACAGCAGGTTCGGTTGCAGGAGGGGCCGTGACTGTGGGCAGAGCCGGTGATGTCCCAGTTGCTTGTTTACTGCTTTGCAGAGCGAGCACAACAGTCGGCACAGTACGGCCCCGGCTGCGTCCAGATGCAGGGCGATGAGCCTGAACCTGAAACTTGTCAGGTAGGCAGTGGCTGGCGAAATGGAGCAGTGATGCATCGTGTAGCTTGTCAGCAATTGTCATTCTTTGCTCGACAGGTTCAGGAGACCTTTGAGGCAGAGCAAAGAGGATGTGAGGAGATAGTTTATCTGATCAGATGGCAAGGAGAGCTGTGTCAGAGAGTAGATCGGCGCTGAGCAGGGCACGTAGGCGTCTCCAGAGCTGGGAAGGTTTGTCGTTGCCTAGTTGCTCGACGTGGAGCACTTGCCGTATTGCTGCCTCAGTTGAGTGTGCAAGTTGACGTAGAACTGTGTTTTTGGCTACAGTGTACCGGGTAGATGAGTCCGGGGTGTCGGCCAGGTCAGCAATCGAGTCCTCCTGGTCGTGCAGGTGGGTGATGCACAGAAACCTGGTTGACTCGTCGAGTTTGTAATGGTCAAACACTTCGTCCACAATTTTGAACCAGGTTGTTGCTCTGTCGGGATTAAACGGCGGCAGCGTTGGTAAGCATTGTAGAATGCTCAGAAGAACAGGTTGTGTTCAGTTTGTCAGGTCACTGCCTGAATCGAGCTGTTGTTGCTCTAGTATTCCAGGAGAGTGTGCCTCCAAGCGATGTGGCAACGACAGCTGTTTGGGTGGTTGAGCGTGATCCGTCACGACGTGGAAGGCCGACGTGTGTGGGACACCATAATGTGTCAATTTCGGTTCCAGAAGCTCAACATGTTGTGGGTGTGTTCGGATTGACGCGCCGCAGAAGACCGACACGGATGAGGCACTGAGATGTGTCGAGAATGGTAGCGGAATCTCGACTGGAGCCGTTGCGGGGGCGACCGGTGAGAAAAAGTTCAAAGTTTGAGAACACGTGTTAGTCTGTGGAAAGCTCGACGTATGATCAGAGCCGGGGCCACCTGAGTTGCAGGGACGCTGCGGAGGTGCGGGCTGTCCAGAAGCACCGTGTGGAAAATGATGTCGAACGTGGGATGGAATGTGTCAATGTTCCCTGTTCATAGTCACTCCACTCAAAACGGTGTGCGGATTGGGTGAAGGTCATGGCACAAAACAATGAGGCGTAGCAGTGGGACAGAGGTGGAGGTCAGGCACAGATAACAAGTTATTGTTCCTGTTGCAGGCCGAGGTATCGAAGTAGGAAGGCATGTGCTGATGCTGAACCAAGGCAGGTGCGGGCGTGGACAGATGCTGAGGAGGTAGACCTCTGAACGAAGCAGTTCCAGCCACATGGCAGGTATCCGCGTGGTACTGCACGGATTGTGGCATGGCGAATCGTTGTCCTGGCGGTAGTAGGTTGTCCGACGAAGCATTTGCAGAAATCGGCATTGGTCCCGCACCGCACGGAGATCCGTAAGAGGTAACTGCGCAGTCGATGAGGGAGGGCACATGTGGCGGAAACAAAGGCGTTTGATAGCCGGAGTCATGCGTACTCCTAACCTCACTTATTGTTGCAGGTTTGAACACGTCCGGCGAAATCGGCCGAATCATCGAGTGAGAGGCATCGTGTTGCAGTTCTGGTGGGTGTACTTCGTCCGCAACACAATGCATGTCGATCACAAAATCCAGCGTTAGGCGCTGGGCCGAAGTCATTTTTCGAATGCTGTGTCGATGTAATACATGCGAAAATAACTGATGCAGAGGTCACGGACACAGTAAAACGGTGAAAGCGGAAGACGTTACAACTCGGGGTCACCCGTGAGAAAGATTACCGGGTTGGTTGCACCAACAATCACACCCATTTAGCAATAGTTCATTTATTAACCTTAACACATACAAGGATCACAAAGAACTGAACTGAACATGGTGGAACAGCCAAAGATAATGCTTAGAGTCCGAAGATGAATGCATATCGATGTTGATGTCGATTTCATCGGCGCCACAAACTCAAATCCTTTTATTCATGGTTCATTGTCAACAGTGTGAAAAAAACAAACTTTATTCAATTTGGAAAAATGAATCAAACTCGAGACCTTCCGCTGATACTGGGCATAAATTAATTAAAAAGAGAACTGTGTACAACGCTTTTATAAATCTCTGTTGTTCAAGACTTAAACCGGAAAGACTGTGTAAGAAAGCTCTCCCACAGATTCAGTTCAGTATGTGTTGCTCTGAGAACCATTTCTACAGTATGCTCCTTAGCAGGTGCTAGAATGACATACTTTGTTTATTTCCTGTCCTTTGTAACATATGGAATAGTTTGTTTGGGGTAATACTAATAGTCAACTAAATGAAATTGTTACATTACAGAAAAGGGCTACTTGAATTCTGTCACTTAGCTCTACAAGGACTCACGACAGGCCGCTACTTAAACAGATGTATGTGCTTCCAGTACAATCTCTATACATACACAAACGTATGTCAACCATTTGAAATAACCTCAGAGAACTGCAGACTTGTAGTGATTACCACAGCTATAAAACTTGCAACAGTTGCTCCCTCCGTGTAGAGTGATAAAAACAGCTCATACTCAAACACGTCAGCCATTTTAGCGTCATTCTTTACAATGAACTGCAAACGTACATAAAAATGCTGGAGAAGGAAATGGCTTTTAGAGCTGAGTTAAAAACGTTTGTTATTGAGAAGTGTTTCTATAGTGTAAGTGAATGTGTTAGCTTACAGAGCTGCTGGACCCTCATTTATTGTGGAGTACTTTTTAATCCATTAGGAGTTGCACTATCTATGTTGTGTGTTTTTACTTTTGGTTTCCTGTTTTCTCTACAATGAAATACACCTCCTGTAGGATCCTCCCTAGAGGAGGATCTGTTGCAAGAATAGTTGTCACGGATGTAATGCTGGCAAATGTTCGTGTGTGTATATTTAACATCAGTGTTCATTTGTTTGCATTTTTTCAAATGTGTAATGTAACAAAGTTTCATTTTCTACACAGTCCAATCACATTAATATGACTACTGCCTATATTCAACATCAACGTGCAATAACCACTCAGACGGCTGGTGACGGCACTAGCAATGAAGGGTGTATAAAGCGCGTTGGTGGGACATCGGAAAACAGTGCAGTTATTGTTGAATGCAGAAACTGAGTAATTTATTTTACATCCAAAAGGGCACAAACATTGGCTTTTGGAACAAGGGTGCAAGCATTTCATGGCTAAGTTTGTAAATTGTTTGTGTGTCACTGTGGACTTTGGTTAAAGTATATTGTGCATGGAAAAATGGCACTATCCAAAGCTGGCACCCAGACAATGGTGGTGCACCACAGGCAATGGATAACAGGGGTGAACGACAGCTCCGGAGATACGTACGGGTGAATAGACACGCAGTTGTTGAGCAACTCACCACCCAGCTGAACCGAGGACTACCAACACTGTCTCCTCGATAACCGTTCAGTGAACGTTGCTGCGTACGGGCCTCCGCAGCAGGTGCCTAGTTTATGCACCGTGCTGACTGTTGCTCGTAGGTGCCGAAGGCTGGAATTTGCACATCAGTGCCGCAACTGGGCGTCAAGTGAGTGGTTATAGGGAGTCTTTTCAGATGAATCACATTTTATACTCCATCAGACAGATGGCCGTTGGTGTGTACAGTTCTGCAACAATCATCAAAAGGGTACAGGCAGGAGCACTTTTTGGTGTAGTGTGCAGGGACTAGGCTGTGTCGGTATGCTGTGGGGCAGGAAGGTCAGGAGAGGGGCAGAAAACAGAGAGCAAAAAAGGAGAGGAATGGGGAAGGAGAAAGACAGGCAGGTGCATTAGCAGGAGGCGGCGCATAGTGAGGGTGGAGTTACCACACATCCTCCACCCAACAGTTGCCAGCCCCTCTGTCTATCACTGCCTCCCTTTTCTTGTCTCTCACCCTCTTTGTGTGCTGCCCTTTGCCAGTGGACCTGTCTTCTTTCCCCTTCACCGCTCCCTGTCCCCTCCCCCAGTCACCCTGGCCCACTGCCTCATGATGCTGTGCGTCTTGGCAGTCTAGTCCCTGCATGCTCCAGTATACAGCATTCCCCTCTCCCCCCACCCATACCCCAATGTCCCTCCCCCTTCTCCACCCCCTCCAGATTGCTCCTTCCGTTCCATGTGACAGTTGCATTCCAGTCTGTTTTGAGTGCGCAAAAACAACTAGGGCCATACGTGCCCATGTCAGAACCGTGGAAAACAAAAACGAAAGAGGAGTTAAAAATGACTGCACGTTAAGCCCCTTTGATGGAAGGAAAGACAGCTAAAAGCAGGGACTTGGACAAAGGTCTATAAAATACAACATTGTGGTGTCACCACCAGACACCACACTTGTTAGGTGGTAGCCTTTAAATCGGCCGCGGTCCATTAGTATACGTCGGAACCGCGTGTCGCCACTGTCAGTGATAGCAGACCGAGCGCCACCACACGGCAGGTCTAGAGAGACTTACTAGCACTCCCCCCAGTTGTACAGCCGACTTTGCTAGCGAAGCCACACTGACAAATATGCTCTCATTTGCCGAGACGATAGTTAGCATAGCCTTCAGCTACATTTGCTACGACCTAGCAAGGCGCCGTATTCAATTGATATTGAGATTCTATTAATGTATCATCAAGAGCGATGTTCTACAAATGTGGATTAAAGTTAAGTATTCCAGAAGCTACGTACTTTTCTTTATAGCATTCATTACGTATCCTGTTTCAGACCTCACGCCAGCCTGCGTGAGTTTACGCGCGTGCCTTTCGGCTTCCTCTCATTGTGTCTAGGCTGTCTTGTCTAGACACAACAAACATAGAGACAACAGAGGTGCTGAACCAAAAATTAAATGTCCTTCACCATATAGCTGCCAGAGATGATGCCCATGTGTGCGGGAGGTGTGCTTGCTTGTGTGAATGGGTGTGTGTATGTGTGTTTTCTTTTTTTGACAAAAGCTTTGGTCTAAAGTTAATCTGTAAATGTCTTTTTGTTCTTACTGTCTGAAACTTAATGTGTCATCTTTATGGTGAGTATCAATCTCTCTTTTCCTTCTATTGCTGATATTCCAGCCTGAAGTGTCCATTACATAGTATTATGTTGTGGAATCCCACACTATTTGAAGATGACACTACATTTCTAGCAGATGTAAGAGACTTAAGAGGATTAAGGCAGCAAATTAACTATCATCTCAGAGCAGCCCATATACCCAAAGACACTTCTCAGATTTGCTGCCAGATAACACTGTGTAAGTCCCACAAAGTTTCTCTGAAGCAACAGTTGCTCTGGACTAATATTGTGGGACTTCCACAATTTTATCCAGTGGCGAACTGGAGATGTGAATTTCCAATAAATCTGCCAGGAAAACACGAATGATCACTTTGTGTGTCTTAGTATCAATAAATTACATTTTAATGTGTGTTCGAGATTACAATACTGAGTGTGCTTCTGTTAAATTTCAAACTCAAAATTGACAGTGAAAAGTTATAGACCTGCTGATTACGTTTGTACGGAGCTAGAACATTATTTATATCTATTTCTGTTATTAATATATAACAGTGACTTTCCAGGCAGTATTTGGAGGAAAAATTCTCTTCACTGGTAACAGCATCGTCATAATCACTGATTTTAAAAAAAACACCAGAGCTCCTATTACAGAAAAGAAATGGAACCCTCAAGAATCTTTACAGTTGGGCAATACATAATAAATTGGCATTGAACAAAAATAAAACAAACAGTATGCACTTCAACATAAAGAGGGAAAACAACACTATCACATTAAGTGTATGTGATAAATCTAAAGGGTGTTTAACAAGCACAGAGTGTTTTGCGGAAGAATACTGATCATCAGTTAACATGGAGTGAGCACACAAAGATATTGGCAGAAGGAAAATCATCAACATGTTATGCTCTTAGGGTTTTATCATCAGTTTGTAACAGCCAATGTCTTGTGGTGATATACCGTACCTGCTTACACTAAATTCTTAGATACTGGATTCTGTCCTGGGGATCAAAGGAAGGAAACATGGATGCAACTTTTAAACTGTAGAAAAGGGACATAAGAATAATAACTAGAAGTAGCAGTCAGGCTCATTGTAAAGAGCCATTTAGAAAACTGGACATCCTCAGTGCACCAAGTGAGATTCACCAATCTGCGGTATATATCAGCGATAACAATGCTACGCATTCCCCTACTAGTGAATACAGTGGGCAAACTGAATCACAGTAGTAATAAGAGGCTCTATTTTACCATATCTTCTTGACACTGTACATAAGACTTGTGTGTGTGTGTGTGTGTGTGTGTGTGTGTGTGTGTGTGTGTGTGTAAAAAAATCTCAATATTGAGTGAATTTAAATGCTTAAATATGAATAGTAAACAAATAAATTCATTTTAGACATTTAGCAGTCACTGTGTTGGCAAAGCTAACCAGTAATTTAAGTCAAGCAAGAGCATGAAATAAGTTGTTGCTTTAACATAGCTTAGCCCCTAATAGTGAACAAGAGCCCGTTTAGACTTACATTTACAAAGGAAAACAAACAAGAAACTCAAAACAGTATTTCTATCAGGAAATAGAATTGAATAACAAATTGCACAAGGAAATGAAAGACATTACTAAAATACATTTGTTCAAAAAGTTACCTATAAAACGTTTTTCATAACTAACACACAGGTTCTAAAACATGATTAAAGGTTATTGGGAAGACTCAGAGCAGTGGGCAATAATGAAAGATGTTAACAACAACTCCCTCTTGCATTTTACTACATTATTGCGAAAAAGTTGTATGTCAGGATATAATGAGCATTGTAGTACTGTTTTGGTGATGCAGTATTTTTCAGGTGGATAGAGGGAAGGACAGGAAGAAAACATGGAGCATACTTGAATGTTGGCCACACAGGAATTATTGTCCAAACAGGCTGGTGCTATTGCAAAGGGTGTAGCAGCATCTTCATGGCAGAGAAGTCATCAGCAGCTGAAAAATCAAATAGGAATCAACCAAATGAGATAGTGCAACTGTTCAGGCACTGGCCTCATATTTGGGAGGATGGGGTTCATTTTGTCTGGCTATCTTGATTTGGGTTTTCTTAGATTGCTGCAAGCAAATGCTGAGATGGTTCCTCCATCAAGACCATGGCAGACCACCTGTGCTATTCTTACAGAGCATACTTAAGTATTCTTTGTTTACCTATATTTTGAGCTTCTGATTTTTATTGTATTGCCATGACATTTCCAATACCATTGTGAGATGTTCATCAGATGAAAAAAAAAAAAAAAATTGCTACGTAAACTTTGTTCCTGTGTTTATTTTATTTATGTTAGCGATAACATACTGCTCAAAGCATTCAATGCCTTTTCCGCAACCATTTGAAATATGGAGTTCTGTTATTGGGCAATTCCTATGACAAGGATAAAAAATTTTTGTCTTCTTGCAAATCACATTTACAATTTAATTCAAAAAAGTAAAAAGAGCAACAGAACCATAAATGGTACCAGTCTATAAATCAACATAGTACACATCAGAAATAGTAGATCAATGTCACAGTTGCCAGACTTCAGAAAACTTTCAGATCACTTGGCATGAATGGGTTTAAAATTGGACAATAGCACAGCATATAGTGTGCACTTTGTGTATTCGGACAAATCACATAAAAATAGCTCGGAGAAATGGCATTTTATATAACAGAAGACATCAAAAGACGTCCTAAGTTATTCTATGCACTAATACTACTACATTTATGCTGCACAAGTATGTGTGAATGTAATGGGCAAATTGAATCATAGTAGTAATGAGAGGATCTATTTTACTGTATCTTCTTCACAAATTGTGTGTGTGTGTGTGTGTAAAAATCACAATATCGAGTGAATTTATATGCTTAAATATGGATAGCAAACAAATAAATTCATTGTGGACATTTAGCGGTCACTGTGTTGGCAAAGCTAACCAGTATTTAAAGTCAAGCAAGAGAATGAAAAAAATTGTTGCTTCGACCTAGCTTAGCATTTAAAATATAGTGCGGTCTCATAAACTTGGATTATCCGTGCACGCAATCAGAATTACCAGTCGATCCAAACACCAAAACTTGAAACAACGGCCAAAAATACTGTTCGTTTGTTAATACGTCTCCAAAGTAACAAGTATCACGAGAGGGGTACTTTAATTATCATTGCTGCTGGCACGAATTTGATGTGGAACGTATATTTATGAAACCCAATAAATAAATTCATTTAAGGATTAGAAACCCACTTGTTGAGTGCTCCGTCTGCAGCAATTTCAGTTTTTCACCTAATAAACCATTTCCCAAACTAAACAGTGCCATGGTATGCGTGGCATATTTAAAGGGAACAGTAGTAACTGTGACTGAGATACGGCGATTTACTAACATGTAAAAAGGTACGAAGTGTTTAAGAATTAGAATAACAATACGGAATTCTGCAGACGACGAACATCATTCTTAAGTTCAGAATTACTCCGCTACTGGCGCTGCAAGCGTTTGATACAACCAATGAGTGTGCAAGTTACAACGACAGCTGCAGCACGTGGGACTGACACTGGAGAATAGTGGAGGGGTCGGTCTGGTGCCAAATTCAACTGCAGGTACCAGGTGGAAGTTGTTATTTAACGATGTCAGGCCCTCTGAAGGTAAGGGAAATATTGATTTCGCAAGTTTTTGTACATTAGTTTGTTGGATTAGGTCGCCAACCGTGGGTTTTTGAAGGTATGTTAACTGAACCGATGAAAGACAAAAGATTTGTGCTAGCAGCCCTTTTTTCGGGTCGCTATGGGTTGTTAATTCATAGAATATGAAACTGCGATGATAGCGATCAGGAAGTTGCTCGTACAATAAATGTACACAGTGATAGTGATTTTGGCGGGATTATTATTGTTTAGGAGTGAGCCGTAATTTAAATTTAGTACCTGTTCTTAACCGTCACGTTAGTTGCACTGCAATATGAGTTGCTTTTAGTAATGACCTGTAATAGTAAACCTATTTATATTTTTAGTTGAATATGTAATGTGTAGATATTGTTTGAGTACCAGCGTCCAGTAACGGCGTCTGTTGTACTTGTTTGAAATGTTGCATAGTTCTAAACAAGGACGTGCCATTTGACGGGTAACGAATATTGCGATTACGGTTTTACGGAGAGCGTTTAAGGTTTTACAGGACGAAATATTGTAAAGGGAATTTGGTTCAAACGTATAAATTTATTCATTCATTCATTTCAGAGCACTGAGTTATCCAGGCTATCGATGTCGTAGCGTAGTTTGCGAAACTAAAGAGTAAAGCCAATATTCAGTGTCGGCTTGAACTACAAAACACAGTTGTAAAGATAACAATAAACATGGAAGTTGTTTACAAAATGTGAGGTCATCCTTTGTATGGTTACAAGAGTCTCAAATGTATAAACCGTTTCTTTGCCCATTTTCTAATGACGTTCCTACATCTTTAATTCGTCAGTGCGTTCAAATGCATAGGTATGTGTAACCAAGAATGCACGGGATATGTCAGGGAGGAGGTGTCTCATGTTAATTTCACAGTGAACGACAACATAGCTTAGTGATTTCACGGCAAATACGTTTGGTGCACTTAATTCTGATCAGTATCCTTTGCTGTTAATTCTGTTCTAAGTGATATATCGAACTGACATGGAGGATAAGATTTTGTTTTGCAAAGATTATTTTATAGGACTGACGACAGTGGCAGCAGAAGCTACCTTCCCCTACCCCTTGTGGGGTGTGCTCATGGATTTGAGGTTTTGAAAGTTCAGCACTGGTAGTGGTCTTCAGCACAGACTGTTTGATGCTACCCTCCATGCTAGTCAGTTGTGTGCAAGCCTCTTCAACTCTGTGTAACTACAACTCACATCCATTTGAACCTACTTACTGATTTCATCCCTCTGCAGTTCTTGAATTGGATTTATTTGCCTGAAGACAACTGTTGTTATTCGTACCCCCCCCTCTCTCTCTCTCTCTCTCTCTCTCTCTCTCTCTCTCTCTCTCAAGACTATGCAAATACCTTCAGGAAATATTTTCTATCACTTAAATTGATATTAACTGTAAACAAATTCCTCTTTTAAAATTATTTTTTGTATATTCTCATTCTGGCAGTTACTTTGCTGCATGGCTAATCATACTACTCTCATCCACCACTTGAGTATTTCATTTCCTAATCTAATTCCATCAGCATCACCTAGTTCAATTTGACATCATACCATTGTCCTTGTTTTACTTCTGTTGTTTGTCTCTTTTCGAGACATTATCTGTTCCACTCAACTACTCTTCAAAGTCCTTTCCATATTTGACTGTTTTTTTTCTGAGATTGAATTCCTATCCAAATTTCCCCCAGGTTTCTTTTACTGGTTGTTCAGTATTCAGACTGAAAAATTTTGGGGATAAAGCTACAGCCCTCCCGATCCCTTTGCAACTTCTGCTTCCCTGTCATGTTCTTTGAATGTTGTAACTCCTATCTGATTTCTGTGAATGTTGTAAATGACCTTCCTAACCTGTATTTTATCACTGCTACCTTCAGAATTGCAAAGAGTAGTTCCGTCAACAGTCAAAAGCTTTTTCTAAATCTACAAAAGCTATAACTGTTCGGCTTTCTTCAACCAATCCTGTAAGATAAGATACAAGGTTAAGTATTGGTTTTATTCGGGATTCCAATACCCCATATTCCTCACCCTCTTGACCACACATCCCGATTTTCTTCTTCCAGCTTAATCTCTGTTCAAAGTGACAGCTTTACACCACTCTGCTAGGGTGTCCTGTGTGCTTGCCTGGTATCACTGTACTGGTCAGTTGGAGCTAGTGTCATGCTTCGTCAATAATCTCCCCATCATCCATGTATGTCTTCCCGAGAAGTCCACACTTCATTGGGCCAAGCAGATGGAAGTCTGAAGGTGAGATCCAAGCTGTGTAGTGGATGAGGAAGAACACTCCATTGAAGTTTCATGAGGTCGGTGAGGCCGGACAGTTTGTTCATATTTTTGAGGCAATGAACATGCAGAAGTTGCTTCTTAAATATCATGAGGGCAGCACGGTAACCTTAAGAGTTGATCGTTGCTACAAGAGGGAGGACGTCAAACAGAATAACCCCCTTCAGTCTCAGAAGACTGTTGCCACTACTACTGGTTTAGAGTGTTGCTTTAAACTTTTTCTTTGGTGGTGTGGTGCGACACAGTGGATTGTCAGTTTGCTTCTGTTTCGAAGTGAAGAACCTGTGTCTCATCATCTGTGAAGATGTTGAACAAAAAATTATCACAATCAGACTCATAATGTGCAAGCAGTTCTGCTCAGGTAGACATTCGTTGCACTTTATATTTTTCTATTAGGGAGCAAGGAACACGGTGGGGACACACGTTTGAGTACCCCCAACTGGTGGACGTGACAGCTGTACCAACAGAGATGTCCAGTTGAGCAGTGAGGTGTCAGTGTGATCCATCGATCATCTTGAATGTATGTCTGCTTGTTCCAATAATTCGAGTCTCAGCTTTGTGCAGCTGGCCAGCACACGAGAGATAGGATATTTGCACAACCTTGTTGTTATGGGGCCACCTTGCCTTCAACTTTCTGTGCTTTTGTTTGCTGCCAGGTCTTTGTAGACATTCTGCAAGTGCCTATGAATGTGATACTCTGGTTTTCTGCCAAAAGAAACTGAGACAGCTCTCTGCTTGGAATGCACCTCTGTTACAGACGCCATTTAGAAGGCTATGTATGGCACTGCACCTCTCAGAACTTCACAAAACTACAGGGGCTCCAGTGGGAATATTCCTCAATGTCCCACAACGAATTCTGCATTTTTTAAATTGAAATTGGCAGAGAAAGTGTTGTTACTTATTGAATGCTCCTTGTATTACGAAATTAGGAATCTCTTTTACCATAAAGAGTTACCCTGTAACACTGTGAAGCCTGGTTATCTGGCTGTAAAGAAACACACAGAATAGATCAAGCAACTCGTTCACTTGCACTAACTTGAAGTTTCCTTGTTAAGTGTGTGACTCTTGTTAGGTTAGTCTCTCTGATGGTTTCATGCCAATTTAAAGTTTGCACTCACTGGTTTAACAGATAATCATTAGGTTTTACAAGTAATTTCCAGTTGCTAAGAAACTGGCATTGGCATACAGAGCAGTATATGCATAGCATTATGCTAGGCAGATCACTCACATTATAAACAGTGACTATCCAGGCACAGAATCATGGAGTGCTCCTCTGGAAACATTTGGAAATTCGTAACTGCACTTTTACACGGAACTCCTCTATTTAAACTTTTCTTTCCTATTACTAAGATATGAGCCTTTTAAATCTTCAGTCGACCGCAACGGTCGCAGGTTCGAATCCTGCCTCGGGCATGGATGTGTGTGATGTCCTTAGGTTAGTTAGGTTTAAGTAGTTCTAAGTTCTATGGGACTGGTCACCTCAGCAGTTAAGTCCCATAGTGGTCAGAGCCATGTGAACCATTTTTTTTTTTTTAATCTTCAGTACTGTAAGTACTTGTTTCACTATTAAAATTTGATTATCCACAGAATTAAATGTTTTGCACAGATCAGGCAAAGGGCCATTAATTATGTACTGCATAGCAGAACTACAGATGTCACACAGGTTACACAGATAATGCTATGAACTTAATAAGTCTGTCAGAGCCCCACCTACAGAACTTATAAAGCAATAGCTTTTGGAGAGGTTTTCATGAAGTCACTTAATGTTTTTAGAAAGCATCTTATTGGGCACTAATGAATGGTGTGGGCTACTGTTTGCTCCATTGCATCAGTCACATTAATGACTGTACAGTTGTTGGTTTATAATGGAAAGTTTTGTGTACCTGTTTCTGAGTTGGCTTCAGATGTTTCTGGCAGCTGCACGCTCTTAGGCGGCACAGTCGGATCAGTCTAGCCATATCGATCAATCTGTGTCCAATCATATTTACAACACTCTTCTAAATGGGATGGTGCAGTATGGTGAAAACTGTTGAGACCCCACACTGATAATCTTGATTGAAGCCTGGTGTGTAAAAGGAGAGAGAATTTTGTTGATGGGAGGGATGAAGGAACTGATTCATTACACAGAGTAGGCCGTATGTCAGTTGTCAAAAATGCATTTGGTGCAGTAATACTAAAAAATGAAAGTAGAAATTTATCAACAACTTAAAAGGACACAGTATATTGCTCGACTTTCGGGTGACACTCTGGTAATTTTAACAGTAAACCACATCTTGATGCACCATGCCTCTTGTAACATCTACCATTGGAATTGGATGAGCACCTCTGTGATGTTTTCACTTTTAGCAGATGTATGGTTATATGCTGCTTTTTCTCTGAATTGTTTCTTACCTGTCAGTCATCCCAGGCTGACAAGTATGGGTCGGATGAGCGGACTGTTAACTACCTCCTTTGTGGGTGGTCTACACTTTGAGGAATCTTCAAATGGATCTTTCTGGCATCTGACTAACCTGTGAATTCTGTGTATTCTTTAACTTTATAAATTACTCTATACAAATACTCTCAGAAATTTAATGAATGTGACTGCTTTGGGTGATTGTGAAATTGTACAATTATAGGTTGTTTCACATATTTATGCAATGTGTTAAATTTGTTTGTCGAAGTTCAGCTGCCAATCACTGCCCCAAGTGTCAGTCATCTGCATTTTACTATTTTGTGGCATTCTTAGTCACTGCTATTTTTGATTGATAAGTGGGGACTTTTCTTAGAGGACAAACTTTTTTGCACATCATGAAAGCTTAATAATTCTACTAAAACACACCATTGATGGAAAAACTGAGGGTGCTTACAAAAGGTATTACTAAAATTATTTACTGAGTAATTAGAGGGAACATATTTAAAAAAAAAAGACTAAAACCAAACTTCATAGTGAAAAATGACCATTTCCAAAGGGGGCAGTGGCATAATGCTACAGTATGAATCTCTTATGGTTAAATTTATTGCTACCACATACTAGTTGGGGTAACATATCGTTCTGATATCACTCTTGTTTTCCAGGACTCTTCTTCGAGGATGAATGTTGCTGCCAGTGAAGTGCAGAATCTCTCTGCTGGCAGCAACACAGCCACTGCTGTGAATAAAAATGTAAAGAACCTGAGTGTGGAGAAAATATATCAAAAGAAGTCTCAGCTGGAGCACGTTTTGCTGCGCCCGGATACCTACATTGGTTTGTATAATTAAATAACTTGTAAGATACTATATTGTTGGTATAAAATTGCACACAACTACAGTACAGTCCTACAAATGTAGTTGATATCACAAAAAGCCATTGTACCCAACCTACTGTCAAAAAGGAAACTTGCCAGCACAGGAGGGTATTGAATGGTGTTGTGTGTCTTGAACAATTACCTCCTGCCTTTGAAACCTGCTGTAAATGATGTGAATCCAAACATGAAAGCATCTGCCAATGCAGCTGTTTAGGATAGTTTCAATTTAAATTACAAATTGTATAACCAGTCACATTTATTATGTCACAGTTACCACCAAGTGTTTTGGAGGGTTAGGTTTGTCATCAGATGGGTTTTTGTCAGTGAATCCTTACACACCTGTGAACTTGTGTAGGAGTCAGGAGGGACTGTGTCGCTCAGCTGGTGGACTGCTGTAGCAGTTCTACCACTCTGGGTATTTCTCTGCTTCACTACGCCTGACTTCTACGGGAGTTTGGCATATGCAGCATCTAGTGGCTGTGTTGGAAGACTAGTTAGCATTTGCATTCAGTCTCAAAGCGTGGTTTCAGCTCCAGTTGCACCACTGGTTTCCCACCTTGTTTCAATTCTGTACTGACGTGTTGATCTCTTCACTTGGATTCTAAGGAATGAAATAAAATAATCTGAACCTTTTCACACTTGAAGAGTTCTCACACACAGAAGACTCTTTGCCATGAAACTAACATAAAGAATGTACATAAATGTAATTTAAACAGTGTAAATAAAAATTACTGTGCATGTGAAAACAGAAATAACATTAAATATACTTTTTAAATAATAAAACACCCACTCCACTAGTGATGTGTGCAAAACTACGGATCTGATAGAAAATATGAAAAGATTATACAGATTGTCTAAAAGATCCAGAGAAACTTTATTCAAAATGCAGATAAAAACATTTGAATGTATGCACAAATATTTTCCCAAATTACCATAAAATTGAACTGTGGTTGTGAAAGCAGGCCTAGAGTAGTACCAGGGTGAGTGGGAAATGTTTGTCAGACAGTGTGCACACTCAGGGAGGACTGGCTTGCATCCACAGCACACAAATAGATTTCCACTGCTCTGGCATGAAAGGGATAAATTAGGTGTGGATGTATTTTGTGTTTGACTTTTGAGTAACCTCTTGCATTGTCTTCCAGTGATCATAAGATGTTTTTCCAGTTGTATTTACAGAGCATACCTTGTATATAAGGTATAATGGATGAGACTGGTTAGATTTTTTTGTAGTTTAAATTGATACCCATAATGGTCACAACAGAGCCCAATCTAAAATATTCACATTTAAAATTAATGGAGCTCACTTGAGCTGAATAATTTTCTATATATAGACTACAGCTAAATATGAAAAATTTAAATTGTACCAAATTTACATCCGTGCAGAATAAAATTACGTCTTGCACTAGTAAAATCGTTTTGTGAATTTGAGAAAATTGCCTTGTGCCAAACATAGCATAACATTAACTGCTAAGGGCATAAATGAGCAAATTAACTGATTTCTCTTCATCATTTGTGCTCTACAGTAAATTGTGTAGTAGTTCATGTAAGCAAAATGTGCATGTTTTTAAAGGATGAGTAATTAGTGTAATGAGGACTTCGTACATGACAGTGATGCATGTCACATTATTTACAACAATGAAGTGAAATGTAGGTAAAACAAACTGTGGACCAAGAACAACAAATTGAAGGACACAAAGAAGGTGTCATATTCAGTATGATTCATAACCTAATATTGCTATTATTGGTGAATAAGAAAGGACAGAGTTGAAGAGGGGCTAGAACACCATAGGAATATTTGACTGCGAGATTAGAAATTTGCAGAACAATACAGAGGATAGTTAGCACCACTCTGAGCTTCTAAACAATTAGGAATATTCACATGACCTTTATTCTCTGGCAAAATTTACCAACAGTTCATTTGGTTCTTGAAAATTGATATTAATAGACCATATTTAAACAAAATAATTGTTACATAAATCCTCCTCCTCCATAGCCATGGTGCAGCAACTATGATATATTTTCAGCAGAAAAAGTCTATGTTGCAGGGACTGCAGAAGCTTTGTATTCCAGTATTTGTCAAGATCAGAAGTGTGGCCCTATCAGCATAACTGCATGCCTTAGCTGAAGGTACACACCAAAAGTTTTGGCTACTTATGACGTATGCGTTACTTACAGTTCCCAAAGAAATTCTGAAGATGGCTAAAAAAATTGTAGTTTTTCATGGAATCTAACAGGCTAGAAAAGAAGGCTAATTTATCCCTTTCATGCCAGAGTAGTGGAAATCTATTTGTGTGCTGTGGATGCAAGTCAGTCCTCCCTGAGTGTGCACACTGTCTGACAAACATTTCCCACTCACCCTGGTACTACTCTTCATTAATTTACTCCAGTGCATAAAATGACAGGCAAAAACACAGTAATACATTTAAAAAGACACAAAAATGTAATTATTTTTCCATTATAATATTCACATATTAATTGTGGAATGCAGTAAAAGTAGCAAATTGATTAGACAAAAATCACCAGCCTCTAACCACATACAGGGTGTTTCTGAAGGAGGTTGTAGTATGGACAATCGGACATTCAATTTAACATGTCTAGTTTTTATCGTTACAGAGGTCAGGTGTTAAGATTTAACCCAGTCCCAGAAGATGTTGAGCAAAGGCAAATGATTAAGTGCAAAGTTGATTTTTATAAATTCCAACATCAATGCAGTTTCGAATTCTCCAAACAAAATCTCTTGTAGCTCTTCTGAGGTCCTGTTATCTTTTATGGGCCAGCATGATTCATAATCAAAATGATCAGTTTCTCTTGTTTCCTGTTCTTTTGTAGATTTCACCTTTCACCCATTCTGACAGGCAAAAATCTAAATGTGGAGGTGTGGGGAACTTTGTGGCCAAGAAACATGACCATTTCTGGCAACTGTCTTCCAGTAAATGTAAGATTTTAGATGATATCACATAATGACAAGAATGTGGAGGGACTCGGTTATGCTGTAATTAACGTATCCATTGTTGTAGCAGAAGGAACCTCTTCTTACATAATGCTGGAAGCTCGTTTTCGAGAAAGTCTAAGTATGGGCCCCTATAAAATGACGTAACATAAAATGCCAAATCAAGATTGTCAGTCATGCTACACCACACATTTAGAGAGAATAATTCTTGAAAATGTGTATCCACAAAGGCACTTGCGTTCCTGTCAAACCACTGGAGTGAGTCTGTGTTGTTGACCTTCATATTCTTCTCAAAGGTGTTAAATTCACTGTAATTGATAAGGTTGAAATTTCATTTGTTACTTTGATATGAGAAGTACCCTCTGCATTGTAAGCATTTATGTAGCCAGCAATTAAATCGCTGTGTGTCGAGAAACTTTGTTGTTCAGAGGTGCACATTTTCTTTTACTTCAAATATTTTATTTGTATTTTTTATGCTAATCTGATGATTAGTGTGTGTTAAGAGAAATAACTCGCTATTCACTATCGATACGCAGCAGAATATGGTGCTCTGTGTTATGTTAACTGTGAGATGATTTTTCTTACTGAAGATTTGTGGCCTGTCATTCTTTAATACTCCACTGTTGAAAAAGTTATGTAGTAGAGATCTTCCTTTGTCCTTGCAATAGTGTAATCCAACCAGTAACAATATAAATTGAATAATAGAGTTAAGGCTGTCTATCAGTTACTGGAACTAGCTTTTAAGTACAGAGATTTGCAGAAAAAGTGTAACACGCTAGCTTTCAGTACTTTAAATAGTACTTTCTGTAAGAGAAACTGGATCAGAAGTAAGGAGGAAATGTAAAATTTGTGTGTGCTAGATGGAAGAAATCTATAAAACCTGGAGGGGGAGAACTGCTCTGGCTAATTAAGATTTTTTCACTTTTGTTACTATTAATTATTGTAATAAATGACTGAAGCTGTTGAACTCCACCCCCCCCCCCCCCATGTCCCTTCACTGCCCTACTGCACCAAATATCTGTAATTAATAGATTAATTCGATTGCGTTGTTTGTTTAGCAGTGAAATGCTTTGAGATATAATATACCTCTCATGTCATTTATTTCAGGCTCTGTTGAACCTGTCACAGAACTTATGTGGATATTTGATACAGATCAGGAAATGATGGTACAAAAAGATATTACGTACGTACCTGGTCTGTACAAAATTTTTGATGAAATTCTGGTAAATGCTGCAGATAATAAGCAGAGAGATCCAAAGATGGATTGCATAAAAATTGATATTGACCAGTAAGTAACTTCAGTGTAGTGTATCATGGGAGAGATGTCTCTGTGCTCATACGTCAAAACAGTATATCATGTAGTAGAGTACTTATGTATAAAACCTATGTATGTGTAAAATTGTGCCTTGCAAATAAAAACTTTGTATTGTGCTGAAGTTTAGCCCTGTGGAACTGGATTATTTCACACAATGACTTGGCTGGCATGGTCCTTGCGTGGTGGTGGCCATTTTAATGGTGCTGCTGATGTCAACCACACCCAATCCAGCTGCCTCAAAATTGTTCATAGACAAATTTGTGCAACTGAATTGCACACTGCTTGCTCCACATCCTACTGGAACCACATGTGACCTAAGACTCCCCCGTCTTGGAGACGATGCATTGACCACCTTTGCAACATGGCCAAATATGAATTTCCATTCACATACATTTCACACATATACGCTCTCAACAGATATCATGACGATGTCCTGGCCCATGTCGTAACATTCTTGCAAACATTGGTGATTTTCCTCATACCAGAATGTGAGATTGATCAAATATTCATCTTCCTTTGACATGATGCAAAAAGGGGTATTACACTGTTGTCAAATATTTCATCATAGTTCTTTCAGAATGGCTAGCTTGTAGAAACAGAACTACCCAGTATCTGCTGAGAAACTGCTATTTTCAGTGCCGTTAGTTTCATACTTCCCTGCTGTCATCTTTAATCACCATTAAATTACATTCCCTGCACAAATCTTGAGAACTTAGAGGAGTAAGCTTACTGAACAACAATTTTTTACATACCTTCATTATCTCGTCGTCAATGGCTCAGTCTTGTCTAAGAGTACTTTCTTGCAGCTGAAAATTTAGATTTCTTAGGGTCGTGATGACAAAATAACTGTTGCAGAGTTGCGTCTTGCTATGAATATCTTTTGATTTTGTCCCATTATTCTAAATCACACTGACTTAACAATTTCCATGTTCAAAAACGGGTAATTACATTGTTGTTGGCAAGTTTAGCAAAATACGTGTTTTTCCATCAAAGGCATGCCCTCCACTGCTTACATTCTGTGTACTCACAATATTCCAAAGAGTTTACAAATTAAGAGTTTACAAAACAAA
Source organism: Schistocerca nitens (assembly GCF_023898315.1). NCBI lineage: Eukaryota > Metazoa > Arthropoda > Insecta > Orthoptera > Acrididae > Schistocerca > Schistocerca nitens. The sequence continues at coordinate 126,230,391 of NC_064623.1, forward strand.
AGAGGAATCATTGCTAAAATATATCATTTCATAAATTAATCCAGAAATGAATTTAATAATTAGTGTTAGTTTGTGCAATTAATAATGTGAATTTTAAGTGTGCTACAAATTTTTTAATTACAAATATTCTTAAAAAGAAGAGTAATTTTAACTGTTAGTACATATCGAGTGTAACACATTAATTTCTTTGTTATACATTTAAGCCTGAAATATAATACATTGTATAGAAAATCATGTGAATTCTTTTTAATGAAACAGCTGAGATAATTTTAACCTATGTGAGATTTGAGATTATACGTGGTATCTGTTTTATCGAAAAAGATAATGTTGGAGGAGGACGATTCATTACACTGTCAAACAGGGAAGTGATTTGTTTCCAGTATAAATCTGAAATGTAATAAAACTAGGATCTCACCTTCTGCTAACGTTAGCATACAATAATATGATCTGCGTGCAGTGTAATATATACAGTTCATAGTAGCTGAGTCACAATTGTACTGTCAAAAACCTTTTAATGTGCGAAATGGCTTGAGATGATGTGAAGTTCAAAAGGAGCTGACTGCAAATAGCAGTGTACTTGTCAGGTACTTTAGGATGTTTTATGCCAATTTTAGATAGTTTTATGAATTTTTTTACATCAAAAACTAGGCACAGTTTTTATATTCTTGCAAATTGGCTCCTTTTTATTTTTATGAAAGATCTTTTGGGCTTTTTCTTAAATCTATGCTTTGCATGTACCTGTAAATTCCCCTTAATGACTGCAACATTTAGTCCTCCAGCCTGTCAGCTTGTTCTGCTTACGCACTCATGTGCATATCTTGACCTACAACTCGCCCATGTTCCATTTCATTCAGCACAAAAATTAAACTCCTGTTCACTTTCAGGTACCATAGCTGCATCATCAATGAATTGTATTGTGCTAATTTTGTGTTCTTGACAAACAACTGTTCTTTAATTCACTTTTCAGTGAACAAATGAATATCAGTGGTGGAAGCGAACTTGCTTAAATCTCTTGTGGTTTTGACTTGTTCAAATCTGTGTAGACTACTCCAATTTGCTCTGAAGAAAGATAGGTTTCCATTTCCCTACCTAAAAAAGGAAAAACACTTTAATTCATTATAGATTACAAACGTGTCTTTCAATATTTATGCTTCTCCACACGACATACACAACACACAATCATTTTTCAATGTGTGTGTTTGTGCCAGGCACTATCTGTAAACATAAGACAATTGTTTTCATTGATCAAATATAAGATGCACTAGCTTTGATGAAATAAATTTCATGAAAGGCAACATTTGACAAAGGTTCCTTGTTACACTTGTGGCGACTATCGACCAAGTCGCGGTTAATATCTTTGTTTTTGGCAAGCTCTTTGCTTAGTCTGTGGTCGCGCGCGAAAGTGTACGGACGTGTACCGAGAATTCAGAATGTAAACAACTGTATATGTGTGCTTACGAAAAATAAAAACAGTGTTTATTACATGTGGTGTAGCGTGCATCATTGAATTCGGCAACCCTGGTACGCTAAACCCATACACTGCACCAAATGTATTTGACAAACTGATTTTGTCAAAGAAATTTGGTAGTGTAATACCAGCCTAACGAGATGCATAATTTGAAAATTGTGCTGACAAAGCATAGTAGGCTGCAACTTTGTTCTGAATTATTGTCAGATAATTCAACTGCAAATTTCAGTCCAAATGCTTTAATGTTTAAATCTTCTTAAAGTAGTTGTACATTGCTGACCACAATACTTAAGGCTGAGTCACTCTTATGTGAATGAATTTCTTTGGAGACTGCTCAGTTAAACGATGGGACACAAAATTCCTCTTCAGCTTTCTTGCATGCACCATATGACCTGTCTTTGAGACCATGTAAAATGGAAGCATGTTTCTCCCAATCAACTAGGGTTGTATTACGATGTGGGGCCTTGTCAGATTAATCTAAAAATGCACCCATTATCTTTCCACAGCTGTAACAGTGCAACACGAGAGACTTCAGAACTGATTTAATGCATTTCGTCAGGGATACCAGTAAAACTCTAACTCTTAAATTGAATGAAGTCAATATGGGTACAGGGACCTCTTGGATAACATGAAGAATTGCTTGATTATTTGCTATAATTTTTTGTCTTTCATTCAATTATTTACATTTAATTGGTTGTCTTTGTCAGGGAAAACAACACAATATCAGTGTGGAATAATGGTAAAGGTATACCTGTTGTGGAGCACAAAGAAGAGAAGATGTATGTGCCCACCATGATCTTTGGACACCTGCTTACCTCATCAAATTATAATGATGAAGAAGAAAAGGTCACTGGTGGCAGAAATGGATATGGAGCAAAGTTGTGCAATATATTTAGCATGAAATTCATTTTGGAAACAGCATCAAAAGAATACAAAAGGGCTTTTAAACAAGTAAGCTGAATTGTTATCCTTGGTCTCATGATTTGTTTTGTTGTTGAGAATAATTTTTAAGTAGGTAATTTTATGTGAAAACTAGTTTTATCATATTAACTATCTGGAATTGTGACAGAGTTGTGATAAATAGTACCCTGCAACTACTTCATTATGTTGAGGTTTTTGGATTCATTTTTCTTGTGAGCTGATTTGTCATGTTAACGTTAACTGCAGCTCAGAATAGTTCGAGAAAAAAAAATTTTTGCTTGTAATTTTCTGCTTTGGAGGGGATCTTATAAAGAATAATACTGGACAAGTTGCTTCTACTTCAGGCTCTGAAAATAAGAAACTGAAAAAGAGGATTGACCAGATGCACACCCCTAGGCCTATAGCAGAACCAATGATTCTGTTGTCAGTGGCAATATTGTAAATAATTTAAAAAAAGAAAAAAGGTAGTATTCAGCAATGATTGGTTTTGGATGACTCTGCAGAGAGTGAAGATAAATTTTCTCTGTGATCATGAAAGAGCTCCTACAAGGGGACTGCATCTGCTTGTTGCCACTGATTTTGCCCAAATTCGTGGTAGATGCTGGGCGTCATAAGAAATGAGTGAGAGAAATGTTATAAATTAATTTTTTTGTGAAAAGGAAAGTAAAAATAATGTAATGTCCAGCATAATGTAGAGAAAGTACATGAGAATGTGAGGGGGGATGGGTTGGGTGGTTCTGGTCAATCTGCAATTTGAGTGGCTGTAGGACAAAAAACTGCCAGTGATGGCAAGTGATCACTCGGACAACCACCGAACACTCTCACAGGGCACTTACGAGAGGTGCGCATTTCAGGATTCGATAAGAATACTTGTGGAAGACTTGGTGTGCTGGAGGAAGTGAATGGCATTTGTTCATTGCATTTAGACTAAATTACTACACTGAGGCTATTTCTAAACATTACAGAAAGAAAAGTATCTGACTGCTGGCACAACAGAAATGTCAGTCTGAGGGGGTGAGAACTAACAGAAGTTGCAATAACTACCAGCATCTTAGGGTACAAACGTTTGAGCAGCACTAGGTGTGAAAAAGGTATGATATAGAATGTACTTGAGGTTGGAAATGAGCAACACTGAGTTGATGTACAAATGTTATGAGAATGTCTGAATACATTAATGCATGGTTTTTAAATTATTGGTGTCAACTGTCTGTAGTTGGCATGCCAGTATTGCAGGAGATTTACACGCATTGTCATTCTGACATGAGGCTTTGCATCTCCATGGTGCCTCTTGCCAACTGAATCCAGGTACGTCCCTTTCCTGTTCCTCTGCTCTGTAGGTAGGGTTTTTTGTAATGAACTCCGCTTCACTCATTGTGCAAATGCACTGACGTCGTTCTCGGTAGCGAGAATCGTGCTTGCTGCGTGTACTAAGATGTGTCTGCTTGCTACTACCATCTGCTGTGGTAGCTTAAAATAACATCTAGACAATATATGGAGTTACTAGTTCATTTTCTGAACTGAAACTTCTTCCCTGGAACAACTGCACTGATCTAGATATTGCAACCTTCTTCAGTTAAGGTTTTCCTTGTGTAACCTAAATGTTACCACTTGTACCTGCCACCTGTATGCAGTGCTCTTGTTTCCTGTCCTGGTGTGCTCTAGCTGGTTTGACAGCCTCAAGCTCAACAGTGAATAAGTAAAAAAGCAATCAACACAAAAGGAATGTTGGGATTTCAAATAAATTTCCAGGAGGCATTGTACTGAGTACATGAATACTTCACATGTAAAATTACTTTCTTTTATCATCTTACAGTTGACGATTTACACATGCTTGGGTGGTTTTCATTATAAAAACAAGGGAACCTGTTCGTTTGTGGCTGCCAAGGCTGCCCAAAGGTCAAAATGAATCTTAACGGAGTACAGAGTCCCGAAAGTCTTAATTATAATCTGTTCTATATAAATTTACAATACCAAATTTTCTTTTGCCTCGTTTTCATGCCTTTTATGAAAATATTAGTAAACACAACATATTGGACACCATTTCAGTGTATTGGCATTATAAATAAGGTAAAAATTGAAAATTTTTTAAACTGAAAGAAAAAATGTATCTGCTTATGAACTCTACCTCACGGCTCTCGGATTACACGTCTGTACTCTCCCTGCTGCACTGACTGCTGCTTGGAAACTGTGCTGACATAAATGGTGTATAACTCACCTGACCCACATCAAAGATGATGTTTTTTTGTAACTGCTTGCCCATCTTGATCTCCCACTTAAGTGACTTTAATTTCTGACGAGGCCCTGTGTATATCTTAAATGTGGACAAAATCTATGGCGATGAATAGGTCTGTCCCCCTTGTTAGACCAGTTTACATTGGAGGATAAAAGTAGATATCATAGGGATACTAGTTGAGGGTTTTAGTGAAAATTCCATGCCAATTGGGTTGATTAGCAGTTTACCTTTTAATGGTGCACTGTCTTGACAGATAACAAACATGAGCTTGTAAGACATTTAAATGACATAACATATCCTGATTCTTGGGATCACTTACATATGTGAATGGCTGTACTCGACTAGAGTTGATTAAATCTTAGTGAGATCCAAAGTAGCTCACATCAAAAATGAACAATCAAAAAGCATGTCACAAAAGTAATGTCATATATCTTGTTGTGTAATAAGATTTTATTTAATGATATTCTTAAAGTTAAAAAATTTGTTCCATCATTTTAACTATTAGTCTGTAAACCGTGTTTGTTTGTTTCTATGATTCCCTTGTATCTGATAGAAATTCAGATTCCTCGCCACAATTCAATACAGGTATGGACTCAGATAGTGCTTAGCAAGTAACAACAGTTCTGACTCCACAGATGGCAGAAGCTGAGGTTACAGTGCCTGTGCTACCTCTTGAGTTCTGTGCTTAAATATACACTTGTGGTTATGTACGATATTTCTCTCTCATCACTTGGAGCCTTACGAACATCATAGAAGTAGGCTGAAATGCTGAAACTAGTGCGGGTTGAAAACAATCCCACTTGGGTTTCACAGATAGCACTATGGTGTGGATGGTCACATCTGTTTGGCTGACATGTGTGTAATGAAAATGCTGATAATCCCCAACTGGAAGATAATGAATATATTGCAAAAACATGTTTCCAAAAATTCAAAGTAACACCTACGTGGATAGTAGTGGTGACTGTTCCCCAGATTGTCCAGGTAACCATTCTTCCCCCTTGCACCTGTAAAACCAGTGAAGAAACCTTAATATATTGTATCATAAAAAGTACCCTCTGTTATGTTAAGTAGTGATTTGTGGCACATAGGTGTAAGAGGTACCAGATGTGTAGCACTCCCAAGACTTAGTCGCAATTTTTTTTTTTTTTACGAGTCTCACAGGTGAGATAGTATACCTTGCTTATGCAATACACAATTCACTACCATCTCTATTTGTGTGACCATTATCTGCTACAAGTGTGTACATACTCATTTTATAAATTAGTATGAAGTTACAAAACTGATATTTGCAGTTCACTGAGTTTGTTGGGTATGTTTGTGAATGTCTGCAGTAGTATTGTGAAGTGTAGTGAACATCCTTAAATGTTTCTTTTTGTTATTACAGTCAGATTAAAATTACTTCATAGTTGACATCTGGCTACAATGTTGCCACATCCACTGCTCCCCCCTGCGGGTCCGGGGTAAGAATGGGCCCGAGGTATTCCTGCCTGCCGTAAGAGGCGACTAAAAGGAGTTTCAACCGTTTCGGCCTTCCGTGTGATGGTTCCCCTTGGGGTTTGACCTCCATTTTTCAAAATTCTACAGAAGTACGAGCCTTTTGGGGAAGGACACCTTACGTGGTGTATCACTGGTCCTCAGTGCACTAAGACCTTGGCACTCAGCATTGTAACGGCGTTGTAACCACACCCACTATTCCCCCCCCCAGGGGATCCACAACTCTTTTGTGGATACGTGCGTAGCGAGCATGGGGCCCCGAGCTAATGTGGCCCTCCTTCCTTTCCGGGCTGCATACCTTCCCTTTCCGCATCCTTCCCCATCCCCCATCTTCGCCCCCCCCCCCTCACCACTGGCTCTTTCCTTCCCTTTCTCCCCCTCTGGGAGTATGGTTTGTGCCTACGTCCGGAGATGGACGCTTGTAAATGTACCACATTCTTCGCCTTCCTTGCTTGTAAGTCTTCATCCTTCCTTTGTCCTTCTCTTTTCCTTACTTCTTCTCTTTGCCCTTTTCTCCGCTGCAGCGTTTGAGACCCCTCTTCTTTCCTTTCCCTTTCTCTTTTTTCCTCCCTGTGCGTGTCTGAAGGCCGACCCACGCATTTCCATGCGTAGCCGGTGACGGGGTAACGCGTAATTCCCCGCCCCGGGTAGACGGGTAGGACACGTACATACCCCCTGGTAACGGCCAGGCCCAGGGAGGGGTGATTACCCGAGCTGATACCTTCCGAAAGTGCCAATTGGTCCCTCCATCCGTTTGTCGGGAGGTGTGACCTGAGGTGTGAACAATCACCTAAGGCGGGAGTGCCCTCAGAGAGGGCCCCCACAAGGGAGGAGCGCGCCATCGGAGACGCCGGTAATCATGGGGGATTCTTCCGCAATGGTTTCCTCACCTTCCACTATGTCTGCTCACAAGCGTAAGTTCACTGAGTCTCAGCCACAGACAGTTCTTCCATCGTTGCCACAGTTCCTTGTTGTTTCTCGGTCTGACGAAGGTCACGACTTCTCCACAGTCAACCCTTTCATTATTCAGAAAGGTGTCGACACAATTGCAGGTCCTGTAAAGTCTTGTTCCAGATTACGGAATGGCACCTTGTTGTTAGAAACAGTCAGTGCCCTCCAAGCACAAAAATTGCTGCATACTTCACTGCTCCACACCTTCCCTGTCTGGGTTGAACCGCACCGCACTTTAAATTCCTTGCGTGGAGTCGCTTATACACGCTCCCTCGATGGATTGTCTGACGAAGAAATTCAGCCCTACCTGTCTGATCAGGGCGTAACGGCTGTTCATAGAGTTATGAAAAGGGTTGACACGAACATCATTCCAACCCGCACTGTCTTCTTGACATTTGACAAAGTTCAACTCCCATCGAAAATCAAAGCAGGCTATGAGATAATTTCCGTTCGCCCTTAAGTCCCAAACCCTACGCGTTGCTATCGGTGTCAGCGGTTCAATCACACCAGCCAGTCCTGTTCCAATCCGGCCAAATGTGTTACGTGTGGCAAGGATGCCCATGAGGGTGCTTGTCCACCTCCATCCCCTCGCTGCATCAACTGTATGAGTGACCACGCTGCTTTCTCTCGAGATTGCCCCATTTATAAAGACGAAAAGCTCATCCAGGAAATCTGAGTGAAGGAAAAGGTGTCTACCTTTGCTGCTCGAAAATTATTCGCCAGTCGATAGCCCACCGTGCCTCAGATGGGAAAATACAGCACTGTCCTTGCTTCTCCTCGGCCAACAAAGGAGGCGGCCACGCAGACTTTCGACCTCACCTTTAGTACCACGGTCGTCAGATCGGCCAGTGCAAAGATTGCCCTTTCAACCTCACCCCTTTCGCCTGCCCTCTCTATGGCTCACCCTTCATCGGGTTCTGCTAAATCTCGAGGCAACAAGTCAGACACCAAGACTTCGAAAAAAGAGCATACTCGTGAAGATTTTTTACGTACCCCAACTTCACAACCATCGGTTCCTCCTTCATCTAAACATCATATTTCCAAGAAGGCTAATAAGAAACCCAGTTCATCTCCTTCTCCGCCAAGGTGTGTCTCATCTACAGCACCACCTGGCGGAAATCGCCCTCGGCCGTCTTCTGTGTCGCCGAGGCGCACTGCTGGCGGCCGATCAACCGGCCGATCGCTGGTGGCAGGAGCTGCTCCTGAACAACCTATGGATCAGGATCTTCTGCCTTCGGCTGAGTGCCATTCCACGCTGTCGGTCGCAAGCTCTGAGCAGTCGTTGACTTGACGGCAACCTTGCTCACATTCTTCCATTTTCTGTCCACCCTATGTCCATTATCCACTGGAATATCCGTGGCATTCGAGCCAATCATGATGAATTGTCGATCCTCTTACGATCTTCAGGAAACAAAGCTGCGTTCCTACGACCGCTTTGTTCTCCCTCATTTTCAGTCCGTCCGATACGATCTCCCCTCTGTTGAAGGCACTCCAGCCCATGGAGGACTCATGATTCTTCTCCATGATACTCTCCATTATCACCCAATCCACTTAAACACTTCCTTCCAAGCTGTCGCCGTCCGTCTTTCCCTTTCTGGATACACGCTCTCTCTTTGTACTGTATACATTCCATCGTCCACACCAATGGCACGAGCTGATCTCCTTCATCTTCTTGGTCAGCTTCCACCCCCCTATTTGCTGGTTGGGGACTTCAATGCCCACCACCCGCTTTGGGGATCTCCACATTTTTGTCCATGTGGCTCACTATTGCTAGACGTCTTCCACCAAGCGGATCTAGTTTGCCTCAACACTGGGGTCCCTACATTTTTGTCTGCCTCCACGACAAATTTATCTCATTTGGACCTTGCAGTCGGTACTGTTCCGCTAGCTCGGCGCTTCGAATGGTTCGCCCTTGATGATACAGACTCGAGTGACCACTTTCCATGTGTCCTTAGACTGCAGCCTCAACTGCCATATATGCGCCCGCGACGCTGGAAGTTTGCCCAAGCCGATTGGACACTTTTTTCGTCTCTAGCGACGTTCGATGACCGTCACTTTCCCAGCGTCGACGATGAGGTCACACATATTACAAACGTTATTCTTAGAGCTGCGGAACGTTCAATACCACGCACCTCCGAATTGCCCCGGTGCCCCCCAGTTCCTTGGTGGAAAGAGGCATGCCGTGACGCAATACGTGAGCGGCGACATGCTCTTCGCGTTTTCCGCCACCATCCTACTTTGGCCAACTGTATCCGCTATAAGCAGTTCCGTGCGCGATGCCGTCGTGTCATCCGCGATAGCAAGAAGGCAAGCTGGAAATTCTTTATTAGCTCATTTAACACCTTCACTCCCTCCTCGGAAGTTTGGAGTCGGCTTCGACGGTTCTCAGGCGCGCCTAGTTTCTCCCAGTCTCTGGGCTCACTGTCGCGCATGATACATTAGTGGACCCCGTCGCAATTTCTAACTCATTGGGTCAGCACTTTGCTGAGATTTCGAGCTCTTCAAATTACCCACCAGCGTTTCTCCCGAAGAAACGTGCAGCGGAAGTGCGACATCTTGCTTTCTCCTCTCAAAATCGCGAAAGCTACAATACTGTTTTCTCCATGCGGGAACTCCAACATGCACTCTCTTCTTCTCGCTCCTCCACCCCAGGACCGGATGGTATCCACGTCCAAATGTTGCTGCATTTATCAACCCATAGTCTGTGTTACCTCCTTCGCCTTTATAATCGAATTTGGGCCAACAGTACTTTTCCCAGACGATGGCGGGATGCTATCGTCGTTCCTGTTCTGAAACCTCTAAAGGACAAACGTCTCCCCTCTAGCTATCACCCCATTTCTCTCACGAGTAGTGTCTGTAAGGTTTTGGAGCATATGGTGAATTACCATTTAGCTTGGTGGCTGGAATCCCGCAGTCTTTTAACACCTGCCCAATGCGGATTCCGAAAGCATCGTTCTGCAGTTTACCATGTTGTTGCTCTCTGCACTTATATCATGAACAATTTTCTCCGGAAACGCCAAACAGTAGCAAAATTTTTTGATCTGGAGAGAGCATACATAAAAAGGGAACATGCCTCGGATCAAGGAACGGATTTAAAGGAAACCGACCAAGCAATGGAAAAGGATTACGAGATGGTTTACAACTGGGCACCTTAAACGTAAGGACTCTAACTGGGAAGTTAGAAGAAATTGTAGAAATGATGGAAAGGAGGAAATTTGACATCTTGGGACTTGCTGAGACTAGGTGGAGAGGAGTTGGTGAAAAACCACTAAGTAAAAGATGTAAACTGTACTGGATAGGGAATGAGAGGGGAAGAAATGGAGTGGCAATAGTGGTCAGAGAGGGTCTGCAGGAGGAGGTGGAAGGAATCAATGATCGAATGATAAAAGCCAGAGTACGAGTGAAAGGAAAAAGCATTGAAATCATCCAAGCATATGCCCCACAGGTGGGGTGTACAAAAGAGGAGGAGGAATTCGAAGATGACATGCAAAAGCAGCTAAATGGAGGTAATCAGATGATAATAGGGGACCTCAATGCACATGTTGGCACAGACAGGAAAGGGTTCGAGGAGATAATGGGACCAGAGGGCTGGGGGAACCGAAATAGAGAAGGAAAATTGTTGTTGGAATTCTGCAAGAGGAATGGGCTGGCGATCGCAAATTCCTGGTACAAGAAAAGTAGCTACAAAATAACTTGGTACAGTGGAGACTGGTCCCAAACTTCAGTAGTAGACTATGTACTAGTGGATAGGCAGATGATGAGCAGCCTCACAGATGTTAAGATCATTCCATCTGAGGCCTTAGACAGTGACCATCGGCTGTTGGTAGCCACCCTGAGGGAGAAAAAAGATAGGAGGGCAACAGATATACAGGAGAAAAGGTTGAAGACATGGATGTTGAAAGAGGAACGGAGGACCCAGTACCAGACACTGATCAGGAAGAAGCTGCCAAAGGAAGATCAGAGAACAGTGGAAGAAGAATGGGGAGATTTTAAGAGGGCTCTAGTTGAGGCAGCTGAGACTGTGTGCGGAAGAACCAGCACAAAGAGGAGAAGTAAGGAAACCCCATGGTGGAACAACATATGTAAAGAGGTAGTACTTCGAAAGAACAAAGCCTTCAGAGAATGGTTCCAGACCCGAACAGAGGAAGCTAGGGTAAAATATAAGGAAAGCAAGAAAGCGGCACAGACCATAGTAAGGGCGGAGAAGAAGAAGTGGATGGAACAATGGACAAGAATGTTAGAAGAGGACAGTGAAGGGAACAAAAAAGTACTTTACACCATGGTAAGAAATAAGAGGAACGACAGAAGCGAGTGCCTGAGGATCATGGATAATAATGGAAGAGTTGTGGAGGAAATGCATGAGCTCAAAAAGATTTGGAAGGAGTACTTTGAAGATCTGTTGAATGCCGCCAAGTGGGTAACTAACAGCGATGGAGAGCCTAAGGCAGCAGACGATTATAATAGTGGGGAAATTGATGATCTAACTTGGAATGAAGTGGAAGAAGCCATAAAGAGGATGAAAGGGGGCAAGGCACCAGGTTGGGACGAAGTAACAGTGGATATGATACGAGCAGCAGGAGTAGTAGGAACCCAGTGGCTATACAGAGTGCTGAGGGTGGTGTGGAAGGAGAACAGAATTCCTGAGGATTGGAAGAAAGGAATTATAGTCCCGATCTTCAAGAAAGGGGATAAAAGGAGATGTGAGAACTACAGAGGAATCACCCTGCTATGCCACTGTGGAAAAATCTATGAAAAGATCCTGGAGAAGAGAACAAGAAGCAGTATTGAAAGTAGACTGCAAGAGGAGCAGTACGGTTTCAGACCGGGAAGATCAACAACGGACCTCATATTTGCGGTAAGGCAACTGCAGGAAAGGCACTATGAGTACGAGAAGGACTTAATCATGGCCTTTTTAGATATTGAGAAGGCGTATGACAGTATCTGTAGGGACAAGCTCTGGGATGTGCTGAACGCAAAAGGGATAGATGAAGAGAGAACACGAAAAGTCAGAAAAATGTATGAGGGAAGTGAGAGTTGTGTGAAAGTGGGGAGGGAACGTACTGCATGGTTCAAGCTGGAAAATGGGCTGCGACAGGGAAGTGCACTTTCGCCTTTATTGTTTATTATTGTTATGGATGAAATCCTACAGCAAGTATCAGATGCAATTGGAGATCATAAAATGAAAGCAGTGCTTTTTGCCGATGACCTGATGTTATGGGGAAATTGCGAGGAGGAGGTGCAAGAGCAGTTAGATGTATGGGAGGCAACGGCAGCACAATATGGAATGCATTTCTCTGCAAAGAAAAGTGAAATAATTGTCACAACAAGGAAGAAGAATAGGCCAAATGTGTATATAACTTGTGGAGGGGAAAAACTACAAGTGGTAGAGAACTTAAAGTACCTGGGAAGCATGATTGAAAGTAAGGGGGGAAACGCAATGGAAATAAATGAAAGATGCAGAAAAGCAGGGCAGTTCTACAAATGCATTAGGGGGCTTATTTGGAGCAAGGAGGTGCCATAGAAATCCAAGGGAATTATATACCGAACCTACTTTGTCCCCATATTGACATACGGAAGTGAGACATGGGTAATGCACAAAAGCGACAAAAGTAGAATACAGGCTAGTGAAATGAAGTTAGAGAGGAGCAGGTTGAGTGTAACAAGACGAGACAGATTGCGAAATGTGTATGTGAGGGAAAGACTAAAGGAGGAACCAGTACAGGACAAGATAGAAAAATCAAGACTGCAATGGTATGGACACATGAAGAGAATGGATGAGGGAAGAATTCCAAAGAGGATGTTTGATCTGCAACTGGAGGGGAAGAGGCCCAGAGGAAGACCAAGAGATAGATGGGTGAAGGGAGTGAAGGAATGTGTGACGAGAAGAGGGGAGAACTGGACGAAGGTGGAAGAGGGGGAATGGTGGAAAGACAGAACACGATGGAGAGGCTTGTGTTCCCGACAGACCCAGCCAGTGGCTGGCAACTGTCCAAGATGATGATGATGAGAGAGCATACGATACCTGTTGGAGGACAGGCATCCTCCGCACACTGTTCTCTTGAGGCTTTCGAGGTCGGCTGCCCCTTTCTCTTCGCGAATTTATGGCAGAGCGCACATTTAGGGTGCGGGTGAACACTACTCTCTCCCGTACTTTCTTCCAAGAAAACGGGGTACCCCAGGGCTCCGTGCTGAGTGTTGTACTGTTTGCCATTGCCATAAATCCAATTATGGATTGTCTCCTTCCTGATGTCTAGGGCTCCCTCTTTGTGGACGATTTTGCGATCTACTACAGCTCTCAACGGACCAGCCTTCTTGAACGACGTCTTCAAGGATGTCTCGATCGCCTCCACTCTTGGAGCATCGAAACTGGCTTCCGTTTTTCTCCCAGTAAGACCGTTCGTGTTAATTTTTTGCGACGTAAGGAGTTTCTTCCACCCTCCTTACATCTAGGTCCTGTCAATCTTCCGTTTTCAGACGTCGCTAAATTCTTGGGTCTTATGTTTGACAGAAAACTGTGCTGGTCCTCCCACGTTTCCTATCTTTCGGCTCGCTGTCTGAGATCCCTCAACACCCTCCGTGTCCTGAATGGTACCTCCTGGGGAGCGGACCGAGTGGTCCTTCTCCGCCTCTATCGCGCCTTAGTGCGCTCGAAATTGGACTATGGAAGCATAGTCTAGTCCTCTGCTCGGCCGTCTATTCTTCGGCGTCTCGACTCTATCCACCACCGTGGATTACGTTTAGTGTCTGGAGCTTTTTACACCAGCCCTGTGGAAAGCCTTTATGCTGAGACTGCTGAACCTCCACTGTCCAATCGGCGAGCAGTCCTTCTGAGTCGTTATGCTAGCCATCTGTCTTCCATGCCTGCTAATCCGGCCCATGACTTTTTTTTCGACGCCTCCTTTGATGTAGGGTATGCATGCCGCCCCTCCTCCCTACTACCCCCGGGAGTCCGCTTCCGTCAACTGCTCCATTCTCTTTCCTTCCGCTTTTCTGAAACCACCTTGACAGCTTGGGGTACAGCACCGCCTTGGCTCTGTCCCTGGATCTGCCTGCTCCGTGACCTTTGTAGATTTCCCAAGGATGGTACCCCTTCACTTGTTTATCGTCGGGCATTTGCTGCTCTATGTGCACAAATGACGGACGCCACATTTATTTACACCGACGGCTCGAAAACATCGTTAGGTGTAGGGAGTGCCTATATTGTTGGCGACACCCAAAATCCCTTTCGGCTTCCCTACCAGTGTTTGGTTTATACTGCAGAGCTTTACGCTGTTCTCCAGGCTGTCCACTACATCCGCCGCCATCAGCGGATAGAGTACGTAATCTGCTCAGATTCTCTCAGCTCTCTCCTGAGTCTCTAAGCTCTTTACCCTGTGCACCCTCTGGTCCACCGGATTCAGGACTGTCTGCGCTTGCTCCACCTGGGGGGGCGTTTTGGTGGCATTCCTCTGGCTCCCGGGACACGTTGGTATCTGTGGAAATGAGGCGGCCGATATTGCAGCCAAGGCTGCAGTCTGTCTTCTTCGGCCAGCTATCCAATCGATTCCCTTCGCCGATCTACGGAGCGTTTTATATCGTCGTGTTGTTCATTTATTGCACGCGCATTGGTCGACACTTCCCCATAATAAATTGCGGGACGTGAAAGCTCTTCCTTGTGCTTGGACCTCTTCCTCCCGAACGCGTCGTCGGGAGGAGGTAATTTTAACTAGACTCCGGATAGGGCACTGTCTTTTTAGCCATCGACATCTTTTAAGCGGCGATCCTCCCCCACTCTGTCCCCACTGCTCTCAGCTGTGGACGGTAAGACACCTTTGAGTGCCCCTATTTTAATCTGTTACGATCCCGTCTACAGCTATCGCCTGATATATCGTCGATTTTAGCAGATGACACGCGCTCAGCCGATCGCGTTCTCGAGTTTATTAGTGCCAGTGAAATGACGTCAGTCATTTGAAGCTTTTTTTTTTTTTTTTTTTTTTTTGGGACAACCAACCCCTTTCTGTAGTGGATTTTTAAGCCTTCCTTCTGCTTTCAGTTTCTCCAATTTTATGACTTTCGTTCCCATTGCTGCTGGTTTCCATTTTCGGTTTTTTACTGTTTCCTACGTCACAGACTGGGCGCTAATGACCATAGCAGTTTTGCGCCCTAAAACTAAAACAAAAAAATAAAAAAACACCCACTATTCCTCAAATTGGGCCTAAACGCCTGATGGGTTGCACAAGTTATGCCCATAGTGCGTACCCATCTGCACCTACGATCATGATGGACTTTCCATGGCACCCGAAATCCAGCACGGTAGCCAGCCCGTTGTGGTGGGGTCGTCATGTACCCTCTAGGTTGTAGCCCCCTGACAACACAGGGATCGTACTACCGATACCTGAGCTGCACCCTCCCCACGTCGGCCAAGGAGTAGATGCCCGTCTCCTTGGGGCATCAGGACTTCCGGCAACGGTCATCCTGCCAGGTGGCCCTTGCTGAGGCTGGGTGGCGCCCGTGGGGAGAGCCCCTGGTCGGAGTGGGTGGTATCGGGGCGGACGTTTCGCAGATGAAACGTCAACATGTATCAGGCCACTCTACGGCCGAGTCTTTTAAAAAGAAAGGTACTGTCTCTGGTTCTGGTTCTCCTGCCCTTTCCCCCTTGGCCACTCCCTGGGAGGAGGGACAGGCCCGCCGGTTTGGGGCGAAGTACTTCCTCCGCTATTTAGTCTGTTCTCGGACCGATGGGGGGACGTTCGCCACCTCCAAGCCCATGTTCTTTGTTCAGCACATTGAGGACATCTTCGGGGAAATCGAGGCTCTCAGTAAAATGCTTTCGGGGTCCATTCTTATAAAGACCACCTCCGCCACACAGTCGGCGGCGCTCCAGGCGTGCGACCGCCTAGGGGATATCCCAGTGTCCATTGTCCCGCATCTGGCACTAAATAGAACGCAGGGGGTTATTTTTCATCGTGACCTCCTGCTGCAATCTGATGAGGAGCTCAGGGCCAACCTGGAGCGCCGAGGCGTGCATTTTGTCCGGCGAGTCCAGCGCGGCCCCAAAGACCGTCGCATCGACACCGGGGCCTTTATCCTCGCCTTCGAGGGGGACGTTCTCCCGGAGAAGGTAAAGGTGATGTGCTACCGGTGCGACGTGCGACCTTACGTCCCGCCTCCTATGCGCTGCTTTCGGTGTTTGCGCTTTGGGCACATGTCGTCACGGTGTGAGGCTGAGCCCCTTTGTGGCGATTGTGAACGTCCTCTTTGTGAGGAACATACATGCACCCCACCACCTCGGTGCGTCAATTGTCCTGGCATCCATTCGCCTAGATCTTTAGACTGCCCCGCGTATCAGAAGGAGAAGAAGATTCAAGAACTAAAAACTTTGGATTGTCTCTTATTCTGAGGCCAGGAAGAAATATGACCGCCTCCATCCCGTGACGTTGACAACTTCGTTTGCCTTAGTCGTGTCCACTCCTTCCACAGTATCCTAACCCCTATCCTGTCCCCCCTCCACCTCCTCACCCCATCCGAGGTCTATGCCTCCGCCTCCCAAATCCCTCCCTTCCAAATCCTCCCTCGCGGCCCCTGCCCCCTCTGCCCCAGGGGCCACCCTTCCTCCTCCTCCCCCTCTGCCGCCTGAGAAGCGATCCTCTTCTCAGGTGTCCATCGGGGAAATGATCCGGACCCTGGGTTCCGAGGTCCGGCGTTCCAAAACGGACGCTGCGCGTGAGGACCTTCTTCGGGTCCAGCCCACCATCCCTGTGCCTCATCGGACTTCCAAGAAGAAGTCTTTATCCCCCTGTCCACCCCGGCATGTTTCGTCTGACGCTCCATCCGCGAGTCGCTGCTCCCGGCCGTCCTCAGTTTTGCCGGGACGCTCTGCTGCCAGGCGCTCAGCTGGCCTCTCGTCGGCGAATGATGCTGCCCCTCCTATGCAACCTGGGAAAGCGGCCGCAGCTGGCGACGACTCGATGGAACAGGATCCGCCTCCCGCCGGTTGTAGCGTTGTTCCCTCGAAACATGGCCCTCCGCGGCCGTCGAGGTGACCCGCTCTTCACCCGTTTCGTTCCCCCGTTTTTTCTGACTAGCGATGGCTTTGTTACATTGGAACATAAGAGGTATTCGATCTAATCGGGAGGAATTACAGTTGCTCCTCCGCCTGCACTGTCCACTCGTCCTTGGTCTCCAGGAAACCAAGTTGCGCCCAACTGTGACCGTATTGCTTTTACCCACTATACCTCGGAGCAGTCTGACCTCACCCCTGCGGATGGTATTCCAGCTCATGGTGGGGTCATGTTGCTCGTTCGGGACGATGTCTATTACCATCCCATCCCATTGACCTCCCCACTCCAAGCAATAGCTGTCCGTATTACTCTTCCTGCCTTTACTTTTTCAGTTTGTACCGTCTACACTCCATCGTCATCCGCAGTTAGTCGGGCTGACATGATGCACCTGATTGTTCAGCTTCCTCCGCCGTTTTTATTGTTTGACGACTTCAATGCCCATCATCCCCTTTGGGGCTCTCCTGCATCCTGTCAGAGGCTCCCTCTTGGCGGATGTCTTCAACCATCTCAATCTTGTCTGCCTCAATACTGGCGCCCCGACTTTCCTCTCGGACTCTACTCATACCTACTCCCACTTGGATCTTTCGATCTGTTCTACCACTCTTGCCAGTCGGTTCGAGTGGTATGTCCTTTCTGACACCTAATCGAGCGACCACTTCCCCTGTGTCGTTCGTCTCCTGCACCACACCCCATCCCCATGTCCTTCAAGCTGGAACATACCGAAAGCTGACTGGGGACTTTACTCCTCCCTGGCGACCTTTCCGGACCACGATTTTCTCAGTTGTGACAGTCAGGTCGAATACCTCACGGCTGTTACCAATGCTGCCGAACGTTCCATTCCTCGTACTACCTCTTCTTCACGTTGCGTTTCCGTCCCCTGGTGGAATGAGGCTTGCAGAGACGCTATCTTTGCTCGACGACGTGCTTTACGCACCTTTCGCCGCCATCCTACGTTGGGGAATTGTATTGGATACAAACGACTCCGAGCGCAATGCCGTAGAGTCATCAAAGACAGCAAAAAAACTTGTTGGGCCTCTTTCACCAGCTCCTTTAACAGTTTTACTCCCTCTTCTGTCATCTGGGGTGGCCTGCGCCGGCTGTTGGGCATTAAGGCCCACTCCTCGGTACCTGGCCTGACTTCAGGTAATGAGGTCCTTGTTGATCCTGTGGATGTCTCCAACGCCTTTGGCCGCTTTTTCGTGGAGGTTTCAAGCTCCGCCCATTACCACCCTGCCTTCCTTCCTAGGAAAGAGGCTCGGCGACCTTCCTTCCACTCGCTGAATCTGGAAACTTATAATGCCCCCTTTAATATGCAGGAACTCGAACGTGCACTTGCACTGTCCCGTTCCTCTGCTCCGGGGCCAGATGCCATTCACGTTCAGATGCTGACACACCTTTCTCCGGCAGGCAAAAGCTTCCTTCTTCGTACCTACAATCGCGTCTGGACCGAAGGTCAGGTCCCCATGCGTTGGCGTGACGCCGTCGTTGTTCCTATACCCAAACCCGGGAAGGATAGACACCTTCCTTCTAGTTACCACCCCATTTCTCTTACAAGCTGTGTCTGTAAGGTGATGGAGCGCATGGTTAACGCTCGGTTAGTTTGGATTCTTGAATCTCGACGGCTACTTACCAATGTTCAATGCGGCTTTTGTCGCCGCCGCTCCGCTGTTGACCACCTTGTGACCTTGTCGACATTCATCATGAACAACTTTTTGCGAAAGCGCCTCAGGGCTCCGTCTTGAGCGTAGCCCTTTTTGCCATAGCGATCAATCCAATTATGGATTGCATTCCACCTAATGTCTCGGGCTCTCTTTTTTTGTCGATGACTTCGCGATCTACTGCAGTGCCCAGAGAACATGCCTCCTGGAGTGCTGCCTTCAGCGTTGTCTAGATAGCCTATACTCATGGAGTGTGGCAAATGGCTTCCGGTTCTCTGAAGAGAAGACGGTTTGCATCAACTTTTGGCGATATAAAGTGTTCCTTCCGCCATCCTTACATCCCCCCCCCCCCCACCCCCCCACCCCCACCCCGCCCTGCGGGTCCGGGGATTAGAATAGGCCCGAGATATTCCTGCCTGTCGTAAGAGGCGACTAAAAGGAGTCCCTCCCCCTCAAGGGGGTAGTTAGTGCCTGCGTCCGGAGACGGACGGTTCCACGACCTCTATTTGCGGTCATTTTGCTTTTTCACTTCTCGTTTCTTCCTTCCTTTGGTTGGTTCCTTTCTTTGCTCTTCTCCACCTCACTGTCTTCCTTACTCTTTTCCTTGTCTTCTTCTCCTTGCCATCTCCTTGCCTTCTTCTCCTTGCCATCTCATTGCCTTCTTCTCCTTGCCATCTCATTGCCTTCTTCTCCTTGCCATCTCATTGCCTCCTTCTCCATGCCTTCTTCTCCTTGCCATCTCATTGCCTCCTTCTCCATGCCTTCTCATTGCCTCCTTCTCCATGCCTTCTCATTGCCTTCTTCTCCTTGCCTTCTCTGGTCTCCGCCTCGGCGTTTGAGACAGTCTGTCCTCCCTCTCCCTCTCTCTCTTCTTTTTCCTCTTCTTCCTTCCTCCCTGTGCGCGCCTGAAGGCCGACCCACGTGTTCGCACGCGTAGCCGGTGACGGGGTAACGCGTAATTCCCCGCCCTGGGTAGACATGTAAGGCACGCACGTACCCCCTGGTAAAGGCCAGGCCCAGGGAGGGGTGATAGCCTGAGCTGATACCTTCTGACCATGCCGATTGGTCCCTCCATCTGTTTCTCGGGAGGTGTGACCTGAGGTGTAAACATTCACCTAAGGCGGGAGTGCCCTCTGAGAGGGTCCCCACAAGGAAGGAGCGCGCCATCGGAGACGCTGGCAATCATGGGGGATTCCTCCGCAATGGATTTCTCTCCATCTCTCTCGACTTCTGCCCAAAAACGGAAACTTGACCAGCCACCAGTGACAAAAGTACTACTGCCTGCCCCACAGTTCCTTGTCGTTTCTCGATCTGAGGACGGAAAGGATTTTTCCTCTGTCAACCCTTTCGTTATCCAGAAGGGCGTAGATGCCATAGCCGGATCTGTCAAATCTTGTACCAGGTTGCGTAACGGTACCTTATTACTAGAAACTGAGAGTGCCTTTCAGGCACAAAAACTGCTTCGGGCCACACTCCTGTACACGTTCCCTGTCCGGGTGGAGGCTCACCGAACTTTGAATTCGTCTCGTGGTGTGGTCTATACTAGATCCCTCGACGGATTGACTGACGAGGAGATTCAGTCTTTCCTCGCTGAGCAGGGCGTGACGGCTGTCCATAGGGTCATGAAAAAGGTCAACAATGACCTTGTACCGACCCGGACACTTTTCTTGACCTTTGATAGTGTTAAGCTGCCATCGCGCATCAAGGCGGGCTACGAGGTTATTTCTGTTCGCCCCTATGTCCCGACACCTACGCGCTGCTACCAGTCTCAGCGTTTCAATCACACTCAACAGTCTTGTTCCAATGCGGCTAAATGTGTCACTTGTGGCAGGGATGCCCATGAGGGTGACAGTCCACCTCAGTCTCCTCGTTGTGTGAACTGTCAGGGTGACCATGCCGCATCCTCCCGCGACTGTCCCGTCTATAAGGAAGAACGCTGTATCCAAGAAATTCGGGTCAAAGAGAAAGTGTCCACCTCGGCTGCTCGCAAGCTACTGGCTAGTAGGAAGCCCACACTGCTCCCAGCGGGGAAATACAGTACTGTCCTCGCCTCGCCTCGGACTACCAGGGAGGTGGCAACACAGACATGCGATCTGACCTTCAGCACCACGGTCGTCCGTTCGGCCAGTGCTAAGATCGCACGGTCGACGTCTCCTCTTCCTCCCATCACCCCACAGACACCAGCCCCTTCATCAGCTTCTGCTAAGACGAAGACTCAGAAGTCAGATGCACGGGCCTTCAAGAAGGAACCGTCCCGTGCAGACTTCCTACGTACCTCGACCTCCCAGCCTTCGACCGGTACTTCCACCAAACGACCTTCCAAGAAGGGTCATAGGAAGCACAGTTCTCCTTCTCCGCCACGGCGCATTTCTTCTCCTGCGCCACCCAGCGGTTGCCGTCCCAGGCCGTCATCCGTTTCGCCTGGCCGCACCGCTGGTAGCTGAACATCTGGCCGTTCACTGGCGGAGGAAGCTCCCCCTCCCGGCCATCTTCCCAAGATGGCCAATGAACCTATAGACCCAATGGACGATGACTGTCCGCCTGCTGATAGCGGCGGCAGTGCTCGCTCGCAGCCAGGCCCTCAGCGGCCTTCGAGGTGACCCATTCTTTCATCTTCATTTTTTCTTCCGATGGCACTTATTCACTGGAATATTCGCAGCATTCGCTCCAACCGAGAGGACTTGAAGTTGCTGCTCCGCTTGTACCGTCCGCTCGCCGTAGCCCTCCAGGAAACGAAGCTACGCCCATGCGATCAAACTGCCTTGGCACACTACACCTCTGTGCGTTTTGACCTACCCCCTGTGGTAGGTATCCCGGCTCATGGAGGGGTTATGTTGCTGGTCCGGGATGATATTTACTACGATCCCATCACGTTGCGCACCGGCCTGAGGCAGTTGCCATCTGCATTACTCTCCCCACTTTTACATTTTCCATTTGTACTGTTTACACTCCATCATCGTCTGCCTTTACCAGGGCAGACATGATGCAACTTATTGCTCAGCTACCTGCACCATTTTTGTTAACTGGAGACTTCAATGCCCACCATCCCCTTTGGGGCTCTCCAGTATCCTGCCCCAGGGGCTCCCTGTTAGCAGACCTTTTCAACCAGCTCAATCTTGTCTGCCTCAATACTGGCGCCCCTACTTTTCTTTCGGACACATCTCACACCTATTCCCATTTAGACCTCTCTATATGTACTCCCCAACTTGCACGCCGGTTTGAGTGGTATGCACTTTCTGATACATATTCGAGCGACCACTTCCCGTGTGTTATCCATCTCCTGCAGCTTACCCCCTCTCCGTGCTCATCTAGTTGGACCATCTCCAAAGCAGACTGGGGGCTCTTCTCTTCCAGGGCGACCTTTCAGGATCAAACCTTCACAAGCTGCGATAGTCAGGTCGCACACCTCACGGAAGTCATTCTCACTGCTGCTGAATATTCCATCCCTCACCCTACTTCTTCTCCACGTCGCGTACCGGTACCCTGGTGGACCGCAGCATGTAGAGACGCTTTACGTGCTCGTCGACGTGCTTTACGCACCTTTAAACGCCACCCTACAGTGGCGAATTGTATCAATTATAAACAATTACGTGCACAGTGTCGTCGTATTATTAAAGAAAGCAAGAAAGCCAGCTGGGCTGCTTTCACAAGCACTTTCAACAGTTTTACTCCTTCTTCTGTTGTCTGGGGTAGCCTGCGCCGGCTATCTGGCACTAAGGTCCACTCACCAGTTTCTGGCTTGACGGTCGCGAATGACGTCCTTGTGGCCCCTGAGGCTGTCTCCAATGCCTTCGGCCGCTTTTTCGCAGAGGTTTCGAGCTCCACTCATTACCACCCTGCCTTCCTCCCCCGCAAACAGGCAGAGGAGGCTAGGCCACCTAACTTCCGCTCCTGGAATCGTGAAAGTTATAATGCCCCATTCACCATGCGGGAACTCGAAAACGCACTTGGCCGATCACGGTCCTCCGCTCCAGGGCCTGATTCTATTCATATTCAGATGCTGAAGAACCTTTCTCCTGCGGGTAAAGGTTTTCTTCTTCGTACTTACAATCGCATCTGGATTGAGGGACATGTTCCCGCATTCTGGCGCGAGTCTATTGTTGTCCCGATTCCTAAGCCGGGGAAGGACAAGCACTTGCCTTCCAGTTATCGACCCATCTCGCTTACCAGCTGTGTCTGTAAAGTGATGGAGCGAATGGTTAACTCTCGTTTGGTTTGGCTGCTCGAGTCTCGACGCCTACTTACCAATGTACAATGTGGATTTCGTAGGCGCCGGTCTGCTGTTGACCATCTGGTTACCTTGTCGACCTTCATTATGAATAACTTCTTGCGGAAGCGCCCAACCGCGGCTGTGTTCTTTGATTTGGAGAAGGCTTACGACACCTGTTGGAGGGCGGGCATTCTCCGCACCATGCATACATGGGGCCTTCGCGGTCGCCTCCCTCTTTTTATTCGTTCCTTTTTAATGGATCGACAGTTCAGGGTGTGTGTGGGTTCTGTCCTGTCAGACACCTTTCGCCAGGAGAATGGGGTGCCACAGGGCTCAGTTTTGAGCGTCGCTCTCTTCGCCATAGCGATCAATCCAATAATGGATTGCCTCCCAGCTGATGTATCAGGCTCCCTTTTCGTGGACGATTTTACCATCTATTGCAGCACGCAGCGTACGTGTTTCCTGGAGCGCTGTCTTCAGCGTTCTCTTGACCGTCTTTACTCCTGGAGTGTCGCCAATGGCTTCCGTTTTTCTGCCGATAAGACGGTCTGTATTAACTTCTGGCGCTACAAAGAGTTTCTCCCACCGTCCTTACGACTGTCCCGTTGCTCTCCCTTTCGTGAAGACAACAAAATTTTTAGGTCTTACATTTGACAGGAAACTTAGTTGGTCTCCTCATGTGTCATATTTGGCTGCCCGTTGTACCCGTTCTCTAAATGTCCTCCGTGTTCTCAGTGGTATGTCGTAGGGAGTGGATCGTACCGTCCTACTTCGCCTATATCGGTCGATCGTCCGCTCCAAGCTGGATTATGGGAGCTTCGTATACTCCTCTGCACGGCCATCCATCTTACGCCGCCTCAACTCCATACAACATCGGGGTTTACGACTTGCGGTCGGAGCGTTTTATACTAGTCCAGTCGAGAGTCTTCATGCTGACGCTGGTGAGTTGCCACTCACCTACCGGCGCGATATACTGCTTTGTCGGTATGCCTGTTGGCTACTGGCAATGCCCGTCCACCCGTCTTATCGTTCCTTTTTTGATGACTCTCTCGACTGTCAATACGGGTGGTATGTCTCTGCCCTGCTACCCCCTGGAGTTCGCTTTCGTCGCCTCCTTCAACACCTTAATTTTTCACTCCCTGCAACCTTTCGAGTGGGCGAGAGCCACACGCCACCTTGGCTCCAGGCTCAGGTTCGCGTCCACCTTGACCTCTGCTCGCTCCCAAAGGAGGTTACCTCCGGTTCAGTCTACCACTCCCGTTTTGTCGAACTTCGTTCGAAGTTCATTAATATGACCTTCATTTATACAGATGGCTCTCAGACCAATGACGGGGTCGGGTGTTCTTTTATTGTCGGGGCACAAAGTTTCAAATACCGGCTCCATGGCCATTGTTCGGTCTTCACAGCTGAGCTCTTTGCCCTCTACCAGGCTGTTCTTTACATCTGCCGCCACCGACATTCTGCATATGTCATCTGCTCCGATTCCCTGAGCGCTATCCAGAGCCTCAGTGATCCGTACCCGGTTCACCCTTTCGTGCACCGGATCCAACGCTCTCTTCAGCAGCTGGTGGACGTCGGTTCTCCGGTTAGCTTTATGTGGGTTCCTGGCCATGTCGGTATCCCTGGGAACGAAGCTGCAGATGCCGCGGCCAAGGCTGCAGTCCTCCAGCCTCGGACAGCTTCTTGTTGTGCCCTTCGTCAGATTGTAGCAGGGTCATTTGTCGGCGCATTTTATCGCTGTGGCATGCCGATTGGGCTGCACGTACAGCCAACAAGCTTCGGGCCTTGAAACCTCTTCCCGTGGCTTGGACGTCCTCCTCACGCCCTTCTCGGTGGGAGGAGGTAGTTTTGGCCCGGTTACGAATTGGACACTGCCGGTTCAGCCATCGCCATCTGCTGACAGCTGCGCCGGCACCGTTCTGCCCATGTGGGCAATTGCTGACGGTCCGCCACATTTTAACGTCCTGTCCGGATTTTAACACACTGCGTCTTGATCTTGGCCTGCCATGTACTCTAGAAGCCATTTTAGCGGATGACCCACGAGCAGCTGCTCGCGTTCTTCACTTTATCAATTTGACAACCCTCTCTAAGGACATTTGATTATGCTGTTTTCTTTTTTTTAATCCTATGCCTGTCAGTCTGTCTTTTATCGTGTTTTCCGTTTCGTTGCTGTTTTAAACTTGTGACTCGCGGTGCATTCCTAACGTAGTCTGGGCGCTAATGACCGTTGAAGTTGTGCGCCCTAAAACCACGAAACAAAAAAACAAAAAAAAATCCTTACATCTCGGTCCCGTTGTTCTCCCCTTTGTGGAAACAATTAAGTTTCTAGGGCTCACACTGGACAGGAAACTTTGTTGGTCTCTGCACGTCTCTTATTTGGCTGCCTGTTGTACACGTTCCCTTAATGTCCTCAGAGTTCTTAGTGGTTCATCTTGGGGAGCGGATCGCACTGTCCTGCTTCGCTTGTATTGGTCCATAGTCCGATCAAAGCTGGATTATGGGAGCCTCGTCTATTCGTCTGCTTGGCCATCCCTCTTACGCCGTCTCAACTCCATCCACCATAGGGGGTTACGACTTGCGACCGGAGCATTCTACACTAGTCCCGTCGAGAGTCTTTATGCTGAAGCTGCCGAATTACCATTGACCTACCGGCGCGACGTACTGCTTTGTCGGTATGCCAGCCGGCTGTTGTCAATGCCCGACCACCCCTCTTATCAGTCCTGCTTCGCCGATTCTCTCGACCGTCAGTATGGGTTGTATGTGTCTGCCCTGCTGCCCCCTGGAGTCCGCTTTCGTCGCCTGCTTCGACAATTGGATTTTGCCCTCCCTACCACCTTCAGAGAGGGTGAGAGCCCGACACCACCTTGGCTCCAGGCTCCGGTTCATATTTATCTCGACCTCAGCTCACTCCCAAAGGAGGGTACTCCGGCTGCAGTGTATTGCTCACGGTTTGTCGAACTTCGTGCTCGACTTGCCGGTCGCACCTTTATTTACACCGATGGCTCAAAAACTGACGATGGTGTCGGCTGTGCCTTTGTCATCGGGGCCGTCACCTTTAAATACCGGCTCCTCGACCAATGTTCCAGCTTTACGGCCAAGCTTTTTGCTCTCCATCAGGCCGTTCAGTATGCCCGCCGCCACCGCCATTCACCGTATGTGCTCTGCTCTGATTCACTCAGTGCTCTTCAGAGCCTTGGAGCTCCATATCCGGTCCATCCCTTGGCGCAACGGATCCAGCAGTCCCTCCATTCTTTTGCTGCAGATGGCTCTCCTGTCAGCTTTCTGTGGCCATGTAGGAGTGCCTGGGAATGAGGCTGCTGATGCTGCAGCCACGGGTGCAGTCCTCCTACCTCGGCCAGCCTCCCATTGTGTCCCGTCATCTGACGTTCGTGGGGTTGTTCGTAAGAGGCTTGTCATTGTGGTGGGATACTTGGTCATCACTTCAAGGCAACAAGCTCCGGGCAGTAAAACCGTTCCCAACTGCTTGGACAACCTCCTCCCGACCATCTCGGCGAGAAGAGGTCCTTCTGACCAGGTTGCGGATTGGGCATTGCCGGTTTAGCCACCGCTACCTGCTCTCCGGTGACCCAGCCCCGCAGTGCACTTGTGGTCATGCATTAACAGTGCGCCATGTTTTATTGTCATGTCCCCGTTTTAGTCAATCTCGTGTTGTCCTGTCTCTGCCATCTACTTTACAGGATATTTTAGCTGATGATGCTCGAGCAGCTGCTCGTGTTCTTCGTTTCATTACTTTGACTGGCTTGTCCAAAGACATCTAACTCTTTCACTTATTTTATCTGCATCGTTGTAAGAACTTTCTGGTCCCCCCACCCCCCCCCACCCCCCCCACCCCCCTTGAGTTTTACTAGATTCTATGTGCTCTAACAATTGTGACTGGGTGCTAATGACCTCAGTAGTTGAGCGCCAAAAAAAAAAAAAAAAATTCCACTGCTAGCTACTACTAGATTATAGGGACACGCTCAGTGGGTCACTTCAAAAAATGCTGTTAACATTTCATGCGGAGTAATTTGGATGTGTCCACTGTGAGGTAGAAATGGAAGATGCTGCCGGCAGCTGACTTTTAAGTGACCAATGACTGAACTGGGTCGGACAGTGGGTGTTGTAGCCCTGAATTTAAATTCACTTATTCACCTAACCACAGCTTCGTGATGTACAATGTATCAAAGAAAACGGCCATATCCAAGAAAACAGCCACCAGCAATCTGCGGCAGAACCAAAATCGCTATCACGTTGTTTGTACCATTTAAGACCACATCTACGAGCAAACTCTAGACAGAAGAATTTGTTTCAGCGGTAAAAGCAAACTGTTAATTTCTCCTGTCATGGGTTAGTTGAAATTATCCTCATTGAAATGAAATGATTTTATGGCATTGATGGCTGCTGAGTTGGCTACACAGCATGCTGCATTACCAGCTGATGAGCAGTCTGTTTGGTATTTGGTTGCATATTATAGGGGACACAAGCAGATTCCAAATGAAAAAAGAATGAGGGGAAGAAAATGAGCAAATAAAAAAGTGAGTACGAAGATGAAAATGACATAGTGAAGTATTACAAATAAATAAATTTGAACCAGTTAATCGAATAAAAATTATAGTTGTGTAGACCTAAAGTGTCGACTGCACACAGACCATTCTATTGCCACGCAACTGCATTGAGAAGGTTCCGATGTGATCACCAGTGGAAAGAGCAGGCAGTGCCACACCTTCAGGGAGACAGGCTTCAGAGCCATGAATCAGGGCTAATTTAACCAGCCGCCCATTGCTCGTCGGCCCAGTTCGGTGGCAGACTTACAGAGCATCAGTACTGAATAATAGGACATTACTTAGCTTGCATTCTGCAAATAATGATATAAAGTAATTGTTTGCAGGAGGCAAAGGACTCGTGAGAAGATAATTTTTTAGAAATAAACTTTTCTATTAATTAATAGGGGACACAAGCAGATTCCAAATGAAAAAAGAATGAGGGGAAGAAAATGAGCAAATAAAAAAGTGAGTACGAAGATGAAAATGACATAGTGAAGTATTACAAATAAATAAATTTGAACCAGTTAATCGAATAAAAATTATAGTTGTGTAGACCTAAAGTGTCGACTGCACACAGACCATTCTATTGCCACGCAACTGCATTGAGAAGGTTCCGATGTGATCACCAGTGGAAAGAGCAGGCAGTGCCACACCTTCAGGGAGACAGGCTTCAGAGCCATGAATCAGGGCTAATTTAACCAGCCGCCCATTGCTCGTCGGCCCAGTTCGGTGGCAGACTTACAGAGCATCAGTACTGAATAATAGGACATTACTTAGCTTGCATTCTGCAAATAATGATATAAAGTAATTGTTTGCAGGAGGCAAAGGACTCGTGAGAGATAATTTTTTAGAAATAAACTTTTCTATTAATTAATAGGGGACACAAGCAGATTCCAAATGAAAAAAGAATGAGGGGAAGAAAATGAGCAAATAAAAAAGTGAGTACGAAGATGAAAATGACATAGTGAAGTATTACAAATAAATAAATTTGAACCAGTTAATCGAATAAAAATTATAGTTGTGTAGACCTAAAGTGTCGACTGCACACAGACCATTCTATTGCCACGCAACTGCATTGCGCGCGCTGTTTCCAGTGTGTTATCGTGTGATGAAATATGAAATAAAAGAAAGGACCCAGGATTTGGGATCTGGACACATCAAGAAAGCAAACTTGACAAGGAATTGGAAGTGAACTAATTACTTGTTTTATAGCAGTTTGGCAATGTTGAATGGCGTGGGAGTCATGTTGAGCGCTCTGGAGGAAACCAACTCACTCACGAAGGGTCAACTAACAAATAATTTTAATTTAACTACAATGTTTTAGGGAGTTCAGTGTTGCTAAAATTTATTTTTCTGCTTATATAAATATACATATTTTTAATTTACAGGTTTGGGCAAATAATATGGGCAAGACATCTGACCCAAAGATTAAGGATTTTACTGGAGAAGATTATACAAAAGTCACATTTTCTCCCGATCTTACAAAATTCAAAATGGAAGCTCTGGATAATGATATAGTGGCTCTGATGTCGAGAAGAGCTTACGATATTGCTGCATCCACGAGGGGTGTCAAAGTTATGCTGAATGGAAAACGTTTGCCAGTATGTATTAGTTTATTTGCTGTGACTATTCTAGTAACTGCAGGCACTTACACTGTATTCTTTAACTGCAGGTAAAGAACTTCAAAGATTATGTGGAACTTTATTTAAAAAATAAAGAAGATGAGACTGGTAATCCTCTGCAAATAGTGTATGAGCAGGTGAATGAGAGGTGGGAAGTGGCGATAACTATTTCGGACAGAGGATTTCAACAAGTTTCATTTGTGAACAGCATTGCTACAACAAAGGTACGTGGCATTAGTACACACTATAGTCAGATCCATGGATGATGGCGGTTCGTGCAGATTAAGAAACGGACGGCAATTGCGCTGTTGTCGGTTTCTTGAGATATGCACGTACACATGCACTTAGCCTGACAAGTGCGTGTCGTGCAAATTATGTCTCTGACTTGCTTTTGTAGAATTTCACTTACCACGATCAGGGATAACTCAAAATAAACGGAATAAAAAATTCATGAAATAACTCGCTATGGCCATGTTTAATGCTTGCATTGGGTATGACATTCACAGCAGTGTGTTCAGAACATTCCTGAATGCTCATTCGGCTGTCTGAGAATGCGTGATGTCGGTGTGTGGAATGAGCCCAAACTTGACCGCCATTGTTCGTGACTCCAACTATAGTCACATTGTTTAGCTGCACCAGGCAAATGCTTTGTATGCAGAAATTAGCATCTTTTGAATGCTGTGCTTACAGTGTGCACACTCTCAGCTTCTTGATTGCATGGATTCTGATTTCTTAAGACCCAGAGGTAGTGCTCTGGTGATG
The DNA here is from genome assembly GCF_023898315.1 of Schistocerca nitens. Lineage (NCBI taxonomy): Eukaryota > Metazoa > Arthropoda > Insecta > Orthoptera > Acrididae > Schistocerca > Schistocerca nitens. Next base: position 126,260,294 of record NC_064623.1, read on the forward strand.
TGTGCTTCATTGCTGCCAGTCTTATCAACCAGTGCAGTGTGTAGCAACATTAAAGTAGTTGTTTGAATGCGGTTTCTTATTTCAATGCCGTGAAGTGGCTGGACGTATCATTTCTTTGGTCATTGCATCATACAGTATAAATAAGTGAAAGATAAATGATAATTAGAACATTTATCTGCAGAAAGGGATTCAGATATAAATAAAATTAGATCTACACTGTATTCAAATTATTTGTGGTAAAAAAAGTTGTTTTGCAGTAAATTATACTATAAACAATACTTTCTGGTTCCTGAATACCTAATTTTGTAAACTCATTAGATTTCTTTTTAAGGTGTCTGACAGCATGGAACACAATACAGGCCAGGACACTATTGCAGAAGCAATGAAGAAACCATGCCAGGTTTAAGATAATGTAAAACCTCCAAGGAGGTGTTTTACAGAAATTTAAAATTTCCAAACAGAGTCTTGTCATGTATAAAGTATACCAGTGACAAGACACAATCAGTACCATCACTGTGCGGTAACAGTAGCAATGAGTGCCACTAAAGCATTGTTACTCTAGACGGTTTTTCGAAATTCCTTCACAGAGATGACAAAGTAAATATTCCAGAATATGAATCAACAGAAGCTGCCAATACGAGTGACTTAAAATAGAAACCCCCAGTATAGCAAAGCAACTAGAGTCCTGTCCAGATAATGTACCAATTAGGTTCCTTTTGCAGTACAGTGGTGTAAGAGCTACTTACCAGTCATATACAACCACTTGCACAAAGAAAGCTGCACAGCTCATACCAGCACACAAGAAAGGAAATATCGTATGTTTGTGAACATAGGCCACACTTTTTTCCTAAATTTTGGCTTGAAAAATCATGGTGCAGCCTATAATGATTTTTTACCCTCCAATCACAAACTGCCAATTTCAAAATGGCATACATGTATTTTGTGGTTTGAAATTGATACTGTTATTTATTACCGCAATTACTTTTGTAAACCATGAAAGACAAGGGGAGAAAATAGCGGAAAAACTAACGCTTTGTTGGTGAACACAGCTGTGTATTTGTTCACTCTTCCCCTGCATTTCACTGTAATCTGTTTGGTATATCAAGATACTGGTGTTTGGTCTGTGTTCCCTATTTGGCGAAGCAAATAAAAACTTTTGTGTCGGAGTTGGATCATGTAATGCTGGAAAGATATTAGACTGTTTTCGTAAGCTGTAGGCCAGTTTTTACGCAATTACGTTCTGCGACAGACATTATTTCATTGCATAAATCACTGAACCTGCCCCTATTAAACTTAAAATTCTGTTGGTGAAATGTTTCAGCTGTCAGTTTGAACAGTTTGTTGTGGCAGCATATCCAAATTTCCTGTTTTGAACTACAGAATTGAGGATGTCAACTAACTCTTGTAAGAGTTTGTCTTCACTTGCACGCCACTGACAAACGTCTATATGATACCTATGTCCAACTTTCCACTTTCTTTGTTACTTTGCATAATGTGTAGCTAACTTGAAGTTGGTCTGTTCTTGCGTAGTGTTGCCAACATAATTTGTCTGCATCATGTACATAGTAGTAATGCTCGTAATATGAAATTAAATAGTGTGGCCTGTGTTAATGATTTACTTTTTACTATAACCTCACATCAGAAGTTTAGGTGCAGCCAGTATTTGCATGCAGCCTATATTTGTGCAAATGCAGACAAATACCACTGATGTTGATTTGCAGTAAGATTTTGGAATGTTTTGTTCGAACATTGAGTCACCTCAAAGAAAATGTGTTAACAACCCATTCAGAAAATATTCTTCCTGTGAAACACAACTGTTTCTTTGTTCTCATAAGGTAATGAATGCCATTGACAGAGGAATTTTGTAGTAATTGGTGGGAACTAGGGTGAAACAGATTTCTCATGTTCCCCAAGAAAATGTTACAGGCCATTTGCTGTTTTTGATCCGTATAAACAGATATAGGAGACAACCTGAGCAGTGCTGTTGTGCAAAATGATTTAGGCAAGATATCTGTATGGTGCAGAAAGTAGCAGTTGACTCTACATAATAAAATGTCATCTACAAGAGTATTAAAAGGAGTCTGTTGAATTTCATTTACACTATAAATCACACGAGTACCTGGTGGTTACAGTTATGAGAAACTTAAATTGGAATGATAAGGATAATGTTGTATGTAAGGTGAGCTGAAGATTGCATTTTATAGGCAGAACTCTTAGAAGATGCTACAAATCCACAAGTGATTGTAAAATAGGCTTTCGTCTCTGCTGGTGTTGCTATGTGATATGATATCTTTACCAGTTAAATTGATGCACAGCATCAAGAGTTTGTAGGAAATCTTGTTTTGTGCCATCTTCAAATAGGGAAGAGATTGAGTTGGGTGGCAGTCATTAAATTAAAACATTTCTACTCTAGATGCAAACTGTTTTTTCGACTCCCACCTACATAGTTAGAAATGACCATTGTAATAAGAGAAATTGGAGTTACAATAGAAAGATTTAAGTGTTAATCTTTCCCATGTGCTGTTAGAGTGGAATGGTAGAGAAATAGTCTGAAAGTGTTTCATGAACCCTCTGCCAAGCAGTTAATTGTGAATTGCAGAATAGTCAAAGACCACCACATCTCCACCTCAGTATATTTTGTTACTTTTCTGTTTTTTCCTTTGCTGTGTTCTTGGTTTTACAGCCTGCAACAGATGATACCACAAGAGGCCAGATTGGCTATCCATGCTTTTATTGTTGTGGGATGTTGAGGTTTGTTATTAAAGGGTGCTTCATCCGTCAACTGCTATTTTGCTTAGGAAGTAGCAGAATTCCTCCACTTTGTCTACTTCGTGCTCCCCATTTGTGATAAGTTCATTGGTAGTCTTATTTTTGCTGTTCCTCATTTTTGCCTTTTTTAAAACTATCAAACCATGTTATGTACATTCAATTCAACAAATCCAGCAATTTTTTACTTTTGTCAAGAACAGCAGTGTTGCCAGAAAACTTTATACTTGTTATCCTCACTCCCAAAATTGTAATCATCTGCTGAGTCTCTCATTTATGTCCTTTCAAATTCAATGTACAAAGGGAAAAGTAGAGGAAGAAGATTGCAGTCTTGCCTCCCTCCCATTTCAAGCTAAACAATTATTTCTTGGTCTTCCATTGTTAAAATTCACTCTTCACTCTTGTATATACTGTTTATTACCTGTCTTGCCCCACAGCTTGCACCAATTTTCTGTGGGAATTTAAATGTCTTGCACTGCTTTACATTGTCAGACTCTTTATAGATTAACATAATCTACGTAGGTCTCTCCATTTTTACTCATTGTGTATCCAGGAATGTTCATTTTTAGCAAACAGATACTGTGTGCTTTCTCTCATATAAAAAAAATTAACCTTCCTAAGTTTTTCAGACAGTAGACTTCCCATATTATTAGTTCTACAGTATACTATTGTTGACTGTTTAATATCTCAAAACTGTATAAAATAGTTTTGTTCAGCCATCGCTTAAAGCTTCCAATAAAACATGGGAAATCTGTCAAAATAAATTCTTCAAGCCGTGTAAGTTATTTGCACACTTTACCAACAAAATATTTTTCACACTTTGCAGTAATGAGATTTCATAGTTAAAACATGTTGCAGTAGTGATGAACATTAGGTGTCTTTTCAGCAAGTTCAAAGACACACATATTTCCTGTACCAAAGAATAGACGAAACTTCTTACTCGGACAACTTTTCATTACTTCTGTTTTTTCAAGAACTACAATAATAATGGTTACAGGAAATGAGAACGAAAGGTCTTTATGTTCTGGTGATCACTGGCACTCTGTTATGTTACTCAAACTGGCCCGGTGTTCCTGAGTATATGAAGCTGTGTTGCTCTGATCTCTATATGTTCAACATAATAATAAACATTTTGTAGTTATTTCCCAAATCATAGAGAGTAAAAACCTCATTGAATGTTATACAAAGAAATATTTCTTATGTCATTCAGGTGGCAATACAGGCATGTTCAAATATTTTGTCACACAGAAAAGTGCTTTTGCTTTTCCTATCTTAACTGAATACTTAACAGGTCCTCGAATTTATATTCCTTTCTTCTGTATGCAATTTTGTGGTTGCTTGTGTGAATGAATGGTATGTGTACCTGTGTGTTTCCTGACGAAGGCTGTGGTCAAAAGCTTAAGGGTAATTGTCTTTTAATTGTGCTTGTCTGCAACTTAACAAGTCACCTTTATGATAAGTAGCAATGTATCCTTTCCTTACATTGACATTCCAACTGGGAGTTTCCTTTGTTTGTTCTTGAATTCTCTTTCATTAGGAAGTATGTTTGCATCACTGATGGCCAAATGTATTAATTTCCCACTCACAAATCTTTGATTCAGAGGGTGACATTGCAATATTGTTGATACACATGTTTAAACGTGAAAGAAGTATCGCAGTTTTTGGACTCTGTCTCCTCTCATTCTTACAACAAGTAGATCTTCCATCCTGGGAACCGAGTGACCTGCTGCTTCTTTCTATCCATCTTCCCTTTTAACAGGCTTGAAAACTACAAAACTAGAAATCAGTACTGAAATTTCACCTTCTAGAGGTGAAGTACTGGCGTTAAATTATTTCTTTTATTTCAGTACTTTTCAAAATGAAAATAATTAACATATTTTGCTGTTAATCTCATGGTTTTGCATTTTCAGGGTGGTAGACACGTAGATCATGTTTCTGATCTGATTGTAAAGCAATTAATTGAGACACTAAAGAAGAAGAATAAAAATGGTATTCAGATCAAACCTTTCCAAGTTAAAAATCACATGTGGCTCTTCGTAAACTGTCTTATTGTGAATCCGACATTTGATTCACAGACGAAGGAAAATATGACTTTGCAGGCAAAAAGTTTTGGATCGAAATGTCCACTTTCAGAGAAATTCATCAACACTGTGAGTAGTAAAACATACAAATACTTGAGTATTGAAATTTTAAGTAATGGAGTGCGCAGTTTTAAAATTTCTGTGTTGATTAATCTTCGCATTTTCCTCTCCCATAGGTGCTTAAATCTGGCATTGTTGAGTCTATTCTGTTGTGGGCAAAAGCAAAAGCTGATTCTCTCTTGACAAAAAATTGCAGCAAAAAGAAACAATCAAGACTCACAGGTATGTTGTTACTTTTTAAGTTTTGAATGTAAAAAAAACTGAGTCATGTGCAGTCTGTTCCTTCAGGACTGTTTTTTTAATATGTTGTGGGTTGTACCTATTACCTGTATCATCCTTTATTAGGTACTTGTATTAAGAATTTTTTTGCAAATAGATAATATTTTGCATGCTGTTATCCGTCATAGTAATCTAAAGACTTTGGACCACTAATAATTTGTCTGACTACAGTCAACCTAAATGATCGTAAATTTGTGTGTAGCTCTCCTTAAAGCACCAACCGTGTTAAGTATGAGAATGATGACTGTCTCTGTTATCCTATGATTAGTCTCATGTCTTAGCGGCTCATTCAGGAGCAGTACTTAATGGGCTTAAGTCTCTCTCTGAATTCTTCACTTACAACTGGCTTCTGGAATTTTATAGGTACATGTGCTGTATTTGAACTAGATTTGTTGTAGCATTTACCTGAAACTTTTATACTCATTGTGCCTCGTTGGTGATGTGTTACACATTTGAGATAGCCTGTTTCAAAATTTAAATGCAGTAGTCAGAAATTATTAAATTTCTGTTATTTTTTCATGGCATTACCTGGACAAAATACATAGCACCACAACTGATGGTTTTAGGCATAGAAAAGTTAGGTTATATGCCTTTGTGGGAAGATTTCATTTTGTGGCCTGTTAAAGATCTAGCCACCAGTGCACAACACAGAGCTGTAGAACGTAGTGCTTATTGTTGTCAGAATCAAATTTTCTCCCTACAGTGGAATGTTCACTGATATGAAACTTCCTTGCTGATAAAAACTGTGTGCTGGACAGAGACTCTAACCTGGGACATTTTCCTACGAAAGGCAAAGGTCCCGAGTAAGTCTTGTCCCGGCACACAGTTTTATCTGCCAGGAAGTTTCACTTATTGTTGTACTGCAGTTATTTTTGGGCACTTCATGAGTTCTGTTTAATCCTCAAGCTGTGTGAAGTCTTTCCTACATGTACTCTGCAGACCACAGTGAAGTGTATGGCAGAGGGTGCTTCTCATTGCCTGCTTATTGCTACAGAAATTGTCAAAAGGTTCTTGCCAAATTGTCTATACATTGTTTGTATCTGATGTCTTCTTTATATATGAAGTGAGGTTGAGAATAGCAAAGACCAGAAACAGCAAATTTTCATAACTAGCATATGTGGGTGCACGAAAATCCTTGTGGCACAACTCTGGCAACCATGACAACCAGCAGTTTAAAATTAACATGCTGTCGATAATTGATGATTGCTGGGAAAAGTACATATTACCTTACTATTTATTTATTTATTTATTTATTCATGCATCCTTAGAACATTCAGCACCAACAGTATGTCAGACAAATTACAGAATGATATCAATATAATAGAGGGAAAAATTCCACGTGGGAAAAATATATCTAAAAACAAAGATGATGTGACTTACCGAACGAGAGCGCTGGCAGGTCGATACCTACACAAACACACACACACACACACACACACACACACACACACACACACACACACACAAAATTCAAGCTTTCGCAACAAACTGTTGCCTCATCAGGAAAGAGGGAAGGAGAGGGAAAGACGAAAGGATGTGGGTTTTAGGGAGAGGGTAAGGAGTCATTCCAATCCCGGGAACGGAAAGACTTACCTTAGGGGGGAAAAAAGGACAGGTATACACTCGTGTGCACACACACACACACACACACACACACACACACACATATCCATCCACACATATACAGACACAAGCAGATATATTTAAAGACAAAGAGTCTTTCGTCTTTCCCTCTCCTTCCCCTCTTTCCTGATGAGGCAACAGTTTGTTGCGAAAGCTTGAATTGTGTGTGTGTGTGTGTGTGTGTGTGTGTGTGTGTGTGTGTGTGTGTGTGTGTGTCTCTATCGACCTGCCAGCGCTTTCGTTTGGTAAGTCACATCATCTTTGTTTTTAGATATAAATTACAGAATGATATATACATATATAAAGACATACAAAAGTAAGACAGGATTAGGTGAGGATAGGGAAGGAAGTTAGTCATATCATCAATGGAACCATACCTCATATGTATGCCAATCTAAGAGGACTTCATTCAAACTAGTCTTCCAAATAAGAGGAGGCAAGTGGTTTGTGAGTGATAAGACTCCAAAATTCTTCTGCCGCTGCCAAAAGTGCACCAGATAACAGCTGCCTTAATGGATGGGTAGTTGAGGGGAGGACCAGTTGCATAGTCTGCACATCTGCTCCTTCCTCCTTTTCCCAGTTACCTCCTCCTCCCGCCTCTGATGCTTTGTATTGTTAGGCCATCTAAAGCAGTTTGTTTGTGCAGCTCATTACCAATGCAGAGATAATCCATCGTGTCACGGATACCCGTAAAACCATTGATACTACTAATGTGTTTCTTTCAATCGTAGGCATACCAAAGCTGGAAGATGCAAACCATGCAGGAACACAAAATTCTTTGGATTGCACACTTATTCTTACTGAGGGAGATTCAGCCAAGTCATTGGCTGTGTCTGGCCTCGGTGTAATTGGCAGAGATAAATATGGCGTCTTCCCACTGAGAGGCAAGCTGCTGAACGTCCGCGAAGCTTCTCACAAGCAGGTGAGGCCGGGCTGCCTTGCATGTTGTCTGATGTTGCTGTTACACATTTGCACTGAAAGTAACGTTTATTTCTAGCATGAATGGAGAGTACACTTCCAGAATGGTAGATAAATGTGATGTTTAGAAGATTCGTGCTGTTGGCATTCTTGATGTTAACTCTTGAAATTTTACTTAACCTGTATGCTTGTTGGAGTCAACTGTTGTTCAGCCACTGTTCATTGTAGAAATCAACTCATTACTTAGCATTCATTATTTTTTCAACTTGTGCTGGTATCAGTTTATTGCTTGGTTCATAAAAAGTCATTAATGTAGTTGACAGAAAACTAGTTCCACCACAACTAGTTGGAAAACTTGCATAACTTTTGTGGTACATTGTCCAGTTATTACCTTGGAAAGTTTTTCAGGTAACAAGTTCTTTATTTAAATGTAAGTACATTTTAGGATGTAGATAGTTTACAAAATGATAATGAGTAATAAGAGATGTGCTGGTTTTAGTTCGTCCATCAAGATTTCCCCCCTCTGTTTCCGTGGCTTCAAGTCAGAACAGCACTTAAAAGCACGTCCAACCTGTGCGTGTGTGCGTGTGCGCGCGTGCTGTTTTGTTTGTTTCTCTCCATTAAAATTCGAACCCATTGTGGGGCATCTTAACATGTGTTAGAGATCCAGTTCTTTCTACTTTAATTTTTTCCATTCTTTTCTTTGCTGATGCTGTGAACAACTTCCTTATTTCTTATTTTATCAGTCCTCTAAATTTTTAAAGTCTCATATCTTAAGTTTTTCCCACAGTTTGTGATTTACTGCACTTACGTGAACTGGCTAGCAAATAATAGGTGGAATTTGGGAACTATAGCAAGTGAAGTACATACAATAGTATTTAACTGTGTTGCTTCATAGCTGCAAGGCACAGCCCTTCACCAGTGCAATAGCAGCAGTGCAAACAGAATTTCCTCATTCAGTCTATCAATTTCATCATCCAATTCACAACCAGTACAGCCTTGCCAAGCACACTTCAGTGCATTTGTCTGGCTGTCCAGTCAGTGCGTCAGAAGCCGGCCGGGGTGGCCGAGCGGTTCTAGGTACTTGTCTGGAATCGCGCGACCCCTGTGGTCGCAGGTTCGAATCCTGCCTTGGGCATGGATGTGTGTGATGCCCTTAGGTTAGTTAGGTTTAAGTAGTTGTAAGTTCTAGGGGACTGATGACCTCAGATGTTAAATCCCACAGTGCTCAGAGCCATTCAGTGTGTCAGATTTGCAGGCTTTCATCTTGCCAATCATCTGGACTGCCACTTAAATTTACACTGATTCCCACACAATTCCTTTGTTTACCTTTTTCCCCTGTTCTGTAGCTCTATTAGTTCATTTAAAAATTCAATTATATTTGACCTTATAATGGTAATATGAGATATAAAATACTTTTCAGTTTGTCAATATCTCCGTCATACATAAATTAAAGCACTGAGTCTTTGACAAGTCCACAAAAGAGAAAACTGGCAACCTTTAGGGTTAAATCCTTCGTTGAGATAGTGTGCCTGCACATGTGCTCCATTATTAATGTACCTACCTCTATAGTCAAGTGCTAATGCATGTCTGTGCAGTGGTGCTAGCCTTGGAGGGACCTGATTCACATCCCAGCGGTGGAAGAAAATTTCGCCACTGGCATTTGGCTGGCAGGAGTAGGAAATACGGCATACAGTTCACAATACAATCACTTTGTTATGCCAGCATACTAGCTTAAATTCTTAACCTCTCCCGTGTTTCACAGAATATAAAGGAGGACAGGAATACAGCAATCAGTCACAATCCCAGTGGCTTTTTATTATTTTTGCATATCCAGATTTCATTTATAAATAGCCATATTGAGTGCATTTTAGTTATAACTCTGAAAGCTGCAAAATGAAAAGTTTACATTCCAAGATTATTGCACAGGATTTATGACTATCCTGATCGCTGAATGCAGTTTTGCAAATAATATTGCCAAATTATAACTGATGATGAACTACATGTGATGAAGGTAGTGTCGAGTGACGAGGCACAATTTAAACTTACTGGAACCATTAATTGGCATAACAATGCGTACTGGGCACTGGAAAATCCACATGTTTATGTGGAAAAAGAGTCAATCTACCAGGGGTTTTTGTGTGGTGTAGACTACCATCAAGGGCTTAATAGGACCCTGTTTTCTTTGATGCTACTGTCACTGGAGATTGTACCTGGAAATGCTACGCCCATCAATTTTGCCAAATGTACATGCGCTTTGTGGAGCTGTCTCATACCAACAGGATGGGGTGCCACCACACTACCACCCAGCCATACGAGCTTTCCCGGATAACAATTTTCCGGGGCACTGGATTGGATTAAGAGGGCCCATCGAGTTCCCTCCACTGTTGCCAGATCTAACACCTGTGGACTTTTACTTTGGGGGAACTGTGGAAGATAACGTCTTACCGAAGTAAGCCACCCACGCTGGAGGAGCTTCGCCAGGAGATTACAGCGACGTGTGCAGCGATCTCCACTGTAACACAGACTGATGTAGCGACCACTTAACATTATATTGTGTGTGTATAGCTGCAAACGGTGAACATTTAAAGTAACTGTGTGCTAAACTGAAGGTTGTGCAACATGTGTGATCAATTATTAAATGTAAAATGAACACACAAGTAATACTTTTCGTTCCTTAAAGTGTGTACCTTTTCCTGGCAGACCCTGTATATTCTTTTGCAATCTAGGAATTGGATTCTATTCTTTTACTTGGAATAAATTTCCACTGATTTAACTGTTAATATCTACAGGATGAGCATTAATAAGTGAACTTTCAGGGTGGACATCAGAGTAATACTCCAACAAATCTAATACCTTCTTATTTTATCAGTACATTTGTTTTTAATACACTGTCTTCTGTGGTGATTTATCCATCTCATCTTCCCTGATAATCAGTGTTCATGCAAAGTTGGAAACTTTGTGATTTACTTTATGTGACTTAAATGTTTGCTGGTGAACTCCAGCTTTCATTTGCCAACCAAGGTGATGATGAGGGTACAGAAGACTTAGTAACTCTGACTTATGAGGGGAAATGTCCCAAATTTAACTATGAAAAATTCTGTACCCTTGCATAGACAAACCTTTTTAGAGAGTAGCAGCTTCCTTACTAATTTACTCAGTTAAATTTGGCAGGCATAAATGTGAATAGCGCTAAGCAGAATAAATGTGAGTTACTGTGACTATGTAAAATAAGGGAAAGGCAACCACTCTCGTGTAGTGAAGCAATGGGTGGATCGCGCACACACGCACAATAAAAAAACAGCAATCACACTAGCTCTTTCTCTAGCAAAAGCCCACACATTTACCTATATGCACACTCTTGTGGTCACAAGACTAATTATTGATACTCTGTTGTTGAAAGCATTTGTCCGAGTAGAGGTGGGGAGGGGTAAAGGACGACCCAAGAAGGCTGGAGCAAGAAAGAAGCAAGTCTTCGGACAGAGGATTTTGTAGCTGCATGACGAGCTGAAAACAGTACTGCAGAGTATACAACAAAAAGAAATACAGGAAGAGGGCGGTACTGAGATAGGTGGAGGGAAAGGAAAAAGAGAGGAAGATGAAGATGGAGAAGAGAGAAGGGAGATTCGTTGGAAAGGGGGTTGGGGAGGGGTGTCGAGGGGAGGGGGGAAGAGAAGGCACTGCATGATCTCTATGGAGAAAGTGGCGTGGAGAGAAGAGAGTAAGGAAAAAGCAAGATGAAGCAGTAGGAAGAAATGAGGTTTAGCTTGTTTGGAAACTGGGTGGTAAAGTTTGCAGTTTGTCAGAGTTTGGTGGTGGCCATGTAAATACACAGTTGGTTACTTGTCATGCCTACATAGAATGTTGTACAGTAATTGCAGTATAGCTGATACACTATAACAAGGCTGCTTTCAGATTTGGCCCTGCCTTTTGTTGTATAGGAAATTCCTGTGATTGTACTGCAGGAGCAGGTGGTGGGTGTGTTTATGGGACAGATCTTGCACCTATGTTGACCACCTGTGGGATGCAGGATTAGGAAAAGGGTTAGAATAATGACATGTAAGGATATTATGTAGATTGGTTGGTGACAGAACACTTTGGGTGATGTGGGTAGGACATCCCTCAGCTCAAGTCACAATGAGATGCCCTGGTGATGGATACGGTTGAGCTTTTAAAGACCCGGATGATTAGAGTGCTGGTCAGTGGCTGGTTAATAGCTTTACTGGTGTCAGAGGAGCAGAATGGCTCGGGAGACTTGTTTATGGATAGGATATTGTCTGTCAGTAAAGGTTCTGGTAAGTTTGTTTGGTATATTTCGACAACGCCTGCTTTCCACTGCAGATTTGGAAACTGCAGATGTGAGGTTATAAGGAAAAGATTTTTGTGGATGAAATGGGTGACTACTGTCAAAGCAGAAGTACTATTGGTGGCTTGGTGTGCTTGATAGGGACAGGCGTATCTATGGAACCATCTGACAGGCAGAGATTGACATCTAATAAGGGGACTTTAGTTGAGAAGGAAGAGGTAAGTGGATTTGAGAATAGCTGTTGAGGTTATGGAGGAAAGAGCAAAGGTTGTCCATGCCATGAGTCTGGATCATAAAAATGTCTTCAATGAATCCGAACAAGGCAAGAGATTTTAGGATTTGATGTGATAGAAATGATTGCTCTTGGTGGCTCACCGAGCGAGGTGGCGCAGTGGTTAGACACTGGACTCGCATTCGGGAGGACGACGGTTCAATCCCGCGTCCGGCCATCCTGATTTAGGTTTTCCGTGATTTCCCTAAATCGCTCCAGCCAAATGCCGGGATGGTTCCTTTCAAAGGGCACGGCCGACTTCCTTCCCCTACCTTCCCTAATCCGATGAGACCGATTACCTCGCTGTCTGGTCTCCTTCCCCAAACCAACCAACCATCTTGGTGGCTCATAAATGTCGGAATAGGGTGCTGTCACACAAGTACCCATGATACCATGGATTTGTTTATAGATTTGACCTTCAAAAGTGAAATAATTGTCGGGATGTGGTTGGATAGGAGAATTAGACAAGAGGGGGTGGGGGGTTTGGTGTCAGGTGGATGCTGGGAACGTATTGTTTCATGGCTGCAAGCCAATGGGCATGTTGTACAAGGACGTCGCATCCACAGTGGCGAACAAGGAGTCTGGTGATAATGGGACAGCAACTGTGGAAAGATGGTGAAGGGAGAGAGCTGTGGTGTAGGATAGGAGGTTAAGGATTAGCATGTCCAAACTATTATCCATTTAGTTTAATGAAACTTGCTCAAACTAGTTTGTATTAAATTAGGTTCTCAGTAATGTTCACATGTAGTTTGGCCACAATAAGTTGATTTTTTCTGGTGCTACGATTAGTGGAGAAAATTCACTAGGTCGAAGATGATTGATTTGTCACCGAATGCTGCCAATATTTCTGTGTGTCATATCTGCTTTCGTATATGTACAACATGCACTTATTGTGACCAAACAGGATATGTGTTCACTCTGAGTATGTTTGTCCGTGCTATATATCTGAATGGTTTCTACACTTTCAGTTTAGGTTTTGAAATTTAATAGTTGTTGTTCTGTAAATAAGTACATCTCCTCTATCAAATATCCCTACCCACCTGACTAAACAAATAAAGTGTTTGTTTGTAATTTGGTGATTGTTTCACTGTACTGATTACATTACAGAAATGTGTAACTGTTTGTTCAATGTTCTGTTCTGACAGATTATGGAAAATGCAGAAATAAATAATATAATTCGCATTGTTGGCCTTCAGTACAAGAAGAAATATGAATCGGTGAATGATCTAAAGACACTGAGATATGGAAAGATGATGATAATGACAGATCAGGACCAGGTAAATAAACTTTAGTCTCTTCCCTTCCGTAAATGAACAACGGAGTACATAATTTTCTTGTACTCTAAGTAAAATTACTTTGACATTTCGGCGAAGTGAGTGGTAGAGGCCAGTGGCCATAAGTTCTTTCTTGCACGCCACATGCTTGTTTTGTTGCCTATTTCACAAGCTGCATGCAGCGTCTTGTGAAGTGTGACCGGCCGCATGCTGGCAACACTCTTAGAGACTGCTCCTGAAGATAGGTGTTTCTGAAAGTATTTTTTCCAGCAAGACACAAAATTTCACATTGAATGGTTGCTCTCTTGAATTGGACTTTGCCAAATTTATCACGACCATTGTGCCACCGTTCAACACAGCTTCGAAAATAAGACAATGTGAAATAACGCGCTTACTTGGGAAGTTGTGTTAGATACACCATATCACTAATCTTTGGTACTTTGTTAAAAGAAAATTATTTTTTGAACGGGCAACATAGAGGGAGGTTTGCAGTTTTATTTGCAAAAACTATTTTCATGGAATAGAGTAAATGAGCATAAAAAATAGAATAAATAGAAAAAACAGTAGATATGGGGAAGAAAAGGTTATTGAAGAGGACAGTGCAAGTGATAGTGATCTTGCAATAGGCAGTATTTTTAATGCCTCATTAAAGAAGGAAGCCAGATGGTTACTATCAAACTAAAAGCATCTGGAACTGTAGAGAAACAATGCGGCAGTGCCAAAGTATAGCTCAGAATTGTAAAGAGAACACCTGTTGTCTAAACTTGTAATGTTATGTGGAATATTGAGTACTAACTGCAGCAGTGGGCTTGTAAATGAGCAGTACAGTTTTGTCCCTCCATGTACGAGTCTGGTGGAGATGGACACTCAGTGTGTTGGTTCATGCTGTCTTTCGTATGCAAACAATTGCTTGACAAACTTTAACTTCTAATTCCAGGATGGATCACACATCAAAGGTTTGCTGATCAATTTCATTCACCACAATTGGCCATCTCTCCTCCAGCTCCCATTTTTGGAGGAATTTATAACACCTATTGTGAAAGCTTCAAAAGGCAACCAAGAGTTCTCATTTTATTCACTGCCAGAGTTCGATGAATGGAAAGCTTCAAGAGATAATTGGCATACCTACAAGATAAAGTACTACAAAGGTATTTTTTTTAATGTAGCTATTTCTGTACTCCAAATGAACACTCAAAGAACAGAAGTGCCATTCTGTGTAATGAATATACTTAACATGATTTAAATTGTTAAACATACATCTTTTCTTTCATTTAAACACAATTTCAGGTTTGGGAACCTCCACATCCAAAGAGGCAAAGGAGTATTTCATGGACATGAGACGACATAGGATAACATTTAAGTATGGGGGTCCCAATGATGATCAGTGCATCAATATGGTAAATATTCATATATTAATATTTTTTTGTAAAGATAAGGCTCAGAAACTGGATTAAAACAGAATCCAGACAGATCTATCATTAGAGTGCTCTTACTGTAACCTATCCATGTTAGTGTCACCTATGATCCCAGTGTTTCTGTTTAATAGCATTAATCAACCTTCAGAGTTGCACTACTGTGGATGAAGATACAGCACATCCTGCATCTTTTGACAGGGATAATGTTTAAAGTGTCTTTTGAAACAAAATAAACATTTATTATTATGAAATATGG
The DNA here is from genome assembly GCF_023898315.1 of Schistocerca nitens. NCBI lineage: Eukaryota > Metazoa > Arthropoda > Insecta > Orthoptera > Acrididae > Schistocerca > Schistocerca nitens. The sequence goes on from NC_064623.1 coordinate 126,275,543, forward strand.
TGAAATGGGTCCCTTTTTGCTTATGAAATAATATACACTGAAAAACCAAAGAAACTTGTAAACCTGCCACCTAACATTGTGTAGGGCACCCTCAAGCATGCAGAAGTGCTGTAACATGTGGCATGGACTAGACTAATGTCTGAAGTAGGGAGTTGACACCACCTGAATCTGCAGGGTTGTCCATAAGTCAGTAAGAGTAAGAGAGGGTGGAGATCTCTTCTGAACAGCACATTGAAAGGCATCCCAGATATGCTCAATGTTCATGTCTGGGCAGTTTTGTGGCCAGCGGAAGTGCTTAAATGTGGAAATGTGTTCCTGGAGCCACTCTGTAGCAATTCTGGACATGTGGTGTCACATTATCCTGCTTTAATTGCCCAAGTGTGTAGGAAAACACAATGAATGTGAATGGATGCAGGTGATTAGACACGATACTAATGCACATGTCACTTATCAGTCGTACCTAGACATATCAGCAGTGCCATATCTCTCCAACTGCACATACCCCACACTATTACAGAGCCTCCACCAGCTTGAACAGTCCCCTGCTGACATGCAGGTCCATAGATTCGTGAGGTTGTCTCCATACCCGTACACATCCATCTACTCGATACAATTTGAAACGACTCATCCGGCCAGGCAACATATTTTCTGTCATCAGCAGTCCAATGTGTTGGTGTTGACAGGCCGAGATGAGGTGTAAAGCTTCAAGCCGTGGAGTCATCAAGGGTACACAAGTGGGCCTTCGGCTCCGAAAGCCCGTAACAATGTTTCGTTAAATGGTTCGAATGCTGTCACTTGTTGATGGCCTAGTGTTGAAATCTGCAGCAATTTGCAGAAGGGTTGCACTCCTGTCACACTGAATGATTCTCTTCGGTAGTCATTGGTCCCGTTCTTGCAGGATCTTTTTGCAGGCACAGTGACGTCTGAAAGCTGATGTTTTACCAGATTCCTGATATTCACAGTACACTCGTGAAATGGTCGTACTGGTAAATCCCCCCGCTTCATCGCTATGTTGGAGATGCTGTGTCCTATCTCTTGTGTGCCGTCTAGAACACCACATTCAAACTCCTTAAATCTTGATACCCTGTGTAGCAGCAGTAACCAATCTAACAACTGCACCACACATGTTGTATTATATAGGCATTGCCAACCACAGTGCTGCCTTCTGCCTGGTTGTCTCTCTGTTTGAATATGCGTGCCTATACCAGTTGGGCACTTCGGTGTAGTTTATAATGTTATGACTGTTCTGTCCTGTCATTATCCAACAGTTCATCTGATATTTAATTTGAATGCATTTAGATCATTTTGTGAATATCTGAAATTTCTGAATTGTGGAAGGATATGGAAAATAAAGGAAAATTGTTTCCTGTAGACATAATTAGTCACACAGTCAGTGATAGTGTTTAAACAGGTGCTCTACAAAATGAATGAGTCATTGGTTTCTTTACCAGCAGTTGTACTTAAAATTAATATTTTCCAACACTAGAGAGACAGCAGGATTATTTCCTAGGAAATCTGAGTTAAAACTTTTTACAGCAAACAGTTTAGACTGCTTTCATTTCCACAAAACACACACTTTTTTTTTTTAATACTTGCCTTGAGGTATAATAAAGCCAAAGATACAGCTTTGGCTCCTATCACTTCTCAAAATTAAACTGGCTGTAACCAGTTGGTTAAAAGTCCGTAATAGGCACAAATGAAATAATGTTTTTTGTGTATGTAAGGTGGTATACATCGTTTGAAGAATATTGTTTTTCATAAAACACTTCGACATTTATTTCCCCTATGACATAAGATGTTTGGCCACGTAAGTTTTACCCAATGCATAAAAATGAACTTGATTCTAGAGTGGCCAGGAAGAGGCTGAATAAATTTTGACACACATTTAACATTGAACATAAATTCCTTTAGTTCAGTATCGGATCAAAATCATCTCAGGGATGTGGCATAATTTCTTCTTGTGGTAGGTGGCCAGAGGCCAGCTGGGTGTCACATCTGGTGTTGTACTAAACTTGCACTGTGCATAGTAGCCTTCAGCACTTGCCAAATCTGTGATGTACAAACAAAAACATTTTATAGTTTGCATTACACAAAAATATTATTGTAATAAAATTAATAAAATACAGTACCATATGTCATATACTAGGTACAGAAAGGTGGTTACCTTAAATTTATAAGTAAGTTTTTTGGGGAAATTTAAGTGTGTATTGAAAGGATAGGCAAATGGGTAATGGAGCTGGTGTATTTGTCACAGTAGACAAACACAACTCCACCAAGACAGAAATTGAAGCTGCATGTGAGATTGTTTGTGCAACATACAATATCATGGGTGGGCATAAAATAATGGGATCCTTTTATCCCTGACAACTCATCTGTTGTTACTAAAATCATTAGAGAGAACCTCAGTTCACTAGTTTGTAATTCAGTTAACTTACTGTAATTGTTGGAGACTTTAATCATCCAATATTGAGAAAATTAGTTTTATTAGTGTTAGGCATGATAAGATATGCTGTGAAACATTACTAAATGCCTAATCAGAAAACTGCCTAGGAAAGATACAAAGCAACTGCAGTCATGATGGAAATATATTGGATCTAAGGGCAACAAACAGACCTGATCTCTTTGAGCATGTCCACAATGAAAAGGGTATCAGTGACCACGATGTGGTGGTGGCGACGATGATTACCAAAGTGCAAAGGACAACTAAAACAAGCAGAAAGATATATATGTTCAGTAAACCGGGCAAGAAATTGGCAGTGTCATATCTCAATGAGGAACTTAAAACTTTCAGTTCAGGGCAGGAGCATGTAGAGGAAATATGGCGCTAAAGTTTAAGACTAGTGGACCCTGCACTGAATAGGTATGTACTCAGTAGAACAGTTCATAATTGGATGGATGCTCCATGGTATAGTCACCTTAAAGAACTTCTAAAGGAACAGATTGCTGTATAATAGGTGTAAAACGGTGTAGGACTACAGAAAGAGAGATGCTGAATGAAACGTGTTTCGCTGTCAAGAGAGCACTGTGAGATGCCTTCAATAACTAAAAGAGCATAATATTGTCAAATAATCCTTAACAGAACACCAAAGAAATTCTCATTGTGTGTAAAGGCTGTTAGTGTGTCCCTAGCAAATGAGACATGAAAAATTGAGGGTAGCAAAGCAAAAGCTGAAATGTTTAACTCCATTTTCAAATGTTCCTTTACTAAAGAAAACTCAGGAGAACTGCCGCAATTTAATCCTTGTACCACTGACAAACTGAATGAAATAAGTATTAGTGTCAGTCGTGTTGAGAAACAGCTGAAATCATTAAAACTGGACAAAGCTCCAGGGCCCGGTAGAATCCCTATCAGATTCTATGCTGTATGTGCAGCTGAGTTAGCCTCTCTTCTAACTACAGTTTATTGTAGGTGGCTCGAACAAAAACGGTGCTCCGTTCTTGGAAAAAGGCACAGGTCACACACTTCTACAAGAAAGGTAGTAGAAGTGATTCACAAAACTACCATCCAATATCACCGACAGATTTGTTGTAGAATCTTAGAACATATTCTGAGCTCCAACATAATGAGGCATCATACTGAAGGCTTTGAATCAAGGCAGTCGGGTAGATGCAGTATTTCTCGGTTTCTGAAAAGTGGCTGACTCAGTATCACACCTATGCCTCTTGTCAAAAGTATGACCATGCGGGGTATTGTGTGAAATTTGTGAATGGATTGATGACGTTTTGGTAGGGAGGACACAGCTTGTTATCTTGGATGGAGAGTCATTGTCAGATGCAAAAATACTCGGGTGTGCACCAGGAAGACCCTTGCTGTACATGTTCGATATTAATGACCTTGCAGCTGATAGTAAGCTCAGACTTTTTACAGATCATCAGTTATCTATAATGAAGCACTTTCTGAAAGAAGCTGCATAAACATTGTCAGATAAAATTTAATAGTGGTGCAAAGATTGGCAACTTGCTTTAAATGTTCAGAAATGTAAAATTGTGCACTTTACAAAACACATGTAATATCTTATGACTATAACATTAACTGTTGGAATCGGCCAAAACATATAAATATTTGGGTGTAACACTTGGTAAGAATATGAAATGGAATGATCACATAGGTGATATAAATGATTAATGGAAAATCTCATATAAAGATATGAAACAAATACTAACAAAGAGATAGAGGGGCTGGCCAGTACTTACCTCAGCTAAGTACAGCCGATAGATACACAAACAGAACCGAAAATTTACGTTCCTAGCTTTCGGAACAAATGTTCCTTCATCAGGGAGGAGAGAGGGGAAAAAAAGGGAAGAAGGGAAAGTGGGTTCAGTTACTCACAACCCAGGTTATGAAGCAACAGGGAAAGGAAAACAGGGAGGGTAGCAAGGATGGAGGCATGGTTGTCAGAGGGAAGCCAAAGATATTCTACTGTAAGTACTGTGCCAGCTTCAAACCAAAGAGGATGCCTACAGAAGTAAAGAGGTATATAGTATAAAGATAAGCACAACTACGTAGGATGAAAAGGTGCGTGAATGGCATAGGCTCAGTCATGGGTAATGAAGGTGGTAGACATCACTTTATTGGTAGAATATTGGGGAAATGGAATCAGTCTGCAAAGGAGATGCTTGAAGTCACTCTTGCAACTCATCCTGGAATGGGTTTGAGAGGATGAGGAAGTGGCTCTGGTTATTTGCTTCTGTATCAGGTCGGGAGGGTAGTTGCGGCATGCAAAAGCTGTTGTCAGGTTGTTGGTGTAATGCTTCAGGGATTCCGGACTGGAGCAGATTCGTTCGCCACGAAGACCTAGGCTGTAGGGAAGGGACCGTTTGATGTGGAATGGGTGACAGCTGTCGTAATGGAGGTACTGTTGCTTGTTGGTGGGTTTGATGTGGACGGACGTGTGAAGCTGGCCATTGGACAGGTGGAGGTCAACATCAAGGAAAGTGGCATGGGATTTGGAGTAGGACCAGGTGAATCTGATGGAACCAAAGGAGTTGAGGTTGGAGAGGAAATTCTGGAGTTCTTCTTCACTGTGAGTCCAGATCATGAAAATGTCATCAATAAATCTGTACCAAACTTTGGGTTGGCAGGCCTGGGTAACCAAGAAGGCTTCCTCTAAGCGACCCATAAATATGTTGGCGTAAGAGGGGACCATCCTGGTACCCATGGCTGTTCACTTAATTGTCGGTATGTCTGGCCTTCAAAAGTGAAGTAGTTGTGGGTTAGGATGAAGCTGGCTAAGGTAATGAGGAAAGAGGTTTTAAAATCCACCGTTTCTAGTTCAATAACAGCTGCTTTCACGTATTAAACAACCATTTCGGCCAGTTCTAATAACTTTCACTTTATTTCCACTTCCGTTTTTCGCACATCACTGATCATTTTTAGCCGCTCCCCACAGGTTTTAACGTAATTATTTCTTCGTCAGACAATTGTTAGCCCCATTTTCGTAATCTTTCACCACAACACCACTCCTTTTAATACATTTACACGCAGTTTTTTCGAAATTTTCCCGAATTTCTCCGTCCTTTAACGTGTTTTAGCGGCAACACAACCACCTAACCTTTATGCACATCACTGTCTACCAACCCAAGTTCACCACAGGATCAACTTAACCAACACTTTTTCGCCTTTTTTCATACCATATCTCCAGTTGCTTTCTAGTTCACCTTTATCTCTCCCCATATATTTTTATTTATATCTTTCATTTTCATTTCAACCTCATGTTACACTTTCCACCTTCTAATACCATGTCACCCTCACAACACCCCCACAACAACCCCATTAAGTTTTATTTACATTCCCTCCACAAACATGCCTTCACCCTAGCCAGATTACGCTCGCATATTTTATTTTCTCAGGCTTGTCTGACATTTGTAATAATCCCCAAAGGCCTCACACTTAAAGTTCCCATCTCTGGCTGCAACCCTTCTTTTCGTCAGTCCCTATACCAGTTCCAAACTGAACAATCCATTGCCCTCACCCACCTAATCCTTCACCTACACATCAACTCAGCCAATGATCAGACCCGTCAACTGCTATCCTTAATAAAAGTCCTCAATCTTTCCTCTCCCACATCCACACCGGCTATTCAGAGCATCCTCCTACAGGCCAACTGCAAATTAGAACAGCATGCCACCCTTCACCTCAAAAAACTATCCAATCTCCTGGTTTCCCACCTCCGGAAAGGCAACTCACTCACCCTTCACAACCTTTCCAGCAAACCTCAACCACCTCTCATTGCACACAAACCCAGTCTCTCCCATCTACTCAATCTCCCACTTCCAGCTCCACTCCCTCCAAAACCTCAAAATTCCAATCAACACAATCTGGTACCACAACACCCTAATTCAGTAGTTAACCTTTCCTCCAAACCTCTCTCCCAATCCGAAACCTCTGTCCTATCCAAAGGCCTCACCTTCAGCCCCACTCCCAGATTCAACCAAACAGCCCTCGTCAAAGATTTACTGTCCTACACTCATACTCTCTGCTGGAAGTATCACTTTGCCACGAAGAAAAATGATCCTAATCCTACCCCTAATGATCCAACTCCCCAAGACACTATCCAAATTGAACCCTGCCTGGAACAGTTCCGTCCTCCGTCACAGCGGGACCCACCTCCTCTTCCTCAAAATCACCCTCTCCAAACCTTCCAGGAATTTCTGACTTCCAGCGTTGCCTCTCAATCCTTCTTAAAAAACCTTAATCCTACTCCCAACATCACCACTGCTGAAGCCCAGGCTATCCGTGATCTGAAGGCTGACCGGTCCATCGTCATTCTTCCGGCGGACAAGGGTTCCACAACCGTGGTACTTGATCGTCGGGACTATGTGGCTGAGGGACTGAGTCAGCTTTCAGACAACACCACATACAAAGTTTGCCAAGGTAATCCCATTCCTGATGTCCAGGCGGAGCTTCAAGGAATCCTCAGAACCTTAGGCCCCCTACAAAACCTTTCACCTGACTCCATCAACCTCCTGACCCCACCGACACCCCGCACCCCTACCTTCTTCCTAAAATTCACAAACACAAACATCCCGGCCGCCCCATTGTAGCTGGTTACCAAGCCCCCACAGAACGTATCTCTGCCTACGTAGATAAACACCTTCAACCCATTACATGCAGTCTCCCATCCTTCATCAAAGACACCAACCACTTTCTCGAACGCCTGGAATCCTTACCCAATCCGTTACCCCAGAAACCATCCTTGTAACCATTGATGCCACTTCCTTATACACAAATATCCCGCACGTCCAGGGCCTCGCTGCGATGGAGCACTTCCTTTCACGCCGATCACCTGCCACCCTACCTAAAACCTCTTTCCTCATTACCTTAGCCAGCTTCATCCTTACCCACAACTTCTTCACTTTTGAAGACCAGACATACCAAAAATTAAAGGGAACAGCCATGGGTACCAGGATGGCCCCTTCGTACGCCAACCTATTCATGCGTCGCTTAGAGGAAGCCTTCTTGGTTACCCAGGCCTGCCAACCCAAAGTTTGGTACAGATTTATTGATGACATCTTCATGATCTGGACTCACAGTGAAGAAGAACTCCAGAATTTCCTCTCCAACCTCAACTCCTTTGGTTCCATCAGATTCACCTGGTCCTACTCCAAATCCCATGCCACTTCCCTTGATGTTGACCTCCACCTGTCCAATGGCCAGCTTCACACGTCCGTCCACATCAAACCCACCAACAAGCAACAGTACCTCCATTACGACAGCTGCCACCCATTCCACATCAAACGGTCCCTTCCCTAGCCTAGGTCTTCGTGGCAAACGAATCTGCTCCAGTCCGGAATCCCTGAAGCATTACACCAACCACCTGACAACAGCTTTCGCATCCCGCAACTACCCTCCCGACCTGATACAGAAGCAAATAACCAGAGCCACTTCCTTATCCTCTCAAACCCAGAACCTCCCACAGAAGAACCACAAAAGTGCCCCACTTGTGACAGGATACTTTCCGGGACTGGATCAGATTCTGAATGTGGCTCTCCAGCAGGGATACGACTTCCTCAAATCCTGCCCTGAAATGAGATCCATCCTTCATGAAATCCTCCCCACTCCACCCAGAGTGTCTTTCCGCCGTCCACCTAACCTTCGTAACCTCTTAGTTCATCCCTATGAAATCCCCAAACCACCTTCCCTACCGTCTGGCTCCTACCCTTGTAACCGCCCCCGGTGTAAAACCTTTCCATGCACCCTCCCACCACCACCTACTCCAGTCCTGTAACCCGGAAGGTGTACACGATCAAAGGCAGAGCCACGTGTGAAAGCACCCACGTGATCTACCAACTGACCTGCCTACACTGTGACTCATTCTATGTGGGAATGACCAGCAACAAACTGTCCATTCGCATGAATGGACACAGGCAGACAGTGTTTGTTGGTAATGAGGATCAGCCTGTGGCTAAACATGCCTTGGTGCACGGCCAGCACATCTTGGCACAGTGTTACACCGTCCGGGTTATCTGGATACTTCCCACTAACACCAACCTGTCAGAACTCTGGAGATGAGAACTTGCCCTTCAGTATATCCTCTCTTCTTGGTATCCGCCAGGCCTCAATCTCCGCTAATTTCAATTTGCCGCCGCTCATACCTCAGCTGTCTTTCAACAACATCTTTGCCTCTGTACTTCCGCCTCGACTTATATCTCTGCCCAAACTCTTTGCCTTTACAAATGTCTGTCTGTGTGTGTGTGTGTGTGTGTGTGTGTGTGTGTGCGCGCGCGCGCATTGCTGTTGGAATAAAGTTACTAAAGGAGGTACTTTCTAAGATCCATCAGCACTGACCATAACTGAAATGGTTATCCTCTGCTTCCGCAGTTTCCCACTGTGGCATTTCTCACCTTTCAAACGTAAGATCTTAATTTGCAATATGTTATAAAAAGAGCAGTTTTGCCAGTGTTTTGGATTATAATCCTTAGAGATTACAGTTCCTTTATTTCCATTGGTCCAGATTTCCTCTATCAACACTTACTTTCACTACAGAGCTGGTTTGCAAACAGTGTTAAAAGTTTTGAACTGACCAAGCTGACCATTTGATGCTGTGAAGATGGTGATCCTTATTTTTGCCGCAAACTGAAGCACTTCTTCTCTCAGTATGTTGCCATCAAGTGGAATTCTCAACACTGTCATGCAAACCAACTGCTCCAATGAGTTTATCCAAACAATCATATGCTGATAGCTGATGGCTCAATGTCATGGAACCAGACTCTTGCATTGGCTTTGATGTCTGACAGATTTCTCACAATCATGTTCAAGGTAGAAGCAGAAAGTCCTAGGTCCTTCGCTAATTGAGCTCATGCTCCAGCATGCAAATCTACATACAGGAGTATATTATATCCTGTCCTTTCTAATAATTTTACTTGCAGCCACTGATTAAAGTTACTGCAGAACATGACTTACAATAGTGTTTGTTCGGTTGGAATAATTGTTAGAATTAGAGCCCCCTTGTTATTCTGAAAGAAGCAGTCACTACATGAAAAATGTAGACCATAAATTTTACGAACTACTGGTAGTGAAGTTTAATCTAGTGGCACTTTTTTTTGGAATTCTTAATTAAATATGCAACAATAATTTTTATTTTTTAGCAACAAGGCCTCTTGTCTAGTTCTTTCCATGACATGTTGGCACGATTTGGAATATCTTCTGTCGACAGTCTTCTCAACTGTGGCAACTAAAATAATCTGACTGTAATGACTAGCAGCAACCTTCATTGTGCTCATTGTATTGTTAAAACAGATTTAAATAAATTTCAGTTATCTATACAAATAAAGACTGCTTTTGAAGATGGCTGTATGTATAATGGGCTTTCACGATTTGTTATTTCTGTGTGAAATAATGCCAGTCTGTGCCAGATGTGCAGTCTTAGGTTGGTATGACGTGATGCCAGACATAAACATTTCTTCTCAATGTTCCACATGACAATTTCTGCCCTCTTTCTCACCAAAAACACCCCGGGCCAAGTAACCACTCAGCATACTTCCAACCTTCCAAACACTGTGAACCTATAATAAAGGCAGCCATGACCCAACACATCGAGAATGTAAATCTTGCTTGTCACTCTAATGCTATATTACATTATAAATAACTTTACTTGTCTGCATTTTCCACTTTGTTCCAAGGCTGACTTTGAACAGGAATACAATGTACTTTATCAAAAACCTTCGTGAAAATAAGTGTTTTAGGTCATGGTAATGTTAAAGAAAAATTAAAATGTAGGAAATGTGTTGTTAAGTGTTCATATTACACCCTACTGTATTTAAGGTGACGCAAAGAGTAAATTGAAGACTGTTGGAAACAAAAAGAACAAAGTACATCAGTTAACAGATGTTGTGGGTGGATTACTGTGCATCAGTAATAAACATTTTAGTTGTTGAAGGGAGATTAATTGTTCTGTCGTGCTATTAATTACTCTTCTCACCTCTTTGGTCCATATATGTAGTGTTTTTATAGTTCATAATATTTGCGTATGTTTTCATGTAATAAAAATACCTTTTGTGTTGCAGGCCTTTAGTAAGAAGTGTGTTGAGCAACGGAAGGAATGGCTTACATCGTGGATGCAGGATTCGAAGAGGAGGAAGGAAATGGGTCTACCAGAACAATATCTCTATGAGAAAGACACACACAGTGTCAATTATGCAGACTTTGTCAATAAAGAACTTGTACTTTTTAGCAATTGTGACAACGAAAGATCTATTCCGTCCTTGGTTGATGGATTCAAACCTGGTCAGAGGAAGGTGAGATTCGCATATCTTTCTACATATACACTAAAACTCCTCTTCAACAAATCCCACAAATCGGTGGGGACCCAAATATTTTTTTTCCTTAAGTAGAGGTTTTGCTTAAATGTGGGTTTTTCCTAGGTACGTGGAGGGAGTGACCCAGAATCATAATTAAAGCATATTTAGATGATGTAAGAACTAGTTAATCACAAACTTACCATTAATTTGCTATGAATGTAAATATATATCACACTTTTTACAGAATATATTTTTTAAAAATCAAGAAGAGTTGTGTGTTTCCTCCTTCCAGCACACTGTAATGACAGAAACATCTGTGAATTTTTTCAATGCTTCTTGTGGAACAATGTTGTCTTTATCACCAACTATAGCCCTACAATCAGCTTTTGCAAAACAGTTTAACAGTGTGTAGTGAAACACAATTGCACACAGTAACAAACTTGTGCATGGCCTGTAAAATGTCACGCATCATTATTTCTGTCTTCTCGAGTAATGTAATTGATTTCTTGATGACTGCCACTTGTACTTGGCTTTAATGGTGTGTATTATGCCTGATGCCGAAGGCTGCAGATGTTTTGGGTAGTTCACATATGTATAAGCTTTCAGCCACAGCCTTCGTCACACACACACACACACACACACACACACACACACACACACACACACACACACACACAGAGTCATTCACACAATCAAGCACATCTCGTGCACACACGACGAGATTCTTGTCAAAAATGCTGGAGTTGGCAGATGTGTGCGTAAGGTGTGCTTGCTTGTGTTAGTGAATGGTATCTTTCTTTTTCTAATGAAGGCTGTGGCTGAAAGCTTGTGTATAAGTGTCTTTTAGCTGTATCTCTTTGCAACTTAATGTGTTAACTTAATGGTAAGTAACATTTATCTTTTTCTGCATTGTCAACATTAATATTTCTCAGAAATATTTCATTTGGATGTACAGGATGTAAGTCAATTATAAGTAATATATTCCTAGTTGCTGCATGCATTTTGGCATCTAAATGCTGGAGAAATCTTGTTGAGATTTCTTTGATTGCATCTAGGCATTGCTGTTGTACTTGTAAGTGTCTTAATTTTCTTAAAACATGTGGGAGCTTTAAATTTCCCTATCATCAGTGGCAGCAGCTTCAGGCTCCCATTGCTATTACACACAATAGTGTAATCATTCTGTCTTCCTTTCTTACCTCTGTGGTATTTTTCTCTCTTAACAGCATAAGTTTTTGCAGACAGTATAGTATAAAAACTGCTTGTTCATCTGTCTTAAGTGTCTCTGGTCTCATAACCCCGCATTGATCACAGCCGTGTAGTATTTTTGCAGTGGTTTAGAGTTTGTGTTCACAACTGCACTCCCTTCACGTACTCTGAAATGAGAGATAGTGACTGTTTTTTAAAACAGTCTAACCACCCATTTGACACACTAAAATTTCGAATTCTGATCTTCAGGGAGCTTTGTCTTGTAGAATAGTTTAGCATACAAGAATGCTGCCACTACTCATTCCTTGAAACCATTTTAACCCTCGAGCAGGTATGCCGATGTACGAAGTGTACCAACTACAGATAAAACTGTTTTGCGTTGTTCCATCGTTTTTCACAATAACGAGCCCAGAGCTGTTCCTTCATTATTGCTTCAGCTAACAGTGATAAACTGTGTCGTCGTACATCCAAGTGAGCAGCAGTAATATAAAATAAATGGTGACCTAAGTGAGAAATTTACATTACATGCAAGAAAATTATTCAGATTATGACCTATTACCACAATCCAACGACGAGGCAGGTGTCTTAGAGAAAATGAGTAATTGCATAAGTGGTTGGCTGGGATCTGGTGCAGTTGCACTGTTGACTCCTTAGTGGGGTCATTACTGTTGTGTATAGTGCGTGCAGAATGTCACGGCCACTAGATCCGTAGACGGCAGGGCACTTGTGTATGCTCACATGGTCTGTAAATATTTAGTGGGCACCCTCCACTCCCACACTTCCATGGTGGCCATTCAAAAAGATCTGCTGTCACCTCTGACTTCGTTAGTATCTAAAAAGAATTTCGAAAAAAATGGAGTGGTTTATTTTCACCTGGCTTGTTAACAGTTTGTAACTTCCAGAGAAGCATCACGAGTGGCGAATTTTGAGTAAAACCTACATTTTTGTGGTTGCCATGTTAAAATTGGCTTCTTTACCAAATCGCAGTAGAGTTTACACAATTTCACCTCAATAACGTGTTGTGGAGATGCAGTTGCAAAAGAATTCTGAAAAAGTGGTTTATTAAGTTTGAGGAACAGAGGAAAAGTAGGGTCAGTAGCTTATGAAAAATCACATTTTCAGTACAAAATAAGTGTGATGTCTTCACTTATGTTGTTCCAAAACCCATAGCAATTATTGTTTCACCTGCTATTGATGGCCCTTAAAAATTAGTCTTTCATCGAAAAAGTCTGTTACTGGAATAACATGGTAGATAAGTCAGTTTTGTGTAATAACCAAATGACAAATGCTCTCCGCTATGCGTGCTGTTATTTGACAAAATATCATTTCAATATATGAAACCATTTATGAAATATGAGGAATGTTGTGGATATTTCACTCTGGCATTCACTGGCGCAGCACGATCACAAATGTGTGATGTCAGGTCAGTTTTCTCAAAATAGGTGACAGGTAGACCTCCAGCCAAGTCTAAAAGAAAATTCAATATATTAACTAAATTTCATATGCTGCAACATATTGTGTAATACACACCAGATGCAAAATCATAGCGACCACTATTATTCATTACAAACTTTTCGAATTTTGCCCAGTATCTTACTTCCACATACATATAATAATGACCATTAACGAAATGATGGGCATGCCATTGTGAACCTGACACATAAATAAACAAAGAAAGCAAAAAGGATTTTTTACCAAATAGTTTCAGTAAAATAGTTAGAGAGAGACTGCAGGGCGTGCGCCTCTGGCCTCCTCTGTGAACAAATGAACGAACTTGCCCAATGCTTTTAATGAAAGTTGGCCTCTGCACTTTGGCCACTGTATCCTGCGGACACTATATCGAAGTGTCGATGGCAACGGAGTGATATAATGAAAGTTCATTTCATTATTGTTTTACTAAACAGTGCTTTAGCTCATATAAGTTCATTTATTGGTGTTTAATTAACATAACAGTGATTTTTGCTCATACATATTTTCCTTGATAACACACAGCCATTCTTTACATGTGTTCACCAGACAAGCGGGTACGCGGTGTACTTTGTAAACAGCACACATGCTAGAGGGTTAAAAGAACAGTTTCCACATTGCTGAATATTTGACATTCTTTCTTTTGCAGCCAGAGGAACTTCTAGCTTCAGCATTTTAAAACTTCATTGTGTGGCATTCTCAAAAAAACAATGAAGACAGTGCCAAATCATACCCTGTTTTCTGTTTTCCGCCCTTTGTCCAGAAGTTTTGTTTAGATTGTCTTGGACATTGTGGATGATTGTCAGCTTTTGCACTATCAAAAGGTTCGTAGGTTTGCATACCTTAACTCCACAAACGGATGAATCTTACAAAGTCAGCTATACGACAACACGGCTCGTACTTTGTAACATGTTGACTGTGAAGTCAGATCACGTGAAGAGTCTCATGGTAGGCAAAGTGGAAATTGCTTTTCAATTCATTCAAAGCTTTTTCCGGTAGTACTACAATGGAATTCGATCTAGATATGTTGACTGAAAAAATAGATTACCATACACTGCCATCGCACAACATGAAGTACGGCCAGTGTGAAACTGAAATTAATCAGAAACTCACTTGGACATAATAGGAATTGGGCAAAAACTGGATTTTAATTTGCAGACTTGTTGTGTTTATTCCTTAAAAGTGAGCATTTTCTTAAAGCATGACTCAGTAAAAATGGGGTAGAATAACATTGTTCTTATGGGAGTTTTGGCAGAACCAATGGAAATATTTAAGTGGGATTTCCTAAGAAGTGAGTTTGTTAGTTTGGGGGGTTTTATTATAGTTTTTTGTATCAGAATTACTATCAGAAGACTTCAATGCATATGGTATTTCTAAAAAGAAGAGTTGATGAAAGGAAGTTACTGTGTCAAAATTGGAAAAATAGTTGCTCAGTGTTACTTTCCACAACAGTTCTCCCATATTTCCATTATCAGTTCTGTTTTGTTTCACAGAATTATTCCCATCCAGTAAAGAAGCTTGGCTTAAAATGCTTGTTGGCTGCTTTGCCGTTGCCGATGTAAATTTTTATTGTTTTTTGCCATAGTATCCTTAATTTTAACCCATCTGTGCTCTACGAAATTGCCCTCAAAACTGTCAGTGTACTTTTATTTATTTTATCTGCAACACAGGTGCATCTGTTGTTTGTGTACCACAAAAGCCGGGACTTACACTTTTCTACAGATTTCTTATCTGACATCTTCATTGTAGCCTGTTTATAGTGAACAAAATTCAGTAGTAGTTCTGATACCTTATTGAGGAATGTTGAATGTGGTTAGAGGCATTGTCTGTTAAGAGATGAAATAAGCTTTTCAATAGGTAGTCCTTGGCTCACTAATGAAATGTTTACGCTCATTTCTTCTTGACAGCCGGTGATTCTCATGTGGTTTAACAATAATTAATTTCATCAGGAAGAGTGGTGTCAGTGTACAGTCATCCAGAAAAGTCAATATGCTATAATTTCCAGTTTGTATGTGGTGTGCTGACAGTGCCTTCACATCTTTCGCTTTTTGTTGCCTCCTTTTCACAAGCTATCAAAAATGGTTAGAAAAAGTACAGTTTAACTGGAAAAATAATTGCTTTTTTATTTTGGTATGAGGGTCAAAGTATTTTCATTCGCCAGAAATGTTGTTTCTGTACATCAGATTGTTTATAAATTTATAATGGTGTTATGACTTGGGTGACTCTCACTGTAGATAAATATTGTATTATATCTGTGACAGTCTGTTTCCAATTGCCTTGTGAATGAAATGAAAACTGCTAATGCAATGTCAGGGTTGTTGCAAGTTCTGGAAATCGGGAAAATTTGAAGGGAAAACACCGGAAATAGCATTTTTGCTCGTTACATGAAATAGTTTGTTTACCGAGGTGTCGTGCATCATTGGTGGGTGGGTGGGTGGGTGCAGCAGAGTGTGTGTGCCACTTCCCTGCTCCCTCATTCCTGCTGCTTCTCCCCTTCCTACCATTCCTCTCTGCTTACAGTAAGTGCTGTCACCACTTCTTGCTGCTAGCTTAGCAGCTGCTGACGAGAGGCTAGGAGCCAAGAAGAGTGGTTTGTTCAGATCAGACTGTGAGACCGTTGACGCAACAGCTGAAAACGGCGGTTGTGTGTGCACGAGTTGTGCGATTGTGTGAATGTGTATGTGCTCCCATTTTCTGACAAAAGCTATAGCTGAAAATTTAGTTAAGAGTGTGATAGTTTTTTCTACATGCCTGTCTGCAATTCAGCAATCATCTTTACTGCGAGTTGCTACTGGTCCTCATTATAATTGATTTTCAGAGTATCTGAACAAGTTATTTATTGCACGGATTGACCACCGTGATCTCATTTCATCAACATGCTGTTTGTGGCTTGTGAATTTCCATGACAGGCCAAAACCGCAGGCTTTTTCTGTGGGTATCTGTAATGGATGGGGCCTTCAGATCTGAAGCCATTCGGTTCCCACTAATGTGCAGGCTCTGCATGTCGGACCTAGTCTCACTGATCTGCCCACAGGCCGGGCCAGTTTGTGTGTGGGGTATTGCAGTTGATTGTCGTGTTTTATCCGTGGACCCAAGACTGCAGTACTCCTCACAAGGTCAGAGACCATGGGCGATGGATTTCAGGATTTGTGTCTGACCGTGAGCAAGTTGTACAGTGTGGTGTTTTAGAGACATTTTGTTTTAGTACATTTTGGCACCTAAAAAGTATTTTGTTAGAAAGTATGGATGATATTTGAAGAAAATTCAGGTGCTGGTGGTTTGTATGGTATATACACATATTTTTTCTTGAAAGAAAAATCGCACAATACCTGTAAAATAATAGATATATCACAGTGGATAATGACGGACAATAACGAACATAGTAGAACCAACATTTTGACGGTCACCTACAGTGTTAGCTGACACAATTCTTCCCCGCCTTATACACTTCTTTTGAGAGACTTTTTTTTTTCTGAGGTTTTCTGACATCAGTGAAGATATTTAAAATCTGTCTTGTGATGCCAAGGAAATATGTATTTTTGTCACAAAGTGTGTTTAGTTTTATTGAAATAAAATAACTTCAGTGGTCTTAATGACACACACATGCCATTTGGTTTGATTTCTCCATTTAAAAACAGTTGATTACAAAAGATGTTGATGTTAGTACTTAAGGTCTTTGCTCAAATCAGGAAACACCATCTGCTTGCAAGTTTATTTTAGATATTTTCTAGTTTGCATTATTGTTTCTTGTGCCATAACTGCAAAGACAGATGGTCAACTTATGTCTTAACTTATCCTTGAGATCTCAAAATTTGTTGGAATATCAGGAAATTTCACTTGGGGAAACTTGAGCCAACCCTGAATGTAAACTTCTGCTATGACTGTGATAACCTCTATAATTGGTTTATAGAAGAGAACAAAAACAAAGTCAATGAATTCAGGGTGGTGGAATAAGAAGAGTTTTGAAGATAATGTGGCCTGGCATACTGCCATTGTATAAAATACTTACTCCAAAATAGTAAAATACAGTTTTCCTTTCAGTTGCAGAAAGTTTTTGTGTGCCAATTTATTATGTTACTATTGTTTAGTTCTACAAAAAAATATTCAAATTACTGGTTCTGGCAATTAGTCGCCATCTCCAGATGTGCTTAATCCACTGCAAAGCTTCATACAGATAGATATGAACAATACATCCAGACAAATAACTTTCCTTTAATTTACATCTATGGTTCCAATCTTTTTTGTTTAACAGATTACCGGTTTTGGTCTTTAATAACCATCATCAGATCTGTTTCATAAAAACAAAGTCCTAATGTACTGCAGTACTTCATGATGTTCAAAGTGTCTAACTATATCCTTTACATATCTGTGTGAAGGCTTTGAGTGGATTAAGCAAATCTGAAGAGGGCAAATACGTGCTGAAATTGTAGTGTGAATATTTTATGTATGCAAGTGATCATTATCTAATAATTATACAAACATATACAAAGGTCACATATTTCTCATTGACAAATTTCAGTTTTTAAAAAAAAGTTTTGATATGTTACCCACTAGCAACAATTGATGTGAAGCACACTGATTACATTGTAACCAGGCGACTTTTGTACTACAAACTTAGTTTATAAAGTTCAGTAGTTGCAACTTGAATCATCAGAACAAAGAAAATGTTTTTCATTTTTTAAACAAAAATTAAAATATTCCCCCATCCCACCCTGTCAACCAGAAAAGATGGAAAGAGGGTGGGTGGGGGGGAAGACTTCTTCAGAAATAGATGTGACTTAGCTTTACTTAAATTTATCTTTTTGGAGATGCAATGATTGACAAAAGTCCCATAATTGAATTCTCCCTTTCTCTCACAACCTGACAAGGCTTCACATGTACTTCGAAAATGGGCAATGTGGTAGGCATGTTCAGCTTGAGAAGGAGCTGCCATTTGCTTATACACTGCTACTGCTCTGCTCACTGAAATGTAGTTATTAAAATATACTCATTTTTTGTCAGAGACAGCTCTGTAATAAATAACTCCTTTGGACCACACAGACATAAAAAATTTTTTGGTTGTATAGTGCAAAGTGTTGGTAAAAACAGAAACCACACAAAATTTGACATTTGAGAAACAAAATCATGTGTTTCTTGAAGTTTCCCAGGTAGATAGAATATTCCATCTTTTGGGTGTGCGTCTCGCACAGCAGTATTACTACTGATGTTTCGGCTGTTAACCATGCAGTCAACTTAGAAGCAAGTTGGTGACTAACTTAAAACAACAGTATATTGTAGTGTTATCACAGACTTGCCTCAAAGATGGTTATTTGGTTCACAGCTGAAATATTGAAGAAGAAGAAACATAGCTGTCCTGTGCAGATGCTAAAAACATTAAAAAGGCATAAACAAAATAATATAGCGGATTGTATAATTTCACAGGGAATGGAATAACCAAAGAGTGGGTAAAAAATATTTAGATTTCTGCCACATTTGTCACAGGCACTCACAGCATTTTTGGGGTCTGTAAAACTCTTCAAAGTTTTTCTAAGTAGGTTATGAATGTTAACAGTACTGTTTTTTCAGTAGTTCAATTGGTTAAGTCTTAAGACTAGATGCCAATGATAAGAAAATCCAGTTTTCTTGAAACTGACTCTTGTTTTGTGGTTGGTACTGCCAAGAAACAAAATAAGTCAGAAAGGTGATTTTTCTGACTGGTGCATGTTTATAGACATTCACAAATTATAAACAAATGGATCCTGATAACGAAAGCAATTCATCACTATTGTTCTCTCTCTCTCTCTCTCTCTCTCTCTCTCTCTCGCACTCTTTCTTTCTTTCTCTCTCTCTCTCTCGCACTCTTTCTCTCTCTCTCTCTCTCTCGCACTCTTTCTTTCTCTCTCTCTCTCGCACTCTTTCTTTCTCTCTCTCTCTCTCTCTCTCTCTCTCTCGCACTCTTTCTCTCTCTCTCTCTCTCTCGCAATCTCTCTCTCTTGTAACGTCTTGTAATAAACAAAGACAATATATTATGTAATAATTAAAATATTAGATGTGTCATATTGTGTCATTATGTAAAATTATGTATTATTTTCTTTATTTTTTATTTTTGAGAACGTCTGTGTCGGCGAGTAATAAGACCGACACAGAAGATAAATGTTGTACAAAGATCACCAAATGAATTTGTATATAAGGCATGATGTAAAGCAATGTCTTTGTCTTCTTAATCTGAAAGCTGCGAGATAAAGATCTCCTGTTGTTGTCGTAGAGAGCGTGAAGGTAGCATTCTTTTGTCGAGATTGTGAATTGGACGCCATTGCGCGTGAATGTACACAGGTCTGTAATTATTAAGATATTTAAATGTTTAAATAGAGTTGTTTAAATGAAAACTTGTATTACTTAAATGTTAAAGTGTGCCTGCCTATTATCCCATCCTGTTAAGATATTTTTCAGCCATATAAAAATATTATCTGTGGAGCTGAGCTGTGTGGAGAAAGAAGAGCCGCTGCCGCGGCGTATTTAAACGACTTACAATATAGTCGAGTATACCCCAAGGAAGCGGTAAAATAATAGTAAAAAATATTATTATTTCTTTTAGCTCCCAGGTTGGCAGTGAAGATCAGCAGATTTTATGATGTGTTGCAGGTTGACGCGGGCTGCTGATAGGATATAATTTTCAGTGCAAATAATTTTATGTACCTAAAGAATCTGATAGGAAACTTGCTGTGCTCCGTTCTGATCTGGCTAAATTTTATAGTGAATACGTAATTTTCTTTAATGAGAGTCTCATGTTCTTGGGCTAGCCGTGGTATGAAATAGCATTTTAGTAAGAAATAAAATCCACTGCAAACTTGTATTTGAGAACGATCGTACGAACTGTAACATCAGAGATCATAGGACATTAATTTCAACTTTGAATAATTACGAAGTAGGAAAGATATATTGATACTTAGCATGAGTTGCAGTTACTAAAAAATCGTTCTTTAAATTGTAGGCCAGATTCAGAACAATAATACTTCCATCATTTTTATTTTGCTAAAAAAGGTAACGATGATAAAGCAATTAAAAGCACAGCATTGTTAAAAGAATTTCACGTCACTCTTTCCATATATGCGTTGTTACGCCAATAATAATTAAAAGTAATTAAATAAACCAGAAGGAGCAAAAACAATTTTTATAAAAGCAACAATTAACGAAAGGGCAGTCGGCAACAGCTATAATAGTTTTTTTTTTTAAGAGAGGAGAAGGGAAACTGTCGCCCAAAAACGCGGGGCCCGAATTTGCAGTGGCCACAATTATAAAATTTTATGTATTTTCTTTCAGTGTCTATTGTTATGTAGGTGTATATGTATATGTATTTAGTGTTAAATGTATGTATATCATGATCTATGCTATATATTAATGAATGTTCAAACACTCTTACATGACAAAACGTACTACTGCAAGCGAGTTTGAGAAGACGATCCTGATTGTACTGAGAAGCTCTAACGACTACGTAATCCGGGGGCAGCCGGACCCCGAGATAATAGAAACTAAAGGTAAGACTACAGTGTAGTTGTCCTGTTTGTAGAAGTTGAGCTCCAGTGAAGTAATCTCATATCGCTAGTGGTGTGCATATTGTACGTAGTTTGATGTTAGTATTTGTGACAGGACAAAGTTGATGTAGATAGTAATTTTTAGTGTGCAGTGTAGTGTATATAAAGTGATGTATTTTGTGTGCAAGGGGAAAAACTGTTAGATTTTGTGTTTTAGTAAGCAATTTAGGAATATGGTTAAGTTGCGTAGTCAACGTCCAAGCAATATGGATAATGAAGAACAACAATTAGCTAGTGAAGGAAATGTGGAACCGGGTGCCTCAAGTAGTACTAGTACGCTCTTTGAAGATATAACTGGCGAAATTGTGGGGGCAGGGGCACAGGAAGTAGTGCCACCGCCCACTAGTCCTCAAGTCGATGTAGATAAAGAAATTGTGCCACCACCAGAAAAGCAGGAACCAGAGAGTGGTAATCTGCCTGGTGGGTATTCAATTCAGGCTATATTAGAGCGTGTGCTAGATTACCAGGCAAAATTTGCGCAACAGCAAGTTGAGCGAGATCGCCAGCAAGCTGAGCGAGATCGTAGGCTAGCAGAAAATTTACTTGCCCAGCAAGCTGAGCGAGATCGCCAGTTAACAGAAAATTTACTTGCCCAGCAGGCTGAGCGAGCTCGTCAGCAAGAGGAAAAGTTACTTGAACAGCTAGCTGAGCGAGACCAGCAACTTGTGCAATCGATAGAAAGTATGAAAAAAGAGATAGCAGATATGAAAAAGAATTATGAGTCAATACCTAAGGCCGTGCAGGAGCTGACTGAACAGGTCACCCACCTGCAAGTCGCAAACACTAACATGGTAGATGAAATAGGTGTCTTAGCCAACAGAGTAGAAAAGCTAGAAATAGATTCCACACAGCTTGTAGAGCAGAAGTGGAATGAACAGGCAAATAAAATTGAAACAGAATTTAACTCATGGCTAGAAGTGAAGGAGACTGAGATTGACACGAATATTAATTCTAAAGTAGAAGCAGCAATAGCAAATAGAGATTCAGAATCGTTCAGTACCGCCGTAAATAGTCAGGTACAGAACGATGTGCAAACCATTAAACAAATACTCAGTGAGGATATTCCGCAGTGGCAAGTGAATGTTAACAAACGGATATCCGATCTGGAGAAGGGTTTAGCACAAAGCAGGAAACAAGTGGAACAGGAACCTCTGTCGCCAACAGCCCATGGTTTTGGCAACGCACAAACTTATATGCGATACAACAATGGGGAATCTGTAGTCGATAATGCGAAGAGCTGTAGCTCCGGTTCGGAGCACACAGCATATGTCCCAGCAGCAAACCCATGTAGTTCAAAAATATTAGTGGAAGAAAGTTTAATTAAAAATAGACAATTTCAAACATTTACTACTGAAAGGAAATCAGTACACCCAGTAGTATTTATAAAAAGCTTTAAAAATATCTTACCCAGTGTATGGAACGAAACACAGAAAATACAATACGTAATGTCGTACATTCAAGGTGACGCAGCACTGTGGGCTACAGAAGTAGCAGACAGCTGCAAGACATACGAACAGTTTGAAAGGGCATTTTTATCGAAATATTGGTCGCCTTGTATACAAGAGCGACTAAGAAAAGAGGTATATAATCCCGAACCGTACTCACCCCGTCTTGGGAATTTGAGGCGGTACTTTGAAAAATATATAAACAAAACACGCTACTGGGACGAGCCTATATCACCGAGAGACATAATAAGACTACTCAAATCCCATTTACCAATTCAGATCAAGGAGAAGTTAATACATGTACCAGAAAGCGACATGGAAAACTTCCTGTCGGTCCTAGATTCCATAGATTTGATACAGGAAGATGTAAAATCGGCGTGCGACCATTTGCGGAATAATGGGTCAGGATGTAATCACGACAGAAACAGTAGTGCACAGAACCACAACCATAGAAATGGTGGGGGTGGTAGCAAGCGACAAGAACAATCGCAAAATGGTAGTAACGGTAGAGGCCAAAACGGGTATGGACAACCAAATTATAACAAAAAGCGTCGATTTGACGACAGATACGAATCCGGAATGTCAGGGACCAACCGCTGGAAAAATGCGCGAGGTCAGTGGCAGAGTAATTATAATGATAGTAATCGAAATTGGCAACAGAATCAGTGTAGAAGCCCAGAGCGACAGGCTAGTGACCGGTATGACAACAATAGACCACCACCGCAAAACGCGCCTATTGCGCAGCCGTGGCGGACTACAAATCAGAACGTACATATAGTGGAGGTCGCGGACAATAGCCGTCCAAGTACCTCCCAAGTAACTAATCCAACAAACTAGAATCGGCCTCGATATGCTCTCCATCGACGGCCGAGGGATGGAGTGAGAGCAACTCGAGTAATAACGGTAATAGACCTGGGATACGCATGCTGCGATACAACGAAGGTGTCAGTATGGATAAAGATCTGCTGAACGAACCGCACGAATGTAAGAAGGATAATAACGAAAATGTGCAAGCTATTATTGAAGCTAGAATCAATGATGTTGCAGTAAACATAATTATCGACACAGGTGCCTCAGTAAGTGTGATGAGTATGGAGCTATTTAAAGCACTGGGAAAGGGACATAGTATTCCGACCTTCCCGGTTAATAATTGTAAGGTGTCTGGAGCCATTAGTGCACAGAGCCAATCAGTTAAGTACCAGGTGCAGGTGGAGATTTATAAGGAGGGCGAAGCCATAGTGAGCTCGTTCCTCGTGGTTAAAGGATTGAAGGTGGCCTGCATTCTGGGAGTAGATTTTCTCCGTGAGAGGGACGCATTGATCGACCTCTCCGTGGGGAAACTAAGCATAATTAATAGGGGTAGAAGGATTGAATTATCTATGATGAAATCGAAGGAGGTACTTGTGCCGTGCTGTAATCGAATCGATATCAAAGGTAGGAACCCTTGGGTACTACACATCGATGATTTTTCACATGCAACAGACCTCTATTACCCGAATTTAGAGGATCAAAATTTCGAAACAAATGTTGAGGCATTTCAGACTAAAGTGCACGAATCGGAAGGTTTAAATGATACGCAAAAGCAACAGTTGACGCAGCTGCTATCGGAATATACTATGGTATTTACCGACCGTCCAGGAATAGTCAAAGGGTACCACTATCACATAGAGGTGATACCCCATAATACATACTGTCGCGCAACCTACTCCATCCCTTGGTCGAGGAGGGAATTAGTAGCTAAAGAAATTCGAAAGATGTTAGAGTGGGATATCATAGAGCCCTCCTTCTCTCCATACAGTAGTCCTCTTGTAGCAGTGGCGAAAGCCAATGGAAAAATCAGGCTAGTGTTAGATGCTAGGGACATTAACAAAATTATCATACCTGTCCGGACTCGTCCAGAGAATTTAGACGAGCAAATACAGAAATTTCATGGAGTGCAGTACTTGACCTCGATCGATCTAAAAAGTTCATATTGGCAAATTCCCCTTACGCCGGAATCCAGGAAGTACACAGCTTTCATATTCGGGGGGCGAAGTTACCAATTCAAGGTGCTTCCCTTCGGATTGAATGTGAGTGCTGGAGTGTTTATTACTGCACTAGACACCGTACTGGGTCCAGACCTATTGGAAAAAATTACGGTATATGTAGATGATTTGGTAATCGCGACTGCTACTTGGGACGAACACATGGAATTGTTGCACAGAGTACTAGAGAGATTTAGGCAAGCAGGGGTGACAGCAAACCTCGAAAAGTCAAAATTTGGCAGAAACAAAATTAAATTTTTAGGCCATCTTATTACACCACTCGGTATCAGTCCGGACAACAAAAAATTAGAGGCGATCTGACAATTTCCAAGCCTCTGCACTAAGAGACAATTGAAAGCGTTCCTTGGGCTGACGTCTTTTTTCAGGAGGTTCGTGCCCAATCAGCTGTTAAATGACGCGTCACTACTAAATCTATTACGAAAAAATGTGCAATGGGTTTGGAATGACAAATGTCAACAAGCCTTCGAAGCGATTAAAACCGCCCTACTGAATGCGAATATTTTGCAGCACCCCGATCTGTCCAAAGATTTTTGTCTCGCGACGGATTCATGTTCTTATGGCTTGGGCGCGTGCTTGTTTCAGTGGGAAGAAGGAAACGACCCAACAACAATAAAAGTTATCGGCTTCGCCAGTAGGACGTTAACTAGCTGCGAGAGAGCCTACTCGGCAACTGAACTCGAAGCACTTGCAGTAGTCTGGGCTGTCAAAAAGTTCAATTATTATCTACAAGGGAAGGAGATTAGAGTCTATAGTGACCACCAAGCGTTAAGTTTTTTAATGTCATGCAAGCTGTTCCATACCAGACTGAGGAGATGGATGCTTGTCTTACAGGAATATAGGATAAAGATCAGGTACATTAAAGGCCAAGATAACGTAATAGCGGATGCTCTGTCACGACTGCCGGCAGGATTACCGGAGTTAGCAGAAATGTTAGAGCAATCCGCGGAATATAAAGTGTTGTTAGTGCGTGACAACACTTACATGAAAGATTTTTTATATATATGTAAAAACATGTTCGAGTTACAAAGATCAGATCCGATGTGGAGAAAAATTATTAATGATATTGAAGAGGGGGTTAACAATAGAGGTGAGCAAGATTTTAAAATAGTGAACCATATTTTGTATCATAAAATTAGCACGAAAGAAGACTGCTGGGCAGTATGTATACCCAGCCAGTCAGTAAAAGTTATGATATGGCACACACACTTGGCATGGGGCCATGCAGGGATTGGAAAGTGTGCAGAGATCATGGCGAGATACTGCTACTTTCCCCGTATGAAACACCATATTCAGACAACAGTTAGAACTTGCGTGATATGTCAAAAAGCGAAACATTACAATAGATCCACCAAGTTTGAACTACACCCTATAGTTCCTCTCAGGCCACTTCAAATAGTATCGGTAGATGTGGCAGGTCCCTATCCCATGGCCAGAGGAGGTATGAAATATATACTGGCCATGTACGATATTTTTTCCAAACACTTGGCAATTTATTGCATAAAATCAGCTACTGCCAAAACCATGGTCAGGCGGATCAGTCAAGAATATTTGCCTAAAGTGGGAAAACCCGAAGCCATAACAACTGATAATGCCTCTTATTTCACGGGTCGAACTTGGAAAAATTACTTACGGGAACAAAATATACAGCACATTCTGGTATCCCGATTCCATCCAGAAGCAAGCCTAGTTGAAAGAATATTCAAAGAATTGAATAAGTTCCTTAGAATCTACATAGGAAACCGACATACTAAATGGCCAGAGCTAGTACCGAAATTTGTAGAAATACACAATTTAACACCCCATTCAAGTACAGGCTATCCACCGGTAGAGATATTGAATGGATTTAAGGAGACACCGAATGAATGGCTCACGCCGTTGCCGAGATTGCCAGCTAAGGCAGAAACAAGGGAAGAAAAGATGAAAAAGATATGGAACAGACTAACCAACTGTGCAGCAAAGAGGAAAAGGAAATACGACCGAGGAGTAACAAACGAACAGAAATATAATGTAGGAGACCTAGTACTCATTCGTAACCACCCTAAATCCTCAGCCACCTTAAAACAGAATAGTAAGTGGCAATTGCTATATTCAGGACCCTTTAAAGTAATAGGCGTGCCACATGAATGTAGCTATTTGTTAGCACATCCCCATACGGGGAAGATCAAAGGATTATATCCACGTAAAGACGTGAAGTTATTTATTCAGTGACACATAACATATAAAGAGTAATAGGTGTAAAAAGATTTTAATTGTGTTTTAGAATATAAGTGTGTTAGTATTTAGAAAGAAATTTGTGTGTAATGAAGTTGGGAAGAAGTGGAATCAGAAAGTGAGCAATAGCTTACACAGGACAGATTTTGTTTACAGACAATTAGTCATTAAGATATTATGTACTTATTAAAAAATGAACAATTTTCTTGTTGTATAAAGGAGTAATTTCTTGAACCATTTTCTATGTGTAGTGTGTAAGTGCAATTAATGATGCAATCTTATAGAGTAAGGGAATTGCTGTAATTGTATTAGGATAAGAAACCCTGAGAGAGAGAGTCTTTACTAGCCAGATATTGACTTTGCAATATGCAACAATGATGTAATGTGATGTTGGCTGCCAGTAGTGATTTGAGAACGACACTGGAGCAGAACCTAATTAAAAACGAGCCCGTTCCGTGGAAACTCCGTTCTGTATGTAGCAATGCTTCAATTGAAGCCTGTGTACTTGGTACACGACCTTGAATATTCATTACGCGATACGCGAGTTAAGTCAGACAATGCAGAACCTACACTGTAGTCATATAGGAAAAATCATTAAAAATAATGTTATTGCTGAACGAAGTATTTATTGAACAATATGCCCGAGTCAAGCTGTCATGCACATGGTAAAATCTGTTTGATAGATGGGTGATAATCAGGCAAGCTACACTAAGAAAAAAAAAATATGTATTAAAAAAAAAAAAAAAAAATTCACACACCGTTAAAAAAAAAAAAAAAAAAAATTTACAAAAGGGCCAAATACGCCTAGCAACAATATGAAGAGTATGTTGTGATAAAGTGAAAACAAATAAATGCTATGTAAATCAGAGTGACTATGCAAAGAACAGTTAAAAGGTGTTAAAAAATAAACTGTGTGCATAAACACTTAAGGACAGGACGGAATATTGTGTGTAGTAGGGACAGAAAATGACTGTTGTATCTGCACCAATATATACGTCGATAAATCTAGTGTTGAGTGATAGACTGTCCTAGTGCAGCGCTCAACGAACAATAGACAGTGTATAAAAACAGTAGTTATTGATCCGTTCGGAGACGATTTACACAAACATCGCTCAACGGAGACATGTACTATGAGTGTAACGAACCATTTTCGCGTGTTGAAAGACGCTCTGGCAGTGCATCAACCGTGGAAGTGAATGAAAACGTGTAGTACAATGTGCGTGTGACGAACTCTGAATACCAGTGTCACGATGCCACAAAAAACCTGTTATCACGCCAAAACATCCTGTGCATACCAGTGAAGCGACGGCTTACTGAACAATAAACGCTTTTAACAAATTGCCTCTTCTTCCACAGCTAGTAATCTGTGTCCTTAAAGACAGTACACCGTTGTGGAATGTTTGTTTCATGCGCCACGACGGGGAGCCATGCGGAGAAGCAGAGACGAGTGCCGTGCCGCCATCCAGCCGGTTGCGGTAAACCACTGCCACTCGCCGACAACAGCGAATGGTTCAGCGCGGTTCGCGACTGCTTGGACGCCACGCTAGCACGACCTCACTGTTATTGAGAGCCGGTCGTCGAACCCAGCGGCCGTCGGTACGCGGCGTTCCAGACGACGCTACTCAACAATTGCTTCGCGCCGCCAGCTCCATACCACATTGTTGTCATTCAAATGGACTATTAACTATATGTATAATGTGCTAACATGAATGGTGTTTAATGGACACGCAATGACGTGATAAACATTTTTTTTGTTGTTATCCAACACGAACTCACAATATTCATGGATTTAGTGATGTATCGATATAATATGTTTGCGTCATGTTAATGAAAGATACTCGCACGAATGCTAGACATTTTAAACCAACTGTCGCGAGTAAGTGCAAAGACGGTTCATTATACTATTGTAAAAATGTGTAATAAGTGACTTTCATAACAATCCAAAATACAAGTAGTATATTGATAACAAAGAGACTAAAAGTGTAGCATGCTATCACAAATAGCCTTTGTTATATGTGGACATTGAATAGAGTCTAAACTTTTCGTGAGATGACCATGGCTCCGGCGCAGTTTTCCCAGGTTTTCTGATCGCACGTAGCCCGAATGGGGGAGCCAAATAAATGTAATGACCCTGGGACTAGGTTAACGGTCACCTCGCAAAGTGTAAGAACAGTATACGAAGTGTAATTAAACCTACAGTGTAAAAGAACTGAGTAGTGTAAAGTGAATGTTCCAACCAAAGTAATAAACCATAAACAAGACAGACGTTAGTGGCAGCATATTGCCGAACATTTTCATCGTTAGTCAAATGCTGCCAGGGGGCAGTGTAACGTCTTGTAATAAACAAAGACAATATATTATGTAATAATTAAAATATTAGATGTGTCATATTGTGTCATTATGTAAAATTATGTATTATTTTCTTTATTTTTTATTTTTGAGAACGTCTGTGTCGGCGAGTAATAAGACCGACACAGAAGATAAATGTTGTACAAAGATCACCAAATGAATTTGTATATAAGGCATGATGTAAAGCAATGTCTTTGTCTTCTTAATCTGAAAGCTGCGAGATAAAGATCTCCTGTTGTTGTCGTAGAGAGCGTGAAGGTAGCATTCTTTTGTCGAGATTGTGAATTGGACGCCATTGCGCGTGAATGTACACAGGTCTGTAATTATTAAGATATTTAAATGTTTAAATAGAGTTGTTTAAATGAAAACTTGTATTACTTAAATGTTAAAGTGTGCCTGCCTATTATCCCATCCTGTTAAGATATTTTTCAGCCATATAAAAATATTATCTGTGGAGCTGAGCTGTGTGGAGAAAGAAGAGCCGCTGCCGCGGCGTATTTAAACGACTTACAATATAGTCGAGTATACCCCAAGGAAGCGGTAAAATAATAGTAAAAAATAATATTATTTCTTTTAGCTCCCAGGTTGGCAGTGAAGATCAGCAGATTTTATGATGTGTTGCAGGTTGACGCGGGCTGCTGATAGGATATAATTTTCAGTGCAAATAATTTTATGTACCTAAAGAATCTGATAGGAAACTTGCTGTGCTCCGTTCTGATCTGGCTAAATTTTATAGTGAATACGTAATTTTCTTTAATGAGAGTCTCATGTTCTTGGGCTAGCCGTGGTATGAAATAGCATTTTAGTAAGAAATAAAATCCACTGCAAACTTGTATTTGAGAACGATCGTACGAACTGTAACATCAGAGATCATAGGACATTAATTTCAACTTTGAATAATTACGAAGTAGGAAAGATATATTGATACTTAGCATGAGTTGCAGTTACTAAAAAATCGTTCTTTAAATTGTAGGCCAGATTCAGAACAATAATACTTCCATCATTTTTATTTTGCTAAAAAAGGTAACGATGATAAAGCAATTAAAAGCACAGCATTGTTAAAAGAATTTCACGTCACTCTTTCCATATATGCGTTGTTACGCCAATAATAATTAAAAATAATTAAATAAACCAGAAGGAGCAAAAACAATTTTTATAAAAGCAACAATTAACGAAAGGGCAGTCGGCAACAGCTATAATAGTTTTTTTTTTTCAGAGAGAAGACGGGAAACTCTCTCGCAATCTCTCTCTCTCTCTCTCTCTCT
This sequence comes from Schistocerca nitens, assembly GCF_023898315.1. NCBI lineage: Eukaryota > Metazoa > Arthropoda > Insecta > Orthoptera > Acrididae > Schistocerca > Schistocerca nitens. The sequence goes on from NC_064623.1 coordinate 126,305,842, forward strand.
CTCGCAATCTCTCTCTCTCTCTCTCTCTCGCAATCTCTCTCTCTCTCTCTCTCGCAATCTCTCTCTCTCTCGCAATCTCTCTCTCTCTCTCTCTCGCAATCTCTCTCTCTCTCTCGCAATCTCTCTCTCTCTCGCAATCTCTCTCTCTCTCGCAATCTCTCTCTCTCTCGCAATCTCTCTCTCTCTCGCAATCTCTCTCTCTCTCGCAATCTCTCTCTCTCTCGCAATCTCTCTCTCTCTCGCAATCTCTCTCTCTCTCGCAATCTCTCTCTCTCTCGCAATCTCTCTCTCTCTCGCAATCTCTCTCTCTCTCGCAATCTCTCTCTCTCTCTCTCGCAATCTCTCTCTCTCTCTCTCGCAATCTCTCTCTCTCTCTCTCGCAATCTCTCTCTCTCTCTCTCGCAATCTCTCTCTCTCTCTCTCGCAATCTCTCTCTCTCTCTCTCTCTCGCAATCTCTCTCTCTCTCTCTCTCGCAATCTCTCTCTCTCTCTCTCTCGCAATCTCTCTCTCTCTCTCGCAATCTCTCTCTCTCTCGCAATCTCTCTCTCTCTCTCGCAATCTCTCTCTCTCTCTCGCAATCTCTCTCTCTCTCTCGCAATCTCTCTCTCTCTCGCAATCTCTCTCTCTCTCGCAATCTCTCTCTCTCTCTCGCAATCTCTCTCTCTCTCTCGCAATCTCTCTCTCTCTCTCGCAATCTCTCTCTCTCTCTCGCAATCTCTCTCTCTCGCAATCTCTCTCTCTCGCAATCTCTCTCTCTCGCAATCTCTCTCTCTCGCAATCTCTCTCTCTCTCTCGCAATCTCTCTCTCTCTCTCGCAATCTCTCTCTCTCTCTCGCAATCTCTCTCTCTCTCTCGCAATCTCTCTCTCTCTCTCGCAATCTCTCTCTCTCTCTCGCAATCTCTCTCTCTCTCTCGCAATCTCTCTCTCTCTCTCGCAATCTCTCTCTCTCTCTCGCAATCTCTCTCTCTCTCTCGCAATCTCTCTCTCTCTCTCGCAATCTCTCTCTCTCTCTCGCAATCTCTCTCTCTCTCTCGCAATCTCTCTCTCTCTCTCTCGCAATCTCTCTCTCTCTCTCGCAATCTCTCTCTCTCTCTCGCAATCTCTCTCTCTCTCTCGCAATCTCTCTCTCTCTCTCTCGCAATCTCTCTCTCTCTCTCTCGCAATCTCTCTCTCTCTCTCGCAATCTCTCTCTCTCTCTCGCAATCTCTCTCTCTCTCTCGCAATCTCTCTCTCTCTCTCGCAATCTCTCTCTCTCTCTCGCAATCTCTCTCTCTCTCTCGCAATCTCTCTCTCTCTCTCGCAATCTCTCTCTCTCTCTCTCGCAATCTCTCTCTCTCTCTCTCGCAATCTCTCTCTCTCTCTCTCTCGCAATCGCTCTCTCTCTCTCGCAATCTCTCTCTCTCTCTCGCAATCTCTCTCTCTCTCTCGCAATCTCTCTCTCTCTCTCGCAATCTCTCTCTCTCTCTCGCAATCTCTCTCTCTCTCTCGCAATCTCTCTCTCTCTCTCTCGCAATCTCTCTCTCTCTCTCTCGCAATCTCTCTCTCTCTCTCTCGCAATCTCTCTCTCTCTCTCTCTCGCAATCTCTCTCTCTCTCTCTCGCAATCTCTCTCTCTCTCTCGCAATCTCTCTCTCTCTCTCGCAATCTCTCTCTCTCTCTCTCTCGCAATCTCTCTCTCTCTCTCGCAATCTCTCTCTCTCTCTCGCAATCTCTCTCTCTCTCTCGCAATCTCTCTCTCTCTCTCGCAATCTCTCTCTCTCTCGCAATCTCTCTCTCTCTCGCAATCTCTCTCTCTCTCTCGCAATCTCTCTCTCTCTCGCAATCTCTCTCTCTCGCAATCTCTCTCTCTCGCAATCTCTCTCTCTCGCAATCTCTCTCTCTCACAATCTCTCTCTCTCGCAATCTCTCTCTCTCGCAATCTCTCTCTCTCGCAATCTCTCTCTCTCTCGCAATCTCTCTCTCTCTCGCAATCTCTCTCTCTCTCGCAATCTCTCTCTCTCTCGCAATCTCTCTCTCTCTCGCAATCTCTCTCTCTCTCGCAATCTCTCTCTCTCTCGCAATCTCTCTCTCTCTCGCAATCTCTCTCTCTCTCGCAATCTCTCTCTCTCTCGCAATCTCTCTCTCTCTCGCAATCTCTCTCTCTCTCGCAATCTCTCTCTTTCTCGCAATCTCTCTCTCTCTCGCAATCTCTCTCTCTCTCGCAATCTCTCTCTCTCTCGCAATCTCTCTCTCTCTCGCAATCTCTCTCTCTCTCGCAATCTCTCTCTCTCTCGCAATCTCTCTCTCTCTCGCAATCTCTCTCTCTCTCGCAATCTCTCTCTCTCTCGCAATCTCTCTCTCTCTCGCAATCTCTCTCTCTCTCGCAATCTCTCTCTCTCGCAATCTCTCTCTCTCGCAATCTCTCTCTCTCGCAATCTCTCTCTCTCGCAATCTCTCTCACACTCTCTCTCTCTCTCTCTCTCTCGCACACTCTCTCTCGCACACTCTCTCACTCTCTCATTCTCTCTCTCTCTCACTCTCTCTCACTCTCACTCTCTCTCACTCTCTCTCACTCTCTCTCACTCTCTCTCACTCTCTCTCACTCTCTCTCACTCTCTCTCACTCTCTCTCACTCTCTCTCACTCTCTCTCACTCTCTCTCTCTCTCTCTCACTCTCTCTCTCTCTCTCTCACTCTCTCTCTCTCTCTCTCACTCTCTCTCTCTCTCTCGCAGTCTCTCTCTCTCGCAGTCTCTCTCTCGCGTCAGATACATTATTTTGTAAGATCACAGTTTGGTGTGTGTTGAAAAACGTTTACTGTTGCAGTGTTAATTTATAATAATATGCACATCATTGTTACAGGTGCTGTTTACCTGCTTGAAACGAAATGACAAGAGGGAGGTGAAAGTCGCACAGTTGGCAGGCTCTGTGGCTGAACACTCAGCATACCACCATGGCGAACAGTCACTCATGTCGACGATTATCAACCTGGCTCAGAACTTTGTGGGTAGTAACAACATCAACTTGCTGCAGCCAATCGGTCAGTTTGGCACCCGTCTTAATGGTGGGAAGGACTCTGCCAGTCCAAGATACATATTCACCATGCTGAGGTGACTGTCATTTTATACTGAAGAAGTATGCTTTTTTGCTCTCATTCAGTGCTGAAAAGTTACTAGAACTTGTCTTAATGTCCTTTGTAATAACTTTTGAATGCCTCTCAGATTAGTTTTTGTTATATAACCTGCCTTTTAAGGCTGCTGTGCCAATTTGGAAATTAACACCAAAATGTCGTGTACAAATCTCTTAACTACTTTTTTTTTTTTTTTACAACGTAAAATCAACACTCGTTGGTCTCCATTCCAGAAAAATGATTCATGTGCAATGTGCGTGTTGTTCCCCCTTCTCAACCTCCAACTACTGTTTAGCTATAATTCATATGGGAGTACATAGATGAATTATCAGTATTTTATAGTATGTGTATTCCACACTTGTTGCAGTGACATGGATATTATAACATTGGCAGTGGTAGAAATCGGAAATAATCATATAAATTAATTTTTAACATAAGTTGTTCTTAAAATGGACTAAGAAGCATAAAATTATTTCTCCTAACCCCATACATGTAATTCTGAAAATAGGTAATTCTCAATATTTATATGTGTCTGTGGAGAGGGAGAGATTGATTTTGATTGAGACTTTACTTCAAGTCATAACTGGTACCTGAATTTTGGTTGCTGCCTCCTTAAATGATCAGCTTCTGCACCAGTTGATGTATTATAATTTGGAGGAAGTTATTGTTCTTAAAGATTTAAAGTACGACTCTTGGTTACTTTGCCGTATTGCAGATAGCTTTGAGCTCAAGTTTTTGTAGCTTATAATACCTAAGGGACCACTGTTGTAAGTAAATATGATCAAACAGCAATCTGCTTTTAGAAAAGGAGATTGCTTGGTACACTAACTTCCTTCAAACTACATGTCTTGCTACATCAAAATTAGTCAGTGGAGTTGTTCAGCACCATACTATCGTACAAGATCATAATCCAATTACTGTAATTAATAAATTGAGATGTTGTTACATATTGAATGAAAAGTATAAAGAATGCATTTCCTTTCCTGTATTTTAGTGAACTTTGTACACCTAAAATTCTGTCGATTGATAGCCGGTGACGACAATGAAGTTCACCTCCTTTCCCAAAAATGAGATATTTCTATTCTTCACTTCCAGAAAATTTGTATACATAAATGTTTGGCAACTATTACGCATACTTTACTCAGTGTTATCACTACAATAGCAATTTTCATTACATGTAACAATATGTTCTGAGCAACGGCCTAACTACACGCCCTCTTTCCACAAGATACATATTAAGTCTATTTTTAATAAATAAATTTTTTTAGTCCCTACTCGGATTCACAAGTACTATCGTGCGGATTGCGCGCTGAAGTGTTTCTTGCTGTTCAGCTGTGCTTCTCTTAAAGTACTTTTTGAATCACATTTACATTTATGGTATTTACTTACATTACTGAGCTTCTCAGAATAAAATCAGGCACAAATTAGTTAAAAAAGGCAAAATTTAAAACAAAAAATGTGGGTCACATGCAATAGATGTGTCGTGCATGATTTTTCTCAATGACAGCTACTCTCTACATGCCTTGCTATTGTCTATTCCATGTACTCAACATTTTTTTGTTTTAAATTTTACAAGTATTGCAACAGCTGTTACAAATTTGCAAGCACAAATTTTCAGGATACTTATATGGGAGTTTGGAATCTGTATGGTGCTAGGAGAAATTTTCATACTTCCAGTCCATTTTATAAACATGTTATTAAAAGATTATTTAAATAATTATTTCCTGCTTCTTAGTGTTGTGTGTGTGAAATTTTTCAATTGATTTTAAACATTCTGATAGATTACAACATAGGCATGAAATAAATTTAGGGTTTATTTCAGTTTTTCTTCACAAGAGTCATCCTATGTGTGTGTTTCAGTCCACTGGCAAGACACATTTTTCACAAACATGATGATCCACTCTTAAAGCACAACACAGATGACAACCAAAGAATTGAACCAGTCTGGTACATACCAGTCATACCAATGATACTCGTTAATGGTGCCGATGGCATTGGAACGGGTTGGATGACAAAGATACCAAATTACAATCCCAGGGAAATAATTGACAATTTGAGGAGAATGATTGATGGTGGAGCCCCAAAACCTATGGTAAGTGTTATAGAGATAGGTGAGCTTTACATTAAATTTTTAGTCCTTGTTATGGAATAATTTGGGAAAAAAATTTCTCACTGGAATACATTAAAAAATATTGATGAAGCATGTCGTTTGCCAGATAAAGTATACTGTTCCAGGTCTTCTGTATGTACTTATTAGTGAATTCCTGTACTTGAGGTCAGACAGAATTTGCATTACTGCATAAGTGCTGTCGGGGGCATGTCCGATGTCAGTACGTCTCGTCTTGTTTAGTCATTCACAGAACTACGTGGAACATCACATTTCGTTTAGTAGTGGGATGCAATGCTGTTGGTTTTCTCTTTTACATTTGGTATGTGTTGTATTTTTTAGATGATACAACTTTCTTCAGTTCATCAGAATCCTAATGCCAAAGCAGTTTGCCTGAGGTGTAAAGGAAGTCAGGTCGTGTGGCCTTCTGCACAAAAAGAGGTAATCTAGTGATCTGTCATCACTAGCCTATAAGAATGTATGAAAATCTTTTATTTCTTGAAGAAAAGCAAGAGTATTCTCAGAATCCAATACGCAACCCCATTATGTTTAGTCACACCAAATTTGCCAGAGAATGACATTGCAACCGATTGCAAAAAATTAATGATTTGATGATGAAAGAGCAAAAATTTACACTAATCTACATATTTATACGGGATTCATTATTCCGTACATCAAGAAGCATTTAGACTGGCCGATGTATGCCTTTCCCTCGTCACAGAAGTTGGTAGCCCCCCCTCAATCCCCCCATGGGCTCACTGCTCTTAAGTGGGTTCGTGCTTGGCTACTACAGTGCCCCAACCTTTGCAGAATCTTTCCGCTTCCATGCTGCATGTCTATTGTCCTGCTGTTCTTTTTCTCCTCCCTTGGGGACCATGTCTGTGCTGTTTTTGTAAATGTATTCTACATTTTTTGTAGTCAGTATCAGAATACTCTCCAGTGTTCCTTTTTTTCTTTCTTCATTCACCTTCCTGTGCTACCTGGAAAGGCTCGAAGAAGTCAAACAAAGGCAAACGGTCTTCTCCTTTGCCAACTCGAAGGTCCTCCTAGACGGTTTTGCCACGTGATCTTGCCCAACCGACCTCCGCGTCACCGGTGCACTCCACCAACAGTGATTTCTGCGCAAGGTTCTACAGGCCGACGACAGAATAATGCTGATGCTTCCGTAGACCTCATGGAGCAGGCTCCTCCTGTCTCTCTGCCCTGTAGCAGCGAGTCTTCGAAGGCTGGCACTCTAGCTGCTGGGGTGACACTGCTTCATTTTTTCCTCATTATGATTCCCCTCCAATGGAACATTCGGCCTTCGATCCAACAAAGAGGTCTTGCGGCTGCCCTTAGAATCGCAGTGTCCACTTGTGCTCTGCCTTCAGGAAATATAATTGCGTCATCATGACTCCTTTGAATGCTCACATTTTGTCGTGGTCTGTTTTGACCTTCTCTGAGGTCAGCATTCCATCTTGTGGAGTAGTCACGCTACTCATACAGGCTGACATTCATAGTCAACCCATCTCCGTGACTACCTGCCTTCAAGCTGCTGCAGTTTGCCTTTCCCCTTTCTACCATTTATAATCCTCCATCATTCGATATCACCAGGCCAGACTTAAACCAGCTTATTGGGCAGCTACCTCACCCCTTACTGACTTTAATGCACACGATCCCCTTTAGGGTCTCCCAGAACCTGAACCTGTCAGATGTGCCCTCTTGGCTGACCTCAACAAACCTAACCTCCTCTGCCTTAACACAGGAGCACCCATGTTCCTTTCAGACTCCATGCACACCTATACAGATTTGGACGTATCCTTCTGCAGTGCCCGGCTTGCCTATAGTCTCCAGTGGTCTCTGTTCCCTGCGACACATACTAGTGACCATTTCCCATTTGCTGTCCATTTGCTGACTCCTACCCGACCTGTGTGCACACCCAAATGACAGCTTAGTAAGGCCGACTGGAGCTTCACTGCTCCCTGGTGACCTTCGATGAACAGCATTTCCCCAGCTGTGACAACCAGGTGGAATATCTTACAAACGTTATCCTTACTGCTGCAGAACATTACATTCCTCACACTTCCTGTTTACAACACCGTGTCTGGGTCCCTTGGTGGACGGAGGCATGCCGCGATGCAATTCGCACTCAGACGTGCTCTACGCGTTTTTTAACAGCCGTACAATGATGGCAAACTGCATTCATTATAAACAGATTTGTGCACAGTGTCATCACATTCTTCAGGATAGCAAAAAGCTAGCTGGATTTGATTCACTAGTTCTTTTACCAGGTCCATTCCCTCTTCTGTCACGTGGGACAACCTCTTGACAGCTCTCTTGGACCAAGATCCACCCCAATTCTTGACCAGACAATAGCAGACTATGTCATTGTTGGCTCTTTTGCTATCTCCGTCACCTTGGGCCACCATTTTGTGGAGATGTCAAGCTGCTCTCAATATCACCTTGTCTTCCTCCATCAGAAACCAGCAGAGGTGGCTCGGGCGATAACCCTCTCTACAGTGGCCGCCTTTACTATGAGGGAGCAAGGTCAGGCTCGCAGTTCATCCAGATCCTCTGCCCCAGGGCCAGACTATGTTAACATTCAGATGTTGCAGCACCTTTCTCTTCTGGGCAAGCACTTTCTGCTCAATATCTAAAACCGAATTTGGGTAGAGGTTACAATTCCTAGATGCTGGTGTGAAGCCACTGTCATATCCATCATACCTAAGTCCAGTAAGGACAAACACCATCCTTCTAGCTAGCGCTCCATTTCTCTCACCAGCTGTGCCTGCAAGGTGATGAAATGTATGGTTCATGCCTGACTGGTATGGTGTTAGTCTCGCAATTTACTAACCACTGTACAGTGTGGATTTTGAGCATGCCATTCTGCAGTTGACCGTCCCGTCACTTTTTCCACCCATGCCGTGACTTGTTTTTTGTGCAAATCCCAGATCGTGGCCATGGTTTTCAATTTGGAGAAAGCTATGATGCTTGCTGGATAACTGGTATCTTCTGTACTCTTTTTACACGTGGGGCTTCCGTGGCTGCCTGCCCAGTTTCCTTCAGGAATTTTTAAAACACTGAGTTTTCAAGGTTTGTATGGGTTCTGCCTTGTCGGACACCTTTATCCAGGAAAACGGTGCGTCTCAGGGTTCCGTCCTGAGAGTCGTCTTTGCTATTGCCATTAACCCTAGAATGGCCTGTCTCCCACCGGGAATCTCTGGCTCCCAGTTTGTTGATGATTTTGTCATCTACTGCAGTTCTCCACGGACTTCTATCATTGAAAAGCATCTGCAGCGATGTCTCTATTGTCTTCACTCGTGAAGCATCAACAGTGGCTTTTGTTTTTCCACTGACAAAACAATTTGTATGAATTTCTGGTGGTGCAATTGGTTTCTTCCGCGTTCATGTCTTGGGTATGTTGCTCTTCCGTTTGTTGATACTACGAAATTCCTGGGCTCCTGTTCGTACGAAATTCTCTTGGTGCTCCCACGTGTCTTACCTGGCAGCCCACTGTATGCTGTCACTCAATGTCCCGTGTGTCGTCTATGGTACTTCCTTGGGTGCAGATCAAACCACCCTCTTCCATTTTACCGTTCCCTTGTCTTTTCAAAACTAGACTATGCGTGCTTTGTTTATGCATCTGCACATCTGCCCTCTTATGCCGTCTCGATACTATCCACCATCGTGGTGCCCATTTGGCTACTGGCAACTTTTACACTAGCCCAGTTAAGAGTCTGTATGCAGAAGCTGCCGAGCTACCACTGTCATACCGCTGTGATTCTCTCCTCAGCAGATATGCATGCTGTTTGTCATGCGTGGCCGCTCATCCTATGCCCACTTCTATGATTTCTTTCATTGCCAGTATGGGACACGTCCCTCTTCTGTTACCTCCTGGAGTTTGCTTTTGGCTCTTGCGCCGGCAACTAAACTTCATAATACCTGCAACTTTCTGGTGGGTGTGAACCCTTCGCTACTGTAGCTTCATGTGGTGTTGTTCACCTTGGCCTTCATTCGCTTTCAGAGGACAGTACTCCAGTCTCGCTCTTATCGTATTCAGTTTCACGACCTTCACATGGAATTTCTCAGCAGTACCTTTGTGTATGCTGATGGTTCTCATACTGACTGTAGTGTCAAGTGTGCCTTCATCATTGGCGTTGATGTTTTTTGATATTGGCTTCAGGCACACTGCTCGGCAGAGCTCTTTGCCCAGTATCTGGCCACGCAATACATCATCCGGCAACACAGGCTTTTCAATTGTCATCTGCTCAGGCTCTCTGTGCCCTTAAAAGCCTCTGTCAGCTGCACACCGTCCATCCCTTAGTGCAACAGGTCAAGGAAAGCTGTCACTTGCTCACTCTTGGAGACATTCTGATGATAGTGGGGTCTTGGTCACATCAGTCTGACAGGGAACGAGGCTGTGCCAAGACGTGCTGGCTGTGCACCAAGGCATGTTTCGCCACAGGGTGATCCTCATCACCAAAAAACACTGTCTGCCTGTGTCCATTGATGCGAATGGACAGTTTGTTGCTGATCATTCCCACATAGAAGGCTTCAGAGTGTAGGCATGTCAGTTGGTAACTCACGTGGGTGCTTTCACACGTGGCTCTGCCTTTGATCGTGTACACCTTCCGGGCTACAGGACTGGAGTAGGTGGTGGTGGGAGGGTGCATGGGACAGGTTTTACACCGGGGGTGGTTACAAGGATAGGAGCCAGAGGGTAGGGAAGGTGGTTTGGGGATTTCATAGGGATGAACCAAGAGGTTACGAAGGTTAGGTGGACGGCAGAAAGACACTCTTGGTGGAGTGGGGAGGATTTCATGAAGGATGGATCTCATTTCAGGGCAGGATTTGAGGAAGTCATATCCCTGCTGGAGAGCCGCATTCAGAGTCTGATCCAGTCCCGGAAAGTATCCTGTCACAAGGGGCACTTTCAGTGTTCTTCTGAGGGAGGTTCTGGGATGAGGAAGTGGTTCTAGCTATTTGCTTCTGTACCAGGTCGGGAGTGTAGTTGTGCGATGTGAAAGCTGTTTTCAGGTTATTGGTGTAATGGTTCAGGGATTCAGGACTGGAGCAGATTCGTTTGCCACAAAGACCTAAGCTGTAGGGAAGGGTCTGTTTGATATGGAATGGGTGGCAGCTGTCATAATGGAGGTACTGTTGCTTGTTAGTGGGTTTGATGTGGATGGATGTGTGAAGCTGGCCATTGGACAGATGGAGGTCAATGTTGAGGAAAGTGGCATGGGATTTGGAGTAGGACCAAGTGAATCTGATGGAACCAAAGGGGTTGAGGTTAGAGAGGAAATTCTGGAGTTCTTCTTCACTGAGTGTCCAGATCATGAAGATGTCATCAATAAATCTGTACAAAACTTTGGGTTGGCAGGCTTGGGTAACCAAGAAGGCTTCCTCTAAGCGACCCATAAATAGGTTGGCATACGAGGGGACCATCCTGGTACCCATGGCTGTTCACTTAATTGTTGGTATGTCTGGCCTTCAAAAGTGAAGTTGTGGGTCAGGATGAAGCTGGCTAAGGTAATGAGGAAAGAGGTTTTGGGTAGGGTAGCAGGTGATTGGCGTGAAAGGAAGTGCTCAATCGCAACGAGGCCCTGGACGTGCGGAATATTTGTGTATAAGGAAGTGGTATCAATGGTTACAAGCATGGTTTCCAGGGGTAACAGATTGGGTAAGGATTCCAGGCATTTGAGAAAGTGCTTTGTGTCTTTGATGAAGGATGGGAGACTGCCTGTAATGGGTTGAAGGTGTTGATCTACGTAGGCAGAGATACGTTCTGTGGGGGCTTGGTAACCAGCTACAATGGGGCGGCCGGGATGTGTGGGTTTGCGAATTTTAGGAAGTAGGTAGAAGGTAGGGATGCTGGGTATCGGTGGGGCCAGGAGGTTGATGGAGTCAGGTGAAAGGTTTTATAGGATTCCTTGGAAGCTCCGCCTGGACATCAGTAATGAGATTACCTTGGCAAACTTTGGATGTAGTGTTCTCTGAAAGCTGACGCAGTCCCTCAGCCACATCCTCCCAATGATCAAGTACCACGGTTGTGGAACTCTTGTCAACCGGAAGAATGATGATGGATCGGTCAGCCTTCAGATCATGGATAACCTGGGCTTCAGCTGTGGTGATGTTGGGAGTAGGATTAAGGTTTTTCAAGAAAGATTGAGATGCATGGCTGGAAGTGAGAAATTCCTGGAAGGTTTGGAGAGGGTGATTTTGAGGAAGAGATGTGGTTCATCCCTATGAAATCCCCAAACAACCTTCCCTACCCTCTGGCTCCTACCCTTGTAACTGCCCCCGGTGTAAAACCTGTCCCATGCACCCTCCCACCACCACCTATTCCAATCCTGTAACCTGGAAGGTGCACACGATCAAAGCCAAAGCCACATGTGAAAGCACCCACGTGATGTCTGACAAGTCTACACTGTGAAGCCTTATATGTAGGAATGACCAGCAACAAACTGTCCATTCGTATGAACAGACACAGGCAGACAGTGTTTGTTGGTAATGAGGATCACCCTGTGGCTATACATACCTTGGTGCATGGCCAGCACATCTTGGCACAGTGTTACACCGTCCGGGTTATCTGGATACTTCCCACTGACACCAACTTATCAGAACTCGGGAGATGGGAACTTGCCTTTAAATACATTCTCTCTTCTCGTTACCCACCAGGCCTCAACCTCCGCTAATTTCAAGTTGCTGCCCCCTCGTACATCACCTGTCATTCAACATCATCTTTGCCTCTGTACTTCCGCCTCGACTGACATCTCTGCCCAACCTCTTTGCATTTACATACGTCTGTCTGTGTCTGTATACGTGCGGATGGATGTGTGTGTGTGTGTGTGTGTGTGTGTGTGTGTGTGTGTGTGTGTGTGTGTTTTATTGTCTATCCACAGACCATCGCTTTCTCATTTGGTAAGTTAAAACATCTTTGTTTTTATATATATATTTTTCCCATGTGGAATGTTTCCCTCTATTATATATATATAAGGGTATTCATTTCATTGTAATGCCCATGTTCCCATTTGTTTGCTCTCTCCATTGTCGGCCATTGTAGCGAAAGATGCATGGGCTGTTGACCGCATTTTACTTTTTATCTATCGTAGCAAGATGGCAAAGGCCATTTAAGTTTTAGTTCCAATTCTCTGTTTCTCTTTTGCGTATTTTATATAACCTTTCTCCATGTCCCTGTTTTTTAGCCGTCTTCTCTTCTGTTGACTGTGATTGATGTGTAGTCGTTCTTAACTCCTCTTTGTCTGTGTTCTACAGCTTTGACATGTATGCCTACGACATTGTTTTTGCCCCACAAAACAAAACGAAGCAAAACACAACAAGCAGTTTGCTATATGCTAGGCATTCTAACAGCCAAATCATCCTTAAGAGCTGGGGATGGCCACACTACGTAGCCTGATGAATCTGCTTCTCATAGTGTCCATTTTCCGTTAACACAGATCTCAACTTCTTGTTTGTTCTTTATATTCTCTAAATATTTCACATAACAAAACAGGTTGTTGGGTTTTATACAGCCATGGTAACTCCTTGTATTTGTATCAGAGAGAGTTTATCTAAGTTTTATTGTTGCTTCAGACTGTGCAGGCATTTGGTGGGTGAAAATTACAAAGGGAGTAAGGCCCAATATAGAATGAGAAAAAGTAGCTCCATAACTGCATTATTTGTCCTGTTTTCTTTTATTCCACCTTCCTGAAAGACACATTAAATTCCTTAAAGTTGAACATTCAGCTGTTTTGATACTTGTGTGTCACCTGTGCTCTAGTTCTCGGTTGTCCTGTTATTGTTCACTACTAGCTCCTCCGAAGCTCTGTTAGTCTGAGATTAATTAGAAGATGGAGTGGAGTCATGTGGACTCCTAGGTCTGATTGGTCTGCTTCATAAGATTGACAAATGAAGGAAGGGGTTAAGCATCTGTTGTCTCCAGTTGTTTCATAAGCTGCTAATAAATGGTCCGATATGTAGTGTCATAAATTATCTTTTTTTGTTTATTTTGTAGTTTCTGAATTCTACTAATTACATGGCATTCAAAAAAAAAAAAAAAAAAAACACACACACACACACACACACACACACCAAAAAAAGTGGTGTTATAGAATTGAGACACCAGTACCAGCATCTGTGAAATGTGTGGAATGAACAAGTGACTTAAGATTGCCTAAACATGTTCTGATATTAAAACACTATTTCAGATTCCGTGGTATAAGAACTACAAAGGAGTCATTGAGCCTTTTGCTGATAACAGATATGCTGTTTATGGTGAGATATCAGTCTTAGGGGAGGATAAAGTGGAAATAACAGAGTTACCAATTGGTGTATGGACGCAGACATACAAAGAAAATGTGCTCGAGCCCATGATGGGAGGTACTGAAAAGGTACCCCAACAGATAGTGTGAGTAAATCAATTTACTGTAAGAAAGCTATATATTTCATTTGTATGATAGTAATAGTTGCTGTTCAAGAAATGTTTGTGGGCCGAATGAACATACAGTGGTGTATACCTTAATACAAATCTTCATAGGCATGTAAATGTGTGTAGGGGCTGATGCTCAGACTTGGAACCTTATACTTATAACCAATAATCTTTCAGTTAACCTCTACTAGGGAATCTTGACTGACAATAAATTCTTCCCAACTCCGAGGAGGTTCCTGTTAAAGATTTAATGCTGTACTTGGATTAAAATAACATTGAGATTGATGTTTCAACAAGTGTAGTACTAGGGGCCAGTTTCCAGCTGATGGAAGTTCTTTCTGGATAGCATGTGCTCAGTGTGTTGCGCATTTTGCAGGTATCGCAGAGCCTTGTTGAAAAGTAGCTGGTTATGTGCCAACAGCACTGCCCTCCTCACCCCTCTGCCACATTATCATAGCTATTTTATTTGCACTCTGGTGTCCCTGACCTGGGAGAAGGTGTGAAGCTGTGACTCACTTTCAGATGATGAGCTGTTCAAAGTTGCAGAAGACGATGCCCTCACAATCTGCACTCTAGCTAACCCTTAAGTGTGTCTGCCATTCTCCTTGGCTATGTTTCAGTGCAATCCAATTTCAATAAATATTTTCTTTCAGTTAATTAACTTGTGTGGCTTTGACACTCGTAAATATCAAATAATGCTTGTTCTGCTACCTATCAAAAACAGACCTTACGTCTTCTGTCAATTCCTCTGTTAACTAGAATAAGAAGATAGTGTTCAGGCTTGTTATTGCAACCAGATGTTACCTGAAACTACTTCAGGCTGAGTATCTCCAGACATTAACCAAACGGTTCACTTTTTACTCAGTTCATTTCAAAGAGAAATTACTAATAATATAAAATCCTTGGATACTCTAAAAGCATTCTAGACTTCATACTGCATTGGATTCTACAGCAAACTGAAGTGGAGTTACGGGATGCTTAACCTGCAGGTAACTACTACTTCAGCTGCATGCCATTTTTTCTCCAGCTTCCTGAGACCTCTGAAACCGTACTCAGAAACTGGCACATGGCAACTGCTCTACAGCAACTGCAATCAGTTGACTAAATTGTGAATTGAATAACACACTTTGTTAGATTACTTACATAGGTACTCAATTATTTTCTACTGTTGTCATATCGAGGCACTCGCTGTATATTTCGTATGAGCAATTCTGTGTCATTACAAGTGTTTCACTGTTGTTCTGTCCCTGAGATGCAATAATTTTAAAGCAAGCTCCATTTATCATCATTTCAGTTGCTTAAAATTGTGTGTTTACTGCAGTTATCTCTCATCTGTCTCCCCCACCTTTTCTCCCCTCTTTGTTCTTGTTTTCACATTGCTGAATAAAATGTAGTGAAGAAAATGTTGCAGATGAGACTTCTGCCTGCCTAGTATTGTTTTTGCTGGCTCCTATCCCCTTCACTTCCTTACGAAATAATGCTTGCGGAGGGAACATATTGCCTGCCCATCTCCAGTATACCACCACACACACACACACACACACACACACACACACACACACACACACACACGCACAGAATACTTAAGTTCTTTTTATGGGATTGTAGTGTAGAATTTACTAAGTGACGTTTAGTTCCACTACTTGTGGAAATCTGCTGTTTATTTTCCAGGACATACATGCCCCAGTACAACCAAGAAATCTGGGAGAAACCCATGAATTTTCTCATCTATGAGAAGAATGGAAAAAACCTTTAAATTTTTTAGAATTTGGGAATTTTACGTTGTTTTAGTTTCCAGTTAAATTTTTGTAATTTTGATTGGTGAGGACCAATACTCTAACAAAGAATTTTACTTTGGCTTGCTACTGAAAAATAATTTTATTATATGTTGAGAGTTTCCTTTAAACAAAGGTTTTTCTCAACGTAACAAATTCCTGGTGTCGATACTTTACATCAGTGGAAATGGTTCGTTCATCAGCGCTCTGTTTGTCAGCTTTCTTGTTTTCCTCATTACTGAGTCATGCCGGTACATACAGGAAGACTGTTGCGCATCTACCATCACTGCTGTAATGTGCAGTCAGAGGTGGGTATTATTCTGTTAAACAGTGGTTTTACCTGGCAATGTCATTATTTTCTTCCAGTTTAAGTTGACTAGTAGCACTTAAAGAGAGATGGTAACCTGATGTCAAACAAATGATATATTGCCCTTAACACTTAACGAAAAGGTTAATGTAATTGAGATGAGTGAGACTCTCTCTCTCTCTCTCTCTCTCTCTCTCTCTCTCTCTCTCTCTCTCTCTCTCTGTGCACAAAATTATGTTGGGTTTTAAATGCAGTAAAACACACATTTATGAGGCTTTGAAAAACAGGGATAATATTTGGGATTAATAGAGGAAAGGGAATGGGCAGATGAAAAGAAAAGCGGAGAAGACTGGAAATGAAGAAATTAACAAAATAATGTGGGATGGTTGATAAATGCGTAGGCAAAAAAACTTACCTTTATCTGGACCCATGTTGCAGAGTGAGGCTCTGAAAGTAGCTAAAGAGCTTGGAATTACAAAGTGTAAGGCATCCACATGATGGCTGGACAATTTCAAAGCTAGGCACATCATCGTGTGGAATGGAGTGTGTGGGGAAGCTAAGGATGTGCAGGAAAATGTAGCAACAGAATGGAAGACAATACTTGTCCAACTTAATTGTAAATTATGACCCGAAATACATGTTAAATTCCGAAGAAACAGGACTGTTTCATTGCGCTCTGCCTTCAAAATCGCTAGCGATTCGAAGTGAAAAGTGCACCAGCAGAAAAATGTCCAAGGAAAGACTCGTAGTACTGTTGTGTGGACATATGTTCGGTGAAATGGAGAAGTAACTGGCGATTGGAAAGGTGGCAAAACTGTGTAGTTTCAAAAACATAGGTGTAATTAAGCTTGCAGTCACAGTTTAAAGCAATAAAGCAATAAAAAAGCATTCATGGTGAGTGGTCTTATGGAAGAATGGCTGGGCTCTTTCAATGTCAGAATGAAAAAAGGAAATTGCCAAGTTCTCCTTTTCCTAGACAGTGCAACCTGCCACCCGAAAGTAACATTATCAAATGTTAAATTGGCTTGGTTCCTTCCAGGTTTATCCAGCCTCATCCAACCCATGAATCAGGGGGTTATTTACACAGTCAAGTGTCATTATAGGCGATTACTGATGCAATCTCACATTCTTCTTGTTGAAGAAGCCGAAAGTGTGTTTGCTCTAGCACTTCAGTTTCTGTCCTGGATGCTGTAAATTGGATTGGTGTGGCAGTAAAGGAAATCAAACCCAAAACTGTCACAAAGTGCTTCAACAAAGCCGGGTTTGGGGTTCAAGAGCAAGACACTTCTGTGGCCATTGAAGTTCAATAAAATACCACAGCCATTGCTGAATTAATGAAAATGCAAAACATTTCATGTAGTGCAGATGATTACATTCGAAGTGATGACTTTGTCAATTCACTCCACTTTCGCCTTAGCAACAGATTTAATAGAAATCCACAACAGAGAGGATGATGAAGAAGAAATAGAAGAGCAGGAGGAGAAAAAGGAGGAAGAAAATGATGTTCCTAGAAAAATTAATACGCCTGAAAAGCCATTGCATGCATAAACAATACTGTTGAAGGAACATTGGCAACTGAGCATTAAACCAGATGTTGAAAATACCACTGCAGTTGTAAAATTTTTTGTTTTCATATGACTAGTTTCGGGCTCTTACTTGACATCTTGAGATGTCGAACTGAAAATAGCAAGAGGTGGAAGATACTTTTTACACGTAGCAATACACATAAAAATCAAAAAAATTATTACAAAAGTTTTTTAAAAACATTTCAAAACTGCCGGTCGTGTAAGGTGCTGTGAAACCTATGTTAATGTGAAAGTGACACTAGACAGTGCTACAGACGACTGCATCTGTCAAGAAATATACAAAGAATACCAGGACACTTCCACTTCACGCTGTGATCCCTGAGTGCCACAGTGGACGTATGAGGTGCATTGTGCTACCAATGAGTGCAGAGCATGGAGCAGTGGATGCGAAGGAGAAAGCAAACTGGTAAACTAGTGGCAAAAGTGCTGCCATCTGTTGACAGGGAAGTCGCTATACAAAGTGCAAGTGTCATGGTATTCTTTGTATATTTCTGTACACAGGCAGTCATCGGTAGCACTATCTGATGTCACTTTTGCATTAACATAGATTTCACAGCACCTAGCCCGACTAGTGGTTTTGAAATGCTTTTTAAAAATTTCGTAAGAAATTTTGTTTTTTATGTACATTACTACGTGTAAAAAGTATCTCCTGTTTCTTGCTATTTTCAGTGTGACACCTGAAGATGGGCGTATAAGAGCCTGAAACAGGTCATGTGATAGTGATGATAAAAGAACTTTACAACTGTAGCGGTATTTTCAACATCTGGCATGCATAAACAATGGTATGAAATTTGCAGCACACACAAGTTCTCCCAACTGGTTGGAAGTATTGTATGGTGCAAAAAGTTGCAGAGTAAAAATATAGAATTGCTGTGTTATTTATCAATTAGTGTATTTGTTCAATTTACAGTGAATGAAAATATGCTGTGTTGGAGTGAAGGTACATAAGTACAGTATATGCATAATTAAAACTTTTTACTGTACTTTAGTGCACGATACCTGACAAATTTTACATACCCCAGTGAGTTTTTTGTAGTCTCCAAACCTGTCAAATTTGGAAAATTATTTTAGCCGCAGGCAATCCCGTTTTGAGCAAGTTTTACTTTATATTAATTTAAATCATTAGCTTTTCCTACTTGTGTGCTCGTGCTACTTGACAGCGATGTTGCTATTGGCTCACATCATTGTCTGTCCTGAGCTCTTCATTTGTGCTGTCAATGGCTGGGGAGTTCAGGTGGCACAAGCTATGACTGGCTGACAAAAGCGTGTGGCAGTCTAGATTTCATTGTTTTGGAAGGTACCAATCTGTATTTGATGGAATCTGTGTTCATGCTTTGGTAATACCAAATTAGGCACTGTAAATGTTGTTGCGAATGAAAGATGTTTCTGAAATGCCTTGTTTTTTTGTTGGGTTTCATTTCCTAAAGTGCTGGGTAGTTCTATGCTGATTTATAAGTCTTTCGCTATTCAAAAAATTGGTAACTTTTACTGCTCTGAGGGAAAACTGTTTTTTAAATCCTGGGATAGTGTTTTTGCTCCTGGGAAAAACTGTAATTTTTTTGTCCACGTATACACTTTGATTCAGTAAATCAGGGAAGTTGCAATCATATTGAACACACAGTAACCCATAGCAGCCACCACATGGTTAGGGCCATCACAATACTTCAGCACCTTGCAGTGCTGGGGAGAGGGAGAAAAAAAATATAGGCATCAATTATCCAAATGCCAGTCATTTGAAATTTGCCAATCAAAAGCTTTCCAGTTGTCAGTCAGTTTTGTGCGTGTTGTCTAGTAATTCCACAGGCTCTAGTCTGGTCAGTTGGGGAAGCTTCCCCCTTCTCGCCAACTGTTGTTGCTGCTGTTTTATGTTGATCTTCGAACCTCGAAACACAGTGGTTCCTAGTTAAGACACAAACAGATTAAAAGTTGCAGGTCAGAAATTGCAATCCTTCCATTAATTTACAGAAATTGTTGTATATGATAAAATTTTTTGGAGTATGAAATCATTTATTGGGATTAGAATACTTAACCTTAATGACAGAAGATAACAATTATTTGTCAAATCAGCACATCATTTTTGTTCACTGCAGAAACAGTGTGGTTACTTGTCTTTGGAGTTTTTTATATGGTAATGAGTTTCATTTTATACATACAGTCCTCTGACAACCAAATTTAATGCGGTTTTTCATTTCTTGGAATTTTTTCACTATAGATATCTTCATTACAGCTTTATAAATCAACACTTCTACCTTAACAGCCTGAAAACAACTCTCACAACTACTAATTGCTTTGGCCTAGCATCAGCCCTTAAATAGCTCGTTGGCAATTTTTGGTATTTTCAGTTTTATTACAATTTCGCATAATCTACAGTCGAAAAAGTTTTGTATATATAACTTCACATGTGACAACATAGATAACAGAAAATAAATTTTCAATCAGTTGCTTTGTGGATTGCAAAGCAGTCATTTGCTGAAGAATTTTGTAAAGTAAACCTCTTTAACAACTAATATTTAAAAATATAAGTTTTTGCTAAAAATAGGTATTTTAATTCCATGTAATAGTGATGCTACAGCTTAATCAATTTCTTGTAGAAAAGTATTTAAATACTTGCTAAAAACCAGTAATATGAAAACTATTAGTATCTTGATCACATAGTTTCATCATCTTATTCGATTTTATTAAAATACTTCATCCTGTGGATCAAAAATATATATATATATATATATATATATATATATATATATATATATATATAATGAGACTTACCAAACAAAAGCGCTGGCAGGTCGATAGACACACAAACAAACACAAATATACACACAAAATTCAAGCTTTCGCAACAAACTGTTTTTCCACGTGGAATGTTTCCCTCTGTTATATATATATATATATATATATATATATATATATATATATATATATATATATATATATAGTTAATGTACAATGATTAAATGTGTAAGTACATAACAAATTTATTGTATTGGGATTTTTATTAAAGAGAACGTTTTGTATACTACAGTGTGGGAGTCTTGCTCTGTTAGGTTACAACCTTCGCTTGTGACACTTGGTGCTCTTGTTGGCTTGTTCACCATAGAAGCTCAATGCAAAGGCGTTTCTGATATTGCAGTCTTATCTCTGCCTTTGAAAGATTTTTCTTGTTAATTTGGCTATGCTTGAGACAATAATTTCCGTAAGTGCACACGCATAACTATTAACATTCTTCAATGATTCCTGTAACAGGGTTCTTTGATGTTAGGCCTTTGGATTTGGTATTTCTTATTATTAGAGTTCTGATAATATATATTTCTAGTTTCTTTATTGATTTTTGAACTCCAGGATGAGTTTTGACCATGGCTAACTGGCCAGCATGAAACATTAGTTGCCTAGCCTTTTGATTGTATTTTTGGAACCTCTGGGCAGCACTGTGGACCAAATGATTGTTCACTAACTTATACTTGATAACTATTTGTACAAAACAATTATGTATGTAACTTCATTCTTTTTTCTAGCTGGTAATAATAAAGGCTTTGACTACCTGTCGTATCTGCAACATCTGGTGTTGTTTTTATTAGTTTTGCTCTTAGTAATTGCTGTTTCAGGTTGCATTCGTATAATCTTCGTTTAAGATGCCCGATTTGTTGCTTGTTTTATTGTGTTATGTCTCTATTAGAATTTCTCATAATATAACTTACTGATTAGGGTTATAGTCTGTCTTTGTTACTATAACAAAGAATGATTATTCTGTAGGTTTTATCATACTGTTAGATTGGAAAATCCCATTATCTGTAATTGGTATCTGCTGTCATTTATCAGCTTCTGTAGCACTTAGTGTCTCCTGCCTTTTCATCAGTAAGTGTTATGGTGCCTAGACACCATTGATTGCCATGGAGCATATTGACTGAAAAGGTAAAGTAGTTGGCTGGCTTAACAATACAATTTAAATAATTTTCAGTTTTTAGATGTGTTTGGAACTGAGTATGGGACCTAATCATCCTCATCATAACTCATTAGTTGTAGCTTGGAGGATAAAATGGTAGCTATGTCATGTTCACCTTCCCATTGAAACTTACAGGAAAGTATTTGAAATTGTCTTACCGTCAGTATTGGCTTTATAAGGTGCATGTAAGTTATAACACCTCAGATTTTTTCCTCACAAACTAATCGCACACAGACTGTGAAACAAGTCACTTCTCGTCATAATCTCCCTGCAGATGTGCAAATGTTTCACAGTGTCGATGCCATGAGTCCGTGGCCGCTGTGAATGCATCTTCAGGAGTCTCGTTTGATCACTGGAAAATTGCTGAAACATTAGCAGCACGGCTAGTGAATGTGCAACTCAAGAGTGTCTCTTTCGTCATTGGAAACATCCAAAAGTCGCTAAGAGTCCTGTTAGGTAAATAGGCAGCATGGATAATGATTTCAGTTACTGTCACGAAGAAACAGCAGTGTTGTGTACTGGTGTTAGTGAAAGGGCGCACACACACACACACACACACACACACACACACACACACACACACACCTACCTTTTACTTGCAATGCTTAAGATACGTTGCTCTTCGTAATGTCTCTGTAGGATGCACCTGTCACCGTAGTGCCTTCAGCAACAAAGTTTATCAGTTTTTCACCACTGGTGCTTGCTAGTAATTTTTTTGGCGGTGCTAACTATTGTGTGTGTGGTTAAATGAACAGGCACTTTGTTTCCAGATTAAAAAATAGCATTCATGGCTCACCCATTGTCACAATTGATAAAAAGTCAGTCCTGTCCATGGCGGTTATATTCTGCACCCTCATTAATGTACTGGACTGATCAAGAAAATATAGTGCATGTTTTCTAGATCTTGCGAAAGCTGCCGTCGCCCTTCTTTTCTAGATTAATCCCTCAAAAGGAAGTACAGAGTTGATTGAAATCTCAGCCAGCTTATGTTTGTCTTTGTGGTAACTTTATTGGGAAGTTTTCCAAAGATATAGTGCTTAGAAATCAATTTCTGAACATTAAAACTAATGTGAATTTAATTTTATTCCTCTGTGCTGATATTGCAATTTTAATCAAATCATCTGGCATGTAAATGTATTATTCTGTCATACTAGCTTCAACATCTTTAGGAAAGAGTGAATTGTCAAATGCTACTGAACTTTTTATCTGTGCATTCTCAAATTGTCGGGTGTACTAGTGGATATGGTTTTCCTTTTGGAGCATGCAGCTACAGATAATGTTCAGAATGTCAGGCTCTGAGGACACCTGTGGGAGCAGACTGCAGATAGATTGGGAAGGTAGAAGTGTACAAATTATGGACACTCCACCTGACGATCAGTCAAAGATAGAACTCGCCAAGGGGACGGAATCAAGTTGTGACGTTGGCCAATATGACAGTACAGCTAACAACTAAAGAATGTCAGCAAATTGCTAGAAAAGAATGGAGAATTACTTCTAATCAATAGTTTCTATTTTTAAGGTCAGGTGCTCGATCTAGTTTAATCAGTTAGGGCCATTTTGGTGATTTGATTTTTTCCTGTGTAAGAGTCTGTAAACAGAAGTACATGCTTTGTTTCACAATTTCTCTCTCAAATGCTTGCTAATAACGCATGATGCATTGTGAATTTGTATCGTAAAACAAGACTAATGTGGATTTGGTCCACTACAGCTCTGAAAACAATTGACTACTTTTGAGAGAAAGAGGTATCTGGCTAATGAATATTTAGCTATGGACTTACTTCAGTACTACACCAAGGAAATGATAGGTTCTCTTGAGAAACAGTAAAAAGGAACTCTGTTAACTTCAACTCTGAGCCCTCCAGATATAAGAATTGATTTTTGATTACTTTAAGTAAGCGTATTAGTCCACATTGTCCATTTAAACCAGTATTCTTATATGTGGACGATAGAAATATGGACATCTCTAGAATGTGTATGTCGTCATAGGATGGACATCCTTATTCGTTGTACGCTAGGCTGTCAGAACCTCAGTAGTACAGTGTCACACACGAACAGTGCTAAACGTAACTAAAACTACACTCACCACAGTCTGGCCAGGTCTAAGTGCTGGCAAACCTGAGTACGGGATCAACACTGCAATTCTCTTGGTGTTTGTCACTGGAGACCTCATGTCAGTAATGTCATTTAACACTCAAACTGCCTTTGTGTGACTTGTCCATTAGAAATGACTGCAGACTTCAATACATCATGCAGGTTGAATGTCTGCTTGTCTGTCTGTTCCCCACAAACTGGTAATGAAGAGTATTAGCTAGAAGGTGCTAACAGCTGCATGGTGTGTACAACAGTAGATTCCCATAATCCTCATCGAGGCTTCATAAAGGGCCCTCTTCCAAGCTGTTGCTATAGGTGAGCTGCTGTAAGATGATCCCTTACAGTTGCAGTGGGCTGGGTACAGCAGCTTTGTGTGCCTACTGCAACCAGTCAATTGTGTGCTACTGCAACCAGTCAATTGTGTGATTTTGTAGGTGTATCTGTTGCAGCACCTCATTGTTACTGGATTCTAGAGACTGCTATTGTTTTTGCCTTCAGCTGTTGAAAGCTGTCAACGCAGATCCCAGCTGTGAAGGATCAGCTTACACCATCTTGATTCTAGAAACAATTTACAACCCTACAAACATTTAGAAGATTAAAAATAACTACTTAATACAAAGTTAATGAAGATGCTGGTTTCTAGAGGTTAACATTTGGCTGCATCATGTTCTGTGATAAATAGGGTCATGTAAAATGACAAAAATATACAGAGATAAAAAGTTGCAGAAAGAGGCTGACCTTAATTTAGATGCTAAGGTGTCAGAAGTCCAGCACAAATAGTTTGATCACATTAGACCCTACCCTAAGTCTCATACTTGGGCCTTTCTACTTCTCTCTTGCTAGTGGTCTTCTTTAATCTGTACATCTTTTTCTCTATCTTTTGTATATTTCCTCACCTAATTTATGTAGTGCAGTTTGGTAACAGGAAAAGGGCGGTTTTCAAATTAACAACAGTTTATTGATTTTTGGAAGAATTTCTTTTTTATACAAAGTCGAGGATTAAGATCTTGTACTTGATGTATACAGTCACGCGTGACATTGTCATGTGTGTGGCAGCTGTTCTCTCAAATGCAATTTTAAACTCTTCCAGAAGTGTCTCATAACTTGGGTCAACAGGTGTTGGTAAAACAAACCTCCTACTTTAATGACAGCTTTCTATTCCATTAAATTTAGGGTGTTGTTGTGAGGCATGTTCTAATAATCTTGGTGGCCATGGTAAATCACCAAAACTAGAAATAGGATGTCCATGTAAAACTTGCCTCACAACTGCCATGGGTGCATTTGCAGTGTGCTGATGTTGAACCACCCTGTTGAAAATAAGCACACCTCTTGTGTACTTGTTGTCTTCACAATTCTGGCAGAAAGATTGAGTCTAGCATGTGTGTGTAATGTTAGGAGCCCCACCTTCCTTCATTGAAAAAGAATAAATACATTAATATAAAAAAAAGCTTCAGGCAGCAGCTAAAGTGCTCCACACAGTCTCTCAAGGGTAGTGAAGAGGCATTTCATGAACTGTGTGGGGTAGTTCAGCAGCCCAGTAATGGTAGTTTCGTTTCATTTATGTGAAAATGCACCACACCACACCCCACACCACTCACATACACTACAGCTTGTGGGTAATCATTAAAAAAAACTGAAACGGTCAAATTGAAGTGCTCTGTGTTGGAAGACCCTGTCTTCGATCTGTTGAAGCACCGGAATTTTTTTACAGGCAGAATTTTAAATCTAAGTGTAAAAACTTTATTAAAGACTCCAAGCTCATCTGTAGTGTGTGTGTGTGTGTGTGTGTGTGTGTGTGTGTGTGTGTGTGTGTGTGTGTGTGGGGTGTGGGTTGCCTTGGACTCCTGATAATTACCCCTCTCACAATGATGACCTTTTCAGATGTATGCCACTTCATCAGATTCTTCTGGCTTCCTCTTAAGTATGTCCACTGTTGGTATTAAAACTGTAACGTGTCTTAGGATGGTATTTGCAGGCAACGAAATATCTGCCATGTTGCAATAGCAGACTTGGCATTTAGAACAGACGTATTGTACGTGGATAATTAGTGCTGTCATCCACTATTCCACTGCTACTGAAATGGAAGACAGTTTTGATGTGAACAGTGTTTGTGTAGTCTAACAGCTCTCTCTCTCTCTCTCTCTCTCTCTCTCTCTCTCTCTCTCTCTCTCTTGTCGTTTGATTGTTTCTGACTTAAAGGCGGAGTACGCTCGAATGTCATAAACAGCGAGGATAATTTTCAGCCTGCATTATTGTATTTCAGGCATTTTCAGGAGTATAATACTGATACAACAGTGCGATTTGTCGTCAAAATTGATCCTGAAAAATTGCGGAAAGCAGAACAGGAAGGGCTGCACAAATTTTTCAAACTGGAAACTACAATGATGACTACCTCCATGGTGAGTGCTGTAGTTTGTCAAATAATAGGAAATGCTAAAACTGTAGCCTCTGACACTGACATGTCTTGTTACTTTTTCAGTGTGCGTTTGACGACATGCAGTGCCTCAGAAGATTCGACTCAGTTACTCAAATCCTGAAAGAATTTTTCAATTTGAGACTGACCTACTATGAAAAACGCAAGGGCTATTTAGAAGGAATGCTGCAAGCAGAATCTTTGAGGCTGAGTAACCAAGCGAGATTCATTTTGGAAAAATGTGATGGTGTTCTGGTTGTTGAAAACAAGAAGAAGAAAGTGATTATTGATGAACTAAAATCAAGAGGATATGATCCTGATCCAGTAAGGCAGTGGAAACTCAAGCAAGACAAGGAAGCATTGCTGGTAAATATATCTTTCTTGTGTGTATTTGCATTAGGCAGCAGCATAGTTTCAGTTACAAAGCTAGGTTGTCTGGGGTAGCTTTAACAAATGAATGATAATTAATTGAAACCCTCAGCTGCCGTCAGGTGGTGTTGACATATCTTGATGGGGACAGCTGAAAATGTGTGCCCCGACAGGGACTCGAACCCGGGATCTCCTGCTTAGATGGCAGACGCTCTATCCATCTGAGCCACAGAGGACACAGATGAATAGCACGACTTTTCTCTTCGTAGTTGATGAAAAAGGAATAATCTAGATAATGGACTTCACATGGCTGTGGCTTTTTTCTCGCTTCTTTAGATATCATAGCATGTTGGCTAGGAAGTGTAACTTTACGTCCTTCAAGCTTGCACTCATTGTAACTATGAACTGAGTCACATTCCATCTGAGTATGGCCTTTCTCCAAAACCTTTTGTGTAATCAGTACTCCAGTATCAATTGCTAATCTTATAAGAGCATTTGATATCACATTCCTGTTCTGATAAGTGCAGCTCTCAGAATACAGAATGACTTGAACGAGATTTTCCTTAATAGTTCCGGATAGGGTGTCCACGATGCATGGGGCAAAACAATACAACCAAATCACCTTGCGTTTCATCGAACCAGTAACATACTGCATCACGACTTTCTAAACTATACATTGTAAAGTTATGAACAGCTGACTTTGTTTTATAATAAACTGCACTTGCACTTAAAAATGGAGCTACTTTCACAGTCTGTAAGTCCATGGTGTACACTGAGCAGAGCTTCTGCTGGGCTTCTTTCCTGTCAGCAATTTTTTTTGTCTGCTCTTTGCATTCTGTGTGTTGCTTCCACACGTCTTCACTCAACTTACCAAGTCTGTAAAACCAACACAAGTCACAATGGTCTTTCTTGGGGGAAAATAAGCTAATATTACCATCTTCTAAAATAAAGTTAAAAGTAGCCCGACTTAATGGTGAAACCTTCTCCACGTGACATTTTTTCCACATAGAGTACATACAGTTGTTGTTGTTGTTGTTTGGATTGTAGAATAGCCTCAAGGTACAACTTCGAGGAGGATTTCCCACAGTAATGCAACCGAAGTTTCGGAAGAAAGTCCAGGAATTCTTTCATGAAGGTACTCTCATCTTTCTTCTTCGTCTGTTTAAGAGACGATTCTGTATTGGGACTCATTCCGTGAGTAGAATTACCCATCCAATATTGGACAGTCCATTCTTTAATCCTAAGAGTATTGAGAAACATGTTTTTGCATACTTTGTTTCCCCAGCTCATTTTTCAAATGGTAAATGAGTGTTCCTTTTCTCCTGGATTTGCCAGTGTTCTTTCCTGGACGTTTGGTTGGAATTATGTCCACAAGGTTGATAACGTAAACCTTCCTCTGACCCCATGACATTGTTTCCCATAATGTGTTAAATACTGTCTGCCTATCAACAGAAGAAAACTGATGACACTTCTTTTGAACGGTTTTCTGGCACACATTCGAAGTACATGTTGGACCTAATTTTCGTACCTTTTGGTGTATCACGAGTGATTTTTACCAATTCAACTTCTTTTGTACCCAATATACACCTGTCCATGCATTCTCAAAATGTTATTGACATTTTTCTTCTAATCTTCAGGATGTTATTTAGATTTCCTTTTCCTGTCACTGCTTATGTCACCATAAAATTCTTGGCCTTCTCTGTCAGCATCATTATTGCTCCTGTGACCTTCGATAATTTATCCAGTGTGTTTAGCAAACAGTGAGCACCATCACATAGCAATGAGTGTGAAGTACTGTCATCTCTAGTAGAAACTGTGACTGTGGTTTCATTTTGAGACTTGTTGGAGACAGCCACTTAACTTTCTAAATGGAAAAATATTTATAAATTAATTTAAGCAGACAAAGATGTAGCTCAAATGCATGTATTTATGAGAACGACGGCATCAGTAATACTATTATCAATAATCCCAAGAAAATTTACCTGCATCATTAGATGCTGCAGGAACTGTAATCGAGAACCCTATATACGAAATTAATTTTTCTTCGGTAAATGTAACTTCAGCGTTAAAACTTCTCTCGCGTGTTGTTTGTTCTGCATTTCGGGAGATCGTACAAGAAAGTGGACAGTCTAGAAATCTTTGGCAGAAATGAATAAAGCACACGACGTTCTGCTTTATATCACAATAAGACACTTGCAGTACTACTAACATTCAAAGGTGAATAATAAAACAATTTTCTTACCGCTTTCAGTCCCTCTCAGGAACAATTCTCCGCTTTCATAAGCTGATTCCAGCTGAGAAACAATTTCTTCTTCAGTAAAAAGATCTATATCGCTGTCCATTATCACGAATGAAGCTACAAACGTGGAACCACTTTCGAGCACTGTTAAATATGTAATAAGGCAGTAACAGTGTGCTGTGGCTGCGTGCGCTTTTGTATTTACGCAGTATTGTTTACAGTATCCATAGATAGGAGATACGCGATATTTAATTCTCTACAGTCCTGCGGCATTGACATGTATTTCCTGTTACATATGCGGTATTGTTGTAGATAATTTTTTTTATGGTAAATATATAAAAATTTGGCCTTACAGCATTAAGAGCAGATGCGCGTACGGTTGACGACATCGTCTGACTGGAAAACAAAAAATCGGCTGTTTGTCAGTTACACGGTATTGTTTCTTCATAGACGATATACAGAAACAGTATGAATCTCAGTATTGGTCAGTGTGTGGCTTATTATGTAGGCCCAAGCGACTCTGATGTCAAGCCTACTAAATGACAAGTTATTCCCTCTCAACTCGCCTTCGCCTTCCTGCTCGATTGTAATGAATTTCGATGAAATTGTATGTGAACATTTGCACGTGACACCAATGAACACGGGTGAAGTTTAACATTTGTCAAAGTTACTCGTGTTTGCTCCGGGTATGACTTTGCGCAAAGCGAGTGTGGATTTATGACGATTTGGAGCTGTTACCTTGGACAATAATTTGTTGAAGGAAATGGTATGTGGCCATCTTGTTATTATCTATGCATTCTCTTAAGAATAGTAATGAAAAGAATTTGATGCGCCATATTCACCCACAATATTTTAGACAAAATTGCCTGAAAAATTTCGAAGTCAGTATGACGAATTTGAAACTTGGTGTGTTGTGACCTAACACAAGGTTCTCAAAATAGAAAGTTTCATGTATGTAAGACTTCTCAATACTGATTAAACAAAGCACAAAGTTGAATATTTTGTAAAAATAAATGAATGTGCTATTTTTTACCTGAGTTTGCAAATAACTGTTGTGTAAGACTTTCCAAACTGGGAATATTGCAAAAGTTACGGTTTGGATACTAAAAAAGATGTATTCGATTATCCAATACACGCTAACGATGCTAGGTGATTTGAATAGTCGTTAGGTGCAAAAATCGCGGCACAAAAAAATGAGAGCTTCAGATTCTGATATCCTTTAGAGTAAATGCATGCTGAATGTGAAAATTAATATGCAATCGGTTGGTAGCACAAGGATGTGGACGACAGAATTTCTCTCGCCTACTATTTTCCAGTAATCTACAAATTCATCATAAAAGTAACAATTTTATGTAAAAGGGTGAAAATAGGGTATGTGTGACACATCCTTTACAAGTACAATTTACTATTAAAGCTTCAAAACCAGTCTCATTCAGAGTGTGTTTCAAGCCCACTCCCCCCACCGAAAGACGTGCCCGGAGACACTCCGGACAGCAGTGGTGCACCAACCTGGCTGTCTCCTGCCGTAAGGCCTGGCAACCTGACGTGATGGTACTGAGCACCGTTTCATTTCACAGCAGGACTGCTTCGGTTGACATCTGCGGCACTGTGTACGGCACAGCGGTACGCTGGCAATATTCTGTGCCTCATTTTGTTGTTCTTCGTGGCAAGCTGTCCTAGGCTTAAATTTCAGCAAAATAATGCCCGCGTGTACCCGGGGAGAGTTTCTACTACTAGTCTCGGTGCTTTGCTAAGCCCTGCCTTGGCGATGAAGGTTGCCGGATCTGTCCCCAGTTGAGAATGTTTGGAGCCTTATGGGTATGGCCCTCTGACCAGCTCAGGATTCTGACAATCTAACGCACCAGTTGGAAAGAATTTGGCATAAAATCCCCTCACTGCGACATCAGACTATTCGGTCATTGGAAACTTGAATAACATCTTGCGTAAGGACCGAAGGTCGACCATTGTGTTAAGACTTGCTAAATTTGTGAAGCTCTCTCTCTTCAATAAATCGTCAAATTTAATTTCTACAAAATCAGTCAAACCCTTATTATTTGTGTAAAAGCTGACAAAAGTAGATCACATTAAATTTGCTTTTAGAAAACCTTTTTACTGTAATTGACTTCAAACTGATCAGTTGGAAAGAGCAGTCAGAAAATTAAATTGATTTTCCAGTGTGCACTAACACCTGAAAATGACATTCAAATTTGAGGGAATGTACTACAGCCACAGGCTCATTGCAGCAACCTGTCGCCTGTTTTTTGTTGCGTGTGGTCTTTATTTTTAAACTGATAAATAATGTATCACTATATTGCATTGATCTATGGTGACAATTGGTTTCTTAATTTAGGTTCCAGAGCCTTGTTGTGGTGCCTGTCTGTGTACAGAGCCATTTGCTAAGTACCTTGCCTATGATTCTCAATATTGTAGTTCACATTTTACAAAATTTTTGATCCACTTTCTGCAGTTCATTTTCTGGAAATTAATATTTTGGCCAGTTGAACAAACAGTGTGGAAGTACAGCATAGTTCTGCTACCCGACAATCATCGTGTCTTTTGGGCCAATAAAGTGGATGATCTGGTTTTAAGGATGCATAAATTTTATAAATGTACCATTTTATTATATTAATGCTGCAATGTTGAGAAATATAAAATCAGAATTGATATTAATGTTTGCGTGCTGCTAATCTAAATCTATACCCTGCAAAACCGTGAGGTGCAAGGTGGAGGGTAAGTCCCATTGTACCAGTTATTAGGGTTTCTTCCTGTGGCATTCGCATATGGAGTGCGGGAGTAATCACTGTTTGAATGCCTCTCTGCATGCAGTAATTATTCTAATTTTATCCTCACGATCACTATGTGACTGATGCGTATGGGATTGTAGTATATTTCTAGGGTAATCATATAAAGCCGGTCTTGGCACTTTTTTAATACTTTCTGCAGATAGTTCAGGTCTGTCTCAGAGCCTTCAGTTCAATTCCTTCAGTGTCTCGTACAGATTCAACAAACCTGTGATCATTTGTGCTCTCCTACCCTGTATGCTTTCAGATTTCCTCCGTTAGTCCTATCTGGTATGGGTCCCACATACTCGAGCAATATTCCAGAATTGATTGTATGAGTGATTTTTAACCAATCTTCTTGGTAGACTGCACTGTATTACAGCACTAAACTGAAGTCTACCACTTGATTTATCCACGACTGAACCTACACTATGTGATCAAAAAAAAAAAAAAAAAAAAAAAAAACCCACACACAAGTTTTTCATATTATTTGCTTTGTGCTGCCACCTACTGCCAGGTACTCCATATCGGTGACCTCAGTAGTCATTAGACATCACGAGAGAGCAGAATGGGACACTCCACGGAACTCACGGACTTCGAACGTGGTCAGGTGATTGGGTGTCACGTGTCATTCGTCTGTACGTGAGATTTCCACACAACTAAACATCCCAAGGTCCACTGTTTCTGATGTGAAAGTGAAGTGGAAATATGAAGGGACATGTACAGCACTAAAGCGTACAGGCTGACCTCGTCTGTTGACGGACGGAGACCGCTGACAGTTGAAGAGGATCGTAATGTGTAATAGGCAGATATCTATCCAGACCATCACACAGGAATTCCAAAATGCATTAGTATCCACTGCAAGTACTAAGACAGTTAGGTGGGAGATGTGAAAACTTGGATTTTGTGGTCAAGTGGCTGCTCATAAGCCACAAATCATACCGGTAAATGCCAAATGATGCCTCCCTTGGTGTAAAAAGTGTAAACATTGGACGATTGAACAGTGGATAAACATTGTGTGGAGTGATGAATCACAGTACGTAATGTGGCGATCCAATGGCAAGGTGTGGGTATGGCGAACTCCCGGTGAACGTCAGCTGCCAACATGTGTAGTGCCAATAGTAAAATTTGATTGGTGTGGTGTTATGGTCTACACCCGTATTTTCCATGGAGGGGGCTTGCACCCCTTGTTTTGCGTGGCACTACCACAGCACTGGCTTACATTGATGTTAACACCTTCTTGCTTCCCACTTTTGAAGAGCAATTTGGGGATGGCAATTGCACCTTTCAACATGATCGATCATCTGTTCATAATGCACTGCCTGTAGCAGAATGGTTGCATGACGATAACATCCTTGTATTGGACTGGCCTGCACAGAATCCTCTGATAATTATTTTGAGCATTTCATTCAGGGGCCCATATGGAGTGTAAATTGTTGCGATAACATAATAGACCTCTTAGCAAGAAACAATTCTGAGCAAATAGAGATCCTGATGGATGTTGGGATCAATGACCAAAAGGGTGTTGTAGTGAGACAGTGCCACGTAAATTAGCTTGATGCCTTCCTGATAAAGCCCTAGTTCATTCCAAACTATGTAAGTGTAGACCAGATGCAGTTTAAATCCAACAAAATTTTGATGATTGAGTGCTTTATTCCAAGTAAATTAATGAGAGATGGAACACAATAGATACTGCCATGGAACACAAAACAGGTCAGACAATGTTGCAGAAATAATGGGAAAAAAGCATTCCAGATTTAAGAGCATAAAAGGTCAAAGACTGGCGATGTTTCACGGAAATTAAAATAATATGAACTGCAATACAAGATGCTTTTAATAATTTAAGTTTCCACAAAGTAAGTGTCTCAAAATCTGGCAGAAAATCCAGAATGATTATGGACATATGTTAAGTATAACAGCAGTAGGGCACAATCAATACCTTCACTTTATGATATCAGTAGTAACGTAACTGACAAGAGTAGCACTAAAGCGGAGTTACTAAGCACAGTTTTTTGAAATTCCTTCACCAAGAAAGATGAAATAAATGTTCCAGAATTCAAACTGAGAACAGTTGCCAACATGAGAAACTTAAAAAGTAGATACCCTTGGTGTAACAAAGCTAGTTGTCACTCAAAAGTCATTTGGTCTAGGTTGTATCAAAGTTAAGTGGCTTTCAGAGTATGCTAATGAATCAATTTTTGGCAGTCACATGCAACTACTTGCTTGGCAGAAGCAGCACGCCTAAAGAGTGGGATGTTACACGTGTCACACAAATATACAAGAATGGAAATAAAATCCAACCTTCTGAATTACAGGCCCCTACCACTGCTCTGACTTGCTGTAATACTTTGGAAAAATGCTGTGTTCTAATGTATTTAAATACCTCAAATACGGTGATTTTGTTGACACACAGCCAGCATGGATTCAGAAAAATGACTGCTCTTTGTACACCAGAAATAATGCGTAATTGAGGAGTTTCCATATTTCTAGATTCTCGAAAGGTTTTTGACACAGTTCCTTGCAACAAATTGTGTGCCTGCAGAGTATTGTCTTGGCTGAGTGATAAAATTTGTGGTTTCCTTTCAGACAGGTCACAGTTTGTAGTGATTGATAAGAAGTTGTGGGGTGAAATAAAGTTATATTTGGTGTTCCACAGGGAAGTGTTATGGGTTCTCTCTCTCACACATCGTTTGTATGCATTAAGAACAGCAATCTGAGCATAAGTTGTGATATGAAATGCTCAGGCTTTAGTCAGCAGTGCTCTTACATTGTTTGTGGAGGATTGTCGTTTACCACCTAGCAAATAAGAATTACAAAATGATTTAGACACGAAATTTGCATGGTGGTAATAATCGCCCTTGAGTTTGAACAGTAAAAAGTGAGGTCCTCTATGTGAAAACTAAAATTAATAAAACAAAATTTGGTTATGCAATAAATCTTGCATGTTTAAAGGTTGTAGATTCAGTTAATTGTCTAGGGATTACACTTCGAAACAACTTACATGGGAGCCATCACATAGAAAATGCTGTGGTGAAGATGAACCAAGAGACTGTTGTCTTGGCAAATAACTTAGAAGATGAAATAGGTATACTAGACTGACTTTGCTCACTGTGATTGTCAGTCTTCTGCTGGAGTATTGCTGTGTGCTATGGGGTTGAAGGACAACATTGAAAAAGTTCAAAGAAGAGCACCTTTTCCGTGTTACCACAAAATAGAGGAGTGGGTATTATGTACATGACGCCTGAGTTGGGATGGCAGTCGTAATAACTAAGATATTTTTCACTGTGGCTAGATCTTTCACAGAATTTGTCACCAACTTTCTCCTCTGAATAAGAAAATATTTTATTGACTCCTAACTAAATAGCTAGAATGACCATGGTAACAAAGTAAATTGGAGTGTGTACAGAAAGACCAAGGTGTTGAATAGTCGAGAAATAGTCTTAAATGGTTCCATGAACCCTCTCTCAGGCACGAAGTTTGCAGTCTCTGTCAGTACTAAAATTTAAAATAGGAGTGAGATGTAAATATGTTGCTGTATTGTAAATTTTTACTTCTTGTCTCCATGTAAACTGACCCATATTTTAGAACATTTCATTGACATTATCAGACAGTATTTTGTATGTGTGTGCATCTATATTAATAGAAACAGTTCTGTTTCAACATTTTAGTATTTGTAAAATAAGAATTTGTTTTTGGTCTGCACTCATCTAGAAATGTTTGGACATAGGTGTGGTTATTTCAACAACAGGGACTTTGTTACAAAAACAGAAAAATTGACATGCTGCATGAAGACCTGGTGGTGTATCAGAGATCTTCAAATTAAAAAAAAGGTCTGGAGACAAGTCTGTGTAAAGATTTTGAGCAGTTAAAGACCACTAGCTTCAAATGTAACTCTACCATGAAAGTTTGGTTAATATTTCTTAGAGAAGTGCCTTACTCATAAGCATGTGTGTTATGGGAGTGCACTATACTGCCTGTGATAAACAGATAATATTGGGTGAACATGAGAGGGGATAAGTCTTAACTTCCTTATAATGACTTGTGGTTGCCATATCATTGGTGAGCATTTCATTTGTATACACTTTATTGGTCCTGTGAATCTAGGATTGTACATTGTACAAAAGATTTTGGACCATTCATTTATTAAAATACATATTCCCCCCCAGGCAGAATTTTAACAAAAGATAAAATAATACAATATTTTCTTACTCTACACATTTTATAGAGTGTTTTAATCAGTGAGGCAGTTTTGTTTTTCTAGTTATTTCTTTACTGTATAGAAGCTGTGTTTGCCCAAGTAATACTTCACAGTTGATTTGAGCTTGTTTAATTCCATTATTTTTGGCGATTTGGGTAGTGCATTGTACAATTTGATGCCAGGGTGGAGCATGTCTTTCTGTAATATTGCTGTTTGTCTGATGTTCATGTGCATCATTCATCTGTCTTGTGTGGTAGCTATGTACAGATTCATTATGGGTGATGCTCGGACTTCTGCTGTTTAGTTTTTCTTTTATAATAATTGCATTTTCAAGTGTATATACATGGAAGCGGTATTATTTCATTTTTTCTAAATAGTGGCTTCCATGTTGATCTTTGATCTAACCCTTCGATTATTCTAATGTATTTCTGTACTCCAAAAGATTTCTGATGAGTTCCACAATTTCCCCAAAACACTACACCATAATGAAATACTGAATGAACATAGGCAAAATATATGATCCTGAGATTATCGTGTGACGTGCAGTTTCTTAATACTCTCATTACAATACATGTTTTGCTCAGTTTTTTGTTCACATAGTCCACATGTGTATCTCATTCCATGTTTTGTTGAATCCATATACTGAGAAATTTTGTACTCCCTGTTTTTCAATTTTTTTGTCCCCTTATTTCTACAGGTGGATGTGCTGATGTCCTATTCTGAGTGGGGAAAATATCCATTGCAACAGTTTTTTCCAGATTTATAGTCACTGTTTGCATCAACGTACTGTACTATCTTCTCTGTGATGGCCTTAATGTCATTTTCAAAGTTTTCTTTGCTACTTCCTGTACTTCAGATGCTGGTGTCATCTGCAAATTAATATAGCTTACTGTTTATACAGTATGTAAGTTGTTTACATATAGTAAGAAGAGAATTCGACCCAATATGAAACCTTGGGGAACTCTGTTTGACCACTAATAAATCTGACTGATTAGTTTTGACTGTCCCGTTTACTTCATTTTATCTCTGAGCTGTTTTCATGGTGGTATGATTTAATGCAGTTATGGGCTGCTCCCCTAATATCCCAGCTCTGAATCTTTCCTACTAATTCATCATGATCGATGGTATCACACTTTTGACAAGTCTAGGGATAGGTTTGAGGTATGCTCCTGCCTATCTAGGATCTGTAGAGTTTCATACAGAAAAGAAAATATTGCCGTTTTATTAGTGATTTCTCCTAAAACCATGTTGAGAATTCTGTTAGCACATTATACTTATTTATGAAATTTGACAGTCTTTTATAAGAGTTTCTATAGAATTTTAGAAAACACAGTAAGGAAACTGGTCTATAGATTGACACCTCTTTCTGGCTTCCATTTTGTATAGTGGTTTAACCTTAGCTATTTGTAAACATGTTGGAAAGCTTCCAGTTGAGGGGGACAGGTTTACAAGATATGTCAGTGGTTCAGAAATTGTCTACACATTTTTTACACCAAAATCTGGTATGTTATCTATTCCTGAGAAATGTTCATTAACAAAATAACTGTTACATGAATTTCCTGCCTTTCTTGGTTTGCAGATAGTGTGTGAATTTTCATTCAACTGTGTATTATTAGTTTGTTTCGTTACATCCTGTTTCTTTACAATACTCAACAGATTTCATGTTATTGGGGGAATTTCTTATGTATCTGTCATTTTCCATTTTGGCACTTATTACTTCCCTCATAATTATTTTATAGTTTTTAAAATACCTATCAAATTCTGATGTCAAAGGTTTTCATAACTTGGTAGAGGAATGATTCTTCTGCACATGATTTTCTGATGCCTGTAATGATCCATTTGTTTGTGTGAGGTAGTTTTGACTTCCTAATTTAAAGTGGAAATCCTACATCCAAAATATTTGTGTCGATAAAGATATTAAATTTGTCAGATATACGAGGGCTATCCACAAAGTACATTAAGTTTTGGAATTAAAAGTAAAGTATTTGAAATTTTTTTTTATTATATACAGATGAAAGCCACACTTAAATACTACTTTTCTACATAGTTGCCATTTAAATTAAGGCACTTACCGTAGCGCTGGACGAGCTTGGAAATTCCTTAGTCATAAAATTCGGCCGCCTGCGACTGTCTTTTGGGACAGAAAAGGTGTGATTTTTGTGGATTTCCTGGAAAGAGGCACTACAATAAACTCTCAAAGGTATTGCCAAACTCTGCACAACCTCAGAAGAGCAATACAAAACAAGCGCAGGGGAAAGTTGGGCTCAAAGATCTTGCTGATTCACGACAATGCCCGGGCCCACACGGCAAATGCCACTTGTGAAGTGGGAGTTGTTTCCTCATCCACCGTACAGTCCCGACCTGGCACCGAGCTACTTCCACTTATTCCCAGCAATGAAGAAGTGGTTGGCTATGCAGTGTTTTGATGAAGATGCACAGCTTCAAGAAGAGGTAACCACGTGGTTGAAGGCGCAGGCGGCCGAATTTTACAACGAAGGAATTTCCAAGCTCGTCCATCGCTACGATAAGTGCCTTAATTTACATGGCAACTATGTAGAAAAGTAGTAGTATTTAAGTGTGGCTTTCATCTGTATATAATAAAAAAAATTCCAATACTTTATTTATTTTTAATTCCAAAACGTAATGTACTTTGTGGATAGCCCTCGTATTTCCAGCTCTATAAATTTGCTCCCATGATTCTTTCTTTAAATGATAAATAAATATTGCAATATTCTGATCGTTGTAAGCTCTGGTCTCGTATGTACTTTCCAGTTGGTTGGCCTTACTACATTTAATATTGAAACTTATGATTTGTCCATAGTGGTCGCCAAGTCCAGTCTTTATTATTTCTGCTTTGTAATGTTGTTAATTCTGTGGATGGTATTTAAAAATAATTTTCCCTATTTAGTGTCTTTAGTTCTGTATTTTTGTAAGCTATTCCTTTTCTGACAAAGATTCAGTTTTCACCACATTGAAGCTGCTTTCTACATGTGTAGGCTGCCAATTTGCAGTTTTGCTGTTTGTAATATATACTCTCTTCACCAGCACTCAATAATACATAGCACAGAAGTGTTATTTAATTGATTTGAAAGCATTATTTTCAATTCTATTAATTTATTGCACAAACTCTGAACATTCTGATGGAACAGCATAAAATTATGAACCATTTTTTTCTGGATTACTTGGTTGAGCACTTACCATTGCTTTGTTTTTTGACTTCTGTTTTACATTTTTGTCTAGTACCAATAAACGATCTGTCTTACTATTGGCTTTGGACTGAAATTTCACTTCTTATAGTACAACTTACTACTATTTCTATCACAATAGTGCACGGAGACTAGCATATATGCATTTGAAGCTAAATAATACAATATGCATTTTATGTGATGTGTTTGGAAATTTCTGCCGTAAAAATTGAATTCACTGTGGCATTCTCTTGAAGGGGATGATAGATTTATAAATCCAAATAGAATGAAATTAATATTTAACAGTAGACACTATCAGCTTATTGAGTGCACCACCAGGTAGCTTAGTTTCCTACCTGTATCAGAAAAGTGAGCTAAACTGAAATATTACACTGTCTGTGGTTCAAACTGTAGTTGCTTTGTGAGGTCTCATGTATTCTGTAATAAAAGTTTTATATATTGCACATTTGCTACCTGTGTGTGGAACTTGGCGTATAAATTTAATGTTTGTATTATTCGTTCATGGTGTCAGCATCAGAAAATGGGCTTTATCTTTACAAGTAAATAGGTGCACCATATGCAGTCTTTCTGTTTAAATTGTATGATCACATAGGTTCAGTTGTGTAGGTAAGGCAAATGACCACCTTTGTGTCACTGGCAGGATACTGGGAAACTGAAGTCAGTCTACTAGGTGAATGCTTGTGCATACCATCCTAGAATATTATGGAAGATAGTGTGTGGTGGGGGGTCAGTACTGAATGTATACAGAGGAGATTGTACGAGTGGTACCAAATTTGACTAACGAGGGAATGTTTGGGAAATTTTGATAAATCTGGATTGGCAGAGTCTTAAAAATAATTGCCAATTACCCTGCAAAATCCTACTTACAAACTTTCAAAAAGTGGCGATCAAATAATATTCTTCACTCCTGCATGACCATGAAGATAAGATTAATCACACAAAGAATAGAGGCATCTCAGCGGTCATTTTCCTGTGCCTCATACGTGATTAGAACAATAATAATTATTATTACTATTACTATGTTTAAAATGGATTTTGTGCCGTGTGTTAGTTCTGGTGATTTAGGTTTTTTGCAATGAGACAATTAAAAATTTTATGGTTTGGATTTCTGGACTTGTCTCTAACCCTGGTAGAGTGCTGCAGCCACTTAGTTAATCTCATTGAAATATTTAGTTATGTATTCTCTAGCAGAAATCTTATGTACTGTTGCAGGAGGAGACAAACAATGCAGATGATTCTCAGGAGGAGGCGACAGAGGATGTGGATAAGCTGTATGACTATCTCTTAGGGATGACATTGTGGACTCTCACTAAGGAGAGAAAGGATGAACTGTTGGCAAAGCGCGATGAAAAGCTTCAAGAATACAAAATTCTTCAGGGCAAGTCACCGTCTGACCTGTGGAGGGAGGACCTGGATGTTCTCTCGGAGGAGGTAAAACTGATATCAGAAAATGAATAGGCTCCTTTTAGTTAATTTTCCCTACTTCTCTATTCTAGAAGATGAAATATCAAATTGATTAATATCAACAATAGTTTTCTGGCAGAGTATCATTCCTTACTTGAACCCCCCCTGCGGGTTCGGAGGTAAGAATAGGCCCGCGGTATTCCTGCCTGTCGTAAGAGGCGACTAAAAGGAGTCTCAACTGTTTCGGCCTTTAGTGTGATGGTCCCCTCAGGGGTGTGACCACTCCATTTCTAAATTTTTCCGTTAGTGCGTACCATTTGGAGAAGGACGCCTTACGTGGTGCATCTTAAATCCATCTTGCCCTAAGATCTGGCACACCTGATTTTTTCATGGCGTTGGACTTACATCGAGCTTCCGCCACATCCACTGCAGTGTGTTCTGGGTGGCATTAATTCCCTCCATTGTGCACTTCCATCTTTGCCCTCATGGTGTACATGGATATTTAGACACCCGACATCCAGCACGGTAGCCAGTCCGTTGTGGTGGGGTCGTCATGTACCCTCTTGGTGGTAGCCCCCTGACTACACAGGGATCGCACTGCTGATGCCTGAGCTGCTACCTCCCCACGTATGCCGAGGAGTAGATGCCTATCTCTCTGGGGCATCGGGACTCCCAGCAAAGGCCATCCTGCCAGGTGGTCTTTGCTGTGGCTGGGTGGCGCCCGTGGGGAGAGCCCCTGGTCGGAGTGGGTGGCATCAGGGCGGATGACCCGCAATGAAGCGTGGTGCATCATCTCTCACTGGTGGGCCTCCACCAGCAGTCTCTAAGCGTTCGAGGTCTAACCTCAACGGCAAGCAATTCAATCCAAGATCATTTCCCTCCCTGGCCACTCCATGGGAGGAACACATGGCTAAAGACAGCAGTGGAGATTATTCACCGCAGTACCTTGTCTGTACGCGGGTCGATGGTGAATCTTTTATGCAAACTAAGCCTCAGTTTTTTGTGGAGCATTTAGAGGACAAGTTCGGGGAGGTGGAGGGCTTGTCCAAAATGCGCTCTGGGTCGGTTCTCATCAAAACAGCATCCTCTGCCCAGTCACGGAGGTTGCTCACTTGTGACAAGTTGGGGGATGTTTCCGTCACCATCACTCCCCATAACAGTTTAAACATGGTCCAGGGTATTATATTCCACAGGGATCTTCTTCTGCAGTCCGACGATGAACTACGCGCCAACCTAGAACGACGAGGTGTTCACTTCGTCTGGCGCGTCCATCGGGGTCCGAGGGATAATCAGGTAGCCACTGGTGCCTTCATCTTGGCCTTTGAGGGTGATGTCTTACCCGAAAAGGTTAAGGTGATGGTTTACCGTTGTGATGTGAAGCCATATATCCCTCCACCGATGTGGTGTTTTAAATGCTGGAAGTTCGGGCACATGTCATCTCGCTGTACTTCCAGCATCACGTGTAGGGTTGTGGACGTCCTTCGCATCCTGATACTCCATGTGCCCCGCCTCCTATCTGTGTTAACTGCGGAGAACACCATTCCCCCTAATCACCGGACTGTAGGATATTCCAGAAAGAAAGGAAGATAATGGAATATAAGACCCTGGACCGCCTGACCTACCCCGAGGCTAGACGGAAATACGAGCGGCTCCATCCTGTGGCAATGACGTCATCCTACGCCGCTGCTGCAATGACGGTTCTCCCATCACCACGAATCGGCTCTCGGATCGGTCAGCATCCACCAGCCCCCATGCTTGTGGGGGGCACTTCACAACATGTTGCTCCTGCTCCATCTACTTCAGGAGCAACACCCCCCCAACAATCAGGGACATCAGTTCCCCCTTCCCAGCAGGAGAAGCGTAAGACTTCTTCGGCTACTCTCGCAAGGAAGGGGTCCCTTGGGGACCTCCCTTCGCACGTTCCGACCAGCGGCACAGCAGCCATCCGCAAGTGGCTCAAACAACCGCCAGTCCCTGGTCGTAGGGCCTCACGGTTGTCATCCATCCCTGAGACTGACCCTGTGAAGCCCTCCAAGCCTGAACCACCGAAGTCACAACGCGAGAAACAGAAGCAGAAGCTGAAGAAAGTCCCCAAGAATACCGACTTTGCAGTGGCACCCGTCCCACTGCTTCCTACAAGCTCTGAGTCTGAGGATGAGGTGGAGATTCTGGCGTCCGCTGAGGACCTCGATCTCGCCGGTCCCTCAGACGCCATGGATAGCGCTAGCACCGGTGCTCAATCGCAGGCAGCAGGTGACCCAGCGGCGTAATCTGGCTTCCAAGTCCTGTCACGCCTCTCTCAGACATGGCCAATAACATCCTCCAGTGGAACTGCGGCGGTTTCTTCCACCATCTCGCTGAGCTCCGCCAACTTATCACCCTTCATCCTTTCCCTTGCATTGCTCTGCAGGAAACTTGGTTTCCAGCAATGCGAACCCCGCCCTCCGTGGCTATCGGGGTTATTATAAGAACCGAGCAGCTTATGAAAGGGTGTCGGGTGGTGTCTGCATCTATGTTCTTAACTCTCTTCACAGCGAGTCTGTCCCTCTACAAACAGCTTTAGAGGCTGTCGCTGTTAGGGTGTGGATGCCGCGGGCTATTACCGTCTGCAGTCTTTACCTTCCACCGGATGGTGATGTCGCACTGCCTGTCCTGGCTGCACTGATCACGAAATTGCCGCCACCTTTCTTGTTGCTGGGCGATTTCAGTGCCCACAACCCTCTATGGGGTGGGACTGTCGTCGATGGCTGCGGTCGTGCCGTGGAGCATTTGTTGGCCCAGCTCAACCTTAGCCTCTTGAACACCGGCGCTCCCACGCATTTCAGTGTGGCCCATGGCTCGTTCTCGGCCATCGATCTCTCTCTTCGCAGCCCCGGACTTGTCCCGTCCCTCCACTAGAGAGTGCATCCTGACCTGTGTGGTAGTGACCATTTTCCCATCTATTTGTCACTGCCCCAGTGTCATTCTTCTGGGCGCCTACCCCGCTGGGCTCTCCACAGGGCTGACTGGCCGGTTTTTACTTCCGCTGCAACCATTGAGTCTCCCCCACAGGGTGACATTGACGAGGTGGTCCGTGTCTTAACCACGTCCATCATTTCAGCGGCCGAGGCTGCCATCCCCCGCTCTTCTGGACTCCCTCGGAGGAAGGCTGTACCTGGTGGTCGCCGGAGATTGCCGAGGCTATTCGCGACCATCGGCGGGCTCTCCAGCGTCATAGGCAGCACCCGTCTCTCGAGACCCTCATCGCCTTTGAGAGGCTCCGTGCCTTGGCCCGTCGTCTTATTGCACGGCGTAAGCAGGAGTGCTGGGAGAGGTATGTCTCCTCCTTGGGCTCCCGTGTCTCCCCCTCGCTCGTGTGGTCCCGGATCCGGTGGATTTACGGATACCAACCCCTATGGGTGTCCCTGGGATCTCCTTGGACGGCGCTGTCTGCACGGACGCTGCTGCCATTGCTGAACACCTTGCTGCGCACTTTGCTAAGGGCTCTGCGACTGCAACTTATCCCCCCGCCTTTCGCTCTCTAAAGGAGCGAGCCGAGCGGACGCCGTTATCATTCCACACGCGTCGTTCTGAAAAATACAATGCTCCTATCAGCGAGAGGGAATTCCTCTCTGCCCTCGCTGATTGCCCTGATAAAGCACCAGGACCAGACT
Source organism: Schistocerca nitens (assembly GCF_023898315.1). Classification (NCBI taxonomy): domain Eukaryota; kingdom Metazoa; phylum Arthropoda; class Insecta; order Orthoptera; family Acrididae; genus Schistocerca; species Schistocerca nitens. The sequence goes on from NC_064623.1 coordinate 126,349,428, forward strand.
GCATCCACGCACAGGTGCTGAAGCATCTCTCCAGGGACTGCCAGACACACATCCTCACCATCTTTAACCGCATTTGGAGCGAGGGCGTGTTCCCGTCGCAGTGGTGAGAGGGTCTTATTGTCCCCATCTTGAAGCCCAGTGCGGACCCACTGGCGGTGGACAGCTATCGTCCCATTACCCTCACCAACGTTTTGTGCAAATTGCTCGAACGTATGGTGGGGCGGCGTTTGTGTTGGGTCCTTGAGTCGCGCGGTCTCCTCGCTCCATTCCAGGATGGCTTCCGTCAGGGCCGGTCTGCAGCGGACAATTTGGTGCGGCTGGAATCTGCTATCCGTACGGCCTTTGCCCAAAGTCAGCATCTCGTTGCTGTCTTTTTTGATCTGCAGAAGGCGTATGACACCACATGGAGGCATCACATGCTTGCTACGTTGCATGCGTGGGGTCTTCGTGGTCAGCTCCCGGCTTTTCTTCAAACCTTTTTATTGCGCCGCTCTTTCCGGGTGCAAGTGGGTGCCGCCTCTAGTTCATCTTATATACAGGAAAATGGGGTCCCGCAGGGCTCGGTGTTGAGCGTCTCCTTATTTCTAGTGGCCATTAATGGTCTGGCTGCAGCCGTGGGGTCGTCGGTGTCTCCTTCTTTGTATGCCGACGACTTCTGCATCTCATTTAGCTCCACGACTACGGGAGTCGCCGAACACAGGCTGCAAGTAGCCGTTCGCAAGGCAGCATCATGGGCTCTGACTCACGGTTTTCAGTTCTCTGCAGCCAAGACTCGAGTTATGCACTTCTGCAGGCGTCGGACGGTCCACCCTCATCCTGAACTTTACCTCGACGGCCACCTGCTTGAAGTGGTGGACACTTGCCGCTTCTTAGGACTCGTCTTTAATGCCCGGCTCACATGGGTTCTGTAATGTATCAGTTCTTATGTGTTCCAGCACAAACTCTTTCCTATAATGTATTGTAACTTAGACCAGTCTGATGTTCATTGAAGTTGTGCCCTTCTGGTGCACTTTCCTTACCTGTCTTATATAAGATCATCAGTACAGTTAGTGCTCATTACTAATACACTAGCATGAGCAGGATATTTCTTTCTGATCAGTAAAAAATACAAATTAAATTTGTTATGAATGTAAATGTACTTGGATGATACAGACTCCGAGAAATTATATGTGCAAAATCTAAATATTGTGGGATGTTTAATTTTTAAGCCTTGCAGTTTTCCTGCTTATGATATAATGTGTAATATGTCTTATTAAAATTGGAGTTAGAAATGAAATACCCTACGGTGCCACAAACAAAGAACAGGCCAGAACTGATATTTTATTACAGCTCAGTTCTAAAATTTGTTGAAGAGTTCATGAAGAATTGTGTTTCTGAGCATTTTTTTCTGAACATAAGTAAGTTATACATGATTAACTTAATATTTACTTAGCAGTCAGTTACTTAAAAGTTTGAGCATTGTTTCATACTCAGAATTGTTTAGTCAGTCTGTTGTTGTAGTTGTAGTTAGAAATAGTAATTCAGAGCCTGCGTGTTTCAACTCGTGCTTGGAAACACTCCAGTTTACGGTCTTATTCACTCCTTCAATTTTATGTGGACCATAATTTTTTATAGCTATAAACAAACAAATTTCTCAGTGAAAAATGAGATAAGCAGCTTATGTAGTAAGGTGGTGTAGTTAGCAGTTCACAATAAATTCATTCTGTAGCAAAGATTAAACTGGAAGTCATTTATCAGTTTCAGAAGAATATAGGATGCATTTGGAGTCTCACTATGATGATGATCTTGTTTACTAAGTATACTACTCATTTTTATTCTAGCTGGATAAAGTTGAAGCAAAAGAGAGAGAAGAGGAAGCAGTTGGTGTAGTTGGTAAGGCTGCCAAGGGCAAGAAAGCTGTCGGAAGCACAAAGCTTGGGGTAACCAGTCAGAAGCCCAACACACTGCCTTCACCCAGCGGAAGGCGAATTGCTCCAAAAATTGATCCTGACCGCATTAAAAAGGCAGAAAAGGCAAAAAAGGCAGTTGCTGTGAAGGAAAACAGAGACAAACGTGTAAGTATGAGAAGTTTTTGCAGATATTTATGTGTAGCCTCTGAATATCTATATTTTAGTAGGTTTTCAGGCATTTTGAGTTGAGCAAGATGTATTATGTTGATCGAAAGCTCACATGAAATATGAATCTAGTCACCAAGCAGCAGCAGCAGCAAGAGAACACACACGTACAAAAAGTTTCACGTTTGCAAGCTTTTGAGCTGGTGGCTCCTGGTAAAAGGGTTAAAGGGGAAGGAAGAGGGGTGAAAAAAAAAGAATTGGAGAGGTTTAGAAAAAGTCTCTCAGAACCCCGGATTGAGGGAGACGTATTGGATAGTATGAGAAGACACTGATTTTTTTTGGGACTATCCTGGGCAAGATTTGAAAAACTGAAAGCTGAAAAATGGAAGATAGGGTAATACGCAAGTTAGAGATTACTGGTAAAACATTGTGCATGAGTTAAGAGTGAAAAGCTGAGCACATTACATGTGATTTGGGGGGAGGGGGGGGGGGCGAAAAATACACACACACACACACACACACACACACAATGAATATGTAGAAAACTAAAACAGTGAAGAAAGTATTAGTGTGAGGAAATTCCGGGACTAAAGAAATTAACATAAATTAAGATCAGGTGATTTGTGAGAACGGAGGACATGTTGTAGTGCCAGTTTCCACGTGTGGTGATATGAGAAACAGGTGCCGGGAGGAAGAATCCAGATGGCACATATGTTGAAACAGGCACCAATATCACAACTGTGATGTCGTAGAGCACGATCTGCAACAGGATATTGTGGGTTGCCAATATACACGCTCTGCCTATGCCCGTTCATCCTAACTGATAACTTGGCGGTAGACTGCCAAACAGTGTTTACACAGCAGCTGGTACATGATGTGCAGTTTCACAGGTGGCTCTCATTTTGAAAGTGTGTGTGTTTTGCCACTCACAGTATAAGGTGGTGGTGGTAGGATGCGAAGGGCAAGGCTTACAGCAAGGATGGTCACAGGGGCTGTAGGGTAGGGAGGTGGGTGCAAAAGGAACATAGGTTCTGACATGGATAATGCACAGATTGGGAGGGCTACAAAAAGCTATTCTAACTGTGGTGGGCGAATCTCAGATAGTGTGAATCTCTTTCCAGGGTATGATTGTAGGAAGTCGTGGCCTTGTCGAAGTAGCTGATAATACATTCAAGACCAGGATAATACCGACTGACAAGTGGTGTACTCCAAAGTTGTGTTGTGGAGAGATCAGCAGTACCAGGATTGGATGTGATGGCACAAGAAATCTGTTTTGAACTTGGCTGGTGGGGTAACTTTGTGCAGTGAGGACTGAGAAGAGAATGGTATGTATTGCTGTAAAGTGTCTGCATCTGAGCAAGTCTATTTGCTTCAAATGCCAAGGCTGAGTTGGAGGGAGTGTTTGACATGGAAGTGATGGCAACTGTCAAAATGTAAGTACTGTTGTTAATGTGGACAGAAATGTGTAGCTGGCCTTCAGTGATGATAAGATGAACATAAAGGAAAATGGCATGGTATTCAGAATAGGACCATGTGAAATTTGATTGGGAGAACGTATTCAGAGATTACAGGAATTTTACGGTCAGACTCAATGTGTGTCCATATGGCAAAGATATCATTGTATGAAAACAAACCAGTGGCTTGAAGGCTTCTGGATAACAGGAAAGTCCCCGCCGAGTGATCCATGAAAAGGTTGGCATAGGAAGGGGGCATCCTGGTCCCCCATGGCCATACCGTTGATGTGTTTGTATGTTTGCCCCTCAGAGGTGAAGTAGTTGCTAGTAAGTATAAAGTTGATTAAGGTGAGCCGAAAGGATGCCATAGGTTTGGAATCAAGTGGACACTGACGGAGAAAGTGTTCAGTGGCAGACAAACCGTGTACGACCCGCATCGTCCCCGAGGGCTTGCCACTCTTTAGCGGCTTCCTGCTTGGCTACCACAGGCCCCAGTCTTTGCCGTATCCTTTCCCTTCTGTGCTGCATGTCTATCCTCTTGCTACCCCATTTCCCCTGTCTTGGGGAACATTCCTGGGGTGCTTTTGGGAATGTGGGAACGTGATCCGCATTTTCGGTAACTGACATCAGAACAATCCCACCAGTGGTTTTTATTCCCTGTTTTTCTTCTTTAACCTTCCTCTATCTCTGGCATTAGAGGATTCTCTTTTTCTTCCTCCCTGTGCACTCCTGAAGGCTAGCCCACACGTCTGACACGTAACAGGTGACTGGGTAATATGTAATTCCCAGCCCCGGGTCAACAGGGAGGGTTCGCATGTACCGTATTCACTCAAATGTAAGCCGCACTTTTTTTCAGGTTTTTGCAATCCAAAAAACCGCCTGCGTCTTAGAATCGAGTGCAAAGTAAGCGGAAGTTCTGAAAAATGTTGGTAGGTGCCGCCACAACTAACTTCTGCCGTCGAATATATGTAATGCTACACAGGCATGCTTTGCAGGCACAAAGATAAATACTGGCGCCAAAACCTTTGTCAGTAAATAAATTTTAAAAAAAGGTAGAAGACGAGCTTTTTTCTCTGCCCCGAGTTTCAACCACTGCATTTTCATGCATTATCCAACGAAGTAAATACAAATTCTGTATGGTTCATCTTCGAATGTAGCAGCATTTCGATGTACTACGAAAATCTGACTGGCAAGACTGTTTTGGATGTTTGTCAATATGGCCAACTCTACGTTCTGAATTTTTTCCTACCTGTGAGAAGAGATGGTTCCTTACAGGAACTTTTATGAATTGTGAATAGCATGCAGTATTCTCTTCACATAAGAATAATACGAATATAAACATTTTGCCATGCATTGTTTCGTGTTTGCTACTATCTCATTTGAATCCTGTCTGCCTAATAAACTACGAAACTAATGAGAGACAACAGTAAACGCGTAAGAATATACTTCATCATGTCATGTTTATATTCATATTATTCTTATGCCTAATAGCAATACAGTCAGAAATGAAGCACGGCAATTGACTAGATTTTTAAATCTAAGATGACTCTAATTTCTGTGCAGAATGTAATGAACAAAAGAGGCGTCTGCAAAGATTTTCAAATGGTGAAAAATTTTAGCTAAACTCTCGTTCAGAAAATCTTCTATCATACGCAGTCGTATTATTTCGTTCTTGTTGATCATTATCAAAGAAAGCAGCAGTGTAAGTAACAACAAATCGCAGTATCTTGCCATTGTTTCGCTAATGAGGCAATTCCTCTTTTTTATCGTAAGCGGCAGTAGTGTGCACAAAAGCAAGCCACGCCGTGAGCGGCGACAGGTTGTAAACACACATTATCAGAATGCGACGAACAATGCATGACACAGTACAATAATGCATTTTCAGCCTAGAGTGACGTAAACACCTATAACAAAGAACGGCACTTATCATATCAAAGAAAAATAAGCAATCGATTCAAACCATACGAAGCACGTGAAAAAGGAAAGGTTCCCGTATAAATATGGACGGAGCGCCTGACGCATAGCAATGGCTACCTGGTAAAGCTTAATTGCTAAGCTTACGACTCGAACCAAACTACTGTAGCTGTATCGTCATTCATTAGACCTAAATTGTGTCTCATATCACAATGGACCAGCTTTCTTTAGATTTGGAGGTGCGGCCTAAAGCTATTCTCTCCTTTGAATTTAGAGTCTCAAATTTCAGATGCGGCTTAGATTCGGGATTTTTTTTTTTTTTTTTTTTTCCTTGATTTCGAGTCTCATTTTTCAGGTGCGGCTTAGATTCGAGTAAATACGGTACCCTCCGGTACAGGCCAGGCCCAGGGAGGGGTGATTACCTCAACTGCTACACTCCCAAATTGCAGATATTTCCCTCTGTAAGGTGTTAGGCAGGTGTGACCTGAGGTTTGAAGAATCACCTAAGGCAGGTGAAGCCACCTCTGAAGGCTCCTGCCTCCAGTTGGAAGGATCACACTATTGGAGACACTGGCAATCAAGCGGATTTTCGTGCAGTGAGCCAATCCTCTTAGCAGTCAACATCTAACAAACGTAAATGAGATACAGATTGAAAGACCCTCCCTGCTGCAGCAGTTCCTTATGGTTTCATGTACTGAAAGTATTATGAAAGGTGTTGATGCAGTTGTCAGACCTGTGAAATCCTGCTTGTTTACGCAATGGCACTTCGCTTCTGGAGACTACTTCTGATTCTCAGGCACAACTGCTGCTTGCTGCTTCTCCACAGCTATCCCTATAACTCTGAATTCTTCCCATGGTGTTCTGTTCGATGGTCTGACAGAAATAGAAATTCAAACATATTCCACCCCCCACCTCCAGTGGATCCGGGGGTTAGAATAGGCCCGAGGTATTCCTGCCTGTCGCATGAAGTGACTAAAAAGAGTTTCACATGTCTTAGCCTTCATGTGATTGTCCCCTGTAGGGTTTGACCTCCAGTCTTCAAAATTTTCCTGAAGAACAAGCCAATTGGGGAAGGGCGCCTTACAAGGTGCATCGTGTCCATATTGCATTGAGATCTTTAGCCCACTTTCTCGTCGTTGCATTGCAGTCTTGTTCATTCTACATCTCTTCGGGGAGGACACCTTCCTGGGTGCATTTTCCACCATGCACTATGCAGTGTCGATTTCTGCATCGATGATGACCGCGGGCTTCTTCACACCTGATATCCAGCATGGTAGCCAGTCCGTTGTGGTTGTAGCCCCCTGACCACACGGGGATCACTCTGCTGATGCCTGCGCCGTTCACTCCCCACGTATGCTGAGGGGTAGATGCCCCACCCTCTGGGGCATCGGGACTCCTGGCAATGGCCATCCTGCCAGGTGGCCTTTGCTGCGGCTGGGTGAGGCCTGGTCGGAGTGGGTGGCATCATTATGGATGACACGCGATGAAGCGTAGTCCATAATCTCTTGACGGTGGTGAAACACCAGCAGTCTCTAAGCAATCATGAGCTCAATTCAATGCACAGAAGTACAACCCCAAATCGTTCCCATCTCTGGCCACACCGTGGGAGGAACGTCAGGCTAAGGATGGCAGCTGATCTTATTTGCCCCAGTACCTTGTATGTTCGAGAGCTGGTGGGGAATCTTCCATGACGATGAAGCCTCAGTTTTTTGTTGAGCATTTAGAGGACAAGTTCGGGGAGGTGGAGGGTTTGTCCAAAATGAGATCTGGGTCAGTCTAGCTCAAAACAGCATCCTCTGCCCAGTCATGGGAGTTACTCGCTTGTGACAAGCTGGGGGATGATTCTATAACCATCACGCACCATAAGAGCTTAAATATGGTCCAGGGTATCGTATTTCACAGAGACCTTCTTTTGCATTCCGATGATGAGCTGCGCACCAATTTAGAACAGCAAGGTGTACATCTCGTCCAGCGTGTCCACCGGGGTCCGAATGATGATAAAGTTGCCACCGGTGCCTTCATCTTGGCCTTTGAAGGTGATACATTGCCCGAGAAGGTCAAGGTGATGGTCTAACAGTGTGATATAAAGCCCTATATCCCTCCTCCGATGCGGTGCTTTAAGTGCTGGAAGTTCGGCCATATGTCTTCCTGCTGTACTTCCAGCGTCACATGCTGAGAATGCAGACTCCCGTCACATCCCAATACTCCGTGTGCCCCGCCTCCCATCTGTGTCAACTGCAGAAAGCACCATTCGCCTTGCTCGCCTGACTGCAGGATTCTCCAGAAAGAAAGGAAAATCAGAGTAAAAGACTCTGGACAGACTGACCTACACTGAGGCGAAGAGAAAATTAGAGCGGCATCCTGTGCGTATGACATAGTCTTACGCCGCCGCTACAACAGTTCTGGCACCATCAGCTCTGCGATCCCTCACTCTTTAGGGTGCCCGAGGCGTAAGGCAGTCCCTTGGTGGTCGCCGGAAGTCACTGAAGCAATTACGGCGTGTCGGCGAGCTCTACAGCGGCACCCTTCCCTGGAGCACCTCGTAGCCTTTAAACTGCTCCGTGCTCATGTTCACTACCTTATCAAACAACGGAAGGAGTGATGGGAGAGATATGTCTCCACCATTGGGTGCCACACGGCACTTTTCCAAGTCTGGGCAAGGATGAAATGTCTTTTCTGGTACCGGGCCCCAACATCTGTCCCCGGTGTTACCATAAATGGCGAGTTATGTACCGATGCAAATGCGATTGCCGAGCACTTTGCTCGAGCCTCTACGTCGGAGAATTACCCCCTAGCCTTTCGCACGCTCAAATCGCGGCTGGAATGGAAAGTCCTCTAATTCACTACATGCTGCAGCGATTCTATAATGCCCCATTTACAGAGTGAGAGCTCCTCATTGCCTTTCCACATTGCCCCGACACAGCTCCTGGGCCTGATTGCATCCACAGCCAGATGATTAAACATCTCTCATTTGACTACAAGCGACATCTTCTCGTCATCTTCTACCGGCTTTGGTGTGATGGCGTCTTTCCGTCCCAATGGCGGGAGAGCACCATCATTCCAGTGCTCAAACACGGTAAAAACCCTCTTAATGTGGATAGCTATAGGCCCAACAGCCTCGCCAACATTTTTTGTAAGCTGCTGGAATGTATGGTATGTCGGCAGTTGGGTTGGGTCCTAGTCACGTGGCTTGCTGGCTCCATGTCAGGGTGGCTTCCTCCAGGGTCGCTCTACCACTGATAATCTTGTGTCCATCGAGTCTGCCATCCAAACAGCCTTTTCCAGACGGCAACACCTGATTGACTTATTTTTTGACTTGCGTAAAGCATACAACACTACTTGGTGACATCATATCCTTGCTGCATTATATGAGTGGGGTCTCCGGGGACCACTCCCAATTTTTATCCAAATCTTCCTGTCACTCTGTACTTCCCATGTCCTAGTTGTTGACTCCCATAGTTCCATCCGTATCCGGGAGAATGGAGTCCTGCAGGGCTCTGTATTGAGTGTCTCTCTTTTTAGTGTGGCCATTAACAGTCTAGCAGCATCTGTCGGGCCCTCCGTCTCACCTTCTCTGTATGCAGACGACTTCTGCATTTCGTACTGCTGCTCCAGTACTGTTGTTGCTGAGCGGCGCCTGCAGGGAGCCATCCACAAGGCGCAGTCATGGGCTCTAGCCACGGCTTCCAGTTTTCATCCACAAAGTAATGGCATGCACTTCTGTCAGTGTCGTACCGTTCAACCGCAACCCGCACTTTACCTTAATGACAATCCACTCACTGTACTGGAGACATATCAATTCCTAGGACTGGTTTTTGACGCTCGATTGACTTGGCTCCCTCATCTTCCTCGGCTTAATCAGAAGTGCTGGCAGCACCTCAATGCCCTCCGTTGTCTGAGCAACACCGATTAGGGTGCAGATCGCTGTAAGCTGCTGCAGCTCTACGGAGCCCTTGTCCAATCCCAAATTGACTATGGGAGTGTGGTTTATGGTTCTGCAGCGCCTTCAGTATTGCATTTACTCGACCCTGTGCACCACTGTGGGGTTCGATTAGTGACAGGAGCTTTTAGGATGAGTCCGGTGACCAGTGTACTGGTGGAGGCTGGTGATCGCCTCCCCCCCCCCCCCCCCCTCCCTCACCACTGCAGATCAGACGTGCGCATGCGCAACTGCTCGCCAGTTACCCAGCGCACAATCATAGTTCCCCTGAGCATCGGAATTACAGTCTCCTTTTCCAGCCCGCAGCTGTCCATCTCCCGCATCGGTGGCCCAGATCAGGCTAACGATTGCGGTTCGCGTGCAGTCCATTCTCTCCGAACTGGAGTCCTTCCCTTTACCACCTCTACTTGCAGTCCATTCACATATGCCTTCATGGTGTACACCCTGGCCACAGCTTCGTCTGGACCCTTTGCATGATCCTAAGGACTCCGTGAATCCCCCGCTCTCCGCTGTCACTTCCTCTCGATTCTTGATGTGTTCCAGGCCTTTGAAGCAGCTTACACCGATGGCTCTCAATTGCTGATGGTCATGTAGGCTTCGCATATGTTCATGGAGGACACATTGGGCAGCACTCCTTGCCAGTTGGCTGCCATCCTTAGCCTGCAGATCTGGTGGCCATATCTCATGCTCTTGACTATGTGTGCTCATGCTCTGGCGAGTCATTTCTCCTGTGTGCTAACTCATTGAGCAGCCTACAAGCTATCGGCCAGTGCTATCCTCGCCAACCTCTGGTAGTGTCCATTCAGGAGGCCATCTATTCCTTGGAACAGTCCCGCTGTTCTGTGATGTTTGTGTGGACCCCAGGACACGTCGGAATCCCCGGCAATGAACTAGCCAACAGGCTGGCCAAACGGGCGATGCGGAAACCGCTTTCGGAGTTAGGCACCTCCGAAGCTGACCTGTGTTCTGTCTTACACTGCAGGGTTTTTCGGCTTTGGGAGACGGAATGGCATAACAGCATGCACAACTAACTGTGTGTCATTACGGAGACTAAGAATGTGTGGAAGTCTTCCATGCAGGCCTCTCGCAGGGAATCAGTTGTCCTCTGCCGGCTCCACATTGGCCATATGTGGCTAACGCAAAAGCAAAAAAAATTGTCTGAACAAGGAAGATTTTTGTAGAGCTTCTGTCAGCACCCAAAAAAAAAGCACCACAGGGTGATAAGCCTTGGAGTGTAGGGAGGATGATGAAATTCAGTTCAGTGCACTTATTGAAGTTTTGAGTCAGTTACCGCTGCATTGTGGGGCCTGGCATTGTCGTGGAGGATGATGGCCTCTCAAATAGGTCTCATCTTTTGCAGCAATATCCAGCCCTCACCCAGTTTGACAGCTCACAGTTGTAATCAGCATTCGTTGTGCATCATTAAAGTGAAATATCAATTAACAAAATGACTGCGCTTGAAGATGGTAGGAAGAATGGTGGCAGCTGACGTTAGATTCTTGGTTTGCACTGACGCTCTCCCCCCTTTCCTCTGCCACACCATACTGGTTAGTTTTTGTTCTGGATTGTAGTGGTGGATGCACATGTCGTCGCAGGTCAGGATCCGTCTAAGAAATTTTTCTTCTTTGCAAAACCTTGCTGTAAACACCTCCCAGACCTGCAAACTCGCAACTTCTGATCTGCAGTACAAGGTGGGGGACCCACATAGCACAAACTTTCCTGAACTTCAGGTAATTTCTGATGATTATTTGATAGCTCCTGCAACTTATTTCAACCTATTCTGTAATTTTGGATGCACTCACCTGTTGGTCTTCTTAAAGAATGTCTTGAACTGTGTGAATGTTTTCACCCATAATGCTGGTTCAAGGACGGCGATTGTGTTACTGATTTTTGTACTAGTTCTTGTCCTCCCTGAACTCTTTATGCCAACTAAACATGAGTCATCGAATTTTTTTTTCGTGAACTGTGGCATCCATCTCTAAAAAATTGTTGCTTGATCTTCACAAGTAAGAAATTTTATAATCGTGCATTGTGCAAGGGTTGAGTGTACCTGTTGCTCAGACATCACAAATGCTACTGACAAACTGGTTGGGAGTGTGGAATGGCCAGCTCTCCCATTATAAATGGTCCCCCCCCTCCTAAAGTATAGTGGGAACTCGGATACAGCCGTACCAACAGAAACAAAGTTTATATTTTACTTACGCTTGTTAAGTTTCTCTAAAAGTCACTGAATTTACTGTTTATGCAGGTTCACAATAGGAAATTATCACACTTACAGGAAGAGAGAAACAAAAACTTGAACATAAGCTCATGGCCTGGATTTTGTTGTTGTGACGCACCAAACAGTTTCTGATGGGGCAATATACCTTAAATCATGCCCCTTGGAGCTTCTGTGATGTGCGATATGTCGTGTGCAGTTGCAGTGGGGATCCACCCACTCCCTGTGTCAGGGGGTGTGTGTACAAATAAAAGATGTACTGCTCCGAAGATTTTTAGGAAATGTTAATTGATGGGCCTGTATTTGTTATCTATGCAGATGAACTATCAAAATCAAATTATGGAAAACCCAGGATGGAATGTAACAATATTATGAAAAGTACAGTTGCTACTAGTCGTATAGTAGAGATGCTGAGTCACAGATAGGCACAACAAAAAGTCTCAGAAAGCGAGTTTTCTGCGAACTAGATCTTTGTCAGAAATACTCGGGCTTCAGTAGCCAGACAGTGGTGAGTGTGCCCCTATTTTTTTTGTGTGTGTGTGTGTGTGTGTGTGTGTGTGTGTGTGTGTGTGTGTCAGTCACATTCTGAGAATCTTTTCCTTGTGCCTGTCTGTGAGTTGGCATATCTGCTATATGGTGAGTAGCAGCTATCTTTTTCATAATATTGTAAACTGTCAAAACGTAGTTGAAATAAGTCACCAGCTTCCCTTTGACCCTTCAGGCAGGGTTAAACTTCTCACTGTTTCAGATTCAATAACTGCAGCCCTATTCATACATAACTATGAGGGTTGGAACTTCAATAGTGGTGATTATTTATTTACAGCTCATACAAAACAGATACGTGTTTCAAGGTTTCACTGACCTTCATAGTAGTCACCAGCATTGTGTATAACCCGTTGCCAGCGATGTGGAAGTCGTAGGATACTCTTAGCTGTGCCAGTTGTGTTGACAGCTAGAGTGGTGCGGTCTATTGCCCGACGAATTTGTAGCAGTTCTGAAGCAAATGCCATGAAGTGTTTCCTTCAGTTTAGAATTTGAGTTGAACTTTTGATTGAAATTTTGTCTATTACTTCTAGTGCGTTTTTAAAAAGTATTGCTTGTCCAATTTTAGGGGTGGGATTTGTGAAATTTCCCGCCTGCTGGGTTCTTTCATTTTGACTACTATTTGCTAATAATGCAGCTTTTATTTATTATTGACAAAACACGCCACTTACAACATTTTCACTAATTACGTTCTAATTTTCTAATCAATTTTGATTCTCTCAGTTGGTTTTTTCTTTAAATACCACAGGCTTTAACTTAGATACTGTTTTAACACAAAACCATCTTAGTTTAAAAAAAAAAAAAAAATTCTTTCAATCGTACTCGATCATTTGTTCCAGATTTCACCTAATTACATTATCCTAAATATTCCTACCAATTGCAGGACCTATATACTTCACTAAAATTATAATTTAGTAACCAGTTTCATTATAACAATTTTAGAAGTATATGTTTACCTATACCACTACCTTTTGTTTAAATCAGCGATTCCTATTTATTTCAAATTGGATCGTAAAATACTTGTTTTAAATGGGTTTCAGTGGACTGTAAGTTTCAAATTCCTTTGTTTTATTAGTTATAAATTTATTCTAACATTTGGGATTGAGGGTATCAAAGCTTTGGAGTCTTTCCTAAACTGGGTGATTGTGCTCTTCCTTGGATTTATTGGACCTAATTTTTCAATAAATTTTAATTTGTAGTACTCCATATTTATTAGTTTGGTTTGGTTGAATTTTTCTTGTGCTTTTATTTGTAGAATTCTTCTTTACCAACGCAGTCAATTTTATTTTGATCTTTACAATGTAATGGTCAGACTTGTTTGTTGCCCTTCGGGCTTAGATTTCACAATGGTGAAATTTATCCATGCAGATATGTTCAGCTGCCATTTGTATTTTCTGAATTCAGAATGTTTCCAGATTTTTAATTTGAGGTTTCTTTTTAAAGCATATTAATAATTATAAATTCAAATATATTAATAACTGAAATGTGTGACTTAAGATATGTCAAACCTAAGTAATTAAGATTTAAAATTGCCTCAAACTGTGTCTCCGTCATATTAAACCACCGCACTCAGTATGAGGCAGTAGGTTGTTTGAATTGACAGCAGTGGGTACCAAGATTCAAAGGAAACATTTTATTTACAAATCAAACACTACTGTATTAAATGCTTTCTGCCCTAGTGTAGAAGTATTCATTGTGACATGGTCACAGATAATTTGGGTAACAAACTTGCAGGGTCACATGCTAGTGACTTAGACATGGGCATTTTGAATTGACTATCTTGGAAGGTGACATTACTGATTGCAAGGCTATTATAGCCGCAGTATTGCAAAGAATATTAACAAAAGTAGGAAAATTATTTTCTTAGATTGCACAGTATCTGGGTAGTTGACATCAAATATTCAGCTCTGAGGAAAAAGATATGCGGCAAAAAATGGCAATCTGCAACTGGGATCTGGTGATACAGATTGTTACTGTTACCAAGTGTTTTAACCTGTAATTACTTAATGTGGGGAATACAGCAGTGTGAAAACTCCTATCTTACATTATTACACTTCATGTAGAGGATGACAATTATCCAGTGCCAGATTAACTCAGTGTTATCTCAGATATAAGTGTCACTCTGGAATGGTGTAAAATGCAGAGGTGTCCTTAATCGTGCAGAAAAACTGTTGTGGGTAAGGCCTGCAGAGTAGTTGCAGCCTGTGAATGGCAGTTTTTTGTAGAAAGTGTTTTTACAGCTATAAAAAATTGTTTCCAGCAAGGAAAGAAAGATGAGGATACTCCTGATGATGGTGTGGATGCCAGACCACTGCAGGAACGAGTAGGAGTAGCCCCAGAACAGCTGGAAAAGAAACTCAAGGAGAAACGCAAAGGTTCGTGTGCTTAACTGTGAATTATCAGTAAAGTTTTGTCGACTGAATTGTAAGTTTTTATAATGTAACTTTTTTCATTTGTCTACGCAGAGACGTTGAAACAAACAAAGCTGACTTTCAAGGGTAAAAGCAAGGGGTCTCCTAAGAAGAAGAGAAAGTTTGTGGATTCAGATAGTGAAGAGACAGATGCCTCTGTGTATTCAGCGAGTGAGTCCTCGCCAGAGAACATCTCTCCCCCTGCAGCGCAGAGGACGACGGCACGAAGGACGGCAGGTGAGCAGTAATTGTCACTGTCTCTGTCTTCACCAGCTGTATTGTGAATAGTCTGTGGACTCAGACATGAAGAAGAAAATCAAAAGCATTTGATTGACTTGGGTACTTTAAATGACATGACATTGGTCATTATTTTTACCATTTCCCACATCATCAAGCCAACTATTCTGAATAGCTCTGTATGTGTAATATCAAACTACCCCTTCTGTTAGTAAAGTTACGCCACAATCTTTATTCATGATCAGCTTAGTTAGTATATTTCCATTAGTTACCTGATCTACTCATCTTATCTTTAGCATTCTTTCATAGCATCACATTTCAAACGTATCTGTTCTCTTCTTGTCTCCACATGATAGTTATCCATGTTTCACTCCAGTATTATCTCTCACTTCTGGCAAACCATTTCAGAAAAAGGCTTAAATTATATTGAGTATTAAAATACCCAGAAAAGCTTTACTTACTGTCAGCATGCATTTTATATCCCCTCCTTTCCATGAAGTTCATACTATTACCTCTTTTTTGAGACATCATACCTTCTGGTCAACATATTTTCAAAGTCCTTTACAGTATCTGACAAAACGTTTTTGATGAAGCTCAGGATTTTAACTTCTTCCTACCTGAACTTAAATTCCTTTTCCAAATTTGTCCTTGATCTCCTTTGCTAAACCTTGCAGAATGTAGAGGTTGAATACCATCAAAGATAAGTTACAATCCTGTCTCACTCTTCTCCACTACTGCTTCCCTTTGATATTCTTTGACTCTTAAGACTTCAGTCTTTTTGTTACAAGTTGTTGATATCCTTCCATTACCTGTATTTTATCTGTGCTACTTTCAGTATTTTGAAAAGTGTTTTCCATTCAACATTGTCAAAATCTCTAACTCTACAGGTACTCTAAGTGTAGTGTGCCTGTCTTCAACCTGTCTTCTGAAGTAGTGGTAAGGGTAGTTTTGCCTTGTGTATGCCAACATTTCTCCACACCCCAAAATCAAGTTACCGAGTGAAGTGGTGCAGTAATTTTCATTCCTTCTTAACTGACCTTCCCAGAGGTTGACTTCTAATGGTTCTTCTGCTTTTGTATAAGGAATCTGTGAAAGTATTCTGCAGGCAGAACTTACCATGCTCATTGTCTTTTAGTATTCACACCTGTCTTCTTTGGAATTGCAATTAATTGTTGAAGCCTGAACGTATTTTGCATTTCTTGTCGTCGTACATCCCTTCTACGTATTCCTTCCATTTTCATTCTTCCCTTCTTAGCTTGCCCACCTGAGCTTTTGATATACATAGTAGTGCTTGTCCTTCCTCCAAAGATTTCCTTTATCATAATATCCATGTCATCTGCCTTTCCCATATTCATGTGCACT
The DNA here is from genome assembly GCF_023898315.1 of Schistocerca nitens. Taxonomy (NCBI): domain Eukaryota; kingdom Metazoa; phylum Arthropoda; class Insecta; order Orthoptera; family Acrididae; genus Schistocerca; species Schistocerca nitens. The sequence goes on from NC_064623.1 coordinate 126,365,561, forward strand.
TGGGCGGTTCTTCATTTCTCCTGTAGCCATTCCTAATTTGCCGTATACACTTGTCACTCATTTTCAGACATTTTTACTCCCTTTTGCTTATTCACTTATCAAATTTTTATACTTTATCCTTCCATCAATTAAATTCTATATTTCTTGTGTTAGGCAGCCTCTGTAGTCTTCAGTGCATAAGGGCCTGGGTTTGATTCTTAGTACTTCCTCAGATTTTTTTTATGTGGTTGGGAGGCTTGGTATGGGGTTCGCTAAGCCTTTCTGAATCCAGTTCAGGAGCTGCTCGTACAAAAAAGAGGTGGCATCATCCGGATTCATTTGCTGGAAGGATTGGTGACATACTGATCACGTGTCGCGCTATTGTACATTGTTACTACTACTATTCTACATGCAGCAGTTGGTCATTTGGAACAAGCCCAATACGTAATCTGTGAATAGCGTTCACGTTTTCACTATTACATCTCTCTAATCGACCTATTTGGCTTCTACTGTGTTGCTGTCCCCTGATTGTCAGTTGATGCTTAATGCTACCTGAGAAACTAGACAATCTCTGGTTATCTGTGTACTCTGGTCCCATCTCCAATTTTCTACTGTTCTGCAATGAGTGAGGGTGGCAATTCTTCTGGAAAATCCGGAATCCTCAGGGAATAACATTTTACCTGGAAAAATCGGGGAAGACTCGAGGAATTGTGCATTTTTCACCTAGTACTGAAATTGAATTTTATTGAGTTTTATAAATCTCAAATTTTAAAATACTTAATATCCCAGAATGTTAATTATATAACTATTGTTCCAAATAAATTAACAGTGTTTAAAAACTGCAGTTTAAGTACTGTGTGTGGCTGGTATACAGCTCAGCTGGGAGGAAAGAAAAGTAATTATTGCGGTATACTGCCCCCACCTGCTCCCGGCAATCTGCCTCTTCACACTCTGAATTCAGGGTATCCTTTTTGCCAAGTTCAAGTAGCCACCCCGTGTATTCAGTTATAATCAGCAGTTTCGCAATTTAAATCGGATTTTGAATCTCATTCTTACCATTATTTAATCTGTTTGGAACCTTCTGGTCTTAAAGATCTCTTACATGTATACAATCTTCTTTCACAACTCTTAAACAACAGTCAAATTGTGCTCCAGACAAAATTATACCAGTTAATGTCCTGCATCATTCTGTTCCTCCAGTGCCTGCTCTAGGTTCTATTGCTTTTCCTTCTCTTTCCTGATGTTCATCACTGCATGATTTTCACCCTCCTAACTATCCTGAATAAGTTCCATCTGGTTGCATATTTTTTGTATTTCGTCACTGGTAGTGGTAGTAGGTATATACACCCCTACTAGAGATCACACAGGATAATGTGGCCCCTGCCCAGAAACGCAGTCTCGTCCTGGTCACTGGGTGAGTCCACTGCTCTGTTCCGAAGGTGCGGCTGCTTCAGTAGTGTGCCGCGTGCTGTGCTGCGCACTTTGTCTGGCGGTGGTGGCTGTCTCATTTTTAAAGTCTGCCACATGCCACCCCAAGTACTTGGAGTGTTCTCATTGCCCTCTGTGTTCTGAGTAGTAGGGCATCAGAGTCCCTGTGCACAGCAAGTGCAGGTAAGTGATTTGAATCGTGCAGTGTCATAAAATTTTATGTTGGAAGGGGCAAGAGGCAGTGGGTGAGTAAAAATCCCGTTAAAAAGTGTGGTTGAGAAGGTGACACTAGCCACTGGCGTTTCCTATTGGATAATAAAGAGAATAGACAGTGGGAAGGGAAATGTCTACAGCTACTTTCCAAGGCTTCTCTATTCCGGGAAATATGTGGAAGGAGAATGATAGACATTTCAATAATTCTGAGGAACAAGTTGTCAAGAGGCTGTTACATAATTTCCCCATGACACAGAGCCCAATAGTCACTAGCCACATTAATGAAAGAAATCCTGTTGTTTGAAAGAGATATTTCACCATTATGATCCTTGCTACACATGTTAGAAAAGGTGGACCTGCGGTCTCTTATGGCTGGAGGGGATTGGCACCAGAACTACACGCGTGCACACGCACGCCGCCTAATTACCGTACATTTTGAGGAGGTGCGGGACGAGTGACTCTACTTTGTCACATCCCAAAAGTGTTGGAAATTGCCACTGTGTCCATCAAACCTCTGACTCTTCTGGCCTTGTGACACGGTGCATTATCTTGATGGAAAATGCCACTGCTGTCGAGAAAAATGATTGTCATGAAGGGGTGTATGTGGTCTGCTACCAGTGTATGATATTCCTTGGCCATCGTGGTGCTTTGTACAACCTCCACTGAACCCCCACACATGCCCACATGAATGTTTTTCAGAGCATAAGGGAGCCACCACCAGTGTTCGTCCCACAGTTTAGGTGTCAAGGAGCTAGCTGTTACCCTAAAAAACAATGGATTCACAACACAAGCATACCTGCACAAAGTTAAATAAATTCAGCAAAACAGATTTTGAGTAGGGTATAGTGAAACATGTATGTTTTGTTTCTGCCCAGTTTAAGTGCAAATGTGTCTCGAAAGGTAATTTGGCATTTTAGCTTCAGAGGTAATATCTTCAAAATGATGATGTATAAAAAAATATTTTTCATACAAAAGCTGATACATAATTAACATTCTTCAAAACTGTAAATCAGCGTTTTTTAGTAATTTGAAATTTTGCAAACTAACTTATCACCATCAATTAATTTTGAAAAATGAAAAATTTTGTTACAAACATGAAGTAATTTCGTTCATTTTATGGGCGTGGTGTAAAAAAAATCACATGTTATAAATTTTGTTACAGGTTATCATTATTATAATTACTTTCTATCGTAATAATAGTTATTATTTACAATTAAAAAAATACACGTATGTGAAATGATAAAACAAAACCAAAAAAAAAAAAAACATAAATCTCAAATGTATGTCGGATGATTTAAAACCTTAAACAAATATAAGTAAAATTAATAATTAGAATAGTAATGAATGTTCAGATACTTTAACTAGATGTGATGAAAATACTCACAGCTTATCGTCTACAGCTTATTTTGCAAAAAGGTATTTCAGAAATCGGCTTTATTACACAGGAATGGAATCTGAGGAAGTAGACCTCACTAAAATTGGCATGACGTCACAATGAGATCAGTCAGTGAGTGAGTGTGTGCATCAGAAAGGAAATAGCACGCAAAATATGGAGTGATGCAGGGAATGCAGTCAATTAAAAAACCAACAAACTGTGGCCAAGAAACGAGGGGACCACCCAGCTGCTGAGCTCACTGCCACACAACATCCATCATTTCAATGACTGATTCACAACCTGTGCCTTCCCACGAACACCAACTTTTCTGAATTGCGCAGGTGGGAACTTCCCTGTAATATATCCTATGTTCCCGTGACCCTCCTGACCTCAACCTTCATTAGTCATTGTCCTCACCCATCCAGCCTCCCTGTTCCCATTCCAGCACTGCACAGCCCTCATTCCACCATTGCATCCAGTCTTTTTACTTCTCTCCTTTTCCACCAACCTCCAACCCTCCCCCACCGCCCTCCGTCTAACCTCCTGACGGAACATAGCTGCCGTGCCCTACCCTCAGTCCACCTTGTCCCTGCGCGCTCCGCGGCAGCACTGCATTCTCTGCCATCCCTACCCTACTATTCCTGCTCTTCCCCACCTCAGCCTCCTCCTTACCCCCACCCAGTCGTCACCCCCATCGTGCACCGTTGCTGCTGCTTGCAATGTGGCTACAGTTGCTGAGACGACAGTCGTGTGTGTGAGCTGTGCGCGTCATATGTTTCTGACGAAAGCTCTAACAGTCTTTTTGTTGCCTATCTGTGGCTTAGCATCTGTGCTATATGGTGAGTGGAAACTTTCCTTTTCATAATATTGTTGAATTATGGGACAAATTTAAGGTCAAATACTAACCTTTCCACGCCACTGTCCTCCGAACTACTGCCTAATAGGATAACTCTAGCATGTAGCCACCCAACACTAGCACTGTTCCCTGTGGCAATTGAAAGCAAAAGCAGGCCATCACACAGGAATTCCAAACTGTATCAGGATCCACTGCAAGTACTATGTCAGTTAGACGGGAGGTGATAAAACTTGGATTTCGTGGTCGAGCAGCTGCTCATAAGCCGCACATCGTGCCGGTAAATGTCAAATGACACTTTGCTTTGTGTAAGGAGTGTAAACATTGGACGATTGAACAGTGGAAAAACAGTGTGCAGTGCCGAATCACAGTACACAATATGGCAATCTGATAGCAGGATGTAGGTATGGTGAATGCCTGGTGAACGTCTTCTGCCAGTGTGTGTAGTGCCAACAGTAAAATTCAGAGGCAGTGGTGTTATGGTGTAGTCATGTTTTTCATGGAGGGGGCTTGCACACATTATTGTTTTGCGTGGCACTATTATAGCACAGGCCTAATTGATGTTTTAACCACCTTCTTGCTGCCCACTGTTGAAGATCAGTTCGGGGGTGGCGCTTGCATCTTTCAACACAATCGAGCACCTGTTCATAATGCACGGCCTGTGGTGGAATGGTTACATGACAATAACATTCCTGTAATGGACTGGCCTGCACGGAATCCTGACCTGAATCCTATAGAAAACCTTTGGGTTGTTTTGGAACACCGACTTCGTGACAGGGCACCTGATTGAACGTATGCCTGCGAGAGTGGAAGCTGTCATCAAGACTAAGGGTGGGACACCACCATATTGAATTTCAGCATTACCAAGGGAGGGCACCATGAACTAGCAACTCATTTTCAGCCAGATGTCCGGATACTTTTTGTCGCATAGTGTATCTTCACCCATAATCCCTCTGCATCCATCTTACTGGAACTAAGTGATGTCATTTAACTGTATAAGTGAGATGCTAACAACTATCTGTTCTATCTAGCAGCAACACTCCCTTAGCCTTCTTGATTGCTTTGTTAACTTTTGTAACCATAGTTCATATGATTGACGTGTTGGGATTCAAAGTTAAAAGATGTAGGACAGGCAAAGGTGTGAAAGTTGTTTGAGGTGGTGCAGTATCTTGCTGACTAGTAACAGATGTGGGTGGAGGAAAGTAGGAATGGTATGTCACCACAGGACATTGGCTACCGCCCACTGACTGAGCCTTACTGGGTTTTGCTATGTCTGGTTGTCTCATGGTGTGGGTCTCCTGTGTTCAATGTTGTGAATGACTGGCACTCAGCCTTCCAACTTTAAATGTTCCTGTACTGTTTCTAACACCAGGCAGAGACAGCAATTACTGCAAGATCATAGATAACTGCTTGCTTTCACCACCACAGGATGCCCCCATTACAGGTGAAACTTGTTTTTGTATAGGCAAGTAGCTGTGGTGCCCAGCTTTGCTCAGGGAGCTGGTATGAGATTGCGTGGTAGTTGAAATGAAGGGATAAACTTTAAAGTATGGCATAAAATGATTTTGTCACACTTCACTGTCTGTTTTTATTCACTCATTGCACTAATTTTTTGGTTCTTCCATTCGTCACTGATAAGAAACTGATGTTCGAACACACGACTGGTCTTGCTTTGTATATTCCTACCAGAGGGTAGCCTCACCAGTGGCAAATTCCAGAATATACCAAAAAGGCCCAGAATGGTCCACAATGTTCCAGAAGATTCCACAACATTCGAGTGTGTCGTGAAATGTTCCAAAATGATTTAGGATGTTCCCAAACATCATGGATTCTTCACAAATGTTCAGGACTATTCCTGAACTTTTCAGAACATCACTTATAATTGTGAAACATTCTGGAATGTTGTGGAATGCTCTTGAATACTCTCAAATGTTCTGCAATATTTTAGAAAATTATAGAGGGCGAACCTTCCCAGCTCTTATATCTTCAAAAGCCCTCCATTCAGATAAAAATTGATACCACCTTCATGGCTAGGGGATGGCTACACACCATATAACTCCCTTGTTCGTACCAGGTATCGTTTCTGAGCTTTAGCAGAATGCACATCGTACACTTAATTTTATAATATATATTGATTTATTTTTGTTATATATATATTTTTTATATTTTGTAAAAAGCGTGGGATGTCTCTTATTTGTTGCTCCAGCGGCAAAGGCGAAGTTCACATTCAGTGACAGCGATGATGGAGAAGAAGGAGAAAGTGGTGATGAACTGGAGCTGCATGATAATATCTTGGTGCAGGAGAGCGAAATTGTCCCACATGTGGATGCAGAATTGAACACCGCTGATGACAGCTTCATGTGAGTTGATAGCAGTTCCACCATTGGATTTAATGGTGCTATGAATGACAGTCAATAATAATTCCTGTTCCTGCTGCCTTTTTTTATTATTATTATTTCCTCACATGATGAAATCTGGTTTTTCTCAGTTGAAAGCTTTTGTTGGCCACCTCCTTCCAGCTGCTCTCTTTCCCTCTTCATATTTTTTAATTCTTTCTTCTAGGTTTATCTGATATTGTATGCACACTGTCCAAAGAAAGAAACTGTTGTCATACAAACTTTTTCCAGTTGTCATAAAATTTCATTGTATCTTTTATTATGTGAGAGCAATGTCAGTTCCTTTATGTCATATCTTCTTTATGCAGAAAAGCCCCTTTTGGTCTCTGCATTCCCATGAGGCAGAGCTCATTTCACCACTGTACTTATCTGAGAATATTTCAGTTGTTGTGCACTTTGTATTGATGGATTGGTTCCAGTAACTGTCAGTTGGATATTGTGTTGAAGCAGAACACACTCACAACTTACACTGACACCCAACTGGAAAAGCTTCCATTCATCCACTAACTGATCACAATCAGTATCCAACGGCAATGCTCTTGTGGTGCTTACAGCATCACTGACACTTGCTGGTGATTTTCTGTTGGCTATTTTATGCTCTTGCTCTCACAAACCCATCCAACTTGCCTCAGATTGAATAAAATGACCTGCTGACTTCTAACAAGTAGTAGTTACTGAAAGTGACCACAGATGGCAAGTGACCTGTTGGCAGCGCTGTATAACCACTCAGAAATTGATCTTCTGTAATTACATTTTCCTGGAGTCATATTGAGTCTCAGTATTATCTACATCAGGATAGAATATGTAGCTGTGAACTGAAATTTCTGCCAAGGCCCGGACTTGTCAGCCAAATTGGCCAAGTGGTGTAGTGGATAGCACATCTAGTAAGCAGTGTCAGCCCAAATCTTGATGCATTCCTTCAGCTGCTATCCTTATTGTTCAGAAATTGCCTGTAGTTGTGTTAAAAAATGGATTCTGGTTAGTGATTAGATGATGTGCATGATATGAAATCAGATTAAAAGTGATCCCCTAAATGCAGTGGTATGTTTTGCAGGGGACAAAATGTTGTGAGCAGTTCAGTCAGAGAGCCCAAAGAGAAGACAAAGAAAGAGGCTAAACAAAAGAAGAAAACAGTTAAAAGGATATCAGTCTCTGACTCAGACACTGAGAAAATCATTGTCAGTGATACAGACAGTGAGTTTGAAGTGAAGAAAAAAAAGGCACCTAAACCAAAGAAGAAAAAAGTTGCGAGGATCTCGGATTCGGATGGCCCATCGACGAGCAAGCCTCAGGGTAAGAATTAATTTTCAGATAAGTTGTTTAAGAACTATGAACCACATTTACCCATAGTCATTGTAATTATATTTTGCTGTCAGTGTGGTATTAGGCTTCTATATTTTGTTTTGTACAAAGTGTAATTGCAGTGTCTTAATTATCACCCTCCCACTCCACCCACCCACGAACCGTGGATTTTGTCATAGGTGCCTAGGCATTACGGGTAGCTGTACTGTAGGTGCAAACATAATGGAGGGGTATCTGTTGAGAGGCCATACAAAAATGTGGTTCCTGAAGAGGGGCAGCAGTGTTTTCAGTAGTTGCAGGTCAACGGTCTGACTGATCTGTCCTTGTAACATCAACCAAAATGGCCTTGCTGTGCTGGTCCTGTGAACAGCTAAAACCAAGAGGAAACAGCTGTAATTTTTCTCGAGGACATGCAGCTGTAGTTTGTGGTTAAATGATGTTCTCTTGAGTTAAATATTCCAGAGGTGAAGCAGTTCCCCCCTCCCCAGGCAGCAGTTGACTAGAACATGGGAAAGCAATACAGTAAAAAATGAAAGGGTAGTTTTAGGAGATGAAATAGGGAAGGCAGCAGAGGATCAAACAGATAAAGACAAGATATTTCACTAGTGGAAAGGTACATACCACCTACAAGAAAATTGGAGGCCTTTTAGGAAAAGAGAAGCAGCTGTATGAGTATAAAGAGCTTAAGTGGTGAACTAGTCCCAAGCAAAGGAGAGAAAGTTGAAAAGTGGGAGTCTATAGAAGGAAGAACAACTTGAAAGCAATTTTGCAGATGGGAAATGGGTGTGGATAAAGATGAGATAAGAGCTTTGTCCTGATTATTCTCCCAGCATCATAAGTTCCAGTGTCGAAACAAGGCTCCAGGGGTAGATGGTATTCTATCAGAATTATTGATAACCTTGGGAGAGCCAACCATGACAACTCTTCCATCTGGTGAGCAAGATCTGTGGGACAAGTCAAATACCCTTGGGCTTCAAGAATAGTATAGGAATACAAGAATACCAATTCCAAAGAAAGCAGTTGCTGGCAGGTGAGAAGCTTACCGAACTATCAGTTTGGTAAATCATGGTGTCACACACACGCGCACACACACACACACACACACACACACTACAGAGGAATGGAAAAATCAGTTTGGATTCTGGTGAAATGCAGGAATACACCAGACAGTACTAACCCTATGACTTACCTTAGAACATAGGTTAAGAAAAGACAACCTGCACTTATAGCATTTGTAGACTTGGAGAAGTGTTTGACAATATTGACTGGAATACTCCCTTTCTGAAGGTAAGGGGGTAAAATACAGGGAGTGAAAGGCTATTTACAACTTGTGCAGAAACCAGACAGCAGTCAAGAGTGTCGAGGAGCATAAAAGGGAAGCAGTGGTTGAGAAGGGAGTGACATAAGGTTGTAGTCTATCCGTGATGCTATTCAATCTGTACATTGAACAAGGAGTAAAGGAAATCAAACAAAAATTTGGAATAGGATTTAAAATTCAGGGAGAAGAAATAAAAACTTTTGAGATTTGCTGATGACATAATTCTGTTAGACAGTAAAGAACTTGAAAATGCAGTTGGACAGACTGGACAGAGGATATAAGATGACCATCAACAAAAGCAAATCAAGGATACTGGAATGTAGTCGAATTAAACTGGGTGAAACTAAGGGAACCAGATAAGGAAATGAGACACTTAAAGTAGTAGAAGAGTTTTGTTATTTGGACAGCAAATAAAATGGAGGATAGAAAATGTGGACGAGCAATGATGAGAGACATTTCTGAAGAAGAGAAATCTGATATCATCAAATATAAATTTAAGTGTTAGGAAGTCTTTCCTGGAGGTCTAGAGCGTAGCCATGTATCAAGGTGAAATATGGATGATAAACAGTGGAGGTAAAAAGAGAATAGAAGCTTTAGAAATCTGGTGCTACAGAAGAATGCTAAGATTAGATGGGTCAGAAATGTAACTAATGAGGAAGCACTGAAAGGAATTGGGAGACAAGAAATCGGTGGCACAATGTTACCAAAAGAAGGCTTTGTTTGATAGGACACATTTAGAGACTTGAAGGGATGGCCAAATTAGTATTTGAATTATGCATGGGAGGGGGTGGGGGGGGGGGGGGGAGGAGATGGTAGAGAGTTCAACAGATGAATACAGTAAGAAGATTCAGAATGATGTAGGTTGCAGTAGTTATTCAGAGATGGAGGCTCGCGCATAATAGAGTAGTGTGGAGTGTCTTAAAACCAATCTTCAGACTATAGATGACGATGACATTTACAATTATTGTCTCAGAAAATGTTAATGTAATGAATTTTTAGTTAGATTTGAAGGTACGCATCTGCCAATCCCTGACACAGTGAAACTCACGACCACCACCACAGCACAGACTACTAGAGCTGCCAAAGCAAAGTAACACAGCCCATGGGTGAAGTGGAGATGGAAGTTGTATACGCTCCTGGCCAACCGTGAAAACCCGAGAATTATTTCATCTGGGAGGAAACCAGGGAAAACTCGGGAATTTTTCATTGTTTTAGTTTTTGGTTAAATTTTTGTATTTTTCACTGCTAAGAACTGATACTCCAACAAAGAATATTACTGTATCCCACTACTGCGGAGTAATACAGCAACAATAAAACGAGAGAGAGAGACTTTAGTTGCAAAGGTAAAATACAGTTTACAACAACAAAACACCATGAACTAAAAGTGTTCACCAACAGCAAAATGTCTAAGACCTTAGGACGACAATGACTGTGCAATAATTAGTAACAATTAACTGGTTTCTATGAGTGCGGCATCACAACTGTTTACATTAGGCTTGCTTGAGCAGTTGCCAGCGGGCTCAGTAGCAAGTGCAGCTGAGTGTTGTATGAGCAGTGCTTTCTCCTGCTTCCTGCTACTTGAAGTGTAGCTGTTAGCTGTATCGACAGTAGCAGCCAGATGCTAATGAGAAAAATATTTCTGGCACATACTAGCTGCCAGATGTGCGCATGCACAGAGTTGTTAGTATAGTGGAGAGGGGGTAGTCTCAAAGTGACTCGTATTTACATTTAGTGATTTCGCTGTTTCCTCTAAGTTTACAGCTCTCACGTCAAATGAAAACAAAATCGATTTTTGTGGTCGGGAGGTATCAAGTGAATTAAAATACATTCACTTCATTACAGAAGGAATATCATTAGTTTCAGTTTTATTATTTTATTTCCAGGTTTTTGGCAGTAGAGCATTAATCGCCTTGCAGAACAATGAAGTTACTTTTTGTCGGTAAAGAAATTTGGCTTTTATTAATCTTTCCTGTTGAAGCAGTAAATTTATTTGAAATGAAGTGTTTCATTCCAGAGTATTGACTAGTTCCAATAGTTTCCTAATTTAAAGTGCACATTTTCACCTTCTGGCATCATGCCATAACAAAGAACCAAGCAAGAGATAGTACAGCACTGGTACTCCAAGAAAATTTACATCCCGGAAACCACACTGAAAAGCTTAATATCAGGTGGGTCTACTTCATTGTGAATCTGGACCATCCAATGTCCACTTAAAGCCAAATTATGCATTTTAGCACAGTTTACGAAATTCCAATGATATTGACGAATCCTCTGATGTCTTGTTTCATCATCACGTAACGCAAGATCTCTTAATGCTTTAGAGATACAATATACGGGCTTCCTACATCGTCACAGGTGCACACGTGCAATAATGCCTGTTTCTTGGCGCTCTCTGGCAGCCGTTAAAATGAACCTATTTCTTACAGGTCTCGGGGAAAATATTGCTAATGGTGTTTTGAAAAGTGTTTCTTTCAAATTAAATTTCCTTTTATCGAAGACGAATTATGTTATGTGGGATGAATTTCTTAAATCACAGTGTGTTTGAAACTTAGCACTTTGAGGAACGGCCTTGTAGAATAATTAGTCCTGCCGAACAGACATTTATGTCATTGTTTTTAATTTTACTGGCACATTTGTGTGATATATCTCGAAGTGTAACAAATGCAAAAAAAAAGACCAATATTATATGTGAAAGCTTAGCTGTCCTTGTAACAACATTAACTTTTCCTCTTCATGTGTTCGCGCTGCTTAAGTGATACTGCTATTGGCTGACGACATGTATCCTATGCTCTGAATATCTGTTATCAGCTGGCAAAATCACGTGACATGAGGTGTGATTGGCTTACAAAAAGACATCGCAATCTCGATTTCAGTGCTCCAGAAGCTAACGTGCCCCGTTAAGTGGAATTCGAATGTATACTTTTTTTAATACAAAAATATGCAGCATATATGTTGCTGCATATCAAAGGTCTTTCCAAAACACTTTTTTTGTGTTTCCTAAAGTGCTCTATGCTGGTGTATTAAATGTTAACCATTCAAAGGATTGATAAGTTTTACAGTTCAGAGGGAAAATCTACGGAAACTTACTGTGACTTAATATGAAAAAAGTGTGTTTTCACACTGGGAAAAGTGTTTTTTAACTGGGATATCCAGGAAATAATCCTGAAAGATTTTGCCTTGTCTGTGTACACACCCTGAAGGGTTTCTCATTTTGATTTGGCAGCTCTAGCAGTGTGTGGTTGTGGGAAGAATTTCAATGTGTCTGGGATTACGAACATTTACCTGCAGACTAAAAAAAAAATTGTGGAACTTCATTTTTTTAGGATGACAATTAAAACTTTCAGTACCACTCACACTTATTGTTAGGTGTGGAAGCTAACAGGATTTAACATGTAGTTGATCTTAGTACACAATATTGTTAACCAAATTGTGTGGTTAACAGGCTGAGAGTGCCAATCTCAGACAGGTAAAAAAAGTGAAATTACCCAAATACCACCCACGGGCTCCAGTGGGCTGATTGGTACTAAGCAGCCACCTCGTTATCCTCTGCCAGCGATATCACTGAATTCAGTATGGAGGGGCATGGGGTTGGCACACCACTCTCGTGGCTGGTGTCATTTTTGTGATCTGCAGCAACTCCTCTTCAGTTGAGTAACTTGTCAGTTAGCTTCAGAAGGGAAGGGTGCAGCCCATTCCAGTCCTCCCACTGAAGAAACCTCCCTGGCAGTTCCAGGAATCGAACCCAGATCCTCTGCATTGCCATTACCCACGAGGACCACTCTGATACAGAGATCAACAAAAAATGTGGCATTACAGTGTTCATTCGTGCTGGTATGTGAGGAAACGAGCTACTTGACACTGGAACTGAATGTTCAGAAAATTGTCCTGCCTTGTATTGGTCAGCAGAGCTGAACAAATTTCCACTCTGTCTTTCTTAATCATCTCCAGAACCAATCTGGCTCACAATTCGCAATAACAGTGTGTGTGAAACATTTTGTCCATGGCATTACAGCCAAAATTCAGGTGTGCACACAGTTTCATTGTAGTAATCTGCAGACTGAAACAGATGCATTGATAGACCCTCTTCATTGTGAGGGATCGCAGCTGAGGTGCTTTGACCAGGCTGTGGCTTGTCGTGTATACCCTTTCGATAGCTACTGAAACTCTGTAGGCACCATCCGTGTCATGTTATTCATATGACATACATACTGTATAGTCTCCATACACCTTTAGCAAGTGTTTGGCCAATTATGTTTACAGCGTTAGATACTCCACGTACTGTCAAACATGCAACCACAATATTGGCTGCTAATGGCAAGTGGGGTGGGACTGCAGGTATCCAATGGTGAGCACAGCATGAGGGTACAGAGCATATTGAACTGCTTAGTCAGTAACTCAAGAGTGCTACAGTGCTAGTGGTGTTGATACAAAGCAGAGCAGTGGCAGCAATAACAAAGCAAAATTTGCATTATATCTACAACAGTTGCCGAAGTTGACAAGTAACCCAAGGAATTTCGCAGTGTGAGAAAAAGTGACAGATGAAATATTAGCATTTGTGCAAAATAAATAAGAGAAATGTGTGGTGTTGTGAACACTCAGCTGTATGGACAATGTACTTGAAGAGTACAATGATAACAATAAGTGTTCAGCAAGTGAAAGTTACACTGAAACAAGTGTAGAGCCATGTAGATGATGATGATGATGATGATGATGATGATGATGATGATGATGATGATGATGATGATGATCATCCTTATCAGGCAGGCTGCCTCAAATGCTGTCACCGGTGAAACATAATGAAGGACTATCATTGGCAGAGGAACAAGTACTGAACATTACTATGTATGTGGAAGATCATTGGCAGCACAGTAAAAAACATCTATGAACAGATTTCGAATAAGTCTGCAGCAATGTGTGTAGTCCATAAGAACTATGGACATTAAAGACAAAGAACAATCTTCAAAAAACTGATGTTTGCGTGTTGCAAGGATGGTAATACAGTCTACAGGCTATGTGTGACCTGATCTTGTATGTTATGCACATCAAATTGCATATGATGTAGATTACAATGATCTAGGGGGAAGCAGTGGATATTTGCACAATTGCAAACTGTGCTACTGAATTGGAAGGGGTAAGGTAATGAAATTTCAAACAAAACGTCAACTTCATGTGGCACAGCAAACTGTGGAGTTAGCCTGAAAGTTTGTAGATAAGATAAATAATCTTATCCCGTCATTCAGTAAGTAATTTTTTCTCATCTCTGACCAATTGGGGCTTGAAGAGGAAATGCAGATTAGAGGTACCCTGAAAATCAGAGGTGCCAAGCAACATCAACCGACATCAATGCCTCAATACATTCATATACAAATATGCCAACTGTTAATCTGGTTGGTAAATTGATGGAAAGCCTTTTGTTATGCTGCAACAAGTTGGAGGTGCTCTGCACCCTACAGTTCTTTCTCGTGTGTGGCCTCGCAAGTGCCCTCTAGGGGGTTCACGGTTCTTTCGTGAGTTGTGCGTGGCGCACGTGGGGCCCTGAGCTATTGTGGCCCATTCTTCATTCCCTGGCTGCATTTCCTTCACCCTGCCCCCTCTCTCCCTAACCCCACTCCTTCCCCATTGCCACCTCCTTCCCCTCTCTGGGTGTTCAGAATTTTGTCGACTTGGCTATCCACCGGGTTTCCTGTATTGGCTGCAATTTTGTTCTTTCATCCTTTGTGGCGATTAGCTCCCCACTCAAGGTTTGACCTCCCCTTCAAAATTTAGTTCTTTTAGTGTGAGCAATATGGGAAGAATTCCCTCCCTAGCATCTACAGTGTGGATTCCTCTCTCCCCTTCCTTCACCACTGTAGTCTCCTTCCACCCTGCTGGGTCACTGACACATTAGCCAGTCGATGTGGTGGGGCTGCAATGTACCCATATCACTGAGCCCCTGAGAACACAGGGATTACGCTACTAATACCTGAGCTGTTCCCTCCCCAAGTATGCCAAGGAGTGGTTGCATATCTTCATGGAGCATTGGAGCTCCCGGCAATGGCTGTCTTGCCAGGCGGTCCTCGGTGTGACTGGGTGGCGCCCATGGGGAGAGCCCCTGGTCGGAGTGGGTGGTATCAGGGCGGATGCTTGGCACACAAAGTGTATCGAGCTGCAAACGGCCGTCTCTTTGAATGGTGAAGGATCCTTGAATGCTGCTTCGTATGACCAACCTTCCCTTCCGTGGCCACACCATGAGAGGAGGGCCAGGCTTGCCGTCTTGGGATGAAACCCTTTCCCTGTTACCACATCTGTACTAGGATGGATGGGGACACATTCACCACCACCAAGCCATTGTTTTTTGTGGAGAATATAAAGGACAAGTTTGGTGAAGTGGAGTCTCTTAGTAAGGTGCGGCTGGACGCCCTCTTGATGTCTATCACTCCTCACCATTCTCTGAATATGGGCCAGGCAGTAATTTTTCATAAGGACCTCATCCTGCAAACTGATGTGGAACTCCGGGCTATTCTGGCGTGGCATTCATTTTGTTCAACGTGTGGAGATGGGCTGCAAAGACAACGGCACCGATACTAGCACCTTCATTCTGCCTTTAGGGGGATACCCTCCCACAGAAGGTCAAGGTTATGTGCTGCAGGTGTGATGTGAAGCCGTACATCACTCCACCTATTCAGAGCTTTTGGTGGTTGTGCCTACCCGCTGTATGGCGGACACTTTGTGTGGTGACTAGCCGCCCCCTCCCTGAGGGAAGCCCCTGTGTTCTGCCGTCTGTGTGTCAGTTGTGCTTGACCGCCACTCCCCTCGCTCGCCGGATTGCCCAGCTTACAAGAGAGAAAAGAAGATCAAAGAATAAAAGTCCCTGGATCACCTGTCTTATGCTGAGGCTCATCAAAAGTGACACACTCCATCCAGTGTCACTGTATTCAACTTGTGCCTCTGTTACTTGCTTTCCTCAGCCTTGTCTCTCTCTCTCCCCTTCCCCTCACCTGCAGTTCCCATGACATCCCTTCAGGGAGCCATTCCCCCTCCCCAGCCGAAGAAGTGCCCCCCTTCTTCAGCGTCTGCCAGCGATCGGGCTCCTCCCCAGCATCTCTCAGGCCACAAGACACACTCGGCCATGAGACATACCATCTGTGCAGCTGAAGGTGGCCTCTTTCAGTTCCAGATCTTGCAGAAGCTTGTACTTCCCTTGTGCCCTGCCCGGGGGGGAGGAGGAGGAGGAGAATATAAATCCCATGACAAGGTGCCCGGAGGTGCCATATCGCCCCTCGCAAACTGAGTCTGACATCTTATTTATGGATGTCACCCCATCCTTGTCAGTTACTACTACTGACCAAATGACCTGATGTCCTCCTTGACTTCATGTCTACCTTGGACTCGCGCCACATGGTCATCAGTGGAATTGCAACGGATACTATTGTCACCTATCGGATATGCAGTCTCGTCTCCTCGTATTCTGCATTCTCGCTCGTTCTTCAAGAAACGCATTTCTGTGATGACAACTCTCCAGCTTTTTGTGGTTATTAGGTGTTCTATCAGAACCATGCTGGCCCCGGGGTAGCATCTGGTGGGGTCTGCGCTTTGGGTTGCTCTGATGTCATTAGTGACTGGATTCCCCCTAGGTACCAAATTGGAAGGGATAGCAGTTAGAATGCAGATGACTCCTGCAATCACCATTTGCAATGTCTACCTCCCACCAGGTAGACCACTTGCTTACATTGCACTGTGTACCTTAACCCAACAACTCCCATTCCCATTTAGCCTCCTTCAGGACTTCAATGCACACCATCCACTGTGGGGGAGTGTCACTTCAACAGGTAGGGGTACCCTGATTGACCACACATCATGGACCACAATTTGTGTGTCCTGAATGATGGTTCCTATACCAAATTCAGTGCTGCTCATGACACCTTCTCTATCGCTCTCACGATCTCATCTCCTGCCCTCATGGCTTCCCTACATAGATCATCCCACAGTGATCTTTCCGACAGTGACAACTTTCCGGCGATTCTATTGTTCCCCTGCTGCCACTAGGCAGACAGCCCCCCCCACCCCATGTTGGGCATTCTGCAGGGCCAATTGGCCTTTATATATGTCTGCTGTCCACTTTGACACCTCCGTCTCGAATTCCATTGATGTAGTCATGCAAGGCATCTCTGCCGCTATTCTTCATGCTGCTGGCACTACTGTCTCCCTTTCCACAGATCCTCCTTGTTGTCGACTGGTACCGTGGTGGACCATGGTTGTTGCAGTCGCTGTCCAGGACCGCTGATGGGCGCTGCAGTGATTTAAGTGACACCCTTCACACACCAACCACCTCACTTTTAAGCATCTCCGTGCTAAGGCTCATTACCGTATTAAGCAGAGTAAAAAGGAATGCTCGGAGTGCTATGTTTCCTCCCTGGGGACGTATGCCTCATCGCAGGTTTAGTCCAGGCTCCGTAGCCTTCTGGGCTGCCAGCAACAGTCAACTGTCCAGGCTCTGAACTACCAAGGTGCTCTATGCACTGATCCATTAGTCCTCACAGAACACCTCTCAACACACTTTGCCAACACCGCCCCCCCTCCCCCCTCCCACCCCTTCCAGACGTCTCCCAGAGGTCTTCAACCACATTTGGCTCACAGGTGCTTCTCCTTCACAATGATGAGACAGTAAAATTACCCTGTCCGGGAAAAAACCAATGTTGCTCGACACCCATTGCCCAATTAGCCTGACGAATGTACTTCGTAAACTGCTCGAAAGGATGGTCAACTTCAGATTTTGTTAGTTACTCAAATCTCAGGGCCTTTTGTCCCCTGTATCAGTGTGGCTTCTGGGCAGGGTGATCAACTGACTATTCACTCTGATTGGAATAAGCCATCTGACAGGCTTTTATTCCCCGCCAGCACCTTGTCGTAGTCTTCTTTGACCTTCATAAGGCATATGACATGGCTTGGTGCCATCACATTTTAGTTACCCTCCACGAATGGGGCTTCCGTGGTCCCTCTTCAGATTTGTATCCGTGAGTTTTTATATGACCGGCTCTTCCGGGTTCGAGTTGGCGCTTCACTCTGTCTCCCTCAGGTTCAGGAGAATGGTATCCCACAGGGTTCTGTGCTAAGTTTCACACTCTTCCTCATTGCCTTCAATGGCCTTGTGACCCCTGTTGGGCCTCTGGTTACCCCAGCATTGTACATGGACGATTTTTGCATCTGGTGGAACTCCCACTCAGTAGTGTCTGCTGAGTGCCAGCTCTGAGGCGCCATCTGATGGGCCTCTACATGGGCAACAGCCAGTTTCCTCCTTCCAAAACGCGGGTTACGCATTTTTGTCGTCAACCGACAGTACACCCCGATCTAGAACCTTATTTACGCAACCAGCTCCTCGACGTTGTAGCACAGTCCTGTTCTTGGGGCTCATTTTTGATAACAAGCTGACATAGGTGCCCCACATTCACCACCTAAAGACTACATATAAGTGGAAGCTTAATGCTCTCTGGCTCCTGGCCCACACATCTTGGTGTAGACTGTTCCACTTTTCTCAGTCTTTTCTGTGCCCTGGTCTTCTCCAGGCTAGATTATGGTGGTCACGTTTATGGCTCATCGGCTCCTTCTGCTTTGATACTCCTTGACTATGTCCATCATTGTGGGGTGCATCTGGCTATTGGTGCTTTTCGCACTAATGCTGTTAATAGGCTCCTCACAGAAGCGGGGATTCCAACTCTACACATCTGACAGAGCCAACTCCTTGTTTCCTATGCAATTGCCATTCGCCAATTCTGTGACCATCCTGTGTACCTTGCGTTCTTCGTCAGTGATGTATGTATCCCTCCTAACACCCGCCTGTGGGTGGGATTGCTCGTTGGCGTGCATCTCACTTCCCCCCGTCGGGATCTCCATCTCCTCTCACTGGTCTGCAACATGTGTCTTTCCCGCACACCACCCCTTGGATGGTGCCTAGACCACAGATTAGGACTTGTCTATTCCAGGGTCCTAGGGTCTCTCTCGCTCCTGCGGTTTTCCAGCATCTTGTCGGTGGCACCCTGGAACTTTGCAAGGATGTCACAATCTTTTATACTGATGGTTCTAAGACTATCGATAAGGTGGATATGCTTTCACGTGTCTCACCGGCTTTGAACACCATTTATTACCGGTGTCATGTAGTGTGTTCACAGCAGAGCTTCTAGCCATTCACGGGGCCCTCCTTTTTGTTTCTCAGGCCTTCCTCCACAGTGTTATAATTTGTTCAGACTCCACGAGTAGTCTGCAGGCTATTGACCGATGCTACTCTTGTCACCATTAGGTCTCTGCTATCCACGACCTTCTCTCTACCCTTGAGCATGCTGCCTGTTCAGTCGTCTTTATCTGGGTCCCAAATCATGTAGGCATCCCAAGCAATGAACTGGCTGATTGTTTGGTTAGAGAAGCAGATACTTACCACATTTCCTTTCAGGATTCGAGCTGCGGATATGCAGATCTACATCAAATCTCTCATTGCCCATAACTGGAAGGCCATCTGGAGCACTACTTCTCATAGTAATAAACTGCGCACGATTAAGGAATCTGCTGCAGTTCGGTGCTCTTCCTTGCGTTCCTCTCAGGAGTAGTCCACTGTTTTATGCCGTTTACCCATTGGTCATGACCAGCTCACACATTGTTTCCTCCTATGTAATGACCCACCCCCTTTTCGATTTGGTCCCACACATTATGCCTTTACTGTGTGTTTTACTGTTGATTATTTTATAATTTGACTCCCCTTACTGGATCCGTCCACTTTTCGCAGATTCTTTTTCTTCTGTCGCTCACTCCAGAAGTGTGGGTCTGATGACCTCCCAGTTTAGTCCCCTCTCAATTATATTCCCATAACCCGTCTCAATCAATCATTCTTGCAATGGAAGTAGGGAATATTTACGTCACAGCAAGCAGGAGTGTTAGGAGCAAACTATGTCTTCTGAAAAATGTTTGACAGTGCGTTTCATATCACTTGAAACCACTGGACAAATTCAGCCTCTGGATGTTTGCTTTTTCTGTGCCTATAAAATATATTATCATTCTATCTGCAGCTATGCTTTAAAAGGACAGCCAGTTTCGTGATAAGCTCCGCAACAGACTGTTCGGCATTCAGTTGCATGCCGTCACATTCCATCAGTTCTCATTACCCTGTTAAAACGGTTTTGATTCTATATGCATTCCCTAATAATGGATGCTTGGCTGAATGTCCTAAACAGTTTATAACTCCCAAGGAATGTTTTTGATCTTGGGGTGTGAACCTTTGTGATCCATGTGGCATGTTATTTTTCATTTGGTGTTCATGGTGCACGTTAATGGTTTGTTTTGAACATTCTCGAATGTCGACAAAGTCTATCTTGTGACTTGTTGATACATACATCCCATTAGAGGTCGTTCTCTGCACCTTCCGGACACTCATTTTATCACTCTCCTGATGCACATGGGGAGTCATTAGCAACTAATACTTTTTCTGTCGGAACTGTTAACAGAACACTTTCAAATAAAGATTGAACTTGCAACCTTGCACTCAAGGGGTTCCTTGTTAGTGAACACGATGAATAGCAGGCATTCATTGTGGAAAGACTGTTACAGCTTTGGTCATCTTGTGTTGTCCAGTATCCCCATCACTGTGTACATCTCTCTTCGATCCACCTATCATACTCGTAAAGCATTGTCATAGCAACCTGCCATATGAGAGCCAAACATCAGTTTTTCTGAGAGATCATTCCATTCAGACTCACGTAGTACGCTGTGACATCTGTCGCTTGCAGTTGTGATTCCTTTCTTAACGCCACTTCAGTTATTAAAGAGAAGTTCATCACTGACCATTCTTGCAACCAAAGTGTGTGTAATATAGAAACCTCTTCTCCTTCGACTTTTTATTATTATTATTATTATTATTATTATTATTATTATTATTATTATTGGCTAGGTTGCTAATCTGCTTGCTTTTAATTTCCTGTAAAGAGTAGTAGCATTCCAGGAGTGTTCGTTGAAATAATATTGACAGTGCAGATGCTGTTGATTTGATTTTAACAGGGAAGCTAAAACAGCTAAGGTCTAACCCGCCACTGCCCGCACCGAAACTAAGTTTATTGTGCGGCATCGCTCCCTGTATACCTAGTAAAGCCAACCAATGCCCTCAAATAGTGCATAGTGTCCCTCTACCAGTTCTTTGTTAGACACAGTTTCTTCAGGTCTAGTTGTACCGAAGATTCTGTATCTTTTACTCTCCAATACCATGCATTTGAAGATTAGGTGTGATGCAGTTTCTTCACACTCATCACAGATCCTACATTTAGGGTCCTCTTCTGTTATACCCATTGTGTGTAGGTGTTTTTAGAAATTCCCATGACTGGTCATCAGTCCAGTCAGAGGTTTGATCTCTTTCCTGTTCAATTCCAGGATTACAGAGCTCCTTTTAAAACATGGCTTGGGCATCATTACCTTACCATGTTTTTGTTAATGAACCTTGGTCCAATATTCTACATGCTGTTTCCTAAGCCAGTTCCGTAGCTCTAATTTGATCATAGCCTTGGTGATAGTCAGGACAGGTTCCGGTCCAATAAATGGAGTTGTTGCCCCCCATCCTAACCAATCTGTCGGCTTGTTCTTGCCACAGATGCCTGAGTGGCCAGGGATCCGCACTAGGTTTACCCTATTGCTTCCCCCTAGCTCCACCAGAGCCCTGTGGCATTCTGCAACAATCTTAGATCTTGTTGCATGAGCTGCCAATGATTTCAGGGCTGCCTGGCTGTCTGAATAGATGTAGATGCCGTGGTCCTTGTAGCACCTACGCATATTCTCCTCCACACATGCCCTGAGTGCAGTAATTTCAGCTTGGAATACAGAGGCCAGATTTCCTAGAGAGATGATTCTCTCCAGTCTTGGCGGAACCCCGTACACCCCTGCCCCAATGCCTCGGTCTGTTTTCGACCCATCGGTGAACCATACGATGGCCCCCGAGCAGTGTCACTGTTTTTTCCCACTGCTCCCTACTTCCAATTATTATGTTTTAAGGCTTGTTGAAGCAGTTGGGAGTTATTATAATGTCGGCAGGCATTTCCCCATCCACTCCTATATTTACCTCACTTACTGTATTAGTGTCATTCTGGATATCTGAATGAGATGCAGTTCTTGCCAGTTTTAAGTCTGTGCACCTCAGCTGCTGCCTCCATCTTGACCCAAAGGTGTAGTGGAGGCATGTCCATCATGGCTTCCATTCCAGCGGTTGGTGTGCTGCTAATTCTGCATGTTATGGCCAAGGAGGCAGATCGCTGCACCTTAGCAATCTGCTTAGCTGCAACCCGCTGTTCTACCTTCTTCCACCACACTACGGCCCTGTAGGAAATCCTAGATCTGACCACTGTGGTGTATATCCAGTGCATAGCCCTGGGGCTTAAGCCCCAGTTTTTGCCACAAGCCCTTCTAGTATTCACTAGAGTACTTTTTGCCTTGGAGCAGATACTCTTAATGTGAGGGGTCCATGTCAGCTTCTCATCCAAGGTTACCCCTAGATATTTCACTAGCGCCTTCACAGGTAGAGTTTTATTTAAGAGCTTTAGATTCCAACTTGAGTGTTGAATATGTCTCTTCGTAAATGGCACAACAGTCTTCTTAGGATTAACCATCAGATCCTGTTTGATGCACCAATTTTACACAATGTCCAAACTTCCTTGTGCCATATTTCTGACCTTGTCAGTAAATTTGCCAAGTATTACTATGACAAGGTCATCTGTGTATCCTTGACAGCATTGTCTGAAATTTAATTCCTCAAGGAGTTCATTCACCGCTAGATTCCACAATAGAAGGGACAAAACTACTACTTTTGGGCAGCCTTTAGTGGTGGTAATTACTATGTTTTCATCATGGTAGCCTTTACTTACCTTCCTCTAAGCATTGCCCCAGTCCACCTGCATATAGTGGTCCCCAGGTCATGCACCACTGCTGCCCTTACCATGGAATTGAAGCTAGTGTTACTGAAGGCCCCCTCGATATCCAGGAAGATGCAGCCACCTGCATATAGTGGTCCCCAGGTCATGCACCACTGCTGCCCTTACCATGGAGTTGAAGCTAGTGTTACTGAAGGCCCCCTCGATATCCAGGAAGATGCAGAGGGCTATTTCCTGGAAGTGAAGGGCTTTCTCCACCTTCCTAACAAGTTGGTGGAGAGCTGACTCGCATGATTTACCTGGTTGATATGCGTGTTGATATGCGTGTTGATATGCGTGTTGATATTTTATGCGTGTTGATATGCGTGTTGATATGCGTGTTGATATGCGTGTTGATATGCGTGTTGATATGCGTGTTGATATGCGTGTTGATATGCGTGTTGATATGCGTGTTGATATGCGTGTTGATATGCGTGTTGATATGCGTGTTGATATGCGTGTTGATATGCGTGTTGATATGCGTGTTGATATGCGTGTTGATATGCGTGTTGATATGCGTGTTGATATGCGTGTTGATATGCGTGTTGATATGCGTGTTGATATGCGTGTTGATATGCGTGTTGATATGCGTGTTGATATGCGTGTTGATATGCGTGTTGATATGCGTGTTGATATGCGTGTTGATATGCGTGTTGATATGCGTGTTGATATGCGTGTTGATATGCGTGTTGATATGCGTGTTGATATGCGTGTTGGTTTGAATGTAGAGGGGCCCTACTTAGTCTCCTCTCTCCAACATATACATTAACCCGTTTTTCCAATGTTTCTAGAATGAAAGAGGACAGACTGATTGATCTCATATCCGTAGCCTTGGTATGATCAATTCTCCCTGGCTTTGGATTGAAGACAACCTTCACTTCCCTCCAAGCATTGGGAATGATTCATACTGCTAGGCTAACTCTGAATAGCCTGCATAGGGCCCTTATGAGCTCTCCTCCTGCCTGTTGCAGGAGAGATGGAAAATTTCCATTTGGCCCAGGTGACGTGAACGGTTGGAATGTTCCCACCGCCCACTGGATTTTATTAAAGTTCACACACTCCTTGGCCGATTCGCAGTCCTCTCTTTGAGTGCCTGAGAACCATTTTCTCTCCGGGATCACATTCCGGACTGTGTCGTCCGGCAGAGCAGATTGAGGAAAGCGAGTTTTGAGGAGCAGTTCCAGTGTCTCGTGTGTTGTCTTTGTATATTCCCCAGCCTCCTTCCTTAACGTACCTCTTGGATTGGTTGGTACTCTAGTGAGAATCTTGTGAAGTCTGGCTTGTGCAGCTGTGCTCTACACTTCCTCACAGAATGCCTTCCAGGATGCCTTCTTTGCTTGTCTGATCGCAAGATTGTAGTTGACAAGGGCCTCACGATATTTAGCCCATTGTCCTTTACGTCTTGCAGTATTAAACGAACTCCGTACCTGTTTTCTTTGCATTTCAAAGTTATTCCACAAAGGCACACTCCTGTTTGTGCACTTCTTGGTGATAGTGCAGTTGTCGTGACATGAGGTCACTATGGCAGAGGTAACAGCCTCTGCTACTTCCTCAAATTATACTGGATTCTATATTGAGGTTTTAATTTCCGATAAGCCTAAGTCGAGGTCCCTCCTATATGTCTCCCAGTCCGTTTTCCTGGGATCCCTACAGGTCATGGTCTGTCTGATTCCCATTTCAACCTTGAATTTAATGTACACGTGGTCCGATGACGCTGGCTCCAACATCACATGTCATTGTTTGACATAGCTGCCCATCATCATGGAACTAAAGGTTGTGTCAATTACTTCTTCCCTTCTGCTATTGCTGAATGTAGGTTCATTGCCCCTATTCATGACCTCTAAGTTGTTAGCTAAAAGGAATTCAAGAAGGTACTCACCTCTACTGTTGGCGTCCTTGGTGCCCCACACTAGGTTGAGGGCATTGGCGCGCATCCCACCAGCAGTTGGTCACCTTGCCGATGGCAAGTCTCTACCGGTCTCCTCACCTCCAAGGGAGGAGGAGAGCTGTCTTCATAAGGAAGGTATGCTGAGGCCAAAACAATTTCCCTCATGATACCTTCCTCACATTATTGCATTTTAATGGTCAAGAAGTCCCTAGAGCATAAATCCATCATTGGCATGAAAGAAATTTCATTTCTTACATAGATGCATGTTCTGAAGTTTCTTAGATTTCTTGCATAAATCAGCTTACCTTCAGTGCCACCGATGCCTGATACACCCCCTTTATATAAATAGGGTTCTTGTATCAGGACCACGTCCACTTCTTGCCTCCTCAGGCAGCGACTCGGGGCAGACTAATCTGCAGCACCTCCAGTCTCCGTCTTGCTGCCACCTTTGAGAACACTGATGGTAACCTGCGAGAACCCTAAAAACAATTTCAGGTCCTGTTCCTTCCAGGGGGGACTTCTCTCTCCAATCTTCTGTTGAGACTTTTGGGTTCAGGGCCCTATTTTCCCGAACAGTCTTAGGAGAGACTTCCTTAAGGATCTTAGGTACCCATATTGATATCTTTGCAGTCTTAAGAAGCTCCGCTGCCGTCTTAACCAGCAGCTTTGCATCTTCCCACGGGGATATCATGGGCACCTAGTCCTTGAGCCATTCTAATGTGGGAACCCCCTCACAGACAAAAATGAGGGCACAACCATCTAGAGGGACACTCCTGAAGGTGGGTCCTGGGCCAGTGCCGTCGTCCCCCCCCAGTCTTCTCAAAGAGGGCCATCTGCAATAGTTCCTCCTGCTGCAAGGTGATGGCCACATGTGGATAACCTTCCTGGATAAGTGCTATCCAAAAAACAGACTGAAGTACTATAGGTCTGTTTCCCTATTTCTTGCCTCCATTTTTTCTGGACCTGCTTATCCAGGGAGGAGGGAGTCTATAATTCCTCCTTTATCCACTTGCTAACTGTCTTTCAACCTGAGACAGTTTCATCCTGGGGGTCTTAGGTTCAAGTCCCTTTAATTCCCTTCACTTGTCTTTAGGAAGCCGTTCTTTCCCTTCCTTTTTCCTCTGTTCCCTGAGTAGTTTCCTCCTCTTTGATCTTTATCTGTTCTAGTTTCTTGGTTGCAGTTCCCACTTCTGGCTCAGGTCTAGACCCTGATTCAGTAGTGGCTTCCATTGGTACTGATCTCAATGTTGGGTTATCTGAGGTCTCAGTTTGTTTTTCTATTGTGTTTTCTTTAATCGTGTCCATATGGGTCCCACGAGATTTGGGGATCTACAAGGTCCACACCACGAATACCCTGCCCGGTGTAAGGCTACTTATTCAGGGAGGTCGTGCGGTATCCCTGAGACTCCATTTGCGACACATCTTTCCACGTGCTGCCCACCCCTCAGCACGGATTGCATCACACCTTGGGTTGGGTCAGGGAATTGGGTAGGACTAGAAGTGGATAGGGAAGATAGGAAGTTGTGTGACACTCTGTCTGATCCATCGGCTGAGGCCTTTCTGGTAGTAGTTCCTCTACCTTCGGCATAGCCCTCAGCTTCACGCGGATACGCAAGCCCCTCCACCCACACGGACAGTGCTTTATCGAGGTGGTGTCCCCTGGAGAGGGCAGATGTTACTATTACAGAATGTCATGGCACTTCCCAGTTCGTCTGCTAGTTACCACAGCTACCAGAAATTTCTTTATCACTATTGCCAGTCTGCTTCCTTTTCGTATACTTGTGGTCTGGTTTCTGTAAAAGTTGTAGGTAATCCTTCGGTCCTGATATTTTATCCCCCACTACCTTTTATGTTTCTATATAGGGCAACAAAGAAACTATGGTATAAGATTTTCACTTGTATAGAATACACAATAAATTTATTTCATTCTGAGGACTGCATAATGTAACAGGTTCATGGTCATACTTCTGTGTTACAGAAATAAAAAAGGTGGCCTCGGACAACGATCTTGAAATGGAAGTGGAAAGAGTAGCTCCAAAGACGAAGCCCAGTCGACCAAGGAAAGCTGCAAACTACATTGTAGATGATGACAGTGACTTCTAATTCCTTGTGTACATTTTTAAGTGCTGTTTTTACCCTCCACTTTGTTCAGTTTTGTGTATTTTAAGACAGTCTCCTTCACTCATAAATGTATATTGTTTTCTAATGATAGATTGGTGACTAATATGATATAGTTTTCAGCATTTTGGACATTATAGTGTTACAATCTCTGTATTTTAAATTCAGCAAAGCTGTAGACATGTCGGTGCTCAGTGGTTTATGACTGTATATTGTGAACAGAACAGGAGCTTCTTTGCTGTGTCATAGCAGTATGTGCTGTGCTTTTATATTTTTATTTTATTACAGAAACTGTGAAAACGAAAAACTGAACTGCTCGGAAACTAATATTTTGCAAGCTTAATAGCGTGATTTTGATAAGAAAGTAGTAGTACCATTGCTACTTATTTTGCTCTTTATCATGCAACAGTTGTCAGTGAAAGAGAAGACTTTAAGTGTTCTGTCATTTTTTATTCAGTATTATTGTATGTGTTTAATTCGATTGTATTTAAACTGGTTCATAATCAAGAAAACCTGTATTAAATATGCTATTATTTTTGATTCAATGGACAGTTTACAAATTAAACAGTGAATTCAACTTTGTAGACAAACCCAATGATTGGGTGACAATAGTTTGCACCTTAGAATAATCTGTTATCTTGAGCAAAGTTTTTACTGTAACCCACTTTTAAAGTTTGTTTTACCATTATTCCTGTATTAGACATATTTAGCATATAAATAGTTTAAAACTGGTTCTTTTTTTAAGTTGCAGATGGTTTTATCATTAATTGTACTGTTGAATACTTGAAATGTATGTTTTAGTAAAATACAATAAAAATGTATTGTTTTGTAATACTGATGGTACTGTAGGGAGTACAACTCTGGCTTTATAATTACATCTCAAATTATGATATACTCCACAGGGATGTAAGTAACAGACACGTATAATGGTGCACAATTCAGTAACTAAAAATCAGAAGACCTGTATGGTCTGATTAACTTTGTTATTAACATTTTGGTGACGAGCCTCGACACAGATTGCCCCCCCCCCCCCCCCCCCTGCGGGTTCGGGGGTTAGAATAGGCCCGAGGTATTCCTGCCTGTCGTAAGAGGCGACTAAAAGGAGTCCCTCCCCCTCAATGGGGTAGTTAGCGCCTGCGTCCGGAGACGGACCGTTCCACGACCTCTATTTGTGGTCATTTTGCTTTTTCACTTCTCGTTTCTTCCTTCCTTTGGTTGGTTCCTTTCTTTGCTCTTCTCCACCTCACTGTCTTCCTTACTCTTTCCCCTGCATAATCTCCTTGCCTTCTCATTGCCTTCTTCTCATTGCCTTCTTCTCATTGCCTTCTTCTCATTGCCTTCTTCTCATTGCCTTCTTCTCATTGCCTTCTTCTCATTGCCTTCTTCTCATTGCCTTCTTCTCATTGCCTTCTTCTCATTGCCTTCTTCTCATTGCCTTCTTCTCATTGCCTTCTTCTCATTGCCTTCTTCTCATTGCCTTCTTCTCATTGCCTTCTTCTCATTGCCTTCTTCTCATTGCCTTCTTCTCATTGCCTTCTTCTCATTGCCTTCTTCTCATTGCCTTCTTCTCATTGCCTTCTTCTCATTGCCTTCTTCTCATTGCCTTCTCTGGTCTCCGCCTCGGCGTTTGAGACACTGTCCTCTCTCTCTCTCTCTCTCCCCCTCTCTCTCTCTCTCTCTCTCTCTCTCTCTCTCTCTCCCCCTCTCTCTCTCTCTCTCTCTCTCTCTCTCTCTCTCTCTCTCTCTCTCTCTCTCTCTCTCCTTTTTCCTCTTCTTCCTTCCTCCCTGTGCGCGCCTGAAGGCCGACCCATGCGTTCGCACGCGTAGCCGGTGACGGGGTAACGCGTAATTCCCCGCCCTGGGTAGACATGTAAGGCACGCGCGTACCCCCTGGTAAAGGCCAGGCCCAGGGAGGGGTGATTGCCTGAGCTGATACCTTCTGACCATGCCGATTGGTCCCTCCGTCTGTTTCTCGGGAGGTGTGACCTGAGGTGTAAACATTCACCTAAGGCGGGAGTGCCCTCTGAGAGGGTCCCCACTAGGAAGGAGCGCGCCATCGGAGACGCTGGCAATCATGGGGGATTTCTCCACAATGGATTTCACTCCATCTCTCTCGACTTCTGCCCAAAAACGGAAACGTGACCAGCTACCAGTGACAAAAGTACTACCGCCTGCCCCACAGTTCCTCGTCGTTTCTCGATCTGAGGACGGAAACGATTTTTCCTCTGTCAACCCTTTCGTTATCCAGAAGGGCGTCGATGCCATAGCCGGATCTGTCAAATCCTGTACCAGGTTGCGTAACGGTACCTTATTACTCGAAACTGAGAGCGCCTTTCAGGCACAAAAACTGCTTCGGGCCACACTCCTGTACACATTCCCTGTCCGGGTGGAGGCTCACCGAACTTTGAATTCGTCTCGTGGTGTGGTCTACACTAGATCCCTCGACGGTTTGACTGACGAGGAGATTCAATCTTTCCTCGCTGAGCAGGGCGTGACGGCTGTCCATAGGGTCATGAAAAAGGTCAACAATGACCTTGTACCGACCCGGACACTTTTTTTGACCTTCGATAGTGTTCAGCTGCCATCGCGCATCAAAGCGGGCTACGAGGTTATTTCTGTTCGCCCCTATGTCCCGACACCTACGCGCTGCTACCAGTGTCAGCGTTTCAATCACACTCGCCAATCTTGTTCCAATGCGGCTAAATGTGTCACTTGTGGCAGGGATGGCCATGAGGGTGACTGTCCACCTCCGTCTCCTCGTTGTGTGAACTGTCAGGGTGACCATGCTGCATCCTTCCGCGACTGTCCTGTCTATAAGGAAGAACGCTGTATCCAAGAAATTCGGGTCAAAGAGAAAGTGTCCACCTCGGCTGCTCCCAAGCTATTGGCTAGTAGGAAGCCCACGCTGCTCCCAGCGGGGAAATACAGTACTGTCCTCGCCTCTCCTCGGACTACCAGGGAGGTGGCAACCCAGACCTGCGATCTGACCTTCAGCACCACGGTCGTCCGTTCGGCCAGTGCTAAGATCGCGCGGTCGACGTCTCCTCTTCATCAGCGTCTGCTAAGACGAAGACCCAGAAGTCAGATGCACGGGCCTTCAAGAAGGAACCGTCCCATGCAGACTTCCTACGTACCTCGACCTCCCAGCCTTCGTCCGGTACTTCCACCAAACGACCATCCAAGAAGGCTAATAGGAAGCACAGTTCTCCTTCTCCGCCACGGCGCATTTCTTCTCCTGCGCCACCCAGCGGTTGCCGCCCCAGGCCGTCATCCCTTTCGCCTGGCCGCACCGCTGGTAGCCGAACATCTGGCCGTTCACCGGCGGAGGAAGCTCCCCCTCCCGGCCATCTTCCCAAGATGGCCGATGAACCTATAGACCCAATGGACGATGACTGTCCGCCTACTGATAGCGGCGGCAGTGCTCGCTCGAAGCCAGGCCCTCAGCGGCCTTCGAGGTGACCCCTTCTTTCATCTTCCTTTTTTCTTACGATGGCACTTATTCACTGGAATATTCGCAGCATTCGCTCCAACCGAGAGGACTTGAAGTTGCTGCTTCGCTTGCACCGTCCGCTCGTCGTAGCCCTCCAGGAAACGAAGCTACGCCCATGCGATCAAATTGCCTTGGCACACTACACCTCTGTGCGTTTTGACCTACCCCCTGTGGTAGGTATCCCAGCTCATGGAGGGGTTATGTTGCTGGTCCGGGATGATATTTACTACGATCCCATCACGTTGCACACCGGCCTGCAGGCAGTTGCCATCCGCATTACTCTCCCCACTTTTACATTTTCCATTTGTACCGTTTACACTCCATCGTCGTCTGCCGTTACCAGGGCAGACATGATGCAACTTATTGCTCAGCTACCTGCACCATTTTTGTTAACTGGAGACTTCAATGCCCACCATCCCCTTTGGGGCTCTCCAGCATCCTGCCCCAGGGGCTCCCTGTTAGCAGACCTTTTCAACCAGCTCAGTCTCGTCTGCCTCAATACTGGCGCCCCTACTTTTCTTTCGGATACATCTCACACCTGTTCCCATTTAGATCTCTCTATATGTACTCCCCAACTTGCACGCCGGTTCGAGTGGTATGCTCTTTCTGATACATATTCGAGCGACCACTTCCCGTGTGTTATCCATCTCCTGCAGCATACCCCCTCTCCGTGCTCATCTAGTTGGAACATCTCCAAAGCAGACTGGGGGCTCTTCTCTTCAAGGGCGACCTTTCAGGATCAAACATTCCCATCCTGCGATAGTCAGGTCGCACACCTCACGGAAGTCATTCTCTCTGCTGCTGAATATTCCATCCCTCACCCTACTTCTTCTCCACGTCGCGTACCGGTCCCCTGGTGGACCGCAGCATGTAGAGACGCTCTACGTGCTCGTCGACGTGCTATACGCGCCTTTAAACGCCACCCTACAGTGGCGAATTGTGTCAATTATAAACGATTACGTGCACAGTGTCGTCGTATTATTAAAGAAAGCAAGAAAGCCAGCTGGGCTGCTTTCACAAGCACCTTCAACAGTTTTACTCCTTCTTCTGTTGTCTGGGGTAGCCTGCGCCGGCTATCTGGCACTAGGGTCCACTCACCAGTTTCTGGCTTGACGGTCGCGAATGACGTCCTTGTGGCCCCTGAGGCTGTCTCCAATGCCTTCGGCCGCTTTTTCGCAGAGGTTTCGAGCTCCGCTCATTACCACCCTGCCTTCCTCCCCCGTAAACAGGCAGAGGAGGCTAGGCCACCTAACTTCCGCTCCTGGAATCGTGAAAGTTATAATGCCCCATTCACCATGCGGGAACTCGAAAACGCACTTGGCCGATCACGGTCCTCCGCTCCAGGGCCTGATTCTATTCATATTCAGATGCTGAAGAACCTTTCTCCTGCGGGTAAAGGTTTTCTTCTTCGTACTTACAATCGCATCTGGATTGAGGGACATGTTCCCGCATGCTGGCGCGAGTCTATTGTTGTCCCGATTCCTAAGCCGGGGAAGGACAAGCACTTGCCCTCCAGTTATCGACCCATCTCGCTTACCAGCTGTGTCTGTAAAGTGATGGAGCGAATGGTTAACTCTCGATTGGTTTGGCTGCTCGAGTCTCGACGCCTACTTACCAATGTACAATGTGGATTTCGTAGGCGCCGGTCTGCTGTTGACCATCTGGTTACCTTGTCGACCTTCATTATGAATAACTTCTTGCGGAAGCGCCCGACCGCGGCTGTGTTCTTTGATTTGGAGAAGGCTTACGACACCTGTTGGAGGGCGGGCATTCTCCGCACCATGCATACATGGGGTCTTCGCGGTCGCCTCCCTCTTTTTATTCGTTCCTTTTTAATGGATCGACAGTTCAGGGTACGTGTGGGTTCTGTCCTGTCAGACACCTTTCGCCAGGAGAATGGGGTACCACAGGGCTCAGTTTTGAGCGTCGCTCTCTTCGCCATAGTGATCAATCCAATAATGGATTGCCTCCCAGCTGATGTATCAGGCTCCCTTTTCGTGGACGATTTTACCATCTATTGCAGCGCGCAGCGTACGTGTTTCCTGGAGCGCTGTCTTCAGCGTTCTCTTGACCATCTTTACTCGTGGAGTGTCGCCAATGGCTTCCGTTTTTCTGCCGAGAAGACGGTCTGTATTAACTTCTGGCGCTACAAAGAATTTCTCCCACCGTCTTTACGACTTGGTCCCGTTGCTCTCCCATTCGTGGAGACAACAAAATTTTTAGGTCTTACATTTGACAGGAAACTTAGTTGGTCTCCACATGTGTCTTATTTGGCTGCCCGTTGTACCCGTTCTCTCAATGTCCTCCGTGTTCTCAGTGGTATGTCGTGGGGAGCGGATCGAACCGTCCTCCTTCGCCTATATCGGTCGATCGTCCGCTCCAAGCTGGATTATGGGAGCTTCGTATACTCCTCTGCACGGCCATCCATCTTACGCCGCCTCAACTCCATACAACATCGGGGTTTACGACTTGCGATCGGAGCGTTTTATACTAGTCCCGTCGAGAGTCTTCATGCTGACGCTGGTGAGTTGCCACTCACCTACCGGCGCGATATACTGCTTTGTCGGTATGCCTGTCGGCTACTGGCAATGCCTGACCACCCATCTTATCGTTCCTTTTTTGATGACTCTCTCGACAGTCAATACGGGTTGTATGTCTCCGCCCTGCTACCCCCTGGAGTTCGCTTTCGTCGCCTCCTTCAACACCTTCATTTTTCACTCCCTGCCACCTTTCGAGTGGGCGAGAGCCACACGCCACCTTGGCTCCAGGCTCAGGTTCGCGTCCACCTTGACCTCTGCTCGCTCCCGAAGGAGGTTACCCCCGATTCAGTCTACCACTCCCGTTTTGTCGAACTTCGTTCGAAGTTCATTAATATGACCTTCATTTATACAGATGGCTCTAAGACCAATGACGGGGTCGGGTGTTCTTTTATTGTAGGGGCACAAAGTTTCCAATATCGGCTCCATAGCCATTGTTCGGTCTTCACAGCTGAGCTCTTTGCCTTCTACCAGGCTGTCCTTTACATCTGCCGCCACCGACATTCTGCATATGTCATCTGCTCCGATTCCCTGAGCGCTATCCAGAGCCTCGGTGATCCGTACCCGGTTCACCCTTTCGTGCACCGGATCCAACGCTCTCTTCAGCAGCTGGTGGACGTCGGTTCTCTGGTTAGCTTTATGTGGGTTCCTGGCCATGTCGGTATCCCTGGGAACGAAGCTGCAGATGCCGCGGCCAAGGCTGCGGTCCTCCAGCCTCGGACAGCTTCTTGTGGTGTCCCTTCGTCAGATTGTAGCAGGGTAATTTGTCGGCGCATTGTCTCACTGTGGCATGCCGATTGGGCTGCACTTTCAGACAACAAGCTTCGGGCCGTGAAAGCTCTACCCGTGGCTTGGACGTCCTCCTCACGCCCTTCTCGGCGGGAGGAGGTAGTTTTGGCTCGGTTGCGAATTGGCCACTGCCGGTTCAGCCATCGCCATCTGCTGACGGCTGCGCCGGCGCCGTTCTGCCCATGTGGGCAATTGCTGACGGTCCGCCACATTTTAATGTCGTGTCCGAATTTTAACACCCTACGTCTCGATATTGGCCTGCCATGTACTGTAGAAGCCATTTTAGCGGATGACCCACGAGCAGCTGCTCGCGTTCTTCATTTTATCAATTTGACAACCCTCTCAAAGGACATTTGATTATGCTGTTTTCTTTTTAATCCTATGCCTGTCAGTATGTCTTTCATCGTGTTTTCCGTTTTGTTGCTGTTTTAAACTTGTGACTCGCGGTGCATTCCTACAGTAGTCGGGGCGCTAATGACCGTTGACGTTGTGCGCCCTAAAACCACAAAAAAAAAAAAAAACAGATTGGGCCACATCACTGTATTCAAAAGATCGAGCCACAGTCTGGCTGCAGTTTTCTCAAACACAGGTGTACACGCTGGCAAGGTATCTGTAGCCTCAGGTACATCATTACAAAGCAGTCGCATTCCTACAGTACTGGTATAAAACACCTACCCACAGTCGTAAGAGGATGGACTCTTCATAATTCATTGCTTTATAGTATACAGTACAGAGACAATCTTCAGTAACAGTTTCGGTAGAGATGAATGAAAGACTCACTTTTGGGTTTTGTTAGGACTCCTAATATAAAGTTGTGATTATTGCTTTAAGAAATATAGTTAAATGATTTTTAGTTTCTTTGCCTATATGTGCCCTCAGTCACAGAACGCATTTTAATGTTTCAGCTGTAGAACTTTAGATCACCACTAGATGGGCCAAAACAAGAGGGTGCAATCCCATCTTCTCGTTACCAGTTGGCTGTCATCCTAACATTTTGTACTGACACACATTGCGGGCTGGTACTCTATCCTTTTGATTTTTCCCTGTTTGCAGAGTGTTGATGCCACCTGCGTGTGGTGTTGGGATTTTGAGGTGCTAGATTGTATTGCGGATGAAATCTTCCCTGCACTGCACTGTGGTGTGGTGACAGAACTAACAGCAAGCGCGCGCGCGCACACACACACACACGCCTTTTCTGTGGCATCAGCCATTTTCTTTTATGTTCTCTGTAATTCTGTTTTGCAGTGTATTTATATCATATGTGATGTGGATTGGTCATGGTGATGCTATTATGTGGTTAGCTCAGTCGCAAGATATAATTTTGAAGGCCTATCATTTCAGGTGTGATGTGAAAGGTTCAGCTTGAGGTGATTGTGTTTCTCACGTAAGCAAGTACAGCCAAAGAACACAGTAACCATTCGAGGCAGTAATTTCCCTAATGCAGCTGTCAGCATTTCTATTGATGCAGGGTTGATCATTATTTATCCAGCTGTAAGTTGGATGTCATCCTACTGTGCTTATTTAAAAGGTCTTTAAATAAATAAAACCGAGAGGGGCCAAGCTATACTCAACTAGAAACAGTTGCATGTGGATCCTTGGGGTTTTTTTGTAATAAGGGAAGTAGGCTGTGGTGGGAGACTCGCATTATTGCCTAACATTTCATCTCGTAACATTGGAGACATCTGTCTATAATGAAAGAGTTAATATTTTCAAATATAAAAGAGCTCAATAAGCCAAACTGTTTATATGTAACTGTGCAATGGTCGGTTCATGATGTCAGCAGACTGCTGTGTAACATTGTGGAGTTGCACTGATGTAGCACGGAGCTTGAACTGTGGAAGAGTTGCCGCTGTTTTAAGTAGCACAGATGCCCACATATTTTTTAATTTGACTCCTGTACCTTTTCTGTTAAAACTACTTTTGTGCCTTTGTATTTCTACGGTCTCTCGATACACCAAAGAATAGTAACGATTGGACATACGCCCTTGCCACACTAGCAGTACACAAAATCTCTAGCATTTGCAACTGATTGTATACAGAATGTACAAACTACCAAATGGAACGTCAGAATTAATTACAACTTTGAAGTTTTATTCTCAAGTTGAGGTGAAACCTAACTTGGCGTAATCACTCGTGTCCAGGTCTGTAGCTAAAGTTCATCTCCCGTAAATAGTATCACAGAACAGGATCGTGACAGAGAGGAGACCTGTTCTGTATTCCAGGAGGCCCACCAGATGACTCTCCTCCTCTGCCACAGCGACTTCACTTAATCGTGTGGACCCCCCCACTGTGAGCAATTTGAAGTATGCTGCGCTGCTGCCACTGTAGCATTGGCACACGGTGCTCGAGAAGGCAGTGGCCGTGTCTTCAGTGTGGTGACCGTGCCTTATGAACATGTGGCACAACACAGAAACTACTAAATGCATTGATATGCAATGTAAAAGTACATGAGAACAATTTCATCTGAACAACACAGGTAAGAGGGTAGATCAAATATGAACTGAGTGTTTGTTCTGTGTGTCTTTGGTTGGTAGGACTGGGCTAACACTTCCAGTAAGCTGGGGAGAGCCAACCAGTTCACCTTCCCATCCAGTTAATTACAAGTGCTCATTATGCCGGAGCAACAGGTGCACCTGCATGTTGCACAATGCATTACTTTAAAATTTATTGCTTGTGAATGAGTTAGTGATGGGAATTTTTCAGTGATAGTGTACAGTTCGGGAAACTGTAGAGGTCTTGTGTGTCTTTCTGGCATAAGTAGTTCAAGAAAGGGCGAGAAGCAGCAAATTAGGAACATGATCACTGTCCTTGGACAAGCATTCCGAATGAACATTTTGCATAATGGTTTGTGCACGAGCTATGCTGAAGTCAGTACTGCTTACTACTGCAAGTTGTCGAACTTGATGTAGAGCTCATGTATTGTGTAGTGTAGGCCTATACCAAGAAAGTGCACTGGTGGAAAACATTTTTACTCCATTTACCTCAATAAATTTAAATGGCTGAACAGCCTTTTATGAAACATAGCTAATAGCCATCCAGATTAAAATGGCTTTTAAACAAAAAAAACTCCACTGAAATCGAATCTTTGATCTGGGAGATATGATGCTACAGCCATATGCGTTAAACATATAACATCCATCTGTTTGCATTGGGGGTTAAAAACAGAAAAACCTGTTGTAGTGTATGATGGGAAAAAGGTCATAGATAACTGAAAATATTTTCCTTTTATGCGACCCACCTTGCTAACTTGTTTTCTCATTTGTTGTTTCATGTGTTAGACTTTACTGCTTAACCATAATATTATAAGTAAAATTTAAAATTTACAATAATAAACTCAAACAATTTATACCATTCAGAGCAGAGCTTGAAACCAGGAATAGGCAAGTAAGAAGTCACACCAATTAGGCATGGTTGCAAGCAGGTACAACAAAAAATATATTATCTGTAAAACTAATTTCAATGACTGCCACTAAATGTACTTACAATTCCCAAACATGGGTGACACGTTACACAAATGGATAACACCCATCCAAAATACAGAGAGGAGAGCAAGTCATACTGCTAATTGTGGCTGTTGAAAAGCCCTTAACAATGTATATGCCTTAGTAAAATTTCCTTCAGCAATAAAAATACAGTCCCCCAAAATACAATCAAAGCTGGGAAGGTATAAAATTTAAATGTGACTTCCAACTGACACCCACCAGCAGAAACATTGACAATGATCCTTAAATAAATGTACAGTTGCCCAAAATACAAGATAAGCTGAGAAATACAGTAGGCGGCAATCACAGCCAACTGGGAACAAGCAAGCAAGTTTCTCAGTGAGCTGTTAGCTAATGACTGTGAATCAACAGAAAGGCTCAACAGTTCATACTGATAAGTAAAACGCCTTAAAATGTAATGTGCTCAAGAAGTAGCAATAAGAGTGCAAGGTTTAAATGAGTAGTTAATGAGCAGGAATAGTGAGGAATAAATTAGGGCTTGTGAAACTCACCTTAAACCTCAAAAGCTTACTGGACTCACCAAATAGGACTGATTCATAGCTCCCGACTAATTAGTGGCGCTCCGCTGTACCACACATCATACGGTCAACATTACTTAACTTAAAGCAGTACCATCCAGCTGGTAGAGGCAAGAGTTTGTGGGTCTAATCTCCCCCTCCCTCCCCCCCCCCCCCCTTCCTAATCACAAGAAACAACAAATAACGTCAAAGGGGAGACAGCTGTAATCCCCCTGCCAAACTGAATGTAACAACACTCTACATATACCAATTGATACCACACAAGGCTTGGGATAACCACATCATCTGTGAATAACCTCAGAGCTCCAGCATTATCCACTAGTATATGTTGAACTGTATCTGGAAGGAAGTCCTGAACTCACTCACAAATGTGGCCCAATACTTAGTAAGTTCATATTTTATTTACTAAATGACAGTGTGGAACAGTATAAAATTCCTTCCAGAAGCAAAAGAACAACACATCACATTAATCCTGCTAATTAATCAAACGTGATGGAGAAAAAGAATGTTAAGATTATTTAACTACGGACCTAGTTCACTAACATGATTGTTGTAGAATAATTTAATACCTTTAAATTTCCAAGAAAACAAAATGAAGTAATAGACTTGGAGAGTCCCCAACTAGATATTGTTTGAAGTTCAGCTTGCGCTGTTTGTCCCTGAAATCCTGAAGGCAGGCGATTGTGTACCTGCATTGGCCTTTGACTTCCACAGTGCTGCTAGTCTAAATGACCCAAGTAAGTAAGCAAAAAGTTAGTATGTGGAATACTGAACCCTCTAGATGTGTATCTATCCTCTGCAAGCCACTTGGTGTGTGTGGCAGTGGGTACTTCTGCGACCACTCTCTACACTCCTTCCCTGTTCCATTCAGAAATGCTGCAAGGAAAGAATGATTGTTGTCAAAGCTCTGTTTGAGCTCTAATTTTCTTGTCGGGGTTATTCCATGAGGTGAGATAGTATGTTTTCCAGTCCGTGTGGAACACACACACTGTCAAAATTTCACTTGTAAACCTCTTCATGATGTACAACACCTATCGTGTAGTGTCTGTTACTGGAGTTTGTTGAGCATTCACATAACGCTTTCGTGCTTACTAAGCAACGCCGTAATGGAACATGCGAATACTCATTGGATTTTCTATCACTCTGTTATTAATCATACTATGTAAGGGTCCCATACTGATGAACAGTACTCAAGAATTGATTGAACAAGTGTTTTGTAAGCTACTTGTTTCTTGTACAAGTATCATTTCCTTAAGTTTCTCTCAGTAGAGTGAGCATGGCATTTGCTTTTCTTAGCATTTGTTTTATGCGATAACTCCTCTTTAGAATGAGATTTTCACTCTGCAGCGGAGTGTGCGCTGATATGAAACTTCCTGGCAGAGAGTTGAACTCAGGTCCTTTGCCTTTCGCGGGCAAGTGCTCTACCATCTGAGCTACCCAAGCAAGACTCACGCCCCGTCTTCACAGCTTTACTTCTGCCAGTATCTCATCTCCTACCTTCTAAGCTTTACAGAAGCTCAGATGGTAGAGGTCCCGAGTTCGAATCTTGGTCCAGCACACAAGTTAAGGCTTCTTCACACCGGAGTGGAGTTGTGTTGTTTTTTTATGTTTTGGGCTCTTCATATTCTAAGGCCATGTCTGTGGAATTGGACCTGTTATATACAGGGTGTATACGAACTGGGAGATCCGAGAAAAACCTGAAAATTTTTTCATCCGGGAGAAAATCGGGAAAAACTCAAATTTTTTAGAATTCTGGGAATTTTTCATTGTTTTAGATTTATTATGGCTCTGATCACTATGGGACTTAACTTCTGAGGTCATCAGTCCCCTAGAACTTAGAACTACTTAAACCTAACTAGCCTAAGGACATCACACACATCCATGCCCGAGGCAGGATTCGAACCTGCGACTGTAGCGGTCGCACGGTTCCAGACGGTAGCACCTAGAACCGTTTGGCCACCCCGGCTGACAGCTAAATCCATAGATTCGGTCTACCAGAATGGAAATAAATGACTAACAGGTGAGAATGATTATGTACTATCTTCTCAGTGTACCCAAGAAAATGAAATTTTGACAGAAAATTTTTGGCCAGGTGACTACACTAATATGGGCCAGTTGTACAGTCCCTGGCTAGCAGCTGCTTAAATCCTATTCTGGAAGTAATGCGGAAAACGTGTTGTACGAACATGTAATAACGCATAACCGGAAAGCAATCGCGGGATAATTAAACCTATGATTCTGGCTGGGTTAGTGAAATTACTCGGCGAACAATTGTAAATGGCAGGAATAGCTGCAGAATTGGTGACAAGATAGTTTGTTAGAACGAGGAAGGAGAAGAAGCGGGGGCATCACACAAATTATGGAAGAATAAGACGATTCCAATTTTATATAAAAACAGGGTGTATACGACCCGGGAATTGTAATGAATTCCGGGAATTTTTCATTGTTTTAGTTTTCAGTTAAATTTTTGTGATTTTGACTGGTAAGAATCAATACACTAACAATGGATGTTACTGTATCCCGCTACTGCAGAATACTACTGCAGCAACAAACCATGAACGAGAGAAAAAAAAAAAAACGAAAATAAAACTTACATTGGCACGGAAATGTGCCATATACAACAACAAAACAGTGCTCATACAAGCGTCTGCCAACAGCAAAGTGTGTCAAAGGCTTTAGGAAGACTGAAATGCTTCATAACATGCGCAGTTGAGTCCCGTATGAGTAGTATCTTCTCCCGCTTCTGGTTACAGAAGTGTGGCTGGGCGCCACTACTTAATATTGCCCCGGTTCGGAAATATCGTAGATCCGGGGCTGATGCATAGAGCAGTCTGAGTTGTGGTGGGGAGGTGGGTCGTTTCCACGTGACCTGTGTTTGCGTTCAGTGATTTTGTTGTTTCCTCTTCGTTTGTTGCTCTCACGTTAAATGAGAACAAAACGGATTATTGTGTATTTTGTTAAAATACGTTCGCATAGTTACGGATGGCCAAAATATGTTAGTAGTTTCAGATATTATTTCCACCTTTCCGGTAGTCAAGCATTAATCGCCTTGCGGAACAATGAAGTTATTTTTGCTAGTTTTCTGTAGAGATTTGGCTTTGATTCATCT
Source organism: Schistocerca nitens (assembly GCF_023898315.1). Classification (NCBI taxonomy): domain Eukaryota; kingdom Metazoa; phylum Arthropoda; class Insecta; order Orthoptera; family Acrididae; genus Schistocerca; species Schistocerca nitens. The sequence goes on from NC_064623.1 coordinate 126,406,287, forward strand.
TTTCTGCTCAGGCAGCCAATTTATTTGAAACGAAGTATTTAATTTCACACTATTGGCTAGTTTCAACTGTTCACTGCATTTCAAGTGCACGTATGGCATTATGCCATAATAAAGAACCAAACATGAGATAATACGGTACTGGTACTCCAAGAAAATTTACATAAGAGTGTGCATTTTAAGCGGGATTATGCATTTTAGTATGGTTCACGAAATTCCGACGCTTTTTAAGTATGCTCTGATGTCTTGTTTCGTTTATGACATAATGCAAGATCTTTTAAATTTTTTACACGTACGGCCGGCCAGGGTGGCCGAGCGGTTCTAGGCGCTAGTCTGGGAACAGCGCGACCGCTACGGTTGCAGATTCGAATCCTGCCACGGGCATGGATGTGTGTGATGTCCTTAGGTTCGTTAGGTTTAAGTACTTCTAAGTTCTAGGGGACTGATGACCTTAGAAGTGAAGTCCCATAGTGCTGAGAGCCAATTTTTTTTACACGTACGAACGTATATATGGGCTTCCTGCGTCATCGTAGCTGCGCAAGTTCGGTGACGCCTGTCGCTCTCTTGCAACTGCTGAAACGAACCTATTTCTAACAGGTCGCGGGGAAAATATTGCGGATGGTGGTTTGAGAAAGAGTTCCATTCAAAGCAAATTTCCTTTTGCACAAGATGAACTATGTACGATGAATTTCTTAAATCACAGAGTGTTTAACTCTGATTTAAAAGTCAACTTTTTGAGGGCGGCCAGTTAGAAGAATTTCGAGCCCAGAAGATCAGAAATTTACGTCGTTATTAAAAATTTTACTTGCGCATTTGTGTGATGTGTCTTAAAGTGTAACACGCGCAAAAAAGATCAACATTATATGTGGAAGCTTCACTTTTCTTGCAGCTTATTAATCTTCGAGACCAATATTATCTGTGAATGCTACGTATATCAATTTAAACCATTAACTTTTCTTATTTGTGTGTGCGCGCTACTTAGGAGTGATCTTGCTATTGGCTGACATCATCACGTGTCCTATGCTGTCATCAGCTGGCGAGATCACGTGACATGAGCTATTACTGGGTTACAAAAGCCCATCATAATCTCGATTTCAATGTTTTGGAAAGTGACATGCGCTGTTTGGAGGAATTGAAATCTATACCTTCGTAATTCGAAAATATGCAGCGTACGTCTTGCGCTGCTCATCAAAGGTCTTTCAAAACATGTTCCCCCTCCCATTAGTCTCGTTTTCTAGAGGGCCGGGAAATTTTACGTCGGTATATAAAACCATAAACGTTCAGAGGATTGACGAGTTTTGCAGTGCCGAGGAAGAGTATACTGTCGCTTAATACGGAAAAAATTCATTTTCACCTGGGAGAAAGTGTATTTTTATTCGGGAAACCCGGGAACTTTTTTTCCTTGTCCACGTATACACCCTGAAAAATTTCTTAATACTACTTTTCCATCTCACGTTTGAGAATTTGGTGCGTATGAATGAAATGTGAAACTATTTCCTAACATAAAGCTTTTTGCTTGTAGTAGGCCTAATAGGCATTTGATATTGGCACTTCGTGAATTATATTATGTCGTGTTATAAAAATGACCATTTGTGCCAAAAGTCTCGTTTATTTGGTGTGTCTTACAAAATTGCTCCAATATTAGAAAGCCCTATTTTGTTTTATCTAGCTGACAGTGACAAAATAGACGTAATCAGATCGAGAAACCACGCCAGTCTTAGGTGTTATTTGTGTTAACAGCTTTTTCAGTATTAGATAACGACATTTCGATTTCGATTGACTGGTATAGTATCACACCTGCTCAGATTAAAAGAACAGTCACAAAATTTTCAAATTCTAAAAGTATGGACTGCTACTGGCTCTCCAATTACATAGTAAAAAAAACTGTAGACTCGATCGCTAAACCATTGGCATTCATATTTAATAAATGTTTACAGTCAGGAGTGTTTCCCGACTCCCTCAAAATTTCCAAAGTTATTCCAGTGTTTAAAAAGGGTGACAAACATCTTCCTAAAAGTTATCGCCCAATCTCAATTGTGCCAATATTTTCTAAAGTATTTGAGTCACTTATGTACACTCAATTAAGTAGCTATTTTGAGACACACAACCTTTTGAGCAATAGTCAGTTCGGATTCCGACAGGGCAGAAATACCACTGCGGCCATCCTGGAAATTGTTGACCAGACATTAACAGCCTTTGAAGACCGGAATATGGTGTCACTTGTCTTGTGTGATCTGAGCAAAGCTTTTGACTGCATTCCCTTTGGCACCCTGGTTGCAAAACTAGAATTTTATGGTGTATGTAACCCAGCATTAGCAGTAATAGAGTCATATCTTCATAATAGAAGACAGTTTGTCTCAGTTAAAAATAATTACTCCCCTGTAGCAGCAGTTAGTACTGGTGTACCACAGGGCTCGGTTCTGGGACCCTTCTTCTTCATCATAGCCATCAATGACCTACCTCATCACATAAATAGTACTACCATATGCTATGCAGATGACACAACCCTCCTCACCCCACATCAGAACATCTCAGCTTTGGACAATAACACACAGGAATCACTCAAATCAGCCATCCACTGGTTCACATCCAATAAATTACTGTGTAACTCAGAGAAAACACAACAGCTTCTCTTAGGGTTACCCAAAACCATAGAAAACAAAACTGTAAAACTATTAGGAATGCATATTGATTCCAAACTTAACTGGGAAGAACACGTAAATCAGGTTTGCAAAAAGCTTTCAAGAGTCTCCTATCTCCTTTGGAAACTTAGGGACATGATTAGCATGAACTTTCTGAGAACAATGTACTGTGGACTCTTCCAGTCACATATTACATATGGCCTTCTCATATGGGGGCACAGCTCTCACAGTAACAAAATTTTGTTGATGCAGAAAAGAATGCTGCGCATAATGTGTAAAGTCGGTCCCACGGAGCACTGTCGTCCTCTCTTTATAAGGCTAAGACTGTTGACCATTGTAAACTTGTATATTTATATCTGTGTGCTACACATTAAAAACAATGGTATGGAAGGTGTTGTCAGGGAAGAAATTCATAACTACAACACTAGAAGGAAGGCAGATTATGATATACCAAGACACAGACTAACAAAAAGTAGTAACTCACACAAAGTTAATACCTTAAAAATATTCAACAAACTACCGCAATCTGCTCGGGACATGCCCACAAAAATTCTTAAACAAAATTTGTACAATTGGTTATCTGACAATCCATTTTATTCTATGCAAGAATATTATGATCTGAGTAGCACAGAGATAAACCTGTAATTGCATAATTAACTTAATTAACTACTATATATACTGTTACAAAATATTTCATATCTAATACCTTTGTATTTCAACTGTGTTAGGTAACTACTTTATTTGCCAGTGTTATGATGTGTTGCGTAACTACTGTGTTTGCTACTACAATGTAACTCATTTTTGGTACCTTTGTATGTATCTGAAACAAGAATATGTATTAAGCATTGTAGTCACCTGCTCAAGGTTTATGTTATTTGTAAGTTACTCATATGCTAATTATATCTATGCCTTATATATAGTGTCTGGAATATTAATATTATTTTATGTACTGACGAAGGCTATTTCATCTTGCATTATCAATGGCTAATAAAGAATCTTGAATCTTTCATGTAGCGAAACATTTGACGAGCTTTGATGAGGTAATAGATTCTTTCGCAGAAAGGAAAGCACACCATGTAAAGCTGTAGCAAGATTGGAGAGAAAAAAAATGCTAGGCGCTGTGGATTAAAGAAATGTGTACTTTCTTGCTTGTCTCTTTTCGTTATTGGTTTTATGTATCCTATATTTAATTTAGTCACACATAACAGCAAGTTATTAGCTAATAGGCAATAAAGAGTGCACATTTCCTGAAGAGTTCTTGTTCTCCCGATTACAAAATATACATGTTTCAATTCCACAGAGCGAAGTACAGTGACGTGCGATAGAAGAATGCTTTATGAAGAGGCGTGGCGCTGCACTTTGGCACGCTTACGACCAAATAACATGTCTTACATTTCCTAGAACACATATGTTTTGTGTTTCAGACTTTTCAGAAAGATGTGCGCTACAAGATGAACATATTTTTGAAAATTCGATTGTTTTTAGTATTGACCTAGTTCGCAAATATTGTAGCTCCGAGGCTGATACGCAGAGCAGTCTGAGTTAGAGTGGGCAGTCTCCACGTGACCCGTGTTTACATTTAGCGATTTTGCTGTTTCCCCTTCGTTTACTCTCACGTCACATGAAAACAAAACAGATATCTGTAGCAGGGAGCTATCAAGTGAATTAAAATACATTCACATAATTACAGAAGACTAAAATATGTCATTAGTTTCAGATTTTATTTTAATTCCACCTTTCTGACTGTCAAACATTAATCGCCTTACAGAACAATGAAGTTATTTTTGTCTGTTTGCTAAAGAAATTTGACTTTTATTAACATTCTTCCGCAGAGGCAGCCAATGTATTTGAAACGAAACGTTTAATTCCACAGAGCTAGTTTCAACTGTTCACTGCATTTCAAGTGAACGTTTTCATCTTTTAGCACATATGGCATTACGCCATAATAAATAACCAAACATGATATAATACAGTACTGGTTCTCCAAGAAAATTTACATCCCGAACCCACACTGAAAAGCGTAATATCAGGTCGAGGTCTACTTCATTGGGAATCTGGTCATACAAATGTGCACATTTTAGTATCGTTCACGAAATTCCGATGCTTTTGAGTATGTATCTTCTGATGTCTTGTTTCTGTTATGACGTAATGTATGATCTTTCAATGTTTTACACGTACGTACATAAGGGCTCCCTGTGTCACGGTAGCTGCTCAAGCGCAGTGTCGCCTGTTATCTGCGCTCTCTGGCAACTGCTGAATGTGTGTGAAATCTTATGGGACTTAACTGCTAAGGTCATCAGTCCCTAAGCTTACACACTACTTAACCTAAATTATCCTAAGGACAAGCGCACACACGCATGCCCGAGGGAGGATTCGAACATCCGCCGGGACCGGCCGCACAGTCCATGACTGCAGCGCCCTAGTCCGCTTGGCTTATTCCGCGCGGCGCAACTGCTGAAACGAACCTATTTCTAACATGTCGCGGGAAAATATTGCGAATGGTGGTTTGAAAAGCGTTACTTTCAAAGTAAATATCCTTCTACGTAAGTTGAACTATGTGCGAGAATTTACCATGAATTTCTTAAATCACAGAGCATGTGACTCTCATTTAAAAATCAGCTCTTTGATGACGAGCCGATTAGAAGAATTTCGAACCCTGAAGATCAGACATTTATGTCATTATTAAAAATGTTGCTAGCACATTTGTGTGATATACATTAAAGTGTAACACGCGCAAAAAAGATCATTATATGCGAAATCTTAGCTTCTCTTGCAGCTTATTAACCTTAGAGAGCAATATCATATGTGAAAGCTTTGCTTTTCTTGTAGCAGCACTATGTACATTAATTTAAACTATTAACTTTCCCCGTTCGTGTGTTCGTGCTACGTAACGTGTCCTGTGCTCTGAATATCCGCTGTCATCGGCTGCCGAGATCACTTGAAATGAGGCCGGCCGGTGTGGCCGTGCGGTTCTAGGCGCTACAGTCGGGAGCCGAGCGACCGCTACGGTCGCAGGTTCGAATCCCGCCTCGGGCATGGATGTGTGTGATGTCCTTAGGTTAGTTAGGTTTAATTAGTTCTAAGTTCTAGGCGACTGATGACCTCAGAAGTTAAGTCGCATAGTGCTCAGAGCCATTTGAACTTGAAATGAGCTATGACTGGCTTACAGAAACGCATCGCAATCTCGATTTCAGTGATTCGGAAAGTAACTTGCGGTGTCTGGTGGAATTCCAAGGTGTACTTTCGTAGTACTAAAATACGCAACTTACATGTTGCTGTACATCAAAGATATTTCCAAAACGTATCTTTTTCTCTGAGTTTCGTTTTCTAAAATGCCCGGGAAATTCTACGCCCGTGTATCAAAACCTTAACCATTCAAAGGATTGGTAAGGGAAAATAAACCGTCACTTAACACGGAAAAAGCGTGTTTTCATCCGGGAGGAAGTGTATTTTTAACCGAGAAAAATCCGGGAATTTTTCTTCCTTGTCTGCGTATACACCCTGTAGTAGAAATCCTTGGGTAACAGAAGAGATACTGAATTTAAATGATGAAAGGAGAAAATACAAAAATGCAGTAAACGAAGCAGGCAAAAAGGAATACAAATGTCTCAAAAATGAGATGTACAGAAATTGCAAAATGGCTACAGGGATGGCTAGAGGACAAATGTAATGATGTAGAGGCTTATCTCACGAGGGATAAGATAGATACTGCCTACAGGAAAATTAAAGAGACCTTTGGAGAAAAGAGAATCACTTGCATGAATATCAAGAGCTCAGATGGAAACCCAGTTCTAAGCAAAGAAGGGAAAGCAGAAAGGTGGAAGGAGTATATAGAGGGTCTATACAGGGACGATGTTCTTGAGGACAATATTATGGAAATGAAAGAAGATGTAGATGAAGATGAAATGGGAGATACTATACTGAGTGATCAGCTTGACAGAGCATTGAAAGACCTGAGTCGAAACAAGGCCCCAGGAGTAGACAACATTCCATTAGAATTAATAGCCTTGGGATAAACAGCCCTGACAGAACTCTAGCACCAGGCTGCAGATACCTCGACTTGCGCCAAAGGGCGGTTGGGTTTCGGGTTCTGCTGAATAGGTCAGGAGGCAGCTACACGGGTAGCAGGGGCTGTGTGGCGTGGATTGGGCGGTTGTTTGGTTAGAGGGTCTCGGGAAAACACAAGGACTTGCCACAAAGGGTGCAGGCCGAACACAGAGAGAATGTAGATACAGAAATCATTGGTATAACAGTCGTAAATTGTTTTACCTGTGTCGGGAAAGTACCAGAGTTCCAAGCGCTAATAGAAAGCACTGATGCTCAAATCGTTGTGGGCACTGATAGCTGGCTAAAGCCGGATATAAGGTCAGCCGAAATTTTCGAGAAGAACCTAACGGTGTCCCGAAAGGATGGGCTAAACACGGTTGGCGGTGGCGTGTTTGTTGCTGTTAGATGTAGTTGAACTTGTCGAGAAACTGAAGTAGATACTTCTTGGAGTTAGTATGGGCAGAGGTCATTGTTGGCAACCGGAATACAATAATTGGATCCTTTTACCGACCTCCCAATTCAGGTGATACAGTTGCTGAAAGGTTCAAAGAAAATTTGAGTTTGATTTCAAACACGTGCCCTACTCATACGATTATAGTTGGTTGTGACTTTAATTTACCCTCAGTATGTTGGCGAAAATACATGTTTAACTCCGGAGGTACGCATAAAATATCATCCGAAATTGTGCTAATCGCAATCTCTGAAAATTATTTTGAGCAGTTAGCTCAAGAGCCCTCGCGAATAGTAAAAGATTGTCAAAACACACTTGACCTCTTAGCAACAAATAATCCTGAGCTAATAATGAGCATCAAAACCAATACAGGGATTAGTGAACACAGGGTTGTCGTAGCGAGACTGAATATTGTAATCCACATATCATCCAAAAATATACGAAATATATACCTATTCAAAAAAGCAGATAAAAATTCACTTGACGCCTTCCTCAGAGACAATCTCCACTCATTCCAAATTCAAAGAGATAGTATCGGCAGCAATTGAGATTTATACCAAATAAATTAAGAAATGATGGAGTTGATCCTCCTTGGTACACAAAACGGGTCAGAACACTGTTGCAGAATCAACGAAACAAATATGCCAAATTTAAACAGACACAAAATCCCCAAGATTGGCGATCTTTTATAGAAGCTCGAAATTTAGCGCGGACTTCAATGCGAGATGCTTATAACAGTTTCCACAACGAAACTTTCTCTCGAAACATGGCAGAAAATCCAGAGGGATCCTGGTCGTATTTGAAGTATGTTAGCGGCAAGAAATAATCAATGCTTTCTCTGCGCTATAGCAATGGAGATACTATCCAAGACAGTGCTGCGAAAGCAGAGTTACTAAACACAGCCTTTCGAAACGCCTTCACAAAATAAGACGATGTAAATATTCGAGAATTCGAATCGAGAACAGCTGCCATCATGAGTAATGTAGAAGTAAATATCCTCAGAGTAGTGAAGCAACTTAAATCACTTAATAAAAGCAAGTCTTCTGGTCCAGGCCTAACAGATTTAAATTTAATAGTTGTAGCTTTGTACTCAACTAAGGTTGGAGGCAATTCAACAGATGATTTTGTTAACAAGTTAGTGTCTTTATGTGAAACAGTCTGCAAGTATAAGTGTAGGATACTAATCTGTGGAGATTTCAATTTGAATTTTCAGTTGTCCACTATCAATAACTCATATGTAAATAATTTATTAAATTCTTTTGGTCTTTATATTACAACCACTGAAATAATAAGGCCACATTATAAGGGTACTGGTACCTGTCTTGACAATATAGTTGTATCAAATGAGTTAATGCATACTAACAAAGAGATAGAGGGGCGGGCCAGTACTTACCTCAGCTCAGTACAGCCAATAGATACACAAAAAACAGAACCGAAAATTTTCGGTTCTGTTTTTTGTGTATCTATCGGCTGTACTGAGCTGAGGTAAGTACTGGCCCGCCCCTCTATCTCTTTGTTAGTATTTGTTTCACATCTTTACATGAGATTTTCCATTAATCATTTTAATGCATCTCAAGTCAGAGGTAATTAAGACCTGGGTATCTGACCACTGGACACTACTTCTTAGAACAGTTATAACAAGAAATTGTAACACTGACTCAGTGCACATGGCAGGAAAGAAAGTATGTGTGGTCAATTATGATAATCTAAATATGTTTAATTCTCATATTGATAAAAGTAATTGGTTGCAGGTTTATTGAGAACATGCAATAGACAGAAAGGTGGAAGAACTCATATCTACTCTTTCTGTATATGCTAAGATGTCCTATCCCATTAAGTTACTAAATAATAAAAAGGCACTTAGAGTAAATAAGGTCAAGGATGAAAAGGTGTTGAAGATCAAGAGGGAGAGTGATCAATATTACGACTGGTATAGAAGTACAGGTTCGCAAGTATTTAAAGACTTGCTCACAGTGAAAAAGAAAAGATTGACAGGCCTTAAAGGAAGCTAGGTGAAAAAAAAAAAAAAAAAAAAACCCAACATCTGAAAATAAGACACGTGCAATGTGGAATATCATTAACAGTCAGTGCAACAGGAAAATGACTTCACAGGCTGAAAGCAGTAATCTGAATGCTGCACAGTTAAATACGTTCTTCACTGAGAAGGTGCAAGAAATAATAAAGGTGATTGGCACTTCCAATATAGCCACTGACCATAAATACTACCTGAGAAACACCACAAAACCTGAAAGTACATTTAGCTTTAAACTGGTCAAGGTACAGGATGTTACTAATATACAGAGGAAAATGAAGAACAGTTTCAGTAATGACGTTTATGGTTTAAGTTCAGCCATGTTAAAGTGTGATTCAGTTCAACTGCCAGAATTGATAACACATGTTGTAAATACATGTATTTTGGAGGCTTAGTTCCCAAAGGCACTAAAGTTTGTTAAAGTCACTCCAATACACAAAAAAGGCAGACTCTCAAGTTGTGATAATTTTAGGCCTGTTTCAATTGTGCCAATCTTGTCTAAAGTGATAGAAGCTATATTAAATAATCAAATAGTAAAATACTTTGAAGAAAACAAAATCTTCACTGATAGTCAATTTGGTTTCATATCAGGGTTATGAACTGTTAAATCTGCCTTATCACTTTTAACACAGTGTGTGAAGCAACTAGAAAGAAAGCTAGTGGTTCAGAATAAACTCTCTGATTTATCAAAAGCTTTTGACACCATGTCTCATGAAATCTTATTGAACAAACTGCAATTCTATGGCTTTACAGGAAGTGCTCTGGAATTGATAAAATCTTATCTAAGTAATAGAGTGCAGAAGGTGGTTTTTAATGGTGCAGAATCAGATTACTTACCTGTGGGCATGGGTGTCCCACAAGGTTATGTACTTGGCCCAATTCTATTTATTATTTATATAACTGACTTACCATGTAACATAGTTGGGCCGTCAACTAGGACTTACTTATTTGCAGATGATCTTGTAGTCTGTATTACTGCAGAAACAGCACAGAAGGTGAAATATGAAGCAGACCAGTGCACTGTCAAAGTTGAAAATTGGTGTAAAGCTAATTCCTTCTGTGTCAACTGAAAAAAAAATACAAGACCTGTATGTATTGTGGAATAATAAGACTGAACTTGAGCTTAGCTCAAATGCTGTTTATTTCCTTGGAATCTCAATTGATTCAACATTATCCTGGGGTAGCCATATAGAAAAAGTGGGAAGAAGCATTAGCAAAGGAATATTTGCTCTAAGGAAGCTGCATCTTTGTCTAAACATGCCAGTACTTAAAGTGGTTTATTTTGCTGTAATACACAGTCACATTTCCTATGGTACAATACTGTGGGGACATCAAAGCAAGGCAGCTAATGTCTTCAAACTACAAAAGAAGGCAATAAGACTGATATGTAGCTTGGCACCCAGAGCTCACTGTAGGCCAAGCTTTAAAAAAATTACAGAGTATGACCCTGCCGTCAATATTTATACTACAGTGTGTAATGCATATTAAGGAAAACTATCCAAGTTATCAACAGTATGACATGCGACATAATTATAACACAAGAAACAAGCAGGACCTAGTTTCTTTCCGATGTAACAATAAAAAAACACAAAAGTGCTTCTTATACAAGTCCATAAAAATTTTTAATGCCATACCCCAACATATCAGGGATCTTCCAAGTCAACAATTCAAAAAAAAAAAAGTAAAAGAATTTCTTCTTGAGCTCAGCATTTATGAAACTGATGAATTTTTAAGGGAGGCAAAGAATATGGTATGACTACACTTTGTGATCAGTTTTTATATGCATCTGTATGTGAGTAAGTCTGTAATTGGCTAAATTTACTATGCAATATCAATTTCTACCAGAAGTTTCTCTGTTTTGTATTTGTGTGAAGGTACCATAATTATTTGTGTAATATTTACATTGTGTAATATTTTTCTTGTTTTTGTAATTATTTGTGTAACATTTATACTGTGTAATATTGACTTTTGTAATGCCTCAGATGATCTCTGAGGTCTCTGCAACAATAAAAATCAATCAATCAATGAATACCAATTTAGGCTCATTTCGGAGTATGCTGATGCATTAGCTCCATACTTAGTAATCATATACAACCGTTCACTCGACGAAAGATCTGTACCCAAAGACTGGAAAGTTGCACAGGTCACGCCAATATTCTAGAAAGGTAGTAGGAGTAATCTACTTAATTACAGGCTCACATCGTTAACGTTGATATGCAGCAGGATTTTGGAATGTATATTGTGTTAGAAGAAACCTGTCTATTGACACACAGTCAACATGAGTTTAGAAAACAGCGTTCTTGTGAAACACAACTAGCTCTTTACTTGCACGAAGTGCTGAATGCTATTGACAAGGGATTTCAGATCGATTCCGTATTTCTGTATTTCCAGAAGGCTTTTGACACTGTACCACACAAGCGGCTTGTAGTGAAATTGCATGCTTATGGAATATCATCTCAGTCACATGACTGGATTTGTGATTTCCTGTCAGAGAGGTCACAGTTCATAGTAATTGATGGAAAGTCATCGAGTAAAACAGAAGTCACTCCTGGCGTTCCCCAAGATAGTGTTATAGGCCCTTTGCTGTTCGATATCTACATAAATGATTTGGGAGATAATCTGAGCAGCCGTCTTTGGTTGTTTGCAGATGACGATGTTGTTTATCAACTAATAAAGTCACCAGAAGATCAAAACAAATTGCAAAACGATTTAGAAAAGATATCTGAATGGTGTGAAAATTGGCAGTTGACCCTAAATAACGAAAAGTGTGAGGTCATCCACATGAGTGCTAAAAGGAATTTGTTGAACTTCAGTTACATGATAACTCAGTCTAATCGAAAAGCCGTAAATTTAACTAAGTACCTAGGTATTACAATCACGAACAACTTAAAACGAAAGTAGCACATAGAAAATCTTGTGGGGAAGGCTAACCAAAGACTGCATTTTATTGCCAGGACACTTAAGAAAATGTGACAGATCTACTAAGGACACTGCCTAGACTATGCTTGACTGTCCTCTTTTAGAATACTGCTGCACATTGTGGATCCTTACCAGATAGGACTGACGGAGTGCATTGAAAAAGTTCAAAGAAGGGCAGCATGTTTTGTATTATTGCGAAATATGGGAGAGAGTGTCACTGAGATGATACAGGATTTGGGCTGGACGTCATTAAAAGAAAGGTGTTTTTCGTTACGACGGAATCTTCTCACGAAATTCCAATGACCAGCTTTCTCCTCCAAATGCGAAAATATTTTGTTGACACCGACCTACATAGGGAGAAACAATCACCACGATAAAAAAAGGAAATCGGAGCTTGTACTGAAAGAAATAAGTGTTTGTTCTTTCTGTGAGCTATGCAAGATTGAAATAATCAGGAACTGTGAAGGCACTTACATGTGATTTGCAGAGTATCCATGTAGATGGTGAGCAAGATGTATAAGACAGGTGAAATACCCTCAGACTTCAAGGAGAATATAATAATTCAAATCCCAAAGAAAGCAGGTGTTGACGGGTGTGAAAATTACAGAACTATCAGTTTAATAAGTCACGGCTGCAAAATACTAACACGAATTCTTTACAGACGGATGGAAAAAGTGCTAGAAGCCGACCTCAGGGAAGATCAGTTCAGATTCCATAGAAATATTGGAACACACGAAGCAATACCACAGTCTAACATACATGTCTAACATGTTAGACTGTGACAATACTGACCCTGCAACTTATTGTAGAAGGTTGATTAAGAAAAGGCAAATCTATGTTTCTAGCATTTGTAAACTTAGAGAAGGCTTTTGACAATGTTGACTGGAGTACTGTCTTTCAAATTCTGAAGGTCGTAGGGGTCAAATACAGGGAACGAAAGGCTATTTACAATTTATATAGAAACCGGATGGCAGCTATAAAGAGTCGAGGCACACGAAAGAGAAGCAGTGGCTGAGAAGTGAGTGAGACAGGGTTGTAGCCTATCCCCGATGTTGTTCAATCTGTATATTGAGCAAGCAGTAAAGGAAACAAAAGAAAAATTCAGAGTAGGAATTAAGATCCATGGAGAAGAAATGAAAACTTTGAAGTTTGCCGATGACGTAATTCTGTCGGAGACAGCAGAGGACCTGAAAGAGCAGTTGGAACAGAATGGACAGTGTCTTGAAAGGAGACTATGAGACAAACATAAACAAAAGCAAAACGAGGATAATGGAATGTAGTAGAATTAAATCAGGTGATGCTGAGGGAATTAGATTAGGAAACGAGACACTTCAAATAGTAGATGAAGTTACTGTTTGGGGTTCAAAATAATTGATGGTCGAAGTAGAGAGGATATAAAATGTAGACTGGCAATGGCAAGGAAAGCATTTCTGAAGCAGAGAAATTTGTTAACATCGAGCATTGATTTAAGTGTCAGGAAGTCTTTTCTGAAAGTATTTGTACGGAGTGTAGCCATGTATGGAAGCGAAACATGGACGATAAATAGTTTGGACAAGAAGGGATAAAAGGCTTTCAAAATGTAGTGCTACAGAGGAATGCAGAAGATTAGATGGATAGATCATGTAACTAATGAGGAGGTACTGAATAGAATTGGGGAGAAGAGGAATTTGTGGCACAGCTTGACTAGAAGAAGGGATCGGTTGGTAGGACATGTTCTGAGGCATAAGCTTGCACAGGATAGGGTACTGTAGCGTGGAGTGCTGCATCAAACCAGCCACAACAACAACAAAAGGTACAGGGTGACAATTATTGAATTATGTGAAAATAAACATGAATTATGTACAAACTATGGCATGCACATACTTTATTCAACATGTAAATGCCACTGCAGATATTCAGATTTAGGTTGTGACACATTCAGTATGCCTGCCACCATTAGTGACGATGTGGCACAGATGAATAGCGGAGTTCTGCACGACCTGCTGAAGTGTTGGAATGTCGGTGTTGTCTATGACCTCCTGAATGTATATTTTCAGCCCGGCAACGGTTTTGTGGTTGTCGCTGTATGCCTTGTCTTTAATATATCCCCACAAAAAGGAGTCGCACGTGTTCTGATCCGGAGAATATTGCGGCCGATCGAGGTCAGTGTCTGTGACCTCTGTGTACTCCAGAGCCAGAATGCAGTCCGCAGAGTGCTTCTCCATGACATCCAACAGTCTCCCGCTTTGACGGGGTCTAGCTCCACTTCGCACGAACCACATCTTGTCACTTTGGATAATTGGGATGAAATCATCTGCCAAAACCTTCACATACCGCTCGGTAGCCACAGTGCCGTCAGAGAGTATCGCACCGATCATTTCGTGACTGGATATCGGACACCACACAGTCACCCGATGAGGGTGACGAGACTTCTCGATCGCTAAATGCGTATTTTCTCAGTCCTCCAAATGAGCCAAATTTGCTTATTGAGAACCCATCCACATTAAAGTGGGTTTTGTCGCTAAACCAAACCGTCACACCCCACAGCCAATCGTGCAGCTTTTAGATCCTAACATAAACCATTCAGAAGTTATGGCGATGTTATCTCGGATGACATCAGTGCTTTGTAACGCCCGACAAACGAGCATATCACTCCTAAAGTTTCTTCTGCGTTGTCAGTGTTTCCCCACTTCGCTGTAGGAAATGTGGCACAGGACTTTCTCGCCCCCACATGTGACACATTCTCCTGCTTGCATGTATGCCCACTTGACATTTTTCTCATTAAGTGTGCCACTCCAATCTGTTGCCTCACCCGTCTGTTTACGTCTACATTACTGCTTCTGCTACACTGTGAAGACTGTAATCCCATCCTGCACAGCAATACTCTAGCAGAGGATGGACCAGCATAGATTAAACAGTCTCTCTTGCATGTTTGTTGCATCTTCCAAGTATTCTGCCAATAGTATGCAGTTATGGTTCACATTCCCCAATGGTATTATCTATGTTATTATTCTAAGTTTTTTTGTAATTGTTATCCTCAGGTACTTCACTAAATTGGCAGCCTATAGATATGTGTCATTTATTGCATAACCAATATTTAATGGATTTCTTTCAGTACTCCATTGCATGCCCTCACTCATTCCATTATATAAGGTGAATTGCCACTGTTAGATAATGCAATTGGTTTTGGCCTTGTGAGGACTTTAACTAGAGCGTAAACGACAGCATCACTAGAAGTGACCACCATTCACAATTACTGGCAATATCTGTAAATCACATTTCGACTAGTATAGAAAATGTTATCCATAAAAGGATTTATATTAGGAAAAATGCTGAATACTTCCAGTACCTAATCAGTGAACAATCTTGGAGAGAAGTATATGATACCTCTATTTCCAACGAAAAGATGGAAAATTTTTTGAAGATTTTCAAGCATGACTTTGACATGGTTTTCCACAAAGGAAAGTGATTTCCAAAAGCACAGATAGATTCAAAAACTGGATTACATCAGGCATTAGAGTATCTTGTAAAAGGAAGCGGGAACTTTTTCTGCAGTCAAAAACTCACAGCAGTCCAGAATTTATTATTTTTTTCAAATAATCAAAGCTAGTTTTGAAACATGTCATAAAAGAGGCAAAAAGTAAGGAAAATGGCAAATATATTATGAAGTCATCCAATAAAACTGAGTCCATGTGGAAAGCTGTGCAGGATCTTACGGGGAAGAAGACAACTCACAAAAATATTGAGATATCACATGATGGCAAGAATGTCACTGACCCTAGGGCAGTTGCAAACAGTTTCAATTCTTATTATGCAACTGTTGCTGGAAAATTAGTGAAGGGAAAATTTGGAAATCCACCTAATACAACATGGAAAGGACTTTCATGTATTGAAATAAATAATATATCCATGTTCCTCAGTCCAATAAGCCCAACAGAGCTTCTAAATACCTTAATTCACTGAAGAGTGAAGTATTCAACTGGTATTGATGATATTCCAGATTATATTATGAAAATAACTGCAAGACAAATACTTTCGCCTTTATTGGACATATGCAATTCATCATTATCATGTGGTGTCTTCCCTCGGCAACTGAAAATGGCAAAAGTAATATCCCTATATAAAAAAGGTGATCATCAATGTATGGGTAACTATAGGCCTGTATCTCTGTTGTCAGGGTTTTCAAAAAATATTGAAAAAGTGTTCCTTTTAAAATTAATTACATTCTTCGACAAGAATAATATTATTTCTGGATGTCAACATGGCTTCAGACCACAGCGATCAATTGAAACAGCCACTTTCAGCCTGATAAACCAGGTCTTAAATGCAGTGGACATCCACAGAAATATCTCTGATTTATTCTTGGACCTAACAAAAGCTTTTGATGTGATTGATCATTCTATACTCCTGAGGAAGCTTGAGTGGTTTGGTGTAAGAGGTGTGCCAAATCAATAGGTTAAATCATATTTGGAATATCGCTCTCAGGTAACTGAAATTAAGTACATGGAAGCAAATGAACTCCAGGTACACCTTCCAGCACCATGTGGACTAAGTCATGGTGCTCCACAGGGCTCCATTTTAAGCTCCTTTCTGTTTTTGGTCTACATTAATGATTTCCCATCACACCTTAGGGTTACTGAACCAGTACTGTTTGCAGATGACACCAGTCTGTTGATTGAAGGGAATAAAGAAGAAAATCTTACTGCATCTGCAAAAGATATTACAAAAGGAGTGTCTGAATGCTTTACCAGTAACAGGCTAAATAGTTAATCCCCAAAAAACGGTAGTCATGAATTTCCACACTGATCAAAACAAAAATCCAGCACCACCTGTAATATGCATAGGTAACCAAAACATTAGTGCTGTCAATGAAACTAAATTTCTTGGGATTCATATCCAGGAAAATCTTAAATGGAGCACCCATATCACATCCCTAAATTCAAAACTAGCAAAAATGAGATATGTAGTAAGAATTCTCTGCAACAATACTAGTGCAGAAACAGTTAGAGCTGTATATTTTGCTCATGTACATTCAATACTGAAGTACAGTATCATTTTCTGGGGAAATGTACACCAGGTCATAACAGTTTTCAGGAAACAAAAGGCAATTATAAGAATAATGAAACAAGTGAGCAGCAGAAAATCATGCAAACCTTTCTTTAAAGATCTAAAGACCCTACCCCTTCCCTGCATTTATATACTGGAAGTAGTCATGGATGTCAGAAAAAAGCATACTGAGAAAAGAAAACCTTTTTCCTCAAAACAAAAGTGTCCATGATTACAGTACCAGGTCAGACAGTGACATACATGTTAATCATTGTAACACCACATTATGCCAGAAAGGTGTATATCATGCAGGAACAAAACTTTACAACAGATTACCAAGACATATAAAATCTCTTCCTGAACTATGAAGCTTTAAAAAGTCTGTGACAGCCTACCCTCTGAAAAACCACTACTATTCAATCTCAAGGTATCTTATGCAAGAAAAAATGTAATTTGTGAAATAAGTTTTAAATATAAAGTATTTCAAAAATTTGTAATTATTAACTGTATAGAATCAACTTGTCATAAAAATTTAAAAACTGAATGTTTGACATTTGAAAAACCAATAGCTAAAAAGGTTTTCTGTCCAATATCCTGTGTTCAATATATGTACTGAAAAACAGATTTATATGGACAAACAAACAAATAAATAAACAAAGTCGAAGGGCTGCTCAGATTGTCTCCTAAATCATTTATATAGATTAAGAATAGCAGAGAGCCTGTAACACTTTCTTCGGGGACACCAGATAACACTGCAGTTCTACTCAATGACGTACCGTGTGCTACTACGAACTGTGACCTTCCTGTCTGGAAGTCACAAACCCTGTTGCACGACTGAGACGCTGCTCTGTAGGCATGCTATTAAATTAGAAGTTGTGCTTGTGTGGACTGGTATCAAAAGCCCTCAGGAAACCCAGATGTCTGGAATTAACCTGAGAGCCTCTGTCATTACTTCAGGAGAATAAAGAGCTAGTTGCATTGAACATGGATGATGTTTACTGGACCCATGCTGACTATATGTCAACAGATTGTTTTCTTTGAGGTAATGTTCAAATTCAGTAAATGCTGCAAAATCCTACTTCGGATCTGTAACTCAGTGGATTACTCGTATTCCATTTCTTGAGTAATGGTGTGATCTGTGCAATCTTTCTGTCTTTAGGTACTGATCTTTCATTGAGTTAGCAGTTGTATGCGGTTGCTTTATATGGAGCTATTTTTTCAGCTTACTCGAAACAGTATATAACTGGTATACTAGCTGGATGTGAAAACTTGCATTGATTAAGTGATAAGAGTTGTTTCACTATACTGAGCATATCTGCTTATACGAGGCCTGTTCAGAAAGTAAGCTCCGATTGATTGCCAAATTGAAACCACAGTGAACATCAGAAATGTTTTACTTGTAACAATTAGCTACACCTTTCAGCTACTTCTCTACGTAGTCGCCGTTCTGACTTAGACTTTTGTCATAGCGTTGTACCAACTTTTCAATAGCCTCATCATAGAAGGCAGCCGCCAGTGCTTTCCGCCAATTCTCCACGCTGGCCTACACCTCGTTGTCTGTGTCAAAATGTTGTCTTCAAAGACAGCGGTTCATGTGACCAGAGATGAAACTCAGGGGGAGACAATTGCGGACTGTATTGTGGGTAATCTCACATTTCCATTTGAAAACGATGCAGGAGCATCTTCATTGCCCCTGCAGAATGCGGCTTTCTTGAAGAAGAAACAGCACGACAGTTATGTAATGTTAGCTGCATAGCTTCAGGCGAAATTTCTCACCAGGCCCTCGTACTTGGCGGCAGACACTATTTTCTAGACATCTTTACGCACTCACTGCGAGCTCAGAAATGAGAAGAGCGATGTGATGCTACCTGGGGTTATACTAGAGACACTACCCAACACATCTGTGCAAAGCTTTATCGGATTTTCATAGTCGTTTCCATTTCGCGACTGATCGGAGCTTACTTTCTGAACGCCCCTCGTATGTTACTGATGTAGGCAGCAATTCTTAGTTTGAATTCTGGAATTTATTACATCTTCTTTGATGAAGGAGATTAAGAAAATGGTATTTAGTAAATTGTGTAAGTGGAACTGTTATTGGTAACATTACCATCACAGTCACACAATGATGACACTATTTATGGCTGGTGTATGTTAGATGATTTTCTGCCAGATTTCAAGACAGTTTCATGGCGGAAAATTGAAAGCACCTCACACTGAAATCTGTGCTAAATTTAGAGCTTTTGTAAAATTTCACCATTGTTGGGGAATTTGTGTTCCATTAAATTTTCTATTCTCTTTCCATTGCTTCTGCTGCAGGGGTCTGGCCTGTTTTGTGTACCACGGAGGGTCGTTTGCGTTGCTTGTTAATTTATTTGGCATATCTCTCTCAACTGCTGTCAGTACTATTCCTTTGAATTTAAGTCACTTCTAATCTACACTTACTTCCTTAGTTTGGAGAGACACTCTCCAAGAATGATGTAAAGTGAGTTTTTATTTGGTTTGTTAAAGACATATATATTTTGTATTTACTTTTGGTGGGTCTGGATATTAAGCTGTTCAGTCTCAGTACAAACATCTTTTTTCCTATTTTTGTTGCGATACTCTCTATTTGCTCAGTTTTATTTGTTGCCTTGAGGTTGAGTATATTTTTAGTAGTCTCTACACTTTGAGTGGGCTCAAAATAAATTTTGGAGAAAGCATTTCATACAGTTTTGGACGATGTTTTGTAACTACCATTGGATTTGAAGATTTGTTTTCACTGACATATTGAGGGTAGATTTAAATCACCAACAAATATGATTGCATGAGTGGAGTACCTATTTGAAATGAGACTCAATTTAACTTTGAACATTTTAACAGGTGTGTAATCAGTTGGCATTGGTGAAAGGAACCAGTTATTAATTTGTTCTGGTCACATGTAACCTCTATCTATAATAACTCAACAGGAACTATTTCAATTACGCTACAAGATAAACTACTACTAACAGCAAGAAACACATTGTGATGAACTGTATTTAATCTCTCCTTTGTGAACCCATTGGGTCCTATGAGAAAATTCTGTGTGACCTAACCTCCAGCTTCAACCCACTTTTGGTACCTGTGACGATTTAACCATCAGTGCTTTCTATTAGCACTATGGGCTGAGGTTCTTTCCCATTATAACCACAATATTTTGTTAGAATGACACATACAGTTTCCAGGTATACTCTATTGCTCTTAGGCATGTACCATTTGAGAGTGGTGCCCATTTTGTTCCTTCCCAGGTTCCTCTAACATAAAAAACCATTCGGCCCACTCCACACTACCTGTACAGTTGCCTCCTACGTGTAGTGAACCGGTGACCATTGAGAGTAATCGATACCGGCCACTCTTTGGTGCTAGTCCAAGAATCTGCAGCCTACACGATTGCAGAACTGTGTGAGGCTTTCGCCTCGGACTCCAGGTTCGGCTACGTAGTGGAGGTCTGCGATCGGTCCTGTCGACGGTGCTGGGCCGAAATTTCTTCAGATCTGAAGTGACATGTGGCGTTAGTACTGACGTAAGTCACCACCTGCTGTGGGCTGCAAATAGTGCTCTTTGTGGCATCCAGAAGGACCTGCTCCACATCTGGGATGACTGTCGGCAGTGTGCTCACAGAATGCACATATTCTCCCTGCCTGCCGCGTTCCTAAGGGGCCACATCAGAGCTACCGAATACCGATAATCCCACACTCTGTAAACGACTGGACTTCGTGTGCTAGAGGCTTCGTCTGCGACGAGGTGAGTGAGTGCATCCGGTTCGGGGTCTCGTCAGCTACAGTACGTTTCTAAAACTCCCGTCTGTCAGGCCTTTCAGTCATTCCCTTGAAAGTCTTCGGCCACTTGTCATCCCTCAGAATGGCCGTCCACTCTACTGCAGGTGGGAGGTGAACCTGGGTCAGGGAGTGACTGCGGTGGCCACAGTAGCGAAGCGACACGGGTACGTGTGAGACGTGCTCGGTGCCCCTCAGATCTGCGGGTCTGCCCGCCCCGGAGGGAAGCCCGTATGTGAAGGCGTCCGGCTGCACGAACAGAGCCTGCCGGCCACCTGGAGCTGTGAGTTGAGGGTTGCCCACTGGGCCCGCATCCGAATACACTGGTCGCAGTTCCTATCTGCACGAAAGGTGGCGGACCTCTACACTAGACAGTTACGAAAATTCGAAACTGTACCTAATGAGCAAATTATGTGTGAGAAATTTACAAAATTAAACTACTCCACATAAAGGTAAATGAAAATAAGTTGCCTCTGTTTGAAACTCATAAAAGTAATACACAAACAACGGATGCTGTACCCCTGTGTGGTGCTGCTGGGACAACAGCTGTCACCTCACCCCTATACAAGAAGCCCAGCAAATAATTCCCCCACACTTTATCTGACACACTTTCTTTTCTGAGTATTGATCCCACCTCCACTTCATTCCCAATACGTCTTCCATTCCAGTCTGTTGCCCGAGCCATCGGTTTGTCTTCCTTCTGCACTTCTGTAGGACCGGCAGAAACTTCCTTCGCCCCATCTATCAAACATTCTCCTGCCTCGTAATTCGTCTTTGGCCCCCTTTAAATGATTTACTGAAATTCACTATTGTTGTTGTTACATTATTATAGTATTCCTGTGATCTGAAGGACAATTTTTTCTGTCAATATAGCAGTAATTTCAGTATATTCAATGTGTAATGACTTCAGTACACTGTAGAAGCTGTTCCAGGATTTGCTGACTACTTGTTTTAGAATTAATTTCTAAGATGAGCAGATGTCACTTCTTTCGTGTACTGTTGAAAATTTTTAGCAGTATTTATTGTTTCCGTCATGTTTGAAGCTCAATTTAATGAGATGCTAGCTTCGTCAAAAGAGTGGCTAAGCACTGTGTTTATAAAATGAATAGCATGGCGATGCCTTTTGTAATTTGTCAGAAGTATTACTCTCTTGGCACTTAGGTCAGATAAAAAAAGAAAACTGGGCTACATGTCTGATGAAATGTTGCAAACTGCCATCCTCTCTTCTACTTGTTTTTCACGTTGTTTACTCCTGTCTTTATAACGTCTCGGAATTTATTTGGAAATAAAACATTATTTACAAGAGACCAATCTGTGTTCATGTAATGTGCTGTAATGCACCTGTAATGCACCTGATTCTGCTTTATGACAGGAGGTGCTGTTGTGCCAGTACAGTCACTTATCGTCTCTCGACTGTCCTCTACTC
This sequence comes from Schistocerca nitens, assembly GCF_023898315.1. Taxonomy (NCBI): domain Eukaryota; kingdom Metazoa; phylum Arthropoda; class Insecta; order Orthoptera; family Acrididae; genus Schistocerca; species Schistocerca nitens. Next base: position 126,428,617 of record NC_064623.1, read on the forward strand.
TACGCGATACACGAAGCTGTCAGATATGTTCGTATACTTCCACAATTGCTGTTTCATAAAGTGCACTGAGAGGATCTCACCCTAACCACAGAAAGCATCCGCACATTGTAATATCGATCTGTCTGTACGTAACTGTAGGCACTACGTGTGACATTATGCGGCGATCTCCGGGCACTCGGCAGACCCGAAACACTTCCTTCAGCTCCTAAGGTACGGCACAAATGGTCCTTCCGAGTCACTCGTTCCTGGACACCCATTGTCCGTCGGTGCCATCGTTTGCACGACCTCAGCCACGGCTCAGTGTTGTCGACAGAAATACATGGGTTTTGAGTAGCTGCTAAACTGTTGTACGCGGTTCTTTTTCTCTCTCTGTGCACAATCGATGTGCTAGCTGGACTTTTAACTTGAGAATGATTCCGTTGACTTATTTCATGAGATTTTTTCTAACCACTTTCCCGAATCTGCCTAGCCTCCATATAGCTGAGGTCATTGTGTCGTAATTCCACTTCAGAGTCCCATCGCCGACAGCTGACTTTGGCAGCTTAACAAGTGCCGAAGTGTGTCACTGATGGACCCACTCTGCTTCTCTGCTGGCAACACAGTACAACCCACCTCCTTTTATGCTGGAGAGCCCAGCTCTCGGGAAGTCCAGTGGTCAGTTCCACTTTGCCTGGTAGCGACCAGGTCCTTTTGATCAGGTAGTGCATTTAGTCAGTACTTGTGTAAACACTGTGACCTGATACTCAATCTCACAGACTGACATGAATTAGAGTCCACAAATTGTAATATATTTTATTATATATTTTCAAATAATGCAAGTTGAGACTAATGGCAGACAGATACCAATTTTTAATGTGTAAGGCATTAAAAAGGCTGAGGGTCACTCTGGTAGCAGCATTAACGTATAGTGGAAATTGCTGTGAGAGATAGAGAAATGCACAAAGTTGGATCGGGGTGGAGACTGGACTGGGAGGCGTATGTGAAGTAAGTGGAGGTTTGCAGGAGGTGAGGCCCAGAGAATGTGTGACAGACCAGCTGAGAGAGTTCTCTGCTGCAGTCTGTATAGAGAAGTGAGACAAGGGAACACTCCAGGCTGGGCGATGGAAGTTCAGGAGATGTGCAGTAAAGACAGGGATGCTTTTAGCCTGTGACTGGAATGCCTGGAGAAGTCTGGAGGGAAACTTTGCCCAGCAGTGGAGCTCTAATGTCTCGTGATGTGAGCAGAGTAAAATGTTATTTATTGAGAGGGGTTTGAATTGCAAAACTGAGACTTCATCTATAACTCATTAAGTAAGTAACTAAAGGGAAATATTCGTGTGAGGATATATAATTGCACATATAATATAATATAATAATAACACCCCAAGGCAGTGTTTGGAATATGGTTTATTTATTTAGTTAAAGAATTTGTTGGAAAACTGACTGCAGTGTATGGAACACTGCATATTTAAACAATTTGTGGTTGACAAGGCAGCATGAAAAATGTAAACAGTTGCAGGTTTGTTTTATTCTGATAGTGCATGGAGACACTGAGTGTGCTTAGTTCATATTTGCTGCCAGAGTCGGGGACAGTAAGGCTGTTATTTTTTATTTTCCTCACTCTTTGAAGCACACTGTTGTCTAAAGACAGACGGGAAAATCAGAACAATGACATATCTAAAAGTTTGTGACACATTTTGAAACCACCGCCACTTTCTGTAGACGGACAAATTACTAGAATTTCAGTGGCAAATGAATGATTTAATAAGCAGTCTTCTATTAAACTGGTAGTAGGACCATAGTTTTCTAATAATACACATAGCAATGCAGTAGCGAACTACAGTTCATCATAATACAGCCAGTTAGGGTGAAAGATTCCCTGGCAAGTGAGCTTTCTACAACACAGGCCTGTACAGAAAAACTGAACTTGCATTAGAATATTAAAAATAGCTGGAAAACTAGAAAGTGGAGTTTCTCCAGAATTTTTTAGAATCATATCGAACTATTTTGTGGTATTTAACATTGGAGTTGTGAAGTCACTGTATGATAAATGTAAAGAATTACAAGAATCCAATTGCTGTGTGCTCGCTTCGTTAGACTTATTGATCCGAGCACGTCATTCTCAGTGTTCCATTCATAGTGTTTCTTCTGGAATCTGGATTATGTCTCATAGACCTAGCGTTGGTATACAATGTACAGTAGTGTTATGTGGTGCAATCAAGATTTTTGCATGGCCTTATGTGGATGTGTAGTGTGTGAACAGACTTGTGAGATTATTTAATTTTTTGTCGTGTGTGTGTGTGTGTGTGTGTGTGTGTGTGTGTGTGTGTGTGTGTGCGTGTGTGTGTGTGTGTGTGTGTGTGTGTGCATTATTGTCAGCATAAAGGTTGCTCTTGTGTGATTAAAGCAGTTCAAATGATTCATCAGTACATGTAAAATTCTCTGCAGAATAGTATACACTTTTCTACTGAATCTCTTATGTGCAAAATAATAAATTATACAATAAAACTCAATAGCAAGTATATATTGAGAAAATGTGCCTAGACAGAAAGAAAGTAAATCTAAAGTAGATAATCAAACAAAGAGAAAGTAGATAAATGTATTATGTGACTTAATATGTAAATTTATCTACCTAATTGCTGTTTGCAACCACCCCAGCACATCTTTGAGTTTTGCCTGCACTGGATGCAAAAGTTGCCTACATGTCAGTCACATACAGTCAGTTGTCCCTTAGTTAAACGATTCCACCAAAATATAGTTTTCACTATTATTATTGTTAATGATAACTAATGAAATAAAGTTACAATTTCATACGATCTTATTTAGAGACACAACACTTCAGTGTTCACACTGTCTCCATCTTTTTCCACACCACCGCTACTGCTGTTCTTCCGTACCACCTCGTCATGCGCGCACTCCCTCCCAATTGTCCCCTCTCTTGTGTTGACCTTCCTCATATAAATATTTCTACACACAATAGCTTCTCGGAATTTATTTATTTCATTCCTAGCTGTACTATTCGTGAAGGAGAATGATGTGAGAATGTCATGTTTGACACAGCCTGAGGCAGCCAACAGCTGCTCGACAAATGGGGGGAGCTCGTCCCCGGAATGTCTTGATGATTCTGTCTCAGGCGAGCCCACACATGAGCTACACTGCACTAGCGATGCTGCGACAGCGGCCTCTGTACACGATGCAGATTACTGTTCCGTCTACTAAATATAAGCTGTCAAGCAATAACAGTATATATAAAAATTTGTTTTTGAGTCGCTACCACAGCAGCAAAGTACCAAAGAAATACAGCAAATAATCAATTGATGACGACCAGGATCTTGAAAAAAGTACATAGTTTACAAAATATGTAATAACCGAGATTGTAACTTCTCACTACAGGTTTTATTATGAAAATGATGCAATAAATAACTTATATTTGTAGGTTTTCACTCAGCAATTTGCAGTGACAGTGGAAAAGTTCCATCCAACTCCCCATTCTCAATGTTGCCAGAATCCTTACCAACCATCTTCGCCGTCGACATCACTGAGACAAATTGTTCACTCTTCGTAGTCACACTGGTACCTTCCGTTCTCTGTGCTGCTCGAATAACTTTTTTGCAGAGCTCGACCCTTATCCTCAGTGAGGCTGCACGCAAGGGTTGCAAGTGCTTCACGCGACAGCCTTTCCAGCTCTCTTATCATGAAGGAATCTGTGTTATTCCTTATGTACGTCTTCACACCACTCTGTACCAACTCGATGAGGTCGAAATGGCAGTGATATGATGGCACCCTTATTACAGTATGGTGCTGCTCCGTGGCAATTTTGTCTACTATGTATTCAGGCATCATAGGCTTATTTTCTTTAGCGAGCAAATATAACAGAAGCTTTGTCACGCTGGTATCTGCAGCAATATTTTTCCCCTGTAACCGCTGCACTGTAACTTATTTGCGGTCATTTGTTGTTGGGGCTTTGTTCAGTGTCACTGAAGTTGTAGGGACAAAAAACTGTTTTAAAAGGTTCCTGAACCGCTCAGTGTATTGTGAGTGGTCCGTGCCTATACGGTAATCACGTGTTTTTGGACCGAAAAACTAAAGCTGCTTCAGGTATAAAAACCCTTGGAAGAACCTGCAGGGACCATAGTTAATCCAGTTCCTCTTCCTGATGGCTGATGACCACTACTTCTTGGAGCATCACCCGTCCAACATTTACTGACAGCTTGCTCAGCATTAACCAACGTTTTATCTGTGTATATTGTGGAATAAATGTCCTTGTCCACAATTTTGTGCAAAAATATGATTTTCGCCATTTGAATATGTGCCTTTTCTACCAGGACTTTCCTACCATCTAGTGCTACATAATGGAAACAGATACTTTTCAGCACAACTTTTAGTGATTTTTCCCACCCCAGAAAAGTTCACTTTCTTTTAAGCATAAATCTTCCTGCAAATTGCATCAGTCTGGATATAAAATAAATTGGTGTTAGGATGAGGGTGCTTTTCCTTCTGTCCAGGAGTCACTGAAAATACATTATCTGATGTCGACAGAGGCTGCTGAAACTTTGCACTCAATGTATGTGTTTCAGGTTGGCAGTGTAACAGTTTAACAAGTGAAGAATTAAAAGTGCAAACCACCAGGCGTGAGGCACAAACCAATCCCAGTGCAGTAATCGCTTCATGTTGTGTTGTCAAAGCTCCCACGTTGTGGGTTTTATTTTTGTGTGTACTTTTAACAATGTGTGATGTGGTTCATTTCAACCAAGTGCTTCCATTGTTCTGTGCTTTAGAAAATTCTGTTACTTGACAAATGCCATGAAAAGAGTTCATTCGCCTAGTGACAATCCTTTGCATTGACATGTGCCACTAAACAGCCAGACACTGGAGTAATTACAGAGCACTTGTGAGTATTATGAGCAGTAGAAACTGTATGTAAGTACTTACATACAGCCATCAGTTGCTGCCCATAAAGTAGTGGAACACGCATCAAAATCTCTTGGAATTATTGCAAGAACAGTAGTAATGAAGGGAGTGTTACTGCAAAATTTGAGAAATGTACACTTGAGCGTAACCATTCCAAGGCATTTGAATCAGATAATGTATTTTTGGTGACTCCTGGACAGATGAAAAAGCACTCTCATCCTGTCACCGATTTCGAGTCTCCCAGGCTAATGCAGTTCACAGGCAGATTTATACGTAAAAAATTGAACTTTTCAGTATTGGGAAAAGTCACTAAAGGTTGTGCTGAAAACAATGTGTTTCCGTTACATAGCTCTAAATGGACGGAAATTCCTGTTAGAAAAGGCACACATTGTAATGGCTAATGTATTCTTGCATAAAATTATGGTTAAGGACACTTATTCCACAATATAATTACACAAAACATGGGTTAATGCTGGGCAAGCTGTCAGTAAATGCTGGATGGTTGACGCTCCAAGCAGTAGTGATCATCAGCCATCAGGAAGAGGAATTGGATTAATTATGGTCCCTGCAAGTTCTTCCAATGGTTTTATACCTGAAGCAGTTTGTTTTTTGGTCCAAAAACACATGTGATTACCGTATAGGCACAGACCACTCACAATACACTGAGCGGTTCAGGAACATTTTAACACATTTTTTGTCCCTACAACAATTGTAATGGACAGGGCTCCGCTTCAGTGACACTGAACAAAGCCCCAACAACAAATGGCCGCAAATAAGTTACAGTGCATCGGTTACAGGGGAAAAATATTGCTGCAGATACCAGCGTGACAAAGCTTCTGTTATATTTGCTCGCTAAAGAAAATAAGCCTATGATGCCTGAATACATAGTAGACAAAATTGCCACGGAGCAGCACCATACTGTAATAAGGGTGCCATCATATCACTGCCATTTCGACCTCATCGAGTTGGTACAGAGTGGTGTGAAGACGTACATAAGGAATAACACAGATTCCTTCACCATAAGAGAGCTGGAAAGGCTGTCGCGTGAAGCACTTGCAACTGTGGGTGCAGCCTCACTGAGGATAAGGGTCAAACTCTGCAAAAAAGTTATTCGAGCAGCACAGAGAACGGAAGGTACCAGTGTGAATATGAAGAGCGAACTATGTGCCTCACTGATGACAATGACAAAGATGTTCAGTAAGGATTCTGCCAACAGTGAGAATGGGGAGTTGGAACTCCGCCACTATCACTTCAAAATAGTGAGTGAAAAGCTACAAATATTAAAAAGAAAAAGTTTCGTCCATCGTAACTCGAGTGCACGACCGTCTAGCAGCACACGTCGATGCAAAGGATTGTAACTCGGCAATCGAACTCTTTCCTGTGGCATTTTCCACATAACAGAATTTTCTAAAGCAAAGTACAACACAAGTATTTGCTAGAAACTAAACGTGACACCCATCGGTTTTACGTACACACAAAGCTGAGCCGGCAATGCGGGGGCGTTGACTCGATTACTGTGCCAGAATCAGTTTGCGCCGCATCTCCATTAGCTCGCACTTCTCATTCTTAACTCGTTAAGCTGTTACGTGCCAACCTGAAACACGTATGCCGAGGGCAAAGTTTTAGGGGTCTAAGTATATTTGACGTAAAGTGAAAACGATTGCCTCACAATGTTCACTGTTTCAGAAATCGTACAGGATGTACTAGAACTCTGACAAATTTGTGGAGGCTGTTCGTGGGTTCTGTCACATTATTTTGGCAGCATGGACTCACAGTTTCCAGCAGCTTGTTACAGAGTAACAGTGAAAGTAAAATTTATTTGGTTTGTAACTCGTATTACATTCAGTTCCACGAAAAGACCTGCACGCCGATGAAAAAGTGTACAATACGCACACGCCAAAATCTACGACATAAAAAATACAGATAAATGCAGCACCTCTCAGAAGAAACAGTGACGCAGCTGCAGTCCCTGCAGAACTGGCTCAGAGTAGTGTCACAGTTCTTCTGATTTGCATAGAGTAAAACAGTACAGGAGTTGCACATCAGTACACTCTTAGTCAGCAATGTATTCGTTCGTACTGCTGTGTGTCTCACTTTTCACAAGTGACTAACAGTACCAGAAAGAGAAACCTCATGAGCAGCACTGAGTGTGAATGCAAACGAGAGAGTAAAGAGGGCAAGTATGTCGTTCACTTCCAAACAAAAAGTACAGTGTAGATCTTCGACGCTTGCAGTATTGCGCTGGTATTTTCAGTGCAATACAGATACTGAGCTAATCTGCCGAGAAACCGAATGAAATTCGATAAGTCGGTAACGACCTGCTGGAGACGGTGGATATCTTATGCCAAAATGTTCAGAAGGAAACCCTGAAGGACCTCTGAAAGTTTGTCGAGTTCTGGTTCGTCCTGTATAGTGTACCTGTCTTGTCAGGTTTCGATTGGAGTCTGCGTCCTGTCCTGAGCATTTTTCTTCGTCTGCTTGTACAGATGTCCTCCACCATATCAAGCCTCCTCCTACCTCTTTGTCTCATTCCTCCCACTTTCCCTTTTCTTTGTTATAGGCATTTGCTATGCAGTATAGGTCCCAAATGGGGCTGTTTGCTCTTTCTGATCACTCCCAACAACCTCCTTTCTCTCCCCGTTTATTGCACCAAAGGTAAAAGGTGACACAAGATTTACACATACAATGCGCTCACAAATCAATGGTTACGATAGTGAGAGGTGGTCAGATTAAAAATGCTACGTTTTGAGTGGGCATGAAATTTACTGAGACAGTGAGTGAGCTCTTAGAGAATTCTGTTGGACAGTATGGTGGAGAGGGATGTGAGCTTGTACTGTGTGGACAGAAAGTAATTTACAAAGTCATTTGGTTAAAAATTGCAGAACTTTGATGTTAAGCTGTTTTCCATCACAGAGGCACACTGAGATCTTTATTGTTCTACATTATAATGAACTATGTAACTGCAGAGTTAGAGAAACAAACATTGTGGAACCTTTTGCATACTAATGATGCAGTCATTGTGTCTGATAATGTCGAGGAAATTGAGGAGAATCTTGAGCAATGGAGGAAGTCAGCTGAAACATTCTGCTTCCACTTAAATTAAAAATGAGTAGTTCACAACGTGAAACTTCAGTTGTGAAGCAACACGAGTAGCTGTTACGGAGGTCAGCAACGGTTCGTACGAATCGAATGTTATTAGCTTCTACAGTTAAGCAAGCTGTGGAAAGACTTGCACGGGGTAGTATCGTTCGGTCCTGTGATTGGCAAGCTTCTGGAGCCAGTGGCTCCTTCAGGCAGAAGGGTTGAAGGGTGAAGGAAAAGGCCTGGAGAGGTCTAGGAAAATGGGTAGATTTTGGGAAATTCACCCAGAACCACAGATCAGGGAGACTTACTGTATGGGATGAGAAGGAAAGTCCATCCAGAACTGTGTGTCATGGGCGATTTACCATATGGGATGAGAAGGAAAGGCTTTCCTTCTTATCTGTACAATAAGTCTCCCCTGACCCGCAATTCTGGGCTACTTTACCAAACTCTACCTCTTTTTCTAGACCTCTCCAGTCCTTTTGCTTCACCCTTCTTCCTTCCCATTCAACCCTTCTGCCTGAAGAAGGAGCCACTGGCTCCAAAAGCTTGCCAATCACAACAGCCTTTTATGTGTTTGCTCTGCCGCCACCCAGTGAGTAGATATTTTCTCTATCCAAATAAATAACTGTTTATTTAGTTTGTTAACGAAATGTTAACAAATTTGTTGTTGCGTGTAGTTTCTTCTTTTGCAGGGCTTCTGAGAAATATGTAAATGTTGAAACTGGTTTATCCAGTGAACAGTATTCACTGCTGGAAAAATGACACACCCTCAAGGCAAGGTCATTTTATTGACAAGTAATATGACAGGCAGTTCATCACTGTAAGAGCACACGATAACAAATGCAGAGCAGATGAAACAGAAATGTCACAGTGGAGGTTGCCCGAACATCTCGCTTCAGTATCGTCAGCTTTGTCGCCGTCGTTTCTGTCTTCCATCCAAAGCCCAGTTCAGTGCAGCTCTCTGCATCAATCCTACTGTGTGCCTCACAGTTTCCATATAAAAAGTGCAACCTGTATCTGCTTAGAGCTGCCGACAGCCATATTCGAGCCTGCGTCTCCGTCTAAAAGTTTAACCCCGCACACTGCCCCCCTTTACCGAGGCAACGAGTCCCCGATGCCTCCATACGTGTCCTGTCAACTGATCCCTCGTATTATGTGAGCTGTGCTGTAAATTTACTTTCTCTCCAGTTCACTTCAGTATTTCCTCATTAATTATTTGTCCTACCCAATTGTCAACATAATTCTGTAGCACTACATTTTGAAAGCTTCTATTCTTTACTAGTCTGAACTGTTCGCAGTGCATGTACACTCCAGACAAATACCTTTGGATAAGACTTCCTTAATTTAAACTTAACATTTGATGTCAACAATTTTTCCCAAAAATGCTTTTCTTGCTGTTGCTAGTCTTCATTTTATACTCTCTCTATTTTCACCATTGTCAGTTATTTCACTGCCTAAATAGCAAAAATCTGCAACTGCTTTTAGTGCCTAATTTCCTAATCCAGTCCCATGTTTATCTTTCCATATTATTCATTTTTAACCTTCCTTTAAGATGCTATCCATTTTGACAACTGGTCTTCAAAGTCATTTGCCATCTCTGACAGAATTACAATATTGTAAGCAAACTTCATTTTTTGCCACTTCTTCCTAAACTTTTATACCCTTCCCCACTTTCTCCTTGTGTTCCATTACTGCTCGTTTAATGTACAGGTTGAATATTGGAGTGAGTCTCACTCCCTTCTTGGCCCTTTCTGTGTCCTTACTCTGCTATAATCACAGTTTTTTTATACACAACTTGAAGATAACTTTCAGTTCCCTGTATTTTACCCGTTTCTTTGGGAATTTTTAAAGAGTGTATTCCAGGCTGCATCATCAAATCTCCCTGAAATCTACAGATACTGTAAATGTGGTATCACCTTTTTTCAGTTTACCTTTTAACATAAGTCGTCTGGTCAGTATTGTTTGGCACATTCTTATATTTTATCGCAACCCAAACTAACATTCCTCGAGGATGGCTTCTAGCGATTCTTCCATTATTCTGTGACTATTTTGTATCAGTACTTTCTGATCATTCCTTTTTGTATCTATTGTTTGTTAATAACCACTAGACTGACCACCTACCTTCTTTGGAATAGGAATTATTAAATTCCCCTTGAAGTCTGATGTCACTTTTGCACCCTATTGTTGTGCGCACCAGGTGCAATAAGTTTGCCGTGGCTGGCTCTCCTTATGACCTCGATAATTTTGAGAGAATGTCGTCTGTTGTGTGGGCATTTTTTCTACTTAACTCTTTCAGTGCTCTGCCGAATTCTTCTGACAGTATCATGTCTCCCACCTCATCTTCATTTATTTATTTTCAGTTTCTCTAATATTCCCCCCATGTACACATTCTGTATATTACTTCCACCTTTCAGCTTTTTCCATCGCTGCTTAATACTGGCTTTCCATCTGAGTTCTTGGTATTTATGCAGCTGCCCTTCTTTTCTCAGATATCTCTCTTAATTTTTGAATAGGTGGAATTTATTTTTGCCTACAGCTTCCACTTGTCCTCTAGCCTTTTGGACTTCCTATCCATCTCATTTTTTTGGACTATATTAACATTAGCCTGTTTCATTTGCTGCTTTCTCACACTTCCTCCTCTAATCAGTTAAATTTAGTATCACATACCCATGGATTTTTAATGGGTTTTGCCTTTTTGTCTGTTTTACCTTCTGCTGTGTTCACTATTTAGTCCTTCAAAACTACCTGCCCATCTTCTGTTGTATTCTTTTGACCTATTTCAGTCAGTTGTTGCATTAACTAACAAGAACACTTGATTCTTGTAATTTATCCCAGCCTCACATCTTTAAATTTCCACCTTCATGCAATTTCTTCAGTTTCAGTCTGCAGTCCACAACCGACGAATACAGTCAGTTGAGTGGTCAAAACATACTGAGGTTTCAAATTTCATATTCCACTAGGCTTATATTGTGCATTTATGTATAGAAGTGAGATAACACAAAATTTTATAAAAAAAAAAATCTTCTTTCAGAGATTTCTCAAGGGCATAAAAGTTTTGTGATGCCAGGAAAAAAATCTCTCTCTTGATGAATGTGCAAATTGTGACACAAGAGCAACTTCTGAAGATGTAGAGGTCTTTTCAGTGTTTGGAAATAATTTGAAGAAGAAACAGTTTCTGCTCCTCATCCTTCACCAGCGTTCCATTGTAGTTTCGGATCAGGCCAATAGTGCATTCTGCTGTGTCATTTACTACTTCCATCTGAGGGCAGTGGTGAAGAAGCTCTTTGAATACCAGATGATGTAGCTTTCTGTAGGAGATAACTGTAGAAAAGATGCTGATATCATTCTTCTTTCTTTCACAATATTCTGTAATTTCAGGTCTTCCAACTCTTTCAACTGATTCATTATCTTGCATCAATAAGAAGTACCAAATATTTGTGAGCATTGCAAGTTTTTCACCATGTTTTCCTTTCTCTGTTTTTACTCCATCATAAAAGAAAGCTAGGGCAACCAAGTGCTCAGAGAGAAACCAAAGGTTCCTGCAAAGAGCCTTATACGCTTTACTAGCTACAGATTTGTCGCGGTAATTCTCCTTGGAGAGAAGTAAGTCTAATACCATTTTAAGGACTTCAGATACTAATATATGCTTCATTCCACTCCCAAGTCAGTTGTATTCTGGAGTTCATATTGTGTTAATTTAAACTGATATTGGAAGAGAAATAATTTCAGTGCACAAAAGCATTTTGCAGTGCAGTGAGTGTGATGCACGGAGCAGGAGATCGAAATGACTTGCACCGCCAAGGAACAATAAGGATAATTCTAAGAATTCTTTATAATCATCTCTTGGTCGTTGAACTTGTAGAGGATGTGGTAAGTAATCCAGCATTTCGTTCTGCAATTTTTTCATTACTGTATCCTCGAACAGTACATCCAGTGCTGTGGGATAATTAGAGTGATTAATTGAAGACCATTTTTGTTGAAAATGTTTGAAAACGTTGTTTCTGGACTTGTAGATGTAGCAAAAATACAGGAAAATAGATCTGACAATGGAAAATCTGGGATGGAATAATGACAGTATTATGAAAAGGGTAGTTGCTACTCACCATATAGCGGAGATGTGAGGTTGCTGCCCCCCTGCCTACCCCCTCCCCACTCGTCTGACCTCCCGGTTGCACCTAGCTGCCCTACCCTCTTCCCACCTTGTCTCTGTATGCTCCCACTAGCAGTGCTTTACCGTGCCTTACCCCAACCCAGCTATGCCCCCCCCCCCTTCCCCACCCAAGCATCTTCCTTAACCCCGGCATCCAGTGCGCATCTCCTATCATGCACTGTTGCTTGCAGCTGCCCTTGGCAACCAGAGACTGTGTGTGTGTGTGTGTGTGTGTGTGTGTGTGTGTGTGTGTGTGTGTGTGTGTTTTTTTTTTTTTTTTAGTCTTTGACCGAAAGCTCTGTTAGACAATATTTTTATTGTGCTTATCCATGACTCAGCATCTCTGCTGTATGGTTGAGTGGCAACTACCCTTTCAGTGATGTTGGAAAATACATCTGATAATATGATTTCCAGAACATGGTGACGGCAAACAATCTGCACTGACTCTGCACCGAAAATTTCTCGGATCTTTGTACATGTACTTTTTGATGCCCAGTGTTACTAGCTGTAGTATCGAACACAAGTCCTTGGTGATGTTTGACACCAATTCCACTCTTTAATTAAATTTCTGCATGCCTGAGCCTGAGATTCACAAGATTTTCTTGTCTGTTTCCAGTAAGAAGGACAGCAATTTGGTCACCTTTTTATTTTCATTGGTCTCGGCCTCCTGATTGAAGTTCTACACATAGTTACATCGGAAACATTATGACCTATCACCTATACAATGGCTTTAGTTACAAATACTGCTTCGTCATGTGGAAGATTGACTCTATCCAAAATGATAAGAACTTTAGGTGACTCGAATATGTTTACGTGTACATTTGGTGGTACGGATGGAACATCTGCAGGTGGTGATGTCGAAGATGTACTTAATGATTTGGATGGTCCGTATTCGTCATTGTCATCAGTTTCAGTAGATGACAAACACGATGATGACATAGTGAAAGAAAGGATGATTGTGACTCCTTTTGTGGATAAATTCATTTCTTCTTACCGAGCTCCCTTATTCTACATTTTTCCTCTTGCTTCCTCCTGTTGGTTTTGTTAGCTGCTGTCTTCAGACCAGCTCCTGACATACTACAAGAAAAGACATATTTTCTTTACTTTTGAGAAAATATTGTGTCTTCTTCTGTATAATCTCTTTTATTGCAGTTTTCCTAGCAATATCAAATAACTTGTTCATGTAATTTAATTGATCAACTCACCAAATGGTGGCAAGGAAGTGCACACACAAAAGGATCAGGACGAACAGGTGTAGGCAGAGGGTGTACGCAGGTGACACACAATATCCTGTTGCAGAGCGTGCTGTACGACACGACAGCCGTGACCTCGGTGCCTGTTTCACTACACACGCCATCTAGATTCTTCTGCCAGTCACCAGTTTCTCAGAACTCCACAGTTGGGAAACAGCACTACAATGTGTCCTCGGTTCTCGCCACCCACCTGGCCTTCCTTTCAGTGACTGCTTATAAAGGCCCCGTGGCGTACTCTTGTCAGCTGGCAAAGAAACAGTATTATTTACGTGGCCCCAAACGAGTGTTCGGCGTGTTCTGTAACGTGTATTACTGGTGTCCAGTCAATGTGTTCATTGTTACACTAAATCTGTACTTCATTGTATCTAATGTGTTTCTCTACAAAGTACTATGTTCCATTAACTGCATTTGTTCTCGCTATAGCACTACAGACCAGACAGAGGCACTGACCAGAGAAGGTTACACAGAATTTCTACGGCAGTTGCAGCCCACCTCATGGAATACTGGTTGTTTAGCGAGGAACTTCTTAGACCGAGTACATCAAGAGTTGATACCACTTTGTGAATGAGATCAGCAGTTGTAAAGCAATCATAGTGTGTCATTTCAACACTTATTCTGAGCCTTACATTTTGCAAAAAGGCAAGTTTTAAGAAAATACTCAGGTAAAGACAACTACTCATTATGGCAGCTGACAATCTGCCTCTTTGAAACCTGTCACCCAATCCCGAGTGCCACTCACGTTCAGGACGTGACAGTACCGCGTGTACGTGCACCGAGTGAGGTCTTCGTGGAGTTATTGTTCAGTGCAAAGAAAATGAGGTAACTGTCACCACACCTGTAGTCATTTATGTTCAGCTCTGTCTGTTGCAGGATCAGAGAGTAAGATTACCAGGGCGAGCCGAAGAGGTAGGCAGAACGGCAGCACCATCGTCGGCAGCTGTGGCCGGAGCACCTGACGTCAGCTGCTGTGGCTGGGCCAGACGCACTGGCTCCTGCACTCGCTGCTCGTGAGCGGCGGCGTGGGCCAGTGCTGGTGGCAGCTGGCGGTGAAGCCCTCTGACAAGTGCACGGGTCTGCACACAGGTACGTTTGTCGTCCCACTCCAGTGCTCTCTAATACATTAATGCACAGTAAATTACTGATACCAGTTGTGACAGTGCCCCGTGAGTGAATGGGTGGTGTTTCCTCCAGCAGGGTCCGAGCAGCTACACGTGGGCAGGGGCTTGCCAGGTATCGGGAGCTCCAGCACTAGCTGCACTACGGAACACCTTGGGAAAATAGCGTTCTGGGCTGGAATGAAAGCCGTTGTAGACTCAGTATGTCTGCCAGGAGGCCTAATCCGAGACGTGGAGACTGCCTCGCCTGCAGCTATCGAGCGTGTGGGGTGCAATTGTCTGCAAGTTGGGGTTCATGCTGGCACCAAAAACACCTGTCACACGGGTTCTGAGGACGTGCTCAGTTGACACAGGTGACTGGCGGAGGTGGTGAAGGCTGCTGGCCTCGCACGTGGTGTGCGCGCGGGGCTCGTAATTTGCAGCACCGTTCCCAGAGTTCGTCGAGGTCCTTCAGTTTGGAGCCGAGTGGAGGGTTACGACCGAAGACTTTATTGACTCTGTAACAGTCGTGGCTACAGATTTCTAGACCTGCAGTATCGGGTGGGAATTTGTAGGACTCCCCTTGAAAGGTTAGATGCACTAAAAGGAAGCAATTATTTGGACAGCAGAGTACTTGTGGAGGGCACGTGGTCTTTTTTTAGGCTAGGTGGCGGTCTGAGGTACTCTGACAAACACTTGCCAGTCAATAAAAGAAGGGCAGTCAGACAGTGTTCAGAGTAAAGATAATTTGATCGTCAAAATTTTATCATTAAGTATTCGTAACGAGGTTCCAGAATTTACTGCCTTCCAGGAAGGTTCTTGTACTCAAATTATTCTTGGGACCAAGGGCTGGCTGAAACCCAAAGCGGAAAGCTCTGAGATATTTAGCAAATCATTAAACGTATTTCAGAATGACAGATTAGATGCCGTAGGATGGGGAGTGTTCACTCAGCTGACAGAAGTATTGTCTTGATAGAGGCCGAGGTTGATTGTGACAGTGAAGTTATATGGTTGCATATAACAAGTTTAAGTGAAACCAAGTTAATTGGTGGATGTTTTTACTGGCCATCTGAATCCACTGTGACAGTTCTAGAGTTATTCAAAGAAAGCCTACAGTCAGTAACACGTAAGTACTCAGATCGTGCAATACTAGTTTGAGGAAGTATTAACATACTGATTACAGACTGGGACATCTATGGATTCATTGCAATGGGTTACAGACAGGCAGTCTCGTGAAGTACTCTACGGCAATGGCCCCTTACTTAGCTTGCATTCACTGTGGTTTTCTCAGTCAGCACAAAGCCCCAAGCAACTGGAAAAATATACAGGTGATTCCTGTATATACAAAGGGTAAAAGAACAGACCTGCAAAATTACAGACCAATATCCCTAATGTTGGTTTGCTGCAGAACCCTTAAACATATTCTCAGTTTGAATATAATAAATTTTCTTTGACATTGAGAACCTTCTTTCCACAAATCAACGCAGCTTTAGAAATCATCGCTCATGTGAAACTCAGCCTGCCCTTTCCTCACAATATGCTGTGTACTATGGATGAAGAGCAGCAGGCAGATTCCCTATGTTAGATTTCTTGAATGCATTTGACACCCGCTTGTAGCCTCCTTAAGTATGAGAACGCAGTATGGTTTCCTCAATACTGAGTGTTCATCACAGACAATGGTATCGTCAAGGAGCGGCCCAGGATAGCAAAATAGTACTGCTCTTATTTTCTATACACATAAATGATCTGTTGGACAGGGTGGGCAGCAATCTGCAGTTGTTTGCCGATTGTGCTGTAGTGTACAGGAAAGTGTCGAGGTTGAGTGACTGTAAGAGAACACGCAATGACTTAGACAAAATTTTTAGTTTGTGTGCTGAACTACAGCTGGCTCTGAATGTAAAAATAGCTAAGTTACTGAGGATGAATGGAAAAAAAACCTGTTATGTTTGGATACAGCATTAGTAGTGTTCTGCTTGACACAGTCACATTGTTTAAATACACATGGTTTTGGAGTAACGTCTTTTATTAGTGATCAAAACGTCCTTGGTTCGGGTTTGAAACCTGCTACCACTTAAATTTTGATTAATAATTGGCATTGGCAGCCAAAGACTTCTGGCATAAAAAGTCATTCTCATTCCGCCAATGGCTTTGTCAAAGACAGCGGAAGAGCTGATGGAGGTTCAGGGTACACTCTTGTCCTAGTGGCAGGAAACTGCCCCTAAAGGCGGAAGAATTGGCAACGATCAATGGCATGAGGGTGCAGAATACAATGGAAACCACTTCATTAAAGACAAATAATGTGTCTACACAGGACACGTGGGCTGTAATTGAAAAAGTGTCATGATGAGCTCTCCGTTGGCAAAAGATTTCGGACTAGTCCCCATTCGGATCTCCAGGAGAGGACTGCGAAAAGGGAGGTGACCATGAGAAAAAGATTGAATAATCAACAAAGGATAACATTCTGCGAGTCAGGGCATGGGATGTCAGAAGCTTGAACATGGTAGGGAAGCTAGAAAATCTGAAAAGGGAAACACAAAGGCTCAATCTAGATATAGTAAGGGTCAATGAAGTGAAATGAAAAGAAGACAAGGATTTCTGGTTAGATGAGCACAGAGTAATATCAACGGCAGCAGAAAATGGTATAATGGGAGTAGGATTTGTTATGAATAGGAAGGCAGGGCAAAGAGTATGTTACTGTGAACAGTTCAGTGATAGGGCTATTCTCATCAGAATCGACAACAATAGTTCTGGTATACATGCTGACATCGCAGGCTAAAGATAAGGAGATAGAGAAAGTATATGAGGATATTGGAAGGGTAATACAGTACGTAAAGGGAGATGAAAATCTAATAGTCATGAGGGACTGGAATGCAGTTGAGGGGAAGGACTAGAAGAAAAGGTTGCAGGCGAATACACGTTGGGACAAGGAATGAGAGAGGAAAAGACTTATTGAGTTCTGTAATAAATTTCAGCTAGTAATAGTGAATACTCTGTTCAAGAATCATGAAAGGTGAAGGTATAATTGAAAAAGGCTGGGTCATAAGGGAAGGTTTCAGTCAGATTACATCATGGTCAGACAGAGATTCTGAAATCAGATACTGGATTGTAAGGTGTACCAAGGAACCGATGTAGACTCGGATCACAATATGGTAGCGATGAAGAGCAGACTAAAGTTTAAGAGATTAGTCAGGAAGAATCACTATGCAAATAAGTGGGATATGGAAGTACTTAGGAATGACGAGATGTGCTTGAAGTTCTCTAAGACTTTCAGAATAGCTCTGTAGGCAGTACAGCTGAAGAGGAATAAACATCTCTAAAAAAGGCAATCACAAAAGTTGGAAAGACAAACATAAGTACAAAGAAGGTAACTGCGATGAAACTATGGGTAACAGAAGAAATAATTCAGTTGATCGATGAAAGTAGGAAGTACAAAAATGTTCAGGGAAATGTAGGAATACAGAAACAGAAGTAGCAGAGGAATGAAATAAATAGGAAGTGCAGAGAAGCTAAGATGAAATGGCTGTGTGAAAAATGTGAAGAAATTGAAAAAGAAATGACTGTGGGAAGGATTGACTCAGCATATAGGAAACTGAAAATGACATCCAGTGACATTAAAAGCAAGGGTGGTAACATTACAAGTACGACTGAAATTCCACTGTTAAATGCAGAGGAGAGTGCGGATAGGTGAAAAGAGTACACTGAAGGCCTCTCTGAGGGGGAAGATTTGTATGATGTGACAGAAGATGACACAGGAGTCGATTCAGAAGACACAGGGTATCCAGTAATAGACTCAGAATTTCAAAGAGCTTTGGAGGACTTAAGATCAAATAAGGCAGAAGGAATAGATAACATTCCATCAGAATTTCTAAAATCAGTGAGGGAAGTGGCAACAAGATGAATCTGGCGACATACCAACCACAGAATTCTGAGGACTGCTAGAGCAGATAAGTGTGAAAATTATCCCATAATCAGCTCATGCATCAAGTTGCTGACAAGAAAAATATACAGAAGAATGGAAAAGAAAATTGAGGATGTGTTGGACGACGATCAGTTTGGCTTCAGGAAAGGTAAACGCACGAGAGAGGCAATTTGGACATAATGGTTGATAATGAAAGCAAGACTAAAGAAAAATCGAGACACGTTCATACAATTTGTTGACATGGAAAAAATGTTCGACAATCTAAAATAGTGCAAGATGTTCAAAATTCTGAGAAAAATATGGGTGTGCTATAGGGAGAGATGGGTAATATACAATATATATGACAGCCACGAAGGGATAATAAGAGTGGACGACCAAGAATGAGGTGCTCAGATTAAAAAGAATGTAAGACAGGGATGTGGTCTTTCATCCCTACTGTTCAATCTGCACATCGAAGAACCAATGATGAAAATAAGAAAGGGTCAGGAGTAGAATTAAAATTCAAGGTGAAAGGACATCAATGACATGATTTGCAGATGAAATTTCTATCCTGAGTGAAAGTGAAGAAGAATTACAGGACCTGCTGAATGGATGAACAGTCTAATAAGTACAGAATACGGATTGAGAGTAAATCGAAGAAAGATGAAAGTAATGAGAAGTAGCAGTAATGAGAAGTAGCAGAAATGAGAACAGCAAGAAACTTACCATCAGGACTGATGGTCAGGAAGTAGAAGACATTACAGTATTCTGCTACCTAGGCAGCAAAATAACCAGTGACCGACAGAGCAAGAACATCAAAAGCAGGGAAGCACCGCCAAAAAGGACATTCCTGGCCAGGAGAAGTCTACTCGTATCAAACATAGGCCTTAATTTGAGGAAGAAATTTCTGAGAATGTACATTTGTAGCACAGCATTGTATGGTAGTGAAACATGGACTGTGGGAAAACCGGAACAGAAGAGAATCGAAGCATTGAGATATGGTGTTACAGATGAAGGGTGAAAATTAAGTGAGCTGATAAGGTAAGGAATGAGGAGGTTCTGTGCAGAATCAAAGAGGAAAGGAATATGTGGAAAATACTGACAAGGCGAAGGGACAGGATGACAGGACATCAGTTAAGACATCAATGGAATGACATCCATTGTACTAGAGGGAGCTGTAGAAGGCAAAAATTGTAAAGGAAGACAAGAGACTGGAATACATCCAGTAAATAGTTGAGGATGTAGGATGCATGTGCTACTCTGAGATGAAGAGATTGGCAAGGGGACAAATTCATGGCGGGCTGCATCAAACCAGTCAAAAGACTGATGACTCAAACAACAACAACAACACATATTGCAAAATGGAATGAGCAAGTGAGAGCTGTGGTATGGAAGACAAATGGTTGACTACTGTTTATTGGGAGAATTTTTGTAAAGTGTGGTTCATCTGTAGAGGAGACTGCATATTAGATGTTACTGTGACCTCTTCTTGCTTACTGCTCAAGTGTTTGGGATCTGCACTACGTCGGATTAAAGGAAGACATTGAAAGAATTCAAAGGTGGGCTGCTAGAGTTGTCATTGGTAGGTTCAAACATGCAAGTGTTACGAAAGTGCTTCAGGCACTCAAATGGGAATTCCTGGAGGCAATGTTCTTTTCGGGAAAATTTTATAGAACAGACATTTGAAGATGGATGTAGAACGATTCTACTGCCGCCAACATATATTCCGCTTAAGGACCACGAAGATGAGTTAAGAGTAATTAGGGCTCATACGGAGGCATATAGACAGTCGCTCTAATTGCCAGTGGAACAGGAAAGGAAATAACTACTAGTGTTACAGGATACCCTTCGCCATGCACAGTATAGTGGATTGTGGAGTATGTACGCAGATGTAGATATAGATGTATCAAAATTGTAACATCCCATCAGTTGATGAATGAAAAGTAATAGAAGTTAATAAAATGTTTGCTCAGCCAAAAACACTAATGCGTGTAACTGTGAGATAGACGCTAGTGCTGCCACAAGACGTTTTTACAGAACAGAACAGAAGGCTTATGAAAATGTTCTGTGTGCCACACAGAAATATGTCAATTGCTGTAATAGTAGAATCTTCAAAATCCAGCACGCTCACAAAAGTTTATACATATCAGCATAGTTTACACAATTAACACCTTCAAGATGGAACCCTGAGTCTCACTCTGGTACCAGCTATAACCTACCGTGTATGCCCAGAGTTATTAGTCTGTAGGACCTAAAATGTGGCACAGCTTCACTATTTACACGGACATATACAATCCCATTAATAATTTTGACCCCCATCAAAATTTATACAAGGTAATCTACAGCAATCAACTACTACTCCAATTACATTACGGCACTAATCCAATAAATATAATGTACAGGGTGTCCCAAAAAGAATGACCCGATTTTAAATAGAATTATTAGGAAGAAGGTATTAACACCAACAAATTGCATACTAAATTACTCAGAAAAGACAGAAGTTTATAAAAATCCATAATAAATGTTCAATATGTCCTCCATTGGTTGCATGAACAATATCTAGCCGATAGCCGAATTCATCCCAAACTGAGCGTAAGGTGTCTCCTGTCACTGAAGCTACAGCAGCTGATATTCTGGTTTTTAGTTCATCAATGACACGAGCCAAGGGAGGAACATAAACACATTGTTTAACATATCCCCACAGGAAGAAATCACGTGGTGTTAAGTCAGGGGACCTAGGAGGCCAAGAGTGTAAAGCCTGGTCTCTCGGTCCTGTACACCCTATCCAATGTTGAGGCACATTGGCATTGAGGAAACTGCGCACATTGTTGTGCCAGTGCCGTGGTGCTCCATCTTGCTGATAGATGAAATTGTCAGTCAGGTTGTGGGAATAACCAGTTCTGTAGCATTGCAAGATATGATTGTCCTGTTATGGTTTCTTCCTCAAAAAGTAGGGTCCATAAACCTTGCTTTGCGAAACAGCACAAAAAAACATCAACTTTTGGTGGATCACGTTCGTGTTCAATTGTTTCGTGAGATTTTCGAGCCCCCATATACGCACATTATGACAGCGAACCTTACCGCTAATACGGAAAGTTGCCTCATCGCTGAATATCAACCGTGCCATAAAAGTGTCATCTTCCATGTCCTCTAGAATAGCACTGCTAAAGTCCACTCGCTTCACTTTGTCAGTATCTCGAAGAGCTTGTATCAGTTGTAACCAGTACGGTTTGAGGGCTAAACAACGCTGTAACACACGCCACACTGTCATGCGCAGTAACAGCTAGCATGACGCGTAGACTTGCAGGGGCTCCACTCAAATGCTCGTCGGATTTGTTCCACTGTTTGTTCAGGAAGGCGTGGCCGGCCAGGACTTTCGCCTTTACAGAGGCACCCTGTTTCTTCAAACTCTTTATACCACCGTCGAATGTTCTTTGGTGATGGTGGTTTAGCACGAAATTGGATACGAAACGCCTGCTGAACTGTGATCGCTGATTGAATATGACTAAATTCAATAACACAATATGCCTTCTGTTGCACGGACGCAGTATTGCGCGAGACTGGCTGCATGCTCCAGGTCAGCGCTCATAGCGACATCTAGTGGATTTTTTCTGAAACTCTAGACCGTGCCGATTACATCTGGAGCTGTTTCAGTTACCTAGTGACATTTGTCTCAATATTATAATTACAAGTTAAAATCGGGTCATTCTTTTTGGGACACCCTGTATGATTAAACTCCCGTACCAAATTTTGTGGTCATAGCTTTAATCTACAGTTGAACTCAATTTTAACCAGACATCAGTTAAAATGCTAATAACTCTTGAAACTATTGCTCACAAGAGCACGACACTCCAGCTCCTGTGGTTGTTTAGGCGTCCTCAACACAAATCCACAATAAAAGTAACAGTTCATCACAGAATGCGATTTCAATAATCGAAATACTTTGAACAGTGGGGTCACAAGTAACTGTACACCACTCGGCTGCAGTGGCAAGAAAGTCCTTACAACTGGCCAGACAGACCTCATGTCCCTGCACATCCTATGGCCACAGGAAATTTACCTCGGGAGAGCTTACCTAGTTGCATTGCCGAGGAGCTTTAAAACAGTTTCAAACTGTACAGAAAAGAGAAAGGTGACACCACTGCATATATAAACTTGGATTTACATATAATTAGTCTCTTGAGTAAAGAAAGAAAAAGAAAAGGAAAATACACTCCTGGAAATGGAAAAAAAGAACACATTGACACCGGTGTGTCAGACCCACCATACTTGCTCCGGACACTGCGAGAGGGCTGTACAAGCAATGATCACACGCATGGCACAGCGGACACACCAGGAACCGCGGTGTTGGCCGTCGAATGGCGCTAGCTGCGCAGCATTTGTGCACCGCCGCCGTCAGTGTCAGCCAGTTTGCCGTGGCATACGGAGCTCCATCGCAGTCTTTAACACTGGTAGCATGCCGCGACAGCGTGGACGTGAACCGTATGTGCAGTTGACGGACTTTGAGCGAGGGCGTATAGTGGGCATTCGGGAGGCCGGGTAGACGTACCGCCGAATTGCTCAACACGTGGGGCGTGAGGTCTCCACAGTACATCGATGTTGTCGCCAGTGGTCGGCGGAAGGTGCACGTGCCCGTCGACCTGGGACCGGACCGCAGCGACGCACGGATGCACGCCAAGACCGTAGGATCCTACGCAGTGCCGTAGGGGACCGCACCGCCACTTCCCAGCAAATTAGGGACACTGTTGCTCCTGGGGTATCGGCGAGGACCATTCGCAACCGTCTCCATGAAGCTGGGCTACGGTCCCGCACACCATTAGGCCGTCTTCCGCTCACGCCCCAACATCGTGCAGCCCGCCTCCAGTGGTGTCGCGACAGGCGTGAATGGAGGGACGAATGGAGACGTGTCGTCTTCAGCGATGAGAGTCGCTTCTGCCTTGGTGCCAATGATGGTCGTATGCGTGTTTGGCGCCGTGCAGGTGAGCGCCACAATCAGGACTGCATACGACCGAGGCACACAGGGCCAACACCCGGCATCATGGCCGTACACCACTGGTGATCGTCGAGGGGACACTGAATAGTGCATGTTACATCCAAACCGTCATCGAACCCATCGTTCTACCATTCCTAGACCGGCAAGGGAACTTGCCGTTCCAACAGGACAATGCACGTCCGCATGTATCCCGTGCCACCCAACGTGCTCTAGAAGGTGTAAGTCAACTACCCTGGCCAGCAAGATCTCCGGATCTGTCCCCCATTGAGCATGTTTGGGACTGGATGAAGCGTCGTCTCACGCGGTCTGCACGTCCAGCACGAACGCTGGTCCAACTGAGGCACCAGGTGGAAATGGCATGGCAAGCCGTTCCACAGGACTACATCCAGCATCTCTACGATCGTCTCCATGGGAGAATAGCAGCCTGCACTGCTGCGAAAGGTGGATATACACTGTACTAGTGCCGACATTGTGCATGCTCTGTTGCCTGTGTCTATGTGCCTGTGGTTCTGTCAGTGTGATCATGTGATGTATCTGACCCCAGGAATGTGTTAATAAAGTTTCCCCTTCCTGGGACAATGAATTCACAGTGTTCTTATTTCAATTTCCAGGAGTGTAATAACTGAGTTGACCACAGTCAAAGAATGTAAGACGATAGACCACAAAGATAGAAACCCTTCCTACCCCTCACCCCAGTATCCCTCCCTGGAGGAGGGAGTGGGGGCTACTTGATTGGAGATATTTGAGTTTGTCAGTCCTACAGAATGGACATCACCAGCATCACTCCACAGGACCTGGAAAGTGACTCTGGTTCCTCACTGTGGAAATCTATGACAACAACCCACTGGGCACCTTCTTCATCCTCCTGTGGTAAACCACCTGCAACAGTGACACCCTCATGTTCTGAGACTCCACAGTACTGAAAATACAATTACATAACCACTAAATACGTAGTTAAGTGTAGACGCGATAAAAGTCTAACAGGAAACTCATGACCGTATCGTATAATCGGAATATGGCTGCTCACATTCTTAATCATCAGCTGGTGAATGAATGATTTTAATATTGAGTATTTCAGGACAAACTGTCCTCAGATACCTGTGAAACAAATGATATGAAGTCACACAGTATAGTAATAGCACTGCCATGGCACTTCACAAAACTATCCACAGGTTACAAATAAAGACACATATCAGATGCATCAAGTTGTGCACATGAACTGAAGGTATATGATACATATATAACTGTCAGAGATGTACTAACAGTTATACAGTGATAACAGCATCACAAAACAAAAATTTGTAAATCACTGTCCAATAAAACTATTACGACCCATCCAATACAAAATAGTGTAACCCTCTTATCGCATCATTATCAACAATATAAAATATGCACTTTCTTTTTAGAATGTTGTTGTTGTTGTATTCTTCAGTCCTGAGACTGGTTTGATGCAGCTCTACATGCTACTCTATCCTGTGCAAGTTTCTTCATCTCCCAGTACTTACTGCAACCTACATCCTTCTGAATCTGCTTAGTGTATCCATCTCTTGGTCTCCCTCTACGATTTTTACCCTCCACGCTGCCCTCCAATGCTAAATTTGTGATCCGTTGATGCCTCAGAACATGCCCTACCAACCGGTCCCTTCTTCTAGTCAAGTTGTGCCACAAACTCCTCTTCTCCCCTATTCTATTCAGTACCTCTTCATTAGTTGCGTGATCTACCCATCTAATCTTCAGCATTCTTCTGTAGCACCACATTTTGAAAGCTTCTATTCTCTTCTTGTCCAAACTAGTTATCGTCCATGTTTCACTTCCATACATGGCTACACTCCATACAAATACTTTCAGAAACGACTTCCTCACACTTAAATCTATACTCGATGTTAACAAATTTCTCTTCTTCAGAAACGCTTTCCTTGCCATTGCCAGTCTACATTTTATATCCTCTCTACTTCGACCATCATCAGTTATTTTGCTCCCCAAATAGCATAACTCCTTTACTACTTTAAGTGTCTCATTTCCTAATCTAATTCCCTCAGGTACAGCCAACTTAATTCGACTACATTCCATGATCCTTGTTTTGCTTTTGTTGATGTTCATCTTATATCCTCCTTTCAAGACACTGTCCATTCCATTCAACTGCTCTTCCACGTCCTTTCCTGTCTCTGACAGAATTACAATGTCATCGGCGAACCTCAAAAGTTTTTTATTTCTTCTCCATGGGTTTTAATACCTACTCTGAATTTTTCTTTTGTTTCCTTTACTGCTTGCTCAATATACAGATTGAATAACATCGGGGATAGGCTACAACCCTGTCTCACTCCCTTCCCAACCACTGCTTCCCTTTCATGCCCCTCGACTCTTATAACTGCCATCCGGGTTTTGTACAAATTGTAAATAGCCTTTCGCTCCCTGTATTTTACCCCTGCCACCTTCAGAATTTGAAAGAGAGTATTCCAGCCAACATTGTCAAAAGCTTTCTCTAAGTCTACAAATGTTAGAAACATAGGTTTGCCTTTCCTTAATCTTTCTTCTAAGATAAGGCGTAAGGTCAGTATTGCCCCACGTGTTCCAACATTTCTACGGAATCGACACTGATCTTCCCCGAGGTCGACTTCTACCAGTTTTTCCATTCGTCTAAAGAATTCGTGTTATTATTTTGCAGCTGTGACTTATTAAACTGATAGTTCGGTAATTTTCACATCTGTCAACACCTGCTTTCTTTGGGATTGGAATTATTATATTCTTCTTGAAGTCTGAGGGTATTTCGGCTGTCTCGTACATCTTGCTCACCAGATGGCAGAGTGTTGTCACGACTGGCTCTCCCAAGGCCGTCAGTAGTTCTAATGGAACGCTGTCTACTCCCGGGGCCTTGTTTCGACTCAGGTCTTTCAGTGCTCTGTCAAACTCTTCATGCAGTATCTTATCTCCCATTTCATCTTCATCTACATCCTCTTCCATTTCCATAATATTGTCCTCAAGTACATCGCCCTTGTATAGACCCTCTATATACTCCTTCCACCTTTCTGCTTTCCCTTCTTTGCTTAGAACTGGGTTCCCATCTGAGCTCTTGATATTCATACAAGTGGTTCTCTTTTCTCCAAAGGTCTCTTTAATTTTCCTGTAGGCAGTATCTATCTTATCCCTAGTGAGATAAGCCTCTACATCCTTACATTTGTCCTCTAGCCATCCCTGTTTAGCCATTTTGCACTTCCTGTCGATCTCATTTTTGAGATGTTTGTATTACTTTTTGCCTGCTTCATTTACTGCATTTTTATATTTTCTCCTTTCATCAATTAAATTCAATATTTCTTCTGTTACCCAAGGATTTCTACTAGCCCTCATCTTTTTACCTACTTGATCGTCTGCTGCCTTCGCTACTTCATCCCTCAGAGCTACCCATTCTTCTTCTACTGTATTTCTTTCCCCCATTCCTGTCAATTTTTCCCTTATGCTCTCCCCGAACCTCTCCACAACCTCTGGTTTAGTCAGTTTATCAAGGTCCCATCTCCTTAAAGTCCCACGTTTTTGCAGTTTCTTCAGTTTTAATCTACAGTTCATAACCAATAGATCTGCCCCTGGAAATGTCTTACAATTTAAAACCTGGTTCCTAAATCTCTGTCTTACCATTATATAATCTATCTGATACCTTCTAGTATCTCCACGGTTCTTCCATGTATATGACCTTCTTTCATGATTCTTGAACCAAGTGTTAGCTATGATTAATTTATGCTCTATGCAAAATTTTACCAGACGGCTTCCTCTTTCATTTCTTACCCCCAATCCATATTCACCTACTATGTTTCTTCTCTCCCTGTTCCTACTCTCCAATTCCAGTCACCCATGACTATTAAATTTTCGTCTCCCTTCACTACCTGAATAACTTCTTTTATCTCATCATACATTTCATCAATCTCTTCGTCATCTGCGGAGCTAGTTGGCATATAAACTTGCACTACTGTAGTAGGTGTGGGCTTCGTGTCTACCTTGGCCACAGTAATGCGTTCACTATGCTGTTTGTAGTAGCTTACACGCACTCCTATTTTTTTATTCATTATTAAACCTATTTGATTTTGTATTTATAACCCTGTATTCACCTGACCAGAAGTCTTGTTCCTCCTGCCACCGAACTTCACTAATTCCCACTATACCTAACTTTAACCTATCCATTTCCCTTTTTAAATTTTCTAACCTAACTGCCCGATTAAGGGATCTGGCATTCCACGCTCTGATCCATAGAACGCCAGCTTTCTTTCTCCTGATAACGATGTCGTCCTTAGTAGTCCCCGCCCAGAGATCCAAATGGGGGACTATTTTACCTCCAGAATATTTTACCCAAGAGGACGCCATTAAAATATTATTCTATTTATTAATAAAAATCTTAACTCAGAATCTTGACACACACTGTTTGTGTCTTATTTAACATTCAAATCATTGTTTCTAACACACGTAGTTAGCCTACAAATATCTGGATACTGAATTACCCTTCTACTCTACCTGGGATTGGATGTGCCTGAACAGCTGGCTCAGGATGCGCTATTCTTTTTATTTTGAATGGCCATTCATATAAAGACAAAAACTGAACACTGTCTCACTTGATACTCTAAAGCAGTGGTCATCAAACTTTTTTGCTCCCAACCCAATATGGACATTATGTAGCAGCACCTCGGGCCACATGTGTACGTATCTTATTATAAGTAATTTACATAGGTTGGTATTTTATGAGCTCCCAACAGACTTTCTGTAGTAAAGGTGCAAAAAGTAGGCTGCTGGCCCCCAAGTAATGATCATTAAAATTCAGCACCTTTTCAAGTGCTTCTTATAGACTGTCCCTCATTTCAGGTAGCTGGCGCGGTCATCGATCCAAAAGTTGTGACACTACACTGCCTGATGAAGTGTTGCTCTGTTGTCTGTGTGAAAGGATGATTGATTAATAACAGTCTCTCGCCTAGTGCTGCTGTCCCGTACTTTCGCGGGGTCGGCACGGTTGTGGCTGGATTTGGCAACGTTAATTTAAAGGGTGGCCGGATGCCCTTCCTGTCGCCACATTGGTTAATAACAGTAATCGTACTTATATTTAAATACATTACACAAGATGAGATGTGATCACATGTGTCTACTAAATGTTTTGAATGTCATTATTCTTCTACACATTTTGTTGTACTACAACCACCTCAATTTAACTTCAAATTCTTTGCGACAATTGTGTACTGTATTTTAAGTTAATTGTCTACATAATGTGTGAGGTTAACGAATCCGTGTTACTTCAGTGTCAAAATTTACACCGTAACAGCTGACTGGTACAAATCGCACATGCTCGTGAGTTGTCTGTACTGGAAGATAAACAATAAAATACTCTCCCCCACTCTCACATCCTCTAACCCCACAGTAGCTGCGCTACTTAACCTCTTGTCCTTGTGGTAAGTGGCCAACTTTTCTTAGCTCACAGCCGAATTCATCAGCATCACTTAAAATTAACTCATGTTAAAATATTACCACCTCTCAATTTTTATTTGTTGCTGAGCAGCAAACCTACTTGAACCTCTTAATGTTAGTTGACTTTTTTTAAAATTTAGGTGCTAGTTACTGCAGTCCAATTCATGAATGACATCAGTTTGCGCAGGTCAAGCTACAGATGGGAACTGCACTGTTCCCGGTTACAAGCAACACCTGTGTTACGTTCATATGCAGGCTTTGCACTCAAAGAAACCGTGTATTCCGGAAACCGTGTCTCTCACTTGCTTACGTAAAATTTGTCGCTTAACACCACTATTAGCTATGACAACTGGCAACAAATGGATAAAAAATTCACTAAATAACTTGCTACCATCATGTTTAACGTTCATATTTGTTACGAAAATCATGGCAGAGCACTCGGAACACTACTGCTCATTAGCTGTCAGAGAATGTGAGACGCAGGTGTGCAGAATAAGCCTAAACTCTACTGCCTC
Source organism: Schistocerca nitens (assembly GCF_023898315.1). NCBI lineage: Eukaryota > Metazoa > Arthropoda > Insecta > Orthoptera > Acrididae > Schistocerca > Schistocerca nitens. Next base: position 126,457,930 of record NC_064623.1, read on the forward strand.
ATTCGTGAACCCAGCTATAGACGAATATTATTATACAAGGTGCATCAGAAGTTCAATGAGTGATCTCGAGAAATTAAGGAAACAAAAAGTTACAAACAAAATACCTTTTCTGGCCTCAAAGTGGTAACCATTTTATATCTGCCAGGAAGTTTCATATCAGCGCACACTCCGCTGCAGAGTGAAAGTCTCATTCTGGAAACATCCCCCAGGCTGTGGCTAAGCCATGTCTCCACAGTATCCTTTCTTTCAAGAGTGCTAGTTCTGCAAGGCTCGCAGGAGAGCTTCTGTAAAGTTTGGAAGGTAGGAGACGAGATACTGGCAGAAGTAAAGCTGTGAGGACCGGGCGTGAGTCGTGCTTCAGTAGTTCAGTTGGTAGAGCACTTGCCCGCGAAAGGCAAAGGTCCCGAGTTCGAGTCTCGGTCAGGCACACAGTTTTAATCTGCCAGGAAGTTTCATTTTATACAACATAGTTCTGGCTGTAAAGCTGTTGCAAACTGTCAGCAAACACTTCTTGTGGAATTGTGATTGTTCTAAAACACCGTCTTTATCTCCAGATTTGTGACAAGTAGACTTCTCTTCCTTTGCCCGCTTTCTGTTGGGTCCAGAAAGGTTTATGCTTCGCAGACGTTGAGCGTGACCATGGTGCTTCGAATGATTCCACGAGAAGCATTTGCTTACAGTTTTCAACAGCTTTACAGCCATTATCAGAAGGGTTTGTGGCTAATGGTGATTGCTTTAAAGGCTATTTTGTTTATAACTCTTGTTTTCTTTATTTTCTGAGATCATTCACCGAACTTTTCAGACGCACTTGGAAAATAAGGCTGAGAACCACAGGCTGCAAGAATAACCGAATCAGACTGCATTTTGACAACCACTGCTCTAAAGGCACACAGTGTTCCCATTTCTTCTTTCTGCCGTTCCCTTCTGGCCTTATACTTTTTTAAACTCTTCTTCCTTTCTCATCCACATCTCTTCGATTTTCAGTGGGCCAGTTTACCAACTTTAATACTTGTTCTGATTGCCCACTTTTTCTAATAGTGAATACGGCTGTCAAATGTCATTTAGAACTACCTCCAACTCGAGCAGAAATTCCACCAAAATTGAATGTCTACTTCCACAGTAACTCCTTATCCTAGGACAATACCTCAAAATCAATATATGTTTAATTCCGTCCCAAGCAAAAAATTATTTGAAAGGTTTTCTATAAATTGTGATCCATAATCTCATAACAACAACTTAGGTTTTTTCATCTTTCTGAAATACATGATGCCTTGAACTTTTTACTATTTTCCACGAGTCGGTTTTTCATATGGGAAAACACCAGTTTTGACCAACATTCAACAAGGACATGTAAATATGCCATTCCTCCCACCTTCTAGACAGTGGATCGTACATGTCCAAGGTACTAAATCCCACAATCTCAATGTCATTGGGATAACCAGGTATGAATGTGTACTTGTTCTTGATGTAGTTTGTGCAGTGTTTTGATATACACTGAAGAACCAAAGAAACTGGTACGCCTACCTAAAATTGTGTAGGTTCCCTGCGAGCACGAAGAAATGCCGCAACACGATGTGGCAAGGACTCTACTGTCTGAAATAGTGCTGAAGGGAACTGACGGCATGAATTATGCAGGGCTGTACGTAAATCCATAAGAGTACCAGGAGGTGGAGATCTCTTCTGAACAGCACATTGCAAGGCATCCCAAATATGCTCAAAAATAATGTCTGGGGAGTTTGGTGCTAGCAGAAGTGTTTAAACTCAGAAGTGTGTTCCTTGAGCCACTCTGTAGCAAATCTGGATGTGTGGGGTGTCGCATTACCTGCTGGAATTGCCCAAACTACACATGCCCCACACCATTACAGAGCCTCCACCAGCTTGAACAGTTCCCTGCTGACATACAGAGTCCATGGATTCATTAGGTTGTCTCCATACCCATACATGTCCATCTGCTCGATACAATCTGAAACAAGACTTGTCCAACCAGGCAACATATTTCCAGTCACCAACAGTCCATTGTCGGTGTTGACAGGCCCAGACAAGGCGTAAAGCTTCGTGTCATGCAGTCATCAAGGGTACACGAGTGGGCCTTCGGCTCTGAAAGCCCCTATCGATGATGTCTTATTGAATGGTTCACACGCTGACACTTGTTGATGGCCCAGCACTGAAATCTGCAGCAATTTGTGGATGTGTTGCACTTCTGTCACATTGATTGATTCTTTTCAGTCTTCGTTGGTCCCATTCTTGCAGGATCTTTTTCCGGCCACAGCAATGTCGGAGACTTGAGGTTTTACTGGATTCCTGATTTCATGGTACACTTGTGAAATGGTCATATGGGAAAATCCCCACTTTATTGCTACCTCAGAGATGCTGTGTCCCATCGCTCACACACTGACTATAACATCACATTCAAACTCACTTAAATCTTGACAACCTGTCATTGCAACAGTAATAACCAATCTAACAACTGCACCAGACACATGATGTCTTATTTAGGTGTTGCCGACTGCAGTTCTGTATTTTGCCTGGTTACTTATCTATGGATTTGAATACACATGCCTATTCAGTTTCTTTGGTGCTTCAGTGTATAACATGGTCGTAATAACTTATTTAATCTTTTGGAACACATTAATAAAATCTACATATGTATCCAACACTTCCTTGCACCAAAACGAACTTATCCACATTGGATATACTGCTCAAGTAAATCTAGTAGGTAAGCATCCTTTCTCCAATCATTGACTAGCAATTTCTTCCTTACCCTACACTTCCAAAATATGTCCTAATAAGGCCTTCTAAATATTTAGCTCATTTTAAATGCTATTCGATAAATTGTGTATATCCATCCCATCTGCTACAGTATGGTGTGTCAGGACTTAGTATAACAACTTAATAATATCCAACGGTCTACTTTTAAATGTACTTCTGCATTGCTCCACGCCTTCTCTATGTAGTGAGTAGCTATCTATCCTAATATGTACTGTTATTCCATCCTGAATTTTCCATTGTTTGATCTTGTCTTTTGAGAATATATAATTAACTGTTTACAGTCAGGTTGACAGTTCCATTTTTATACGCAGTAACAGCCGACAGAGTATTATGCATGAAAAACTGACTTGTAGCTTGGCAGTTATTTCAGTTACCAATTAAGTTACGGGTATGGTTTTCTTTCCATACACAGTTTTGTCACTCTGCCTAGAGTCACAGCTGCACTAAAAAAAACATGAAATAATATTCCAACTGAAATTGTGGTCATAAACAAAACTATTTAATACTTTTCAACAAACATAAAACAGATAATTTTTGATACATATGTTGTCACACAGTAAATGAATTGTGTTAACACAATTTGAATATAAATATAAAACACTAAGTATGTGAAGATTTTTAGCTATTTGTAGGCCTGTAAAGCCCAACTCCACACAGTGAATATAATATATGATGTAAGGTTCTAAATGATTATAAGAAGAAACCGCTGATACTGTAATAACAAAAACACAAGCTACAGGTATGTAAATAGCAGCTAGAGTTATCTGTATCATATACTTAATTATTTATTCTTTTGTCGATTTCTTCATAATTTTTTTTCTTTTTTTTGGACAAATTCAGTTTGACCTCAGGATGCATTCTGATGAAACATTGTTTTCCATGTTATTCCTGAAGAGCCTTACTTTTCCTTTTTTTTTTTTTATACAAAAAATATCTAGAAATGAAGCACAGATATGTCGAAGAGTCCAATAACAAGGAGTTGTGGAATGCAGATATATGTAATAAGAGAAAAATTTAGGGTAACTTTTGTGTGAAGTGCCACTGTTCAATGTTTATACATCGTAATGCCACCAGACACACCACTAAGGCAAAAACATTATGTGGGAATAATACAATACAATATACAGGTACTGTACAGTGTTACATATCTGCAATGGTTAGGATTATCACAGAACTGGCATACTGCAACACTATAGTTTTCTAGAAGCTGCAAACAGCCAAATGTTTGCATACACAATCCCCCTTTTACTACAACAAGGGGGTGTAAAAGTATTTCTCTCACAGTGAAAATATTGCTTGCACTTTCTACGTAATTATCACTTTCTTGAAATTCTAGATTACATTACTATGAGATACTGAGATTTTTAAAAAAAATTAAAGCATATAAGCAGAGCAAATATGCCTGTAAACGTCACAACATTAAATACCTATTAAAGCAACTGTAAAGCTAATGTGTCCAATCAGGATGCATTCTGATATATTGTACAACACAACAGCATTCACAGATTTTACACAAAGTATTAAAATATGAAACATTATACAAACAATTAATATCGTCCTTTTTCTATTTTGTATTGATAAAAATTGTGCTTATAAATTCAATCTCTCTGTTTTTAAACTGTACTTATGACTAGGTATGAAAATATATTTTTTTGTTTCTATTTCAGTTTTAACAAATGACTGCATATTTAAATACACATAACAGGAGTTTAGACAGTTCTGTTTACAAAATAGATTTCCAGGTATTAAACACTGAGTATTTCCTACAGTTTATTAAACTCACTCCATTCACTCATTCATTCATTCATAATGCTGCAGCTACTAGTACTAGGATTAATAGTTATTGTAATAATAAAAAACATGGTCCCAAAAACACTTGGTGATATTAATAATTAATGGAAAATAGTGTCATATTCTCTCTCTCTCTCTCTCTCTCTCTCTCTCTCTCACACACACACACACACACACACACACACACACACACACACACCAACACCACCACCTGCAAAACACTGACATTAACAAAAGCATACTACAGGCCTGATGTCATCTTCTCATATGAAGTCCAAGTGCTTCACACACACACACATTTCCTTTACTTTGCTTTACAATTTTCTACATCCAACAAGATTAAACATATCTGTTTAAACAGACCAAACTGGCTATCAGTTCAGTAAGAGCTAATTAGTGATTGGGCGTTTCCTTTATGTGAAAGGGGAACTTGATTGTACACAATCAGATTTCACATCTACTATCATGAGTGCTGCTTCCACTCATCAAATGAATAAAAATAAAACTGATATATTCATTCCAGAATCTTCTGTTCTAATTGCTAAAGCAAGGAACAACATTTCATTTGCCTTCTGTTTCGAACACATCAGTAACTGCTACAAGCACAGACTCTAATGAAATGTGAAAGCAGATACAGTGAAACTTGAAACGCGGGGTTGAAAGTTAATTTAGAACTATTTAGGTATGAAAATTGTGACTGGCCTACCATGCAAGAAACACCATGATTCACATTCACTTCCAAAAAATCAATTAGACCACAACTCTGTTACATATTTGGGCACTGCTGCAACTATTGCATGGAGTTACATTTAAAAATGGCAGTTTTGTGAGGTGGTAATTAATTTCATCTGCCATATGGTAGAGTTTGAATACAAGTAGCTAAAGAAGATTTGTTCTGATCTTTATCTCATATTCCACATGTCTAAAATAACTTAAAGATTGACTGCCAGGAGTTTTTTTTACACAAAAAAGTCTATGGTTTACATACTTAGGAGTTGTTTTTGCTGATGAAATGTTTTTCTGATGTCATACCTGCAGATGCCTTATTTTATAGCACAATATCTGATGAACTGTAACTATCCTAAAGAGTACTGAAGGGAAATTTAAACCAACTACTTTCATATGTAAATTGCAGTTTGTTGTAAAGTTTTCACAGAATAAAGACAATCAGGTTGAAGATTAAACCCTGCTGTGCCTATCATTACCGTACAGAAGAGATAAACTGGACACAACACAAGTTTGACATCCTATGATCAGTACTTAAATACTAGCCAACAAGTCTCTTAAAATGCTGTCTCAAAATCTGACCACAGAAGACAACCGCCAAATGCAAAGTAACAGTACCGAACGGACATTGCACATTCTGAGAGAGCCTTTTGGTGGTCTACATTCAAATATGAGATGATATGTGAGAAAATACAATGACGATGAACGAATACTGAGAAAGTTCCTTCAGTTTCTTATCTGAAAGAGGGCTCATTTTCAAGAAACCATAAAATATGGGATATACAGTAAATATCCTACATATCACTAAATATTACTCTTTTTCTTCTTATTTATGAAATAAAGTTAGAGATAAACTATTACGCATTATTCTTGCGTATGCCTTATTGTAAATTCAACAGTCCTCTTTCCCATTCAGTTACTCGGAGAAGCCGATACTACTAACATATATTATTTTCCTCTATCTCCATTCTATTACGTATCAAGACTGAGCAATTTATGTTATCGCAACTAGTCAGTGACTGAGGCACACACTGAAAACTAGTAAAAAATCGACATGACTAGTCCTCAAAATAGAATACAAGGAATTGAACTGCTGACAGAAGCCATGAGCATTAAATGAGCAGTAAGCAATACATAATAACTCAATATGCTGAAAAGTAATTCTTTTATGATGCACAATGCCCCTCCATGTCAGCACCACACACATATCGCTAAAATATGTGATAACCTTGAATTAAATACGATTATTATTTGTTGGCAGCTTATCAGGACTAGAAAAGTATACAGAAAAAACTGCAAAAATGTTTGAACAAAAGCCATCTATTTCCTTCCAAGCTGCCAACAGCTCAAATTAATTACACATCTAGCAACAATATCGGAAGTTGTTCAAGTGTGAATATTCCAACAATGAAATAAGCCAACAGATCTGATACATTATTTGTCAAGTTTAAAATGTGAGCTTACAGCAAACATCAACTGTCAGGTACTATGCAAATTAAAAGAAAGTGTAACATTTAATTTTCTGTGCAAAGGTGAGACCACAACCCCCCCCCCACTCCCCCCCCCCCTCACACACACACACACACACACACACACACACACACACACACACACAAACACAAACACACAAACACACAAACAAAGGAAGAAAGAATTTATAACTAGTTAAAGAAAGACATTGGGTATCAATTCAGACTGGTATTCCTACACTAATGACTAGCAAAGGACACTAGCACACATACAACAGGACAACAAAACACCCTGGTGTCACACCCCAGTTCACTTACGTTCCTCTTCACACTCTATTGCTTTTGTGTGCGCATTTGGTTAATGTAATCACTAGAGAAAGTGTTTTTTGAGCATTTTCACATTTTGGCTATACATTTACTAGGTCAGTCACCTACTTGCCTACAACCTCCACACGAGGCATCGATGAGATAATTCTCCTAAAGGAACTACAGAGAAAGTAGACGGAGATAGTTCAGTAAGGGAATGTAGTAATACGTAGCAATTACTTACCTCAGTTATTATTTGCTTTTTATGTCTTAAGTGTACAGCAGTTTCATAGATTCATACATCAGAAGCATTTCACTTTTATTTACAAAGCATAAGTGTGGGTACTGTAAATGTAAAATAGTTCTAAATTTTTCTGTTTATAGATTAAAAACATTTTTCCTTATGTATCTGGCAAACAGTGTTAAGTAATTCTTTTTACGTATTCTCAAGTCAACATGTTCCTCCTCTTGTTGTTACCAAAGGTTAAGAGAAAAAAAAAATCGGTGCACTTTCACTATCACAATTCTACGGCTTTTAGAAACCTGCTCATTCTTTTGCTACATTTGTAGTTTTTACACTACACTTACTTTTGTAAAATGTAGCGCGAAGATCAGTAGTAGGAAGTTTTATGAAGTGCACAAAATGCTAATACATCAAAAGAAAAAGTGAGTTCCTAAAAGCTGAAAAATTGGGGTTGGTGAAAGTCAAACCGAGGTCTCCCTTCCCCCTCCCCCTCACCCCCCTTCAGCCTCTGCTGATGGCATGGGAAAAACCAGTAGACTTTGGAATGAGTTGAGGGGAGTAACAAACACTGTAAGTATACTGTACACCATCTCGCAAGGAAAAACTATTTTTAGTCTATAAATGGCAAAATGTGAAAGTCCGACTTACAGTATATTTATAGAACCACCATTAATGACGCTCTGTAAATAAAAGCAAACACGTACGTTGCAGAACATTATTAAATTGCAGATCACTTAAGACAGAAAAAAGGAATAATAACTGAGATATATACCCCACCACAGAAGGTGCCCATCTGAACAAACATATTCATTACCTATCCACGAGGCACTATAACAGCCGAGAATCTTCCACAGCTCAAGCGTACAGTCAGAAATGCGGCAATTATTCAGCCACCGGCATACAGAAGCGTGCAGAACTGCAGCCGGGCACTCATATCGTGACTCGGCAGTCGGGAGGTACTGCCGCCGCCGCCACGACCGACGTCCGACCGTCTGCCGCGGCATCCGCCACGGCGACACCGTGGTGTACCGGCGGCAGGCCCACTACTACGTTGCCGCCGAACTGGTGATACTGCACGTGCAGCTGGCGGTGCACAGCTTGGGCGTGGTGGTAGTCACTTGGAAGCACCGCCTGCTGCTGGTTCTGGTTGTGCTGCTGCAGCTGCAGCTGAAGCGTCTGGTGGAAGTGGAGATTCTGCTGCTGCTGCTGGTAGCTGTGGTGGTTGCACAGCTGTCGGCTCTGGCCCTGAGGGTGGTGGTGGTGGTGCTGCTGCTGCTGCTGTTCCAGCTGCCTCTGCTGCTGCAGTTCGTGCTGCCAGCGCTGCTGCTGCTGCAACTCGAGCTGCCGACGCTGCCGCAGATCCTGCTGCGACTCGTGCCGGTGCTGCGGCTGCGGCCGCTCGCGGAAGTGTTCGAGCTCGAGGTGCGCCTCCCGGTGCCCATCATCCGGGCACTCGCCCTGCCGCCGCTCGAACTGCGTCCGGTGGCAGTGGTGGTGGCGGGCGGCCTGCACCCCCTGTCTGTGGCAGTGCTGTGGGAATGGCGGGCGGGGGACGCCGGGCCGGACGCGCCCCGGCACCGCCCCGACGCCTGGCACCTCCCGCTCGGCTTCGGAGGCCGAACTGCGGGCGCAGTACGACTTGGGCGGGAAGGGCCGCCCCTCCAGCAGCGACACGTCCACGTCCAAGTCGCGCTCCACCACCTGCCACGACCACGGCTCGAATATCGCCCAGCTGCGTGAAGTCTGCCGCAGCCACACTCGTCGCTGTATGTGGAACCGCCAGCCTCTCAGGTAACTGCACACACAATTCCGCCGATCGATAATCCAGCGGTCATTTCCCTTGTCCGCAAAAGTGTTGCCTCGTATGGTATTTATTTATTGATTGATTGATTTTTATTGTGGTAGAGACCTCAGAGATCATCTGAGGCATTACAAAAGTCAATATTACACAGTATAAATGTTACACAAATAATTACAAAAACAAGAAAAATACTACACAATATAAATATTACACAAATAATTATGGTACCTTCACACAAATACAAAACTGAGAAACTTCTGGTAGAAACTGATATTGCATAGTAAATTTAGCCAATTACAGACTTACTCATATATAGAAGCATATAAAAACTGATCACAAAGTGTATATTCTTTGCCTCCCTTAAAAATTCATGTTTCATAAATGCTGAGCTCAAGAAGAAATTCTTTTACTTTTTTTTTGAATTGTTGAATTGGAAGATCCCTGATATGTTGGGGTATGGCATTAAAAAATTTTATGGACTTGTATAAGAAGCACTTTTGTGTTTTTTTTTTTTTTTTTATAGTTACATTGGAAAGAAACTAGGTCTTGCTTGTTTCTTGTACGAAGTGTCGTCGGTCATAGTTCTGTAAATATAATTATATAGTATGTTTCTAAATTTTTCCATTTATAGATTAAAAACTTTCTTCCTGACAAATCAACATTCGACCGTCACGACGTTTCGGCTTTTAGGAACAAACTTTTTGTTTTGCTGCTCTCGCACTATTTGCACTTCACTTCTGTAAAACTTCGTACAAGTCATCTCCGTGGCACTTTCTGGCACCTGCGCTGCCAGTTACGCTGCTGCGTTTCCTACATCCGCCACCACAGCACGAGGATCCTGACGCAAACGGTTACACCGCTGCACACGAGATGCGAGCGTGCCGCCCTCTGGAGCTCCGGTGGTGGGTGTACTTACGTTCAAACATTTGTGCTCTGAGCCCGTTTTGTGTGTTTGCCAGCTGAGTAACATTTATAGATTTTCACAGTGGCCAGGGCTCAACACCTTCCAAATAGACATTGTGCCGAATTGTGACAGATTTATAAATCTCTTGTATCTGTATATATTTCTACAATCAGATCAACTGTTAGCAACTGACACTGCAAATTTGACGACAAAGTTATGTATTATTTTTACTACACGATATTATATGTCGAATAAACTAGTATCTGAATACTCTGTTCACGAACAGAATCTGTTCCTTGCTCCTGTATCCACTAACGAACTGCACAGTGTGCAAAGGAAGCTGTAACTGTCTTCGTGTAACTCTTACAAAAATGAAATGAGGTGTAAAAGATACAAGTGCAGAAAAAGGAAAAAAGAAAAATCAAGTTGCGTTAATGAGCAATGAAGTTCCCTTTTTTATTTCAACCTTTGCTAACAACACGAGGAGAAAAGTATATTGGCTTCTGAATATGCAGAAAGGCATAATTAACACTGTATATCAAATATAGAAAGGATAATGTAATTAATCTATAAACAGGAAAATTTAGAAACGATTTATGAATTTTATATTTACAGAAGCACCACTGATGATGTATTGTAAATGAAAGTGTAATGTGTCTAGCGTAAAAATTGATCAAATCACAATATGCTTAAGACAAAATAAATAAATACATAAATAAAATAAAAAATAAATGAGACAATTAACTATTAAGTATTACTACATTCCCTTACTGAACTATCTCCATCCACAATTTTACAATACTGATATTAGACGATTAGGAAATGGAGGTCTAGTACTTAACCCAAACAAATTTGTGTTCTAAGGAGAAATGTGAACAATAGATGCTGCCAAGTTCAGAGATACATTGAATATGTGCTTCCACAGACACTATTAGGACTTCTGTGTTTATTTACTGGAATGCCTGGAGGATTGAGCACTCTCCTTTGTTTTGATGGTGTGGGCGACCAATGAGGATGAGGTACAGAAGTTGTTTAAGATAATGGCCTGACATTTAATGTAAATAACTGCTGGATGAGGGGGCACAACAAGGAAAAAGGACAGATGTATATGATGCCTGACATTTAGTGGGAAGCAGCAGAAAATGTTGGAAAGTTCCAAAACCTGGGGAGTATAAAATATAAAAATGGAAGATACGACAGAGAAATCAGCGAACATGCTAGGCAAGCCGATAACTTTAATCTCATGAGAAGTGCGAGAGGAATGTTACCGAACAACAAAGAAGTCCCACAGAAACATTAAAAAGGTGCTGTACTAAAAATATTATATACCAGTTGCCTTGTACACTGGAGGAAACTGGGTTCTGAGGAAAAGAAAAAAAGCGAGGTGCAACCAAGTGAAATGAAGTTTTCGAGAAGCTGGGTAGGTGTAACAAACGAGAAACACTGGTGAGATAAGACTGAGAAACAAAGATTAAAATGGTATGAACATGTTAGCAGAATGGATGAGAAGAAGATGTCTAGTAATATGCACACTATGAAGATGTAGAGCAAGAGACTGGAGGGAAGGCCATTAGAGAAGTGGTGAAAAGGAGTTGAGGAAAGCATCCAGTAGAGATGACAAAAATGGGTCGGAGTAGGGACAGTGAGGTGATGGGGATGCTTGTGTGTGTGCATGCGTGCACTTGTCCCTTCTATGCCTATGCCTCTTCTATCCCTGAGTAATGATCTGCTGTCATACGCATACACCCCAAATAGTTTGATAGAAGTTTAGCTATCAAGGGTTTTATGTTACGAGGTAACCTGACACTACTGTGGTACATTTACTTTACTATAGCTTCCAAGAATATGAAAGAACTGAATATAAATTTCAATGCATAGTTAATTTCTGTTAGCTGCTTATTACATATTTTTTGTAAGATTTGACCATATGTAGCTATAAAGCTGTCAATATAGAACCAGCTGTCAAATCATACAAAAAATCTGAAATTATTCACAACGTAAGAAAGCAAGAAAATTACCACCATATACATATCCAGTATACAAGTATGTTACAATAACTAAACGTAAGTAAACTTGGATCAAGTTAATAAGCTGTCAAAGTAGAGCCAACTGTCATACCTTGTGAAAACTGCATAATTGTTCATAATACAAAGCAGCAAGAAAATAGTGATCAGGCACAGGTGCAGTCTGTAGATATGCTATGAACAACTTAACATAAATACATCTTTGTGCATATTAAATGTAAAATACCATCTAGGTGACAACATCTATACCATGTATAATAATTGCAGGTTGTACTAGAAAATGGCAATAAGACTGAAATAAGCGTATAGTGTGAAAGAATAATAAACTCTAAGACCTACCACGAATTAACTATCATTTAAAATGTCATACTGTGACCTATATTATGCTACAGGCCTCTACCATGCAGAAATTACTCAATGCAGATGTTTGAATTTGATATACCCAACAATTTGGCTACAGCAAAGTGTCAATTAGTATCTTTGCATAGGTAATACTTTCTTCTCCTATAGTGGTTCGATTTGACCGTACAACACAGTAAAAGAAGTTGTTCAATTCGTCAGTGTATTGATGCAGACTGTCCAATGAGCCTACAAGGAATGGTACAACACTTGCAGCTATGTGACAAGTTCCACAGAAGTGTCTGTAAAAGGATCTTAACTGGCAGGGACCAGAGGTCGAGTCTCGTGCCTCGTCAGTGACAACAGTTTACAAATCTGCACAAATTGCCACTGCTTGTGAACACAAGCCCATTTCTACCATATTATAGGTGAACACTAAGAAGAGAAATGCATGCAATGGAGACCTGCAGTCAGGTACCTTGCAAAATGCCCTGCTCACTGCAGCACAGAGAATGCCAAGTCTTTGACAGACCAAACGACACAGAAACTGGACAGCAGCAAACCGGTGGCATATACTGCCATAGAGATTTTGAATCCACCGACAGCACAACGAGGTGTTTAATCTGCACTGTGTGCAGGGTGTACTTAACGTGGGAAGTAGTTCTGCAGCATCGAGGTTGTGTTTTTCGTACCGTCATTCGGGCCCACTTGTTCAAATTACTTACAATTAAAACTGGGATGTTTACTTCAGTATTCCCAGTGACCGAGTATTGCCCTTTCTTCTGTATCTTCACAACAAGAATGCTGCCAATGTTACCATCTTCCAAGTTGATGACAGCAGTGTCGTACGCGTACGTTCCAGTTTGACCGACAATTAGGCACCCTACCACATCTTGACTGGCCCGTCAAATCAACTGATCCTGCACAAAAATTTCTGACACTATATAGAACAGCAGGTCAAACGCAACAATCGACGACCCCATAATTTTGTACCTTTTTGGGGTCTTACCATCAGTGAGTGGCTTCAGCTAGATAGAGCACACCTCGAGAAATTTGCGGACTCTCTTACTTGCTGAACGGAGGCTTCTATGAAGTGTAGAGAAGGTGTCATACACTACTGGTGTGAAGTCTCCTGATGGTGGCGAATTTCTTATCCAGTTTACTTATTAGACGGTCTTCTTGTACTTACTGTGTTGCAAAAACTATTAATGACTTCAAATATATTCATCTAAGGAAGAATGGTTGCAAATATTAGCAATATAATTGACGAATTCATCCAAACTTATGAATCTCATCTGTGCCGAGAGAGTACTCCAAGGTTTTGTTCAGGTCTAGTCTCAGGGTGTATACATGGACAAGGAAAAAAAAATCCCGGATTTCTCAGTTGAAAACACACTTTCTCCCGGGTGAAAATACATTTTTTCCCGTGTTATGTGAGAGTATACTTTTCCTTGGCACTGTAAAACTTATCAGTCTTTTGAATGTTTATGGTTTTATAAGCTGATGTAGAATTTCTCGGCACTTTAGAAAATGAAACTTGGGAGAGGGGGGGGGGGGGGATGGGGGGGAGGACGTTTTGGAAAGATCTTTGATGTGCAGCAGCAACATGTACGCTGCATATTTTCGTGTTACAAAGATATAAATTCGAATTCCACCAAACACCGCATGTTACTTTCCAAGGCATTGAAATCGAGATTGCAATGCGCTTTTGTAAGCCAGTCATAGCTAAGGTCATGTGATCTTGCCAGCTGATGACAGCATAGGACACGTGATGTAGCCAGCCAATAGCAAGATCACTCTTAAGTAGCGCGAACACACAAATAAGAAAAGTTGATGGTTCAAATTAATATACATAGTGTTGCTACAAGAAAAACAGAGGTTTCATATATAATCGTAGTCTCAACGATTAATAAGCTGCAAGAGAAGCTAAGCTTCCACATATAATGTTAATATTTTTTGCGCGTGTTACACTTTAAGATATATCACACAAATGTGCCAGTAAAATTTTTCATGACAACGTAAATGTCTGATTTTCTGGGCTCGAAATTCTTCTAGATGGTCGTCCTCAAAGAGCTGTTTTTTAATTGAGAGTCAAATGCTCTGTGATTTAAGAAATTCATCATACATTCTCGCATATAGTTCATCTTGTGTAAAAGGAAATTTACTTTGAAAGTAACGCTTTTCAAACCACCATCCGCAATGTTTTTCCCGTAACCTGTTAGAGACTGATTCATTTCAGCAGTGGCCACAGAGCGCCAGATAACAGGCGCCACCGCTCTTGCGCAGCTACGATGACACAGGAAGCCAGTATGTTCGTACGTGTAAAACATTAAAAGATCTTGCACTATGTCACAAAAGAAACAAGACATCAGAGGACACTTCAAGTTCATTGAAATTTCGTGAACCATACTAAAATGCATAATTGGGCCTAAAGTGCACATTCGTATGTCCAGATTCGGATATAAATTGTCTTGAGTACCAGTACTGTTTTATCTCATGTTTGGTTCTTTATTATCGCATAATGCCATGCAAGCCAGAAGATGGAAAACGTGCACTTGAAATGCAGCGAACAGTTCAAACTAGCCAACAGTGTGAAATTAAACACTTCATTTCAAATAAATTGACTGCCTCAGCGCAAAAGATTAATAAAAGCCAAATCTCTTTAGCAAAGCGACAAAAATAATTTCATTGTTCTGCAGGGTGATTAAGGCTTGACTGTCAGAAAGGTGGAAATAAAACCTGAAAATAACAACATATTTTAGCCTTCCGTAATTATGCGAACGTATTTTCAATCATTTGATAGCTCCGGTCCACAGAAATCCGTTTTGTTTTCATTTGATGTGAGAGTAATAAATGAAGAGGAAACAGCAAAATCACTAAACGTAAACACCGATCACGTGGAGACTACCCACCTCCGCACCACAACTCAGACTGCTCTGTGCATCAGCCCCGGATCCACTATATTTCCGAACCGTGGCAATACTAGATAGTGTCGCCCACCCACACATCCATAGCCAGAAGCAGGAGAAGGTACTACCCGTACGCGACTCAACTGCGCATGCACAAGAGCCCGCCTGCAACTGCTCAAACGAACCTGATGTCAACAGCTGCCACATCACGCTCATCGGAGGCAATTTGTTGTTATGAATCATTGCATAGTCTTTCTAAAGCCTTTGACACACTTTGCTGTTGGCAGATGCTTGTATGAGCACTATTTTTTGTTGCTGTATATGGCGAATTTCCTTTGCGACTTAAGTTTTATTTTTGTTTTTTCTTCCTCTTGTTAATGTTTTGTTGCTGCAGTATTATCCTGCAGACACGGGATACAGTAATATCCTTTGTTGGACTATTGGTTCTTACCAGTCAAAATCACAAAAATTTAACTGAAAACTAAAACAATGAAACATTCCCGGAATTCTACAAAATTCCCGGGTTTTTCCCGGTTTGCTCCCGGATGAAAAAATTCCCGGGTTTTTCTCGGATCTCCCGGTTGTCCCGGGTCATATACACCCTGAGTCTAGATCAGAAAGTGACAGTCTGGTTGTGAATTAGCAAAACTGATGAATATGAAAAGGTTGTATCTATATTTGTACGAGTGAAGTGAGATAAGATAGCGTGCTGATAATACAAATCTTAGACCAGTGATACCTAAAGATGACAACGAGCCATCTGTACACTGTTATCTTATGTCCCTATGTGCTAATGTTTATTTGCCTCAGCAAACAATATTATGAAAAGGATAGCTGATATTCACCATACAATGGAGATGCTGAGAAGTAGATAGGCACAAAGAAAAGACTGTCAGAAGATGAGGTTTCAGCCAACAAGCGTGCGTACACACACACACACACACACACACACACACACACACACACACACACACACACACACAGAGTCTCTAGCTGCAGAGGCCACACTGCGAGCAGCTGCACATGATGGGAGAGACAATTGGGGGTGGGGGTATGGACGAGGTTGGGTTGGGGAAGGGGAGGGGAGGGACAGCAGGGTAGGGGTAGGGGGATGGTACAGTGCTGCTTGTGAAAGCCTACACAGACGAGGTGCAGAGAGGTTATGGCAGTACGTGCAGTTGGGAGGTTAGACGGAGGGCAGGGGGGAGGTGGGAACAGCAGAAAAGGAGAGAGGTAAAAAGACTAGGTGCATTGGTGGAATAGAAGACTGTGTAGCACTGGAATGGGATCAGGGAAGGGGCTGGACTAACGTAGGTCGAGGCCAGCAGGGTTACGGGAACGTAGGACACACTGTAGGAAGAGTTCCCACCTGCGTAATTCAGAAAAGCTGCTGTTGGTTGGAAGGATCCTGATGACACAGGCTGTGAAGCAGTCACTGAATTGAAGAACAGACACCAGCTTTTCTGAATTGTGCAGGTGGGAACTTTCCCTGCAATATACCTTAGTTCCTGTAACTCTCCTGGCCTCAACTTTCCTTAGTCTTTGTCCTTACCTTCTAGCCCCTTCCATGTTCCCATCCCCGCACTAAGACAGTCGTCTATTCTACCAATGTCTTTTTACCCCTCTCCTTTTCTGCAAACTCCACCCCTGTCCTCAATCTAACCTCCTAATTGCACCTAGCTGCCCTACCCTCTCTTCAGCTTGTCCCTGTATGCTCCCACAAACAGCACTATACCATCTCCGTACCCCTACCCCTAGCCTACCATCCCCCCCTCCCCGCCCCAGTTTCCTCCTTACCCCCACCACCCAGTTGCGTTTCCCATCACGTGCAGCTGCTCACGACGTAGTCTCGGCAGCCGGAAACTGTGTTCATTTGTGCGTGAGCTGTGTTTGCGTGAACACGTGTGTGTATGTTCTATCTCTGGCGAAGGCCTCGTTGGCCGAAAGCTCGTTGTCTGACAGTCGTTTTGTTGTGCCTACTTTCCACTCGGCGTGTCCACTATATGGTGAGTAGCAACTATCCTTTTCGTAATACTGTTACATTCCATCCAGGATTTTCCACTGTTGAATACTACCTCAGCAAACAACACGTTTTTCCCCGACAATATGATCTGCTCACAATCTGACCACAAGTTATTTGAGATTGTCATCACATTTATATTACTGACACAGTAAGATGATTTGTGGTTCTCGATTCATTGCCCGAGTTCCAGGCTGCCTCTCTAGGTGTCCTGAGCGGCAACAAAAAATTTGAAATGCTGTCATAATTTACTTGTTGAGCGGTATAATCGTATGTTAAAGGTCTAAGTACATCGTGAGACAAGTATTACATTCAGAAACTGCATATATGAGTACATCTCAAATTACTCTGACTGTATTCATCCCGCATTTCAGAATGAGAGCAAGAAAATTATGAAAATGGTGAAAGGAAAAAAGTTTATCACTTACTACATTTTTGCTGGTCTTGGAATAAAACTACTGCATAACACATGACTATTAACCTGTTTCTTCTTTACTACTAACTCTATTTACAACACTTTCCCAGACAGTACCTGTATGTACCACTTAATGTACCTTCACAATTACATAACAGTACAACGCATAGTTCAGGATTTATGAGATGGATGAAAAGCTAGCTTTTGCTTAAAAATAACCCAGACTATATTCGTTCAGTATTTCATAAAGAAAACACTTAGCAACTTACAACAAACTTCAAACATAGTTTCAAACCTTTTCGAAACTACTACTCGCTTACATGCTTAACTTCAAATATTCAATACATTAACTCATTTGTAAAGTAAACAGACATTTGAAGTTGCTTTATATGAGGGAATTCGATTCTTTACGGAATTGCCAATATACTGGATGGAAAATAATACTCAGTTTTCCTGTGACTGGAAGAAAATCATTTCATTAATGCATCACTGACTGCTCAATTCAGCTACTAAACTGCCATACGTTAATGCCCGTAACTGCTTGTGGCAGATGTTATCAATGAACGTTCCAAGGCAGGTGCAGCAACTGCCCCTCATAAACTAGGTATAATGAAATTTCAAATCCAAAAATTACTCAAATGTGGAATTATGAATTCTTGTTGCCACACAAATGAATCACATGTAATCAGAAAGTCTACCAACAATTTGACAATCATGGGCAATAGTCTCTCAAGATACCTGTCATATATATTTCAAAACTACAGTATACCCCTGATTATTCAGGGTAATGTGGGGGAGAAGATGTACGAATAATTAGAAAACATGAATAATTGAGATATTTTCAAACATGTGTTCATTGTTTGAAAGTTTGTTCAAGTTCTGTGAGTACGTACTGTAGGCCTGTTTATTTCTTAGAATAGTCTGTGATATTAGACTGCTTCTGAGAGCAACTGACTGGTTTTTTGCACAACAGTTTGAATTTTTCTTGTAGCAGTAATAACATTATACTAAAACCCCTCTGGGCATATAAGCTAGAAAAGTATCCACACATTGCAATGCAGTACAGTGACTGTCAAGGTCATGTCTTCACCTCCATTTTCCTATTCACTGTGCTCTTATTTGTTTTGTTGTGAAGCAGTGACCACAATTACAACATCACTAGTGTACTTGAAGCCAGGTTCACAGGCACTGAGCTTCAGCCACTCATTCAAGTTTTCTTCTTTGACATCTTCAAAGCCATTTAACCCAGTTGCCATATTCATTATTTGTGCAGTTGTCATTTCTTCATTACTGAAACCATGAAAATCGCTTTCTACTATGTCTGGAAGAATTTTCTTCCCTTGACTTCAGAAATCCTACATATGGCATCCAGAATTGTCAACTTCTTCCATAGCACCACCAAATCATCCTCATTAACAAGCATTCTCAGTAGGCAAGCCGTGTAGTGCTGTTGTTACCAACTCAGTTATGCCTTGGTCCATTGGCTTTATAATGGCCATCACATTAGGCAGTAAAAACTTGGTTACAATGAGACCATCAGCATATATGAGAATCCTCTCATTGGGTTGTGAAGAAGCATTATTAAGCAATAAAACAGCCTTCTGTGGCAATTCTTTCTCTTCTAGAGATCATCAAAGCTTGTGGTACAAAATTTGTGTGAAACCAGTTTTTGAAAATTTCACTATCCATTCATGCTCCTTTTCAGTTGTAATAATGCATAAGGTGACACTCAGCTGTGATATACGAAGGTCGGAACTTAAGTAGTCGCAACTTTTTATCCACAACCGACACAAAAGAGTTACATGTTTGCACCTGTTACTTTCCTTCAAAGTAGTCACCAGTGTTGTGTAGAACCCGTTGCCAGCGACGTGGAAGGGGTAGTATACCGTTAGCAGAGCCTGTTCTGTTGACGATTCCAATGGAGCCGTCTGCTACCTGTAGAATCTCTCGAACAGTTCTGAAGCGAATGTCACGAACTGGTTCCTTCATCTTCGGAATCGAGTCAAAGTCACAAGGACTTAAGTCCGGGGAGTATGGTGAATGGTACAGTACTGCCCAGTCCCACCGCCCGAACAGAACAGCCACAGTTTGCTCTGTATGTGCCCGCGCACTGTTGTGCAAAATAATGGGTGGGTTGCGCACAGAGTGTCGCCGCTTCTTTCACAAACCCGGTCCCAAGTGATGCTCCAAAAACAAACAGCAGTACTGTGCATTGACGGTCTGCCGTGGAGGAACGTAATCAGGGTGTATACGTGGACAAGGAAAAAAAATTCCCGGATTTCCCAGTTAAAAACACAGTTTCTCCCGGGTGGAAATACATTTTTTCTGTGTTATGTGACATATTTTTCCTCGTAACTGTAAAACTTATCAATCGTTTGAATGGTTATTGTTTTATACACCGGCGTAGAATTTCTCAGCCCTTTAGAAAACGAAACTCAGAAAAAAAGATAATGTACGCTGCTTATTTTCGTATTACGTAAGTATAAATTCAAATTCCACCAAACACCTCATGTTACTTTCCGAAGCATTGAAATCGAGATTGCGATGCGCTTTTGTAAGCCATTCGTACCTCGTGTCACGTGATCTCGCCAGACAATACAGCGGATATTCAGAGCTTAGGACACGCGATGTACTCAGCCAATAGCATTATCACTGATAAGTAGCGTGTACACACAAATAGGAAAAGTTAATGGTGTAAATTAATATACATAGTGTTGCTTCAAGAAAAGCAGAGCTTTCACATGTAATATTGGTCTCAGAGACTATTAGGCTGCAAGAGAAGCTAAACTTTCATGTATAACGTTGATCTTTTATGCGCGTGTTACACTTTAGGATACATCACACAAATGTGCCAGTAAAATTTTTAATACAGACTTAAACGCCTGATCTTCTGGGCTCAAAATTTTTTCTAAACAGTTGTCCTCAAATAGCTGATTTTTAAATGAACTAAGTGCGATAAAAGAACCAAGACATCAGAGAAATTTCGTGAACCATACTAAAATGCATAATTCGGCTTAACATGCATAATTCGGCTTAAAGTGCCCATTCGTATGTCCAGATTCGGTTGAAAATTTTATTGGACTAGCAGTACTGTATTATCTCATTTTTGGTTCTTTATTATGGCATAATACCATACGTGCTGTAAGATGAAAACATGCTCTTTTGAAATGCAGCGAACAGTTGAAAATAGCCAATAGTGTGGAATTAAAGACTTCATTTCAAATAAATTGACTGCCTCAGCCGAAAAGATTAATAAAGCCATAATTCTTTAGCAAACCAACAAAAATAACTTCATTGTTCTGCAAGGTGATTAGTGCTTGACTGAAATTGCTGCCCGGGGCAGATACCGCTGTTTGCTCCCTGCGAATATGGCAGCTTGGGTGCGCCAGTAAAATTTTTCCGGGTATCATCTTGCTGCTTGCTTATACAGCTAATAGCCACAGTTTTGTAGCCAGAAGTGGGAGAAGGTACATGCGCGAATCAACTGGGCATGCAATGGGCCCGCTCGCAACTGCTCACACGAATCTAATGTAAACAGTTATGCCGTCATGCTCATCGGAGGCAATTTGTTGTCATGAAGCATTGCGTAGTCTTCCTAAAGCCTTTGACACACTTTGCTACTGGCCGACGCTTCTATGAGCACTGTGTTTTGTTGTGTACATGGCACATTTCTTTTGCAACTTAAGTTTTATTTTAGTTTTTTTCTCTCGTTCATGTATTATTACTGCAGTATTATTCTGCTGTATCGGGATGCAGTAATATCATTTGTTAGATTATTATTTCTTACCAGTCAAAATAACAAAAAAATGACTGAGAACAAAAATGAAAAAAATCCCGGAATTCTGAAAAATTCCCGGGCTTTTCCCGGTTTTCTTCTGGTTGTCCTGGGTCATATACACCCTGGTAATGCATTAGGATAACACCATCACAGTCGTACACAAGAATCACCATAACTTTAGACAGGTCCACTCACACCATCAACAGAACAGGCTCTGCTAAAGGTATACTACGCCTTCCACATCGCTGCCAATGGGTTCTACACAACGCTGGTGACTACTTTGAAGGACAGTAACAGGTGCAAACATGTAACTCTTTTGTATTGGTTGGGAATAAATAGTTGGCACTATTTAATTTCCAACCCTCGTTCTTGAACACCTAGGTTTTATTGATTTTTCAATCACTACTATAGTTCAATTCTTTTATCTTGGCGGTTCGCGCATGCCCGCCCAGACGCGGGAGATTGCTGCGTTGCCAGTTGCGCGCGCCAAGCAAACTTACGTTTAGGGGGGAGCGCGCAGTTTATGAAGTAAAGCCACTACGGCCGCATTAACCCTTTTGGTGCTACAGAGACGTGCTCCCCACATTTCGCGCTGTGCACGATTTTGTCATCACTGCACTGCTCGCCTGTGCAGACACTGGTGTTCCGACTGCTTTGACACACTTATCATTCGATTTCACAAAAACTATTTGGCCCAAAAATTTGAATTTTACACATCTTCTTGACTGATACCTTCCCCCCATAAATGACTTAATTTTGTTTCGATGTTCAACGCAGTTATTGTGCAGCATTAAATGTAGTAAACCACTGCACGAAATTTTTAAGAGTTTGCAGAGGTAAAAGTCCATAGCGTATACTTTCCGTATGGTTGATTTCAGTTGCCACTCGAAATTTCAAAAATTACATTCAAACGAATAAAATTCATGAAGTAAGACATTTCGATATTGTTCTTAGATAAAGAAAATATTAAGCACAGAACAAGGATTGAACTCGGAACCTTTCGCTTAGCAGCCAAACACATTAACCATTACGCTAACGCAGCTCATTATTCAATATAGATCCTGGAGGACTTTAAACTGGGACGCAAAATACCGCCAAATACTGTTATGACTATGAATTACTCACGTTTCGTCGAAGTACAATAGGAAATAAACAATTAGTGCTGTTCTTTATTGCGAAAAAGCGATTAGTGAGGATGATACAAACACCTTTCCTTGCTATCGCCTGAATTAGGAGGCTTATTGCTTGTTTGGTTTAATTAATTAATAATATATGAAGCAATTGGTATAAAGAATGTTTTTTGCAAACTTTCTATAAAAGAAATTCTGCTATCAAGACATTGATTTCATTCAGTTGCTTTATTTATGACTGAACGTTTCTAAAACTGAAGACACTCGTCCGTGCTCTGTACTGCAGTCGAGCTCTGGCAACGTCGTTCTCTGTTCATTGGCTGACTGTGTTTTGTGACGTTAGATGCGCAGAACGAACCTAAACTCGGCCGCCGTCATAAATGACGCGCACTTTAGTTTCACTTTCTGGTTCCCAGAGGCATTAGTGGTGCAAAAAACTGTTATGCATTCCTTAAATGACTTATATCCAGGAGCACAAACTTTGCTCTTAAAGGCAGTGGTTCTGGTTGCTAGACATTTACAATACAGACCACTTTTGTCTGCATTATATATCTGGTATGGTGCGAAATTGTTTTCTTGCACAGATTTCTGGAGCTCTTCCCAGAAGGAATCAGCTGCTGTAATATTTGAATTAAGCCACTCTTCTTGCACTGTAAGTTTGTGAATCCTGTGATCTTTCACTCTGGTTAGTCATCCAGATGAGGCATTAAATTCTCCCTCTAACTCAGCTTCAATATTTAGCTTTTTTGGCACACATCGACCTTAAACAATGACACCTTGTGATCATTTTTGACTAAGCCATTGCAAAAGAACAGTATCTCATTCATCAAATGTAGATCTCTTCACGCTTTTTCTTGCAGATAGTCCTTCAGAATTAGAATCCCATTTCCTGACAAAATCCTGTATTTTCTACCAATTCTTTTTAATGTGCCAAACAGTCCGCATTCCAGTACCATAACCGAACAACCTGCATTCCAATACCATAATCAGCAATTATAGTTTTGTAGCAGTTTCCCCATTCTCAAATCTTTCAATTAATATTAATATCAACATGTATCTCTTTCATTTCTCCGTCATCTGTTTTACTGAGTTCTTTTAACTTGCTTCATTGACACTTACATATCAATTAACATCAGAAAACTGAGTTTGTTTTCGATTTACACAGAACAGGCTACCTGGTGACAATGGAAATGGTATTCTGTTGCCACATGGCAGTCATTTAAACAATGGAAATGACAGTTATTGCTAAGTGTTGTTTATTCCAGTTTGCTGGAGAAAAATATTGCAAGCTTTTCAGATGCACAAACAATCTGCAAACTAGACAATCCACACGCAAATAATCAGGAAGACACTATCTTGAGAACTAACTACTTACTTCTGTCAGCCCCTCCATAAAAAAATTACATATTATCACAGGTACACTGATGGTGCTACAATACATCCTAGATAAAAGCAGCTCTGCTCTGTGAGGAGCATGATTTTAATGTTTCTCACTTGCCCAATCTCATGATGGGGAAATTAATTGCCACAAATTCAGCTCTCACTTGAAGGTGCTTTTAATGTCTTCTCGTCATTCATTCAAGTAAAGTATACGATATTTTGTGAATGAAGGTGTGTGCAGAGTTCAAGTTTAAATCCATACTGCCTCATTTAAGAAGACTTGAGCAATTTTTCCACAAAGATTCCCGAACTCCAAATTTCCTGCAAAACGTGGCATTCAGAAGTTGATAAAATGATGGTTTGGTGGCGATGCCTCTTACTCAGAGTGTAAATGTGAGGCTTCAGTTTCAGATTCAGAAGCACTGAAAAAACTACTGAAAAAGATATGACAGACGGCTTTCACAACAGACAGGTGTCAAATGTATATCTCGTCACTCTGTACTTTAGTTATCACACCTGAAAGTTTTTTACGTTTCATGTTTTTGAGCATTACTTCAACCTTATAGAGAAAGGAGTGGTGCAAGGGGGACAGCAATTGTATTGCACAAGTAATGAAGGTCAGTTTCACCTTAATGGCATGTGAATAGCCACGCTAATTACTATCAGTTCACCAGAAATCCTCACACTGTTCACAAATTCCTCTTCACGATAACGAGTTTCGTGTGTGGTCTCTGACTGTCGAATTATTTGGTTCAATGTTCTTTGAAACCAATGTCGATACAGATGTTTATCTTAAAATTTTTGAGAACTTGTACTCTCAGTTAAAGGAGCATTTTTTGCAGCGAGATGGAGCTAAATGTGCTATGACATATCTCACCTGGCACTGTCTTGTATCACAGATCTTTAACAGAAGGTTGCACAATAATCATAGGTTCCTAGGCACCTTGTTCACATGACTTGTCTACTTGTGATTTTTTTGTATGTGCAGGATACAAATAATAAAAGAAATGGTAGAAAAATGTTAAGAAATGGATGACATTTAATGCAACTACTAAAATCATATTGTTACTTTATTGCACTTGTTAAACAAATAACCATTTCACAATGATCTTATTACATTTTTAATATGATAGGATTCGTAAAAAGAAAAACAACTTTTCACCATTCACTTTGTTTTAGGTCGGTTGGTTGATATGGGGGAAGGACCAAACAGTGAGCTCATCAGTCCCATTGGGTTAGGGAACGACAGGGAAGGAAATCAGCCATGCCCTTTCAAATGAACCAACCCGGCATTTGCCTGAAGCTATTTAGGGAAATATGGAAAGCCTAAATCAGGATGGCCGAATGTGGGTTTGAACAGTTTTCCTCCCAAATGCAAGTCCAGTGTGCTAACCACTGCACCACCTCTTTGTTTTAGGATAATCATTAAGAAACTACTCTGCTTTTATTACAATGCTTAATACAGACATTAATATTCCCAAGAGAAAATGTAAAAAAAAACATCACACAAGAAGTCGTCAAACTACAGGTAACAGGTGCCACAAAAAATGAGATCCAACAAGACAATATGTTTCAAAGGCAATCAGAGATCATAACAAAAAATCAAATACAACATGAAGTGCACGTTAAAACCTATTTCTCATACCATCCCAAAAGTAGAGCACACATTTGTGAATTACTTACAGCTCATTAGCAGCCAGTATTTGCAGTGCTTCGGAGACAAATGCATAAAATGTATAAAACAGCACGTCGTCCCCGTACAGGCGTAAATCGACAGGAGCCAGTTTATCCCTGAAAAAATATTTCACTTCACATAACACACTTATAACAATCACAATAAGGAAAAGAATGAACATCTTCAAAAATCAACACTTCAACATTATGGCACTCTAAAGTATTATATACAGGGTGA
This sequence comes from Schistocerca nitens, assembly GCF_023898315.1. Classification (NCBI taxonomy): domain Eukaryota; kingdom Metazoa; phylum Arthropoda; class Insecta; order Orthoptera; family Acrididae; genus Schistocerca; species Schistocerca nitens. The sequence continues at coordinate 126,483,847 of NC_064623.1, forward strand.
TTCTTATTAACGTTTAATCCTCAGTTCTCTGCTATAATTTCTGACACAGTTACTTGCGCAGATGACAGGTGTCCTCCACAACATAAATGGTGTATTTGGACAGTTTGAATGGTGTATATGACTGATTTTAGAAGTGTTTTATTTAAATCCAAATATAATACACTTAATACACATATTCAGTATGGTATACAACAGATGGTAATTATTTTAGGCAAGTGTTTGTTAACAGCTCCAGTACCTCTCTCATAGCCGTCAACTTGTCATTCTTGCTACAAACACCTCTATCAGGTATACTATCTAACCTCAGACATCTCAAGTGCACAATCTGAATCAGTTTTCACTCATGCATAAGTAGCACAATTCAAATCCACTGCCATCTGACTTACCTCACAACTTTGATAAACTCTTTCTAGAATGTCTCCGAGGTCCAAACGGATATTAAAAACCAATCCTTTTCCTAGAAAATTTACCACGAACTTCATTTAAGTATATATTAATTTATTTAGCATCAATACATTTTGCAATAATGGGTGTAACATTTTCGTCCGAAAATGACATTGTAATATATATTTCTTTGTTGTATGAGATTCATTTTTAGGTGTAGTAATATAACAAGATCTTTTTTCTAACATGGATAGGATATTTACTTTTCCTCCATTTAGATACTCCATCTTTCCCTAAAAGAAATACATGCTACTGAATTACTTCTTCCTGCGATTCATATTCAATATTTTCTGACACTTCATTTTCTGTTACTGAATTGTTACGACTTTCATGCACACAGTTCTCATTCTCTGAGTCAGTAATATCAATGTCAGGATCTCCATTACTCATCGCACGGAATCACTCCAGCCGTACATCAAGATCTCTGCTAAACTTTGTCCTAGGTTCTTTTGCCTTAGCAATCTATTCCACAAACTAAAGGTATAGAGAATATTTACTTTTTGCAGATAAGTATTCTAAGTGAAAAGCAAATTACCTGCAATTAGTTTCGATACACCTAAAATTGCGCACACGAAAGCTGGATTGACTGTAGGAAAGCAGTAAAGTAACATACATTTACTTTGTTCCAGATTGTAGCAATGCCAATGATGGCTGACGCTAATGGACGGAGAGTTAATGGAAAGAAAATCGTGTGGATGATGAGCAACGTAGGGTTAAAAACCCCAGAAGTGGCTTAGATAACTCTACACAGATGGCGAATGTTGAACGTGTGACGTCACCAGGCGACATACCTTGCCGCACGTGCAGTGGTGGAACCTATCAGTCTCTCATACTCAATCATCACAACCCAAGTCGAGTATTCACTTTTGTGTGGCTCCGGGCCTAAGTGCACAACTTAAGTGCGCGGGGTTCAGGTCTCTCGTCTCACATCTGGCAAGCAGTATTTTTCGCATTGCTGTGGACAACTATGTGTTTACAATGAGATAATAATCATTTACAGCTTCTGCAGTCACCGCTGGTTAATTGCAGAGTACAGTACAACAAAAACCTATACTGCATCACGAGTAAACAAGTATAAGCTTCTGATTGCATCAAAACCAGTAAATCATCTACATGTTCTTTACTAAATAAAGCTGGAGGGGGACAGGGATAACTGGAAAGAAACACAAAGTAAGAACAGTTTTTGCTCGGTTACGGCAAGGACAATAATTTCATAACATATACATTTACAACATGTCACATTCCCAACTGCTGCACGTGTGGCGAGGTACGCCACCTGGCAACATCACACGTTCGACATTTGTTACCCTCTTTTGGGTATTTCCCGCATCTGCAGCACCGAGAATCTTATATTACATTACTTGCCTCAGCATCATCTACGTCACTTTGAGGGTTTTTAAATGTTAATAAGAATTTTTACACCACCTCCTTACCTCAAATGTAAAAAGGCTCGGAATAGAGGGGAGTAGTTAACGAAATAATAAGCTGTGAAACAAAACAAATCATTAACCAAAATTAAAGCAGTTGTTGCTGTGTTCACCCTCTCTACCAGCAACCCAGCATTATGCGAGTCGCCTACATGGCACTCGCAGGGGCCACACCTGCAGATGACAGCCAGTGGACTCCGTGCGTCCACTGGGTTAACAGGTCACAATGGGAACACCACCTGAGGTCACTGGCACGGAAAGCGTCAGTTGTAGTGTCACAGAATTGTTGACACATGTATTTATACCCACAATCCCAGTTAAAGGCACATTTACCTACAAATTGTTTCTGTATCTTAAAGCGCACCATTATTTCACACAATTAATTTTTATTTCACTAGTGTTTGATTGTCGTTGTTATTGTTTTCTTATTTCATGCACAGCAAGAGACTGCCACACTTGGCTGGGATTCATCCACTCTATTGCAGACCAGTCACTGTCACGCCTACTGTGCGGGCCAAAGATGTTGATACGATGGGCTCCAAGACACTATGTAGATGCTGTTTTTTTTTAACATTAATTATTGTTAATTGTTTTTTCTTTTTTCATTGGAAGAAGTTTCTAAGAAAGGAATGGGGACATGTAATTTCTCTCTGCTGGCCAACATGTAACGCAAATGGAGAAAATATATTAACATCTTAATAAAAAAACTGGACTACATTTTATGACAGCAATGAAAAAGCAATTGCAATTAATTTTTTTTGTGAGTTAGCCTCCTGTTCTAAAAAACTGTTAACCAACCTACTATTTGAGATTATATATAATAGAGGGAAACATTCCACGTGGGAAAAATATATCTAAAAACAAAGATTATGTGACTTACCAAACGAAAGAACTGGCAGGTTGATAGATACACAAACAAACACAAACATACACACAAAATTCAAGCTTTCGCAACCAACGGTTGCTTCATCAGGAAAGAGGGAAGGAGAGGGAAAGACGAAAGGATGTGGTTTTAAGGGAGAGGGTAAGGAGTCATTCCAATCCTGGGAGCGGAAAGACTTACCTTAGGGGGAAAAAAGGACAGGTATACACTCGCACACACACACATATCCATCCGCACATACACAGACACAAGCAGACATATTAAAAGGCAAAGAGTTTGGGCAGAGATGCCAGTCGAGGCGGAAGTGCAGAGGCAAAGATGTTGTTGAATGACAGGTGAGGTATGAGTGGCGGCAACTTGAAATTAGCGGAGGTTGAGGCCTGGTGGATAACGGGAAGAGAGGATATATTGAAGGGCAAGTTCCCATCTCCGGAGTTCGGATAGGTTGGTGTTGGTGGGAAGTATCCAGATAACCCGGACTGTGTAACACTGCGCCAAGATGTGCTGGCCGTGCACCAAGGCATGTTTAGCCACCGGGTGATCCTCATTACCAACAAACAATGTCTGCCTGTGTCCATTCATGCGAATGGACAGTTTGTTGCTGGTTATTCCCACATAGAAAGCGTCACAGTGTAGGCAGGTCAGTTGGTAAATCACGTGGGTGCTTTCACACGTGGCTCTGCCTTTGAACGTGTACACCCTCCGTGTTACAGAACTGGAGTAGGTGGTGGTGGGAGGGTGCATGGGATAGGTTTTACACCAGGGGCGGTTACAAGGGTAGGAGCCAGAGGGTAGGTAAGGTGGTTTGGGGATTTCATTGGGATGAACCAAGAGATTACGAAGGAACAAGACGGTTAATACAGGAAAGACGTAGAATGTACCAAATGAAAGAGAAAATACACTTTCGCCTCCGCAGCTTCACGTCAGTGGAAAGGGTTTCCACACATATAATGGACCGCTGATGTCTATTACGAACCAAATAAATTACAATCCAATGCCAAACGTCACTGCCATACTCGTTGGGAACAGGACCCTGTCTTTCGTCAATACTGATGGATGAAAGCTTATTAAAATATCACCAATTTCAGGTGTTTTCCACAGAGACAAAAGAAGGTTCACCCTGTAATTTCTATAAGAGCATTCCACAACATACTGCTGCATAGCTAGGGTGAACACAAAAAATATGCTGTGTGGAGGATTCACCGAAGGAGATGCACTGCTCCAGGCAGCAGATTGTGCAGAACATTTTCAAACATATAAACAGTTTGAAACTTCCTGGCAGATTAAAACTGTGTGCCGGACCGAGACTCGAACTCGGGACCTTTGCCTTTCGCAGGCAAGTGCTCTACCAGCTGAGCTACTCAAGCACGACTCATGCCCCGTCCTCACAGCTTTACTTCTGCCAGTACCTGGTCTCCTACCTTCCAAACTTAACAGAAGCTCTCCTGCGAAACTTGCAGAACTGGCACTCATTCTGGATATAAACAGTTTGTTGACAAGTTTTGGTCCACTGTTGTTCAAGAATGATAGTGGCAAGCGAATCTGCAAGAGAAACTGATCACTATACCTGATAATATAATAAATATTTTCACTCAGTATTAGATTCCATAGATCTCATACATCAAGATGATCGAGCTGAAAGATATAATTTGAATGCGTGGTCAAATATCCAAAGCAATAACATCAGCATGGTAACAACACTAACCACGGTTGGCACTCATACACATCACCACCAAATAATAAGCAGAGAAATTTCAGTTGTCAGGGAAATAATGGTTACCAAAAGAGAGGCCAGAAAACAAGCCTGCTGACGATAACCGAAAGAGAAAGTGGGGGCATGTATTCACAAAATGCATTTTTTTACAGAGCTTCAGCCAATGTAATATCACGAGTTTATTTAACGAGATCAAAAAGAGTATGCATATACCAAACTTATCTGTTCAAAAGTGTAAAATTCTGACTGCAGTGGGTGGCAGGTCAAGAGGAGTAAAACTACAAACATGCATACCTGCCACCATTAACAAGGTTATAATCAAATGTACATTTCTTGTGGTGGGGAAATTAATAGTTAACTACATTCTCAGAATGTATTTCTTTTGGCAGTGCAAAGTAAAGATAGATTTGGGTAATTGCAAGTGTTATTTACAGTTGGGCAAATGTATGATTTCATTTTAACTAGTTAGAACAAAAACAGGTCATAAACACAAAACAAAGGAACGTAGATTTGCAATTCTTTTACCCTGACTTATTACGAACAATGTAACGAACAGTCATTACATACACATATACACGTGCAAATGTTACGAGATAAGGTAAAGGATTCTCCCTACTTATCTCAGACACAAAAAGATGTGTTATGTATATTACTTTTACAACATACACAGGTGTCTGAGATGCCACGTGGGATTATCAATGATTATGATTATAAAACGGATGTTTGCCCTCACACATCATTCTGTCTTTCATCATATGCGATACCATGGTCAAAAAAGGAAGCAGTAAGAAAATAAATTGAAAGAATAGTAAACTGAAAGATCACGGAGACCTCACAATCACCATATTGTAGTCCTCTTTTAGCCCCTTCTTTTTGAGTCATCAGCCCCTTCACTGGTTTGATGTGTCCTGCCACGAATTCCTCTCCTGGCCTACCTCTTCATCTCAGAGAAGCACTTGCATTCCAAGTCCTCAATTATTTGCTGGATGTATTCCAATCTCTGTTTTCCTCTTCAGTTTCTACCCTTCAAAGTACCTTCTAGTACCATGGAAGTTATTCTTTAATGTCTTAAGAGATGTCTAAACACTCTCTTCCTTCTTCTTTTCAATGTTTTCCATATATTCCTTTCCTCACCCATTCTCTGGAGAACCTCCTCATTCCTTACCTTAACAGTCACCTAAATTTCAACATTCTTCTGTAGCACCACATCTCAAGTGCTTTGATTCTCTTCTTTTCTGATTTTTTCACAGTCCATGTTTCACTATGTACAATGATGTGCTCCAAATGTACACTCTTAGAAATTTCTTCCTCAAATCAAGGCCTGTATTTGATACTAGTAAGACTTCTCTTGTCCATGAATGCCTCTTTAGCCAGTTCTAGTCTACTTTTTATGTCCCACTTGCTACATCCAATATGGGTTATTTTGCAGCCTAGGTAGCAGAATTCTTAACTAGTACTACTTCATGATCACAAATCCTGATGCTGGTTCTGGCTGTTCTTATTTCTGCTGCTTCTAATGACTTTCATCTTTCTTTGACTTACTCTCAATCCGTATTCTGTACTCATTAGACTGTTCATTCCATTCAGCAGATCCTGTAATTCTTCTTCACTTTCACTGATGACAGCAATTTCATTGATAGCTTTCATCTTGAATTTTAATTCCTCTTTTGAACCTTTCTTTTATTTCTGTCATTGCTTCTTTGATGCATAGATTGAAAAGCAGGGGAGAATAACTACATCCCTGTCTTACACCCTTTTTAATCAAGTGATTCATTTTTGGTCTTCCACCCTTATTTTCCCCTTGTGGCTCTTGTACATAGTGTATATTACCTATTGTTCCCTATAACTTACCCGCCACAAACTGCTTGGTGGCTAGCGGAGTATATCTATGTAGATATGAAGAAAAATTTATGGGATTTAACACTTTCCAGTACCTCAAAACAAAAATGCAGCTGATGGCATTTCTGGAGTTAACATCATTTTTTAGGAAATTCATACCGAATCAACTACTGAACACTGGTGCTTTGCTAAATTACTATTAAAGAACAACAAATGGTCACGAATAAAACAATGCCAAGGACTTTGATACTATTAAAAAGCTTTAGTAAATGCTAATTTATTACACCACTTGGATATGAGTAAAGAATTCTTCTTATGATGCTACATGATAAGGAGCGGGGGTATCTGTTTCTGATCAGATAAATAGAAGGGGAACCAACTGTATCTGTAATTAGTTTTGCGAGTCAAACCCTTACAGAATGCAAGAGACTGTATTCAGTTACAGAGCTGGAAGCATTGGCAGTGGTTTGGATGTTCAGAAAATTCCAATATCACCCATGAGGGAAACATACAAAAGTATTTTGTGATCGCCAAGCCCTGTCATTTCTCTTCACATGCAAACTATCTCACAAACAAATAGCAAGGGGGTGCATCTTCCTACAAGTATATAGTTTTGAGGTCATATACATAAAAAGAGAACAGAACATAAGAGCAGTCACACTTTCACAGCTCCCACGAGGTTTCAATGAATTTGCCATACTAACGGAACAGATTTTCGCATTTCATTGATGAATGATGGCACATACGTTCCTACTACTTAAAAATATGTCACAACATGCAATAATTACAAGAAGAAGATCTGTGCAAGCAGGAGGTCATGCAGAGAATTTGAGAAAATTATAAAGAAGATTTAGGTAAGTACTCCAATTTAATCAAGTTGTACTCTTTCATCATCACATGGCGGAATCAACCAGGTGGTGCTTAATTCCACCACCTGGAGCCATTATGAAGTATCAAAGTGTACTAACCAAATTGTATCGAACAGCTATTTTCCCAATGTTTGCCACAAAGTACAACATGTAATAAGAAGATGTGTCATATGCTAGAAAGCAAAACATTCAAACCAATTCTGTTTACTACAGTTACTTCCAATCATCGCCACAAAACCCCTAGGGTCAGTATCATTTGACACAACCAACCCACATCCAGAGGTCAGGGGTGGGGTAAAGTATGTAACTGCACTGTATGATGTTTTTTTTTTTTCCAAGTACCTCCGTATGTACTTTGTAAAATCAGTGACCTCAGCTCCTATTATTAGAAGCATTATGAGTGATTATTTCCCCAGAATTGGTAAACCGGTAATGATTATGACATATGCTGCATCAAATCTAATGAATAATAAGTGGATAAATTTTGGAAAGGAACAGCAAATTAAACATATTTTGGTTTCAAAACTCCACCCAGTGAAACATGTAATTAAAGAATTCAGTAATTTAATCAGGACATACATCCCAAATACACAAACTAAATAGATAGAATATTTGACTATTTTCAATAAGTTGTTAATAATTTATCACATACTTCCAGTGGTCTTACACCAAGGGAACTAATGTTCCACAAGTCTTAAATTGAGGAATGGGTAAAACCACTGTCATGTATTCCTCAAGATGAGTTATCATTAGACATTTCTGTCTTGCGGTGTTCGTTACATTATGCAAATTCAAATGTTATTTACTATCAGTATATAAAAATATCAATGTACTAGGATAATCAAACAAGCATGTTGTACGAAAATGAATCTGAAATTTGCTTGAAGACAATTTGCCAAATAAGTAATGGCGTAAACCTGTAAATATCTGTAGCAATAAGAATAATTAGAGTAAAACTGATTGAAGACAAATATTCACTTGTATCAGCACGAACAAATAAGAATAAACATTTGTGCGTATACAACAAGAGCAGTAAAACTGGGACAATTTAAAACATGTCACTCTGTAAATAGAAACAATGAAACTCTGACAAAGCAGGAGGAGGAGAGAGTGCTGATTCCTTATCGAGTTGATATACATACATAATACACCATAGAGTAATTCAAGATTAAGTTACACTTTACTGATTTTTTTGTTTAATCTTTTTACAAAATATTTTTTGTTAGCAGTTCAATAATAATTCAAATAATAATAATTCAATCACAGAAATAATCCTTAGAATGTGATCTTTAATTACAAATATTCACTTTTGTACATAATCACCAGCCAATTGGATACATTCCTGCCAACAATGAACAAGTTTTCTGAAACCGTCACGGAAGAAGTCGACCCTCTGTTTCCGCAACCACAGTCTCACTGTTATCTCAACGTCTTCACACGTTCTTGTGAAATGGCGAATGTGCTTGCAATTTCTCTCTGAGTGATAAGATGATCATCCTGAATCAATCTGTCAACATTTTGATTGTGAAACTCGGTTGTTGCTGTCATAGGATGTCCAACTCTCTGTTTGTCATGCAGGTCAGATCTTCCCGCCTACATCCTTAAACTTACTCGCCCAATGACGCACAATACTCACATCGACACAACCACCATAAACTGCTTTCACTCTCTGATGAATCTCCTTTGGGGTGACACCTTCTGCTGTCAATAATTCAATAAATCACATTGACTGACCATCTGCACAGGGTTCCATACTTTACACTGCAACAACACAACCGTTCAATGCTAAGGCTTCCTGCGAACTAGAGCTGTAGAGAAGAGGCTACGGAACAAGCCAGTACCTGCCACATGCCAATGCTGCCAACTGGTTAAGAGTAATGAAGGTGGAGGCATTACTTTTCAGTCAACCGACGTAAATATAATGAAAGAAGAAAGAGTAATATTTTTTCCTTTAGTTTTGACAATAAACTTTACTAGCTTATAACAGATTATGGTAAATTGCACAGAGTAATGAGAACCAAAGGCATGACTTCTGTGAAATAGCAAACGAAAGTTGACAAGTATACAACATTTAACTTTTATTAACTATCTCCTTCTGTCTGTGATGAGATGTTGAGAGAGCTAGTTGTGCCAACCAGACATAATATTCCTCTGTAATGAAAATAATTACATGGAAAATGTAATTACCAATGTTGTTAGAAGCAAAACTTTTTTACTTATTCCTCTGTGAAACTACAAGGGAAGAATTAATGGTGTACAAAAGCCGCGGCACAACGGAATGCAAAAGTACATCCGATCACCGAATCCAGGCTCAACAGAAACAATACAAGATGTGTTGGGCGATCCACAATTAACGCACAATGTGGTGTCACAAGGCTTAGGCCTGTCACACCCCTAATTAAATCGACCAAGACTTATACAAATAATTGTAAGAACAGTAATTATTATTATGTTCTTTAAGTTTGTTTTTAGGTTTTCAGAAATACTGTGGGAAGAAAGTTTATTTATGTTGCAGATAACGTGGAAGACGTTGTCCAACGATCACCAAGAAAGTTCGATGTAGCGGCAAGTGGGCAAGGAATAAAACGAATGCTGCAAACTAAAGCGAGCCAAGGAAGAGCCTGGGCCGCGAGGGCGTCAAGCTTCCTAGGTCGTTGTTGGACAACGTCAAAGGAAGAGATATTCTGCTTTCTCTTTGTAAACAGATCGATTGAGTCTTGTAAGGTTCATGTAGAACGTGTAGGCGGGTGACACATTAGGTGGGACCTGATGCCTGTAATACTTCCACAGTTATTAAAAAGGTATTAAACGGCAAAACCAATAGTTCATCATTTATATAGATAAAAAATGGTAAAGATATAGAAAAGGAAGAGTTGCGGCATCAGAACGAAAAGTGATACATCGCTCAGCAACGAAGAAGGACGTAAACCGCAGGCGTTACGTGGTGAAAAATTAACTGATGAAACAGTAAGTCTGTAATTAAGCATAAAGCCACGTAACACTGCAACAGGAACTGAAATACTAGTGCAGAGACAAAAGATGATCTTCAGTATTTTCAAGCCCATCAGCATTTATCCAGAAAGGACAATATACATACATGTTAACACTATGTACAAAAGATCACTGTAACAACTTTTATCTAATGATTCTTTCAGTTTCGGAGGGGCACCTTAAAACAACATAATTAGACATTTTCTATTTCCTTATTCATTAGACTCTAAATGAGAGTAAAATCACAACCTTTAATAAACAATGAAAACTCCTGGTTCGAATATCAACAATATTAGTTGATTACCTTAGTGAATGTACCAGGAAGGAGGCTTAACAAACAGTGCAGTGGGAGGTACCCATTGCCATGTGCTTCACACAGTGGTCTGCAGAGGAACGATGTAGATGTAGTAGAGATTGCTTAACACTTAGGTGCCGACACCCGTAAAAATACGGGCGTGCGCGGCCTGCCCAAAAGTCCAGCGCCTGTAATTTTACGGGCGCGTGTTCTCATTCTTCCCTTCCTTCCTTTGTGTGTTCTTACGGCTCCCGCTTGTCTGGGAGGCGCTGCATGGACTGTAGTTCGAGTATTGGTCACTAGATGGTGCGGGCATGCTGTGGAAGGGTGTGCTTCCCCTTTTATTTGTCGGGTTTTGTGAGCGGCGATTTTTTCCCGCGCGGTCTCAGTAGTGTCGAGATGGCGAAGCACGGCTTGATGGACGAAGAAATTGCTCGCGAGTTATATCGTGATTTAGAAAAAAGTGGCGTTGATTTGTCAGAGGAAGATATTGTAGATGACTCTGATGATGATGTGGACTATGTTCAAGAAGTAGTTTCTGGCAGTTCAGGTAAAGAATTCTGACAACAAAACATGTATAATTTTTGTTCAGATTTTCACTAAAACAGTTCTCAGTACATAATTATGATTTTATTTGCAAATACTACTCTTCTGATAGATTCAGGTGTCCAAGCACTTCAGCAGCAAGTAATCCCGTCGATATTGTGCCTGAAGAACGAGCGAGACTGAGAGCGTGGGGGAAGCCAAGACCTGCGCGCCGCACTGATTCTGAGGAAGGTTGGACGACTACTGATCGTGCACCAGATATCGATCTAGTCTCAGGACAATCCGGAATATGCAATATTGTCAGTTTAGACCAGAACAGTGCACTTCTAGAATTTTTTTCATATTTCCTCACAGACAGTATGATGAAACATATAAAGGAACAAGCTAATCTGTATGCTCAACAATGCATCAGGAAATCACGAAGCACAAATTCCCTTTCACCCACCTGCTCATTATCAAAGTGGAAAGGAGTTACACTTATGGAAATAAGGAAGTTTCTGGCAATTGTAGTCCATATGTGTGTATGTGTGAGGCCACATATACGAGAGCACTGGTCCGAGAACCCTGTTGTGTCTTGTAATTTCTGTCCAAACATCTTGAGCCGTGGCAGATTTCTTTCTATTTTGAGAAACTTCCACATTAGTGATAATTCCTTAGCTAAGAGGAAAGGAGAAACTGGCTAGGACCCACTGCGCAAGGTGAGACCCCTCCTAGATAATGTGTGTGCTAATTTCCAGTGTGCGTATTACACCATCTCAAAAAATTACAATAGATGAAGGCATGTGTAAATTTCGAGGTCGTGTGTATTTCAAACAGTATATGCCACAAAAACCAAATAAATATGGTATGAAACTGTATGTGTTATCCAAATCTGACACAGGTTACATCTGGAATTTCTCTGTTTATGCGGGTGAAAGGTCTGACACGGTGACTCTGGTAAAGACATTGCTTGCAAATCTGTCAGGAAAAGGCTACCCTTTGTTTACAGACAGATTCTAGACAAGTCCAATACTTGCTTCAGAACTGGGAGCTGCAAAAGCTGCCCTTGTGGGAACAACAAGAAAATCTCGGCAGGGACTGCCTCGTGCTATAAAAGATCCGAACCTTCAGCGAGGTGAACTTATTTTCAGGCGTAAAGGAAATATGTTAGCACTGTGTCAGAAGGACAAAAGAAATGTGCATATGATAAGTACAAGGCACACTGCTGAGATGGTCACTTTCACTGATCAGAGAGGAACAGAGAAGTCAAAGCCAGCCTGTGTAGTGGACTACAATAAAAACAAGTTTGGTGTTGACGTATCAGATCAGCGATTGTCATACGGCGCATTTGAACATCGAACTGTGAAGTGGTGGAGAAAGTTGGCATTCCATGTTATACTAATGGCGATTGTAAATTCCTGCATATTATACAATAAGGTTACTGGAAAACAGCTCACAACATCTCACTTCATGACAGTTATCTGTGCAGATCTTGCACAAAGCAAAGATCTTGAACCCCCGACCTGGTCCATCTGGACTCTCAAGACTATCAACTGGAAATTATTTCCTGGAAAAGACTGAGACAGAAGTAGGTAAGAAACAGAAACAAAAACAGTGTGTAGTGTGTTCTCTGAGAGGAAAAAAAAAACTGAATGGAAAAGTGTGGCGAAAAGACACAACCTACCAGTGTAGTGAATGTAAAGTAGCATTGTGCAAAATGCTGTGCTTCAAAATTTACCACACAAAGAGCAAAATTGCATCCTAAAATAGTTACAAGAGGTTACTGTAGATAAGATATACTGTATCCATCATAATTACAATTTTTGTGTAAAATAAAAAAAAAGTCCTTCTAGAAAATACAGTGAATATACTTTTGACCAATTTTTCCTTTTTTCAAAAACAATGTTATAATAATAACACTTGTCAAAAGTATGTATTAATTCAAGAGAAAGGTATTCTATATGGTTTTAAACAAGAAAGTCTAGGTTTCTCAATAAGAGTAATTTTATTGCTATAACTGAAACCTTTCATGAGTTGTAGTAGTTTAAAATACGTTAAAATCAGCCAGTCTTTATAGTAGACAGCCGCATGCAATGGCTCAGGACCCAAAGTGTTAAAAACCCGCATTTAACCAATTCTTGACTACTGTTTAACGAGTCAGAATAAAGGTAGAGGAGGAAGACTCAAAGATGATGTGGACACAGATTTATTTATCAATGTGAGGGCATCACAAAACTCCTCAATCAAATCCCACTGGAGGGGGCAGCAAGAATGGTGCTGTGACAGTGGTAAATCTTAAAAAGTAGTGAGCCACTGAGGTTGCACCAAGGGTAAATCCTTAACGCTTGCTTGCAGAGAAGTCTTGGTGTACAAGTTCTGTTCAAAAAATTCTGGAAATTTGTCCACAAATTTTTTCTACGCTTACCTTTGACTTATTGACCACAGTCTCCTACGAAATACTCTGCTCCACAATTGATACTCCCCTGCCAATGCCGCATCCACTTCCAGAAGATGTCTCTGAATGCATCTTGCTGGATCGCACGAAGTGCCATCTGCAAATTTTCTTATATCTCATCTATCGTTGCAAATCTTCAACCTACCAGCAGGGTTTTCAACTTTGGAAATAAAAAAAGTGCACAGGGGTCAGGTTTGGAGAGTATGGAGGATGAGTCAGGACAGTGATATAATTTTTTGTGCAATAGTCACACACCAACGAGGATGAATGTGGATGTGGGTTATCGTGATGCAAGAGCCGTGAATTGTCTCGCCGCTTTTCAGCCCGTTTCCTTCTCAAATTTTCTCACAGGTGTCACAACACGCCCCGACAGTACCATCGATTAACAGCTTGTCCCTGTGGCATGAGTTCATGATGAACTAATCCTTCAATGTCAAAGAAAAATATCAGCACGGCTTTGACATTTGACCTGACCTGACGAGCTTGTTTTGGTCTCTGAGAAACTTTCCCGACCCACTGTGAAGATTGAACCTTGGTCTCAACATTACAACTATACACCCACATTTCACCACCAGCTAAGATTCTCTTAAGCAACACATTCTCATTTGTGCGATCCAAAAGCTCTTCACAGATTACAAATGTCTTTCTGCTCTTAACTCATGAGCCATGGGAAGAACTTGGTGGCAACACGATGCATTCCAAGATGCTATGCCAGGATTTCATGACATGATGCAAGTGAAATGTTACATTCGTCTGCAATCTCTCGGACAGTCAGTCTTCGATCGGCACGCACAATTTTGTTGACATTCCTGACAGGAGTGTTGTCAGTGGATGTCGAAGGGCATCTTGAATGAGGGTCATCTTTAGCTTCAATCTGGCCATTTTTAAATTATGATAACCATCCAAAACACCACATATGGCTTAAGCACTCAGCATCTCAGTCTTCCTGTATCATTTGGTGTGTTGACGTAAAGGTTTTCTTGAGTTTCACGCGTAATTTAATGCAGGTGTGTCGCTCCTGTAACACTGCCATCTCGAAGTTTACAAACTGTGTGACACAATGTTCTACTCAATACAGCACTGAACAATAACTAACAGGCATGCAACAATGAAACTTCTGGCCATTACACATTAAAAATCAGTGTGTGCAGGGATGCCAACAAAATTTTGCTCCAACAACCACGGGCATAAAATTACAAATGTTCTGGAATCTTTTGAACAGATCTTGTATTTTAAGTTTGAGAGAGAGAAAAGGTTGTGTCCACAACTGTACACAGATTTAAGAAGCCTTACTCTCGTAACTCAGCTCAGCCTATTATCTCATAATATCCTGTGAACTGTCGAAGGACAACAGGCAGGCAGATTCTATATTCCTAGATTTCCACAAACCGCTTGGCACAGTGCCACAATGCAAAATGTTAAGATCTGAGAATACAGAATACGTTCTCAGATATGCGAGTGGCTCCAAGACTTTTTAAGTAACATATTCTTGTAATTCGTCCCGGACAGTGAGTGTTCATTGCACAAAGGTACTGTCAGGAGAGCCTCCAGGAAGTGTGGCGAGAGCGTGCTCACTCTCTATATACGTAAACGATCTGACGGAGAGGGCATGCAGCAGCCCGCAATCGTTTGCTGGTGATGCTGCAGTGTATGGGAAAGTGTCGTCGTCCTCTGACTGTAGGAGGATACGGGAAGACTTTGACAGAATTTCTATGATGAATTGAACTTGCTCTAAATACAGAAATCATAAATTAATACAGATGATTATGAACAACAATCCTATAATATTCAATAACATTATTACTTGGGTGTTTTTTGTGACAGTCATGTCAATTAAATATCTAGGTGTAATGTTGCAAAGTGACACAAAATGGAACGAGCATGTAAGGTCAGTTGTAGAGAAGGCGAATTGTCGACTTCGGTTCATTGGGAGAGTTTTAGAGAAGTGTATCTCACCTTTAAAGGAGACTGCACCGAGAACAGTTGTGCGACCGATTCTCCAGTACTTCGAGTTTTTGTGACACTCACTAGATCAGGGTAATGGAAAACACTGAAGGAAATCAGAAGTATACTGTCAGATTTGTTACCACTCGGTGTGATAGACACATGACTATTACAGAAATTCTACGGGTAGTCAAATGGAAATCTCTAGACAGAAGAATGCATTCCTTCCTCAGAACACTATCGAGAAAATTTAGGGAACTGGCATTTGCGACAGACTACAGGACAATCCAACTACCACCACCACCACCACCACCACACATCTCGTGTAAGGACTGCGAAGACAGGATAAGAGAAATCAGGACTCACAGGAAACATACAGATAGCAGCTTTTCCCCTCACTCTATTTGCGAGTGGAACAGGAAAGGGAATGACTAGTAGTAATACCGGGTACCCTTCTACATGCACTGTATGGTGGCTTGTGGAGTATGTACAGACATGTAGACCTCTTATCACGGTACAGCCACAATTCCATCCCACTACAGGTAGGGTCACATGTTACAGCAGTCACATTACACTCCAGCTGAGCTGCAGTAACTTTGCAGTAGCCTACACAGCGGTGACTATCGGCTATCAGTCTACTCTCGTGAAAGGTCACAGCAGCTTCAAGCTCGGCCTCCGAGTTCTCGAGCACACTATACATTGCGACATAACACACCGACAGCTTCGACAGCTGCTCCAGTATCCGAAACATTCAACTGCTCCTTCAGAGCAGCAGTGCCTCAGAACTATCTGGGAGGGAATTGTCCCTCGGGCACACCTGCTGTTCTCGCTACACAGCTCTGCACCCCTTACACTTATACTCGCTCTCCTGTCATTAACTACACCATTCCTCCCCTGCCTGGAGCTCCCCCCTCACCCACATTTCTTTCTGCTCCCCACTTTCCACCCTCCTCCCACCCCTCCCAAAGGAACCAAGTGCACAGTGGTTCTGACACTGGACAGCTTTCATTTCCCCTGATGGCCAATCCTATCGTGCAGATTAACCCTTTCAGAGCTGTTTTTTTTTTTTTTTTTTTTTTTTTGGGAGGAAGGAAAATTTTTCTTATGTGGCAATGCTCTTACATGACTTTTTAATGATTTTAGATCCAAGATTTCTACAAAAATATGTACCTATTTTCAAAACACACTTTGTTCACTTGACTTCATTTTATGGACTAAAATACCTAATTACAAAAATTCTATATTTAACATATAGTAAAATGATCATCAATAATTACCATGCAAAACAGCACTAAAAATATTGAATTATACAGTGGAATATAGCGAACCAGCCACATCTGTGATCCTGGTGGTCATGAGCTGATGCACACTGTTACATTCACTTGCTGATAGTTCTTTAGAGATCCCCAACAGTTGGCAGCACTTGGGCACAATGAAAAGGCTGAACATTTACAAATGTGTACCTCCAGTTTCTACTGGGAAAAAACACTTCTTTTGTAGCTAAGAGAGTAAACGTTAATGCACCCAGTTGTAGCCAGAGGGTTTGGAAGGGTTAAAACACAAAACCTCTTGCATTGAGTCTTGCAAATGACTGGGATCACAATATGTTCAGTATTCAACTTTAACTCCCTTAAAAATACAAGTGTGCCTAAACTAACAAAAGGGTACTGTTATTTTATAGGCTGGCTCTCTTGATATTTACCTTCGTTCATGCGCATGGTGTTATGTTTCCTGCATGACTCTTAGTAGAGTACAAGTATCAGACACTAGATGATACAGGCATGCTGCAGGTGTGCACATGTGCTTGCGCGCGTGGGGGGGGGGGGGGGGGGGGAGAATTATTTTTGCAGTTGCACATTTTATTTCAGTTCTTGTAACCTAAATTGCATTAATTTGATGAGACAGTTTGACTGATGATGATACTGCTCACAAGTTATCTTGTGATCTTGAGGTTAGTGATGTAGATTTTTTGGAAGTTAGGCAGATGATGGAGCCCCTTAGGGATATAGCGGAAAGGTCGGCGAAGAAGGTCAGTGTTCACTCTGTCTGCTTGCCGGGGGGTCTCATCCGAGATGTGGAGGAGGCCCTGCCAGCAGCGATAGAGAGCACTGGGTGCCCCCGACTGCAAATTGTTGCTCATGTCGGCACCAATGACTCCTGCCGTCTGGGTCCAGAGGTCATCCTCAGTTCATACAGGCGGTTGGTGGAGTTGGTGAAGGCGGAAAGCTTCACTCGCGAGATGGAATCTGAACTAACTATTTGTAGTATCGTTCCCAGAACCTATCACTGTCCTCTGGTTTGGAGCCGAGTGGAAGGCTTAAACCAGAGGCTCAGACGATTCTGCGGAGATCTGGGGAGGAAATTTCTCGACCTCCGCTATCGGGTGGAGAAATGTAGGGTCCCCCTGAATAGGTCAGGTTTGCACTACACGCAGGAAGCGGCTACAAGGGTAGCGGAGTACGTGTGGAGTGCGTGTGGAGTGCACATGTGGGTTTTTTAGGTTAGAGAATTCCCTCCCTAGGCCCGACAAGACGCCTCCTGAGACACGACAAGGTAGTAGTAGGCAAAACGCAGCAGGGAATAACAGTATTAATGTGGTAATAGTAAACTGCAGGAGCGTCTATAGAAAGGTCACAGAACTGCTCTCATTAATAGATGGTCACAATGCCCACATAGTACTAAGGACAGAAAGTTGGCTGAAACCATATGTAAACAGTAATGAAATTCTAAACTCATATTGGAATGTATACCGCAGAGACAGGCTGGACAGTGAAGGGGGAGGTGTGTTTATAGCGATAAAAAGTGCAATAGTATCGAAGTAAATTGACGGAGATCCGAAATGTGAAATAATTTGGGTGAAGGTCACGGTTAAAGCAGGCTCAAACATGGTAATTGGATGTCTCTATAGGCCCCCTGGCTCAGCAACTGTTGTGACACAGCACCTGAAGGAAAATTAGGAAAGTATTTCGAGTAGATTTCCCCACGTTATAGTTCTGGGTGGAGATTTTCATTTGCCGGATATAGACTGGGAGACTCAAATGTTTGTAACGGGTGGCAGGAACAAAGAATCCAGTGAAATTTTTTTAAGTGCATTATCTGAAAACTACCTTGAGCAGTTAAACAGAGAACCGACTCGTGGCGATAACATATTAGACCTTCTGGTGACAGACCCGAACTATTTGAAACAGTTAACACAGAACACGGAATCAGCGATCATAAAGTGGTTACTGCATCGATGATTTCAGTCGTAAATAGAAATATTAAAAAAGGTAGGAAGACTTTTCTGTTTAGCAAAAGT
Organism: Schistocerca nitens; assembly: GCF_023898315.1. NCBI lineage: Eukaryota > Metazoa > Arthropoda > Insecta > Orthoptera > Acrididae > Schistocerca > Schistocerca nitens. Next base: position 126,502,531 of record NC_064623.1, read on the forward strand.
GACAAAAAGCAGATTTCAGAGTACTTGACGGCTCAACACAAAAGTTTTGTCTCAAGTACAGATAATGTTGAGGATCAGTGGATAAAGTTCAAAACCGTCGTACAATATGCATTAGATGAGTATGTGCCAAGCAAGATCATAAGAGATGGAAAAGAGCCACCGTGATACAACAACCGAGTTAGAAAACTGCTGCGGAAGCAATGGAAACTTCACAGCAAACGTAAATATAGCCAAAGCCTTGCAGACAAACAAAAATTGCGCGAAGCGAAATGTAGTGTGAGGAGGGCAATGCGAGAGGAGTTCAATGAATTCAAAAGTAAAGTTCTGTGTACTGACTTGGCAGAAAATCCTAAGAAATTTTGGTCTTATGTCAAATCGGTAGGCGGATCAAAACAAAATGTCCAGATACTCAGTGACCAAAATGGTACTGAAACAGAGGATGAGAGACTAAAGGCCGAAATACTAAACGTCTTTTTCCAAAGCTGTTTCACAGAGGAAGACTGTACTGCAGTTCCTTCTCTAAATTGTCGCACAGATGACAAAATGGTAGATATCGAAATAGACGACAGAGGGATAGAGAAACAATTAAAATTGCTCAAAAGAGGAAAGGCCGCTGGACCTGATGGGATACCAGTTCGGTTTTACACAGAATACGCGAAGGAACTTGACACCCTTCTTGCAGTGGTGTACCATAGGTCTCTAGAAGAGTGTAGTGTTCCAAAGGATTGGAAAAGGGCACAGGTCATCCCCGTTTTCAAGAAGGGACGTCGAACAGATGTGCAGAACTATAGACCTATATCTCTAACGTCGATCAGTTGTAGAATTTTGGAACATGTATTATGTTCGAGTACAATGACTTTTCTGTAGACTAGAAATCTACTCTGTAGGAATCAGCATGGGTTTCGAAAAAGACGGTCGTGTGAAACCCAGCTCGCACTATTCGTCCACGAGACTCAGAGGGCCATAGACACGGGTTCACAGATAGATTCCGTGTTTCTTGACCTCCGCAAGGCGTTCGATACAGTTCCCCCCAGTCGTTTAATGAACAAAGTAAGAGCATATGGACTATCAGACCAATTGTGTGATTGGATTGAAGAGTTCCTAGATAACAGAACACAGCATGTCATTCTCAATGGAGAGAAGTCTTCCGAAGTAAGAGTGATTTCAGGTGTGCCACAGGGGAGTCTCGTAGGACTGTTGCTATTCACAATATACATAAATGATGATGTGGATAACATCGAAAGTTCACTGAGGCTTTTTGTGGATGATGCTGTAGTATATCGTGAGGTTGTAACAATGGAAAATTCTACTGAAATGCAGGAGGATCTGCAGCAAATTGATGCATGGCGCAGGGAGTGGCAATTGAATCTCAATGTAGACAAGTGTAATGTGCTGCAAATACACAGAAAGAAAGATCCCTTATCATTTAGCTACAATACAGCAGGTCAGCAACTGGAAGCAGTTAATTCCATAAATTATCTGGGAGTACGCATTAGGAGTGATTTAAAATGGAATGATCATATAAAGTTGATCGGCAATCGACAGTAAAGCAGATGCCAGACTGAGATTCATTCAAAGAATCCTAAGGAAATGCAATCCGAAAACAAAGGAAGTAGGTTACAGTACACTTGTTCGCCCATTGCTTGAATACTGCTCACCAGTGTGGGATCCGTACCAGATAGGGTTGACAGAAGAGAGAGAGAGAGAGAGAGAGAGAGAGAGAGAGAGAGAGAGAGAGAGAGAGAGAGAGAAGATCCAACGGAGAGCAGCGCGCTTCGTTACAGGATCATTCAGTAATCGCGAAAGTGTTACGGAGATGATAGATAAACTCCAGTGGAAGACTCTGCAGGAGAGACGCTCAGTAGCTCGGTACGGGCTTTTGTTAAAGTTTCAAGAACATACTTTCACCGAGGAGTCAAGCAGTATATTGCTCCCTCCAATGTATATCTTGCGAAGAGACCATGAGGATAAAATCAGAGAGATTAGAGCCCACACAGAGGCATACCGACAATACGAGACTGGAATAGAAGGGAGAACCGATAGACGTACTCCAGGTACCCTCCGCCACACACCGTCAGGTGGCTTGCGCAGTATGGATGTAGATGTAGATGTAGAAGTTGATATTGTAGACAACTCTGTTGATGATGTGAACTATATTAAAGAATAAATTTTAGACAGTTCCATAACAAATGTACAGTACAAAATTATCGATATTCTTGTTTATATTTACGTCAACATTGTTTTCAGTATGGAGTTTCATTGTGCTTTTATTTTCAAATATGACTTTTTGCAGTAGACTAACGAGAGGAGTGTGCTCATCGACACACTGTGGGAATGAACTGTGGCAATACTCCTCCAGATACTGCCCTCGCAGAGTGCAAACTGCGGAAAGAATTTTGCACCTTACAAACTCTGAAAACTGGAAAACAACTGATTGTAAGCCAGATACTGCTGTATTTTCTAGATAATCACATTCTGAAAAATCAACTTCAGTATCCCTCAAAATCATATTTTCGAAACAGTAAACTGAGTGCCGAGTCACAAAGTGTGCATTACCGCGCTTTGAGATAAATTGTACATAGCCTTAAATTGTAACAAAAAAGATCCCAAAGTATAATTACAGTACATAAAACAAGCTGTATGTTTCATTGTTAAATATTTTTGCATAAAATAATCGTGGATTCTGAAAAACTCTATTAAAGCACCATACATATCCACACAAGAACAACACAGTGCATATCAGATTAATTTAGGAAGTCTACATTTCCCATAAACGTAAAGCTTTAGTACTAAGATTTAAAACCTTCTAAGAGTTACAATTGCCTAAAATATGAGAAAAATCACCATTTTTTAGCATAGGTTTGAATGCTACAGGCCAGGACTCAAAATGTTAATGAAGTTCTTTTCCAAATATAATAGGATTGGAGGAGGGGGGAGGGGGAGTGCAGTTAATCCTCTTACTAATGTTGTCATATCTGATGACAGGAGAAAACCATCACACCATTTAAAAAGTTAGTGGTGATTATAGGACATAACACACTGCAACACGCGATGTAACTGGAAACATTGTAACATCGACCCACATTGTGTATGCAAGTAATGAATCACAATGATTATCAGTCACAACTGAACTGGTAGACGGTAGTCCACTGTCATAGCTAATAAAACTGTCATCTAAAACAGTTGTGAGAACACTGCCACTGGAACACAGGGAGAAGGAGAACAAATAATCTCTGTTGTCTCTGGCATGCTGTGACAACTGTACAACAAGTAGCAGTGCTCCAGCTCTCTCTTTCTGACATAAATACAATAGGCTGTCACATCACTATTGTCAGTACCACAGTTGGCCTACTAGGGTAATAACGACAGAGTAATACAAATTGCCATATTTTGATTATTTTCATTGATTTTCATTTGCAGTTTAGCTAACGATACCCTTATACAGGATTTCCAGTGAAGGAGTACCCGATTTCAAAATTAAGTCCTTGAAAACTAAGAATGATAGACAATTGCAAGAAACAGTACACTTATTATGAAAGCTGTAAGAATTTTATGCAGAAGTTTCGAAATAGTTAGAAAAGCTGCTAACAGATGGCACTGTAATCACAATATGTAGTGCCTATAAATAATGCACCACAGCTCAGAGCTATCATTTCCACTGTCAAAACGTGAAACAAGATTAGTGCACCAAAGGAAGAGGTCGAAATCGTGCATTCCATTCGACAACGTGTTTTCTGGTACTGCAATACGACACATTAAAACACAGTACTTCACCGACAAGGTGCAGTTTTTAAACACGATTCAATGTTCCAAATGGGCCCAATACTAAAACTGTTTGCAAGCTCTTCATCAAATTTGAACAGACAGGCAGTGTGGCTGATGATCTGGTGTGGAATATTCAACCTAGGGAAACTGTAGTTGTTCCTGAAAATGTCACCACAGTTTCTGGGATTATTCAGCAAAATCCAAGGAAATCTGTCCAAAGAATTGCAGCAGAGGCTGCATCTGGTTCACAGGTGACTCACGCTTCAACCTAAGTGGAGTCATGAACAGACAAAACTGACTATTTTGGGGTTCCAAAACCCCCCATTTGTGTGAAGAAAAACCACTGTATTCTCCCAAAGTTACTGTTTTGGGTTACAGTGTGCAGAGAGGCATTATTTGCCCTTTTCTCATGCGAGAAACAATCATCAGTGAACAGTACATTACAGTTCTGGAACAGTTTACAGAAATAGTCCTAAAGCTTTTGGCTCATGGACAATTATTGAAAATTTAAATTTATTTTCAAAAATCATTAGTAACTAGTGCATAGTTTAACTTAAATTTTGCATATATATGAAATAACAATTTATTAACCCCGACTAAGAATTAAGTAAAAGAAAAACATGGGCTTGATTCAATCTGGTAGTGAATTTTAATTTATCAGATGGAACAAAAATTCAATTTACGCAGTATTTTTAAATGATGAGCAGAGCATTACATTTAGGGTTGTAATACAATTTAATACCAAAATAGAGATTTTGTGACATTTTTTCCACACAACCATATCAGTACAAAGTCTGTCAATCTACACATGTTCATCATTTTGATCTTCTTCATTTTTTATTGTATCACCTGATCTAGTAGCAATCTCAGCTGGAAGATTCTTCAAGGAGTGATGTTGACTTGGAGGCCAAGAGATCCATCATGTCCTTATTAGCTGCAGAGATCTTTAGTTGAATTCCATATAGCAGCTCCTGAATGAAAGGTGATACCAATAATAATGATCATCCACTCTTGTTTTGCTTGAGGTTTAAATCCAAGACAGAAATATCTTCACTCATAGTTTCCTTGAAAAATATTCTGAATGGGAGAATTTTTCACCAACTTTTACCATCTTATGTCCAGGCAGTTGAAGAGTCGACTGTCAGGAGGTTTTTTTCTGTTGGTGATTACTTCCTCAGAAGCCATTGTGAATAAGAAATCATCTCTCTTCATATTAATAACCTTTGAAATATGGAATCTTCCACTTTGAGGATTTCATAGTTTGGACCCTGTCTTCCAGTGTGTAGATATGTTGGACCTTATTGCTTGCAAATTCAATTATTCCAAATTCAGAATCATTTGGGAGAAACAAATGACCAGATACCAGGAACTTATTATCTATTACACTTGCTGAAAAATCTGGGCCATAAACTAGCTTCGAATGAATGAATAACATTTTTATACTTCTGTTCTGCCCACAACACCTATCAGAATATAAGATGAAAATAATCTGTTTTAAAAATGTAATACAATTGGAAAGATAAAAAATCTATTCACCAAGCGGTGGAAGGAGCAACACACAAAAAAGTTAAGGAAATGTGCATGCTTTTGAAGCCAGTGGCTCCTTCACCTACTGGAAGAAAAGAGAAGGAAAGACAGACTGCTGGGGACTGCACCATATGAGAACACTTGAGCTTAAATGTGGAAGATCATGTGGTGTTGAGTTCATCTGTGGTATTACAACAGTTTTCCTGGTGTCGATCATCTGAGTATTAATTGTAAACAGGGAACATGAGTAAAACTTTCACACCTTTAATGTTGTAAATAATGACAGTATTTGGAATGAGTGTCATCGTTGGGATAAATCTATTTGCCAATAATGACAAATATGTCTGTTGTTTCATAAAGTGTATTTGTTTAGAAAAGTCAGCTTGTACAATGGGCAGAGATAATGGTCTATCACAATTATTATCTGTGACAATGCTGTACATAAATTATCAACTTAACAAGTACTTTAAAATGAATAAAATGGTATTTGTAATAAGATAATATGAAAATGGAGTCTCTTATTCACAATTAATAAGTTAGCTTCATAAAATATAGGTATGAAGCTAGACATCCATGATGACCTTTTGCCTATGATAGTTAAAAGTCTCTTTCATGTTAAAATTTTCCACAAATTGTAAGTTTTAGCACAAAATCGGTATGCTGTGTCAAAAGCTGGTTAACAAACCTTTCTACTGTACCTCACTCAGCCCTGTAAGATTAGTATGTGTCAAGAAAAAGGGACGTTGACTTGAGAAATAGTACACATGACTCTCCTCTCACCCTTTACTATGTAGTGCCTCGAGAATTTCAGTTTAAGTTCTAGAGACACTCAGCTTTCCAACATTTCGAACACCCGATATCTGAAGTACGAGGGTGAGAGAGTGGAGATGTGTCTACCTCGCCGCCGGTTTCTGTGTGTGCAGGATGGATGTGTATCAGGAGAACGGAGAGAAGACCCCAACTTTTCGACTAAGAAGATTGGGTGTGGAGAGTAAGCAGTTTTCACACATGTACACCGTGCCGATGCCAATGCCAATGCAGTAACCAGCCACCAATGCCAACCGCACTAGCTGCTGCTCACTGGTGCTGACTCTGCATACGCTCGCCGATGACGACACTGAAACCAATATTCGACGCCGTTGGAGCTACTGCTGTCAACCGCTGCTGATTACACATCTGGTCACCATCGCAGCTAGAACTCCATGCCAGGTGAGCTAAAAACAATAACTGTTTGGTAAAGTTGAAGAAATTGTTGAATGATAAACTGTTAGTGTAGTTATTGTACTCAGTGATGAATTTTTGTTTAGTTGGTTACTAGGTCTAAAATCAATAAAGTTATGCATCAAGAACAGCAACTAGCAGAACCAGACATGGCTCAGACAGTGAATAAGGAAACGTCAGACTGGGCTGAAGAAGCAAATTTAATCAATGAACTAAGTCTAAAGTTAGACTCAGTAAGAACAGAGTCAAATGCTAAAATTATTACTCTAAGTAAAAATTTAAATGCTCAAAATGTTTCCTACAGAGATGAACTGAGTGCGAATTTAAGTGAAAAACTAGAAGCACCAAGTGTAATGCTAAGTGAAAAATTAGATGCTCAGAGTGAAATTTTAAGTAATCAAAGTGAAACCTTCAACAGTCAACCAGCAAATATAGTTTTATTAAAGACTGAATTTGACACTAAAAAATAAGGTAGAAAGTCTGAAGTTAGATTTAAAGAGTGAACTCACTAGTTCTTTGAATGATCATGTTAATCAACTATTTACTGAATTTAATCAGAGACAGGATGAGCAACTTCAATATTTAACTAAAAAATCAGAATTTGACATTGAAGATAAAGGAGAGTGTTGAGAAATGGGACAAAGTATTACCAATAGTTCAATCACAAATTACAGGTATCAGTACACAAGTTGTCAGTTCACGAGTAGATAATATAGGACAAAGTTTTAAAGGAAAAATAGCCAACTTTGACATTATAAATGTAAGAAGTTTGGCAGAACCATTTCAACTAATTAAAGTTCGAGAAGTTACCGAGAGTATAATCTCTGGAAACATATCGACAGTTGCTTTTTCCAAACTTAATGACGCAAGCAAGGTTAGGACCGTCTTGTGAAAAGAATTCAAACTTGTCCATGACAAAGTAGGAAATAGAATAACTTTACCTAATGTTGTGTTTCCTAGTAAAGTGGTAATTGTTTTGTTGTGGGGAAACTTTCACACAAAATTTAATGAGGAGTATCGGTCCGTAACTAATCGAGTGAGGTTAATGTCAGATCCATGGGATCCGGGCGGAGTCACATTAGTCTCCCAGGAACGTTAACGTTCTGTATTAACAGGCTGAGTGACGACCGTCGGATCCCTAGTTGTTTTTGGTGTTTCTTCTGTACTATTTTTCCTGCACCGAATTCCCTTCAAATCTTAACCTATTCTGTAATCTATTCTTGAATTCTTAAACTATCCTATAATTTTAGTAGGTAGGAAACGGATATGACTACAAGACTGAGAGCAATTTAAGAGAATCACGGAAGAACAGTGATCTCTAGACATGAAGTGAAACAAATAGAATGTTATATTAGTGGGAAGTATAATATGATGGTACTATTTAAACCGAGTGATGCTGAGATGACATAAACTGAATAGAGGATTTTATGTGTGTATAAAAGTATAGTACAAACTGAATGACTAAACAACTATGTTATCGTAGTATATAATTTTCTATTTTTTATAGAACATTTTATACCTTTTATGAGATGGGATGTATAAGGGAGGGTTTATATTAGTTTTGGAAGGGATGGGTAGTGTAAGTACAAGCATGACTAACACTAAACACACACCACACCTTTCACACAACCCTCGCAGACAAGTGTGACTGGTTCTTCACCATTTGCCGTTCCATAGGGGTTGCTAAGATTTTTCTTCGGGGACTTCAAAGGTGAAGGTGAGAATGTCCATACTGTAGGAGACGTTTAACATCATACCTCCTCAGGCTTCTCACTAAAGTACCGGCAAAGTAGGGATCCTGGGGAAGGGGGATGGGAAGGGTTTCCTGTCTTTGGGGCTATCTTCTTTCTCTTCTTCGATCTTAGCAACCATTTCTACTTTTCCTTTCTTACTTCTCATCTGAGTACCTACCTATCTTTCCCTCTTTCTATATTCATATACTTCTATCGCAGCTCTTTTTCTGTGGTTACAAAGAACCTACAATTTATTTCACATAAGTAGGCTAAAGAATCCGGCTGCACACACACACACACACACACACACACACACACACAAAGAGAAACTTACACACAAACATGAAAATTACAGATTAGGAAACTGAAGTGATGTCTGAACTGCCAAGGGGTGTACGGGAATAAAGACATATGAACATCTGAGTAGATGCACATATCACATTGTTGATATGTGACAGTCCTGCATCGTTATTATTTTTTTTTATAGCTCTCATATATATTTACATGCATATAAAGACAGGAGAATGACAATCAATGCATGTTCTTAGAGAAGCAGGAGCAGGAGAACTGGGGCAATAAGTATAAAAAAGGGATAAGTTAATTGGAGTTACTTGTGCTAGTCATTTGAGAAAAGGCATAGTATCTACTGGGAGTTGGTAAATACAGGTAGACATAGCATCTACTATGTGTAGGCATGACACCTGTTTATATAGTAGGAGTGAGGAGTGAAAGAGGACTCTAGGGTCTTAGATGGAGTTTCGGAAAGTGGAGTTGACATGTAAAGTAGATTTTTAATTTTACCAGAGAATGTTTAAGAGTAGGATACATAAAGATTTGTGCTAGGGCAATGAACCAGGAGGGCTACTCAAGAAGGATACGGAGGGCACACTCGACATTTATTGGATGAGAAAAAGGGGGGATAGACAGACCTATCAAAGGCTGACCTATACTATGCGGACAGGGGCACCAAGAAGGGGACTGACCTGCACCATAGAAGGATAGGAATAAGAAAGGGTGTACCTACCAAAATGGAAGGAGAAAGGGTACTCGTAGGATCAACCTGTGTAAGATATAGGTACTGTTCCTAAAGGGGAAAAGGACAGCATCATGACCGAAGTCACACGTTTAAAGGGATAAGTGTGTTAGGTTTGAATTCTATGCAGCACTAGCACTTTTACATTTTGGATTCACAAGAGTCAGAAGAAGGGAACACTTTTATTTTACCCAGAGTTCCTCCAGTACTTAAGTACTAAGGAAAAGTAGTACGGGAAATAAGAACAAAGCAGTAGAGTATTCATGAGCTATGTACACCTGGAATTTATGAGTAGAAAAAGGCAGAAAACAAAAATTTGGTATGCACGAATTGTCAGAGAATTGAAATGAGCTAACTCCAACAGGGATTGAAAGACACATGTCTTTTTTTTTAAAAAAAAAAAAAAAAGAAAAAAAAAAGAAAAAAAAAAAGAGGAATAAGTAATGAGAACAGGGGCATATTCACTGTTATTGTTGAAAGATTTGTTGAAAGATGAAGTGTCATCCTACGTGTCCTTACTGTACATGATAATTATGTATAAAATATCGTGTGTTAGAGGTAAGGGGAGGGATATGTAGTGCCTCGAGAATTCCGGTGTAAGTTCTAGAGACATTCAGCTTTCCACCATCTCTAACAGCCGATATTTTAAGTACGAGGGTGAAAGAGTGGAGATGTGTCCACCACGCCACCAGTTTCTGTGTGTGCAGGATGGACGTGTATCGGCAGAATACTGCAATAGTGACGGTCAATCGTGCGGACAAGTGTTTGCCACTTGCGCCATAGAAGCTGTATGTCCAGTACAAGGAGCAAGCCCACTATATTCCTTGAAGGTGTAAAGACTTTATTTGTTGTGAACAAATGAATTATGTATTGAACTAAAGACACTTACATTTGATTTTCTGGTGTTGGACTTGCTAGAAGTAAGAACTGGTTTTATGGTGGTTATTAAACCGAACATATTGTAATTGTATCTGTTACTATCTAATGGTCCCCGATGGGGTTGACTTGTGGGAGTTGAATGATTATGTGAAACTTGTGAAGTTGTGTTATTGTAGAGATGAAAATGTAACGGAGTTGAACAAAAAGTATCCTGAGAGTACAGAATCATTTAAAGAGTAGAAAAGAAGACTATTTTGAAATTCCTTTAACCAGCTATAGTCTTCGGGGAAGAAGAGTTTGTGAAGATTGACGCATTCGTCTGACCCGAGAAGAAGATCGGCTGCACACAATATGTGTGAGTCTTGCATCCCGGTACCACACTGTCTCGTGTCATCAGAAACCGTTAGAACTGGACGTAATTACGCCACCAAGCCTAGTCCAAAAGCAGATTTCCCAGACTACTGCATCCAATTCTGGTGCTACTGATACCAAGAAAAACTGACATAGGAGTACAACTCTTGTCATTCAATACTATCCTGGTCTTGAATGTATTAATCAGCTACTCTGACAAGGCTATGACTTCCTAAAATCATGCACTGAAATGAGGTCCATTCTGTGTGACATTTTGCCCATGCCCCTAGAATAGCTTTACATCCCCCTCAAAAAAATCTCCAAATCTCTGCAATATCCTGGTCAGGTCCAATGCTCCTTCTGCACCTACTTGCCTAGCCTTTGGCTCCTACACGTCACCATTCTCGCTGTAGGCCTTGCCCTTCACACCCTCTTACTACCACCTTATACCACACCTGTAATTGTAACTACCAGGACAGCCACCTGTAAAATGACACATCTTGTATACTAGCTGTTATGTAAAAATTGTTCGGCCTTCTACGTTGGTATGACTACCATCGAGTTATCAGTCAGGATGAATGGGCATAGGCAGATGGCGTATAATGGTAACATACACTACCCTGTTGCAGAGCATGCTCTACAACATGACAGTCATGACATCAGTACCTGTTTCACCACATGTGTCCTCTGGATCCTTTCCCCTGAAACCAGTCTCTCAGAATCCCACACATGGGAACTAGCCTTAAAACGTGTCCTTGGTTCTTGCTACCTATCTTGCCTTAATTTACATCAATTGCTTTGTACTGAGCAGTTCTTCATTCCCTTTTACTTTTCTATATCTTTTATTTTCTGACGTGTATTTCCCCCCTCCCCCACCCCCCTCTTCTCCATATAATGTACTTCTTTTATTTTCTGACGTGTATTTCCCCCCTCCCCCACCCCCCTCTTCTCCATATAATGTACTTAGCTTACCGCTCTTATTAACTCTTGCACGACATTTGGTCTTGCTTATTATCCTCTCTTCCAACTTTCAGCTCTCAGTATTTCAAGTCTTGTCCGGTGCAGTCCTCAGCAATCAGTCTTTTCTTCTCATCCCATTTGGTAAGTCTCCCTTGCCCTGGTGTTTTGACTGACTCTCCCCATTTCCTAAACCTCACCAGTCCTTTTCCTTCATCCCTCTTCTTCCCCCTTCAACCCTTCTGCTAGAAGAAAGAACCATTGGCTCCAAAAGCTTCCACATTTCCTTAACTTTTGCATGATATAAAATGATATGTTTGTGGTTAGTGTCATTATTTTTTAAGTGCTTCTTGACAGAACTGGTAATATCTTAAGATCCCGTTCCACAATGCGGCTCGTCCCATACAAATGTAAATCCTTCATCAGCACTGAAGCAATGGACTCCCAAATTGTACATGCAGATGTTTCTTTTGTAGTAAGCAAGAGAAGTTGTAAACTTCAGAAAAGGCAAGGCCTTTTTGTAGCTCCAATGTGCAAGTGTAAACTATTTGAGGTGGTGTTCTTGTCAGTGAGGAGTGTTGTCCTAGCCTGCTCACCTCACCAAATGTGAAGTTCCTTCTGTGTAACAAGGGCTATTTTCCCAGCCTCATCCGCTACACTGATTTTCATTTTTAAAGAACCATATAGTCGATAAGCATCTTCATTAGGAGGCTTAAAGTGCAAATTAAACTTGTTGATGAAAATCTTTTAATACATTTTCTCTTTTACTTGTTCTACTGCCTACGATTCAGATTTTTTCAAACTAAGGAGGTACATTTTGTGAATTGAAGGTTCAGCACGCAAATACTTTGTCGCGATTATCTGTTCTGGAATAGTCACTGCTGTATGCTGGAAAAGATTTTACACATGCAATTACACTGCTACAACCTATCATATAGTCTGGGATGTTTTTCATGATTATGTGTGATGAAAGAACTTTCTCTTTCGATATAGAAAAGTCCCCTTGTCAGCAGAAAAACACAACACTCTTTTATAAAAGCTATTCATAATATGGTCACACTTAATCATATTTTTTTATGATTCAATGTAGGTAAATTACATAAAGATAGCAGCTTTCTATCCACTGTCACAGACATGCTATTAACTTCACTATTAGTAATCACTTCATCACTGTCAGGATTTTCATCAATCTCTACCCAAACAAAGAACACTGTTCTCACCAGGAACTGGACGTGCAATACTTCTTGAACCGTATTTTTAGAAAGCTTCTCTATTAGATGTACCCTTGCCTAAAAATAAATGTGAATTCCAAATCTGCTCTGTAACTGATACAAAATCTGAAGTTTGGCAACAATTTTGTTTCATTCTTACTACTCATCGGTGCTGGCTTAGAAAAAACTGGTTGTCCTGCATGTAAACAGAGGAACTGTGCACATGATAATAGTCTCTAGCTAAATGTAACATCAGCAATCAAAGGCAGCTATAGTATTATCCCATATAGAAAATTAATTTGCAAACACAAGTGATGGTGTTGCTTCAAATTGCTAAGCATTACAGCCGAAGTTTCTACAATGTGAAAATAAATCAGTATTTTATAGGATTGTGCAAATAAGATGAACCATAATTTTTTGTATCTGAACTTTGAAGACACAGTAATAAGGCAGACCTACAAACCGAACATCAATAATAGGGACACCGAAAATAGATACGCCAAAACGAGACAGTATTAACTATGGCAGAAATTGTACCTAATTGTGGAATTGATGCGATATTCCGGAGGAGGGTCCCAGTCGACATCGTGCATCTGCAGCGGAGACGAGCGCCACGGCCCGGCAAAACGTTCGTACATCGGTGTCTGACCGAAGTACCCCATGGCGACTGCGTCGCCTTCCAGGTAGTGGGAGTTGACGGGGTCGCGACAGATGCCGTTGTCGCCCCGCGCACGCAGCAGGTGCTCTGCCCACAGCTTGAAGTTCTCCGGACTTATCCTGGAGGTGGGGCCCGCCACACAAGAGGCGATCGCCGCAGCTCCTCTGAGGATGTTGCTCGAAGCACCCACCACGGCACTGCCCGCAATGCCCACGCTGGCTGCTCCTGCACCACTGCCAGCTGCCATGTCCTTCCTCACTGTGAACTGTGTACAGAACAACAGTTAGCCATCCTATTCAAGTGTGTGTGTGTGTGTGTGTGTGTGTGTGTGTGTGTGTGTGTGTGCGCGCGATTTCATTTGTTGGTTTATGTATATTACTCAAGTGACCAGATTGCCTGCTACAACACATGGGCTATTTGGTTCTTCCCATTCGATGCTAGTTGCCCTGAACTCCATATTGCTTTTCCGTATTCATGTTCATTTCTGCCCTTTTTCTCGTATCTACCCTGCCCCGTCTCCAACTCCATTTCCTCCTACATGTTACTTGCACTATGCATTTTATTTCTCCACCTGTTTACTTCTCACTTTGTTCTATCATATCTGGACTGGGCCTGTGCTTAACATCTACATCAACATCAACACGATTATTCTGCAGTTCATAATCAAGTGCCTGGCAGAGAGTTCATCAACCACCTTTAATCTACTTCTCTACCAATCCACTCTCGAACAGCATGCGGGAAAAACAAACACTTAAATCTTTTTGTGCAAGTTCTGGTTTTCTTATTTTATTATGATGATCATTTCTCCGAATGTAGGTGGGTGCCAACAAAATATTTTCACACTCTGAGGAGAAAGAAGGCAATTGAAATTTCTGGAAGTTCCTGTTGCAGTGAAAAACACCTTTGTTTTAATGATGACACCCCAGTTCATGTATCACATCCTTGGCACTCTCTTCCCTATTTCACAATAATACAAAACATGTGGCCCTTCTTTGAACTTACTCAATGGACTCTGTCAATCCTATCCGATTCAGATTCCACATTGCACAGCAATGCTCCAGAAGAGGGCGGACAAGTGTAGTGTAAGCTGTCTTTTTAGTAAACCTGTTACATTTCCTAAGTGTTCGGCCACTAAATTGCAGTCTTTGGTTTGCTTTCTCCACAACATTATCTATGTGATCGTTTCATTTTAAGTTATTTGTAATTGTAATCCCCATGTATTTAGTTGAGTTTACAGTCTTTAGATTTGCGTGATTCATCATGTAACTGAAATTTACCAGTGCCTTTTTTTTTAGTGTTCAAACAGATGACCTCTCACTTTCAATGATTTAGACTCAATTAACACTTTTTGCAACATACAGATACTGTGTGTCAATCATTTTGCAATTCATTTTGATCATCTGACGACATTACATGAAGCCAGATAACAGCACCATCTGTAAACATACCAGGAGTACTGCTGAGATTGTCTCCTAAATTGTTTATGTAGATCAGGAATTCTTCCTTGGGGAATGCCAGATATTACTTCCATTTTTACCTGATGACTTTCCGTCAATTATTACAAACTGTGACTTTTCTGACTGGACATCATGAATTCAGTCATACAACTGAAACAATACCCCATAGGCATGCAATTTAATTAGAAGTCACTTGTGAGGAACAATGTCAAAAGCCTTGTGGAAATCTAAAAACATGTGATCAATTTGATGTTAACTAATGAGGAGGTATTGAATAGAATTGGAGAGAAGAGAAATTTGTGGCACAACTTGACTAGAAGAAGGGTTCGGTTGGTAGGGCATATTCTAAGGGATCATCAATTTAGTATTGGAGGGCAGCGTGGAGGGTAAAAAATCGTAGGCGGAGACCAAGAGATGAATACACTAAACAGATTCAGAAGGATGTAGGTTGCAGTAGGTACTGGGAGATGAAGAACCTTGCACAGGATAGAGTAGCATGGAGAGTTGCATCAAACCAGTCTCTGGACCACAACAACAACACAATTTGACATCCCCTTTCAATAGCACTCATTATTTCGTGAGAATAAAGAGATGGTTGTGTTTCATAAGAATGATATTTTCTGAGGTTGTGTTGGCCATTTGTCAATAAATCATTTTCTTCAAAATTCCAAAATCAATGTTAGTGTTGTTGTTGACTTCACTCGAGAGACTGGTTTGATGCAGCTCTTCATGCTACTCTATCCTGTGCAAGCTTCTTCATCTCACAGTACCTACAGCAACCTACATTCTTCATAATCTGCTTAGTGAATTCATCTCTTGGTCTCCCACTACGACTTTTACCCTCCACGCTGCCCTCCAATACTAAATGGTGATCCCTTGATGCCTCAGAACATATCCTACCAACTGATCCCTCCCTGTAGTCAAGTTGCGCCACAAATTCCTCTTCTCCCCAATTCTATTAAGTACCTTCTTATTAGTTACATGATCTACCCATCTAATCTTCGGCATTCTTCTGCAGCACCAAATTTCAAAAGCTTCTATTCTCTTCTTGTCTAAACTATTTATTGTCCCATGTTTCACTTCCACACATGGCTACATTCCATACAAATACTTTCAGAAACGACTTCCTGACATTTAAAACTACACTCGATGTTAACAAATTTCTCTTCTTCAGAAACGCTTTCCTTGCAATTGTCAGTCTACATTTTATATCCTCTCTACTTTGACCATCATCAGTTATTTTGCTCCCCAAATAGCAAAACTCCTTTACTACTTTAAGTGTCTCATTTCCTAATCTAATTCCCTCAGCATCACCTGACTTAATTTGACTACATTCCATTATCCTCGTTTTGCTTTTGTTGATGTTCATCTTGTATCCTCCTTTCAAGGCACTGTCCATTCCATTCAACTGCTCTTCCAAGTCCTTTCCTGTCTCTGACAGAATTACGTCGTCATCAGTTAACCTCGAAGATTTTATTTCTTCTCCACGGATTTTAATACCTACTCTGCATTTTTCTTTTGTTTCCTTTACTGCTTGTTCAATATACAAATTGAATAACATCGGGGAGAGGCTACAACCCTATCTCACTCCCTTCCCAACCACTGCTTCCCTATCGTGCCCCCCGACTCTTTGACAGCCATCTGGTTTCTGTACAAATTGTAAATAGCCTTTCCCTCTCTGTATTTGACCCCTGCCACCTTCAGAATTTGAAAGAGAGTATTGCAGTCAACATTTTCGAATGCTTCCTCTAAGTATACAAATGCTGTCTGAAATTCTCTACAACCCCTGGTTCTTTCAGTTTATCCAGGTCCCATCTCCTTAAATTCCCACCTTTTTGCAGTTTCTTCAGTTTTAATCTGCAGTTCATAACCAATAGATTGTGGTCAGATTCCACATTTGCCCCTGGAAATGTCTTACAATTTAAAACCTGGTTCCTAAATCTCTGTCTCAGCATTATATAATCTATCTAAAACCTTCCAGTGTCTCCAGGCCTCTTCCAAGTACACAACCTTCTTTCATGATTCCTGAACGAAATGTTAGCTGTGATTAAGTTATGCTCTGTGCAAAATTCTACCAGGCGGCTTCCTCTTTCTTTCCTTACCTGCATTCCATATTCACCTACTACTTTTCTTCTCTTCCTTCCTATCAAATTCCAGTACCCCATAACTATTAAATTTTCATCTCCCTTCACTATCTGAATAATTTCTTTTATCTCATCATACATTTCATCAATCTCTTCGTCATCTGCAGAGCTAGTTGGCATATAAACTTGTACTACTGTGGTAGGCATGGGTCTTGTGTTTATCTTAGCTACAATAATGTGTTCACTGTGCTGTTCGTAGTACCTTACCCGCACTCCTATTTTTTTTATTCATTATTAAATCTACTGCTGCATTTCCCCTATTTGAATTTGTATTTATAACCCTGTATTCACCAGACCAGAAGAACTGTTCCTCCTGCCACCGAACTTCACTAATTCCCACTGTATCTAACCTTAATATATCCATTTGCGTTTTTAAATTTTCTAACCTACCTGCCCGATTAAGGGATCTGAAATTCCACGCTCCAATCTGTGGAATGCCAGTTTTCTTTCTCCTTATAACATCATCCTGACTAGTCCCTGCCCGGAGATCCAAATGAGGGACTATTTTACCTCCAAACTATTTTACCCAAGAGGACGCCATCATCATTTAACCATACAGTAAGGCTGCATGTTAATGTTACAAGGCCAGACCAGTCAATCATCCAGACTGTTGCCCCTGCAACTACTGAAAAGGCTCTTCAGGAACCACATGTTGATACCCCTCCATTGTAGTTGCACCTATGGTACGGTTATCTGTATCACTGAGGCACGCAAGCCTCACCACCAATGGCAAGGTGCATGGTTCATGGGGGGATGTTAGTGATATGGGTCTGCAATTCAGCAATTACTCCTACTTCCTTGCTTGAGTAGTGTACTATCTTTGACCTCCTCCTCCGCCTTTTCATCTTTGTTTCCCCACGTCCTCACAACAGGTAAGCCCTGTCACTCTGTGGTGCACGTGGCCCACCATTCCCTTATAATCTTCCCTCTGTCCTTCTGAGGAAGGAACCAACAGTTTCGAAAGCCGGGGTCGTGTCATATACTTTTATATGTGTCTAATTTCTGATTGCAAGTTTTTAAAACTAATCATGGCTAAGTTTGTGTTTTACAAATGACAAAGTTTATCTAATATAGTGGTGGGCTAACTATGGAACTCTAAGTAATCAACTAGTATTTTACACTACATTCCATAGGATCACCCCATTATTGTCACGGGATCATAAAATATTCCCATACATTACATGAATAATGATAATTTTCTGTATAAGATGTTAATGTGATATTACTGGCAGTGGGCCCAGAATAGTGAACCCAATGGTGATGGCTATAAATCAGTCTAGCATTCACCTGCAATGATTTTGAAGAACTACTTTAATCTCAAATCATGGGGGCTAGGACAAGGAACAATCCTGTATCTAGGGTAACAAGAACAATATTTGGAAAAATGCTTCATGCATTTCTTGTCACGATGGATTTGTATTTACTCTCCAGTTGTGACTACTTCATCCTTCGTCAACATCAGGAGTTAACTACAGGCTGTGAGGTACTTGATTTAACTGGAAGAATTACGTCACGGAGACATTGTGAAGTCACGTTACTTCCATGCCAGAGATTATGTCAATGTCTCTGATGAAAGCACATTAGTAGTGATGCTGATTTCATTAGATGGTAGAGAACAGCTGTTTTCTCTGTTGCCCCTCAGCATCAAGCACACATATCTGTTGTGACTCGCCGATCTTTCAAAGTGCCGCCACACAGTTACGCATGTCCTCTACACGCGGCGTTGTCTGCCAGCCACGCAGCAGCAGCACCACCTAAGCGGCCAGCCAGCCAGCGGCCACTAGAATCAACTCAGTTATGATTTGACTGTTAAAGTGTACACACGTCTTACTCTGTTTACTTGATCTGTGACTTTCATGTATTGCGTCTTCCTTGAAATATATTTGTTCAACTTGAAGTTCTAACAACTGGCGACAAGGATGGGATTTTTCTTTTCCATCGTTGACCCACATGTTTCCATGGCTACTTTAGAGCAACTATTGCAAGGTCTCATAGAACAGCACACGCTTCTCACAAATGCGATTCGTGATTTCATCACGGCATCAAATGTGGGGCGTCTCTCGTCGTTGTCTCTAACTCCTTTTCCTCCTTACGACGAGACGGCGGAAGACTGGTCTGATTACGAAAAAAGTCTTTGACAGCACTTCTTGGCATTTCATGTCGCAGACGAACAAACATGTAAGTCTCTGTTCCTTTCATGGATTTCACCTCAAATGTATCGGTTGTTGTTGCAATTGGCTCCTTTGAAAGATCCTGCTTCTTTGTCCTTTGCTGAAATGTGCTTACTTCTGTCCGTCTATTTTCAAAAGCAAACACATGTGGTAGCCTCTTGTGTCGCCTTTTATCGTTTTCAAAAACGACCGAATCAATCCTGTCGCGCCTGGGCTGCTGAACTTCATGGCCTCAGTAGAAAGTGTCAATCTGTTACTGAAGTTCACAAAGAGTCCTACGCCGATTCCATGGTACGGGATGCTATTATCCGATAGGCGCCCAACAAAGAAGTTAGGCAACGTGCCCTTCAGTTGGCAAATCCAACTCTAGATGAAGTCCTATCCATCGCTCAGTATTTTGAAATTTCTCGCGCTGCTGGAGCGCAAACAGAGGCATTGGGCAACGTCAGGGAAATACAACGTCTGTGCGATGTTGCCGAAGCGTGTGACGTGTCCCCGCCGACCGACGTGGCCGCAGTACGCTCCTGAGCGCAGCCTCGGCCTAACCGTAAACATACCTCTAAGAAACTGCAGCAAAACTCACGGCAACTTCCTTCATGTCCGCGGTGTTTTACGAAACTTTCACAAGAAGATTGTCCACAACGTTGGGCCGTGTGTCACAAATGCAAAAAAAAGGGTCATGTGTCATCCGTTTGCAAATCCGACCGCATACATGATGTTCATGAACATGACGCTGATTCTGATTCTGTGTTGTCTGTCAATTGTACTTCTTCCCTTTCAGGGAAGTTATTCCTCACTATCCAAATACTTGGTCGAGATGTTCGCATGCAGGTGGATACTGGTTCTGCTGCCACTATCATCAATTCTCAGACGTATCTTCAGTTGGGTTCTCCAATCCTGTTACCTGTCACTAGGCAATTACAGACTTACAATAAACAGAAGATTTCTCTTTTGGGACAATTTGATGCTGAGGTATCTTACAAATCTGTCGTTCGCACTGTTCCCATATTTGTGGTCGACCAGAGTAACGCGGAGAATCTTTTTGGTTTCGATGCCTTTCGCGTTTTTGGTTTCTCCATAGATGACTCTGTCAATATCGTCTCTGATGCTATTCCTTACGCTCAATTGGATTCCTTGTCGACGACATTCTCGTCCCTTTTTTCTCCTGGGTTAGGCCGTGCAAACGACTTTGAAGCTCATATCACGCTCAAACCCACTGCTCGGCATAAGTTTTTTCAGGCTCGGCCCATTCCTGTGGCCCTTCGTGATCAGGTCAAACGGGAGCTGGATCGTCTCACTGCTTCAGGGGTCTTGCTTCCTGTCACTTCCAGTGAGTGGTCCTCTCCTGTCGTCGTCGTTGCTAAGCCAAATGGTGATATTTGTCTCTGTGGCGATGTCAAAGCCACTGTAAATGCCCAATGCCTTATCGACAGTTACCCTATGCCTCGACCTTAAGAATTGTTCACTAAACTTGCTGGAGGCCAGTATTTTTCTAAACTTGACCTGTCAGAAACTTATCTTCAACTTCCTCTCGACGCTGCTTCCCGGCAGTTTCTGGTCCTTAACACGCCTTTCGGCCTCTATCAATACCAACAATTGCCATTCGGGATTGCCAGCGCCCCTGCTCTATTTCAGTGATTCTTGGAACAATTATTGCTCACTGTCCCTGGGTGTATAAATTACCAGGATGACATTGTTGTCAGTGGCTCCACCACTGATGAAAATCTTCAAAATCTCCGCACACTTTTTTGTCTTACAGACTGCTGGTCTTAAGTGTAATCTTCAGAAATCAAAATTTTTTCAGGCATCTATCACGTACTTGGGGTTTCAACTCTCTCGGGATGGTATTAGTCCGCTTCAGCAAACTGTCGCTGCAATCGATGCCCTTCCTCGCCCTACATCTGTTAAGGAGCTGCAGGCCTTCTTGGGGAAAATAGCATACTATCACAAGTTTTTACCGTGTGCTGCTTCGGTGGCTCAGCCGTTGCATCGCCTGTTGCATAAAAAGGTGCCTTTTCACTGGTCCGCATCATGCAATGCGGCTTTCCAAAAATTGAAGACTGCTGAAACAGGCCCCGTGCCTGGCTACTTATCGACCTGGTCAACATCTTGTTCTTGCCACGTACGCCTCTCAATACGGGGTTGGTGCAGTCCTTGCGCACCGTTTTTCTGACGGTTCTGAACAACCCATTGCTTATGCCTCCAAAACGCTCACGGATGCCCAACAAAAGTATTCTCAAATTGAAAAAGAAGCTTTGGCCATTATCTATGCTCTTCATAAGTTTGGTGTTTTTCTCTATGGATCCAAATTTCATCTTGTTACGGATCACAAACCACTTGTTTCCTTGTTTCATCCATCAACGTCACTTCGCGACAAGGCTGCACACCGCCTCCAGCGTTGGGCCCTTTACTTGTCTCATTTCAATTATGAGATTCATTTCCAGCCGACGGCTCAACATGCAAATGCTGATGCACTGTCTCGCCTTCCCATGGGTCCTGATCTGGCATTCGATAGGGACGAACTTTTGTGTTTCCACCTTGATGTTGCCGAGCAGCGGGTTGTGGACGGGTTCCCCATCACTGGGGACAGGCTGGCGGCTGCTACGAGTTCTGACCCTACCCTCTCCCGGGTTTTACGCTGTATTCAGAAGGGTTGGCCAGATCGTCTGTCCGCTAAGACTTCTGATCCGTTGTGGAACTACTACGCTTTGCGTTACTGCCTCACGGCTAAGGATGGTGTTATCCTCCTTTCCACCAAAAATGCTTCGCCGCTTGTTGTGGTACCTGCATCTTTGCGTGCTTTGGTCTTGCGTCTCCTTCACCAAGGGCACTGGGGTGTCTCTCGCACAAAATCTCTGGTGCGCCGCCATGTATACTGGCCTGGCATCGCCTCTGAAATCACACACATGGTCGCTGCCTGCGGCCTTTGTGCGTCACAGGCCGCCGCCCTGAAGTCATCTTTGTCACCGTGGCCTTCATCTGAGAAGCCCTGGGAGCGTATTCATGCTGACTTCACGGGACCTTTTTTAGGTACTTATTGGCTTCTCGTTATTGACGACTACTCTAACTTTCCTTTCATTGTCCGTTGCACGTCGCCTACCACCGCAGCAACCACCAATGCTCTAGCTCTCATTTTCTCTTTGGAAGGCCTTCCCTCTAATCTTGTTACTGATAATGGTCCGCAATTTGCCTCTTCCGATTTTGCAGATTGTTGTGGCTGTCACGGCGTCATGCATGTCACGGCCCCTCCGTTCCATCCACAATCAAACGGTGAGGCTGAAAGACTGGTCCGCACATTTAAGGCTAGGATGCGGAAACTCCTGACTTCTTCTGCTGCTGCTGATGATGATGATGTGCTTCTCAAATTTCTGACTTCTTACCGTTTCACCCCCATGGACGACCACAGCTGGGCTGAGCTCTTACATGGCCGACAGCCCCGCACACTACTTCATCTTCTGCGGCCTTCCACTTCACAGCCGCGGGTGCCTTCGCTTGACCAGTTCACCGACGACGACCTCGTATGGGTATGGGGATATGGCAGGCGGCCAAAATGGAGTCCTGGCCGCGTCTTACGACACCGTGGCCAACGCCTGTATGAAAGCCAGACGGACACCGGTGTTGCAGTGCGTCATTCGGACCAGCTTTGGCCTCGTGTGCCGGCAACACCTGTTCCGGATGCCACTACATCACCGTCGGCTCTACCTGACGCTCGAGATAGTGGAATCTCTCATTACTCACAATGCAGTCCTCTCACCATCATATCGGTGCCAGCACAAGAACTGACATGACCAGGAGATGTGCCCATGCAGGAACAAGATGACCATCATCTGTCGGAGCAACTCTACTCGCCTCCTTCTCCTACGGATGCTGACACATCGCCCATTTCTCCTGTTATAACAACCGGACTTGCCGCAACGGGCAGATTGGTGCACGGGGCCCCAGCAGAATCGACCCCTACGTCTCCTGTCATCTCAACCTGTTATCATCGGGGACACTTCCATCCGTACGGGAAGCCTCCTCCTTGAGACTTTACAGCCAGTCAAACAATACCTATGGACGTTAGCAATCTACAGGCCACTTCCATCAAGACCTGTGCAAAAACTTCAAAGGGGGGAAAAGTGTTGTGACTCGCCAATCTTTCAAAGTGCCGCTGCGCAGTTACGTGCGTCCTCTACATGCGGCGCTGTCTGCCAGCCAAGCAGCAGCAGCGCCACTTAAGCGGCCAGCCAGCCAGCGGCTGCTAAACTCGGACTCAGTTATGATTTGACTATTAAAGTGTACACACGTCTTACTCTGTTTATTTGATCTGTGACTTTGATGTATTGCGTCTTCCTTGAAATATATTTGTTCAACTTGAAGTTATAACAATATCCACCACATCTCTAAGGCTATAGCAACTGTGCTGGTTAAAGTTGTTCCACATTGATCACAGAATCCCAAGTTTCTTTGATGATATAATCTTAGTAGGTACATGCACAGGATAATATTTCCAGTTCTCCGAACATGAGGCTGTCCTCAGCACTAGCACATACATCAGAATCTCGTTATTTCGTGTAGCATCGATGCTCTGCGCAGCATTCTGAAATGGTTCGTATTGATTGAATGCTACTCATTCATGAGGAATTGTATGAATTCCAGGAACACTGAGGGCAAAATTATCTTTTATTGGGTGGTTGGAAAATGGTTTCAATGCCATGTCTGCCCAGGACTCTACCTATTTTATTTACAGTAGCCCCGAAGACAGTGCAGAATGCGATAGGCTGGTCACCTTCTGGTGACTGTATCTCTGTTTTTTTTTTCTTTCTTTTTTTTTTCTCTCTCTCTCGACAGGACTAACTTCAATCTCGCGCACTGATAAAATTATTTGACTGGACAATAAAAAATCTATTCACCAAGTGCTGTCAAAACACACACATAAAAGACTGTTGTGATTGGCAAGCTTTCGGAGCCTGTGGCTCTTTCTTCACACAGAAGGGTTGAAGGGGAAGGAAGAAGGGTGAAGGAAAAAGACTGGAGAGGTGTAGGAAAGGAGTAGATTTTGGGAAAGCCCGCCCAGAACCATGGGTCAGGGGAGACTTACAATACGGGATGAGAAGGAAAGACTGAAATGAAATGAAATGTCGTGTGGTTAGCTATTTCCCTATAACGCCACTCTTGGACAGCATGCAGGAAAAATGAACAGTTAAAACCTTTTTGTGTGAGCTCTGATTTCTATTATTTTACTGCAATGATCATTTCTCCATATGTAGGTGGGTACCAAAAAAATATTTTCACACTCAAAGAGGAGAAAGTTAGCAATTGAAATTTTGTGAAAAGAACCTGCCACAATGTAAATTGCCTTTGTTTTAACAATTCCAGCCCAAACTTGCACATCATATCCATGACAATATCTTCTCTATTTCACAACAATACAAAATAAGCTGCCCTTCCTTGAACTTTTTCAATGTTCTCTGTTAGTTCTATTTGATGTCATTTCCACACCACACAGCAATATTCCAGAAGATAATGGACAAGTGTAGCGTAGGTGGTCCCTTTGGGAAGCCTGTTGCTTATTTACGTGTTCTGCCAATAAATTACACTGTGCAAAACTTTTATTGTTCAGTCCAAAAAAGTTTTCCCCACAACATTAATTATGTAAACATTCCAGCTTAAGTTATTTATAATTTTAATCTCTAAATATTTGGTTGGATTCTCAGCCTTTACATTTGCGTGATTTAACACTTAATCTGTCATCTTAACGAGCCTACAAAAACTGGAAAATTATAAATCATTAACCCTTGCCAACACATTAATATAAAGTATAAGAAGTCTATTACAAACACTTACTTAACACTGCTACTGGTTTAACAAATGTCACATCATCTTCACAGAATCACATGTTGTCCAAAAATATACATATTCTATATTATAATTATGTAATATACATACACAATATATCATTTTAAACACAATTCACAGTTGGCTGATAGTGCAATGTGCTTTTGATCTGTCTTTCGCCATAATCATTCTAACACAAGGCAGCTTCAAAACGGGTTAACTCAGCTGACAAACTTTCAGTGTCTGAGATGATGTGGGCCCTATGAACCAAGGTACAAAGCATGAAGGTTCATGTCATCTCAGACCCAGAAAGTATGTCAGCTGAGTTAGCCTGTCTCAAAGACACTTTTTGTCAGAAAGGTGATACTGAAAGAAGGATTAAACAAACATTGTGCTTTCACCAACAGTGAATCTGGTAGGCGATGCTAATAACAAAGTGGCATCAAAGTCTACGGCCTTTTTACCTTACACAGGAACCATTTCAACAGAACTGGTTACTTTCTGAGGAGATATGATGAGAAATGTGTCTTTCAACCACCATATAAGATTAGGGCACTTTTGGGATTCGTAAAGGATGATCTTGCTTTGTGCAAGGCAGATGTCTATTGTATTCCTTGCAGTTGCGGCATGCCATTTATTGGTTGCAGGACCATAGTGAACTGGTGAATCGAACATAAGCATCACACATGCTTACAACAACCAAGCAAATCTGCTATTGCAGAACACTGCCTTGGCAATGGCCATCCTATGGAATATAAAAACACAGAGATTCTGGCATTCCAGCTATTGTGATAGTGTTGTTAAGAAAGCAGTTGAAATAAATTAGCAAGTGACCTTATAAATAGAGATGGAATGTCTTGCTTCAATTATGCATTGAATCTCACTCTATAACTGGTCAAACAACAGGGGGACAGAATTAATGCTACCTCACCCGCCAGTTATCATCATCATCATCATCATCATCATCATCATCATCATCTTCATCACAGTATGGAAGCACTGTTTGTATAGCCATTCAAACATCTGTTTTACAGTTGCTATGTTACAGTACATAAAGTTAAGTTTGAATAAGGAACCAGAATTGGCGCTCAGGCAAATTATGCGAATTGATTAATTCCTTTTGGAAAAGATTTTTATTGTGCTGAAATTAATGCTCAGCTAAAGGCACTGTTCGAATTTTAACATACAAAAACAGTCACTGTTTGGATTTCAAGTAAGACTGATAGTCCAAATTTGGTCCACCGGTGTATCGAACCTTGGTCTAAGATAAGTTTTAACTGTTCGAAAAAAAACTCTTGCTTCGTTTGGATTTTACATGCAAAAAACACATTTTTCTGGTAGGTTTTGGAAGGGTGCCACACTTCTATATGTAAAAATCAATACAAACTTTGCACAAAGGTAGACAAATGGGTAATGTCAAAACGATATTTTTTAATCCAGTAAACTTTATCTGTTGTCAAGATATAATGGTTTAAAGTTGAGTTAAATGTAGCATGTAAAATTCATTCTAATGGGAATTGAATGTGTGGAAATGGTTTAAAGTGAATCAAATAAATAAAAAATGCATTCTTCAATAAAACTGAAAATTTGCTTTCAAAAAATCTAACTTCACTCACATTTTATGGGCAAAAAGCACGTTTTTGTGAGCTTTTTACATGTGCTGCTTGTCTGTTTTCAACTTGTGCGAATCAATTAAAATTTTGTAATAAGGTAGACAAATACATCTAATTAATGGTTATTTTTTTTATTTTGTGAAAGTTTTACCCATTGCCACGATGTAAGTACCAATGTTTAAAAGACAATAAAAAAAACCTACACTGGATCACTCACCGCCCCTGACAACTGAACTCTACATTAGTTGCCAGGGGATTGCAGTCCAAGGTCAAAATTATGGCAGAGTAAAAGTTGGGAACCAGAATAAAAATGATCCTATCATAGCACAAAAAAAGGAGAGTATATCCTGGACAGAATTAGGGATGTAGAGGAGGGCAACTGGCTTTTCAAGTTATCTGGCAGCTTCAAAGATATTTAAATCAAAACGTCTTGACATATTTGCACTTTTTAATGAGATAACCTTACCTTCCTTGTGCAGTGAGCTCTCTTAAGACTCATCTCATTAGATGTATGGTGAACAAACAGACACAAATCTGTGTGCTTCTAGAGAGTGGGATGTGTTTATAATAGGAAGTATCTTAAGAGTCGTGGTTATCTACCGTACTTTATAGATCATAAGATGCTACGGACTCTAAGATGCACCTTACTTTTCAAGCAATTATTTAGAAAAATAACATTTTCACCATTTTTATTATTAGACTGCAAAACCAGACTAAAAAAAATTCTTAGTTTATAAAACAAAACTGACCTTTAAAATCCCTGAAAATTATCATCTGAACTTTCTTCTTCTTCCTTTTTGTTGTCCTTTTTATATATAATATGGTCTTCACTGCTATTGGAAATGTCATTTCTGCTGCATTTTTTGAGCTTTCTCTCAATCTAGACCACGACTGTTTTATCCATTGACACACTTGTTTGACTGTAGGTCATTTTACAGCTCCCTTCGGGGGTGAATTTATGTTGGGTTTCATCCATCATCCATTTGTTCCATTCCTCTCTCATGTACACTTTAACTGGTTTATTTACTGAGACAACAAGGGCTTGTTTATTTATCAAGACATCAAGATGTTGCAACTGTGAAGTATGTCCTCCTGGAATAACAGCAAGTTCTGTATTTCCCTGTCTCAATTTATGTTTCACAGAATTTTTCAAATCACTACCAAAATGATCTAGCACAACAAGAGAACTCATCTTCAATAAAGCAAACAACACCACCTGGTGGTATTTCAGATGGTTTTGGCATTGTTTTGCACTTGAAAATGATCACTGGCTTAAGTTTAGTACCATCAGCACAACATGAAAGGACAACAGCATAGTGTACTTTTTCATGTCCACTTGTTTTTATAGTTACAGTTTTAGTACCTTTCATGGCAACAGTTCTGTTACTTGGCTCATCAAATGTCCGACGAGTTTCATCCACATTCATCTTTTGGCTTATTTCCACACTGGTTTTCTTTTGATGCTGAATAACAAAGAAATGGGAAGATAATATTTTCTCTTCATACTCTTGTGGCATTTTCTGAGATACTTTGGTTTTGGTTCTCAAGTTAAGTCCATGACACTTCATAAACTTGAAACACTAACCAACTCCACCCTTAAAGTCTGTTACGTTCCACTGTAGCACTAGCTTACAAGGCGTATTTGAATCATTTTTGTATTAATGCCAGTGCCATGTTGATAGTGTCCTTGAATCCATTGCAATATGTCATCATCTAGTTTTGGCCATTTTGCATTCAGTCCAATATTTGCACATTTTGTCTCCCTCATTTTTTTCAGTTATTCTTTACTAGCCTGCCAATCACAAGTGGTTTTTTTCTATTGGTGGAGGGCAGAAATGCCACTCAGTGGCTCTGATTCCATGTTCTGCAAATGGTCTTACTTTCAATTTATATCTCGCATCATATGAATATCTTTAAATTTTCTCCATTACGAAACTAGCTACTAACAAAAATACTGTATTGTTACCAATTACACAAATCACGTTCAATTTAAGTTCACTGGCACTGTAGACTGTAACGACGCATCACAGGCTAGACAGTGTTCTGGGTTTGTGATGGCGGGGTGGGGCAGGAGGGAGACAGTGTTAACTAGCTTGTGAATCCCCTCAACTCATGTTCATCATATCAGTGCACTGTTGCTACCAGTTGAATCCAATGTTGCCACATAGAGAGAGGTTTCCCTCGGCATCAGGAATATATGGCCATTTTTAAACTGCCGGGAATTTTAAATCAAACGCTGGAGATTTTTATATTAATTTCAATATAAGAAGCACCTGAATTTTGGAGGCAATTTTTCACAGAAAAAATGTGTTTTACAGTCCGTACAATATGGTATAATAGGAAGTATCCCGGAGTAGGGATGCATACATTCTTAACTTTAATGACACATTGTGTCATACTACACTATATGACAAATACCATGTTGGATGACATGATGGCAAGTGTTATGTTACAGGACATGACATCATGTATAATATTACTTTACTTGACATGATACATTATATTACATGACACGGATACTAATATCAATACGTCAAAAAGCACAAATATGTCAAGATGATTTGATTTATGTGTCTTTGCAACTGCCTAATACGTCAAAAAGCTTGTTCATATTCTTTACAACCCTAACTCTGATGAGGACATATTCGCCTGTTTTTGGGCTATGATAGGAGCATTCTTCATTCTGGTAAATCTTTAACTACACTATGACTGGATGATTATCAAGCTTTTGCCAGATGTAACTCTTGGTGTACAATATATCTTCAAATTCACTGTGTCAGTTATATAAAAAAAATATCAGCTATACAATTTTGTCACCTATTGGATAAATTTCTGCCAACAAAGATGTGTGTGTGTGTGTGTGTGTGTGTGTTGTTTTCCCACATACCGAGGTATTAAATTTCATGCACAGCGCTCTCTCATTGCATTTTAACCTTGAAAATAATGGGGTGTGCACCTGTCAAAATATCGGTATCGTCAAAGAAGTCACATGGCTGTATTCCCATAAGTTATTTGAAGAACAATATTTTCTGGATTCCATCAGTTTTAGTATATCATAGTTATTTCACAACTGAAATCACTAAGTATCCTTGCAGACAGAATAAAGCTTGTCTACAGGAAAGGTCTCTACTTGAGCATGAAAGTAGGACATTTTCCTACAACTGCCACCAGTTCTCGAGAGAGCTCATTCAAAATGTATGCTGCAAAGTGATACACATTTTAAAAAAACAAAGCAACTGTTCCCTCCCTTCCTCCCCGCACACAAACTGCTCCTCTGTCTTGCATTAACTCCATGGATGTACCTGCTTCCTTCACACAACCCATTTAATTAGAAAGCAGGAGTTTATCCTTCACACAAGAAACCTTATTAGAAAGTATATGTTCTATGGCATGAGTGAAAGTATTCTCAGCTCATCAAATAGTGGTCTACATAAGGTTATTCAATTAACACCATATATTTGACAATGGGAAGTCTTCGGTGGAATATAAATAATGGAAGGAATAAGATGACGATACAAGATATGGCTGAGGCAGTTGGCAGCTGATAAGCACACGAATGAGACTGAAAATTTCACCTAGCATTCTGACAACCTCTTTCTTCCAAGCTAACTAACACAGACACGGCATACACACATTCGATGACATTATTTTGAGCGACTACAGTGTACCGTTGCTGCAACTTGATTGCAGCGAAGAATTGTGTAGGGTAGAGCAGGACGGAGAAGAAGATGCCAAAAAGCTTAGCAATGTCTTCAGTCACGTTCATATGTCTATTGACCACTCAGTGCCTCAACTGCATTGTTACCTCTACTCCTTTCATTACTTCGATTCTATCCAGATGACACTTCTCGGACCAAAAGTCACCTCTGTGCCCGACCTGACTTCCTCCAAAATATTATTTCATTTGACACCAGGAGATGAGAATATGCTAAGTACAAAATTTATCCTCAATGGACATGAGGAAAATTGTAGGGCTTGTTGAACGGAATGAACAATTTAATGAGCACATACTTTAGATTTGAGGTACACTGAAGAAGGATGAAAGTAATGACGAGTAGAGAAATGAGAATGGCAACAAACTTAACACCAAAATTGGTTACCATTAAGTAGACAAACGGAAGGATTTTTGTCGTGCCTATCTGTGACTCAGCATCTCTGCTATTTGGTGAGGGAAAACTTTCCTTCTCATAATATTGTTACATTCCATTAAGGAATTTCCATTATTTGATATTTGAAACAAAATAATACAACGGACAGAGTAAGGAGGACCGAAAAGCAGACTGCTACAAGCAAGAGGGCTTTCCATGCCAAAAGAAGTCTGCTATTATCAAACAGTGGACCTTAATTAGTGGAAGAAATTTCTGAGAATGTACATTTATGGTACAGCATTGTATAGATGTGAATCACGAATTGCGAGAAATACGGAAGAGAGGAGAGTCGAAATATCTAAAATGATGTGCTATAGAAGGATGATGAAAATTAGGTGAACCTATTTAACAAGAATTGAGGAGCCTCTTTGCAGAATCAGCAAGGAGAGGAACAGGTGTAACACTGACAAGAAGAAGTGGTGGGGTGATTGGACTTGTGCTAAGACATCACGGAATAACTTTCGTGGTGATTGAGGGAGATGTAAAGGGTAAAAACTGTAGGGGAAGATAGAGATTGCAATACACTAAACAAACACAAGGGTCATTTAAAAAGTTCATTGAATAGAATACAAACAAATGACTTCCTTCAAGAACAAATTACTTACTTCAGTGAAACTTCATTTTTCAATGTAGTCCCCCAGTACACTAATTCGCTCATTCCAACAATGTTCCAGTGCCCCAATCCCAACCCAAAAGTCAGATTCCTACAGACCGTAAAATACCTATTGACTCTGGCTGTCCGTTCTCTGTTTGAAGAGTGTCTCCATCCACTGAGAAAAATTTTGAGCTTCGGGAAGAGAGGATGTCTGATGGAGTCAAATCAGGTGAATAAGGCAGCTATGGCAACAATTCGTATCTTAATTTGTGTATTACCAGAGCAATGATATTTGTGTGTGGGCGTGCATTGTTTCAAAGAAAGATTACTTTCTTCCTTGCCAAACCTGGTCTTTTTCACTTACCTTTTGGTGTAGTAGATCCAGGAGATTAGCATAATATTGTCTCGAAATTGTTTAATGGGTGAGAAGACAATCTATAAGCAGAGTCCCTTCCACATCCCAGGAAACTGACACGGCCTTCCCGGAAGACCATATTTCCTTTGCTTCCCTTGGTGGTGGTGAACCAACACATTTCCACTGCCTTGACTATTGTTTTGTATCTGCCATAGAGCAGCGAACCCACGTTTACCTGTGGCCATAAACTGGCGCAAACAATCTTGTCGGTTACTCTGAAAACTGGTCAAACCTTGTTTGGACATTTCCATTCTGAAGCATTTCTGATCCTGCATCAATATTTGCGGCACCGGATCTAGCAGATGATTTTCTCATATCTAGTTCCACTGTTAAAATGTGATAAGCCCACTGAGATGACATCCCTACAGCTTCAGCAATTTCTCGTACTTTGAGTCAGCAATCCTCCGTGACCATTTTATGCACTTTTGCAATAATTTCAGGGGTAGTGGCACATTCTGGCAGACCACTATGCAGATCATCATGTAAGATGTCCTGACCAAATTTAAACTCATTTGTCCACTTGACAGCAGTTCAATACAAAGAAGAGCAGCCCCCATTGTGTTCTGAAAACTGTCATGGATTTCGTTTGCTTCCACACCTTGCTTTACATAGTACTTAATCACTGCTCAAATCTTGATTTTTTAATTTTTTTTTTTTCCATCTTCACATATCACTACACAGGAACAACCACAGGGAGATGTCCGCATTACAGATCTCTGTCAAGAGCACTGACGTGTCACGAGTTTATTCTTAGAGGATAAACTATTATTACATGGGAAACTCATTGTGTTAGCACTAATTCCACAAACTTTCACATTGCCCTCATAATGGAAGACACTGGATGCAAGTGCAATTTCGAGATGAAGTGTTTGCCACAGGAGAGGGATACTGATGAGAGGAACAGAAAAAATCTTAACTGCATCAAAGGTGCTGCAATTAATCTGGCAATATACAGTGGTGTTTGAAAGCAGTCATTAAAATCAAGCATGATACATACAGCTGCATATAGTTGCATACACAGGTTGGTCCCCTTTGCTCTCGGTCAGGACTGGAATAGGAAGTGCTGGGGAGTAGATTGGACAAGTCTTGCACCTCGGTCTTCCAGAGGGAGATGATGCCTGTGGCAAGGAGTTGGAATTGGGAATGCGAGTGGCACAGGGCTGGACTAGGATGTTGTGGAGATTGGATGGGCGATGGAACACCACTTTAGTTAGGGTAAGAAGGGTCTCGGGTAGGATGACCCTCATTTCAGGGCGTGACGATAGGTAATCAAAACGCTGACAGAGGCTCGCCGCCTGGGGATGGCATATCTGCAGTGACAGGAACTCCCTTGCCCAGTATGCCAAAGGTCTTACCAAGGCCTTCACAAGCGAGCACTATCCCCAAACACAGTTCACAAACAGATCTCCCATGCCATTTCCCCATACACCCCAATTCTCCCACCACCCCGAAGAACCAGCTACAAAGGTGAGCTCCCTTTTCACCCAATACCACCTTGGACTGGACCAACTGAACCACGTTCTTCCTCGGGGCTTTGATAACCCTGAAATGAGGGCATCCCACCCAAGATCCTTCTCACCTCTCCTAAAGCATTGTTCCATTGCCCATCCAACCTCCATAATGCCTTAGTCTGTCCCTATCCCATTCCAAATCTCATCCCCTTGCCACAGGGATCATATCCTTGTGGAAGATATAGGTGAAAGACTCGTCAAATCTGCCCACCAGGCACTTCCTATTCCAGTCCTGTTACAGGCTTATCTTACCCTATCAAAAGCCGGACCACCTGTGAAAGCAGCCATATCATATACCAGCTCTGCTCCAATCATCGCACCGCTTTTTATACTGGTATGACTACCGACGAGTTGCCCGCCAGGATGAACAGCTACTGCCAAACTGTGGCCCAGAGCAAAATAGACCACCTTGAGGCACAATATGAAGCTGAACATAAAATGCTCGATTTCAACGGCTGCGTCACAACCACGTCATCTGGATCTTCCCTTCCACCACCAGTTTTCTTGAACTGCGCAGATGGGAGTTACCCTTGCAACACATTCATCACTCCCGATATCTGTTACCCCAGCTTCAACCTGTGGTAACGTGCTGTACCCCCACACCTCTCACCCAACAGTTTCCGCCTCCCTCTGTCCTATCACCTTCTCCTTACTCATGTCCCCTCAACTTTACTGTGTGCCATCCTCTGCCGATGCACCCAACTGGTTGTGCCTGTCTGCAACTCAACGTGTCATCTTTACGGTGAGTAGCAATCTATCCTTTTCCTAAGATTATTTTAGCTTTTTATACAACTGAATCTATCAAAATTCTTCCATATAGTATGACATGTAAAATGGTACAAGTTGTTCAACATTCTGAGGAAAATAGGAGTAAGCTATAGTGAAATATGGGTAATATGCAATATATACATGAACCACGCAACTTGCCATTGATGGGGAGGCTTGCGTGCCTCAGTTATACAGATAGCTGTACCGTAGGTGCAACCACAATGAAGGGGTATCTGTTGAGAGGCCAGACAAACGCGTGGTTCCTGAAGAGGGGCAAGCAGCCTTTTCAGTAGTTGCAGGGGCAACAGTCTGGATGATTGACTGATCTGGCCTTGTAACACTAACAAAAATGGCATTGCTGTGCTGGTATTGCCAACGGTTGAAAGCAAGGGGAAACTACAGCCGTAATTTTTCCCGAGGGCATGCAGCTTTACCGTATGGTTAATGATGATGGCTTCCTCTTGCGTAAAATATTCCGGAGGTAAAACAGTCCCCCATTCGTATCTCCGGGCGGGGACTACTCAAGAGGACGTCGTTATTATGAGAAAGAAAACTGGCGTTCTACGGATCGGAGCGTGGAATGTCAGATCCCTTAATCGGGCAGGTAAGTTAGAAAATTTAAAAAGGGAAATGGATAGGTTAAAGTTAGATATAGTGGGAATTAGTGAAGTTCGGTGGCAGGAGGAACATGACTTTTGGTCAGGCGAATACAGGGTTATAAATACAAAGTCAAATAGGGCTAATGCAGAAGTAGGTTAAATAATGAATAAAAAAAATAGGAATGCAGGTAAGCTACTACAAA
This sequence comes from Schistocerca nitens, assembly GCF_023898315.1. Taxonomy (NCBI): domain Eukaryota; kingdom Metazoa; phylum Arthropoda; class Insecta; order Orthoptera; family Acrididae; genus Schistocerca; species Schistocerca nitens. The sequence continues at coordinate 126,537,307 of NC_064623.1, forward strand.
CAACATACTGAACGCATTATTGTGGCCTAGATAGACACAAAGCCCACGCCTACTACAGTAGTACAAGTTTATATGCCAACTAGGTCTGCAGATGAAGAAATTGAAGAAATGTATGATGAAATAAAAGAAATTATTCAGATAGTGAAGGGAGACGAAAATTTAATAGTAATGGGTGACTGGAATTCGGCAGTAGGAAAAGGGAGAGAAGGAAACATAGGTGAATATGGACTGGGGGTAAGAAATGAAAGACGAAGCCGCCTGGTAGAATTTTGCACAGAGCATAACTTAATCATAGCTAACACTTGGTTCAAGAATCATAAAAGAAGGTTGTATACATGGAAGAATTCTGGAGATACTAGTAGGTATCAGATAGATTATATAATGGTAAGACAGAGATTTAGGAACCAGGTTTTAAACTGTAAGACATTTCCAGGGGCAGATGTGGACTCTGACCACTATCTATTGGTTATGAACTGTAGATTGAAACTGAAGAAACTGCAAAAAGGTGGGAATTTAAGGAGATGGGACCTGGCTAAACTGAACCAGACGTTGTACAGAGTTTGTACAGAGTTTCAGGGAGAGCGTAAGGGAACAACTGACAGGAATGGGGGAAAGAAATACAGTAGAAGAAGAATGGGTAGCTTTGAGGGATGAAGTAGTGAAGGCAGCAGAGGATCAAGTAGGTAAAAAGACGAGGTCTAATAAAAATCCTTGGGTAGCAGAAGAAATATTGAATTTAATTGATGAAAGGAGAAAACATAAAAATGCAGTAAATGAAGCAGGCAAAAAGGAATACAAAGGACTCAAAAATGATATCGACAGGAAGTGCAAAATGGCTAAGCAGGCATGGCTATAGGACAAATGTAAGGATGTAGAGGCTTATCTCACCAGGGGTAAGATAGACACTGCCTACAGGAAAATTAAAGAGACCTTTGGAGAAAAGAGCTCAGATGGTAACCCAGTTCTAAGCAAAGAAGGGAAAGCAGAAAGATGGAAGGAGTATATAGAGGATCTATACAAGGGCGATGTACTTGAGGACAATATGGAAATGGAAGAGGATGTAGATGAAGATGAAATGGGAGATACGATACTGAGTGAAGAGTTTGACAGAGCACTGAAAGACCTGAGTCGAAATAAGGCCCCGGGAGTAGACAACATTCCATTAGAACTACTGACGGCTTTGGGAGAGCCAGTCCTGACAAAACTCTACCATCTGGTGAGCAAGATGTATGAGATAGGCGAAAGACCCTCAGACTTCAAGAAGAATATAATAATTCCAATACCAAAGAAAGCAGGTGTTGACAGATGTGAAAATTACCGAACTATCAGTTTAATAAGTCACAGTTGCAAAATACTAACACGAATTCTTTAGAGACGAATGGAAAAACTAGTAGAAGCCGAGCTCGGGGAAGATCAGTTTGGATTCTGTAGAAATATTGGAACATGTGAGGCTATACTGACCCTACGACTTATCTTAGAAGAAAGATTAAGGAAAGGCAAACCTACGTTTCTAGCATTTGTAGACTTAGAGAAAGCTTTTGACAATGTTGACTGGAATACTCTCTTTCAAATTCTGAAGGTGGCAGGGGTAAAATACAGGGAGCGAAAGGCTATTTACAATTTGTATAGAAACCAAATGGCAGTTATAAGAGTTGAGGGGCATGAAAGGGAAGCAGTGGTTGGGAAGGGAGTGAGACAGAGTTGAAGCCTCTCCCCGATGTTGTTCAATCTGTATATTGAGCAAGCAGTGAAGGAAACAAAAGAAAAATTCAGAGTAGGTATTAAAATCCATGGAGAAGAAATAAAAACTTTGAGGTTTGCTAATGACATTGTAATTCTGTCAGAGACAGCAAAGGACTTGGAAGAGCAGTTGAACCGAATGGATAGTGTCTTGAAAGGAGGATATAAGATGAACATCAACAAAAGCAAAACGAGGATAATGGAATGTAGTCGAATTAAGTCGGGTGATGCTGAGGGAATTAGATTAGGAAATGAGACACTTAAAGTAGTAAAGGAGTTTGCTACTTGGGGAGCAAAATAACTGATGATGGTCGAAGTAGGGAGGATATAAAATGGAGACTGGCAATGGGAAGGAAAGCGTTTCTGAAGCAGAGAAATTTGTTAACATCGAGTATAGATTTAAGCATCATGAAGTCGTTTCTGAAAGTATTTGTATGGAGTGTAGCCATGTATGGAAGTGAAACATGGACGATAAATAGTTTGGACAAGAAAAGAATAGAAGGTTTCGAAATGTGGTGCTACAGAAGAATGCTGAAGATTAGACGGGGAGACCACATAACTAATGAGGAGGTATTGAATAGGACTGGGGAGAAGAGAAGTTTGTGGCACAACTTGACTAGAAGAAGGCATCGATTGGTAGGACGTGTTCTGGGGCATCAAGGGATCACCAATTTAGTATTGGAGGACAGCGTGGAGGTAAAAATCGTAGAGGGAGACCAAGAGATGAATACACCAAGCAGATTCAGAAGAATGTAGGTTGCAGTAGGTATTGGGAGATGAAGAAGCTTGCACAGGATGGAGTAGCATGGAGAGCTGCATCAAACCAGTCTCAGGACTGAAGACAACAACAACAACAATACAAGGACCAAGAGTTAAAAATTAGAATGGAAGACTAAGAGTGAAATGCTCAGATTAAATTGGTGTAAGACAGAGATGCAGTCTTTTGTCTCTGCTGTCGAGCATATACATCGAAGAAGCAATTACAGAAAGAAAAGGAAGATTCAAGAGTGGGATTAAAATTTGGAGTGAAAAGACATTAAAGAGAAGATATCACACTGCTATCCTGAGTGAAATTGAGGAATAAATGTAAGGCCTGATGAATGGAATGAATCATCTCATGAATACAGAATGTGGATTGAGAGTAAACTGAAGAAAGACAAAAATAACAAGGAGCAGCAGTAATGAGATTGGGAATAAACTAAATATAAAAATCGGTGACCACAAAGCAAGTGAAGTTAAGGAATTCTGCTACCTGGGAAGCAAAATAACACAGCAGGCAAAATAAGGACAACATAAAAAGCAGATTAACACAGACCAAGATAGCACTCCAACCCAAGAGAATTCTCTTAGTAACAAACATCTGCCTTAATTTGAGGAAAAAATTTCTGAAAATGTACATTTGGAGCACAGCATTTTATAGTAGTAAATCACAAACTGTGGGAAATCCTGAACAGAAGAGAATCAAAGCATTTGAGACAGAAAGACATTGAAAAATTAGGTGTACTGGTAAGGTACAGAATGAGGAGATTCCCTGTAGAATCAACGAACAAAGAAATATTGGAAAACGCTGACAAGATAAAGGACAAGAAGATGGCACATGTGTTGAGAGATCAATGAATAACTTCCATGCTATTAGAAGGAGCAGTACAGAATAAAAACTGAAGGGGAAGACAAAGATTGGAATGAAGCCAACAAATAATTGAGGACTTCACATGCAAGTACTACTCTGAGAAGAAACATTTGGCACAAGAGAGGGATTCGTGGTGAGTTGTTTCAAACCAGTCAGAATTGATTACTTGAAAAGAAAAGTAATAATATGATGTAACATTGTGGTACTCAATTGATTACCTTAGGAAAGTCACACTCACACTGAAAGGATACAAACTTTGAACCAGCTGTTTTCCCTCCTCACCAGCTCACTGTTTCATGACCTGGAAGACCATACTAATACTAACCTAAGACCTTTTACAGATGATAGAGTTATGTGTAGGAGGTACTATATGAATAAAAGAAAGTTGCAAAAATTTCCATGCAGATCTTGATAACATTCCAAACAGGTGCAAAAATTAGCAGCTTGCTTTAAATGCGCAGAAATATAAAATTATGCACTTTATAATACACAAGCAAGTAGTAATCTATGACTACAATTGGAATCGGACAATTCACGCAAATGGGTCATTTTCAAAAATCGGGCGTATTTGGGTCCCAGGTCATAACATGCTTTATTTAAATGCATTTAAGTTGTTTTTTTCCAAATATCTTGAATTTAGTTTAAAACTATATTAAATCATTAATTTACTTATTTTTAAATAAAATTTTTCAATTTTATTAAAAATTTGAACAACAGTATGTGAGATCTCACCTCCATTACTTGTTCCCTACACCTATCTTAATCACATCATGTTAAATTGTATAAGGCATTATAAAGGGTTTTAATTTTTAAACAGTTTAACAATTAGAAAATTTTAACAACATGGTATTACTGTATTTTTTTTTAAAAACCCGGTCCCACGCTACATCCTCACCTCCTTGATTGAGATTTATTAGTTCAATAAATGTCTCATACAGTGTTCTAGTAGCTTTTTTCTCCATATAAGGGGAAGTGCAAGCAGCGATCTCATTAGGGTATTTGACCGTTTTCTGGACATTGTCTTAAATGATTAATTATGTAATTTTTTGCTCCTAACATGCTGTTGTTCATCTTAAATTTTAGTATTCTTTTATAAAAACGGAAATTAAATTCAAATAATTTGAATGTCCCCTAAAACGCTCTGTTCAAGTCCTTGTGACATCACTGGCTAGCTCGTTGTGCCTAATGTCACAATGCTAATTCACACTGATGTCATGTTTTGGAATTTACATTTTGGAAAATTGGTCACAAATGGTGTGTAGTACCATACTGTACAAATACATCTACAGAACCTCCTGAAACGTTGTTTTTAAGTGTTCCAGAGAATGAAAAGATGCTTAAAATGTGATTGCACTGTACCGGCAAACCGCCGCCATGTCAACACACAAGTTCACTAACTTAATTAAAAATATGTTGCACTGTGAAGTTAACCATTAATTTATCTCCAAGATATGCTCCCCCACATCATGTTCAATAAGGTATTTTCTAGTTAATGTGACCACACACATTTTACTACATTACAAACTATGTTTTTTTATCTTCATACTGTTTGGCTAGGATACTTATTGCTTAACTTTTGCAGTTTCATCATCTTACATAAGTATGAAGGAAGTCTGCTTCAAACGCTAATGTTAGTTTACACTAACCAACATCACAGCCCTTACATTTGTGGCACCTGAATGTTGTACACACTTTATTTCTCTCCGTATGACCTCATCCACTTACATCTCACCAGAAACCAATACAACAAAAGATCAGTATCATTCCAGGCAAAAATTAAACACTACGCAACAGTAATTCAGTGGAAGCACTTCATGGATCTGAATGCCTAACAATGAATAAAAGAGGTGAAAAAGAAAACCTGGAAAATAAAAAACGAAAAATACTCAGAAAAATTTTATGAGCACAAAAGAACTAGGATAACAACTGGACGAAGAGGAAAAGTCAAGATCTATAAAGAAATGTAGAAACAATTGCAGACATAGTAAGGAAGAGGAGATTAAAGTTTTACAGGCGAATTTGTAGAATGAATGACAATAGCCTAAAGAAGAAAATTTTTAATTTCATTTCCAAATTAAAAAACACTATAAGGTGGTTGGAAGAGACAAGAAGGGATTTGAGAAAACTTAACATCACAGAAGACACTGCACAGCACAGGCAAAATTTGTGGCTACTGTTCAATACTGCATGATTATATCTTAACTACGAGCAATGCTTTCCAAAAAAGTGAATAGTTTGTTTGCAAAGCAAATGCAGTTATCCTCTGTTATCCTTTTCTCAGACTAAGACTAATGAGAAGCTAGGTATAATACAGCCGACAATCTTAACAACTGTTACAATCAGTTCTTGCTAATGCTATTTTTGTATTTCGCATGGAAATGAAGTCCCATGCTTCTTGACAGAGCATAGGGGAACGATGCGGGAGACCCGTACTGCCGTACTACGCAAGGTCCTAAGGAGATGGTTTGCCATTGCCTTCCTCCGACCATAATGGGGATGAATGATGATGATGATGATGATGATGATGATGATGATGATGATGATGATGAAGATGAAGAAGATGACACTAACACCAGACATCTTGGGGCAGGTGAAAATCCCCGACTTCGCTGGGAATCGAACCCAGGACTCCGTTCTCAGGAATCGAGAACACTACCGTGAGACCACGAGCGGCGGACATTTATTTTGTGTAAAACTTTGAAAAGTAAATGACCCTTCCAGGATTTGAACATGGGCCCTCTCGCACGGCGGTCGAATATGCTGTCTGTTGCACCACAGAATGTCTGACAGATGCAGCATCTCTGCTGAGTGCCTCCTACAAAGGAAACCAACACTGAGTTTTACCAAGAACAATTTGTGCTTTGGGTCGTAGCTTATGACTGATAGTCAACGATCTAGCCATAATATATGGACTCATTAGCAAAAGTTCTATAGTTCCTTAGTTTCAAGTGATTTTAATGATGTTACAGGAAAAAGAATGTCTGCCATCGCACATATCATCGCTCCAAATGGGTGGAGCATATAGATGCATCGACTTTTGCAAGGCTTCCAATATCAGCTTTCACAAAATTCCTTTCAATTGTTACTTAAAAGTTGTAATTGCATTTTACATCACTAAATAGCTAAACTGTTAGTAGTAAAAGTACGTAAGAATGTTGTAACTTTGGTTAAAGCTACTTTAACACAAGTATAGCTTCATCTTACTCCTAGCCTGTGACGTCACCAGAGCATCAGCCAAGATAAGAGTGTTTTTGACCAAGTGGCCACATCTTCATAGTTAATGGTTTTTAAGCTTTAATTACATAAAAATAACATATTTTGTGATAATATTCTACTTAAATGTTGTAATCAATCAGAATAACAACGATCTGAACAATAATTTTAATATGAGAAAAGAGGCAATTTTTGGGCAGTTATAGTGTGGCTTGTATGACTGTAGAGTTTGAGTTAAATTATTACAGTGCCAAGAAGAAATATTAACTTTAATAATCATCACCTCCACTACGCTATTGTTTTGTGTAAGTTATAGTCCTTTATTATTTTTATTATTATAAACCGATAACACATTAACTGTAAATTAACACTAAGGGGATAGAAATTCCAACCTCAAAAGAAGCAGCTAAACATCTAATTTTGTGAATGTTTGTCACCTCCATTACTCACACCTCCCTGAAAACTGATCTTCACGGAGTTGAGAATGTAGTAATGGAGTGTTCCTTAGTGATTAAATGATAAAAATAAGTTCTTTTATTTGTCAAATTAGAAAAGCTATGTCCATATATAAGTGAGAAATTTATATTTTAGCTAGGCAGTGACTTTTTTTTTAAAAAAAAGATAGCTTAAGCTCTAACTTATGATTTTCAGAATATTAAAAGATTAGCCTCATGCACTGAAATGATCCTACTTTATTTACTTTTTAAAAAGTAGTACTGGAATTAAGCAGCTTATGTATGCTTGCTGAGTAGGTTTACATTAATGTTTCATATAGTAGCTCAATTGTTTTAGCTTTTAAAACTGTTCGCTGCTTTCACAAATTTGCTTCAAGCTATTTGTTGAGATTTTTAGGCCACTTTGTTTGTAATCCCTGAAAAAGAAGATGTCTCTCATATAGAATGATGTGAAATAATGACTCTTTTTAAATCCACCAAACATCAATAACCGAGAAAAGTATTAATTTGATGATTTGAAAAATTATAATATTTTGGTCTGATGTACTATTTGTATCTTGATCTATTTGTACTGTAATGAGTATAAACAATAAATAATGATTCATGTTATGTTTCAGTGACAATTACTAACCTCTAACTTACCCAATACTCAGATATTTTAGGCAGTTCTCACCTCCATTACTACCAAGCTCCCCTCCAGCTATGCTGTTAAACTTTTTAGTTGAAAAAAAAAGCCTTTTTTTGGAACCACTATTGGAGTAATGATTTACTTGATTGTGATAACATAAAAATATACAAAACTTAATTACTTTCAAAATTAAAAAAAAAATTTTTTTTACAAAATATGTCCGATTTTTGAGAATGACCCAAATGCTTGGATGTACTAATATGTGAGAATATAAAATGAAATTATCACAAAGGTTTAGTTGTAAATAAAGCAGCAGGAAGGATTCAGTTCACTGGTACAAAGCTGGGAAATTGCAATTTGTTCACAAAGGCGACTGATTACAAAACATTTGCACATCCCATCCATGTAATTTTTCTCCCCAAATTCTTATACTTGTGAAATAACACTGCCCAAATGTGAGAGATCATACATATCAGAATTAACAATAGATACTGAATATGTACAAAAAGGCAAAACTCCAAGGGTCAGTAGTTAGCTTGACTCCTGGGAGAGCTCCACAGAAATGCTGAGAAGCCTGACAATATATTGTGTCAGTCTGCGACGGTGTAAACAAATGAGAACGTGGATTGCCCAAGGGAAAAGAAGTGCAGCGGAGCACGAGCCCCACCTTCCTCTCACAGCACTGGTGGTCTACTTCCAAGTTCTGTGCTCTAGTGGAAGCAGAACTGATATAACAGTCATTACGATGGTGTCATGAGGGTTGTATCTGAACCCCATCATGGACCAGTACTGGTCTCCTCATTCATTGCAAAAGAAAGGCCAACAATGAGCAATGAACAATGCATAGCAAAGCAGAATACACACAGCACTCGCTAACAGCTACTGTGCAACCACTTGCCGAGGTCAGCAATGGCAGTGTGTGGTAGTTCAGGCACGACCTCTACCGATATCTTAAGTGAGCTTTGATCAAACCACCCCACCATAAAACTGCCACGATACAGTGTCAACATAACAGCAGCACTTCAAGATAGAAGCCAATTATCCCCCAAAAGACTACTTACTAAGTTTGAACACCCTGTATTAAGTGAATAATCTATGAATTGACTACAACCACCAAACTGCAGGGCATACAGAGACAAGACATTTAAGTGGTTACATATCCCAGGCTCCGCATATGAATGAAACAAAAAAAGTATAAACTCTACAACCCTGTGTACAGTAAAGGCTGGAGTGTACAGTAAAGGATGGAGGGTACTTTGCTGTCATGTTAGCCACATCCTTCCCTCTTCTACTCTTGTTGTAACCTTACAGTCCGTACAATAGACACACTATTTTCATTTTCTCATCACTCACATGCCGTGTTCTGTAAATCTCAGCAAGAAATAGGGCACTAAGGGGTGTAGAACAAGTCCAGTTACACAGCAGCTACTGCTGGCTACTTCTGTCGAATATACAAACAACAAATTGTGATTCGTGCTGCTCTACTCACCTTGATAATTGTGATATTGGATAACTGAAGCATTTAATGCCACTTCATCATGCCATCCAAGCTAACCTAGATCTCAGGCTATGCTATAGATCAGTATGTCACTACACACAAGATCTCTTAATCACATTGGCTCGGGCTTGGCTTTACCAACACCCAGTCACACCATCACCTTCCAAACTTACATAGACCCCTGACTATACTACAGTTCAATCTGTCATTACAATCTACATTTCTAAAACCTATACAACAGACACAAAATGAATATTGTCATTCCTGTGGTCTCCTTTCTGTTTGAACACTATGATGTCACACTCCACATCATCACTGCAATGTGGAATGAAGGTGATATCTGGTATCTAGGTTCAGTTCACCCACAAAAAGGGATCTTCGTTACATCACATATATTAGGAAAGAAACAACTAATGGAAAATCTGCAATGTAATAACAACATTATGAATTAGGACAGACTGCTACTCACAACATTCAGGAGGCACTGAGCAGCAGACATACACATTTCAAAGCACACGAGCTTGACCTCAGCACCCAGATATAACCGAGGGCACATGTGCGAGTATGAATTTGTCCAAGTTTTTCAATGTCTGAAGGATGCCTGTGTCTGATCGCTTACAAGGGAGCCTTCCCATTGCACCCCCCTCAGATTTAGTTATAAGTTGGCACAGTGGATAGGCCTTGAAAAACTGAACACAGATCAATTGAGAAAACAGGAAGAAGTTTTGTGGAACTGTGAAAAAATAAGCAAAATATACAAACCGAGTTGTTCACGGGCAGATAGGCAACATCAAGGACAATCGGAACGCAGGAGCGCCGTGGTCTCGTGGTAACGTGAGCAGCTGCGGATCGAAAGGTCCTCGGTTCAAATCTTCCATCGAGTGAAAAGTTTATTATTTTATTTTCAGTTTATGTGACAAACTCTTATATTTTCATCACTTTTTTGAGAGTTGTTATTACATCCACAAGAAAACCTAAATCGGGCAAGGTAGAAGAATCTTTTTACCCATCGCCAAGTGTACAAGTTAGGTGGGTCGACAACATATTCCTGTCATGTGACACACATGCCGTCACCAGTGTCGTATAGAATATATCAGATGTGTTTTCCTGTGGAGGAATCAGTTCACCTATGACCATGCGATCAAATGTTTTCGGATCCCATTGGAGAGGCACGTCCTTTCGTCTACTAATCGCACGGTTTTGTGATGCAGTCGCAAAACACAGACACTAAACTTATTACAGTGAACAGAGACGTCAATGAACGAACGGACAGATAATAACTATGCAAAAATAAAGAAAGTAAAATTTTCACTCCAGGGAAGACTCGAACCAAGGACCTCTCGGTCTACAGCTGCTCACGCTACCACGGGACCACGGCGCTCCTGAGTTCGTATAGTCCATGATGTTGCCTATCTGGCCCATGGACTACTCAGTTTGTATATTTTGCTTATTTTTTCACAGTTCCACACAACTTCTTCCTGTTTTCTCAATTGATCTGTGTTCAGTTTATCAAGGCCTATCCACTGTGCCAACTTATAACTAAATCTGAGGGGGGTGCGATGGGGAGGTTCCCTTGTTAGTCCAATTTTGATTGTGTCTGTCTGCCATTTGATGTGTACTCTAAGTGCTGAGTAGCTATCTACCCAAATCATATTGCTGTTAGGAGAAAAACAATTACTTTTAAAAGTTACGCCTGTTCCTCTTAAGCTAATGAGTTGCTGTTTTATCCAAATCTTTTAATAAAAGCGTTTACATTTCTTGACACAGAACACTATCAACTTTTATATACTAACAAAGTTATGACATGTTTCATGCAGACATTGTTAAGTGGAATTTGGATCCCCGAGACCAAATATTCTCATAAATGGTGGACGGTGTGGCTAACTATGTATTCTTTTATTTTGTTTTTCAGTATCTAAGGACTTTCAGTTTTCTGCCTGGCATCTACCAGCAACCTGTTTTAGATGTTTGTATCAGAACACACAACTCCTTTCTGGGCCCTAGAAAGGGATGTATAGTCTATATGGAAATTATTTATACTTTTAGTATCCTAATTGAAATTTGCAGTTCATCCTCAATTCACTCTTGTCATTAACCACAAATACCATTATGGAGAAAATGTACTGGCACATCAGTGTTAAGAATCACATGATCCCTGAAGAGGCTTCTGCAAGCTGTTCAATAACAATTACAGCTTCTGTACAAAAATTGTTTTTTTTATTTTTGCTGCACTACCACATAAGATTATACCATAGAACAGTACTAAGTGAAAGTATGGTAACAGTCATGTCTTCAAGGCAATGCAATGAAAGATCAGCAAGTTCGAAGTAAGCAGACTTGAGCCTTATGGTAAGCCTATCCATGCGCTTGTGCCACCTCAATTCATTACCAATCTAGATGCCTAAGAACTTCACACAATGAGCCACACCCAGTGTGTGCTCATTGATCTCTATTTTCAGTAACTATACAGCCATGTGTTTGAGATTGCTCGATATGAGCCTAAAAGATGAAGAGTTAAGCTGTTAGCTAAGAACCAGTTGGAAGGACATTCCATTCACCTCCTGGCTGTGGCTGGAATGGTCTTGTTTGGGCACTTTATCAGCATACTTGGGTTATCAGCAACCACCCCCATTTCTGAGAGCCCTTCAATGACCCAAGTAAATCATTTTCATGGGGAACAACACACCTTTTTCCCTGTGATCCCCACATAAGTTCCATCAACAATTCTTTAACTGCTGTCAGGTCAACTTAATAATTGTCTACAAATCCTGGAGCAGGTTGCAGCAGTAACTTGCAGATGCATTATGCCTTCCGAGAATTTTCCCAACAAATCTAGGTCTTCCATACTCCATCCCTAGCTCCAATAATGTGCGTTTGCTTTGTAGCACTGAGCCTTAGAGTGGGAAAATATTTCTGCACAGGAATACCTGACCAAAAAATTACAACCTACTATTTGTCCCCCCCCCCCTCACCCAACAAGGGCTTAACAGATCTAAAGGAAATTATACAAAGACCTCTCAGATAGTATAAAACATCTCATGGTAAAAATTATTTTCTAGATCTCTGTCTTTTTTTTCCCCTTTCTTTCTTTACTTACAGTCCTACCTTGGCAGCTATACTTTCTCCTTCCTAGACTTGGTAATGTCCGCCACTTTCTGTCCACTCGGTCCCCATTCACGTTCGCTGAAAAAGATATGGATCAAAATCAAAATATAGTATCCAATCAGAATATGTAGAATATACAAATATAGTACACAACTACATATTTTTGGATATATCTACACATCTAGTGTACTCTACACCATTCTTTGTAACTTTTTCACACAAACATGAAACACACTTCCTAAAAACCAAAATTCAAAATGACTTAAGAGTTATATATGTGGATGACATGCACCAAAATACCTGTCACAGATTTGCCTGTCATCTTACACAAATTTTCAGAATTTACCTTGTAGCCTTGTGATTGTTCTTACATGGGCTTTAGGCAAGTTTCTGTGCCTAACAGTTCACTGCTATAAAGACACTCATAGTAGTATCAAACTCAAACAAGTTCAGTGAGCTGTCAAAGACTGCATGGTATTCGTACCTTAGAGCTTGAATTTCCACAAGATAAAGTGTGTTACATACTGAATGAAGACATGGACTGGACTACACTCCAGAACAATATGTTACGACAACCTTTATTTTGCATTCACATTCATTGAATTCACCCAACTCATCCAAATTACCACTTTCCAACCAAACGTAGATCTCAAGCTATGCTACAAATCAGTATGTCATCACAACCAATATTTTTGGGAGGATCACTACCCCATTTTTATCAAAAGACGTAATTAACTATGATCGACTTCAAGAAACAGTCTATTGAGCTAGTAATATAATCAGTCACTCATGAAAATTGCAGTCTTATGCAATGACATCCAGTTTCCTACAAAATTGTGTGATCTGTAATAAATGTAGAAAGCCTTCTTCAGTAAAAGAGTTCAGCATTTGAAAGAACAAACTTGTCAAAGGATTCTCACACACACACACACACACACACACACACACACACACACACACACACACAGAGAGAGAGAGAGAGAGAGAGAGAGAGAGAGAGAGAGAGATCATATGTAATGTTTATTACACTTGTTTAACAAAATTTATATAATCAAAAGGGTCTCCTTTCTTCGACAATCCGAAATATCACGACCTAGCAGTAAGAATACTGGCACACAATACGCGACTTGATCACTTGATTGCATTCAAGTGTAGTTGGACCGTTCTCACAGTGTGTGCAATAAAGTTAGGGGTCCGAAATACTGATTGACAGTAACAAAATATTACAGGCTTAACCTACTACACCACTTCCTTCTGTTTTATACATGATGACATTTCTTTTCTTCTTACAATACACTTTCCTTACGGAACGACCTACAGGGAAACGGGCATGGTTGTGGATTCTTCGCAACTATTGTTGCCTTTAGGTTCAAACGACACATCAAAAAATTAATAAAAAAGGACGTGCTTCCAGTTCGATTTCTTAGAACTGCTTTCGTCGAACTTCGATCCGAGTTTCCATACCTAAAAAGAGGGCGTATATTGAGAGCATCAACTAGCCGTACCACAGCAATAAATAATTAGTTTTGTTACTGTATTCATCGCTGTCCGATAAACAATCGAAGAACATTATCTGCAATGACTGTTTCTAAGTGGAAAAAATGAGGCGGATAAGAAGTCAAAACCGAATCTAGATTCACTACTTCTTGATACTTCTACAATCCTTATATCCTGCTCAGATATCACACCCACTATTTCATGTAGTCAGGAAATGGATTCGGAGAAATTAAATAATTTCGCCACCCTGTAAGCTTGAGTTTCCTATTCCGTATTTATTACCTCTTCATTGTTAAAGATATCACCATCCGTAATGCAGTATTCACTTGACACTGCAATTTGTTACATTTACCGCTTGTGGTAGTAACTACGGTTAACGTCAATTGATGCTTCCTTGTTTATTGTGGCTCGTCCAATGACTCTCAAGTGCAGATGTGTAGTTCGTTGGTATCTCTGACACAGCTGTAGGAAGTGACGTGCGCCAAAGCTGTCGAGACGTGGAAGCGTATTGGAGGTGGCTAGGAGCGTGTCTCTGTTCGTGAAGGGGAAGTGGAGGCTTCTGCGTTCTACTTTTCGTGCGCATTCGTGGTACATTGTATAGTCACTAAATAGAAATATTTGTTAGCAGGATCTACATTATTAAAGAAAATGGATCAAGTAACGAAGTTTATTGAACCAGGACGCCAATTTGCGAAAGATTCAATCCGTCTGGTGAAAAGGTGTACGAAACCAGACAGAAAAGGTATGTTATATCTTGGAACAGTTAATATGTATTAAATTTAGATTGTTGTATAGACGTTATTAAGAATTAGTGATATGGATTTTCAAACCAGGAGCTGTTGCATCTAATATTGAAAAATAAGATAATAAACGTGCATTTGAAGGAAGCATATGCCGATTGTTACCAACCTCCACGTTAGAGGGTGAATTAAAACTTTAAATTTTACTGTCTGCAGTAATTAGTAAACCATCATTCGGTTCATTTATTCGAGTTGTTATACAACTGAAATATGCACTATTATTAACGTGATAGTCAAAAACACTGTAGTGATAGCTCTGTTTACTTTTTTTAATACCTTCGGACGTGCTCATACGAAGTTTATACATAAGTTACTAAGTAGTGTGAGATTCGGAAATTATGCAGAACCAGTAATTACACAGATAAGTATTTTCTCTCGTTTTGTGTATGTGTCAGAGCGCTAGCAGTTTTATTTAAGACACAAGCTTTTAGTAATTTAAAATAAAATAATCTGTTACATCCTCTATTGGATATAAAGTTCAAGAGGTTTTTTTTTTCTAGTTTCGAGTCAAATAAAGAAATGAATAAACAGTAAACACACTACACGGCATTAATTACATAGTATCTATTACAGGGCCCACACTATATTGCAAGATTTATAAGTTTGCCAATAAGATATAGAGGAATGTTTGATACATGTTGTCAGCTTTTGCATGTGACGCAAGATACACGCGACAAATTCCGTAAACAATACGGCGACTATAACATGTTATTATTGGTGATTTTTTTTTTTCAAATGGGTTAAGCTACAAAACAGTCGTTCAGCACAACCAGCTTTTTTTGTATTGCTCTCGTTGTCTTTGGCAATTCACAACCAAACTATTACCACTCAACCTAACCTATTCCTCAGGCTGAGACGGTTCAGTATATCGCCACAATCAACTTTAGCTTCATCACCACATCCAATTTTTGCTTTATATTTGCTCGCTTCCCTAATGAAAAACAAAACTGTGAATATATGCACGAAAAAGTGACGTGACAACAGCCTTTAAATATTGTCACTGGCCAAAGCCGATGATCCGTATAGAACATTCCTCTTGAACTGTGAAAAATTACTTGGCCTAAATAGTTTGTACCATACACGTACTAACACTAAATTTTCATAGTGTATCATTGGGAGGTATGGAACACTATTGGTGTGATGGGTGTTAGGTAGTATACTGCCTTGTGATATTGCAAACCCCCACTGTAGCCCAAATTGTAAGTAACCTCTTCTCCCAATACTTTCTCCCACATTTCGTAGACACAGAAAGCAAGTCTCAGGGTGTGATAATTGCGCATACGTTATTTAATTTGTAGTGAGTTTTTAATATAGTTTCTGTCTCTCACTCCCACACTAAAATAAAGTGGGAATAGGACTCACTGTCTGTAGCTGTAAACCATTCTCCTGCACCCTTTAGTTGCTTCAGTATTCCAGATATTGAAACTAAGGTTGCTTTGTAATTGTTTACTTAATTTAATCGTGGAGTCGCGACGCAGGAGGAGGATATATTTTGTACCACTCTGAGAGTTAAACTTCCACATCGTAAAATATCAAAAACTGTGGGGTTGCCAGAATGCTCGAAAATGACAGGAACGAAGTGTAAAATAAGATGACAGTATTTTAAGCTAACATCCCATGTCTAAACATGACTTCAACTTCACAGTGTGCAAAGTATTTGTGAACATGGTGCTCAGCCATCCGCAGCAGGGCAAGTACAGAAGCTGAAGCAGTGAATTTGTGAGATGACTGGGAGTGAGCCTGGGTTGCCTGCTTACCAACCAGATGTGGTAACCAGTACAGTGGTGCAGCATTGTGGCTACCACAGCTGCAGCTGCAACTAGTCCATTGCAAAGCTGAGGTGCTATTCCAATGTTAGAGAGACTTGGCTATACTGACAATATAAGAAGGGGAAAGTGGGCTAAAGGTGTGAAGTTTTGTGCCAGGGAGGGTGTTTGACTAGGGTAGCCCATGCAGCTGCTGTAGCCACAGTGTGGCGGTGCTGCAGTGGTTAGAAATCTACCTGGTAAGCAGGAGACCCAGGTTCAAGTCCTTACTGTGGCACAAATTTTAATTCATTGCTTCAGCTTCTATCTTTATCGAAGGTAAAATTGAGACTCATATGTCTCCAGGAAAATGTAATTCCTTCATATTTGGTAAGTGTAGTCAAAGTTTGCAAGCTCATAATCAAATGGTCATGTTACCCACCTAACCTAGTCTTCAGATTATGCTACAGATAAGTTTCCTAAATGCAATCTCCAGGCCAGTTTTTAGTTTCTGTGCTAAAGACACATCACCTTTTTTCTTGCGTCTCATGGGATAGTTAAAACAAATCTTCCATTTCCTACCGAACCCATCACATTTCCAGCTTATAGTCAAGAACTAAGCAATCTGACCAGCTCTTACTCTGACCTTTTCAGAGCTGTACTATGCAGACTCACTCTCTCTCCTCTCTCTCTCTCTCTCTCTCTCTCTCTCTCTCTCTCTCTCTCTCTCTCTCTCTGCGCCACACCGTCCCATCTCATCCTACAGTGTGTCTATGATGAGGGGATTGTCAGGTGGAGTGGGTGAGGGGTGAAAGGAGGTGGGAGGGTGGGGTAGGGGAAGGGTGACTGACAGCTGGGAGGGAGAGGCAGCAATTCCTCGAAATGGGCATGTGGTACCGGTGAGCAGTTCTGGCCTCTGTACGAGCCCTAATCTATCTTATCTTTGTGGTCTTTCTGCGAAATGTAAGTTGGCGACAGTAAAATTGTACTATAGTCAGCCTCAAATGCAGGTTCTCTAAATTTCCTCAGTAGCGATTCACAAAAATAACGCCTCCTTTCCTCTAGAGACTTCCACCCGAGTTCCTGAAGCATTTCCGTAACACTCGCGTGATGATCAAACCTACCAGTAACAAATCTAGCAGCCCGCCTCTGAATTGCTTCTATGTCCTCCCTCAATCCGACCTGATAGGGATCCAAAATGCTCAAGCAGTACTCAAGAATAGGTCGTATTAGTGTTTTATAAGCGGTTTGCTTTACAGATGAACCACATCTTCCCAAGGTTCTACCAATGAACCAGACGACTATCTGCCTTCCCCACAACTGCCATTACATGCTTGTCCCACTTCATATCGCTCTGCAATGTTACGCCCAAACATTTAATCGACGGGACTGTGTCAAGTGCTACACTACTAATGGAGTATTCAAACATTACAGGATTCTTTTTGTGGTGTTACCGCCAGACACCACACTTGCTTGGTGGTAGCCTTTAAATCGGCCGCGGTCCATTAGTATACGTCGGACCCGCGTGTCGCCACTATCAGTGATTGCAGACCGAGCGCCGCCACAAGGCAGGTCTATAGATACTTCCTAGCACTCGCCCCAGTTGTACAACTGACTTTGCTAGCGATGGTTCACTGACAAAATACGTTCTCATTTGCCGAGACGATAGTTAGCATAGCCTTCAGCTACGTCATTTGCTACGACCTAGCAAGGCGCCATTATCAGTTGCTATTGATATTGTAAATAATGTACAGACAAGAGCTACGTTCAACATTAATGGATTAAAGTTAAGTATTCCACAAAGTACCACCTTTTTTCTGAAGTCTAAATACCTTGTCCTGTTCCAGACCTCACGCCAGTCTGCGTGAGCTTAAACGCGTGCCTTTCGGCTGCCTCCAAACCCCGTGGGTTGGCTCCTGCCAATCCACAACACTTTTTTCTATTCGTCTGCATTAATTTACATTTATCTATATTTAGAGTTAGCTGCCATTCTTTACACCAATCACAAATCCTGTCCAAGTTATCTTGTATCGTCCTACAGTCACTCAACGACGACACTTTCCCGTACACCACAGCATCATAAGCAAACAGCCGCACATTGCTATCCACCGTATCCAAAAGATCATTTATGTAGATAGAAAACAACAGCGGACTTACCACACTTCCCTGGTGCAATCCAGATGATACCCTCACCTCCGATGAACACTCACCATCGAGGACAATGTATTGGGCTCTATTACTTAAGAAGTCAAGAACTTCTCTTGAACATATTTACATATGCCCTGTTCTTTATTTTAGCTGCATCCACTTCTTATAGTTAGCTTCCCATGCTTTTCACAGGTAGATTTCCTGTGCCATCTCGCATTACCGCAGAAGCACTAAGTCGCATCAGAAAGAATGTGTTCCTTTTGTTTAGTGCAAGTTGGCATTTGGAGGACAGTACGCATCAGGAAAGGCTCCCAGGGCACTTTACTGGTAGAAATTCTTCCCTCATACCATCTGCAGTTCAAATAGGAAGCAGAAAAGCTAAATACTATGTTCTGTATGTACTTTATAAATGCTCCCACTCTGTGTCCCCAGTCCAGCAACTGTGATATATTTTCAGTCGAAAAAAGCAATGTGATGCTGAGGGAATTAGATTAGGAAATGAGACACTTAAAGTAGTAAAGGAGTTTTGCTATTTAGGGAGTAAAATAACTGATGATGGTCGAAGTGGAGAGGATATAAAATGTAGACTGGCAATGGCAAGGAAATCGTTTCTGAAGAAGAGAAATTTGTTAACATCGGGTATAGATTTAAGTGTCAGGAAGTCGTTTCTGAAAGTATTTGTATGGAGTGTAGCCATGTATGGAAGTGAAACATGGACGATAACTAGTTTGGACAAGAAGAGAATAGAAGCTTTCGAAATGTGGTGCTACAGAAGAATGCTGAAGATAAGGTGGGTAGATCACGTAACTAATGAGGAGGTATTGAATAGGATTGGGGAGAAGAGAAGTTTGTGGCACAACTTGACTAGAAGAAGGGATCGGTTGGTAGGACATGTTTTGAGGCATCAAGGGATCACAAATTTAGCATTGGAGGGCAGTGTGGAGGGTAAAAATCGTAGAGGTAGACCAAGAGATGAATACACTAAGCAGATTCAGAAGGATGTAGGCTGCAGTAGGTACTGGGAGATGAAGAAGATTGCACAGGATAGAGTAGCATGGAGAGCTGCATCAAACCAGTCTCAGGACTGAAGACCACAACAACAACAACAACAGGTCGCAAAAACAACATAAGCTTTGTTGAATCAAACAATGGAAAATCCAGGATGGGATAATGACAATATTATGAAAAGGATAGATTGCTACTCAACATAAAGCAGAGATGTGTAGTCGCAGATAAGCACAACAAAAAGACTATCAAACGAGTAAACTTTCAGCCAAAAAGAATCAAACAGTGCATGCAGACATGAAAACGCAATTGACACACACGTGACCAGTCTCTGGTTTCCAAGGCCAGTACAACCGTGGCAACCACACACTGTGGTCACTTTCTACAATACAATTCTTAGGTTGTGTAAAATTGATGAGCTCTTCATTAGACACAAATTTGATCCTACTGAATCATTTCTTGAAGTTGGCTAATGCTGCACTTTTTGTGTCCGGAGAGCAAAGTTTTTCACCTTAAAATTGGGGTACATCCAATGTTTCCTTGCTCCACGGCCATAATTGATTGAATGCCTAGTTACTGGAATAGTTGGGACAGATCAGAAGTTCCATATTCTGACATTTGCCTCAATCTCGTCTGTTGCCATGTTTATTTCTAAGGCTCAACATGATCCAGTTTCCCTTCACTGGCGCAATGGCCATGCTGATGCAATTCTGCCTCCTCCAAATTATCCATCTCACATTCTCACCACTGGGCATTTTGTGTAGCATAGGATGCTTCTTCAGAGGTTTGGAAAGTTCTTTGTTCAAGAACCTCTTGCGGATTTAAATCTCCTGGGTCAACAGGAAGAATGCAGTTGAGCAAATTTCGAGAATAATATTATAGCACTGCAATTCATAATCTAGTTTGACAGTGTCAGGGGTACCATTTTTATTTGCGATAGATGTCGAACTCCTTGACTGGTGAAACCACAACCAACTACAAATTATTTTGAAAAGATTTTTTTCTCTTGTTCAGATAGCCTAAGTTATGTTCATTACATAACAGTAAGTTATGTTCATTACATAACAGTAAGTTATGTTCATTACATAACAGCATAGCCGTTTAAGATTTTACAAATGACTGGATGGTGCTATTGAGATATGACGTTATCATCATTTCGAAATTTGTTGTTAAAACAATGATTGATTGGTTGGTTGATTTGGAGGGAGGGGACCGTTAAAACAATGACAGCTCAGACATTGGTCCAATAGTTTGTGTACAGTGGGCACTTCAAGAAACAAGTGCTGTGAAAAACTGGAAATTCCATGTAACATTGTTGGTTGACATTTTTATATTCTTTGTAAAGGCCCATGCAAACAAGTGTCTCATATTGCTTTGTTCAACTTTTGGTAATCAGTGATCTCCAGAAAAGATAGCTGACCGTTGGTTTCCAGAATTTCTTTTTGCTTCTGTCAGCAATGAATTTTGTGAAATTTAACCAAAATTACTCATTGTTCCAAAAAGGAAACAGTGATGCCCTTTGTAACACTCAGAATCAGCAACTTGATGTGGGATGGATGGAGCCCCATTGGTATTGAAGAGGACGTTACTGTTGATTTTGAATGAATGAAAAAGATACATTCCTAATTGATTCTGCACAAATTGACTGAAACTCAAACATTTCAGTTGTGGAAATGAAAAATTCTTACGAATCATTGTAACAGGAGATAAACAGTTCTATATATTTTTGATTTGTTCAGCAGCTGTGATGTGTATTATTCACCAAAATAAAAATTAGTTCAGTTGCATAAAAATTATTAATTTCAGTCTACCATTTTCAACAGGTTAATCTGTTATCTTCAGAAGTTTGATACAGTCTTGAATCATAGGTAAGCCAACATAAAATAAGGGTCAGATTATAGGTATCCTACAGAAAATAAGTAAAAAATATGTAAAAGATTGTTAAAAACAAATGAGTTAATAGTTGAGAATCATTAAAGTAAAAAAGTTTGTTAGACATGAATCTACATTAGGTGAAAATTAGAAAAATCGTATACCTTTGTTAAAGAATAGTAAACTGTGGTGCATTGCAAAAACTGCAAGATGCAGTCAAATGAAAATAAGGCATACGGAAAACAAAGTAATTATTATTTCAAAAGTGATCTTTATCCCACTGTGAGAGAAGATGGTTAGTGCCTTTATGGAAAAATGTTTGTGATTGCCAGGTGTGCACCTGTTTGTCTGAAGCAAATTGACAGCAAAAAAGTCTTTATCCAGCATTCCAGAAATATGGAAATCGCAGTGAGAGATCGGGAGTGTGTGGAGGATGTGTAAAGGCTTCCTAGCAAAACTTCTGCAGCACCATCGAGTCCAAATGCCCAGGAATGTTTATGAACAGCATTATTCTGTGTGGCAGGATAATGCCCGTCCACATGTTGCCAAGGCTGTTTTGACTATGCCTCACAATTTTCTCTGGAAGCCCTTGCACATATCCCATACAATACTAATCTCTCCACACAATTTTCATATTTTTTGGAGCCCTGAGAAAGAAATTTGTGACTGCCCGTTTGCTTCAGACAACGAGGTGCACACCAGGGAACAATCATGGTTCCATAGCCAACTGCAAATATTTTTCCACAAAAACATTGACTATCTTGTCTCACAGTGGGATAAATGTATTGAAAGTTATGGTGATTACTTTTGAAATAATTTACAGTTTACTTACTTACTTTCCACACTGTCTCATTTCCATTTGACTGCATTGCATATCCTTTATATGCAATGAACAGCAACCAACAGATTGATAACTTAAGCAAATTGATCACACTTATATATGAGATAGGAGTGCTTGCATCCATAGACCCTTTTAAAACCGTGTAAGGTGTTTAACATAAGCATGTAAAAAGACAGTTACACGTTAGGTCAGGTGCTCAACAGCCAGTGAAACGGTGACTTAAGCCCATATCAAACTTCTGAAGATAAGATTAATCTGCTGAAACCACAAAAGTAAAATTAAAAAATTTTTGTGCTAATGACGACTTATTTTCATTTTGGAAAAAAGCATTTTATGTGAACCTGAAACTAAGCAGCATTCAGTGGTTTGGGTGTTCAAAATATACCTGAAACCAACAAAGGTTATTTGTTAGTGGAGCACTTTCAGAAAAAATGATTACTCATTTTTTTGGTTACAGTGGACATCTCATGATCATTGTTTTAAATCAGGGGTGACCAGTAGTTTTTGGTTCATGAGCCACTTTGTGGAAGTAGAGCCCAGTAGAGGACCATATGTTTTTAAATGATTTTGCATTTCAGAAAAGGTATAAAATTGTTACACAAAAATGGGTCACTATTTGCCCGCAGTGATTTCGATGATGAAAAAAACAGTTAATGCTGAATGGTACAGTAATTTTTTGCTACAAGTCATTGATAAAATCAGAATAAATGACTGAAAATGTCACATCATTCTTCATCTTTACAATGCCATCCATTACACGGCATCTCAAGCAATTGATCATTTTACATAGAAAATAATGTAATCACTCTCATTGGTGATATTAACCTGTTTTATCATTGGACGACTTCTTTCTGTTTTGTCACTTCAAACAAAAGATGCACAAAGATTTCCATCAGTTCGAGAAGCAGTTATACCATTCCAAAACCAGATTTTTGAGCAGAATTAAATGT
The DNA here is from genome assembly GCF_023898315.1 of Schistocerca nitens. NCBI lineage: Eukaryota > Metazoa > Arthropoda > Insecta > Orthoptera > Acrididae > Schistocerca > Schistocerca nitens. Next base: position 126,560,434 of record NC_064623.1, read on the forward strand.
TTCTAGAATCGGTTTGAATGCATTCAGAACTGTATGAATTTTAAAGGCAAACATTTTTAAAACTATATATTCAAAAACAGACCTTACAAAAAGAATTGTGTACCATTCATGATGTGTGCCCAACAAAATACTTATTGAAATTAGGTCTCATTGCACATCAACATGAAACATTGTCTGTAAGGTGTGATTTGCAAATTTGTCTTCACATTTTTTTCAGTTCTACTTTATTCTTGTTTTAAGGGTGGTTTGTAATTTAGTATTTGAATTAGCTTGAAGTGTCATCTGATTGCACATTTCTGGATTAATTTCAGAGTTCCAGAAGATTGCAGTTGCCACAGCAATTGGTTTCTGCATAATGGGATTCATTGGATTCTTTGTGAAGCTTATCCACATACCCATCAATAACATCATTGTGTAAGTTAACAACTTTTTGTATCACGATATAAGCCGAAGTAAATTTGGTCTGATTGCTTTACATTGATCCTTCCCACACTCCGTGATACCATCTTCTAAGGTCTAGTGTCACCGGTCTGTAAACAAACATTAAGTTAATATAGTCTGTAGTAGGTAATAGAATATGAAAGCTGAGAACTAAATGGAATGAGACACAATAGTCAGTTGGAGAAAATAATTTACATCACTTCTCTGCATTTGTATTATGCAGTACTGGCGGAAATATTAAATAAATTCGAAATAACATCAACCCCTTGGTTCCTGAAAATTTCTTTACTGAGTGGTGGCATTAATCTTTGTGTGGAGGAAGCTGGTCTGCAATGGGTAGGTTGTTTATTAAATACTTATGCAGGTGGTTAGATGTCAGCGAGCAGAAAGAATATGTGCCCTTTATTAGTGAAAGAGAATGTGGAAGAAACAGCCATGACAAAGCTATTTCACCTCTTGTGCAACATATGAGACAGACGAAATACCCCCAGACTTCAAGAACAAAATAATGATTCCAAATCAGGTAGATCCCTGCAGGTGTGAATATTACAATTAATGCTTGCAAAATACTGATGTGGATTACAGGGTGACACACAGGAGATGGACGGTTTTGAACTGCATAGTACTGAGGGCACCGTGGTGGGAGGTGGTCGTGGTGGGGATAGTTATGATCCACACGAGACGCCATTTCATTACTCAGTCACTATGGAGCAGTGGGACTTGCAATGTCGAGTGTTTGTCTATGACGGTTTTGTGAAAAGTGGTGAGTCTATTATTGCTACGCAGCGATTGTTCATGCGCGGTTTAATGTCGGTCGACATGGAGCTGTTCCGAGCCGTTACACAATCCTCAGATGGGTGGAAAACTTCAGATCAACTGGAAACATACTGGATAAGAAGCATACTGGCTCGAGACGCAGAGTAACAACACCAGAAAATGTTGAAAGGGTAAGGCAAGCAGCAGTCAGCCCAGGACGGTCAGCTAGACGTCATGCTTGTCAGTTATGAATCAATCGTGAATCGGTTGGACGAATTTTGCATAAAGAATTAAAATTCCATCCCTACAAAATGGCTCATTGTCCAACAACTTAAGGAAACTGATTTTGCTGTACGAGAAGACTTTGCTTACAGAATGCAAGTGATTTTGGGATCGAATGAAAATGAAATTTTATTGACGAGCAATGAAGCTCATTTTCGTTTAAACAGGACTGTGAATAAGCAAGACCTACTTTACTGGGCTCCAGAGCATCCACACCTTATCCACCAGTGTCCTCTACACTCAGAAAAAGTAACAATCTGGTGTGCTCTTGGCTCTGTTGGCATTATTGGACCTTATTTTTTTTTTTTTAAGAGAACGGGGCCACAGTTACTGTAAATTCAGTTCATTACATTCGTATGCTTGAAACATTCTTGAAACCAGAACTAAGAAGACGACAAATCCCTTTAAAACACGTTTGGTTCCAGCGGGATGGGGCAACATCGCACATCGCAAACACTTCAATGACAGTTCTTAGACGCATGTTTCCTGGCCGGATTATCTCACATTTTGGCAATGTTCCTTGGTCTCCCGACTTGTCAGTATGTGACTTTTTTCTGTGTGTGTGTGGGGGGGGGGGGGGGGGGGTTACGTTAAGAACTGTCTCTATACTCACAAACCACGAAATTTGGACAAGTTGAAGAATGCAATAATTCAAGAAATTGCTGCCATCCCTACAGAGATATTAGTCCATGTGATGGAGGATTTTGATAAGAGACTTGAGTCCTGCATTCGAAATGATGGACATCACCTTGACGACATTATTTTTCACAAATAACTTTAACTAAAATGGCAAATAATGAGCTTTGATTTTGTGTAAATATACATGTATTAATTTTAAAGTTAGCTGTGTATTATTTCATTAAAAACAGTCCGTCTCCCGTGTGTGTCACCCTTTACTTACAGAAGAATGGGAAAACTGATAGCTGATGCCCAGGAATATAAATGTGAGTTTCAGAGAAATGCAGGAACACGTGATGCAATAATGACATTATGTCTTGTCTTAAGAGATAGGTTAAAGAAAGTCAAACCAACATTTATAGCATTTGTAGATTTACAGAAAGGTTTTGACAATGTTAACAGGAACACACTCTTTGAAATGCTGTAGATAGCAGGGAGCAAAAGGTTACTTACATTTTTTACAGAAACTAGATTGCAATTATAAAGAGTCTAGGGATGTGAAAGGAAAGCTCTGACTGAGGAGGGAGTAAGATAGGATTATAGCCTATCCCCAGTGTTTATTCAACTTGCATATTGAGCAAGCAGTAAAGGAAACAAAGGACAAATTTAGAGAGAGAATTAAAATTCAGAAGAAGAAATAAAAACTGAGATTTACTGACAATATTGTAATTCTCATGCAGCAAGGACTTGCAGAGCAGTTGAATGGATTGAATGTCTTGAATTGAGGCTATAACAAGAACATCAACAAAAATAAAACTAGGATATTGGAATGAAGTCAAACTAAATCAGGTGATACTGAGGGAAATAGATTAGGAAATGAGAAACTGAAAGTAGTAGAGTTTTGCTATTTGGACAGCAGAATAGCTTGTGATGGCCAAAGAGCAGGATATAAAATGCAGACTAGCAATAGTAAGAAAGCATTTTGGTAAAAGAGGAATTTCTGGAGATTTGTGTGGAGTGCAGCCTTGTATGGAAGGGGAAAATGAATGGTAAGCAGTTCAGACAAAAGACAATAGAAGCTTTTGAAATGTGGTGCAACAGAAGAATGCCGAAGATTATGTGAGTGCATCAAATAAGTAATGAGGAGATACTGAATCGAATTGAGGAAAAAAGAAATATGTGACACAACTTGACTAAAAGAAGGGACAGGTTGATAGGACACATCCTGAGGTATTGAGGAATTGTTTGCTTGGTAATGCTTGGAAGTATGAGGTGGGGGTTAAAAATTGTAGTGAGGCCAAATGATGAATTAAGTAAGCATGTTGAAACGGATGTGGGTTACACTAGTTATTTGGAGACGAAGAGGCTTGCAAGGGATTTAACGGCATAGATAGCTGCATATAATCTTTATTTGGATTGAAGACAGTGACACCACCACCATTAGTAAAATACACTAGCCATTGTGATTAGAGTTTGAACCTTCACACAATAAACACTTACAGAACTGGAATATGCCAGTACTTCTGAGGGTGATAATTTAGCTTTGGTTTGGAACTCTGCCCATCTCTTATCAATAGTTGTCTGGTTTATCCTTCCGTACTTGTAAAGCACTCTGACAAATAATCTGTATTCTAAAATGGTAATACCATAGTTCACATTTCTTGCCTGTGCGTGCACTATTTGGTGGTTGTTGTCTTCTCACCCAACTCAAACGTTGCTCAGATCCAAGCAGAGAATTGGACACAGATTTCATCCATGTGAATTGCTAAGTGCATGTGATACAAATTTCCTCCTGATACAAGTAAACAGTTGTAAGAGTTTTTTTGTATATTAAATCTGTAAAATACACTAAAGACAGCTGAAGACAGTGTGAAATGTTTTCACTATAATGTACCCATTATTTTGACAATCACCTGTAAGAGAAATTTCCTGTTATTTTAACTTTTGCTAACATTCTCCTTTCTTTTTGTTCCAGGGGTTCATAGGTGGATCGTCAATCATCTTTCTCATCTGTCACACCTTTCGTTATGCTTTTTTAAAAAAGAACACATTTTAACTATTAATAAATTATTTTTGGTCTTCCAGTGTTTGTTTTATAATGCAATAAGTTCGATATACCCTTTACCCAGGGAAAAGCAATGAAAGATACACCAAAGTGATAAAGTAAAAAAGGATAGAATGTAAAGAGCTTTGAAAAAAATTTAAACAGAATTATTTATAGACATGTTCAATACATGGCTGTAATTTATTGATAGCAATAAATCAGAGTTTATATGTTTGGCACTAACTCCAAATGTGTGCTTCCAAAAGATTAATTTTGACCATTGAACTGGAACACACTCCACTTTTGTCAGTCATTTTGTATGAAAGCAAACTACATCTTAGGAGATACTCGATTCACACAAACCCTTGTATTCATTCTGATATATAATGTGTATCATCTAAGTGTCACTGAGAGAAGAAATTAAATTGAGGTAACTTCACTGGTGTTTGTGATCCAAAGATTTAGAAAAAGTCAACTTAGAAAACTGTTAAATTACAAGGAGACAGCTAACAGAAACACTTAGAGTAATTCTAGCTCTTAAAACTGAATGTTCCTCCTCCATCAAGGAAAGCAGTCAGGGAAGGTCAACAGGTCATTCAGAGTGCTTGTAATACTTCTCCAGTTGGTATACTTCTACAATAATGTCCATTCACAAGGGACATGGTGGTAATACTAATCACGTTTACTTAAAAATGTACCTTTCAGTTTCATTATGATTACAATAATCTCAACTGTGGAAGCATGAACTAAATTATGGGTAAGTTATTGGACTTCATTTGATAGAGGTTGAAATAAACAGATATCAACACAACTCCCTCTAATCCAGGATGGAATGTAACAATATTATGGAAAGGAAATTTGCTACTCACAATATAGTGGAGATGCTGAGTTGCAGATAGGCACAACAAAAAGACTGTCAAAAACGAACACCATCCCCCCCCCCCCACACACACACACACACACACACACACACACACACACTGTGAGCAGCAGCGCCAGTGCATGATGGGAGTGGCAAATGGGTGGTGGTAAGTAGGTGGCTGGGGCGGGGAGGGGGAGGCATAGATAGTAGGGTAGAGGTGGCAGACAGTGAAGTGCTGCAGGTTGGACAGAGGGCAGGGGATGTGATGGGGGAATGAAGGCTGTGAAGTGTTGAAATGGAAACAGAAGGGCTTGGATGGCTGAGGACACTAACAAAGATTGAGGCCAGGAGGGTTACAGGAACGTAGGCTGTATTGCAAGGAAAGTTCCCACCTGCAATTTCAGAAAAGCTGGTGTTTATGAGAAGGATCCATATGGCACAGGCAGTGAAGCAGTCAGTGAAATGAAGGATGTCATGTTTGGCAGCATGCTCCGCAACAGGGTGGTTCACTCGTTTCTCGGCCTAAGTTTGTCAGTGGCCATTCATGCGGACAGGCAGCTTGTTGGTTGTCATGCCCACATAGAATGCAGCACAATAGTTGCAGCTTACCTTGTAGATCATGACTGGTTTCACAGGTAGCCCTGCCTTTGATGGGATAGGTGATGTTTGTGACTGGACTGGAGTAGGTGGTGGTGGGGGGATGTATGGGACTTGCCTCTAGGTCTATTACAGGGGTATGAGCCATAAGGTAAGGGGTTGGGAGCAGGAGTTGTGTAGGGGTGGTCGAGTGTATCGTGTAGGTTCGGTGGACGGCAGAATACCACTGTGGGAGGGCTGGAAAGGGTAGTGGGCTGGACATTTCTCATTTCAGCGCACGACGAGAGGTAGTCGAAACCCTGGCGGAGAATGTAATTAAGTTGCTCCAGTCCTGGGTGGTACTGAGTTACAAGGGGAATGTTCCTCTGTGGGCGGACAGTAGGTCTTTGTTAGGTGGTGAGAGACTGGAAAGATCAGACACTGGAGATTTGTTTTTGTACAAGGTTGGGAGGATAATTATGGTCTGTGAAGGCTTCAGTGAGGCCCTCGATATATTTCGAGAGGGACCGTTTGTCACCGCAGATGTGATGACCACATATGGCTAGGCTGAAGAAGGGACTTCTTGATATGGAATGGGTGACAGCTGTCGAAGTGGAGGAATCCTTCATAAACACCAGAATCCTAAACCCCTCACCTGGTTCAGATTCATTGGTGACACCTTTGTGATCTGGGTTGAGAGTGAGGACACCCTATCCACATTCCTCCAGAACCTCAACAACTTCTCCCCCATTTACTTCACCTGGTCCTACTCAGCCCAACAAGCCACCTTCCTAGATGCTGACCTCCAACTCAAAGATGGCTACATCAGTACCTCCATCCATATCAGCTCCACTAACCACAGCAATACCTCCACTTAAACAGCTGCATCCATTCCATACCAAGAAGTCCCAGCCATACAGCCTAGCCAACCGTGGTCGTTGCATCTGCAGTGAAGAGCGGTTCATCTCGAAATATACAGAGGGTCTCACTGAAGCCTTACAGGTAATTACCATCACAACCTTGTACAAAAACAAATCTCCCGTGAAACTTCCTGGCAGATTAAAACTGTGTACCGGACCGAGACTCGAACTCGGGACCTTTGCCTTTCGCGGGCAAGTGCTCTACCAACTGAGCTACCCAAGCATGACTCACGCTCTGTCCTCACAGCTTTACTTCTGCCAGTACCTCGTCTCCTACCTTCCAAACTTTACAGAAGCTCTCCTGCAAACCTAGCAGAACTAGCACTCCTGAAAGAAAGGATATTGCGGAGACATGGCTTAACCAGAGCCTGGGGGATGTTTCCAGCATGAGATTTTCACTCTGCAGCAGAGTGGAAATCTCCTGTGCCTTATCTTTCCAGTCTCCCACTACCTCCCAAAGTCTCACCGTCTGGCCACAGAGGAGCATTCCACTCATAATTCAGTACCACCCAGGACTGGAGCAACTAAATTACATTCTCCGCCAGGGTTTTAACTACCTCTTGTTGTGCCCTGAAATGAGAAATGTCCTGCCTGCTATCCTTGCTACCCCTCTCACTCCCACAGCATGTAGTTGACCAGATGCTGCAAGAGGACATTGACTCAACTGTAAGTACAGCTAATCCTGCATTTGATTTAGTTAAAAACGAAGGGTAATTTCAAAGACTAATTGGACTGACAGGAGGGCTAATCGATGAGCTGCAATCAGGAAATGGGACAAATTTGTCTAAACAATTTCCAAAATTTAAAACAGATGGAGAGGTACACTCGACGTATTTGTTGAGAATATTTTCTAGACATTACATAATCAGTTGGAGGATTCAGAGGAGATAGATTTCACAATCCATTACTGGGACAGGGACATGGCTGAGTGGGAAATGGTACATTTGGAAGAATTTAAACCCTGGGATGATTGCCAAGAGAAATTCAAAAAGAAATATAGGTCACATATTACACAAGGGGAAGTTAATATTAGAGTTATTTTATCCTAAGTATTGTAATAGCACATGGGGTATAGTATAGAGAATGACATTTGACAAGATCTAAATACTGTATTTTGCTAACCCAGTAGAAGACTCATTTCATTAAAGTATTGGTACAAAGACTACCATATCATATGAGAAGAGTTTTGGTACTGGGGTGGACAAAGATAAACGATCTGTTAACATTTGCGAATGGTTTGGATATGCAAAATAAAGAGCGCCCGAATTAAACACGTGGCAAAAATTGCCGGGCAGCAAATAATGCATCCAAGTTCCAGGGAAGAAATAAAAGTAAATTTTGTAAAGTAAACAAACAGAATAATGGCCATTTAAATAAGTCTGGAAGTAATCAACTAAATATTCCCTCCCAAATATTTACATCTAAAATATTTTGTGCATGCAAGCATTATCGCAAACCCATTGACTGGCCAAGAGGACAACTTATATAGATATGATATTTATTTTAAAAAATGACTTTTACAGTCACATGTTGCTACATTTGATATTGACCATTAAAGTTAGTAGTCATACACAGCGTAATGGTATAGTTACATTTAGGCTCTTAAAATTAAGCGATAAAGATGATATTACATTACTTGTGGCATCAATATGCAAGCATCTCATTATTAACACAACTGACCTTTAAGAATTGATGGTAGAGATTATAAACTTTCCACCAGTACCTGGTACATACGATAATATGTTACATGTAAAAGTGAAAACTATATTCTACATTTGAGAGTGACTTATTGCAGATCGATGTTTGTGCCATCACATTTAATTAGGGGAAGAGAAGGTGAGTTAACTAATGTTCACACAAGCACCTGAGAGTAAGGTACAGGCATAGGATTTCTAGTGAAGAGGAGAATGGTAGCTGCTGCCAATAAGTAATTACCTCAAGAAAATAATCAGGAAAGTAAGAAGATACTTTATTTTGTGTGGTAAATTGTACTTCATAGAAATTAAAGTGTGTGAGGAAATAAGCCAGTCAAGGGATGACCTATATCAGGCTTGGAGTGAAAGTAAGCATGAGAGGGACACTACCACAATAAAAATTGATTAGGAAGTACCTTTCTGCAGAAGGTATTGGGACACTTCTTACCAGGATTAAGATACTATTTTTTGCCTTTAAAATAAAAGTTCTCCAGGATAGTAAAGTAAAGGAACATCACAGATTCGTGCAGGCCATTGGAAGTAAAAGTTTAACCTTTCATTCTGCTCTTTCTTCAGAACACCATTTATTTTTATTTTTTTAAGAAATGGGAAATTTTCTAAATAAATTCACTTAATTAAAAGGTTCCAACCTTATATCGTTTGGAGATAATGATGACCCCTTACATTAACCCAGTTCATCTCTTTTGAATCTGTGCTAGCTTGTCTACGTCAAGTTTTTGCTCCAGGACCAAACTGACAGTGTTTGAGCCAATTCAATTCTAAACTACTGGTTTATTGACATGACTGCTGTTCTCCCCCCCCCCCCCCCCCCCCCCGTGAGTAACCTTCTGTAGAAAATTAACAAATCTATTAGTTATTTCAGTCCAATAGAAAAACAAATTTAAAAACCAGTATTTGGATCTAGTCTTTAAATGACATCTGCCAAAGTTACTGTCTAATAAATTTACATTTCCCTCTTGTTTCTGTCAAGCCTATTCATTTCAGATTTTGGCAGCTCAATGATGAAAGTAGACAGAAAACAGACAATACTGTTGTCTTTATAGAAAATGGAGGAAAAGTCCACTTTGCCAACAGTAGTAGTGTGTTACTCAGAATACCCGTATACTTCTTTCTGTTGGTCCTTTCCATTTTGCATTTTACAGCTCTGTATTCTGTTCCTTTTGAGCGTGCCTACGCACCTAATCTCTAGCTTGAATTAGGTACACAACTGCATCTATAGGAATGTAATATGTCAAAATAGATCTTGTAGTTACGGTCCCTTGGAATCTCACTTAAGAGGTGAATCACATTTCCAAATATTCTGATATCTGGGTGTTATGAAATGAAGCCCTTAGTTTTTTCTAAATGATTTGATTTTTCTGTATCTTTGGGTGTGTTTCAGAATCTTGTAGTACCAATATAGCAGCAACAAGTTCATTACTGTCATCCTCCAAAAAATTATTAGAATTGTGTGTGCCCTCTGGTAATCTCAGGCTCGCTATCAGTTTCTGCAGGTTCCAGATCGTTTACAGTTATGGCTTTAACCTAGGCCATCTTCACTGTCAGATGGACATTTTAAGGCCACAAATTCTTCACAAGTCATCACTTTACGTTGTCCCATTTTCAAAATACAAGAGTGACTCCATTACAACACTTGATTGAGCATGAGAAACTAGAAGGAAGCAGAATGAAGGAAACACTAATTTGTTGTCTTTCTAGTGTGGGTAGGAGCATTACTATGCACAATTGCACGTATGCAAGCAAAATTTATTCATCTGAATTAAGCCAGTGTACTCTCCAAAGGTTATAGAAGCACAATATATTTTTTACGTTCATGTGTTCTTGCTTGCAACTATTAGCAATCACCATTGAAAGAGAGCAGTGTGTTCCAGACAGACAATGCTACACGGAGCAACACACATTGTCACATTGTAAGGTCAGCCGTGCATTCTAGTGACAGATCCTTTTAATCAGTTTCATAAAGCAACATTTCAAAGCAGTTTCCTGTTTTAAGCTTCAAGGGCAATGATTAAAAGAGAGTTGAAACTTTGCTTTGCACATGTGTGAAGCAGCACGGTGACGGATAAAATGTGAACATGACCAAAGATGCCAGTGGCTTGAGTTTAATGATTTACAAGTATCATAGAGGTGTAAGTTGCAAGCACCTAACAGCATGTGGCTCCTCTGACATGACAGAAGCATTGTGAAAGAAAGTACGAGGGTTGTTTGGAAAGTAAGGAACGATTGGTCGCAAAATGGAAACCATAGTGAAAATCAAAACTGTTTTCTTTGCACATTTAGCTACACCTTCCAGGTACTTCTCTATAGTCGCCGCTCCGACTTAAGACATTCGTCGAAACATTATACCAAATTTCCAATGCCATCATCATAGAAGGCAGCCACCTGTGCTTTCTGATAATTCTCTACACTGGTCTATAGCACATAGCCTGTGCTCAAATGTTTTAGTATCCAGCATTTCGTGTGAACAGAAATGATACTCAGGACGAGCCAATTAAGACTGTGTTGTGGCCAATCGAACACATCCCATCGGAAAGGCTGCAGGAGGGTATTCACTGCCCCTGCAGAGTGCGGCTGAGAATTGCCACAAGGAAGGAAGTGCGTGGCAGTTGCATTAGGTGGGCAGCATTCATTAAGGCGGAGCTTCTCAGCGGGCCCTCCTACTTGGTGGGAGACATTGTTGTTCTAGGCACCTTTACTCGAACACAGTGCACTCACAACTGAAAAGAGCATCTTGGTGCGATCGATGGGCATACTAGAGACACTGCCCAAAATGTCTGTGAAAAGCCTCGTCGGATTTTCACGGTTTCCATTTCGCGACCGATTGTTCCTCACTTTCCAAATAGCCCTCGTATTAAATGACTATGTATAAGCCAGGGTATAAACCTGCAATAGTTTGGTGATCACCTTGTTGAACAATAGTCAGCTTATAATTTTAAATGTACTATGGAAATGCAAACAAGAAGTAAACATTCTCTTTCATCTGCTCTGCCGTTGTAAGTAGTGGGGTATATGTTAACTGTGTGTGGCATATGTAAAAGTAACTGCTGAAGGAGAGGGTAATAAGAATGTGTTAGTAACTGAAAACCCTATACTTACAGAATTATTGAGTAAATTAAGTTAAAGGACTGGTAACAAGAAGCGAAGTACTGAGAATGAGGCATTCTTGTAGGGGCTCAGCCACACACATCAAAATAAGTATAGTGTAAAGATAGCATAGGTAAAGAAAATTATAGTCACAAGAGGTTTTACCAAAGAGGAAGAGTCAACTGGGTGAAGAGGAGATGATAATAATAATTGGCAAAGGTTGAGACTGTGGGTAATGCCCTTGTAACTTGTAAAGACTGAAACAGAAATAAAATGGTACGAGATTCTAAAAGATAGCTACCCTGTTTTTAAAAGACTTTCAACAGGCTATGCAGTGGTATGTTGCAAGTTTTTTAGGAAGTAAGTTGTAAGTAGTATAAATGAAAGAATTATTATCTTTGTTTGTTAGATTAGATTAGATTTACTTTCATTCCAATTGATCCGTAGTGAGGAGGTCCTCCAGGATGTGGAACATGTCAGAAAAGCAACAATACATGACAAATATTCACAACTAAAACAAATAAGCTAATGTACCATTCCACAGGTCCCAAGTGGAATGATCGTCATTTTTTAATGAACACTATATGAAAGAGTCATTTTACAAATACTAATGCACTGAATTTAAAATAAAAAAAGTTATTTATTTATAAGGTAATAAACATCTAATACAACTACTATAATGAACACATTACTGCACTGAAATGGTGCAGAAGTTAGATTGTACTTACACACTCACACACACACACACACACACACACACACACACACACACACACACAAATTTTCAGTGAACACATTACTGCACTGAAATTGTGCAGAAGTTATATTGTACTTATATACAAATCAGTTGGTTTTACTGAGAAATTCATCAATGGAGTAGAAGGAGTTGGCCACCAATAAATCCTTTAGGCTTCTCTTAAACTGAATTTCATTGGTTGTTAAGCTTTTTATGGCTGCTGGCAAGTTATTGAAAATGTGTGTTCCTGAATAATGCATACCTTTTTGTACAAGACTAAATGACTTTAAATCCTTGTGAAGATTATTCTTATTTCTAGTATTGATTCCATGAATTTGTTAGGTTAAGTCTAAAGTCATGTGAAAAACAAATAAGAACATTTTAGTTATTAAGATGATAAAATTGTCGCAACATCCTCCATCTAAGTGGGGAGATATGACATGTAACAGATCATTTCAGAGAAAGTGATACATTACTTTCTTTGTCCTTCCAAGGACTGACTTCTAGTAACTGTTCTTATTAGTAGTTAAGTGGTCGGTATATTGGGCAGGAAATTTTCTGCTTTTTTGTGCACATGACATGAGGAGGGCTGAATGTGGCACATCTGTAAGATCAGACAATGGGTGGAGGGTCAATTTCCCAGTGGTATATTTGCCATTTAGGCAGTCATTCTGTGCTGTCAGTGTTCCACATAGGAGACTGACTGTGGACCCAGGAGTCTTGCAGCTCATGACAATCCCAGTGGCATCACGAGAGAAGTGGAGTTCCGGTTAGCTCACAGGAGGTTAGCAATTGAGATAGATGAAACTGTAGGGAAAACAGATGTAATATCTGATTCGGAGTTGGATGTAATATGGGATGAACTACTGTAACGGAGGTACAATATGTCTGTGTTTAAGATGACAATGCTTTGAGTTCATTAAGCAGTAGCTGCAATTCTTAGACTATTTTTTAGCTGGTAGAAGCAGCGAAGACTGAGCCTGAAGCCTCAAGACTCTGTTCACTGTCATTCAAGTAGCAGTTACACAGTGAGCAGTCTACATGAATAATGCAACCCAAAGACATATTTTAATAGCAAGCTACCTCATGATTTCATGACATAACATCGCCTGTGACTCATTACATACCAGTTTCAGTTCTTCATACCAATTAACCTCACTCTGACTGCATGTTAAGACGGCTCCCATCCAACTGTTTGTGCACCAGCTTGCTGCACCCTCACACCTCGCATTCCAGCTTATCCTCTGGTGCCTTTGCACCACACAGCTACAGTGGTACTTTCCCTTGCTACAATATCTAGCATAAATCGACCCTTTCCAAGTGTAATACAATATTCGTGTGACATTTTCAACTACAAATTTTAATTAAGAAGCTAAATAATGAAAAAATAAAATATGTGTGACAATTACAGGGATCCCCTCTACCTAGGAACTGGATGACCTCTACCTCTTTTCAACTTGCCCCTACACGTATCTCTTTCCTTCCGAAGGGAGTAATTGTTGTTGTTGTTGTTGTTGTTGTTGTTGTCTTCAGTCCTGAGACTGGTTTGATGCAGCTCTCCATGCTACTCTATCCTGTGCAAGCTTCATCATCTCCCAGTACTTACTGCAACCTACATCCTTCTGAATCTGCTTAGTGTATTCATCTCTTGGTCTCCCTCTACTAGTTTTACCCTCCATGCTGCCCTCCAATGCTAAATTTGTGATCCCCTGATGCCTCAGAACATGTCCTACTAACCCCTTCCCTTCTTCTTGTCAAGTTGTGCCACAAACACCTCTTCTCCACAATTCTATTCAATACCTCCTCATTAGTTATGTGGTCTACCCATCTAATCTTCAGCATTCTTCTGTAGCACCACATTTTGAAAGCTTCTACTATCTTCTTGTCCAAACTATTTATCGTCCATGTTTCGCTTCCATACATGGCTACACTCCATACAAATACTTTCAGAAACGACTTCATGATGCTTAAATCTATACTCGATGTTAACAAATTTCGCTTCTTCAGAAACGCTTTCCTTGCCATTGCCAGTCTACATTTTATATCCTCTCTACTTCGACCATCATCAGTTATTTTGCTCCCCAAGTAGCAAACTCCTTTACTACTTTAAGTGTCTCATTTCCTAATCTAATTCCCTCAGCATCACCAGACTTAATTCGACTACATTCCATTGTCCTTGTTTTGCTTTTGTTGATATTCATCTTGTATCCTCCTTTCAAGACACTGTCCATTCCATTCAACTGCTATTCCAAGTCCATACCTGTCTCTGACAGAATTACAATGTCATTGGCGAACCTCAAAGTTTTTATTTCTTCTCCATGGATTTTAATACCTACTCTGAATTTTTCTTTTGTTTCCTTTACTGCTTGCTCAATATACAGATTGAATAACATCGGGGAGAGGCTTCAACCCTGTCTCACTCCCTTCCCAACCACTGCTTCCCTTTCATGTCCCTTGGCTCTTATAACTGCCGTCTGGTTTCTGTACAAATTGTAAATAGCCTTTCGCCCCTGTATTTTACCCCTGCCACCTTCAGAATTTGAAAGAGAGTATTCCAGTCAACATTGTCAAAAGTTTTCTCTAAGTCTACAAATGCTAGAAAACGTAGGTTTGCCTTTCCTTAATCTTTCTTCTAAGATAAGTCGTAAGGTCAGTATTGCCTCGTGTGTTCCAACATTTCTGCGGAATCCAAACTGATCTTCCCCAAGGTCGGCTTCTACCAGTTTTTCCATTCATCTGTAAAGAATTCGCGTTAGTATTTTGCAGCTGTGACTTATTAAACTGATAGTTCGGTAATTTTCACATCTGTCAACACCTGCTTTCTTTGGGATTGGAATTATTATATTCTTCTTGAAGTCCGAGGGTATTTTGCCTGTCTCATACATCTTGCTCACCAGATGGTAGAGTTTTGTCAGGACTGACTCTCCCAAGGCCGTCAGTAGTTCTAATGGAATGTTGTCTACTTGCGGGGCCTTGTTTCGACTCAGGTCTTTCACTGCTCTGTCAAACTCTTCACTCAGTATCGTATCTCCCATTTAATCTTCATATACATCCTCTTTAATTTCCATAATATTGTCCTCAAGTACATCGCCCTTGTATAGACCCTCTATATACTCCTTCCATCTTTCTGCTTCCCCTTCTTTGCTTGGAACTGGGTTTCCATCTGAGCTCATGATATTCATACAAGTGGCTCTCTTTTCTTCAAAGGTCTCTTTAATTTTCCTGTAGGCAGTATCTATCTTACCCCTAGTGAGACAAGCCTCTACATCCTTGCATTTGTCCTCTAGCCATCCCTGCATAGCCATTTTGCACTTCCTTTTGATCACATTTTTGAGATGTTTGTATTCCTTTTTGCCTGTTTCATTTACTGCATTTTTATATTTTCTCCTTTCATCAATTAAATTCAATATTTCTTCTGTCACCCAAGGATTTCTACTAGCCCTCGTGTTTTTACCTACTTGATCCTCTGCTGCCTTCACTACTTCATCCCTCAGAGCTACCCATTCTTCTTCTACTGTATCTCTTTCCCCCATTCCTGTCAATTGTTCCCTTATGCTCTCCCTGAAACTCTGTACAACCTCTGGTTCAGTTTAGCCAGTTCCCATCTCCTTAAATTCCCACCTTTTTGCAGTTTCTTCAGTTTTAATCTACAGTTCATAACCAGTAGATAGTGGTCAGAGTACACATCTGCCCCTGGAAATGTCTTACAGTTTAAAACCTGGTTCCTAAATCTCTGTCTTACCATTATATAATCTATCTGATACCTACTAGTATCTCCAGAATTCTTCCATGTATACAACCTTCTTTTATGATTCTTGAACCAAGTGTTAGCTATGATTAAGTTATGCTCTGTGCAAAATTCTACCAGACTGATTCCTCTTTCATTTCTTAACCCCAATCCATATTCACCTACTATATTTCCTTCTCCCTTTTCCTACTCTTGAATTCCAGTCACCCATGACTATTAAATTTTTGTCTCCCTTCACTACCTGAATAATTTCTTTTATCTCATCAATTTCTTCATCATCTGCAGAGCTAGTTGGCATATAAACTTGTACTACTGTAGTAGGCGTGGGCTTCGTATCTATCTTGGCCACAATAATGCATCCACTAAGCTGTTTGTAGTAGCTTACTTGCACTCCTATTCTTCTATTCATTATTAAACCTACTCCTGCATTACCTCTATTTGATTTTGTATTTATAACCCTGTATTCATCTGACCAAAAGTGTTGTTCCTCCTGCCACCAAACTTCACTAATTCTCACTATATCTAACTTTAACCTATCCATTTCCCTTTTTAAATTTTCTAACCTACCTGCCTGATTAAGGGACCTGACATTCCACGCTCCGATCCGTAGAATGCCAGTTTTCTTTCTCCTGATAACGACGTCATCTTGAGTAGTCCCTGCCCGGAGATCCGAATGGGGGACTATTTTACCTCCAGAATATTTTACCCTAGAGGACGCCATCATCATTTAACCATACAGTAAAGCTGCATGCCCTCGGGAAAAATTACGGCTGTAGTTTCCCCTTGCTTTCAGCCGTTCGCAGTACCAGCACAGCAAGGCCGTTTTGGTTAGTGTTACAAGGCCAGATCAGTCAATCACCCAGACTGTTGCCCCTGCAACTACTGAAAAGGCTGCTGCCCCTCTTCAGGAACCACACGTTTGTCTGGTCTCTCAACAGATACCCCTTCATTGTGGTCGCACCTACGGTACGGCCATCTGTATCGCTGAGGCACGCAAGCCTCCCCACCAACGGCAAGGTCCATGGTTCATGGGGGAGGGGGGTGGGGGGGGAAGAAGTAATAATTAATTCAAAGAGCTGTGATTACTACCATCCACCAACTCTGCTAGCTATCTTGCATCCTGGAGGCAGGTGCTGACCAGCCATTCTGTCTCATCATTTTGTGTCTTATTGCCATTTAGCTTTGGAGCCATACGTTCAGACAGATAGGAACTTCATACACAATGCTAGGGAAGCTGTTGCAGATGAAATTTCATGGTTTTGAGTATTTCATGTATGACAACCCAATGTTTCATATACATTGTAAACTTTTCAAGCCAATGCTGGTTGGTTACAAGTAGGCCAGCGCAAGGGAGGACGGTTTACCACTGCTGTTTCTCTATTACTCTAATCCTTGTGTGTTCTTGTGCCAAACTGGTATTCCAGTCCAGGTCTCCCCTTTATCACAAAAAGTGATTTTCATTTAGGCCAGCTGAGCACACCTCTGGGTCCAATTCAGATATGTACTGTTATTGTAGACATACATCATTTAGTATGGCGTAAATCCTGATTTGTATAGGGCACTTAAAAAAGTGGAATGACGTCTGATAAATTCATTCATCAACACAGGCACAATATTATTAACCTATAAATACAGGGTGTTTAAAAAAGTCTCTCAAGCAGTCATGGAGGTGGGGCATCAGGATCCCTTTAGTATCAATGTATGGGCAGGAATTGTCGGTGCCAGACTCATAAGGCCATACACTTTACCATACAGATTAACAGATGCTGTGTATCATTCATTTCTGCACTATGAATTACTAGTGCGGTTAGATGATGTTACTTTTGCGGAAAGACAGTGACTGGGGTTTATGACAACAGGGCGACAACTCGTATAATATGGATAGTGTGACAATACCTCACTGCAACAATTCACAGGTGACGGTTTGGTCCTCCCCTTTCATCGGACCTGAATCTGTTGGATTTCTGACTAAGGGAACATTTAAAGGCATTGGTGTATGGCCAACCCATCAAAATCATGCACATTACAGGATTGTGTGATGCAATCCAAATGGAGCCAGGTGTATTTCAAACAGCGTGTGATTCACTGCAAAGGACATGTCAGGAGCCATGGAAACCATATGCAGCACTGTCTGTAGTGTCTGCGTCTGCTTAAACTCCAGGTAGGAATATCAACAATGTAGGAGAAAGTTAGATTGCTACAAAGGAGATATTGTCAGGTTGCAGACAGGCACAATTAAAAGGCACTTGACATGTGCTTTAGGCTACAGCCTTTGTCAGTACAGAGAGACACACACACACACACACACACACACACACACACACACCCACACACAAAGGGGGGGGGGGGGGGGCAAGCACACACGTCCGCCAACTGCAGCACCTCCAGCCTCAGGTGCTGGAGTCGGTGGCCATGTGTGTGCGAGATGTGCTTGCTTGCTCTCTCTCGCGCTCTCTCTCTCTCTCTCTCTCTCTCTCTCTCTCTACTGATGAGGGCTATGGCCGAAAGCTAAATGTTAGTGTCTTTTAATTGTGCCTGTCTGCAACTTGACGTGTTACGGTAAGTAGCAATCTATCTTTTCCTACATTGGTAACAAGCAGATGGGAATGAGAGGATATCTCAACAGGTATTGTATGAACATATCACTGTAGGAACTTTTCTTCTAGTGTTGACCAATACTAGCGGTGTGTGGTGGAGGGCACAATTCGCACCAAAGTCATATTCCCCCCCCCCCCCCCCCTCCACCCTCTGTTTCACTCGAGGATTGCACGAGGGAAAAACGACTGTCTGAATGCCGCAGTAGTACTTGAGGTGCTAACTCATTGGTAGGTTTATAAATGAAGTGAGAGCATTGCTGACTTTCATATGAGTCCCCCTCCAGAGCTACACAGTACAACTGCACACATACATACATGTCATGTGGATCCTTCCCCACAATGTGAGTTTCTCCGAATTACTTAGATATCAGCTGCCCTTGCCATGCACCCTTCAAACCTGTAATCCTCCTGGCCTCATTCTTCATGAGCCCCTGCCCCATACCAGCCTCTGCCCCCGTCTTGTTACCCTGACTGATCCTATCCCCCACTCACAGCCTCTTCTCCACAGAATCTTTCTTCCTCTATGCTATCTCCTCCTCCAATCCACCCTTCCACATAACTGCATGGTGCACGCAACTCCCCTCACCTGCAACCAGAATGATGTCACCAGTGCTGCATTCCTATCCTGTGTGCCTCTGCTGCTTTTCTCTCCTCACCATCAGCCCCTTTTCTCCCCTTGCGCACTTCAACTGTCACAACCCACAACCTCTCACATTAGTCTACCTGTAGTGCTGCATTATCCTGACCTCATCAACATAAGGCACGCTGCCACGAGTACCTATGATAGTCAGGGTATAAACATTGGAAGTAATATGCTCACACCTTAATTACAGTACACAGCACATCAAAAGGTGTCTCACACAAAAAGGAGGGATGAGAGGCAAAGTAGAAAAGTATGGAGGTAATGAAATCTGTTTACATGTGGTGGCAAAGAGGGCAAACACAATCCCTGTCAATTCTTAAAAAAATATTGCTGCAGACTAGAGTGAACCAAACAGTACTGCCTCTCTAGAATAGCTGCAACACAATCTGGGAAAGAAACAGTTATGCCACCTAGCATTGCTCACAGCAAAGTGTCTGGCAGAAAACTAAAGCTTGCTGGACTCGACAGAAGTGGATGTGTGAAACATTTAAAACTGGTTTGTCTATCGATGTGATGTCTGTTATGTGAGTCAGTAGTTTACACCAGGTGTGTCCCCCCACTACCCCTCTCCAGCATTACCTGCAGGCTCTTCTGCACCTGCTGATGATATTGTAATTCTTACAAAAATGGAAAAGGAATAGGAAGATCAGTTGAACAATACAAATAATGCCTTGAAAAGGGGTTGTAAGATGAACATCAACAAAAGGGAAATGGAGCATAGTTGAGTTAAATCAAGTGATATTTCTTAATGTCAAAAACAAATTTGAGTGACTGGAAGTCTTTCTTAAGGGCACTTATCTGGAGCATAGCTTTGTACAGAAGTGAAATGTGGACAAGAAATAGTTCATACGAGAAGACGATGGAAGCTTCTGAAATGTGGTGCTACAGAAGAATTCTTAATGTTAGATGGGTATATCAGATAACTAATGAGCAGGCATTGAATCAGATTCAGGAGAAAAGAAATTTATGGTTAAACTTGACTAAAAGAAGGTGTACCAGTGCCTACCTGCACTGTACGTTAAGTCCTTGGAATCTCAATGATTAAAATGTTGTAGAATAATTGTAAATTGACTTCTAGGAATTCTGAAAATGATGTACATTAAATAAATTTCCGAATGGAGTGGCTTTTTTCCGTATTTATTGCCAATACAAACACTATAATGACAAGATCTTTTTATTCAAGTAGGTACCTCTGCCTCTCCACTTCACTATACACAGATGTGGCATTAGCAACATAATCATAGTCTGAAGTTGCAGCACTTTTTAGACACTATTTGCAGAAGACTGTTGCTGTAAATTATGTAAACAATGTACACACTCAAGTTCTTGAGATAGTCATCAAAAGAGCAAACAAGTGCGTAATGCAGCACCAGTTTGAAGTCAACAATATCTGTCAATTCAAAAGAACTGATAAAATGACTACTTCAGAAGAGTACGTCATATAATCCACACTTATGTGCTGTTCATATATACATAGTCAAAAGATTTCCATGAAAAAGTTAA
Source organism: Schistocerca nitens (assembly GCF_023898315.1). Taxonomy (NCBI): domain Eukaryota; kingdom Metazoa; phylum Arthropoda; class Insecta; order Orthoptera; family Acrididae; genus Schistocerca; species Schistocerca nitens. The sequence continues at coordinate 126,580,959 of NC_064623.1, forward strand.
ATATGAACTTTCCGATCGCTTAACAGTTGTATGGGAGTCAATATCGTAATAGTAAGACAAAACTTTTTTATGCAGAGGTCAACACCGTAAAAGTCAACTGCAAAGTCATCAATTGATTTTCATGACTAACTGTAACGTCTCATGACCCCATATCAGTGTTGCACAAGTGCTAGCTTATCCTGGACTGAAAATTTTGGGTGACATCTAACTATTTGCAGACTGGCCTATAAACATTTTGCAATCTTTGAAACTACATAATCGTTTGAAAAATGGTTAGGTTAGATTTTTCTAGGTAATATGGACTATAAGTATTAGCAGTAACTCAGTTTATGACATATATGGTGGTTTAGGAAATTAGAAAAGTTCATAAAAACCATTTTGTGCACCCATAGTGGGAACACTTCATTTATGGGTACAAGTCCCATATTTAAAATTATGCAAAAATTTAATTAATGCTTAATAAATTAGTAAAATGTGTCATCTTGTGCATAAAATCCAAGCCAACAAAAGTGTAACAGCAAAGGTCAGTTCCAACAAACGTAGAGGCAAAATCTGCAATGGAAAACATAGTAGATCACAAACTTTAATGTTAATTATCCTGTATGCTAATCATTTTTACTGAAATTGAAATATGTTAGTGAAAAGTCAGATGCCATTCTTTCTAATGAATGCTGTCACCATGCCCATAAATACACTCCTGGAAATTGAAATAAGAACACCGTGAATTCATTGTCCCAGGAAGGGGAAACTTTATTGACACATTCCTGGGGTCAGATACATCACATGATCACACTGACAGAACCACAGGCACATAGACACAGGCAACAGAGCATGCACAATGTCGGCACTAGTACAGTGTATATCCACCTTTCGCAGCAATGCAAGCTGCTATTCTCCCATGGAGACGATCGTAGAGATGCTGGATGTAGTCCTGTGGAACGGCTTGCCATGCCATTTCCACCTGGCGCCTCAGTTGGACCAGCGTTCGTGCTGGACGTGCAGACCGCGTGAGACGACGCTTCATCCAGTCCCAAACATGCTCAATGGGGGACAGATCCGGAGATCTTGCTGGCCAGGGTAGTTGACTTACACCTTCTAGAGCACGTTGGGTGGCACGGGATACATGCGGACGTGCATTGTCCTGTTGGAACAGCAAGTTCCCTTGCCGGTCTAGGAATGGTAGAACGATGGGTTCGATGACGGTTTGGATGTACCGTGCACTATTCAGTGTCCCCTCCCCTCGACGATCACCAGTGGTGTACGGCCAGTGTAGGAGATCGCTCCCCACACCATGATGCCGGGTGTTGACCCTGTGTGCCTCGGTCGTATGCAGTCCTGATTGTGGCGCTCACCTGCACGGCGCCAAACACGCATACGACCATCATTGGCACCAAGGCAGAAGCGACTCTCATCGCTGAAGACGACACGTCTCCATTCGTCCCTCCATTCACGCCTGTCGCGACACCACTGGAGGCGGGCTGCACGATGTTGGGGCGTGAGCGGAAGACGGCCTAACGGTGTGCGGGACCGTAGCCCAGCTTCATGGAGACGGTTGCGAATGGTCCTCGCCGATACCCCAGGAGCAACAGTGTCCCTAATTTGCTGGGAAGTGGCGGTGCGGTCCCCTACGGCACTGCGTAGGATCCTACGGTCTTGGCGTGCATCCGTGCGTCGCTGCGGTCCGGTCCCAGGTCGACGGGCACGTGCACCTTCCGCCGACCACTGGCGACAACATCGATGTACTGTGGAGACCTCACGCCCCACGTGTTGAGCAATTCAGCGGTACGTCCACCCGGCCTCCCGCATGCCCACTATACGCCCTCGCTCAAAGTCCGTCAACTGCACATACGGTTCACGTCCACGCTGTCGCGGCATGCTACCAGTGTTAAAGACTGCGATGGAGCTCCGTATGCCATGACAAACTGGCTGACACTGACGGCGGCGGTGCACAAATGCTGCGCAGCTAGCGCCATTCGACGGCCAACACCGCGGTTCCTGGTGTGTCCGCTGTGCCGTGCATGTGATCATTGCTTGTACAGCCCTCTCGCAGTGTCCGGAGCAAGTATGGTGGGTCTGACACACCGGTGTCAATGTGTTCTTTTTTCCATTTCCAGGAGTGTACATATTAGGCACACAAAAAATGAAAAGTCATACTGTAATAAGAAGGTCAGTAATTCATGTCTTTTGATTAACAAGGTTTTCAGTAAAACTAGCACATCACTAGAATCAGCCCATTGAAAAATAATGCCTTGAATATTGAATCTAAGTGAGGAAAAGCTTAGTTAAGACTCTGAACTATTTCAGCAACTACCACATGTGTATGTTTTTAAAAATAAACTTACAAAAATTGAAAAATAAGAAAAGGAAAAAAAATTATTGGCAGGAGTGCAATAAGAGCAGATGGGGGATTCCAGCTGGCTCTCTTTCAGAGGAATCGCTTGACAAGTGACATAGTGAAGCATCAAGCAATTGTCAGTTTGGTAATGGAGCAAGGGGTGAAGAGGGGAAGGGGGGATTTTAATTGGAGGCCAAGGCTCGACTTCAGTACGCAGTTTCAAATGAATTTAGGCTCCAGTAGGTTTACAGAGATGATGGGGCTTGCAGCAAACCAGTATTCAGACTGAGGACCACAACAGCAAAATCTTCTTCCACTACTGCATGGACCAATAACTGCGTTTGCACAATTGTAACTGACAACTTACAGTTGTTCTTGGAATAACTGGTTCCTGAGTTTCAACACAATCACAAAAACAGTCCTGTTGCTTCTAGACAAACTGCTCTCACTGGTCTTTGTATGTGAATTGCCACGGACATTGACAATGCTTTAGAGAGTTAATTTCTTAAAGCCACCAGAATGCTGATTGATTGTTGAAATTTCCACTTCTCACCATCAGTAATGTACGTGTGAGCTGATCTGGTCACACGCAACATCAAAATCTGACAGAAAGACAAAACTAATAGTCACAACAAGAAAACTGGCAAATGGAAATGCTCAGGTCAGTACCCTTCCTGATCAGACTTGAGAAATACAGAAGCAAATACAAGATGAGAGCTTAGTGACCAGTTCCACCAGCCTGGGAGGAATGACTGAGAGGTGCCTAGATATTTCATTTCACTATTGAACATTAAATCTGAATATTATTATTCTTTGTTCATAATAGTTCGGCTAAGGAGTAAGTTTAAGTCACATTACCTTTACACGCTATCCGATACTGCTTCATCTGTTAGCTTATATATTTCCTCTCTTTTGCTACCCATTGTATTCACCATTTTTCTTGGAATTGTTTTGTCTTAGGAACCTTCCTGAAGTGTCAGAATGGCAAAGATGGATGCTACAAGGTATGAAAACCCAGGTAGCCAAGAACTACAAAATTTTATTTAATCTGTGAACAGAACAATACTCTCTAGGTTCGCTAAAAATAGCAAAAAAATACTTCTTGTGTGTGCAGCTCAGTGCCAACAGAGTATCCATCACCATGTAGTGGAATGTCATCAGGGAGGTTGTAGTACACGTCCCGCTAGGCCGGGAGCTCAAAGGCGAAGTCAGTGGCAATGTCCTGCACTGTGGTGTAGAGGAGGCACCCAGTGGAGGCCAGATGTTCAGACATGACAGTCAATGTGCTCCTTGGACTGCAGATGTGGGCAAAAGTCAGTCAGCTGAGTGTGGTGTGCTCTGCAACGGGAGCTCTGAACTGAGGAACTGCAGTGAGACAGCCAAGACGAGCACTTGGGCGACTTGTGGCTGCGCTCAGACACGAGAGCTCCGTGCTGAAGAACTGCGGATATTCGCCGCCCGACCGCAGAGGTGCTTGAGAGAGCAACTGCTGTAAATCAGCCAAGCTGTGATCTTTACAGCCGGTCCACAGACGGAAAGTACGACCAGTGGTCGGAGAAACATGACTGGCAGCAACAAGATAGTGCAACACTTGTGATGGGGCCTTACCCCCTGGGCCACGTGGTGATGCTTCTCAAGCAATTCACATACAGAACACAACACAAATGGATAGTTATATCAGTACAAAGTTTTGTACTGTGTACCGGGTCTGAGAGTGGGGTTGTCGACACTTAAAACTGAAAGAAATTTAGTGATATAAGCACAAAAGGAGTGTAAACAGAGTGGGACTGACTCTTGAACAGTTTGTGGTCCTACTTATAAATAAGACTGCAATGTTTAGTCGTGCAAATATTAAGTTTACAACAAGGTTCTGGATTTCAGAGTCCTATAATGCTAAATTTCACAGATTGGCAGAAGTTGGGAACTGAACCTGGGACATGCCAGAGGCTCTAGATCTTATACTGGAATTGGACAAAACACTTGCAGCATTGATATGCAGCAGTGTGTATTGTTCTGTTTAATTTTCAGGATAACTTTGAAACAGTGTTTAGGGGGCTGCTGAATATTCATATATGCATACTCCATTCCAGAATGTAGTGTTTAAAATCATCTAAGTGGGTGTTAGCCATCTTTAAGTGTCAACCTGTTACAAGATTAGTGTGCAGTTCTCTCATGAAACCAAACAAGAATATGACTGTTTGTGCTACCATTCTTTGTAAGTGAACAATGTGATAATAGTAATAATAATGTCGTGTGACGAGGGCCTCCCGTCGGGTAGACTGTTCGCCTGGTGCAAGTCTTTCGATTTGATGCCACTTCGGCGACTTGCGTGTTGATAGGGATGAAATGATGATGATTAGGACAACACAACATCCAGTTCCTGAGCGGAGAAAATCTCCGACCCAGCCAGGAATCGAACCCGGGCCCTTAGGGGTGACAGTCTGTCGCACTGACCACTCAGCTACCGGGGACGGACAATGATGTGATGAAATGGCTTCATCTATGAAAAAGAATGTTCCCAAAAAAAGTTATGTGGTAAATTTTACCCTCAAAAATGTGGAAGCGTCTATTTGGTACTAAATGTGAAATGACTTTTATACCACCATTATAACAGACTATTTTCATTGTAGGAAGAAAAGCAACATAGTACTCCTTTCAAGGCAGTATTGTGTATGACTTGTTGGAATAACTTATTTTTTTGTTTATGCACAACATTATGTTCATGGTATGGAATATAAGTTACTATATATATGCGGAAGAGAGGAAAAGGAGAGAGAGAGAGAGAGAGAGAGAGAGTGTGTGTGTGTGTGTGTGTGTGTGTGTATAACACACAATAGTTTTCAAAAGTGTATGTGCTGCAGTTGACAAATTGTATGTATCTACATAAGAATTAATAGTGCATTAATTACCATCACATTCAATATTACTACAGTGTGGAAAAAATTAAAGTTACAATTGACATTGTGAATTTGGTTTATTTGTCTCATAATGAACATAATCTAAGTTGTTTGATTCAAGTACAGGAGACATGTCAAACTGTGGTAAAATTTCACCATAAACAATGAACAGTTGATATTAACAAGCAGCATCATAATAACAATACAATTTTGTTATATATACATACATTAAAATCTGACACTTAATTACCCTTTGCTCAAATTATCATTTCATCTTCTATGAATTCTTCTATTGAATAGCAACATTTCTCCCACATATTCTGCCATAGCTTTGTTTTTAAAATTTCTGGCTTCATATTTAATATGTTCTTGCCCATTAACTTGTTGTATATTGTCATCCTCATGTATTGTGGAGTCTGTGCATATAATTTCAACAGGTGTGTGGGTAGCATAAAATTATTTTTATTTCTTGTGTTATATGTATGGTTAAAATGATTCTCCTCAAATAATGTTTGTCTGCTGTGTAGGAAGATTGTAATTTCATAAATGTATACAGATGGAACAGTCAGGATTTGTAGTTTCCAAAATAACGGGCAACAGGACTCTGTTTGCTGTGCAGTACACATGTATCGGACAATTTTCTTTAGCGGTTTCAGTATGTGAGAGACACTACTTGAACTTCCCCAGAAAATTATCCCGTATCTAATGACAGATTAAAAATAACTATGATAAGCAATTTTTAGTGTACTCAAGTCAGTGGAATTTGCTAGTATTTGCATTGCACATGCAAAACTGCTTAGTTTATTTGGCAGGGAGTCAATATGTGTATTCCAGCTTAAGTTCTTGTCAACATTTTGAATGTTTGGTTTTGAAATGTACCACATGGGTTTTAACAATGTTCAGTTTCAACCTATTTAACTGGAACCAGCTTTCTAAGATATCCAGTATGCTTACAATGGAGCTCGGAATTTTTTCTGCATCATCATCTTCAATTAAGACAGAAGTATTGTCTGCAAACAGAACTATTGGGGAATTTACATATATGAGTAAGTGATTTACGTAGAACAGGAACAGAGTTCACCTCAAAATGGAGCCTTGAGACACACCTTGTGATACTGTACTCCATTTAGAATAATAATTCACCATTTCTGAGGGGATAGACACCCTAACAAAGAGATAGATCTGTTTTGTGTATCTATCAGCTGTACTGAGCTGAGGTAAGTACTGGCCAGCCCCTCTATCTCTTTGTTAGTATTTGTTTCACATCTTTATATGAGATTTTCCATTAATCATTGGGATAGTTACCCTATGTTTTCTGTTGAGTAAGTATGATGCCAATTTAGAGCATTGTCCTTAATCCTGTATTAGTCTAATTTGTGGGTAAGCAAAAACTGGTTTCCATAAATTCAGCAACAGAATAAAAACAATGCTGGAACATTTTACTGGTAACATTCTTCCTGTATGAGTTATTATTTTTCAATGTGCAAGGCAAGTTATTATAGAGTATGCTGCCTTGATTCCTCATATTGTCAGGGCATTTACTCAGTTTCTGGCTTGTCAGATGAATGTTACCATTAGCACAGGTGTGGTGATCATACACATCATCTTTTGTTTCAAAGAAATGGAGATTATTATTTATGAATGAAAAGGTCTGCAACAAGTATATGCGTGGGACTGGTAATATTCCCAGTTCTTAGAAGAGTAGCTCGTTTGCTCCATGTGGTGGCAATAGTATCGTGATCTACACAGTTGATTATCACATGACAGATATTTTCTTGTGTATTGACCTTCAGAAAGGAATAAAGTACGAAATGACTGAATCAACCAGAGCAATGTATACAATGCTAATGGTAGTCATGTCCTACTCTAAAAGCATAGTTGAAACTACTGTGATGTAACATGGGTTATTCTTGAGAATGACCTATGTTGTACTGAGGATACTCTCGCCGGAAAAACATGGCCACGTGCCTTATTAACATTTTATGTAGTGGGAAAAATACAGTGTCCACACCCTGGTCTGTGATCTGTGTGAACGTTGCGTATGCAGTGATATAATATGGCAGAGGCGAGGTCGGCGTGGTGAGCAGAGTAGCACTTGCTGGATGTGGACATTTTCACCTTCATGACACCCCTTGAATGTGTCATGAACACATCGGAGAAAAGTGACATACTGCAATGTAAACACACAAGAGAAATGAAGATTGTAACTGTTAGATCTTAAGCCGAGTTTGATGTGGTTGGGCATATTGATTGACGAATTTGAATTTATGAGGTACAGACCGCATTGGAAGGAGAACAGTTGAAGGTAACGTAGACTCCATCACAATGACAGATTCACCATTCACCAAGCAGTGTTCCCTAGACACACACACACACACACACACACACACACACACACACACACACACACACACAAAAAGGGGGAAATGTTGCACTACTCATGTTGCACAGCAGTGGATATTCCACTGTAAAGTCTTAACCTTTTATCTCACTAACCTGTTCAATAACTTTACTGTCTATGACTGCTGGTTCTATATCTACTGATTGCCAGAAGACCACATGAACTGTTTTATCTATATTAAGTAAGAGGTTGCTCCATAGAGCCAGTAAGGCAGATTTTTGTTGTTGTCAACTAAATCATCTGTCATATGCCATGGAGAAATGTTTCAAGAGAGGAGTGTATTACAACACAGGTACTGCCAAGGGAAGGTTTCCTGGGAGACCATTGTTAAAGTGAAAGAAAAGTTGAGACCTGTGACACTCCTGAGGTGACTGATAATGTGTCTATAAGTTGTTGCTACCTTCTGTTTGAGAGGTATATCTGAAACCAATCATTCCTGGCTCCTCTTATGCCTTTAGCATCCAGTCTTTATAGGAGTAGGATGTGACTGACTAGATCAAGTACAGTTCTAAGATCACTATGGAGTTCCAGCCAGCTTTAACAGTTCTAGAATGTATTAACTTTTAGAGGTAAGCAGCCCCCATTCTTGTACTGAAACTAGGAATAAGAAACATATCTTTAAGTGATTGCTGTGGCACATTTCCAACCAAGTTGAAAGTTCCATGTTTGCTCACAACATTTCAACTTCTTCTGAGGCACTGTAACCAGTGGTCTTCTGTGAGCTCAGTGTTTCAACTCTAGTCAGGTAGTGAACAAACATAAGACTGTTTCCTGAATCATTTGAAGGTGAAGATTAGCTCTGTTCAGGAAATAACATGCACAAAAGACAGAACATAAACTTGAGTAAAAATACAAAAATCACTTTCACTCTAACAGACATTGTGTTCCCTGATAACAAAGGAAAGTATTCAGGGATGTGGAATGAAATAAGTTACGGTGTCACGTACTTTTATACTTGTCTATTTTACCCTGTCAAGGTAAGCAGTACTCACTACTTCAGTGTCATAATTTTACTATTTTTTGAGTAAATTTTTGCTTTTGATTCCAGTTGATTGACAGAAGAAGCAGCCACTGAGTGCTATTTCTGTAAAGTGTACAAATAATAAGTTACAACTAATATTAAGCCATTGACTTACTTATATTTTTCCCCATAGTCAACTCTACATTTACTGTGTAATTTATGAAAATCAGCATATTTTGTCTTACAAACTTTTCTCAAAATTATTTAATTTTTTGATAGGAATTCTTTATAAATCTATACTTATTATTTATTGAAGTGATAGGAGTGAAGATCATACTGTTTCAGAAGTTTTTGTTGATGCGGTGTCCCTGAAAAAATAGAAGCTTGTGCAACACCAGTAGACATTTCTCACTCTCAAACCGTGTTTCACTTTTCTTCTTTGTTGTTCCTCACCCTGCACAGTTTCTGGAGGGTGTTTACTTGGTGGGGTTTCAGGGGATAAACCTGACAAAACTTGAAAACAATTGTTTATAATTCACAAAATATCAAAAGAAATTGAGAGTGTTATACACCACTAGATCAATTTCTCAGCTTTCCAGTGGTATATAACATGTCATGCCATCTATTGGCAGAGAAGAGGAAACACTGAGAAGAAACTGTAGCTGCTCAGCCCACCTCACAGCAGGCAATGTAATAACTGACTTGAAACCTGTGGTCGGCAATATAAGCCAATTAGTTAATCTACTCACATTGATAATTATGCATAATCCTTTATTATTTTATATTTACACTAGCTTATTATCAAGTGCTGTCTGACTTCTTATTTGTTTCCATTTTATATTGGATATAAAATGAAATTAAGGATAAAAAAGAAATTTTTCCGGTATATAGAGGAGTCAAAAAGTTAATTGTGATGGAAGACTGAACTCTGATTATAAGGAAAGGAAGAGAAGGAAAAAATAGGAGGAGAACATGGACTGGCGGAAATGAATGAAAGAGGAAGCTGCCTGATAGAGTTTTGCAAAGAGCATAATTCAATCATCACAAACACATGCTTTAAGAATTATGTAAGAAGGCTGTACATGAAGAAGAGATCTATAGACAATGGAACATTTCAAGTTGATTATATGATGGTAAGACAGAGATTTCAAAACCAAATTTTAAATTGCAAGACATTTCCCTGGGTCAAATGTGGACTCTGACCATAATTTACTGGTTATGAACTGAAGAATAAAACTGAATACATTGCAAAAAGGTGATAAATTAAAGAACTGAAACTTCTTGTTGAGAGTTTTGCGGTTAGCATGAGGCAACATCAGGCTGAAACAGGGGAAATCAATACAACAGCAGATGAACAGATAACTTTGAGAGATGAAATAAGGAAGGGAATAGAGGATCATGTAGGTAAAAAGACAAGGCTTAATAGAATTCCAAGTATAATACAGAAGATACTGGACTCAACTGACAAAAGGAGAAAATATAACAATTAGCAAATTAACCAGGTGAAATGGAATACAGATGTCTAAAAAAATGAGACTGAAAGAAAATGGAAAATGCCAAATCAGGAGTTACTAAAGGATAAATGCAAGCCTGTAGAAGCATGGATAAGACAGATAAGATAGATGCTGGTTGTACAAAAATTAGAGAGACCACTGGAGAAAAGAGAAGCAGCTATAATGATATCAAGAGCTCAGAACTTGAAGGCAATATTACAAAACAAGAAGAGTGGTGAAGATTAGGTGGGTGATATGATAGAGCAAAGGCAAATTCGACAGGCACTGCAACACCCAAATAGAAATAAGGCCCCTGGAGTAGACAAGATTCCGTCAGAATTATTGACAGCCTTGAGAGAGCTAACCAGAACAAAATTATTTAACCTATTATATGAGACAGACAGGGCAGAGGAGCGGACAGAGGTCAGGGCACTCTCTTTTCCTAGGGGTGGGAAACTGCCCCTAAAGTCGGAAGAATCAGCAATGATCAATGGCATGAGGATGCAGAAGGCAATGGAAACCACTGCATTAAAAACATGTAACATTTATCCACAGGACATGTGGCCTGTAATTGGAAAGTGTCATGATGATCTCTCCATTGGCAAAAGATTCCGGAATTGTCCCCCATTGATCTCCGGGAGGGGACTGCCAAGGGGGAGGTTACCATGAGAAAAAGATTGAATAATCAATGAAAGGATAACATTCTACGAGTCGAGGCATAGAATGTCAGAACCTTGAACGTGATAGGGAAACTAGAAAATCTGAAAAGGAAATGTAAAGGCTCAATCTAGATATAGTAGGGGCCAGTGAAGAGAAGTGGAAAGAAGACAGGGATTTCTGGTCAGATGAGTATAGGGTAGTATTATCAGCAGCAGAAAATGGTATAACAGGAGTAGGATTTGTTATGAATAAGAAGGTAGGGCAGAGAGTGTGTTACTGTGAACAGTTCAGTGACAGGGTTGTTCTTATCAGAATCGACTGACAGCGATAGTTCAGGTATACATGCCAATGTTGCAAGTTGATGATGAAGAAAGAGAGAAAGTGTATGAGGATATTGAAAGGGTAAGATAGTATGTAAAGGGAGATGAAAATCTAATAGTCATGAGAGACTGGAATGCAGTTGTGGGGGAAGGAGTATAAGAAAAGTTTACAGGAGAATATGGGCTTGGGACAAGGAACGAAAGAGGAGAAAGACTAATTGAGTTCTGTAACAAGTTTCAGCTCGCAATAGTTCAAGAATTACAAGAGGAGGAGGTACACTTGGAAAAGGCTGGGCGATACGGGAAGATTTCAGTTAGATTACATCGTGGTCAGATAGAGATTCCGAAATCAGATACTAGATTGTAAGGCATACCCAGGAACAGATCACAATATAGTAGTGATGAAGAGTAGGCTGAAGTTGAAGAGATTAGCCAGGAAGAATCCATATGCAAAGAAGTGGGATACAGAAGTACTAAGGAATGACGAGATATGGTTGAAGTTCTCTAAGGCTATAGATACAGCAATAAGGAATATCTCAGTAGGCAGTACAGTTGAAGAGGAATGGACCTCTCTAAAAAGGGCCATCACAGAAGTTGGGAAGGAAAACATAGGTACAAAGAAGATAATTATAAAGAAACCATGGGTAACAAAAGAAATACTTCAATGGATCGATGAAAGGAGGAAGTACAAAATGTTCTGGGAAACTCAGGAATGCAGAAGTACAAGTTGCTGAGAAATGAAATAAATAGGAAGTGCACTGAAGCTAAGACAAAACGGCTGCAGGAAAAATGTGAGACATCGAAAAAGAAATGATTGTCAGAAGGACAGACTCAGCATACCGGAAAGTCAAAACAACCTTCGGTGACATTATAATCAAAGTTTATAACATTAAGAGAGCAATGGGAATTCCACTGCTAAATGCAGAGGAGGGAGCAGATAGGTGGAAAGAATACTTTGAAAGCCTCTATGAGGGGGGAAGATTTGTCTGATGTGATAGAAGAAGAAACAGGTGTTGATTTAGAAGAGATAGGGGATCCAGTATTAGAATCAGAATTTAAAAGTGCTTTGGAGGACTTAAGATCAAATAAGGCAAAAAGGATAAATAACACTCCATCAGCATTTCTTAAAATCAGTGGGGGAAGTGGCAACAAAATGACTATTCATGTTAGTATGTAGAATGTATGAATCTGGCGACATACCACCTGACTTTCAGAAAACCATCATCCACACAATTCGGAAGACCGCAAGAATTGCCAAGTGCACAAATTACCGTACAATCAGCTTAACAGCTCATGCATCCAAGTTGCTTACAAGAATAATATACAGAAGAATGGAACAGAAAATTGAGGATGTGCTACATGATGAACAGTTTGACTTTAGGAAAGGTAAGGGCATGAGAGAGGCAATCCTGACATTGCAGTTGATAATGGAAGCAAGACTAAAGAAAAATCAAGACATATTTATAGGATTAGTCGACCTGGAAAAGGTGTTTGACAATGTAAAATGGTGCAAGATGTTCGAAATTCTGAAAAATGTAGGGGTAAGCTATAGGGAGAGATGGCTCATGTAGAATATGTACAACAGCCAACAGGGAATAATAAGAATGGATGACCAAGAACAAAGCGCTCGCATTAAAAAGGGTGTAAGACAAGGATGTAGCCTTTCGCCCCTACTGTTCGGTCTGTACATTGATGAAGCAATGATGGAAATAAAAGAAAAGTTCAGGAGTGGAATTAAAATTCAAGGTGAAATGATACGATTTACTGATGACATTGCTATCCTGAATGAAAGCGAAGAAGAATTACATGATCTGCTGAATGGAATGAACAGTCTAATGAGTACAGAGTATGGATTGAGGGTAAATTGAAAAAAGATGAAGGTAATGAGAAGTAGTAGAAATGAGAACAGCGAGAAACTTAACATCACGATTGATAATCATGAAGTAGATGAAGTTAAGGAATTCTGCTTCCTAGGCAGTAAAAAAACCAATGATGGACGGAGCAAGGAGGACATCAAAAGCAGTCTAGCAATGGCAGAAAGGGCATTCCTGGCCCAGAGAAGTCTACTAATATCAAATATTGGCCTTAATTTGAGGAAGACATTTCTGATAATGTATGCCTGGAGTACAGCAATGTATGGTAGTGAAGCATGGACTGTGAGAAAACTGGAACAGAAGAGAATTGAAGCATTTGAGACATGGTGCTACAGACAAATGTTGAAAAGTAGGTGGACTGATAAGGTAAGGAATGAGGAGGTTCTGCACAGAATTGGAGAAGAAAGGACCATGTGGAAAATGCTGATAAGGAGAAGGGACAGGATGATAGGACATCTGTTAAGACATGAGGGAATAACTTCCATGGTACTAGAGGGAGCTGTAGAGGGCAAAAACTGTAGAGGAAGACAGAGATTGGAATACATCCAGCAAATAATTGAGGACATAGGTTACAAGTGCTACTCTGAGATGAAGAGGTTAGCACAAGAGAGGAGTTCGTGGTGGGCCGCATCAAACCAGTCAGAAGACTGATGAAAAAAAAAAAAAGTGAGAAGACAAAATATCTTTAGATTCAAGAACAATGCAATAATTCCATTTTGAAAAAAGGTATTGTAAATATTACTCAACCACTAGTTTAATAAATCATGATTGCAAAATATTGACATTAATTATGTAGAGAATAGAAAAACTGTACACCTCAGGGAAGACAAGTTTGAGTTGTGGAGAAATGTAGAAACACGGAAGGTGATATTGATCCTGGGAGTGAAAGGTTATTTACAAATTGCAATTATAAGAATCAAAGGACTGAAAGGATAGCAGGAGTTGAGCAAGTAGTCAGACTGGGTTGTAGCCTATCTTCAATTCAATCTGTACATTGAACAACCAGTAAAGGAAACCAAAGAAAAATCTGGAGAAGAAATTCAAATGCATGGAGAAGAGATGTAAACTTCAAGGCTTGCCAATGACACTGTAATTGTGTCAAATATGTCAAAGGATTTGGTAGAACAGTTGAACAGAATGGACAGTGTCTTAAGATGAGGGAATAAGTTTGAGACTGACAAAAGGAAAATGAGGGTAACAGAACGTAGTTGAATTAAATCAGTTGATACTGAGCAAATTAGATTAAGAAACAAGACTCTAAAAGTAGTAGACAAGTTTTAGTAGTAGACAAGTTTTAGTAGTAGACAAGTTTTACTGTTTGGGTAACAAAATAACTGAAAATGGATGACGTAAAGAGGATATAAAATTCAGGCTGACAACAGCTTCTTTCTGAAAAAGAGGAAGTTTTAATATCTTCACACTGGTCCATCCCACGCAGATTTCTTCATCTCTGCCTACCCTGTATCCACTTGAACCTGCTTACTGTATTCGTGCCGAGGTCTCACTGTACAGTTTCCCATGCACCCGTACTTCCCTGTGTTACCAGACTGACAACTCCCTGTTGTCTCAGGATGAGTCCTGCCAATCCACAAGTTGTGCCACTAATTTCTTTTTCCACAACTTCATTCAGTATCTTCTCATTAGTTATTCGATCTACCTACCATCTTCAGCATTCTTCTGTAGCATGACATTTCAATAGCTTATTTTCTCTTTTTGTCTGAACAACTTATCCTTCATGTTTCAAATGCTCACAAACACCTTCAGCATACAGTTCCTGGCATTTAAATTGGTGTCATTTAACTAGTTCCACTTTGTCAGAAATACTTTCCTCGCTTTAGCCAGTGTGCAATTTATATCCTCCTTACTTTGGCCATCATCAGTTATTTTACTGCCCATATAGCAAAACTCATCTACTACTTTCAGTTTTTCATTTCCAAATCTAATTCCCTCAGTTTGGTCCAATTTAATCTGACTGTATGCCATTACTATTGTTTTGCTTTTATTGAGGCTCATCTTATAAACTATTTTCAAGACTAATCTATTCCTTTCAACTATTCTTCCAAATCCTTTGATGTTTCTGACAGAACTACTAAGTCATAGGCAAACCTCAAAATTTTTCTTTCTTCTCCCTGAACTTTAATTCCTTCTCAAACTTTTTCTTCAGTTTTCTTTTATGCTTGCTCAATGTACAGATTGAATAACACTGGAGATAGGCTACAGCCACATCTCATTTCTTTCTCAAACACTACTTCCCTTTTACACGCTTCGACTCTAATTGCGCTCTGGTTTCTATGTAAGTTGTACGAGGGACTTTCGATAGGTAATGCGACACATATTTTTTTCTGAAATATCAGGTCGGTTTTATTCGGGATTCAAATACGCAGTATTATTCCCCACACTTTTCGGTACAATTATCTATTTTTCAACATAATCTCCATCCGATGCAACAGTCTAACACCACCTCACTGGGAGGGCCCGTATGCCCACACAGTACCGCTCCACCGATTGACATCGGAGCCGCCGTCTCGCTGCACCGATAACCTCCCCATTGTCCATGTACTGCTTCCTGTGCAGCGCGTTCTTCTTTGGGCCGGACAGATGGAAGTTGGAAGGTGTAAGATCCGGGCTGTAGAGTGGAAGAGAAGGAACAATCCAGTGAAGTACTGTGAGCTCCTCTCGGGTGTGCAGATTTTTGTGAGACCGTGCATTGTTATGCAGGAGAAGTTTGTTTGCACACACGGTCCTTTGTTGCTGTTCGTGGTCTACACACCATCGAGTGCAGCAACTGGTGGACGAGTGTGTCAGCACTACCGACAGTGTGTAGCGAGGTGTTTATTGTGATCCATCAATCACCTCAAATGAGTGTGTCCACACAATACAACATTGCTGGAGTCACAGCTGTGTGTGGCTGGGCAGCATGTAGGAGAGCAGACAGGTTTGCACGACCTCGTTGCATTGATGACGGTTGCTCGACAACTTACCGTGCTTTTATTTTCCGCCATAAAAACTCGGTGACTGCTCTCTGCTTGAAACACACCTGCATAATAGATGCCGTTTTGAAGGCTACGTATAGCACTGCCACCTATCAGAACCTTATGGAACTAGAGGGACCAAAGTGGCAATATTCCACAATAAACTCCACATTTTTTTAACCGAAACTGGCCGAGGAAAAAAATAATGTTGCGTTACTTATTGAGCACCCCTCATAAATAAGCTTTAGTTTCCTGTGTTTTATCCCTTCTCCCTGCAGAATTTCAAAGACAATATTACAGTCAAGTTGGTTCGCCTTTCTTTAAACTATTCTTTAAGATTATCAACTTTTGCCAGCTTTTCCATTCTTCTGTAAGTAATTTGTGTCAGTATTTTACAACCGTGACTTATTAAACTGATAGCTGGGTAATATTCACACATATTAGCATCTGCCTTGTTTAGAATTGGAATTATTATATTTCTTCTTGAAATGTGAGGGTATTTTACCTATGTCATGCATCTTGCACACTATGTGAAATTGTTTTGTCATGACTGGCTGTTCCAAGGATCTCAATTATGCTGTAGGAATTTCATCTGATTCAAGGCCCCTATTTCCATTAACGTCCTTCAGTACTCTATATTCTCTTTGTGATCATTTCTCCTATTTTGTTTTCATTTACTTCCTTCCGTTTCTCCAGTGTCTTGCCCAAGTTTATTTCCCTTGTATAGTTCTTCTATATATTCCACCCATCTTTCAGCTTTGCCTTCATTGCTTAATACATCTGAAGTTTTGATATTCATGGAGCTGCTTCTCTTTTCTGCAAACATCCATACTCTACAAACCACTGTCTAAAGTGCATCGCAAAGGGTATTCCCCATTGTATAACATATTAAGGTTTCTTTCTGTTCTATTTGTACCTGCAGTACGAGAGAAACAATTGCTTAAGCTGCCACTGTGGGCACTATGTTTAGTTTAGTATTGTTTTCATGGCCCCTATTGGAGAAATATATGGGGAACTGTGGTAGATTCCTCCCTTAATACGGGTCTTGAACATCTGTAAGTAGGCTTTCATGGCATCTACCTTCAAGTATTACCCAGTCTAGGTTTTTCACCATCTCTGTGATGCTCTCCCATTGGTCAAACAAACCAGTCACCATTCGTGCTGCCCTTTTGTATACATTCAATATCCCCCAATAGGCTTATCTGATGTGTGCCCCACACATTTTCCTGTGTCCTATTAATTAACTGGTCTGCCACATGCCTTATCCACGAATGAGCCTAAGCGATCATTCCATTTTATATCCCGACAAATTGTTATGCCCTGGTATTTGCAAAAGTTGACTGATTCCAACTGTGACTAACTGATATTGTATACATTGAACACTATGTTTTCTCATTTTGTGAAGTACATAATTTTGCATTTCTTAACATTTAAAGCAAGTTTCCGAGTATTGCAAAACTTCGAAATTTTAGCATTATCTGACTAAATGTTTGTGCAGCTTCTCTAGATAGTACTTCATAATGGATCACTACATCATCTCCAAAATGTGTGAGGTTACTATTAATATTGCCTGCTACATCACGAACATACAACATCCACAGCAAGAGTCCTGACACTTTCCTGGGCACTTTTGAAGTTACTTCTACCATTGTAACCAGAAGAGTTAATTGTTTTCAATGTCTTGATGATTTCTGAGATCTCTTTAACAGACTGTACAGCTTTAGTTTTAGCGTAATGTATCATTTGTGAGACTATAGGGACAAGTGCTCAGGGGACTAATTATCCTATTTTGGTTTTAACTGGAGAAGGGATATTAAATATCATTTGATTTGATCTGATCTGATAGATGACCACACCTTGGACAGCCCATCAGTGATACAACAGACAGTGACTATCGAACACTTGCACCTCAGACTAGAGGTGTTCACTTTTGCTGCAATAGGGAGCTGATGGGCCATTCCTCCACAGTTGGCAGAGGATGGGTCAGTCTGGTGATTCACAGTGTGTTCTCAGATTTGTGGTTAGAGTCTGTGAAGCCCACTTCAGGATTACAGACTTTATGATGACATCAGGTATTCTCACAGTAACATTCAACAGAAGTAAATATGGTATAAATGTGAGAAGTCCTGTTTGGGGCATCACTCAGTAGGAAAGCCAGTCATTCTGCATCTCTATGCTGACTGGCTTAACAGGGCTCAATGTTTAAACAATTTCATGGATTGCTCAGAGCTCGCAAAGTCTCATGTCAGTAGGTAGCCACCTCAGGCATAGGAAGTAAAGAGAAATATCCGAGTGTGCGGGAGTGGAGATTAAGCCAAGACTTTTGTTGATGAATGTTGTGATTTTGTGCGTGCACACACTATTGGTAGGCAGAGGCTTCAGAGTTGACTGTGAAGATATTAGCTAATTGGAAGTTGTGATTATGGAAAAGGCAGACTTGGTGAGGAAACTTGATGTGCTTTGATTCACTCAGCAGTCATGCAGTGTGCATTGTGATGAGCATCTTTCAAATGTACTCAATTTTATTATGACGACCCACCAATGTTGTTTGATTCTTTAACATGGATAACTTCCTGTAGACTGGGACTCTGCAATATTCCATCAACATTATGGAAATATAATCATTATATATCTGAAGAAGTGTGTATAGTGATGTGAAATTAGTAATTGCGAATAAAGCACCTACATATAGCTCTACAGCTTCTTGAAACACCTCAGTGGCTTTTGGAAACACCTCATCAGTCTTTACTTCTTAACTGTTATAATTTTTATGATAATTTGAATGGCTATTGGGTGTTCAGTGATGTTATTGTTATTCACAATCCTTATATGCCTTTGTAGAGATTTCTGTAGGCATTCTAAGGAACCTGTTTGTGTTTTCCAATCCAGTGGGTAAATCTTGGGATGTATTTGAGGCAGTTAGGATGGTACAGGTAATTTATCACATGTGTTGGAACAGTACAGTTTTAAAATCGCCTCCAATGTGAAAGCGAGTCTGACGACCACTATTAAGACTGTTTCAGAAGTGTTGTTGCAGCGTCAAGAAGTGATCCGAGTCTGTCAGTTAATGTCTCCTCACAAAATCAGTGGTGTAATACAGTGCTATTTAGATTACATCATCACGAAGATAGCTTGCAAGAAACATCAAATTGGTGTTAACAGTACTATGCACTAAGATGTACAAATGATTTTACATTATCATTTCACTTCAACCACACACAGTATATTAGGCAAATGCCAGCTACATTTTGCATATTACGAAAGATTAGTCAGCTGGGTTTTCATTCAGAAAGCTTGTCCAAATGTCGGTAGGTCATACAGAGATCGTGTTACACCCGTGTAAGAAGAAAAAATGCCCACCAGCACTTTGGGATCAGACAGGAGCAAGATTGTGCTCTAACAAGACTGCAGTTCACCATTCTGCACAATTCACGATCGCATCGGTCAATGTGCCACTGTTGTGTGAATACAGAATTGACGGGTTCAAGATGGTCATAGGTGACACTGTGCACTACCTCAGTGCCCCACGAGGCGAGCAACTGAAAGGACAGGTGCGTAGTTTGCTCAGCCGTGCAGGATCATACCGACAAATCACACCTCAAATCCTTGTTTGCAGCACAACAAGTACCTACGAATACAGTGTGGTGAAGTCGACTACTACAGGCCATTTATCACTGTAAAGCTGGCAATTGTCATCAAACCTCGAGCGGGCATGCACGTGTATAAGGCGTACCAGTCGCAGAAAACATTCTCTTGTACCATTACATTGTTGTTTACAGTTGCCAACCCACACCTATTCCTTCATTACCGATTCAATTAACACAGTGATAAGTTGTGTAATCGTATGTCCAAGTGAGCGGCAGTAATATAAAATGAACAGTGAGCTAGGTGAGAAAAAATTTACAATCAGTGCAAGGAAATGAGCCAGACTGTGAGTCAGCACCACAGTCCCACAATGAGGCAGTTATCTGTGAGATACAACGTGTGATTGTAAAGTTTTAAGACTGGACTTGTAAATGTACAATGGTAGTACTTACATGCTACTGTGATGCATCTCCTTCAAAATAGTCCCCTTCTGATTGAACACACCGACTCTAACAGTGTTTCCACTTTTGGAAACATTCCTGGAAATTTTTTTCTGAAGTGTGTTACGGACGCTCTCCGTATTTGCCTGGATGTCTTCAATCGAGTCAAATCACTTCCCTTTCAGTGAAAATTTCAGTTTAGGAAACAGGTAGAATTCTGCAGGGGCCAGATCAGGGGAATATGGTGGTTGTGGAAGCACAGGAAATTTTGAGTTTGGTCAAAAATTCAACGACGGAGAAGGCACGATCAGCCGGAGCATTGTCATGGTGTAGCACCCAACTCCTGTCTTTTCACAATGCAGGTCTTTTCTTCCGCACCTTTTCGCACAAACACTCAAGTACACATTTGTAGTACTCCTGGATAATTGTCTGTCCTCCAGGGCTAAATTCAAGATGCACAACACTGGTAGAATCGAAAAAAAATCACCAACATTGTCTTAACCTTCGACTGATTTTGCCGTGCTTTTTTCGGTCGTGGTGAACCTGGAGTCTTCCACTGCAAAGACTGCACTTTGGTTCCAGGATCATATCCATATACCCATGATTTGTCATCTATATTTACCATATTTAACAAAGCTGGGTCATTTTTAGTCTGATTAATCAGTTGTTGCACATTTCAAGTTGGTATTGTCTCTGGTCACTTGACAACACTTTTGGAATGAATTCTGCACACACTTGATGCACGTTCGGATCTTCAGTTAAAATTGACTGAACTGCATAGAAACTTAAATTAAGTTATCAGCCATCTCCCTAATTGTAAGTCTACGATCAGAGAGCACTAAGTCGCGAACTTTCACATCATTTTCATTCGTTTTTGAGGTGTAAGAACAGCCAGACCATGGTTCATCTTCAAATGATTCACAGCCATTTTTAAATCTGTTGAACCAGACAAAAACATTTTACTGGGCCATAAAATTATCTCCAAAGGCTGTTTTTAATAGATAGTTCATAAGTCTCAGAAGCTGATTTCCTGGTTTTAAAACAAAATTTCACACAAACTCATTGCTCCGTTTTTACGTCCATTTTCACGCAGACAGAATCTAGCAACAAGCACTCAACCAGCTGCCACAATGAACTGAACAAATGAAATGCAGTTTCCTGTCAGAGGGTGTTCAAGGACAAGGCAATGACCCACTCCCCACCCTCCGTGTACCTGCCTGCCAAACCAGTAAGCAGCAGCGGACCCATTCTTAAAACTTTCCAATCATACCTCATAAGTAGTAATCAAAAAAGCAGTTGACAGGGATCTGATGCAACTGCTCCGTTTAATGCTTCAAGTGGGGCATTACAGTGGGATAACACTTATGGCCTGTAACAGAGTGATATAATGAAAGTTTATTTTATTACTGTTTAATTAAACAGCTATTTAACTCATTAATGTCAGATTATTTTAGTTTTTACTCATGCTTGTTTACCTTGATAACAAACACAGCTATTCTTTAGATGTGTACAAAGTACGCCACGTGCCCACTCATGTTATGGAAAATAGTGCACCTGCTCGAGGTTTAAGACTGTTATAGAAGCATGGCAGTGGTGAGAAGTGATCCAAGAACCCAGTAAAAGTTTCCTTAAATGATCAGTGGTGTAATGCACAGTCCAGTCACATTCATGTGCCCATGGCCTACATTTGACATCAAAATGCAATAACTACTCACAGACAGCACGTGGCAGCACTAACAGTGGAAGGTATATAAAGTATGCTGGAGAGGTTGGGGGGGGGGGGGGGGGGGGGCAGAAAACAGTACACTTATCATTGTAATGCAGAACAGAAGTAATATCTGACGTCCAAAAAGGAGACAATCATTGCCTTTCAGGCCAAGGATAGAAGCATATCTGAAACAGCTACGTTTTTAAAACTGTTCAAGTGCTGCCATGATTAAAGTACACCATGCAGGGCAAAATAGTGCTATCCTGGACTGGCACCAAGTCAACTGTGGTGTACCACAATCCATAGATGACAGGGGTGAACGACAGCTGTGGAGATGTGTACAGGGAATAGATGTCTAGCAACTGACCGCCCATATCAACCAAGGGGCTACCGAAAGCGTATCCTCGATGACCATTACTACGTATGAGCCTCCGAAGCAGGCACCTGGTTCATGCACGCTTGCTGACTGCTCTTCATCAGTGACGAAAACTTGAACTTGCAAGCCAGCACCGCAACTGTATGTCCACTGAGTGCAGACTGTTGGCCTTTGCAGATGAACCACTTTTTACACTCCACCAGACAGATGGCTGCTAGCATGTACAGTGCCAAACACGTGAAAGTAAACACCTTACAACAATCGTCAGAAGGATCCAGGCCAGAGGAGGGTGTGTTATGGTCCGGGAAATGTTTTGTAGTGTTCCCTGGGTAATCTCACCATTCTGAAAGGCACAATGGTTCAGCACAAGTAAGCATCTATCCTTGTGGACCACATCCATATTCACTGCCATAATAGGATAATTATTCAGCATAACCACATGCAACACAGTATGTCCTGCTTCTTTTTGTAATTACTTACCATTCCTTTACTTATTCGGTTAAAACTGCATGGTGCTAATCACATCCACTATTGTGAAAATATGAAATTTACTCTGACATGACAAAAGTCACGGGTACCTCCTAATATCATGCCAGACCTCCTTTTGACTGGCGTAGTGCAGTAACTCGATGTGGCGTGGACTCAGAAAGTCACTGGAAGTCCTCTGCAGAAATACTGAGACGTGCTGTCTCTACAACCATCCGTAAGTGTGAAAGTGTTGCCTCTGCAGAATTTTGTGCACGAACTGACCTCTCGACTCTGCACCGTAAATATTCAACAAGATTCAAGTCTGACAATCTGGATGGCCAAATCACTCACTCAAACTGTCCAGAATGTTCTTCAAACCAACCACGAGCAACTGTGGCCTGCTGACGTGGAGCGTTGTCATCCATAAAAATTCCATTGTTGTTTTGAAACGTGAAGTCCAATAAAAGCTGCAAATTTTCTCCAAGTAGCCGAACACAACCTTTTCCAATCAATGATCAATTCAATTAGATCCGAGGACCCGTCCATTCCATGTAAACACAGTCCACACCATTACGGAGTCATCACCAGCTTCCACAGTGCCTTGTTCACAACTTGGGTCCAAGGCTTTGTGGGATCTGTGCTGCACTCTAACACCACCGTCAGCTCCTACCAACTGAAATTGGGACTCATCTGACCAGGCCACGGTTTTCCAGTCATCTAGGTTCCAATCGACCCAGTCACGAGCCAGGAGAGGCACTGCAAGCGATGTCGTGCTGTTAGCAAAAGAATTCACTTCGGTTGTCTGCTGCCGTAGCCCACTTACACCAAATTTCGCCACACTGTCCTAATCGATATGGTCACTGTCTGTTCTACATTGATTTTGGTGTTTATTTCATGGAGTGTTGCTTGTCTGTTAGCACTGACAACTTTATGCAAATGCAATCGCTCTCAGTTGTTAAGTGAAGACTGTTGGCCACTGCGTTGTCTGCAGCGAGAGGTAATGCCCGAAATCTGGTATTCTCGGCACACTCTTGACGCTGTGAATCTCTGAATATTGAATTCCCTAATGATTTTTGAAATGGAATGTCCCGTGCATCTAGCTCCAATTAGCAGTCCGCACTCAAAGTCTGTTAATTCGCACTGTGCAGCCGTAATGATGTAGGAAACCTGGGTACAAATGGCAGCTCCACCACTGAACCGCCCTCTTATACCTTGTGTACATATGTGCATTTTGCTATCGCCTGACTTTTTACCACCTCAGTATGTATTCTGCAGGCTGAGCATAATGTTCTTTGCTACATTTGATGTAGTAGTAATCAAAATCCAACGACAGTGCATTTGCGAGAGAAAATGAATTCTTGCAAACCACACATCTTGAGCATGTGCTCCTCTACACAGCCCCGTCTCATATAAATGTACCCCACCCACCAGTAGCAATTGCTAATTTCACACTATCTTCTTCATCCCTCCCTCCTCCTTCCTCTATGACTGCTCTTTGTTGTCAGTGTGCAGAACTGGACTGTACAATTACAAAGGAGAAGAGAAACCTTGCATCATTAAGGTGCACGTTACCTTTTTTCTTATAGAAGTATTAAGTACACAAAACCAGATAACTGCCTTTAATGGTTATCCAGGCATGCTTCATAAACTGCTCAGTTATTTTTATGTAACCCTGTTCACAGAAGATATATCCATACAAATCGCGGTTTTGATATGATGTGAGTGAATTACTGTGGCAAAATGCACATAATTATATTAATATATTAAGGAAGCACAAGGTAACTGGATAACTTTTTTACATGATGTACAGAATCCTTTTTACTTTAAAGCCAGTTGTTTCTTATGTTTTATTCCAGATAATATTTAAAATAGTCTTTCATTATAGATTGAAATTTTCTTATTGAAATGCTCTGTTTGAAAAGCTCTCTAAATGAGTTTAAGAAAAATTCAAATGAAAAAATGCTATTCTCATCGGCCCAGTTACCCGAGATTTTTGAGAGTAAATGGACCCAGCTAGTCTATATGCCATATAAGCAGTGTTAGTCTGATACGAAGTATTTATGCCAGTTGACAAACATTTAAGTTACACAGAAAAATCAGACTTACTTTAATAGTTCCGCTATTACCAGAGGAGTTCTGTTGCAAGCAGTTGGTTATCGAAATAAAAGATTAGGGGGTTGTGGTGCAAGGCAGCAGCTTTGCAATAGTAATATTGTGTTTCAGACCTATCTGGATCAAATTACGTGAAATGTGGTTCGTGTGTCCATTGTAAATTAATAATGCTGGTCACTGAGCCAATATTGTTTAAAAAAGAGATCTCTGAGCCAGTTGTAAAAACTGTGGTCTCCACCCATACATATTCACTTGCTGACATGCAGTCTGTGTAGGGGCACCTCTGTCAATTGTGGTGTTACATACCAGTTCAGGAGAGTGACAAGTAATCCTACTTTAACCTTTCCAACGAATGATACCTGTGAACAATAAAATGATATAATAGATTATTATACAGGAGGATGCACTTATTGTGTGACATGTTTTATTTATTTTTCATGTGGCGAGTCAGTTCAAGGGATGGAGACATCTTCAAGGAGGGGTGGCATCTTCATCTTCATGGGAGCAATAACCTGTATGGATGTTTGTGGACAATACACGTATATTAGGCCCAGGTTCGAGTAGGATGTCGATACTGTAATAAAAGCTGTTAGAAAACAAAGCTGGGATCAATTTGGGAACACAAAAGGAGGTAATAACTGATAATTCATTCAATTTTTTTGGATCATTAGCTTATTGTAATTGTACTGGAGGATTCCACATACTTAGCTGAAGGAATGTATTAAGATATTGGAGAAGAGTCTTATTTAGCTATGAAACTGGATATTACGCTAAATATTTATTTTCCAGCAAAGACAGCAGAATTTGAAGCCGTAGTCCATCAATTGACACAGTCATGGTTGAGAAGAAGGTAAGCAATATAATATTCAGTACTGACTGCTCCAGATAAAATCTGCACTTCATGAAACAACCAGCAAGGAAACATTACTTGATCCAGTTTCCCATTACAGACTTTCCTTTACAAACACAAACCATCAGCTAACAAACAAAATAAGACTAGACTGTTTTCTCACACAAAACTACCACTAGCCTTATGTTTATTTTTTTATGCCACTTACAATACCTCTAGTTCTAGAGGGATCACGTGAAAATGAAATTTCATCACAATTGTGTATCTGTTCTGGATTTCCCCATAAATTTAGTTGGGTTGACCTAATCACAATGAGAATGTTCAATACACTGAAGTCCATTTATGGAAAGTGAGTGCCTTTTCTTTTACAGCACATCTTCAGACTACAGCCCGAAACTATTTTTGCCCATTTTTTTGGATTATGTTTGACAGTTTTTCTTCATCTTTTGGAGATAGATAGGGTGATACCACAACTGCCTCTATTTCTCATGATGTGTGCCCCTTCCTTTTAACATAATGGTTCAATACAAAGCGAGGGATATTGTAGAAAACTAAAAAAGGTAGTCTTATTTCTTTTTCTCCCACTACCTAGCACTTGATTCAGGTCTTCAGCATTAACTAAATCCAGCCCCTTTCTGTAGTTTCCTCCTGTACGTCCACAACATGACACATGGTGATTAAAAGTTTTGTTTATTTTATCATGTAGCTTATCTTGAAATTTTAATCCACATTTAATAATTGCAGGAGGTCAATTTTTTTAATGGGATAACAGACCCTTTGGGGGAGTTGGTGCACATGACCCTGTTATCCTAAGCATATGACTGTTGCTCCATGTCATAATTGGGACTACCCACTCTAGAGGTAAAAAACCACTAACTAATGAATCAGAGCAAGCACTCATGTGAGAAATGTATTGTCTACATAATTGTAGTAGTAGTAGTAGTAGCAGTAGCAGCAGCAGTAATAATATTTGGTTTTTGTCAACATCAAATCTCCCACTGCACCACATTGTTATGGAGGTAAACAGTTGAAAACTTTCCAGCCAAGCTATATCTAACAATTGCTTATGAATGAGATTCAGTGTGTCATTTTACAAAGACAAAACACTTAATTCCATTCTGGCAACATTATAAGAAATAAATATTCCTTGGGGGGAAAAAACAAGGACTCAGTTACCACCAAGGTCCAGTTACTCTATGCATCTTTATCCCATTAACTGAATCTTAGCTATTTCTCACCTTATTTAAGGAACTTTTCTGAAAGATTAGAACACGCACTCGAGTATTAAGAAAGATCCCATTTGTTTGAGAGTTACGACTTTGGTGTTGGGGGAGGGGTGGGGGCGGGGGGTTGAATCACACAATACATTCTCCAATTAAAAACTGAAATAGGGAATATCCTAAATAAGATCTGACTATTAATGCAAGTACATTTTATTTAAGTATATGTTAAACTGACTTCACCCTATGAAATATTATTGTATAACAGTGTCAATGGCAATAAAGTACCTTAATTCATTTATTTCAGTGACAGTACTTTTCAATGGAGTTTCCCGAAATTTTTTTATTCAGCCGCAAACTCCATCACATCATCAATAAGATATTTAATATGGTATAACAGGTTGTTCAATACACATATACCTATGTATACAGCTCCTTTGTGGCACAAAAAGTCTGTTTTTGGTCTTAATATTTTATTTGTGTTTTGCACAATGTTTTGTTGTTTCCAATATGTCTTTTTCCTCAAAAGATGCGAATGTATATATGTAGTGAGCAACACTTTCCAAAATACCAAGGTTCTTATGAAGCCAAGTTGTATCAAATAATGCAGTATAAACCCTACTTTCCAGAATTACAGCAGATTTTGTAGATTAGTTAGCATTTGATTCCTAATGTACAATTTCATAATACTAACTAATCTGTTGTGGGAATTGCAAATCTCAGCTTCATTGCTACCATGAACTAGTGATAACTGTCCTCCATTTCATTAAAAGTTTCTGATTTTGCCATGTTGTTGTTGTTGTTGTGGTCTTCAGTCCTGAGACTGGTTTGATGCAGCTCTCCATGCTACTCTATCCTGTGCAAGCTTCTTCATCTCCCAGTACCTACTGCAACCTACATCCTTCTGAATCTGCTTAGTGTATTGATCTCTTGGTCTCCCTCTACGATTTCTACCCTCCACGCTGCCCTCCAATGCTAAATTTGTGATCCCTTGATGCCTCAAAACATGTCCTACCAACCGATCCCTTCTTCTAGTCAAGTTATGCCACAAACTTCTCTTCTCCCCAATCCTATTCAATACCTCCTCATTAGTTACGTGATCTACCCACCTTATCTTGAGCATTCTTCTGTAACACCACATTTCGAAAGCTTCTATTCTCTTCTTGTCCAAACTGGTTATCGTCCATGTTTCACTTCCATACATGGCTACACTCCATACAAATACTTTCAGAAACGACTTCCTGACACTTAAATCTATACTCGATGTTAACAAATTTCTCTTCTTCAGAAACGATTTCCTTGCCATTGCCAGTCTACATTTTATATCCTCTCTACTTCGACCATCATCAGTTATTTTACTCCCTAAATAGCAAAACTCCTTTACTACTTTAAGTGTCTCATTTCCTAATCTAATCCCCTCAGCATCACCCGATTTAATTTGGCTACATTCCATTATCCTCGTTTTGCTTTTGTTGATGTTCATCTTATATCCTCCTTTCAAGACACTGTCCATTCCGTTCAACTACTCTTTCAAGTCCTTTGCTGTCTCTGACAGAATTACAATGTCATCGGCGAACCTCAAAGTTTTTACTTCTTCTCCATGAATTTTAATACCTACTCCGAATTTTTCTTTTGTTTCCTTTACTGCTTGCTCAATATACATATTGAATAACATCGGGGAGAGGCTACAACCCTGTCTCACTCCTTTCCCAACCACTGCTTCCCTTTCATGCCCCTCAACTCTTATAACTGCCATCTGATTTCTGTACAAATTGTAAATAGCCTTTCGCTCCCAGTATTTTACCCCTGCTACCTTCAGAATTTGAAAGAGAGTATTCCAGTTAACGTTGTCAAAAGCTTTCTCTAAGTCTACAAATGCTAGAAACATAGGTTTGCCTTTTCTTAATCTTTCTTCTAAGATAAGTCGTAAGGTTAGTATTGCCTCACGTGTTCCAACATTTCTACGGAATCCAAACTGATCTTCTCCGAGGTCCGCTTCTACCAGTTTTTCCATTCGTCTGTAAAGAATTCGCGTTAGTATTTTGCAGCTGTGACTTATTAAACTGATAGTTCGGTAATTTTCACATCTGTCAACACCTGCTTTCTTTGGTATTGGAATTATTATATTCTTCTTGAAGTCTGTGGGTATTTCGCCAGTCTCACACATCTTGCTCACCAGATGGTAGAGTTTTGTCATGACTGGCTCTCCCAAGGCCATCAGTAGTTCTAATGGAATGTTGTCTACTCCCGGGGCCTTGTTTCGACTCAGGTCTTTCAGTGCTCTGTCAGACTCTTCACGCAGTATCTTATCTCCCATTTCATCTTCATCTACATCCTCTTCCACTTCCATAATACTGTCCTCAAGTACATCGCCCTTGTATAAACCCTCTATATACTCCTTCCACCTTTCTGCCTTCCCTTCTTTGCTTAGAACTGGGTTGCCATCTGAGCTCTTGATATTCATACAAGTGGTTCTCTTCTCTCCAAAGGTCTCTTTAATTTTCCTGTAGGCAGTATCTATCTTACCCCTAGTGAGACAAGCCTCTACATCCTTACATTTGTCCTCTAGCCATCCCTGCTTAGCCATTTTGCACTTTCTGTCGATCTCATTTTTGAGACGTTTGTATTCCCTTTGGCCTGCTTCATTTACTGCATTTTTATATTTTCTCCTTTCATCAATTAAATTCAATATTTCTTCTGTTACCCAAGGATTTCTATTAGCCCTCGTCTTTTTACCTACTTGATCCTCTGCTGCCTTCACTACTTCATCCCTCAGAGCTACCCATTCTTCTTCTACTGTATTTCTTTCCCCCATTCCTGTCAATTGTTCCCTTATGCTCTCCCTGAAACTCTCTACAACCTCTGGTTCTTTCAGTTTATCCAGGTCCCATCTCCTTAAATTCCCACCTTTTTGCAGTTTCTTCAGTTTCAATCTGCAGTTCATAACCAATAGATTGTGGTCAGAATCCACATCTGCCCCTGGAAATGTCTTACAATTTAAAACCTGGTTCCTAAATCTCTGTCTTACCATTATATAATCTATCTGATACCTATTAGTATCTCCAGGATTCTTCCAGGTATACAACCTTCTTTTATGATTCTTGAACCAAGTGTTAGCTATGATTAAGTTATGCTCTGAGCAAAATTCTACAAGGCGGCTTCCTCTTTCATTTCTTCCCCCCAATCCATATTCACCTACTATGTTTCCTTCTCTCCCTTTTCCTACTGACGAATTCCAGTCACCCATGACTATTAAATTTTCGTCTCCCTTCACTACCTGAATATTTTCTTTTATCTCGTCATACATTTCATCAATTTCTTCATCTGCAGAGCTAGTTGGCATATAAACTTGTACTACTGTAGTAGGCATGGGCTTTGTGTCTATCTTGGCCACAATAATGCGTTCACTATGCTGTTTGTAGTAGCTAACCCGCACTCCTATTTTTTTATTCATTATTAAACCTACTCCTGCATTACCCCTATTTGATTTTGTATTTATAACCCTGTAATCACCTGACCAAAAGTCTTGTTCCTCCTGCCACCGAACTTCACTAATTCCCACTATATCTAACTTTAACCTCTCCATTTCCCTTTTTAAATTTTCTAACCTACCTGCCCGATTAAGGGATCTGACATCCCACACTCCGATCCGTAGAATGCCAGTTTTCTTTCTCCTGATAACAACGTCCTCTTGAGTAGTCCCCGCCCGGAGATCCGAATGGGGGACTATTTTACCTCCGGAATATTTTACCCAAGAGGACGCCATCATCATTTAATCATACAGTAAAGCTGCATGTCCTCGGGAAAAATTACGGCTGTAGTTTCCCCTTGCTTTCACCCGTTCGCAGTACCAGCACAGCAAGGCCGTTTTGGTTAATGTTACAAGGCCAGATCAGTCAATCATCCAGACTGTTGCCCCTGCAACTACTGAAAAGGCTGCTGCCCCTCTTCAGGAACCACATGTTTGTCTGGCCTCTCAACAGATACCCCTCCGTTGTGGTTGCACCTGCGGTACGGCCATCTGTATCGCTGAGGCACGCAAGCCTCCCCACCAACGGCAAGGTCCATGGTTCATGGGGGAAGGATTTTGCCATAATGCAAAAATATTGCTACATCAGTAACTATTATTTTGAAGTTAACTGTTTCTTCTCACCACAGATGTGGGACAAACTACGA